>NC_083729.1:7500000-10000000 GCF_028564815.1 Eubalaena glacialis | reverse complement strand
GGATGTGAGCCTAAGTCTTGAGCCTAGAACTCAGCTTTCCTTATGGTAGCACCTTCCAGGCCAGGAGAGTCTGGTCCTGTCACTTGACCTAATGCTGAACCATGCCACACCGTCAGGACATATTTTCATATCTTTTAATATCAATGAGATACTTTCTCCATTTTTAAAAAAAGGTTATAAGGGATGTGTTTAATTCCATCAAAATACCTAAGAACAGTATAATGATTAATTTTATGTGTCAAGGTGACCAGGCCACACAGTGCCCAGATATTTGGTTGAACATTGTTTCTGGGCATGTCTGTAAGGTTGTTTATGGGTGAGATGAGCATTTGAATCCGTAGACTGAGTAAAGCTGGTTGCCTTCCCAATGTGGGTGAGCATGATCCACTCTGTTGAAAGCCTGAGTAGAACAAAAGGCTGAGTAAGAGAGAATTCACTCTCTCTCTCTGCCTGACTCCTGAGCTGGGACATCAGTTTTCTCCTGCTCTCACATTAGGAATTACATCATCAGTTCTCCTGGTTCTCAGGCCTTCAAACTCAGACTGGATCTATACCACCAGCAATCCTGGGTCTGCAGCTGGCCAACTGCAGATCATGGGGCTTTTCACCCTCCATAACAATGAGAACCATTTTCTTCTATTAAATCTTTCTCCCTCTCCCTCTCCCTCTCCCTCTCCCTCTCCCTCTCCCTCTCCTTCTCCCTTTCCCTCTCCTTCTCCCTTTCCCTCCTGCTCTCTCTCTCTTTCTCCATCTCTGTCATTTATATATATATATATATATATATATATATATATATATATATATATCTCTGGAGAACCCAACTAATTTAGTAAGGCATTCTGATTGTCTGCATTTTCTATTATGGTGGAAACTTGAGGATATATTTCCCCAAAGCATTTTTTTTTCAGACCCATGAATATTAGAGCTGGAGGAGATATGAGAGCTACTTTAGATTGAAGTGAATGAGATCTAGGGATGATTAGAGACTTGTTTAAAGTCACAGGAGTGCTGGTGGTAGACTTTAGACATGAAGTCAGTGTTCTACACTCAGCTTTGTGCTGTATATTATACACTTTTTGCTGCTGGAAACAGTACCACAAATACTGTGCTGAACTGAAAATTCATAGGACAGAATCTGTGTATATCTCAACTCTTCCAAATTGTTAAAGTAGTTCCATTTGTGAGCCTTCTTTTTGATTTATTAGTTTCCTATTTTGTTCAATGGTCCCCAGTGTTATTTTCAAGTACATTACAGAGGCTTGAGAGAATTTATATCTGTTGCTTTGGTCTTTTTCCTTATAGTGGTATATACCAAGTAATGAAATTGCTTACTAAAAACAATCCTGGGTTTTTTAATCCATCATTCACAACTACACTGTATCCTGAGCTTGCCTTAAAGATTTCTTATTTTCCATGATACTGAAAATAAAAAGGTTACCCTGATTTAAAGTTACCCTCTCATTTGCCCATTCCCTCAAGACAAAACTAAACTAAAGCAAACCTATACCAATAGACATTAAAATGTGTGAAATAATTGGATACTCTTCCTTGTTTAGTTGTCAGCTTCTTTCCATTAGATATGAGTATTATTGGCAGAAACAAGTTAAGGTTCTATGGAAAGAGCTGATTCAAGAATGCTATCTGCCAACAAAATGCTTCCTGCATGAAAAAAAATGAATTAATGTCTCTTCTTTATGGTTTTAACTCTAAGGCTCATATTAATTGAGAATCATAAGAAATCATAAAAGTTATCACCTGTTCTCTATAAAGTTACTCAACACAGTCATATAACTAGAAAGGGAATCATTGATTTTCTATCCTAAACCACTTCTTTTCCTCCAGAATTCTGCCCTCTTTTTAATGAAATAAATAAAAACCCTGGGAAAAGTGGAGCAACAATTGGTCAGAATTGTAGTTAGTTATTACCTATGATCTTGTAAACTACTCTTTGGGACTGTTCCCTGTTCGAGGATTGTACAAACTGCCTTGTGACACCAAATCTGGCCTTTGGCTGATGGTTGCATGGTTCCTTTTTCTCCCAGAGGCATTTGGAACCACTGCATGCCAGGTCATGCTCTCTTTCCTCTGACTCTTGGTCATGGAATCAGGTGCTGATATGGAGACACAGAGAGCCTAGGTCCCTTTGAGTAGACTCCACATGCCAAACAGCAAGGATTCAACCTGACCTCAAGCATTTCGAAAAAGCTTCAAAGGTGATTCTGATGAACGTGGTTGTTAACTCACAAATGTTCAGTTCTCAGGGTTTGCTTTGCTCTTTAACCATATGTGTGTCTTTGCCATGAGGCACTTACTGAACTGTAAGCTGTAGAGGCCTGCCTTCCATAAAACTTTCCAAAGTTTTCTTGATGGCATTTACATCTTTCTGTCATCTATTATAAACTGCCATCCACACATCCATTTATTTTAGAAAATTACATGATAGTTGCCACAGCCCTTGCATGTCCAAGAGTTCCAGAAAAATAGATGTGTCATTTTTCTGAGGCAAAGTGGTATTTTTGGGTTGTTTGTTGCCAATAAACATCTTTTCCATATTGATACAAGAGCAGAGTGGGAAGGGTGCATAGTTCCAAAGAGCTTAAGCTTCCATGGAGGTAAACCTGACCTCCTGTTTCTGCCCTGTCGCTAGATACTCATTAGTTAACCTCTGAGACTTTAGTTGCCTTATGTGTAAACCATGTTATTTCTTTGTATGTGTATGATGTAGGAATACTGAAGGCATACAGTGAACAAATGGATGTGAATAAATAAATGTGAATGTCCTTTACAAATCTTCGAAAGTTCTGGGAAAAGTTTTTTTCTTTTTTCATTTTTATGTCTTATAATTTTCAGTGAGAGGTAATTCAATTTGAAGAGACTGTTCCATGCACAATAATAAGTAGGTTACATGTAGCATCTCTAATGCTTACAACACCCCTGCTATGTAGATCTTATTGCCATCATTTTACAGATAAGGAAACTTAAGCTTAGTCTCAATGTCAAAATGCTGCTAAGTACTAGATCTGTGAATCAAGGCCAGAATTTTCTTACTCCAAAGCTTATATTCTCTTTGTTATATTTTCTTCACTCTGTCATGAAGCTTCTCTTAGTTCTCCTTTATGTCCTCTGAACATAGACATCATACATATTTACAGTTCTAGCAATGGTACAATGAGTTCCACATGCATTTTCACTTAACCATCTGATCAACCACACAGGATCAATTCTATTTCCATTTTTACATGGAGGGAAACTGAGGCTCAGATAGTTAAATGTCATTCTAAGGCCATCCAGCTAATATGTGTCTGATGTAGGGTAGAAATGCAGGATGTGTGGCCTGAAAGCACATCCATTAAGTCATTTCTCATTAGTTTCTTTACCTCTATTTTTTCTGTTTACATCCATGCCTGTTTTCCTGCCTTTTCTCATTATTTAGCAGTAATCTTACTTTCCTTTGAGTCCTACTTTCCCTTGAATTATTTCTCACAGTGTCTTCCCTTTGCTTTGGGACTGTAAGAGCTAAGTGAGCTAGATCTGAGCAGGAGCAGATTGCAGTGGTTGGCAGGCAGCTGCTGACCCCCAGATCCCCGTGATCACCCATCAGCCTGCTCTCAGCAGGCTCCACTTCACCCTCCCTTGTACATCCATTAAATGCAGATAGCGGTATGAATTCTTCCTATTCTTTGGAAGGGAGGGGGTTATTTCACATACTGTTTAAACGAATCTTTAAAATGTAGTATCCAAAGGCTTATCATACCACGAACACTCTTTTGCTTGAGTATTAGGTCTTTTGTAGGAATTAAAGGTAAAAGAAGAATGATTGACATAGTAGGCACACAAAGATGTCAGGATGGACTTCCAGACATCTATGATGGTGAGTTAGGCCTATGGAAAAAAACAATAGAATTCTATTTCTCTCTAGAGGATATATTTTTATTACGTACCAACTTGTATTGTAACCTAAACATTATTATGCTTAGTGTTTTAATTATATTATCACATTTCATCCTTACAACAACCTTGTGGTTTATTATAGTTCCATTTTGCAGATGAAGAAACTGAGAATTGTATTTATAATCTTATGGACATAGTCACTTAAAAGTGATATATTTCTGCATTCTAAAATGTCTGGACATGAGAGAATGAAGGCATTGGATGTATGGAGGATTGTGAAAGGCCAACAGGTTCTTCTAAATTCTACCCTTTTCTGACTCTCTTTCACCTACTAAGCTATATGTCTATCAAAAACATAAAACTATAAAACATTTCAAAAGTTTTGTGGATTGGGTTGCACTCTGAGCACAATACTCTCACAGTGTATTCTTTTTGAATGAGCATCTGTCTCATCACTACTGGAATAAAGACAAGATGTCTGCAGAGCCCACCTCTTCTAAGACATATTAGCCCCTCAGATAAGTTTTCCTCATAGCTCCACATGATCAGAAAAGATTTGGATTTATTTGGCATTGAAGTATTGTAATTAATGACAAAGGATTTCCATAACAATTTCACTACTAATTGATTTGCAAAGTCAGTATGTCTTTAGTACACCTAGCAACTACCAGTGGTGATCAAACAATGAACGGCATTTATCTGCAGAATTTGTCTACCATGTATATTTTCAAGAAAGAAAATTTACAAATTTTAGCACAACAAAACCACAAGTGTAACACTGTTTTAAAATAGAATTTCTTAACTGCACAAGACACCTTATGTGTCTCCAATCTCCTCTCTCTCTTTCTCTGCCTTTCTCTGTCTCTTTGTCTCAATCTTTTTCTCTCTTTCTCTCTTTCTTTTACCTTACACCACAGGTGGAGACATATTATAATTTACCTTATCAATGCATCTCAAATGTAGAACATGGATTGAAACAATAAAATTAAAGTAGCCATCTTTATACCTTACTGAATTTTCTTTACTTTTCAATTAAATTTTCACTACCAAAAAGACCTTGGCAAAGAAATTAAACAAAATGAAGGACAAACAGATATATTTTCACATGGATGTAGTAGTGTAGTGGCTTATTGGGAAAGTAAGGTGGGAAAAGCAGTGGCAATATTGAGGGTTGTATCCTAGCTTGGCTACTAGGTCATTATTTATCTCAACAGGGTTAGTTCTTTCTGAGCTGTACTTTCTTTTTCTATAAATAAATGAGTTGGAATAGCAAGGCAGTTTTTCCTAAAGGTCAACAGAGGTTCTTCTAGAGTTCTACAAATTGTGACTTGAGTTTCACTTCTCAATCACATTCGCCTTAAGAAAAAAAAAAAAAAAACCTGAAAAAGTACATGTTTAAATGTGTTGTAATACAATTTTTATACTTTGTGTCCATTGTGGAGCAAATGCTGAGTTAACTCCTTTTTTGAGTGAAACAGAATAAAGACTCTCTGTATTCTTTGTTAATTAAACATTTCTGCTGTTCTGTGGACTGAATTGTACCCTGCAAAAAATCATGTTGAAACCCCAACTCTCAATGTGATGGTATGTGAAGATGGAGCCTTGCAGAGGTGAGGTCATTAAGGTGTGCCTAGAGATGGGATTAGTGCTCTTGTAAGAAGAGGCATTGGGGAATTCCCTGGTTGTCCAGTGGTTGGGACTCCATGCTTCCATTGCAGGGGGCACGTGTTCAATCCCTGGTGGTCAGGGAACTAAGATCCCGTGGCACAACCAAAAAAAAAAAAACAAGAAAACCAAAAGAACAAAACAAAACTGTGAGAAAATAAATTTCTGTTGTTTAAGTTCCCAGTCTAGGTATTGTGTTGAGGTAGTCCAAGATAAGACACTCTTTTTTGAGTGCAACAGAATGCTCTTTTCTACATTTTTTGCTTAATTAAACATTGTCCTTGTTTACAGATATTTAAATGTGTGAATCAGAGTTTTGTTGATACTGGGCAACCAAAACAAAACCCAGAAATAATCAGTATGTTACAGGTTCTATAAATACCCTTCCCCTAACTCAAAATTACATATTTACTAAAATGGCCTTATTTTTCTATGTGATTCCTTATTACATGAATATTATCCATGTCATTACACATAATATTTTAATTTTATTTGTTAAAAAATCCCCTTGTCTATTCTGCACATTTATGTATAAAATATGTAAAACTGTATAAATAGCATTTCACAAAAATATTCTACAATAAAAATGTGAAATCCATGGAGGTAGGTGGTTTCTTACATGTTTTAAGTTTTAATCTTGATTGATTTCCATGTCACGGGGAGAAGTTTTTTTAAAAAACTATATAAAGGTGCTATAGCCTCAGTGATGAGTTGTTGGTAAGTTTCCTATTTAATGAGGTTAGTGTCACACTGAGGTGTAGGAAGTTCCTGCTTGTGGATGTAGAATATAGTGATTTCATTAAGCAAACTGAAGAAAGGCTTAAAGGAAATAGATAAGAACACATGGGTAGCAGAGAATATATGATGAAGCCGAACATGTTTAATGTAGAATATTAAAATTCAAAAATACATACCAAAGCTGTCAAGTTAGAATGAAGGCTATGTGCAGACCTGAGTAGGCAAAGTCAGAGGTCCTAACTACAGAAAAGTTAATGTTGTAACATACACATTGGAGATCATGGAATAGCGAAGTCCAGAGATGTAGGTGAAGGAACTGAATTTTCCCAAGTGCATACTCTATGCCTGAGGCTTACTAGTTTCTATCACAAAAGTTATCATACATGTCATCACACGGAAAGGATAGTAGGGTTTTGGACCCTTCTCTCCCAATATACTTTTGGAGTCTACAAAAATTTTCTAACTTATGGCCAACTGAAGCTCTGCATATCAGTGAGTATTGAAAGGTGTGGTTTCCCCTCCCAAATATTTAGCTATAATTAGGACTTTTTAGGCAAAATGCTTAGTTATCTAATTCCTGAAAAATACTAGTTCTATTCTTATTTGCTTTATTTGAGGAACTAAAGAATCATTCTGGCAATTTTACCAAAACAAATGTTTCCTAATTATTTTCACTAGAAAGTATAACAAATTCACAAAAGGCAAAACTGTAAAATCAGTAAACTTGACAATCAAACAAAATAAACTGGCATTTCTCTAGTAATTCTGCTACAGATAAGCATTTCTTACCCTCTCTCAGTGCTTCCTAGATTGAGCTTGAATGGAAAGAAAGGCTTAAACATGGATTTAACTTGATTTAGTTAAGTTATAATGCAAAATAATGATGAAAATTGGTCACTTGATTTTCTGGACCATGAAGATATTTGTCAAATCAGATTATTTTCAAAATTGCAGAGAGGGCAGACAGCAGAAGTAAGAAGAAATACAATCCTGCAGCCAGTGGAACGAATACCACATTCACAGAAAGATAGACAAAATGAAAAGGCAGAGGACTATGTACCAGATGAAGGAACAAGATAAAACTCCAGAAAAACAACTAAATGAAGTGAAGATAGTCAACCTCCCAGAAAAAAAATTCAGACTAATGATAGTGAAGATGATCCAGGACCTCAGAAAAAGAATGAGGCAAAGATCGAGAAGATGCAAGAAATGTTTAACAAAGACCTAGAAGAATTAAAGAACAAACAAACAGAGATGAACAATGCAATAACAGAAATGAAAAATACACTAGAAGGAATCAATAGCAGAATAACTGAGGCAGAAGAACGGATAAGTGACCTGGAAGACAGAATGGTGGAATTCACTGCTGTGGAACAGAATAAAGAAAAAAGAATGAGAAGAAATGAAGACAGCCTAAGAGACCTCTGGGACAATATTAAACACACCAACATCCACATTATAGGGGTCCAAGAAGGAGAAGAGAGAGAGAAAGGACCCGAGAAAATATTTGAAGAGATTATAGTCAAAAACTTCCCTAACATGGGAAAGGAAATAGCCACCAAAGTCCAGGAAGTGCAGAGAGTCCCAGCAGGATAACCCCAAGGAGAAACATGTCAAGACACATAGTAATCAAATTGACAAAAATTAAAGACAGAGAAAAATTATTAAAAGCAACAAGGGAAAAATGACAAATAACATACAAGGGAACTCCCATAAGGTTAAGAGCTGATATCTCAGCAGAAACTCTACAAGCCAGAAGGGAATGGCACAATATACTTAAAGTGATGAAAGGGAAGAACTTACAACCAAGTTTACTGTAACTGGCAAGGATCTCATTCAGATTCAATGGAGAAATCAAAAGCTTTACAGACAAGCAAAAGCTAATAGAACTCAGCACCACCAAACCAGTCTACAACAAATGCTAAAGGAACTTCTCTAAGTGGGAAACACAAGAGAAGAAAAGGACCTATAAAAACAAATCCAAAACAATTAAGAAAATGGTAATAGGAACATACATATCATTAATTACCTTAATTGTGAATGGATTAAATGCTCCAACCAAAAGACACAGGTTCTCTGAATGGATACAAAAACAAGACCCATATATATGCTGTCCACAAGAGACCCACTTCAGACCTACGGACACATACAGACTGAAAGTGAGGGGACAGAAAAAGATATTCCATGCAAATGGAAATCAAAAGAAAGCTGGAGTAACAATACTCATATCAGTTAAAATAGACTTTAAAATGAAGAATGTTTCAAGAGACAAGGAAGGACACTACATATTGATCAAGGGATCAATGCAAGAAGAAGATATAACAATTATAAATATATATGCACCCAACACAGGAGCACCTCAGTACATAAAGCAAATGCTAACAGCTATAAAAGAGGAAATCGACAGTAACACAATAATAGTGGGGGACTTTAACACCTCACTTACACCAATGGACAGATCATCCAAACAGAAAACAAATAAGGAAACAGAAGCTTTAAATGACACAATAGACCAGATAGATTTAATTGATATTTATAGGACATTCCATCCCAAAACAGCAGATTACACTTTCTTGTCAAGTGTGCACTGAACATTCTCCAGGATAGGTCACATCTTGGGTCACAAATGAAACCTCAGTAATTTAAGAAAATTGAAATCATATCAAGCATCTTTTCTGACCACAACGCTATGAGATTAGAAATCAATTACAGGGAAAAAATGTAAAAAACGCAAACATGTAGAGACTAAAAACTACATTACTAAATACCAAAAATATCACTGAAGAAATCAAAGAGGAAATCAAAAAATACCTAGAGACAAATGACAATGAAAACACGACGATCCAAAAGCTATGGGATACAGCAAAAACAGTTTTAAGATGGAACTTTATAGCAATACAATCCTACCTCAAGAAACAAGAAAAATCTCAGATAAACAATCTAACTTTACACTTAAAGGAACTAGAGAAAGAAGAACAAACAAAGCCCAAAGTTGGTAGAAGGAAAAAAATCATAAATATCAAACAGAAATAAATGAAGTAGAAACAAAGAAAACAATAGCAAAGATCAATAAAACTAAAAGCTGGTTCTTTGAGAAGATAAACAAAATTGATAAACCTTTAACCAGACTCATCAAGAAAAAGTGAGAGAGGACTCCAATCAATAAAATTAGAAATGAAAAAGAGGAAGTTACAACAGACACCGCAGAAATACAAAGCATCCTAAGAGACTACTACAAGCAACTCTATGCCAATAAAATGGACAAGCTGGAAGAAATAGACAAATTCTCAGAAAAGCACAACATGCCAAGACTGAAGCAGGAAGAAATAGAAAATAGAAACAGACCAATCACAAGCACTGAAATTGAAACTGTGATTAAAAATCTTCCAACAAACAAAAGTCCAGGACCACATGGCTTCACAGGCAAATTCTATCAAACATTTAGAGTAGAGCTAACACCCATCCTCCTCAATCTCTTCCAAAAAATTGCAGAGGAAGGAACACTCCCAAACTCATTCTATGAGGCCACCATCACGCTGATACCAAAACCAGACAAAAATACTATAAAAAAAGAAAATTATAGACCAATACCACTGATGAATATAGATGCAAAAATCCTCAGCAAAATACTAGCAAACAGAATGCAACAACACATTAAAAGGGTCATACACCATGATCAAGGGGGATTTATCCCAGGGATGCAAGAATTTTTCAATATATACAAATCAATCAACGTGTACACCATATTAACAAATTGAAGAATAAAAACCATATGATCATCTCAATAGATGCAGTGAAAGCTTTCGACAAAATTCAACACCCATTTATGATAAAAACTCTCCAGAAAGTAGGCATAGAGGGAACTTACCTAAACACAATAAAGGCCATATATGACAAACCCACAGCCAACATCGTTCTCAATGGTGAAAAACTGAAACCGTTTCCACTAAGATCAGGAACAAGACAAGGTTGCCCACTCTCACCACTATTATTCAACACAGTTTTGGACGTTTTAGCCACAGCAATCAGAGAAGAAAAAGAAATAAAAGGAATCCAAATTGAAAAAGAAGAAGTAAAACTGTCACTGTTTGCAGATGACATGATACTATACAGATAGAATCCTAAAGATGCTACCAGAAAACTACCAGAAGTAATCAATGCATTTGGTAAAGTAGCAGGATACAAAATTAATGCACAGAAATTTCTTGCATTCCTATACACTAATGTTGAAAAATCTGAAAGAGAAATTAAGGAAACACTCCCATGTACCACTGCAACAAAAGGAATAAAATATCTAGGAATAAACCTACCTAAGGAGGTAAAAGACCTCTATTCAGAAAACTATAAGACACTGGTAAAAGAAATCAAAGATGACACAAACAGATGGAGAGATATACCATGTTCTTGTATTAGAAGAATCAATATTGTGAAAATGACTATACTACCCAAAGCTATCTACAGATTCAATGTAATCCCTACCAAATTACCAATGGCATTGTTTACGGAACTAGAACAAAAAATCTTAAAATTTGTATGGAGACACAGAAGACCCCGAATAGCCAAAGCAATCTTGAGGGAAAAAAATGGAGTTGGAGGAATCAGACTCCCTGACTTCAGACTATACTACAAAGCTACGGCAATCAAGCCCATATGGTACTGGCACAAAAACAGAAATATAGATCAATGGAACAGGATAGAAAGCCCAGAGATAAACCCACGCACCTGTGGTCAACTAATCTATGACAAAGGAGGCAAGGGTATAAAATGGAGAAAACACAGCCTGTTCAATAAGTGGTGCTGGGAAAACTGGACAGCTACATGTAAAAGAATGAAATTAGAACACTCCCTAACACCATACACAAAAATAAACTCAAAATGGATTAAAGACCTAAATGTAAGACTGGACACTATAAAACCCTTAGAGGAAAACCTGGGAAGAACACTCTTTGCCAGAAATCACAGCAAGATCTTTTTTGACCCACCTCCTAGAGTAATGGAAATAAAAACAAAAATAAACAAATGGGACCTAATTAAACTTAGAAGTTTTTACACAACAAAGGAAACTTTAAATAAGATGAAAAGACATAGCTCAGAATAGGAGAAAATATTTGCAAATGAATCAACAGACAAAGGATTAATCTCCAAAATACATAAACAGCACATGCAGCTCAGTATTAAAAAAATGACCAGCACAATCACAAATGGGCAGAAGACCTAAACAGACATTTCTCTGTAGAAGACATACAGATGGCCAAGAGGCACATGAAAAGCTGCTCATCATCACTAAATATTAGAGAAACGCAAATCAAAACTACAATGAGGTATCACCTCATACCGGTTAGAATGGGCATCATCAGAAAATCTACAAACAACAAATGCTGGAGAGGTGTGGAGAAAAGGGAACCCTCTTGCACTGTTGGTGGGAATGTAAATTGATACAGCCACTATGGAGAATATTATGGACGTTCCTTAAAAAACTAAAAGTAGAATTACCATATGACCCAGCAATCCCACTACTGGGCATATACCCAGAGAAAACCATAATTCAAAAAGAGTCATGTACCACAATGTTCACTGCAGCACTATTTACAATAGCCAGGTCATGGAAGCAACCTAAATGCCCACTGACAGACGAATGGATAAAGAAGATGTGGTACATATATACAATGGAATATTACTCCACCATAAAAAGCAACGTAATTGGGTCATTTGTAGAGACATAGATGGACCTAGAGACTGTCATACAGAGTGAAGTAAACCAGAAAGAGAAAAACAAATATATTTACACATATATGTGGAATCTAGAAAAATGGTACAGATGAACCAGTTTGCAAGGCAGAAATAGAGACACAGATGAAGAGAACAAAGGTATGGACACCAAGGGGGGAAAGCTGGCGGGGGGGGGATGAATTGGGAGAGTGGGAGTGACATATATACAATAATATGTATAAAATAGATAGCAAATAACCTGCTGTATAAAAATAAATAAAACTAATTCAAATGAAAAAAAAAAACAATAAAATCAGTCGGTCGGAGGTATGTATATAAAAAAAGTTGCATGTATAAAATTAAGCATCAGCCTCATAATGAAAAATGTATTTAAAATCACTTTTCACAATTATTTATTTTATAAAATATATTTCTGCTCTGCACTACCACTTCAACTTTCTTAGCACAATTACCAGTGCCTTGGAGAAAGAATACGAATTTAGACACTACTTTTTATAATGAAAGTAGTTTCATTGATGGGATTCATGGCATCTTGTCTCACCTTTTAGGTGTGGTGTTGAATGGACTTTCTAAACTCCAGGACAAGGTTGTCATTACACATTGCAGTCTTACTCTAGGCATAGAAAGGGGGCTCAAATATGTTAGAAAATTATCTTCTTAAATCTCTGTGTGACCTTTGGAAAGTAAAATCAAATCTACGGGATTTATCATCCACCTCTGGAAAAATAAGGAATTAAGCTAGATTATCACTAAGGTTCTTGCCAGTTCGAATATTCTGCAATATTGACTTAGAGGAACATTTTCTCTTAACTTAAGGAGAGATAGCAAACCTTTCTAGAGTAGCAATTTGTGCAAATAGTATGCTGGACATTTTACATTCACTTTTTCATTTAATTTCTCTCCGAATGTTGCAAAGCCTTTTACAGATGAGGAAATTGAAGCTCAGAGAGCTTAAATAGCTAGCAATCTACTCCAAAGCCCATGTTTTTCTCCATTGCATTGGAAATAACACATTTCCCCCCCAGTGACATGCAGATCAGGGTATATAATAGAGCTGTGAAAGATACAGGATGTATCAAAATTATTATAATTAGTAACATTTATATATGAAATGTTAAAAACAATTTTTACTTTGAAATTTCCTGTCATAAACAATACTCAATTTGATCTTTATGCAGTTATTGTAGATGGCAATGCTGATGTGGAAAGAGCTCAGGATTGGACCCAGAAAGCCCTGACTTACAACGTTACTTTGCTGCTCTCCAGATCTATTATTTGGTCAAAATGTTGTTTCCCTAAGCTAAACTCCAACTTCACCGTGCTCTCATTGTACTTTATCTGTAATTCTACTGCAATAATCAATCTTTTGATTTGTTTGATGTTCAGCCTATATGTGACTATCTTCTCAACCAACATATTTTAAATACTTAGAGGACAAAAACTTTATGTCACTGACAAATAATAACTTAAAAAATATGTATTAGATGAATCTTTAAAAAGGTTTTGTTAAGCTATGTTGGACTTCTTACATGATAGATGTGGAAACTAATGCCCAGAGAGTACTAGTTGCAGTAAGTCACACAGAGAGTGTAAGAGACAGATTTGGAAAACCATTGTTCTTTTAGGAATAAAGAAGAACTTATGTCACAGGTACTTTTTACATAAGCTACAGCGGTATTCTTTGCTGTTTGTGCACACTGGGCATTATGGAAGATTATGTACTGAAATTGCCATTTGTGATTATCTAAGAGTAAATAATAATCACGCTCATCACTTCTGTGTGCACAGGTGGAGAACAGCAATCACCTTGAAGCAGATTTTCATGATTATGGGAGGAATCATTTAAGGGGCTTTTTCTTTATCATCATGCAAATCTAAGTTGAGTAGATAAGCCATTACCTGGGTGGAGGGATGTAACTGATTTGTTGTGGCTTGGAGAATGCTACCTGCCATTCCTGAGAGCTCTGGGCACATGTACTGTTGAGAGGAAATGGACGATTTATATAAAGAGCACAGCGACTTCCGGGAGGGAAGGGAACAAGATCCCGCATCCTTATAACCCTGAGAATCAAAGGTATGGAAAGCTACTTGTATGAACTGAGTGACCCTATAATTGATCTGCTGGGAAGAAAAAGATAACAAGGGTCTGAAAAAAGAACTCCTTAAGAGGGAAATCTGAATTGGTACCTGTGCTAAAAAAATAAGCTTGGTGAAAGCTAGCTGGTTAGAGCCTCATGAAAGCTAGCTGGTTAGAGCCTCATGAAAGCTGAACGAGGAATGGAGAAGATGGCTCAGCACATCAAACTGAAAAGAGCTGTAAATGTGAAGTCTGACAAGAAGCAGTATGATGTTGCCAGGAAGAATTTGTATTTGCAAAATTATTATTGCAACAGAGGACATTTATAAAACTGTGTAGAAACCGTCCTCTAAATGGGACCTAGTGGCAACAACAAAGCACTTATGGTCATGAGTTGATTTAATATTTTCTTGGGAGAAGGAAGACTTCCTCTTAATCAGGGAAAATGGGTGCTTGAATGTCATTTTTACAAACGTAGGAGATGTGAAAGCACATGTGTTTTGGGGTAGTGAAGCCTTTCCTATAGTCAGCGTTGGTCATGCCAGGGCAGGAAGTATAGAGACACAGGTACCATTGGGATCAGAGAAATCTTGTTACTGTCCTTTTTTTTTTTTCCACATCTTTATTGGAGTATAATTGCTTTACAATGGTGTGTTAGTTTCTGCTTTATAACAAAGTGAATCAGCTATACATATACATGTATCCCCATATCTCCTCCCTCTTGGGTCTCCCTCCCACCCTCCCTATCCCACCCCTCTAGGTGGTCACAAAGCACTGAGCTGATCTTCCTGGGCTATGTGGCTGCTTCCCACTAGCTATCTATTTTACATTTGGTAGTATATATAAGTCCATGCCACTCTCTCACTTCGTCCCAGCTTACCCTTCCCCCTCCCTGTGTCCTCAAGTCCATTCTCTACGTCTGTATCTTTTTTTATATAAATTTACTTATTTATTTATCTATTTTTGGCTGTGTCGGGTCTTCGTCTCTGTGCAAGGGCCCTCTCCAGTTGCGGCGAGTGGGGGCCACTCCTCATCGCGGTGCACGGGCCTCTCACTGTCACGGTCCCCCCCGCTGCGGAGCACAAGCTCCAGACGTGCGCGCTCAGTAGTTGTGGCTCACGGGCCTAGCCGCTCCGCGGCACGTAGGATCTTCCCGGACCGGGGGACGAACCCGTGTCCCCTGCATTGGCAGGCGGACTCCCAACCACTGCGCCACCAGGGAAGCCCTACGTCTGTATCTTTATTCCTGTCCTGCCCCTAGGTTCGTCAGAACCTTTTTTTTTATATATAGATTCCATATATATGTGTTAGCATACGGTATTTGTTCTTCTCTTTCTGACTTACTTCACTCTGTATGACAGACTCTAGGTCCATCCACCTCACTACAGATAACTCAATTTTGTTCCTTTTTATGGCTGAGTAATATTCCATTTTATATATGTGCCACATCTTCTTTATCCATTCATCTGTCGATGGATACTTAGGTTGCTTCCATGTCCTGGCTATTGTAAATAGAGCTGCAATGAACATTGTGGTACATGACTCTTTTTGAATTATGGTTTTCTCAGGGTATATGCCCAGTAGTGGGATTGCTGGGTCATACGGTAGTTCTATTTTTAGCTTTTTTAAGAACCTCCATACTGTTCTCCATAGTGGCTGTATCAATTTACATTCCCACCAGCAGTGCAAGAGGGTTCCTTTTTCTCAACACCCTCTCCAACATTTATTGTTTGTAGATTTTTTGATGATGCCCATTCTGACTGGTGTGAGGTGATACCTCATGGTAGTTTTGATTTGCATTTCTCTAATGATTAGTGATGTTGAGCATCTTTTCATGTGTTTGTTGGCAATCTGTATATCTTCTTTGGAGAAATGTCTATTTAGGTCTTCTGCCCATTTTTGGATTGAGTTGTTTGTTTTTATGATATTGAGCTGCATGAGCTGCTTGTAAATTTTGGAGATTAATCCTTTGTCAGTTGCTTCATTTGCAAATATTTTCTCCCATTCTGAGGGTTGTCTTTTCGTCTCGTTGTTACTGTTCTTTTAAAATGGAAATCTCCTCTTTGACAACTAGTGTGGATGGAGGATACTCTGAGGTTTCTCTTCATGCCAGGTATGATTACATGGTTACCTCTGCACCTGGCATGCACAAGGCACACCTCTGGTGCAGGGTGGATCCACTCTCTGCTTCCAAGAGACTAACCTCTCCAGGGCTAAGCTTTGCCCTTAGAAAGCTGTGATTAGACGTATAAAGAAGCTGCTTGGAATAATCACTAGGAAAATCTATGAAATTTTGCAGAAGGAAAACAGTCCATCCAGTGAGTGTGATGGAAACTTTCAGTAGAAAGGGAATCTTGACTGAAAAAGTCTGTGAAGGAGGCATGGGATTTCAACAGAGAAAGAAAATAGGGCTCCTACTCTTTTCTCCATTCTTTCTCTTGGGAACCAAAGAGATTATAGTGTTTTCACTCTTTTCCTTGAAAAAGTGCTTTTGTACGTAGAGACACATGTTTATGTGACAAAAATAAATCTAGAACATATAGATATTAATTCATATATGGAGAAACAAACTTATTCTGCAGAAACCAAGGCACAGTTTTTTTTGTATATAGCAATTATTTTCCCTCAAGAAGCAAACTACTTTACAAAAATGAGACAGTAATTTTTAGTGACATTTTAAGTCGAATATTATAGTTTTAAAAATGTCTTAGAATCAAATTCAAGGCTTCAGTATTCAGTAGTTTTTAATTTCAATTCACTGAAATGAGTTTTCATTACTATGGTGACACTGAAGGGAAACCCTCAGAAACTGCTGAAATGTCTTCTATTGGTAAGAGAGAACAATTGCTTGCAGCTTTATTTATCTTGTGACTATCTGAGCTCTCCTCCTGTTGAATATTTATTCTTTTGATGGATTTTATTTTTCATCCAGATTGTCAAGAATAACTCTATTTAAAAAGAGCTCAGTATAAAGAATGCAAGTCTTTTTGTGTGTGTGTTTTTCCCCTTTTACTGAATCTGTAAAAGAGGAATGATTGCAATTGTTACTTCCTTCCTTTTCCTTTCTCTGCATCAGTTTTGTACCAGGCCTGTACTTTCCAGGAAGACATAACAGTACCAGATGCAGGTCTAATAATACACACACATGAATACCTCTGTAATCATGTTATATTCTAGTTTAAATATTATTTGCACAACTGCTTTACATTACCATTTTTTAATATAAGTTTAATGAAACACTTCTTTACTAAAGTAAATCCCAATTCAGAATAATATATTCTGGTAAATTCTAGTTCTCAGATTCAGTTGTAGGTTGTCATAGCACTTTCTAACCACACATCAAAAGAAAAATCTTTATGTCAAAAGATCGATGGTAGTAATCACTAAAGCTGTTGTTCACATATCAAATGACAAAGTCCAAAGTTGCAGGCACTGATTACATATAAAAGACTGAAAAATATCTGAAGTATTTTTTATTGTTCTTTCTGCCTTTCCCCCACAAAATAATGCTTCTCAGTTGTAGCTTCTCAGTTAGTTAGTTTCTCACAATTCTGCTGAGAAAATGAATAATTTAATGCAGTTAGGACCTGAGATAACCCACATATTTTAGTCAGCCTGAAATTCTTTGATAGGTAAATAATGCAGATATAGATAAATGATAATGATGGATATGATGTGATTCCACTGGACTTTATTTTTCTTTAAGGTTACACATCAGACATTATAAACTACCTTAAGGCCTCAGTAGAGAACATTTCATTTAGAAAGATTACAGGGAAATTCTGAGTTTTGTTTCTTCAAAAAATTTAGAGCATTCTCCAACTGTGAATAAAAAGAATAAGTTTTACCAGTGACCACATCCTCCTTTTCATCTTGTACCTTAGACTATTCAGAGCAAAATTTAACATCTATTGTAGCTATGTGGATTCAGGTGGACTTATTTAAGATCATTGTTTGATTTCCCTAATCTAGACCATAAACTCTTAGTTAGCTTTTACATGGAATAGATTTGTTTATTCTTTTTATTTTTTATAAATTGTGTGTGTATGTATGTGTATGTTTGCATGCACTAATTCAAATCAATTTTGGGGGAGGGGAAGAATAGTAGTGATCTTATCTAAATTAGCTACATTAATCCTCAGTGAAATACAATGACAAGGGAGTTAAGAATATTTTAGAGTTGAAAAGGCCAACTTTCAGAGAAGTTAGTTTCCTATTGTCACTTTGTTACAGTGTTTCAACGAAGGTCTGCAAATTTTAAATCAGTGCTCTTCCCACCGTGCCATCTGAGCAGCCTTGGGCCATAAGGAGGACAACAAAGCAAATACACACACCTAAATGCTCATTAGAATAGTGTCAAAAATATGATGCCATAATTGCCTTCTCTACTAATTCTTGTTAATGTTTAACAATTGCCTTGTCTAAAGATCCAACTGGATGAAATTTTTACTCCATTTAACAAGAAAATAAGCAGGAGAGGAACAAAAGCAGTGGAGAAAGACAATCAAAGTCAGGGAAGTAGTGATCCTAAGAGTGAAAATGATGGCAAATGCCCAGTCTCGGTCTGAGTCAAGCACTAGGCTTGGGAGGAAGCTGCATTGTTCCAGGTGCAGAATTAATGTATTTCCCTAAGTGCCTCAGGGGCTTTCTCCATAGAAATCTGCCTCTTGGGAAATCTTCCTTCCTTTCTCCTTCACTTTATTACTGTATCCTCTAACTGTGGTCCTGGCCAATCAGGTCACCCAATTCCTGGAGCCCAGAAAGTTTACAATGTGAAGAGGGAGCAAAGTCTTTCACCTTATTTGTTATCCCAGCAACGAATTAATATGCAAAATGGCCATTTTCCCCAGAATACACTCTATTTTCACTATCTGTTGAATAACCAAGACAACTCAGGGAAGCTAACTCAATTTACCCCATCCCTTTTCCCTAAGGATGCCCACAGGTAAGATGTATGAGCAAAGTGCATTTTCCCAAGGCCATTTTAGCTAGCTTGCAGGAGTATTAGAGGGCAGGTCATTTATGTAAACACAAGCAGTGTAAAGACTGTTGGCATAAAAATAAAACACTCCTCTAGCGCTGGACCAGAATAGCCATGAAATTGAAGTCCTGTTGATGAAGGGAGCACACAAAGTAATACATGATTAATGCTGAAAGAAAGCACTTGAAAATTTGAAAATTTTTACATTTAAAAATCCAGATTTCCAGCTTCTCTTGAAAAACTGGAAGATCTGATCACAGTTGGCCTACATTTCAACATGACATGTTTCCAATTGAACATGGACTTGAACATTGAACACTGGATGTCTCTTTAGATAGGGCATGAGTTGTCCAGTTTTCTGCAGTCCCTACCAAAGGCACAATATAATCATATCGCCTGAAATTTGTTATCGTCTCTCAGCTATGTTAATTATCACTTCTTCTGGTTATTGGACTTTGCTAACCTTGCTTTAAGGAGAATGCCAAAAGCAGATTAAAACAGTGTGGCAATGTTAAGTGGTGTAGTTTAATGAAGTTTGAATGGGATGGGTAATCTAACTTTTTTTCTTCCTTCCTTCCTCCGTCCCTTCCTCTCTCTTTCTTTCTTTCTTTCTTTCTTTCTTCCTTTCTTTCTTTCTTTCTTTCTTTCTTTCTTTCTTTCTTTCTTTCTTTCTTTCTTTCTTTCTATTTTAACATCTTCTGTGGGCTTGTTATTGCACTAGGTAATATAAATGCGTTGTCTCATTTAATTTTCACATAAAAACTTCAAAATTTATATTGTTCACATTTTATGATGGGAATATAAAAGATCTGAGAAAGTAAATAAGATTCCGGGATCAGATGATGATTAGAGTTCAAACACAGATGATTCTGGGGCCTGTGACATGTCCTGAAGACGTAAATTAGAACCATAGCTAAATATTTACTGTGGAGGAAACATACCATTTATCAAGAGTGTTATGGGGGTCTGAGTGTGAGATGATGAGTCCCTCCCAGGTGATATGTGTTAATACTAATCTCTCTGAGACTCAGCTTCCTCATTTATACATTTCCAGACTAATATGCTGTCTTCATCTCTCTTCCTTTCCAAACTGCAACCCACCTAGCTATGTGTTCTCTCCCAGAAATTTCCTAAACCTTTATGATTCTTTATGCCCATGCTTCTTCTTCATCGTGGCCAAACTTTCTCCCTTGGTCCAATTGTCTCCTCCTCTCTGAATTCTTCTCTGGACTATGTAGATAGAATAAACTGCTCTTTGCCTTTAGTGTTATTGTTCTGCTATAGCAATCATCACATCTTATTAGAGCTAGTTGTTTATGTTTCTATGTATTGATATTTTACTAGATTTTGAACTACTGACAATAAGCATTTTATACTACATTGAATTCCTGGAAGCTACAGCAGCATATGGCAACTAAGAAAATTTTAATTAAATTGGTAAGCTGAATAAAGTCATATATGAATAAAATAATACATGCAGTTCTATATTATTCTTGAGTTAGTTAATAGTCAATTATTTTTATAACCAATTCCTTGTTTTTGCTTAGATGTTTTTGTGTCTGAGTGCCATATAAACAAACAGTCAAGTATGCCTGAAATAATAAAAATTTTAGTTTGTTAAATAAGACAAAAATTGGTGATATTAAAATAGATATAGATTAGAGCTGATGCTCTGAAAGCTATTCTAATGAAGTATGAAGTTTTAAAGATTTGATTTCAAGAAGCAAGAGGACTACTCGTTTTCTTATCAAACCAGTGAGCAAATGAAATTTTGTATTTTGTTTCATATGATTGTAAGAAGTAATTTCTCAAAGGTATTATTATGAGAAAAAAAAAGAATCAGACCTGACTTACTATGAATGCCTACCTGGACTTTTAAATAAGTTAAGGGGACATTTACTGAGCACATACAATCCCCCCTGTGCCAAGACTAGGAGATGAAAGGCTAAAGACATGATTCCTCTTTTTCAATGATCAAAGTTGATACATCAACAGAACATTGTAATAAAACATCAAAAATGATATAACAGTGGTATTCTGTTAATTAGCTCTCTGTCCTTTGGCAAGCCTTGTTATCTACTTGTTTTAATGTCTTCATCTGTGAAGCAGGTTAATTGAATTAGATACATTTAGGGCTTCTTTCAGCTCTGGACTTATAACACTTCTATGGAAGGATCTTCTAATTTCTTTAAATCCAAACGTGTCTCCAAAAGTAGAATAGATACTAGCTTTCTAAATATTTCTAGATATGTGTGTAAATCCACAATTCTAAAACTATGTGTTAAGGCACCCAGAGAACCACTGAGGGACAATTTAAATGTTTTGAGACAAAGGGAGAGATATTCAGTATGTGCTAGGAACTATGCAAACACTAGCTTGAGATACTTCACAGTTTCAACATTGGATTCCATTGCATATCTTTCAATGATGTCATATTTTTGTGAAGCTGAGTTTTCACTGGTTGCTATATAAAGCAAGAAAATCAGTGTGGAATAGGAAATAAAGGTGATGGTGTCCAATTTGATTCCAAGGTTTGAGAGGTGGTACAGAGCCTAAAAGGCAAATTCAGTATCAGTAATGGTGATTATTTAAGAATGAAATAATTTTTTTAAGTTTAATTTAACATAAATAATTTTTTCAAAAGTTTATTTAATTATTGGGATGTAAATACTTATTAAGTTTTTGAAACTTTTTAATAAATAGATGGAGCTGTTAAGTACATTTTTGGCCCATGTGCCGTGAAAAAGGTACTAAGATGTTAAAAGGACCATTTACTAAGAAAGTTTGAAAGCAACTGGTATAAAACATTTCAAATAGATTTCTCTGTTATATATAAAGTTAAGTACAGCATTACTTATAGTAGCTATGTTGAAGTCAAACTTTCATTCAACAGATAAAAATATTTATATTGAGGAAAGATACATTGTTTTTCTAGTGTTAGGTAGCTAGTTAATGGCAGGCTGTTCCATCTGCCTACGTTATCTATACTGATGGTACAAAGATAGACTAATTGTCATTCTCAAATCCTTTTACAAAATACATATTCCTATCGAAAGGTTAAATAGAAAAGAAATAGCAGCTGCTAAACAATTTCCATAATTATGGAAATTAGGTGTGATCTCCATTCTCTTAGTGAACCGCCAACATGTCCAGCTGGTAGAAACAATTGGTGAGCTAGCATGGAGATGGGCATTGTTGATTTTTACAAAGACTTGGACATGAAGCTTTTATTATGTGAATAAGGCATTTTTCTATGCACTTATTCTATTGTCCAATTTCTTTTTCATTATCAAAATATTATCTAGTCATTGAAATCAATGTAGAGAACATGGACATGATGAAAAATGATTACAAACAATTTCTAATTTTATCATTTGTATACATTGCTAACATGTTGAAGTGTACCATTTAATTCTTACTACTCTCCCATTAATGAATGTTTTACAATACTATTGCAAACGCATTGAATGTAAAATTATTACTCTATTCTTCACTATAAGCATTTTCCATATAATGATGTAATCATTATAAAAATTATTTTAATTATGACATGTTGTTCCATTAAGCAGAATTACCATAAATTACTAAGCTACTTTTTTATTATTAAACATTAAGACTTTTTCAAAAATTTTACTATGGTAACTAATGCTGGTATCAGTTAAACATGATGGACACAAAGATGTATTTAGTTGCCTCTCCAGAATCCACCCTAAACTGACAATAAAATAATGAAAAACACATAACCTCAAAGTAAAAGAGAGAATGAGATAGGAGATGGCAATGGACAAAATATTTTTGGAAAAGTTTAGAAATTGTAAGATGAATGGATGATTTGTATTTTGTTTATGAGATTGGAGAAATCAGAATCTTAAACCTACAGGCAGGGGCCATTCATTCCAAGGGGAGTTTGGAAATGTGCTGTCTCAGTATTCTGAATATGAGTAGCTTTGGATGCAGGGGAAAAAAGCAACACAGAAGGCAGTGGGGATGTATCTAATTATATATAGAAAGTTCAAATTTTGGGTTACTGATATCAACAATGCCCCCCTCAATAACTGATATATCAAGAAAGAAAATTAACAAATATATAACTTGGGTTAGGGGCCTAAGCACACTTGTGCTCTTTATAAAGATGAGGAAGACTGCGAGCAGTATTTTTGTGTTCTAAAGAAAAGAGTTTTGCTTTGAGTATTTAATTTGAAGTACTAGACATACAAGGGAAGTTGATGAGTAGCAGACATATGAATCTGGAACTAAGGGGGTAAATAAGAACTAGAGATACAAAATTTTGAAGTCATTGGCATGTGTTTACTGTCTTAAGACTGTGTGAGATGACTAAAAATTCTATATAGTTAAAAAAAGAGAAGCTAAAGGACAGAGGTCAGTGATACTACAACATCTAGAGATCAGGATGATGTAAGGAGCCAGGAATCACCATGAGGGAGGAGAAAAAATCTGAATATTGAGTTGCTCCAGACTACAAGAGAAGAAAAAAGTTCAAAAGGAAGGCAGGGATTAACTGTTTCAAAAGCTGTTGAAAGATCAAGTAAGATGGACAGTAATTGTTGACCATTGGATTTAGCAAAATGGAACATGTTTGTGAGCTTGACAAGAGTAATTTTAGTGGAGAAATAGTCAAAGACCTGACTGCAGTGATTGACAGGAGACTAGAAGGTGAAAAATAGGAAAGTTTCCATAAATAATTCATTCTAGGAGTGTTGCTGATTGAAGGAGTGGTAGATGAAGAGAAATGTGGGGGTCTACAGAAGATTTTTTTCAGATAACAGATATTACCATATAATTTGATGCTAATGGGAAAGATACAGTACAGTAGGAGAAATGGGAGAAATTAGTGATTCAGGAGATAATTATCTCAGTAAAATCCTTGGTCAAGCAAGAGGTTATGGAATCCAGTGGACACATGAAGAGTTGGAATTAGATAGGAACAGGAAGTATTTTTATTTTTATTTTTTTATTTAACAAGAGATATAGTAGAGAGTATGGGAGAAGTACAGGTAGACTGATAAAATTAATAGTGAAATAGAGGGAAATTGTATTTTGTTTGCTTATATTTCTCAGTAAAATATAAAGTAAAAAAATAAGACGTGAGGAGGTCACCCTAGTTTGACAAGGGTGAGTAGTTTAAAGTAGCTGTCTTGGAGAAAGGGAGAATTAATTGACAAGAGAAATCTAGTGTCATTGCCTACCAAGTACTGTGTATTCTTACTTGAATTATGTGGTCAAATATTTAAAGTAAGAACACTCACAGCATGGTTGTAAATTTTTCTTTCTATATCACATTCTGCTGCTTGAGTGTAGAAAAGAAATAAGCAGATAATTGCATTTCCTTGGAATTTCGTGTTTTTTCAGGGTGGGTGTATGATGGAGTTAGAGAAGGGTAAGGGGAAGTAGGGGTGTACATATGGATGAGGTTAAGATAGAGGCTATGGAATCTAAGCTGGATAAAAAAGTAGGATACAAAGGGTTGATAAAGAATGCAAAATGGTAACAAGGATGGATTGAAGGTAGGTTGATTTTTCTAACTCAAAGGATGAAAAATGCAAGTATGATACTTTTTTCAATATATGATATCTCTTTACACAGAATAAATTATATAAATGGTTTAGTTACAATTGCAAGTAAAATAGTCTGTATGTTTTAACTTAAGATATTCTAAAAATTGCATTTTCAAATTCCACATGATAGGCTAACTTCACACATTTATATTTCTTTTTCTTCCAAGACTACCTTAAAATAATAATAAATTGAGAAGAAATTAGCATAATCCAACATATGTAAATGAGTGTTTCTTATAAAATTCTGGAAATGGAAAGTAGAAAGAAAGAAACTTACTGATGGTGCAAAAGAAGTGTTAGCATTACAAGAGTGCCGATATTATGAAGTGGGTAGCCAATCTGACAAAACTCAGGGAAACCTCCAGAGAATGAAAGCACAAGGGAAGTTACGAGGAGGAGTGAGCCAAGAACAGTTAAAGAAGATGGGGTATATATACACAATGGAATAGTCATAAAAAAGAATGAAATTTTGCCATTTGCAACATGAATGGACTCTGAGAGTATTATGCTTAGTGAATTAAGTCAGACAGATAAAGGCAAACACTATAAGTTATCACTTACATCTGGAAGCAAAAATAAAATGAATGAATATAATAAAACAGAAAAAGACTCACAGATACAGAGAACAAACCTAGTGGCTACCAGTGGAGAGGGAATTGAGGAGGGGATAGATAAGGGTAGGGAATTAAGAGATACAAACTACTATGTATAAAATAAACAAGCTACAGGGATATATCGTACAGCACAGGGAATAGAGCCGATATTTTATAATAACTTTAAGTGGAGAGTAATCTATAAAAATATTGACTCACTATGTTGTACACCTGAAACGAACATAATATTGTAACTCAACTATACTTCAACTTAAAAAATGTATGAATTAGAAATAAAATGTATTTTAAATGGTAGAAAGAAGACAACATATGAAAAATAATTTTAGAAGCATATATGATCAATGTATAAATAAAGGAACAGTTTTCTAGAAAGAAAAAAAAATCATAGGGAAAGTAGTTATCCAAAAAATTCAAAAGTTTCTCAAAGCTGAAGGGAAACCCAACTCTTTAAATGGAAAGTATTGGATTCATTTTGAGCAGGAGAAGTGGGAATTTTCAGAATACTAAGGATAAGAAGAAATCTTAAACGTCTCGAGAGAAAAACATAGGTGACTTAAAAGGAACAGAATTCAGAGTGGCAATGGATTTCTCATAAGTATCAATAGTACTAGAAGACACCGCAAAATTATGTTACTTTTTGAAGAAAAGTATTGTTTTTAAGACATATTTCTTATTCAGGTACACTATCAAACAAATGTAAACGCTTAACAAAGACATCTCCAGGTTTGAGACACAAATAGTTTACATCCTGCATTGTATCTTCGGAAGTTACATAATGAAAAGCCCCGAAAGTAATGTAGGAGTAAACAGAGAAAGAAGATACAGGATCTAGAAAATGATAGGAAAGCACTGAAGATAAGTTCCAGAATGAGGGCTGGTCGCCTGGCGTTCAATCAGTCCAGACTATGACGATAGTGGAGAGTGCCAAGGAAATAACAGAACGCATGAAAGATTCCATAAAAAGGGAGTGCATGACTGAAGCATTTGCATACACATATATAATAAAGGTAGAGTTTGCTGCACATATTGGCAGCAGACAGCTCCCTTTCCTGGCTCTGTATTTCCAAGTGAAGCAACATCATTGCAAGCAATACTGTTTGTCTTCCTATCCTTTCACTTTCTCTTCCCTAGAGGTCTTATCTGATTGGTAGAGAAGGAATTAGGTCACTCTCTTCTGCTTTTTTCTTATTGAGTTCAGCCTATTTATAGAAGCATGAACTGTGGTGTGTCATCTTTCATAAGCTTACTTGTAAAGACTCTGCCCAGGTATGAGTTTCCCAGCACTGACTGAGAATGGCTGGATATGTGTATCTAATTTATAAGTTCATTATTATGTGCTCATTCAGCTAAAACACCACAGCTCCATTAAAACACTAAGAGCTGTATTAAAGACAATTTTCAAAGTTCTTTCTCTCTCTTGCTCTCACTTCTAAAATTCTAAAGTCAGGTGGTTAGAGGTGTGTTACACTGTGGGGCTCCTAAACCTGAACAGCAAGGAATAAATGTAGTTAGAAACTTCACGTAAAACAAAAGCTAGAGAAGAAGTAATATCTAAATGTAGACACTATTTGGCTATTAGAAAAGCAATGTTAGTGGTGGTCATTATGTTGTCCTTGTTTGTTGCTAGTGTTAACTTGTAAATTTGTCCACAAATTATGAAAGCCTAACAGCTCTAGAATGGAATGGAAATATTCTCAACATTAACAATTAAAAATCTAATGAAAATAAATCGATAATCAACAATACATTTATAGCATTTAGAGATACATAAAAAAAAAACCTAACCACAGAAGTAATTAAACATGTTTTTCTCTTGGGAAATGGGGAGGAATGGAAAGGGGAGTATTCCTTTTCATTTTGAGTTCCTTAGTGCTATTTAATATTTTGTTAGCCTGATTCATTTCTTAGTTTGAGGCTAAAAGACCATAATATAAGAGATTAAAAAGTTTCATAAGAGCAATATTGATTTTGAAGAGATGTGTATCAGATTTATAGGATGCATAACTCTGTTACAATCTGGCAAGGAATGTCAACAGAAACAAATCTGAATTCCTATGAAAGTCATTTAGGCAGGACAAACTACTCCAGGACTTTTAAACTAGGAGTGATTTAATACAGGGGAACAGGTGCTTCCAATATCCAGAGAACACGTACGCAAAGAGAAGGCTTCAGACTTGACCTCCTGGAAAGACTTCCACAGCATTTCAATCCTGTCTCCCTCTGTGAGTGATGTAATGAGGTCACTCATAGTCTCTGCCAAAATTAAGACTCTGCTGCCTCTCGAAACCCAGGAAGGTTGAAGATGTGTACCGGGAAGTTGGCTTTTTTTCCACTGCTGCATCAAAACTGTTTCTTGTACCAGGAAGCTTGGTAATGGACAGTGGAACACTTATTCAACCAAACTTCACTTTTCTACAGCTTTGCCAATAGTAGCACTAGACTCTTAGGAGTCTAGAATAAATGTTAAAAGCAGGATATAAAATATAATATTGAAATCTTAAATAATTAAATGTCATCAAAAATGTGAAACAAAGAAAAAATCATCAAGCTGATTTTTAAGAGATTGAAATGTCAATCTTGAAAATGAGCAATATGTCACACTTCTAATTGTTCCAGAAATGCTGGAGTCTGGAAGAAATATCCAATAAATGATGTTATTTTCACTGATGATGTTTAGAACATACTAAGAAATAAAGCAAGACTGAGTGTCACATGGGCCTTTGAACCCATCCTCAGGCTTAGGAAACTTGACTTCACTTGTCAAGCAGTGCAGGACCCAGCCAGGCTTCAGGATGGAGGACCTCCGGCCTCCTCTAAGTTGGAGTCCAACAGCAGAACTGACTTTAAAATGCCAGCCGTAATTCTTTTACCAAATATCTGCCCATGGAATTTACTCCATTACCTTTCTTTGTGGCAGTGTCAGTAGAGGGATAGAAAAGTAGCAGTGTGAAATACCAATAGCTCCCATCAATGTGAGGAGAACCAGGAATGGTGAACAGTTTTTTCCTCCCTCAACAGTTATATAATAATAGAGAAAAAAGGTAGCAATATTTGAACAGATTACGAGTGAGAAATTGGAGAAAAGCATGAGCCTTCAGAATTTGGAGGCACAAACGATTCCATGTATAATAAATAATTCTACATATTTTAGGTTAGCTTCAGAGCACTAAATATGGAGATCTTAAAAACTGCCAGAAAGGAAAGATCGATTATTCATTAAAAAAATAACTATTAGTCTGGTCAATTTCACAAGAGCCAGAGAATCTTTAAGAATAGTAACTTAAAGTTGTTGAGAGACAAAAAAAAACTAAAAAAAAAATTCTCTTAATTTAGAACCAAATACACATTGACCATATGAAGAGATTGTAAACCTCAATAGTAACCACAAATATTAAGATTGAAACAAAAGTGAGGGACTTCCCTCGTGGAGCAGTAGTTAAAAATCTGCCTGCCAATGCAGGGGACACAGGTTCGATCCCTGGTCCAGGAAGATTCCACATGCTGCGGAGCAGCTAAGCCCGTGCGCCACAACTACTGAGCCTGCACCCTAGAGCCCGTGAGCCACAACTACTGAGCCCGTGCACCACAGCTACTGAAGCCTGCATGCCCTAGAGCCTGCATGCCACAACTACTGAGCCTGCGCCCTGGAACCTGTGAGCCACAACTGCTGAAGCCTGCATGCCCTAGAGCCTGCACGCCACAACTACCGAGCCCACACACTGAAACTGCTGAAGCCCACATGCTCTAGGGCCCATGTGCCACAACTACTGAGCCTGCGTGCTTCAACTACTGAAGTCCACATGCCTAGAGTCCATGCTCCACAACAAGAGAAGCCACCACAATGAGAAGCCTGCGCACCGCAATGAAGAGCAGCCCCCGCTCACCGCAACTAGAGAAAGCCCGCGCACAGCAACGAAGACCCAATGCAGACCAAAAAAAAAAAAAAATTAAAACAAAAGTGAGATACCTCTTTACAGTAATCAAATTCAGACCTATAAAGATAGACTGTCAAATCTGGCACCCCCAATTTCTATATAAAGTAAGGTATTGGAAGAGTCAGCTTTGGGACTGTCATAAAGGTTTTTGGAAGAGTCAGCTTTGGGACTGTCATAAAGGTTTTCATATACATGAAAATAAGACAAGAAATTAGCATATAATAATTCTTGTTCTTGTTTTTGAGACCAAAAACAAGAATTATTATATGCTAATTTCTTTGTGTTATTGTGATTAAATTTTGGATATTCTCATTTTTAGATATTTAAATTAGAATTGGCATTTTTATTGAGAAATGTAAGATTTTAAAAATTTTTATTGGAGCATAGTTGCTTTACAATGTTGTGTTAGTTTCTACTGTAGAGCAAAGTGAATCAGCTATACATATACTTATAGCCCCCCTTTTTTGGATTTTCTTTTGGATTTAGGTGACTGCAGAGCATTGGTTATCTATTTTATACACAGTATCAATAGTGTCTATATGTCAATCCCCATCTCCCAATTCATCCCACCCCCCTTTCCCTCCTTGGTGTCCATACGTTTGTTCTCTATGTCTGTGTCTCTATTTCTGCTTTGCCAATAAGATCATCTATACCATTTTTCTAGATTCCACATATATGCATTAATATACGATATTTGTTTTTCTCTTTCTGACTTACTTCACTCTGTATGACAGACTCTAGGTCCATCCACGTCTCTACAAATGACCCAATTTTGTTCCTTTTAATATCTGAGTAATATTCCATTGTATATGTGTACCACATCTTCTTTATCCATTCCTCTGTTGATGGACATTTAGGATGCTTCCATGTCCTGGCTATTGTAAATAGTGCTGCAATGAACACTGGGTTCATGTGTCTTCTTGAATATGTTTTTTTCTGGGTATATGGCCAGTAGTGGGATTGCTGGGTTGTATGGTAGTTCTATTTTTAGTTTTTTTAAGGAACCTCCATACTGTTCTCCATAGTGATTGTATCAATTTATATTCCCACCAACAGTGCAAGAGGGTTCCCTTTTCTCCGCACCCTCTTCAAATTTATTGTTTGTAGATTTTTTGATGATGGCCATTCTGACTGGTGTACAAAGCTACAGTATTCAAGACAGTATGGTACTGGCACAAAAACAGAAATATAGCTCAATGGAACAGGATAGAAAGCCCAGAGATAAACTCATGCACCTATGGTCAACTAATCTGTGACAAAGGAGGCAAGAATATACAATGGAGAAAAGGCAGCCTCTTCAATAAGTGGTGCTGGGAAAACTGGACAGCTACATGTAAAAGAATGAAATTAGAAAACTCCCTAACACCATATACAAAAATAAACTCAGTGTGGATTAAAGACCTAAATGTAAGAGTGAACACTATAAAACTCTTAGAGGAAAACATAGGCAGAACACTCTTTGACATAAATCACAGCAAGATCTTTTTTGACCCACCTCCTAGATTAATGAGGATAAAAACAAAAATAAACAAGTGGAACCTAATTAAACTTAAAAGCTTTTGCACAGTAAAGGAAACCATAAACAAGACAAAAAGACAATCCTCAGAATGGGAGAAAATATTTGCAAATGAAGCAACTGACAAAGGATTATTCCCTAAAATATACAAACAGCTCATGCAGCTGAATATCAAAAAAACAAACAACCCAATCTAAAAAGACCTAAATAGACATTTCTCCATAGAAGACATACAGATGGCCAAGAGGCACATGAAAGGATGCTCAATATCACTAATTATTAGAGAAACATAAAAGCTTTAATTTGGCAATTTTCTATTTGCACAACTGTGTGCTTTGAGCTAGTGGGGCCCACACACTCACTGATTCAGGAGAATGAATTTTCCTGTTTTGTTTATAAGGAAATTGTCTTGGCATGCTACCATTGTCTTCCCTTTTAAAATTTTCCTGGTTTAGGATTTTCTTAGTTTCTTACTTGTGGGTTATCCTAGTAACTGATCTTCTCTGAATCCCTCCCATTTATCTAATTTCCTACACCTTCGTTTCTGCCAGACAAAGCCTCCATTTACCAGGCAACCCATTTTACAGTTCCAATTTTGTTTTACTTAAGAAATAAAGAAAATAATAGTTTTTTGTTTTGCTTTGCTTTTTTCCCTATAGTGTGCTCACATTGGTTAGGTGTGTTTGAAATGTCTAATGCATAGATTAATTTATTTTTATAGCTGAAGTGAACTTCAGAGTCCCACTTTCCCACTTTACTTATAGGGAGCTGAGTTTTATGTCTCCATTCTTTCATTCAACAAAAAATGATTTAGCCAGTTTAGCCATCATGATATAAGCTAGGCACTAAAAATGAATAAATGTGGTGCATGTTATATGAAGGGGTTGGGGTAAATGCAAGCAATAAGCAATGATGCACAAAGTGCCATAATATTATTTGGTATAAACGAGGTACAGAAAAGGCACAAAAGGGTTGGTAAACAATTTGAATGCAGGGATTTTAGAAAGATCCAGGGAAAAGTATGGTCTCTGTGCTAAGTATTAAATAATGCCTAGAAGTTAGGAAGGTCAACAAAGGGTACGGTTTAAATTATTCCCCTCAAAAATTGTTTTTAAAAAAATATCCAGAGATATTGCAGGGAGTTTATTAGCACTAGGACATGGTAGAGGTGAGGATGAAAGGATGAGCTATTGAGGGAGAAGGAGGTGAGCAACATAGTCTTAGAAGGCTTTGAATGTTATGCTGATTTTTCTATCATCATTCCATATAGGAGTAAATGAAATAAACGAAGGGGGACATGCTGAATACTACATAGCTGTTCCAGAAACAGCGATCAAACTAAGACTTTTTAATCTACATTCTCATGGATTTTTCACTGTTCCACAAAAGAACTATTAATGTTTCTGAATGCAAGTTTGTGTGCCCTACACACAGTGCGGCCAAACAATACTGAAACGTTACAGTTTGAGCAAAAAAAGGTTTAATTGCAGGGCCATGCAAGGAGAATGGGGGGCTCATGTCCCCAAAGTCCCAGACTCCCAGAAGGGTTTCAGCAAAGCATTGTTAAAGGCAAGGTGAGGGAGGGGCCTGGCTGGTTGTTGCAAACTTCTTGGTATAGAAATCCTTTGTTCTTGCAGCTGACCACTTAGGTCAGGTCATGATGTTCCTGTAAACCTCCAACAAGACAAATGTTATTCTCTGTTCTGCAAATTTTTATCTCTATATGAATGGAAAGTTTTACACTCTTAAATGTCAGAGCCTTGAGAATGGGCTATCCTGTATATTTCAGGCTATAAGCAACATTCTTAAAGCAAAAACAATAGAATACAAAGGTTAAAGTAAAAGAAACAGACCTAATATGAAGTCAGATTTGTTCTTCCCCATTACATTTGTTCTTCCCCATTACATTACATTTGCCAGGAGTCAGAAAGACAGACCACAATTAAAATTTTCAAGTGGGCATGCTTTCTTTTTATAAACTCTGGTCTTCAAATCTTACATTCTTTGTTCTGACTTTGGACACTTTCCAACCACTGGGGCTTGCATTGAGCTGGACACATTTCTGGGGTTTGAGGAAATAGCCTATTGCTCTACCTGATTGATGGATGAAATAAACAGAAGGCAATTTGTTCTTTCCTTGGAGAGCCAGACAGTAGCCACTGTAATGTGCAATTTAAGATGAGGGAGATGTCGGGGATAGGACAATGGATGGCGCAAGCCAAAAACTTTCCCAGTGGCAGGAGGGAAATTGTAAAAGCACTTACTGCTCATTTGCTGTGAAACCAGAAAAGCCATTTTCCCTTCTGCCTTTGATGTGAATTTATCCTTTTCAAATAAGATCTAATACATGTATTAATGATTATGCCATTTGTGTTTTTTTTTCTTCTAGCTAGTGTTTCTATGTTTAATAACATGATCTTTTTAACCTTGTATCCTACATGAAGTTACAATTTTTCACATCCCACAGTTGGGCTACATATTTCAGATAATAAAATTTACTAACAATTATTAACTGTTAACCATGTGTGAGGCACTTTCTAAGCCACTAAATGAATTAAATCATTTAATTATCACAACAATTCACTGAAACTCTTACTCTTTAACAGTTTTAGGAAGAGAACACACACAGTCAGCAGGATACCCAGAGCTGTTAATTTGCCTAAGGTGGTAATGCCATTATAGGTATTCTGTCTTTAGAGCTTGTGTGTTTGACTACAAAATATTGTTGATTTTTAAAAGGCTAGAACTGAAAGATAACTATTAGGACAGCTAGTCTAATAAAAAACATTTTAGTATCGGCAATTTTTAGATAGTCACAAAATTCGTTGGTAGCAAAGCCAGGAATAGAATCCAGGTCTCAATCCTGAGTTGACAGGTTTTTACTCTGTACGATACTACTGTTTGCCTAATAGGTGCATGCATTCATGAACACACACTCACAAACATGCATTTAATGCAGCTGTTTATAAATGACCTTTACACAGACTGGAAATCTATAGTAGGCATGAAGCTTGATAATTTTTTTCCTTGAGAGAAATAATGGAATACTTAGTGTATTAATTGAGTATTTTGAAAGCAAAGAGACAAACATGATAAATAAGATCTGGGGAAAATGGCATTGTATTTGGGGGAAATGCAACTTAGAAAATGATAAATCCCTATTTATGGGCCTTATGAGTATACTCATACAAACTCACAGATATGTATATACACAGACATACTAACATATGTAAAACCTAGACATATGTATACTCAAGCATCACACACATATGTACCTATTTGCATACATTCATTTATTAGCTGTATTCCATCTTGTAGGAATGTGGGAATATATGTCTGTGTTTGTGTATATTTATGTATATGTATGTTTGTGTATATATATGTATATGTGCATATGTATATGTATATTTAAATGGTAGTAGATTTATTGAGGATTTACATTCTCATTAGAAACAATGATATTTGTCTATATCTAAGGCAGGTGCCGTGAGGCAAAAAAGAGCAAAGGTTTTTGTAATTAGAAGAACATACATTCAAGTTCTGATTCTTTAATTATATTACCTTATGAAAGTCATCTAACCAATAAGTCCGTTTTTCTCATCTATAAAATGGTGAAATTCATCCCTAAATCTTTGTGTTGGTTTTCACTGAAAACTACACAAGGAGATACATGTCATAGAAAGAAAGAATAGAGTATATAAAATATGTATTACATGTATTTTAAATAATTTAAAACTTATCCCAATCACACCTTTGGGAAAAGATGTTCATTACTTGTTGATTGCTTATCTTTAACTTTAGATACTTGACCTCCAATTCACTCACACATCCACCTTTTAGAACTATGTTTCTTCTTTTTCAGCATATTCTAAATAAATCATGATAAAAAGAAGACTCCCACACCCATAGGTATTTACATTTATACAAGATAAAATACTTTAAAATAAATGACAGAATCTTAATGATGAAAAGTTAAGCATAATTTAATAACAAACAAGTATTTTGGATATCTGGGCTCTATGTATCCTCTGAAGATTCCACAGACTCTTCACTCTAATAAATAGAAGGCTACAGACTCTCAGATTGATACATGAGGGTGATCAAAAAACTCTATGGGAACAGAAGGACGGGGCCCTTTACCCACTTCGGAAACAAGATTATGGAGGTTCAGCAAGGGCTTCTAGAAGGAGTGACCACTTAGGCTAGCCTCATTCAATGCTATATAGACTCTCTTGTCCTGCTTCACTGGCCTGGAAGCCTCTTAGGCTGTGTAAGTGAGTGAGAAGGAAACATTTGTCATGGTGCTGGAGCCATTAGAAAGTATATATTTGGGTTCTATTTTGTTATAGCCATTAGTCTATCCTAGTTTTATTTATTTATTTTTATCTCAATTTAATTTATAACTTTATTTATATCCTAGGTTTTTTCCTAACTTTAAGTTAGTATTAAATTACTTTATAAATATATCTACTTATAAATATTGTTTACTTATATAGTATTTATTGTTTAGTTATATAGTATTTATTATTTATTTATAAACACTACTTTCAATATGACTATTAAAGTATTAAATATTTACATAAATATAAACATATATGTAAATTGCCCTGAGTTACAGCATTTCATTGAATAAATATATTCTTAAGTAACACTTGTACATGTAACCGCATAGAAATTTTTCAATAACGTTCTGAGCAGATTTTGGAGGGTAATATATAATTCCTGAAATATCTAAACATGTCCATGGAAAGGAGAAAATATATATATATTTACATACATATATATGCATTTTGATGCTTTTGTGCTATGATATGTAGAATTCTTTTGTGGAATACAGCATTAAAAAAGAATAAACTAGAACTACTTAAGTCAAGATGGGTGAATTTCACAAACATAAAGTGAAAACAAACAAAAAAATTGCATAAGTATAGATATATTAGATCTCTTTTTATTCTAAATTGCAAAAACATTAAAACATTCACATACACAAATACATTTATGTTAATATTTTGTACATATATAGCCAAACTATAAGTACAACCAAAGGAATTTTTTAAAATTTCAGGCTAATGGTACTATCTGGGCTCTAGTGAGGGGTTGGGTTAAGGAGGGCAGAGGTATTTTAACAATCTTGATGATACTCTTTGTTTAAAAAAAGAGTATTGGTTACATGGGCATTTTTTTAATGCTTTTTATATTGAATACGATTTAAATATTTTCTATCACTGAAATCTTCCATAATAACAGTAAATTTATAATATATGTAAGGTATATACTACAGTGCCTGGCATATAGTAAATTCCCAGTAAAGTTCATTTCTTTAATGAGTTATATTCTATAAAAGTACAAGATTATGAGGAGTCACATCCAAGTGCAATGTGCCACAAAATAGCTTATTGGACAGCACTAAAGCCATGTAGTCAGAGACCAAGATTCATCATGATGCATTAATGTCTTCAGTACCTTGAACTTGCCTCTGTTAAACCACATGACAATTTGTAGTGTATCCACTTCACCATGTCTTACATTACATTCACCTCTGTGCTTTTCCTTTAGGTCTCTCCAGGGCATAGCACTTTTCTGTATATATAGAACATACTCTGTAAATGCTCATTGAATGAATTCACAAGCCAGTGAGTGAATAAAGTTGCATTTTTTTCTTTTTTTAACTAGCTCTATTAACTTGAACAAGCTATTCCTTCCCTTTCCGCATTACGTTCTTTATTTCTAAAATTAATAGAATCCATGCCATGGTCTCCAAGATGCTGCCAACATTGAGATTCGTCATATTGTTACATTTCCAGGGACTCTCCAAAAGAAATGCCAGTTTCTTCTATTATAGCAACAACGTTTTAATTTTTTTTCAAACGTACAGAGTTTTTTTTGAATTGTACTGAAAGTAGAATCCTTCTTAACTAATATCACTAATTGCAGGCATCACAATAGCACAGCCCATCCTTAACCTCACATTAGGAGAAAAGGTCTAATGTTCATTACCAGATCCCAAAGCAGGGAATTTATAGCTGGCCTCAGAGGGAAACTCAGCTTACCTTGTGATGCATTTTAATTCAACAGCTGTTTAAGTGGATGTTACATGAAAAGTATTGTAAGAGATAGAAGGGATGATGAGATTTTGTGCGGTGAATGCATAGAGCCAGACAGCATCTTTTGAGATCATATAACCAGGGCTCATTTTGCAGAAAAATTTTAAATCGTGCCAGTAGGGCTATACTGGCTTTCCAGAGTCAGCTAGCTGCTTTCTGCATGGTTATAAATCACTTAGCATTTCTGTTCCTCCATTTCCTTGTAAATTAAAATAAAAACCTGCTCTTGACCTCTCATTTTCCTTTATGAACAATCTCAGGTTTATCACCTGCAAAACAGAGAAAATAATATGTCTCATACACTAATTGTGAAAATATTCTGTGGAAAGCTCCTGTTACATTGCTGTGCTATAGTTGATAGGGTCACCATGGTTATTGCTGTTGTTATTGTTCTAGTTATTATTTTTAGATAGCTGTGATATTCTCTGTGGCATCCCTTTCCTTGGCACTAGATAGGGTGAAAACAAGATTGTGAACATTCATAAGAGCCTCATTTTCCTTGGAAAACTCAGTATCCATACTCTTGTTATAGCTATCTCTTTGCATGTAGTGGCACATATATGCGAGCATCTCACAGAAAATCACTACAAAAATCAATAATTCTCCCCAAATCAATAATAATTTCATCCCTAATATTTTATATAATGTATTATATTGGTAACTCCTCAAAATTCTTGTTTCAGACTCTCCATCTTACCACAAGGCTGAACAAGACTTAGTATCCCCAGCTTTGATTTAGCACATTATGTTAAGCATTAGAAATGAGTGTAATGACACCAAAGAAAAAAAACATACTTGTTATGAACTGAATGTCTGTATCCACCCCCCCAAAAGTCCTATGTTACAATTTAATCCCCAACGTGATGGTATTTGGAGGTGGGGCTTATGGGAAATGATTAGGTTATGAGGGTGGAAGTCTCATGAAGGGGATTAGTGCCCATATAAAAAGAGGCCAAAGAGCTAGCTTGCCATCTTTCTGCCACATGAAGTTACAATAAGTCAGCCATCTCACTCCGGAGGAAGGCTCTCACCAGAACCCGACCTTCCTGATACCATGATGTTGGACCCCCAACATCCAGAACTATGAAAAATAAATTTCTGCCGTTGATAACGTACCCAGTTTACAGTAATTTGCTATAAGAGCCTGAGCCAAGACAATGCTTGAACAGAAATCTACAGAATTATTTCCTTGCATACACAATATAATGCTGTGATGGTTCTCTAGCATTTCAGAATTTCCTGTTGTTTCATGAGTAATTCTGACATATTTCTCTAGAGTAGCTTTTCTCTTCTCTGGTGTAACACCTCATTAGTCACTTGGTCATGTTTAAATCACACTCTAATTCCCCAGTTGACAAAGCAGGTCAAAAATAAAATAAATTCACAATCTTGAAAATCCTGAAAATTATATCGTATCAAAAAATATCACAACAAATCACGGACTTTGTCAAATTTATTCCATATAATATCTATTTTCTCTATTTCACTAAACATTTCTTATTTGGATAAATTCAATAAATAATAAATTATTATCTTATGAAAATAAATGTTTACTATATCTCACAGGCACCTCAGGGGTCAGTGGCTGAAAGAAGGGCACAATCTTTTTTTTTTTATTAATTTTTATTGGAGTATAGTTGCTTTACAACTTTGTGTTTGTTTCTTGCTGTACAGCAAAGTTAGTCAATCATATGTATACATATATATACTCTTTTTTTAGATTTCCTTCCCATCTAGGTAACCACAGAGCATTGAGTAGAGTTCCCTGTGCTATACGGTAGAGTCTCATCAGTTATCTATTTTATACATAGGAGTGTATATATGTCAGTCCCCATCTCCCAGTTCATCCCACCCCCCCCCTTCCCCCCTTGGTAACCATAAGTTTGTTCTCTATATCTGTGAGTCTATTTCTGCTTTGCAAATAAGTTCATCTCTACCATTTCTCTAGATTCCACATATAAGCAATATTATATGATATTTGTTTTTCTCTTTCTGACTTATTTCCATTGATCTCACTCTTACTAATTTTGACATAGCAAAAGACATTGGTCTCTCTAAATTATATCAATTATCTGGAAATAACCAGGCCTGGACTACTGTCTGCTTAGCCTGGGCCTGACAGGAATGACAATAAGAGGAATTTCTTAGAAAAATAGCTAGTTATGCTAGAGAGAAACTTTCATTTAAGGTTTAGGTTAAGGTCCCAAAATTCCAAAAGAGAAATCTCCAGCTACCTCTTAGGTGAGAAATACTTCTTCCCATGACTCATGAACCTCAGCAAATCTGCTGCAGAGATTTCAATGATCTATTCAATCCTCCCCTAATAATTTCTTTCACAATTGGTGGGAGTATGAGCAGAATAGAAACTTGACTCTGTGAGGATACATGAAGGTTATATAGTCAATATAGAAATGTGTATTAAAATTTAAAAAATAATGTTACTATTGAGGAATTCTCCCTTCACTAGTTTCATTTTGTCTAATTAGCCTTTTACAAAACCATTTGTGCTTAAGATAAGAATATGCTGTTGGCACAAATTGTGAAGGTAGAAAATAAAAAGTAATAATCATCTAAAGTCATTCACATTAGAATTATGCCTGGTGTAATAGATGGTTGGTTAGGAAGAGAGAGAAATAATAGACACATAAATAGACATTAGAAAGAGAAAAGTAAAGAAGGACTTAAATATTTGAATACTGACTAGATTTTGTTTTAAGTATCGTAGTGTAATTTATTTAAATCTTTGATGTTTTACTTAACATCGTATAATTAACATTATATATTTAATATTAAGGAATAGAGGCAGATATTGTTTCAAAGAAACTCATTTTCATTTTGGTTTTGCATCTGTTCCTTTTGCACTTTTATTGACTGTGTATTTTTGCTTAGTGATACTGAACATTCACAAAGATTATGTGATTTATATTTTAAATTGTACTGTCTTTAGGACCTAAACCCAAAACTAATATTCTTTGGTGGCCTTCAGCTTAGAAAACTTGCCTTAGAGCTGTTTTCCAGATTCCTCTGCTGATTCCTGTCCTGGGCTGTTTGTCTGTGATACGTTGTTCAGTTTTCTTTGTTCCCACACATGTGTCAGCAGAGTTTCCATGAACTTACTAGGGAACATAATAAATAATGTAAGCAGTATAAGAATATTAAATGGAATCTTCCAAGTTAATATAAGAGGCATGTTTTTCCTTGGTGACAGGATACTATAGAGATCATTCTGTCATAGCTATGCTTGTTCTCACATCAACTCCAAAATAAATTATAGGCAATAGGATGTGTTAGGTGCTATGTTTTCACTGTGAGTTGAGTAAATCATAATAACACTTAAACTTACATTAATGTTCCCGAACTTATATATTCATTGTGAAACTTCTGAAGCAATAAACAGAGCCCAAGGACCTAACTTAGACCAGGCATTTATACTTTTAACATTCTGTAGAAACAATATTTATATAATCATTTCTCTTATAGCATTTACAGTTGGGTCATGGGTTTAGGGATCGAAAGATGTGAATCGGGGTTCCCTTCCTAGAACTCACTAGCTGTGTAAATTCTGGAATATTACTGACTTCTAAGATGTGTAATTACTTCAACTGTAAAATAAGGATCAAAAATTTTACTTTGAAAGATAATTTCCAGGATTAGGAATAATTCATGTAAAGCACATACCTCAGTTCCTGGCTCAAATTATAGGTGATATTATTATGGTATTTTTAGTAATATTAATACTGGTACTAATAAAACCTAATGATTGTTGGAGAACATAAGATCTATATCACCAGCAAAAAACTGAATCCAAAGTTAGGAAATATCAAATATCATATTTACATGGAGAATTAAGCTGTCTTCCTCAAAAATATATACCTGCAAAAGAGTTTGAAAGATGAATGGAATTCAACATGTAGAAATAAGAGGGAGAAACTTCTGGTAAACTCAATAATATACTCAAAGAGAAAGATACAAGAGAAAGCTGGACCATGGTTTGGGAACAACAACAATCCATTATGTCTGAAGATATAATCCATATGTCCAAAGGTAAAAAGAAATAATGGTAGTCTTCCACTTATGGCACTATTGGCAGACTGGAAATTATGGGAAAAGAATCAAACACCTAGAAAGAGTGTCTTTTAAATGCATAGATGAATTTACAAAAGTAAATTTAATGGAGGCACAAAGGAATAGGAAACTGAAAACTCAATATTAAACTATAGGCTGCCTCAGGAATTTACTGGAAACAAATGTTAATTGAGATAGCATCAGGTGACAAAGCCTTGGGCCCAATATATGGTTGAGAGTCAGATTCCTAGACACATGTATTAACCCATGTCCCTCAAAATGCTACATACTTAGCAAAAGAATGCCCTAGGATTAATTTCGTTCTTTGGTAAATGTAACAAAGAGTAAATGACTCTCTCTTAAGGATTAAATCTGGCTTAAGATAAACAAATAAACAAAAATCTCTTCTAATAAATTGTAATCATCAGACTATCCTCTATTAGTTCAGAATGTGAATCTATATCTATATCTGATCTATATCTATATCCGTATCCATAACCCTGTCTATACATACATACATACATGCATGCATACATATGTAAGAGGACAGATTTGCTTCCTGATAAGATTAGGAAAGTTAATATCTTCCACTGGAGCTAAGGTTGGGCAGATTCACTGGTAACCCTTTTTAAAAAACTGGAGTTTCCTAAATTCAGTGTTACTCACCTGTATCATAAACCCACTGTATACACAGCATTTACTTAGAACTACCTCCTTATCACCCAATGGGATTTGAGAGAGTGAGGGCAACCACTGTTAACATGAAGCTCATTCTACTTTCCATGAGTGCCATGAGTAATAAAGCCCTTTGTCTCTGACATAGGAGTCTCCTGTCTTGTGCCACTATCTATGAAATTGTGGCTTCCATGTAATTGTTATGTTACAAGTAGGGTAAAATACAAACTATCTTCAGTTCTTGACAGTATGTACTAGTTGAATTTAGAAGAAGTGACCTTCCTTTTCTAAGATTGTGCATCCTAATTTGTATGATTTGTGGGTTGAATTATACATAAGATTCCATTCAATGCTGAGATTTTTAAGGTTTGAGTATTCTAATTATTTCAAAGCTAAATCTCAGGATGCCAAGATGGCAATTGTCATGCCCATACATATTAATTCCCCAGACACCTGGTCAATGGTGTTGTCTGTTGGCCAAGCTAGATGGCATCACATTTTCAAGATGATAGTTTGTTTTAATCAAGAATTAGGAGACATCCCAAATTTTAGTGAAATTTTGTTCTGTGATATTTTCCCAGGTGGAGTGAAGCAAGCAGTAGAATGTTGAAGCCTTCTTTGAATAAGAAAGTTAAGAGTTAAGGGAAGAAAAATAGAGAACAATTTTTTTTTCATGTAGCCTCATTTTCATGAAAGTGTGATATAATAACGAGACCTTTTTCTTTCTTGTTATATTAATCAACTGTGTATAAAACCATGTTACAAATAAATGACTAACATTTTTAAGCACTTACTAAGTGCTAAACAATGTACCCATAAAATACTTTTAAACCCATGACAAATGTTGTAAATAGAACCTTGCAAAGTCTTCATTATCACTGAGGATAAGTGACATGAAATGAAAAATGTAAGGTCACATACCTAATACATGAGGTTTATCTAACTTCTGATTTCTGACAAACATGTGGGCTCCTCATTACTCACCTGGAAAGCCTTATTATTTAGATCATTTCTATATTATAGGGTCTCTTAATTCTTTGGTTTCCTCTTGTTTTTCTCTTTTCCCAGAATGTTTCCAGAACAGGACATATTCTGAAGATCTAGAATTTAGAGCTTTGCAATTTCAGAGCATTATTTTCTTTTCTGTATATATGAAATAGGGAGGAACTCAGTTAACTGTAATTAAAACAAAGCAAAACAAAACGAAGCAGAATCTCACAAGATACTGCTTAAGAGTCAAGGGACCTGGCTTCTTCTACCAGCTGTGCTATTGCTGAAGGACTATTTCTGAGCTTTGCTTGAAATGAGAATAATTACAAAAGAATTGCCACTAGATTCATGCAGAAAAAGTATTAAAATAACCTAGAAAAAGAAACATTATTCTACAAGTAATATTTTAAGATTAATTTCTTGACTGAATATTTTTTGGACACAAGAGGAGATATTCATATGCAGACAAAAATAAAGCTTACACAGTTTCTCATTAATCATGTGAACACCTGGAAAAGATAAGCATCCTAGATTTTAGGACCTATTGTTTTCCACAAGAAGTACTTACTATTAACTTACTATTCTAGGGACTGGGTTTTTAAGATAGTTGCATTTCTCTGCCAGTAGGAGAGAAAGCATACCACAATCGAATCAGTCTTTCTTTAAACTTTTTATCTCTGACGCACCTAACATTTCCTTATAGCCCTTGTAGTAGAAAGAGTGATGAAAAGAGAGTCAGATGACCTAGTGCTAGTCTTTGATCTGCTGTTAGCAGGTATATGACATTAAACAAACCACCTGCTATCTGTGAGCTTTGCACTTTTCATCTGCAAAAATGATCATTAATACCAACAGTAATATATTTATTAAAGTTTCCTGGAAGTCACAAGACACTAAAAATAAATTCTGTGTTTTAAAATAGTTTTTCATAGTAGTTATATATTATATATAATAAATATACTAATTAATATTTCATATAATATATAAAGCATATGTATTGTTTGTAAGAAAATGTTATTCCTCAAGAGCCTACAACTTAAAAAAATCGGTAGGTGAAAGCAAAGCTTAAATGTTTCTATTTAAAAACAGGTGTCTCTAGACTCTTCTTTAACGTTGCCAGCTGCTCACAAGGAACTGGTTTGCAGCTTTTGTAAAATGCATGATTAGCAGAGACTGTGAACTTCGTTTTGCTTCCGTATAATTTTGATTTATGTTTCTGGCCATTATCCATATTATATTACTTTTTCACAGATTATTTTTTAAGTCATGACCACTCATTGCAACTTAACCTAAGTAATTACCCAAAACACAAAGAGATTTTTTTAAGATTTTGCACAAATAATGCATAAAGAAATTTCTCTTAGCAATGTTTAGAATAACAAATTAAGTGTGGGGAGGGGCTAAATTGACAATAATAATTAGAGAAATTCAATAAACTATATGTGTATATACATTCTTCACTTGGAATATTGTACATCCAAAATAACATTGTTTACAAAGAATTTCTAATGATATAAAAGAATACCAAAAACATGTCAAGGGAAAAAGTGATCCAAAATTATAAGATTTCAAGGAGAGTGAAGTCTACCTAGTTTTTAGGACTATACATATTGAATAGACAAATCTGAATTTGAATCTCAATTCTACCAATTACTAGTTAAATTATTAGGATGTTAGTATCTCTGATCCCATTTGTCTCATCTGTAAAACAGAAGTAATAATACTTTCTTCAAAGGGATTTTATGAGGATACCTAGCTCAGTGCTTGCTTTAAAAGCATCATTCAAATGAAAGTTAATCATTTTCAGTATTACCATTGTTCTTATTATGTTGAGTACCATGGCAAAAAAAACAAAACAAAACAAAAAAAAAAAAACACTACCAGAATAAGAGAAAGAGAAGAGAGTTAGAGAGCTAATTCTTGTTTTTCTACAAAAGTATTTTCTTTAGATAATATGTAAAGCCAATAAGCAAGAAAAATGCATATAAACATTATTTAGAAATATGGGGTAAATATCAGGATAAATAGCTGAAACCACTGAAAGCTGCTGCTCTTCTGGAACAAGAACTGTCGGCAGACAGAGGTGGGTCAGGTCATTGCTCTTATTATCAGCTTTGTAGTTCAATTTGTACCCCATTGCACATCTATCACATGGGTAACAATGAAAATTACATTTGAAAGAGAAATGCATTAGACGGTGGAACCGAAAAATCTAGTTCAGGATCTTAATGCACTAGGACAGTTGTTTAGAGCCTGGAATTGCCAAATTAAAGCAGCTTGATGCTAGAATGCTGTGACATTTTCTGAAAAGAAAACCAAATTGAATCAACTATGCTTTTACTTGAATCTTTTTATTATTTAAAATATGTGCACAATATATCTAGACAATATCTCTCCCCACCACTCTTTCCTTCTCTCCCATCCCTCCCAGAGTTAACCATCAATGGGGAAGTTAGTGTTCCCCCTGATGTGCAAGCTTTCAGACCTGTCATGCATAAAATATCAATAACACTGTTTCATGCTTTAAAACTTTTTGGAATCTTCCTATACTAACTTTTTGAAGTTTATCAATGTTGGTAAATATGGATCCAGTTGAGAAACTAAACCAAAGTATTTATCAGTATTGGTGGTAATAATATGAGTGGTAGGTATTTCCTTTCCTTACTCTTCTTCATTATCCAAAGTTTTCAAAATGGACACCAGCCCTTACTATGTCTTTTTCCATTTGCTATGGAGATCTCTCTGAAGCAATGCAGCCATGATAAGGAAAGTGAGGAAACCAGGAAGTCATGTATTAGTTCGTGGAATGTCACTTAGAGAAGACAGTCTTAAGCCCAAAGTTTTCTATTTAACTTTGATGACATAATTACCATCTCATTAGCCAGAAGTTGTTGGAAGAGACATTCTGCATGGGTGAAAACCATGTCAATATTTAGCTGGCATTAGTTGAGTCTCTTCACACTGAGGGCTGCACTCTTCCAGAATCATTCATTAGAAGCCTAGCCAAGTCAGCACCATTCATTAACTGTCTCTTTACTGAATAGGAAAAATGAATGGAGCCCTTCAATCTGACGTTAATAAATTGTAACCATTTGGGAAAATATTCAAATGGAAAATGTTGAGGTTCATCATTAAAATTATATTTGATGACTTGGGTTTGTTCTGGCTCATTTAAAGATATAATTTTCACAGGACTTTATCCCTGATGGTGGGTAATAATAGGTACTCTAACCAAATCATAGGGTGAGTTTAACCAGGACTCAATGGGACCAAGAGGCACATTCATAGAATAAGTATGAAAGCTGAAAGTACCCCTGTGGAACATCTAAGGGAAGAATTTCTCAAACTTCTAAGAGTTAATCTGTTTTTTCTTTTAAAAAAGTAGAATTAAACAAATAGGCAACTATAGTGGCCCCTATTCACCTCATTTTACAGATGGGAAAGTTAAAGATCAAAGAGAAAAAGCAAGGAAGTTACTACAATTTTTCCTTCAGAGCTCAATGATAGTCTATCAGAAAGAATTACTTACGTTTCAAGTCCTTTGGTAGCATTTAGAAACACTTTCTTTTTTAAGTAAGTAAGTACAGAGGGACAGTAATATATTACTTTTACTTCGTATTTCTGTAATAAAGTGGTTTGCAATATGTGCAATGTGTATATCATTTAGATCAGGATTAGAGACAGATTTTTCGCAAATAAGGTGACACTTGAAGTGGGCTTTGAAAGATGAGTGTATATTGCATCCAAATGTGTTATTTCTTTTTGCATCTTTTATTTCAACAAGTCTGTGACCTTCTTGAGGAAAGAGAAGGTTTATTCATATTGGTACATATAGTGCTTGAATTGGTACATATAGTGCTTGAATGATATCTAGAACAGAGTATGTTGGTACGTAATAGTGCTTGAATGATATCTAGAACAGAGTATGTAAATATGGCTTGCCTGTCTCAATTCAAGTTGAATTTGAGTATGCACATTGACACATCTGAATGTAATTGAGAAACATCCTATGTGTTTGGCTTCATAAATTTCCCATTTTTTTTCCTTAGTATTCATTGGCTGCTAGATGAATTTTGCCTATGCTGTGGCTATTTTTGATTGGATGAGTTTTGTTAAGAGTCTCTGCAAATCACAAATATTATATGTGAAAATAAAAAGCTGCATGGCAGGAGTATTCACAGAACTCAAAACAGTAGGAAATGTCTGTGTAAACATCTAGAAGATTCACATTAAATATCAGCAGATTTCCTTGAAAAAACATAAAATAGCCAGCCATTTGTTCATTCATTCATTTATCAAATATAAACTAAGAGCCTACTCTATGCCAGGAGAGGTGTGTAAATATCAAAGATGGCCAGTATCCTTTCATGATACTTTTCTCATCTCCCCATAAACAATGTTATTATTATTCATACACTTTAGGCAAGAGGACTGAAGTACATGTCAGCTTTCTATTGTCTTCCAGTTTTCTCTCCACACACAAGTCAGAGCCTTAAGAGGTTGCTGTTGCCACTGCTATTATGTTCCTTAAACCCTAGAGAGTAATTGAAATGGCATCCCCATACCATTTGTGGGTACTCAATGACTTTTTGCTAACACGAGTTCATTCTTCTAGAACATACTCCAGTAGGAACTGTTCATGCTCTATACATGCAACTATGTGTCAGGAATTGTGGCAATATACTAGGTAAGCAAAAATAAATAAGACACCGCTGTTGTCCATAAGAGGTTCAGAGACTAACAGGGGAGGGCAGGTATAAAAACATGAAATTTCCAAGAAAAAATTTGCTAGATATGTTGATAGAGGTAAGGAAATGTTGCACAAAAGGCAAAGATCATGTTTCCTTAGGATTTTGAGCATCTAGCTTGACTAACTGAAAGCTCAAATTCAACCAGCAATCCCGGTAGGCAGAGGAAGCATAATTGGTGATTGAGTCTAAGTTCCTGAACATGGTGTTAAAGGATTTCCAGCATCTGACTTCAAACAGTGCTTCAGCCTCATCTTCAATTCCTCCCTGTCACACACCCTGCACTCTAGTCCTAAGAATTACCAGAATTCTTCAAACATTCCATTGACTTCTATAATATTTTATACTCTTGCTCCTTCATTGCCCACTAATGTCTCACCTACAGTTACATTGAAGAAAGTTTACTCATGCGTCACTGCTCATTTCAAATGTGCCTATGTTAGTAAAATATGCAGTACCGACTTCTATCCTCAAGCACACATATAAATACACACAAATTTCTATATAATATCAAAATTTAATATCCTCTATTCATAAGAACCTGTATTTTGTCCATTATCTAATAAGTCCCACAGCATTATAATAGAAGCACAATTATTTTTGTTAAAACCATAATTGGGAAAAACATTCCTCATTGTTGCAAAAAATGCAGTGATTTCAGTTTTCTTTTTGATTTTCTTAGAGAGCTAGCACTAAAAATCCCATAGAAAATCAATGTAAAAATGTGTTGCTGTTGGACTTCCCTGCCAGTCCAGTGGTTAAGACTCTGCATTTCCACCGCAGGGGTGTGGGTTAAATCCCTTGTCGGGGAAGTTCCACATGCCTCGCGGTATGGCCAAAAAAAAATGTGTTGTTGTTGAAAACTGACACACAAACTAAACACAGGTTATATGAAGCATTAGCTTTGTGTCTTCATTTTAGAGCATAAATGATATTGTAAGGCTAAGCATTTTCCAGAGATCCCAAATGAGATAGGAAATTTTAAAATCAAGTACTTGTATGATTATTACGTATTCTTATATGAATACATCCAAGACATTAAATAAAAAAAATTTAAACACATGCATTTTTCTATCTGAAATATATCAAGTTACATCACCTCTGTCTTTTTAGTTTCAGGAGTGTTTTTTGCCAATTCTTTGAAAATTTTCTATATAGATAATAATGTCATCTTCGAACAAAGAAGATTTCAGTGCTTCCTTCTCAATCCTTAAACCTTTTTTTTTCTTTTCTTATCTTATTTCACTAACTATTACTTCCAGCACAGTGTTGAATAGGAGCAGTGAGAGGGGACATTCCTGCCTTGTTCTCAGTGGGAAAACATTTAATTTCTCACCATTAGTTATGATGGCTGTTGTAGGTTTATTGTATCAATAGCTGTTCTTTATTACAGTAAGACCTTTCCCCTCTATTCCCAGTTTACTGAGATTTTGTGTGTGTGCACACATGTGTGAGAAGGGATTTTCGACTGCATGAAATGATGTTTACTCATCAACTCATATAATTATATGACTTTTTCCTCTTCAGCCTATTGGCATGATGGATTACATTGATTGAGCTTCAAATGGTAAACTAGCCTTGTATATCTGGAATAAATATCACTCGGTTGTGGTGTATAATTTTTTTTTTATTGTTAAATTTGATTTGTGAATATTTTGTTGGAACATACAACTTTTTCATTTTATTTTTAACATATGGAAAATGTTAGAATTTAAAAATTTAGTTGATCTATGTAAACTTACTTTGAAAAGAAACAGGATAATAAAAAAAAAATTTTTTTTTATCCGATATTTATTGAGAATTTTTTGTCATACATTTTGCTCAAGTGCTTCAAAAGTATTATCTACTTGTCACATAAGTCCTTAAGTTTAGAGTAAATTTTATTTATATTTTACAGATCAAGACTATGGGGTTTAAATAGTCAAGTGACATGATCTATGTGGTAGAGTTAGTATCCAAAATCAAATGTTTCTTCTTAATTTATGGTATTTTGTTCTACCATATTATCCAGTTTATTCAGTAAAGAGCATCTCTCTCTCTCTCTGTATCTATCTATATATATCTATATATATAGATATCTTCTGATCTATAACCCATGTTTCTTACTCTTAAGTGCATGTCCTTGTGCCTGTACCTGTGGGAGGTTGGATAGTTGACTAGTCACATCTTTATCAAGAATTCTAGGCAAGTAGGATACAGGGGGTTCTTGGATCAAACCAAGAAAATATATTAGAAGCACCCATATGTAGATGTCAATATCTCACATACATTAGTACCAACTGAATTAGTTTGTAAACTGACTTAAAGATAGAATTCTGTGACAGGGTCATTGACCAAGGAAATATTTACTACCATGTATTTCTCTCACTATGAGTGAATATATACATATATAAATATATTCATATGTGTATTTATATCACCACCGAATTTTTTCATTAAAAAAATACAGACCGCAATAGGAATTAGCCAGATTTTATATTTTCTTTTTTAAACTGTTTATTTTGAAGAGTTTTAATTACTTTATATATGTTGTACAGTGTGCTTTTCAAATCATGTTATTGTACACAAAAATCTTTGAGCAGTACAATATAATGGACAAAACCATGGACTCTGGATCAACAGTCCAGGTTTTGAATTTTATGATCTTAAGCAAATTACTTCAGTTCTCTGTCCCTCAATATCTTCATCTGTTGAATATGATTAATAATTGCACTCACTCGTATAATTTCTTTGATGATTAATTTAGTTAATATCAAATTTCATTAGGTCTAAGAGACCATTAATTAAAGGATAAACCACTATGTTTGGTACCACTATGAATAAAAATTAGTGTGCTTCCAATATTTATGATAATATGCATTCAGTTTTAGGAGACACCTGATTTCAATGATGTTCATATGTGAAAAAAAGTATTTTAGAGTTGATAATATGCATTGTTTATATTATTAAGTAAAATGTTTTTGCTTATTTGACAAATAAGGAAACTTCGATAAAAGGGAGTAAAATAATTTCAGACCAGACAGCCAATCTAATTCAGGAATATAGTTAAGGGGTCTAGATTGCTACATTGGTGTAATTTCCAGTTTCCATCCTTCAGAAATAGGAATTATTTATAGTAGAAGTAAAAGTTGAAAAGTACATCTCCTATTTGATACAAGACATGCTAGTTTTAGTAGCAAAACTCATTTAATGTACAAAATTTATTCTAAATTAGTTGTATTTTGCTTTACAAATGTGATTTAGTTGATATGTTGGGATTAAAGCCTTATCCTCAACAGAATCTTTGTAAATGAGGCATCCTTAAAAGAATTGTATTCAGTTTTTCAATTTTAGCACATAAAAATAATATAATTACACTTAACTGAAATAAAATGAAAATGTAAAATGCAAAAATACAGATGCACAAAATAACATCTTAACTTGTACCTGATATTTTACCAGTGAGGAAACACAGATGCAGAGAAGTTATGCCACTGGCCAATTATTCAAATAAAATTTCAAATTGACATAAAATCTTCTGTGTATCTTGAATGCATTACTGTCATTTCCCCCACACTGGGTTTCTATGATCTTTCTTTTCCATTTGCAGTCAATCTACCTCTTAGGAGCCAAGTTAATTCTGCTAAACTTCTCTGCTTTGTTCTATCATTTAGATATATTTTACGGTCCTCAAAATATTAAAAGAAAATACTCTGTTTTTCAGGTCAACTCAATTTTATGAGTACATAATTTTACTAGAAATGTTATTCCACTGATGTAATGAGACAGGAATCCTGCCACAGTCTGTCATTACTCAGTGGGCAAGTCTGGCCTGAGCCAGTTGACAGTCACTTAGCCTTGCATTAGTGTGTTAGACAACTTATTGACTGTAATGATTATTCGATGAGACAAGCTATTAAAATGGATTCTGCCAAAGATGAAGAATAGTGGAAAACTCTCATTTATTTTAATTTTTGTTCCTATTTCCAACTGCTGAGATAAGCCTGCTAACACTTTGATCAGCCAGTATAAGAACAGATATGTTGGCCTGAGGGTCCTGTGAGTGAATGAAAGAGAAAGAAGGGAAAAGGGGCTAGTTTGTGCCAGTCACTACTTAAGTCAATTTTAGTAGATCATCTGGTTTAAACCTCTTAACAACTTAAAGAGTTAAATTTCCCAGTTGAGGACACTGATGGTCTGAAAAATAAAATTACTTATCCAAGCTCACATAGGTTGTAAGCAAACAACATGGCATTCCAGAGTCTAATTTGAGTGTCTATAATTCTTTCTGCCGTATTACAATACAGTGATTTTATTATGGGTATATTATTCTTAAGGTTTTAACCACATTTTTTAGTATAACTGGCATAGTGAGACAATTTATGTATTTGTAGATAGCTCTTGCAAATATCCTGAAGATTCTAAATACCTATTCAAGGTTTGAGGTTTGAACTAAAGGGACCCAGTGAACTGAGCTGGAATCATGAAACAGGATACACCACATTCTCCAGACCAGAGTCATGAAATCAGAATATTCCCAGAGACCTCAGAAATCTTTAATGCAAGGTTTTGAATTGCTAATTTGAGATATCAAATTGTTCATTGGCTTGTGTGCATCCCCTACATCCATTGACTTCCAACCATATGATCAGATATTGGGATTCTATGCGAGCATTGATATTTTATGACATGGAGTTATATAAGCTTTCACGAGACTTGTCTGAGATCTCTCTATTAGAGCATAAGTTAGTAATATAAATTCTCCACGGAAGGGTAATCACACCAACGCATACATGGTGGACTTGGGAAGAACACAATACAATCTTTTCTTATGTCTATGTAGTTCAAAGAAACCAGAAATACTACAAATTCCCTACTGCAATGTAGTAGGCTTTGAAAGGGGCAAGGGTGAGCTTTGCTCTTTTATGGCTGGTGTATTTCTAAAAACATTTTCTTCTTCCTTTTCAATTTCTTTTCTAGGTTTTTCTAAATAAGAGTCTTTTTAGATGAGAGTAATACCGCAAACAGACCACAGAACACTAAACCTGTTTGAGGCACTTAAGTAAATTTTGTGATATCCAATATCTAGGTTGATCTGTCTCATAGTAAAATTAATATAATTATATCTTTTCTTCTTTAAAAAAAGCCAATAAATTGTAAGTGGTTCTCTTGTGTGCAGACAAGTATTTTGAATTAAGTTTTAACTTAATGGAAACTTTATCAAATTAGGATAAATGAGGCAAAGAGTTTTCATGCCATAGCTTGAATTAAAGTTATTAAAGTTATAGTCAGCAATATATATTAAAGAAAACTATAATTAATCTTAAGAAATCAAATGGAAAAACAAAACAAAAAAATTTATCCTCTAAATGTATGGCTTAGAGTTTATTTTTGATTCAAACTACATCTTTTAAACAGTAATGTCAGGATCACAAATCACTTTGAAATGTCATAAAAAATGTTCCAAGTTTGTAGTTCAAGGGCCTTAGAGGTCCTATTTGAAGTTTGGTACTTTCTTTGTTCAGTGATCCACTTGCAGGTTATTCTGACCTTACTTGGAAAAAAATGAAAACAGGATGGCATTTTGGAAATGATCCTTCATTCTGAAACCACTGTGAGTGATGAATTAAGCAAGGTATTCTTAAGATGAAGATGCCTTTGCCATAGGAGCCAATCTCTCTGGTCAAAGTTTATGTGCATATTTATTGGCAGATTTTTTCTTTCTACTTTTGCTAAAATCCCAATACATAGAGTATCCACAGATATAGGATCTAAAAATGCATTGTAGGGATTTAATACATATTAAAAACCTGAAAGATAGTAAGACGGGAATTCTAACAGATTCTAACAGATTCCTTATGGTGGGAAAATATTGTTAGAAAAAATATGATGATCTCAGATAGAGTAGGATTGTATTTTGTTTCATTACTGTTAACTAGGTTATAAATGATTTATTGTCAAAATTCACAAAACTTTCATATGTTACCCAGAGGATTACCTGCTGACCAGTCTCCTGGCATTGATTTGGGAGACTCTAAATTAGATAACCTTGTGTGAAAAAAAAATAGCTAATATAAAAGAGAGACATTAGAGTAATATTACTGACCTTTTGCTAAGAAAAAGTTGTGCTGGATGGAAACATAAAGATTGTCTAGTCATATGTCCACAGTTTTCCCCTAGTGTCACTACAAGAACAGAAAAAAAAAAATACAAGTATTTTCACTTATAAAGGTTTATAAAAATGTAAAAAGGTTAAAAATTAAAGAAATTATATAGATGAAATTTTCAATAAGAACACATATTTATATAGATAATGCTATCTATTCATAGAAATCTCTAAAACCATTTTTTCAAAATAAGAATGTAGGAAGCAAGAACCTGATCTTTACATTTTCCTAGATAGTTTTAATGTATCCTATCCAAATATCAAGATACAAATTAGACAACACTGACCATTCTAAGCATTTTACATTTATTTAGATAATAGTAAGAAGGTTGAAGCTCTACTTATGAAAAATACAGAAACAAATACAATTCATTTTATTCTCTAAAGAAATAAACCATATGTAATTAATTCTTTCTCTCAACTTATATGGAGCACCATCTCTGTGTAAGGTGTTGGCAAGGTGTTTGAATATACAAAGATGGAATATACATTCAGTATTCATGAAGATTATGAAAACCTGCAGATAACGCATGTAAGTATAGGCTGAAGTTTTCAAAATTAATCATTATATAAGAGAAATAGAGATTCAAAACATTGTAATGAAATGTTCAGGTGTTCAGATAAGAAGGTATAGACCCATTTCTCCTTGCTTCCCCTCACTAAGCACAAGCATAAACACTGGAAATGGTACAGGAGACAAGTAAAGAACAACCCTGAAAGGTGACAAGCGTAAGGAGAGCTGGTTTAGAACTCCAGGATTTGAGCAATAATACAACATCAAGATGTTTTGTGTCTTCCCCTGTGGCAGAGAAAGGCCATTCATACCTGGTATTTTCTCACCTATGACAGAGCAGCAAAAGGTGGACCAGGTAGACTTATTATTTTCCCAGATAACAGTAGCCCAAATAACACCAGATAAGCCTGAAACAGTCTTAACCACCTGACTTAAGGCTCCTCTTTTCTGCCAGGAGATACTTAGGCTGACAGGCAGAGCCTACAGGAGAGTCTCAGCCAGCTAAGCAGACAACCTGGTAGGAAATGGAAGGCATACATGACTAAGACCTACAGGACTAAGATGTTTTTTCAGTCCAGCAGCCAACTGGTAACAGCAAAATGATCCAAATACAGTCCTCCCCCACAGTGGAGAAACCCCTTCTGTCCCCTCAGGCAGCATCCACAGAGACCAGGTGGAGCTGGAGCAGCACCAGATTAGCCAAGGACAATGACATAACTCTGCAAAGGCTGAAAATTACACTGCCATTGCAATCATAGCTTACACAAGTAAGACTTGACTCTCATGCTAAACCAAAGCAGTGCGAATGTCTGCTAGCATAAAAACATAAAACATAAGTCATTACATAAAGATAAAACAATCAATCCACCAACTTCATATAACAATTCTAAATGTGTACAGACCAAAGAGTAGATTTACAAAAATACGTGAAACAAAAACTGATAAGTTTGAGAGGATAAATTCACAATTATAGTTGGAGACTCCTACACTGCCATTACAACAACTGATAGAACTGTTAGACAGAAAATCAGCATGGATTGACTCTCTGAACAATACAGTTGATTCTTGAACAACACAGGATTGAACTGTGTGAGTACACTTATACATGAATTTTCCAATAAATCTGTATTTCAGTACTACATGATCTGTGGTTGGTTGAGTCCACAGATGCAGAACCACAGATAAATGGAATACCAACTATAAATTTATACACAAATTTTTGATTGTGCAGAGTGTCAGGGTCCCTAACTGCCACATTGTTCAAAGGTCAACTATACATTCAACCAAAAGGATCTAATTGACAAGTATAGAATACTCCATCTAATGGTAACAAAATGCACAATTTTTTTTTCAGGCCTCCATGGAGCACTCACCAAGACAGACCATACTGTGGGCCATAAAACAAGCCTCAAATAATTGAAATGATATAAACTGTGCTGTCTAACCATGATAAGATCAAACTAGATACAACAGAACAGAAACAACACTAACAGAACAAGAGGAGTCTCTAAACACAGGAAATAACACACGTCTAAATAAGCCTTGGGTCAGAGAGGAAGTCTCAAAGGATTTGAAAATGGTGCTACTGAATACTAGTAAAAAAATACATAGAACTGACAAAAATACAACCTATCAAAACATGTGGGATGCAGCCAAAAGAGTGCTCAGAGGAAAACTGATAGCAGTGCATGCTTATGTTTGAAATGAGAAAATGTCTCAAATCAATAACTTAAGTTTCTAGCTATGGAAACGAGAATGATAAAAGCAAAATAAGCCCAAAGCAGGCAGAGGGGAAAAGTGTAATAAATGTCAGCAGATATCAATAAAACAGAAAATATTCCTATAATAGAAAAAAAAGACAAATCAATGAAACCAAAATTTGTTTCTTTGAAAAAATCAATAAAATTGATACATTTATTTTAAAAATTAAACAAAAATACATAAATCACCCATACTGGGAGTAAAATAAGGATTATCATCTAGATCCTGCAGCCATTAAAAAGATAAGGAGATCATAATACAAACAACTTTATTCTCATGAATTCGACAACTTAAAATTAAGAGACCAATTCTTTGAAAACAAAAAACTACCAAAAATTCACCGAGATAAAGTAGACAATCTAAATAGCTCTTGAATAGTTTAAAGCTCTTGAAAAATAAATCTCCAGGACCATATGATTTCACTAAAAAATACTAATAAACATTTAAAGAAGAACTAATACCAATTCTACCAGAAAATATAAAAAGAGTGAACACTACCCAGCTCTTTTTACGAGGCCATTACTACAGTGCTACCCAAACCAAAAGATAAAAAAAAAGAGAAGGAAACTACAGATTGTACAAATTGGTATCCCTCATGAATATAGACATAAAAATCTTAACAAGCTTGTGTAAAATAAAATTTAGAAATATGAAAAAGTAATTATATAGTGACTAAGTGAGGTTTATTTCAGTAAATTCAAGTATAGTTCAACATCACAAAATTAATCATTATAATCAACAATAGCAACAAAATAAAGAAGAAAAATCACATATATCATTTAATGCATAAAAACAGTTTGACAAAATTCAACACCTATTTATGATAAGAACTCTCAGAAAATTAGGAATAGAAAACTTCCTCAAACTGATAAAGGCCATTTATAAAAAACCTACAGCTCACAATATATTTAATGATGAAAGACTAAATGCTAAGATAGGGAGAAAGTCAAGGATGAATGCTCTCACTGCTCTTTTTCAAAATAGTGCTGGAAATTGTAACCAGTGCAATAAAGGAAGGAAAGAAAATAAAAGGCATATGGATGAGAAAGGAAAAATTAAAATTATCCTATATGTACAACATAATAATAATCTGTGTATAAAATCCCAAGGAAACTACAAAAAATCAGATAAAACTAATAAGTGATTCCAGCAAGGTCACAGGATATATGATAAATGTACAACAATCACTTTGTCTTTCTATATATGAGTGATGAACACTTGAACACGGAAATTAAAAATGCAATATCATTTATGACACTCAAAAACAAAATATTTAAGTATAAATCTAATGAAACGGTACAAGACTTTTATGTTGAAAACTACACAATGTTGATGAAAGAACAAAATATCTAAATAAATGAAAAGCTATACTGTGTTTATAGATTGGGAGATCCCAATAGTAATGATGTTAATGTTCTCTAAATTGATATACAGATTTAACATAATTCCTATCCAAATACCTGGATGTTTTGAAAGTTACAGACAAGATTATTCTAAAATTTATATAGAAATTTAAAAAACTAACCTAGCTAAAATAATTTTGAAAACAAAGAAAAAAGTTGGATGAATTAGTGTACCTGATTTCAAGACATTATATAGGTACATTAATAAAAATTGTATAACTTTAGCACTAGAATAGACAAATAAGTCAATGGAATAGGACTGAAAACCCAGAAACAGACCCAACAAATATGCCCAACTGATTTTTGACAAAGTTGCAGAACAACTAAATGGCAGAAAAGTAGCCTCTTTAACAAATGGTCTTGGAGCAATCAGATATTCATAGGCTAAAAAAAGAAAAATAATCTCGACTTAAACTTCACAAGTTATACAAAAATTAAATTTAAATGAATTATAGACTTTAATGCAAAACTATAAAACTCATTTTAAAATATAGGAAAAAATCTTTAGGATCTAGGACCAGTCCACAATTTTTCAGATTTGACAGCAAAAGCACAATACATAAGAGGAAATGATTTTGCTCAGTGGAAGCCTATGTGAAGACGATAAAAGACAAGCTACATATTGGGGGAAAGTATTTAAAACTACATATCTGACAAAGAACGAATATCTAGAACGTACAGGAAACTCACTGCACTCAACAGTAGAAAATAAAAAATCCTATTAGAATATAGGCAAGAGACATGAAGAGACGTTTCAATAAAGATTATATAGCTATGGCAAATAAGCAACACATTAAAAGATACTCAACAGTATTATCCAGCAGGAAAATGCAAATTAAAATCACAGTGAGATATTGCTACACACCTATCAGAATGGCTAAAATAAAAGCAATAGTAACAACACCAAATATTGTCATGTATGTGGAGAAACTGGATCTCTCATACATTTCTTGTGGGAATGTAAAATGGTACAGCCACTATGAAAAATAGGTTGGAGCTTGCTAAAAACAACTAGACATACAACCAACATTCAACCCTGCAATTGTACTACTTTGAATTTATCCCAGAGAAATAAAAACATGTTCACGCAAAAATCTGTACAGCAAGCGTTCATAGCAGCTTTATTTATTACAGCTAAAACCTGGAATCAGCTCAGATGTCCTTCGACAGGTGAATTGTTAAACAGTAGTAAATTCATGTCATGGAATACTACTCAGAAATAGTAAGGAATAGACAATTGACACACACAACTTAGATAAACCTCCAGAGAATCATGCTGAAAGAAAAAAAATAATTCCAAAAAGCTGTAGTATACTACATTGTTCTACTTATGATGACATTTTAGAAATGAAAGACATATTTAGTGACAAGGATTAGGGATGGTTGGGAAAACTGGTGGGATGTGGGTATGATTATCAAAGAACAGCAGGAAGGATGCTTATGGTGTTGGTACTGTTTAGTATTTTTACTACAATGGTGCACACACACTACCTATCATAAAATTGTATAGAATTTAATACACACATGCATACGCACAGATATGAATACCAGTAGAACTATGGATATCTGATGTAGATTAATGGATTTTACCAGTGTCAATATCCTGGTTGTGATATTGTACTATGGTTTTACAAAATGTCACCATTAGAGGGAACTAGACAAATTACAGAAGGGATCACTCTGTATTGTTCTTTTACTGTACTCGAATCTATAATTTTAAAAGTGTGTGATGGGGCTTCCCTGGTGGCGCAGTGGTTGAGAATCTGGCTGCTAATGCAGGGGACATGGGTTCGAGCCCTGGTCTGGGAAGATACCACATGCCGTGAAGCAGCTAGGCCCGTGAGCCACAACTGAGCCTGCGCATCTGGAGCCTGTGCTCCGCAACAAGAGAGGCCACGATAGTGAGAGACCTGCGCACTGCGATGAAGAGTGGCCCCCGCTTGCCGCAACTAGAGAAAGCCCTCGCACAGAAGCGAAGACCAAACACAGCCAAAAATAAATAAATAAAAATAAATTAAAAAAAAAAAAGTGTGTGATGTTCAGAAGTGAGAGAAGTTTAACATCTCATATATTTCCACAATATATAGTAAGTACTAAGTTGATACTGTAGGGTTCAAAAAATGAAATATTTTGAAATTAAAGGAGAAGGAGGATTAAAAACAAAAAAAATCTCAATCAGCGTCTGGTATTTACACACATACAAAAATGAATATAGCTGCACCAAGTTTGAAATCAGCTGTGAGCCATGGCTGTGACAGGTATGGCATCATGTATTTGCAAAGCCAATACTGGAAGAACATTAGTCTTTGACCTATGCATCAGGTACAAGGTAGATGAATTAAGAAGAGGAGAAAACAATAAAAAATAAAATAAAAAAGAATAAAAGAGTGCTATGAAACAAATGCATGCCTTAGGCAATGAGTAATCGGAAATATCCTGGAATAATACTATGTTTCTCAGTGATGATATCAAAGCAATAGATAACTGTGATTACAATATGCTGAGTTGCTGCATCACAGCTGTCCAAGAGCTGCAGTATGTTTGGCTGCCCCACAGCAATATTGCAATTTTAATTAACATTTGGGGAGCAGCAGATCAGTTCAACAATTCTTCTCATTTAATTGATTGCCATTTGAAAATTGGGCTGCTTGTTTTATGCATGGACCATTGCTTACCACCTGCAGGGTTTATTTGGATGGCTAGCTATTAAATCTTATCTGTAATCATCATGAAGCTGAATACACATAATTTCTGTTTTGAAGTGCCTTTCAAGAAATGAGTTCAAATATTAAAGGAGTCATGTTTTGTAATGGAAAAGAGGAAAATTTTTTTCTATTTATTTATTTATTTATTTATTTTGATCCTTCATAGAGAAAATTTAGAGGATATTCTGTTTTTATACTAGTTTAGTATTTAAATAGGCACATAAATACATTTTATACATGCTAATACCAGTACTTGAGGTAGAAATAATTTTTGAAATATAATTCCATGGATGTTTTCAGACATACAGTAGATACTGTTGGTTGCCTACCTAGCATCATTCCCATCTTCTTCCTTCGTAACAGAATCCCAAAGTTCTTCAGGTACTCATCTCTCCAACAACTTTGTGAATCTCATTCAGGAGATATGGAGCCTATTCACAGCTCCATTTAATAGAAATGAGAAAATCATGATTAATTATATCTTCCTTTTTGATATTTGAATCAAGAATGGCCATGTGATCTAATACAGACCAATAAGATTCTTGGAGTAGTTTACCAAAGCTTCTGTGAAAGTACCCTCCTGTCTTTCCAAGAGTATCTCAGTTTTTATACTGAATCTGTAAAAAGACCGTTCTGTCTTCTAAATCTTATTTATGATATCCTGTAATCCAGTGAGGAAAGTATTTCATGGACATAAATGTGGTCATTTCTGTGAAATGCTATTGATGGATCAAACAAGATGTGAACTGATTATTAAGCATTCAGTTTAATAATATGGAGATCATGAGGATTTTGATAATGTCAATATCCATGGAGTATTGAAAACAAAAACTCAATTGAAAAGGGTTCAAAAATATGGAAGAAGAAAGTCCAGACAACTGCAAACAACCCAAGTGTCCATCAACAGATGAGTGGATAAATGAAATGTGAGATATATATGAAGGTGAGTATTATTTAGCCATAAAAAGAAATGAAGTTCTAATACATGCTGCAACAGGAATAAACCTTGGATATATTATGCTAAATGAAAGAAACCAGAACAAAAGAATAAATATTGTATGATGCCACTTATATGAAATATTTAGAATAGGCATATTCATTGCAAGTTTACCAAGGGCTGAGGGGAGTGGAAAATGGGGAGTTATTTGTTAATAAGTATAGGGTTTCTGGTTGAGGTGATGAAAAGCATTTGGAAGATAGTTGTGATGGCTGCACAACATTGTGAATGTAAAATGGCACTAAATTATACACTTAAAAATGGATAAAATGACAAATTTTATGTTATATATATACACACACACATATCTTACCACGATAAAAAATTTAAAAAAATTTTATGATGATCAATATAGACAATTCTTTCAGAGAATTTTCCATAAAATAAGTAGAGATATTGAATGCTATTGAACAAGTAAATGTAAGATAAAAATAGTGTGGAAACTGTAAAGGTATTATAATTATCATAATTAATGACACTTAAGGACAGAAGTACATTATCAACAATGACATTTTGAAAATGTAACAGAGGAGAAATTTTTAAAATAAATTGAAAGAAAAGTGAAAAAAAAAAAAAAAGGACATTCACAGTAAAAGCTTTCTCTTTGAAAATTGAAATTGGAAAGATTTTTTTTGGAAAGGACATATTTGGCTCTTTGGAAGTAATGAAGAGGTGGATCTGACTATGTTATATGTGCATCAGTGTGAAGGACAAGAGGTGTGTATTGCATGTTCAATCGTTCCATGGACTTTATTGACAAGTGTTTTTATGTGGAGTGAATATATTATTAGGCTTGCAGTAATTAAACTAAAAATGCTATGAAAGGTTATTCTAATCAGAAACTCTTCTAGAGGTGAGAAAGAAGTCACTGATGAAGCACTGGCTCAAATCAGTAGTCTAATTCAGATTAATGAATCTACAAAGTAGTCACTAATAAAACAGGATATAAAATAGTAGAAATAATTATCTTTACTGAATGTTCAATAATCAAGAAACAAACTTTTAGATGTAAAAAGCCAATGAATTTATTCATTTAATTTTAACAAATTAAAACGACAAAGCAAACAAAACAAAATTAAGCTCAGGACATGTGTGTTATGAATTCATGAATTTATTTTACTTTAATAAGTTAAACATTTATATTTTTATATGCAGAATCAGCAATGGTTTAATGCACACTTGCTATTTTTTTACCATCTCATTTTTGCTCTCCCTCAAATTAGGGCTGGATATACTTAAATATTTTATTGCAATGCAATGTATAAATGGCTAAAATAGAGATGATCGTAGGAGAGGGACACTTAAACCAGAATGTGAACTGAAGGAAGTCTTCCTGGAGTGGATTATATTTGTCTCATTTCTTAAAAAGATGAATGTAAATCAGTTCAAATATAATAAGCACTGAAGAAGAATCTATGTAGCCAAGTCTTAATCCCTAAGGGAATTTACAAAGACATCATCTAGAGTAGTGAGTGACAAATGATACTTTGATACTTTTGCTTGTGGTATAATTGAACAGATGAATAAATAAAGAAGATGTGATACACACACACACAAACACATACACACACACAATGCAATACTACTCAGCCATAACAGAGATGAAATCTTGCCATTTACAATAGAATAGATGGACCTTGCAAGTATTATGCTAAGTGTAGTAAGTCAGATGGAGAAAGAAAAACACTGTGTGATTTCATTCATATGTGGAATATAAGAAACAAACAAACATAAACGGCCATAGATACAGAAAACAGAGTATTGGTTATCAGAGAGGAAGGGAGCAGGGGCAAGGGCAAAATGGGTAGCGGGCATCAACTGTATGGTGATGGATGGAAACTAAATTTTTGGTGGTGGGTATGCTTTAGTGTATACAGAAGTCGAAATATAAGGTTGTACACGTGAAATATATAATGCAATAAACCAATGTTACCTCAATTTAAAATAAATTAAAATAGAAGGTATTTGTTTGATGATGTTTCACACAATATTTGCATTATTATTTCTACTTATACTATTACCTCTACTAATATTAAACAAATATTGCTATCAGTACCATCTACTCTTTTTAATGTCTATTTGAGCATGTAAGTGTGTTTATATATATTGTTTGGGTTAATCATCATTCAACATTTAGCAGATGAGGGAACTGAGAATTAAAAAGAAGAAATTATGTGTTGAGCCCCATACAACTTGTAGGTGGAATTTTTCTCTTTAGTTTTATCTGTACAACATGTTCATCAGTCACCATTACTGAAGACCTGCTATGGACCACACATTATGTTTTACACATCTTATTCATGCCTTAATAAACTTTATATTTTTAGGTAATGCTGTTAATGATAATGGTGAACACTTTCACGGTGCTTTAAAATAATATACAGTGCATATTATGCTCATAATGTCATGTAATTTTCTAGAAACTTTTAAGGGATAGAGCTATTTGTCATCACAACTTTGCAAGTAGGAACCTGAAACTCAAAGGGATAAAATGACTTGCAAAACACCAGACAGCAGGTGTAGAACGGTTAGGATGAGAAACTAGGTGCTCTAAATTGTAACACCACTCTTAATATACCTCATCGACATTCACTAACCTTCCTCCCCTGCCCAGAGCTTTCCACTATTCCCCCACCTTCCCTATTTACCTGATTGATGTTTATAGAACTTAAGACAGTTTTTCCATTTATTTTTAAGTATTTTTTTAAATTATAAGAGGCTAGCCAAATTAATGAGAGCTTGAGGATTGACTGAAGAATTTACAATCTTTGGGAGTTTGACTTTTTAAAAAAATCCATTCCAAAAGAATATGAGTGAAAGGTACTTTCAGTGTTAATTTCCAACTGATAATTTTAGGGAGTCTTGTAGCCACCATTGTCATTAAGAGAGGCATATACTTTTAAATAAAATAGATTCTATTAAGAATAATTTCATTTTAATCAATAAAAACTGATGTAATTGCTATTTTCAACTATAAATAATTGTCTATATATATATATTTTTTTCCCCTGGGGCAGAGAAGCACCTGTTAGGGGAGCTATACTCGCTTTTGTCATGATTCTGGTCCTTCGGCATTGACACTGACTCTTAAACTGGCTTTCTCCTTGTCTTCATAGAAAGCAGAAAGCTGCCTTAGCAGTGGAGTGTGTCACATCCTCATCATATTCATGAACATGGAGTGGGAGCCCCCAGTTTCTGTAATCAAGATATCTGAGAGTTGATGTGCTCAAGATCTTCTCTCCAATCAGCGGCGGTACACCACACCCTGAACTCAAATTATCCCTGCAACAGGAGCAATCAAGGCAGAATAAAACCAAGGTTATTCTCCTTGGCCCAGTTTTATCTCCCCATAGCCATGGGGAAGGTTGCTGCATCAATCAAGTTTCCAAATCAAAAGGTAATTATATTTTGATTTCTCTGGAGCGGTTGCAATGAGAGCAAGGTTGCTTCTACTGGGAGTTCCTACTGTGTTGCCAAACAGCAGTGGCTATCTTAGAAGGCAGAAGTAATTATGTACAAGATGTTCTTGTCCATTTAGGTGAGACTGAGTGCTGGTCATTAAGATTCACCTGGCATATGAGCAACTACTATGGGCCAGGCACAGTGCTAGATACTTTCTTGTGCATTTAGTAATTTAATTGCATTTGAACTTCAGATATATGAGCATGCACACACATGTACATGCAAATATTGGCACTGCAAAGTGTGCATCATTATATTAAAGTACGGAAACAGGTTCAGTGAATAAGTGACATGACCAAGGACACAAAGCTTGTCAATGGCTCAGGGTATTTCAAACTTGTGTTACCATGTCCCATGCTCTTTCATTATGAACACATAGTAATTTGCAAAACCTATTTCTAATGCATAGCACACTTATTCATATATCCACTACAACAGCTTGTCATTGCCTTTTTAAATGCCTATGACAGCAGTTTCAATGTTGTCTTTTTCCTAAGATGTTTGGAAATGGGAAGAATACCCTGGATCTTAGCCTAAAGAGATATTGAGAGGATTAAAAGGATGCCTGTATCATTCTTTCAAACTTTACTCCTGACCTTCCATAACCAAATATTATGAAATATTATGTGAAATCTAGCAATTAGCTAGATTCAGCATTCCTTTTCTTCTTGATATCACCTGTGAGAAAATGTGCATTATACATTTCATCTAACCATTGAATTAGTGACTGGGCTGTTTTGCCTAAAAACTTTCTAGTTTTATAGAAGGAGAGGAAAATGACAAGAACCAAGACATTTTCAGTGCACAAGAGAAAAAAAAGATATAGAATTTCTGAAGCAATATATAATTTTGGTTAAAAGAAATGGATTTCCTCTTTTTTAAAGATAAATTGGCTTGCGTTGCTATTTTTACAATCAATACATTAAAAAAAAAGGAGCATCCGCAGATTCTAGACCAGGGTTTCTCAACCTCCGCACTGCTAATATTTTATGAAGCAAAATTCTTTGTTGTGCTGTCTCATGCACTGCAAAATGTTTTAGAAGCACCCCTGGTCCTCTACCCACTAGATGCCAGTAGCACCCTCTACCAGTTGTGACAACCAAAAATGATTCCAGATATTAACAAATGTCCTGTGCAGGGCAAAATCTCTCCCAGTTGTAAACCATTGATCTAATGATCAGCTCTTGGGTCCAGATCCATCCATTTGCAGCTAGGTCATGAACTGACAAAGTACACTCTTACCCCTTTAAACACAGAGCTAATGAGATTATGGTATGTGTTTATATAGTGGATGTTATGATAAGCTACCCAGGTCCTCCTTCAGCACTGAGAGATTTATTCCTCTACATACTGGAAATATTGCCAGCAGAGAGTTTGCAGCTGTCAATCCTCATTGGAATTCTTCAGATGGAGGATGTCACTTTGCCCTTCTGGGACAGCACGTATCCAATATCTGGCTTATATTGTTTGTGAAGGCCCAGTTCCTTCCTTAGATTCAGAACAGATCTGAGCAACCCTCCAGATTCAGATCTCCCATCAGCTGGATGAATTTTACACATTGTCTCAGCTTTAAAAAAGTATTTGTAGAAGTAAATGTGCACATGTTATGTTTCTTCATGAAACATTAGACATGGCTAATTCACCTAAATCATCAAGCTGATTAGTCACGTAAAAAAGAAGGGATAATAAGCCTTTATCATGATGACCCTTCAGGATTCAAATATCAAAAGATTGCCAGACTTTATTTACACCTGTACATTTGTTTATTAAACCATTTTTGCTGGATGCCTATCATATCCTATTTATTGTGTGGGATCCAATTGATCCTTTCTCTTGGGGTACTTTCTGCAAGTAATAGAAATTCAGTTCAAAATGGATTAATGATAAAAAAATTTTCTTATACAGTAAGGTCAATAGTGAAGATGACTTTACTTATGGTATGCCAGGTCTTCTGTTCTGCTTCTTTTTGATTCTGTTGACTTCGCTCTTTCTGTATATTGGCTTCATGCTCACGATGGTGGCAGTTCCAGGCATCATTATCCAGAAATGACAGTGATCACAGGGATAAGATAAGATGCCCTTTTCTCCAAAGAAGATATACAGATTGCCAATAAACACATGAAAGGATGCTCAACATCACTAACCATTAGAGAAATGCAAATCAAAACTACCATGAGGTATCACCTCACACCAGTCAGAATGGGCATCATCAAAAAATCTACAAACAATAAATGCTGGAGAGGGCATGGAGAAAAGGGAACCCTCTTGCACTGTTGGTGGGAATGTAAATTGATACAGCCACTATGGAGAACAGTATGGAGGTTCCTTAAAAAACTAAAAATAGAACTACCATATGATCCAGCAATCCCACTACTGGGCATATACCCTGAGAAAACCATAATTCAAAAAGAGTCATGTGGGCTTCCCTGGTGGCGCAGTGGTTAAGAATCCGCCTGCCAATGAAGGGGACACGGGTTCGAGCCCTGGTCTGGGAAGATCCCACATGCTGCGGAGCGGCTGGGCCCCGTGAGCCACAACTACTGAGCCTGCGCGTCTGGAGCCTGTGCTCTGCAACAGGAGAGGCCACGATAGTGAGAGGCCCGCGCACCGCGATGAAGAGTGACCCCCACTTGCCGCAGCTAGAGAAAGCCCTCGCACAGAAACGAAGACCCAACACAGCCATAAATAAATAAATAAATAAATAAATAATAATTAAAAAAAAAAAAAGAGTCATGTACCACAATGTTCACTGCAGCTCTATTTACAATAACCAGGACATGGACGCAACCTAAGTGTCCATTGACAAATGAATGTATAAAGAAGATGTGGCACATATATACAATGGAATATTACTTACCCATAAAAAGAAACAAAATTGAGTAATCTGTAGTGAGGTGGATGGACCTAGAGTCTGTCATACAGAGTGAAGTAAGTCAGAAAGAGAAAAACAAATACCGTATGCTAACACATATATATGGAATCTTAAAAAAAAAAGAAAAAGTTTCTGATTAACCTAGGGGCAGGACAGGAATAAAGATGCAGACATAGAGAATGGACTTGAGGACATGGGGATGGGGAAGGGTAAGCTGGGACAAAGTGAGAGAGTGGCATGGACATATATACACTACCAAATGTAAAATCGATAGCTAGTGGGAAGCAGCCACATAGCACAGGGAGATCAGCTCTGTGCTTTGTGACCACCTAGAGGGGTGGGAGGGAGGGAGATGCAAGAGGGAAGAGATATGGGGATATATGTATATGTATAGCTGATTCACTTTGTTATAAAGCAGAAACTAACACACCATTATAAAGCAATTTTACTCCAATAAAGATGTTAAAAAAAAAAAGATAAGATGTCCTACTGTAAAATTCTCCTTAAATGTCATTGACCAACACTGAAGAGCAACCCATTCTAAATTAGCCACCTTAAAAAGAAAAACTTAATACCCATCAAGTGATTAGGCTATAATTCTGGAGCTGTGAACTTAGGCACTTTTGTTGGAATCATATAAGAAGGTGTGGGAGCTGAACAAAATGTTCCCTGATAAATTTTTGTAGACAACTGCAGGAAACAATGGAAAACATAGTTCCTGCTATCAGGAAGTTTATAGAATCTGTTACCTCCACCCTTTTCTCAGCCCTACCATGGCATGTAATAAATGTTCCATTACATCACTTTCAAACTTTTCTCACTGTTTAATAATTCTCTAACTTCCCCTCCATAAATGCAATAGACTTCATTATGTTTGTCTTCCCAACTTGGACTTGGCTATTTGCCAATGCCCCATTATCATTACTTTACCCAGTATACTTCCACACCTTCCTTCACCCACATTCAATCAAGTAATCAATCATTAAATCATAACCACTTATTATCCTATACATCTCTGGAATCTACCTATTTATCTCCATTACCAAAAGTTGTTCTTGTATTACTGCAGTTGCACACTAAACAGATAATCTTTGTTGACTCTTTTTGGTCCCTTAAATGAAAAGGAAGAATAAAGGGTAGCAGTACACAGAGGAAACAAAATTATGAAGGACACAGGGTGCAAAGAACCTAGAGAAACTGCAGAATTAAATACTGTAAATGCTCTGTGAAAAATTAGAAGTCAGCATATTTGGGGGGTACAAAATATACATGTTTTGCATTTATAGTCATAAGTTTGGGTTCAAAATAAATTGATAACTTCATACGTAAAATAAATTAAAATATATAGTGGAATAAAACACATCCTATGATAAAAATGATAAAATACTTAGGAGTAAACTTAACTATAAAGAGTTCAAATAGGATCCTTATTATACAACAGGTCACCAATAAACAGTGGCTATTCTTCTTTTTGGTTGCTGTTATTATTGACGTCTGAACTGTGGTCTCTACCACAACTTCTTTCTCCATCAGTTTTATCCATAGGCAAAGCTCCTCTGGTGACTTGAGCGCCCTGGTCTTTTGTCTTTGTCTAGTGACTGACCTGACTCCATGCCAGCTATCTGGCCCCACTTAGCAGCCCAGCATGGTGCAGTTGATAGCTCTGAGAAGTCTGATCTGGTGGGAAAAAACCACAGGCTTTAGAGTTTTTTCTAATGCTGACTCAGTCACTTACTATCTGAGTCATCATTAAACAAGCCTTTTCTTTCTCTGACTCTTACTGAACCCATGTGTCTGGAAAACAGGCATTAAAGCCTTACCTTACTCTCAGGTGTAGATTGTGTCACTATGTACTGGGAAGTAAATATTTTTTAAACTGCAGTTTGCTGAATAATTGTGTTTTTAAACTGCTTTCAACTATAAAGTCACTGAAAACACTGAATTATGAATATTGAGCAATTATCCCTAGGAAAAATACAGGGTTTGAGGTTTCTGAGACCCTCTGATCACATTTCATCAACTGATCAATATATACCTTGTTTTACATGTTCTTCTGTTAAAAGGTATCTAATTATAGCGTTGCCTTATTAACAATGAACTTGTAGCCCCCAACATTGTAACTCATGCCTGAATGAAGCTTATCCAGCACATATATTGTTCCTGTGAGGCACATCACAGCTTCTTGTGCCCAGGAGCGTTAGACAGCATGTCAGCACTACGCTTTGGGGCCATTTTAAACAGTGAAATCACAACAAAACACAAAAATGTGAGAAAGGTCACTTAAGGGACTCTTGTTTGTAGTATGAGAGCTAAAACAACAAGGTAGATCTTCACCACCCTTGATGTCAGCTGCAAAAGCCAGGTGACTCAAGTTTTTTGCCACTCTGCATACTTCCATGAACTGAAAATGCCCTGAATGTCAATTTTGGGGTTACAAATTTTAGCTTGTAGACTAATTTGCAAATATTGAATCTATAAATAACAAGTATGAATTCTAATTCTGTTAGGGGCAGGTAAAATTCCCTCACAGGTACCAAGAACAGGACCTATTGTTTCTGCCTTCTCTTGATTTTAGATCCCTGTTTAGATCCCAATAGCAAACATTCCTTTCTTGTTTCTATTGATGTATTAGTCAGCATTCTCCAAAGAAACAGAAGCAACAGGATGTGTATATGTGTATATTATTATAGAGAGAGAGAGACCGATTTATTATAAGGAATCGTCTTACAAAGCATGGTGACTAAGATGTCCCAATATCTGCAGTTGTTAAGCTAGAAACCTGGAGATCCAGGAGAAGGAGTGGTAGAATTCCAGTCCAAAAGCTTGAGACAAAAGGCCAGTGTTTCAGCTGAAGTCTGAAGGCAGGAAAAGACTGAGCTGGGACATTGGGACATTAATCAATTAGGCAGGAGGAATTCCCTCTTTCTCTCTGGAAACTCAGTCTTTTTGTCTTTTTGTTCTAGTCAGACCTTCAACTAACTGGCTGAGGCCACCCACACTTGCGACGGCAATCTGCTTTACTCATTCTACCAATTCAAATGTTAATCATCAAAAAACTCCTTCACAGACACATCCAGAATAATGTTTGATCAAATGTCTGGGCACCCTGTGGCCCAATCAAGTTGCTACAAAAAATTAACCATCACAATTGGTATATATTTTCATTATCTTTTTGTATGTATATTATGAAAGAATGTATATCACATATACGCACATTATAAAACCTAAAACACTCCCTGATTTCCCTCCCCCCAATTAAAGCCCAGAACTCCATTTTGGTAATGCTTCTTTTTCTTGGCTTCTGTATATTTCTTAGATAGAAGATACAGCGTGGTTGTTTGCACTCATGATTTCCTGATTCTAAAAGGTCCTGCCTTCTCCTCCTCACACAACCTAAGGGTCCAAAGGGCTGAAAAGAGCTAACCTCTTATTGAGAGTTCACCACAGGACAGGTGCTCTTAGAAATATCTCATTCAATTTTTTAGCTATGCTTTGAGCTGGGTACAATAGTAGCAATATTTGAAAGATGAGCCTGAGATGTAGAGAAATTTAGTAACTAACCCAAAGTTCTTATCTTGGTTGGTATTCTATCCTGGATTAAAATGCACTCATTCTGACTTTGGAAGCCTGTGTTCATATTTGCCCTGCTAGGCTGCATCTAACTGGCTAGTCCTACTTGGTGCTGGTCTTTTCCATTAGGAGACAGAATTAAATTCATTGGAAATAGTTGGAATATAGCAAATGATTAGCTCTTGTGCTGATGAAGCCCGTAGAAGTACTTAATTTTCTAGGACACAGGGCAAATTGCTGACTTTTGTCCAGCTTCTATGGAAAATTCCAAGTCTAGCTGTGGACATGAAACAGTTCTCAGTCTACAAAAATGATTTTGTTCCCAATCTGATGCAGTCTGGTGTGACTTCAGTGCCTTTGAAAATGATGACACACATGGTATATAACTACCATACCAATTTCAGCCAAATTATCTCTGTCCTTTTGCAGTTTTTCTGTGGAAACTCTAATTTAGCTTAAGGAATCACGTTCCTTTAGCTGAAATATTTTTGTTTTTTCTTTTTACATTTTTAAAAACTGTAAAATACATTCAGTTTAGGTTTAAAATACATGTGCTAGAATGAGACATTTCATTCTGCTTTAAGTCATAAATGACTAACATTTGAATTCTGAAATAATATAGAGAAATAGATCAACCAAACAATGTACCATGAGAAGAGTAATGGACTGAAAGATTTGAAATGTAAGCCACATACTAATCTGTCATCAGGTAGGAGTGATAAGATGCTGGCAAGAGGTCAAGTGGTCAGGAAATGGACATATCACAATATGGGGAGATCAAGAGTTACTGCAAGGAGCGACATGATTTTCAGTGGGTCCCCATTGCTTTTGTGTGAATATTAATAACTTCCTAATTATGATTATAAGATCTAATGGTGTGATCTGCTACCCATTTCTCTCTAGTCTCACCCATAGTTAGACTCCCACACAAACTCTGTCAATCCTAAGGTAATTTTTAGGCATCTGAAATATTCATTATCTTTTCTTGTGCCTCTGGGAATCCTCATGTTCTGTTTCCTCTTTCTAATTTTTGTATTAGAAAATTCTAACCTAATGTAAATCTTTTCTAAATTTCAGATTTTCTCCAACCTGACTCACTACTGTTTATTTTTATGACATCCTTCAACATTTAGCCCAAATGCCACATCAGTGAAGCCCTCACTGATTGGCTTAGACCTTGAAAGAGTTAATTGTTTTACCTTAGAGCTCATAGAAGCTTAATACTTCTCTCTTTTACTCTAGAGTCTAAATACTTTTTCTTCTTATTCCTGTTGTCGTCTTATCAGAACTCCCTTGAAATAAAGGACAAGCCTATGAGACTTGTGTCAATGTTTATTTTTGTTGCTCTTCAACTCATTCAACAGCTACTTAGTGAGGGAGTTCTAGGCGCAAGAAATATTTTAGGTGCTAAGAGCATAATGAACAAAATGAACAGAACTCTTTGCCCTTATGGATTTCACATTTAAGTTATTGCAAATATGTACATACCAAGGCAAACCAACGCTAACACAAATTGGGGAATTCTAAAAAGTAGGTGCTGACTAAGGAACCAAAAGATTGGAGTGCAGCTTGACCTGAAGAAATTTCTGGAAGGAACCAACAACCAGGAAAATGACTAAGATTCTCTTTGTTTTCCTTTGCTCTTTTATCCCCTAAGCGTCTTATTTACTTTTTCTACATTCTCTCTCTCTCTCTCTGAAGACTGGATTTTTGGGTACCCTATATATAGCCACCCTACATGATACAAAAAATTAATGTCTTTATTCCTAATTGTGGGAGAAAGATCTCTGATTGCACTAGAGTGGTCAACATTTGACTTATGCTTTATCAACTGTGACTGGGGCTGGTAGCGTGACTAAATTATACAAAATGGTACAAAATGTCTACTACTACTACAGACTCATGAATGGGAGAAGATTTTTAAAAAGCAGTGAAGCTTCAGAGCTCAAATCTCTTGGTTGACCTCAGCATGTTCTTATGGGTGTAGGTTTTTGGGTTTGGTTTTATGTCTATTCTGGCTCCCTCTGTACCTGATAACCAGGTAAAAACTATATTCCCTTGGGATACTAACTCCTGTATGCTCCCACTTGGCTACTCATATATTTTAAAAATTGAAGGCAATATAGGTGAATGTTTGCTTCTGGTTGGGAGATGATTTTGTAATAAAGCAATAAAAGAGGTACAGGATGATGAGATTGTTTAACTACTACAATAAAGTATTCTGAACACATCTATTTAAACAATATAAAAGCAAAATAAAAGGTTAAAGATGTGTCCATATGACTTAAGAAATATCATCTGGCCACTTCAAGCTTCCATTTACTTTTCTATAAAACATTCATTATGCAATACATATTTATTTGCATTTGACACTTTCTATGTGAAGTTAGTTGTTCAGGTGCTGACAAAAAATATCTTCCTGTTTCCTTGACAGTGTTTTATGAGGATTAGAAAAAATTAAAACAAACAAAAAAAACTTTTTATAAAGTACCTAAAAATGAAAGTGATTACTATTAAACAGGATAATGCTTTTAAAAGACTGTTGCAACCCACTCTCACCACTATTATTCAACATAGTTTTGGAAGTGTTAGCCACAGCAATCAGAGAAGAAAAAGAAATAAAAGGAACCCAAATCGGAAAAGAAGAACTGTTTGCAGATGACATGATACTATACATAGAGAATCCTAAAGATGCTACCAGAAAACTACAAGAGCTAATCAATGGATTTGGTAAAGTAGCAGGATACAAAATTAATGCACAGAAATCTCTTGCATTCCTATATACTAATGATGAAAAATCTGAAAGTGAAATTAAGAAAACACTCCCATTTACCATTGCAACAAAAAGAATAAAATATCTAGGAATAAACCTACCTAAGGAGACAAAAGACCTGTATGCAGAAAATTATAGGACACTGATGAAAGAAATTAAAGATGATACAAATAGATGGAGAGATATACCATGTTCTTGGATTGGAAGAATCAACATTGTGAAAATGACTCTGCTACCCAAAGCAATCTACAGATTCAATGCAATCCCTATCAAACTACCACTGGCATTTTTCACAGAACTAGAACAAAAAATTTCACAATTTATATGGAAACACAAAAGACCCCGAATAGCCAAAGCAATCTTGAGAACGAAAAATGGAGCTGGAGGAATCAGGCTCCCTGACTTCAGACTATATTACAAAGCTACAGTAATCAAGACAGTTTGGTACTGGCACAAAAAGAGAAATACAGATCAATGGAACAGGATAGAAAGCCCAGAGATAAGCCCACGCACATATGGTCACCTTATCTTTGATAAAGGAGGCAAGCATATACAGTGGAGAAAAGACAGTCTCTTCAATAAGTGGTGCTGGGAAAATTGGACAGGTACATGTAAAAGTATGAAATTAGAACACTCCCTGACACCATACACAAAAATAAACTCAAAATGGATTAAAGACCTAAGTGTAAGGCCAGACACTATCAAACTCTTAGAGGAAAACATAGGCAGAACACTCTATGACATAAATCACAGCAAGATCCTTTTTGACCCAGCTCCTAGAGAAATGGAAATAAAAACACAAATAAACAAATGGGACCTAATGAAATTTAAAAGCTTTTGCACAGCAAAGGAAACCATAAACAAGACCAAAAGACAACCCTCAGAATGGGAGAAAATATTTGCAAATGAAGCAACTGACAAAGGATTAATCTCCAAGATTTACAAGCAGCTCAGGCAGCTCAATAACAAAAAAACAAACAACCCAATCCAAAAATGGGCAGAAGACCTAAATAGACATTTCTCCAAAGAAGAGATACAGATTGCCAACAGACACATGAAAGAATGCTCAACATCATTAATCATTAGAGAAATGCAAATCAAAACTACAATGAGGTATCATCTCACACCGGTCAGAATGGCCATCGTCAAAAAATCTAGAAACAATAAATGCTGGAGAGGGTGTGGAGAAAAGGGAACCCTCTTGCACTGTTGGTGGGAATGTAAATTGATACAGCCACTATGGAGAACAGTATGGAGGTTCCTTAAAAAACTAAAAATAGAACTACCATACAACCCAGCAATCCCACTACTGGGCATATACCCTGAGAAAACCATAATTCAGAAAGAGTCATGTACCAAAATATTCATTGCAGCTCTGTTTACAATAGCCAGGACATGGAAGCAACCTAGGTGTCCATCATCGGATGAATGGATAAAGAAGATGTGGCACATATATACAATGGAATATTACTCAGCCATAAAAAGAAATGAAATGGAGGTATTTGTAATGAGGTGGATGGAGTTAGAGTCTGTCATACAGAGTGAAGTAAGTCAGAAAGAGAAAAAGAAATACAGTATGCTAACACATATATATGGAATCTAAGGAAAAAAAAAAAAAAGTCATGAAGAACCTAGTGGCAAGACGGGAATAAAGACACAGACCTACTAGAGAATGGACTTGAGGATATGGGGAGGGGGAGGGGTGAGATGTGACAGGGTGAGAGAGTGTCATGGACATATATACACTACCAAATGTAAAATAGATAGCTAGTGGGAAGCAGCCGCATAGCACAGGGAGATCAGCTTGGTGCTTTGTGACCACCTAGAGGGGTGGGATTGGGAGGGTGGGAGGGAGGGAGATGCAAGAGTGAAGAGATATGGGAACATATGTATATGTATAACTGATTCACTTTGTTATAAAGCAGAAACTAACACACCATTGTAAAGCAATTATACTTCAATAAAGATGTTTAAAAAAAAAAAAAGACTGTTGCAAATTCTAAAGCAATGGCTATGTTTGCAACGTCTTTCTTAGACTTTTTGGGAGATTGCTCAAAAAATCTGGGACGCTATCAGCTAGCCATCTTGTGGAGTCTAAAGGAATTAGGTAGAATCAGTTTTTCCTGCTGCATTTGTTTTGAGCATGGTGATTTTTATCAGGTATATCCTGAACCATGTTTTGTATCTACAAGGCTCACTGGTGGTCACTGCTGTGTCAGTGCCTACAGGTCACCATGGACAATTTCCTGAGGGAAAACCTGAGGAGCAACAGGCAAAGCTTTGAGAGTTTGCCCACCCACAGTATAAGGTAGCAGGAACCCACTAGGTGTCCATCACGAATGTGAAGTCACTGCACTTCTATTCTTTCTTACCCGCTGAGTTCATTCTTTTTATAAATAACAATTGTCCTGACTTTGTAGTTCTTGGTGCCAACAAATAACATCTGGATATTTTGGGCTGAAAAATATTCCACATACCACTCCTGAGGATATTTTTCATTTAAAAATCTAATATTTTTAATCAGATAAAATTAAACAGTTGGATTAAATAACAGAGCTTGAGCTCCTAAACTGAGAGGCCCATGAAATCGCTTTAAATCTGGATGTTAGTGCTAACTTCTTATAACATATTGCAAATGGTAATTAGAATGTAAGCAAATGAATAATACAAATTAAGTGAAAATGCTCTTCCCATTAATGAGCTTTTTTTCTTTTCCATTTTTGCCTTATGTCCCAACTGCCCTATTTCACACTGATAGATCACTACGTATTCTTTTAGACTCAAGCCAAAGGTCATACTCCATAGGAAACCTTCCCTGACTCCTTTCCACTATAGGTCTATTCTTTACCTCATTATCTTTAACACCTAACACAGTTCTCGGCACATGTAGGCAATTTAGTAATGTTAAGCGAATGCACTGCTTTTACAACACTGTGATGGGCAGAATATGACCCCACCCTGAAGATGTCCACATCTGAATTCCCAGAACCTATGAATATGTAAGGTTACATGGCAAGGGGGAAATAATATTGCAGATAGAAGTAAGGTTTCTCATTAGCTGATTTTGAGATGAGAGAGAGTACCCTTAGGTTCAATGAAATCTCAAGGGTCTTATAAGTGAAAGAGGGAAGCAAGAGAGTTGGTGTCAGAATGATGTAACATGAGAAAGACTTGATTGCTGTTGCTCGCCTTGAAAATGGAAGTGGGCAGAAGCTAAGGAATGGGCACAACCTCCAGAAGCTGGAAGAAGCAAGGGAGCAGAATCTCCTCACAGCCGGCAGAGGGAGTGCTACCCTCCCAACTCTTTCATTTTTAGCCCAGTGAGATCCATTTCAGACTTCTGATCTCCAGAACTACTGAGATGATAAATTTGTATTGTTACGCTCGAGGGTGTGAGAATTTGCTACAGCAGCAAAAGGAAACTAATACAGACATCATAATATAATTGTAGGGTTTTTGTTTTAGCTAAGTTTTCTACTTCTAACAATGACAAAGTCATTTTCAGGGTCTTTCAATATCAGCAGAAATATAGTGAAAATACATTGAATTTAGGAATTAGATAGCTCTGGAATCCTAGCCCAACACAGGACATTTGTAACCTTAGGCAGATCACTAAACTACTAAATATTTTTATCTGTTTAAAGGAGACAATATACTCTTCACAGAGGTATTGTGAAGATTAAAAATATGAAAGTCATCTGCTCTTGGCCCCAGTACACAGAGTAAAATAAATGTACCATAGTAGAGAGAATCCTTTTGCATGGTGAATGCAATAAGGCATAAGTGCTAAATGAATGGTGGGAGTTCCAGTGAGGTTTCTGGAAGGTGTTAGACCAGATGTTGGCCTTGCATGAAAGGGACAGTTTTCATATATGAATACAGAAGGGAGGTGTGCTACACACTGAAGAAAGGTGTGTTCAGTACAAGGTAGTAAGGGGAAGCCTAGTAGAGACGTAGGTAGTGCTGCCAGGTGATGACAGATGTGGGCTCTGGAGCCAGATTGCTTTGGTTTGAACCCCTGGTTCAACAACTTCCAGACCTTAGCAGCTTAGGGTCACTACTTAGACCCTTTATGCCTCTGTTTACTCAGCTGTAAAAGGACAGGTAGCTCTAGAAATGTATTGTGTAAATATGCCTAAAGCACATGGAGCAGAACATTTATAATGCACTCAATAAAATATTAGTTACTGTTTGTGTTATTTAAAGCATGTGTGTCGGGATGTGACTGTGGGGAAGGTGTTCTGGGATGCTTTTCAGCCAAAGTAACTGGAGCAGAAGCCTCTTTAATCCTGCAGAAAAGTGTCTCCAGTGGAGGCACTTCTGTACTCTTACAGGAGTGGGCAAGAGTTCAATTAGAGCTCAAGTTCAGCGAGGATAGAAATTATATTTTGCTGTTGTTGTAGTTCACCAGTTTGTCGCCCCCCAGCACGATGTCTTATCCATAGAGACATTCTTTAAATATCTGATTGAATGCACCTGTCTAAAATCCAGATTACTACCTGCAGTAGTTGATTAGTCTTATTTTGTATCAACTAGAATGTAAGCAGCCTGAGTGAAACACTTGAGATTCATTATATCAAACCAGATAAACCATAATCTAAATCACCCAGGAATAGGAGTCTATACTGTTCCACTGCCCGCCTGTGTGAGTTTGGGTGAGTCATTCAAATTCACTTGGTCTCAGGTTCTACCTTTATTAAATGAGAAATCTGGGAGATCTGTTATATTCTATTATCTGGTTTTTTATATAAATCATAATAACCTAATCATGATTATGTAAACTCCAGTTCAGATCCTATCTTTGTATCTTATTATCTACATGGTCTGCCCATCGCATTTGCTAGGAATATAATTAAACATTATAACATAAGCAGATACTGATCCGTAGGTGATGTTTACTGAGCACCTTATTTCTCAGCCTTAGTGATATTAAGGTGCTGCCCTCCATAAGCTTACAAGTACAAGTTGTTATGTATAGTCCCGAGTGGAAGAGTGAGATGTTTTGTTGAATCTATTCCATGGCTTATCTGTTCAGCACTCTTCTTGTTTAAATGGAATTATCTTGCTTCTCACATTGGCATTTTACAGATAGACTCTCTGTCATTTTGGTGCCACACAGAGCATTATATCACCACTAATACCTCATTTTTCTTGGGGAATAATATCAGTATGAAGGTGTATGGTAAGAAAATATAAATCAATCTTCCAGTAGGCTAAGAATTAAAAAAAGAATAATGATTCTGTGAGATTGTAGTATAAGAAAAATGAGGCTGGATATTTAGGCAGTGTTTATTAGAAAGTAGAAAACAATCATTTGCTACAGCTACTGATTTATGGTTCCCTCTTAGTGCATACATTGGGGTTATTTCCTCCAGAATGAAACTGTAGACAAATTCATAATTCATAGTAGTTAGAAATATGCATATAATAAAGTAGCTAGTAGTAACAGGTGAACGAGAGAGCAGATATTCCAAGGCTTTATCTACTGTTTGCAGGATGTTGATGGTACCATTTTTAATATCATTAGTAATTTTAATGCTTATCTATAAATCTCTTATTCACACAAATAGCTGTATGAGACATCATAGGTACAGTAAAAAGAATTATAAAAAACAAATCTGAGAGGAGCACTTTCACTCTCTGGCAATGGAATTCACTCCCCTAATTCCATGAAATTCACTGTTCACATCAATAAAATGTATCTAATATGTATGAAAGCATTGTAAAACAATCAAGCACCATAATTATTAATATGAGAATGTTGATTGAATACTGCTATAGTCCATTGGTTGCTTGCTCTTTGGTATAGTGATTCATTTTGGTCTCACACGATATTAGTTTCTATATATTTCTTGCTTAAAATTTTCTAAACCAGGTTATTTAAAGTAGTTTAAGAAAAAATAAGTTCCATTTTCTTAAAACAAATTATCACATTAGTTCAATAAAGGGACATTCGAATACCACTTTTACCACATAATCTATAGATAATCATAGAAAGTGTAACCTTTGTGGAGCCTCACAACATCGCAAGTCAGTTGGTTTTTCTTCCCAAATTGGTTATTTAGATTTGCTTTTATATCTCCATAGACTTTTGTCCTGCAAGTCCATAGAACTTTAACCTGAATCTGTTCAGACTTAACTCTGAATGTAACAGGGAAGAGCCAATTTTGACTCCATGTTGCATCTGTTTCTTTGACTTTAGCCTTTGCTTTTCGTTGCTTTTGTTATTATAATCATACATAATGGCCTGCCGCAGCGAACCCTACCCACCTGGGAATGGCTGCAAGAAAGAAGAAATTAACACATACCCTCCCTGAGTCTGGCCATTCCAGGAGGTGTTTTGCAAGACTGATGGCCCTTCTTACTTCTTCCCTGCCTCTCCTTCTGTATTCTGCCTTTTTATTTTATTTCCCTCTCGGATTCTATAAAAGAAACTGGCATCCAGATTCCGATAAGATGGTTATTTTGCGACACTAGTCTGCCATCTTCTCGGTCTGCCAGCTTTCTGAGTAAAGTCGTATTCCTTGCCTCCACACCTCATCTCCGATTTATTGGTCTGTCGTAGGCGAGCAGAGTGAGCTTGGACTCGGTGACATGAACAGCTATGATGTACTCTTGTTTTCTCTGACCATTTCATTACTGATAAGGTATAGGAAAATACCACCAAAGCTTGAATTCCCTGATAATGGTGGTTACTACCACCGTCTTATATTCAAGCACCATGTAGTGAAATATCTCTGGGTTGGCGAGTCAGAACAGAGTATTATTCACGTAAAGATACACAATGACAAGCTTAAGCAAGTTTTATCTCAGCTTCCTTGGGGTGGGAAACATACAGGAGGAGTTAGTCTTACTGTATATCAGTCTCTCAGTATTTTCATGAAAAAGATTGTTTGGTTCACCCATTTAGAAATTGGGTTGTCATTGTTGTTTCTGATGTATTGCCTGTGATTGATAGCCACAATAGACTTTGAACTCCTGAAATATAATAGCCAGGCTTCGCCTAGCCTCAAACGTGGGAAGACTTCTGGCGTCATTAAATTCTCCCTAGAACAGTGGTCCAGACCTTTTTGGCGTTAGGGACTGGTTTCATGGAAAAACAACTTTCCCACAGATGGGGGAAGAGGATGGTTCAGACGGTAATGGGAGCGATGGGGAGTGATGGGGAGTGATGGGGAGTGATGGGGAGCGGCAGATGAAGCTTCACTCGCGCGCCCACTGCTCACCCCCATCTGTGTGACCTGGTTCCTAACAGGCCACAGACTGGTACCAGTCTGCAGCCTGGGGGTTGGGGACCCCTGCCCTAGAGGATAGCATGCCATTTAGTATTATACATGTGTGTGTGTACATATCCAAACAAACATGCTTGTTCATTGGTTGATGGTGGGAATTTGTTTGCATGTCATCTAATTTAAAATTCACAACAGCCTGACATGGTAAAGATTATAATCTCTATGTAATTTTTCATAAATTATAGTTAATAAGTGAAATAAGTAGGATCAGCACTCATACCGTCTGACTCCAAATATGAATGTATGTATGTGTAAGGCTGTGTGTGTACTTAAAAAAATGGTAACACATTGCAAATCCCAAACTACAGGAGTCCACTTATGATACTATGTGATGCTTTTCCTCAGTTTGTAACACTGACCAAAGCCTCTGACAGATGTTTATAATGATAAAGGCAGAGGGAACTAACATTCTCTTCATTGATGAAGTACAGATTCTCACATGTCCATCCTTGTCCTTTGCTTTATTTAGTGCCTGTAAGGGTTGGTCAGCTACATGGACCATGTCTAGTTTGGGAGTTAGATATGTCTGACTCTTGTATCAGTACCTTTAATAATAATGGAACACTATCTTGAATTTTTGATTGACAATAAAGTATGTACATTTCCTTAAAACTGATGTCTAATGTTCTGGCACATTTTTTGAAGATTATCTTCCACAGCTAATATCTTAGCTCCTTTTCTGAAAATCGATTGACCACATGTAAAGGTTTACTTCTGGATTCTCAATTCTGTTCTATTGATCTATATTCTTATCCTTATGCCAATACCACACGCTGTCGATTACTCAGCTTCATAGTAAGTTTTGAAATCAGGTAGTATAAAGTCCTCTGGCTATGTTTTTCTTTTTTAAAATAGTTTTGACTATTTAAAGGCCTTTGCAGTCTCATGTAAATTTTAAGTTTATGAATTTCAACAAAACAGTCTGCTGAGATTTTGATAGACATCATCTTGATTCTATAGATCAATATTTGGGGGGTGTACTGCCATCTTAACAATATTGTCTCCCGATCCATGAAAGTGGCATTCCATGTATTTGGAACTACTTAACTTATCCTAGAAATGTTTTATAGTTTTAATTGAACATGTCTTGAAATTATTTTATTAAATATATTCCTAAGTATTCTACTTCTGATGTTATTATAAAAATTGTATTATTAATTTCATATTCGAATTGCTGTTGCTAGTATATAGAAATTCAGTTGATTGTTTACACTTGTATCCTGTACCCTAGCTAAATTACATTTTTAGTTCTAGTGATTTTTATGTGGATTCTTTAGGATTTTCTAATGGGTTATGTCATTAGAGAATAAAGACAGTTTTATTTCTTCCTGTCCTGAAGGGATGACTCTACTGTTTTTTCTGATTGGTTGATGAATTATGTGTCTTATTATGCTGGCTGTAACATGCAGCACAATATTGAGACATTGAGTAGAAGCGAAGAGTGAGGACGTGTGGGAGGAGGTCATCATTGAGAGGATATGACTGCTGGTTGACCTGTGAGCTGGACCTGGGAAGTTAGAGGTTCCTCACTTCCTCTCCTGTCCGTGGAATGTGCATTCCACCTTCTGTTCCCACTAGGAATAACTAGGATGCAGACCTGAGAGAGTAAGGTGTGGTTGAGACCACCTGGACTGAATATGTGACTGAACCCAGTTAAGGCCTCTCTATAAACTTTTAAGATTCTGGCAGATGGGTTCAAAGATCTACCTGTCATGCGGCCACCCAAGACAAGCTACCTGTAAGTTCCCTTGCTTATGAAATCTACCTCCAACCTGTCTAGAGTGGACTGCCTCTTTTTCTGGTCTTTCCTTGCCCTCTGTGTATGGGATGCAGTTTCAGATTTCACCTCAGGAACTACCCAGGTTTCAAAGCAGCATGATATCCTTGGCTTATTGCTTACCTGTGGGGAAAGCATTTACACTTTCACTATTCAGTTATGATATAAGCTGTAGATTTGGGAAAGATGATCTTTGTGGAACATAAGTTGTCCCCTTCTATTCGTATTTGATGAGAGTTTTTGTTTTATATGAAAAGGTATTATATTTTGTCTTTATCCTGAACTGGTGTTGGATATTGTGTGTGGGTGTGTTTTTCTGTTTCAGAGGAGATGATCATGTGGTTTCTATCCTTTATTCCTTTGTTTTAAGGTACTAAACCAATCTTGCTATCTTGTAATAAACCCCACTTGGTCATGTGTTATAATTCTTCATAAATGTTGCTGGATTCTGTTCGCCATTTTGTTAGATTTTTGCATCTGTTTTCATGAGGATATTTCTCTGCTTTTGTTTTCTAGTAATATTTTTGTCTAATATTGATTGATTGATATATACAATCATCTTTGGGAAGATGATACTGACATAGTAGTATAAGTTCATGTGTTCTCCTCATCTATTTTCTGAAAGGGGTTGTGATTGATAATTACTATTTTTCTTCTAATATTTGATAAAATTCACAAGAAAGCCATCTGGACCTAGGCTTTTCTTTTGGAAAAGCTTTTAAATTAATAATTCAATTTTTTATTTTCTATAGATTTATTCATATTTTTAAAATTCTTAAGTCAGTATCAGTAGTTTGTCTGTCTAGAAATGTGTTCATTTTATGTAAATTGTCCAATTATTTGACATAGGTTGATTATAACACTCCTTTATGTTTTATACAGTCAGTAGAAACTTCTCCTATTTCAGTTTTTTTTTTCCCTATTTCAGTTTTGATTTAGATTATGTTTTCTCTCATTATTTCTTGGCCAGTCTAGCTGAGGTTTTGTTACTTTTTTTCATCTTTTCAAAGAACCAATTTTAGTTTCAATAATTTCTTCTATTGTCTTTATGTTTCATTCATTTATGCTCTTATTTTATTCTCTTTGCATAATTTGTGTTTAATTTGTTCCCTTTTTAACTAGTTTCTGAAAATGTAAATTTAAAATTTCGACATGAGACCTTTTTTCTTTTGTTATATAGACATTTAAAAGGTTTAAATTTCCAAGTATGGCTTTAGTTGCATCTGATAAATTTTGATATGCTGTGTTTTATATTTCTTAAATTAAAATATTTTCTAATTTCCCCTTTGATTTGCTTTTTTAAATTAATTTTTATTGGAGTATAGTTACTTTACAATGTTGTGTTAGTTTCTGCGGTACAGCAAAGTGAATCAGCTATACATATACATATATCCCCTTTCTTTGTTTCCTTCCCATTTAGGTCACCACAGAGCACCAAGCGAGTTCCCTGTGCTAGACAGTAGGTTCTCATTAGTTATCTATTTTATACATAGTAGTGTACATATGTAAATCCCAATCTCCCAGTTCATCCCACCCCCCCCCTTCCCCATCTGGTATTCATACGTCCGTTCTCTGTCTGTGTCTTTATTTCTGCTTTGCAAATAAGTTCATCTGTATCATTTTTCTAGATTCCACATATAAGTGATATTATATGATATTTGTTTTTCTCTTTCTGGCTTACTTCACTCTGTATGACAGTCTCTAAGTCCATTGATGTCTCTGCAAATTGCACCATTTTGTTTTTTTTATGGCTGAGTAATATTCCATTGTGTATATATATATATATATATATATATATATATATGCTACATCTTCTTTATCCATTCTTCTGCTGATGGACATTTGGGTTGCTTCCATGTCCTGGCTATTGTAAATAATGCTGCAATGAACATTGTGGTACATGACTCTTTTTGAATTATGGTTTTCTCAGGATATATGCCCAGGAGTGGGATTGCTGAGTCATATGGTAGTTCTATTTTTAGTTTTTTAAGGAACCTCCATACTGTTCTCCATAGTGGCTGTATCAATTTACATCCCCACCAACAGTATAAGAGAGTTCCCTTTTCTCCACACCCTCTCCAGCATTTACTGTTTGTATATTTTTTGATGATGGCCATTCTGACAGGTGTGAGGTGGTACCTTGCTGTAGTTTTGATTTGCATTTCTCTAATAATTAGTGATGTTGAGCCTCTTTTCACGTGTTTGTTGGCCATCTGTATGTCCTCTTTGGAGAAATGTCTATTTAGGTCTTCTGCCCATTTTTGGATTGGGTTGTTTGTTTTTTTGATATTGAGCTGCATGTGCTGCTTGTATATTTTGGAGATTAATCCTTTGTCAGTTGCTTTGTTTGCAAATATTTTCTCCCATTCTGAGGGTTGTCTTTTCGTCTTGTTTATGGTTTCCTGTGCTGTGCAAAACCTTTTAAGTCTCATTAGGTCCCATTTGTTTATTTTTGTTTTTATTTCCATTTCTCTAGGAGGTGGGTCAAAAAGGATCTGGCTGTGATTTTATGTCATAGAGTGGTCTGCCTATGTTTTCCTCTAAGAGTTTTATAGTGTCTGGCATTGCATTTAGGTCTTTAATCCATTTTGAGTTTATTTTTGTATATGGTGTTATGGAGTGTTCTAATTTCATTCTTTTATATGTAGCTGTCCAGTTTTCCCAGCACTGTTTATTGAAGAGGCTGTCTTTTCTCCATTGTATATTCTTGCCTCCTTTGTCATAGATTAGGTGACCATAGGTGTGTACATTTATCTCTGGGCTTTCTATCCTGTTCCATTAATCTATATTTCTGTTTTTGTGCCAGTACTATACTGTCTTGATTACTATAGCCTTGTAGTATAGTCTGAAGTCAGGGAACCTGATTCCTCCAACTCCATCTTTCTCAAGATTGATTTGGTTATTTGGAGTCTTCTGTGTCTCTGTGCAAATCGTAAAATTTTTTGTTCTAATTCTGTGAAAAATGCTCTTGGTAATTTGATAGGGATTGCATTGAATCTGTATCTTGCTTTGGGTAGTATAGTCATTTTCACAATATTAATTCTTCCAATCCAAGGACATGGTATATCTCTCCATCTGTTTGTGTTGTCTTTGATTTCTTTCATCAGTATCTTATAGTTTTCTGAGTACAGGTCTTTTGCCTCCTTAGGTAGGTTTACTGCTAGGTATTTTATTCTTTTTATTGAAATGGTAAATGACTTTTGTGCCCTTCCTTTACACATCTACATAGATTATTTAGATTATTTAATTAATAGATTACTTAGAAGTGTACTTTATTTCCAAGTATTTGGGAAATTTTCCAGAATTCTTTTTCTTACTGACTTGGTATTTAATTCTGTTGTGGACTTCCTCAACACATAGTCTATTTAGAAGTCTGTTGTTTAGTTTTCAGGAGTTTGGAGATTTTTCTGTTATCTTTCCTCTCTTGACTTCTAGTTTAATGACATTATGGACAGAGACAATATTGCATAAATTGTCTGCAACGCTCCTTTGTCCCCTTCTTTTCTGTCTGTTGGTCTGTCACACACACATACACACACACAAAACTCTTTAGTATTTAGTTTGGCTAAATTTCTTTTTATTGCAACCTAAAAATCAAAATTTTCACAAAAATACCTGTCCACAGTAATATTGTCTTTTATCTTGTGCATGGATTTTTGAGGGAGATTCTACTAGAATGGGAATTTTTGTCTATAATTACTGTGTGTAATACCATTATTCTTCTGTAGACACCTTTCCTTTGCTTTATACATTGGAGTATGTCTTTTGAGCATTTTCAGCATTTCCACTTATTTTCACTCTTTCCACCCTTCTTCCCTCTTTGCATTTCTCTGCAGCGTTCAGCTAAGTGTTATATGCAACTGTAACAATCTAAGCCTTCTGGATGCTTGGATATTTCTTCCTATGCAGGTGATTGCCCTTTTTGTTTAATTGCTGCTTGGTGTACATTTTTGTCCCCCTCTCTTCATCAAAACTTAATTGTTCATATTGTGAATTCTTGGAGTAAGATGTTATATGAAACACACTTTACCATTTCAGCTGCAAGTATAATTCACCTTGATCATACAAATCTTGCTTCCATATTTGTATTGAGTATATCTCCTCTGTGGTTTGATTTATGCCCCTAAGAAATACCATTTCCACTTTCCTATCAAGAAATGAAAGCAATGAAAGAGATCTACAAGAATTTTTTCATGTCAGGAATGTCTTTTTCATATTTCTATGCTGAGGGAGTAATACAATGTTAATTATTTAATAAATACTATATAAATGTCTTAAAATATCCCTACCATATTTAGAGAAAATGACTGTAGAGACAATTGTATCCCAATATGGACAGAACAATCATGGATATTTTGAATATCCTAATACTTTAATAGTAAGCTGATACTCTATCAAATCAAATCATATCTTATTAATAAGACATTTTCATTAAATTTGAAAAATATATGCAAATGGTAATAATGAATCATTTGACTTTTTGAGAGACTATATTTTGGATACTTCCAAAGGAAAACACTTGATCTACAGTCCAATTGCCTTAGAAAAACAAATTTGAATTAAAGTTTGATTTAGAGTCAGCTAATGATTAAAATTTACTTTTCAAAAATAATTTTGTTGAGAATTCAAATTACAATATATTTTATACATGTCATTGTGAATTAATATATCAGCCAAATTTTACTTCAGTGATGGGGTAACTCAATGAACTTTCTGTGATTTAAACAATTTTTCTACCTTTTCTCAGATTATTAAAAATCATGGGGACTTCCTTATTAAACACTAATTTTTGTCAGGCTAAGCAATATATATGTATATAAACATACACCCTATTTCACAAAATAAACTTTAAGAAATTAATAAACCCCTTTTACAAATGGTCAACAAGAATAGTTCCATTCTCCTATATTAGGGAGCTAATATATTACATAGGTTATATCCAAATCAGATCTGTCTGATTCTACCCCTCTGATACTGCTTTATATTTACAAACCTTAATTTAATAGGGGCTAGCAATTACGCTTATGCAGAAATTTGTAGTGCATGAAGGAGGTGAGAAACATTTATACTGAATTAGAATGATCCTCTGCACTTTTGCTTTCTAGAACCCTGCAGTGCCTAGGATACTGTCATGAAATTATTTTGTGTCAATAAATTTTTCCTTATAGCACTGATGATGGTGATGATGATGGATCACTTTTTAATCATAAATCACCTAATGTTTCACAGTCTGAATAATAAATCTACCTGCTTTTACAAAGCCAACAAATAACATAAAAAGATCCACATACAACAATAGAAGTAATAAACCTGAGATATGGTAAATTTACTGAAACATGTTCTTAAATTTGTGTCTGTGGAATAATATAAAGTACAAAGAGAGACAGTAGTAGATGTACAGAAAGATGCCCTTTACAGTCTTACTGTTTCAAACTCAGTTCCTTTTGAGTAGTAAATGACAATAAATGACCTCCTGTTTGAAAATAAGAGTTAGTTAACTGAGTCTCATTACTTACAAGTGTCCAAACTATTTAATCATTTTATCTCTCATGGTGCTTTTCGATGTACCTGCTATAATGTTCAGTTCTTTTTCTTACCTCAAAAAAATTTGTCTTCTAATATAAGTAAATACCTCTTAGCATGCAAATCATTCTATATCCTTCAGAACCTGATTTCTCACAGGAACCATCTACACTGATTTTCTTCATCCTACTAAACTCCCATTCATTTTTCAAATAATTGCAATTTGATATCCATATTCACTATTTCCTCAGCGTGGCCAGCAACTCACTTATTCATTTCACCTGACAATTCTTTTTGCAACATTTAAAACTCCTTCCTTTTTTTATTGCCACAGTCAAATCTTTTTTACAACTCAACTAGAACACTAGTTTTATGGATCAAGGAACTTCATTCAAGCATCAACTTGGTCCTTTATTTGATGTGTCATCTGAGGTAAACAACTTTATTAAGTTGCTTAAGAGACATTTATTCTACATAATCCAGAAACAGAGACCTAATTAATTTGCTGTTTTATTGAAATGCCTTAATATCTGTTTCACATGATTATACATTATTATAAATATTGTATTTCCTTTATCATAACTTTATATATCATTACATTACATACATTTTATATATATTACTTATCTTTATATTATCATAACTTTATATATCATTACATTACATACATTTTATATATATATTACTTATCTTTACATTATCATAAGCATATTCTATATTAGAACTCTTTGTAAGCATATTTTTTCAGAATTTAATATTTTTATATTAAGCTACATGTATTAAACTTTATTTCCTATTTTAAAAATCAAAGACACGTATAATTTCTAACTGAAATTCCTACTGCCCTAATATTAATATTGAGTTGTTTTAATTATGGAAAAATTGAAAAATAAACATTGTGATTTATGATTATTGACAGAAGAAAATAATCCTATCAAGTGACTGACTTCACCATAGTTTATTCAACCATTCCCTTCTTGTTAGAAATTTTTAGTATGTAACTTCCACTTTTCTTCATCTTTGCAATTCATATCAATATGGAGGTCTTAATACTTTGCATAAACTGTTTCTTTGGTTTGACTTCCATTAGAGGAATTATTGGTGCAAAAAGAATAACACTTTGAAAGTTCTTTATATTATCAAATTAATGTTCAAAAATATTATGTTGGGTAACAGTTGTACTTGTTTCTCAGTTAGGAAGCAAAAAATACAACATGGCCACAATGTCACCAACTATTCACTTTCCCAATTCAGACACTTTTAGTGGCTGTCATCTGAACAGCTCAGAGAAATAAAAATTTATACACCCTCAGGGTCTTCTTAAGGACCCAAAGCACTTCTTCATATTATGTATTATTTAAGTGTAAAAACATTTGTAAATGGTTATCCGGTAAATTGGATAACCAATTGGAAACTGCCAATGACTTTGGGATAAACTGCAAGAGAGGATTTGGTGAAATGTGCATTACATTGTAACTGAAGAGGAGGTAAGTTTTGTCATGTAACTGGTGCCTGTGAATGTGTGGCTAGCCAGAGATATTTATGCCATTCAGCCTGCGCATAAACTCCAGCTATTCATGAGTCACTTCATAATCCCATTTCTCTCTTGTCAGCATATTTTGAAATAAACCTTATATTAGTTGAATCTAACATTACCAAGGAATCTGGCAGCAATTCACATAGCTGCTAGTTGCCAGTGTAATCACATTTGCCTCTCTGGTGTAACATTTATATAAATGAAACATAATTTTACTAATTTACAATGTACATTTTTATGTTCTGTTTTTTTATATAAACTTTTTATTGAAGCATAACATAAATATGGAAAAATTGACAACCATATCAGAACACAGAATGTTATCACAATCCAGTACCCTCTCAACCCCATAATCCTTTCAAGTATTTAACCCTCACCCTGAGGATAGCCTTATTCTTACCTCAAACCATAGATTAATGTTGCTTATATTTGATATGTATTATGTTATTGGAATTATAAAATACATATTTTGCCTGTGGCTTCTTTCAAATGCATGCTTGTGAGTTTTTTGCAAGTTTATGTTCATATTTGTACTTTGGTCATTTTCACTGCAGTAGAGTATAAATATACCACAGCTTATGTATTCATTCTACTGTATGCAGTGCTTCAGTGATAATTTTAGAAAATGTCTTTTGATAGAAGTATGTAGTACACAATTATGTTTGGCATGAGCGTAAATATTGAGTCATAGTGTATGAATATGTTCAATAGATACTCTCAGTGTATCAAAGTGATTTTATAAATTGAAATTCCCAAAAGTAGATTAATTTTTTTATGATAAAATATATGTAATATAAAATTTGAAGAGTTTTTCAACCATTTTTAAGCATACAATTCAGTGGTATTAGTTAAATTCACAATTTGTGCAACTATTACAATCTATTTCCCAAAATTTTCATTACATAAAAACAAACTCTGTACCCGTTAAGCAATAACTCCCCATTCCTCTCTTCTTCTAGTCTGTGGTAATCTCTATTGTACTGTCTATCTCAACGAATTTGCTTATTCGACATATTTCAATTAGCAGACATTTGGTCCTGTCCTAAACGTCCTTTAGACTCTCAGTCCACGTCAAAATGTCATTGATATTTGGTCCTGTCCAAAACCATTTGGCACGAACCAAATATACTCATGGATATTTTATTTTTTTAAATTGAAGTATAGTTGATTTACAATGTTGTGTTAGTTTCTGGTGTACAGCAAAGTGATCAGTTATGTTTATATATATATATGTATATTATTTTTCATTATGGTTCATTACAGGATATTGAATGTAGTTCCCTGTGGTATACAGTAGTATCTTGTTGTTTATCTACTTTATATATAGTAGTTTGTATCTGCTGGTCCCAAACTCCCAATTTATCCCTACCCCCTTTTCCCTTTTGTAACCATAAGTTTGTTTTCTATGTCTGTGAGTCTGTTTCTATTTTGTAAGTAAGTTCATTTGTATCATATTTTAGATTCTGCATATAAGTGATATCATATATTTGTCTTTCTCTGTCTGACTTAATTCACTTAGTATGATAATGTCTAGGCCCATCCGTGTTGCTCTGAATGGCATTATTTTATCCTTTTTTATGGCTGAGTAGTATTGCATTGTGTGTGTGTGTGTGTGTGTGTGTGTGTATGCATACATACATACATACATACCACATCTTTATCCATTCATCTGTCGATGGACATCTAGGTTGCTTCCATGTCTTGGCTATTCATGGATGTTTTAGACAGGACCAAATATCAGGGACTTTTTGGTGTGGACCAAATACCTTATGGTAGTTTGGGACATTATCAAATGTCCTGCAAGGCATATTTTATATAAGTGGAATCTTAACCATATTTTCCAATCATGTTTGGCTTATAGCACTTAGCATAACGTTTTAAAGTTTCATCCATATTGTAGCATTCATTAGAACTTCATTCTTTTTCATGAACTAAATAATATTTCATTGTATCGTACGTCACATTTTGTTGATACATTCTTCTTTTGATAAGCACTTGAGTTTTTTCAACCTTTTGACTTATGAATAATGACACTGTGAATATTTACATACAAGTAACTTTTGAGTCCCTGTTTCAAAATTATTTTGAGTATATACATAGAAGTGGAATTACTGAGTGCTGTCAATTCAAGCACATGGCTCAATTTTCAATTGGGATGCTCTTTTGTTGTTGAATTATAGTTCTTTGTATATTCTGGATATACTTTTATCAGATATATGATTTGGAAATATTTCCTCCCATCCTGTAGGTTGTCTTTTCCCTTTCTTATCAATCTCCTTTGATTCATAAAAGTTTATTTTTTTTAACTTTGTTGAAGACCACTTTACTTATTATTTTGTTGCTCATGCTCTTGGTGTCACATAAGAATTCCTTGCAAAATCTAAGGTCATGAAAATTTATCTGTATGTTTTCTTTTAAGAGTTTTCTAGTTTTAACTCTTATATTTAAGTCTTATATTCACTGTAATTTTTAAAATATGATTTAACTTTATTGTTTTGCATGTGGAAATTCAGCAGTACTTCTGAGAGTGTCAATTGTTCTACATTTTCATAAACACCTGACATTTTTGTGTTTTCATTTTAGCCATATTCTGGTATATAAAAGTTTCATACTCTGGTTATGATTAAACATGTAATTGCATTTACAGTGAAGGTCAGTACCTTTGCATTTGGATATTCTATTTTATAATGTACATGTTCCAGTCTTTTTTGTAGTTTTCTGTTGGAGTTAGCTGGTATATATGCTAAATTTATTAATTCCTAGAGTTTGCCAGGGGACACTTTTGGATTTTTTTTATATTGTGTATGTAATCGGATGATCTACGAATAATGAGAGTTTTATTTCTTTCTCTTCAACTTTATGCTTTTTATATTTTTGTTCTACTATTATACTGGCTAGGATGCCTTCTAAAGTAGTGAATAGAAATTGTGAGAACAAGGATACCTATGACATTTTTCATCTCAAAAGAAATACTTTTAATAATTAACTTAAACATAACATTTACAGTATGTTTTTATTTAATATTCTTTGTCATATTATATAAATTCTCACCTTCTATACTGCTGTGAAGATTTTATGGTGGGTTGTTAATTTTTATCAAATACTTTTTTCTGAATATATCAAAAGACGTTGTCATTTTTTGTTAATACATGATAAATTATATTGATTTAAAAATGTTAAACCACCCTTGAATTCCTAGAATAAAATCCAATTGGCTATGATGTATTATTACTCATATATTATTATTTCATATATTTTATTTCTTATATTTTATTTCATATATTTCATTTGCTAAAAGAGTTTTTGTAATACTGTGGTATTTCTTTTATAAACATTTAAGATAATTAATTGCATATATCATGTGTGCCTAAAATGTGCTTTGTGTTTAGGGTATTAATGAATTCATTGTTTTACATAGGACTATCTAGGTTTTCTTTTTCTTGAGTCAGTTTGGATAAGTTTTTCTTTTCAAGAAATATGTATATTTTATCCCAAATGTCAAATTTTTTGTCTTAAAGATATTCATAATAGTCTTATTATATTTTTAATATTTGTAAGATCTATGTTGGTGATCCATTTTTTTATTCCTATTATTGAAATAATTTTTTTATTTTTGTAGAAGTTTACTTTTTCTTATGAAAAATTTCAAACGTTAAAAAAAGAATTTATATAGCCAAAACCCAACTACAATGATTATCGTCATGATTAATCTTGTTTTTTATGTATACTCTCACCATGTTGACACCACATTGCCTATATTATTTTGAATTAAATCCCATGCAAATATGATTTCATCTATAAATGTTTGGTGTATATCTAAAAGCTATGAATGCTTTTATTATGTATAACAGGATTATTTTACTGCTAAACAAAAAGTGATTCCTTAACATCATCAAATAATCCATCCAGTCATTGTTTAGGTACTATTTTTTGTAATTTATTTGTTCAAATCAAAATCCAACAAGGTCTACACAGAAAGAAAAAATGATTGGTATGATTCCTATGTCTTTTAATAAATGAGTGGTTCTCACATTTTAAAGTGCATCACTACTGAGCCAAAGTGGTCTCTCTTTCTCTCCTTTTCTCTATCCCTTTTTATATCCATCTGTTAAATCAGATAAAGCTCCCTGTCAGTCCTAACATCTTACAAATATAAAGCTCTCCAAAATCTTAAGACTGTAAGATATTTGGAGTAGGCTATTCCAGATACACACCATTAAATTCCGAGGGTCCACCAATCAGGAAGACTTCAGCCCAAGTCACTATGAGACTCCCACTCCTTTTCCCTCCCCAGTCTTGGTGAGGGAGTTAAACTACATGGCTGCTGGTAGAGTTGGCACTCACCCCTTATTGAATACCTTTCCTTTGCTCTAGTCCTCTTATCTCTGTTAGTAAACTATAGTTCAATGGCAAGTAATTCATACTGGGTTGTCCCACCTTGTTTTCTCCTTGAAGTACATCCACAGATGTGCCTATTTTGTAGTATGTGAACTTTTGAAGTGCAATGTGTGACCTGCTTTATGTGGGCCTCCACCTCCTGCCAGGGCCATATGTAGGGGATAATTAAGTGCTACTTGTGATAGCGGAGCTAATTTACTTTCTATTTTTATATCTTTATTTGTATCCTATTGACGTGACTATTAGCTTTTTGTATATGCTCTCACCTCCTCACTTCCTCACCTCCTTATTCTAACATCCAGGCAATTGCCAAACCCTATCAACTTTATTACTTATTGACCTTGAAGAACTATCCAGTTTTTTTCTATCTCCATTGCTGCCCTCTGATTCAAAACAATGATCAACTCTATGATTTTAAATCCAATTTTCCTAATCTTCAAAATAAGCATCATTTGTCTTTGTTAATTTTCTCTGTCACTGTAGAAGTCAGTTGAATTGCGGGTACTGAATGAATCTTGTTTTGGTATTCATGACATTTTGTAACCCTCACATTTTGAATTCAAGTCAAAGCTTGGCTTATGACTTGCTATTATGGAATGGATGTTTGTGTCCCCTCCAAATTCATGTGTTGAAATCCTAACCCCCAATGTGATGATATTAGCAGGTGGGGCCTTTGGGATGTAAATAAGTCATGAGGGTGGAGCCTTCATGAAAGGAATTAGTACCTTTATAAAAGAGACCCTAGAGAGTTATTTCTCTCCTGCTGCCATGTGTGGATACAATGAGAAAGAGGCTCTGCAATCCAGAAAACCTTGCTCACCAGAACCTGATCATGTTGGGACCCTGATCTCAGACTTCTAGCCTCTAGCACCTTGAGAAATAATTTTTTTTTTAATTTCTAAGACACCCGCCAATGGTTTTGTTAGAGCAGCCTGAAGTAAGATGCTTTAAGAATTGACACGACAAAAATATTACTGTGTCAATCCTTGACTAAACTTTAAGAGGTTATACCTCCTTAAATCTTCCACTTCTGAACCCTTAGGAATCCTAAATTCTCATGTCAGAATTCTAGATAAGACCACATGAAAAGAAAATCTGGAGCCCATGTGGAGAGGGTGAGGCCTTGAGATTACATAGAGCAGAACTGAAAATCCAGACATGACTCCAACCTAGCTCTTCTAGCCAACCCTCAACCACTAGAACTTTCCTAGTTGAGGCTCTAAGCACAGGGCTAGCCAAGCCATTACAGACTTCCCAGCCCTCACAGCCATTGACGTGAGAACCGACAAGTCTCTTGTTCTGTGTGAAATCAGGAGAAAGAAAGTGACTGCTATTTTAAAGTACAAAGTTTTGGGGGTAGTTTGCTATGTGGAAGAAGATAAAAAACAGAAATTGGTACCTGGAAGAGGGGTGCTGCAGTAACAAAAACTCAAAATATAAAGCACTGACTTTAGGATCAAGAAAGAGGCATGGACATAAAGAACTTGGAGGAGACTGTTAGTAGCAGCTAGAGAAAAAGGGGACCTTAATATCATGTACTGACAGAAAGATTAGTGAAACTGCCCACCACCATCATGTGGAAGATGGAAAGTGCACCTAAGAAGCTTATGAATATGACTAAGGAAATTCCCGGGGAGAGTGGTGAAAGTACCAGTTGGCTTCTTTATTTGTCTATATGATAAAGTGAAAAGTGAGGTGAGATAAAGAAGGAACTGTTGATATTTTTCTCAAGTTTGTCTCAGCCCATTCCAATTTTTTTTAAACTTTTTATTTTATATTGGAGTATAGTTGATTAACAATGTTGTGATAGTTTCAGGTGTACAGTAAAGTGATTCAGTTATACATATACATGTATCAATTCTTTTTCAAATTCTTTTCCCATTTAGGTTATTATAGAATACTGAGCAGAGTTCCCTGTGCTATACAGTAGGTCCTTGTTGGTTATCCATTTTAAATAGAGAAGTGTGTACAGGTCAATCTCAAACTCCCACACTTCCTTTCCCCCCACCCTTCCCCCTGGTAACCAGAAGTTCATTCTCTAAGTCTGTGAGTCTGTTTCTCTTTTGTAAATAAGTTCATTTGTGTCATTTCTTTTTAGATTCCGCATATAAGTGATATCATATGATGTTTCTCTTTCCCTGTCTGACTTACTTCACTCAGTATGACAGTCTCTAGGTCCACCCATGTTCTTGCAAATGGCATTATTTCATTCTTTTTAATGGCTGAGTAATATTCCATTGTGTATATGTACCACATCTTCTTTACCCATTCCTCTGTCGATGGACATTTAGGTTGCTTCCATGTCTTGGCTATTGTAAATAGTGCTGCAGTGAACATTGGGATGCATGAATCCTTTCAGACCATGTTTTTCTCCGGATATAAACCCAGGAGTGGGATTGCAGGATTATGTGGTAGCTCTATTTTTAGTTTTTTAAGGAACCTCGTTACTGTTCTCCATAGTGGCTGTACCAATTTACATTCCCACCAACAGTGTAGGAGAATTCCCTTCTCTCCATACCCTCTCCAGCATTTATTGTTTGTAGATTTTTTGATGATGGCCATTTTGACTGGTGTGAGGTGATACTCATGGTAGTTTTTATTTGCATTTCTCTAATAATTAGTGATATTGAACATCTTTTCATGTGCCTTTTGGCCATCTGTATGTCTTCTTAGTCCATTCCAATTTAAATGCAGCATCTCATGAGTTGTTGACTTGTTTGGGGGGGAATGGAAGTAAGCAACATGAAACTGCCCAGGGAGAAATCCCTGCAAAAAAATTAATGGATAGAGTTTCAGAAGTTATGCATTTATTAGCATCATTGTATCTTAATAAGGAAAGGGACTTTGGAGATCTTTAAGCTCTTTGGAAACAGGTCCATTTTACACATTTGGCACTTTAGAAACTAGTCTAGAACATACGAAAAATCGCCCAGCATCACACAAGCTGGTGAGTGGCAGAGCTGAAAATAAAATCTTGTTCTCCTGACATCCTTCTTGCCACACAGCATTGAAGCTTTCCTCCCTTTGCAAAGTGAGACAGGCTACTGGTAGAGACATCTGAAACCTTAACTGTCAAACTGAACCAGGTTACTTGGCAGTGTCATGGTGAGAAATAATCTAATGGGCTAAAATGAAGGGAGGAAAATAGTTCTCAGCAAGTGGCATCAACTTACTTGGCAGTTTTCTCTCCCTTTATTGTTATAAACATGTTAATGGCAAATCTGAGAAGGTTCTTTTGTGAATCAGGTTAGGGATACAATTGTTCGAAAAAGCTCATTAACAATTTATGAAGAGCAGCAAAACTCATTTTCCCTAATGTGAAATCACTTCAGGCTGTCACTAGAGGAAGAATTGTTGAGAAGTGAATTGACCACATACAGATCCATTCTTTCTTTAACAAAAAAGAAAAAAGAAAGTCATTCAAAGGAAAAATATCTTGCAATAATAAGGTATGTGTAACACTCAGTCAGAGTTAAGCCCCAGTTAATATGGTTTTCTGAATTGTGCTACTTTTCTCATTTGCCTACTGTGGGTACCACTCAGGTAGACTTCATAAACCTGAGTTATCTATTAAAGAACAGCAGGGTCTCTCTGACATAGAATTTCATTAAAACAACAAAAGGATTTGTTGGGAATGACCAAATCTACCCTCTGGAAGAGAGATACATGGGGTTTACTACGCACATTCTGTTATCATATTTCAATTCCACAAGAATTGTTACCCAGGGTGGCTGAGGGGATGATTCTGTGCTGGGTGAGACTGTTTTCCTGTGCTCTGTGTGTGGCTCCTGCAGGCTTATCTCCTGCTCTCACTTGATATCTAGGATATCTTACTCCAGTCTTTCAAACTCTTTTTTTTTTTTTATTATTCAATTGCACATCTTTATTTTTTTTAATTTTTTAAATTTATTTTTTAACTGAAGTTTAGTTGATTTACAATGTTGTGTTAATTTCTGCTGTACAGCAAAGTGACTCAGTTATACACATATATACATTATTTTTTATATTCTTTTCCATTATGGTTTATCTCAGGATATTGAATATAGTTTCCTGTGCTGTACAATAGGATCTTAACTTTTCACATCAAGGTATTTGGCCGAGGTTCAGAATTTAGGCACTGAATCTTCATCTGCTATTTTCTGCATTGCAAATTTCTTGCTATTTAATCCCTTAACCCCAGGAGAGGTTGTGTGGCACTATAGCTTCTGATTATTCTAGGCATGCCACATCTGAATTTTCTCTGCCACAGTCAGAGAAAGACATCGTTCTGACCTGTGTTTCTTAATAAACAAATTTGTGTATCCCCAGAGGGGAAGTGTGCTGGTTGGCATAGGCAGAAACTGTATGCATCAATTTGATCTTCATAAAGCAACAATTTTATGACTTTAAAAAATTAAGATTTATGTTAAAATCATCATTAATATTCTATAGAATAAAACAAAAACATATTTAAGAAAGATAACTAGAGATTAAAAAAAAATTGTGTTTGAAATGACCCATTAACTCCTTTATCCACTGAGGCAATTCCATGAAAAAATTAGAACCATCACAATGGTAACAAAAACAATACCCGTCAACAGGTTAAAATTTGCAAAGCTTTTAAATCCTATTGCTTTCAATCCAGAGTAATAATGCTCACTGTTATATTTGTGAGTGACTGGCAGACAGATTTAACATTTTTCATTTGTGAGTATCTTTGTTTATGAAAATTCATTTGGTTGAATATCTCTAAGTGGAGATGTATCAGCATGTTAATATCTCACAAGGCCATATAATTGGACATCGCCTAATAATACTCAGACTCTATTGCCTAAGATGTTTGTATCAATATGACCACTACTCTACTTTCTAATTATTTGTTGAAAATGAAGGTACTTGTCTTAGTCCCTTTGGACTGTATAACAAAACACCCCAGACTGGGTAGCTTATAAATAATAGAAATTTATTTCTCAAATTCCAGAGGCTGCAAGTCTAAGATCAGGGTGCCAGCATAGTTAGGTGAGGGTCTTCTTCCTGATCCTAGACGTCTCATTGCATTCTCACATGGAGGAATGAGTTGGGGAGCTCTGGGGCCTCTTTTGTAAGAGCACTAATCCCGTTAATGAGGGCTTTGCCCTTGTGACTAATCACCCCCAAAAGACCCCACCTCCAAATACCACCACCTCTGACCATTTGGATTTCAACATGTGAATTTGGGGAGGACACAAACATTCAATCCATAGCAGTATCACACATCTGCCTGGAAACTTCCAGAAGTTTGACATCAAGAGAAAAAAATAATATAAAAATAATGTCCATCAAGCTAGAATTCAGAAATTCCAAGAAATAAGAGACTTAAGAGAGATCATTTAAAAAATATGATAAAGTATGTTCTGCACTTGGTTCTCTAGACGTCAATTTTAAGCCATTAAACATTTTTGGAAAAGCTAAAACCATATAGAAACACATTTTTTATAGTACTTGGTGGGTGTCACATTTTATAGATAAGGTTCTGGGGCCTACACAGAAAACTTCCCTCACACAGTTTTAATTCATGTTTTTACCAATTCATGAAGTCATACTGTGAACAATAAAAAATATTATGATGTCACAGTAAAGTTATTATAATCTAGTGATTTCTAATTATTTCAGTGGGCTATAATGGTTCCCTCAGCCATTATTCAATAGATCTTTAAATTAGTTGAGGTGACCATGACAGTTCCATATAGTTTTAAAAAAATTCCAAATTTGAAAAGTCAAATCTTCCAGTGTATCTTCTTTTACAACTATCTTCCCAAGAATTTTACTGGAGGAATAACCTTTGCATCAAAAATTTTGGAAACAGATATTAACTCCCCAATCCACGAATTAAAGGATATCTGGAAATTATCTAAATTATGAGTATCAATTTTCTTATCTGTAAAAATGAATTGTATGACATGGGTTCACAGAGATTTGCAAACAGTAAAGTCGATATATGGGAGGTCTGTATCTCAGTATTTTGCCTTTGGTTTTTAGAAAATGAAATATTTACTTTCACCCCCTGAGTATTCTTCAACTATATCACACTATTTTATGATTTTTATCATTCTTTTTAAAATTTTTTCAAAGTTCAATTCCATATTAAAAATGATAAAACATTATAGTTTTTTTCTTCACTATCAAAGAGAAAGTTTAATGGTGATTACCTACTCACTCATCTCTGACTAAAAAGAAAACAGTAATTTGAGGTAAAAAGAATTCTTCCTTTGAATATTTGCCTCTTACTATGCAAGCATTTGAACTTGAACCATAAAAATCAGGGATTGCCAAGATAGCTGTAAATAATCAAATTTAAAGAGGGAGGTAGGAGTAGCAGGATCTTTGTAGCTCATCACACTCACTGGTGGCAGAGTAGAATCCCATATCCACCACTGAATTACTTTGAATTGCATGTGCTATATAAAAAATTTGAGGTAGCCAATGTGCAGACTAGGGCAATCAACCGAAATGCAAATTGAAGGAATTCTACCTCTGAATCAGATGAAGGAAAAATTATTACATGGGACTAAGTCTAAACGTTTGCAAAGCCAAATAATGTTTTTGATAGTCTGGAGTAACCTCTGCGGAAAGGGTAAAAGTGCCTGAGGCAAGGATTATAAATGGCTCATTTGTGTCTATGTTTTTTAAGACCAGTGGTTGACAAACTACAGCCCATGGATCAAATGTAGTACACAGCCTGATTTTGATGAAACTGGAGCTAAGAATATTTTGTACACTTCCAAAAGGTTGTTAAAGCTTTTAAAATAAAACACAGAAAAACTATGCAATAAACACCATGTGTAGAAGTTCTAAGTATTTACTATTTGTCTTTGCAGAAGAAGTAGTCACTAGTCCTGGTTAAGACTAAGTCACTAACCTTGGTTAGAAGAGTAGAGGACAAGCTATGTCATCAATTCATTTAACGTCTTATTGATGGCATCACCAACATCACTGCTACCTGTAGGGTCATAGAAATTAATAAATGAGATCTAATTTCACTGGGTCCTCAACATCTAACTGAGGAGAGAGACATGAAAAAGACACCTGGTGTACATTTTGATAAAGGCAGTGGTCAACTGAAATACAGCACATGAGAGTAGGCACTAACACAGGATTGGGGTGAAGGGCCAGAAAATTGGGTAATGGAGACTGTTCAGCAAGAAGTGATCCCTTGCATGGAGTAAGTAGACTTTGTACCAAAATACAATAAATCAATTAAATAGAGCTCTTTACAAATCAATTTTGAAATACCATTAGAAGGTAGAAAAATATCACATATCCTTAATATACATCCATAGATATATGTAAGCATACAGACATGGACACCCTGTAATTTTCATCTCAAAATTTTCATCATGAATCAAATACAGCAATGCAAAACTCACCAGTTTATAAGTAATGACTGAATCCAAATTGTGTTGCTGTCAGAGGGAACAAGTTAAGGTTACTTGCTCAAATGACTAAAACCTTTTACTAATATTTGTAAAGAAGACTTTTAAGATTTGTATTTGTACTTGATGAGTAATCTTATGGAGGCTGTAGACTAGATTTTGGTCAAGGGAGCTTCTATAGCAGTCTGCATATTAAAAAGCCTCTTTTCTTCTTTTTTTTCTTCTCAGTTTCAGGCAATCATGGGCAGTGTTTTAGTTATCTCTTGGGATATTTATATTTCAAAAACATAAGATTTACATCTTCAAAGGACAGAGAAAGAAAGCAAATTTTCTTATAGGAGTTTTGGGATATATTTCTCTTTTATCAGAAGTCTAGGGTTATTACTATTTAAAAATTTCTTTGTATTAGGGGTTGGATGATTTGGGGCACTTTGTCCATTTCACTGTCAATCACAACATTCTCCCCTTCTTTCTCATCACTTTCCCAGAGATTCCACCTCTTAGTGTTCCAATCAGGCTTGGTCACAAGCACTCAGACCTTAATTTGGGGTGGCTTGTGACCTAGCTTTGCAAAACAGCCTACTAAGGTCTCCAACTTTTTATCTTGCTCTCCCATCTTGTCTGCTAACCAAAGCTAGTAGAGTGGTGGACACCTGCACATCCTTCTCTAACTTTATCTCTTCTTTCAACTTTCTAACTTGAGCTTAAACCTTTAATTGGGCATCAGTGGCCACAGAACCCCCCACAGTAGAGGACAGCCCACTGCCACAGCCATATTTTTCCATTTTTTGCTGCAGTGTGCTATGTGCAATTCCTCAAACAAATGTATTAAAGTAGGTAGTGTTTTCGGGATGTCCCCATACTCACATGACAGTTCACAAGCACCTAACATATAGGCCACCCCTCCCCCCATAGAGGTTGATGGCCAACCTGGGATTTCCTTTGTGGATGCCTCTTTCCCAAGACTCACTTCTTAGGTCTCCTGACTGGTTCATCAATTTTTGGCTAGCAATCTTATGAGCTTCCGAGGAGAAATCTGAAAATGACTGCCTTACACAGAAGGCAAGGTGAGACTGAAGAAAGAAGCAGACCACTCTAGATTTGTAGGTGGCAGGTTTAGTAAGCAAGGGAACTTACATACAAGGTTGATCTTGGGTGGCTGCAAGATGAGTAGATCTCCACATTTGCCTGGCAGAATCTTAAGTTTATAGACAGGATTTAATGGAGTTCATTCACATATTCAGTCTAGATGGTCTCAACAACACCTTACTGTCTGAAGGCTACATCCTTGAAATGGCTCTGGCTATAGGAGTAGCAGGCAGAATGTACATTCCAAGGACAGTGGGAGCATTAAGGAGCCTCCAGTTACCTGGGTCCAGCTCACAAGTCAACTAGCAGTCACGTCCTTCTGATGATCTACTCCAACATTACCACAATCCTGCCACCCAGAAATAGAGCCAAAATGGATATATTATTATTCCTTGGTGAATGCTATTTCAAATATTTCTCTATTTAGATAGACTTATGAATAAATATGTAAATAAATAGAATGATAAACTGATACAAATGACTTTATATCAGTGGGATTCTGTATCACACTACACTATTTTTATTCTTAGAGTATTTAATGGAATAAAAATTATAAAAAATTATAATGTAAAATTGTAGGACAGAGTCCAACCTTCAAGATGGCGGAGTAGTAAGACGTGGAGATCAACTTCCTCCCCACAAATACATCAAAAATACATCTACATGTGGAATAACTCCTACAGAACACCTACTGAATGCTGGCAGGAGACCTCAGACTTCCCAAAAGGCAAGAAACTCCCCATGTACCTGGGTAGGGCAAAAGAAAAAAGAAAAATCAGAGACAAAAGAATAGGGACAGGACCTGCACCTCTGAGAGGAACCTGTGAAGGAGGAAAAGTTTCCACACACTAGGGAACCCCTTCACTGATGGAGACAGGGGGTGGGAGGGGAGGAAGCTTCAGAGACATGGAGAAGAGCACAGCAACAGGGGTGCAGAGGGCAAAGTGGAGAGATTCCCACACAGAGGACTGGTGCCAACCTGCACTCACCAGACTGAGAGGCTTCTCTGCTCACCCACCAGGGTGGGTGGGGGCTGGGAGCTGAGGCTCGGGCTTCGGAGGTCAGATCCCAGGGAGAGGACCGGGGTTGACTGCGTGAACACAGCCTGAATGGGGCTGGTGCACCACAGCTAGCCAGGAGGGAGTCCAGGAAAAAGTTTGGACCTGCCTAAGAGGGAAGAGACAATTGTTTCAGGGTGTGCAAGGAGAGGGGATTCAGAGCACTGCCTAAATGAGCTCCAGAGACAGAAGCGAGCCGCAGCTATCAGTGTGGACACCAGAGAAGGGCATGAAATGCTAAGACTGTTGCTGCAGCCACCAAGAAGCCTGTGTGCAAGCACAGGTCACTATCCACACCTCCCCTCCCAGGAACCCGTGCAGCCTGCCACTGCCAGGGTCCTGTGATCCAGGGACAACTTTTCCAGAAGAACACACGGCACACCTCAGGCTGTTGCAATGTCACGCTGGCCTCTGCCGTCACAGGCTCACCCCATATTTAGTACCCCTCCCTCCCCCTGGCCTGAGTGAGCCAGAGGCCCCGAATCAGCCGCTCCTTTAAGCTCCTCCTGTGTGGCAGAAGAAGAGATGCCAGAGGGTGACCTACATGCAGAGGCGAGGCCAAATCCCAGGCTGAACCCCAGGAGCTGTGCAAACAAAGAAGAGACAGGGAAATTTCTCTGTGCAGGCTCAGGAGCAGCAGATTAAATCTCCACAATCAACTTGATGTACCCTGCACCTGTGGAATACCTGAATAGACAATGAATCATCCCAAAACTGAGGCAGTGGACTTTGGGAGCAACTGTAGACTTGGGGTTTGCTTTCTGCATCTAATTTATTTCTAGTTTTATGTTTATCTTAGTTTAGTATTCAGAGCTTATTATCACTGGTAGATTTGTTTATTGATGTTGTTGCTCTCTTCCTTTATATATATATATATATATATATTTTTTTTTTTTGTCTTTTTGTCTTTTTGTGAGTATGTATATGTATGCTTCTTTGTGTGATATTGTCTATATAGGTTTGCTTTTACCATTTGTCCTAGGGTTCTGTCTGTCTGGGTTTTTTTTAGTATAGGTTTTAGCACTTGTTATCATTGGTGAATTTGTTTATTAGTTTGGTTGTTCTCTTCTTTTTTTTTTTAATTACTTTTTTATTTTAATAACTTTATTTTTTTTCCTTTCTTTCTTTTTTTTTTTTTTTTCTTTTCTCCCTTTTCTTCTGAGCCATATGGCTGACAGGGTCTTGGTGCTCTGGGCAGGTGTCAGGCTTGAGCCTCTGAGGTGGGAGAGATGAGTTCAGGATATTGGTCCACCAGAGACCTCCTGGCCCCTTGTAATATCAATCGGCGAGAGCTCTTTCAGAGTTCTCTGTCTCAACGCTAAGAGCCAGCTCCACTCAACGACCAGCAAGCTCCAGTAATGGACACCCCATGCCAAACAACTAGCAAGACAGGAACGCAACCCCACCCATTAGCAAAGAGGCTGCCTAAAATCATAATAAGTTCACACACATCCCAAAACAAACCACCGGACATAGTCCTGCCTACCAGAAAACCAAGACCCAACCTCATTCATCAGAACACAGGCACCAGTCCCATCTACCAGGAAACCTACACAACCGACTGAACCAACCTTAGCCACTGGGGACAGACACCAAAAACAACAGGAACTATGAACCTGCAGCCTGTGAAAAGGAGACCCCAAACACAGTAAGTTAAGCAAAATGAGAAGACAGAGAAACACACAGCAGATGAAGGAGCAAGGTAAAAACCCACCAGACCAAACAAATGAAGAGGAAATAGGCAGTCTACCTGAAAAAGAATTCAGAATAATGATAGTAAAGATGATGCAAAATCATGGAAATACAACGGAGAAAATACAAGAAACGTTTAACAGGACCTAGAAGAACTAAAGAGCAAACAAACAGTGATGAACAACACAATAAGTGAAATTAAAAATTCTCTAGAAGGAATCAAGAGCTGAATAACTGAGGCAGAAGAATGGATAAGTAACCTGGAAGATAAAATAGTGGAAATAACTACTGCAGATCAGAATAAAGAAAAAAAGAATGAAAAGAATTGAGGATAGTCTCAGACACCTCTGGGACAATATTAAACTCGCCAACATTTGAATTATAGGCATCCCAGAAGAAGAGAAAAAGAAAGGGACTGAGAAAATATTTGAAGAGATTATAGTTGAAAACTTCCCTAATATGGGAAAGGAAATAGTTAATCAAGTCCAGGAAGCACAGAGAGTCCCATACAGGATAAATCCAAGGAGAAACACACCAAGACACATATTAATCAAACTATCAAAAATTAAATACAAAGAAAAAATATTAAAAGCATCAAGGGAAAAGCAACAAATAACATACAAGGGAATTCCCATAAAGTTAACAGTTGATCTTTCAGCAGAAGCTCTGCAACCCAGAAGGGTGTGGGAGGACATAGCTAAAGTGACGAAAGGGAAAAACCTACAACCAAGATTACTCTACCCAGCAAGGATCTCATTCAGATTCGTCAGAGAAATTAAAACCTTTACAGACAAGCAAAAGCTAACAGCATTCAGCACCACCAAACCAGCTTTACAACAAATGCTAAAGGAACTTCTCTAGGCAGGAAACACAAGAGAAGTAAAAGACCTACAGTTAGAAGCCCAAAACATTTAAGAAAATGGTAATAGGAACATACATATCAATGACTACCTTAAATGTAAGTGGATTAAATGCTCCAACCAAAAGACATAGACTGGCTGAATGGATACAAAAAAAGACCTGTATATATGCTGTCTACAAGAGACCCACTTCAGACCTAGGGACACATACAGACTGAAAGTGAAGGGATGGAAAAAGATATTCCATGCAAATGGAAATCAAAAGAAAGTTGGAGTAGCAATTCTCATATCAGACAAAATTGACTTTAAAATAAAGACTATCACAAGAGACAAAAAGGACATTACATAATATTAAGGGATCAATCCAAAAAGAAGATATAACAATTGTAGCTATTTATGCACCCAACATAGGAGCAGCTCAATACATAAGGCAAATACTAACAGCCATAAAAGGAGAAATCAGTAGTAACACATTAATAGTAGGGGACTTTAACACCCCACTTTCACCAATGTACAGATCATCCAAAATGAAAATAAATAAGGAAACACAAGCTTTAAATGACACATTAGACCAATGGACTTAATTGATATCTATAGGACATTCAATGCAAAACAACAGAATACACCTTCTTCTCAAGTGCTCATGGAACATTCTCCAGGATAGATCATATCTTGGGTCAAAAATCAAGCCTTGATAAATTTAAGAAATTTGAAATCGTATCAAGTATCTTTTCCAACCACAATGCTATAAGACTAGATATCAATTACAGGAAAAAAATGTGGAAAAAATACAAACGCATGGAGGCTAAACAATACACTACTAAATGACCAAGAGATCACTGAAGAAATCAAAGAGGAAATCAAAAACTACCTAGAAACAAATGACAATGAAAACACGATGACCCAATACCTATGGGATGCACCAAAAGCAGTTCTAAGAAGGAAGTTTATAGCAATACAATCCTACCTCAAGAAACAAGAAACATCTCAAATAATAAATCTAACCTTACACCTAAAACAATTAGAGAAAAGAACAAAACCCCCAAAGTTAGCAGAAGGAAAGAAATCATAAAGATCAGATCAGAAATAAATGAAAAAGAAATGAAGGAAACGATAGCAAAGATCAATAAAACTAAAAGCTGGTTCTTTGAGAAGATAAACAAAATTGATAAACAAAATTGATAAACCATTAACCAGACTCATCAAGAAAAACAGGAAGACTCAAATCAACAGAATTAGAAATGAAAAAGGAGAAGTAACAACTGACCCTGCAGAAATACAAAGGATCATGAGAGATTACTAAAAGCAACTATATGCCAATAAAATTGACACGTTGGAAGAAATGGACAAATTCTTAGAAAAGAACAACTTTCCAAGACTGAACCAGGAAGAATAGAAAGTATAAACAGACCAATCACAAGCACTGAAATTGAAATTGTGATTAAAAATCTTCCAACAAACAAAAGTCCAGGACCAGATGGATTCACAGGTGAATTCTATCAAACATTTAGAGAAGAGCTAACCCCTATCCTTCTCAAACTCTTCCTAAATATAGCAGAGGGAGGAACACTCCCAAGCTCATTCTACGAGGCCACCATTACGCTGATACCAAAACCAGACAAAGATGTCACAAAAAAATAAAACTACAGGCCAATATCACTGATGAACATAGGTTCAAAAATCCTCAACAAAATACTAGCAAACAGAATCCAACAGCACATTAAAAGGATCATACACCATGATGAAGTGAGGTTTATCCCAGGAATGCAAGGATTCTTTAATATACACAAATCAATCAATGTGATAAACCATATTAACAAACTGAAGGAGAAAAACCATATGATCATCTCAATAGATGCAGAAAAAGATTTGACAAAATTCAACACCCATTTATCATAAAACTCCCCAGAAAGTAGGCATAGAGGGAACTTACCTCAACATAATAAAGGCCATATATGACAAACCCACAGCCAACATCTTTCTCAATGGTGAAAAACTGAAACCATTTCCACTAAGATCAGGAACAAGACAAGGTTGCCCACTCTCACCACTATTATTCAACATAGTTTTGGAAGTTTTAGCCACGGCAGAGAAGAAAAAGAAGTAAAAGGAATCCAAATCAGAAAAGAAGAAGTAAAACTGTCACTGGTTGCAGATGACATGATACTATACATAGAGAATCCTAAAGATGTTACCAGAAAACTACTAGAGCTAATCAATGAATTTGGTAAAGTAGCAGGATACAAAAATAATGCACCGAAATCTCTTGCATTCCTATACACTGATTATGAAAAATCTGTAAAGAAATTAAGGAAACACTCCCATTTACCATTGCAACACAAAGAATAAACTACCTAGGAATAAATCTACCTAAGAAGACAAAAGATCTGTATGCAGAAAGCTCTAAGACACTGATGAAGAAAGTAAAGATGATACAAACAGATGGAGAGATATACCATGTTCTTGGATTGGAAGAGTTAACATTGTGAAAATGACTACCCAAAGCAATGTACAAATTCAATGCAATCCCTATCAAAACTACCAATGGCATTTTTCACAGAACTAGAACAAGAATTTCACAATTTGTATGGAAACACAAAAGACCCCGAATAGGCAAAGCAATCTTAAGAAAGAAAAACAGAGCTGGAGGAAGCAGGTTCCCTGACTTCAGACTATACTACAAAGCTACAGTAATCAAGAGAGTATGGTACTGGCACAAAAACAGAAATATACATCAATGGAACAGGATAGAAAGCCCAGAGATAAACCCACGCACATATGGTCACCTTATCTTTGATAAAGGAAGCAACAATATACAATGGAGAAAAGACAGCCTCTTCAATGAGTGGTGCTGGGAAAACTGGACAGCTACATGTAAAAGAATGAAATTAGAACACTCCCTAACACCATACACAAAAATAAACTCAAAATGGATTAAAGACCTAAATGTAAGACTGGACACTATCAAACTCTTAGAGGAAAACATAGGCAGAACACTCTATGACATAAATCACAGCAAGATCCTTTTTGACCCACCTCTTAGAGAAAGGGAAATAAAAACAAAAATAAACAAATGGGACCTAATGAAACTTAAAAGCTTTTGCACAGCAAAGGAAAACATAAACAAGACGAAAATACATAGCTCAGAATGGGAGAAAATATTTGCAAATGAAGCAACTGACAAAGGATTAATCTCCAAAATATACAAGTAGCTCATGCAGCTCAATATCAAAAAACAAACAACCCAATCCAAAAATGGGCAGAAGACCTAAATAGACATTTCTCCAAAGAAGATATACAGATTACCAACAAGCACATGAAAGGATGCTCAACATCACTAACCATTAGAGAAATGCAAATCAAAACTACAATGAGGTATCACCTCACACCTGTCAGAATGGCCATTGTCAAAAAATCTACAAATAATAAATGCTGGAGAGGGTGTGGAGAAAAGGGAACCCTCTTGCAATGCTGGTAGGAATGTAAATTGATACAGCACTATGGAGAACAGTATGGAGGTTCCTTAAAAAACTTAAAATAGAACTACCATACAACCCAGCAATCCCACTACTGGGCATATACCCTGCAAAAACCATAATTCAAAAAGTGTCATGTACCACAATGTTCATTGCAGCTCTATTTACAATAGCCAGGACATGGAATCAACCTAATTGTCCATCAACAGATGAATGGATAAAGAAGATGTGGCACATATATACAATGGAATATTACTCAGCCATAAAAAGAAATGAAATTGAGTTACTGGTAGTGAGGTGGATGGACCTAGAGCCTGTCATACAGAATGAAGTAAGTCAGAAAGAGAAAAACAAATACTGTATGCTAACACATATATACGGAATCTAAAAAAGAAAAAAAAACTGGTTCTGAAGAACATAGGGACAGGACAGGAATAAAGACGCAGACGTAGAAAATGGACTCGAGGAAACGGGGAGTGGGAACGGTAAGCTGGGATGAAGTGAGAGAGTGGCATGGACATATATACATTACTAAATGTAAAATAGATAGCTAGTAGGAAGAAGCTGCATAGCACAGGGAGGTCAGCTCGGTGCTTTGTGACCACCTAGAGGGGTGGGATAGGGAGGGTGGGAGCGAGACACAAGAGAGAGGATATATGGGGATATATGTATACGTATAGCTGATTCACTTTGTTATACAGTGGAGACTAACACAATATTGTAAAGCAATTATACTCCAGAAAAGATGTTTAAAAAAGAAATAAATAATATTATAGGATAAATAAACTTTACTTAAGTATTTCATCATGAGAGATTTAAATACTAAAACAAATATCTAAATGAAAAACAAAAACAACATAAATAAGAAGGTGATAAAATAAGATAAGCGTTTGGAACTTTTTTTCTAGGATTCAATTTTAAGTAGTCTCTTCAAATCCTTATTTAATAGAAGACATAAAGTTTTTCCCTCTATTTTTCAAATGGATATTTTTGGTATGTTATTAAGGTTATGTTGCCAATTCTTTAAAAAGTCATTCTCCCCTTAATTATAATTTACACAAATTTTGTTCTATTTTATTTCCGTGCTTATAGAGTAGTTTTCAGTATCATTCATTTTACTAAATCTTCACATTCTTTGATCCCTTATTTTAATATCTGTCTGGCTTGACTAGTTCTCATCATTCAATAAGATTTTAAAGTAAAGCTCATGGGTGTTTTAACCCATTACATTTGCAAGAACACATGACTGGCTTAAGAATTCTAGGGTCACATTTCTTTCTGTCAGAACTTTGTAGTCATTGCTTCATTGCCTTTTGGCATTGAGCATTGCTTTGGAGAGTTCTCCGCTTCAGAGGCATTCATTTTTATCAATTTTGGCAGTTTCTTCTAAGAATATGCTAGACTTCCAACTCTTCTTACAGAATATTTTATTTTAGCAATTGTATTATTAATTTCAAAAAATGATACACAGTTTTCTTCTGTTCCTTATGTTTCATCTTTTATTATGAATTTATATAATTATTAAGGTTATTGTCAAATCTTGTCTATCTATTCATATTTTTGAGGGCATGGGTTGGGCTTTATTTATTTTTTGTTATACATACACATGTGTCTATTCTTTTTCAAATTCTTTTCCCATTTAGGTTGTTATATAATATTGAGCAGAGTTCCCTGTGCTATACAGTAAGTCCTTGTTGGTTATCCATTTAAAATATAACAGTGTGTACATGTCAATCCCAAACTCCCTAACTATCCCTGCCCCCCACCCTTCCCTGCTGGTAACTATAAATTCGTTCTCTAAGTCTGTGAGTCTGTTTCTCTTTTGTAAATAAGTTCATTTGTATCATTTCTTTTTAGATTCCACATATAAGTGATATCATATGATATTTCTCTTTCTCTGTCTGACTTACTTCTCTCAGTATGACAATCTCTAGGTCCATCCATGTTGCTGCAAATGGCATTATTTCATTCTTTTTAATGGAGGAGTAATATTCCATTGTATATATTACCACATCTTCTTTATCCATTCCTTTGTTGATGAACATTTAGGCAGAACACTCTCTGACGTAAATTGCAGCAATATCTTTTTCGATCTGTCTCCCAGAGTAATGGAAATTAAAACAAAAATAAACAAATAGGACCTAATTAAACTCAAAAGCTTCTGCACAGTAAAGGAAACCATAAGCAAGACGAAAATACAACCCACTGAATGAGAGAAAATATTCGCAAATGATGTGACCGACAAGGGATTAGTTGCCAAAATTTACAAAGAGCTCATGCGGCTTAATATCATCAAAACAGACAACCCAATCAAAAAATGGGCAGAAAACCTAAATAGACATTTCTCCAAAGAAGACATACAGATGCCCAAGAGGCACATGAAAAGATGTTCAACATCACTAATTATTAGAGAAATGCAAATCAATACTACAATGAGATATCACCTCACACCAGTCAAAATGGCTATCATCAAAAAATCCACAAACAATAAATGCTGGAGAGGGTGTTGAGAGAAGGGAACCCTCTTACAGTGTTGGTGGAAATGTAGATTGGTACAGCCACTATGGAGAACGGTATGGAGGTTCTTTAAGAACCTAAAAATAGAGCTACCATGTGATCCTGCAATTTCACTCCTGGGCATGTATTCGGAGAAAAACATGGTCTGAAAGGGTGCATGCACCCCAATGTTCTATCTATTCATATTTAAGAGAGGGGAACTACAATACTTACTGGAGGTGGTATGTGTGGGAAGTTACATGTTTGCTGGTGGATTTCTCTGTGGCTGGAGAAGTTATCAGGTGGCTTTAAAACTGAGTAACCATAAATGTTAGTATTCTGGCACTGCCAGCTTTAGCATGGAGGTATAATATTGACCACCAGCACATGGAACTCATGAAGGTAGATTACAATTAATATCAGTACAGGGTACATCCTTCTGTTTTGCAGTCCAGCAACTTACTCCTGTGCTCTGTGAATTGTGGCCCCAAGCCTGACACTTCCCTTATTAAATTCCTCCAGAAAATAAATATCTAATCCTAGACATGATTCTGCAAAGAATAGGCACTTGACTTCTGGGGACATAGGTGGGAAATGGAATAACTTTCTGCTCCTTAGGTGCAATTTCACTCCAACCATCACCAACTACAGTAATGCTAGTGCCTCATTCCTAAGCTTTGTTGATTCTGCAGCGTTTACAAGCTTGCTTCTTGCTAGTGTGTACAGACATTTGAGATTGATTGTCCTCTGTCCTCATCAGTGTTCTCCATTCATAAATTAGAGACTGAAGCTTCAGCCATCTCTTTCCTGTGTCTTATTCTTGTTGTTTTCTGCATTTATTGAGGGTAGGGGAAAAAAATCCAAAGTTCTTTGCCATCTTAAAGTCAGAAATTCTTATTTGTTCTTATTCTTATTTGTTCTACTATTTTCTTCAGAAATATCAAGTTTATAGCATACATTTCCTTTCATGATTTGTCATCTCTTCCATTTTGTAATTTTGGGTAGGCAAAATTCTAAAAGAATCTCCAAGATTCCCACCCTCTGGTATACATGCCCTAAGTAATCCCCTCTCCTCAAGGGTAGGCAGGTCCTATTAATATGATGGAGTCACTTCCATGATTACATTAAGTGTATAAGACTGTTTCATAGCAGGTAGAGAGAGATTCTCTTGCTGGCTTTGAATAAAGAACCAGGTTGTGAGAGGGCAGCTGTAAGAGCTGAGAGATACCTCTGGTCAATAACCAGCAAGAAAGCAGGGACCTCTGTCTTACAATGAAAGAATTGTATTCTGCCAACAACTGTATGAGAACCACTGCCCCACCTGAACCTTAATTGCAGCTTGGTAAGATCCTGAACAGGAGACCTAGTTAATCCCTACCTGGACTCTTGACCCACAGACATAGTGACTTCTTTTTTTTTCTTTTTAGCCACTACATTTGTGGTAATTAGTTATGCAGTAATAGAAAATGAATGCTTGATCTTGCACGTTTTTGGATTTTTTTTTTTTTTTCCATTAACTTGGAACTATCCTCATGTCAGGACTGTTTTTAATTGTGTGTATTGTATTCTTTGCAGATTGCTCATGTGACTTTCATAATATTCTATTTTTGTTGTCACCTTTTCAAATTTACTATTTATTCAATTGCCTTATAATTTCTTCTTTTAAAACTTATAACTCTTTTTCTTCCAATTTATTTGTATAATCTTTCATTTCCTTACAAATGTGAAGGAGTATAAATATGAATTTTTTCTTTGTTGCTAAGATTACTCCCTTTTGGAATGTGTGTTCTTCATTAGCTTACTGATATACATCCTCACCACGACCAATCACCACTCTCCCTGCCTACTGTCTTCCCCACCCCTAGTATTTCAGAATGCAGATTTCTTTCTGACTTCTGCCTGTCTTTAATGAAGTCAACTATTTAATTAAAAATAATGTCTGAAGTGGCAGGCACATGAGTCAGGGAAGTCCGGAACTTTACTTCAGGTTTTGTTAGTTTTTGTGGGTTTTTTGTTTGATAAGATAGTTTCTGTCAGTACAAAACAATCTACTTTACTCTCCCATGAACATACATTTCATCTAAATTTTGGCATTCAATTGTTTAAAACATCCTACTTCCAACCAAAAAGATGTGTTACTGTTGAATAAAAGTACCATAACTTTTCCAATTTTATTCACTGAATACTATTACTTCCTCCATCTTGAGGCCTCAAGTTCTTGATGGGTACATGAACATCATGGAAAAATAATGTGCATGGATTTTGTTTTGGTTTCTATGCCTGTCTTTAATTATCTCATATAAAGAGGTAAAACTTGAACACACTTGAGGATTTCATACAAAAAAGTTTGAAGGACAAACTTTCTCTTATTTCCTTGGGCACACTGACTCATCATTTTAGCTGCTATCTGAAGCAATCCATGATAAAATACTTGTTATTATTTTTACCCACAGCAGCATAATTTAAATTCAAGTTATAGAGGCTTGTAAAACAAATTTGTATAATCACAATGGGAAATGATCTTCCCAGTGGTACAGCTAAACTAACAAAGTAATTATGGCGGGGATGAACAGTTTTAGTCCAAGCAATGTAAACTTGATTCCCATGTATAAAACCAGAGGCACGGAGAATGTAAAATGTAGATAAGATCAGAGGGAAGAATAAGAGGATACTGGGAGTTTCCACACTTTGCTACACATAGACATTATCCACTCACTTTCCCATGAGCCCACCATGGAAATGCCTTTTTCCACCTCATCTTGATTAAATATTTTTAAATGTCTTATGCAAAAAAATACTGTGTTCTTTTAAAAGGTAGTAACATTCTGGCACCAAGAGGGAGTATATTCTTCAGTAATATTTACAAGTAATTTATAGATTTATTTACATAAGATCTAATTAGGGAATATTTTATGTTGCATTAGCTAAACTACAATTGTTTCCATACTTTGTCAAGCACCAAGGTTTAATCCATTTAACAACTTTCAGCAAATATCTATTGAGGGACCCTTGTGTTTCAGGGATAGTATTAGTTGTTAGGGATACAAAATGAATAAATACCAGCCCTTGAATTAAAAGTACATAGTCTTTGGACTTCCCTGGTGGCACAGTGGTTTAGAATCCACCTGCCAATGCAGGGGACACGGGTTCGAGCCCAGGTCCAGGAAGATCCCACATGCCACAGAGCAACTAAGCCTGTGCACCACAACTACTGAGCCTGCACTCTAGAGCCCGCGAGCCACGACTACTGAAGCCTGCGTGCCACAACTACTGAAGCCCGCATGCCTAGATCCTGTGCTCCGCAGCAAGAGAAGCCACCGCAATGAGAAGCCTGCGCACTGCAACAAAGGGTAGCCCCCTCTCGCCACAACTAGAGAAAGCCCACGTGCAGCAACGAAGACCCAAAACAACCAAATAAATAAATAAATAAATAAAATAAATTTATATATATATATAAAAATTCTAAAAAAAAAGTACATAGTCTTTAAGGCTCAAGGTAATAGGACCACATAGTCTTTTAGAATCTATTCATTATTTTATTCAATAATTATTTGGTACCTACTATATGCAAGTTACTGTCTCTATTTTGATACATGCACAATTTCTATGACTACGTGTGTGTTTCACATATCTATTTTTAAATAACCTACATTTATTCCTTGATATTATATAAGGATTATGTACACCATTAATTTTTGAAGTCATCACTATTATCCATGCATTGCCAGTGCTTATGCATCAAGTTCTTCTGGAATGTCCTAGCATCTTTCTGAAAGCTACTTCTATTACATCATATGTGCCACTTATCCTTCAAGGCACGCTTAATTGTCACATCCTGTACCCCACCGTCATACTTATTCCCAATTAGATGATGTATATGTATATAATCTCTCCCTTTTTCAAATGCTCACGGCGTTCTCTCTGTGTCTCTAATATTGACAGCTTGTGTTAGAGTGCATTGTGTATGTGCTGCCACCACCATCATTACCATAAGCAATAACAATACCACAAATTCAACATCCTCCCAAGGGCTGACACGTTGTGTTTCTGTAGGGTAGGGCTCATATCTTATTATTTTTATGTTCCTGAAATTGGGAATAGTTTCTGCTACATAGTAGAACCCATTAAATGCTTTTGTACATAAATTTTGCGTACCTTTTCCTGCTGAATTTATAGTGCTTTTCAAAATACTTGACCCACACACTATATAATCCTTATATACTTAATAATAAAGTTAAAAGGAATTAAAAATATATCTATCTGATTATCCCCCAAATTGCCCCTTAATTCCTCTCAGACAAAGTATATTTGATGAGTAGACAATTAGATTTAGCTAATATGGCATTTCTGGACCACAGAAGTCATAATAAGGATGCTTAGTTATTATATAATATTATAAAAATCTACAAAAATGTGTTATCTTAGAAAATTTTTGAGCAATTTCATAAATTTAAAGTTAGGTAATGAATAATTGCTTCTGTATTACTGCATTATTTGTAAAATTCTCACCCACAATATTAATTAATATAAATATAGTATTCAAACAAACCTAAAATCTGTCTTTCTCTGCATAATATAAATTGTTGGATGGGAAAAGTTTAATTTCAAAGCAGAGCCATAGACCATTAGAGCTGAAAGAGATCCTGGAGATCAATCTGTGTAGTACATTCTTCTGCTGCTACTGAAGAGAAACAGCAGCTGAAGGAGTGATGCAATGAAACAAAGTGAACAAAGAAGTAATGAACATCTTAAAGGAACCCACTAAGCTCTTGGTTCATAGTTCACTGTTAGCTCCAAAATATCATGATGGCACATAAAAGCATGGATATTTAGTGCCAACCTAACCAATTTAGACTTTCTCAATCTTATTGTGATTTCTCTTTTTAAAAAGAAAGATACAAATGGTGTTTAAAAATTCAAATTAAAAAATGAAAGTAGGGCTTCCCTGATGGCGCAGTGGTTAAGAATCCACCTGCCGATGCAGGGGACACGGGTTCGAGCCCTGGTCTGGGAAGATCCCACATGCTGCGGAGCAACTAAGCCCTTGCACCACAACTACTGAGCCTGCATTCTAGAGCCTGAGTGCCACAACTCCTGAGCCCACATGCCACAACTACTGAAGCCCACACACCTAGACCACGTGCTCTGCAACAAGATAAGCCACTGCAGTGAAAAGCCCGCGCACCACAACGAAGAGTAGCCCCTGTTTGATGCAACTAAAGAAAGCCCGCGTGCAGCAACAAAGACCTAATGCAGCCAATAAATAAATAAATAAATAATGAAAGTAAACATTAAGAAGAGGAAACCAATGTAATGGAATTTTAGAAACATCTGATTATTTTATATATATCACATGCCATCAATGGGAGAGTGGTACTTACGTATCAGCATATTATTCTGTTCCAGGAAATATGGATCAAAAAGCACTGTCCTATTTATTTTCATAATTAAACATATGTTTTATGAAGCACTGAGCAGCAATTCGTTTTTTATGAAAGGATACCATACATCCTACAAACAAAATGTTTCCCTACTGAAAATATGATTATAATTCCAGAATTATGGAGGAATCATCTCTCTACAGCCCAATCATCCTTTTCCTCCATGTCAGGTCATTTACTTGAAAAAAGATTAGGACACAATTTCAAAGTCAAGATCAGCTTTGGTAGTAGCAACCAGATTTTGATAAAATAATATTTCTTCTTTTTCTTCTACCATATCTTCAGTATAAATGTCTCAAACAAATATTTTCAGATCTAGATTTTTCATAAAAAGATATTTAAAAAATGTTTCAAACATATAATTATATTTATTTAAACTATAAATTCCATAATTTAATTTGGAATTGGAAAAATTACTGTTATTGAAAATCTCATTTTTCTTTATAGATAATTTTGATATTATACAGAATGCAAATGATACCAATTTCTTAACTGACATAAGATTATTTACTATTTGGGATTCTCTATCATATAAACTTTCTCAGTCTTTTAATAATTTGAAATGATGTTTTTATTTTGTATAATCTCTTGTAATATAAAAATTTGACTCTGCAGAAAATCTCCACTTTGATATTTTTGCCACTGTCTTCAACCACTTTAAACAAGTTAAAAAAAAAAAAAAAACAGAATAAATGAGAGACTATGACATTGCATTGTACCGAATTTCTAGATCAATGAACCATGCAATGGCATTTGTTTCTTTGTTAAAATAATTTTATGATCCTTTTATGTGCAGGTCACTATAATAGGTGTATAGCATTCAAGGAAATGGACATGGTCTCTCTATCCTAAAAAATGCAGTCATCCTTCAACAAAATGTACATATTTAAATAATCTGTGGGTGTATATTATTGACAAATTCTTTGTGGTGTTAGGCCAAATAAAAATGATCTGATCTTAAAAATATTTTTGGCTTCTAGTTTGAATGATCTTATCCTCAAAAATGGGAAAAAACGGGATATTGTAAGAACAACATTAATAAAGAGAAATTCCGAGCTCAAGTCCCATTTTGAGTTATAGTAGCAATAAAATAATATTCATGTTTAACTAAGAAGATTCCAGTTTTATGTCATACCTAGTGTGTGACATGTAATTATAATAAAAACTATCATCCATATTTTAGCAACTTGCTGTGTATAGATAACAAAATATATATGACATGGATCTAGTAAGCATGCCATCTTTATAAATTTTTACATCTGTTCTATTGTGCCCTATTTGTTTAGTTCCTCATTCTAACAAAATAATTTTTAGCTTTACTTTCTGAAGTTTATATTTTTTTAAACAGAGATTTTACTTATGAAAGTATGGAAGAAAAGATTTTCTGAGGCACCCTACACAAATATTTTTCTATACTTTTTTTTGAAGCTTTCAAGAAATAAAGATCTCCAGGGACAAAAATAATTATTAGTTGAAACTGGAATGAAGAGTAAGCAAACATGAAATCAGGGGGTCAAACTGAAAACAAATGCCTATTATCAGCACTATCATCTGGAAACTGAGCCTTCAGACAGCAATAAATTAATCCCAGATTAATTCAGAGACACTGGAAAAGAGTAAAATGTCTGAGTTGTGACCTCCATTTACCAGTTATAGCCAATTTACACTCCAATGTTTTTGGCATATTAAAGAGAGAAAGAAAAAGAAAAGTCTTATATTTAAATTTATATTGAATAACATATTTAAACAGGCAAGGTATTTTTAGAGAAATAAAAACAAATCAAAACAAAATAAAAAACAAATGACTGATAGATTTAGGTAAGCAAAGGACATTAGAGTTTAGAATAATCAAAAACTCATTAAATAATTATTCAAATATTTAAAGAAATAAAATATGAAGATAAAATGAGAATGCAAGAAAGCTATTGAAAATAACAAAATGGATTTAAAAAAATAGCCATGTACAAATTTAGAAATAAAATATATTTTTATAATATCTCAATGGTTTAACAGGAAAGTAATAAAAAAAGGAACCAAAATCTGGTTTTATTAAAAAGATCAGTGAAAGTGATAAATCTCCAGCTAGGCTAACCAAGAAAAAAAAAAGACGCAAATGACCACTATCAGAAATAAAAGACTGAAAATTACTACTGATTCCATGGATTATAAAGATAATAAATGAACCAAAAAGGATAGTAAAGTTAATAAAGGAATAGTATGAATAAAACTATACCCATAAATATTATAGTATAGTTGAAATGGATCATTTATTTGAGAGACACAAGCTACCAAAACAGGAAGAGAAATAGATTACTTGGATATATATATGTGTGTGTATATATATATATATATACACACACATATATATATATATTCAATAATTAAGAGCCTTCTAAAAAAGAAAACATGTCTGTGTTCCTGAAAAAATCATTTTTGACATTAAACTCCAAGGTGATAGAATACTTTTAATAGGAAATGTTATCTTTGAAGTGACTATGTAATTGCCCCAAAGACAATGGTTTAAAACAGAAAGGCTTTCTTTATATTTTACTGGAAATTTTAACAATATTTGGCCTCCAATGTAAAAAGAAATGGTAGCTAACACTTATATAGCACTTCTTATAAATCAGAAATGACTAAGTATTTTAGCCATACTATAACTTATTCATCCCAAAAAGTAGCACAGGAGGTAGGGAACTATAATTATCCTTGTTCTACAAATGAGAAAACAAGCACAGGGAAATTTTGCAATTCATAACATTAGGAAATGGCAGAACTTGGATGCAAACTTGGGCAAGTGGCTTGCAAATCCAAATTCCTAACTACCCCAGAGAGGATAGGGCTATACAGGAAGACAAAGACAGTTAAAGAAAACCAAGAAGTTTGTATTTTAAGCACGTGAAGTGATGTGTATAAATTCTCTTTCATGTATTTGATAGCTGCTAAGCATTCATTAGCTTACATTTAAAATGACTTTTCTGTCATTTTCCTGATTTTTGGTAAGAAATGGGCAAATCCAGCATGTGTTCAGTCTATCGCACAAAAAGCAGACATTAGGAAAATTAAGCCCATAGAAAGCAGAGAATGTCTTTTTGTTGCCTTCACACAAATGAATGACAACTTGTCAGGGCGTAAAATTCTTGGAACACAAAGTTTTTCTCTAAAATCTCTATATGTGTTGTTAAAGTCTGGCATCTGATTTCCTGACCAATTTTTCATCCTTTATATTCTCTTTACCTTGCTTGCAGTTTCTTTTTTCTTGATGTGAAGATATTTGTGATTTTCATAAGAGTAAGGGTCTCTCCATTTTAAAAAAAATCTATGGATTATTTTCTGCTTGAAATGTCAACAACTAAGAGGGGCATGTTAAAATTTCCAAGATTAGCTGGGTTTTGTGACGTTTCTCCTTACCTTATCCTAGATTATTAGAAAATGAAAGCTCATCAGTATTGCTCAAATATCAATTGTGTATAGCTATATTGTCAACATAGTAGTAATCAACCCAGTTCATGCTATTTTGTATTTTTACCCTATATTTTTATGATATGAATATTGCCACTCAAAGTTACTGTTTTTTACCTGGGATATCATTGTTCCAGTGTTTTAATTTAATCGTATGACTATTTTCTTTTAGCTGCATCTACTGAAATCAGCATAGAGTTTTAGTTTAAGGTTACCTTTTTGACTGGCTTTATCAAATGTTCCCAGGCTGTCTTGTCAGTATATTAGGAACAGGGTAGCAGAAGCCATTATTACAGGAAACAATCAATAACCAGTTAGATTCAGGTATATCAGGTTAGTGATTGCTTTTTACTCAGTCTAAGGATATGATTTTGCTGATGTTGAGCTTGGCTATTTGTAGATATTTCCTTAAATAGAAAAAAATAAGTGCAAGTTAGCTTGTATAAATCCTTCCTGAATGACGATATAAACTAAGGCATAACAGGACTGTGGCACAGCAAAAATTAAGCATGTTAGAATCAGCAAGATCATGTATTAATACCAGCTGTGCATTTCCATTAGGGATTCTGAGGTACCTTGGGAAGCAAAACTGGGACAAACCGAATATGTTTCTATTCTCTATAGCCATGCAATTTAAGCTGCCTTTCTAGATTCTTAGTTAAAAAAATCAGGATGTAAATCTAACCTAGCAATGGGCAGTCTTTGTCTGGTCTCATCCATATTTTGGCCTAATCGTTCTCTTTATAGCAGGTGTTCAACCAAGAAAATTGCTTGGTTATCTGGGTATGGTTAAAAAAGTAAAAGAACTAACATCATTTCCTTATCTCTCCACCTACCTCCTGCTCACCATTGTACATTACTTAGATCCCCTTATAATTCAGAAATTATTTTTTTCAAGAGTGAAATAACTATCCATGTATATATGTATGATGACTTCAAGACAATAACTTTTCAGTACTTGATTGCCTAGTTGGTGTCTCTTTGGGCACACTTGAGTTGTGGGCTGGTTTAAAGCAAAAAAAAGTGTGGCAAGGAACACATGCATGTGGGATTTATGGCCACAAAACAATAAGAAACTTTATTCAGAACTGTTGCAATAATATTATATTCTTTAATTTTAAGCGAAGTGTTGTGCTAATAAATTCATCTTCATAAAATAGCTGAGGAAATTAAGGAACATCACAGTTGAGTTACTTGTCCAAGATTATGTTGAATTAAGTGACTGAATTGGGAATATAATTCACATGAAAGAACTCTGACTGAAACATTTGTCACCCCATTAATGTCTAGGCTCAATTCCACTAATCTGGTTGATGAAGTAATTTCTCCCTTAATGTAAAACTATTCAAAATTGTGATCAGCTCTTAAAAGCAGGAAACCCTCCTTTGATCAAGGAAATTTACTTCTAAGCCTTATAATGTGTTTATTACATTGTGCCATATTTTTTCTCACTTCCTCATTTACCATACTGAGTACATTGTATACCTTTATTGAATAGCATCGACTTACCTTATAACTGAGTAATTTCATTACTTGTATAATTCAGTTCCCTAATATGGTTATGCTGCTTTCAAGTTAATTTTAAATTGAAATTAGTGGTTAATTAATATATTTCAAATTCATTTCTAAAGCAAAGGCTTATTAACCACCTTTTGGAAGTTATATACAAAATTTTTATTTTTAAACTTTTATTACATCTATATGTGTATGCTGGCACCATGTATAACTGTCTGTATATACTCATATATATGAATGGTCAAAGACATATCAAACACATGTAAACAAATAAAAAACTCAGCATTGCAGTAATTATATCAGATACAGTAGCACACTACCAAATGCCATTTTTTGTGTGTGACACATTTAAGTATTGACCCTGTTTATACATTTCAGTCCTATTGGGCTAGTACAATTTTTCTGTTTTACATATGTAAAATTCAGAAAGGTTAATTAACCTGGCTGAATTTACACAGCCAAACAGTTCAGCTGTAGAGATTCAAGTTCAGTCTTACCTGACTTTGCAACTCACATTTCTCTCATTTCACTGCCCTCTTAGGGCATAGACTCTGCTATTACATCTCAGTAAAATATGCATAGAGTCCTAATAGGTATAAAGCATAATAAATTCAGTTTGTGATCTGATTCACTTAAGTCTATAGTAGTTCCCTCTCATATTTTATGCTAGAGCTAAAGCAAATTATCTCTGCTTTGAAGCAGAATCACTTTTTCAACAGCTATTAGAATTTTATTTTTGTACCTCCCTATGCTCCAGTGTAATAAATGAGTTAGATTATAAAGGTGAGTCTATTTGTAGAAAAGCATATAGATCTACTTCTGACATTATCTCCCAAGAACAAATGTTTCCATGTTTCCTTACACTATCAAAACAAACACATGAAAAAAATGTGCACGATCTTCAGTATCAGTCTTGGTGATTAAATCTTAGATACGAATGAGTGGTGAAACACTACAAAAACAGAGACACTGAAAAACTACCAGGGAATGCCTAGGATGGTGAAGGGATTGAGAAGCCCACCTATAGATAGAATTATAGAAAAAACTGGCATATCTGGATGTGTTGTTGACTCAGGGGAGGTGTTAGATATACTCCCAAATCTCTGAATGTCTGTCATATGCATAAGAAAATACCATGTGCTGTGTCATCCCATATATCTCACGTGGGAGAGATATTGTAGAAAGCAAGTGTTGATATATTATTATAAAGAATGATAAGCTACCTCTGCTCCTTGAGACAGTCAAATGGAAGATGGATAACCAAAAGTCAACCAGAATCATGTATCCAAGATTCTTTATTTTTAAAGGGCTGAATTTGTGTTTTTAGTTCCTTTCTAACTCTGGTATTCTGTGATTTAAAGATTGGAGACGTTTCCATTTTTTATTTTCTTTCTATATTCATCCACAAGTTGCACGATAGAGATTTATAGTATGGGAGTCATATTGGATTATCTACCTTTAAATTTAAATCCTGAGTCTCCTAAACATTCAATACATGAGAAACACACTGATTCTAAACCATCAGACATCACCTCTAGTATACTGGGCATGAATAGGACAGACATGTATTAACTGTCTTGACAAATGTAAGACAGATGTGTGTGGAGAAAATAGAAACACAATTTTGACCTGTAGCTTGAACTTCAAACTAGTTAGAAACTAATGGCCAGTTAAAGCATATTTGGGCACTCAGGCTATTATGGAGATAAATTTCTTCAGCTCTTTCTTCTTATTTTAACTTTCACATGCATTTCCCAGGTTGTTCCATCTTTCCTTTCTTCAGAATGTTTTTATTGCCTCTCATTGTTCAGGTACTTATAACTTGGATTTTTAGAAACTGTTATTTTCCACTGTTTGACTCTCATTTATCTCTAGGGACTCAGCTTGCATTTTCTTTTAAAATTTTCTTGTTTCTCTAGCTATTTTAGATAAAGACTTTACCCTATAAAGTTCCATTTACTGGGACACTAATTTGGGGGGATCTTTCTTTTTCAGGGCAGTTGTCACATCCATCCTGGGCCCCTGAGTGATAAGGACAAGATAACATACATCAATTTAAGGATGCATGAAATAAAGTTCAGAAAAATTTGAAGTATACTTGACATTAGTGGAAAGTCATACTTTCACTGTCTACTATCTGTCTACTACAATAGATCTTAAGTTCCTTGAAAACAGGATTTTTTTTTTTGGCTGTATTCTTAATAATTTGGTTTGAATTTCTCCAGGTGAATTTCAAAGTTCTAACAATTATTCCCTCCCCAGAGAGAAGAACCTTTGTTATGCTTCAAAGTCAAAATGAAATGATAAAGAACATCAATTGGGTTTACATCATGAAGGGATGACTTCTTGGAAGAGAGTTACAAACGGCAAAGAAAGAAAACCTTAATTTATGTATTAATGTTTTATAAACTGGCATATGGAACACAAAACAATTTTGTTTGTCTAACTAGGTCTGTCTGTCTATTTGTCACTATCTATCCATCTTTTCACTAATGGAGTGGTAAGGATTGGAAAACTGGGATGGGTCTTGGCGAGTACAGGAAAAAAGGGCAGAGCAGATTATTCTGCTCAGCTACTAGATCTGACCTGGTACTAGCGTGACTTGAGGGATTTTCAAACGTTTTATCCAGCTTAGCTCAAATTACCGAAGTTGGAGCCTATGTCGGGAGTTAGAATGAAGAGAAGGAGAATTCAAATGTGGACTTTTACATGCATTGGGGATTAGTATCAACGTGAGAATCAGAAACCTAAAACCTTTGCCCAAAATTTTTGGTAATCATTACCTAAACTGACATTGAAAAATAAATGCTTTATTCCATGGGATTTATGAGGAAGTATGAGGTTGCAGAAATAGAGAGCAACAGATATTCAAGTTCACAGATTAATTTCATGGTGGTCTGGGTGAAGAGCCTCTTGGCAACAAAAGTGCAGATGATAACTGGGACTATAAAAGGTAGGCATATGCCTTTCTAGGTTGTAGGGACGAATCTAGGCCAGCAACGGCGTGTCAGTCCTAATATGAGAAAAAGCATCCCAAGAAAGCAATGATTATGCACCAAGAGAGAAGTCCAATCAATCTTGCCAAAAGGGCAATGCACAGTAGAGGAAAAAGGCAAGGTGGACACATTTCCAGTCTTGTGGAAACAGCATTAATTTGGGATCCAGCCATTGTGGAATATACTACTCCTCACATACTGCTTGCCTTAGTCATGAATGATTGAAGAGCTGAGTGCGGCTGAATGCAAAAGTTGCAGATTTCAGTGGAGACAGCTGGTAAAAAGCAGAATCTGAAAGAAAAACATGGGGACTTCCTTGTCAGCCCAGTGGTTAAGACTCTGCACTCCCAATGCAGGGGGCAAGGGTTCCATTCCTGGTTGTGGAATTAAGTTTCCGCAAGCCACATGCCACACAGTGCGGCCTGGAAGAAAAAAAAAAAAAAGCAGGAACTCGCAGTGTAATTACTGGACTAAAATAAAAGCCTGAAATTTAATTTGTAGACATGGACTGATAGTTTCAGAGACTACAAAACTTGCTTAATTTAAGAAAGTAATGTTTTTAGCAAGAAATAAAAGACCAGCTTTGGTCCAAATACTATATAAAAGCACAGAACATGTAGTATAGACCCAGAACTAGGACAACAAAAGATTGTTTTCAAATGAAAATCCAGAGAGAGAAACATGACTGCTACTCCTAGGTAAGAGTTTCACCAATTCCCTAGCATCTAGTGAAGAGTAATTAACAGTTAACATCATACCAAACATACATATAATTTTTGTTAATCATTAGTGAATTTTTCCTCCAGTGTCATGTCTTACTGCACTACATATCTGAAATTAAAGAGCAGATGAAACATAAATTTTAGAGAGATTTAAGGAACCTAAGTAGAGTTAGTTTAAGAGTTATCAAGGACTATTTCAAATAAGTAGTTCATACGTTGATATACAAATACCTAAAAGTCTAGATTGGCCCATTCACCCTGTCATTATATCTATAGAAATAGTTCTAATTTACAGAATAAAGATTTTTCTTCCAGAATATGGCCCACGAACAGAGAGAGAGAGAAAGAGAGAGAACTTGTCCTCTTAACCCCTTATTCATTTTTGTGCCTCAGAAAAATATTATTACCCTTTTTTCATTTTATGTTCTTTAAAAAAAACAAACAAACCACCATTACCACCCAGCTCACTGAGTTGTTGTGAGATAGACTATAGGTAGATATAAATTGTGTCCGTGAAATGGTAATACACTAATACACGACTCTTTCAGTGACTTTTAGTAAGCCTGACTTCTAAACAATGCACACAAAGTTTGTTCTTTCTTACTTTCTTATCTCTGCCTGCCTTTAAAAAATAGGTATATTTAATTTATTATCTCTTCTTCCACAGTTGACTTTCTCTTAAAAACAAAGGGGAAACATAGCACTAAGAAAGTGCTGTTTTCTTATGAGTACTTTTTAAATTCTTATTTGCTATTTTATCAACAAACTATGTCAAGTGTCTATGTTGAAAATAGAGACGCATGAATACCCAAGTTTCATTATTTTTGGTATTTTGCCAGTGTGCAGTTTAGTGTCTTATTATGAGCCATAAAATTTGCAGCAATTTTGAAATTAAGAACATGGACATTACAAATTAGACTGCATAAAATTTCACAAAGCCAGTGAGATACAATTTCCCCTTGTGGAAAAATTTCTGAGATTAAGTGAGAATAGAAGGCATGAGAAATTCACCAATTAAAGCATCTTTAAACGTTGGCATTGAAAGAGATTTTAGAGGATAACAAATGCAATTAATTGCCATTATTATCACCATTTTCTTTTAGACACCTAATGTAGTACAAGGAAGGAACTGCCAACTTTGAATTCAGAACACTATAAATTTGACGCTTGGTTCCATTATGTGCCAGGTATTTGAGTTGGACAAATCATTTACCCCTTTGATTTTCAAATCTCTCATACATAGAAAGGAGACAATGAAGCTTAATGTTAAGGCTGTTATGAAGATTATTAATACATAATTATATTAGTCCTTGGCACAATGACAGAGACTAGCTCTCATTATTAATCATGAAGCTATGACTTGGGTGGTAGAGGTTTAATAACCCTTAATTATACATAATGCTTTATAGTTTCCAAGGGTCTTTTCATATGCAATACCTATTTTATATAAGGTAAGTAAAGGCATAATAACAACAGCTCACTTTTCTTTACTGCTTGCTATGTGATAGGCACCTTGCTAATCATTTTACATCCATTTTCTCATTTCATTCTAAGGCAACTCTTTGGTATAGGCATTATTAATATAAGCCCTGATTTAGAGATAAGGAAACAGTCTCAGAGAGATTAAGTTGCTGAAAGTTCCTAGTAAGCGGTGAGCCAAAATTCAGCATCTTATTTCTCACATCAGAGGCTGAGTTTGTAAGCACTGAACAATACTACCTGCTGAAAATATGACTGAATTAAACCAGAATATAAGTCTCATACAAATGACACTAAGTTTGGGTGACCTTGGTAATATTTTTATTATTTCTGTATATTTTTTGGAAGGTTTTGAAAAACTCAGAAACTATTTTCATAGCATACAATGACCTTTTGGAATTTGAAAGCCGCAAAATAATTGATAATATTGCCCAATTTTCAACATCAATGTTATATTCATCATCAGATTTTTAGAGGCATATATGTTGATGCAAAATAACTTTGCTGTGACTGTTTGTATTCTGAGAGATATAGGTGAGAGAAATAGCTGAATTTAAATTTAATTAATATTAAGAAATATAATACACTTGTAAATATTAGGTTAAACAATTCTCTTAAGAGTTTCTTAAATTGTTCTTTCTAGTAAAATATAGATTATTTTCAGCATGATATGTGGTTATGAATAAAGAAGGTACTTCTTTATTTGACTTTGAATTTCAGCTTTTAAGCTTGTGATTCAATGAATTATAATTTACTTACTTTGCATTTCCAAGTGTAAAGTGCTGGTTTATTAAAAAAAAAGACTATTGCATAAATGATACTGTTGCACTATATGTATTAGTGATTATAATCATGTGTTATGGCATTTTGGTTGCCTGCTTATTACACATTTGTGGATATATTTCTTATGGCTATATTTTTATAAGGTTTTAGGCAATTTTCTGATATATGAAGGCCTAAGTGCAACCAAGAAAACTTCCTGGTTTCAGAATCCTTCAATTTTAAAAATATATTTATTGATTTCCAATGGCACTGGTTGGGTTTCCTGGGAAGAAAACTCTGAGATGGAGATCAAATGTGCAGAGAGTTTACTGGGGGATCAACATCCGCAGGAGAGAGTGAAGCAGGGAGTGAAGGAGTACTTCTCTTACCTGGCAGGAAGAGAAATACTCTGTGAAGCAGTAACAACAATGATTCAGAAAATCCTAAAGGGGTTCAAGAGCTGGGAGAGCCTTGTAGAATTGTGCTGAACTGGGGCAAGGTGACTGGCTCTTTTTTTATAGCCCTCTCAACCAGTTATTGAATGCAGGTTGCCTCTGGGAAGAAAGCATGGGCTTGTGCGAGGTGAGTCTCCTCAGCTGAGTGCAATTACCCCACAAGGCATCTGATGGATGCTGCTTAGAGTGACAGTGGCAGGGAGCCCTCAGGGGTCAGCTTTCCTCGGAGATTGCGTCAAGTGAGGGGAACCAGCTTGTCCAAGGCTACGACACATTCCCAGGTGACCTATATCGATTGATTGATCAATATAAGGATATAAAGGCCTGACCCTTTGCTATGGACTGAATTAGAGCACACACCCCCCCCCCCGAATTTATTTAGAAGCCTTAACTACTCTCCCCATATGTCTGTATTGAAAATAGGACTTTTAAGGATACTCTTAAGGTTAAGTGAGATCATAAGGGCAAATCCCTGATCTGGTAGAACTGGTGTTCTTTTAAAAGAGGAAGAGAGACCAGAGCTCAGTCTTGTTCCCTCATGTGAGGGCACAATAAGAAGGCAGCCTTCTGCAAGCCAGGAAGAGACCTCACCAGAAACTGCACCCTGCCAGAATCTTCATCTTGGACTTCCCATTCTCCCAAACCATGAGAAAATAAATTTCCATTGTAAAACCACCCAGCCTTGATATTTTGTTATGGTAGCCTGAGCTGACTAAGGCACCCTTTCACTCTAATTTGTAAGAGTTCTGATTCTATTTCCCAGGAAACCCAATTCTGACGGTTGGGACTGGAAGGGGTATAAGAAAACAGCTACTTGGATGGAGCTGGAACATCTGTTACCCAGCCAGGAAGGACTACATTCCAAGTGGTAAGTAAAGCACATATCACCTCTGGCACAAAATAGTGATGCAACTGTTGGAACTTTATCACTGGTGTACTAAGATGGTATACCAGTGAAAAGAAATTCCTTGACTGGTTCAATTTATCAAGGACTTGAGAAACATGAGTGAACTAATAATTGTAAGAACAATGGAATCAGATGGATATTACTAAGAAAAAAAAAGATAATGAATAGTTGAGATCGATTAACTGGCAATTCAAAGCTAAATGTTAAACTCAGAGGACTTTTTTCTCTTTATTTTTGAAGTATAGCTGATTTACAATGTGTTAATTACTGCTGTACAGCCAAGTGATTCATTATATATATATAGACATTCTTTTTTAAATATTATTTTCCATTATGGTTTATCATAGGATATTGAATATAGTTCTTTGTTCTATACAGTAGGACCTTGTTGTTTATCCATTTTATATATAAAAGCTTACATCTGCTAACCCCAAGCTCTTACTCCATCCCTCCCCCAACCCCCTCTCACTTGGCAACCACCAGTCTGTTCTCTAGGTCTGTGATTCTGTTTCTTTCATAGATAGGTTCATTTGTGTCATTTTTTAGATTCCACATACAAGTGATATCATATGGTATTTGTCTTTGTCTTTCTGACTTACTTCACTTAGTATTTTAATCTCTAGTTGTACCCATGTTGCTGCAAATGGCATTATTTCATTCTCTTTTATGGCTGAGTAGTATTCCACTGTATATATGTACCGCATCTTCTTTATCCATTCATCTGTTGATGGACATTTAGGTTGCTTCCATGTCTTGGCTATTGTGAATAGTGCTGCTATGAACATAAGGGTGCATGTATCTTTTTGAATTATAGTTTTGTCCAGATATATGCCCAGGAGTGGGATTGTTGGGATTGTTGGAGTGGGATTGTTAGATCATATGATAGTTCTATTTTTAAAAGTGCTTCCTAGTTCTTGCCTACAGGGAGCTAAACCAGTTTTTTGGATTAACTGTACACTAGGTAAAGAAAAATATTGCAAATTTTTCAGCACTGTTGAACACAAAGTTGACCAAAGTGTTATCAGGGCTTCCCTGTAGGAATGGGTCCATTGAATACTGGGCCCACCCTGTGGTCATTTATACAATCCCCAAATAAACCTGTGTATTGGTACAAGCACCAAAGGGCTCCCCAGTCTTTGGGATTAGAGCTGTGATATTGAGGAAGGCCACATGGAAGCCACTAATTTGACCCTCCCACTTCAGCCAAGATAAAAAGATGAAAAACACCACACCTCAGGTTAAATGGCAGAAATTAGTATCACCTTTAAAGACCTCAAGGATATAGAATTTCCTTTTATATCTCTATAAATTTCAACAATCCCTACAAAACAAGCAGATGGAACCTGGAGAATAAGAATGGATTCCTGCAGACTCAACCAAGTAGTTAGTAGCTCTAATTACTCCTACTGTCCAGATGTGGTATCCTGGCTAGAAAAGATTAATATGACCTTTGATACATGGACTACAGCCATTGATGAGGAAAATGAATTCAGTCCTATCAGAAAAGAGGATTAAAAACTATTTGTATTTACATGGAAATAACAAATTTTGCTCTGGAGGTCTGTTAAGTGCCCTGAATTCTGTCACAATACAGTCCAAAGGGATCTGGACCATCTGGTAGTTCCCTAACATAACACAGTGGTGCATTATGTCAATAAAATCATATATTCAGACCAATGAGCAAAAAATGATGGGCATGTTAGAGGTCTTGGCAAGACATTTGTCCCCCAGAGGGTGGGAGATAAATGCTACTAAGAAACAAAGGCCTGCCACATCAGTAAAATTTTTAGAGGGAGCAGAGGTCTGAAGCATGCTGGAATATCCTTCAAAAGTTAAAGGCCACTTGTTCATCATGTACATCCTACAAGGAGGAAGAAGACACAATTCCTGGTAAATTGCTTTCAGTTTCTGAGGCATAATATTATATTTTACCCCTGGGAATATTGTTTTGACCTGTATACTGAGTGACACAAAGGTTTGCCCCCTTTGAAAGGAGCTCAAAGGAGGAAAAAGGTTTGCAGTAAATGCAGGTTGTGCTGAAAGTAGCCCTGATGTTTGGCCCATATGATCCAGCTGATGTTGTGATATTACAAGTATCATTGATGGGAAAAGATGTTTTGAAGAGTTTATTATAAGCACCAATGGAAGAATCATAATGCTACTAAGGATAATCAGAACTACTAAGGCTCTGGAGCAAGACCATGACAAATGCATGAGAGATTATACACATTTGAAAAATAATCCTTGGCACGCTATCAGGTTCTGCTAGAGTAAGAGGGCCTGACCACGAGTCATCAAATGATTATAAAGCTGTAAATGTCCACCATAGGCTGAGTTTTGTGAGATCCACCAAGTCATAAGGTCAGGTGGTCCAAACAACCAAGTAGATAAGCTGGCAGAGCTACCAGATAGTCTGCCTTGACCACCCAGTGTCAGTACAATGGGCTCATTTATTAAGTAAACATGGAAGCTATGTATGGGTCCAAGAGTACAAGCGCTCACTTACCAAGTCTGATTAGCTACTGGGATCACCAAATATCCAAACTTAACGGAGCAGAGACCAACACTTTCAAAAAGACCAACAGGTTTCCTGTTGGCAAGTTCTTCACATAGGACATTTTCTATTTTAGAAGAGCCCACCTTTCACATATTCTGGCCATGGTTTTGCCTTTCCTGTCCTCGAGGACTTAGCTAGCACCACTATCTGAGGACTTAAGAGATTTTTGTCCCAATTGTACATGAGCCCACATGGAATCTCATTAGTCCAAAGGTTGCATTTTATAGCCACAGAGGTGTGGAAATGGGACCATAGCTTGGATTCTACCAGTTACATCACATACCATACTACACAGACCCTCCCAGCCTAATAAGAAATTGAATAAGGAAGGCTGTTGAAGGCTCAGGTGAAGCACTGCTTTATAAGAAATACTTCATGAGAAGGGGCAATATCTTCCAGGATGTGGTACACTCTATATTTTTCCAGCTTTATTGAAGCATAGTTGACAAATAAAAATTTTATATATTTAAGGTGTACAATGTGATGTATACATTGTGACATGATTACCACAATCAATCTAATTAACATATGCATTACCTCACAGTTACCGTGTTATCGTGTGCAGAGAGATCTTGAGATCTACTCTCTTAGTAAATTTCAAGTATACAATACATTATTATTAATGTACGTAGTATTATAAATATAGGGGAAATAGTTCATATTTGCAGTTAACTGGTATGAGTGTAATTTAGGAGCTATATAACTAAGTATTTATAATAGTGTCCAATTAATCTCTGTTACTAAGTAAAACATACATCCATGTGATTGATTTCCTTGGTAATGACATGAGGTAAAGTGGAGTTCCACATCAATCTTATTAAGAATTATACTTTGGGAAGAGGTTAATTGCAGTCATACAGTTATATGATTTCAGATCTGTAAGGAGTCTGGAATTATGTGGTACAATCTCAGTATTTTGCGTAATAGGAGCTAGACTCAGAGCAATCATAGAGATGATTCCCTGACTTCCAGGACAGTGCCATTTCCTCTCTGCCTCTGTTGCCCCGTAAGGAGATACACAGTGAGAAGCTGCTCAGCCTGCTGAGATTGTTTTTCTTAAAATTGAGTCTGGTTCCAATCAATCTGGATCTCTGAATTGTTCTGTGATTGAGTTTTTTAAATTGACTTGACGAAGAAAACCATTGTACTCAGCTGCTCCCTCCTATCAGCAATATCTTATCTTATTCACCTTCCTATCTCTCTGAATACCTCATCAATACTTAATGTCCTTTCCAGATGGCTCCATAAAGCAGGATAGGCTTTATGAGAAAAGCTGTTCAATACATGTCCAAACCAAATGATGGTTTACGTCCTTTATTTTTGAATGAGTGGTTTGGTACTTCTGCAAACATCTTTTCTGTTTAAACATGACTGGCTGTAATAGTCTCCTCCCCTTCTTCCACTTTAGAGACTGTTGAGTTCCTTGCCTGGTTGCCTCCCCTCCTCTTGATCAGCAGGTCCAAGAAGCTGAACATTATTGGACTGTGTTGTTCTCGGTGGTTATGAGTAAAGAATTGTGCAATCCTAACAGGATCACTTGTATGTCTAGTCTTTGCCTGGCACCACGTATGACTAATTTTTTAAATTTCATGACAAACCTGAAAGGATTTAAACAACTTAAGAAATAGATGAGAAAGCCAACACTTAAGTTTAAGAAAATTACAGAGAAATAGTAAATAAGGTCACCCATTGTTTCCCAAGCGAGCGCTCATTTATTTATTCACTTATTTATTAGACAGACATTTATTGAACATATACAGTGTATTAGACAGGCTGCTAGTTACTAAGACACAGGCAGGTAAGACGTGTGTACCATTGACCTTAGTGAAATTACATTCTCTTATTTGAAGCAGACAATCCATTAGCTTACTGAGTGATGTGAGAGAAAGTAGATGCAGAATAAATGAGAAGAGAGCATGGATTGTGTTCTGAGACACCTTGATTTAAACAATAGGTAGAATACACAAAATGATTTGAAATGGAAAGCCCCAGAGTGAGTGGCTTCATGGGAGCCAAGTGAGATTTGTAGTTTAAAAAAAAAAAAGATAGTGCTCAGTCGGGGAAATGCCACAATGCCACTGATGAAAAATATGATAAGAATTTGAAATTAAGGAATTTATTAGGTCAGTTGAATGGAAGAATTTCACTAGAGATTTAAGAATTTGTAAAGAGGAAAGAGGAGAATGATAGCTGAAGTGGAACCCTGAATAAAAGTAGTTGTGCGGTTGTTTTAATATTGGCCATGTTTATTAAGAAGAAAAAGACATACTGATCTTTAAATGCCTTTAGGAAGAAATCAGTGGACAAGGGAGCAGATAATGAATAAGGTAAATTCCTGGTGAAGGACTCAGAGTTCAAGTCTTAAGTGGGAAAACAGATCTCCTTCCCCTTGCCTGGAGTGAAATGAGGGGCAGAGGCAAATCCCCTCTTGGTCTGAGAAAATCAGAGAAAAGTCCACCTGATAAAAGAAAAGGAGAATGCAGCATAGGACATTTGTAGAGATTAAATAATTGAAGAGCAGTTTGAAAGAACAGAAAAGCAAACTTACTAGAAAAAAAAATTTACTGTGGGAACTCTAAGTCAATGTTTGAAAAAGACCATAGATTTTTAATAACATCAGTCTATGTGGTTATATGATTTATCTTTTCTCTAGAAGCCTAGCATTCAGGGGTCTCAAGGGTAGATATTTTTTAAAGTGTTTTGGCAGTAGGTGAAACAAAAAAGATAACGGGAAAAGGAGGTATAAGACATGGACGATGTATCAGAATACCAGATTTACATCAAAATCACTTATAGAGCTATGTAAAAAAACAGACAAGCTATACACAAGTTATGACCTACCTTGTGGAAGAAGAGTCTTATTCTATGAGTAAGGACTCTCATGAAAATCTGTCTAAAAAATTACAAATCCCTGATAGACAGTCAGAGCATAGAACACCTTTCGTAATCCCATAATCTAAGCACGTTGGAAATGGACATGAAGAAAGAGGAAATTGCTTAAGGAAAGAGTATAGGACAAAAGGTTTTAATTACATTAAAACACAGATAATGTGTTTGTCATTGAGAGAAAGCAAAGGAAGAAGAGATCAGAGAGTCTTTACAGCTTCAGAGTTTGAGTAGTTTAGGTAAAGACAAGGCTCAGAATGAGCCCGTAAAAATGAGTGGAGAGAGAGGAGTTGAGTAGAATATTGTCAGAAACAAAGTCAAGGAATTGAGAAACCAGGCCATTAAATGGGACTTCCAGTCTCATCTTGTTATTAGAAAGGAATCAACTCGTTTGAGCTAATCAAATTCTCATCTTCAGTATCTTCATCCATAAAATATGGGTTAGGATATCTATGATTAATTTCAGCTCTAAATACAGTATGAAATTATGAATGTTATTCAAGTCTCATTATGATCTACGTGCACACAAAACTATTTCAGTGTTATTCCATCCCTGGAATTCCTTACACCAAGATTTCTGATAAATTTATATAGTTAATTCTGTTACCTAATTTTATTCATTGGCTTATAGAGAAAACTAGGGGATTTCAGGAAGAAAAACACCTTGTGACTAACATATTTATTTTTACATTTGTGAGAGTCAGTGAGGCAGCATTTGAGGCACTTTTACTTCATCAATCATAGAAATCACATTCATATTTTATATATTTCTTATATTTATAAGTCTTTAAGAAAAAGTTGAGGGAGTTAATTTGAAGATCCCCAAGAACAACAGTAACAAAAATGATTCATTCAGGAACATTGAAAAATTGGGGAGAGGCCAACTGAGTTTTTTTTAAAAGAAAAAGCAATTATATCAACTTCAAGAGCCCAAAACTTCAGTTTTTATAGTTTTAGCAAGTTGTAATTACAGAAAATAAAGCTTACAAACAAGAAGACACTGAGGGCTTCCCTGGTGGTGCAGTGGTTAAGAATCCGCCTGCCAGTGCAGGGGACACGGGTTCGATCCCTGGTCCAGGAAGATCCCACATGCCGCAGAGCAACTAAGCCCATGCACCACAACTACTGAGCCCACGTGCCACAACTACTGAAGCCCACGTGCATAGAGCCCGTGCTCCGCAGCAAGAGAAGCCACTGCAATGAGAAGCCCGGGCACCGCAACAAAGAGTAGCCCCAGCTCACTGCAACTAGAGAAATACCATGCGCAGTAATGAAGGCCCAACGCAGCCAAAATAAATAAATAAATAAATTAATTAAATGAATTAAAAAAAAAGAAGACACTGAAAACTCTCTCTACAAAAGCAGGTAATAGGTTGAATAAGTTTAATTTTGTAAGCCAAAATGATACAGAGGATTTCATTTGGAATTTTATAATTGCATTTTGAAATGTATTGACTTTTGAAAAGAAAGTTCTGCTAGATTTCTCATTTCTAACAGTTAAATTTATATCTGTGTAAGTGTAAAGTGAAATTGAAAAAGCTAATGATTTTTCAACATCTAATTTGCTAAAACATTTAAAAAATCATAGATACAACTAATTTGACAAGCTTTGTTTTATAAAAATATATTTCAAAGAAAAGTACAATGAATAGAAGCAAAAGGATAGTTTTTTGTGAACATATTAGGAACTAAATATTTATATATTTCTTAAAAATAATAGAATTGAGGATACCATCTTTTAATATAGTTTGCTTTGAACTTACCAATTATCTCAGCACATATAACAGATATTTTTTCAATCAGGAATATGGTATATAGAGAAGAGTAAGCTGAAGACGGCAAAAATATTTTTTCGTTTAAGTACAAATTTTAAGATTATAATATTTTTAATTAAAAATGCTTAAAATGCCAAAGCCATATGAAAACAAATGTACCTTGCTCAAGAAAATACCAATAACATGCAATTAATGATGGCAGATATGGCTAAGAAACTGATTATAATATATTGAACATGTTTCAAGATTACTATTTTTATTTTATTTTTTTAATTGAACTATGGTTGATTTACAATATTGTGTCAGTTTCAGGTGTACAGCAAAGTGATTCAGTAATATATATATATTTACATATATATATAGCTTTTCAGATTCATTATAGGTTATTTTAAGGTATGGATATACTTCCCTGTGCTATACAGTAAATCCTTTTTGTTTATCTATTTTATATATAGTAGTGTGTATCTGTTAATCCCATATTCCTAATTTATCACTCCCCCTACCCTTTCCACTTTGGTAACTGCTATGTTCTAAACAATATGAAGTTCATTTTTTAACTTTTTGTAGATACATTTTTTTAATTTAAAATTTGTTTAAAAATATAATTTTAATAGAGCACTTTTTTTTTAGGTTCACGAATAAAATAGCACCAATTTGTCAATCGAAAAGTATATCATTTTTTATTGATATAATTGACATATAATATGTATATTTGGGGTATAAGAAATAATGATTTAATAAGTACATCATTTTATGTGTTTTTATTATTCTTTTAACTCTCAAAATGTCCTTGTTTTGAGAATAAATTTTATGATCATCCTACTCTGGCTTTGAGGAGTTTAGAATAAGCAATAGGGAACCACTGAAAAGTTCTGTGCAGGGTTTGCTTAATAACTTTTGTGCTTGAGAAGATAACTGCTGTTTGTTCCTGGAGAAAGAAACAGAATTGAATCAGACTTTGAGGAATTATAGCAGACAGGAACGTGCTAACTTAAAAATTTTCTTTTTCTTGAAAATTTTGAAAGAAGGGCACTCCAAGGGATTAATAAAATAACATGATACACCTCAGCTAGAAAAGAATCTTAATATTTTTGTTTGCTCTGAAAATCTTTAGAGACACTTTGTTTTTTAGACTGAAAAGCATTAAGATTTTTTTTAGTGAGTGCTGCAAATAAATCATCTTTCGGCAAAAGAAAGTATTCTAGCTGTACTTCACTTTATTCTGAAGTTGGAAAGTAAGAGCATATTGAATTTTAATAAATCAGACAACTTTAAATTAACCAGGGAATAGCACTTTAAAGAAAGGAACTATTTTTATAACGGAAATAGTACTTTTGTAGTGCAAATTACAACTCATAACATGTGTTTTGTAAATTCACATTTACTAAGTCTTTAACTAGCAGAGTGCATGAGTACTCAAAAATGAATGTCTTTCCAGAATGTTTTTAAAAACAATTCGCTTAGGAAGGAAAAAGGAATGAATGCAAATGTATTGTCACTCCCACAGTCTGAGCAGGTACAATGTTAAAGGAAACTACCCATTCTGAAGAGGGATAATGATGAATAAAGCATAATATCCATCCTTCAGTGAGACACGAAGTAAATAAGGAGGTAGAGGCAGGCTATGAAAAGCACCATAAAATGTTTGGGTAAGTGGAAGCATAGCTAGAAGGGAAGAAAGAAGAAATTAATATTGCCAAATTCATTAATTTTAAATCTGAAAGAGTCTCATGGGAGAACATAAGAGAGAAGTAGGGTTGCCAGATAGAATATAGAAGGCACAGTTAAATTCGAAATTCAAATCGAATGAATAATGTTTTTGTTTTTATATAGGTGTATTCCATACCATAGTGACTTATTGTACTAAAAGTTTGTTGTTCATCTGATTTTCAAATTTAACTGGGCATTTTCTAATTTTACTTGTCAAATCAGTCAACTCTAAACATAAACTAGGTTTTGAAAAATAAAAACTTTCAAAATCGATAGCTCCACACAACCATATGCATTGTGTCATATAATTCTCAGCACAAAATACGAAGTATGTTTTAAATTTCATTTACTAATGATGAAAAGAAGGCTTGGTGAGGTTGAGTAAGCCAGATCACACAACTAGCAAGAGACTGAACCTGAGTGAGCCACAGTTTGTTTGATTTTTTTAATAGATTAAATATATTTGTTTAATTTTTAAATTTTTTCCAGATTTATTGAGGTATAATTAACAAATAAAAATGTATGTATTTAAAGTATGACAAGATGATTTGACATGCATATTTATTGTGAAGTGATTACCACAATCAAACTAATTAACATATCCATCACCTCATATAGTTTCTTTTTTTGTGGGTATGTAGTAAGTATAATTAAGATCTACTCTCAGCAAATTTCAGATATACGAAACAGTATTGTTAACTACGCTGTACATTAGACCCTAGAACTGACTCATCTTATAATGGAAAGTTTGTACCATTTGACCAACATCTACCCACTTTCCCCACTCCCTAGCCCCAGTAACTACTGAATTATTTTCTAGTTCTATGAGTTTGACTTTTATAGATTCCACATATAAGTGACATCATGCAGTATATGTCTTCCTATGTCTGGCTTATTTCACTTAGTATAATGTCTTCCAGGTTTACTCATGTTGACACAAATGGCAGGACTCCCTTCTTTTTTATGGCTGAGTAATATTCCATTGTGTATATATCCAAATTTTCTTTATCCATTCATCCATTGACAGACACTTAGATTGTTGCTATATCTAGTCTATTGTGAATAATGCTGCAGTAAACATAGGGATACAGATATATTTTTGAGATATTTCATTTCCTTTGAATATATATCTAATAATGGGATTCCTAGATTGTATGATAGTTCTGTTTTTAATTGTTTGAGGAATCTCCATACTGTTTTCCATAATGGCTGAACCAATTCATATTTCCACCAATAGTGTACAAGAGTCCCCTTTTCTCCACACCCTTGCTAACACTTGTTATCTCTTGTCTTTTTGATAATAGCTATCTTAACAGGTGTGAGATGATATCTCATTGTGGTTTTGATTTCATTTCCCTGATAATTAGCAGTGTTGAGTACCTTTTCATGTATGTGGTGGCCATTTTTATGTTCTTTGGAAAAATATCAATTTAGGATTTTTGTCCATTTTTTAATTTGTTGATGATGGTGATGATTATTATAACTATTGAGTTGCATGAGTTCTTTATATTTTGGGGGTATTAACCCCTTATCAAATATATGGTTTGGAAGTATTTTCTCTCATTGCCTAGGTTGCCTTTTTATTTTGTTGCTCTGATGAGGACTTCCTGTACTATGTTGAGTAGAAGTGGTAAGAGTGGATACCCTTTTCTTGTTCCTAATCTTAGAGGAAAACCTTTCAACATTTTACCATTGAGTATAATGTTGGCTGTGGGCTTATCATATGTGGCCTTTATTATATTGAGGTACCTTCATTCCATACCTAATTTGTTGAGAATGTTTATGATGAAAGGATGTTGAAATAGGTCAAATGCTTTTCCTGCATCTTTTGAAATGACCGTATAATTTTTATCCTTCATTTTTTAATGTGGTATCTTATATTTAGTGATTTGCAGATGTTGAACCATTTTTTGCATCCCAAGGATAAGTCCCTCTTGATCATGGTGTATGATCTTTTCAGTGTGCTTTGAATTAGTTTGATAGCCTTTTGTTGAGGAGTTTTGCATCTATGCTTATCAGGGATATTAGCTTGTACTTTTCTTTCCCTGTAATGTCCTTATCTGGCTGTGGTATGAGGGTAATGCTGACCTTGTAAAATGAGTTTAGGTGTGTTGCCCCTGTTTCAATTTTTTGGAAGCGTTTGAGAAGGATTGGCATTAATTCTTTTTTAAATGTTTGGTAGAATTCACCAGTGAAACCATTTGGTCCTGGGATTTTCTTCGTTGGGAGGTTTTTGGTTACTGCCTCCATCACCTTACTCATTATTGGTCTGTTCAGATTTTTTATTTATTCATGATTCAATCTTGATAGGTTATATGTTTCCAGGAATTTATCCATCTTTTCTAGATTATCCAATTTGTTTGCACATAATTTTTATAGTAATCTTCATGTTCCTTTCTATTTCTGTGGTATCAGATATAATGTCTCTGCTTTCATTTGTAATTTTACTGAGTTATCTATTTTTTCTTTGTTAGTCTACCTAAAAGTTTGTCAATTTTATTTATTTTTTCAAAAAAACCCACTCTTATTTTGTTAATCTTTTCTATTATCTTTCTAGTCTCTGTTTCATTTACTTGTGCTCTCATCTACATTTCCTTTCTTCTGCTAACCTTGGGCTTTGTCTGTTATTCTTTCGATAGTTCCTTGAGGTTTATTATTAGGTGATTTAAGATCTTTCTTTTTTCTTAGTGTATCATTATAATGTATCATTTATCACTCTAAGCTTTCCTTTTATAACTGCTCTTACTGCATCTTGTAAATTTTGGTGTGTTGTATTTCTATTTTTGTTTATCTCAAGATACTTTTTGATTTTTCCTTCAGCCCATTGGTGGTTCATAAGTGTATTGTTTAATTTCTACATATTTGTGAATATTTTACTGATTTCTAGTCTCATAACATTGTGGCTGGAAGATACTTGATATGATGTCAATCTTCTTAAATTTATTAAGACTTGCTTTGTGGCTCACCATATCTATCTTGGAAAAATGTTCCATGTACACTTGAGAAAAATGTGTATTCTGCTGTTGTTGGCCAGCATATTCTGTATATTCTGTTAGGTCAATTTGTTCTAAAATGTAATTCATGTCCAGTGTTTGAGGTTCTTTGCCCTTTATGTATGGATTTCTACATCTCTTCCAAGATTTGAGAATTTTTCACTTCTTCTTTCTTTAAATAAGCTTTCTTTCCCCTTTCTTCTTCTGGAACTCCCACAATGCAAATGTTTGTTCAGTTGATGGTATCCTATAATTCACAAAAGTTTTCTTAACTCTAGTTTATCCTTTCTTCTTTTTGTTCCTCTAATTACCAATTTCAAATGATCTATCTTCAGTTTGCTAATTCTTTCTTCTGCATGATTGAGTCTCTTGTTCAAGCTCTCTATTGAATTTTTTCAGTTCTGTCATTGTATTCTTCAGTTCCAGGATTTCTGTTTGGTTCTTTTTATGGTTTCTATTTCTTCATTAAACTTCTCCTTTTGTTCATGCATTGTTTTCCTGATTTCATTTATGTGTCTATCTGTGTTCTCCTACATCTCATTGAGCTTTTTCAAGATGATTATTTTGAGTTCTTTGTCAGGCAATTCATAGATCTCCATATCTTTGAGGTCAATAACTGGAGTTTATTAGATTCCTTTGTTGGTGTAACATTTGCCTGATTCTTTGTGATCTGTGTATACTTTTACTGGTGTCTGTGCATTTGAAGGAGCAAACCTCTTCTGGTCTTTACAGACTGGTTTTGGCAAGTAAAGACTTTCTCCAGTCAGTTCTCTGGACTAATGAGATTATCTCTGGAATCAAAGTTGTGCTGTGTTGGATCCAGGTCATGAGGCTATTGCTGGGCCTAAGTCTGGTCTGTAGTTGGTGGGCCTGTTACCAGGGGCTCAGGCTAGCATGAATCCTGTCTGGTTACTGGGTGAACAGTAAGCACCTTGCTTGGTAGGAAGGTGCTGGGATATCCTCCCTACCAAATGTCTGCTTCAGGCTCCACAGCTGGATCTGCAGACATTAGGCCCATTACCAGGTTCATGGATGGGTGTGGCTCCCACAAAGTCCCTTGAAGAACTTCTTCCAAGTCACTGGGCATGTCCCTGGGAGGGCAAGACTGGCCCCAGACCATGGCTGAGAGGGGCTCTAACTGAGTCCCAGAGTTGCTTTAGGGTTCACAGCCTAGATAGAGGTCTGCAGACCTGACACTGGAGGCATGGATGGGTGTGTCTTCTGTCAAGTCCCCAGGTGGCCAGAAATGCTCCCTGACCATGGCTGGGAGAGACTGGAGCTGAATTACAGAATTGTTTCAGGATCTGCATTTGGACCAATGTTGGTGGGCTTACCTCCAGAGGCACAGATAAGCATGTCTTCTGGTGGTTCTCTGGTCTGGGTGGGCAGAATTGCTCATGGACTGCAGCTGAAAAGGATTGGAGCTAGCTGCAAGATCATTTAAAGATCTGCTATCAGCATAATTTTGGTTTGCCTGCCTCTAGGGGCATTGATGGACATGTTTCCTGGAGAAAGCCTGGGTTTGCAGAACTACTTATGGATGGTAGCTGGAAAGAGCTACAGCCGAGAATAAAACTGTTTCAGAATCTCTGGTGCAGACAGTTGTATATCCTGGTGGGACCCTGGGCCAGCAGGGCTGCTTGTAGACTGTGGCTGGTAGGGGCTGGAGCTCAGTTATAGGGCCATTTCAGAATCTACAGTCAGCTTGCATTTGGCAGGCTTGCTTCCAGGGACTCTCAGACCATAATCAAGAGGGGCTAGGGCCAGATTCAGAGTCTACATCTGGGATTTAAGTCTGTGTGCCCATCACCAAGTCACCGGCAAGTTTGATTCCTTCTGGGCTCCATGGTGTTTGGTGCTCCTGGCTGAACCAAGGTCAGATGAGGCTGTAGCCAAGTTTGGAGGAGTGCAAAGCTTTTCTGGGTCTGTAACTGGTACCACTGTCAGCTGTCTGGGCATGGGCCTGCTTTCTCAGAATGGCTTTCCTCAGTGTTGTACTCCAGCAAGTTTTCAAAATCTCCTATCTGGATCCCAAAACTCCCACAGGGAAACTTCTATCTGTGGATGGCTGCCAAGTTATTGTTGCTGAGAGAGGATACAAGTGAAGGACCTCTTATCCTTCCATCTTGCTGAGGCAAGGTTTAAGGAAGGTGATTTATAGTAAGCTAAAACAACTAGAGATTTCAAACTCGTGAAAAAAAAAATACCTCTTGCAATGGATCGTCTCCAGGCTTAATGCATATAACTTTAGCTTTATAAGTTACATAAGAACCCATTTTTAGTCTTTTTAAGAGACCATTTTGAGGACATTTTTCTATGAAATCTATCGAAATTAATATTATCAGATATTTGTAGAGGCCAAATCAAATCAATGTTCTCAGCAAATATATTTGGAAAGGTAGTTAAAGCAGTGTTTACATTTGATGACATCAAGTGTCTTCATAAATAAAAATTGAACAATGTCCTAATTACATGCCTATCACACACAGAGAGCTATTTGTTTATTCTAGTTAGTGAAATCTATTTACTAAATTCTAATAGACTATGTTGAAATATATAAACAATGTGAATCAAATTAAGATATAAATTGCATGAGGTTATTAACTAATAATAAAAATGAACGTATTCCCATTGCAAAAAAAAATTCATCTCTATCAATAGGATACAAGGGCAGGCTCTTTGAATCATTATGCAAATAGAATCAGGGGACTTTAAAATAATTTAACTTTTTAACTTGCTTCATCTAGAATTTCATCTTAGACCCTCACTGTGTGGCACTGCTAGCTTATATTGTGCCTTTGCATAAATTAGGATAGAAAGTTACCTGTTCTAAGTGGGCAGTTTCAGACACAGACACTCTCCTGCCAAAAAAATCTCAGGGAAACACTTGTCAACAGAAACGGGTTGGATTTAGGTGCCCTTAACCCTCATGACCAAGCCCTCTTGTGGAAGCTACTACGTGTACCACTGCATGGGTCGGCCAGGACTTGTTGGATCGAAAGCCTCCACTGATAATGCCCTTCTCTATCTATCCCAGTGGAAGCAGATAGACAGAGAAGGTGAGTGGGAACAAACAGTTACAGAAGAACAACATTAGCTTACAAAAAAAGCCAGGATGAATCTAAAAGGCATACTTACACAAACACAGACACACACACCTACCTACCACACGAATTGTGAATTGGCAGCAATAAAAGTCAATTTTCACGTGGCGGTTTTCAAGTGACAGGAGAGACAGAATTGACAGGAAGGCAGGCTAGCGAAGCAAAGGTTACGATATTGGAAATGAGAGATGAGTAGCACATTGAGGAGCATATAGAAGCGGGGATAGAAAGAAAGGTTCGACAGCACCGCCTCGCTTCTCCTCTTTTCTCATGATTGCTGTCTTGAAATCCTCTTAACCCAGAGCTAAGTGGATTGCAGAATGATCCCCTGCTACCCACCAGAATAATATTCCACTGGCCCTACATATACTGTTGGAAATAAGAAGTATTTAGGATTCAGACTTGCATATGAATGAGAAAAAAGAGAAGATCACATATGTGAAGAATTCATGAAAAATTCAGGAAATAGCCACTAGAGATCTCTCCTGTGATTTAAAAATTTGCATTTATTAATTAAAAAGAAACACTTTCAATGTAATTCATGAATGGAATTAGTATGCAAAAGTAAGCTAAAGTTACTATATATTTCAAATGATTTTTTTGACATGGTTATTATATAAAATTGAGTGGCAAAGTAAGACACTCATGGAAAGCAAAACAGTACTGTTAAGGTTGCCAGAAATGGAAAGCTTCTTTATAAAAGAACATAATTTATTTTCCTCCCTCCTGTGTTAAGCCCCCTTTTTTTTTCTAATCACTGTCTAGTGTTGAAATAAACAAGTGACAATTTAGTCGATAAAATCAGTGGGAGGACGAAGCCAGAGTGGGGATCAAGGTTATCAGACAGGATTGAGAGGAAAACTAAATCTGCAGAATGTGTGCTGACACTCATGCGTGTCCATCATATGTCCTGCTGGGATGAAACCAATCAGTAGAAGTTAATTTCCCCCTTGATCCCTAGGCAAAGGTTTTATTGTGCTTCTTACAACCATAGGATCACAAGAAAGAGAAGGGTACTCACCATTGCCAGTGACCTTTGAGAGGGGAACTTGTTAAATGTGGACCTGAAACTGACAATGATAAATCAACCAATCTCTGACCTGATTAATGCTACATTCTTAAGGCTCTTAGTGGCCTATAATTGTCTGTTGAAAAGAATGAATAGAATAATTTTGGTAACATACAAATTTAGAATGCAACTTCCTGAAAGGAACTGCTTTATAAAAGGTGATGACACATTGGTTTTAGAAAAAGAAAAGCCTAATGAGAGTGTAGGCAAGTCTATTACATTCAGTTCAATACAGCTCCACAAATATTAATTGAATGCCAACTGTTTTTAAGACTCTGTGGCTTCATTTCTTACCATCATGACAATTCTCCACAGACTTGGGGGTTAAGGATCGCTGATGTGAGAAACCATCATCTCTGAAAACCAATTCAGAATTTCAATGGACTTTTAGGTTTACTCCCTAAGATAAAGGTAAATGTATCTCTAGTCAGTGCACTAAAAATGAAAAGCCTCACTCATATATACTCTGCAATATTCAGTAATAGTATGCTCTCCAAATTTGAGGACAAAGATAGAAATTATTACATTTTTGCCATAATGACTGTTTAAATGCTAAATAAAATACATGAAATAAGGGGTTGTCAGTACAGTATGTAACTGGACATTAGCCGTTGGGCACAGCATATCTCTCAAATATAATCATGGACACCAGAGTATCTTACAGGCCAACAAGATAATTAGTATTGAGAAATATGATCTATTTAAACATCAGTGGCCACCACTCTTTTGGTGGAAGACTTGCATCCACCAGAAGTCTGAAAATGACTATTCTGAATTTGGTATGGTCCATGACAGCTCGAATCTCTGGTAAAAGGAGACACAAGCCATCCTGTTTGATGGGAAGCACTATTCCCAGGAGAGGAAATGAATTCATTTGTTTATCAATTATGAATATAAACAACAAACAGGACATGCACCGGGTACTAAAAGGACCTTGGGAGAGAATCAGTAGAATAAGGCATGATCCTTGCCTTCAGGGGCACTAATTCACTTTATTGAGGGGAAGAGGGACAGCTGATCAACAATTACAGTGCAAGCATACGAGTAACCAGGCTGCTCAAGGGATGCAAAAGAGATACAACTAAATTATACTTGCTGGGGCATTAGGAAAAGCCTAATTTGTGTTATAAAAGATGAGCAAGAGTTACCTAGATGAAAATAAGGGGAAGGGCAATTCAGAGGAGAAATGGCAAAGTATGAGGACTTATCAGAGCTCCATCCATCCTGCTGGCAACCTTGAGCAGGCTCAACTCTTAAGCTCAACTCATATCCAACTTCATTGCTCTGATGCAGACCAAGCAACTAGCATTTGTGTTCTTGTCAGTTCATCCTTCAGACCAGTGATTCCTATACTGTGGTTGAGGTGTCCGTCTACCAACTGTTAATGAATAGTGATGAGTTAAGGCAGAAATCAATAGTGTTTAGGATTTTAATAACCCTTTGCATCACTGTGATATTCAAGCACCTGATCAGTTGTTTTGTCTCCTTGAACAGGATATTAAAAAAAAGGAAAAAAAGAAAAAAAAGGTCTCTCTGCTATTCTTTACGTCACCAAAAAAAGATATGCTTAAGTCCTAACCCCAGTACCTCAATACCCAATACCTATATCTGTGCAGACGTAATCCAGTCAAGGTGAGGTCACTAGGCTGTGCTTTAATCCAATATGACTGGTGTCCTTAGAAGAAGAGGTAAAATTGAACACAGGCATACACAGAGAATGTCACGTGAAGACACATTCACACAGGGAGGAAGCCACGTGATGATGGTGGTAGCAATTGAAGTGCTGCAGCTGCAAAAAAGCATGTCAGGGATTGTCAGCAGGCCACCAGAAGCTCGAGGAAGCAATGACGAATTCCCTTTACAGGTTTCTGTTAGAACAGACCCCCACCCAACACCTTGATTTCAGACTTCTAGCCTCCGTAACTGTGAGACAACAAAGGAAACTAACATAGCCAAGGATAGGAAAACAAACACACATAGTCCTTCATCACAGATAGTTTGCAAAGTTCTGCCTTAGATAAAGTAAAAAATTAAATCAGCAGTGGCACAGACCGGGGACAGAAATGACCCAGAGATAAGCAGAGTCTAAAGAGAATTAACAAAAGCAGCAGAATCAGACAGGCAATGCAACTGAAGAACTCCTCAAGCAAGGGACAGTGAAGCAGAGAAGCTGCTAATCTGTCTCTGAATGGTGATTATCCAAGAGATACCTTTGCCACATCCTACATCTCTTCCTGGTCCCATACATTTCTAAAGGTAACTTCATTTTACCCAGGACATTGGGGACTTTTCAGAAATGTTTGGGTTAGGAATACATGGAACATACAAATCAATAAATGAGAACTCACAATTGTAAATTGTAAAATTTTAATAATTATATTGCTGGTGATTATTAAATAGAGATTAGACACTTTGCTTGCTACGCATCAGGCACTACCCCAAACCTTTACAAATATTCTCACTTAATGTTCACGGTGGTGAGTGATAATAATTTCCTCATTTCAAAATGAGGATGGATGAGTAACTTGACCCAAATTAAACGATTTGCCAATGGAAGAGCCGAACTCCAAACCCAGATTTCTTTGACCCTTGTGCTTCTGTTTTAAACCATAATCTTTTGTTACTCCTCCAGAAAAATTGAATGAAGCATGTTTTACCTGCTGGTGAAGCTTGAGAATATGGGCTTATATCTACGCATGTCTGTTGACCATTATTAACCACCCAGTAAACACCAGGCACAGTAACAGATGATTTCCTTTTAGCAATTCTAACACTCCATTATTAACTCCATTATACACATTGAGAAATAAACTCTGGCTATTTTAACTTTTCTAGAAATTAAAGAGAAACAATTTAAACCCAGGATAGACTCCACCACCCCACCCCCTTCCACAGCCCTATTCCTTGTCAGTGCTGTGGTGGGGTCTCATAGTGAAGGCACAAAGGAAGAACCCTCGGGTTCTCGGGAAGCTCTGCCCCAGGGAATCAGGGGTGCTTCCATCTGTCCTTTTTCTCTCAGTGCCTTCAGGCACATGCTTTCAAGTAGTCTGATGAGTTTTAGAAGATCTACAGAGTAATTAACAAGTCAAAAATCTGTTAGCTGAGAGTTAGTTTGTCAGATAACAAAGTATTATAGTAGTTGATTGTGGGCCCTAGAAATAGAATTCATAGGTTAAAATCCTGGGTGTGTTAGCAACCTAGTATAATCTTGGGCACAATAGCCACATAACCTATTTGTGTCTCAATTGTATGATCTATAAAATGGGGATGATAATACCTACCTCACTGGGTAAGACAATGCTGGCATATACTTCACATGATTGTATAAATATTTTAACAGGTATTGGTGGGAATTGAGTCTGGGAAACAATTCTATAATTTGCAGTAAAAAATGAAAGAAAACAATCTACCTGTCTGGCAATTTGTGTGTTTTAGTTGTGTCTTCTCCAAATATTATTTTTTTTTTACCTGCCCAAAACCTATTACCTCAGAAAACCGACATAGCTCAGTATGTGGTTTGCTTGAAAGTAGAACTGTGTCTTATATATGCTTAGACTAGCTCTTATCTTTACAAATGTTTTTCTTACGGTGCCATCTTTGTTTACCTTGACTTGTGTTTACAGTGGCAACAGAGATGTGGTACATATTTTAAAATATGTAATAAGAGAAGACCCAAGTTCCACTTTTATTGTACATATTTCTCTAGTCACTATAACTCCGTCAGCATGTTTCCTGGTGTGGAAATCAGATTGATAAATCCCTGCCCTGCTTATTTCAGGGAGTTTTTATGAAGGCAGAAGTGAAATTACTTTGAAAAATATGCCACAATAAATAGAGTAGATAAACCAAGATAATCTATTTATTTAGTCATAAAGAGCAAAATAATGTAGTTTTGCTGTAAATAAAAAGATGTATAAGAAAATCGAGTGGTTTGAGAAAAATAGAATGAGTTTTTAAATGTATCTTAAAGGACACACAATGCAATATGTGCCACTCTGAGTAGTTCTCTATTATAGTCACCATATTATCACACTTTGGCTAAGGTAGATGAAGAATATGGAAATAAGTTTTTAGAGCCATTTTTACAAACATTAAGTATACAATTAATGGACAATTCTCCAATAGTATATTCATCAAACAATGAACAAATTCTAAGAGCCTCTTCTCTGCAAGATAGCATGAAAAAACAAAGTAGAAGAAAGGGAACATATTGTGAGAAAAACTGAGATTGCAGGCATGGAGCAAGGTTCTTAGCATTTGTTATTTTATATATCCTTAAAAGAATACTAAGATAACATTTCAATTCTATAGATAAAGAAGCAAGATCAGAGGAGTTCTGTAACTTGCCCAAGGTCACAGAGCTAATTCCAAGCAGAGGCTGGATTCAAAGCCAGGTCTCCATAGAGGCAAATCCATCGCATGGGGCCCAGACATCCATAGATTCTTCCTTCTAGTTGGAGAGAAGTTGACATGTGCATAACATAACCTCAATTAAGTGATGCCAAAGAATTAAAGTAATTGAAAGAACTTAAGCGCTTTGTAAACAGTAAAACTAAAGGAATATGAGATGCTAATGATAAGGGCCAATAAAATTCATGCAATAATTGACAAGAGTGCTCAGAGGAATAGCCAGCAGTAGTAGGGTTTGAAATATAGCTTTTAAGTAGGGTAGAATAACTAAGGATCAGTGGAGATTTCAAACATTTCCCACAGAATTCAGACATAGAAGTGAGAAAGATCAGACTATTCAAGTGATAGCTTATTTGATGACATATTGTTTGAGGTTTAATTGAAAATGGCAGTCAAAGCTATGACAAAAAATTTTGCTTTTATAATTTTTCTCTGTATGGCAATCCTCAGAGTCAGCAAAACTCAGTGGTCTTATATTTGTTATCAACATATTAGAGTTTTTCCATCTAAAATCCCTGTTCTTCTGCCTCAGTGAGTAAGCAGTTGGAGCCTGAAATGGATAAGGTGCACTCATTTCTCACAAAACACTATAACAAAGGTATGCTCTTAATAGACAAATCAGAAAGGTCACTGGAGTTATACAAGTTACCTTTGCAGAGAGACCATTGGTCTTGAATTTAGAAAATTGGATGCAAGGTTCAATCTTAGTAAATATACTGTATGGTTGACCCTGAATAAGGTGCTTCACATCCAAAGTTTTCTAGCTTGAAAAAAAACAGTACAATACTAATAATGTTAATTAATATTTATTCAGTACATACTTTACAGCAAAAGTTGGCTAACTAAGGCCCACATGCTAAATCTTGCCTTCCACCCGTTTTTGCAAGTAAAGTTTTTTGTTTGTTTGTTTTTGCAGAAAAAATGTATTAATTTGCATATTGTCTATTACCTCTTCATGCTACAACTAAAGATTTGAATAGTCATTACAGACATGGCATCACCGGCAAACCGGAAGTATTTACTATCTGGCTTTTTACAGAAAATGTTTGCCAACCTCTGATGTATAGCACATAACTCATTTATTCCTTATAACACCACTTTGAGATTTTACAAATGAGAAACTGAAGCAAAGAGATATTTAGTAACATGGCCAAAGTTACAAAGCTGTGGAGTGGAGAGTTGGTATTAAAATGACTATAACACTAAAAGGATACTATTGTAATATGTGAGAAAGTACATTGTAAAGCATGAATGATTCATGAATTAGCTCTTGAAGGACTAGTGTGCCCCTAAAAATCAATTTTTGAAGCAACATAGAAGTAGTTTCAAAATCTGACTTATCCACTTAATTTTCTGTGACTTTGTGCCTACTAATCTAAGTTCCCATTACCTTATTTGTGACTTGGGGTAGTTATACTTACCTTGCATAATTTTACTATGAGAATTAAAGCAAGTGACTGTAAGACAACTTGTAAAGCATGGCAGCTTGTGAGAGATAAGTAAAGGGGCTGCTTTCACTGGCTTATTAATCTTTGTTTTCACAATACGTTTACTTGCCTCCATTATACTATTTAACACGGTGTTTTATTTCCTTTCCTAACTTCCTTTCTCCTTCACTAAACTGCGAGCCTCTCAGAAGGAAGGAGCATTCCTTATTTGCTTCTGTTTCCCAAATTTTTGCAGAGAATTTGGCACCAAGAAGGAGTCCATAAATATTCATTGACTAGATGACCAGTTCCTAAAGCACAAGGGTAGTTGATCTTGTCACACCCATTCCTTGCTAGGCCACATTAGAGAGAAAAAAATGTTCTTTTTGCTTTCCAGTATGTTTAGGATATAAAGAATTGTGCTTCATTGGTTGGTTCTGCATTATGGCTAGGCCTGGGATTTATTGCTGCATTGGGTAGTCAGCTTATTATAGTCATTTTTATTCCTTCTTGGTAGAATCAATTAGGTAATCAAGATGAAACATGTGTCTATTATTGGATTCAGAAAGATGCCATATTATTTCTTCAAAGATACTCATAAATCATCCAAGAATGTGCAACAAATCAGAATACTTAATTTGCTGAACTCTGATTCTTTTCACCAGGGGATAAAATGAACACATGCTAAAAGCTGTTGGATGGTCTCTAAAAATTTCTTAAAACAGTTTCTCCTTGAACAACTTAGGCTACCTAAGTCACTTAATAGTGACTGCTTTTCTTATGCCCTGAGGCCTTAGACCAATAGGTATTTTCTGGTCCACTAAACGTCTGTCAGCACTAGCTAGGTATCCTTATTCAGGTCTTGGCCATGCTTCCATCTGTGAAATGGGAGTCGTGATTCCTCCCTCACAGATTTATTAGGAATATGAATTAAAATCACAAATGTAAGGCATCTAGGAGAGTGCCTAGAAAATTATAGTTCACATTACATAGTGATTTCCTTTCATTGCTTTCCTTTTTTATTTTTTATTTTTTTAAATCAAGGATGAGCATCGAGGTTTAATCCATAACTTATACAGATTAGACTTTCCAAGGAAATCAGACCAATCTCAAAACAAAAACGAAAACAAAACAAAACAAACAAACAAAACAGGCCAAACCAAGTAAAGGCCACTTGAGGTTTTATCTGCTACATCTGATGTACGTATGTGTGTGTACATATAGATATGCAATTATATACATATATTAATTTCTATTACTCAGATCTTTCTCAGATCAAGCTGCTCCTATTCAAATCTCTAATCTCTAATAATTACCAGCCCTATAGTCTCAGTTGCTCTTGAAAAATATCATGTAATAAGCATTCAGTAATTGTTATCTCTTGGGTTATTAATATATTTAAAGTGTTGCTGACTCTCTTAAAGTTGAGGCTATATTTTTTTAAATCTGTTTTTCATTGTTTTCTATCTCATTTCAAAAATATTTTATTTGCACCTTATATCTATTGAGCACTGTGCTAGAAAGTCTGTACAAAAATAATGACTTCAAGAGATGAAAAATTTAGTAACTTCAGATACATTTTGGACAATAGCAGAAGTAAGTGGAGATGAGAGAATAAGTGAGTCATGACATAGGCTACTTAGTAGACAAAGCCATGAATGATTCTTTTTTTCTTAAGAAATGTAAAAAAGGCAATGACAGCATAGAGGAAGCAAAAAATGATTTGCCTGGCAGAATATGGGGAAGCTTCAAAACTCAAAGACTTGGATCTGAGACTTGAAGTCGTACACATTTTTTTCCCCAGATGTACAAACCTGAAGATGGAATCAAAGGAAAACACATAAGCAAAATCCAAGATGTTGAGAAATATTGTTGTGTTTTTAAGCAAGTGGCTTGATATTTCTGTAAAATATAGATTGGGAGTTAAGTGGCAAGGGTTAGTACTCATTAGGTAGGCTGGATCTTTATTTGTTCAACCAATGTATTTAAGGTATGCTCCTGTTAATAAAGGTTTATTTAATAATTTAAAACAGTGTTGTGGCATGATTATATTTGCATAATGGAAAGATTATTTCAATAATAGGACATTGAGAAACAGATATTTGTAAGATTTAAGGAAAAAAACAAGGGTGACCAGTGTTGAGATTTTTGTAACAACCTAGGGTAAGAGTCAGTGGCAACCTGAAAGAAATAATGGCAAATGGACATGGAAATAGGTAGCTTAATACCAGAGCTGTGTGTGTCTTTTTTTAATGAACAAATATTAGTAGAACCTGTTGCCTAATTAGATGCAAGGAGTAATGAAAATAAGGCAAATAAAATGACTTCCTGACTTTTAACTTCTCCATGACCTTCCAAAACCCTTATTAGGTCATGCTGTATTTGGAAGTGCACTTACTTTTCTTTCTTTCTATAAGCTTACCAGAGTGCCTGGCACATATTAGTTTATCAACAGATAATTGTTAAATAAATAACTGGTGAAATTTGTAGATCTAGATAATACAGGGTGAAGAGTAGGTTTATGGGAGCAAGAGAATGATATCGGTGTTGGAAATATATGAAGTGTCTGTGGCTCCGTTTTACAGACTTTTAGCAAGTAATTCTATGCCTGGATGAAGAGCTCCCGAGAGAACTGGACAAGAGCTACGGGGTCATTAACATGTAAGTGGTGGTTTAAGATACATGTATGAAGGAGCCCACCTCAGGAGAGAAATGCTGCTCTATTTCTCTATTTTAGTCAAACTCTGTCCCACTCACCTGCCCTTTACCCTTCCAACTCTTCTTTAGTTCCATCTATGTGCCTTTCTATTTTTACTCTTTACCTGAAGACCAACATTGGTCTAGTGCAGACCATTGTTTAAATGCCACTTTCCATCTAACTAATCTTTCAGTGATGATTGATCTCTTTAAGGCAGCCCTGTAAAGAAATGCTTTTCAAAGTGTGATTATGAGAAAAGGTCAACTTTCTGCATCTTATTCATGTCATCATTAACACCAAAGTCCTGTCCACTTGAAGAATAAAACAAATCCCACTAATTTTTACACTGTCTTAATCATAATTCTTCTGTTATATAATGTAATGATTTACAATGAAATTTTACATCATCTATATATCTAATTAAGGCCAAAATTAATGTTTCATGCAGTCATTTCTTATGTATTTCTTTGTGGTCAAGGTAGTAAAAATTAATCACTTCTTGTAGTGCTTTAAGAACGCATTCATTGCTATTCATCATTTCATTCAATGAATATTTAATGTTATTGTTGGTTTTATTAGCAATGAACTAAACCAGTTAGTCTGCCCTACCCAATTTAAGTCCATCTTTATTCATAAGACTCATCATTGTGAAATCAAGGGAAATTGCACTGAAATAATTAAAATAGAAATAAAACATTTAGCAATTTCAAAGTACTTCACAAACATTTATTCATTTTTATTACAAGCCTTGAAATAACACTATGAGTATTATGAAAAGAGCTATTTCCTATTGTAGGTAGCTTTGAGAATATAGTAATTCATTTTCCTAAATTCATATACTTGGTAACTGTTGGACCTTAAACTTGAACAGATCCTTTCATTCATCATGCAGCCTTTTAGTAGAGACAACTTGTCTATTGGAAATTCTTTCTGAGGATTATTAACTGGAATACTATTTGACTCCTCTGATAATATTTAATCACAAATTTAAATTCATGACTTATCTTTACCATGTTGATATTCTTAAAACTTTTGATGAATGTGTCTAACTTCATTGCATTTATATAATTTGACACGATGTACATATTGGAGTCCTAAAGTCACAAAAGTGTAGCAGTATTTCAGTGAGAGATTGAGAGAAACTGCCATTAATATGCAATATTCAGCAATGTTGGGTGCAAAAAAAGAAAAGACCTCTGAATTGGTCTAGGCAAAGGGCAATTCATAAAAAAATCTGCCGTTGTTTTAAGGCAAAATACAGAGCAGCTCAGGAGAGACAGTTTTGGATTCTACTGCCTAATTCTTTCACCTTTTATTCAAAAATCTATTAATTTCACAAATAACTTCTAAAAGTTGACTGAATCATAAAAATCAGAATTTTTCTGTAAGAAAAATGCCTACAAAACTTGGCTTTAAATAAATAGCTGTACTTCCAAAGTGTGGATTTGTGATCTTTGTATACTGAACTTGGAATATAAGGATCGTGCCTCACATTTTTATAGCAACCATGGTAGGACCTCAGCATCTGGAAATTGGTAGATGTTGATAAATGCTCAATGAATTGTTGATGTTATACTACTTCTAGGTTTCTGGAGCAACTATTTTCCCATTCTACTTCGTACGTAGACATTTACACTCAAACACAATATTATGCAGTCTAATCAATGAAAGCCAATGCACTGTGCACAGATTTATCTAAAAGCTCATATCCAGTCCAGCTAAATAAGTAATTCCTATATGGTATTGAAAATACCTGAATGGACATATACAGAGAAAACAGGGACCATCTGCAAACAAGAACAGCCTTCAATCTCACATTAACCTAGCAAAATATGATTGATAAGGACTAAGGAAAATTCAAGAACATAATTGGGCTCTTTCAATGTTATGCAATGATCACAAGTATTTTTCAAAAAGAGTATTACTCTTAATGAGCACTATTAACAATGAAAAAGTTCTGCTCTTAATGGCATAAGAAAGAAAGAAGACTGGCTAAAAGTTGATATTAAGGGCAGAGGAGGAAAAGAAAAGCCAGAAAAAGAGAATGAGAATGAAATACAGCAGAAATCTGCAAGCTGTAATGATGGGCTTCATCTCTCTAGATTATACTTTACTTATCTGTAGCATTTTTTCAGATCTATTTGTGATCCATTTTTTTATGAACGATGACTTTGCTAAAATTCGCTATTCTTGTAATATATTGTTAGCATGGTGATACTTCAAGAAATAGAAAGACCTGCTCTGATAGGATATTTTTATTATAAGTATTTGATATGAAAACCCATGTAATAAAGAATTTAATTGCCCCAAAAGAGATCTAGCCTTTGCCCTTGGTTCCTGGGAGGTAATTACCACTGTTTGCCTGGGGGCCTTGGAATAGCCAGATAGCAACAGTGTGATTTAGAATGGGGGCTGACCGTGCCTTAGAGTGACAGTGGGTATGCCAGGAAGACCAACAATATGATTTACGGTGGGAGCTTTGAGTAATGAAGTATCAATTGATCTAGAGACTGAGATCAACCACATAAACATCAATCAATCAATCAATCAGTCAGTCAATCAATCATATCTACACAATGGAACTCCAGTATAAACTCTGAACTTGAGGCACAAGTAAGCTTCCCTGGTTGGCAGTACCCTGTGGTATTGTCACATGTCGATGCCAGGAGAGTAGCAGGGAGGTGACAACAGAAGTTCTGTGTCTGGTACATCTCATGGGCCCTGTCCCAGGCATCTCTTCCTCTGGCTGATGTTAATCTATACCCTTTCCTGTAATAAACCATAATTGTGAATATAACAGCCTTCAGTGAGTTCTGTGAGTCTTTCTAGTGAATTATCAAGCCCAAGAATAGTTTTGGGAACTTCTTGAACTTGCAGTTGGTATGGGAAGTGAGGGTGATCTTGTATGGACTATTATGGTCTCTCTAAACTTCATTGTTGGATAATTCTCACAGTTGGCCTAAGCTTTTGCAAGACCACAATAGAAAGAGCCCTTTTTGAGCTCACTCGTATATAAATCAACAATTTCTTAATATCTAAGAAAGTACTGTCTAGAAGGTCCAGTAGTATAGATTTTGGGTGATATAAAGGAGAATAAAAATTAACAGCAGCTCTCTGGATCTCAAAATCTAGTGAAAGAGACAAGTATACACTGCAGTTTTAATACAAGACATAATATAGCATGATTTTCTGAAACAGACAGAGAAGAGAAAGCAGCCCCTGACAGCAGGGAGCTGCTTTGGCAGTGACAGCCAGACCTTGGTGTTGCTGGAATCTGGCCTGGAACTCTCAATTAGGCCATTGTTTTCTTTTGCTGTACATGAATAATTTCATAGAACAGCAATATCAAGGAAGGCCACCTTGTGATATGTTAGATTAAGATAAAAACAGGACCACACTATAATCATTTTTGAATAAAGACAAAAGCAAGAACACTATCCAAAGCCCACAAATGACCAAACATCCTCTTTTGTGGCTAATGGGAGCAACTACTGCTGCTTTTTAAAAATAACTTTAGACTTGTTTTGTTCCTCCTTTTAGACAAGATTGATAAAGATGAATAAACACAAAATACCCCCAGCTTCCAAAATATACCCAGTTAAGAGCAAAACTCTTCTTAAATCTAACACTTTCCAAAACCCTTTAAGTCTTTTAACAATTTTTTCACTGAGATCGCCCTCATGTTTCTAATGGTGTGCCCTCTCTCTCATGGCATCAAGTCAGTAACCCAACTTTGTTGGACTATAGCAGTGTTCCTGGCAGTCTTTGACTGATAGGCATCAACAAAGCTGTGGTATGTGTACGACTTTGACAGAGAGATCTTGAACAGAGCAATGACTATCAGTTTACCACTGTTGCTGTAGTGTTTGTTGTGCCTGAATGAGGGGGCTTCACAAAGTCCACACAGCAGATTAGTGACTGAACTGAGATTATCACCGTCACGTCTATCTCCTGGAGCAATGCTCTGTATGTTGCACCATTCTGGTTGTTTTTATTTTCCCTTAACTTTAGTCAATACAGTCGAGAACTAGAATACAACTTAAACTAATGCAATTTAAAATGCTGTGATGTTCAGTAATTAAATATGTGATAAAAATGAAATTCAAAAAACCTTGAGACTTCCTGATTACAAAGTAGATATTAAAAACTACTCTCATTCTTTATTCAGAATGTCAAATCTGGGAGGACAGATTTGAGCTTATATGAGCTTTAGTGTGGTTCTGTTTCAAACTATATAGTTACTTTATCATTCCAATCCAGATCTTGCAATTTTATATTTTCCACAATTAAAGATTATATGTATAAAAAAGTATCCATATAAAACATATGTACATATGTATCCACATATGCATACATAGTTGAATATATACACATATATATTATTGCTCATATATCTTTCAAATTTGTTAATAATAAGAATATTTTCTTTTAGGATTTTTTTTATTCTATGACTTTCCACCCAACATGAAAATAAACCATGATAAAAAGTATTTTTAATAGAAACATTGGTGTTTTTCAAATGTAGTTCTATTAATAAATTAAATGTAAAGGAAGTCAATAATTAAATAAATTAAGGAAATGCTAGGTCTTTTAACAGAGTATTTCTTAGAACCTTTTGTTTATGAATGTATGATGTGAATATGAAGAACAGGAAAACAATGCAGGATGCTTTCATTAAGTACCTGACAGTCCTTCCTATACCTCTTCTCCCTGCCCACTTTCTGCCCACTCTGTGCTCGATGTGGCTCTACTAGTTTGCAGAACAAAATTTGAATCATAATGACTATTTCTTTATTTGCTTCTTTTTTATTTTATTTTTCTTCCAGAAATATGAACAAAATGCTCATTATAATGGCCTTTAAGGTGGAGAATTAGGGCAAGTATGTGATATAAAAATGAAGCTGTAATGTGATTGGGGTAAAAGCATGAAAAACATGATTATTAAAAATGCTATATAATTCCCATTATATAATTGCTATTTGGGAGAAGAGGGAAAAGTGACATTGTTGGAAGATTGATTACAAAGGAAAATAATACTAATGGGTTTTGAAAAGAGAAGAAGGGGCATGGGAAGCATTTAGGTGGAGAGAAAATATTTGCAAACTCAGGGGGAATGTCTTGTGTCAGGTGGAAAGGGAGAGAGGGTAAAGAAAGGGGGCTTAAGTTGTTTGGCAAAATCCTGTAAGGAACGGTTTTGATAATTTATTTGTGATAGTTAATGAAAAGTAAGCTCATTATACAAAAATTGAAATATAGAAAACTATTTTTAAAATCATGATAAGCGTAAGTCCACTTTTCATGAAAACTGCTCTTGTAGAAATTGGTGTGTTAGTTTTACAATTATTTCTTAGGTTTATCTTAAAATTTTCTGGTTTTGTTTGTATATTTGTTTTTGAGGAAGTGTTGGTGAATATTGATTTGTCTGTTTATCTCCAGTAACTTTGCCTCTTCTCAATACTGTGAACTTCTGAGTAGCAGGAATCACGGAGCATTCAATTTTTTGGATACAGTACCCATCACAGCATCTGAGTAGTAATAAATAAACATGTCCTTGAAGGAAAAAAAATAAGCAAATTGCTAATGGGATTGAATCTTTCAGGAGGACTAAGATTTAGAGAGGTAAAATATTACAATTATGCAATTAAATAGCAATAATAACTATAATTTATTGAGTGCTTATTTTATGTAAAGTACTATGTACAATAAAGCCAATTTATATGCATTTACTCCTCATGACACACTCATGACATAGGCGTAATGATTATCCCCATTGATTGATGAGGGAACTGCAGCACAGAATGGTTACGAAACTTGCCCAGCTGGAAATAGGCAACACCTTACGAAGATCCTCTAGTTTCAGATTCCAGGCAGTTACCCACTACATATACAACATTGTTCACCATTGAGAAGTAGTGAGGAATTAAAATAGAAATAAAGTAATAGGGATGGAGCTAAAGGACGGTATGAAGGTAGGATTAGCAGGACTTGAATCCAGTGAAATGACAATATAAAAGAAAAACTTTAAAAATAAATCCAAGGAATATCATTCGAAATTTTCTATTTAAAAATATTTCTTGTTTGCCTATCATGTGCCAGCACTTTGCTAGCTGCTGAAGTCCACTGTGTATAAGGAGGCTCCTGAACAAGGTAGGTAGAACCAAAGATCAAATTACATAATAGAAAAGGAAAAATATAGAGAAAAGAACAGGTTCACAATCGGATTCATTATCATCTTTGATGTACGGCAAAATGCCTTTTCAGTATTTTCAAGAGAGTTTCAGTTTTATTTACCTCTAAATACTACTATTTATAGTAGTATTTAGAGGTAAATTAATAATGACCACAGATTGAGCAATCACTTTGTGCATGACACTGTGCAATGCAATTTACAGTTAATGTTTATTTAATTCACAAAACATGTTAGGATATAGATTCTACAGAAAAGCAATCAGACTCAGAAATTAAGAAAAGTTGCTAAGAACCATGTTTTATACACAAAAGAGCTCAAAACTATCAGACTTAAAATCTGTCTTCTTAATCTATAATCATTACTCTGGAAATATATGATTCATTCAAATCCATATTACCATAAAAATTTACCTTTTTTCATTCAGATGTCAGCGTTCAATTCAAAATTCAGGAGACTCTGGGCATCTGAAATCAGGCAGAATTAAGATAGAAGATACCATAAATTGTAACTCTTCCTTGCCATCAAAATTATGAGAAAAATTTATTTCACCGCAATCACATTCTCTTACGTCCTAAATAAATCGAATTATTCAATAACAAAAATACCTCTCTTGAAGTCTAGGAACATTTCATAAAATATGAATGCCACTCCATTAATTTGCATGCCACATTAATTTGGCCTATATTAATCAATAATTTTAAAGCAAAATGGATGACATGCAGTTGGGAAATATCGTAGATCACAGAAAGCCATAAAAAAATGGCAAAGACCTAATAGGTCACCTAACCCAACTGAACAGTGCAGTCAGATGAGAAAGGAAAGTTAGAGAGATAATAACTCTTCACTGCCTTGAATTCCATTAAATTGAAAAATAAGCAATAGGCAAAAGCCTCATTTAATATTGCTCTGTCTATGTTTCACTATTAATGTGGCCAGGGTTTGTTTTTTTTTTTTGAATGGGAATATGATAAAGTTCAAAGACCACAAAAGTAGACTCTTGTCCCTGTTACTAACTAACTTTATATGTATTAGGAGCATATTGGTTAACAGATGACCATAGGTCATGTGTCTGGCAGAGCAAAGAGAAAGGTGTTCTGTAGTTGCTTTTTGTCAGTGAGTGTTTGCCCCATATTCATCTAAATGCAGTCAAGGGAAGACTAGTAAGAATATTGTAATGAACTAGTCAGGCAAGAAATATAGGTAGCAGTAGTAATGATGATGGTAAATAAGGGTTTTGAACAGGTTTCAAAGTTAGAGCTGACAGGACTTTTTGATGCTTTGATAAGAAGAAAAAGCACATTGTGATGACCACAACAGATTTAACTTGAGCAGTGGGTAAGATGGAATTGGCATTTCCTAAGATGGGGAAAATTTCTAGAAAAGCAGCTTTGGAGTGAGGGATGGAATCAAGAGTTTGGTTTTGAATATAGTCCCTTTGAAAGGTCTTTTAGATATTCAAATAGGAATGCTCAGTAAGCAGTGAATATATGTGTTTAGAATGATACACTTCCAAGATTATAGACAAATCAAAATAACACTTGTGGTGTTTATTTGTTCACATGATAAAACACTTAGAACTTAATTGATTCAAGTAGATTAGACAAGTATAGTAAGTATAATAAGATTGTGAGAATGTGAAAATTATGAAGATAGGCGAAAAAAAAGAGTTTAAGAGAAAAAGTATAACAAAACAATAAAAACTTTTAGAATGGAAGTGTTTTTCTTTTCTGTTTTCTGTAATGTGACACTTTGCTAATTTAAAAGTCACAATTATGCTTTATCTGGAATACAATTTCTCCCTAACTAATACCCCTCTCCAATTTATTTTTGCCAGGTTCAAATCTATGACCCATGTGGGAAGAAAACAATACTTTAAAAAGGAAGAAAATATCTGATCATGCCTCTCCCAGACCAGTACTTAACACATTATACTGGATCAAACTTTAAACTACTCAAGTCTAAAATCTTTTACATAGGGAGGAGATTAAGGAGATTTTCCACCATCTTCTTACCATTTTCACTCAGTGCATCTCCCTACCTCACCCTCTGGTTAACTGTGGTTTCATTGACCTTCTGACATTCCTCTAGTGCTTCACGGACCTTGAATCCAAGTTCTTCTGTGTACTTCTCCTTCATGCTTCCTCTATTCTACTGTTAACTTTCAAGTCCTCCCAAATGTCATTCCCTCTAAGTATTTCCTTCCCTACTTACTCTTAGCTATTGTCCAGTCTTCAGCTACAAAATCTGGTGGCTCTCTACTCTCTTACTTTATAGATCTTACTATAATTATGACTAAGTAATCACTTATGTAATAATCTGCATGAATTCTATTGGCCCTGTGGGATTACCAGGTCCCTAAGGGCAGGATATATACCTGCTAATTCACCCTTTCAGATGCAACACTTAGTAAAGCGCTTTGCATGTAGTAAGTGGAAAGTAGTATGCAACATACATGCAAGAAGAAACAATTGTTTCAATGTAATGTCAAGAATTGATAAAAGAGGAAGGATGATTACAGAGATAAGATGCAGGTGCAGATCTTCCTAGATGTCTCAGTCTAAGATTTTAAAATTAAAATTTCATGCTTTGAATTGTTTTTAGCCTTAGATAAGTAAACCCTTAATATCTGACATTTTGCAATTAATGCTATTTTTTTCCAGTAAGTTATTTGTAGTTCTTTTTGCTTCTAGTCATTTTTCATAGAATGATCTGAATAGAAATGTCTAAACAAAAGAATATCTGCTGATATTCCTGTGTATGTATAAAAAGTCCACAGGTATGGCTTGATGGATAGAGTAATTAGCGAATTAAATTTCAAAGGGAATTAAAGGAGTTTCCATTCATATCTATGAATGTGTTTGAATCCATTGCATAAACACTTAATATTGCTATCCATGTAAAGGGGAAATGAATATAACTAAATTAGATTAATTGGATAATCCAGACACAAATAGTTTAATAGTTTTGAATTTTAAAAGAGTGAAACAAATAGAGAAATAAGAAATATAGGTGACAAACTATGGGAGGAATTAGGAAATTTTATAGATTGTCAAAGCAAAAATTACACTGGACAAAGTTAGAAAGATAAAGAGTTATTCAAGGCTATGGCGATGAGAGGGACCAGAATGCAGTGTTACTAAACTCTGCTGAAACAAGGGGGCAGGGACATTTTTAAGAGTTGGGGATGAGGGGATCATAGGTCATCTGTGATTGCAAATTGGTGTTACTCAAAGGAAAAGTAAACTTTTTCATATCTTCAGGATAGGAGGTTGTTTTACAGCTTGGAGCAAGGTGCCTCTGGAGGTTAGGCTCTTCCTTTACCACAGAAACTGGGACATTAGCGGCGTTATCTTCTTTAATGACTGCATTTCAAAAGGAAGTTTCCCTGGTGTTTGAGAAAGCGGTCACAAAACTGACAAGAGCGCTTTTGAAAGGTTGACATCTCAAAGGGACAGAGAAATAATTTTCCATCGCAAGTTCTTTTGAAATAATGATTTAAGAAAAGGGAAGGAAGGCATCTCTGCACTTAGACCAGGTGGGTTCCTTAGGTGCAGGGCTGAGGGAGAGGTCAGTCACCCAGAGGCAGGAAGAAACATCTTGTCTAAAGTTCAGTGAAGCTGTGGGAGACGTGACACTATCCTGGTTGAAATCTATGATTGAGGAGACTGTGAAGAGACTTTTATTTTACATGAAGTCAATGTAATAAAATGTTTCAAAGCTAATAATGGAAGACACATTCAGAAAATAAACGTAGAGACCACTGAATTCTGTTGGGTATTGAGAATGTTAATCATCATTTTAAGGTGTCATTTAATGCATGTAAAAGGCAAATAACATTTTTGAAGACTTTTAGAAAAAAATGGGATTTTAAAGGGATAAGTAGACACCATTGAAAGCTAATTATTGATGAAATTAATAGCTTTTCAAACTGTATATTGACAGAAAACTCACTTATAGAGTCCTGAAACTGAAAAAAAATTCTTTAAAAAAGTTGATGATATCAATTGAAGAAAAGTTAGAAATAGCTATATTATCTGGCTCTCTTCATTCAGGAATTTATTTTTCTCCTAGTTTCAGATTTGATAATCTCTTTCAAAAATCTTCAGAAAGGAAACATTCATTCATTAAAAATAATTGGCTACATAGTATATACTTGTTACCAGGTTTTTATAGACATCAAATTCCCCCTCCTCTACTAGAAGCTTTACCAAGCTGGGTTATGTTGTTATACAGTTGTATACAGTTGTTGTATACAGTCTGTTAAGTAGAGAGGATGCTCTGATGAGCCAAACAAATCTCCATTTTAAAAATGAGACACTCATTCTCCGAGCTTCTAGGAATGTTGACTGGCTGACAGTTCTCAGCTGAAACCTTTTCTGGGAATTGCTCTCTCCACAATATACTACCTCACCCGAGATCAAGCTCTTCTCCTGGTGACATAGTAAATCCACTGACTACTCCATGAGAGAGGAAAGAGATAAGAGTGTAAATGAATAGCCCTTTGCTCAAAGTGGGATAATTTGAAGGTCAATCACAGTTCCAGGTCACCCCTTGGATCGGCTGTGGCCTTTTTCACAAGTGCATTTCAGTTCAACTTCTCTCTGTGATCCTACTTCTTTCACTCCTTCACAATGAGCAAACCTCCAGTATACAAATCGCAACCTGAGTTTGCTACTCAGGAAACCCAACCTATGGTAGGTGGTTCCAAAACTTACCTGAGGAAGCAGACTGTAAAAGGATATTTTACAGCTGGATTACTCACCAGCCAGCGAGCAATGAGGACCCCTTAACTTCTGGTAGGAGGAGCAGTGATAGTCCCTGACAAGCTGTAGCATGGCATTGGTTAAAGTTTTCCCTGGTGGTGACCTGGGCTGGAGTATAGATGGAAAGGAATGCACTGGCCAGTGGAATATCTCACGCTTTCGAGAGATTAAGGAAAAGTAAATAGTAATTATTTAAAAAAATGGGAATATGATGGCTATTACTGAATTTCATTAATGCACTGCAAAAAGGCAAAAGCCAAGCTAAGAAAGCTTATTCAACAGTTGAAGGCAAAGTGTGAAAGTCAGAGGGCCTCCCTAGTAGAATATAAAGAGAGCTAGATCTCATGTCAGAGAGCAGGAAAATCTGAAGATGAGGTCCACAACTTAAATAAACCAGTAGCAGGATTCCACAGAAGGTTAAGTTCTCAGTCACAGCAAGTCTGCAATGTCAACTTCAGGGCCCTAGTTTGGCAGGCTGAATCTAAGATTTTGAATGAGGACATCTGGATTTATAAACTTGGAAACCTTGAAACCTGAGATTCCTCTGAATCCTCTAGCACTACGTAAGTGGCCCCCTCCTTTCTGGTAGGAGGCCAACACTTACTCATTTCATGAAGATGATGTAAAGCCCACTAGAACACAAGGCAACATATGGACCCACTGTGATCTTCTTTTCTGGTAACCAGATCAATAATTACGATCAAGTTGCAACATAATCCGATAAGGCTTTTGCTAATACTAATAAAGGAAGAAAGAAATTATATTGCAAGGACCTGTAGGACCAGTAGGACCTAGACAAACTTCACTGGTGAAGCTAGAAGAGGGCTAATTCTTGAGGATGCTGGATCCAGGATTCTATAATGGTAATATATAAAGAAATTGACTGTAGAATGTATTTCTAAAATATGAAAAAGGGAAAGTTTCCCAACACATTTATTTATTTTTGTAAGCAAGTATGATCTCTATGAACCTCTGCTAACCTCTGACTTTTCAATGGTAAGCTTCCTATAGGGTGGCCAATTTGACAATGAATTTCAAGTAAATTTTTTTTTCACAAAGAAGTTGATCTGAAAATCTATTTACATAGGTATGATCACCAAGTACTGTTAAAGAAAAATATTAAAGTAATGAAGACATTGCACAGATAAATTTGATGTTAAGCCTCCACAAAACTCATTTCAGTTAGCCATATCTCAATCGTTGCTATGCGGAAATTTTTAACATGACTGAATGATTGTGAAATATATAAATTTACAGCTATAGAAATGTCAAAGACAAGCAAGGCTTCAGGGAGGGCCTTACTTTTGGAGATGCATCTGCCTAGCAAACACAGTCTTATCATGTCATTTCTGGTCAAAAACACTCATTGCTTTCCAGTAGCCCTAGGGTAAAATCCATACTTCTTGGCAAGTCACGTAAGTTCCTTCACAATCAGCTTCCTATCTACCACTGCAGGTTCATCTTCCCCTTTCTCACATCAGCTTCACTCCACAACCTCCGTGAACAACTTGATAAGAACAAGCCAGGGTGTCTTCTCATCTTCCTGATTTTTCAAATGCTGCTTTTGGTTTCAAATCCATGCCCTGATTCATTCCTCCCGTCTACTGCAGGTCCCACATACAGGCACATTTTATCTAGTTATCTTGCAGTTGCTCTTGATTTGTACACACTCTTCTCAGAAATGTACCTTCATTTAAACTGTGTGAGTTTCCCTTTCAATGGGCAATCAATTGAAAGCCTTAAAATGGTATGTTCCACAAGAATATTTAAGCAGGTAGATAAATTCCCTTTTCCTACTCTAATGATAATTGCATCAAAATATTTTGATCTTGTTTAATAAATGTTAACAAGCTCTTATTTGTCAACTCCCTCTTCTGCCGGTCATCCTCAAAAACCTCGTGCAAAGAGCCTAATATAATTGACTAGGTCACTAAGAAGGCAAGAAGATGCCCCTGACCTCTGTGGAAAAGGGCATGGTTATTCTCAGGGGGGCTTAACAGCTCGTGTTTTGGAATGGACAACCTCCCAATAGGGCCATTTTCCCCATTTTGTGGTTATTTGATTAGCTTTTTTTTCAAAGGGTAACTTTATCTCATTATTCTAGAAATGCCTTTAACATTTCTCCATTGCCTGACTACAGTAGAACATAAAATTGCGTGTATGTGTGTGTATATTTATATACACACACACACACACACACACAATAATGTTTTTCCACCCTTCCATAGGCACAGTGACATATACCAAAAGAGCAGATGTCATGGGGGCAGTCTGCTACAGTGTAAGCAGGAGTTTATCATCTCTAGAGAATTTAAAACATCAACTTGGATTATATTTGTGTTTAAAATTTACAGAGTGTAACATGCAAGCTGTGAGGCATACTACCTGAACTAAGTGCAAATTTTAACTTCATGTGAAGTATTTTATTGAATTTGAATAATATCTTTTAAATATGAAATTATTCTTTTTAAAACGAAGGGCTTGTTTTAAAACAAAAGGAAAGATTAAAAAAGTAGAAATTGTATTGTTATTCCGTTATTGTGGTGGACCATTAAATGTACACCTTCTTTCAAAAAATGCATTAATGCAATATAAAAGTTTTATAGTTTCTCTCCTTATTCCCTATAATATGTATTTTATTAATTATTTTACCTTTTTCTGGAATTACTGAAAATAATTTTCTCATATAAAGTAAGGGATTAAAAAGCAATTGACTCCCATGTCCAATATACTAGGTACCTCACAGCGTAGACAGATCATTGGAAAACTATCCAAAGGAACTCAGCCAGAAGAGTTTGTTCAAGACCCCATAGCACATTAACTTATTCTTTCCTTTATTTATTTCGTCACTGAGCACCAGATATATGCCAAGCACTCTGCTGAAGCCTGCAGATACACAAAGGTAAGTGACTAATCTCAGAGGGTGTTTAGTGTAATAGCAGAGGCGAGACAGAAAATTCAGTAAATATAATAATAAGCAGGAATCTTTGCTCTGTTTGTTGAGTTATCCCAAATGCCTATTCTAGTAGGCATTAAATAAATATTTTGTATGAATACATGCTATGAAAAAACATACACAGGTACAAAGGAGCATTTGAGGAGAACTGGGAGATGTCAAGAGGTGGTGGGGGGGAGGGAGAAAATGTTTCACAGAGGCAGTGATACAAGCTGCCTAATGTTTACAGATCAGTGAAAGTAAATGACTGTCATTTCAGCCACTGGGTTTTGGGGTGATTCTTTATACAACCTTAGTGTGACCATGGCTGAACAATACAGACGCATAGGGGAAGGTTTGGGATAGGGGAGACTGGGAACTGGGAGATGGTGGGTTAGGACACAACTGCAGTAGACTGGGCAAGAAATAATCAGTTCTGAACTAGGGCGGGAGTAGTGGCAAATGAGAAGAGGGGACTAAACTCAAAAAAGAAGCCCAAACTGTATGATCAGACAACCATTTTAGATGGTTCCAATTTTAGAATTCTGTAAAAGTTTAAAAACCCTTTTCCTAATAAATAGTACTGACTCCTTCTTAGAATTAGCGTATTTGGAGAAAAGCCAATATCTATGGAAAGTTCAATTACTGCATTACCACCTGATCATTATAATTGATCCAGGGACACTGAGTGGGTCCCTGCCTTCCTGGATGTGAACATTAATAAGATATGACTTTATAGCCATTCCCAAGCCAGTTGCTCTGTATACTGCCAAGAGTACAAAAATACCAGACCACCCAGCACTATAAATATTTTTACATGTCAAAAAATGGAATGAGGCTATTAAAAAAGATATACAAATTTAATCCAAGACAGAGTTTACTTTCCTAGGGGGGAAGGTAAATTACAGCCTTTCATAATGAAACTGATGTTTATAAGCACAAGCACTAAAATCAAATTCATAAGCCAACTCCTTTCAGACAGAATACTCCTTACTATTTATCACAGATTATTTTGTTCCAGTTTTTAAATGATTTCCTGGGGATTTGCAGTGGATTCTTATTTCCTTATAGCATATATAATTTGCATTAGTCTCTCTAAAAAAATAAAGGACAGTTTTTCAGTTTGGTCAAAATAACAAGAGCAAGATCCTCTGAATTTCTCTGATATTTGTCATTTTCTCTGACCATTTGCAGCTGTGTAGAATCATTCTTTTCTATGGCTATTTTATTTTGCACTTTTCTTTGTGCTACAGAATCTCAATTCAATAAGAAAGTTTAGAGTTATATAGTCAAACGAGTACCAACAGGTTTCAAAGATCCTAAGTGTTTGCAAAGGTAATAATTGGATTTAAGAGTGATGTTCCACAAACCAAAAGCCTAAATACAATTACATATAAACACTTCATAATGGAAGATAGGTATACCTGAACCCGTTTTTTGTTTGAGTTCAACCATACGTACTTTTATTAACTCTGTGTAGTCACTCTAATTATCTCATTCTGAGCATAAACTTAGATTTGCAGCTAGATATTCATTTTAAAAATCTGATAACTAAAAACTAAAAAGCAAATTTTAGGTAAGACTTAAAAGTAGACTTTATAAGCCACTGTATAAATTTGATCTTTTTAATTTACTAAAAAAATACCTGTGGTCAAATGATTAAACAAATTATGTAAATGTTTGATATTTAATAGTGAATTTTCTTACTGATTATTGGTTAACACAGAATCTTTCATTTTGATAATATGTATTAAGAATATTCATACACTTCAAACCACCTCTTAAAACCTATCCCGTGAAAGTAATGTGAAGTAACTAACAATGTTTATATACAAATATTTTCATTAAAATATGTAATAATAAAATAGAAAACTGTAAATAAGGAAAAGCAAAATAAAAAAGACTAAATTTAAAGGATTACTATACAAGTATAAATTATAATATATCATCTGAATATGTACCCATTATAATGTTTACTTAAAGAGTATTGTAATGTACAAAAAGCCAATTTTATAATATTAAGGGAAAATTACAAAATGCAAGATAATATCTACAGTTACAAAACGTAAAAATGATATCTGCAATTTAAAACAGACTGGAAGTAAAATGTAAACATATTATAAGTAGCTGAATCTGTTTCCCCACATTTTCATATCAAACATCTTCTTAATGATATTATTTCACTATACCTACTTAACATATGTTTGTAAAATTACTTATATACTATTAATTTCTATTGAACTTTTTCTAGGTGTGTGAAAAACGTTTCTCAGAACATGACACAAAGAATGTCATTATTGCAGTTTGATTCCTATAGCTAAATATGTTAAAGTATACAACGTTTGCCTTGATGATTTGAATTTTGCACCAAATTTGTTCTCTGATTATATTCCTTATGGGATTTTCTGGCCATATCCATCATCGTTAATACTCAATTTTTTTTAACATCTTTATTGGAGTATAATTGCTTTACAATGGTGTAATACTCAATTTTTTATATATGATCAGTGCTGGAAGTCTCTCCAAAGGAGGGCTGCATTAGATTTTACCTTAGTGCCATTTGCTAGTTAAATCACTGAACCAAAGTCCTTGGGAGAAAATTTAGTGTGTTAAGGATGAAACATGATGGTGAAAACTATATGGAATTTTTAATCAAACAGACTTTAAATCTTACCACTTACTAGCCATGTAGTAATACGAGCTGGGTATTATTATTATTTTTAAAATTTTTATTGGAGTATAGTTGATTTACAATGTTGTGTTACTTTCTACTGTACAGCGAAGTGAATCAGTTATACATATATTCACTCTTTTAGATTATTTTCTCATATAGGTCATTACAGAGTATTGAATATAGTTCCCTGCGCTATACAGTAGGTCCTTATTAGTTATCTATTTTAAATATAGTAGTGTGTATATGTGAGTCCCAATCTCCTAGTTTATATTTCCTTCCTTTTCCGCCCTGGTAACCATAAGACTGTTTTCTAAATCTGTGACTCTATTTCTGTTTTGACTCTATTTCTGTTTTGTACCATTTTTTTTTAGATTCCACATATAAGCGATACCATACTGTATTTGTCCTTCTCTGTCTGACTGACTTCACTCAGTATGACAATCTCTAGGTACATCCATGTTGCTGCAAATGGCATTATTTCATTCTTTTTCATGGCTGAGTAATATTCCATTGTATATATGTGCCACATCTTCTTTATCCATTCCTCCATTGATGAACATTTAGGTTGCTTCCATGTCCTGGCTATTGTAAATAGTGCTGCAATGAACACTGGGGTGCATGTATCTTTTTGAATTATTGTTTTCTCTGGGTATATGCCCAGGAGTGGGATTGCTGGATCATATGGTAGCTCTATTATTATTATCATTATTCACATTTTACAATTGAAGTTAAGTAACAATGGTACATATCTTACACTTACGAAGGTAAAGTGCTTGTCTAAATTTATGCTAGTGTGCAGTGTGGACTAGATATAATCCAAGCTTTTGATTTCACAGATGGCAGGTTTACATACCATATGATAATGCCTGTTCACTTTATGTCTCTGAGGCATATGCAAAATCATAAACACAGTTATTTTTTCAGGGACACTGTGAAATAGCTGCAGTAAATAATAACTATTAGTTATGTGTCCACAAGTAATAATAATAATAATAAACAATATAGTCATCCACCTTTTAATATTAATTTATCAGTTTGTTTTAGATTCCAGCCCGTATAAGTAAAGACTCATTGTTAGCCATTGCTAGAAATTTTTAGTATTTTTGCCTTTTTTTTTAAACCCAGAATCCTGGCCAAACCAAGAAATGTTTCTCTCTGTACAACTGAATAGAGTGAATAGTTTTTTCCCCCTAGTTAATGTTTTCATCCAGTTTTAAATTTTTGAATATCCCAAATTGCTGTAGGGTCTTATTCCCAACTCTACACTCCATGTAGGCTCAAGATTTTATCTCCTTTTCCCATGTGACTATAATGCCCCAACTCCTCTGTTACAAACCAACAAACCCCTCAAAATAGCCACTGACTGCAAGGTCTGATTTATACATCATGGTCTGATTTTTTGTTCTCTTTTCACTTGTGAAAGGAAAATAATTCTTCACCTGCACACCAATGCTCACATACATATATTTTATCTTTTTCACACATATACATACAAACACACGGTAGTGTGGGTTGGAACATAGAACTTTTCTGATACTTTGATAACAAAGTTCAATGTCAAATTGTAGGGGATTTTACAAATTGATGTTTGTTGCTAGATTAGCATAAAGTACAGATTAAAACCTATAAATAAGAATATTTTATTCTGGGTTCATGCATAGACATCCTAATGTTCAACCAACCTTCCTGAATTGATTTTAGAGATTTCTGCAAGTAGTTATTTCCTTCCACTTTTTCACTGATGCCGGGTCTCTTTATTACAACAAAGTTCGTTACTTCTCAAGGAAAAGCACACTTTTTATGGAACAGATTTTAAATTGCTTTGTGATAAGAAACCCAATGATGCATATAATTACATAATTCCTTGACACACACACACACACACACACATACACACACACACACATACACTTCTTCATGGTCTACGAAACAGTATCACATTTATTATCTCATTTCAGTATTAGAACGACACTACGGAATAATCAGGATAAAGACTGGACCTCACTTTGAAGATGGGAAAATACACAAAAAGGGAATGAGAAGTTACTAGTGTGAATTAGTGGTTCAATCAGGACATGTATCCAATTATTCAGGTACTTTTAAATTATATATATTTTTCTTTAAGTGACTAATAGAACTCTCCCTGATAGGAGATTTAATAATGAAACTATAAAATGGGACCCTAGGCAGCCACTTACTTATGCTTTTGACCCATGGTGGTCTAAAGAGATGATCATTTATTAATTAATTCATTCAATAATTTAAATGTTTAATTATGTATTGAGTTTCTACAATGTGACAAGAATTAGGTGAGAAACTATATGTTTTACTCTCATTTAAATATTTAGATGCTTTATTCTCCAGATACATAATGTACTAACAGATGTACTTTAATCAGTTCTGTTTCTGCATTGTAGAGAAAGTTAATGACACAAGTAGCAATCAAGGATAATCATTGTTACTTGGTGCTACAGATGAATCATACCTCGCCCCCATGGAATAACACAGATGTATGATTACATATTTAACTCCTGTCCGAGACGCAACTCCCAGGAAGGCTTTCTCTACCTCTTCAGCATCACCCTGACCTTATTCTTCCAATCACTGTCGGGATACAGATTGAAATAAATGTGATAATGGAGACAGTATTTGAAATTGGGATAATCTAAGATACCAAGTAGCTATATTTAGTGCTCACTCCATTTTATGCCATTAAATGTATGTCTTTATATAAATTCATTTGTGAATATAACTTCCTCATTTGTTTACTATAAGGACAAATTCCAGATCTGAATACTACCATGCCCAGGACAAATTTTGAAAATTTGGTTTTCCATAAACGTAGTTGCTTTTTGTTTGTTTACCCCAAGTAGATGATCAGGCTTATATGAGAGATTTTTCTTTTGCCATAAATATATTTCACTAGGTGAATAGTATATAATGCCTCAATATAAAATTCTAATATAATAATTGGTTTTGAGGAATAATCTGTCCAAACCTTCACAATATAAAGTTACTATTAGTGGCTTGTAGTGTGTGGTGTATTTCAGTTTTTTATAATGAATATAGACGGATGGAAGGCAAGGTTAAATGACCACCACTGCGTGGCAGGTTAATAAAAAGATACATCATTAGTGCACTTAACACTCCAACCAAATTTTTTTTTTTTAATTAATTTATTTATTTATTTATTTTTGGCTGTGTTGGGTCTTCGTTTCTGTGCGAGGGCTTTCTCTAGCTGCGGCAAGCGGGGGCCACTCTTCATCGCGGTGCGCGGGCCTCTCACTGTCATGGCCTCTCTCGTTGCGGAGCACAGGCTCCAGACGCGCAGGCTCAGTAGTTGCGGCTCATGGGCCTAGCTGCTCCGCGGCATGTGGAGTCCTCCCAGACCAGGTCTCGAACCCGTGTCCCCTGCATTGGCAGGCAGATTCTCAACCACTGCACCACCAGGGAAGCCCCAAACAAATTTTTATTTAAGAAATGAAGACATTCCTGTAGTTCTAATATAAAATCTGAAAATTCGAGTATGGTACCTTGAAGTCATACACATATAGATTTGTTTCCCATTTCTACCATTTGCACAATTCGGCTTCTCTGAGTTTACATTTATTCACTGTGTTGTAATGATGATAGAAAGCAACCACCTTAGGGGTTGCTTTGGTGATTAAGTAATATGTATGTACATATATATATGTATATATACACACATAGTTATACATATATATTTATAGTTATATATAGTTATATATTTATGGTTTTATATATATAATATATATGTAGTTATATATTTATATACAATAGCTTATCAAAGTACATGAGAAAACACAGGTACTCATCAAATATTAGCCAGTTATTACATTTTCAAAGGTTTCTACTCCCTTTAAGTACTCTTTAAGGCCATACATGTAAAATAGACATAATAATAGTAGTTTCTTAGCCTGTCAGTGAGGTTCAGGATATTTGTGCTGCTTTACTATGAATCCAGTAAGTCAAAGAGTGTTTACAGGCTTTAGAAACGTCATCCCTTAGTTAAGAAAAATATCCATCTGTGACATTATCCTTTACAACATTAAGACCAATTAAAACAGAAAATATTACCTGCTTATAATCAAAGTAGAACAATTTGAAAGTTGTGAATTTAGTTTAATTAGAAATTTAGCTGAAATAATAGGATTGCTACCATTAAATGTATCAAGAGATCATTTAACAAAATTGGTAAGACAAAGTAAAAATAGAAAATAAGAAACTCAGCTTTCTCCCCAAGTAGTATTTAAGATCATTTATTTCAGATCAGACACAAGGAAAAGGCCACTTACTAAATATGAACAGTAATTTTCATGTTCCTTATCAAATAGATTATTATAATTTTTGTTGCAGAGAATTTAATGTATTGCATGAGAAGTCAGTTAGAAGTTCTTCCTGTTATCTGCTGTTTCCTGACATTTTCTCATGACCCTGTGTAAGGAGAGTCTCTAAGGAGAATATTATCAGTTCTTTACATTTGACTATAATCAAACAACATTTCTACGAGCAAGAACTCCCCCCCACCCCAAATCACCATCATACACCAGTTTTCAGCCCTAAATTCAGTGCATTGAACTTTATGGCAAATGGCAGGCATGATGCAGCCTAATAAAAAGTGGATTCTCAGGCTGAGCCTTTGCATCGTAAGGACAATGCATCTTATTAAGCCTCAACATGTCTGCTTGGTGATTCTCTCCCAGTTGCCAGAAAAGATGGATGAGATGCACATTATGTTCATTCAGCAAACCAACATTTATTAACATGAAGTAGAAACCAATAGAGATTTCATCAGTCTGGAGGAAAAGGAAAAAATTAAATAAATAAACATAATAAACTATAAACTATGAAGGAAAACTACCAGGGATATATATACACGCACTCAAACACTTCAAAAAACAAATTGGAAATGTCCAATCAGTAAATTTCAATATTTTAAATTTGTATTTTATAATGTTATGTATGTAAATTGGATTCACTGACTATTTCTAAGCAAATTAAAGTATTGTTACTGAAAGTGGGCGTCTTGCTGCCCACTACTCAAAAGCCAATAAAGAGGCAACGGTTGGCGAAAAGGAAAGTTTCCTTTATTTCAGAGGCCAGTAACGGGAGGAGGGGAGGAGGGCGGACTCCTGTCCAAAGGTCGACTCCCCCCCAAACCTCCCCCACCCCCGCTCACAGTCAGTGGGCAAGAGCTTTTATAGATGGAGGGAGGGGCTACATGCAGAAACAGCACAGTCAGCTCGGACCATCATCTTGAAATTAGTCGTGCGGTGGTCTGATCAGCGTCATCTTGATTGTTTAAAGAACAATTAGTCTTTAGTTCCAGGGTTGGTTTGTTCCCATTTCTTTGAGGCCAGTTCTCAGAATTGTGGCAGCTTATGTCATGGCTACAGTCTGGTCATCATGTAGTTAGTTAACTTCTTCCACCTGGTGAGGGTTTCAGTATCTATAAGTCAGCTCAGTGGATACGGCTCAGAATATTATGTATAGCCCTTGAGGTGGAAGTAAAGGTCCTTGACGTTGCTTAATGACTATTATTATCTGGTCTCCTTGGACTGTATTCCTTTGTTTCTGCAATTTTTCTCTGATTAACTTATTATTTGGCTAAAGTTTTTCTACAGACAAAAGGCAGGCTGAGGACATGGGGGGCAAGGATTATAGGGTCCTGCTCCATTTCAGCATCAAATATATATATAATTCTAACCAGTTGGGGAATTAAATATATCAGTATTTCACAATATGGTGAAACCAGCTCCAAAATTTTCAGGTGCTCAGCATTCTCACTAACTTTAAAAATAATTTTTAGACAAGAGGAATTTCTAACTCGTACAATCCCCACAAGCATCTTCATTTTAGAAATGTAACTATTGTTTGCTTTTATTTCCATTACAACTGGTAACTAACCTCTTATCTAATGAATTTGTATATGGCTTTTAGATACGTGTTAAACAGGGAAACATTTAAAGAAAGATGATTCAGATGCATCTACTAGTATAGACCTTCATAAAAAGTCAGTCCTTTCTCGGGCCTGGGTGGAGTTTTTCACATAAAAGTGTTTGGGTTCTGTATTCAGTGATTTTAATTGCTATGGAAATCAGATGTTTGTCCCAGATAGGTTTCTCTCAATCCTGCTGAGATTTTGCTGCAAAGGCAGAGAGCTGTTAAGGGTCACTAAGTTTCTTGTACATACTCAGCTTTTCTTGACATTTGATGAGAAGAAATGAAAAGTTTGCTGATTCCTAGGTTTCAGGATCTTTGTCAATCCTCTGCCATCCAGTAGAAGAAGAAATAAAGAATAATTCTAGAAAAAGTCAGTTCGGGCTTTTTTTTAATTTATAAAGTTTATATTTTTTGAAATAGTCCAAATAATGAATACATCATATTTTAATTAGAAAATAAGAAAAATATTACAAAGCAAGCAAATAAAAAAAGCACTATGAAGCAAAACTTCATAATGTTTTGACACTTTCATATCCAAAGTGTTTTTAGCATGAAATATGTAATTATCTCATAGAAATCAATCTATACATGCACTTTTATCTTTTTTTTAACTTTACATAAAATCATGAGTGTTTCCTATGTATTCAAAAGTTCATTTTAGTTGTTTTTTTTTTTAACATCTTTATTGGAGTATAATTGCTTTACAATGGTGTGTTAGTTTCTGCTTTATAACAAAGTGAATCAGTTATACATATACATATGTTCCCATATCTCTTCCCTCTTGCATCTCCCTCCCTCCCACCCTCCCTATTCATTTTAGTTTTTAATGTTTGTGTGCTTGTGCCATCATTTATTAATTTCTTTATATCTGGGTGTTTGTAATGATCACTGTGTGGTAATTATTGCTAGCTTTTTGTTGTTATCACAAACTCTAAGGCAGTCTCCATAAACACCGTCTCCTGGGGTTCACAACTTTCAATATTCCCTCCTCTTAGTGTGGGCAGGACCTGTGTGTGACTCGCTTCTAACTAATAGCATACAGCATAGAAAACAGCGTGTGATTATGCTACATAAGATTGTAATATTTACCTTGCTAGAAAATTCTGTGGCTGCCTCTGAAGCAGCAAGCTGCCATACTAGGAGTTGCCCTACAGAGAGGGCCACATGGCAAGGAACTGAGGTACCTCTGGCTGACAACCAGCAGGAAATCAGGGCTCACAGACTGGCAGCCTGCAAGGAGCTGAATGCTCCCAAATGTGTGAGGTTAGAGGCAGATCTTCCCCAGCTGAGCCTCAGAGGAGAGCCCCGCCCTGGCCTAAACCTCAGCTGCAGCTTCCCCAGAGGCCTTGCTAAGTCATCTGCAGACTCCTGAACCACAGAAGCTGTGAGACAGTAAATGCATGCTAAGTTTTTGATAGTATTGCTATGCCACAGTAGAAAACTTGTAAAAATGTTATAAATAATGTGGAGATGAACCACATTATACAAAAAATCACTGTTCTGCTCTAAGTATATTTCTGAGGACATACTTTTAGAATAGATTATTAATGGCCTAAAAGATATTAAACATTTTAATAGTGCTGACTTTAAAAACGTATCTACCATACTATCCCCAAAGAAAAAACTTTCTATTGTGAAAGTACTTTTACCCTGGAAAATTTAGGAAATATGATTATATCAGCAAATTTCATAAGAAAAACATGAATAATCTTAAATGTCCGTTGTTACTGTATGCCAGACACTGTTCTAAGCACTTTACATGCCTTAACTTACATTGGATTTGCTCACAATCATGTGAGAACTATACTATTATCACACCCAATTTACAGATGAGAAATTTGAGATGAAAGGGGGGGTTTGCTAACTTGTCTAGCATCACAAAGCTCCTAAAATGTTGAGCTGGGATTCTGAGCCAGGTAAGTAGTCTCTAAAAATGTCCTCTTAAATACTTTGCTCAAATGCTTGCTAAGTAAATGGACAATGTATACCTACAAAATGCTATAAATATGTTAAAATATGAAAATATCACCAAGATAACCCTTCAGAATCACTTATTACTACTGGATCTTGTTGAAGTTCTATTGAGCTAGGGCATTTATTGACTGTGCCTCACCGTTTGTTCATTTATTCATGTGGCAAATATGAATGGATCATCTGCTAAGTCCTGGGCATGATAGTAATAAACAAATATGGGTTCAGAGCATGCTTCTAGCATGGAAGGATGGATATGATAAACTAAATTCCACAATTGTGAAGTGCTCTGAAACAAAACACATGGCTATTTAAGAGGATATAATGAGATCTGGGGAGTAAGGTCAGGCTTCTTTGAGGAAGGAGTGACATCTGAAGGATGAATAGTAATTAATTACATAGAAAAAAAGAGGTTGACATTCCACACATAGAGGACACCATGTGTACTGGCCCTATCCATAAGGAACACGGTTATTTCATAACCTTGAAAGATGACCCATGTTGTTAAACAATACAAAGGGAGACAGAGAGTGGCATAAAATATAGCTGGTGAGATATGCAAGTGTAGAGCATGAAAAGCTATATAGATCTACTAAATATTTTTGTCTCTATCATAAAAGCAATAGACAATAATTGAATAGATTTAAACAAGGAGGCCTCATGTTCATATTTGCATTTAACATAAGACACTTCAGGATAACTCAGCTTACAGAATTGACAGGGCACATGATATGGACCTATCCTAATAAACTGCTCAATCAGAAAAAAAGGTTGGACAAAATTCAAACTCTATCTGCTTGTGGGCTGAAGAGCTAATGACAGTGTTAAGAATTACTGGGATAAAATTCTGCAAGGACAGTCCCAGGGTGTGTCTAAATCTGCTCAGGCAGCTGTAACAAAGTACCATCGACTGCAAGGCTTATTATAACAGAAATTCATTTCTTATGGTTCTGGAGACTGGAAGTATGAGATCAGGCTGCCAGCAGAGTCAAGTTCTGGTGAGAACCTGCTTTTTGGTTCATTGACAGCCATCTATTCCCTGTGTCCTTACAGGATAGAAGGAATGAGGGAGCTCAATGGAGTCCCTTGTATAAGGGCACTAATCCCATTCATGAAGGCTTTACCCTCATGACCTAATCACCTCCCAAAGGCCCACCTCTTAATACCATCATATTGGAGGTTAGGATTGCAATAAATGAATTTTGGGGGAAGAAAAATATTCAGTTTACAGCAGGGTAGAATCAAGTATGGGGATCTGCTTTTATCTCTGAGGCCAAGTCTAGCATGGGAACCTAAGAGTTTAGAGGCTAAGACTTGTTAAGGCCTCTCCAGGTTAAGGGCTAAGGGATCAGGGTTCAGCTCCCCCTAAAGTTTAGGAAATAGCCCTACAGAGCCTTCTTCCCATGAGAGTGAAACAGCCAAGGTTTCTTTACAAAAGGAATAATGAACCAGAAGTGGAAACATGCACAGACTTCTATGCAACTTTAAACTACCTATCTCTGAAACTGGATTAAGAAGATCCTTGAATATTAATGTCAGGCACCTGGCAACAGCATATGCCATTCCTCATTAGAATGTTATCCTAGCCTTCAAGTTACTTCTACGAAAGTTTTGCAAATTCAGTGCCTGACACATTAAAAAAAAAAAAAAAAAGACATTATATGAGAAGAACACATGGCTAAAAACCAACAGAAACAGTAGACAACTCCAGATGTTTAGGTTGTCAGAACCAGATTTTAAGATAACTATAATTACTATGTTCAAAAGAATTTTTAAAATCTGACTGTGGTGGTGCAGAAGGTATTAGATTAACTCTTCCACGATTAACAACTCTGAATCCGGACAGGGCACAGTAGAAAATGCATGGCTTGTTCTTAAAGGAACGTACAAGATAAATTCAACACGCACCCTAGATTTCTGCCTGGATGCATGTTCCAAACCATGGCACAGGGAAGGAGAGCCAAAGCACAAAGCAGGCATCTTCTGGGTCAGAGCCATAGAGCTCAGCATTTGTGGCTACTGAGCTGGAGGGAATTTGTGGAGGCAAAGTTGAGCAAAGGAGGGAACTGAGAATCTTCAAAACTTTGCCTAGGAATTCCTTAGAGTCTTTGAACAAATACTAAGCAGTGCAAGGCCCGCCATGGTGATGTATAGTTTATTGTTATTATATCTTAAATGAGAAATATGAAGAAAACCCCTGTGCTTTAAGCAAAAGGCAAGGTGCAATGAATTAATGCCCACCACAAACCCTGTTTTAACATCTTTATTGAAGTCTAATGCATAAGTAGATTACAGCATTCATTCTGCAAATTCCATGAAAAAGCCTGCAATTTCTGCTCCGAATTCCTAAAGCCAGTATTATCCGGTGAATATGACTGAAAAACAAGAACTGAGTTCAGAAGGTTGCAGCATGTTCAATTTACAGAGAATATTTGAGCTTTCTGGATATTTAAGTTCATTCACCATCCCCTAGGGGTAAGCTACATATCATGAAATTTCCTGTTACTCTCAGGACTAACTGTTAATGGCTTCCCATAACTTATAGATACAATTTCTTAGATTTCTACTCTCCTTTGGATCTGACCCTAACCTCCTATTCAGGCCTCAGTCTCTGATGCCCTGTACCTCACACCTGATAACAATGTTGCAAAATAATTAATTCTTATATATGACTGGCCTTGCATACCTTAAATTTGAAGTGCCCTTTCTCCCCTTGCCTTCCTACAAAACAAAAAAATTACTTATCCTTCAAAGCTCATTTTGTGATAATTTCTCCAAGGTTTTTAGCTAGAATCTCCATAATATTCTATGAAATTCCTCTTCCTAAAATTACCCTCATAACATTTTAAAAAATTTCCCCATCCTTGAAATGAATAAGAGGTTTAAGGACTTTCAAAACTCATATATATATATATATATATATACACACACGCATATATATATATGTATATATATATACACACACATACATATATCCTTTGAAAATTGCATTTTAATCTATCTCACAACTCATTTGAGATCTGATATTTATCATATCTTGGCATCTCAGTCAAAACTCTCCACTTAACATTCTGTCATAGTAATTATCTCAGAGAGAATAATCAATCGTCCTGCATGCCTGTCTTTCCCACTAGACCATAGTCTGGGACTATGTCTCAATCACCTTTTTCATTTTATACAGATTATCACTCACATACCACTGTCCCAGAAAGCCCTTTCTGAGTCATTTGCCATTCTACCCTTTTCAATACTAGATAGAGATGAAAATAGTATCTCGTTGTGGAATGTACAAATCATAAAGCAGAGCTATTTTCTTTTTGTTCCTTTTGGTATTTCTAACCTCTCTTAGTTCCTAGCATAAATTACTAAATCAATAAATATGTGTTGAAAGAAAGAAGATATAATTAGATGAATGGTTATATAAACAGAAAATAAGATGAAAGGATATATACATAATTTTTGGTCAATATTTAATAAATGTTTGTTGAATGAATATTTTAGAATGCCCTGAGCTGCCTGCCTTTATAAGCAACAGTGTAAGAAAATGTATTGTTAGAAAACAAAGAGACAGGTAAAATTTTAAGCAGAAAAAATTAAATTTTCCAGCCTGCAATACTCTTTATTGAAACACTTCTGACCCTTACTAGTATCATAAAAATTGATTTATTTTACCAAAGTTTTACTACATACCCAATACTGTATGCTTCTCTGTTTTTCACACAACAGGATTACAAGGTAGGTGTTTAAAATGTCTTGATGGATACTAATAGTTATAATAAATATAGATAACTTTATTGATTAGTTAGCTGTATGTCAGGCTCTCTTCTCATTTTATCTTCATAGCCGTCTGATGAACTAGATACAATGTCACATTTTACAGGTGCCTAAACTGGAGCACAAAGAAATTATACAACTTGATTAAATTCTAAAGATAGCGAATTCCCATTTCATATCCCAATTTTCTCTCCTAACTACAAAGTCTCTATTGTTTGTACTATAATAGGTTGTATTTCAACCTATATAGTAGAATAGTTGAAGTTGTACATTTGTGGGAAAAAAAACGTTCCTCTAAACTTCTGAGGCTACCTCATATTCTTTCCATGCTATTTGACAAATGATTTTACTTGAAAAGGCTGAGTCAATGTGACTTGGTTAACTTGTATAGTGCTTACTCATTTCATTTGAAGTTGCCACTTAATACACATTCCCAGTAGAAGTATCAAGAAACTTATCAAAATCATAAAATAGTCAAGCATAGAAGCTTCCCATTTCACTCATAACCTTGCCATGTTCCCTGTATTCGAGCAAAGGACAGTTCCATTGATTAAAGAAAATGTGAACATGAGAATAAGAAGCAGTGTAATACAAACAAGTGCATGACAAACTTAATCTTAAATATGTGGGAGAAGAGAGAAAGTATACAAGTTAATAAAAGTTATATAGGTTGTAAAAATGCGTTATAAAAATACTTCTCTCATCTCTCGAATTGTTGCAATGTGGGAATACTGTGTAACAGATATGAATAAAATACTCTTTTGTAAACACTCCTGAAAGGTTTTTATTCTTTAGTCTCTATCATTATGCTGTAGAGCAGGAAATAATGGGAAGAAAATATACTGCCTATTTAAATAAGTTTCTTTACATTTTAAATATTATAATATCATGAATAATATTCTCTCTACTGTACTAGTCTGAGTGAAACAAGGCCTTTTCATTTCCTGGCTTATTCCTAATCAAAAGTCAAAATAACAGCTTTTTAAAAAATTATTTTGTACATCAACAGAAAAGTTCTGACACAACTCTTGCTCCCACCATAAACAGATTTTTTATATTAAGGTGCTTTATGCATCCATAATATTATATTTTTATAATAAAATGTATTATTTATGTATTCATGTATTCAATAAGTATGAATTTAGTTACTACTATGCACCAGGAACTCATCTAAGTGCTGATAATTCATTGATTCATAAAATAAATCAAATCTCAACACTTGAGGGATTCTCATTCTGGTTGGAGAAAAGAGAAGATAAATACACAAATGAACATAAAAGGAAGCATTGATAAATGCAGTAAAAATAGTGAAGATAGAAGTGGTATTGCTACAGAAAGCGGCAGGTATGGGTTCTTTTAATTTCTATACGTGTATGTATATGCACACATATATATGTGTGTGTATATATATATATATATATAATACATACACACATACACATATACATATACATACACATAAATTGTCCCCTAAATGTTGTCATGCTAAAATCCAGCAGAAGTTTTGAAGAAGATGAAGAGTGAGTGTGGAGTCCCTGAGATAAGCATAAGCAAACTTATGTGTTCAAGAGACAGAAAGTAATCCAGTGTGGCTTGATCTTAGTGAATGGGTGTATAAAAGGAACAGAATTAGGTGATCAGAGAGGACTTTATAAACCATGATTAAAAGATTTTAATTCACTGTATTTTACAAAGAGGGCTTTAAGGAAGGAAATGACGTTATCTGATTAATTTTGTTGGCTTGAACTAAGTCAATAGCAATGAATGGTAAAATGGCAAAAAGAAATACATATTTTGGAGACAGAGGCTTCAGTGTTTATTGATGGATTGACTGTGAGGGTTAAAGAAAGAAAGAAATCAAGGATGACTCTTAGGTTTTTGGCCTTAATATCTGTGTGGATGGTGGTTCAATTGACTGCAGGGCAAAGAATCAATAGCTTTGTTATGGTCAGAATAATCCTGAGAGGGCTAAGAGATGAGATGTCAAGTAGAGAGTTGAATATAATGGGGAAGAGAGAAAAGTCTGGGCTCTGGAATACACTTGAGCCATCAGTATATAAATAGTACTTAAAGTAAGTGAGCTGCATAAGATCATTTAGGAGAAAGAGTGTAAAAAGAAAATAAAAAGAGGAGGCGACTAAGTGCATAGCTCTAGAGCACTCCAACATTTACAGACCTGGTAGGAAGATTTCCTCTTCTGCCCATGAAGGATTAACTGTTACAGCAATTGCCACCTACCTCACTTAACTAGAAAACTGTACAAAATATACAAAACAACTATTTTCAGACATTGCATAATAGATATTGTCTAATTGCAAGAATGTGATCCCTAAGAAAAGAGAAACCAGTGACCTGAACCCTAAAATTTCCCTAGCTTACAACCTAGAGGCAGTTTCCAGCCTCCTGAATAGGGAGGGACACTCAAACAGAGCCCAGGAGTCCTGCTAAATTGAGGAGACAGAGATTGGATTTCAGGGAGACAGACAGCTAGAATTTGTGGACCTGAGTACTGGAGAATGTTTCCAAAAGAGGACTCTAGAAGTCCTGGGAAGGGTCTCCTGGGTGAATGTCATGATCTGCATATGCATGAAGTGAAACTCCCTGAAGGTGGAGAAAGAACTGCCAGAATGTTAGTGAGCCACAAATTCCTAGAGCTCACAGTGGGCTGTAAATATTCATGTTCCCACCAACCAGCAGGGAAGACTGCCATCCACAGACATCAGAAGGCATCTCATCAGCCATTGTCCTACCAAATCTTAAAAGAAAATCTGAAAATGATCCAACTAATTACAAATTACTTAACTACATGACAGGTAAAGCCTTACACTATTTAAAGGAATAAACAAAATCCAGCACCCAGCAACAAAAAGTCACAATGTTTGGCATCCCATCAAAAATTACCAGCCATGCAAAGAGGTAGGGGAATATAACACACAACCCAAAAAAACCTGATCAATAGAAATAGATTCAGAAATGACAGAAATAATAAAATTAAATCACAAAACACCTGTTATAAATGAAGTGCCACATCAAGAAAGTGGAGAAAACATGAACGTAATGAGAAAACAAGTGGACAGTATACAAAGATTGAAATTTAACTTATAGAGAAGAAAAATGCAATTATCTGAAATTCAAAATATCCCAAATGGCATTAATGTTGAATTAGACTCTGAGGAAGAAATATTAGTGAACTTGAAAACATTACTGTAGGGCCATTCAAAATAAGGTACAAAAATAAAGGGTAAAACACTGAAAAACAAAATAAGAGGGCATAGAATACCTACGAGAGAATATAAAGTAATCCGATATACATAAAATTGGAGTCTCAAACAATAGAAGCAGAAAATTATTTGAAGAAATAATGGACAGATTTTTTCCAAATGTGATGAAAAATAAACCCCCAAGTTCTAAGAAACTAAATAAACTCTAAGAGAAGATATCTTTTAAAAATCACAACAAAGTTCACAGTAATAAAATTTCTGAAAACTAGTGATTATATATATATTATATATACATATATAATATATATGTATATATATTCCACAGAATAAAAAATATATATATAATAAAATATAAATATATTTATAAATAAATATAAATATATTTATATTTTATTATATATATAATAAAATATATTCCACAGATTAAAAGATATATGAAGCACAAAGGAATAAATATAAGGCTTTTTCAGAATTCTTTCAGCAGACTATTTTCATAAACAAGCAAGCCATAAGAAAATGGAGAGATACCTTTAAATACTTAAAAATAAAATTTTTCAAACTACATTCTTAGAGAAAATGTCTTCCCAAATTGAAGGAACAAATTAAATTTTTTCAGACCAATAAAAGTTAAGATAATTAATTGCCAATAGATTTGATCTACAATGAAAGTTAAAAAGGAAATTCTTTAAAAAAGAGAAAAAATTATGCCAAAGGGAAATGTGAAAATACACCAATCAAAATGAAGATTATCAGCAATGGTAAATAAATGAGTAAATGTCAAGGTGTTATTTTTCATTTTGAAGTTCTATAAAAGATAAGTGATCCTTTTAAACAAAAATTAGAAAAATGAATTGACTGTTTATAACACTTAACAAGATGGGGTCAAAATTGAAGGATACTTTTGTAAGGTTTCAATATAGGACATGAGCTATATAATATTAGTCAAAAACAGATTTTCCAATTGTACATAAGTTAAATATGTATATTGGAAAGGTGTAATAGGAAAGAAGGAGCCTGCAAAAGATAAAATAAAGGACAAGACAATAAATATAAAGAAGGAAGCATACAAAAAAGTATAGGATCAAAGAAACCTTAGAGGGCTTCCCTGGTGGCGCAGTGGTTAAGAACCCGCCTGCCAATGCAGGGGACATGGGTTCGAGCCCTGGTCTGGGAAGAGCCCACATGCCGCAGAGCAACTAAGCCTGCACACCACAGCTACAGTGCTCGCGTGGCACAACTACTGAAGCCCGCGCGCCTAGAGCCCGTGCTCCGCAACAAGAGAAGCCACCGCAATGAGAAGCCCGCGCACCACAACGAAGAGTAGCCCCCGCTCGCCGAAACTAGAGAAAGCCCGTGCGGAGCAACGAAGACCCAACGCAGCCAAAAATAAATAAATAAATAAATAAAATTAAAAAAAAAAGAAAAAAGAAACCTTAGAAATTAAGGAAAAAGAGAATGGTCATTTATGTCAAATGTTGGTGATAACCTCTTTAACTCATTGATTAAAAAAGAAACGAAGGCTTATGATGTGACAGTCATCTCAATACAAATTGAAAAAAAAAACCCACAAAATATCCTACCTTCAAGGATGTTTTATTTTATTGTAATGATGAGTAAATAGTTTGAGCAACATAACAGTAGAGAATTAACCATTATGCTTTAGCATGCTGTATATAATTGGTAACTTAATCAGAGCTGCTTTCGTGGAGTGATGAGAATTGAAGGCTGATTAGACTATGTGGTAAATTCAGTTGGTTGAGGAAAGATATTCCAGACATCTAAGCACAGTTTCCTTCCTGTGTCTCTGATCAGAATTGCAGCAAATGTCAGAGTAAAATCCAACATTTGCATGAGAAATGGAAATAACAATTTGCTTGAGCTAAATGAGATTTATATGCTAGAGCTGGTGGGAAGCTTAGCCCCACCCCAGCTAGGATGAAGGCACAGTAAAAATAAGCATCTTTCAAGAAAAATTTTCTGGGAAGATAACAGAAGTAAACAGCAAAAGAGTTCGAGGTCAAGCAAGGGAGTGTTTTAGTTTCGTTAATACTGTTTGGTTTTGTGTCTTATAGAAGATATTAAGCTTTTTTCCCCTTAAATTTAGAATAAATCTAGATACAGGGAGGTTTATAATGCAGGAAAACACAATAGACTTTTGGAAGGGATAGGGTTTCTATAGTTCAAATGGAAGGTTTGTCTTAGATCGAAGTAGAGACAGATGTCCTCTTGCAGCAAGAGGAAATGAAGGTCATGCATATGCAGATGTGAGTAGGGCAATGGAATTGCTGGTGGTGGCAAGAGGTATTTTAAGGTGATCATGACTACTTTCTCTACAAATTAGAAGGCAAAGTCATCGACTGACCCTGAGAGTTGGGGAGTGCTGCTGAACGTTAGAGGAAAGTGGACGAAGTAAAAGGATGTCTTGGGAAGTAGAATAGAAATTGTCCTAGGGAAGTACAGGAGGTTTGTCTTGTGAATGATGGTATGAAATCTTTGGTTATAAATATGAGCTGAGATTCAAACAAATGCAGCAGATAGTTTTAAGCAGAGTTGCAGGTTTTGTAGGTGAGAAAAGGCAAGAAAGTTGAGACTGTTTGAAAGGGATTGATTATAGTGCTGAGCTATGGAATCCAAATCAGGAGAGGAGACGAGTGATGACATGAGAAGGGTGTGATACGATTTTTAAAACAATGAAATAAAACTACAATAGGTAAATAAATGACTATCACAATTAAGTCAGAAACTGATAGATTAGTATAACTAGAGTAAGTGGGCTATCGCTGCTGATATTCATAGTGTGATGTTTGAAGCCAAGAGTTTAGAGTGTATATAGCTCTGGTTCCAAGATATGACAATGGAGGTATATGGCTGAGATGAGCTATAAGGAAAAGATAACTGGAGTTAACAGATAAAGCAACTGACATATAGGAGGTTGAATGGGTCACCCACATAAATGACTCAATCATATCAGATCCAGTGCTGTCTTCTCATAACATTTTTTTAATTTAAAATTAAATGACAAACTGGAAGAAAATGTTTACAACCTATATCACAGATCTACCCCTAATATAAAAGCACTTTTAAAAAGGAAGAGAAAGTAGATCTTGTTCTTGTTTTTGTATTGTTTTTTGGAGGAAATATTAGGAAAAGACCTAGGCATAAGCTACCATTGTCTTGAGCCTGGAAGTCCCAAATATGATTTCAATTACATCATAATATTGAGGCTATGAGTCAACACAAATACAGTTGCCTAACCCCATGCTGTATAAACCAAAGTAAGATTAAAGAACTTTAACATCTTAAATCACCTTAAAAACAAGTATAATTATATCAAATAAAGCATAAATTGACATATTACAGGCCTACCTTCTGCTAATATATCATAGTAGCTTTTTGATCCAAGTATGTTTTTCATGGCCCACTATAAAAATGATCTTTGATAGATAAAATATCTGATGTGAAACCTAGGCATTTGTCATACAAAAGTTAATATCCACATTAAAATACCTTCATGCTTATCACAATTACAGACCTCCAAATCCAATAACGTACACCTTCCCATGAGCCTCTGCAAAGGGTAACACTACAAAAGCTGCATTATTTACAATCAAGTGTGATACACAGTAGACTCAGTGTGTTTAAACCATTATTTAGCAAAGATAGAGAATACTGGACACGATTGTTTAGGTTGGCTTTTTGAGTATTTATTATGTAGATTCCACTGAATAAATTAATATGTGAGAAAGGTAAGCTAGATGCTTTAACAATTACTCTCCAGTTAAAGTAATATTTTAAATTTGAAAGAGCTCATTATTTTAAAAACACCATCCTTCACTGAATAACATCAGCAATCACCAAACTGAAAAATGTCAAGTTAGTTTTGAAAATTATCTAATAAATCAAGATATTATTTGCATTGTCAAAGAAATTAAAAATCACAATGAAACTCTCTGAAAAAGAAAAACTGTGAGTCATATTAAAGCACAGATTCCTTTCAACACTTAAGACTAGAGGCCATATAAAGTCAAGGTTGCTGTAAACTTTTTTGAAAAAGGAAAACCAGGCCAGATTAGAAGTGAGAAAAATGTAGTAAAAGTTCACAGAAAAGAGGAGACCCCAGAGATATGGGAGGGGAATATCAGCCTTTGATTTGGTAATTTAATCAAAACTGAGTGTTAATTAAATTTATTCTCTTTGGGTTTCCTGAAATATACCTGATATCCTCTTATTTTGCTGTCCAACCTTGTATAAAATATCCATTAAAGTAAATATATGTTCTACAATCACAACATTTTAAAAGGGGCTCAATCTAAGGTATATTAGCATATGTAAAATTCCAAAATTAGAATTGTTTCCTTCAAATTAATATATGATGTGCTAGAAATAAAATAATATAGATGAACTGTTGCTGAACAGGAGTATCCTTCTCCACAAAATCCTCCTCATCTTCTTTCTTACTCTTTAAAGGAAGATTTTTTTAAAATTTCTGATGATTACTTCCATAAATATAAATAATAAAAATTTATCTCTATTGTATGTTGAAGACTGTGGCTCATCTATAGTTCCTGATAATTTTAAACTCAACATTTCTCCAACAAGATAGATTTATTCTAGTTTTGTTTTCACTCACGTTGTACTCAGATTATTTATAATACCATTCTTTTCTAATTCAATAACTGCTGTTTTTATTAGTTGTTTTCCTGTAATGTATAAGTGATAATTATCTTTAACTGGTTATTTGGAAATAATCTGAAATGTATGGAGTTTATAAGAATGAGAATATTACAAAGAACATCCATATGCCCTGTCTTAGTCCATTTGGGCTGCTATAATAAAAATGTCATAGACAGGTTAGCTTGTAAGCAACAAAATTTAATTCTCACAGTTCTGGGAAGTCCAAGGTCAAGGCACCAGCATGGCTACATAGTGGGGTCAGGGCCCTCTTCCTGGTTCTTAGCCAGAGCCTTTTTCCTGTGTCCTTAGTGGTGGAAGGGGCTAAGGATCTGTGGGGATTCTCTTGTAAGAATACTAATCCCATTTATGAAGGCTCCACTCTCATGACCTAAGCACCTCCCAAAGTCCCCACCTCCACATACTATCATCTTTGGGGTTAAAATTTCAACATATGAATTTGAGGAGGACACAAACATTCAGATAACAGCACACTCTATATCCAGAATCACATACTGATAACATTTTACCCTGTTTCCTTTACCACTTGCTATCAATCTCTCTCTCTCTCTCAACTTTTATTTATCACTTAACATTTTTTTTTCTGGACCATGTGAGGGTAACATGCATACATCAAACCCTTTACCCCTAAACACTTCAGTGTTTATTAGCCAACAACAGGGATATTTTGTATATAACAACAGTATTTTTTAATAATAACAAATTTAACATCTAAACAATACTTTCATCAAATATTCCATCTAGATTCCAGTTGTAACGATTACTCTTTATTTTCATTTTCTACAAACTTAAGTGAAATATTTAATTCAATCTCTTTAAAATATTAATACAAGTGCTGGCAATGTGTGAAGAGAAGTAGATGTGTTACATTGGAAATTTGAATTGTGGTAACATTTTTGGATGTATTTTAAAACATGTCCAAAAATCTTTAAATAGGCATGCCCATGAATTCTATTTCTATTAATTTCTAAGGAAATAATAATAAATGTCTCCATGCTTTTAAGTTAGAGAAGTGCCTATCCCAATAATATTTATAAACATTTAAATTATAGAAAATATTTAAATATTCATCAGAGAAACAACCTGAAAGAACAAAGTAATAGCAATTATTATCTCTATTTGGTAAGAATACAGCAAATTTTCTTCGTTTTTAGATCTATGTTTGCCAGATTTTATATCATGAAAAAATATAACAAAAAAGTATTTATTGAGTGTTTTAAAATATGTATGCAAATTTTAAGGCCTTACATGTATTACACCATGTAATTATCCAATAAATCTATAAGTTAGGGATTATTATTATTTGTTTGTTTAAATGAGGAACATTATGCCCAGAGTTATTAAGGAAAGTAGGGGGAAGTGGTAGAGCAAGGATTTTTACAAGGAAATCTAGCTCTAGACCTTGTGCTCTTAAATCTTATTCCATAATGAATGTGCTACCTTTGCAATAGGGAAAAAAGAACATAAAAATGACTTCGAAAAATTGTAATATATTATCAGAACAGTGATTTAGAATAATTTCAATGTTACTAAACATAAACATAAAACAGTTTATTATTTAGAATGTGATTGTTACACATAAATCTGATTTATTAGCAGCAATCACATTCACTAAAATCTAATTAAAGTCAATAACTTAATTTTTCCATCTGATGGGATAGATCAATTTCAAATACATTCCAGGAATATAGGGTTTAAATGCTAACAGTCTGTTGTTTAAAAGAAAGACAAAAGAAATTAAAGTCTGTTGATCATCCAATGTAAAATGTACTAAGATACATTTGAAAAATAAGATATACTACTGAAATAGAATTAACTTTCAATTTCCCATTTCCTCTTAATGTAATATTTCAGTAGATTAACTATTATTAAGAAATTTAAATGCAGTGAAAAATTATGATCCAGAGAGAGGAAGAACCTTTTGCTGAGAAAGCAGTGCAGTGTACCACCTCCATCCAAGCATAAACATACTAGAATGACCTTAACGCCTACCTTATTTTTTATGTCTGCCTAAAGCTGTGAAGTATGCCCGCAATTAGGACGATGGAGTAAGGAGAAAATAATAAAAATGTTTGAGGGCAGAATCTTTCCAGGGAATGAATAGGAACGATTCTTGGATTTATAATACGCACCTTCAACTTCAAATAATATACCACTAAACATACAGTGTACGACCTTACAAGAGTATATTGCTATTTTTCCCCTCCCATCCTGTGTAGAGTTGTTTGGTTGACTCTGTTCTGGTCATGTTTCCTATATGCAAGTAGTATCCTAACCAAAAATCAGGAGGATCCTCTGCAGATCTCTGGAGCTCTCTGTGCAGTTTCCCTTTTTTCAGTACTCTGCCCTGCAAATCTAATCCACCCTCAACCTCCCCTATTGTAGGTCTCTTCCTCCTCAACTCAGAGAAACTTTGGGTTTTTCTTCCCTCCTGCAGCCTGAAATTGTCTTCAAGCACTAAGTTCCTGCAAACATAGGGTCACCTCATTTATTTCTTTCCTCTCTGGGATCACAGTCCTGTGCTGCCTAAGGATCAGGATCTGAAAATAGCATTTTCATAGGTTTTGTCCTTGAGGGCAATTTCCACTGAAGTTCATTCTCCATGGGTGGAAACCTTTTGATTCCCTCTTCCACCATCTTTTTTGCTGATCCTGCTGTTTCTCTGTTACTTAGTTTTGGGGCCATGGCTTCCCTAAGCTTCTAAGAGCCATCTCAGCAGTGCCTTGTAGCACAGCCTCCCTGGGGTCTAGCCAGGGTGCTAAATAATGTGTCCTCGCAGTATTTACTATGGGGAAAGTGTCCCCATATTAACAATGTCTCTGTTATCCACCTGTATGTTCCCTTTCACTTAACACTGTCAGAATCCTGTCCTATACATATTTATCTGACTCCTGTCACTACATGTTGTAGGGTAGGTCCTGCAGCTCCTGGATATGGTCCTTTTCTTCTGTGTACGGAACCTGAGCTTCCATGGTTAGGTGATGCTGTGACTAGACCGTAGAGGGATCTCTCTAAAAAATAAAGTTTATTAATCACAAAAAATTTTAGTAGTGCATTGGAGGTCTCAGAGAAGGGGAATGACTCATTCCAGAAGTAAGTGAGAGGTCCAAGAAAGCCTCACCAAACAGGTGAATACTGAATTGGATCAATCGTTTGACTTTAACCAACAAAATAAAAAATACTCTTTTGAATCCTGGATTTTAGTGCACTCATATTATACAAAAGTCTTGAACTAGTCTATCCTGACAGCAATCAACGTCATCACACTCAACACAGTATTATGTAAAGCATCATCAAATAGGAGAATGAACTTAATAAATGATAGGAAATAAGGATTTCTAATAGATCTCCCAGCTCATCCTTAGCCATCATGACACTAGATTTTTTTATATTTAAGACAGGAGTTAATGGTGCAAATCCAAGGTGCAAAAATGACCAAAATAAATTGAGCTAATCTAGCATAAACACACCTGTGATTGGTGTGTAATTGAATTCCAATGATGTATTTTTATAACAACAAAATATATGTGCTTCTTGTAATAAGATTATATTCTATTCCGCCTGGCTGTTACATTAAATCTCATACCAGGTAGAGCATCACTTAAAATGATTGTACAGCACAAGCCTGAACAAGATTTTCAAGTTTATGGGTGGCCCTGACATACCTGCACCTAAAAAAATGTGCCTTTATGCTTCAATGGGCACCTTCATGAATAGTAGTTATATCTACAAATTCTTTGTCACTTAGCTATTATAAAGATGTGTTTTTCCTTTGAAAAATCTATTTGACGTTTTTAAGGTGACTTTAAATCTTAGATTGTTTTGAGATTCATAAGAATGGCAATATCTTCTAGTGACCCATCTGATACTTACATCCTACTCAATTTTTTTTCTTTTTTGGCTGCATGGCAGGGCTTGCAGGACCTTAGTTCTCCGACCAGGGCTCACACCAGGGACCCAGCAGTGAAAGTGCCGAGCCCTAACACCTGGACCCCCGGGGATTCCCAATTCCACTCTATTCTTGCTCACTCAGATCCTACTGAATACTTCACTGATTTCTGAGGGGGCCTAGTCCAAATATGTCCAGCTGAGATGATTAAAAATTTCTAGGTAAGTCTATGTTCTCCCAACTTCCAATATTGGTTCTGGACATTACTTAATGCTTATAGAACAAACACACATTTCTCTTCCACATAACAAGCTATCAGATATCTGAAGATAGCTTGAATGATGTAATTAACATAGATTCTATTTCCTAGGGCGGGGGGAGACTAGTTTGCTTCCTCAGTAGGCTAGACCGTGGTTGGCATAGCTAAAATGGGTGTATGTGATATTACCCAGAACCCATTTGTGATTTTCTCGAAGATGTTTCTAACTAACATGAATTCTATGTTTCCCCAAGACTGTAAGTTGCATAAGAAGAGATATCACAACTTACTCTATTTTTTAAAACCATAATTTAAGACAAAATATCTAGAAGAAAAGGATTTCAGATTTTACTAGGGTTTTAGGCACTTACTGAGTATCAATGATATATCAGACACTACATGCCATATTCAGGAAACAGATATAGTAAGATATATAACCTGTCCTCAAGGACCTTATGATGTGCTGAGAAAGAAATTCACACAAATAACTTCTGTATAGCAAGTGCCTATATGCAAAGTGCTATCAGAGCACAAAAGATGTGATAATCTTTCCTGGGTTGCAGCGAAACATATTTTAGTAGTGGAGACATTTAAGGTGAGATCTGATGAATGAGAATTTATAAAGCAGACAAAAGAGGGAGGGCATTCTAGAAAGAAGAAGGAGTTTTGGCAAAAAACAGAGAGACATGAAAAGTGTAACATTAGTTGTTCAGAAAACAGAGCCAGTAGGAAGTGAAGAGAGATGTGGCTAGATAGATAGGTCCGGCCAAATGTCACTTCCTTGAGTGTGCCATGCAAATGAGATTGCACATTAGTTTAGAGGCCATGGGTAACCACTGAAGGGTTTTTTAGCAAAGCAGTAACATTCTGAGTACATATTTTTATGAGAGTCTCTAATAGTTCTGTGGAAAGTAAACTGATGCTGAAGGTAATAAAGTTTAAAAAAATTTTAAAAATGTTTCAATAGTTCAACTGAAAAGTGAACCTAAGGTAGAAATTAGAGGAAGTTCGGATCTGAGAAACAGTGAAAATAGATAACTCAGTGGACTTGGTGATTGGTTGAAAGGAAATGAAAGTCTAAGTTACCTCAATGGTTTCTGCCTGTGGATTAGGTGATTGAAAGATGGTTTTATTAATTCATGTAAAGGATACAGGGAGACAACCCATCTGGAAAAGAAACATTGAGTTTTGCACATTTTGATTTTATGATCTCAGTGAAAATTAAAAGGTGATGAAGCTTAGTAAGCATTTAGAGATATGTGTCTCAAATACAGCAGAGGTATCTGCATTGATGAGTAACAAAAGCAAAGGTACATATGAAAATAGAAGGTGACTGGGAAAAGAGTATTTAAAAGGCATGCAGTGGAATTGGTCATGATGAAGATACTAGGAATTATAAGGAGATACCACTACACCCCCTTGAGAAGGGCCATTCTCATTGTATTCTGTGTGCTTAAGTCCTATAGAGTTGTTTAACTCAGGGTCTCAATTCATCTGATGGATACTATTTTTTTCCCAGGAATATTGAGATATAATTAACATATAACATTATATAAGTTTAAAGTATATAATGTGATGATTTGATACTATTGTTAAGTTACTATTAAGTATAAGATTCTTAACTTAGTTTCATACATTTTGGTAGCAATGATAAAAATAGAAAATGTAGTGTCTGCTTAGTAGGAGCTTACAATGTTTGTTTTATATATGTGTAGTGGTGTGTGTGTGTGTGCACGTGCATATTGTAGGGTGAGTTTAGTCATAAGAAGATTGGCTCTGTTGCTGTTTTAAAATAGTTGCTGAAATCAAATGACTCACCAAATAAAGGTTTATTTTTCTCATGACAGAAACAGTGTGGAGTAGGAAAAGAAGATTCTGCTCCATGAAATTCTGAGATTCTGGTCTCTCATCCAGAGACCCAGCCTGATAGTGAAACTCTGTTAGTCTCAGTATGAGTCTTTCTTTAATGTATCTAAGCCAGCTTCTCCAAACAGCTCCACTTTCCAGACAAGAGGGAGAGGGAAAGAGAAGGTTTAGAGAAAATGGCTTTGTTTTTAAGGAAATTAAAGTAGTTAATTTTACTTTTTCACATAAACCTTTGGTCCAAACGTAGCTGCATGGTCCAACCTAATAGCCAGTGAGGCTGAAAAAAAAACAAAACACATGATCATAGTGGAAGGATTTGGCAACACTGGGGAGACATCTGATCATGGGTTGTAACTGATGTGAGGATACAGTCATACATACACAGCCTCGAGGGGGAGTGGTTGGCAAGGATAAGAAAAAATAGAGATGGCATTGAAGGGCCTTGAGAGCCAGGCATCTCTTCTGCCTGCCTGTAGTACATGGATTGAGTGTAAATAGGAACAGAGTGAAGTAAGTCAGAAAGAGAAAAACAAATATTATATATTAACGCATATATGTGGAATCTAGAAAAATGGTACAGATGAACCGGTTTGCAGGGCAGAAATAGAGACACAGATGTAGAGAACAAACGTATGGACACCAAGGGGGGAAAGCAGCGGGGGTGGTGGGGGTGGTGGGATGAATTGGGAGATTGGGATTGACATGTATACACTAATATGTATAAAATAGATAACTAATAAGAACCTGCTATATAAAAAAATTAATAAAATAAAATTTAAAAAAAAATAGGAATGCACAAATTTCACCCCAGCTCTGATTACAGCTATCAAGACAACCTGCCCTTTGGGGGCATCCAAGATTGATTCTCTGTTATCCCAATCCTCCAAGCTGGGTGATTTCCCTCTTCTTGTTTATCACACAACTAAATCATTATTTAAGTAAATACAAGTCATTGTGTAGGCTACTTGTTTCATGCCATTTCCTCTCTTCATCTACCATTCCTAAGAATACCTGAAAATCAGAAAAGTGATAATACCAAAAGATATGTTATTTCCAGTTTTCATAAAACAGCACTAATTCAATGTTCAGTACTGGAGTTGCAGACTTTTTTTTCCCTGAAGGGCTAATAGTAAATAGTAAATATTTTAGGCTGCTGTATCTATTCATTTCTGATGCTATAGTATAAAAGCATCCAGAGATATATAAGTGAATGTGTGGCTGTGTTTCGAGAAAACTTTGTTTAGGGCCAATGATATTTTCATTTCATATAACTGTTGTTATTATTTTGATTGTTCTTAGGTATATAAAAATGTAAAAACCATTCTTAGTTCATGGGTCATTCAAAAGCAGCCAGCCCGAGGATATGCCTGAGGGCCATGGTTTGCTGTTCCCAGGTTTAGTATATGGCATGAACCACCCACACTGCATCCACAGCACCATAAGTCAGCACACCACCTCACCGAATATTTGGAAAAACATACTATGGGGCTTCTCAGTGCATCTACTCATCCTCCAAAGTTATTCTGAATCTCACCTTTATTTGAGCTCAGGACAAATTGGTAATCACGGTTGTCTGTGCCCATTACTCACTGGAGTGAGAAGGCTGAACAATTAGGAAAAGGAAATTTGCTCCTCTTGTACTTCGAGGCACTACTTTGTCTTCCTGCAGATATTTCCCTCTTTAGGCTTTTTCAACTGGAAAGAAAACCATACTCATGTGCTTCACCCCACTCAAGACCCAAACGAAGCCATGATGTTCATGACCGTGGTATTTAATTGTATCACCAAGCGCGTGCCATGAAGTTTCTTGATAATTGTTGAAGTTATGTGGAGTACCCTGCTGGCTGTCATTCTTCCAGCTCTTAACTGAAAACAAAGTGCTGCTTCACTGTTGTTTATTGTCATTGCCTAATTCCTAATTTATGAAGGCAGACATCAATCTGCTTCTAAACACTTGCATTACACTAAAGTACTCTGTCTGTATAATATCTTGCCTACTGACCTGTTAAGTGTCCAAGGAAAAATGTGAAATATATATATATATATATATATAGTGAATATGTGCTCGAAGTGTCATGCTTTAGTGAAACTTACAGCTTTCCCCTTCAGCTTAAGTACAAAGAATGATTGGGCAGCACTTTTGCAAAATTTCAAATAAAATCTATGTAATAAGTACAGTGGAATGAGGGCTAAATATGCTTTTAAAATTATTGGAAACTATATATCACTACTTGAACAGGTCATCTATCACACAATCAAGCTTTTATTGGAAATTCTGACACCAATCTTCTTCCCTAGAAAATCTTGAAACCCTATTTTAAAAGTAGAATCACAGCAATGATACCGCAAAAGGGAAAAAAAAAGATAAAAATGCCTTTCATTAGTGTTTCTTATAATGTGAAAACTTATAATTACATTTCAACAATTATTAGTGAAAATTTATGATTACACTTCAATAATTATTCTTTCAGTAATATAATATCTAATTTTACATTTATCTACTTTATTATCCTCTACTAACAATTCATTTTAAATACCAAAAGAAAACTCAGAGAAAGCTCAAGGATGTTAAGAGTGAAAAAGTAGAAGAGATTTAAAAGAAGAGGATTAAACCCTGACTTCTAAATTTATTAACTGTATGGTTCTGGCCAAACCTGTTAATATCTGAACCTCAGTTTGCACTTTTAAAAATGAACTTATTTTCAGAATTATAGATAATATAAAAGAAGTAATGAATGTTATGTGTGAGAGAGAGTGAATGTGCAATGTCAATATGAGTATTAGAGTCATATATCAAAAATAGTTAACCCCAAATTCTAAGCATCGTATTTACATCTGCAGAGCGTGAGAACTGCAGAAGGACTTAGAGGCCATCTCTTAACCATCTCTTAACCTACATCAGATACAGAAACTGATGCTCAGAGATAGGAAACGTTTGATCTGAGCACATCCAAAGAAATAATAGTAGTTTCTGCTTTAACAAAATGGTCTTTAAATTTCTAATTCAATGTTCTTTCTCTCCACAAAGTATCTGCTTAGGGTTGCCATGTTTAACAAATAAATATACAGGATGCCCAGTTATATGTGATTTTCAGAATTATTTATTTATTATTTTTAGTATGTGTCCCATGCAATATTTGGGACATGCTTATACTAAAAATTACCTGAAATTCAAATTTAACTGGACAACATGTATTTTATCTGACAGCTCAACATAGGATAAAAAAAGGCAATGGTTACAGAAACCTAGACACATGTAGTTTTAAACCTCTGAAAATCTCAGCTTTGGCCAAAGACCATCACTACCTGGGAAAATTCTGTTCATCCTTAAAAGCACAGCTCACCGTCATCCAACTTTAGAGAGTTTATTCCATAGAAATTCATCTTTGTTCCCTCCAGTGCTCACAAGGTACTTCAAGTCCACATTTTCATAGAATTAATCATATTCTGCCATAAACTACATGTTAGAGGCATATATGTTTGTCTCCCCTACCCTTTTGGGAGCTCCCAGAGACTTGACATTGCTCTTTTTAAATTATAAATTATCTGCTCTGTGTGTAGCTCAGTGTTTTAGAAGCAGCACTGTATCCACCCAATATAATTTTAAAGAGAATTTACTTATAAATAATACCTGTGTTTCCAAGGCTATGCCAGTCTGATGTCATCTTTTTACATCATCACTGGCATTTCCATCATAATTATTATTATCAAGGGGGCCACCATTTATTATGGAATGCTTACTCTATTCCTGGAACTATGATAATTACTTAGAAGTCAATTCATATATTTATATAAACCTCACAACAACCTTAATAGCTAAATTCTCATAATTCTTACCATTTTTTCCGATGAGGAAACCAAATCCAGAAATTAAAATAGGGAAAATTATTTAGATTACCTATGATCACATTGATCACATAATAGGTAACAGCACATTTGGGATGCAAACACAAGACCGTGTTTTTAACTACTTTTGGACATCTATAGGAGACACAAGATTGTATTTCTTTGCTTCTGATTTTAAACATTAGTTCAGGATCTACAGCTTATCTGAAATGAACCCAAAGCCCTAATTCACAAATTATTTTTACAAAATAACCATGGGTTGCTTTGTGTATGGTTGAAGACAGTCATCTCAATTATTGGGTAAAATGAACCATTTTTCTACTGATATTTTACAGTTTTGCTTTAATGGGGTATTGTCAGTTCCTCAGTCCTTTGGGTCCTATGATAGTAAAATTCTACTCCCTCTTTCCAAGGGGAGTGCTGCCTATTTCTTTTGTAACCAAAAAGCTTAAAGGCTCACTGTAGCTAATAAGAACAAACAATTGTAAATGTATTGAGTGTTTACTGTGTGCCAGGTGCTGTTCTTAATGTCATGCATGTGCAAATTCATTTAACATGCACAAAAACTTTCTAAATTTGGCACTATTATCCTATTCATATTACGAATGAGGACACTGAGGCCCAGAGAGGCTAAGTCGGTTGCCCAATATAACACAGCTGGTCAGAGTCAAAGATGAAGCCACCAGAGCCCCAGTGCTCAGACTTACAGTGTCATACAACCACTCAGCGCCCCCTAGTTGGGACACATTCTTCTCTAAGTACAAAACATTCCTCTTACCTATTTTATGTCACACTTTGTTGCACTCATCCCCGAGGGGACTATCATTGTGCTACTGATAAATAACAAACATTTTTCTGCGATTTTACTCCCTGTTTATACCTAAGACCCAGATCTCGAATATCGTGTGAAAACTCATAACAATCCCTTCATTCTGATGCTCAGTACTCAGGTCAGGGCCTTCTGAGGCAAATCTCTGTTCTCAAGTTAGATTTCTTTCCCAGCACCCTCCTTAATCCTGCCATCTCCCAGAACACCCCTTATGCCATCCAGACAGGTGAGTCTGAATCCCAGCATAAGTATGCTTGTATTCTAATCCAGATCATTGCTTGGTATACAAAACCTCAGGACTTCTCAGTGCAGATGAGAAAGGGGGAAAAACAGGAAAGTTACCGGGAGGAAGTTATCTCACAGGAGAAATGGAATAGGTTGGAGGTAATGGGTCTTTTTTCAATTATGTGTAAAATTAAAAGAACATGAACGGATCCTTGTTATTCATCATCTCAATGCTTATGAACATCCAGTTGTTTGAAAGCAACTCTCCCTTTGAAAGGTTTGCAAGGACAGGTTTTAATGATCTTATGCTTAATTAAATCTTTATTGAAAACTATAAAATCACAGCACCTTAAACAGGTTTACTGAACTAAAAAAATGGCATCTGAAGAACATAACTAATATACCTTCTCATCTCAAAAGCTTAAAGAGTGATGTTTAGCACATTTAATTATCTTTGAAATAATTTCCTTTAAAATTTATGTATCTGAGGAGAATGTAATTACATACTTTCTTTTGTAAATAAAGTGTAATTCTATATAATTCCTAAATCCAAATTACAAATGAGAAAATTCAAGTCTATTGGTCAATTTTTTTTAAGATCACTTGTGTCTATTTTGGCATTTCTTATCACAAGCGTAAGTCATGTATTCAGCTGTTTCCCACTAAATAAGTTACTATGATGAATCATATAAAATTATCACTGTTCTATGCTAAAAGATCTACGAAATGGAAATTACACACATCTCAACCTAATATCATGTTATGATGTATGTTTATACTTACCACAGAACAAAGACTATACTGAAAACTCTTGGCAAAATTTCAGATTCAGTAAATTTTGGTCCTAGTACTTTGGTCCTAGCTGTTCAGTGATTTTTGACTGACAAAAATTATTACGTTTTTACCCACATAATTCAAGAGATTTTAAATTTGTCTCCCTGCTTTCAATCCCTGGCCCTCCAGCCAGTCCAACCTTCAGAATACAACTAGAAGAATTTTTGGAAACACTGGAAAGATATGGCAATTGCCAGTATAAATACAGTTGGTGTTCTCTAGCATCTGGTTGATAGAAAATCCATATATGGCAATGTTCTTCTCTAGCAATGCTCTCCAGAAGCTCATTTTGCTGCTGAAATAAAGGAAAGGATGATTCCTTTGAAGTCACATTTTTGAAGGGCACACTAAGGCTTTTCCGGTCTCTTCTTAACCTTTCTTTTTGCCTTTTCAAAGAGTTCACTACCTTTATTATTCTTGCCCCATACAAAGTTGTTCTCCATTCTCTGACATTACTCTTGCTTTTCCCATGCTTTTGCACATTTTAGAACACTTTGACCATTTTACTTCCTGGTAAATTCCCACTGATCACTTTACAACTCTTTATGTTAGGTTTTCTGAAAGTTTTTTAAAAAAGCCTTTTATATGTAACGTTAACCTTGTTCATATGGCATAATCATGTTCCAGGTACTCCTTAAAGCAATTTAGATATATTATTTAATTCAGTTCTCCCATAACCCAATTAAGCATATATTTCTAAAACCCCACTTTTACAAATAAGGATAATGGGGCACAGAGAGTTAAAGTAAATTTTCCAAATTCATACAGCTAGTAGGTGGTAAAGCCAGAATTTGAACTTAGCAGTCAATTCTGGAGTCTACTCTCTTAAAATCTGTACTGAATTCCTATCCTCTGTAATCTTATGACATTTGGAACTGATTTATAAGTAAATGTTTGACTTGTAAGTATTTACTTACTGATCTGTCAATTCAGATAGAAAATTTGAACTGCTAGAAAGAGCAAAGTATTTCTCATGTTTTATATTCAGCATGTAAAAGAATTCATGCTACTTTGAAGAGCTGAATGGGTAAACAATGGATTCCTGAATGCCTCCAGCTCTTTTTGAAGAAGGAAGTTCCTTAAACAGTGAGATGGCATTTGAGATTAGCTTACATTCTTATGACATCACATCCAAGTATTTTTTGATAGTTTGTTAATCTAGAAGGTCGGGGCCTAAAGAAACATTTTGATAGTTTAATCCATGTGTTTATTTCAAGTACAATAAATCTTGTAAAACAGAGCTATGGAGACTTTGGATAGAAGGAATTTTATCTTCCCTATCTTCCCATCTCATCTGGTAGACCTCCTTCAATCAGAATTTTAAAACTCAATTTAATAAGATGTCATTATGATAATGTTATCTTCATCAGTTTTTGCTCTCATGAAATTTAATCATGACTTTAAAACTAATTTTACAATTCTTAATATACTGCATTAATTCTCTTATTGAACGTACAATTACAAGAAAAATTTTCAGCTGCCATTAGCCTGATTCAACTTTTCATAAAACCAAGTGATGCCCTCATTCCACAACCCATACTTCTGACCGTACAATCAAGAGCACAGAATTAAGAGTTCAAAGACTGGGGTTCAAGCCCAGGTTTTTTTTCAGTAATGATCCATGTGAGCTCAGTCAAATCACTTAAAAGTAACACCTTAGCGTCTTCAAGAGAAAGACCACATGTATGTCATTCTGTGTGGGTCTGGCAGAATAATGATCGATTAATTAAATGGGTTGTCTTGGCAATAAATTGAGTCCAACTGTGTCCATCTGAGACGTCTGGAAAAAAATGAAACAAAAATGTTGGGCTTCTAGAAGTTACAGGACGAAAGATCCCAAATTTTTTTTTTTTTTTTTTTGGGTCTTTGAGCAAGATGTCAGGGTTATAGTCATGAATATACCTACACTCTGCAAAGTGGGTGCTTTCAAAATCTGAGTTTCCATATTCCGTAGAGATCATTTGTATTAGGAAGAGATGATTTGTAGTAATACACTGATAGATGTAAGAAAACGTCTTTCCTTCTGGTTTAGAATGGCATCGTCTGTACTCTTTCTTGGAGCAAGTAAAATTTGCATTAACACATGATATTAAAATGGGGCAAAATGGCATTAGCCTATGTGACAATTTCATAATCAACAATGAAAAACATTATCTAGCACGTTCTTGTTTATTTTTCTGTGTTAGAATAAGGTTGGCACAGATTCTTAGATATCTCATCTTTGATTACACTTGGCAGACTGCCTTTCCCAGAATAAAGACTTAATAAATGTTGATTTATTAAATTTAAGGATCCTTTTGCACTCCAAATGAATGTCACTGCATTTTGGGGGCCACCTTATGTTTAGTTGGGGATTATCTATGACATATTTGAGTGTTTTTCAGAATGTGACTTATTGGCCATCTGTATCAAAATCATCTGGGAAACTTGTAAAAAGTGCAGATTCCTGGGTCTACCACAAAATCAGAATGAAAGTCTAACCATCTATTAAGGGATATGGGTTAAAACCTCTAATCAATCCTCTGAACCTCCAATCATTAGAAGTTTCCTTTGTACTAGATCTTTAAGCCAAGCACAGTCTCCTGATTAGTATATGATAATTAACTCTTTGGCTTTAATACAAATAGTCTCTTCTTAGTATGACACATGTTTTTAATTGTTAAATAAATTGTTGAGTGAATTCCTATATGGCACTTTTAAACTGGCTGAAACTGATATATAATATTTTTTCAGTTAAATTCTAGCAGGAGATATTTTGACATCTATAGATATGTACTTTTTTTTTTTTTTTTAACCTATTGGGATTAGATGACGGCAAGTGAAATAACATTCAGAAAATTCTCCTTGCAAAGTCTTAATATCAACTATCTTACCTGATTCGCATTATAATTTAAAAGGTAAGCATTTTGGGGTCTATTTTACAGATGAGAAAAAAAGCACAAAGAGGTGATATGACTTTTTCACGTTTTTACAGCCATAAGGAGCATACCTGAGGTCCAAATCCACAGCTGGTTAATACTGAAATCCTGGAGAGGAGCTTCAAGATGGCGGAGGAGTAAGACGCGGAGATCACCTTCCTCCCCACAAATACATCAGAAATACATCTGCATGTGGAACTTCTCCTACAGAACACCTACTGAACGCTGGCAGAAGACCTCAGACCTCCCAAAAGGCAAGAAACTCCCCACATACCTGGGTAGGGCAAAAGAAAAAAGAAAAAACAGAGACAAAAGAATAGGGACGGGACCTGCACCAGTGGGAGGGAGCTGGGAAGGAGGAAAGGTTTCCACACACTAAGAAGGCCCTTCGCGGGCGGAGACTGCGGGTGGCGGAGGGGGGAAGCTTCAGAGCCACGGAGGAGAGCGCAGCCATAGGGGTGCGGAGGGCACAGTGGAGAGACTCCCGCACAGAGGCTCGGCGCCGAGCAGCACTCACCAGCCCGAGAGGCTCATCTGCTCCCCCGCCGGGGCGGGCGGGGGCTGGGAGCTGAGGCTCGGGCTTCGGTCGGATCGCAGGGAGAGGACTGGGGTTGGCGGCGTGAACACAGCCTGAAGGGGTTAGCGCACCACAGCTAGCCGGGAGGGAGCCCGAGAAAAAGTCTGCAGCTGCCGAAGAGGCAAGAGACTTTTTCTTGCCTCTTTGTTTCGTGGCGCGCAAGGAGAGGGGATTCAGAGCGCCGCCTAAACGAGCTCCAGAGACGGGCGCGAGCCGCGGCTATCAGCGCGGACCCCAGAGACGGGCATGGGACGCTAAGGCTGCTGCTGCCGCCACCAAGAAGCCTGTGTGCGAGAACAGGTCACTCTTCACACCGCCCCTCCCGGGAGCTGGTGCAGCCCGCCACTGCCAGGGTCCCGTGATCCTGGGACAACTTCCCCGGGAGGACGCACGGCACACCTCAGGCTGCTGCGACGTCACGCCCGCCTCTGCCGCCGCAGGCTCGCCCCGCATCCGGACCCCTCCCTTCCCTGGCCTGAGTGAGCCAGAGCCCCCGAAGCAGCTGCTCCTTTAACCCCGTCCTGTCTGAGCGAAGAACAGACGCCCTCAGGCGACCTACACGCAGAGGCGGGGCCAAATCCAAAGCTGAACCCCGGGAGCTGTGCGAACAAAGAAGAGAAAGGGAAATTTCTCCCAGCAGCCTCAGAAGCAGCGGATTAAAGCTCCACAGTCAACTTGATGTACCTGCATCTGTGGAATACCTGAATAGACAACAAATCATCCCAAATTGAGGAGGGGGACTTTGGGAGCAACTATATATATATATTTCCCTTTTCCTCTTTTTGTGAGCGTGTATGTGTATGCTTCTGTGTGTGATTTTGCCTTTATAGCTTTACTTTTACCATCTGTCCTAGGGTTCTGTCTGTCCATTTTAGTTTTTTTTTATTACTTTAAAAATTTTTTTCTTAATAATTATTTTTTACTTTAATAACTTTCTTTATTTTATTTTATCTTCTTTCTTTCTTTCTATTTTTCTCCCTTTTATTCTGAGCCGTGTGGATGACAGGCTCTTGGTGCTCCAGCCAGGTGTCAGGCCTGTGCCTCTGAGGTGGGAGAGCCAAGTTCAGGACACTGGTCCACAAGAGACCTCCCAGCTCCACATAATATCAAATGGTGAAAATCTCCCAGAGGTCTCCATCTCAACACCAAGACCCAGCTCCACTCAGCGACCAACAAGCTACAGTGCTGGACACCTTATGGCAAACAACTAGCAAGACAGGAACACAACCCCATCCATTAGTAGAGAGGCTTCCTAAAATCATAATAAGGCCACAGACACCCCAAAACACGTCACCAGACGTGGACCTGCCCACCAGAAAGACAAGATCCAGCCTCATCCACCGGAATACAGGCACTAGTCCCCTCCACCAGGAAGCCTATACAACCCACTGAACCAACCTTAGCCACTGGGGACAGATACCAAAAACAACGGGAACTGCGCACCTGCAGCCTGTGAAAAGGAGACCCCAAGCACAGTAAGTTAAGCAAAATGAGAAGACAGAGAAACACACAGCAGATGAAGGAGCAAGGCAAAAACCCACCAGACCTAACAAATGAACAGGAAATAGGCAATCTACCTGAAAAAGAATTCAGAATAATGATAGTAAACATGATCCAAAATCTTGGATATAGAATAGAGAAAATAAAAGAAATGTTTAACAAGGACCTAGAAAAACTAAAGAGCAAACAAACAGTGATGAACAACACAATAAATGAAATGAAAAATTCTCTAGAAGGGATCAATAGCAGAATAACTGAGGCAGAAGAACAGATAAGTGACCTGGAAGGTAAAATAGTGGAAATAACTACTGCAGAGCAGAATAAAGAAAAAAGAATGAAAAGAACTGAGGACAGTCTCAGAGACCTCTGGGACAACATTAAAAGCACCAACATTCGAATTATAGGGGTCCCAGAAGAAAAAGAGAAAACGAAATGGATTGAGAAAATATTTGAAGACATTATAGTTGAAAACTTCCCTAATATGGGAAAGGAAATAGTTTATCAAGTCCAGGAAGCACAGAGAGTCCCATACAGGATAAATCCAAGGAGAAACATGCCAAGACACATAGTAATCAAACTATCAAAAATTAAATGCAAAGAAAAAATATTAAAAGCAGCAAGGGAAAAACAATAAAAACACACAAGGGAATCCCCATAAGGGTAACAGCTGATCTTTCAGCAGAAACTCTGCAAGCCAGAAAGGAGTGGCAGGACATATTTAAAGTGATGAAGGAGAAAAACCTACAACCAAGATTACTCTACCCAGCAAGGATCTCATTCAGATTTGACAGAGAAATTAAAACCTTTACAGACAAGCAAAAGCTAAGAGAATTCAGCACCACCAAACCGGCTTTACAACAAATGCTAAGGGAACTTCTCTAGGCAGGAAACTCAAGAGTAGGAAAAGACCTGCAATAACAAACCCAAAACAATTAAGAAAATGGTAATAGGAAAATACATATCGATAATTACCTTAAATGTAAATGGATTAAATGCTCCAACCAAGAGACATAGACTGGCTGAATGGATACAAAAACAAGACCCATATACATGCTGTCTACAAGAGACCCAGTTCAGACCTAGGGAAACATACAGACTGAAAGTGAGGGGATGGAAAAAGATATTCCATGCAAATGGAAATCAAAAGAAAACTGGAGTAGCAATTCTCATATCAGACAAAATAGACTTTAAAACAAAGACTATTACAAGAGACAAAGAAGGACACTACCTAATGATCAAGGGATTGATCCAAGAAGAAGATATAAGAATTGTAAATATTTATGCACCCAACATAGGAGCACCTCAATACATAAGGAAAATACTAACAGCCATAAAAGGGGACATCAACAGTAACACAATCATAGGAGGGGACTTTAACACCCCACTTTCACCAATGGACAGATCATCCAAAATGAAAATAAATAAGGAAACACAAGCTTTAAATGATACATTAAACAAGATGGACTTAATTGATATTTATAGGACATTCCATCCAAAAAGAACAGAATACACATTCTTCTCAAGTGCTCATGGAACATTCTCCAGGATAGATCATATCTTGGATCACAAATCAAGCCTTGGTAAATTTAAGAAAATTGAAATCGTATGAAGTATCTTTTCCGACCACAATGCTATGAGACTAGATATCAATTACAGGAAAAAAATATGTAAAAAATACAAACACATGGAGGCTAAACAATACACTACTTAATAACCAAGAGATCACTGAAGAAATCAAAGAGGAAATAAAAAAATACCTAGAAACAAATGACAATGAAAACACGATGACCCAAAACCTTTGGGATGCAGCAAAAGCAGTTCTAAGAGGGAAGTTTATAGCAATAAAATCCTACCTTAAGAAACAAGAAACATCTCAAATAAACAACCTAACCTTACACCTAAAGCAATTAGAGAAAGAAGAACAAAAAACCCCCAAAGTTAGCAGAAGGAAATAAATTATAAAGATCAGATCAGAAATAAATGAAAAAGAAATGAAGGGAACGATAGCAAAGCTCAGTAAAACTAAAAGCTGGTTCTTTGAGAAGATAAACAAAATTGATAAACCATTAGCCAGACTCATCAAGAAAAAAGGGAGAAGACTCAAATCAATAGAATTAGAAATGAAAAAAGGAGAAGTAACTGACACTACAGAAATACAAAGGATCATGAGAGATTACTACAAGCAACTCTATGCCAATAAAATGGACAACCTGGAAGAAATGGACAGATTCTTAGAAATGCACAACCTTCTGAGACTGAACCAGGAAGAAATAGGAAATATGAACAGTCCAATCACAAGCACTGAAATTGAAATTGTGATTAAAAATCTTCCAGCAAACAAAAGCCCAGGACCAGATGGCTTCACAGGCGAATTCTATCAAACATTTAGAGAAGAGCTAACACCTATCCTTCTCAAGCTCTTCCAAAACAAAACAAAGGGAGGAACACTCCCAAACTCATTCTACGAGGCCACCATCACCCTGATACCAAAACCAGGCAAAGAAGTCACAAAGACAGAAAACTACGGGCAATATCGCTGATGAACCTAGATGCAAAAATCCTCAACAAAATACTAGCAAACAGAATCCAACAGCATAGCACAGGGAGATCAGCTCGGTGCTTTGTGACCACCTATAGGGGTGAGATAGGGAGGGTGGGAGGGAGGGAGATGCAAGACGGAAGAGATATGGGAACATATGTATATGTATAACCGATCCACTTTGTTATAAAGCAGAAACTAACACACCATTGTAAAGCAATTATACTCCAATAAAGATGTTAAAAGAAAAAAAATACTGAAATCCTTCTATTTCCACCTGAATATGTGCCTAGTTTTTGACTGCCATTGTCCTAAAGACAAGTGTAAATTACAAGCATTTTGATCTTAAAACTACCTGGATTAATTTTAAAGTTGGCTTATATAAATGAATGACCTTAGTATGTACTTTAAAATTTTTTTAAAAGACCAGAAGGTAAAAGAGTCAGCAGACTATCACCACCATTGCAGAAGGATGAAATACAACTGCTTTGAACAATAAAAATTCAACTGCTCATAAATTATAATATAGTACTTATTAACCACAAATGTGACATTTGCTTAATAAAAGTTTCCATAGGAAAGCAGAAGAAACTACCAGCTTGAGTAGAAAGAGAAGGAAACCTATTAACAGTTAAGTAGCTGGTATTTGTGTATGTTTTTTTTAAAAAGTTCTACAAAATGTTGCTGATCTCCAGTGGCTGGTATGATCATATCTGGGATAGGATGCTTTTAAATAATAACCAATTTCAAATCTTTCAAGTATATTTATTTAAAAAAAATAACTTCACAATTGGTGAAATGACTAAACATATTCTAGGAAGAATTGTAGCAATTTGCTTTAAGAAACAGAAAAAAAATCACATCTGGTAACCTCTGCAGTCAGCAATAGGAAACAAAAATGAAACAAACTTTTGATGTGTACTTTGTTTGCTGTAAGTAAACAGAGTGAACATTAAAAATAGCATATTCCCGAAAACGGGCCATGAAACTGTTCCAGCTATGTTAGAGGCAAATTTTTCAAACTGTTCTCAGCGCTTCCAGGCCCAGGACATTGGTCGGTACAAGGTGCGTTTCCTTCTCAGTCTGAGCCTGTTTGAATAGGTGCTATGCAAATATAAAACCTCATTATCTTCCTCATAGGAGCTTATTGTTAGAGAATGCAAAGACAGCAATCCTTTTGAGCAGTTGATTTTCTCCACTCACATGTATTTATATTTTAGAAAGACAATTTAGGTAGCTTTATGAAAAGTGTCACTGAATATTTATGCACTAAGTTTTCATACTAAACATTTCTATAGATGGCATTGTGTAAGATAACTGAATTTTCCTATAAGCACTGTCATAAAAATTATTGTGTTGTTAATGCAAGCCATTTATTATGGAAGCAAAAAAAGTTTTCTGTATGCCTTAAAACTGCACTCATTTAAAAAAATGTGTTTCTGTCAAATGCAGAGAAAATGTTGTAAGAGGATTGATAATGATATTGTGAATTAGTAAAATATATCACAATTCACAGAGGACTTTAAATACAGAGAATTCTTGTCCTAACAATTTTGTGATAGAAAAAATTAGTATCTGCACTGTGGAAACTGAAGGTCAGAGAGATTGAGCAAAATGCTGTAGTCACACAGCTAATAAGTGAGAGAGCTGGAATCAAAATCCAGGTTTCTGGTGTATAACCTCTACTCACTGTAGGACAAGTAAACAACCTCTCATAATTATTCTGCAATCAGAATACATAAATACATATATGTTTGTTTTCTGGCCAAATATTACAACCTATACCTTTACTAAAGCCATATGTACATACATACATATGTATATATACTTATTTATACATATATATTTTGTTAATGTGTTATGCACTGGGGGATACTAAGGAGAATTCATCTTGGTCCCTTCCTTGTTCTAATTTCCTGCTTTCCAAGAAACCCTCTGACTCATAAATTGTTTTTCCAAACATTTGCTCTGGAAAGAGATTGTTCTTGATAGAAAGTGGAAACTCTCTAGATGTTCAAAACTTATATTGGCATCTTTGAGTAAATAAACCTGTTGGGTATTTTTTTTCTTCCTCATCAATAAGTTATTCAATATCAGCCCAGCAGCAAACTAAGATCTGTTTAAACTCAGACATTGAATTTTAGGTTCATAGAAACCTAAAGCTAGACCATGGCTCCATTGACCCAAACTACAACGTTCTCTCAGGACAAAGTTATTTTCAGTGCTACATTGATCATGTGATATTACAGGAGTTGTGTGACTCCTGCCATTTCAAGGGTTTCCAGAAAGCCAAAATCCCAAACCCTGCATAAAAAGTCATCTGGACAGGCATGACCTCTACAGTCATCACAGAATAGCATGTGCTTTCTGTCATGTTCATGGATGGATATTGTGTCCCTTCCTTGGTTCCCTGCAGGATCCTTAGAGCGTGAAGGCTCATTACCCAGCTCAGCCATCATTGTTAACAAGTGGAGAGGATGACAGGGGGCTAAACAAAACAAGTTGAGACATTAACTAACTTTCAATAAACAGACCACAGGGTAAACACATACACCTTGAAAATGCAGAGCAAGGCTGCTTCTTGGGTCTGCTGCCAAATGCAGGGTCCGTTGTTCTTGATAACCAAGAGGCTAACACCTCCAGTCATTTATATTCCAGTCAACAAATAAAACATTTAGTTTCATTGTCAAGGAATGTTTTGTGAGTGGCTCAACTAGTGCCATGTTTCTCTTCTTTCTAGCATATATATATTTTTTAAACATCTTTATTGAAGTATAATTGCTTTACAATGGTGTGTTAGTTTCTGCTTTATAACAAAGTGAATCAGTTATACATATACATATGTTCCCATATCTCTTCCGTCTTGCATCTCCCTCCCTCCCACCCTCCCTATCCCACCCCTCTAGGTGGTCACAAAGCACCGAGCTGATCTCCCTGTGCTATGCGGCTGCTTCCCACTAGCTATCTATTTTACATTTGGTAGTGTATATATGTCCATGACACTCTCTCACCCTGTCACATCTCACCCCTCCCCCTCCCCATATCCTCAAGTCCATTCTCTAGTAGGTCTGTGTCTTTATTCCCATCTTGCCACTAGGTTCTTCATGACCTTTTTTTTTTTTTTTTTCCCTTAGATTCCATATATATGTGTTAGCATACTGTATTTCTTTTTCTCTTTCTGACTTACTTCACTCCGTATGACAGACTCTTAACTCCATCCACCTCATTACAAATACCTCCATTTCATTTCTTTTTATGGCTGAGAAATATTCCATTGTATATATGTGCCACATCTTCTTTATCCATTCATCCGATGATGGACACCTAGGTTGCTTCCATGTCCTGGCTATTGTAAACAGAGCTGCAATGAATATTTTGGTACATGACTCTTTCTGAATTATGGTTTTCTCAGGGTATATGCCCAGTAGTGGGATTGCTGGGTCGTATGGTAGTACTATTTTTAGTTTTTTAAGGAACCTCCATACTTTTCTCCATAGTGGCTGTATCAATTTACATTCCCACCAACAGTGCAAGAGGGTTCCCTTTTCTCCACACCCTCTCCAGCATTTATTGTTTCTAGATTTTTTGATGATGGCCATTCTGACTGGTGTGAGATGATACCTCATTGTAGTTTTGATTTGCATTACTCTAATGATTAATGATGTTGAGCATTCTTTCATGTGTCTGTTGGCAATCTGTATATCTTCTTTGGAGAAATGTCTATTTAGGTCTTCTGCCCATTTTTGGATTGGGTTGTTTGTTTTTTTGTTATTGAGCTGCATGAGCTGCTTGTAAATCTTGGAGATTAATCCTTTGTCAGTTGCTTCATTTGCAAATATTTTCTCCCATTCTGAGGGTTGTCTTTTGGTCTTGTTTATGGTTTCCTTTGCTGTGCAAAAGCTTTGAAGTTTCATTAGGTCCCATTTGTTTATTTGTGTTTTTATTTCCATTTCTCTAGGAGCTGGGTCAAAAAGGATCTTGCTGTGATTTATGTCATAGAGTGTTCTGCCTATGTTTTCCTCTAAGAGTTTGATAGTGTCTGGCCTTACACTTAGGTCTTTAATCTATTTTGAGTTTATTTTTGTGTATGGTGTCAGGGAGTGTTCTAATTTCATACTTTTACATGTACCTGTCCAATTTTCCCAGCACCACTTATTGAAGAGGCTGTCTTTTCTCCACTGTATATGCTTGCCTCCTTTATCAAAGATAAGGTGACCATATGTGCGTGGGCTTATCTCTGGGCTTTCTATCCTGTTCCATTGATCTATATTTCTGTTTTTGTGCCAGTACCAAACTGTCCTGATTACTGTAGCTTTGTAATATAGTCTGAAGTCAGGGAGCCTGATTCCTCCAGCTCCATTTTTCGTTCTCAAGATTGCTTTGGCTATTCGGGGTCTTTTGTGTTTCCATACAAATTGTGAAATTTTTTGTTCTAGTTCTGTGAAAAATGCCAGTGGTCGTTTGATCGGGATTGCATTGAATCTGTAGATTGCTTTGGGTAGCAGAGTCATTTTCACAATGTTGATTCTTCCAATCCAGGAACATGGTATATCTCTCCATCTATTTGTATCATCTTTAATTTCTTTCATCAGTGTCCTATAATTTTCTGCATACAGGTCTTTTGTCTCCTTAGGTAGGTTTATTCCTAGATATTTTATTCTTTTTGTTGCAATGGTAAACGGGAGTGTTTTCTTAATTTCACTTTCAGATTTTTCATCATTAGTATATAGGAATGCAAGAGATTTCTGTGCATTAATTTTGTATGCTGCTACTTTACCAAATTCATTGATTAGCTCTAGTAGTTTTCTGGTAGCATCTTTAGGATTCTCTATGTATAGTATCATGTCATCTGCAAACAGTGACAGCTTTACTTCTTCTTTTCTGATTTGGATTCCTTTTATTTCTTTTTCTTCTCTGATTGCTGTGGCTAACACTTCCAAAACTATGTTGAATAATAGTGGTGAGAGTGGGCAACCTTGTCTTGTTCCTGATCTTAGTGGAAATGGTTTCAGTTTTTCACCATTGAGGACAATGTTGGCTGTGGGTTTGTCATATATGGCCTTTATTATGTTGAGGAAAGTTCCCTCTATGCCTACTTTCTGCAGGGCTTTTATCATAAATGGGTGTTGAATTTTGTCAAAAGCTTTCTCTGCATCTATTGAGATGATCATATGGTTTTTCTCCTTCAGTTTGTTAATATGATGTATCACATTGATTGATTTGCGTATATTGAAGAATCCTTGCATTCCTGGAATAAACCCCACTTGATCATGGTGTATAATCCTTTTAATGTGCTGTTGGATTCTGTTTGCTAGTATTTTGTTGAGGATTTTTGCATCTATGTTCATCAGTGATATTGGCCTGTAGTTTTCTTTCTTTGTGACATCTTTGTCTGGTTTTGGTATCAGGGTGATGGTGGCCTCGTAGAATGAGTTGGGGAGTGTTCCTCCCTCTGCAATATTTTGGAAGAGTTTGAGAAGGATAGGTGTTAGCTCTTCTCTAAATGTTTGATAGAATTTGCCTGTGAAGCCATCTGGTCCTGGGCTTTTGTGTGTTGGAAGATTTTTAATCACAGTTTCAATTTCAGTGCTTGTGATTGGACTGTTCATATTTTCTATTTCTTCCTGGTTCAGTCTTGGCAGGTTGTGCATTTCTAAGAATCTGTCCATTTCTTCCAGGTTGTCCATTTTATTGGCATAGAGTTGCTTGTAGTAATCTCTCATGATCGTTTGTATTTCTGCAGTGTCAGTGGTTAATTCTCCTTTTTCATTTCTAATTCTATTGATTTGAGTCTTCTCCCTTTTTCTCTTGATGAGTCTGGCTAATGGTTTATCAATTTTGTTTATCTTCTCAAAGAACCAGCTTTTAGTTTCATTGATTTTTGCTATTGTTTCCTTCATTTCTTTTTCATTTATTTCTGATCTGATCTTTATGATATCTTTCCTTCTGCTAGCTTTGGGGTTTTTTTGTTCTTCTTTCTCTAATTGCTTTAGGTGCAAGGTTAGGTTGTTTATTCGAGATGTTTCCTGTTTCTTGATGTAGGCTTGTATTGCTATAAACTTCCCTCTTAGAACTGCTTTTGCTGCATCCCATAGGTTTTGGGTCGTCATGTCTCCATTGTCATTTGTTTCTAGGTATTTTTTGATTTCCCCTTTGATTTCTTCAGTGATCACTTCATTCTAGCATATATTTATTGCGCATCAACCACTGTGTTTGGGTTCAGTTACAGCTATGAGGTCAATTCTCATTAAATATGCTCTCACTTACTCTGGACATCTATGAAGTTATTCTGCTTTTGCACAAAAAATTCAGTTCTATTGCTCATGACTGCAATTTAAGGTTCTTTCTGTCCTCTGATCTTTTATCTGTTTGAAAACCAAGTGGCACAGGAATATCAGCAGTTTAGTTCTCAAGTGTCTGCATTAAACATGGTAGCCTGCAAGTCAAATCTTTACTTCCATTCAACTGAGAATCCTCTCTTCAAGTTCCCAGCTTTGGAACCTCTTGTCATTTACATAAACAGTGGATGCAGCAAAAAAGATACTATTATCAGCATATCCTGTATGATACTCTACTGACTTTACTTTCTAATAAGCAATACTTGGATTTTTCAAAATAGATAATAGGAAGTTTGGGACAAAAGGAAATAACTAATTTTTCTTAGGATCTATCAAGTGTCAAATATTGAACCAGGGATTGGGGTTAAACTCTGTTATCTCATTTATTCTTTCCCAAACACTTTTATACAGATCAAGAAGCTGAGCCTGGGGGTGATTCAAGCTTGTTCAAGTTTGTTGATGCAGAGCCCCTTTGAGAACCCTGGTTTTCTCACTCAAAAGCATGTTTTGTTATTATTTTAGTTTAGTTTTGTAAGCATATTATGTATCTGGTACTTACATGGATTTGAATTATTTTGAAGGAAAAATACTCAGGGTCTATTCGATGTCATCCGTCTGCCATCAGTACAGGTGCTGTAACTTTCATTACAGAACATCAGCCCTGCTAGCACATCAGAAGCTATGGATTCCTCTTCAATTGACACCATGGAATAACTATAGGAGAAGCCTTGCCAGACAGCTGAATCACGCATCAGTTGTTATTCAGCTCTTGCCAAATTTATGCCTGAGAAAATTGACGTTCAAGTTGGAAAATTTATGACTCTTTTTTTTTCTGTGTTATCAAAGTTCTAAACCTAAACCAAGTTAGATCAGCAAAGGGTAAAATACCAAACACATATACTGAAAGCCCATAGAAAAATGTGCACTAAGTGACAAACCCATACTATTCCCTGGTATTTTATTGAAATCGAATATGTAAACATGTAATAAATAGTTCACCTTGAGTCAAATAATTTGTGGTTTCTTCACTGATTTTTTTTCTCCATATGATAGATTTTCCTTCAGAATGTAAGATCAGGGAAGAAATAACAACTTTGTCTATCTGTCAAGAATTAATATTCTTTCTTTAAAAATGATACAAAGATAGAAGCTACTATCCTTTCCTTTTATATTGGATGCCTAGGAGTGTAAAGCTAAGTTTAGTTCTCATGTGCTAGATTGCTAAAATTGTTTCATAATTTTCATCTATTAAGTTTCTGTCTCTTCTGTGTTGGGGTTCTAATCACGTTTTTAAAACAACTTTATACAAACTCTCATACACCTATACATCAGCTAAACTGAATAAATTATCTAATTTGGCATGTGTATACCATTAAATTGTACACTGTTATAGTCATTTTTTTTCTCAAGGTAAGAACTAGTATGCTTGAATCTATGTCAAGTACTGTGAAATATCCAAAATCCAAGACTAAGATGTTGTTCCTCTCTTTCCAGTATCTGTAACTAAATATCCATCAATAGAGCCTGTGAAAAGTACAAAATGATAAGTTCAGACAATATTCCAATAGTCCAGAGAGAAATCACAGATGATACTAATAATAGCATAGATTTATGGTGTCTAACTATGAACCAGACACTGTTTAACGTACTTTACGTCTGTAAGTTTTAATCTTCAAAACCAACCCATGAATGGTAACTAACATTATCACTCACATTTTTCAGATAGGGGAATTAAAGCACAGATAGGTTACATGACATGCCAAAGTCACACAGCTGGTGAGAAACAGAATTGAGATTTAGCTGAGGCAGTGTGGCTCTTGAGTCCCTATTCTTAAGCAATATTCTATGCTGCCATTCAGAGATCAGAATTGCTAGGGCTAGTCTGGGAAATTGGGAGAGTTTCCTAGGGAGGTTAAGATTTAACTACATAAAATTTGAGGTTTAAAACAAAATAAATGATTACCAATGTGTTTGTACTTTGAAAACAAATTTCATATTTTTACATGGTTTCAACTTTTCTTCTTTGTAGAAAACCCTTTATGGTATAAGGAGCAGCCGTGCGTGTATCGAGGATTGGGGTGTAAAGGAGAGAAGAGAGAAAATTTTACAGGCAAGTGAGTTGTTTTGATTGATAATGAAATGTATTTATTCAATTGCAATTTTAAAAGTCTCATTCAATTCAAATAATACAATTCAGAATTTAGCTTTCTTTTTACTTTGTCACTATGGTACAGAGGTTTTGAAAAAAATAGACCTTCGTGTTCAATTTTGAGGGGAAGGGTGGAGGGCAGAATCGCGGATGGCATTTAGAGTTCATTTGCTCTTATTCAGAGAAGTTGTGTGTGACACGTCACTGGGGCAATGTCCTGGCAGCAGGGTGGCACTGGGCCCCGGTATGGGTTGCAGAAGACTGTTCTCTGGCAGCTTACTGTTCCTGAACAGGCTGACATTTTATAGGGATTATTAGAAATGCATGAATTCTGCACACAAAATGTCAACTGATATATTAAGAAAGAGCAACTTGCTATAGTCACTAGCAGTAGAATTTCTTTAGCTTTCACCCCATTCTGCTCCATAGATATACTGTATATAAGCTTGTACCATTTCAGATGAGATCATTTGACACCCAAAATACACAGTCAAGTGAAACTTTTGCAATAAGAGTGAAAATTTAAAGAAAAATGAAAATAGTAGTATTTCTCCATCTTCAGTTCAGAAGCCAAGGTCATGGATTATGAATTTTAAACACTCAAAAATCACTCTAGATAAAAAGATGGCATCTTTACTCCACTTGCTTATTACTTTTAAAGTATGTTCTCATTTAAGCTTCTGCTTTAGACAAGGGTAACTTTTACAAATTGGATGCTAATACAAAAAAAAAAAATTAACCCCATCATAAAGCCATTGAATTTAATAACATTTTTGTATTGAATTTCATAGTCAGTGATGCTGCCTCCCATTATGTCTAGAAATCCAGAGAAAACTGAGTGCTTGAAAAATAAAATGTATGCTTAATATTTATGTAACCCTTTCAGTATGATGTAGCCTAGGAAGCTATTCCTAATGGAAAATGAGATTAGCCATAAAATTTGTCCCTGGAGTACTTAGACTCCCAAACACTGGACTTCAGGCACAGCAGAAGACAGCAGTGTGTTCATGGCGTTTCCTTTACCCATGGCTCGGCTCACGTGTGGCGTAACAGTTACACTGCTTCATTCCCAATTTTAGCATATATTACCTCAACTTCCTTGTCACCCATAAGGCTGCTCGGCATACACATTTACGGCTGCTTTTCCAGCACATTGAATTCCATTTTCTCACCACAACTTCCGGGACTCCTTTTTGTTAAAAATACATGTAGATGATGTCATCTATAACTTAACCACAGCTCTGCCTAAAATGTAAGTAGCAAATGATAATTAAATTATTCAGTTAATTCTAATGCTGTTAAAATCCGTTTTATTCACTGGTATAAACATTTAAATATGCTTTTGTGGATAAAAGTGAAACGCTTACAATTTTCCCGTATGAAAAGGTAGAAAGTTCAATGGAGGAAGCCCACAGAAAAGTTTGAAGTCACGAGTCCGTATAGTTACACAGAAAAACATCACCTATTGGGTTTAAGTGAGAATGTTAGTCATCTCATTACTCGTGACTAGTAACGCTGTCATTTGTGCATGATTTAGAATTTGAATAGTGGGTGTATAGGATACCTACAGTACTATTTAGTTTCTGCTTTGCTGGTGTCTTGTCAATCCGTCATTTTTTGGTTGTGGAAAATAGGGATTTAATCATGCTTTAGGGAGACTATGTTGTCTGAGAAGAAAATGGAAATGAACTTAAAATGGAAAAAAATGTAAACATAGTTAGTGGTGTCCTGACTCATAAAACTAAAAGCACAGTCTGTCCAGGGTAGTATGCAAGGAGTGGGTACTGCAGTTAGGAGGCATATCATTTCCTCTGTAGACTGAGATCATTTCTGGAATATTTTATACTCTATTAAGTTATACGAAAAATAGACAGGAATATAAGTCAACACTTGTTCATTTTACTTTTTAATTTTTCAACATTTTGGACTATGAACCGTCAGTGGTCCCACACTTATTAATTAAGCATCTACTATGTGCAGGGCTGTGTGCAAGGCACAGTGAAGAGATACAGAGCATATTAAAGAGATCATATGGTTGAATGTTTCAGAATTTGATTTCTGGAGCCACACCAGCTTGTGTTTGAATCCCGCTCTTCCACTTACTAATGGGTGATCATGGAGGAGGAACTTACTCTTTTAATCTCAGTTTCCTCATTTCCAAAATGGTGATAAAAATAGTGCCTGTGTCATATGAAAGTTTTGAAGTACAACATGACTGCATACATAAAATATTTAATGCTCTTTGTGACTAGCACATAATGAATACTCAAAATCTTAGTAGTAAATTAACACTATTATCATTGTTCATGTTCATTTTTCAAGGAATTAGAAGAGGAATTTCAAGGAATTCAGTAGAGGAAAATTGAACTAACAAAAATATAAATAAAACTGTTGCACTGTGGAATATTCTCTTAAGAGGAAAATTCCCACAATATAAATAAAAACTTAAGTTGAACTTAGATATATAGGAGAAATTACAAATATGCCATTAATTAGCCTATTTCCAACCTAAAATTAATTCCCTAATTAAAAAGAAAGAAGAGAGTCCTTTTCACCTTGGGAGAAATAAGAAATTATATATAATAAAATATTTTGTAATGTATGTCCATGACAAAATAAGTAGGCCAGATGAGAAAATTTTAAGTAAATGACCAGCATCTATAATCCCAACATTCACAGATGACCACACTAAGTAGTTTAATGTATTTTCCTCCAGTCTTTATGATGTAGTTTTTAACACGATGGATATTCTACTGTACATTAAATTTTATGTCTGCTTTTGATGCTAAACGTTATAGTATAATTTTCCACATCTTTAGGAACTCTTTATTAGTTTCATTATTCATATCTGAAAAATTCTGCATTTTATGAGGCTACACCTCCATATACATATGGAATAGTAAACGTTTTTGTCACCAGTTTATATTTTGTAAGACAATTGGAGAATATGACTAGACACCAACAAATATACTTGAGATGTTCAAACAGTTACAGCTTTAAAAAGAGGCACGTTATTAAAATTCTTAAGAAAATTTTCATTAAAATTAAGAAGCAAATGTTTTTGTGTTTATTGAAGGGTGAATAGAACATCATTAAGGAACAAAGAAGGTGTTAGGTTATTTAGGTCATGAGCAAAAAAAAATTGAAGTTGAAGCATAAAATGTTAGGTGGTGGTAGCTGAAAAAATTAATAAACAGAACCTCAATCAAATAGAGCTGGGAGACCAGAGGGGGAGCTCTCATTCTCTGTGACAATAGCAGAGCCCAGTAGGAAGAAGAAGCACTCCTCTTCTTTCCTGGCAAGGACTCAGCCAATGAAAAGCCAGGGACTCTGTTTACTAGAGCCCTTCCAACTATTTTTTCCTCTCTCTAAAGAGTTTGCCTTCTCTTGCATAGTAGGAGCTTGCACTAGGCTTACCATGGTTGCAGAACCTGGGCTGCAGTTCTCTACTGATCTCTAATAGACCCATTTTTGCAGGAGAAATATCTGAGTCTATTTGTTTCAGGTCACCATAGTTTACCTGAATACCAATAGTGCATGCTTTAAATGTTGTAAGTGAAAACTGTATAATGTGGAGGAGGGAAGTTGAAGAGACAGATTTTGTTTTCTTAGGTGATTTTTTTTATCTCAACCATAGTACTTGAAGCGGACTAAGTCCCTAAGTACATAAGTATTGCTTAGATGTTCTAATATTTTGCAAATTATTTTCACATGCAATGTATTGCAAATTGTCCGAGCAAAATACTGAAAATAATAATATTCTTTGTAGTATAAGTTGATGAAGTGTCAGAGAGTTTTTTTTCATTCTCTCTGAAATAAAAATTTTGTGTTTTGTTTTGATTTCACACCCAAACAATACCTTAGTTGAAATAAAATGTGTAGAGAATTTTATTTTTTTTAAATAAAGTGCCAAAATTTTGACGGCACAAAATTGTGCCGTCAAAATTTTGTACACATTGTTGCATTGCCTTTTAAAATTTTTTCCTCATGTTATGCAGAGACAAAAGACTTTTACATAAAATGTGTGTAAGGCAATGTACCAGTTACTAAGGATGTATGGACAAATTACCCCAAAACTTAGTTGTGTAAAACAACTATTTATCATGCTCATGAATATTCTGTTTCAGAAATTCCAGCAGGGCACTGTGGGGTGGCTTGTCTCTGTTTTATAATATCTGGGACCTCAGCTGGAAAACTCAAAAGCTGGAGCTAGTGTTATCTGAAAGCTCATTTATTCACACATGTGGCTTCTGGTCTGGGATGACTCACAAGTTTGGGGACTGAAGCAGCTGGGGGTTCTGTGCATCTCTCTGTGTGTGTTTGTTCCACATGGTCCTTCCAGCATAGTGGCTAGTGCATTTACAGTAGCCATACCTATGGTAGTCAGGGCTTCAAAGGCACAAGATGAGAGAGAGAGAGAGAGAGAAACCCTATCACCTCTTATGACCCAGCCTCAGAAGTCACGTTGTGGCACTGCCATGGTCCTCTATTGACAGAGGCAGATTCAAAGTTCCATCCAGGTTCAAGGGAGCATAGACACAACATCTCATTTGAAGGGTGTCAACATCACATGTATTTAGAGCATATGAAATGAGCTGTATATTGGTGTGTCAATCTCTGGGAAATATAATTTGCCTCAGGCATGAAGGCTAATAACAATAGCATCACATTGGAATTCCAACTACCCATTCCAAGAAATAGTTCACCATTACTTTTGCAGTCCCCACATGCCTTACTTTGAATGTATCAACCCCTTTCTCTTCCTTTTGCACATCTTCACTTCCCTGTGTTTTGTACCTCTTTCTATAGGTTTACCAAATGTGCTTTCATGCCATCTCACAGTGGATTCATGTGCAGCACATGTGTATGCAGAGTTGTGTTTCATATATTATGAATAATACTAAATGCCTTCTGCTGCATCTTGATTTTTTCCCTTTGACCTGTGTTCTTAAGATTTCTTCCATACTGTTTCATGTAGCTTAAGCACATGCGTTTTACATGAGCTTTACTATTCTGTTGAATATATTTTCCACAAATTATCCATTTTATTGATGATGGGGTTTGGGTTGTTTCCAGTTTTGTTTTATTTATCTCTTATCTCCAGTGTTTCTGTTGTCATGTAAGTTTCTTTGAATTTTGCTTTTATATAAAAGGTTGTTATACATATGCAACTTGCATGTATTATGTGCCATAAGGATAAAGTTCATTTTTTCCCCAAAGGAATTTGGAATTTATCCTAGCACTATTAAGTGAAAAAAAATTAGTTGGAAATAATTTCAAGGTTATAGAGTGTTGCCAAAACTAGTACAAAGAAATTATATACCCTTTAGCAGGGTTTAGCTGTTATACATATGTCCATGTTATAAATATATATATGTGTGTGTGTATGTGTGTATGCACATATCTACATAGATACGTGTGTGTGTAAATTACATTAATCATGGTGCTTACCTCTAAATACTTTCATGTGTATTTCCTAAGAATGGGAGTATTATTAACTTATATAACAGAATCATCATCAAAATTCATAAATTTACATTGAATCAAAACTTTATCTATCATCTATATTCCAATTTTCTGAATTGGCCTAATCTTGTCCTTTATAGCATTTTCCCACTGTAATACAGAATCCAATCTCTAGAGTCAGATGTTACAGACTTGTCATGTCTCTTTAGCCTGTAATATTCCCAGAGACTTTCTATATCTTTGATAACATGGACACAATTGAAAAATATAGAGTTCATCTCCTTTTTCAAGAAAACAGTCCCTATTTTGCATTTGTTTCTTACTCATGTCTACAATGAAGTTATGCATGCACGGTGTGTTTCAGGGTTTCATATCTGGAGAAACATGATGTCCACTTGCAATATTCCTTTTGATCACCTTGAAGGTGTTCCCCCAGTTTTCCACTGTTAATCTTCTTAAAAAAAAAGTTGTTGTTAACATTTTTCTCAACTAATAGACAATTAATTGGAGAACAGTTTAACACCATACAAATACATGGATCATCAAAATTTCTCCTTAACTATGGCATCCACTGATGATTCTTGCCTGACAATCTTTACCGTCATAGTCACAATATAATGATTTTCCAGCTGCAGAAACCATCCCACCTTTAGTATTCTACCATAAACAATAGACTTCACTTCTCCTGTATTTATATATGTACTTATCTATTTATTATTGAACAGTAATAAATTCCTATGTTTAATGGTTTATCACTGATTACTAAATATAATTATTTCAATGCTCAAATCCTCCCAGATTTGGTCCATGAAAGCCTTCCCAGTAGGGTTCCTCTGTGTTTGGGACTGGCTCCCATCTGACTTTCTGGCATGACAATATATTCAGTGCTCACCTTGGACCTGCTCTACCCTACCAGTGGAATCTATTTTCCAAGGTGCTATAGTTCCTGTTTATTAGCACCATTTACTTGAGTCCAGTGTTCTCCTATGGATCAGTAATGTTAACCCTGTTACAAATCAAGTTTCCACATGTGGATGGGACCTGTCTTGGCTTCTGTATTTAGTTCTATTAGCCTACTTGACTGTTACTAAATACATAGGAAAGTCTCAGTACTTTCATGTTAATGATTATACTGTCTGCTTACTTCTTATATTTGCCAGGGCATTTAAGTGGATAATTGGTATAATCTTGAAATAAATAAGGAAGTAATATTCTTAATTAAAATCATTCCAAAAAACAAACAAACTAAAACTCCAGGCACAGATAGCTTCACCAGAAAAATTTACCAGAGTTAAGGAAGAAATGATGCCAAACTTACACATTCTTCCAGATAGATGAAAAAGAAGCAATTCTCTGCCTTTTTGAGGTCAATTTGTTTTTTGTTTGTTTGTTTTTTACATCATCATAATATTGATTTAAAAACACATGACACAGGCCTTACAAAAAAGGAAAATTTCAGACCTTAAATATGATCTTAAAACCCTAAAGAAAATATTAGCAAGGATATGTCAGCAAAATATATATTATGACCTGGTTGTTTTTAGTCTCGAACATACGCCTGGAAATATTTTAAAATCAATGTAATTGGCCACCTTAATAGAAAAATTAGAGAATTATATCAATAGATGCAGATCAATTAGTTGAAAACGTTAAATATCCATTGATAATTAAAAGCAAAGAATATTTTTATTCTGATACAAGATAGCTACAACAAATGAAAAAGAGAAAGCATTGTGCTTGATGGTGGAAAGTCTAAAGCTTTTTCTTTGAGATCAAAAATAAGAAAAGGATGGCCACGGTATCTACTTTTATTCAATGTGTGTCTGAGGTCCTAGCTAGTCCATTAAAAGAAGGAAAACAAACAAATTTATAAGTAGTGAGGGCATGAAATAAAAGTGTTATACTACTGTTGACATTGTAGACTACTGTTATATATGTAAACTAACCAAGAGCATCTATGGATAATTATTAGAATAAAGCAGCAATATAAGCAAGTTTGCTGGATGTAAGATCAATTTACTCCATCCTAGTCCCTACCCACCCCCCCAAAAATCCTATTTAGATGGAGGAATATACCATATTAATTTATCAGAAGTCTCAATATCATAATGTCATTTTATCCAAACTCTACCAGATTTACCCAATCAAAACTCAAATGTGGTAGTTTGTTGATTTGCCAAGCTGATTCTGAAAATCATATGGAAATGCATATGGCAAAGAATATCCAAGATAATCTTGAAGAAGAACAACAGAATGGGAAAACTTGCCCCTACTGGGTATTAAAACTTATTGTAAAGTTACTATAATTAAGATAGTGTGATATTTGCACAGAAACAGGCAACTAGACCAATGGAACAAAATAATGACTCAGAGGGATAACCACATATATATGGGCATTTAACTTATGAAAAACATGGCCCCAGAGAGTAGACAGAAAGAAACTGTGTTTTTAATAAATGGTGCTGGGAATAATTGGTATTCATGTAGATATCCATATCCACAGCTTGTACAGAAATTCTAGTGGATTGTAGATCTGAATGTTAAGGAGAAAAAAAAAAGCTGTAGTAAGGTAACAGAATTTTTAAAGACTTCTGTACAGAAAAATATTTCTTAAACAGGACTTAAAAATCTTTAAGAAAGTAAATATTGATAAATTTTGATGACATTAAAATATTTCTGCTAAAGAAACAACATTAATTCAGTAAAAAGGCAAGTACGTACTGAAAGACTATATTTGTAACTCACATAATTGACAAATTTTGCATCCACAATATGTAAGTAAATCTTCCAAATCATTAAGAAAAAAAAGCCAACCCAATAAAAATATGCAGAAGACAACTGAACAGCATTTCACAAATAAGGATATACAAATAATCAATAAACATATGAAAAGATACTTTAAAGATATTGGAAAATAAACATTAAAACCACAAGAAGATAACCCTATTTCCCCAACAGAAGGCCAGAAATAAAACTGCCCCAAAATTTGATAATACCAGTGGTTGGAAAGAATGTGGAACAAAAATTACTCTCATTAATTTCTGTAGGGAGTGTAAATTATTTTTTAAAAAACTAGGAAAAATTAGTATGATTTATTTATATTACAATTATATTACTATTATTAGTATTGTGTTAATATTATTAGTATTACTATTTGAAGATATACATTCTTTACGATGCTATAATTTCACCCTTAGGTATAATCCAAAAGAAATTCACATATGTGTGCACGAAAGGCATTTTAAAGAATGTCCTTAGGGGCATTATTGTGATATCAGTACATCAGTTCTAGAAACAACCCACCAATGGTAGAATGAATGTACACAATTGTGTTGAATGTATCAGATGGGGCAACACACAGCTGAAAAAGAATGAACTGCGGCTATATACGTCAACACAACTAATCCCACAATACAATCTAGAGTGAAAGAAATAAAAAGAATACGTGATTCAGTGGTAAAATAATACAGAAAGATGAGTGATGCCCAAACAAGAGAATGGTTACCTAGAAGTGGGAGAGGGTTAATGTCTGGGAGGAAAAAAGGAGACTTTTGGGGTGTAATGTTCTAGCCTGACCTGTGTTATGGCTATTTAGGTGCTCACTTGGTGATAAATGAACTGAACTTTCCATGTCTTAATATATGCTTTTCTAAATTTGTGTTCCATGTCATAAAGCCAGTTTGAAATGAAAAAAGACAAGCACAGTGAAAATCAAAAATGACTTAGAACTAAATGTCAAATGAGCACACTTATATCAAAATTTGTATTTAGAGATAAATGTCTACATTTACAAGAAGTTATTAAAAATTAAAGGAAACTTGAAAAAAAAAGGTTAATACTAATGAAGGAATTGATAAAATTAAAACTAAGCAGTTTAAAGAATAATTAACAAAACAAAAAAATGTTTGAAAGGTTTGGAAAACAAGATGAAAAACTGGATTAAGATAGAAAAATGCAGTGAGTGGACTGACAGGATGAAGGTGACTAGAGAGAAATGACCACATTAGGAAAGAAAAGAGAATTACTACGGAGGATTAGTACATTTATACTTACAATTCTGTCAGTTTTTGTTTCAAAATTATGGATTGGAAAGATATAGACAAATTCATGAGAAAAAAGTTTTCCTCTTTGGAAGAATAGAGTAGTGTAGTATAGAACTGGGGAGCAAAATTAAATAGGTTTAAATAGTATTTGTAATTAATTACATATTTTATTTAAAATATTTGAGACCATGTACCTTTTTTGTTAATTTGGAGGGCTGGGTACACACAGGTTAGTTCTAATATTATTTATAACTTTCAGTGTTTTTTAAAAAATCTAAATTTGAATTGATTCTTAAATAAATCTTTAACGAACCACAGAATTATTCCATTTTTAAACAATTCACGCAAGTCAAAAATGGTGAATTCTCCATTGTTTGATCAGGGAATTGATTATATTTACCAGTGCTTCCTAGAGTTGCAAATAGAGCCTGTAATATATTAAGGACATTTCACTTTACAGGCAGAAAGTATTGATTGTATTGAGAGAGCATGACAACCATTCCTGCCGTATAGGTCTAATGCATGCCCTCATTAGCTTACCTGCTTTACTGTAATGGTTTCCAAATTCTGCTCCTTACAACCCATGTCGATTTTAAAAGACTCATCCCAATCTGCCACATCTTAGCTTGAGATATTTTAACACCTGCTTATATTTCTACCATAACCCCCAAATCGATAGCATAATATTGTAGGACCTTCATGCACTCTATTCTATATTCCTCATTTTATGCACTTCACCTCATAAGAAGCATTGTAACTGACTTATTGAGAGCTTTCAATTCCAGCATATTTTTTCATATATTAAGATAATCACATTGCTTTCTCTTTTTTCTGATATGGTAATGAATTACCTAAATTTTTAATGTTTTAAACCAAACCATACAGACTACACATTACTCTGGTCAGAGAACTGCTTTGAATAACACCAGTCCTTTGAAATTTGTTCAAACTTTCTCTCTGCCCTACATATAGTCATTTTTTTGGTCCCAGTTTCATGTAAACTTGAAAAACATATGTACTCCTCAGTTGCTGAGTATAAGGTTTTATTAATGTGTCAAGTAGATCAGTTTTTAGTTGTGCATATCAAATTTTTTATCTTCTTCCTCTACAGTTTACTGAGACACGTGTGTTAAATCCCTCACCATGATTATGGATTTTTTTTCTTCTTTAGTTCTGTCAAATTTCATTTTACATATTTGAAGAATACATATTTTTGGTTCATACGTATTTAAAAATTTTAAGTCTTCCTGTTTGATTGACTTTTATCATTATAAAATGTTCCTTTTTTATCTCTGGTTTTCCCTAAAGCCTTCTTTGTTCAATATAGCTCAATCAACTTCCTTTTGGTTAATGTCTACACTGTATATTTCTTGCCATTTTTTTTACTCTCAACTCTTCTGTCTTATTATTAATGTGGTGCCTGGAAATAGACTAAGACATAGTTGCATCCAGACTTATTGGGGAGTACACTCAAAATGTATACTGATAAAGAAGGGATTAAGTCAAGACTGATAAGAAGGAGAAGCAGACTACAGTGTGGTTGCAACCGAGGTCTCCGACAATCCTGCAAGGAGCTTCGTGGCTGGAATGACTCTTTGGAGTCGCCCAGGTTAAGGTGGCCAAGGGCCATCCCTGGGAAGGAGGTGGCATAAACTTGGGCGAGGCAGTTCCCTGCATTCAAGGGTAAGTCCCGGTGCAGGATGCAGCTGTGGGTCTGTCTTCCCAGCAGCTGCGAATGGCTGTGAAGACCTGAAAAGGGAACATGGGTAGAGCAAACTAGTATCCACTGAAATCATTTAAGGGCCATCCTTTCCAAGGAATCTATTATTGGATTTTACCCTTTTTATTCAGCCTTAAATACGTGTCTTTCAATTGGAGTAATTTCATTCACAGTTAACATAATTACTGTTACATATAGGTTTAAGCTTATAATTAACTTTGGTTAGGAAACAAAAGAAATTCAGTTCACCTAGCCTATATTCTTTCTTCCTTCCTTTTTTGCCTTCATTTTAAGAAATATGTTCTATGTGAGGTGATGAATGTGTTGACTAAACTTACTGTGGTAATCATTTCCTAATACATACATGTATCAAATTGCTATATTGTATAGCTTAAAGTTACACAATGTTATATGTCAATTATATCTCAGTACAGCTTGAAGAAAAATACATGTCTGTGCTTTTTCCTTCTATTTGTTTTTAGCTATACATTTGTTTAGTATTCTCTTGGATGGTTACCATAGAGACGTAAATGAATACTTTTATCACTTTGGAAATGGTACAGGAGCCTTGAAAGACCCTGGGGACATTTATTCTTCTCCAACCTACAGAGCCACCACTAATGTGTACAAATTGTGTGTGATACTGTGTGCAAGGTCCTTGTGTATATAGACAATTTGATTTAAATTCAATAAATAAAAAATTATAGGATCATGTGATTTTTAGTTATTTATTAACTAGTATTTAGAATGAGAAGATTTGAGGGGTTTATGTGTTCGTCTATTGTTCTCATTGTATATAAAGATTTGTCATGGTGTCTAGACATCATCACTTTCTGTTCAGGTCTAGAAACCATCTCTTCAGGTACTTTAGTATCAAATTTCATGTCTCTTGCTGCAAGAAAAAGAGAGCAAGACTGTTATTATTTACTATCCTATGACTTTTCAAAATATGTTTATTTTGAAACAATACAGATTTCCTTGTCTGTGCAGTTTTCTAATTTCATTTATTTAATGCAAGTTGCATAATTACTTATGATGCTGAGTCATCCATTGTGCTGCTTGTGTGAACTCTGGCTTCCAATTCAAATATTGTTACTGAACTTTGTTAATGATGACCAAAAATGTAATTCTTACCCAGAGTGTGCAGGAAAATGTACAAAATACCTCTTTTTCTGGTCATGTTCAATTAACTATTCAGAATTCTATAGTCTAAATGTAGAACACCACATCTTCCAACAATGTCTTCTCTTGAACTCTTTAGGCCATATCTCTCAATTCCTAGAATGTGAACTTTTTCTCTGTTGACCTTAACCTTGCCTTCCACACACCTGCCCCAGCAAGAAGAATAGGCGAGGAGACTGTAGGCAGAGCAAACAGGGCTGTTCTTTTTCACATTGCTCATCCAGCGTGGCTAAAACTGGCCATTGACATGTGGCTCTAGGTCTATCACCCTTAGAATGTGAACAGCAAATAGTTCTGGAGAAAGGAGACATTCTCTTATTCTATAAAACGTGCCAATGCATGTCAATTTTCTTAACTCAGCAAGTCCTAAGCGTGGAGAATCATGAAAATATTCACATTATTTTGACACTCTTTTCTCCTTATGTAAGTCAAATTACTCATGTTAGACCTTTTACCATGTTGCATATGTGCTTTCTGTATTATATGTCATTTTATACCATTTTCTTCCACTTGTTTGAGTCCTGATTTTTTTTAACCTATTTTTAGCTGAAAAATGTTCTTTTCATCTGTGTCTAATATTTTGTTAAACTCATTATTTAAGTTTTTAGTTTCAGTCATTGTATTATTTAGTTCTATAATATTCATTTGCTTTTAAAAAATTATTTCCAATTCTTTTGTGAATTTTGGAATATTGTAATTTAATTATTTAAAAATACAAATTATAGTTATTATAAAGTCTGTGTCTGATAACTGCAGTATCTGGATATTATGTAGATCTATTTCTTTTTTAAAAGTTTTTCTTAGTACTCTGACATTTTATTCCCTTCCTCTGTGAAAGCTTTTTATAACTGAGTGTCAGATATCATATATAAAAAATTATAAAAATTACTGGAAACTTTGGATAGTGCTTTGTTCTTCCAGGGTGAAATTACTACGTATTTGTTTAGTTTAGTTTAGTTTAGTGTTTTGTTTTTTAGGCAACTTGTTTAAGAGTCATTGACTTTATCCTGTCACAGGTTGAAATTATTTGAAGTTAGATTTAAGTCCTTGAGAGACTGGTCAATTATTGGTTTACTTTGTCGCCTAAAGTATGTCTCTTTGGGGTTATAAGCCAAAGCCTGACTTTTTAAAAATCAGGTCATCTGTTCCTTGTAAGTCTCTGGCCTTCAACTTCTCACCCTGCCCCCAAATTTTGTGAGGCTGGAGAAGATACTGTCGACTTCCTCGTCAAAATTGTCAGCTTCCTCATGAGATTCTATGGGATTCCATTGATTTGTGAGTTGAATGGTTTGAAACAAGTAATTCAGCCATTATTAGTATACCATAACTGTCAGACTGCTCTGAATTTGATGCAAATAATTTCTATATTTTTCTAATTCAACCTGAAATAATATTATCAACTAAATCAATAATATTCAGCCATACATATAATAAACACCCTGGGAACACATTATTTACCAAATATGAAACTGTGCAATGTGAAACAAAATGATGGAAATGACAGAGCCTGTCAAGAATCTTCAGCAACATATTGAGAAGGTTTAAAATTAGCATTTAGATTTAAGTAAATGTTAGTAAAAGATAAAAGCAAATATTCAAGTTTGAACTACCTTCACATTCACCTGAGATGTATGGAATGACTCTTCAAATCCATTGTAGACACTTTTTAATAATATTCATAAAAATTTGTGATGCAGAATATTTTTTTTTTTTTTTTTTACTTTACAACAAGAGGATTAAGACTCAGAGAGATAAAGTTTCTTACTTAGTATCACACAGCTTGAAGGTGTCGGAGCAAGGATTTCAACCCATATTGTATATGTGCAGTGTGTGCTCCTGAAACCCTAGTGTTCTTTCCATTCACTGATGCTGCTTCATTGAGGCACATACATTCAGAACAAGTGCATATTTAATCTCTATTTGGGTTTGAATGAAGTAATATATTTGTCACGTGGCACTATTTAGGACAGAATATAAGTAAACATGCAGAACAAATCATTATTTTCCTCAAGTAGTCAAAATCTTTCAGTATAAATTAAAAGATTAGCTTAGGTTCTCCCATTGCTCTTAGGTCATAATGAATTTCTTCTTCTACTTCTATATTTTCATATAGGTCATGTATTAAGTGATTTCTTTCCTGTGTTGCTTCTGACTCAGTGAGCATCATGTGGCTTTTGAGTCAACTCAAACTTATGTTTAAAATCAATTTCTTTTGTTCACAGTTATCAAGTCAGAAAAAGGCTTTTTCTCTGACTTTAGGCAGAGAGACACTAGATTTTCAAAACAGAATCTAAATTTATCCTGAAGAATTTGTATAAATTGAAATTGCTTAAAAGTCTCAGTAATTTTGCAAATCAGGCAGGAAGGCATCCAAAGTCTATTACAAATGCTTGTGTATGTCTATCTAGCGAAAGTGGCAGGTGCAAAGGATCAGATTGTGAATCTATGGATTTAAATTTAAAATCTATTTTTTTAAACCATGCCTTGAAAAGAGAGGAATTAACAAGGGCTGTTATAACAATAGCTATTTGTTCTGACTATTAAGTTGTGTTTTTTGGCTCAACACTTAATTTTAATTCTATGGAATTAAATTGTTTTACAAATCAGAAACATATCAATTTTTTGTATATTTGCACAATGCTATTCCTTACTCTTTACTTTAGCATAGTCATTTGGCAGAAATTTATAGATATTTTATTAAATTTTAATATTTTAGTTTTTTAAAAAACCCTCTTGTTTTCAGTTCAACCCAGATGATATGTAAATAAAAAGAGAAATAAAGTTAGAAATATGGATTAGATGCAGAGTCCAGAGGGCATTGAGTACTGGCTAAGGAATTCAGACATTCTTAAATAAGCAATGGTGAGTCCATGAACATAACTAAATACTGGAAGAAGATAATCCAAAATGTGCTTTAGAAATAACAATCTGACTATCACACATTCAGCCCACTGGGATGGGCCTATTAGGCACATGACCATGCCAGTAAGAAGAACTTTTAAGTTTGTGCAGGTAATAATTTGTAAGTGCCTGTATTAAGGAAGTGATTATAGTAAGAATATTAAGCAGATACTTTTAAGGTATCAGAGAACCAGAATTGACAGGATCAGGACATAATGCAATGAACTGTGAATGAAGTGGGAGATTGATCATGAGACCATTTTATTTTTTTAATATCTAGGTGAGTAAGAGGATGGTAATAACATTTACAAATACAAAAATGCATATATTTTCTAATTTAGACTTTGGACCTAGAAAACAATTAAGAAATGATGTGCAGATTTTGTTCATCTGAATATAGGATGGAAGTTTTAGGGAGAGGTCAGAGCTAGAGTTTTAGATCCAAGTGTTATTTACTAAATTTGGCTGACACCCATGAGCTTTAATGATCTTTCCAAATAAAAACTACTAACAGTAAGTCAATGTTTCCTAATATTTCCCCATCAATATAGTAATTATTAATAAACATGACCCAGAGAGAACTTTCTGGAGGTCATCTTAAGGAAATATAAACTAGAATATTTTATTATGTGAAAAATGGTATGTGAGGGATTGTATTGAAAGAACTATAAAACCTTATTCTTTTCAACCTATGGGAATCTAAGCTTGTATGAAAGGCAGCTTCATGTATTACACTGTACATCACTGTCCTCTCGCAGATACAGTTACCATCACCACCATAGCTTTAGTCATGTCAGTCATAGATTCAGGCAGATCCTTATTAGACTATTCTTGACCAAATAAATGTTTTTTAACTCGGTGATTCAGCATCATCCACTTGAACTGGGGTACCTCTGCTAGTTCAATCATGCCTACCCCAGCCCATTGACTTTGCAAGTTCTTAAACAAAATTCTCTTTGTCTCCTGGTATTCTGGTTTTTATGGGGGGGGGGGTGGAGGGGGGTGGGGTTTGAAACTTATACCCCCTAAGTACATTGCATTTCTATTTATTTTTCTTCTTTATCTCTTTGCTATCTTTAAAGCTATGAGAGGAATAGCTTTTATCTAAATTACTCTTTTTTCAGTAATGCTACAAATATTACCAAAACATCGTATATTATAAAAATATTCTTGATCTTACCCAGCCAGCGAGATGGTGGAATAGGAAGTCTCAGGGCTTGTTTCCACACAGAGACACCAAATTAACAACAATATATGGTCAAAAACCCTTTATGAGAAGTCCAGAACCAGTTAGTAAGTTGCAGCACACCAAAGTAAGCTTAAAGCCAAGAACAGCCACGTTGAAACTGGCATTAAAATTTTTCTTTTCACCCACATCAGCCCCTCTTCCAGGCTGGCACAGTTCATGATTGGGAGTAAAAGCCAAACTAGCAGCTTTCCTCTTGGGAGGGAAAAGAAGAGTGAAAAGTATGTCCAGTGTTCTGGCCTTTGGGGATGCTGCCTGAGTGCTTAACTTCTGTCTTACCTGATTTGGATTGCTGATTTGGGTACCTGCATTCCTTGGATGGCTGGGGAGCACAGAGAACAAAAGAGAGCTCAGTGGCTTGTTGGCAGCACCAGAGAATCTGCAGTACCACAGGCAGACTTCAGTGGGAGCAAGAAACTACAGTTGTCCCTTGAACAACTTGGGTTTGAGCAGTGCAAGTCCACTTATATGTGGATTTTTTCAACAAACATATACAGTATTGTGATTGGTTGAATTCATGGCTACAGAACTTCACATACAGAGGGCCGACTATAGGGCATGAGCATCCACAAATGTTGGTATCCTCTGCAGATCCTGGAACCAATCCTCTGTGGATACCAAGAAATGACAGATGGCTGTACAGGCTTCTGAAAAAGAAACTGGCAAACCTCTCCAATTGTGGAATTACATGTCTAAGCCCAGAAAAGACACTTTCCCATAAAAAGGTTTGATTGGTGGTCTATAGATGGACTGATTGGTGAAGGTCTTCCCCTGTATAGAGATAATCCTTCAAGACTGGGAGAAGACAGAGAGCTTATTTAAAAAATTATGGCCCCAAACTTCTTAAATCTGAGGAAGGGATTCAAATTCAAGAAACTCAAAGCATTCCACTTATGATGAATTCAGAAATATCCACACTGAGACACATTATCATGAAACTGTCAAAAATCAAAGACAAAAAGAGAATCTTGGAAATGTCAAGCGAAAAAAGACTTGTCATATACAAGGGAGCTCCCATAAGATTATCAGTTGATTTCTCAGAAGAAACATTATACACAAGAAAGAATAATATAGAAGAGATGGATACATTTGTAGAAACATACATCCTATCAGGACTAAACCATGAAGAAGTTAAAAAAAAAAAAACTCTGAACAGACATAACTAATAAGGAGATTGAATCAATAATAAAAAAATTCTTCTAACAAAGAAAAGCCAAGGAACAGATGGCTGCATTGGAGAATGCTACCAAACATTTAATAAAGAATGACACCAATCCTTCTCAATCTCTTCCAAAGTTTTGAAGAGGAGAGAATATTTCCAAAGTATTCCAGAAAGCCAGGATTATTCTGATACAAAAATAAGACAACACTACTACAAGTAATGAAAACTACAGACTAATATCTGTAATGATATTAATGCAAAAATCGTCAACAAAATATAGGCAAACTGAATTCAACAACACATAGCAAGGATATCATTATAACCAAGTGAGATATATTCCTGGAATACAAGATGGTTCAACATATGAAAATCAGTCAATACAATACACCACTTTAACATTATGAAGGACGAAAACCACATGATCATTTCAATTGATGCAGAAGAAGCATTTGGCAAAATTCAAGACACTCTTATGATAAAAACACTGAATAAACTAGGACTAGAAGAAAATTACCTCAATATAATAAAGTCCAAATAAAAAATAAAGTTTTATGTAATAAAGTTATAATAAAATAATATATGAGAAGTCCAGAGCTAATATCATACTCAATGGTGAAAAGCTGTGAGATATTTTTTGAAGATCAGTAACAAGGCAAGGATGCCTACACACATCACTTGTATTCAACACAGTACTGGAAGTCCTAGCCAGAACAGTCAGATCAGAAAAAGAAACAAACAAAAAATTCCAAAACAGAAAAAAATTAGGTAAAATCATCTCTGTTCACAGATGTCATTGTCTTATATGTAAAAAACAAACAAACAAAAAAACAAAAAACCTAACGATTCCACAAAAGAACTGTTAGAACTAGTAAGCATATTCAGCAACGCACAAAAATTAGTTGTGCATCTGTCATTAACAAAACTACCTCAAAAGGAAATCAAGAAAACGATTCCACTTGCAATATCACCAAAAAAGAATAAAATGCTGAGGAATAAACTTAATAAAGGAGGCAAAAGACTTGTACACTGAAAACTATAAAACATTGCTGGAAGAACTAAAAGAAATGAACAAATAAATGGAAAGGCATCTTGCGTTCATGGATTGGAAGACTTAATATTGTTAAAATGTCCATATTACCCAAAGTGATCTACATATTTAGTACATTCTCCACCAAAATCCCAATGGTATTTTTTTGCAAAAATATAAAATACCATCTTAGAATTCATGTGGACTCTCAAAGGATGCTGAATAGTCAAAACAATCTTGAGATAGAAAAACAAAGCTGAAGATCTCACACTCCCTGATATGAAAACATAGTGCAAAGCTGCAGTAATAAAAAGAGTACTAACATAAAGACAGACATATTGACTGAAAGAAGAGAATAGATAGCTCAGAGATAAACCCTTATGTATACAGTTAAATGATGAGAAGTGTGCCAAGGCTACATGATGGAGAAAAGATAGTCTCTTCAACAAAGGGTGTTGGAAAACTGGATGTCCACATGCAAAAGAATGAAGTTGGATCCTTACCTTACACCATATACAAAAAGTAACTCAAAATGGGTTAAATGTAATACCTAAATGAAAGACACAAAACTATAAAACTCCTAGAAGAAAATATAGTGGAAAAGCCTCATGACTTTGGATTTGGTAATGATTTCTTGGATATGACACCAAAAGTACAAGCAACAAAAGCAAAAATAGACAAATGCTACAACACCAAACTTAAAAATTTCTGCACACAAAGAAAGAAATCAAGAGTGAAAAGGTAACCTACAGAATGGGAGAAAATATTTCCAAACCATATATCTGATAAGGAGTTAATATCCAGAATATATAAAGAACTCCTACAAGTCAACAACAACAATAACAAAATCCAATTAAAATATAGACAAAGGACTTGAATAGACATTTCTCCAAAGATGATATATAGATGGCCAACAAACATATGAAAAGATGCTCGACATCACTAATCATCAGGAATATGCAAATCTAAACAATGATATATCATCTCATATTCATTAGGATACTCAATTTCAAATAAACAGAAAATCACAAGTGTTGGCTAGAATATAAAGAAATTGGAATCCTCTGCACTGTTGGTGGGAATATAAAATGTACAGTGACTATGGAAAACATTATGGAGGTTCCTCAAAAAATTAAAAATACCATGGAATCCAGCAATCCCACTTATGGATCTATATCCAAAAATGTTGAAAACAGGATCTGGAAAAGATATTTGTATACCATGTTATTGCAGCAGTATTCCCAAGAGTCAAGAGATGGAAGCAAACTAAATGACCATTGATGGATGAATGGATAAAGAAAATGTGGTATATACATGCAATGGAATATTATTCAACCTTAAAAAGGAAATAAATTCTGTCATAAGCTACAACATGGCTAAACCTTTAGGACATTTGCTAAGTGAAATAAGACACTCACAAAAAGACAAATTCTGCATGATTCCACCTATAAAATGTACCTATAATATTCAAACTCTTGAAAACTCAAAGTAGAATGGTAGTTACCAAGGCTGTGGGGAGGAAAAAAAAGGAAGTTGTTCTAAGGGCATAGAGTTCCAGTTTTGCAGGGTATAAAATTTCTAGAAATTTGTTTCACAGCAATGTGCATATCATTAATATTACTGTTCTGTACACTTAAAAACTGTTAACCTGGTACATTTTGTGTTGTGTGTTTTTGGCCACAATAAAAAATTATTTTCCATAGATATACTTTGTCACCATAATAATGTAGCAGATTGCTTAAAAACACCCTTATCTGTATTTACTCTTCTGTTTATTATATTACTGTCTGATTTCCATGATAGCCTAATCTTCACATTTACAAATTGTTTTATTATATATTTTGTCTATAATTTTAATATTATTTGAAACTCATTTTCAGAGAGCATTTATTTTCAAAACAGGGTAAAATAAGTGAGCCTCACCAGGATTCTACTTATCCTTTAATAACTCACAAAAATTCCTCCATAATACTCATTATTTATTTATGTTTGCCATTTTTGCCTACCAATATGAGCTTTTGATACTAGTAAATCAAACATTTTGGATGATGAATTTCAATTTTCTTCTGATTCTGAATACTAATAGATAGTTATTTAGGATATTAAATGTTTTGTTTCACAGATGTTTTGAACTATCTTCTTTCTACATTCAGCAATCATTAACTACTCAGATACTTCATTTTAATTTCATTTAATTTCATTCTAAAATGTAATGAACATATATATAAACAGCTTGCTTGAAGATACATATTTATATGTTTTATATATATATGTTTATATTTTTCATACATATGTTTTTCTTGTGACAAATGTAGTAGTTTTTAAATTTATTTAGGTTTCATCTAATATAATTTAGATAAAAAGAAATTTTCAATGAATACTCTTCTCTCTTTTTTTAAAAGTACTTTCCTGTTTTGTAAATTAACCTATAGTTACTATAAATTGTCCCAATATAGCATTGCTCGTTTTAAGTTCTTATCTCCATGCCATTTCTTATACAAGGCATTCTTCTTGGAATTATCTTTACTCCCCTTTTCAACAAGTTTCTTCCAAAGCCTTTAAAATAGTTCTAACCAACACCCCCTGTAAAATCCTCCTTGGTGGCTAATCACCACGTTGATTTAGTTGGTTCTTGTTTGCTTTAATAGCACAATTCATCACACAAAGAAGGTAACCAAAAATGCTTTTAGAATTTCAATTAATGATTTTGATTTACATGAATAAATTTGCCAGTTTTATATTTTTTGAAAGTTCTATACATGGTTACGTCTTACATGAAGAGTAAAAGAATTTTGTCACTAATTACAAGTGGGATTTACTAGAAGTTTCTTATGTAGGGATGATTAAATCAGATGATTATATATATTAATTTTATCAATAAGCTTCAGTTGCATTTATTACATATGACTTGAGGGTCTGTTATGATTCTGAAAGGTCTGTGTAGGGATTAAAAGTCTATGTTCTTATCTGGATGCTTTGGAGTCAAATCAGTCTTAATCTGGCTTTGGAGTCAAACTGGCCTTGATGTGATTTGGGGGAAATTACTTAAACTTTTGTGGCTCAAGATTTGTAATAGAAGAATTACTGTTAAGGGGCATTTTTTAATAAAAGATTACTTTTCTTTCATGTCCTCTAGTCTCTGAGTTCTTACAACTCAAAGATTATGTCTTAAAATTTCAATCTGTGTCCCAGTGCAGTATCTGACACCTAGCAAGCACTTACCATGTGGTTGAGATGAACAGATGGGTAATGAAATTATTAATGCTTGTGAGGAGGAAGAATATAATTCTTGGGGCTGATACTATCAAGGAAGAATTCCCAGAAGAGATGAAAATTGATCTTTACATTGAAGGGCATGTGGGACAGAAAAAAAGGAAAGAATATCCGAGTTGTGCATCTAAGCCAAAAGTATATTTTCATGGTAATCACGTGAAAACATTTTCCAAATGTCAAAGCCCATAAAATGTTTATTAATAAAGGTGTTTGCAACAAATTTTCCTAAATATCTCAAATCTATGCTGAATTTATGTTTGCCTAGTCTAATGAATAGAAGTACTTCACATTTCTGATCAGCTTGCCTGCAATGCTGGAATTTGAAATAGTTGAAATTTAATTGCTTAAAAAATACTCTCTGCTTCTTCTCTTGCCCCTTTATTTTTCTCTCCCTTTTTCAGCCGGTTTGAAGGGGAAAAAAAAAAAAGACACCCCGTAAGTCCGTTTGATAGGTTCTTGTGCCCTCTTGTGGCAAATCCATTTTGCAGCATAAATACTGCCCAATCAGGCAGGAGTCATCAAATTGCTGACCAGCCCCTCCTACCTCCCACTGGAAACGCTCTTGTAGGCTTCACACAGAGAGTAGGCACTAACGCATCGGAAACAATGGCCGCATCGTAAGTAATTTGGTGAAACTGAGAAGAGTTCAGTTGTATCTATACTTTTAAAAAAGCATTTTGTTTTCAGAAGCAGTATGACCTTGGACTAGCCACTCAGTTGCCCTGAGGTTCATTGCCCTCATTTTTAAAATGGAGATATTTCTATGTCGAAACAATTTCACAGGAATGCAGAATAAATTAATGTATATTAAAGTGTTTCATTATCTAAGTGAGCAAAATAAAAGGGTTTATATCGTTATTACATTTTTATGGCATATAGTTCAAATAAGATGTATTTAAATAAATTTATTCAGTAGGATAACTTTTTATTTTGACTAAAAATCTTGATGACTAGGTCTGGCCTGGTGTGAAAAATATTAAATTCAGGAAAATAAACCACTATATTCTGTATAAAATTATCTACCTAATTACTCACTATATATATATATATATATATATATCCCAAATAGAAACATATTTTTAATTCAGAGAGGACAGAGTCATTTGCAAAAAAAATCAAGTCAATTATTAGATATGTATCTATTCATTCGTTCATCAGATAGTTAAAAATAATCTACATTATGCCAGTATTAGCTTAAGACTAGGAAAAATATGGTGAGTTCCCACATGGAGCTAATGTTCTAGGAAATAAACACAAACTAAATAATCATATCATAAATGTAAAAATAGAACTGTGATGATACCAGAAAATGAAATATGCAGGTATGAGGATGTTTAATTGGGGAAATTATATTACCTAGGAAAATAATGCCTGGGCTGAAATCTAAAGGAATAACAAGCAGTATAGGGGCAGAGGGTGAAGGGTGGGTTTGGGAGAAAGAAATATTACAAGCAAAAGCAGTGTCTGGAAGGCAGAAAGACACTGAAAAAAATGAAAATGTCAGAAAGCAAGAGAAAATATGGTTTTTGAAAAGGCAGGAGAACTGAGTAGGCATCATGAGCATTGTGGCCCTATGAATGACATTCATTCTTTACTTTTAGAGTTGCCCATTTTAAAACTTCAATTGTATAGGTTTTTTTTTCCAGGAATTTTGTAACTTAAAAACAACTTTAAAAAGCAGATGGAAAACAGAGGTCACTCAAAACCAGGCACACTCCACTCCAGCACGCATACATACAAAGGTACACGTTGACAAACACACAGATATGTTTAAAAGGAAGTTAACTATAAAATTCCTTTGGTATTTAATGAATGATAAAATTTATTAATTTATAAACAGATAAACTTATGATACTGGGTGCATGCTCTATAACATATGTTTATCAATATCTATATGCATATGATTTTTGTATGCTTCTTCTTTTGGCTCCTTCTTTTGCCTAATTCTTCTTTTGTGTAGGCAACTTTTGGCATGGCTCCCAGTGAGTCTTAATTCTTAGTGGTCCTGCCCTTGATTATTTCCCTCCCCCTGTGGTTGAGTTGGATCTAGTTAGTGGGATGCTTTTAACAAATAGAATTCAGCAGAAATGACAGAATGACTCTTTGTGGCTAGGCTTCCAAAGACAGTGATTTCATCTCGCAGCATTCTCTACTGGCTCTTCTCACACAATGGCTCTGACGGAGAGGGTAACTGAGGGCAGGGGACTGAGGGCAGATTCTGGCCAATGGCCAGTGGGAACGGAGGCCCTCAGGCTCACAGCCCTAAAGGAATTGAATCCTGGCCACCACCGCTGAGGGAGCTTGGACGCAGATTCTGTGTGAGCTGATCCTGCACCCCTGGAAAGGTGACTTTGTCCCCAGTCAGCATCTTGATTGAAGCCTTGTGAGTGAGGTGACCATCCATCCTGGTTTGCCTGGGAACAAGAGACTTCCTGGGATGAGGAACTTTCAGTTTTAAGACCAGGAAGGTCCTGGGCAAACTGGGATAAGTTGGTCACCCTGCCTGTAAGAGACTCTGCGCCAGAAGATCCACAGAAGTTGAGATAATAAATGTAACTTGTTTTAAGGCAGTGAATTTGGGGGGTAATTTGTCATGCAGCAGTGGAAAACTAATACACTTATATTCATGATTCAATTCGGGTATCAGTTCTCAAAGAAAATCTCTGAGTCTCGGGTGTGTACCTAGAGACCCCTCCTCAAATCCTCTACAGTATTCTGTACTTTTCCCTATGAGAGCATCTGAAATGCTGTCTTGTCTTGGTCCACTTGGTTTTTCTTTCAGTTCTGCTAGACTACAGACACTCTGTTAGTATGGCCCATGTTAACTTTCCAAGGAAACCTTAGGAATGTTACAGAATAGATATCACGAGCTGAAACAGTGATGTGTATGTCCCCTGGCTGGCTCTTCAGTATACTGGAAAAGATATCATTACTTGAGGAGACAATACTTTGTAAGTTTAAAAAATTCTTTATTTAGTTCAATTAAATTTTCATCTTCTGTGAGCAGCATTAGATTTCTTGTATATTTTTCATATTATAAAAAAACGTTTTTTAAACTTACTCCTTTTTTTTTGGTAAAGCCAAAGCTATTTTCACAAATTTAACCCCCTCACTATATGATTAAAGATATGATTAAGAAGTAAAAGGATTTTGATTTTGTGGCCAAGATACTTTAGAATAAATTGAAGTCTGTTGAAGTAATAAGAAACATAATAGTTCTGATTACATTCACATAGAAATAACTTAAAACTCAGTTTTTATTTCACTAAGAAACATGGATAACAGTCCTTGTATAACGATGATTAAATAAACAATGATTAAGTAATGGAAACAGAAATGACAAAATGGTAAAACTTTGTAAAAAATCGACTTTGTCTATCATTAGTTAATAGACTTGCCAGACATCAGGAAAAAAAGAGTTTGTAACAGACAATATTAAATCCTATTAATTTAATTAACTAAAACACAGAGCTATATGATTTTCATTCAGTTCAGTCTCCGTGGGCCACTTTTCTTTTGTTTATTCTATGGCTGTAGTTTGAGCTCCAGGCAATTGCCCTTTAAATGTGAGCACTAGGTATGTCTTAGCGCAAGACTGAAGAGCATGGCTACAAAATGCACTAGTGCAATATTTCTGCAAACCAAAAATGCATCTTAATTTTTTGATCCTTCTAAAGATGTTTTTATAATATAATATGGGTCAATTATTACAGTCCTTCTAAATGTAGTCTAATGATTTCTTATTTTTAAAGTGCACTTTCTCCAATTCTGAAGCAAACATGTATCAACCAAGTTTGCTAATATAGGACTCTATCCACCCACAAATGTCACCCCCACTGTGATTGTCAGGCTTTACTTGTTCATTGGGAGCTATATTCTGCTCTTTCTGGAGTGAACAGGTAAAAGAGAAAAGATTTTCTTTTTAATTACTAAAACACAGACTGCAAATAAAAGCGTTCCTAATGGCAGTGTCATAAGTGTTGGAGGAGACAGGTCTCACGCAGGATGCAGCAAATAAGGACAAAGAAAACGTAAATTCTTGCCTCAGAAAATTTATGGGAAGAAGCTACTACATAAAGTGAGGTGTTGGATTCAATGATTTGTTTATATGTAAGTAGTCCAAAACTTTTGGGCTCTCTAGAACATAAAACAAAGAATATTCAACACTTACTGCTTTTTAAGGGCCAAATATTTTTGTGTTTAGCATATCAAATATGAACACTTTAGATGTTCATATTACAGTTTATTTGCAAACTTTCATTGAAAATAATTTGGTTAACAGTGTAAATACTTTTATTGGTTATTTGATACATGTTCCAAGTGATGTGCAAGATAAGGATTTATTTTATTGCTTGTAAAACATTAGTATTTCTAGTTCTAATTTGAAAAGTTGAATGATGCTTCTGAAACTTCATCTGTTATTCTGGCCTTTTTTACTTTTCTATAGAATTTGCAGTCCTTACCTCATACAATCTATGAAAAATGCCAGGAGATTATCCATAAATAAAGCTGTGAAATTTACTCATTTCTGAAAAGGCTATGTGCAATCTTGCTTATAGATTTATTCTTGCTTCAGAGAGAGCTATTAGTTTCCTTGTGTCAAAGTGAACTATGTTTTAGTACACAAATCAGAACATATGTTTTCTATGGTATCTTCTATTTAATTAGCAGTTAATCATCAAAGATAACATGCAAGTTAGAATACACTGTATTTAGAAAGCTAGACACTTAATCTCTCTAACAGATTGTGTTATATATTCCAAGTCTCATGGCCCACCATTATAAAAGAAGTTATATCTGGAATGTTTCAATAACATCTAAATTGTGTATGCTCAACCCAGGGCTAATTAGGCAGAACTAGATCTTACTTATTTTTAGTTTCCCTTCTATGTCTTGTATTTAATGAAGTTTTTACCACATATTCTTCAATTGAATCAATTAAGCCCCCTAGAAAGTATTGTCAAAAACATGAGTTAGGGACTTCCCTGGTGGTCCAGTGGTTGAGAGTCCGCCTTGCAATGCAGGGGATGAGGGTTCGATCCCTGGTCGGGGAACTAAGATCCCACATGCCGCGGGGCAACTAAGCCCGCGTGCCACAACGAAAGATCCCGCATGCCGCAATGAAGATCCCGCATACCGCAACTAAGACCCGACGCAGCCAAATAAATAAATAGATAGAATTCATTTAAAAAAAAAAAAAAAGAGTTAATTTTATATTTATACTTTTATTAAAGGAAGCTAGATTTTATACAATTAAAGAAGATACTAAATATTAAAAGCAGTTATCAACATAAGATCAACACAAGAGATTGGGTTCATGCTAAGAAAATCAAGAAATTTGAAACTGAGACACATGCATGAAATATTCACACATTATTATTAGCTCATGTTGTTAATGAGATAAATAAATATCATTCTGAAAAGAAAAGGTTAGTTGTGACAATAGAAAAGATGTGTCATGCCACTTCTCACTATGTACCCATGATAAGGCTGAACTGTTAAGTTTGTTTTACTTCTTAAATTCCATATCAAGAAAGGTGTGTCCTTACTCCTCTCACAAAATATACAAATTCTGCCCATAGCCCAAGTTCTAGTTTAAAGGCTATTTGCATCATAGACGTTTCTTGGTAGCTACTGTATCCTGGCTGCTTATAGGACTCATTACTCTGTTATTTCTTACTGTTCATTTCAGTTACCTGTTGACTTCCCCGTCTATTAAGAAGAGTAATGTTCCAATTCTGGTGTGAAGAAAATTACCTTAGCAGCTTGTGTACAATGCAGATTCCTGGTCTGTATGCCTGGAAAATTTTAATTTAGCAGATTTAAGATATTAAGCAGAAGTCTCTACCTCTAAAAAGACCATGTAAACATTATATCAAATTTATCTGTACTTGATTTCGTGCACATATTATTTTTCCCATTTCAAACACCCTCTGAGGAATTTATTTTCCAGCCCTGGGCCAAAAATCTCATGTCTATTTTCTTTCCAACATTTTGTGATACTGCCTGGCATCTTGGAAGCCCCCCCCAAAATAGTAGTCTACAGTTATTTTATTTCAATCATCATTTGTGCACCACACAAACTCTTTGCTAAATATTTCATAAGCATTCTGTTTTATGACCATAATCATCTCACTGAATTAAATTTAATTCTGTAATTATGTGGGTTTAAATCTTATAACAAGCCTTTAAGTCTTTATTCCCACATGCGGTGTTCTTGACTTTCATTTGTATATTGTTTAATAGGATTATGTTTTCAAGACAATGTTTTGGTAAAGCTACTTGTATAATAAAACTCCTGAGACCTGATAAATGTAACAATGTTTTTTTCTTGCCTTTACTCATTAAAACATGAGGGAATACAGAAATTTAAGGTCACATACCTTATTCCCCTCACAATGTTCTAGATATTTATTGTCTCTGATATTGTTCTATTAATTATGAGTAATTCCGGAAGCCAGTTATTGTTCTCCTTTTAAATGAATTGCAACATTTCTTAGAGTATAAAATTTTGCACTTTTTTACTATGAAGTTCAATTGACTACATCACTATATATATTTACATATATATCAACATATAGTTGTGGTTGTTAATTTCATTTTCTTGGAATACAGTGAGACTCCCTGTCTGCTCATCTATGGCTTCATCTCAGTAACATTTTCTTTCATATTTGATATTATCTTAATATATCATTTGATACCTTGTCTTAAATTTACACTAATCAAGGCTCAGTAAGTATTCTATTGTCTATCATCCATTTCTCTTATTTTTCATCTAGTTATTCTGGCCTTTTCATATGCATTTCCTTTGTAACTGGTGTGGTTTTCACAAGCCTCTCTCACAGGTTATTTCTTTACATTTTTTACAGCATCACTTTGATTCGGTTCATCAGAGTTCAGCAATAGCATTAAATTCTATCTTAATTTATATACTTAGCTCCACCATCTCCTTTTTTTCTTTTTGCCTCACGTTGTTTTCTTCATTCATTCTTAATCAAATATTTTATTGTGTCCATCTCTTTAATTTTCCTGAAATGGAAAGTAGTTATATTTTAAATAATTTCTATATTACCTAAAATAAATAAATATAATTCTGAAGTGAGTTTCTCAGTATTTGGAATGCTGTGCTTTGAGTCTTTAAAAAAAAAATCATTCATTAATCCATGTGGTTTTTTTTTGAGAGTGTGCTTACATGCCTTTGTGTGTCCCTGAGGTTTGTATTTTTAAAATCTGTTTTGGATGGGTACAATTCTGTGTGCCTTTGGCTTTCTACTTGATAAAGCAATACATAGATTGTGGAATCTCCATGATTTTCCTCCATTTTTACCTGAACAGTTTAGACATTTATTTGTTCTTTAACTTTGAGTTGTAAGGCTGAATGTAAATTTTTATGCTATTTTTAGCTCTTCAACTGTGGGAAAGGAATGTAACTCTGGACATCCACAACCTGAAACTTTGAACACCTGCTTTTTTTTTTTGAACCTCTCAACATCTGCTCACCCTAAACTTGCCAGGGCAATTTTTATACGTAGTGGTAAAGGAGAGGTTCCTTTCTTAATTTAGTCTTATGTGCTTTGCTTTGAGGAGCTTTGGATTGCATGGTAAGAAGTCAGTTTTTTTGGCCAGCACACTATTACACATGTACAATTCATTTTTATCAGCAGCTACAAACTTGGTTCTACTGCTGCTGTAGACATATATTTGGCCTTATTCTTTCCAATTAGGAGATTGATTTTGCCAAAAGAAGAATGGCTTGCAAACATGGAATGTTTTGTCTTGCCTTTATTGTTTTCCCTTATGAACAAAATGAGCCTTATGTGTTGTCTCCAAATCCAAATTATCCAATTTGGGGGTTCTTATTAAGGCCCTTATAAATTCTTCTTCTTACCTCCTGTGTACAATGGCATAGAAATTTCTGTGTCCTTGTTGTCTTCCCCATATTGTACTGTGTTTTGGGATTACTCCTTAAAATCTGTGATGTGAAATTCTGCAACCTCCCACACTTTTAGTGCAGATAAAGTTTACTTGTCCAACTTATTTTTTATTGTTGTGTGTTTATGTCAGTGTATTTCAGGGGAAGAATTTGGTAAACGTGAACCTAACGCAACACCTAACTCAGAAATTTTGAAAGCAAAACACTAACATTCTTCACAATATATACAAATAGACAAAAAGAAAGTTAGTTACAAAGTACTTCAATACAGTATCTTTGATTTATTTATAAAATTATTGAGTATCATATCTATGCATGTAAAACATGTCAAATACTGAGCAAATACATTTATGTTATTTATTTCACATAAATATGTGAAATATGTGTTATTCATTCTGTTTTATGTACGAATTAACTAAAGTGTCAGGACAAACAAGATAAAGAAAATTGCCCAAAGTCACGTTGTTTTAAGTAGAAAACCAAGGAATAAAGCCCAGGTGTCAAATTCATAATGTCTCTGTTTTTTCTATTTTATTGTAACTTTTTTTTTTTAAACATCTTTATTGGAGTATAATTGCTTTAAAATGGTGTGTTAGTTTCTGCTATATAACAAAGTGAATCAGTTATACATATACATATGTCCCCACATCTCTTCCCTCTTACGTCTCGCTCCCTCCCACCCTCCCTATCCCACCCCTCTAGGTGGTCAAAAAGCACCAAGCTGATCTCCCTGTGCTATGCGGCTGCTTCCCACTAGCTACCTATTTTACGTTTGGTAGTGTATATATGTCCATGCCACTCTCTCACTTTGTCCCAGCTTACCCTTCACCCTCCCTGTATCCTCAAGTCCATTCTCTAGTAGACCTGTGTCTTTATTCCCGTCTTGCCCCTAGGTTCTTAGTGACCATTTTTTTTTTTTTTGCTTTTTTTTTAGATTCCAGATATATGTGTTAGCATACGGTATTTGTTTTGCTCTTTCTGACTTACTTCACTCTGTATGACAGACTCTAGATCCATCCACCTCACTACAAATAACTCAATTTCGTTTCTTTTTATGGCTGAGTAATATTCCATTGTACATATATGCCACATCTTCTTTATCCATTCATCTGTTGATGGACACTTAGGTTGCTTCCATGTCCTGGCTATTGTAAATAGAGCTGCAATGAACATTTTGGTACATGACTCTTTTTGAATTATGGTTTTCTTAAGGTATATGCCCAGTAGTGGGATTGCTGGGTCGTATGGTAGTTCTATTTTTAGTTTTTTTTTTTTTTAATTAATTAATTTATTTATTTATTTTTATTTTTGGCTGTGTTGGGTCTTTGTTTCTGTGCGAGGGCTTTCTCTAGTTGCAGCAAGCGGGAGCCACTCTTCATTGCGGTGCGCGGGCCGCTCACTATCGCGGCCTCTCTTGCTGTGGAGCACAGGCTCCAGACGCGCAGGCTCAGTAGTTGTGGCACACGGGCTTAGTTGCTCCGCGGCATGTGGGATTTTCCCAGACCAGGGCTTGAACTCATGTCCCCTGCATTGGCAGGCAGATTCTCAAACACTGCGCCACCAGGGAAGCCCTATTTTTAGTTTTTTAAGGAACCTCCATACTGTTCTCCATAGTGGCTGTATCAATTTACATTCCCACCAACAGTGCAAGAGGGTTCCCTTTTCTCCACACTGTCTCCAGCATTTATTGTTTGTAGATTTTTTGATCATGGCCATTCTGACCGGTGTGAGGTGATATCTCATTGTAGGTTTGATTTGCATTTCTCTAATGATTAATGATGTTGAGCATTCTTTCATGTGTTTGTTGGCAATCTGTATATCTTCTTTGGAGAAATGTCTATTTAGGTCTTCTGCCCATTTTTGGATTGGGTTGTTTGTGTTTTTGATATTGAGCTGCATGAGCTGCTTGTAAATTTTGGAGACAGTCCTTTGTCAGTTGCTTCATTTGCAAATATTTTCTCCCATTCTGAGGGTCGCTTTTCATCTTGTTTATGTTTTCCTTTGCTGTGCAAAAGCTTTTAAGTTTCATTAGGTCCCATTTGTTTATTTTTGTTTTTATTTCCCTTTCTCTAGGAGGTGGGTCAAAAAGGATCTTGCTGTGATTTATGTCATAGAGTGTTCTGCCTATGTTTTCCTCTAAGAGTTTGATAGTGTCTGGCCTTACATTTAGGTCTTTAATCCATTTTGAGTTTATTTTTGTGTATGGTGATAGGGAGTGTTCTAATTTCATTCTTTTACATGTAGCTGTCCAGTTTTCCCAGCACCACTTATTGAAGAGGCTGTCTTTTCTCCACTGTATATTCTTGCCTCCTTTATCAAAGATAAGGTGACCATATGTGAGTGGGTTTATCTCTGGGCTTTCTATCCTGTTCCATTGATCTATATTTCTGTTTTTGTGCCAGTACCATACTTTCTTGATTACTGTAGCTTTGTAGTATAGTCTGAAGTCAGGGAACCTGATTCCTCCAGCTCCGTTTTTCTTTCTCAATATTGCTTTGGCTATTTGGGGTCTTTTGTGTTTCCATACAAATTGGGAAAATTTTTGTTCTAGTTCTGTGAAGAATGCCAGTGGTAGTTTGATAGGAATTGCATTGAATCTGTAGATTGCTTTGGGTCGTAGAGTCATTTTCACAATGTTGATTCTTCCAATCCAAGAACATGGTATATCTCTCCATCTATTTGTATCGTCTTTAATTTCTTTCATCAGTGTCTTATAATTTTCAGCATACAGGTCTTTTGTCTCCTTAGGTAGGTTTATTCCTAGATATTTTATTCTTTTTGTTGCAGTGGTAAATGGGAGTGTTTTCTTAACTTCACTTTCAGATTTTTCATCATTAGTGTATAGGAATGCAAGATATTTCTGTGCATTAATTTTGTATGCTGCTACTTTACCAAATTCATTGATTAGCTCTAGTAGTTTTTCTGATAGCATCTTTAGGATTCTCTATGTATAGTATCATGTCATCTGCAACCAGTGACAGCTTTACTTCTTCTTTTCTGATTTGGATTCCTTTCTTTCTTTTTCTTCTCTGATTGCTGCGGCTAAAACTTCCAAAACTGTTGAATAATAGTGGTGAGAGTGGGCAACCTTGTCTTCTTCCTGATCTTAGTAGAAATGGTTTCAGTTTTTCACCATTGAGGACGATGTTGGCTGTGGGTTTGTCATATGTGGCCTTTATTATGTTGAGGAAAGTTCCCTCTATGCCTACTTTCTGGAGGGTTTTTATCATAAATGGGTGTTGAATTTTGTCGAAAGCTTTCTCTGCATCTGTTGAGATGATCATATGGTTTTTCTCCTTCAATTTGTTAATATGGTGTATCACATTGATTGTTTTGCATATATTGAAGAATCCTTGCCTCCCTGGGATAAACCCCACTTGATCATGGTGTATGATCCTTTTAATGTGCTGTTAGATTGTTTGCCAGTATTTTGTTGTGGATTTTTGCATCTATGTTCATCAGTGATATTGGCCTGTAGTTTTCTTTCTTTGTGAAATCTTTGCCTGGTTTTGGTATCAGGGTGATGGTGGCCTCGTAGAATGAGTTTGGGAGTGTTCCTCCCTCTGCTATATTTTGGAAGAGTTTGAGAAGGATAGTTGTTAGCTCTTCTCTAAATATTTGATAGAATTCACCTGTGAAGCCGTCTGGTCCTTGGCTTTTGCTTGTTGGAAGATTTTTAATCACAGTTTCAATTTCAGTGCTTGTGATTGGACTGTTCATATTTTCTATTTCTTCCTGGTTCAGTCTCAGAAGGTTGTGCATTTCTAAGAATTTGTCCATTTCTTCCAGGTTGTCCATTTTATTGGCATAGAGTTGCTTGTAGTAATCTCTCATGATCCTTTGTATTTCTGCAGTGTCAGTTGTTACTTCTCCTTTTTCATTTCTAATTCTATTGATTTGAGTCTTCTCCCTTTTTTCTTGATGAGTCTGGCTAATGGTTTATCAATTTTGTTTATCTTCTCAAAGAACCAGCTTTTAGTTTTATTGAGCTTTGCTATCGTTTCCTTCACTTCTTTTTCATTTATTTCTGATCTGATCTTTATGAATTCTTCCTTTCTACTAACTTTGGTTTTTTTTTGTTCTTCTTTCTCTAATTGCTTTAGGTGTAAGGTTAGGTTGTTTATTTGAGATGTTTCTTGTTTCTTAAGGTAGGATTGTATTGCTATAAACTTCCCTGTTAGAACTGCTTTTGCTGCATCCCATAGGTTTTGGATCGTCGTGTTTTCATTGTCATTTGTTTCTAGGTATTTTTTGATTTCCTCTTTGATTTCTTCAGTGATCACTTCGTTATTTTTTTTAATTAATTAATTTATTTATTTATTTATGGCTGCATTGGGTCTTCGTCTCTTTGCGAGGGCTTTCTCTTGTTGTGGCAAGTGGGGGCCACTCTTCATCGCGGTGTGCGGGCCTCTCACTATCGTGGCCTTTCTTGTTGTGGAGCACAGGCTCCAGATGCGCAGGCTCAGTAATTGTGGCTCACGGGCCCAGTTGCTCCGTGGCATGTGGGATCTTCCCAGACCAGGGCTCGAACCCGTGTCCCCTGCACTGGCAGACAGACTCCCAACCACTGCGCCACCAGGGAAGCCCCGATCACTTCGTTATTAAGTAGTGCATTGTTTAGCCTCCATGTATTTGTATTTTTTACAGATTTTTGCCTGTAATTGATATCTAGTCTCATAGCATTGTGGTCGGAAAAGATACTTGATATGATTTCAATTTTCTTAAATTTACCAAGGCTTGATTTTTGATCCAAGATATGATCTATCCTGGAGAATGTTCCATGAGCACTTGAAAAGAATGTGTATTCTGTTATTTTTGCATGGAATGTCCTATAACTATCAATTAAGTCCATCTTGTTTAATGTATCATTTAAAGCTTGTGTTTCCTTATTTATTTTCATTTTGGATGATCTGTCCATTGGTGAAAGTGGGGTTTTAAAGTCCCCTCCTATGATTGTGTTACTGTTGATGTCCCCTTTTATGTCTGTTAGTATTTGCCTTATGTATTGAGGTGGTCCTATGTTGGGTGCATAAGTATTTACAATTGTTATATCTTCTTCTTGGATCGATCCCTTGATCATTATGTAGTGTCCTTCTTTGTCTCTTGTAATAGTCTTTGTTTTAAAGTCTAGTTTGTCTGATATGAGAATTGCTACTCCAGCTTTCTTTTGATTTCCATTTGCATGGAATATCTTTTTCCAACCCCTCACTTTCAGTCTGTATGTTTCCCTAGGTCTGAAGTGGGTCTCTTGTAGACAGCATGTAATGGGTCTTGTTTTTGTATCCATTCAGCCAGTCTACGTCTCTTGGTTGGAGCATTTAATCCATTTACATTTAAGGTAATTATCGATATGTATTTTCCTATTCCCATTTTCTTAAACGTTTTGGGTTTGTTATTGTAGGTGTTTTCCTTCTCTTGTGTTTCTTGCCTAGAGAAGTTCCTTTAGCATTTGTTGTAAAGCCGGTTTGGTGGTGCTGAATTCTCTTAGCTTTTGCTTGTCTGTAAAGGTTTTAATTTCTCTGTCAAATCTGAATGAGATCCTTGCTGGGTAGAGTAATCTTGGTTGTAGGTTTTTCTCCTTCATCACTTTAAATATGTCCTGCCACTCCCTTCTGACTTGCAGAGTTTCTGCCGAAAGATCAGCTGTTAACCTTATGGGGATTCCCTTGTGTGTTATTTGCTGTTTTTCCCTTGCTGCTTTTAATATTTTTTCTTTATATTTAATTTTTGATAGTTTGATTACTATGTGTCTTGGCATGTTTCTCCTTGGATTTATCCTATATGGGACTCTGTGCTTCCTGGACTTGATAAACTATTTCCTTTCCCATATTAGGGAAGTTTTCAACTATAATGTCTTCAAATATTTTTCAGTCCCTTTCTTTTTCTCTTCGTCTTGTGGGACGCCCATAATTTGAATGTTGGTGCGTTTAATGTTGTCCCAGAGATCTCTGAGACTGTCCTCAATTCTTTTCATTCTTTTTTCTTTATTCTGCTCTGCAGTAGTTATTTCCACTATTTTATCTTCCAGGTCAGTTATCCGTTCTTCTGCCTCAGTTATTCTGCTACTAATCCCTTCTAGAGAATTTTTCATTTCATTTATTGTGTTGTTCATCACTGTTTGTTTGCTCTTTAGTTCTTCTAGGTCCTTGTTAAACGTTTCTTTTATTTTCTTCACTCTATTTCCACGATTTTGGATCATGTTTACTATCATTATTCTGAATTCTTTTTCAGGTAGACTTCCTATTTCCTCTTCATTTGTTAGGTCTGGTGGGTTTTTGCCTTGCTCCATCATTTGCTATGTGTTTCTGTCTTCTCATTTTGCTTAACTTACTGTGTTTGGGGTCTCCTTTTCGCAGGCTGCAGGTGCGTAGTTCCTGTTGTTTTTGGTGTCTGTCCCCAGTGGCTAAGGTTGGTTCAGTGGGTTGCTTAGGCTTCCTGGTGGAGGGGACTAGTGCCTGTGTTCTGGTGGATGAGGCTGGATCTTGTCTTTGGTGGGCAGGTCCACGTCTGGTGGTGTGTTTTGGGGTGTCTGTGGCCTTATTATGATTTTAGGCAGCCTCTCTGCTAATGGATGGGGTTGTGTTCCTGTCTTGCTAGTTGTTTGGCATAGGGTGTCCAGCACTGTAGCTTGCCGGTCATTGAATGGAGCTGGATCTTGGCGTTGAGATGGAGATCTCTGGGAGATTTTTGCTGTTTGATATTACGTGGAGCTGGGAGGTCTCTTGTTGTCCAGTGTCCTGAACTTGGCTCTCCCACCTCAGAGGCACAGCCCTGACACCTGGCTGGAGCACCAAGAGCCTGTCATCCACATGGCTCAGAATAAAAGAGAGAAAAGAAAGAAAGAAAGAAAGAAGAAGATAAAGTAAAATAAAGTAAAATAAAACAAAATAGTTATTAAAATAAAATGAAAAATAAAAAATAATTATTAAAAAAAATTTTTAAGTAATTAAAAAAAAGAAAGAAAGAAAGAAAGAAGAGTGCAACCAAAGCAAAAAACAAATCCACCAATGATAACAAGTTCTAAAATCTATACTAAAAAAAAAACAAACGGACAGACAGAACCCTAGGACAAATGGTAAAAGCAAAGCTATACAGACAAATCACCCAATGAAGCATACAGATACACATTCAGAAAAAGAGAAAAAGGGAAAATATATATATATATCATTGCTCCCAAAGTCCACCTCCTCAATTTGGGATGATTCGTTGTCTGTTCAGGTATTCCACAGAGGCAGGGTACATCAAGTTGATTGTGGAGCTTTAATCCGCTGCTCCTGAAGCTGCTGGGAGAGATTTCCCTTTCTCTTCTTTGTTCGCACAGCTCCTGGGGTTCAGCTTTGGATTTGGACCCGCCTCTGCGTGTAGGTCGCCTGAGGACATCTGTTCTTTGCTCAGACAGGACAGGGTTAAAGGAGCAGCTGATTAGGGGGCTCTGGCTCACTCAGGCCGGGGGGAGGGAGGGGTACGGAGGAGGCGGGGCGAGCCTGCGGCGGCAGAGGCCGGCGTGACGTTGCACCAGCCCGAGGTGCACCGTGCGTTCTCCCGGGAAAGTTGTCCCCGGATCACGGGACCCTGGCAGTGGCGGGCTGCACAGGCTCCCGGGAGGGGCAGTGTGGAGAGTGACCTGTGCTCGCACACAGGCTTCTTGGTGGCGGCAGCAGCAGCCTTAGCGTCTCATGCCCGTCTCTGGGGTCCACGCTGATAGCCGCGGCTCGCGCCCGTCTCTGGAGCTCATTTAGGCGGCGCTCTGAATCCCCTCTCCTTGCGCGCCGCGAAACAAAGAGGGAAGAAAAAGTCTCTTGCCTCTTCGGCAGCTCCAGACTTTTCCGGACTCCCTCCCAGCTAGCCGTGGCGCACTAACCCCTTCAGGCTGTGTTCACGCCGCCAACCCCAGTCCTCTCCCTGCGATCCGACCTCCAAAGCCCGAGCCTCAGCTCCCAGCCCCCGCCCGCCCCGGCGGGTGAGCAGACAAGCCTCTTGGGCTGGTGAGTGCTGCTCGGCACCGAGCCTCTGTGCGGGAGTCTCTCCGCTTTGCCCTCTGCACCCCTGTGGCTGCGCTCTCCTCCTTGGCTCTGAAGCTCCCCCCGCCCCAACACCCGCAGTCTCCGCCCGCGAAGGGGCTTCCTAGTGTGTGGAAACCTTTCCTCCTTCCCAGCTCCCTCCCAGAGGTGTAAGTACTGTCCCTATTCTTTTGTCTCTGTTTTTTCTTTTTTCTTTTGCCCTACCCAGGTACCTGGGGAGTTTCTTGCCTTTTGGGAGGTCTGAGGTCTTCTGCCAGCGTTCAGTAGGTGTTCTGTAGGAGTTGTTCCACATGTAGATGTGTTTCTGATGTATTTGTGGGGAGGAAGGTGATCTCCATGTCTTACTCTTCCGCCATCTTGAAGCTCCTCCTATTGTAACTTTTTCAAACTCTAAACTTTTTAATCTAACCTGAGTTTTCAATAGTGAACCATTAAAGAGATTTAAAAATAATATATATTATATAATGTATAATCATGTACAATTATATATATGTATATACTAGCAAAAGTTTAATACTTGTCTGGGCTTCATACATATATTAAGAACAAAGTTACAGATTATGCAGAAGATTATAGATAAATGGGTACAAGTTAAGAAAGAGCTATTGACCTATTAAAATTAAATAACTGAGCTCTTGTACTATAAAACAAACATTTAGCACATATTTTATGTCATCGTCTTAAGGACATCTTACGTTGAATTCCTTTCAGCTTATATATAAAATAGCATGCAGTATACTAAAACAAGATTTTTTTTATACACTATTTCTAATTTTGATCAGTAGCTTTGAAAGTCATTAGTTCAAGAGAGAAATAACTCTTCTATTTTTGGTAGGGGACTTTTTATTACTCTTTCCTGAAATAGGATATTAATTTGGTAGAAGATTAATATAACCATCATGTATTCATCTACTAGATTCCAAATGAGCTAAGATGTATCTCTAGGATAAGATGGATGGTCCATGGAAGATTTCAAAGAACCACAATGATGTAGGGTGGTAATTGAACAGATCAGAGGAATTAGAGAGTAGAGTTGAACTATATTAGTAAAATCTGGATTATTATAAGATGGCACTAGTAATCATCCACTCTGACGTTCTTTAAAATAAGAGTCAGTATTATGTAAAAATTAGAGAGTATTTTATGAGGTGCTCTCCTACTTTCTAAAGTTGCTCTTATTGATGATATAAAAAAATAGCTTCCCCATGACAGAGTAACCCAACACTGTCTCTTCTGTCATTGGGTTCCTCCTGTTTGGTGTTGTCCTGCAGGAAGCAGAAATTGGACGCCGTGCTGATCTCGCTTGTGCTTTCTGGGTAAGTCATATGTTGTCTCAGCTTCCTGGGCTCGCTGTGTCCCAAACGGTAGAGTCTGTGAAAGTATCCCAGGACACCCATGCAGCTGCAGCAGTGGCACTCTTAGGTACTACTTAACCACTTCATGTATTTGTCACCCCCGCTGTGGGTCAGTAAGGCCTCACTGCCTTTTTGGAGAAAGGACAGAAGGGGCTGTGTGGGGCAGGTTAGGATAAATCATAAGACTCTCTGGGATCTGGTAGCACTTGGTCACTCAAGTGGTAGGAGAGGGGGGCAGTGAAGGTCCTCCACTGTGCTGCCTGTTAAGGGACTGCATAGGTCAGGTTAGGGGCAAGTGGAAGACTCATAGCATCAGAGTGTGTGCGCTACTTGTTATTGAATGATTGGAGACTGGTAAGCAAGAAGTAGGACTGAAACCAGGTTCCAAAATATGTCTTAGTTCTTAAAAGTGCATTTGTCAATGTTGAGCTGTCAGCCACTTAAAACCCAAAGTAAGTGCACACCTATGCTTACTGGTGTGAAGCTGTTGCTTTTGCATCCCTCATCTCTCCTTCCGCCATCCTCCTAACCAAGCCACTTTAAGGAAAGATGCTTTCCTGCTGTCAGTCACTGGCTGGCTGGCCTTCCCTGTGCTCCCTCAGCTCCCAGACAAAGGGATAAGATGATATCTTGGCAATAGCTGTTGAAACCCCTGAAATGCCTGTTAAACTCCTTGGTATGTTTTGGTGCAAATTGTCTATGCAAAATTTGCAAAAAAAGAAAAGTTAAAATGACCTGTGAGTGAAGCCTCTTAGCCTGTGACATTATGTAATTAAAATTGACATTTTACATTTTTGTACTGTGGATGCTTATAAAAATGTGATAGAAAATTTGTCTGTTCCAGACGTAACCACTATTTTTCCATCAGCGGGTGGATCAAAATTTAGCACAAGTGTCTCTCCTTTTCATGTCCTGTTGTATAATGTACAGTTAGTTGGCAGGTCAGTCTCAATAGTGTTATCATGCATCTCCCAAGAGGAGTGACTGAAATCCTGACAAAACTCAGAGGGTTTTTTCTTGGAACTATGTGGCTGGATTGGCCACACTGAATCCTTCTAGCAATTAATGAAAAATTGCCCTCTCCTACAAATAAAATGACTCTATGTTTCTAATGAAATCACCACTGTATACCAGACTTGTAACTTCTACCAAAGGCTGGCCCATTTGCCTTGCAGAGAAAGAGGCCACATTACATGGGTCATTGGTCCTACCTGATCCTGATGGGTTGACTACATTGGACTTTTGATCCCCTCTTGGGGTCGTCAAAGCTTCCTCACCCTTGTTGACACATTTTTCAAGTGATAGTATTAACAGTCAGCTGACTGGCTATACCATTGTGACCCTTAAAATAAATCGTGTCTTGTTTATTTGATGGGCATTCTATACTTTATACACACTGAAGGAGTATTAACTTTAAGTATATTATGAAACTAAATGTTTTAAATATGTGGACTACTTCTTGATTGTAAAAATCAAAGCACTTTTGGTTATAAGGGATGTTTTCAATGGGAAATGCTACAATGCAAATAGTGAAAGTGGGACCGGGGGACGACCAGGAACCCGAGGCTCACACAGCCCAGCCATGTGGGTATCACAAAGCAGTGTAGAGTCGGAGTAGATCACTATACTGATTACAGCTGGTAAAAGCAGGAAACCTTAAAGAAAATATCCAATGGTTTGTGCAGATTGCCCTGCTGCTCTGGCCAGTTAATCTTAATGAGTGAATTAAAGCAACGAATGTAAGTGACTGACGATTATGTGGACAGAAATCACCTAGGCATCTGTGGAATCTCCTACCCATACAAAAAGGTGACCAATCATCACTCAGATACAGCTATCTCTGTGGTAAAGGCTGTGCCAGAATTCATGCTTCCGAGGGGCCATGATACCCCCAGTTCTCTGAGGATGCCTGGGTTGTTTGACTAAGACCCTCTGGTCCTAGAAGGGACGTTTTTACAGGCAGCTGGCAACATGGCTGTTTACTTCTCTGAGGACAGCGGAAGAGCAGCTCTCATTTTCAAAAGCAATGACACAATCCAAACCCAGAACAACTTCTGATTGGATTGACTCAATATCCCATACTAGTGGCCTGATGGGGGAAAAGGTGTGCCTGTTATGACTTATTTCAGTCTTCACTGAGTTTATGAATCAGATGCTCAGCACTCAGTCAAAAATTAAGAGATACATTTTAAAAAGCAAGGGAAAAAATGACCTATTGTAAAGAAATCAATAAATCAACAGAAGCAAAGTCAGGGATGATTGAGTTGTTGAACTGTCAGAGAAAGATTTTATAATAATTCTGATACATAAGCCCAAGGAAAAGCCTAACCAAAAGTCAAATGAGAAAATCTTGATGGCAACCATAGAAATAAGAAATTTTATATAAGGAGGAACAAATATAAGAATTATAAAAAACTTCTTGTCAGAAATTATGCAAACCCAAACATAATGGAGTAACATGAATAAAGTATTAAAGAATAAAACTATGTTCTTAGTCCACTCAGGCTGCTGTAACAGAATAGTATAGACTAGATATCTTATAAACAATAGAATTTTATTTCTCAAAGTTCTAGAGGCCAAAAAGTCCAAGTTCAAGACTCCAACACATTCATGTCTGGGGAGAACTTACTTCCTGGTTTTTAAACAGCAGACTTCAAGCTGTGTCCTCACATGGAAGAAGGGGCAAGGGAGCTCTCTGATCTCTTTTGTAAGGGCACTAATCCCATTCATGAGAGCCCCACCTTCCTGATCTAATCACCCCTCAAAAGCCCTGTTTCCTAATACCATCACATCTCATGATATCCAAAAAATTCCCATGTAGATGAAAATTAAACCACACAGCTTCAAATAAACCATTTGTCAAACAAGAAATCATATGAGGAATTAGAAAATTTAAAAAAAAAATCAAAAGTTGTGGGACACATCTAAAACAAAGGGAGACATATAAAATTAAATGCTTGTTTTATAACACAATAAATGTATTGTGTAAATAAACTAAGTTTCTACCTTAAGAAGTCATTTTAAGAAACCCAATTAAATCCAGAGCAAGAAAGTACAAATAAAGATAAGAGTAGAAATTAATGAAATGTATATAGAAAGTCAAGAAAGAAAATGAATAAAACTAAAAATTGGCACTTTGAAATGATGAATAAAATCGATTAATCTTTAGGCATACTAATATAAAAAAAGAAGATATGACTTACAAATATCAAGAATCAAAAAGAGGTGTCACTTTTCTGTAAATTTAAAATTATTACAAGATAAAAGTTTATTTAAAAAAAGAAGGGTGTCACTACTGATCCACAGACATTAAAAAGATCAGAAGGGAATACCATAAACAATTCTATGCCCTTAAATTTGATCATTTAAATGAACTGGATCTAGAAAGTTACTAACCTCCAAAACAGACTCAAGAAAACAGGTAACATAAATGGCTCTATTTCTCTTAAGGAAATTAAATTTGTAGTTAAAAGTCTTCCAAAATAAAAATACTAGGCCCAGAGGAGTTCACTGACAAACACTACAGAAGATTTAAGGACGACATAATGCCAATTCTATATGATCTTTTCCAGAAAATACAAGAGGATAGAAAGTTTCCCAAACTTTCATGAGGAAAACATTATCCTAGTACCAAAACCAGAAAACATTTTACAAGAACATACCAATATCATTTACATGGACACAAAAATCATTATCAAAATATTAGGAAGAAAGCAAAAAAAGAAAGAAGAAAAGAAGAAATAGCAAATTATTGGAAATGAGATCCATAGATACTGGTTGAGTAAATATGGTACATAAGCAAAATGGCATGCTATGTATTTCTGAAAAATAACAATGACTTTCTCTAAGAAGATATATGAAGTATCCCCAGAGTATATTATTAAATGAAAAAAATCAGGATAAAAATTACATTTTTGTAAGTAAGAGGGAAACAGAAAAATATATGTCTATGTATGCATTTTTTTTAACAAATGTAAACTCAGGAGAGGTACAGTATATTAATGAAGATCATTACGTATTGGGGATAGATTAAAATGACTGGGAAGGAATAGGTCTGGGAATGAGATTTCTCAGAGTATGTTTCTTAGATAGTTTGATTTGTGAACATTTTTATATATTCAAAAAACAAAATTTTACTTAAAAAGGGAAAAAGAAAATCCTTAAGTTGAATGTAAATATTTGTAATGCACCTGTATGTGTATCAAACTGTTAAATAAGCATACATAAATAAACTATATTCAAATAATTCTGAACGTAGCTCTTAATTATATTCTACAAACAGAAGCATCCTAAAATGAATATCTAAATATACTTTGTAGGTTTGTCATCAATGGAAAAGTATGTAAAGAATCCAGGGAATTCATTAAAATGTCACTTTGTCTTCCTGTCATCTTTGATAAAAATGACCAGACAATTGCAGCAACCATAGCTTGACTTAGATTGACAGAAGGCTTAATCCTCTCAAGGAGAGAGGTCTAAGTTCAAAGTGTAGTCTGCAGACCGACAATATCAGCAATACCTAAGCTTGTTAGAAATGCAGACTCTTGGGTTCATTGTAGATGTAATAAAGATGAAGTTCTGGCTAAATCTGAGGGAAATCTAGAATGGGTGGTAGAAGATGGAGATGATAAATATTAAATAGATATTCAAGGATGAGCTTTAGCTTGTTTATCTGATTATCTTTTATCAATTTTTTTCAGCAATTGAGGTTGGTAAGGGAAATGATATCTCTTATATAAAGACTTATATAAGTGTATAGAAGACTTGTATGAGTAGTAATAGAGAAGAATCTCCTCAATTTGATAAAGACATGTACAAAAAACCTGTAGCTAAAATCATACTCAATAGTGAGAAACTCAGAGATTTCCCACTAAGATCAGTTATAAGGCAAATCTCTCGCCACTCACCACTTCTTTTCAATATCATGCTGGAAGTTCTGTCTAATGCAACAAGACAAGAAATAGAAATAAAAGGGATACTGCTTGGGAAGGAAGAAAATAAAACAGTCTTTGCAGATGACATAACCATCTTCGGAGAAAACCTGAAATAATTTACCAAAAAAATCTTGGAACTAATAAATAATTATAGCAAGGTTGCAGGATACAAGGTTAATATACAGAAGTCAATCACTTTCCTATATACTCACAATAAACAAGAGGAATTTGAAATTTAAAACATAATACCATTTACATTAGCACACCCCCAAATTGAAATACTTAGGTATAATTCTGACCAACTGTGTTCAAAATCTATATAAGGAAAACTACAAAACTCTGATGAACTAAATCAAAAAAATGAATAAATAGAGAGATGTTACAGTTTAATGAATAGGGAGACTCAATACTGTCAAAATGTCAGATCTTTCCAAATTGATCTACAGATTCAGTACAATCTCAATCAAACACCTAACAAGATATTTTATGGATATTGACAACCTGATTCTAAAGTTCATATGGAGAAGCCAAAGACCAGGAATAGCCAATACTATATTGAAGGGAATATATGGAAAAATATCTCCCTCCCTCTTAATTTTACTGTGAACCTAAAAGTGCTCCAAAAAATAGTTTTTTAAAAAAATTTTTATTGGAGTATAGTTGCTTTACAATATTGTGTTAGTTTCTACTGTACAGCAAAGTGGATCAGCTATATGTATACATATACCCCCTCTTTTTTTGGTTTTCCTTCCCATTTAGATCACCACAGAGCATTGAGTTCCCTGTGCTATACAGTAGGTTCTCAGTAGTTATCTATTTTATACATAGTATCAATGGTGTATATATGTTAATCCCAATCTCCCAATTCATCCCACCCCTCCCCTTTCCCCCTTGGTATCCATATATTTGTTCTCTGTTTCTGCTTTGTAGGTAGATCATCTAGATCAGTTTTTTCAGATTCCACATATATGCATTAATATACGATACTTGTTCTTCTCTTTCTGACTTACTTCACTCTGTATGACAGTCTCTAGGTCCATCCACATCTCTACAAATGACCCAATTTCGTTCTTTTTTATGGCTGAGTAATATTCCATTGAATTCAAAAAGACACATGCACCCCATTGTTCATTACAGCGCTGTTTACAATAGCCAGGACATGGAAGCAACTTAAATGTCCATCAACAGAGGAATGGATAAAGAAGACGTGGTACATATATACAAAAAATAAAGTCTTAATAAGAAAAAAAGCCTCATGTATTTTATTATAAATATTCTGCCCCACCTTTTAACGTAGCTAATGACACACAAAACAGTTTAAAACAAGCTTCTATCATCCCTGTAGAGTGGCAACCTGAGAGCACTTTGCCTTGGAACAGTGCCTCTCACATCTTGTTTCCTGCCTCAAGGCATCTCTAATTCCATGCAGGATGCCAATGGCTATCTATTCAGCACTCAGGTTAGTCCAACTTGGAAGTTCTGAGGAATTCAAATCAGAGGAGTCACCTTTAATGAATGGAAGTTTGGAGCCAGTGGTCGCCTAAGTAGACAATTTTGAGATTTATTTCATTAAACCCCTCAGATCTACAGGACCAAGGAACAGTCACCTACATTTCTGACAACTCAAGGATGTATTCTTGCACTCGTTTTCCCTCCTCTCTTTTACTCCTGCTTTTTCTTACTCTTGTTACGTGGGTTTATTTCCAAAATAAACCACCTGCATGCAAACGTCTGTTTCAGATTATGCTTCTAGGAAAAAACCAAGGTAAGATAAAAGGCTTTTTAGTGTATATTAGTATTTGGTAATTAGGACTGGACTTTCAAACCTATCCAAGATGGAGTAATAGGAATATATTTACCTTCCCATGTAAAATAACTAAAAGGCTATAAATGGCTCTCAAGACATTGGATACTGGGTAGCAATTAACAGTTTTCACTAAGAGATGGGAAACAAAAAGGTGGTTTATTTATAACAGCCCCAAACTGTAAATAACTCAAATATTTATCAACAGTATAATGGACATACATATTTTACAACATTTATGATTGGAATACCACTCAGCAATTAAGGACAAAGGACATACTGATACATACAACATGAATGAATCTCATAAATGGTATGTTGAGTAAAGGATTTGTGTTTCTGTTTATATGAAGTTTAAGAATAGGAAGAACTAATCTATGATGTTATAAATTAAAATAGCACTGCCAATGTGGGGCAGGATTTATTAAAAAAGAGTTTGAAATAACTTTTGTGGTTATGAGAATATACAAAACCTTGTTTCTATCAGTACTCTGATAAAAAGTGGTAGAGGTCAATCATAGAATTTCTTTTTTTAAAAAATTTTATTGAAGTATAGTTGATTTACAACGTTGTGTTTAATTTCTGCGGTACAGCAAAGTGACTCAGGTATACATATATATATTCTTTTCATATTCATATAGAATTTCTAATAGTAAATTTTAATGTTCCAAAGGCAATGGGAATTGTGATATTGAAAAGAGTTTTCAGTTTACATTTGGATCTGGGAGTGATTAAGAGACAGGAATACTAAAATGTATGTGAATGAATGTCCTATGACCCCATTCCTTCCATCAAAAGCAAAAAAAAAAAAAAAAAAAAAATTGATACAGATAGCAATGAAAATGAGTTGCATAAATAAACAAACAAGCAAACTAAAAATAGTGTGAAATATAGAGCCAAGACATCACAATTGAAGGTTAAAAATGCTCACAGGTTGAAAGAAGAGTTGTTATCATGAGTTAATGGCAGTTGCATAGCCTAAACTTGTGTTCAAGCAACTGAAATTCAGTGTTCAGATTTATCCTACAGGAAAGGTATTTGGCAGGGAGGGAAGATCTGAAATCTCCAGATATCATGATTTCCTGGTGTATCTATTCAATGGACATAAGTGATAATACTGTTACGGTGAACACTGGGGCTAAGGGCAGGCTGCCCCCAAATACATCACAGTGGCATATTGATTATTTTGAAGTTGCTTGGGAAACAGCCGATGAGAAAAGGGAACTCTGACCCTCCTCTGTCCCCCTGAAAGCATGTGAAAGCTGTCCTCTCTGCATCTGGTAGTAGAAAAACACCCTTATCACCAGTGATAGGGAATTCAAGGCCAAGAAGCCTGTATAAACAAAGCATGTTACTTCTTTACTAATTTGCTACCCCAAGCCTAAATTTCTTTGTCCTGTCAATTCCTCACAAATTTATTATTTCTTTGTCCTGTCAATTCCTCACAAATTTATTATTTCTTTGTATGAAAAAATATAAAAACTTCCTACTTTGGCCACTTTTTATGTCCCATTTCTATGAGAACTCCGTGAGCATGAATTAAATTGTTTTTTATCCTGGTTATCTGTTTTGTTTCAGTTTAATTATCAGACTAGCCAAAAGAACTCAAGAGGGGCAAGGGAGAAATTTGCCCATCCTTAACATGAGCATGAATATTAAATTAAGGCAAAGGGAGTTTAATGATCCTTAGGGATGTTTTCTTCAATAAGGGTCATCACATGTAAAGTTTAACTTATTTCTAAGAATAAGACTCAGAAATTAACATTTCATGCTCAGTTCCTTAATCACTGTGATTCAGTCTTAGATAAGAAGGGAGAGACAGAAGAGAATGGGTAAAAAATGTAGTAATAATACTTAAGAGAATACTTGCTCATAAGAAAAAAAAAATTAATACTTACAATCCATAGATCTTTTCTGTTATTGCAGCTAGATGAAGTTATTCAAGTATAACCTTCTATAGAGTCCTAGCACTCCTGGAATGTTATGGCTCTCATTTTTCCTCCCTATCTCAGTATTGTGCTGTCAATTTTGTGATTATGTAAGCATTTTGAAGACATTTTCCAAACACTGCACTCAATAATGGACCATTCATTTAAGAGGGTCAGGAATAGTTCAACCTTAATAATGTATATACATGTATAAAAGTGGTTAAATACTACCTTATACTTCTACTACTGAATACAAGTTATTACGGTTATATTTTAAGGGAGGTTATTGTGAGCTTGGTACACATATTCCACTAAATTATTTCTACTTTCAATAGCTAAGACTCAAGCATTTAATCAGAGATCATACTTAATTTTTTATTTTAATCTAGGAACTAATTTGGTTTCTAATCTTTAGTCTCTTGCTTGTAATTAAGTACTTGAGTACTGTGCTATTTTCCTTTAATGCGGAATATATAATTTTTAAATTCTTCAGACTTTCAGTTAGACATATATATGTATATATTTAGGTAAAGGTTTATAAATATAGAAATGATGAGCTCTGTTAGACATCATACAACTTGTTTCATGAAAGATAACTTTCTTAAAATGAATACATATATTTAATCTGGATAAGCCAAAATTGAAATAATACCTCTGGTGAAGAATTAAAAGAAGTGAAATTTGCATAAATATTAATATATCCATCTTCTTTTATTCTTTTTGACCATCTGTGTTGGAGGATAATATGAAATCATGGAAGTAACTGGACCATTTATGGTCCATGTGTGTTAATCAGAAACTAAGATCAAACCCAGACTCGAGCCTTTACAAGAATCTTCTGGAATCTTAGGCAAGTTACCTGAAATTTTCCAGTCTCAATTCCCTAACAATATTACCACCCTCGTGCATTTTTGGGGGGAGAGATGGACAAAATCATACTATATGCATAACACGTGCTCAATACACTTAAGTTTTTCTTTCCCTTAATGAAGGCCATATGTATTAGCATCATTTCGTTCCTCGAGTTTAATAGGCACTACATTGGTCTACATAAGTAAGTGACATATTGTGAATATTAAGAACATTGGATGTAAATCTTGAAGCAAAGTTCTGCCGTTTGTCTATGTTTATTGGACATATGATTTATATAATGCTGGTGAGGTTACTGACTAGGTGGCATGTATTTGTGAATTCAAATGAGATAACGAGAGCAGACATTCTTTAAAGCATGTAAAACTTTGCAAAACATGAAGCTTTACTTTAGTCATTATGTCTGAATTAAGGGAGCTGAAAAATATTACATATTTATTTCTACCTTAAGACTAAGCTAAATAACTGTAAACAATTTAGTTGCTTCCCCTATCTAACAGATAATACCCAGTAAAGTTTACTTATCACAAATTGACATCGCTATCCATGTCCTGATCAAATAAATTATCATAATAATTAGAATTCTCTATGTATATATTCACCATCACAGGGATTTACCTGTTTGATATAGGGAACCAGATTCCCCAGGTTCCATGGTATCCTGGCGTCAAAGTTGGAACTTTGGAAGAATGTTTTCCAAATGTATGTGTGGTTTAGAGTAGTCATTTACAGTGGGAAGATATAAAATAATAATCTTTTAAAGTGACCACCTAGAGGGGTGGGATAGGAAGGGTGGGAGGGAGGGAGATGCAAGAGGGAAGAGATATGGGGATATATGTATATGTATAGCTGATTCACTTTGTTATAAAGCAGAAACTAACACACCATTGTAAAGCAATTATGCTCCAATAAAGATGTAAAAAATAAAAATAAAAAAATAATTGTTTAGCTTTTCTAAATAAGGTAAATGATCCTCATAATGACCCTGTGAATTGGGCATCATTCTCTTTGACAGAAGAACCCAAGGGTCAGAAAAGTTAAAGACTGTGTCAAAAATTATGTTGTTAGTAAGTGGAGGTCTTAGAATAAATTGCATTTTGCCTATTTTTAAGTAAAATGAAATTTTCACAGGGTAAATATCATCACACTTAAAACACATTTCCTCTGTGGGCCCTGAGTGAGTCTCTGAGAAGAGTGACTCTGAATTCTTCACTCTTATGACCCAAGGGTGAGTCCCTGGCCTTAGCACAGAGCAGTCTCAGTAAATTGGTTTTGCTTAAGTAGATAAACATGGAGAGATGAAAAGAAGGAACGTGAGAGTGACAGCTACAACCAAAGTGATTCTGAACACAGAACAATGGACAGGAAGTCGATCATCAAAAATGAAAACAGAGGCAGCTATTTGCAAGATCTGCTGTTCTATTATCTTGCTCTAACAAAAGATCACGTTTAAATGTTTTCTTTAAGATAACTATGTGGAGATGTTTAATTTCATGAAAAGTATAACCCGTATTCAGAATATTTATATAATTTAAAAAATAGATTGTGGGAAAATTTATAAAATTCAAAAGTCTAGTGTGATATTTTGGGGAAACCATTTTAAATGGGAAACAAAAGAAAAGCTTGAATTCTGTCAGTTATCTTTATTCTGTCAGTTATCTTTATTTCCACAGTCATTTAAAGAGATAGATTTAGGTGTGTTTCTTGGTTCCGTATATGGGTTTAATAAATATTAACAATTTAAATTTATAAAAGTTTAAGCATTCATAGGTCATTTAGTTTAAAAAGTAATCACCCGTTACTATTCCCTATTTTCCTTGCTTTTAACCACCCGTGCATACACACACGTTTACTTTCCTTACTGAGATATGCAGGGGAGGATGGGAGGGAAAGAACACCTATAACAATATTTATTCTGGAGAACGAGCAGTTCACTAATAAGGCGAGCTAAAACCTACCTTCCCTGGATAAGAGTACCTACCCAGAATGATGATGATTGCTCTTACATCAATTAGGTATTGAAGGTTTTAGGTATTCATACCTGATTATATTTGATAACCACACATCTGTATGTCACATTCCATAATGAGAGTGATAACAAGTCATTTTGGTTTATCAACCAAACCTAAGCACTGCCATGTCTTGTTAATATCAAGGGATATTTTAAATTAGAAAAGCAGAACCTTAAAATGTCAGCATTTATTCCTCCTGTGAACACAAGGGGGAAATGCTGTCATAAGATCACAGACCCTAGTCAATATTTGGGGTGTTCCTCAGTTGAGGATTGTGACAGGAACTGAAAAGGGACCTTTCATCAGCTACACAACAACTACTATCAGAAATTACGGCCAAATCTAAAAATAAACACTTCCACATAAGCAAAAAAGTACTCGTTGGCCAATTATTGTTCTGTGGATCTGGAATAAATGAGGCTTTTGCAATAAAAATAATGAAGTTTCCCTTTTTTCCCTTTTACAGAAGAGGAAAATATGAAAATTTCCATACTCTGTAGTTTTTACTTTATTATATAAGATACTATTCTGATAAAACTGTGTGAAGCAAACATACATCCACCAGAGTTCCACGTATTAATTCAAATATTAAACTTCATATCAAGAGGCATTTTTTCATGAGAAATGAAAAAGGAATTAATTTTCTTTTTATTTCCCTTTTCTCCTACTACTTAAAAAACAAAAACAAACAAAACAAAAAAACACATTTCCTACATGTTGTTACCCTTCTAAAATTTCTGCATCAGGGTCTGAGACCAATGGTTGCTGAGAACTACAGCTTATCTGAATCCCAGAGTCTATGTCCAGGCAGTTCCTTTGGAATGTGAAGTGCCCCGGAATCTGGCAGCAGGACCCCTCTCTATTGGTTTGGAGAAGCCTGCAGGAGGTCTGCTCTGTCATCACCTCATACTGCCCTGAGTCTGCTACTAGGAATCTTCTCAACCAAAGCCTCCAAATTCTCCTGCATCTGCTCTTTCTGGTTCCACAGTCAAAGAGCCTGTTGTCCACATGCAATACTTCCCCCTTCCCTACTATTGCCAATGCCCAGCCTAGCAAGAGTTAAAATTAACAGTTACATCTACCGAATACTGGACATATTTGACCATTATTTCTTCAAATTTTTTTTTCTAAATTATTCTCTCTTTCCCTCTTGGGATAACAATTAAATGCATGTTAGACCACTTGATATTGGCCATCAGGTGATTCTGTTTATTTTTTCCACCTGTTGGTTTTTTTTTTTCTGTGTCTTTCACATAAAATAATTTCCATTGATTTGTGTTTAAATAAGAAACTTTTTTCCCATGTACAATCTGCTGTTAAGCTCATTCAGTGATTTTTAAAAATTTTTAGATATCTTATTTTTATTTCTAGAATTTCCATTGGGTTTTTATTTTACGGTTTCCATTTCTCTCATGTGAGTCTCCCTCTCTTCCCTCATAGTGACCCATCTTTTCCCTTAGGTCCTTGAAGATATTTTTAATAATTTCTTCAAAGTCTTTGTCTGCTGGCTCAAATCTGCTTCATCTCAGGGTCAATTTTTATTGCTGTCTTTTTTCTTGATTTTTCTGGACGTTGTAGGGAGACTAGACTGTGGTGTGTACATGTAATGGAGATTGAATTTTATTCTCACAGTCAGTTGAATTACTGGCATAAACTTTTGGTCCTACCCGTCTTGTCTTTCTTTTTTGTTAGACTGAGTCTGTTTCATTTCTCCTTAGTTCTCCATCATGTCTCTAACTAGAGAGAATGATCTTTACTATTAGCTCATGACCTTTCTGACATCTCAACTTAATGCCTGAGGTTGCCATAGTGGTCTCCTTACATGGCTAGACTGAAAATCCAGTGTCTCACAACATTCCATGTCTTCTAATATTTCTGTTTATCTCTCAGTCCTGCAGCTGGCAGTCTCTGATGCCTTTTGGAGCCATGCATAGTCAACTCTTGCTAAAGACCTAGGCTGGACTGACTCCATAATCTTGCTGTTTCCTCTATACTTCTTGAGTATCTGACTCAAGGCTCCTCTGTGCAGCTCTCTTCTTTCTCATACCCTGCAAATCTCAGCCTCTTCAGCTCCAATTTGCCTGACCTCCAATCTGCCCAGAACTCTTCCCTTGTGTTCTAATTCCCTGTGTCACACAGGAAGTGTCCCCAGTCAGATAGCCTGGGCAAACATGGGTTTCAATTTATGAGTTCCCATTCTTTGAAGGATCATAGTACTATGCCACCAGTTATCTGATATATGAACACAATTGCCTCGTATATTTTGTCCAATATTACAGTTCTATGGTGAGCAGACAAATAGTATACTGGTTACTTTATCATGATTGCATGCTGAAATTACCCATTTCCTTTACATTTAATGAAGGCTTATTAATTTCTTCCAGTAATAACCAGAACTGCCATCCAATTATGATTCTTTCACACATGATTAAATATTTTTCTTTAAGCTGCAATAGCAGTAGTAATTTTGGAAAAAAATCCAAGTCATCAACTTCAATTATTTTAATAATAATAATTATAATAAATTATTAAGTTATTGCAAAATACCAGTGTGCATATCACTATATGTGGATTTCTCATTATTCCATACAGAATTTATAAAGTAGGTACTCTCCTCTTTTCAACTACAAAAGAAATGAAACAGAGAAATTAAGTAGTTCTTTATGGTCTCATAGTTACCTAGTACCTTTTGAATTCAGGAAAGAAACCCAGGGAGTTTGCCCCCAGAGCCCATGATCTTGACTGTTGTGTCATGTGAAGAATACTGAAATAACAAATTAAACAGGAACAACACAATAGTGATCAGTACTAAATAAACAATTTTTAGAGAATATTTGAAAAGTTACAAAAGGAAAGCACAATTAATATTTGTAATTAAAACAAAAGGAAGAGGAGAAAAAACATACATTTTGCAAATACAGGCATAGCATAGAGATACTGTGGGTTCAGTTCCAGACCATAGCAATAAAGCAAATACCATAAAATAAAGTGAGTCACAGGGATTTTTGGTTTCCCAGTGCATATAAAAGTTATGTTTACATTATACTGTAGTCTATTAAGTATGCAATAATAGCATTACATCTAAAAAACAATGTACATATCTTAATTTAAAATACTTTATTGCTAATAACAGAAACATCAATCTGTGCCTTCAGCAAGTCATCATCGTTTTGCTGGTGGAGGGTTTTGTCTCAATGCTGATGGCTGCTGACTGATCAGGGTGGTGATTGATGACGTTTGGGGTAACCGTGGCAATTTCTGAAAATGAAACAACAATGAGGTTTGCCGCATCAATTGACTCTTCCTTTCACAAATGATTTCTCGGTAGCATGCAATGCTGTTTGAAAGCATTTCACCCATAATAAAGCTCCTTTCAAAACTGGAGTCAGTACTCTCAACCCTGTTGCTTTATCAACTAAGTTTATGTAATATTCTGAATCCTTTGTTGTCACTTCAACAGTCTTCACAGCATCTTTACCAGGAATAGGTTCCATCTCAAGAAAACACTTCCCTTGCTCATCCATAAGAAGATACTCCTCATTCCATTAAGACAGACATTAAGATAATTCCATTATCATGAGATGCAGCAATTCAGTCATATCTTCAGGCTCCACTTCTAATTCTAGTTCTCTTTCTATTTCTACCACATCTGCAGTTACTTCCTCCACTGAAGTCTTGAACCCTTCAAGGTCATATATGAGTGTTGGAATCAACTTCTTCCAAACTCCTGTTAATGTTGATATTTTGACCTCTTCCCCTGAATCATGAATGTTCTTGAGGGCATCTAGAATGGTGAGTCCTTTCCAGAAGGTTTTCAATTTACTTTGTTCAGATCCATCAGAGGAATCATTATCTATGGCAGCTATAGCCTTACAAAATATATTTTTTTAAATCACAAGACTTGAAAGTCAAAATTACTTCTTGATCCATGGTCTGCAGAATGGATGTTGTATTAACAGGGATGAAAACAACATTAATATCTTTGTTCATCCGCATCGGAGCTCTGGGTGACCAGGTGCATTGTCAGTGAGTAGTAATATTTTGAAAGAAATCTTTTTTTCTGAGCAGCAGATCTCAACAGTGGGCTTAAAATATTCAATAAATGATGTAAACAAATATGCTGCCATCTAGGCTTTGTTGTTCCATTTCTAGAGCACAGCATAATTCTTAAGGGCCCTAGGATTTTCACAATGGTAAATGGGCATTGGCTTCAATTTAAAGTCGCCAGCTCTCTTAGCCCCTAACAAGAGAGTCAGCTTGTCCTTTGAAGCTTTGAAGCCAGGCATTGACTTCCCTCTAGCTATGAAAGTCCTAGGTGATATCTTTTGCTAATGTAAGGCTCTTTTGTCTACATTGAAAATCCGTTGTTTTGAGTAACCACCTTCGTTACTTATCTTAGCTAGATCTTCTGGATAATTTGAGGCAGCTTCTACATCAGCACTTGCTGCTTCACCTTATACTTTTACGTTATAGACACAGATTGTTTCCTTAAACCTCATGAACCAGCCTCCTCTAGCTTCAGACTTTTGTTCTACAGCTTCCTCAGCCTCCACAGAATTGAAGAGAGTTAGGGCCTTGCTCTGGATTAGGCTTTTGGCTGAAGGGAATATTGTGGCTGGTTTGATCCTCTACCCAGACCACTGAAATTTTCTCCATATCAGCAATAATGCTGTTTTGCTTTCTTATCATTTGTGTGTTCACTGGAGTAGCACTTCTAATTTCCTTCAAGACCTTTTCCCTTGCATTCACAACTTAGCTACCTCCTTGGTGCAAGAGGCCTCGCTTTCAGCCTATCTTGGCTTTCAATTTGCCTTCCTCACTAAGCATAATCATTTCTAGCTTTTGATTTAAAGTGAGAGATGTGTGACTCTTCCTTTTTCTTGAACACTTAGAGTCTAATGTAGGGTTATTAGTTGGCCTGATTTCAGTATTGTTGTGTCTCAAGGAATAGGAAGGCCTGAGGAGAGAGTGAGAGACAGGGGAACGGCTGGTCAGTGGAGCAGTCAGAACACACACAACATTTATTGATTAAGTTTTCCATCTTGTATTGGCACGATTTGTGGAGCCCCGAAAATAATTACAATAGTAACATCAAAGATCACTGATCACAGATCACCATAACAAATATAATAACAATGAAAAAGTTTTAGATATTGCAAGAATTATCAAAGTATGACACAGATGTGAAGTGAGCAAATGCTCTTGAAAAATGTCACCAATAGATTTGCTTGACACAGGGTTGCCACAAATCTTTAATCTGTAAAAAAAAATACAATATCTGGAAAGCTCAATAAAACTAGGTATGCCTGTATGTCATAGTAAAGAAGGTACCAAGGAGAAAATAGGCTTGGTAATTAATGTGTAGAAGAGTGAAGTTACTGACTATAAATATCTTAAAGTTGGAACTAATTTCTTATTCTGTCTTTAAAGGGAGGCAAGAAACACAAATCCCTAAAACTGGATGCAGGCATAGAACTTGTTTGAGAATCCCTGCTTGCAGAAGATTTGTAAACCAGCATGAATTTGCAAATATACTTACTTAAGTGATTAAGGGAATTAACTATCACTGCCAGGGCTTAAACTAGTTTTAGATAAGTCACTGGTTTCTGGCAGGACTAGAGGGGAGGAATGAGCCATGAGTCATGGATGGAAGACAACTGGTTCTGGTCCCAGCCCAGAGAAGGGCAGTCCATTGACCTTGGGCAGGTCATTTCTCCTTTTTGAGGTCTCTGTGCTTTCATCTACAAGCAAGGACCTTGAATACATAATGTTTAAGTATGTCCCCTCTCTACCTTCTATACATAATTTATCAATGGAATGAACAAAAAATCTAAAATAAATTCAATCCAAAAATAAATCAATCTATTAAATGAACACTACTTAATAGAATTCTGTTGTGTTATTATAGATTTCATTGTAAATAAATAATTAACAATAACCTCCTTGGGATTTAAAGCAGTCTCGCATCTAATCTAGAAAAAAATAATAACGGGTCCACTACACTGTCAGTACTCATTCAAACGTACTCTTACTAGATCATGATTCAAGCTCTGTCCATGGAAGTTCTTGTAAATACTTAGAAAAGTGATCATGGGAAACTCTTCTAGGATAGGAAATATGGAAAATCCTGAGCATCTGGCCATCACAGTGTCCTGCCAAAGTGGAAGCTCTGTGATGACAGAGAAGTGAGAAAAGCATCAGTTTATTGAACAGAAGCTTATTTTAAAATCTGTGTGATGTTAAGTGTGATAGTAATTTGTTGAACTTCAATTCTAAGTCTTTGAAATAAATTAATAATGCCAAATTTAGAGATTGGAGGATTGCTGATGTTTGAATATAAAGGATTGAGCATATTGTCTGAAACTCGTTAAGTTCTTAATAACTGGTAGTTATCATTCATCACCTTTCTTTTATTAATATAAAAACAAAGATGCTATTTTATAATGTGTGCTTTTTAAACAACCTTACAGAGATATCTCTGACATATAAATTGTATATATTTAAGGTGTACAACTTGATGTTTTGATATATTTTTACATTGTGAAAAGATCACCACAATTAAGCTAAAGAACTTAACCATCACTCTACGTAGTTACCGTGTATGTGTAGAATATTTAAAGAACTATGCTTTTTGCAAATCTCAGTTATAGAAAACATTAGCTATCATCACTACACTGTACGTTAGATCTCCAGAACTCATTCATCTTGCATAACTGAGACTTCATATCATTTGACCATTTTTTCCTCATTTCCTTCATACTTCCTCCCTGGCAACCACCATTCTACTCTCTGCTTCTATGAGTTTGAGGATTTTAGATTCCACATATAAATGAGATTATGCAGTATCTGTCTTTCAGTGTCTGGCTTATTTCACTTAGCATAATGTCCTCCAGGTTCATCCATGTTGCTGCAAATGGCAGAATTTCCTTCTTTGTCTCTTTTTTTTTAAGGCTGAATAACATTTCATTGTATGCATACACCACATTTTCTTTATCCATTCATCCATTGACAGACCCTTAGATTATTTCTACATCTTGGCTACTGTGTGTGCCCCCTTGGTGGAAAGGTAAATTGATACAGCCATTATGAATAACAGTATGGAGATTTCTCAAAAACTTATAAATAGAACTACCATATTCAAGCAGTACCACTTCTGGTTATGCATATATCCAAAGAAAATAGAACCTGGAAATCAGGTGTTTTTTTTAAAAATTTCTACATAATTCTTTAATTTATAAGAAACAAGATCCCAGGACATAAAAGATAGCTATATACTTAAAACAGTTTCAACAATTAAGTAATAATTTATAAAATGGCAGTATATAAACAAATATCAGATTACTTATTTATTTATTTATTATTATTTTTCAATATCAGATTATTTAAACAAGAATGTACAAAAACATAAAGTTCAATAAACGTATATAATATAGTGTCATTAATTTTCTTGAAAAGTACATGTAAATTAATTTACATTAAAACAGTTTAAAACTTGACTGAACAATTTGTCAAGTTATAACAATTAGAACTTTGTCTTTATTATTTTTTAAATTAGTCTCAATTTCATATTTAGAATGAAAGCAATATTCTACCTCTTTTCAGCACTTATTCTTTCATTCCTTTAAATCTATCTTAAGCAAATTTTCTTTACATAAAGAAAACTCATTGTTCACTCTCTAGTATCTGTACTAGATGTTAGAAAGGTATAAAAATGGTGAAATATGGACTCTGCTTTGAAGGAATTTATAATAGCGAAGTGTGGTCATAATAGAGAATAAAAAATCCTGAGGTTGAAGATAATTTTGTCTGAGACATGAGAAGTGTCATCCAGAAGAGACCACTGGACAGAAGACATTTTAACTTTGAAATAACGAAGTGCTTTGATCAATAGGAAAAATGGGAAGAGCAAAGCCACAGATCATTGAAAAGTGTGGTGTAGTTTGGAAACCCAAAGTGTGATAGAATGGGGAGCAACAGCTTAGAAATATTGGTGGAGATAACATGGAAATTGTTGACTTGTGCTAGATCGTGGAGGCAGTTGAATGCAATATTAAGTTTATGTTAAAATGGAGAGCAGTTCGGGGCCACTGACGTTTTCTAAGATGACGAGAGATATCAACAGAATTAAGTTTCGGGGAAAAAAACCCACTTCAGTTTTGACAGGGGAAGATTTGAAACAAATCAGAAAGAGTGCTTATGAGAGATGAGAAGATACTAGGGTTATGGTAGGTATATGTTTTCACTGAAAAATGTGAAGAGGAGGTGAGGTTTCAAAATGTCTGGGTTCTTCCTGGTGTTTCTGGAAACCTGTCCAGACTCCCAGCCATAATCTGGGCATAACCAGTCTTGGTTTTAGCCTACTTTGATGAGATTCTCCATGATCCTCCTTTAGTCAATAACTCTGTCTCCCTCTGGTCTTACTTGTCTGGTTCCTTGAAACCTCTGAATCCCCCTTTCTCCTTTGAGTTGATCTCTAGATCTCTTCCACCTTCTAAATCCCAGATTCTTCATCAGCCACAGAAGGCCTAATGCTTTGAATGTAGAGCTGGAAACCCAATCAAAAGCTGGTCAAGTGATGCTCCAAGGTTGTGTTATTTTCAGATGTCTCTTCCTTGTCACAAAAGGCTCTCCTCCCAGCTGTCCACATGGACAATTCCTTCGATGCCAAGACTTTGTTCAAACATTACCTTCTTGAAAAGGCTCTACAATCTCTCTGTTTAAAATTTCAGCAGCCCACCACACACCCACCTCTGAATCTGCCATAGACTGCTTTAATTTTTATAAATATATACCTTGCCTTAAGTATACAGCACCTTCTTATATAATATACTATTTATTATATTGATTTTTTTTTGTCTGTCTCCCCTACTATCACAACAGAAGGTAAGCTACGTAGAGAATAGAATCTTTTTTATTTTCATTGTGTGTCTGACACATAGTGGGTACTCAATTAACTGTTGAATGAGGATAAAAGCAATTGTCACAGGGTATTTGGTGAGTGAAAATTAAAGTTATAATTAAGAGATTGTATGGCTCGTTCAGAAAACTGAAAGAAGTTGATTAGAGTAGAAGTAGGTTGCATTGGGAAGAACACTGAATGGAGAAAGAAGCTGGCATCATTTACACCTTCGGTGCACAAGGCAAACTTTATACCTAAAAAGCTAACCCTCCTTCACATTAAAGGAGCTAAGAGTCCTCTCTTCCAGTAAAACTCTTCACAGTGCTACCATGCAGCAGGCATTACTAACTGACTGGACGGAACTTTTGTGGGATGTGAATAGCAAATGATGGCTTGCACTTGTGGGAGGCAGAATAATGGTCCCCAGAAGCGTCCACTTCCTTATCCCCAGAACCTGTTGATATGTTATGTTACATAGCAAAGAAACAATGGAGAAATCAGATGAAGTTAAAATTGCAAATTAACTTGACCTTAATGTATGGAGATTATTCTGGTTTACCCACAAGTAGTCACAAGGGTCCTAAAAAGTGGAAGTGGAAGCAGAAGAGGGGTTCAGAGAGATGTGATGTGAGATTAACTCAATCCACTATTGCTGGCTTTGAAATGCAGGAAGAGAACCATGAGCCAAGGAATGCCTGTGGCCTCCAGAAACTAGAGGCAACAGAGTAATAAAATCTCCCCTAGAACCTCCACAAGAGAATGCAGCCCCACCAGGACTTCAGCCCAGTGAGACCTGTGTCATCTTCTGACCTGCAGAGCTGTAAGATAATAAATCCATGCTGTTTTAAGCCACCAAGTTTGTGGCAATTTGTTATACCAGCAATCAGATCCTAATACAAAATCTTTCCTGAGTGAATGAACAATGACATTTTTCATGAGTGAATGAACAAAGATCCTAATACAGACTCTTTCATGAGTGAATGAACAATGACATCCTAACGCAGAATCTTTCATGAATGAATGAACAATGACAGTGAATGAAATAATCATCACCTTCCATGAGCTTGTAAACTTGATGCCTATTCCTTATTACAGTGCACTTGTGATTTTGCATGCGATTCTAACTTCAGACAACCCCTGCTCTGAAAGTTTGGAAACTCTTTCCAAATATTTGGTAACAATCTTTCTAGAATGTCTATTGCTAAATAGAAAACTATACACTGAAAATAAATGAGGGAGCATATTTCCAATCTCAGATTCTTGCTGTTCGCTTACTCTTATTTTTTAAGCTAACATCTGTGAGAAGAGCCAGATATGAAATAGCATGGAAAACAGTTTGCTGAGAGGTGCTCTGAAAAAAAAAAAAAAAAGACTATGGCAATTGTTTTTACTTAGGAAAAAGTAAGGGTAGGCTTTAAAAACTGCACGGACTGCATTATAAAAATACTCTTCAAAGTGTATTTTTTTTTGAGATAGTTGCTCATTAAATGAAAAGCATTGCTATATTACAGAAAGAATATCAGGCTGAAAGTCAAGCTATGTTGTTTCTATTATCAGTTCTGCATTTTTTAGGCTATATGTTAACCCCAGTTCCTGTATTTAAAAGGTTGTAAAGCTTTAATGAACCTATGTGTATGACTTTATGGTATTAAAATGTAAAGTGTTTAAGTGATGTTTAAATGTGAAGGAAAACTATGATAAGTAATGGAAAGAAAATTAATTAAATAGTCAAGAGACCTGGATTCATTTGTAGGAGAAAGAGCAAAGTTTTAGAATTGCAGTGAACTTGGTTTGAATCCTCACTCTGCATTGCCTAGCTTGGCTTAATCAAGTTATTTATTCTCTCTCGTCATCTCTTTCCTCATTTGTAACAAGAACAGCAATTCCAATTTTAAGGGTCACTTAAGGGATTTATTGTAATAATGCTATTAGTTTCCTAGTGCAGTCTCTTGGCTTTAATAAATGAATGGTGTTAATTGAAATAGATCCAAGCAAGCTTCTCTGTACCTGGGTGTCTTCTGCAAGACTTAACTCTCAGTCTTCATCTACAAGAAGTGACTCTCACCTCTTCTGTAAGAATTAAATGAGATAACATGGATTTGCCTAACAAAAATTAGGTATTCAATAATCACTTACTAAAAAATGCAGAATCCAGAGTCCATAGTTTCCTAATTCTGACTAGGGCTGGACATAGGCAAAGAAACATGTCAACATCTCAACCACATGGCCCCATCTTACACAATGCATTTCCATCTATTTCAAAGGAAGTCTGAGTGTAAAGTTGCCCTTCGGGGTGGAAGAGATGGGCACAAAACACTCAGGGAAGGTGAAATGCAAATTGTGGGAGTCTGTAGGGTTTGAAGCAGCTACTAGCCTAGAATTATAGCAACAAGGGAAAAGAAGGCTCTGATGTAGCTTATAAGGTAGATAATGCTAAGTCCAAAACTGAACAAAAAGACCCTAAGAGAAGAAAGAAAATCGTAAGTGTGATTTCAGTGACTTAGCTTTAGAGGGAAAGGTAAGGATTAGAAAGTTATTGCTGTTGATGTTCTCATGTCAATACTATCTCTGTCTGTGGCCAAGAGTGTTTACCCTTTATGGTATCATGAACCTCTTTGGGAATTTAATAAAACATGTTGGCCTCCCTCACCAAATTCAAATGAACATTTGCACAGAATTTCAGGGTGTTTAAGGGTGACCTGAAGCCCATCCATGGACTCCAGGTTAAGATCTCCTGCTATAAATATATATTCTTTTTTTACTGAAGTATAGTTGATTTACAATATTGTGTTTCTGGGGTACAGCAAAATGATTCAGTTGTACATATATACATATTCTTTTTCATATTCTTTTTCATTACAGTTTATTGCAGGATATTGAATATAGTGCTATACAGTAGGACCTTGTTGTTTCTCTATTTTATATATAGTAATTAGTATCCCAAACTAACTAATTTATAAACTGCTAATCCCAAACTCCTAATTTATCCCTCCCCTACCCTCTTTCCTCTTTTGTAACCATAAGTTTGTTTTCCATGTCTGTGAGTCTGTTTCTGTCTCATAATAAGTTCATTTGCTTCATATTTTATATTCTACATGTAAGTGATATCATATGGTATTTGTCTTTCTCTTTCTTACTTACTTCACTTAGTATCATAATCTCTAGGTCCATCCATGTTGCTGTAAATAGCATTATTTCATTCTTTTTTATGGCTGAGTAGTATTCCGCTGTGTATATATATACCACATCTTCTTTTTCCATTCATCTGTCAGTGAATATTTAGGTTGCTTCCATGTCTTGGCTATTGTGAATAGTGCTGCTATGAACATTGGGGGCCCTGTATCTTTTTGAGTTACAGTTTTCTCCAGATGTATGCCCAGGAGAGGGATTGCTGGCTCATATGGCAACTCTATTAAATACATATTCATTTTTTTTTAAATACATATTCTTAATCTGGAAAATCCTTGATGAACATGGAATCAGAGTTCAATAAATGTTTAGTGACAGTCAGCTAAAAAAGCCTAATATGCTTTCCACAGAAATGACAGTTCTTTTGCTGGGATAATGAATGGATAAAGAAGATGTGGCACATATATACAAGGGAATATTACTCAGCCATAAAAAGAAATGAAATTGAGTTATTTATAGTGAGATGGATTGACCTAGAGTCTGTCATACAGAGTGAAGTAAGTCAGAAAGAGAAAAACAAATACCATATGCTAACACATATATATGGAATCTAAAAAAAAAAAATGGTTCTGAAGAACCTAGGGGCAGGACAGGAATAAAGACGCAGACGTAGAGAATGGACTTGAGGACATGGGGAGGGGGAAGGGTAAGCTGGGACGAAGTGAGAGAGTGGCATAGACATATATACACTACCTAATGTAAAATAGCTAGCTAGTGGGAAGCAGCCGCATAGCACAGGGAGATCAGCTCAGCTCGGTGCTTTGTGACCACCTAGAGGGGTGGGATAGGGAGGGTGGGAGGGAGACGCAAGAGGGAGGAGATACGGGGATATATGTATATGTTTAGCTGATTCACTTTGTTATACAGCAGAAACTAACACACCATTGTAAAGCAATTATACTCCAATAAAGATGTTAAAAAGAAAAAGAAAGAAAGGACTGTCTCTAAGTCTGGAATTCTCCTTTTGAGATCACTGCCAATTTGATCTTTGAGATTTTCTTCTTCAATGTTTTCTTCAATATGACTTAGTAAATTCCCAGCTATAGACTTCTTAGTGGTTTAATGGATTTCTTGCCAAGTCATAGAGATATGTCTTTACTTAGAAATGCTGATTTGTTTTCAAATGTTTTGATATAATTAGACTCTGAGGAATTTTTTTTTCCATTTCTAGTGGAGTTGGGAGCAAGCCGTCAATCCTGCCCAGCCACCTATCCATCCTTGCTGTGCCTCTTTCTATGAACCTCTCCCAAGCAGAATTCCTTAGCTTCTTAAACCTTTGTTCATGGGCCACAGAAAATAGACCAACCCACCTGCAAGTTAAATCAGCTCTGCATTTACATGAACTGCCATATTGGTTCATTTCACACCATCATGATTACTTCCAGCTCAATCGAAGATTCACTGTCAGACTTTATAGTAGTCTCCTAACTCTTCTCCCTAACTTTCACTATTTTATTTACCGATTTGTTTTCAACACAACAAGCTAACTGATTTTTTTTTTTTTAAGTATTGCAGTGAAACATAGGGAACCAATATTTTGTAGGTCAAAATATTGTGTATTAGACATTTCATATGGTTTGAGATAATACATCATATCACTCACTTGCTGAAAACCCTCTAATGGCTTTTTATCATTCCTAGAATATGTCCCAAACCCCTTTTCTTGCCCTACAAGGCCAACATGATATAGTCTTTGCCCAGGTCATCCACATCATCTCAAACAACATTGCCTCACTTACCCCAACCTCAGTCACCTTGTCGTCTTGCTGCTCATTGAAAATGACAAGCTGATTCCTGCCTCAGGGCTTTTGCACTTACTGTTTATCTGTCTAGAGTAATTTTTTTTTTCCCCAAATTTTCTCATGGCTGGTTGCTTTTCAACATTCAGATCTCAGCTCAAACATCACCCTTTCGAAAAGAAGAGATTCCTACACTGGCTACAATAACTCTCCACCCCCATCACCATACTCACCGCTCTCTATCATTGTCTGTCATCCGACTTTAATATAGATGAAATTTTTACCTATCAGCCCATATGTACTTATTTATTTTCTTGTCTAATTGTTAGTTATCCCTATAATATTATGAACCACTCAAGGGCAGGGATTTGTCTGACCGACTGCTCTAGTTCCAATACTAGGAGAATATCTGATGTATATTGGGTATTTGACAAAAAAAAAATAGTTGAATGAATGAAAGGCTCAATCAACAAATGAGGAAAGTGAGTTTATTCTTTCAAATTAATTAATTGTTTATTTTTTAACCAAATTTCACTGGGCATGAATTACGTATAAGGCACTAAGCCAAGCACTGTGAATAAGATCTGTACTAAAAACAATAGGTACTGTAAATGGATGCATAGTTCATAGTTGAGGAACACAGGTTCAGTAAAACATGTAATACTCCTAGTACGCTAAGACAGATGCAAATAATTTGCTTTTTGAGTTCAGAAACAAAGGGTAAATGTTTACAGCAAGATGAATTGAGTCGCTTAGTCCATTCCTCCTAGAGTGAGCAGTAGCATTTCTGCTACTCCAGGTTCTAGGAAGGTTAATGTGCTGGCACATTCCTGGATGAACTGAATGGGAGAGAAGCCAGAGGTAGGAAGTCTAGACCTGAAGTCATCAGCAAACAGTAAAGAAGGAATGAAAGAGTCAGTTGACTCGGAGATGAAGAAAATGCACAAGAGGAAAAATCCAGTAGGCAGTGGAGGGTATGGAATTAAGGGAAATTGCTTCATTTATTAAGAAATTAATTTGATATCAATTTTATTGGGTTTGTTTGGCACTATATTGTCTCTTTATAGCGGCATAATCATTTTGTCGTACAAGCAAGAACTTTAGAAGGAATCCAAGAAAACTTACTTCCTCTCATATGCAGCTTTAGTCTGGGAGATTGACAGAATAAAGACAAGGAGTGTATGACCTACTGATACTAAAAATTGACCTCAAATTTATAATCCTAAACTGCACCAGAACAACTAACATTGGGTGCATTACTAGTGGATATTATATCAAGCAGGATTACAAGTACACAAACCTTCCCAAATTATTAAATTTCAAATATAAACTGGTAACATAGAGAAATTATTGAAGTATGTAAGGCAAGAGGTGATCCACCTATATTTATTTTGGAAAACTATTTATTATTGCATGGTCATCTTGAGCCACCTGCATTGACATATCACCATTTTTGGAGTAGAAAGACCTGGATCTGACTTCCTCCCTGCCTTCTTTCTCCCCTTCCTTCTTTCTTTCCTTCCTTCCTTCCTTCCTTCCATTATTTTATTTTTAAATATACATTACAAAATGCATGCCTTAGAGTATATGTAATATGAATGTAGAGTTTAAAGAATAAAGATAAAATGATGACTTCAGAAACTGCTATCCAGCTTAAAAAAGACATCCCTGAATCATAATTCTCCTGCTTCTGTAAAGAAAAACACTATACTGAATATTTTAATATTTCTCTAGATCTCCTTAACAGCTTAGTTTTACCTGTTTCTGGGTATGTGTAAATGGAATCATACCATAAAAATTTTGTGCATATGATTTTTTTTTCCTGCAAAAGTTTAACTTCTAGGTCATTTGTCCAAAGGCCTTTATTATTATATTTCCTTTCATATTATGGAATATAATATGCAGACAGATAATATATTAAATAGTATGTACATTTTTATTAATAACATTAATAAAACAAACACCTATATACACACCAATAAGTTTAAAAAATAGAAAATTACAGATGACTCCTATGAACAGAGACCCTTTATCCAACTCAGAAAAAAAAATTCTTTTTCTTAGAGTTTAATCACAGATACATGCATTTCTATGAAATATTTTTAACTTTAAATATTTTGACCTTCATATAAATAAAGTCACACAAAATTTGTTGAATTTTCTCCTCAATTGCATTCTGTAGCCACACCGTTTCATATAAAACTCTAGTATCATAAAATATAAATATATAATTAAAGTAATATATTTATATTAAATTATATATGTATATATTTAAAATTATATTTAATTTTCACTGCTGCGTACTATTCCACTATTTGACTATACCATGATTTTTTTATCTGGGTTTTGGTAATCTGACTTTTGTTGTTGTTGCTCTTGTTTCTATTGTGGATGATGCTTCTTTAAACCTTCTGGTTCATGTCTCTGGATGTACACGTGGAAGAGTTTCTTTTGATTATATACTCTATAATACATATAGGTGGGAAATAATCAATTTTTCATGTACTTCCAGATTATTATTCCAAAATTATTGATTCAAGTATACTCCAATTACCATTTTATCAATATTGTCATTGTTTTATATTGCCAATACTTGGCTTGCCAATATTTGGCTTCGTCTGGTATCATATTTATTTATTTATTTATTTATTTATTTATTTATTTCCCAATATGTTGAGGGTGCACTGATGCCTCATATTGGTTTTCAATTGTATTCCATTTATTGCTTGGAGGTTTTCGTGGATATTTCTGTTTTCTTATCAATGAAATGCCTGTTTATGCATTTTTCCCATTCTTCTATTGATTTAGAGAGCTCCTTTATATATTCTGGTTATTTTGTTGGATTTACATATTAAAAATACATTCTCTTAATTTGTGACTCTGTGTTTTCACTCTCCTTATGGGGGATTTTAATAAACAGATGTTCTTTATTTTTAGGTAGTCAGATTATAAGCTTTATCTTTAATATTTTTTCTATTTAAGTTTTACATAAAAAGTTATTTAAGGTCATAAGTATATTCTCTGATATTATTTTTTAAGTTTTGCTTTTTACATTTAAATTCTTAAATGTACTAAAGTTTATTTTAATGAATGGAATGAGATAAGGATTAATTTTAATATTATTTTAATTTTCCCATATATATGACCAATTGTTCTACTCTTTTGAATGGTCATTCTATTCCCACTGTTATTAATGCAAGATCTATCAAAAATTAAAATGGATTTATTAATATATCCTTCATCCTATACCATCTTCAATTATCTATCATTGCATAAAATCACAGTAATTAGTATATATTATAAGTTTTGATATCTGTACATAAGACTCATGATTTTTCTTTATTAGAGTATTTGTAAATATTGACTCTTTGCTATTATGGGAAAAATATTTGGCTTGTTAATTTCCAGTCATATTCATACAAAGAAAGTCTTTTTTGAATTTATTGGAATTATAATTAATCTCTATAACTTTTGTTGTGGTTACCATTTTTATGATACTGGATGCTGCTATTCATAACCTTAATATATCTCTCCACTTATTCAGGTTATCTTTAATGGCTATAAAATACAATTGCATAATTTTCTCTCTAAGTATTGTGCATTTCATTATTATTTTTATTCAAGGGGATTTTATTTTTTGTTGTTGAAAATAACATTCTTTTTAAACATCACATTTTATAAGTATTGCTGGTAAATAGAAATGCAGTTTACTTTTTCTTGGTAATGATCATATATCAGACATACTTGTTCAACCTTCTCATTAATTTCATAATTATCTATAGATTCCTTTGGGGTGTTATTTGAAAAAAGTATTTTCTGGGAATAATGACAGATTGTCTTCCTTTTTCAATCCTTATAACTATTATTTTTCTTTTGTTTTGTTTTGGTTTGTTTTTTGTTAAGACTGTAAACTACACAACCTGTTCTCAACACTATGGTATATCATTATCTTCAAACTTCAGTTTCTTGGTATTACATCATGTATTCTATGTAACCGTGCTGTTATTAAGAGTAGGTAAACATGAGACAAAATCACATGAGTCCATGGCATACAATAAATACTTAAAAATTATCTTTTGTCCACTCCTTCACACATGCACAGAGAAAGCTAAATATTTGTTTCAAGTTTAATAGTTTCCTCTCATTACTCTAGCTTAATAGGATTTCTTAATTGTAAAATATATATCTGGTAAGGATGGTGATAGAAGAAGGTAGAAAACACATACACACACAGTCACACACTCACACACACACACACACACACACACGATGGCTAGAAAGAATGAAAATATCCTGAAATCTCCTTTTCTTTCTCTGTATCCAATTAGACACCTTACAATGACAAAGGAAAAATGGCCTTGAATTATTTTAGCTTAAAAGAGGTACTCAAAATTGTCCTAAATCTCTGTGTAATATTTTTGTCCAGGAGGTATAACAAAATGTCTCCTGTGAATTAAGAATGGTAAGGACTGTCACAGGAAAGTGGAAAAATATGGAAACTGAACCTCATTTACATCGACACATTCATTATAGAGAGAGCTTTTGAGGAAAATCACTCTGTTATATATTTTTTCTAGGTGAATCGTAAGTAAAAAATAGAATAAATTTGGTTTGTGGGATTATGAATTGAATTCTGCCAGGTAAATTCCTCTGATTTTCTTTGAAGTCAGCTCTAATTATACTCTTTCAGAGGTCCTCTGTGGATATTCAATTTTACTACAGTTTTGACTTTCACTAATTTGAACATTAAAGGAAAGAATTTTCAGAAACCATCTGAGCAAAATACTTTTACAACCCCAGCAGTACTATTGATTCTAATAATTAAAATCTGAAACCGAAATGAGAAACATATTTGGAGACTGAAAATATGTAGGTATTCCAAATCACAGCAGTTAGAAGCCAATGTTTCTGTCTTACAGCAAAGTACTGAAGCAATTTCTATAACCTTAGGAAAATTATATAAAACTGTATATCTGCTAAATTATTTATCCTGCCTTTTCCATAAGCCTGTTCTAATGCTACCCTCCTTCTCTAGATACAATGAAGTTTGGGTTAGAATTTTTTAAAACTTCTAAAAGTGTGACAGAAGGATCCAGAGGTGGGCTGATTCCAAGGACTAGAGAGAAAGCAGGAGTGCTATGCAAAGAGCGAGGAAGCCAGAGTTCTGCTGCTATTCTATGAATGACTAATTACATATTCTGATAAAAGTCACTTGGTTTCTCTTGGTTTATAGTTATATATCTGTGAAATGAAGAAGATATTGGACTAGGATCATCTATAACAAAGTATTCCTTTAAAATCATATATCAGTAATAATTGGCACAAGAAAACACTGAACAAATCAGTTGAGGATCAACCACCTCAAATGCGATACTCAGGCACCAATAAAAGTGGATCAGTGTCAGGCAGCTAAGTGATGAGAAAAGGAGAAACCAGTTTTTCTATCACTCACTTCTATTTGCCTCTTTGAATTTTCATTTGCTTTGCTTTTCTATATCTCTTATTGCAGAAGAGCATCTTGGAATGATCTCTGACCTCTGGGAGGTGCCCTTGCCTAAGATGGTGTTTCTCAGTGAATACTCAGTTTTATTGAATGTAGTAGTTATTAAGTTGGCTCCATAGCTATGGAACCTCTAGTTGGTCCATCTGTAAAATGGCGTTGATGATTGTAGAACAGTGGTGTTCTAACAAATAAGATGATGCATATAAAGTGAGTGCTCAGCAAACATCAGCTGCTATTCTGAGTATAATAACAATTATTATTTCCCAGTGTGCTTATTAAAATTCAAAATTCTTGGCCTCTTCTCATAATCTGATGGGATGAGCTGAGGCATGCATCTTTTTAGCAAGCTCTCCAGGTGTTTCAGATTCATAGTTGTATTGGATAAGTATTAGTGAAAGGGAAAGGAAAAGGAGGTAAGAGGACCTACTTCTACTGTTGCTCTTGGCCAAAGAAACAAAATGAGCCTTTGCATCTTCTTTGTGGTCCAGCTTAGCTCACCAGAACAAAGAGTCTAACCTATCCAAAAATCACAGTGTTACATATATTTGGTTTTGCACACTGTGTTAGTATCTCCTTCAGGAATGAAGGGACCTAGTTGTAGTCAGAAATAGCTGTGCTCGGGACTTCCCTGGTGGTGCAGTGGTTAAGAATCTGCCTGCCAATGCAGGGGACACGGGTTTGAGCCCTGGTTCGAAAAGGTCCCACATGCTGCAGAGCAACTAAGCCGTACGCCACAGCTACTGAGCCTGCACTCTAGAGCCCGCGAACCACAGCTACTGAGCCCATGTGCCACAACTACTGAAGCCCGTGCGCCTAGAGCCCGTGCTTCGCAACAAGAGAAGCCACCGCAATGAGAAGCCCGTGCGCCGCAACGAAGAGTAACCCCCGCTCGCCGCAACTAGAGGAAGCCCGCGCGCAGCAACAAAGACCCAACGCGGCCAAAAAATAAATAAATTAATTAATTAATTAAAAAAAAAGAGAAATAGCTGTGCAGGACCTTCCACGTTCAGAATCATGTATCACAGCCAATGATTCCATCTCCACAACATAGGAAGAGCAGTTTTATATAAAAAGATAAATAGACCATTGTCTTTTTTAAACTTGAATTCTACTCCAAACTCCAAGTGTGAACTTAGGTGTTTTTGAGTTCTCTAAGTATATTCAATTTTAAAAAGTAACTTAGTCCTCTTTCAGGGGTCACAGTATGGGGAAAAAAAGTTAATATTTAGAATATGCCTCACAGAAACTCCTCCCCCATTCCTCATTAAAAGGACATCACACCATAAAACTCATTGTCTTTTCTAGTATTAGTGATTTGTTCTTATTTTGGTGCTGGGTGGCTTATTATGTTGAAACAGGTATCCTAAAGCTAGAAGTGTCGGATAAGACAATTTGAGACTATACTATCAAGCAGACCGTTGGAAAGTGGCCCCTTGGAGAGATGACACTTCATCATCTTTTAAACAGCTCTTTTGAAAGGGAAAAAATTATTATATTGAGGATGGTTTCAGATTACCTTGTACCAACACTTCTAATTATTACCTAAAGTTACTGAGGGATAAGGTAACTTATTGTAACTGAATCAGGCAGAGAAATAGGCTGGAAAAGTCACATTTTCTTTCCCATATTTAGTCTTCTGAAATCCTTTATAGAATAAAATATGAACATATTTGTTCATAAACTGATAATATGCACCTAATGTGTTCCTAAAAAATTGTTTGAGAATTGAGGTTGACTTTGAATGTGAGACATTATTATTAAATAGTCTATATATGCAAATTTGATTTTCCCATTAACTCAATAGGTGAGAAAGTTGTTCTCATTTTAAATTATAATAGTTGGAAAATTTGTAATAAAAAATTGTATTTCTTTACTATCTTATTAATTTATTTTGTGTTTTTAATACAATTATGAGCAGAGAATATGAGACAAAAGACAGAAGACCTAAATTGACATTTCTCCAAAGAAGATATACAGATTGCCAACAAACACATGAAAGGATGCTCACCATCACTAATCATTAGAGAAATGCAAATCAAAACTACAATGAGGTATCACCTCACACTGGTCAGAATGGCCATCATCAAAAAATCTACAAACAATAAATGCTGGAGAGAGTGTAGAGACAAGGGAACCCTCTTGCACTGTTGGTGGGAATGCAAATTGATACAGCCACTATGGAGAACAGTATGGAGGTTCCTTAAAAAACTAAAACTAGAACTACCATACGACCCAGCAATCCCACTACTGGGCATATACCCTGAGAAAACCATAATTCAAAAAGAGTCATGTACCACAATGTTCATTGCAGCTCTATTTACAATAGCCAGGACATGGAAGCAACCTAAGTGTCCATCGACAGATGAATGGATAAAGAAGATGCGGCACACATATACAATGGAATATTACTCAGCCATAAAAAGAAACGAAATTGAGTTTTTTGTAGTGAGGTAGATGGACCTAGAGACTGTCATACAGAGTGAAGTAAGTCAGAAAGAGAAAAACAAATATCGTATGCTAACACATATATATGGAATCTGAAAAAAAAAAAAAAAGGTTCTGAAGAACCTAGGGACAGGGCAGGAATAAAGACGCAGACGTAGAAGATGGACTTGAGGACATGGGGAAGGGGAAGGGTAAGCTGGGATGAAGTGAGAGAGTAGCATGGACATATATACACTACCAAATGTAAAATAGATAGCTAGTGGGAAGCAGCCACATAACACAGGGAGATCAGCTCGGTGATTTGTGACCACCTAGAGGGGTCGGATAGGGAGGGTGGGCGGGAGACACAAGAGGGAGGAGATATGGGGATATATGTATATGTATAGCTGATTCACTTTGTTATACAGCAGAAACTAACACACCATTGTAAAGCAATTATACTCCAATAAAGATGTTAAAAAAAAAATGAGACAAAACTTGAGATTTTACTTGTATGTGTGTGACTTCCTCTTCGTGGACACCTGCTGTTTTGTCCATGCAGTCGTTCTTTTCATTGAATGCTGTTCCTTCTTGTCTGGAAGGGCTTGATTCTTCTTCTTCTCCCCATCAGCTGCAGGGAGGGGCACATTGCTCAGAGGTGGCTTGTCAGAGGACTGCAGCATCATAACAACCATGAATGATTAAGAGGTAGGGACAGAACTAAACTCCAATCGGCATAACTCTGGGATTTTTCTCTTAGACCTATTGGGTAAGATTCCTTTCCTACCAAGGTCAGTGAACCGGCAGGACAGGAAATGGATGACATCAGCCACCTTGCTCATCAAGTACAGAGTCTATTTTAAAGTAAGGAGAGCAGAGCTGGTTGCCATCATTGGAATTCTTCATTCCAGCTGTGATACAGCCAGCAGTACCTCTGGACTCCCTATTCACCTGCCCAAATACATTTTCTTTATTGGTTAGCTGATGTGAAATACATTGTGTCAGCCACAACTATAAGAAACCTGGTAAAATGTCTCTAGGATTTTATTGTTTCTAATATTTACATCTTTTTCAAGTACCAACATCTATAATCTTGGGGTAGTACATTCATTGCTTTTCAGTATTATATCATATGTGAAATGTCATCATTTTCTTTTTTCCTAATAGCACACAAAATAATAACATGCCTTTAAGTTAATGGTGTCTTAGATATAGTGAAATATTGTTGTATAGAATAAATAGTCTATCAACATGACAAATATACTGGAAAAAAATACATTCTATATAGCTGCATTACCTAATACTGTAGTCACTAGTCTCTTGGTTTTTGACCACAAATGTGGCTGGTTTGAATTGAGATGTGTTTTATATATAAAATATGCCTTGGATTTCAAAGATTTAGTATGAACAAAATAATGTAAAATATCTCAATAATTTATATTAATTACATATTGAAGAATAATATTTTAGAAATATTTGGTTAAATTAAATATAGTATTAAATGTATTTCATCTGTTCTTAGTTTTAAAAATCTGGCTACTAGAAAATTAAAAAAAAATTTAATATGGCTTACACATTAAATACGGCTTACATTGGACACATTATATTTGTATTGGAAATATAATATTTCAATAGGGTTTACATGACTTTGCTAAATGTAAATATATTAGCGCTATCACTCTAATTCTCAATGTCATCATTCATTCTTTTTTGAATTTTAAACAATGCGCCAAATACACAATGAGCAATCATATGTTCCTAACAGCTTTTGTCCCTTATTTTTTGATCTAGTAGTCTTCGATGCACATAATTATGTCTATATATGTATACCTTTGTAATATTTTTCTTCACTATGTAATTTTGATTTGTAATTAATACTGGATCCCTACTTTATATATTAGCAAATAAATCTTTGGTAGTATTTTATTTTATTCTGCTTTAAATAACAAAGTTTGTTTGTTCTCCTACCCTCATAGTGATAAAAATGCATCCTCATCTTCATGAACTATAAACAGTCAAGTGCCTCAGGTCTGTTATTGGACCTTTCTTCTGTATCTCTATTAATTCCCTAAGTAAGACCATACAATGCGAGGGTTTGAGAAACCACCTCTATGCTCATAATTACCCAACCTGTATTTTCCACACTTTCTTAAGAGCTTCTATTTCCAGCTGCCTACTTAACATTCTTCACTTGAAAATCTAATAGATATCTCAAATATAACTGTGAAAAAGTAATTTTAATTGTTACACTCTTCCAGACCTGCTTCACAGAGTCCTCTTCTTCTTGGGAAATAACACCAACACGCACTTAGCCATTAAAGCCAAACACCTAAAAGTAGAGTAAAAGTAGAGTAATCCCCAAAAGTAGAGTAATAGGAGTAGAGAGCCTATTTTTCTCAAATACCATTGCCAATCATTCAGCACATCTTGTAGAAACTAATTTTAATATATATTGTCGTCCCTCTCCAGTCTCATGACTATAGTCCTAGAACTCAGTTATTATCTCTTACCTAGTTAAATGCAGTCGTTGCTTGCATGGTCTCCCAAGGATATTCCCCAAATTCTTCAGTAAATTATCAAGAAAACAACCATAGTGAGCTTTCAAAGACCTTAGTCATATTTTAACTTTCCCCTGCATAAAATAATCCTCTAATAAATTTTCCATCACACTTAGAATAAAAAGCCGAAGCTTTGCTGTGGCTTCCCATGGTCTATGACGAGTGCATCTCTCTGACTTCACCCCCTTTCCCTCTCACCTTCCCTCAACACTGTTCCAATCACACTACGGTTCCTCATCTGATCCACATCCTCAGGTCTTTGATCTTGCTCTTCCATTACACCCTTCAGGTCTCTGCTCAAACGTCGCTTAGAAAAGTCGTTCTGGACCAATTCTGGTTAAAATAGCTCATTTCTTATGCTTCATTTCCTTTCCCCAGTTGCCGTGTTTCTTTGGAGCACTTATTACAATTTGCTATTATAGTATATGTCCATAAATTTGATTTTTAAATTTGTCTTCTTCCATTGAAATTTTAGTTTCTTGCACATAGAAAAAAATCCATCCATTTTATTAATCATTATAGCCCTAGGGCAAAGAAAAGTGTTGAGCACTTAATAGAAAATTTAATAAATACATGCTTAATTAATTAATTATGCAGAAGTAGAATTATTGCCTGGTAATTTATGCACATAAGCATCTTTACTGCAATTTGGAAATATTATCTTCAAAAGTGGTTACACAAAATTACTTTCCAAACAATATAGCATTAGATGGTAATTTTCCTCATTTGTGTGACCACTTAATATTAGCAGACTTTTTCATTGCGGTGAAACAAATAGGTGTAAAATTATAACCACCTCTTTTGTTTTGTTTTTTTTATATTTGCTTTTTTCTCTGTCTACTGTGATGTTGAGCAGCATTTTATTTGTTTCTTGACTATTCAGGTCTCCTGTTTTGTGACTTCACTGCTCACATATGTTTGCAGAATATTTAACGATTTATATTTTCTCATTCATTTTAGGAGCTTCTTTATATATTCTCAATATTAATTTGTTAAGAGGGGTATGCCTACAAGTATCTTATGCAAGTATGCCAGTTGCCTTTTCATGTAAAATGATTTGTTATTTTTTTTTCTTTTGCACTAAGTACAATAAAAGATCTAATATATTTTCTTTTAAAATTTTAAAGATTTACTTTTTATATTTAAGAATTTAATCATCCTTGGAATATATTTTAGGATATGGCCTAAGGTCGAGATATAGTTTTACATTATTTTCATATTCAAAACCAACTGTCATAATCATTTATTAAGTATCCCATGTTCAACCCATTGGCTTTTGATTCCATGTCTGACATATATGATCTGTCATATATGAAATTACCATATGTCACTGGGTCTGTTTCCAGGTTCTTCTGCTGTGTTGCATTGGACCCTGCCTATGTCTGCTCTCTGTTACACTAATTTAATTGTGGTTGCTTCATATGAATTCTTTGTAATAGAAAAAATTCTCCTTCATTAGTTTCCTTCCAACAACTTTGATTCATCTTGAGTGCTTACACATCCATATGTATTTTAGAGTCTGCAGACACATTCTGTGAAAAAACCTTGTTAAGATTGTGATTAGAATTTTATTTAAACAATAGTTTAATTTGACAAGAGACCCACTGCACTTTAAAAAATAATAAAGGTGATCTTTGATATCAAATCTGTAAATAAGCTTTTGGTATACTCAGGAAAGATCTTTTTGTGGAAAGGAATGTTTTTTAAGGCTGAATTGGACCCGAATTCACCTGTCCTTCAAACTGTGTTTGTGAACATATTTCTCTTGATGTAGCTTGGGGCAAAAAGAAACAGACACATTTATATGTCTTTCAGCATCTGTGGAGGGATATTTATGGAGAGAGACCAGAGAGAAGGCCTCTGTATCTTTCCAATTGTCTCAAGCACTGAATATATACTGGTGTAAGTAAGCAGTTAATTACTGCAGGAGCCAGACAAGCAGGCCAAATCTTTACTTTCTGCCATCTACTAACAGTTAATTCTTGATAACATAGAGAGGTCATCTATTTAAGGCCTTAGCATCAGACTTAATTTTTGTATGGAGAATATTGTCCATAAATTCATGAGACGGAGCAATGTTCTCTCATTCCCTGACCTTCTCAGGGAACTAAAACATGAGAAGATGCATATTCAGTTCTTCCCAAGGAGGATAGTGACCTGCTGAAGAAGAGGGAGAGAATGATCATCCAGTCAAGTTGAGGATTTTAAGGAGAGTCATACCCACAAAGCACAGAACAGAGAATTAGGGAATATATAGAGCATCTCATTCTGAAGAATTGAATTTTCATTACAAATGTTGTGAACAGATAAAATTCCTCCCTGAAAATATATCTCTGTCATTGTAGCAGAAATATGAAAATGATATTAAAACAACTCTAGAATTTTGTATTATTTCTATGGAGGGAGGAGATATCTCACTTTTGTTCTTTGTAATAAATTGAGTCCTTTAATTTTTTTGTCTGCCATTAGTGATGGATTATTACAAATTTGATCACACAAATACTGGGCTGATTTTAAATTAAAACACTGCAAGGAAAATAGGAATGCTTTCTCTTTTTTTTCCTCCCCAAGGCAATTTTATTAGACAAATCATTAAAGGGAGTTCACTAATTTTATAGAGAAATGCCAACATTTTTCAGTTAAATTACACCAATCTGTGTGTTTTTAAATATTTAATAAACACTTAAAGCTGTATCTTATAACAGCATTATAAAATAACACAAACAGAACAAGGACCTAAATGAAATGGATGTTGCTCTAAAAGCAGGAAGGCACTGAGTGAATAAAATTGGTAATAAAATTTAAACAATGTGTGACCCAAAGGAATGATATTTATTTTTCTTCCTCAGGCTACTGTTATTTAAGGCTTTAGATTCATTTTCTTGACATGGGCATGAAGTAAGTGTAATGGAAAAATTTTGAAGCGTGAAGAAAAAGATTGTAGGGTATGAATGTGCAAGATTTCTGCTTTCCCTCAATCACTTAACACTTCATTTTTTTTTTTTTTAATGAGGAGATTTCACTCTCAGTGAGGAACACAGAAGGCTTTAGCAGGGGAAATCCTCAAAATCACCAAAAGGAAACATCAGGGCACATGAAAAGAACAGGTACTTCATTAGCTTTTTGCCTGTCACATTTCTAACCCGGCACATACAAGAAGGTGATAGGCGTGTTGGCTGGTTAAAGACAAATTCTGGGCAGTTTTTGCTTATCATCAGTTATGCCCTAACTTCAGCTGCCTCTCGTACCTTCAACCCCATGCCCTTGACTGGCTGCTCACACCTGATTCTCCCAACTTAACTGCAACTTCTACACTCTCACTTCTGACTTCCTCCTAAAACTATGGTAATCAGATTTTTAGACCCCAAACTCAACTGAGATTGTCTTGTTAAAATCACTGTTAACTGATTAATTGATAAATCATGTGGAATCTTTTTCGATCCTTTTCAAGTCTGTCTACTGCATTTGTCACTATTGATCCTTTCTTCATTGAATTCTCTGTAGTGCCAGCATCCAGACCCGCCTGCCTCTTCCTTCTCTGACCTTCATCAACAGCTCTTTCTCTGCTCCTCCCTCTAAGAAGTCTCTGACCTCAGGACTCACTCCTCTTGTAGGTCAATTATATCCTATCACCTTGTTTCACCTGCCATGTATATACTGTGACTCCAAATGGTCGTTTCTAGCCCAATTTTCTCCCCTGACATCCCCTGTGTTTAGTCTTATAAATACAATTAAGACTGGAAATATTCATCTAACTATTTTACAGTGGCCCAAGTTGAACTTGTTCAGAAAGTCAGTTATCACGTTTACAATGAGATTAGACTGGGCAAACAACTTTGATGCCCAGACGAGAAAATAGATCCCAGACCAGCTGCTTTAACTCCAAATAAGAACGTTTTCCCAATAAAGCAGGATTTTTCCCCAATAAACAACCTTTTAGTATTTTTTCTTCCAAATTTGATTTCCTCCATCTTATTATTATATCAAAAAGGAAGAAAGATACAGACATATTTTTTACAAAAGGGTATATTTACTCTGAATAGGAGAAAAGTATTAGATGTAGAGAGGAGAAGACTTGGAGAAAGCTGACTGATGAAGTCTTGAGTGCATGCCTTAGCACTTGGTCACTAACTTTTAATCCCTAGGACTCTGGGATTCTAGACTGCCCTTTTCCCTTGTGTGATCGTTAATTTTAAGCGTCAACTTGACTGGGCTAAGGGATGCCCAGATATCTGGTAAAACATTATTTCTGAGTGTGTCTATGAAGTGTTTCCAGAAGAGATTAGCATTTGAATTGGTGAACTGAGTAAAGCAAATGGCCCTCTCAAAGTGGGTGAGCTTTATCCACTCTGTTGAGGAACTGAATAGAACAAAAAGGTGGAGGAAAGGCAAACTCACTCTCTGTGCTTGAGCTGAGACATCTATATTCTCCAGCCTTCATACACATTGGTGCTCCTTGTTCTCCAGCTTTCTGATTCAGGCTGAAACTTGTACCATCAGCTCCTCAATTCGCAGGCCTTCAGACTCATACTGAATTTCACCACCAGTTTTCCTGGTTCTTTAGCTTTCAGACAGTAGATTGTGGGACTTCTCAGCCTCTGTAACTGTGTGAGTCAATTCCTATAATAAAGTTTTTTCTATATACAGTTGATCCATCAACAATGCAAGGTGTAGGGGCACTGCACCTCCATGCGGTTGAAATTATGCATGTAATTTATGGTCAGCTCTCCACATCCATGTTTCCTCCATATCCACCATTCTGCATCTGTTGATTCAACCAAGCTTGGATAGTGTAGTTCTGTAGTATTTTACTATTGAAAAACATCCCTGTGTAAATGGGCCCTCGCAGTTCAAACCTATGTTGTTCAAGAGTCAACTGTAGATAGATGATAGGTAGATAGATAGGTAGATATGCTATTGGTTCTCTGAAGAACCCTGACTAATACAGCTGGCATCCACCTTGTTATTCACACATCATCTGAGGGACATTGATCTGTTTGGCACCGGACAGGACAGTTGGATTTTTTATTTCTGGAAGAGCAAGAGAAACTGAAGGGTATATTCTGTCACTGATATATTCCATTCCATATGTATTTTTAATATATCAGCACTATGTATTCAACCTTATATCACATCAATCATTCTATATTCCTTATATCAATAATTTGAAGGAGATAGCATTATCTCATTTTATAATGAATTGAGGCTCAAGAAATTTTAAACTGCTATCCCAGGGTCAAACTCTAGTAGAATTAGAGTTGACCACACACACACTTTCTGTTAGCTGCTTCTCTACTCGCCCAAAATGACCTTCTTAGCATAGTTTAAGTGATTCTCTTAGGTCAAGTTCTGCTAAACCCTTATCTTCATCTCTCGCCACTTCAGGCTTTTATTTAACACTGTCAGCATGCCTACCTTTACACACCACGCTATTTCACGTCTCCATTCTTTTATCATGATCCTTCCTAACCTGAAATGGATTGCTCGCTCATTCCTTCTCCTTCTTCTGGCTAACTCCTACTCAAGTGCCCGCCTGCTTGCCTTCCTTGCTTCCTTCTATCCTTTTTTATTCCTTCTTGTTGTTTTTAAAAATATTTTTGAGTGTATATATAATATATGAGATAACTGTTAGGGGCTTGACAAACAGTGAAAAACAAGACAGTCCTTATTCAGGAGAAATTCTGTTTATTGGAGTAGATGGACTTTCCACAGATAATTTCAATATGGTGTGATAAGGGCTATAATAGGCAATTACAAAGCAGTCTACTGGACTAGTCATTTCCTTGTCCAGGAATCTCTCCTAGACTCCACTTGCATAGGTATGGTAACCCCTCTCTAAGCTTCCATAATACCTTCTCTGTATCTAATTGCAATAACTGTATTCTTCGATTAACATTATCTGTTTATGTGTCTGTCCTTCTCCTGACCATTAGTTCTCAAGGCAGGGATGATGACCTATTCATATTTGTGTAGACACTTTTTGGAAAAGTTAATGGTAAATAGCACTAAAGAAGTATGGTTATTTGGTTTCTTAAATAGTCAGTGTTGCTATAAAATATATGACAGTTACAGAATAATTTTTAAAAACTGATAAATACATAGAAATATTTATGCCTAGAATTTTTTTTGCTCCATAAATAATATTTTATTAAGTATGTCATCTTTATTCATATGAGATATTTTGTAATGATGCAGACAACCTGTACTCTGCAAGGATTACAAATTGATCTCACCCTTTTGGCAGTCTTGTTCTTGCTACACCTGGTGTTGCTTAGTAAGGCTACACTGTCCTAACTTTAAACCTGGGGCTCTGGGCTTGCTTCATCACTTTCATAGTGGAAGTGGGGTGGGGTAGGGCAATTTCAGGAATTAGAAATGTAAAATGTTTCCTTCTCTAGAGGAAAGGTCAGCCATAGATGATGAGAGAAAGGGACAGAGGTGGTGGCAGGACCAAGAATAGCCTGGGGAGATTGAAGTAATCCCCATAGACTCCATTGGCATGTCTTTAAATCTAGTCCAGTAGCACATAATTCAGGTAAAAATAGTGCAGTTGTTTTGCAAAGAAATTCAAGACATATCTTCTAATCTCGTCATTCATCTGTCTGAAGCCCCTCCAAATAAAATAATATCACTGGGCTTGCAAACTGTGTAAAGGAAGATTTCAACACAATCCATCTTCCCACTGATGTGTTACTCATGTTGTAGACATTCTGGAGAGAGCGCAAGATCAAGGAGAGAGTGTTAAGGAGTAAAAACATTCCCAAAGTCACCCATGTGACTATAGTTTGTGTTGTCATCTTTTGTGGGTGACTAAATTGGCCCAGGAGACCAGATAATTCTGTCTACGATGGTGTGCTGGGTCCCCTAAGATATAAGTAGTTTATGGGCTCTGGCAAATTAAACCTATTAAAGATGACAGACTTTTTTATTAATGCTCAATGCTTGGTAATGTTTATTATTATCTTTATCTTATGCTTTTTAAAAAAAAATTTATTGGAGTTTAGTTGATTTACAATGTTGTGTTAGTTTCAAGTGTACAGCATAGTGATTCAGTGATACATATACATATACATATATTCATTCTTTTTCAGATTTTTTTAACAAATAGGTTATTACAGGATATTGAGTAGAGTTCCCTGTGCTCTACGGTAGTATATCTATTTCTGATTATCTATTTTATACATATAGTGTTTGTATGTTAATCCCAAGCTCCTAATTTATCCCTCCCCACTCACGGAGGATGACAGGATTTTAATATTAAACTATTTATCTGATTGTTCATTGTATCTATGATCTTGTTTCTGTTTGTAATTAATTTTTAAAATATATACATATGAATTTGATTTATACATTTACTGTGAAAATCTGTGAGAAGACTCAGTTTTTCATATATTTTATCATTCTCTATGTAAATGCCTCATGAATGGAAGTATTCTTTCAAAATTTAGGCTAGTATATTTTGAAAATAATAATAGTATCAATAGGAACAACAACAACCACCATCTGTGAGAAGCTTCTCCATTTCAATCATTCTACAAAGAGCTTTTTAAATGGCCAGTAGACACTTTCTGTGCTAAAGGCATCAATGTTAGATTCAAGTAGTTCTTTAATCATAATGAATACATTGATACTTCATGTTAGAAAATACATTTCCTCCTTTTTCTTAACTCTGTTTTCCCTACTTATTACGTTCATCTTATTATGTGCTGTTTTTATAAGCTTGTTTAATGTCTTATTTGAAAGTAGATGGTGTAAAATAAATGACAGTAAATTTGCTTGTATTACCTGGTTTTCTGTTTTATTGCATTTCATGTAATCAGATCAGATTGTAGTGAAATAATGCAGGACTTGAGCTAAGACCATCCACCCATAACTCTCACTTATGAAATAAAAGTAAACATCCTAACATAAATACTAGAAAGCCAACAGAACTTGATAGATTTAATGGGAATTGATGTTACAGGAAACTAGAGACTTTTCCCAGAAATGTAAGAATCATTTAACATCAGAATACGTGTTATAATATTATACCATACCAGTTGGTCCAATAGTAAATAACATGACATACTATCAATTTGCATTGAAGTAATACTTTATTGTTTTGTCTGAATAGCAATGTTTCCTTCTGCCTCTGTACCTATTGTGCTTTCTGCTCAAACACAGCAGCTTTCTGAATTTTGGTTGGATTGACTCAAATAGATTATTGTATTTATTTTTCCTCATTCAAAAATATTCATTGAGTATGATTTCTATGCCAGACCCTGTTCTAGACACCAAGAAAGAAAATAAATGATAAATAAATAGTCCCTGCTCTATGGGAGCCTGTGTTATGCAATGAGAAGTGTTTTACAGGTTAACTAGAGCAGTGGTTCTGAAACCCTGGCCCTGGTACCTGAGCTGAGTTAGCTCCCCAAGGTTCACATGGGAAAAAAAAAAAAAGTTAAACTATAGATTCCTGGGCCCCAGGAAAGAGCTATGAGTCAAAATCATCAGGTGTGGAATGAAGAAATTTGTATTTTCAAAAGCTTTCAAGGTAACTTGGAGGAAGAGTTTGGAGCCATTGGCTAGTCCTACCTCCCATCTAATGCATCTAATGGTTCATCATCAGGTGCCTCAAGAGGATGAGGAGTAGACAGGATGAAGGAGAAGAAAGAACCAAGAATCTGAAGCATAAAATAATAACTTCACCAAGACTCCAAACTCACATTTTTCCTTGAAAATCACTCTATTATGTGCTCTTTCAAATATTTTCTTCAGAGTCAGAAAAATAAAAGCAGGTCTGAAAGATACTTTGAATATGTATATCAACTTATTAAAATGAAAATCCCCCAAGTTCATGGGATCTTATAAGATGCACAAAGCAAAAAGGTGACAGTTGTGTCCACCTGAACACTAATTAGATTCTACCTGAGGCTCTGAGCATTTACACATCAGTAGGGACATAATAAAATCATGGCTTGTTCAGAAGTGCAACCACAATCATAATAACATTAAAAATTATTGCATGAGGAGTAACCAGGATGTTACAATGAAATTTTCATTCCATAAAAGTGAAAAAACTACCTGAGCCTGGAGTAAAATTCTTGCTGTCCCACTTACTAGATGTAGTAGACACAGAGCTACATCCTCAGACCCCTTCTTCAGGATGATGCAACCTACCTCCAGCTGCTGGAAATATCTGAGCCATGCTTTCACTGTAGTGGGCCAACACATGGGTACCGAGAGCCCAGTTTACTAAGCAATTTCATACAGGGGACTTTAACATCCTCAGAATTTGGTATCTGCGAGGATCGTGGAAGCAACCCCCTGCAGATACTGAGCGACATCTGTACTTAATATGCCTTATCAAGGTTATGTCTTCTCCTAGGAAGTGGTCTGTGATCAGTGATGAACTGATGTGGGTATATGTTTGTCCACCCCTTTGTCTCAATTTGAGACAGCTCTGAAGGGCCATTCCATCTCCAGATCTCCCTGTAGGAACACTTGAAGCTTCAGTTGAAACCCCGGTGGGTCATCGTTTCCCTCTGCCCAATCCTGTTTTCCTCCTTCTTCCCTGTGTATCTCCTAAGACTCTCCAAGGAAGCCTCTGTACACAGCTGTCAGTCTCAGAGGTTCCTTCCAGGGAGCCTAACGTAAGACACTAGATGCACACAATTTAACAAAACATCTCAGTGCATTAGTTTCCTCATCTATAAAATGAGAAATAAAATAGTTATTTGGAGGATTAAATGAGAGCATTCATAAAACAACAACAACAAAAATAAAAACACATGGCACGTAGTTGGTAATTCCTCAATGCTTATTTGTTTATTTAATTTTTAAATGCTAACATACTAAATCACAATAATAAATAGAATAGTTCTTCTATATATATAATTTTACATTTTCTAGAACATTATAGCTCTGTCATCTCATTAAAAATCACTCATGTCCTGCTGGGAAGATAGCAATCTTTCCCAATTATGAACTTACAGAGAACTTCTTGTCTATCCTCTCCAGCTGGAAATGAATCTTATTTCATGACACCATTTCTGAGGTTGAGTCTTTCTTATCATTGTTATTTCTTTTAAAGTTTTATGGCTATATAGATGCTGGCCTATCTTGAATGAAGGGAAAATAATTGGAAATCAGTTTCCTCATTGGCTAGTTTTTCTTTTCTTTTTTTTTAGACACAAAAAACTAAATTCCACATATAGGTAAGCAAAAGGGAGTAATTTTTTCTGGCATTAAAATGCAGGATGTGTAAGTGACAAAACCAAGAGTGTGGAAGGAGTATGAAAGAAAAAGCAAGAAGTGTGAAAATCAGAGGATAAAAGAAGAATCAGAAGAAAATGAGAACAATCAGGCTTTTAAATCGACTATAAAGCACACGCTTATTGGTTTAACTACTTTTTTGCAGAAAGTTAAAATGCAAAGTAGGATTAGCCATCTTTAAAAATAAGGAGAGTATTTTATGAGCTAGATGCCCATCAACAGCTAATTGAACAGCACGTTACAGAAAACAGTGCTTGAAACCTCTCTGCAGCCCCATTCATGGTCTACAGCACTCTGCTTGAAGGAATTAACATGTCCAAGGTCTCAGAGCTAATAAAAGACAGAGACAGAGTGAAAATCCAGGTTCTCCTATTCCAAAATCCTGCATGATGCCCCATACCTCCACTGTGTTCATTATATCAAATGTTCTTCCCTGTTGAACACATTAGTGGGTACAGTATTTTTATAGGGTGTATAAATAAAATCAGTGGATGCAAAGTACCTAGCACAGTCCCTGGAACACAGACAGACACAGTTGAATGTTTGTTAAATCTAAATACATTTAATTACCTAAGAATGGTTATGCATTCTTAGGTAATTAAAAAGGTGAAGTAACTTGTATCCTTTGATGTACACAATGCAACATAGAATTGCAGTTTTAATTGTAATATGGATCACTCTGTTAGAGGTGGCTTTGTGACAGCCTTGCTAGCCTAGATCTACAAGTTCCTAAAAGGCAAGGCTTATCTGTTTCTGCATTTCCCAGGCTGCTTCCACTTGGTCCCATCACGGAAAACACCAAATCCAGCAGAGAGCTTGTGAGTCCGGAATCAGATGTGCCTGGGCTTGAGTTCTGGATCCAAAGCACATAAGTCGTATGGCTGCGGAATTGTCATTTTACATTTTTGTGCTTCAAAGCTACATATATAAATGAAAATCACAATGTCTGTTTCACATAATTATTATAAAATATAGACTAAGTAATATCCTCTTCTTCTTTCCCATCTGATCATATATATGTGTGTATATATATATATAAAACATATATATATCTTCCTTAATAAACATTAGTTTTCATCCTCTTGTAAGTAAAAAGATGAAAATATCAAACCATAATCTTATGTTTAAATATATATTCAATAAATGTATAGAACCACTGATTTTGAAGACAGTTGGTCACCACTTACTGCACCACTTACTTTTATTGCAGGAAGTATTATTTATCTTACTGAAAGGGAATGATTTTACCTATCTAAACAATAAGACCATAGCAATTTTCTTTCCTGATTGTCCTAAAGCCCCACTGTTCTCAAAGCAACATGAACCCTCACCTTTACTTGAAGGGAGATCTGTGTCTCTTGACTGATCATGTCTACTCCCGAATTGAGAACTATTAACAGCTACCTAAAGCATCACACTTGGTGCTAAGATCTTCCAGCATCAATTTTGTTTTTTCCACAGCTCAGCAAAATGTATGTGAGAACTATTTATTTATTTATTTATTTTACTTTCTCCTAAAATATTATAAAGAACTCTCATTTTACCAAATTTATTCTCCAATAGCTGCCTTTCCTGCTCCCCTGTTTTCACTGGAGGAAATTTTTCACTGGATGAAAAATTAAACATTTTTAGATGAAAACAGGAGTGAGAGAATTAACTGCTTCCATAAAAACTTCCAGAAATGGTATTGTGAAAGCATCTTGCATTTGTTATTTCTATTTTTCCTCCATAGTTCTTTAATTTCTCCTTTGTGTTTGAAGGAATTCTGTGCTCTTTTCAGCTTAAGAAGAATTAAAACCATACTCAGTTCTTCAGATTTAGACATTGACATTGCAATGATCTTTAGTGGAAGAAAAAAATACAGCAGAGACCTCACACACGTCTGTAGGCTGTGATTGGGCTAGTGCTCTAGACTGGGCACAGAATGGAAACTGGATTGCTCAAAACCAGGACACAAACTGATATTTGAGGCATAACTGCTGACCTCCTTCCACAGCTTAGGATGCTACCCCTTCACCAAACATTGATGAAGGAATTTGAAAATGATACAAAGAAGCAGAAAGATATCTTGTGTTCTTGGAATGAAAGAATTAATATTGTTAAAATGACAAGACTTCCCAAGGCAATCTAAAGATTCAACATAATCCCTATCAAAATACTCATGACATTTTTCACAGAACTAGAACAAATAATCCTAAAATTCATATGGAACCACAAAGTACCCCAAATTGCCAAAGCATTCTTGAGACAAAAGAACAAAGCTGCAGGCATCACACTCCCTGACTTGAGACTATACTACAAAACTACAGTAATCAAAACAGCATGGTATGGGCACAAAAAGAGACACATAGATCAATGGAAAAGAATAGAGAGCCCAGAAAAAGACCCATGCACTTATGGTCAATTAATCTACAACAAAGGAGGCAAGAACATACAATGAAGAAAAGATAGCCTCTTCAATAAGTGGTGCTGGGAAAACTGGACAGCTACATGTAAAAGAATGAGATTAGAACACCATATACAAAAATAAACTCAAAATGGATGAATTACCTAAATGTAAGACCTGAAACTGTAAAACTCCTAGAAGAGAAACTAGGCAGAATACTTATTGACATAAATCATTACAATATTTTTTGGATCTGTCTCCTAAGGCAAAAGAAATAAAAGCAAAAATAAACAAATGGAACTTAATTAAACTTAAATAAAACCTTTTGCACAGCAAAGGAAATCATTAACACAACAAAAAGGCAACCTGCTAAATGGGAAAAATAATATTTACAAATGATATGAATGATAAGGAGTTAATGTCCAAAGTATATAAACAACTCATACAGCTCAATATAAAAAAAATCAAAAAATGGGCAGAAGACCTGAATAGACATTTTTCAAAAGGTATACAGATGTCCAATAGGCACATGAAAAAAGTCTCAACATTGCTAATCATCAGTGAAAGGCAAATGAAACCACACTGAGATATCACCTCATACCTGTAAGAATCAAAATATCTACAAATAACAAATGTTGGAGAGGATGAAGAGAAAATGGAACCCTCATACACTATTGGTGGGAACGTAAATTGGTGCAATCACTATGGAAAACAGTATGGAAGTTCCTTAAAAATCTAAAAATAAGCTATCATATGATCCAGCAATTCCACTTCTGGGGATATATTTGAAGAGAATCAAAACAATTTGAAAAGATACATGTACCCCAATGTTCATAGCAGCATTTTTTAAATAATATACAAGACAACAGACAAATGGATAAAGAAGTTGTGATATATATATATATATATATATATATATATATGTGTATATATATATATCTACACACACATATATTATATATACACACACAAGGGAATATTACTCAACCATAAAAATAATGGAATTTTGCCACTTACAACAATGTGAATGAACCTAGAGAGTATTTTGTTTCATGAAATGACAGACAGAGAAAGACAAACGCTATATGTTATCACTTATAGGTAAACTCTAAAAAGTAAAACAAATGAATGTGTATAACAAAACAGAAACAGACTCACAGATATACAGAACAAACTAGTGGTTACCAGTTGGGAGAAGGAAGGGGGGAAGAGGCAAAATAGAAGTATGGGATTAAGAGACACAAACTACTATGTATAAAATAAATGAGTAGCAAGGAAATGTACAACACAGGGAAATATAGCCATTATTTTGTAGTACTTTAAATAGAGTCTAATCTATAAAAAATGTTATATACTATGTTGTATACCTGAAACCAATGTAATATTGTAAATCAACTATACTTCAATTAAAAAAATTTTTTTAAAATAACATTAACAGAGAGAGGATATGCAGGCAGCTAACTGCATAACCTCTGGAAAAGGTGCCAGAGTCCTGAGCTGGTGATGCGACAGTAAACAATGCAAACACAAGGAGATCAGAGAGGGAAATCCCGTTCTTTAAAAAGTATATGGCACGTAATTTTGTAATAGTCTGATTATCTAAAAATTTGTTCTAGCTCACATTTAATTAATTGTTGGACTGTAAAATGTTAGGTTGGAATTTTTTTTTTTCCTTGTCAGAAATAGGATGCATTATATTTCTGGTTTTCATTGGTGCTGATAAGAAGTACACTTCGTTTCTGATACTTGTTATTTTGTTTGAGGCAGTTTCTTCCCCCACTTTTTTGGAATTTTGTAGGGACCCCTCATTACTCTCATTGTTCTACAATTTCACAATTTTATTTCCTAGGTATAGTCCTAAATTCATCTTTTGGGCTAAGCACCAGCTATTCACTTCAATGTGAAACAGCATTGTTTTCCTTTTGGGAAATTGTCAGGAACTATTTCTTTGATAATTTCTTCCCTCTCTTTCTAAAGGTTTGTCTTTCTAGCACTCTGATAGTTCAGATGCCTGAACACCTGTGCTCACCCTCTCACTTCCTTACCTTCTGTTTCCTATTCCACTGTTTCTGCTTTGTGTTCTTCTTGGAGATATACTTAATTTTATCTTCCAGGTACTACGTGAATTTTCTTTAATCCATGTTCTTTTTAAGTTTTGTGTTGTCATTTTTATGTCACTAAATTCTTTCTTCATAGATACAATATATTCTCTCATCTCAGTGAATTGCTGCTTATTTGTGGGGACTTTTTGTCTTTTCCTTTTTGTTCTCTTGTTTTATTTTGTTTGTTTTTAAGTATTCTCTCTGTATCTTCTATCTGTGTTTTCATTTTAAATATTGCCTTTTTAGTATGATACCTTTGTTTTGGATCTTCTATAATAGACACATTACTCTACGGTTTGGTGATCCTTACATGTCTGCTTATATTTACAACTAGGAGATCAAAAAGCTAACTTAGGGAAATACTATACAGCAATTAAAATGAATGAGCTACTAAAACATGTGACAGCAGAGATCAATCTCACAAATATACTGTTGAACCAAAGAAGCCAGATGACAAGAATACGTATTATGTGATTTCATTTATATGCATTTCATTCAGGCAAACCTCATCTATGTTGGTAGAAGTCAGGATAGGTGTTATCTTGGAGGACTTGTGGGTTGGAGGAGGACTTAGGATGGCTCAGGAGTACTGGTAATATGTTATTTCCTGACCTAGGTGTAGTTTATCTAAATGTGTTCAATTTTTGATAATTCATCACATTTTAACCCTGTACATTTTGGGGTGTATATATTTTTAAAAACATTTAAAAAGTCTTATTAGAACAATCCTTGTACAATTTTTTAAAATGCACTATAAGCTGTCTGTGTGAGGAAGTAAAACGTTAATTTAAAAACACAGGTCTTTACTGTGGGATCATCTACCTGAGCTGATCCTATTAAAAATAATAATAATATTAGTATCTTTTATTCTTTCCTAGTGGGCTGCTTTTCTAGGAAAGACTATTTTCATCTCCTGACTGAAGGGTAGAGCTTTATCTACCACATTCAAGAAGCTGAGTAGAGAAGGTGGTCCATTCTGTTAATCTTCCTCCCTCAACTAGGAAAGCACTATTTTCACTATATCCATGGGCTTTTTAAAAACGAATAACATGTTTATTAAGATATAATTCACATCATAATATTCACTCCTTTAAAATATATAATCCAGTGGTTTTATATTTATCAACTCCATTAATTATAACAACCCTATAGGGTAAGTATTAATATCACCTCCACTTTACAGATGATGAATCCAAGGCCAAGAAAGGTTAAATGTCTTCCCCAAGGCCTGAATGATATCATTAATATAAACTATCAGACAAGATACATTTAGCAAGGTAGATAATAAATATGAATTATCTTTTCCCCTTATTAAGTAATTAAGACACAATTTGCAAATTGTCACAATAAATCAATCATTACTTTATGGAACATGGCCTTGGTCACTCTTCAGTTCCAGGCACGTGTGAAATGCCAGGTTTACAGTGATGATTAGCTCATGCCCCTGGCCTCAAAAACGCTCACAAATGTCTGAGAAACAGGCAGGCATGTGGCAAAGGTTTAGATAGATTTTATCACCAAGGCTTATCTGTACCCAGCACAAAGTATGAGTTAAGGAAAGCAGTTGGGAACCAATTTTTCAGAACAAAACCATTATTTAAAACGTACTCTTTTAGGCATCTTGTAAACATATGAAAGGAGCAAAACATTGATTGTTTAATGGAGCCGCAACGAGAGACACAGCATATAACCACACAGTAAAATGTATAATATGTGGTTTCTATGGGAAATAGGAACCCAGTTAAAAACAAATCAGCTCAAGCTGGGGTAGTCCAAGAAGACTAGAATTAACACTTAAAGAATAGCAAGAATTTAGAACCTTAGAGGGGCAAAAAGGACACTCAAGATAAAGATGTATTTAATTGTATTCATTGATTCATATCACATATTTATTAGACATATAAAACATGCTGGACATAAGGAAATTACAAGTGGTTCAAAGATGAATAAGATATAATTTCTACAGGAGAAGAGCTGTAGAACAGGAGAGAAATAATTACATAGACTGAGCTGAGAGCAAGTTATTCTCTGTGAGTGAATTCACACGTACAGGGGTGAAGAGGGCCCTTAGTGGGAATTTGGTCTTCCAGGAGGGTGTTGTTCAAAGCTACCCAGAATAGTGCAGCAATATAGAAAATTATGGTTCTTTAGGAAGACTCAGAAGCTAAAATCGGCAAAGGCAAATGCCAATATAAATAAAGTAGAAGCAGAGGCAAAAGCAGGAGTGGGCTGAAACATGAACGAAAGAGTGCAAGTTGGGAACAAAGTGAGAAAGCAAAGCACTGAGGGATTCTTACAGAAGGAGCCGAGTGGCCATTACAGCTGCTGTGGGTTGATGGTTATGTGGGCATGGGCAGTGAGCCTGCCTGCCAGGAAAGAGTCAGGACAGATGTTTTGCTAGTGGTATGAAGAGTATTCTCTGATCAAATAGGGGCACAGGTCAATGTTGTTTGTCAAAGGGGTGGGAAAACTTCCCAGAGGAGATAATGTATATATCAGCCTTTGAAAGTTGGGTCGGTTTTTCCCGGGGGGAAGGACGGAGGCAGGAAAGGTCACTTGATGCAGAGGGTACAGCAGACTCAAAGGCTCGGGGGCATATGAGTGCATGGCCACATGGGGTGTTCAGGGAACGTGAGTATTCTGGCATTTTTAGCACATCACGCGAGTGGGAAGAAACAGTGGGGTATGGTGCTTACAGAGAATTTCAGAGAATTCTAATTAGATGTGAAGGGGAAAAAAGAGCTTTGTTGCAGAAATCATGTAAGTTGCTACTTATTTTTCAAGTTAGACCTATATTCCCTTTAGGTCCAAATAGGATTAGCTTTACTCATTTTGGCAAATTGAATGAGCTTTATTTTTTTTTCAAAAGGAAGGGTTCACCAATGCTGTGATGGTTAATTTTATGTGTCAACTTGACTGAACCACAGGGTGCCCAGATAGTTGGTCAAACATTATTCTAGGTGTTACTGTGAAAATATTTTTGGATAAGATTCACATTTAAATCGGGAAACTGATTAAAACAGGAGATATATACACACACACACAACTTATATATATTTATTTTATATGTATATATATATATTTTTTAAATTAATTAATTAATTTATTTATTTTTGGCTGTGTTGGGTCTTCATTTCTGTGCGAGGGCTTTCTCTAGTTGTGGCAAGCGGGGGCCTCTCTTCATCGCGGTGCGCGGGCCTCTCACTGTCGTGGCCTCTCTTGTTGCGGAGCACAGGCTCCAGACGCGCAGGCTCAGTAGTTGTGGCTCACGGACCTAGTTGCTCCGCGGCATGTGGGATCTTCCCAGACCAGGGCTCGAACCCGCGTCCCCTGCATTGGCAGGCAGATTCTCATCCACTGCGCCACCAGGGAAGCCCTATATGTATATATTTAAATACATTTTTATACACATACACACATCCTATTAGTTCTGTTTCTCTGGAAAACCCTAATACAAATGCCAAGAACCTCTCTTCTGTGTTGGTGGTATAGTGGTGAGCCTAGCTGCCTTCTAAGAACCTCTTTTCTAACCTACTATGCAGCCATTCTTTATCCAGTTATCAGACTTAGCTGTTAAGCACGCCAACATTTCAGAAGGAACAACCTGAGATGAATCCCTGGAGTAAGAAGCGAACTAGACAGTTTAAAGTTCCCTAATAAAACTCCTTTGGGGGATAATTATTGTCTTTATCTCTTCATACACACACACACACATACACACACACACCGTGGCTTAGAGACAATTGCTTAGGATTTTGAGTCTCGCAAATCTCAGTTCAAATCCTTGCTCCATTTCCTACCATTTCTTGAATCAGAGGCAAATGATGGAACTTCAGAAGCCTCAAATCATTCTTCTGTAAAATGGGAACAATAAGAAAATGTTCCTGTAGGCTCGGGTGAGATGAGCTATGCAAAGCACTTGTCATGTAAAAACTACTACAAATATGTGTCCTCCCCTAGTCCCAGCAAGTGCCGCATATGATAGTTCTTCCTTCTCTCTGTTCTCCTTCAATTTTCCTCTAAATCCTCCCCCACGAAGAGAAATGCACAATAATTGGAATAAATTCCCTGTTGTAAACCATTGGATTTCATTTTTCTTCTGAGCATACATGCTGGTTTATAGTCATTGGAAGCACTAAAAATAAACTTTCATTGTCTATGGCCAGGTGTTTAATACACTAGATACTTGTCATCCAACAAAGAGGTGATTGCACCCCTAAAATATTGTGCTTTTTAGTCTATAGGAAATCATTCAGATAATGAAATCTCAAGAAGAAGAAAGCTAAGGGGTCACGCAAATCTGTTTCTGTAGAGCTGGGACTGTGGTTGAACACACACACACACACACACACACGTTTATAAACATGAACAACCACCCACAAACATGTTTTATGAGCTTTCATGAAAAGCCTTCAGGGGCTTCTGCAAAGTCACCTGGTTAATCTCTAAATTAATCTTTGTGCAAGCAAAACTCCTGTAAGCTGTTTAGCAGGTGACCTCAGAAACAAGGCAGTATATAAGCTTCTGACAATCTACTGTGGGCTTGACATCTTAAAGAGCTCTCTTTTCTGACCCCTCGAGCGCACTGCATGCTTCAAACTGCACTCCCTGAATCCTGGTATGTGTGCGTGCACGCACATGTGTGCCATAGTAGTATATTTTTATCTTTTCTTTCAATTAAAACAAAATCTCCAGAATACAAAAGTATCCTCAATCTCCTTAGTGCCAGAGTTATGGTATTTTTAGAATTGGGAAGGAAGTTAGAGATCACTGGCCTGAACCCCTGGAGGCTGAGGTCCAGATGAAGGAAAAAAGAGGAAGCCCTTGAGGAGCTTCGTTTAAATTACAAATAAGAGCATTTTAAGTACGTTTACAATCCCATTACTTTGCCCTTCCCTCAGAGAAGCAAGTATATTACCTTTAGAGGTGGACTTCTTTCAGCATCCAGCTATTTACAGAGCCACACTCAGAGCCCTGTAAAAATCACCCTCACTGTCATCAATGGAACTTTAAACTTTAAAATGTGATTTCACATGCGGTTACCTATTTGATTACTAACCTGCAATGGGTTGCAAGAAAATGAATCTTATACACGTAACACATAACAGACAAGGACACTGACGCTTTGGGAGGTGAAAAGAGCTGGTAGAGGCCACGACCTGGGATGTGCCAGAGTGCAGGGCCTCACACCTGCGGAAGTTTCCTTTCCTTCCCATTTGCCCTGTTGAATGTCTACTCGATATTCAGGATTCAGCAAAAGCATTTCCTCTGGTAGGCCAACCACATGGTCCTTTGGTTTGGTTCTTTTGAGATGCCTTAGTCCCTCGATCACTGTAAGTGCAAGACTTGAATGAAGTATCCCCTTACCTGTCAGCTTATCCTGACTAAACCTTGATCTCTTTGAAGAGAAGGAACATGGTGGCAGAGGGGAACAGGGAAAGGAGCTGGGGGTATGCCCCATAGAAGCAGAAGTTGGTGTGGAATTGACCACAGAGCACTGAGCTGGAACAAGGCTTGGGTTTCATGTCCTACTTGACTCCTTCACCCATTCCTTAGCTCAGCCGTCACTACCGAGTACTTTCTGCATGTGTCTAATAACTTTGATATGGCTCTACTCTCTTATCCCCGAGGGCCTCACACTTGAAACAGATCTGTTCACCAAATCCTGATCAAAGAGAAATGGATGTGATTCATCTTGATGCTGATAATAAATATGCTCAAATTCTGTTACATTTGTTTTCGTTTAACCTTATCACAACTTGTGAACTGGAAGCTGAGCCCTGCCTGACCACAGAGTTTCATCCAGAGAAGGGATTGGTGAGGATGCGACTACCCTCACCCAGCTGGCTTTCTCCTTAGTTTGCTATCGAACCAATAATCAAATGAAACAAAGGTAAGCATGAAATCATGGATACAGGGAAGCTGGAGCTGGGATCAGTCTTCTGGTCCTTCTCCTGATCTTAAAGTGGTAGCCTAAGCGGAACTGTTTGTCTCCTTCTTAGACTCCCAAAATTCCCGAAATGTGGCTTTAGGTGGAAGATGAGCCCCATGTCTGATTTCCAGGGTCCACTCTGGTAACAGATTTTTTAAAAATACTGAGCCGAAATGTCACACTTTAAATGTCTATTTGTTACTAAATCATTGGGTCTACTTACCTTTCCCTTCTAACAGGTTGGACCATAGTTACCATGGCAGGTGGCATGTTTACTCTTTTAATTTATTTACAGTAGCGGCTGGACCAAAAGAGTTATGAAAACAACAAAGTCATATTTTTCTTTCAACTGCTGCCCTGAGGCATGTTCTCTAGGTCCTCTCTTCCTAATCATGCTGTTTTAGACGTATCTCATAGATGCCCAGTTGCTATTCAGTTATAAAAACAAGTCTCATTTCAAAAATGAGCACACTCTGGATTTAGTAAAATCCAAAGGTTTGAAGAATCCAGAAACGAGAGCATATCCAAAAGGCCAGGACACATATGAGAAAATAATTAAAGTCACTGGTATCCAAGGACATTACAGTAACACAAATCAAAGTGACAATTATATTAGCTCCTTACATTTAAAAGACTGGTAAACATTTTAAAGTTCAATAATACATAATAGAGGCAGAAGTATCGCCTCACACATTGTGACAGAAATGTGAATTGTTACAGAGTTTTTAGACAACAGTCTAACAACATCTATGAAAATATAAAAGTAAACATTTCCATTGACCCTGCAATCTCACTCATGGGAATCTATTCCACAAAATGAAAACACAAATATGTCAGGGTATACATAATAGAATTGTTATTAAAACATTGTTTTGTAAAGGGAACAGTTAGAAAACCAGTGAAGGTCCATCAACTGGAGATTGTCAGAATAAATCATGCTACAATCACCATGGGAATATTGAATAGCATGTAGGCACTAAAGGAAAATACAGGAAAGTTTATGTGATATGGTTTCACTTTGAAAAACAGGAAAAGAACAAGGATTTATAAGCTTCAACATATGTATTATATATACACATATAATATATAAATATATATATATATATAAAATACATATAGTATGTTATCTGGTTTGTAGTGAAGGGCAAGTCTGGAGTCGGGAAGACAGAAAGTGGAAGGGACGGTTCAAGCAAAGTCCAAAAATGCAAAATGATAATAATAGCACTGCATATACTATGATCACACTAGTGCCTGGATACAATTATATATGTGTGAATTTTTGCAAAGTTAAATTAGAAACAAATATAAGCCTGTACAGATAACTAGTCTCGGTGAATCCTAATCAGTTCCAAAATTTTGGGACACAAAGAGAGAAAATCAGTAAAGCAAGTCCCATTTTCTATCTCTCACCAATCCGATTTATAGTAATTATTTTTTCTACGTAAAAGTCCTATATATGGCCAGAAGGGGCCAGAATCAAGAGGGCCAGGTTGACACGCTTATGCCTTTCCTAATAACTCCAATATTTCCTGGTCTAATCCACAGCCCAGCGATCTATCTTTTTCTGTTTGGTCCCTGGAGCTCAATGACTTTGTGTAAAATTACCATTTGCTGAAACTACCTGAAGTGCTTCATGCTCTATTAAGTAGAGCTCTCAAAAATTCTGGGTTCTAAACATCACAAATTATTAGAGAAATGCAAATCAAAACTGCAGTGAGGTATCACCTCACACTGGTCAGAATAGCCACCATCAGAAAATCTGCAAACAACAAATGCTGGAGAGGGTGTGGAGAAAAGGGAACCCTCTTGCACTGTTGGTGGGAATGTAAATTGATACAGCCACTATGGAGAACAGTATGGAGGTTCCTTAAAAAAACTAAAAGTAGAATTACCATATGACACAGCAATCCCACTACTGGGCATATACCCGGAGAAAACTATAATTCAAAAAGACATATGCACCCCAATGTTCATTGCAGCACTATTTACAATAGCCAGGTTATGGAAGCAACCTAAATGCCCATCAAAAGGTGAATGGCTAAAGAAGATGTGGTACATATATACAACGGAATATTACTCAGCCATAAAAAGGAACGAAATTGGGTTATTTGTAGAGACGTGGATGGATCTAGAGACTGTCATACAGAGTGAAGTAAGTCAAAGAGAAAAACCAATACCGTATATTAACGCATATATGTGGAACCTAGAAAAATGGTACAGATGAACCAGTTTGCAGGGCAGAAATAGAGACAAAGGTGTAGAGAAGAAACATATGGACACCAAGGGGGGAAAGCGGGGGTGTGGAGGTTGGATGAATTGGGAGATTGGGATTGACATGTATACACTAATATGTATAAAATAGATAACTAATAAGAACCTGCTGTATTAAAAAAAAATTTCAAAAAAATAAAAAATAAAAGAATGTTTAGCTGTCAAAAAGACTGCATAAATGTATTAGAAATTCTTAAACTCGAAGGTTTACTGTGAAATTATTAAGGCTTTTTCTTGCATCTGAAAAGGAATTTGTACTTTATGATTCAGGTTTCTAATCTGAACGAAGATTCCAGGAACGTATGCAGTCTATAAATTGTGATTATCAATTAATAAACACGTTGGTCTCTTAGAAGTATCTATCCTATACTTTACTTCTTAAACAACAAAAAAACCCACATGTACTCTATATTCTCTTTAACACAGACTGACAGTCAGCTGTAATTTCTGTTACTGATAGAAGTATATTTTCCTGCATATCACTAATATTTCATTTTTAATGAGGCAAGAAAACCTTTTTGTAATCTTGTATTATGACTAATACATTTGATTTAGTGTTTTAGAGAAACAGCTTTGTACTTGTCTTTGTTTTGTCTTTCAAAGATTGAGGAAATTCTGGGAAGTAGACATATTTCCCTCAGAACACCCAGAAACAATAAACACTGGGGCATATTTGATGACTGCCCAATTTCGCTACTCAGGGCACTTGGATAAGAAACTAAACCCTGGATACCTCTATGCACATCTGTATCAATCATGTGGCACAACACAGCTGTATCAGCCCCACGGTGGGAAATCATTTCTCAAGGATTTGTTAACAAATTACTATTTTATGGATATTGCATTTTTACCTGTGAAGGCAAGAGAGAGAAAATATGCTAGAGAGGAAGCAGGATTCATTTGATTAGCATCAGAAGAGACAAAGAGGAAAAGAACATTTCTTTCCTTTTTTTTTTTTTTTTAATAATTTTGCTTGTGGCCTTTTTTCAAGTTTATTTATGTATTTATTTATTTTTGGCTGCGTTGGTTCTTCGTTTCTGCGCGAGGAGTTTCTCTAGTTGCGGCAAGCGGGGGCCACTCTTCATGGCGGTGCGCGGGCCTCTCACTATTGCGGTCTCTCTTGTTGTGGAGCACAGGCTCCAGACGTGCAGGCTCAGTAATTGTGGCTCACGGGCCCAGTTGCTCCGCGGCATGTGGGATCTTCCCAGACCAGGGCTCGAACCCATGTTCCCTGCATTGGCAGGCAGATTCTCAACCACTGCGCCACCAGGGAAGCCCGAAAAGAACAATTATTGAAGCTCTGTTTCATAATAAAGAAGCAGAAGTATGTATATAAATTGAGAAATTAATTCTCTATTTTCTGCAAAAGTGACATGATTCACATGAGAAATAAGGAAATCCTGCCATTTGCTACAACATGGATGGACCTTGAGGACATGATGCCAAGTAAGAAAACAAGTACTGTGTGATGTTACTCATATGTGGAACCAAAAACAAACAACACAAACAAACCCAAACTCATAGAAACAGGGACTCCAATGGTGATTGTCAGGGGCAAGGGATGGGGGCAGGGAAGACTGGGGAGATGTTGGTCAACGAGTACAAACTTCCAGGCAGAAAGTGAAAAAGTTCTGGGGATCTAACCCATAGCATTGTGATTATAGTTAAAAAGACTGCTTTATAGACTTGAAAGTTGCCAGGAGAGTAAAGCGTAAATGTTGTCACCACAAAAAAGAAATGATTACGTGATGTCATGGAGGTGTTAGTTAACACTACTGATGGTAATCATATTGCAACAATAAGTGTATCAAATAAACCTCTTCAACTTGCACAATGTTATTATATATAATTAATGATGTCTCAATAAAGTTGGGGGGAAAATGACATGATTCAAATGACTTTGCTTAGCCAAAAAACAAAAACAAAAACAAAGGTGGCGCAGCAATAATATGAACGCAACCAATAGTATTTATTGAGTCCTTATCAAATAGCAGTCATGGTACCAAGTGTTTTAAAGTTATGTCATTTTCATCCTCACGTATCACAGTAACATGTTGTTGTGTGCATTCACTGTCCAACTTCACAAACGGTTAGAAATTTAGCAAGAGTGGTTTGCTTCAAGTCAGACAGAAGCAAGCAGAGCAGTCTGGGTTAAAATCCCAGTTGTCTGGATTTTACCTGTTCCTGGAAGCAGTTTAGTTGAGGCTGGGAGGGAGGATGGGGTGGGGCAGTGCCATCTGTGATAGGAGTCAGCTATGGCAAACCTTCCCTCCAACACAATGTTAACAGCGGGAATAAAATAATATCTCTTATCCACTAAACTCTTCATAGAATCACCATTTGCCTTTTCAAACTGGAAGGGAGTTGAAGCAAATCTCAGCTTTTACATGGGTGGTGCTTTATAATATGGAAAAGTACTTTGGTTACATTATCTGGTTATCTCATAACAGTGCATGAAATGAGTAGAAATTTTGAATCCTCTTTATACAAGTAAAAAAGTGAGAGTCTCGGGAGGGGAGGGTTAGTGGTTTCCAAGTATTACACACTTCCAAAGAAGGAACCGGCCCTCAATATCTTTAAAAAAATAAAAAGATTTAGTCCAAGCCCTCAGCTTTGGGAAAGGGCACTGATTTTCCTAGAGTCACACCATCAATTAGGGCTGGCTGCAGCCCTAAGCGCCTTCTTTTCCTTACTAAGAAAGACTGTACTACAACCAATAACAAAACAATTCTTTATTGTACACGCATTAGTACAACGAGAGCCCCTGCTCTGGCCCCATGCACTGGAGGGGACACTTGGACCCTTCTCTGTCCTTGTCTCTCCCCATCATTCCTGGAGTCTGCAGTGTCCGAAGGATCCATCCAGATCCTGCCTGGTACCCGGAACTCATTGTCAGGATCTGTACAGTTCTCTTCAGCAGTACTGAGACCTCCCTCCATTTATCAATACAAACCTGCCACCCCCCAAGCTGTGCTTCTGTGAACTCTAGGCATATCATCTTGGAGGCATAGGGCATCATCTAATTCAGTCATTTTTAAACCAGGTTTCATAGAACTCTACTACTGCACTGTACTTTGGCATTTCTGCAAGTATTTGATTTAATTTTTTTTCCTGTATGTAATTTGACTATTTTAAAAAATAGTATAACACATTCAAATGTACTACATAGTGTTTTAATACTTCTGAGACCACCAGAATGTCAAGTCGAAGTCTCAAAGACTGGATTTATAAGAGGTTTCATTATACATCAGATCTTAGTGAAATATTGCTTTCTTCTGGCTTAAGCATGTAACCCAAGAAGGTCATAAAGAATACTTTCTCAAGGGGGGAAGCATTCAAACATTAGATCTACTGACTATCTGGAAAAGGTCCCTTGGAAGCCCCTGTTATAGTTATGGCTTTGCCACCTCTCATAGATTAGCTGTAAACATATTCTGGTCTTTGTTAAGCAGTACTTAGAACTCCAAGGTAGATTTCGACAAATTCAGTGATACATTCTTCCAGCACCTCCACCTATTCTTGAAAGGGCTATGTGATGCACTAATAGCTCACCAGCCGAAGGGCGTGTTGTTGATAGCAGAGAAATCATTAGCTTATACATTTACCTTGACAAATTACTAGAAGATTTTCTGCTATGTATGGAACTATGCTATGTTTTGAACTAAGGGCAGAAACATAAATGAGATATGTTACTATGGCAGATTCAATCACTCTTCCCTTCCTACCAACATAACCCTTAACACATTTATTATTTTCTATTGTAAATATTAACTTAATTCTTTCTTGTCCAATACATTGTGAGACAGTTAAAGGACATGTATCTGGATATCACATTTGAGCTTTAAAAGAATAGTTTAATAGATAGACCAGTGGAAGAAATTTTATTCAGGTAGAAGATTCAGCAGGTCCAAGGGTGCAGATGTATGCAAAGATAGGAAGGAAGCAGTTTCATTTTAGGAACTTAGGTTCAGTATCATCAACAATAGAAGTGGAAGATAAAATGCACAAGTTATACGACTGTGAAAAGTAAAATGATAAAAAGAATGTAGTGACACAAGCAAATAATTAGTGTTTAATAAATATAAGCATCCATTTCTTCCTCCAAACACACTTCTATCACTACTCTTAGCTAAATTTGCTTTTTGTGAAATGAACAGAAGTAATTACCCTCACTTTATAGATTACTTTCTTGGGATAGGATTGCATAAACTGGTATAATGGCTGAAAACATGCTTAATCAATTTTGAAGCATTGTGCACATTTTAACTATCACTTAGAATTATTGTCCCTGATGTGTATTTACATCAATAATTGATTGCATATTTTTTTTAATTCCTCCCCAAATGGGCTTGTATCCACTGTGTTGGCACCAAAGGATGAAAAGTTATCCAAATGCCCAACTGATGAACTCTGGTAAAATATCCAGAAAATTGCCTCACATCATCATGTTCAGAATATGAAACTCGTTTTACCTAGAGAAAAAGAAATTCCTAAATGAGCTATGTAACTCTTGGTTTTAGAGCAATGGAGCCAGGAGAAATCTAGTTTTGCTACAGAAAATAACTGGGTCTCTTCCCTTAGCACAGTACAACTCCCCAGTGCCACACATCACTCTGGGTCAACCCTTAACAGTCTTTCCATTTGCTGGGCCAACAGAGAAAAAAACAGAAAATGTCCCTTCCCAAGTTAGCTGCCTGTATGAACTACAAAGAATAGATCAAGATTAACAAGGCAGATTCTTATGTCTTCCAATGGTTCTACGAGAGAAAACGTATTGTTTATTCACATCCAACTTCATATTCCAGAATCAAAATTATATTCCACCTAGATCTGTTAGAGACCTTGGTTTGCATTGTTAAATCTGTATGTTTCTCCGCAGGAATGTAAACACTACATAGGCAAAAACTTTCAGTCTCTCAGTCACATCGTAAAATTCAATATGTGTAGGATAAACAAACAAACACCTACCTTGAAGGTAGGGTCCTTCTCTGGTTCAGTTCTCTGCCTCTCTTCCTGTGACATGTAAAGTAAGGCAGGGACGATGGTTACATGAGAAATGACCTGAAATTGCTTTACTCAGGGGGAATGTGCAAAAGCATCATGGTGATCATGCACTCGTCCAGAAATGCTGAGGAAGGGAGAGAGGAATAGATATATCTTCATCTTGGCACAATCTGGAAGTTACTTCTCCCTCAAAAGCACAAATTCAGCATGACATTACTTCCAGAGCCGTGTACCACAGGATGTAAGCATTCTGCAGCTCACATGGCAGGAAATAATACTTTTAATAATGATTTTTTTTTTTACTTGAGTGGATCTGAGTAACAGCATAAATGAAGACTAAATATTTTTCTACATATAGCTACAAAGACCCAATTTAAGAAAAAGAAATTCCAGTGCATTCTACTTACTGGGTGTCAAAAAGAGTTCACAATCCTTTTTTTTTGCATCATTTTATTTAAGCCTCATGGCAACCTTCTAATGTAGCTAATTTGTGGAAGTGTTTTCCAACATAAATGTTTGAGGATGAACTTTTTAAACTAAACGTTTATGAGAATTTATTATTTTACGTATTTATTTTTTAGCATAATGGTGACCTGGAGGAGAGCTATATACACCTGGACTTTGTGACACTATCAAGTAGCAGCTGACTACACAGAGAAGTGAGCTAACTATAGCCAGCTCTCCAGGCCTGTCAAAACCCGCTCTGTGCATGGGCCACCAGCTGAGTGAATTTCTGTGGGACAGGGTTGGCGGGGTATACTCCCTGTGGATATCTATGATCAGATGAACACAATCATGCTTTTTATCAGCTAAGGAAATATTTTTGTTACTGTACCTTTGTTTCAGTTTCTGTTTGTTTTGTTTCTGTGATGGCCTCCAATCCATAACATCTTGGTTTCTTCTACAGGTAGGAACTATTTTTAGTAATTCCATTTTACAGATGAGAAAATAGAAATACAAAGAGAAGGTTAAGTAGCTTACTCAAAGTCACCTAACGAGTAAGTGCTAGAGCTGGGATATGGAACAACTGTGGTTTCACTTCAGAAACTAAAGAGAAATGGAATTTTTTCTGACCAGAGCAGAACACAAACTCTCATTTTAAGAACATCGGATCAATTCTTTTCAGCAATTCCCCTCAGATGAAGCATTGTGTGTGACTATCAGAGTCCTATCAAATCTGTGCTATGTGGTGTATAAGTATGTTGAGTATATCTTTATAGTGTAAACAAACAACCAAAAGCCCAGCATAACTACAGTGCTTAGTTGAATAGTATCTCTCAAAAATTCATATCTTTCCCAGAATCTCAGAATGTGATCTTATTTGGAAATAAAGTCATTGTTGATGTAATTAGTTAAGATGAGGTCGTACTGGAAGAGAGTGGGTCCTTGATCCAGTGTGATTCATGTCCTTATAAGAAGAGAAGAGAGACACATGGGAGAGTAACATGACAAGACAGGGGCAGAGATTGGAGAGATGTGTCTACAAACCAAGGGACACCAAGGATTCTCAACAACCACTGGCACGTAGGAGAGACGCATAGCACGGATTCCACCTCAGAGCCTCCAGCAGGAGCCAAACCTGCTGAAATCATAATTTTAGACTCTTAGCTTCCAGAACTGTGAGAGAATAAATTCACTCAATTTGTGGTACTCTGTTATGGCAGCCCTAGGAAACTAGTACAACTACCCAACTGATTTGAAAAATGTATCTATGCAAAAAACTGGCGCAAAATAAAAAGAAATGAGCTATCAAGCCATGGAAATATATGAACTGATCTTAAATGATTATTACTAAGTAAAAGAAGCCAGTCTGTATGAAAGAGGCTACCTACTGTGTGATTCCAACTATATGACAAAATGGAAAAGGCAAAACACTGGTTTAGCTTAATATAGATAAAGATAGTTACAGATAGAAATATATACAGATATATGAACATACACTGGTTAGGATAGATTTTACCTTGCTCTGTCAGTTGAGAAGGTCTAAAAGCAATGACATCTCAGTAGCAATGATCATGTCTAGGGGCCCAGATCTTGGTATCTAATACTATTCTTCAATAAAAGGAACCAGGGTTCTTTGAGAAATTCCTGATTCTAAGATTGGAGTAGGAAATATACAAAATGAGCCTGGAGCATTTTGTATTGCCAAAAAGTAAGAAAGTGCTCAAGAAAAAAAAAAAAAAAGAAAAAAAGAAATCCACAATGAAGGGGATATGTCAAAAGGAGAGGAGTCAACTGAAAGGCAAAATGGAAGAATTTGAACAATCAAATAAACTAGTGTTGGATTATAACCTAGAGTATAAAATAAATATCCACGAGTCCATTCTAATGTGAATAGACAATAAAAAATTAAATAAATAAATGAGGAAAATACATAATTCCTTTATGCAGAAGAATGCCAAATTTAACAAACTCCCAAGTTGTACATCAGTATATGAAACTGTGGTTAGATTGCCACCTGGTTATTTTATATATAATTCTAGTTCATACAGTGACTTCTTAAATAATGCTGCTCTCTCAAGTGTTATTAAACTCTTTTTTTGACTAACTTTATACCATGGACTAAATCAATATTTGGTGAAAGAATGACCGATGGTTTGAATCAGTAAATCAATGAATGAATGAAGCCCTAATTTACATACAAATTATGCTATTAAATTTATAATCTAGAAACAATATTTGTACTCTGGAGGAAAAAAAGCTAAAACAAACAAATTTTCTCAAGTAATAGAAATAAAGTTGATTAGAAAAAATGTTATAGATTTTTAAAACTAAATGTTTTAGAATAAACTGACTTGGATAGGCAAGAATATCTGTTTGAGATATAGCCTAAACACATCATAGCTGTTTAACCTTAGAGAAATCCCTTGCACAGTTGAGCTTCAGTTTCTCCTTCCATGAAAGGAGAAAATAATTTTTACCTAGCCAAACTCACAAGGCTGCTCTGAAGATCAAATGTACTCATAGACGTGAACGTGCTTTATAAACTGAATGCATTACGGAAAGTTATTATTATTTGAGTGTGCTGAAGTAGGAAAAGTGCTTGACTATGAATAGAAGACAATACAGAGATTAAATAGGCCAAGAAATACATTAAGAACTATATTAAATATCACACAAATTAACACACACAGACACACCTGTGAAATCCATTAGGTCCATAGTAGCTTCCAGCAGCATTCTCATTGGTGATGCTGAGTTGGCAAAGCTGTTATACTTGAGATGTTGTGCATCTCACCCTTAGCAAAGTAGGACACTGTGTGGAGATGCAGGAAGAGTGGCAGGATTACCAAATATCTCAGCAGAGTTATAGACAAGTGGTACCGTTATAGACAAGTGACACTGTCCATCTCACTGGGATTTTCCTTCAAAGAGAAAGAGATATCATTTCCCACCATAGAAGCAGATCATGAGAAAAGGTGTAAGCATTTTTAACATGGACCAGTAATCAAAACATTAAGGTTTGGAAGATATAGGATTTGAGGAGAGTGGTGTCTGCAAAAGATAGATGTGTATGTCCTGGGCATGAGAAACAGGGACCCCTGGGGTGACCTTATAGATCTTTTCCTTATAACTCAGGTTTAATATACCTCTTATGGCTCTAAATACATTGCATACCTGTTTTTCATTTAATCCACAGAGCAGCACTTTGCGGTACATATCACTGTGTCCCGATGACACATGAGGAATCTGAGGATAGAATGCCTTTTAGGAACATGACCTGTCCTTCAGAACATACACTGCTCAGTAAAAAACATTTTATTTTTGGCTTCTGTCAAAAGCTGACTTAAATTATATGGAAAATTCTACTCTATTAATGCTCACTACAGCATGGTATCACTAAGCTTTATCTTTATTGGCTAAACCACACTGACATATCTTGGACTCTCTCTCTGGGCAATCGTATAGCATTCTATGTCCATTATATTTCTTTTCTGCACATGAATAATTCCATCCAAGTAAGTGGCTGTTTTTCATAACCTTTCAATACCTTCATTTATTAATAAATGTATGTGTGTTTTAGCCAACTTTTTGCATAATTATGTAAGTACCTGTTGCTTCTTTACATATGTTGCTCTGTAGTGAACACTGTATTCCTATTTCTCTTTGGCAAATAACACTTCTGTTCGGACTTATTAAGCTTTACTTTCTAAGTCTCATATAACTGAATATATAAGTACAAATAATGATATAAAATGAGAAAAAAAGTATGCACTGCTTTCCATAACTGAAGACATACACAAATGAAGAGAATAAAAGAAGAAAGCAAAGTAAACACACATAGTTGCAAACACTGGTTTGGGAAATACTACTAAAATGTCTTAGAAGGAGACAAGCATAAGGTGAATATAACAATCCGTCTAAGTATCCACTCCCTCTGGCCTCTTTCACATGCCACAGGCACATCCACACAAGTCTACTTGAGAGGTACATAAAATGCTGCTGCTGACTTCACACCATCTTGGAAACAGCTTCCGTTTGATCGCCTGCCTACAATCAATGAATTTGATAAAATATCAGGACATTATTGAAGAGATTTTTTTCTCTATTGTATATCCTTGCCTCCTTCATCATAGAGTAATTGATCTGATAAGTGTGGGTTCATTTCTGGACTCCACCTTCTGTTCCATTGATCTATTTTTCTGTTTTTGTGCCCATGCCATACTGTTTTGATAACTAGCTTTGAAGTATAGTTTGAAATCAGAAAGCATGATACCTCCACCTTTGTTCTTCACTCTCAAAATTCTTATGACTATTCGGGGTCGTTTTTGTTTCCATACAAATTTTAGAATTATTTGTTCTAGTTCTGTGAAAAATGCCATTGATATTTTGATAGGGATTGCATTGAATCTGTAGATTTCCTTGGGTAGTATGTTCATTTTAACAATATTAATTCTTCTAATCCATGAGTGTGGTATATCTTTCCTACTGTTTGTGTTATCTTCAATTTCTTTCATCAGTGTCTTACAGTTTTCCCAGTGCAAGTCTTTTACCTCCTTAGTGAGATTTATTCCTAGGTATTTTATTCTTTTCGATACAGTTGTAAATGGGATCGTTTTCTTAATTTCTCTTCCTGAGAGTTCATTGTGAGTGTATAGAAATGCAACAGATTTCTATATATTAATTCTGTATCCTAATACTTCACCAAATTCATTGATGAGTTCTAGTAGTTTTTTTATTGTGTCTTTAGAATTTTCTATGTATAGTATTATGACATCTACAAACAGTGATAGTTTTACTTATTCCTTTCCAATTTCGATTCCTTGTATTTCTTTTTTCTCGTCTGATTACTGTGGCTAGAACTTTGAATACTATATTGAATAAAGTGGCAGGAGTGGGCATCTTGTCTTGTGCCTGATCTTAGAAATGCTCTTCACCATTAAGTATGATTCCAGCTGTGGGCTTGTCATATATAACCTTTATTATGTTCAGGTATGTTCCATTTATACTCACCTTGTTGAGAGTTTTTTTTATCATAAATGGATGTTGAATTTTGTCAAAAATTTTTCTGCTATTAATCTATTAAGACGATCATATGATTTTTATTCTTCAGCTTGTTAGTGTGGTATAGCACATTGATTGATTTGCAGATATTGAAACATCCTTGTATCCCTAGGATAAGTCCCACTTGATCATGATGTATGATCCTTTTAATGTATTGTTGAATTCAGTTTACTAATATTTGTGGAGGATTTTTGCATCTATGTTCATCAGTGATATTGGCCTATCATTTTCTTTTTTGTGGTATCTTTGTCTGATTTTTGTATCAGGGTCATGCTCAGCTCATTAAATGGGTTCAGAAACATCCCTTCCTCTGCAATTTTTTGGAAGAGTTTGAGAAGAATAGGTTTTAACTTTTCTTTACATGTTTGGTAGAATTCACCTGTGAAGACTTCTGGTCCTGGATTTTTGTTTGTTGGGGTTTTTTGTTTGTTTGTTTGTTTTATAAATTTATTTATTTTATTTATTTATTTTTGGCTTCACTGGGTCTTCATTGCTGTGCGCGGGCTTTCTCTATTTGCAGCGAGCAGGGGCTACTCTTCATTGCAGTATGCATGCTTCTCATTGCTGTGTCTTCCCTTGTTGCAGAGCACGGGCTCTAGGTGTGCAGGCTTCAGTAGTTGTGGCACACAGGCTCAGTAGCTGTGGCTCACGGGCTCTAGAGAGCAGGCTCAGTAGTTGTGGCTCACAGGCTTAGTTGCTCCGTGGCACATGAGATCTTCCTGGACCAGGGATCGAAACCATGTCCCCTGCATTGGCAAGTGGATTCTTAACCACTGCACAACCAGGGAAGTCCCAATAGCCTGTTCTTTAGTTTGGTAACTTCCTAATTCTGGACTTTGTGCTCTTTCTGAGGAATTAGCTATATAATTCCTCCAAATTAATGTTTCCTGGCCTGTAGCAATATATATAGCACAGGGAACTATACTCAGTATCTTATAACCCATAAGGGAAAAGAATCAGGTGGCTGGGGCCGACATTTGGGGCCTTTCTGCGGGCCTCCCCTCCCTCCATTCCCCAAACAGGCCCTGGAAAGCGTAGTCTGGGCCGGTGGGCAGCAGTGATGTCAGGCACTGCCACCCGCTGCACTTTGACCCTGAAACTCCTGGCAACTGAGGACGCCGGTGGCCGGGCTGCGGTCCGTGGGGTAGCTGGATGACCGTGTGCCCCCGCCGCCCCAGGTGCACTATTGTTGGGAGTTTTTAAAAATTACTCATTCAACTTCACTACCGGTAACTGGTCTGTTCATAATTTCTTTTTCTTCCAGATTCAATATTGCAAGATTTTACATTTCGGGAATTTTTCCATTTCTTTTTGGTTGCCCATTTTATTGGCATATAACTTGTTCATAGTAGTCTCTTATGATTCTCTGTATTTCTGTTATGTCAGTTGCAATTTCTCCTTTTAGATTTCTGGTTTTTATTTATTTGGTTCCTCTTTCTTTTTTTCTTGATGAGTTTGTCTAAAAGTTTCTCAATTTTGTTTATCTTTTCGAAGAACCATCTCAGTTTTATTGATTGTTTCAATTTTTTAGTCTCTATTTCATTTATCTCTACTTTGATTTTTTATTATTTCTTAACTCCTACTAAATTTTTTGATTATTTCTTACCTCCTACTAACTTTGTTTGTTCTTTTTTTCCTAGTCCTTTTATCCTTTAGTATAGTACATCATAATTTTAAGTTGCTGATCCCGTAAGTTTGAACACATTTTAACAACCCTGAATTTTTACTGCCCCCTCCTTAATGTTCTTGACATCGTATTTTACATCTTTTTGTGTGTATTCTTTAACTACTTATTGTAGATATAGAGGATCTTACTATTTTTGTCTTTTAACCTTACTTCTACTTTATAAGTGGTTGATCTAACTACCTTTATTGTGGATGTTATTATGTGCCCATCAGGAGATTAGGGATATGAATGGGATAATGACCACATCAGATCCTGTAGAATATCCATGTATATTACTGAGGGAAGTATTTTACCCCATACTATAATAATCTTTTAAGCTAGATAACACTTTATAAAGCCCTCTCTGACTATGTCAGCCTTCTTTGGCCTCTTTAAGTAGCTCTCATCATCCCAAAAATTCCTATAGCATTTTATTTGATTTCCACACAGCCAAATATTTCATTAAAAATTTAATGAAATGTAATAGCTTTATTTTTTTTTCTAACTCTCCTGTATGCTCCTCAGTAGCATAAAGATTGTGTCTTTCTGTTTTTTCTTCTTGCAAAGTACCCTAATTCAGCACAAGGCATATTGTAGCACCTTAAAAATAATATTTAGCTTACCAATATTTTTTGACCTATTGGTCCATCCTTTATTGAATTTTTTCTTCAGTTTGATACCTATTTAAATCTATAGAGTGTGGATGCAAAGTTCTTGCTCTCTGAATTTCTCTGTTGGTTCTTTAGCTCTGAGCATTTCTCATAATTTATTTCCTGGTTCATTTTTGATAAACTGTTTCTTTCTTCTTCTGTTTTGACTCTGGAGGAAAAATTTTAAGCTCAGATTGAAATCATTAAAAAATTCTCAGAAAAGTGTTTTGTACTCCTCAGGGGAGCTACTATTATTTTAATTCATAATTATAATTACAGCAATGTTCACTGGGATAATTCTCCAGTACTCCAAAACAACATTTTCTATAAGCACATTTTGTTGTTAATGCACCATAGATTCCTGGGAAGAGCTAATTTATTAATTGGGTATATTTGGGTTTGTTGCTGGCTGAAAGAATTAGTTTCTGATACATTTTTACTATATTCAATAGTTCACAGATGCTTAGCTGAATATTAAACTAAAATTGTTTTAAAATTTTGATGCACAGAGTAGATTAGAAAAAAATCAAAAGTTTTAATCCCCATATATTATTTATTTTTTACTTCCTTTAAATACAATTATTTTAAAACTGAATATATTCAAAATGAAAGAAATAAGAATAAGGTATAAAGGGACATGAGTACTATCTTGGATTCAATAGATACAGAATAGAATGTAGAATATAGAATATATCTCTTAAATATATTCAGAAAGTTTGGGCAAATCGATCCTCTGGTCCTCAGACTAGGTATGATAAGGAAAAAAGAATCATTTGTTTCTTAAATTCATGTATAATAAGGAAAAAAGAAAATTCATCTGTGTACTTTCCTTCTTCCTTTTCAATTTCCCTTCACTTCCTATACTTCCTTTCTTCTATAACAATTATGCTGAAACTAACTCATAAAATACTACAAAACAAAATTTTATTTCATCTCCCACCATTACTCTAACTTGAGTTACATGGGAATATTCTTTCCCCATTCCAGGATGGAAATTGGAGCATATCTTGGTACGTGTTTTCCAAGTTTGTTCTTAAGTAATTACATAATCCTATAGTCATTTTTCAGACCTAAAAAAACACACAATTTTTAATAGTCCTAACCAGTATTTGAACAAAATGAATGCTTCATTCAAATATTTGTTCCAGAGTAAGACTTCCTCTCTCTCTTACCTATGGTTCGTGGTTACCTATAGCCTGCTTTTGCAGGAGGTGATCTGCTCTCTCTCACTCTTGCTCTCTCTGATCAACCCCTCTCCCACCTTCTAGTTGTTCTTTAGGATAGGCAAATAAAATAGTTTTGCAGAAAAATCTGGATTGACCTCACATGCTTCTTAGTCCCTCTACCTCTGTTTCTAACTAGGTCTGATCTTAAAATGACCATCTCAGTCTTGGTTACGTTGCTTACCTCTACTGAGATGTAAAGGGGTGATTAAGAAGATGTCATGTCATCACTGATTCAGTTATACTTTCAGTCTTTGGCTTCAATGTCTGCCTGATGTCACCTTGTCTCACAGAGCCCTTTTATTCTGATTTTAAAACTCTGCTGTATCACCTTCTTCCTGTATTGACTTGCCTAGAACTAAAAAAAAGATGATAACCTTTGTTTCAAAGATTGGCTGTTGTAATAATCATGCCTACCTGCTAGTCACATAGTTAAACTGAGAAATCTAACTCAACTTAGCAAGCACCAAGCGGTGATGCCTCACACCACTACCCAGGGTGACAGGGTCCAAATTCACATAAACGTTCTTAGTCAGTCATAACATGGGCAATGGGTTTACCTCTCAAGAATCCCATGTAACACCCTTCACTCCACTGTTTCTTCATAGGTCAGAGAATTCCTGGCCCTTTAATAGGTTAATAAAGGGTCCCGAATCAGCTTCTAACATGGAATACTCTATTTAACTGGAAGCCTCCCTTCTTTTGAATTAGACAATAATGCCCTAATGTAATTAATGACAATTAATTAACCAGATTATATCACTTTTTGCAGACCTTTTTAGAAGCAGAGGAGTTTCTAGGGAATGCCCTTGACTGACAGCCAGAAGGCTTCCTAGGCTCCAAATCCCCTCTTTTCCCCAGATCCCAGTCTCCATGACACCATGGAGATTCTATTCTATTCTACTGGCTCCTTTATCCAGGCTCTTTTTTGTAACATGCAGAATTTGGGCCTCTTTCTGAACTCCTACCAATAGGAGGCCAGATTTCTCTAAGTCCTCTCAAATGGATCTAAGTAGCAGATAGTACTTTTTCTTTGAAGATTAAAAGTATATTCTCTCAGAAGAAAATCTGTTCTCATTTATATGCAGTTGAGTTTAATAATGGTGGTTAATCAACTTTTTAAATAATTAATTAATTAATTAATTTTTGGCTGCGTTGGGTCTTCGTTGCTGCGCACAGTCTTTCTCTAGTTGCGGCAAGCGGGGGCTACTCTTCGCTGCAGAGAGCGGGCTTCTCATTGCTGTAGCTTCTCTTGTTGCGGAGCACGGGCTCTAGGCATGCGGGCTTCAGTAGTTGTGGCACGTGAGCTCAGTAGTTGTGGCTCGTGGGCTCTAGAGCACAGGCTTAGTAGTTGTGGCACGTGGGCTTAGTTGCTCTGCAGCATGTGGGATCTTCCTGGACCAGGGCTCGAACCCGTGTCCCCTGCATTGGCAGGCGAATTCTTAACCACTGTGCCACCAGGGAAGTCCCTGGTTAATCAACTTTAAACCCTGGTCTTTGAAATTAAAAAGAAAATAGGAAGGGGAAGAACATTCATTTCAATAAAATGTAACTTAGAAAATGAAGATAAAATCATGTTTTTTCAACTACTTAAATCATCTTTATCAGGCTCACTACAGGAGGACTTAATTTGAAAAGATAAAATGTATTGACTGAGTAGTGGATCTTTGGGTATTTGATAGAGGAATGAGGCCACGAGTGAGAAGCTTATCTTTCATAGAGGTTAATTCTCAAATGGAGAGATTTGTAGACTGAAGCTCAGTCTTTTTGTCATTGCAACTGGTTTTATTTCCCTTTCAAAAAACACTGTTCAATTTAAGTAATGTAAAAACATTAGTTAAAATCATAGAGTATAGGCATAACTTCTTGACAAATTCATTGAAATCTTGGTGAATGCTAGTACAATTATGACCTACTGTAAAAAAAAGCTTTATTTTTAAAATTTTCATCATTTTCTCCTAAACAAATTTATTGTTTAAGTTAGTAGGAAAATAATGATACTTTTTATTTTCCTCTTTAGAATTTGTGACCATTTATTAAATTGCTCAGGGACAAATACACATTGGTTTTTTAAAAGGAAAAAGCCAGCATGGTCTTTAAGCAATGACAACGTTGTGTATGAGTGTGCATTTGTGTGTGTGTGCACATACATAAAGCAGAGAGGGTTCAATCATATCTCCAGCAGAGAGCCCTAGAAATGTGGTTTACCAAAGCATCATTTTCCCCTGAGAAATAGTAAAAGGATTAAAACCAGCAGTGATAAACTTCACAAGTAAAAATAGTTTGACAGTTCAAATTATGTCCTTTTTCTAGATCTCATTTTGCCCAATTCAAAAAATGAGATTATCAGTCTAAAGTAGACTTTGCTTCCACTCAACAATGACTATGCTTCCTTGGGACGTTAATGACCTGCAATCTATGTACTAAAAGTTTATCATAGTTTATTTTTTTTCAGTTCCTATTTGTGTTGGTGTGGGGTACTAGGTGGGATGCAGAAAATTATTAGCAAGTAGGCATACAAGTATCTGTCCCATACTCTTTAAACATACAGTCTGCTATTAAATACGTGTAGTAAAAGATCACACAGCAAATAACAAGTGGTCATTAACAGAAGAACTATGAGGTCAGTCCTATGGTTTAATTAATTAAAATTTATGCTTATGACTTAGATCATCTATTTGTGTACTATGAAAAATAGAAAATTGATGTCTTTAAGAAATTTAAAGTAATACATTATTTAATTTGGTGCTATATCTTAGTCTTTATTATGTAGTTAGTGTGGAAATAATTACATTAATTACTTATGGTGCCCAGGAGGAAATAGTGAACTGTCTGCTGCAAGGTTAAGCATCTCTGGACTAGAGGATTTCAGATGCCCCATGCAACTGCCCTGTCCACACACTCCGTAATTCCGAGGCTATGTCTCCTTCTGCCCCTCACCTTTCACGGGAGGATGACAATTGCATTGCACTTAGAAAACAGGTATGCAAGAGGGGAAACAACAATAACTAGTTAAGATTAAAACTTGGAGAGGGGAGAAGTGTCATTTGTCATATATGCTATAAATATCTATTAAATATTTAGTGGAGTGAAAGTATTGTGGAAAGTTACATTCATAAACGTTGGATGGAGACTATTGGGAGATGAGATTTTACTACCAAGAGGCTGGGTGATGCAAAGGAAAGAGTAATGCCGAGGAGTTCAGAAAGACTTGGGTTTAACATTTGCTAGCGAGATTTCTGGGACAAGTTACGGTGCATCTCCAAGCCTTTAACTTCTCATCTTTACAGTCGGGAAGATAATCCTTGCTTTGTAAAATTACTATGAGGATTAAATGAGACAGCATTTGGAAGGCAACCTGCTCAAACTTGGTGTTCAAAAATATTAATTCTTTGTTGTTGTTGATGCTGAGTGCCCAGTTTTTATACATGCTTGGAAGTGGTCTGTATTTAATCTCTTCTCCTATCATTTTTCTCACTAAATGGGTATATCCCAATTATCATGGCAGCCACAATACTCACAGATGACTTGGAAAATGTGATGCCACACGAGAATAATCTCGCCAGAGTTATCTCCCCTCATGTCCTGAGTTGTTTCATCCTTTCTTCCTCCTATAAAGTGGACTTGGAACTTCCTACTCTGGGTTACAGCGAATAAAAAGCACTCTATGTAAGCATCAAAGCCAATTTAATCCTTGTTCAAGTCTCACAAGCCTCTTCTTGCACACAATAATCCTGCAGGACATCTCATTACTCACTGGGATAATTGCTTCAAATATCAAAAGCTGCATAATAAAATTAGAAAATCCTTATTTTAAGAAAGCTCACTCTGGCTATCCTGAAAAGGACAGACTCAGGAGGAGCATGTGGAGGTAGAGAGAATGGTTACTGGGCTGTTAGAACACTCTACGTGAAACTTAATGAAGTCCTGCACCAAGGCGGAAGACGCCAGAGAAATCTGAAGAAAATCTTATCAAACTTACTGGAACAGACTTAACGTAGGGAGAAGGTCAACCCTAGTAATAATCCTAAGAATTAAGTAAACCTGTGCGTTTCTGTATGTGGTGTGTGTAATAAATGAGAGTAGAAGGAATCATGAAATCATGCTGCCAAAGTAGGAATAAAGGTTTCTGTGGACTATAAATAGAGTTACACAGAGATTTCAGAGGAGCTGGCCTTTCATTTGTTAGTAATCCCCGAATGACTCACAGCCCAGCAAGGGCCCAGCGTCGCTGCTCTGAGAATCAAATGCTCTACTTTCTCAGCACAAACGCAAAATTGTAGCTCTATGAATACCCAAGAGATGTTGTCCTGACCTCCAAAAACAGCAGTCATGATTTATTGAGCACCTACTATGAACCAAATGCTTATGTGCCCTTATAACAAATTTACAAGTTGTAATTAATTCCATTTTCCAGATAATAAAATTGAAACTCCAAATGCTGGGGTGGCTTACTCAGGATTACACAATCAGTAAATGGCTAAACTGAATGAAAGATCAGCTTGTGTCTAATTGCAAAGCTGCTTCTCATTTCACACAACCATTCCTCCTCTATAAAGAATATATACATGTATTCAATTTCAAACAGCTACTGAAATTGCACAGAGGTAAATGTATTGAGTTGCAGCAATGTTGCCAATAATTATTCATTGAAAAATACATATGGTCACACCATACCCTGTACACAAATGTTCATCATAGCTTCATCATAATAGCAAAACACTGGAGATGAACCAGCTGTCCTTTATTGAGTGAATGGGTAAACAAACTGGTACAACCATGCATACAATGGAATACTACTCAGCAATGAAAAGCAATGGACAGTTGGTACATGCAACAACTTATATGAGTTGCTGAGGAATTATGCTGAGTGATAAAAGCCAATCTGAAAGGTCACATACTGTGTGATTCCATTTCGTCATTCTTGAAATGACAAAATTATAGAAATGAAGAATAAATTATTGGTTTCCGGAGGTTAGAGACTGGGATGGGGATGGCAGGATGGAGGTGGATGTGGTTATAAAAGGATAACACAAGAGATCCTTGTGGTGACGGATGCACTAATCTACGCATGTGATCAAATTACCTAAAACTAAACACACACACACATGCACATACACTAAGAAGTAGAAATGAAACTGGGAAATCTGAATAAGACCTGTGGATTATATCAATACCAGTATCCTGGCTGTGATGCTATTTTATGCTATAATTTTGCAAGAGGTTAATATTAGAAGAACCTGTGAAAAGGATACACAAAATCTCCCAGTATTATTTCTTACAATCACATGTGACGATACCATTCAAAATAAAATGTTTAATTTAAAGAAGACAACAGACATTTATTGGGTGTTTGATGTTAATAACAATTAAAAATAATAACAGGAAGAATTTTTAAATGTATGTACAATCAAAAATGTGCTTTTAAAAATATATTAAAAATATTGTTTTGCATTATACAAGTAATTTAGGATCATTCAGAACAATTAGAAATTTTAGAATCACAATAACCAAAAACACCTACCGTTTGACTGCCCAATAACGATATTTCGATATACATCCTCTTAGACAATTTTCTATACACTTTATACACTTTTTCTTTATAAAAATTTTATTATTCAGTTTTATAATCAAGAATTTTCAGTTAATAATTATTGGCAACATTGCTGCAACTTAATACATTTACCTCTATTGTATAATTTCAGTAGCTGTTTGATATTTCTCTGGCATAAACACCCAAAAGTGCAATTGCTGGGTCATATGGTAATTGTATGTTTCGTTTTATAAAAAGCTGCCAAACAGTTTTCCAGATTGACTGTAACACCTTATATTCCCACCAGTAATGTATGAGAGTTCAGTTTCTCAGAAGTATTTGGTGGTGTCACATTTTTATTTCAGCCATTCTGATAGGGTGTATACTGATATATCATTGTGGTTTTCAAACTACAAAGCTAATCAAATTACAATGTTCAATGCTAGCAGAGGATAGAAAAGATTAGTCCTTTCACACAGTGCTTTTAGTCAGGTTAATTCCATTTGACATGGTAAATCCACTTCTTGGAATCTGCCCTACAAGGAAAGAGATTTTTCTCATTTCAAAATCACAAAGTCACCTTCTGATTATTTAGTGTTCCAGAACAATTTGCCAATAGTTAAGGACAGCTCAGGTCACAAAGATGTTGGCCTCTTTTTTAGTGCAAATGAAGAAAGTAAAGAAATAAGAAATTAGCTTTCTGGTCCAAGGGTCAGCATCCTTAGGTCAGTCTACGTGAAGCTGTCATACGGATAGATCTGAGCTGGGTGTAGCGAGCAGTCAGGTTTCTTTGAGCCCACAAGCATGAAGACCAGACCCAGGGCCTTGAAAAGTTTTCCAGAATAATAATGGTCAGTTCAGAGACTCAGCAATGAGCCTCTCTCCTGTGGAATACTCAGCAGCTATGCAGACATTCAAGGGCAACCTGTGCAAGAATTATGCTAGTTTACAGGTGAATATTTCAGGTGGAGAACATTGATAGCCATAGATATGACCACAGTATTTACTTCAAAAACCAAAAACCAACCAAACAAATAAAAAACTTCAAGACATAAAGGTCTGGAGTTTTTTAAATGGAAACTCTTCTTCCTAATATTATCTCAGATTTAATTCCTAAAAATCCTTAAGATTTTGTTAGGTGTAAAATCAATGACCTGAACACAGAGATTATCAGCAGGGTCAAAGTTACTTCTCCCTGAGAAAGAATCCAGAAGCCTCTCTCATTTACTTTAAGCAGGATTAAAAGAAAAATTAAGACCTTCAAAATTCATTCTCTCTTCTCGCCCCACACAACACATGCACGCCCACACACATACACACAAATGGAGGCAGACGAAATATTAATTTACTCCCATTGGAATTAAAGTGCTTTTCTTACCTTGAGCATCAAATATATTCAACCCACAATTAGATTTAAGACATATAATTGTGTGTTTATGAATGAAGGAAAAGCCATTAGACAAACATTGCTTTATTGGTTTTCTCTATATTATTAGTAAAATCAGTTACTAATCCTTGAAGATTATTCAATAATTGTTTCCAAAACATTTAAAGGAAAATTCATGAGATGATAAGTTCTTCATGATCAGTGTCTAAGTATCATTGCTTCTACATTTAGCTCATTACTTTTAGCGCTTCGTATGTGCCAAACACTTTTTTTTCATTTTTTAAAAATAATCTTTGTATGCATTAATCCTTTTAATCCATATAATCATGTTTTAGGTACTAAAATCAGCTTTTCTGAAGAGGAATAATAACTTTTCACATAACTTGTCTAAAGTCTTGTAGCTAGAATGGATGGAGCCAGTCAGAATCCAGACCCAGCCAGGCCCGCTAATAACCACTGGGTTCACTGGCTCCCTGTGCCCAGAACCTTCTAGATACTTGACACTTGCTAGATAACCATGTGCCCTCTGATTCTTGATAAATATAAAACTGTCATTTCTCCAATTTCTAAAATATCTTTCCTCTACCAAGGATATGGGCATCACAGCAAATGAGGATTAGTAATCAACGCTAAGGAAAGTGAAGGGTGACTGAAGGAAGTCTGTCCTAGAACTCGGGCCCAGGTCTGCCCCCTATGGGTGTGTGACTTACAGCTGCAGAGGCTGCCCAGCTAAGGGGGTGAAGGATGGAATCCAGCTCTGCTCAGCCTGAGTAAATGAGAGGAAGGGGCACCGTACGTGGAGCTTCTGTACCCAGAAGGCACCTTTTTGAATTGGCAAACTGAGAAGTTTATAAAATTCACCCAAAGGTCCAGTTCCACGTGTGCTGGTAAGAAGCTCCTGTCCCACTTTCAAGTATGCCCCAAACTCTGAGGGATCTTGGACAAGCCTGCTTATTATTTATTTATTTATTTTTAAAATGTACTCTTTTCTTTTTTTTTTTTAATTAATTAATTTATTTTTGGCTGTGTTGGGTCTTCGTTTCTGTGCGAGGGCCTTCTCTAGTTGCGGCAAGTGGGGGCCACTCTTCATCGCGGTGCGCGGGCCTCTCACTATCGTGGCCTCTCTTGTTGCGGAGCACAGGCTCCAGACGCGCAGGCTCAGTAGTTGTGGCTCACGGGCCTAGTCGCTCCGCGGCATGTGGGATCCTCCCAGACCAGGGCTCGAACCCGTGTCCCCTGCATTGGCAGGCAGACTCTCAACCACTGCGCCACCGGGGAAGCCCCCTGCTTATTTATTTTTAACCTCCTCTTCCCTCCTCCCTTAGGCTGCTTGGGGACCTAAGCACATGATTCTAGTAACTCCTTTTGAACTTATGGAATGTGCTTTATCTTTTTTTTTTTTAGCTTTGTTGAGGTATAATTGGTGAATAAAAATTATATATTTTAAGGTTTATAAACTCGATGTTTTTATACATCTATACATTGTAAAATGATTACCACAATCAAGCACCTTACATAGTTAGCATTTGCTCTTTTTATATCTTTTTGGATGCAAAGCTTGAATTCTGTCTATATAGTCTTTTAGGACAGGTTGACACACTGAGGAACTTTCAGCTTTCAATATATAACCATTTTTAGTCCCTGAAGGCAAAAAGAAAAAAAGAAAAGAAAAGAAAAAGGAAAGGAAAGAAACCATGGAATGAAGACCATACTTTGTCTTCAACTGGGGTCTGACCCATGAAGGGTAAAAGCCTAAAATTTCAGAGCATTAGTTTACTTGCATTTTACAGAAGCAAATTCTCCCTTAATGAAAATTCTCCAAGAACTGAAAAAAACTGAAAAGAACATAAACTGCATCTTAAGAAGGTTGATGTGTGACTTGAGGGCTTAGCAACACATCCACCATAAAACGATTTTATGTTGTCCTTAAGTCCCTCATATTAAATATGGCACCTCTAATAGTAATACAGGTAAATTTGAGGTTGATTTTGAATTGAAGAAAATTGGAAGGATATTTGGTGGAATCATTATGTTGTCAAGAATTCTTCACATTCTCAACAATTTGGAGGCTAATTATTCTGCTCTATGATTGTTCGGACTTTGCATTTTGCATTTTCCTGTAGCCCTTCTCTTTTAACCACCTCATTAGTGTTTTCTCTGAAGGATAGCAGGGGAATGAAAAGGACACTCTACTCGGCCTTGTGGGCAATGAAGATGGAGCTACTGACCCTCATAAGATTCCGGCCTGGTCCGGGATTATAGATGCCTGTGATCAGCACAGAATCCCCCTAGCTGTGAACTGACGGTGTACTATAAGCATTTAAATGGAAACACCATTCATTATAAATGCATAAGCATATGTTTTATTAAACCATGTTCCATTTTCTCTTAATAAACGCCTATAATATGCATAATCATTAAAAATACATATGTCTTTAAAGCCTCTACTTCTGCTTCCTTCTTTCCTCTGTATCTCCTTTTCCCTTAGGTTACTAAGGCTTGTACTGGGTTGAACAGAGTCCTGCAAAAATTTATGTCCACCTGGAAAATGTGAATGTGACCTATTTGGAAATAGGACATTTGCTGATATAATCAATTTAAGATGAGGTCCTATGGTGGCCCCTGAATTCAATGGTTGGTGCTCTTCTGAAAACAGAGATTTGAAGACACAGAGGACACATGGGGAAGATCACATGAAGACAGAGGCAGAGGTTGGAGCTATGTTCCCACAAGCCAAGAACTCCAATGATTGCCAGTAACCACTGGAAGCTAGAGGAGGCAAAGAAGGACCCTTCCCTAGAGGCTTTGGAGACAGCATGACCTTACCAAAACCTCGATTTTAAACATTTAGCCTCCGTGACTGTAAAAGAATAAATTTCTGTTGTTTAAGCCATCCAGTTTGTGGTATTTTGTTATGGAATTCTAGGAAGCTAACGCAGATAGTATCTAGAGATTTCCCCCTGGGCACAAGAGTCTTTGAGACCATGGAGGTGCCATTGTCAAACCTGGGAAAGGTAAGATGCAAAGAAATAAATTGATGAACACAGAGAGGAGGGCTCTACTTTTGAACTGGGTGGATGCAGCCCCATATGTTGGGCTGTATTTCCACCCTCCTTAGCACTGTTTTTCTATGTTCTAATTGTTGGTGAACTTGATTGTCTCCTAAACTGTGAGCCCTAAAAAGCAGTGTCAAAATTTGATTTACAACTGCTTTATCGCCAGTACCCTGTATAGTACCTAACAGACAGTAATTGCTCAATAAATATATGTGGGAAGAATGAAAGAAGGAAGGGAAGGAAGGAGGGAGAAAGGGAACAAAGCCAAGCTCTCTTAGAATGAAGTTGAATTATTCCTTCTATTGAATTGATTTCCAAAACTATTAATGATGTCAGGAAAACCTGGAAATTCACTACTATGTTCACACACTTACCAATGAGTAATTCAACCTTTTATTCTAAAATATAATTTACCATTTGTGGTAATGAATCATTAAATTTTGCATCATTTGTTATGCTCAGCTTTAGAAAAAGGAAATAATAATAGAGTTTTTGTATTAATAGGGACTCTAGAAATAACCGTTTCTACCCTATTATTGTATAAATGAGAAAATACAGGCCCGGAGAGATGAAGTGGCAGGATCCAGGTTTCCTAACTCCCGGCTTTGTGTCTTTCCTACTATATCACATTGTCTTCTAAGGCATAGAAGGTGATGGGTAAGACAGTCTTCATTTACAAGAATATAACTTCTAACCCTATGTCATCCCACAATGCAAAAAACTGAATCCGAATAGAAGCAGACTTCTTAAAGTAAAGCTTTTCTCTCTCTCTCTCTTTTTTTTTTTTTTTTTATCACTGACAGGTCATCAGAATGAAAAACAACAAAATGGTATTTTTCCTTGTCTCAAGTACTCTCACACGGGGCCATGAATTAAGGCAAGGCCAACTTCCATCACTCAGTTTCCTCATCAGAATATGGCAATACTTCACTCTCCTTTAGTTGCTAATTTCATCCTTAAAATATTGCTGAGAACCAAATGAAACAGTGCCTGTGAATGCTCTGTAAAAATATTTTATACATGTTCTCAGACTCTTGTTATCCAAACATTCCCCTGGTCTCCAACCAGCCTCCCCTCAATCAGCCCCTTGTTGATTGCAGCACACGCTTCATTTTTGGGAACCGTCTCTCCTTCTATTTCTTTATCCTCACCAATGAAAACATCCCTGGTGGTGTTCAGCTAAATGTCACGTCAAGCTAATTCAGTCTTATTGTTTTTCTAATTTAGAACAAAAATAAATGTTAGTTCATTGTGGCAAGCAAACATTCTTCTGACAAAGAGACCAGTGTCTCAGACAAGGCCTGGCAGGATTTTAAAATTTTACAAAAGAAGTCGCTGCATAGACAGACGACTTGATTTCAACGAGGGGATTGTCAAAGTTGACTCCTTTGAAAGAAAAATAATAATGGAATTCATTCTGCAAATAAAAACACATCCAAACTTTATTCTTTGCATCAAAAATATCCCTAAAAATTCATCAGGGGTCAAATGTATTTTGATCAGCTTGCCTTTTAGTATGCTCCAATAGTGGCCCCATAAATTTCTTCTGTTTACTGATAAACAGCCATAATTTAAATAACATTGGGATTCATTTCCCAGGCATTTTATTAGCTTCTCTGAATTGATTAATGCTTCATAAAGTCTGCTTGAGGGAAAAAAAAGACAATGATTGTGTATTTTTTTTTAATTTCAATGTTATGACTTTACAGATTTACAGCACAGTGCCATCTGTTGGACTAAGTGTGCTTTTTCAGCACGAGTCAAACTTAAAACCATTCACTCTGTTGGCCTCAAGAGAGCCACCAATTATTCAAAAAGAATATTCAATTTGAGCACAGCTTAAAGCTCCATGAAGAATATGGAGCCATAGGTAGCAAAGAAATATGCTGTTATATTATTATGTTATAATTATGCGTTATTATGCTGTTATATTGAGATACTGCTTTATCAAAGAAAGCATTGTAGCAAGATTTCCTGATTTTGGATTTTTATACTCTCTTGAGAAATATATAGTTAGATAATCAAAGGAAATGGAGTTTGTGATAATGCAGACTCCCCCAATACTCCAGAAATACCAAGGAGATGTTTGCTCTGTGCTTCCTTTGAGACTTGTAATGACACACTTTGTAGCACACATAGCCACAGACAACAGTGGGCAGTTACCATCTGCTTGCATGTCTGTCTGCATTATACTGTGGATTTAGGAGGTCAGGGAGCTTTTCAGATCTATGTTCCAGTATTAAGATTGGCAGAGCATTGGTTTCCAGAATGTGGGGAGAGTATCATAGGAACATAGTTTTCAGACCTCTCTGCCTCATCAGCATATTATCCTTCCTGCCTCACATGAAGAAAAGTGCCCATTGGTATAAAGAGTGACATATTCAAAGGAGGCAACTATTACAGATCAAATTTGGACAGTGTTTAATGCCATCCTGATCTAGAAGTCTTAGTTCTAATTTCATAGCTACAGAATGAATTTAAAACATTCAATCCACTGTTGTTATCTCCCTTGCAAATATTACATTATTTTTCTGTTTTATACTTGTCTTAAATATTCACATGTGGTCAGAGTGTGTTAAAGGAAGGGTCTTCATTTGAGAACATTGGTCCAGAGGAGATCATTTTCCAGATCTTTTTCATTGGTAAAATCTCTTATACTAGATTTGCCTGTAAATATCTTGAATTCATAAATAGTCCTTTCTCTTCTTTATAAAAGAAATCCATATGCCTTATCTACTATAAGTTTTAATATGGTGATTTGCCTAGGATGTGAAAGGTCTTATAAACCTCTATGTTTAGGGGTGGAATGGAATGGGGGATATAAAACTCAGTAATAGAAATGTATCTTCACATTTCTGAATTCAGATATATGGTAGCCTGGTGTAGAAATACTAATAATGTTCATTTATGTTTTTCTTCTACTCCAACTTGTGAGCTTTCTTTTCAAAGAAAATATTCCTTTTAAAGGAGGGACTCTTGAAAACAAAACAAAAAGAAACCTTTTAAGAAATATTTAACATTAAAACAGTATTTTTTTCATTAATTTACACCTAAGAAGTTCTTTCCAGCTATTCTTTTTTTAAAATTTATTTTATCGAAGCATAGTTGACTTACAATGTTGTGTTAATTTCTTCTATACAGCAATGTTATTCAATTATAAAGATAATATACATTCTTCTTCATATTCTTTTCCATTATGGTTTATCACAGGATATTATATATAGTTCCCTGTGCTATACAGTAGGACCTTGTTGTTTATTCATCGTATGTATACTAATTTGCATCTGCTAATCCCCTTGGCAACCACAAGTCTGTTCTCTATGTCTGTGAGTCTGTTTCTGTTTGGTACATATGTTCATTTGTGTCATATTTTAGATTCCACATCTAAGTGATACCATATGTTATTTGTCTTTCTCTGTCTAGCTTACTTCACTTAGTGTGATCATCTCTAGGTCTATCCATGGTTGCTGCAAATGGTATGATTTCATTCATTTTTTATGGCTGAGTAGTATTCCATTGTATGTATATACCACATCTTCTTTATCCATTCATCTGTTGATGGACATTTAGGTTGTTTCCATGTCTTGGCTATTGTGGATAGTGCTGCTGTGAACATAGGGGTGCATGTTTCATTTTGAATTATAGTTTTGTCTGGCTATATGTCCAGGAGTAGGATTGCTGGATCATATGGCAACTCTATTTTTCATTTTTTGAGGAATCTCCATACTGTTTTCCATACTGGCTGCACCAATTTACATTCCCACCAACAATGTAGGAGGGTTCCTTTTTCTCCACACCCTCTCCAACATTTTTTTATTTGTAGATATTTTTTAATGATGGTCATTCTGACCAGTGTGAGGTGGTACCTCACTGTAGTTTTGATTTGCGTTTCCCTAATAATTAGCGATGTTGAGCATATTTTCATGTGCCTGTTAGCCATCTGCATGTCTTCTTTGGAGAAATGTCTATTTAAGTTTTTGCCCATTTTTTGATTGGGTTGTCCAGCTATTCTTAAGATTCAGCCCTTGGACCAGTCATTATTTGAAAAGATTATTCCTATGAGCTGGCAAAGCAGGAATATTTTAATCACGAGGATTTTTAAAATGTAACCAGAATGTTCCCTGGGACTACCAAATTTGTATATTATATCAGATAATACCCAAGGATAAATTTTATATGTTATTATTTTCACATTCACTGTGTATTATTCAACAAGGTAGTCATAAGCAATTTGTCAACTCATACCATAAAACTGTTATTCCTATCATAATTAATCCTCATCTTATTTACTTTTAAATATGATCACTTTTTCTACCTCCAAAAAAGATAATAGGATAGTTGTCAGGTGATTAGTTTTTGCTATATGCCTTTTTATATTAAATAAAATTTTCAATAAGGTTTTATTTCACTAATGATATATTTCCACTTTACTTTCATAGTTATCAAGTTTTGAAATATACATCATTTTAACTGTGCACTATTGATAATGACAATAATAATAATTCTTTAACTCAATTCAGAGGAATTTTATAATATATGGGATCTCTGTTAACAAAACAAATATAAACAGAGTTATAGATACAGAGAACAAACAGGTGTTTGTTAGTAAGGAAGGCAGTAGGGGGAGGAGAGAAATAGGTGAGGGAGACTAAAAGGTACAAACTTCTAGTGGCAAAATAAATGCGTCATGGGTATGAAATGTATAGTATGGGGAATATAGTCAAGAAAAAATCCAATTAAATGGCAACAGTATATGAAATGGAGATATATGCTGAAAACTCTCAAAAAAAATCACTCAGAGATTGGAAAATACAATAATGGCTCTCATGTAGTTTACCTTTGATGTTGATAAATATTGTTCATGTTCCAGATATGAGTTTTTCAGGTACTTTGTGAAAATTAATAAAATTATAATTATATAAGAATTGATATATGCATGAGAATAAACACAAATATATAAATTTATATGCATTTATTTTTTATTTAAAATAGTTAAAGGAACTCACCATTTAACTATGAACATACTGTTTTAAATTATGAATTACAGTAGTATCAAGAACTTTCACCTTCCTTTATCTGCCTTTCCTAGTTCATCCACTTACAGCCTCCCTTCCCAAACACAATCAAAATTCTAAATTTTGTGTGTGAGATTTATAAAAGTTTAATCATGCTGCGTTCTACAAAATACAATGATCAGAAAAGAAAAGCATGTTCCTGATCATTCTCTTCAAGGGTTTTCTCCATCTTAACGTCTCGTGTGCTGAATAACTCTCTGTCCATTGTAATCCTATTCTATTAACATTTTCTTGTGGTATAATAAAAGAAGACAAAACTCAATAGCCCCAACTCAAAAGGATGGCCTGAGTCCATGTTGGTTGGCAACAAAATGACCATCGCTTTGAGTGTTTTAGTTTTCAGTTTCACATCACCCATTTGCTGAATGATTATAGAAATAGAAGAGATATCTAAGGAAAGATGAGTTGTTAATTTAATATTTTATAATTAAAAGTTAGTATATGTTTGTTATTTTAAAATTATAAAGGTAAGAATTTAATTACAATTATAATTTAAAGAGAAGAAAATGGATAAATCCATAATCTCCCCTTTCCAGTTACTATTCATATGTCTCTATATTAACCTTGTAAACAGCCTTGAATTTAGCCTTCCATCCATTTTTAGGTAAATGTGCATAAACCATTTTAGGATTCTTTAAAGCATAGTTGGTGACAAAAAAAAAAAAAAACAACAGCAACAGGTATGAGCAACAGTGCATCAGAGATTCTAGAGGTACAGGAACTAAGCACACTAAGAGGTGTGCTTCTGCTATGTTACAGGTGCTATTTTAAGTATTCTAATGGCAATAGCTCATTTAATCTTTAAAAAAAGCAAACAAGCTAGATACTGTCAGTTTCTTTTTGTGGAATTGAACAAATTTAAGTTATTTCCCAGGGTTAAACAGTTTGTCTCTGTGCTAGAACCAAGACTTAAATCTATGTCTATCTCTAAAATCTTGGTTTCTTCCAAGGACTCAGAAGGAAGAGTACTCTACAAACACTATGCTTGGATGGAAGAGGTGGCCACCTTTTTTTTTTAACATCTGTATTGGAGTATAATTGCTTTACAATGGTGTGTTAGTTTCTGCTGTATAACAAAGTGAATCAGCTATACATATACATATATCCCCGTATCCCCTCCCTCTTGCATCTCCCTCCCACTCTCCCTATCCTACCCCTCTAGGTGGTCACAAAGCACCGAGCTGACCTCCCTGTACTATGTGGCTGCTTCCCACTAGCTATCTATTTTACATTCGGTAGTGTATATATGTCCATGCCACTCTCTCACTTCGTCCCAGCTTACCCTTCCCCCTCCCCGTGTCCTCAAGTCCATTCTCTACGTCTGCGTCTTTATTCCTGTCCTGCCCCTAAGTTCTTCAGAACCATTTTTTTTTAGATTCCATATATATGTGGTATCGAGGTGGCCGCTTTTTGAAAGGAGGGTGGAGAGAAAAGAAAGACATTTGTGATCATTGCCTTTTGAAGTGCCTGTCAGTTTTCTCAACGAAATAGAATTATTCAGTGTGACAATAAATCCATTAAGTTGGATCATAGTGGCCTCTTCTGGTGAAAAATGAGAATATCAGAAATCGTCATTAAAAATTATAAATAATTATTAAATATAAATTTTAAATAAATTATGCATAATTAATTTCTACATATTTTCAAATTAAACTGCCTTGTGAATACTAATTTAAAACGTGATAGTTTGTATAGTAGCTCCTTCTGGGATGGTTTTCCTATATGTCATCCAAATGTATTATGTTACAAGGAAAGCATATTACACGGGAGAAACACAAAGATGGGTCCTATCAGTGCTGCTATCTTAGGTAAATTTCTAATTCTTTCTAGGCCTCAGTTTCTGAGAAATAAGGAATATTGTGATAACAAAAGCAAGAGCTATCACAACTACTACTATACTTGATGATCATGGTATACAAACAAATATCACGCATGTTATCATAATGATTCTCATAACAATCCTGTGAAATTCACAGGGTGAAGTTACAGATCCCAAATTATATAAGAGGATACTAAGACTAACATAGATTCCATATTTTGATAAGTATATCTCTTAGTAGTGAATCCAAGTTGTAAACCAAAATCTCCTCATTCGAAGTTGAGTGGACCTTCTGCTACAGAAGAGTATTTGTGAAGAGGTAGTGGGTCCCATCAGTCTCTGCCTGTGAAAACCTTTGTCAACTCGAGTTTACTATGTTTACTATCATGATACACTCGACAACGTCAGGGTAGAAAAATTACTCAGTCCAGTGGTTTTCAAAATGTATATCTCTGTTGAGCCTTCATACTCTTCTCATAAATAAGAAGTAATTAAATGACAAAATTCCAGTCCCCTGCCCCGTGTTAACTTTGTTTCAGACAGAGTACAGTCAGGGAATAGACACCACACAATAATTTGAACAGGGCATGTTTAACATCAAGAATTATTATTTAGAAACAACGGATTCATTTTAAATGGTAAAGAGAACTCTAAATAACCTAGATGTGAGGAAGAATATGCAAGGAAAAAAATAAACTTGGACGTGGGGAGCCCTCGCCAAGCATGGGATTTAGACCTTGTTGGAGAAGCTGTGGTTAAAACTCCTTATGGAGAAGGTCACTTGGTTGTCCTGGGCCAGAGCTGGTCCACTGCTGCTGAATCAAGGCTGGTGGGCAAGAAACCACAGCTTGCAGTGGCATGCAGGAAACACCCTTCCATGTTGCAGGTGTGTGGGAAGCCAAGAATTGCAGTTGGGCATGGCAAGCAGGAGATAGCCCTCTGGGATGCAAGCAAGCCCAGTGTGGGAAGCCAACAGCTGGAGTACCTGTGAGACTCATTGGCAATTTACCATAAGATTCTGAAGTTTAACGTGAAGTCCTTGAAGGTGTGGGCAAAACTTAATTGGGGTAAACATCACTGCATCTCCCCAGATATGTCAGTGGCTTCCATGAAAAGAACAAGAAGAATAAATTAAAAGTTACCTTAACCAGAAAAAGAAATCCCTTCCTCCTGCAATGTCTCTTCAGCAGTCACTCTCTACTGAAAAATCGGAATGCCATGTTTGATGCTAAAGTGGAATGCTTACAGGGTCCAGCCCCATTATCACAGAGCAGGTAATGAAGGACATATTTGGAGCTGAAAGGCAGTAAATTGATAAATAGTACAGGCTTCAACCAGAACAGTTCAATTCTCATAGGTTTTATATGTTAGGGGACAAAAGAAGTTCTGCTTGACCAAAAGAGAGAGAGGGATATATATATATATCGAGAGAGAGAGATTCCACTAATTTAAAAAATGTGTTGGAAACTACCAATGTTATTAAATCTGCTCTACTTCGTAGATTAGAAAATTGAGGTCCAGAGAGGGAAAATAGAATAAGCTGGGGCGCACTGTCTGTTAAAGGCAGATCAAGGGTTAGAACCCAAATTTCCAAACGTATAATCCCTAAACTTCAGTTAAGGCTTTACCATATTATTCATATGGCCTCTCTGACCATACAGCAAAGATAAAGATACACTTTAGTAAGCGTGTGTCTGGACAGTGTTAGGCCTTATGGCTAGACTATCATATTAAATATAAGGCCAACTAGAGGAATTAGGTAACTGACGCTACAATATGGATGATCCTTGAAAACATTTACCCAAATTACTAAAAGAAGCTAGTCATGTCCACCAATGGATGAATGGATATACATATATATGTACATATATATATATATTTATACACACACACACACAAGGGAATACTACTGAGCCATAAAAAGGAATGAAATCTTGCCATTTGTGACATGGATGTACCTTGAGAGTATCATGCTTAGTGAAATAAGTCAGAGAAGGACAAATACCATATGATTTCACTTATATGTGGAATCTAAAACACAAAGCAAACAAACAAAATAAAACTCATAGATACAGAGAACAGATCGATGGTTGCCAGAGGGGAGGGGGTTTGGGGAGGTGAGTGAAACTGGTGAAGGGAATCAAGAGGTACAGACTTCCAGTTATAAAATAAATAATTTATGAGGATGTAATGCACAGTATGGTGACTATAGTCTATAATATTTTATTGAAAATTTGAAAGTTACTAACAAAGTAAATTTTAAAAGTTCTCATCACAAGAAAAGAATTGTAATTTTGTATGGTGACAGATGTAACTAGACTTATAGTGGAGATCATTTCACAATGTATACAAATATCGAATCATTATATCATACACTTGGAACTAATATAATGTAATATGCCAATTATATTTTAATAAAAAGAGAAGCTAGTTTGCAAAGGACCACATATTGTACGGTGTTACTAATATGAAATATTGAGACTAGGCAAATCTATAGACACAGAAAGCATATTAGTGGTTCTCTAGGGAGAAATGCTGCTATTATAAAACATATTCTAAGATCGGGCCTTGGCAGTTTAGTTGTGGTAGAATGTTGAGAATTGACAGACCCTGAGTAAATAACCTGAGTGTTACCAGGTGAAAGTGAACAGCTCAGTAGAGACTGTGTGGCTGCAAACCATCCGGGCTTCAGCCAGGGATCCCTGGCACTGGCGTCCCACCGCCCTCAGTCAGGCAGAAGCTGAGTTTCACTTGAGACTAAATGATGGGACCTTCTGGTATCAGACAATCTGGTTACTGAGTCCATTCTTAAGGGTTATCTCAGAGTTTCTGCATTTTTGGCAAGATGGAGCTATATAATTTGGGTAGTAAGGGAAATGTGATATTGACACACGTTGGCAGGGTCAGGAACATGGTAGCAACTCATATTATTTGTAGTCCTCGTAAGAATCCTCCAATGCATATTATGTGTCTTTTACAATTTAAGAAATTGAGACTTGTACAGGTTAATAAATAGTCCAAAGTGTCCAGGCTAATAAGTAGAGACATGTGCACTGAAATCCAGCCTTACGAAGATCAAGTCTATTCTAAGGGGTCCAGGTTGTTCTATGGGATCTTTAATGTTTATGGATATTGAGGTTCTCGAAAAATTATTGTAGTCCCATGCCTTGGGCAACATTTCAAAATTTCTTGCTCTATCGTATAATATCACTTATATGTGGAATCTGGAAAAAAATGATACAGATGAACTTATTTGCAAAGCAGAAATAAAGACACAGGCGTAGAGAATGGACATATGGATACCAGGTGGGGAAGGAGGGGGTGGGATGAATTGGGAGATTGGCATTGACATATATACACTACTATGTATAAAACACATAACTAATGAGAACCTACTACATAGCACTCAGTGCTCTGTGGTGACCTAAAGGAGAAGGAAATTCAAAAAAGAGGGGATGTATGTATACGTATAGCTGATTCACTTTGCTGTACAGCGGAAACTAACACAACACTGTAAAGCAACTATAATCCAATAAAAATTTTTAAAAATTTCTTGCTGTTGTATTTATCAGCAATACTCCAAGAACCCCTGAGTGCTTCAGAATAACTATTTTATTAAACTCACTTATTATTGGTAAGTTCATTTTATAGCACAAATTTCAGTTGTTGCAGTTCTAGACCAATCACGCATGTTCAGTCTTCCTCCGAATGTGAGGATAAACACCCAGATTACTTGGTGCTTCATATTTAGGAGGATTGCAAGTGTTGCTCTGACACAACAAAGTGGATATTGACTGAACGTCTTGTGGCACAAATAAGGTTTCCTTTCCTGTTCACATGCAACCACACTTCTATAATCAAGGGGACAGCAAATGGACATTAAACAAAAATGCATGAAGCACACATAGGTAACATTTAACACAAATGTTATTTTTAAAATGGAATCTCTTTTAGCCCTTTGAGAATTGCAGTGCAATTCTTTGCTTCTCCTCTTATTTTGAGAACATGTCCAGACTGTCAACATAGTAGAAGAGAAGGGTCACTTGGAAATGCCCTGAAAGTCAGAGCTTGTGCCACTGAGCTTGTGGCCTCTGCTTTTTAGAGCCAGCACAGCTGATTCTTCAGAAAAGATTCTCGAGTTTCATTTAAGTAAATGGAGTTGAAAAAAATCCATTAAAAAAATACTTTCAAGATCAAATTACTTCAATTTCTGTTTACACTGGGTAAAATTTTTATGGTTTTGGCTTAAAACAAAGTGAGACAAGTCAGCAGCCTATACTAGGCTTATTAGTAAAGCTATGATCCCTGGTTTTCCACTTTCAGCTCTAAATCAATGTGCCCCACCCCCCAGAAGTAAAGGGCTTGTTTTTTTTCTAATTGTGGGTGTTTATCTACTCTTTCCCTCCTGTCTTCCCTTTGACCTGACCGGAGGGGGCTCTGACTTTGAACAGGCTGACAACGTGCTGAAGGTAACTTTGTCAGGGAATGTTTCCAGTTTTGCAAAGTGGAGAATAATACTTCCCATCAGTACTTCCAGTTAAGCATTTCCAACATTCTGCTCTGTTTCTCAGCTGTCAATGTTGATGTCTTCCATCATACAGCTGATGTGAAACCTCTTTGAGGAACTCTTACTGGATGTCCAAATTGGACTCATTGTCTTTCACTGTTTTCGTCATAACTGGCAATGCTTTTTACGAAAATTCTGATTAAGCTGAATTGCAGTTTCCTATCCATCTGTCATCCCCATCACTAAATTGTAGATTGTTGAGTGAAAGGATGAGCCTTGTACACAGAGTAGGCCCTTAATAACTCTCGTAGAATATATAAAATTAACTAGCAATGTGTGCGTTAAAAAAGCATTGGTACTGTTTCAAAGTATCCTTAACACAAGCTGATAAATGAAGTAGCCTCTTCCCACGCGTGGGTCTGTTTTGATGAAAACCAGGTCCAACAGCCATGGCTCATGTAATATCCGCAGATAAACTAAGGAAGCTCAAAGGCAGAAGAACTAATGGAGAAATTAGATCTAGTTATAAACTGTATCTTTTAGTTCCTGTCTTAGCCTTTGGTAACCTCTCATATCTATTCTATGGTGGCACAATTGTCACCTCCTCCTGAGCGTTTCCTGAACTTGGCAGGCTGAACACCCATAGTTCTCTGAATTCAGCTGACCCAAAACAACTTTTAATGATTGACTCACTGTGCAAAATAAAGAATTCTCAGTGTGGTTTAGTATAGCTTATGTAATAATTGCCCTTCTATAGCTGTGTAGGCTGTTTCACTGGAATTGTTAGAATTCTTAAAATGAAAATTTCTTCTTTTGGTGATAATCCTTCTTCTTTTCATGTAAAATGATCCCTTACATTATCCACTTAAAAGAGTCTGTGATTTCACTTAATAATTCTCTATGTCTCTACAGGATCTTAATTCTCTTAAATATTCATTTTTTTTCCTGTCTATTCAAATGACAATTTCAAATAATCTTTTTTTTCTCTTTGTGTATTAAGCTTTTGGTGCCAAATCCTTTGATTTTACACTCTGCTGGCTCAGCTCCATTTCTCAATCCCCCAGGGGTTGACAGGATGAGGCTTTGGAATCTCACTAACTAAACGGCCTCACACACCCCCGCTCACTCAGTGAGTGTACCCCTCCCAATTTCCAGGTAATATATGAGCGTCCCCTGTCACCCACCTGTAGTGCCACCCGTACTCCCTGAAGTTCTATCTTATTTCCCACCACATGTTTCTCTCCTGTTAAGGCCAGTTCAGTCTACCTCACCTAAAGGAGTCCAAGAGAGTAGCTCCATGCTCTCTTGAAGCTAGTCGTTTTGACAATCCATGACGTCTGCCTTTGTCTTCTTCTTCTTCTGAGCACAAACAGAAAAGGGAAATGGCATATCCCACTGAAGTTGCCACAGTGCTGGTGACCAACATAAGGGCTACTGTTGACATAACCATCAATGTCCATGCCCCTGATCCCCAAAGGGAGGGCTCTTGTGTCTGGCCAAGGCTGCTATCACCTAATTGCCGCAGAAACTGCTAGGATGCACTCACAATTTTCTAGATCTTTACCTTCTACTTACTTTTTCATCACAACCCTACCTGGAATTTAAGTACAGTTCCCTAGGGACTAAGAAATGGACAATTTTAAGAAACAGACAAGGAAGCACCTCCTAATTATACATACTCTTCAAAGTAATGTACTATCCTTGAAATAATCTTGAGCACTTGAATGCTCACTTCCTTAGTCCCAGAAAGCTTCCTACGCTTCCCCAAAACAGACTCTAGGCTCCCCCAACAAATCAGACTTGAAAACACACCCTGCCATGCCTGAATGTAGCAGTAAACTAGGTGAGGTTGAACTTTAAACCCATGTTTTTTTAAAATACCTTGATTTCCTCTTTTGCATTTGCCCAATGGCTAGTGGTTTCTTGAAGCCACAGCCCTAGCTTGTGTCCTTCGTTATTTCACACGTAAACTGTAGGTCCTACCCTTTCATCAACCCCACAGCAGCGCGGAGGTTGCTACACAGAGCAGGCAACTCTCAGGCAGGAGCCTGCAGTTAATCACAGTGTCATTGATCCACAGTTGGTTGTATGAGTGAAGAGCTGGGAACTCCGTCTTTTTTAATGAGGTCCGATCTAGGCCATGTCATATACATTAGTTACAGCAGTAGAGCCATTAAGGAACAGAACATGTAGGAATATTTTCTCAATGGCCCCTGAAGGACAACTGGAGACCTTCATTTTCAAGATTATATTGATAATTAACCAACAAAAAACCTAATCCTGGGGAGGTGCCAGACCTTTTTAAACCATTTGAGGCAACAAAAGAAAGCTCTAATTCCAGACAAGAAGAAAGACTAAGCTTCAAGTATGAAAAAGAGCAGGGACTCAGAATCAGACATTCCTAAATCTTTACCTTGTGTCTACAACTATAAAGTGATCTTAATGATACTGTCACCATCAATGAACCATAATTTCATCATTTGTAAAATGATAATTATTTGCAGGACTGTTCTAAATAATTCAGATGATAAATATAAAGTAACCTGCATAGTTCCCATACCATGGAATATATTCAACAACTAGAACGTATTATTTTTAAGACTTTATTATTATTCTCTAGCCAATGCTCACTAGCCATTAAAATATCCCTAAGAAAATTTCCATTAGAATTATAGAATACTGAAAAAATATTGAAAAAATGGTGCTAGCAATCACTTAGTCCAGTGAGTTGAGGGAATTTACACATCTGCCATCCATGAAAGATGCCTGAATGTCAATTGCACATCGATCTAGTTTTTAATTGAAATCAGGGAGACAAAACTGAATCAATAATAAGTACCGTATGATTCCAACTGTATACAATTCTGGAAAAGACAAAACTATGGAGTGAGAATGAATAAATTAGCAGCAATTGTTTTTTGTTCTTTCCAAAAGTAATGTTTATTGAACAATTACTATGGGCATTTTGTCCCGGGAAGAGAACTGAAAGAAGAATAATGATTCCTTGGCCAAGTGGGTTTTAACCCACAACTTCTGAGGGCGAGGTCCATGCTCACTTTTCTTTCATCACACAGTGGGCCCTTTCTAACCAGTTCTAGGACATGTTCCTTCTCTCCTTACTCAGCAATATGCCTCAGGCCATTGCCTTTCAGCTAGATCTTGTTTTCTTCCTCCAGAAACACAAAATACAAGAGCAATGGCAAAAGGGCAGAAATAAGTTAATAGCAAATTACTCAGAGTAACCCCTGGGAAGAGCAATGTTTATAGATCGTTAATAAAGAGACTTGCTAAGGATTATAAGACAAATCAGTAGTCAAAGTCTATTTCTTTTAATGACATAGTTTCAATTGTGAAATCCAACTGAGTGACTTCCTTACTTTTGACAATAATCATCTATTTCTGTATGTCATAGCTATTTTGTTTATATGTTCAGCTGGATTTAGTTAGGACTGGAGAAGTATGATTTCCTTCCTTCCTTCCTTTTTTCTTTCTTTCTTTCCCTTCTTTCCTTTCCCCCTTTCTTCTTTCCTTCCTTCCTTTCCTCCCTCCTTCTCTCTCTCCGTCCCTTCCTTCCTTCTAAAATTGCTCCTCACAGTTTCTTAATTCTCAGTAAGTTCACAGACTTAATGTCACATCTAGCATAAGCCAAGAACGTGTGTTACCTCCCAGTGTCTCATTAAGTGATGAAGCATTGACTGAAAGGAAGGGGAATTCTTACGTTTTCAGAAGTGACATATGGGAAAAGAACCTTGAGACAGGAGTGCCTGTATATACACCCCTATGCGTGCTGGCTCCGTGGGCCAGTGATGACTTTGCATTGATTCTGAATTACACAGGAAAGTTGCATCGGTTACTGCCTAGGGATCCACTCTCACCCCTGGGAAAGACAGAGCTGGGATTCTACTCACAATACATGCTCTTTAGTGGACAAAAAATGTTTTGTATGTAAGTAAGCCTAAACTTCTAATCTAAGCTTCTTTTTAGACAGATAATGAAATTGAGGCCTCCTGAGAGAAAATGGCTTGCTTAGGGCCACAGTACCTTGAGTTTTAATATTTATAAAAATATTAAACTAGAACAAAGGTCCCCTGGGAGATCCCAGTACCCTACTGCAGTTACTTTTCATGCAGTGACCAGAACGATAAAGGGGCAAACCCTCTTCATTGCTCCCAAATTGAATCATTAACAGCAACACTTATCACCTCGCTTTCTGGCTTGCTTTGTCCAAAAGACAAGAATGCTGGGATGAAATTGGATAAAAGTCAAGGGATCCCAGTTCTAATGTATCATCACTACCTTGTTCTCTTAATATCTGAAAGGTTACTTTTCCCCTCTTATTAAGAATCTAAAATATGTCATCACCTCATTGTGGTCACTTTCCTTAAAGCTGAGTTGTGCTTTCAGAGGGGCTGGCTGGATGATATTGTGAGTATAGACAGTGGCTGCCTTCAAAATTATTCCTTTCCATCCTACCTTCTCCCTGCACACCTGGAATAGTGTGATAGGATCATTCCTATGTGATTTGACTATCATGTCCTTTCAGGAAAGCCCCTCTCCAACAGGCAGCTGTGGTCCTCATTGCAAACTTATGTGATGGGTCATCTTCTAGGCCCCGCAGTCACTCATACATGCCTGGCATTAAGAATGGATATAATTGAGATTCCTAAAACGATACTCGCCACATCAGTTAAAGGGGTTTTCACTATACTCTACTGAAAGCAAAGATACTGAAGGGTATTCAGTAGATAGGCAAAATGAATTAGCATTTTAAAAACATTCTTCTTTAAATTAAGACCTGTAAAAAGGACAGGTATATGGCTGGACACAGAGTAATAGTGAAAGCTCAGATTTACAATAATGAGGCCTGGACTACATCAGTAGGTAAGAAACTTTTTCAAAAATGCTAAGAAGGAATGCTTGAAGATTTGGATATCAAATAGAGGTATGGAGAGAAGGAGAGAAGGTTTAGAAGGGGAGAAACTCGAATTAATGGTGAATTGTCTTAAAGTAAGACATGTCCCCTCTTTGGCACTCAACATAGTAAACACAATAGTTAAGTGATTGATACATTGACATTAAATCAGAAACACATGTATAATACTTTCACCTACCTTCACCCAGACTTTTAAAGAGCAACAGACAGCATCATTGTTATCACTTAAACTTGTTATCTCTTTGATGATTACTTAAGTTTTTCACAAATAGATTTTAGGAGACGAAAGTTTAAAGCAAAAGAGAAAAATGTTACAGTGAAATATAGACATTCATGAACAGAAGATGTACAGAGACATGTAGTATGAGATGAACCATGGCATTCAGGATATGCTGAGACCAGATTGTGGGATGCCTTGACTGTCATACTTAGTGGCTTGGATTTGGTAGGGAATGGGACATGATTTAGGGGTTTTAAAAGAAGAGTGATGACATAAAGTGATTCAGAAAGAACACAATGATTGCAGCTGCTTGTTGAAGGATTGATTTGAAACACTAAGACCCAAAATAGAGATACTGTTAGGAGAAGTGTAAGAAATAGGGGGAAATATCAGAGATTTAATTAGATAGCGAACCGCCGCATTAAAATAGGTCTTCACTGCTGCTGACTCCTTCAGATAACATGTATCATTTTTATCATAAAGAGAGCTCATAAGGCTAATTAGAGTTTCTTATGTGCCTGGCACTACGTTCTCAAACAAATTAATTCATTTTATGTCCACAAAAACCATATGAACAAAATTCTCTTACTAGCCCTCTTGTACAGATGGAGAGACTGAGTCAGAGAATGGTTAGGTAGCTCTTCCAGTGTCATACATCTGGGAAGTGGCAGACCTGGGATTCAGGTCCAGGTTGATCAGGCTCCAGGGTCTGTCCTGTGCAAGCTCATCCAAAGAGGCTCATTCTCTAGATTTTACTAAGGATACAGATGGAGGTAGCCTTCTTTCTTGTTTAGACCCTTTCTTGAATAGACCCTTCATCTATTCCTTTGGTGTCTAATTCACTAAATGTGGAGGGGAAGATGGTCTCTCTCCCATCCCCACACTGAGTCTATTGGTTTTCAGGATTCTTGAACTGACTGAGGTTAGAGACAGTTTGACTTGGTAGGTTCAGATTCTTAAATAATGTTTCCACTCTACTCTCTTGAGCTTACACTGACTGTAACTGCCTCGTGTTACTCAGTATAATTGATGCAATTTACATGAATGTCAGCCCAAAAGAATATTATATTGTTACCTTATTGTAAATGCTTAGAATCAACCTTAAATATCTTTCATTTTAGAGAACTATTATCTTCCCTTAAACTAAAACATCTAATCAAGAGATTTTGACCTCTGAGACTTGGTTCCACATTTGTAATATGTTTACATCATGGGCATTTTCTACCGTAAATCTGTCCTGCATGGGAAATCCTACAGGTAGAAAGGAGCCAAACTCTCTATAAAAATAAATCAATCGTTTTTGACTATTCTTCTTTAAAAATGTATTCAGAATACACTCTGAGCTCCTCTCACCTGACTAAACAGGAAGTGGATTTTCAGAATAACCCTCTTCCATAGGACCAAGTCAGGTCAGCACCAGAAAGAGCTTGTCTAATTAAAGGACCACAGGGGTCCACCTGCTGCCTCTGATCTGAAGCACACTCATAGTTTGTCTGAACTCTATTCCAAGTTGAGGCCAAATTGAAAATAATAAAACTCATCTGAAAATAGCTTCTCAGATCCTCCTCCCTTTTTTTCTCTCTCTCTCTTCCATTAAGTATTCTAGTCCTAGGGGATTTCAGTTCTAAAAGAAAGGCCAGGATAGCTTAGAAAGCACACCCTAATGTAAAGAGTAGAAAGATTTATATGACAGGAAAACAAGCTCAGATAACGGATAGAAAATGAAGATTAGTGTGCAGGTGAGAGGACTTGATTATAAAACCCCTGCCCTATCAGATCAGGCATCTAGCATAGAAATGGCTAAGCAATGGTAGAGAAAAGTGAGATAAACCATTCTGTGAGAAAGCAAGGAAACTATAATTACTATCTATAATTTTTCATGACCCTTAAAATATTGAAAAACCTTAAATGCAAGAGAGTTGGTAATCACAACAAAAAGAAACTTCTTATCTAAATCTCTCATAGCCAGCCTCTTATATAGAAATATGAATATGCCTTATTAAAAAGTTATGAAAGTATAAATACTTCTACTCACTTAAAAATTAAACCTGATGTAGAAGAATTTTGAATAATCATCTCTGCTGATATGTTTGAATCAGCATTCCAGTTATAAAAAATGCAAGTTCACTTACAGTTTATAGAAATGGTAAAAGTCAAAGTTCACTTGATGATATTAGGGTGTTAACAGTACAAAACAATGTACAGTATTTTCATGCACCAAAATGCGATTTCAATCTTGAAAGTTGAACGCTAAGATCCTTGGGCCCTGTGTTTCTGAGTGGTGTGTTGGTTGGTATGTACGGGGGGGGAAAAGGGGGTTGTATATATAATTATAGTATGGAATGAATAATAAGAAGAAGAATAATTACTATTTTTAGAATGTACTATGTGACAGACACTGTGCTCATCGCTTTACATGCTTCAGTTTACCCAAAGAGCAATGAAAATAGACTTCTGTGCCATCTCTAATATTTTAGCCTAGACATTGGCAAACATTTGCAGTGATAGAACACTAACTGCAGAAACTGAATATCGGTCTATACCAAAGACATCTGCTTGTTTCTCAAACACAAAGCTAGCTTAACACTTAAGGAAGGGTAATAAAACAAAGAGATTAAACTTTAAAAATGTGATTTCAAATCTTAGCTATGTCAGTTCTTACCTATACTATTGAGAAAGTCATTATTAACTTCCTGGGCCCTCAAATATCTAATGTGGGTCATGATACCTGCCCTGTGAATCTCACTGATACATTTTAAAGTAGAAATTAAATGATGTTTATGAAATTTCTTTGAAAATTATAAAATACCAGAAAATAAAATTATCATTTTTTTCTGTATCTATAAACCTCTCTGATTTGCTAGTGCTGTGTAAATAGATACAATTGGCTCAACATCTAGAGCAAACTTCTGGTGTTTATTAAAATTTGCATTATGACGAAGTATGGAAGCAAACAGCCAGCAGCATCTCAACTTGCCGTCTTCTCAGTGACTTGAAATTGCAAAGATTTTTACATCATGCTCATGCAGAGAAAACACATAGAAGGAACCACACCCGTTATGTCTGCTGCACAAGACCCATTTATTTTTTCGTGATTCTGCAATGTGCAGTGGGCCATTCTTCTTCTGGTCTCACCTGAGGTCACTCCTGCTGTTGTCATCATCTGAGGGTTCAGCTGGGGTCGGGGAGTGGGGGAGATGATCCAAGATGGCCTTAATCATATGGTACTTCAGCTGCAATGGCTATAATAACTGGGGCCTCTCTATCCACATGGTCTCTCTAGTAAGAGAGTGGGACTTCTGTATATCATGGTGCAGGACTTCAAGGGGGTGAAAATGGAAGGTGCAAGGCCTAGAGGTCATATAGTATCAACATCAGTCACAGGGCCAGATCAGATTCCAGGGCAGGGGAAGACTCCACCTCTTGATGGGAGGGAGGCAAGACCACATCACAAAAGAGCATGCAGGAAGCCAGGGATTACTAGGTCACCTTTGAAAATGTCTTCCTCGCTAGTTTAGTCCCTTGTGCAAGCTATGGGTGATCTCGGCCAGAGAACCCTCCTTTCTGTGGTCAGGGCTCACTGTGACACAGGGGAACTGTGCTGTTCTAACACAGACAGGAGAGGTACAGTCATCCATCCTCATTACACTCATCCTCACTGATGAAAATTCTATTGCCTGCTTTTTGGGGAAGTGATTCTGGCTCCTTTCCATTGCAAAAAACTAGCAGAGACTGAATGTGACAAGGAACACTGCCTCCTCTCCTTGGGATAAAAAATTAAAAACTAAAAAAAACAAAACAAGAACAATGTAAACAGCCCTCTAATATTAATTCACACCTTTTCTTTTCCCTCACATACTTGTTCAGTAAATATCTTTATACCAGATGAATGGGACACCCATGGAAGAAAAAAGTTTGGGGAGAGAAAATTATGGTTTATACATGTTGGGTTAAAAATAATTGCAAAACATCCAAGTAGATAACTTGATATGAAGGGGATCTCTGATGTTTTATGTTTTTATTTAAAACTTGCTGGGCTTCCCTGGTGGCGCAGTGGTTAAGAATCCGCCTGCCAATGCAGGGGACACGAGTTCGAGCCCTGGTCTGGGAAGATCCCACATGCCGTGGAGCAACTAAGCCCATGTGCCACAACTACTGAGCCTGTGCTCTAGAGCCCACGAGCGACAATTACTGAGCCCACGTGCCACAACTCCTGAAGCCCGCACACCTAGAGCCTGTGCTCCGCAACAAGAGAGGTCACTGCAATGAGAAGCCCGTGCACTGCAACGAAGAGTAGCCCCCGCTCACCGCAACTAGAGAAAGCCTGCGCACAGCAACAAAGACCCAATGCAGCCAAAAATAAATAGATTTTTAAAAAAAGAAAAATTATTTTGTGAACAAACATGTGAAGCATCAGAAGTAAAGGTATCTTATTTCACAATTTTGCCTGAAATCAACACTATCTATAAACTTAATTTAAAGGGCATGCCTGCCACCACTGCTGTAATTTTTCCCCCCAGTGAACAAGCAGAGATAGCATGAAATGGCTGTAAAACCCCAGGGAAAATACATATGAACATTAAAAGGTAAATAAAGATAAATCCTCAAAAGATACGACTCATAGGAGATGCTGTTCATATTTTGCTATTAAGACATTGCTCTTTTCCTGTTATTTGCATTTTTCCTATGATTTCAGCAATCGGTAGAGATTACAGGCAATATCTTATCAGTTAATGACAGAACATCTGGATCCTATCTCCCCTGATGCATTTTAATCAGGTCATTGAAAGGAAACTCAGCAGCTGAAAGCTATCCGTTTTCTTTGGGATAATTGCACAATGTAATTAAAAGTATTTTATCAGCAGTCCATGGCAGAAGAGAGAAGTTCTATGCATGTGGCCTCATGGATGTGAATTGCCAGCATTTTTAACACTTGTGGAACTTGTCTTATAAATCATTACCTCATACTCTAAGACACCATTAGCTTTTTGGTGCTCATGCTTGCTGGCTAGTCAGTGAAAAGACTTCCAGAAAGGCTCTAACTTTCAGAATCATAAATCCCAGGCAGTGTCACTTGCATTGAGGACACTCATGCAGTGCAAGTGTCTGTGGACAGAACCCATGCCCTCTATTCATCAACCCTCAAAGTCACACTAAGATAAAGACACATCTAGAAAACATCACACTTCCCACAAGGTGCGGGGAGGGTTCATGAGATTTGAAGTCAAAAGAGTAGAATTCTCTTTATAGCTGCACCGGTAGCTACATAAATTGAGAAATTATTTGCATTTCTGGACCCAGTTTCTTCATATGGCAAACAGGTCTATAAATTAAATACCTAATTTACAGAATTATGTCCTATGCAGAAAGTAAGGTGCCCTTGAAGCTTGCACATGTGCAGCAATAAAAGATACCTGTTAGCAAATTTATTAATTTCCCTAATGTGTTGTATGCTTGGCCTTTATTCACTGTTTTAAACTGAGGTATAATTTGTATATAAAAAACAGTACAGATCTTAAGAGTTCAGATGAATGAGTTTCGCAATTTTATGTGCTCATGGTAACCTCCAAAGGAAACACAGTGTAGAACTTCCACCCATGCCGGAAATTCCCTTGGGCCCCTTTCCAAGCAATTCCAGCTGCCTGCTTCCTAAGAGTGGCAATCACTTCTGATTTCTGCATTGCCTGTTCTTGGTCTTCAAATAAATTGAATTATACCATATGTATTCTTTTCGTCTGTTTATTTTTGCTCTCTCCATATTTTTTGAGATCCATCCAAGCAGCTGTTGACTCTTTTCATTAGTATTTGATTCCATGAATATACCACAATTTGTCTATTATACTGTTGGTAGACAGTTGGGTTGCTTGTAGTTTGAGACTATTAGGAACATTCTTGAATAAGTCTTTTCGGGTACCTGTTTCATTTCCCTTGGGAAAATATCTAGGAGAGAAAATGCTGGGTAGGAAGGCAGTTGCATGTATGATTTATAAGAAACTACCAAAAGTTCTTCCATAGGGCTCATGACGTGTCGCACACCCAGCGGGAAGATGCAGTTGCTGTATATGTTTGGTGACATTTGGTGTTGTGTTGTAGTCAAACTAGAGATGTGGAATGGACCCCCTGTCCCATCCAACATTGGTTCAGATGTCAAGACCGATGGCATCAGACAGACACCAAAAGGTATGAAAAGATTTATTACTGACAGAATGAGCTTTCCTGGGGAGGGCACAGCAGCCTCCCAAGTAGATCTGTGAGTCTGATTATTTTAGGTACGTCATGTAAGTGTAATCATGCAGTATTTGTCCTCCTGTGACTGATTTATTTCACTTAGTATGTCCTCCAGGTTAATCCACTTTGTCACAAATGGCAGGATTCCCTTCTTTTTTAAGGCTGAGTAATATTCCACTGTATGTATATTACAAATTTCTTTATTCATTCATTCATTCATGGTCATTTAGGCTGTATCCATATATTAACTATTGTGCATAATGCTGCAATGAACATGGGAGTTCAAATATCTCTTCAAGATCCTGATTTCATTTTTTTTAGTGAATTTCAATAGAACTGTGTTCAAATGTACTGATACTTTCTCATATTAAGGCTGCTAATTAACCCACCAAATGAGTTCTTCATTTCTAATTTCTGATTATTTTTTCCATTTCAAGTGTTTTTACTTTATTAATTTTCATGGATCAGCTGAAATCACCTATCTCTTTACTCATACTGTCTTCCTTTCCCACTCTGTTAACATAATTATCATTGCTACTTTAAAGTCATTGATAATTCTTACATTGGGGCCATCTCTGGTCCTGTTTCTAGTGACTATTTTTTATCTTAAGGATAGGTTATATTTTTCAACTCTTTGCTTTCTCCTAGTTTATAATTGTGTGCTAGAGATTCTATATGAAAGAACAATAGGGACCTGAAGAAAATAATATTTATCCTCCAAAGAAGGACATGACTCTTCTTCTGTCAGGTTGCCAATATGGAGGCTGAGTGGATCCAACCTGCAGTTAAGATAGGTCTGGGCTTTGTTGCAGTTTTGTTTAGTTCTCAACTTGCTTCAAATATGTTTAAGGCAGAATTAAAACTTTACATTCAACATGTCTTTGGAAATTGCACCCTGACAAGATCCTAAAGATTTCTTGATTTTTTCCCTACCGTAGCCATTAGCTTTCGAAACTCAGGAAACACTTTCTCCTCTCTGTATCCTGCCTGCCAGTTGTTGAGTTGTAGTTTCTTGCTCCTCCTCTCCTGCTCTAGCTTTCCATGCAGGGAGATCTCTCTGTTAATCCTGCTTCCCTGCACCCTAGGGAATCTCTCCCCTCATTACTATCCTACAGTCTAACAAACAGTTGAACTATTTTCTGACTTGGAAATTTCATTGCTCCATAATCTATACATCCAGTTCTGAATTTGTTAGAGGGAGGAATAATGTCTGTCCGGTGAAGATCAGATTGAACAAAGAAAAGTGCCTTGAGATGTGTAGGGTTACACACAAGCAGGGTCATATTCCCATTATATGCGACACAACCTAATGCCAGTATCTGCTCCTCAAGGAAAGCCTTCTAACACCAAAGAAACTGCTCAGAATGCTTTTCTCCCCCCAGATACCAGAACACTGTGATGGTAGCAGGAATGTCAAAACCAATTTTTCACTGTTGGGGAATTTATTTCCAGCCTTCTGTCTCTATGTTCAGAGTAATACATAATTGTGATTTATTTTAAAGGCTTTTTTTGAGATTCTGTCACAGGCAATTTGCTTATGGTACCTTCTCCATTTTTGAAAAAATAAAAGTTAGTAATCGCTACCATTACAAATTAGGGCATTAAGACTCATGTCCAGTAGGTATAGAAGATCCAGCCTTTAACTGAAAGTCCCAATAACTCCGTATCGTGTGTCCTTTCTAAACACAGTACACAGATATTTTAGGGTTATACTACAAGATTGTTTCAACCTCTTCTTTCTGTCCTTTCATACTCCTTCAAGACTATAACATTCCCTTTAAAAATGGAGGTCCCTGTTTATGTCCATTTTAAGATAAATTTTATAATAATGCTTCTCTTTGCTAACTGTAGCTCTGTGAATAGAAAGCCATTTTTGTCCAAGTTCAGAGCTTTTTTTTTTTCTATTTTTCTATTTAAGTATATCTAAGTTCTTTCATTTTAAATTATCAGCACCATCTCTGACAGTTTATTAAAGGACTCTGTTTTGCTGGGGTATTCAATAGAGTTAATGTTTACCCGTGTAATCTATAATTCTGAGTGGATTTCCTCTACCATCTCCAGGATGCCATCTGGAATTGCTCTTTGTTCTCTGTCCCCAGGCAAGACATCTGCCAGTGACCTGTTTCCTCCATTCTAAGCTCCTATTTCCCCAAAAGCACTCTGGCTCATACGGAATTTAACCTCCACATGTGCACACCCCACAAGTGATTTTATCAGAAATAGAAAAGTTACATTTGAATAAAATGTAGTTTTCAAATAGTTTATCCTCACTCTTGCTCTGGTCTACTGCTTTTCTTTCTTAAATCATCAATTCCTTCTAAGCTCTGATAAAAATATCTAATTTGAATACTTTGTCAAGGAGCATAGAAATTCACATGGAAGCTGACCTAGTTCACTCCTATACTCTTTGATTGTGTGACAGGTGTCGGAACTCTCATGTAACCTTCCAGAGTCGGAATACTTGTGGATAGTCTGGCTTATTTATGTTTTGTTTTCTTTGCTTTATTGTGAATTTCTAAACAATATTCTTGGTTTCAGTGATTATGACTGAACTGAATTAGTCTATACAACTAGTTGGAGAATATTGAACATTTTTAGTTATTGTTGGTGTTTTTAGTCTTCTGTTTACTGATCAAGGAACTGGCACAGAATTTACTCAACAAGAACTTTTGGGCACATTTTATTCTGGCTTATCACCAGGAATGTGCATTATAATCATCAGTGGAGCTTTCGAAATCGTGTATTCCCCACCTCGAGCCCTAGAACACGTGATACACCATGTGGAGTTGAAGCCCAGGTTAAATCTATTGTGTTCTCATGAATGAGGATGAATAAGGACTACTACCCAGTGAAGCACGAGGCTGCTCTCAGCTCAGGGAATGCAGCAGCAAGCATGATAAAGTCTCAGCTCACAAGGGACCGGCAATCGGTGTTAGAAACAGGCACATAAATGTTCATCTTAAGTATAATGCGTAGCACATCTGACTGATTGGCGATTAGAGAATGCTTTCAAGAAAAAGTGACGTCTTAGCACAGTTCTGAGAAATAGGATCACCCAGCTGAAAACAGGACAAAGAACATTCCAGACAGAGGGAGCGGCATAAGCAAAGGCACAGAAGGGAGAGGAACCTCGAACATTTGAGGAACCTTAAGTAAAATTTGTTGATAGGAGAGGGTGATGAAGACAACGTCATGCAGGGTCTTGAAAACCACGTGTAGGATTCAGATTTCATCCTTATCACACAGAGCAGAGTTGTAAAATGTATAAATGTAAACCTGGTAACTAAACACACCTCACATGACTTACAAACTCTGAAGCTTTTGGCAAGTTGCTGAAACTCTCTAATCCTCGATTTTCTAATCTCTTAAATAAGACTAATAATACCAGCCTTTCATGTAGGTTGAGGACAAAATGCTATTACAAATAAGAAGTATTTCTTTCAGGACTTTTCTCCTAACAAAAGGCCATTCTCTGTCCATTTTCTTCTTCCTCTTATCTCTAACCATGAGCACTCGGGCTGTAGTCACCCGGTGGCTTGAAACCATAGCCCAGGAAAGAGTAAGGCAAGGACACAGCAACCATTAGTATGCTGAAGCCGCAAGGAATTATAATCACATAGCCAAACATGACATTTATGCTGTGCTTGGGAGATGTTTAGAGATAGATGGTACCAGGCTTATTAATTAGCATCAGGATGTGAGGTTTTGGTGGGTGTCTCTGTGACTCTTGGTCTTTTCTTCATGGTTATAAAATGATGGCTGTATAGCAGTTTCATGAGGGGTAGGAAGGGGCAGCAGAGGAAAACAAGTGTGTGTAGCCCTTTTCCCCACAAATTTTTAGTCTATGAAGAAAGAAAATTTTAACAAGAAGAACTGAAAAGATGGACCTTTATATCCCACTGTTTAGCCAGCTCACCTCATCCTTAGCTGAGAGAACTGGGATTACAAGAATGGTTTCTACTAAACACAGATATTAGGACTGGGTGAAGCACCTTCCTTCCTTCTATTCATGTCCTGCTACTCGTCTGATATCTGAGCAAAATCAGGTTTCTGTTAGCAAAGAAGAAAATGAAAAATGGCTCCTAGTAAGCAAACAGCAATATCTATCAGGATTAGAGCATAAAGAAAGTCCAGAGGGAGTTATACGTGGCAGGGTCGGCAAGGAGCAGTGAGCGAAGGTCTTAATAAGCAGAAATCAAGTCTAAGTAGGGACTCGACAAGGACCATCTTATTCTGGGGAGATGGGAGAGAGACTGCAAAAATCTTCAGAAACCCAGGGCAAGGAGGCCAGGAGTTACACAGAGCTAACTATTATAGAAAATATGTCTAACAACAAAGTAGAAGAAACATGAAATAGGGCTACGGAACTGACATTTAAATAAACCCCAAATATCCACCCAGATTTGCAGGTTGGTTACTACCTTTTTGCTTGAAACCTGCTTGGAAGCTAATACAGGGCAAGGGTACCTGCTAGCGCCCTCTGCAACCCAGAGCTGGCATATTGAAAACCGCCACGTACCTTGCCCGACATGCTAACAGACTACAAATGTCTTTAAATAGAAAAACGTTTAAACTGAAGCCAAGAAGTTTGAAAAAAACAAACCCTCAACCCTACAACCACTTTATTGAGAACAAATAATAAAAGTTTTAAGATTTCCACTGACAAAAGATAGCTGTAAGGAAGATCATTTTAAAATGCCTTCTGGCTGAGTAATATTTCACATACTTTCTTAAATTTTTCAAGGTGAGTCATCTTCCTTGATATCCTCAGTTATGAGGAAAGAGGTGCATAATCCTTGAGTAAACACTAGTGGTCTGACCCAGTAGACAATGGTTATAGCAGCAGCAACGACCAGAGTAGAAAAAAAAATTTGTCAGTCTGTTGTTTTCTTGGAACAAGACCTGGAGTGTGTGTGTGTGTGTGTGAGAGAGAGAGAGAGAGAGAGAGAGAGAAAGAGAGAGAGAGAGAGAGATTGATGACCTATTGAGTGCCTACCATGTGTGAGGCACGTGCGGGATGTATTATATACATCATCTAGCATCATCTCTAATCCTCTTCACAATCCTGTGAAGTCAATTCCATTATCCCTACTTTACAGAGGAGGAAATGCATTCAAAGAGCTTGAGAACTTTCCATCAAATCTGATAGCCAGCAGCATAACAGAGCATCAGATCCGTCTAGGGCTGGAGCCCATGTACTTTCTACAGAAACCCAATTAGTGCTGGGCACAGGCTTGGGATTTATAGTGATGGAATATGCGGGTGTCTGACAGATTAAGCCAGTGCAAACCACAGTCCCACCAACCAGACCAGCCAGGCTGGGATGCTTTCATTCTAAAGAGTGACCTTTTCCAGCCCTGCATCCCTCTCCCATCTTCCACAGAGAGAAATAAGAACTCATTCTGTATCTGGGTGACGCCTGCATTATTTATCTAAAAGAGACTTTCTTCAATAAATTCCACACCTGCCTCCGCCCTTTTTTCATTCTCCTTTTGCACCCCAGTAACTACTGTGATTTGGGGATGTTACAGGAAGTTAAAGCTAGATTGATGTGAACTTAGTCAAGTGCCTAAATAATCTAATAAAAGTTTCTCCATGGGATCCATCTGGCAAAATTAGGATTTATTTAGTTATGGAACCAAAATATTTGATCTATAATACCAGTTAGGTAAATACACTGGTATATAGTATATAGAATAGTATGGTAATATAGTATAGACTATATAGTAAATGTATATATATATATATATATATATATATATATATTTAAAACACTATTTCTGACTAACTAGCTAGTTTGGACACATATTATCAAATGATATCAGACAATGAAAAAACTATCCTCTATTCCTTTGGTCTACTAATGTAATTGCTTCAAGAGCTGAACAGTTTTCTCTGTCAGATTGTTTCCAAAATCCTTTCCTTATTTAAAAATTAAAAATTAAGTTCATTAAGTTCACTAGCCTAGTCTCCTGCCACCTGTTCAGAATTCAGGTCCTAAACCTCTGAAGGTGTCCTCTCCAGAACCATACCAGAAAAGGAAAATTACTTTCGATCTATCACATAAAGATTAATCCACTATAGAGACTGTTCTTCTTTGATCTTCAGGATATACTAGACTACATTACTCAACCCAAATAATAGAGAGTGAAGATATACTAGTCTCCTGTTGGTTTTTTAAGAAAACCCATCCTACATTGCTAGTTTTGTTTATACACATTCCCATTCTAACTTGGTTCTGTTCTGATCTTTAAAGGTGTGTTCATTCCTTGTAGGTCTCAAGAGTGACAAAACTGAACCAGAATTAACTAAATACATTATCTGAAAAGATACCCTATTGTCAAATAGCACCCATAGAGTTTTATTATGTGATTTATAAGGAGTCATTCTGCCCAGGAATGCTGCTGGAGTGCATCAACCTACTTTATGAATGCTTTCTGATTCAGGACATCGCAGTGCTGGGCCTTCTCCCTCCAGCCTTTAAAAATCAGCTCTGGGGATCATTGGCAGAGCTGAGGGCCTGAGAGCTTTCCTTTGTAACCCACTAGTCAACCAGACCACCCCCATATGTGTCCGTAGGCCTTCTAATGCTGTGCCCTGGCCCTGCCTGCGAGAGTGTAGTCAGGGACTCCCCTCTTAAACTTTCCTGCATCTCACTGGTCCAGTATAGATGCTGCCTTAGGAATTGTGGAAGGAATGCTTTATTTACAGATAGGTGTTTCCAAACTGCCAATTATCAAACCATCACTATTGCAGGGCATTGAGGGATACTGGGCAGAGTTGGGGCTTTGGAGACACATAGATTGGCCTAGGTTAGAATCCTGAGATCAGCACCTTCTTTGGGGACCTGAGCCACTGAGGCTCTCTGAGCCATTCTTTACTCACTCGTGGGGATGACTAATAGCTACTTGATTAGGATTGTAGGAAGGCAATTCCAAAGTGTTTCCCCAAATTTCCAGATCATAAAATTCACCTGGAAAATCCACCCTGATTGAAGAGGATCTGGATTGTTCTCCAGAAGTTTTGAAAGCATGTTTAGGAAACATGAAAAGAGCATACAAATGTAAAACATTAAATGAATTTTAAAATGTGTATTCCTACTTTTTCATAGAACATTCAAAAATTATCAATGTTCAAAGATGAACGATATCTAAAAATGACAAATATTTTTTCCATTCATTCATCTATGTTGGCTCTTTAAAAGCCCTGAACATAACCAGTCTTTTCAAATCTCCTAGGGTAATTCTGATACCTGACCTAGACTCATTATTTTGGGAATCTTTAAGCCATCCATGCTTTAAGGTGACGAGCTGATTCTCTGAAATTCTACTTATTACAGACACTGTATTTTTACTCACCTAAATCATTTTATTAATTCCCATGAGACCAAACTCACAGGAAATGTCAAAAATACTCACAAATCTGGAAAAGGCCACACTTTAATCTATCTGACTTACTCCAGACAAAGCATATATATTTCTACTTCTTTGATATCCAGTTTTCCCTCAAGGTTAACAGCTTTTGAAGTATATTTGCCCACCAAAAAAAATCATTAAGGTGAAAACATTAGCATGAGTGTGATAAATATGCTTCCCAAGTGGAGATTCCCAGAGTTGAATTCAAGCTAATTCTGAAGGTTGCAGATTTTTAATAAAATGGCAGCATTTCCTTTTAATGAATTCACGTGAAGTTTCTGCCCCATGAATTTCCAATATCCCACTACCCCCACCACTGTGGGAAGTAAGTCTGACCCCTTGATTTAGGGTCAGGGTTGCCAGGAGCCCTCCTGACCCCTTAGCAGGAACCTTAGCAGGTGCACCCAGCCATCCTCATAGAGGACACCCTGAGCTTACTGGCCACCATGCTCGCTCCCCCACACTGATTCCTTTCATCTTGAATTATCTTTCTTCACTTTTTTTTTTATTGAAGTATAGTTGATTTCCAACACTGTGCTAGTTTCAGGTGTATGGCAATGTGATTTGGTTATACATATATGTGTGTGTATATATATATACACACACACTTTTTCAGATTCTTTTCCATTGTAGGTAACTACAAGATATTGAATATAGTTCCCTGTGCTCTACAGTCAGTCCTTGTTGTTCACCTATTTTATATATAGTACTGTGTTTCTTCACTTTTGATCTTCAGAATTCGAACCCTCTTCAAAGTCACCTCCCAAGCATTTCTGACCTTTCAAATATGCCTAGAGCCCCTGAGCCCACAGTATGTCCCTTTCCCTTGTGAGCTTCTGTAACATTCCCTGCACTTCTCACAGGAGAATCACCACCCTCTGGTCCATGTTCGACTTACTGGGTGAAAAGCCCATCCAGATGAAGCTCCCTGGGGTCTGGACACAGTGCTGTGCACCGCTGCCTTTCACAAACAGCAAGCCTGAAAATAAGCACAGCGATTTTGTTGTTGTGAATTAAAATCAGTGATAAAAAAATTAAATTATTGAGCTGTTTCAACCAGGCAGAGAACATCTCTGATTTACAATTGGCCGCTATGTGAATGCCGTTTTAAAATGTAATACTTGGGCCTCTTGGTCTTCATTTCTTTCTCTTTCTTAGAATAGACTTGCTTCCCCTCCCATTCTCTGAACTGTATATTTAGCGCCATTAATGAATCTTTCCAATTTCATGGACTCATCAGATGAGCCTTCCTTCGAGGGGTGTTTTCCAGAACTAAGTCCTTGGAGTTGCAGGGAAATTCTAAGAAGAATCACCAGGTGGCGCCAGAGCCACATTACCAGGCCGCCTAAAGGCTACTCCCAGCCGGACGGTGTTTGTCCTCAAGCACCTGATGAGTTTGTGCTTCCTCTCCATAGCTCCTTCCATCCGGGCTATTCCTGCAAATCATCTTGATCTTATCTATTCCTCATTACACCATACCTGCTCAATTTCAGCAGGCAGAACTAGGATTACCTTTTACCAGCTGCAGGAGCTGTTCCCCACTAGGATGAAAGAAGAGTTTCAGCGTTGCTGGCCAAGAAGCATTTATTGAGAGCCAGCTATGTGCTTGGCTCTGTTTTATGTCTTGATTTAAAATCTAGGATTTTGCTGTTGGGAAGGAATGTAGAGTTCTTGTGCTATCAGTGTTCCCAGCCGCTATTTAAGAAGGAGAGATACCGAGGCTCAGAGCAGAAATTTACCTAATGTCATTCAGAGAGTTAATAGCAGCAACTATATGAAAGACCAGACTTCTCGATTCCAATAGTGTCTCCTGAATGCTCAATATTACTCCAAAGCCACTAGACTATAAGCCATTTGAACATACAGATTAAGGCCTCTCTTCCAGGTCTCAGCACAAGCCAAAGCCTTTGTAGGTGCCCCAAGGTATGTGCCAATGGATGGATGAATAAACTGACTCTATTTCCTTTTATTCTGTTAGAAAAGGGTAATGATTTCGATCCATCACTCTCCACGTTTTATTTTCTTCAGGGGTATTTTGAATTTTAAATACCAACCTAAATTTTAAACTAAACAATGAAGCTTCCAAAATTTAAATAATCACATATTGGCAATCACATTTAAGTTGTTTATGTGCTTAGAAAGTTATGGATATGCTGAAAATCAGAAGTGTCATGGAGATGTTTCATTTTTAGAACACTGAGATATTTTGAATAGCATGATAAAACCATTACATGTAAAGATTCATTCATTTACTCACAAGCTCCGTGACATGTGGCTTCTGTGTGGTAAGCACTGCTCTAGTTCGAGGGATGCAGCAGGGAACAGGTAGACAGAACCTCTGCCTTCACACAAGTGCGTGCTGAGGGGAGGAGACAGATAGTAAACAATAACAAGTGAAATAATGTAGTTTGTCTGATAGAGAGCTCAGAGCTATGGAGAAGAAACAAAGGAGGGAAGGAGAACAGGAAGTACTTGAAAGGGGGGAGGGGCATTCTATTCTAAAGAGCTTGGCAAGGAAAGGCCTCACAGACATAAAGGGTACATGCAGGAAGGGCATTCCAGGTCAAAGGAATGGCAAGTGCAAACTATCCAAGGGAGGGGCATGCCTGGCCTATTGGAGAGGAGCAAGGAAGCCAGTGTTTCTGGAAGAATGTGAGCCAAGAGGAGAGGCAGCCAGAGATGACTATTACATCAGCTTTCCTGTTTTTTTTTTTTTTTTTTTTTTTAAAAACTGAGGAAGGGATACTTTGCTTTAGTCTCAACACCAGGTTAAACTTTTATGAAATAATTCATAGTTTTCCTTTTGCTACTGTGGAATGTACATAAAATGTCCAGGTTGCTAATCAAGCTTCAAGCCTTGGTAACAGGGAAATACTGTCATCTGAGAACCTCTAAAGATTGATTAATATCGAAATAATTTCCATCTCAGACTGAAAATTCAACCTGTCTCCTGGAGCTGACATCCAAGATTGATCACCCAAGCCAAGTTAATCATAACAAATGAAAATGTTGGGGCATCTATAATTAATTGCTGCCTAAATGAGAGTCCCACCTTTGCCAAAGACAGCCCCGGAACACATCAGGTCATTCATCTTTCAGTTTCTCATACTAGATTCATAATTTCATTGGCCTGCTGATTCCTCTCAGAACACACTACATGTCTTACACAATGATGTTTTTTTTTCCTTCGGTGTTTAAGAGTATTATATGTAAGATATATGCAATTAAAGGAAATTATGAGTCCTGCGATGATGAGTTTTTCTCTGCTGGCTAAGAACTGGTATTTAGAGATAATTTTGAAGTATATGATCTCTTTCCCACATTTTACCTTCCTGACCTTCCTCATAACACGGTGAATTAGGTATTTTTATCATCATTATTATGATTCATATTTTACGTGTGAAAAAGTGTGGTCAAGGTGTTTAAGAAGATTTTCAATCTTTTATTCCCTGTCAAACTGCCTGTTGTTGCAATTTGTTGGATACCTTTGTGACCGGCTTGGTCTCATTAACTGTTTCAAAACCAGCAAAGAGCTCTGTTCCAGCCACATAATAAGGACAAAATAAATGTCTGTTGGATGGAGTTGAATTTCTCTTTGTGACTGTCCTCTTCTCATTACTTGTTCCCTCATGTCCCTCCCTCAGAACTCAGCTCAGATGCCATTCATTCTGGGGACACGCCCCTGGCAGTTCTTCCTTCTTCAGGATAATTTGTCCCTCCATCCTCTGTGCTACCTCTGTACATTGTACATATATGTATCATCATTCTTTGCTACTAGAACTTCTGATTCTATTTATCTCAACAAGTACTCATTGAGAAAAAGGATTAGTAAGAGTCATCCATCACAAGCCCATAGCTAATATTACCTGATGGTGAAAAGCTAAAAGCTTTTCCTCTAAGACCAGGACTGAGACAAGGTTGTCCATCCTTGACAATTTTATTTAACATGGTACTGGAAGCCCTAGCCAGAGCAATTAGGCAAGAAAAAGATATAAAAATGCATCCAAATTGAAAAGGAACAAATAAATTATCTCTATTTGCTGATGATGTCATATTACATGTAAAAAACCCCAAAGACGCCACCAAAAAACTGTTAGAACTAATAAACATATTCATTAAAGTTGTACATATACAACTTTATACAATCTTCTATTATTCAGCCTTGAAATAGAAGGAAACCCTCCCATCTGTGACAATATTGATGAACCCCTAGGGCATTCTGTCAAGTGAAATAAGCCAGACAGAAGAAAACAAATACTGTACTATCTCCCTTACATGTGCAATCTGAAAAACAAAGAAAGTTGAACTCATAGAAACAGATAATAAAATGGTGGTTGCCAGAGTCTGGTGGAAGGGTGTGGGAGAAATAGGAAGAGGCTGGTAAAAAGGTACACACTTTCACGTATAAGATGAATAAGGTCTGAAGAGCTAATGTATAACATGGTGACTTAGTTGACGACATTGTATTGTATCACTGAAATTTCCTAAGAAAGTAGAATTTATGTTGTTCTCACAATAAAAAAAAAAATACGAGAAGTGATGGATGTATTAATCAACTTGATGGGAATCCTTTCATAATGTATACATATATCAAATCATCACATTGTACACTTTAAATATATTTGTCAAGTATACCTCCATAAAGTTTGAAAAAAGACTAGTAGAAGGAAAAATAAGTCATCCTTCATCTTGGGAGCCTACTAGAAGATTAAAAATAAACTGTGTGATAGACCCTGTAGGAGTTTCAGAGATGGAGGTGGGGAAAAGTCCACAGAAGTGGCCAATAGAGAAATGGAAAAAAATAACCTCTGCTCTTAAAGAGCTTGCAGTCTAACACGTTGGTAAGGTGTTAGTTAAAGCAAGTACACAGATGGAAGAAATAAGTGGTAAGTGCATAAAATAGACAGAAACAAATACTGTTAAAAGTCAAAGAATGGGGCGAGTAAACCTGGTTGTTGAGCTCAAGGAGATGTTGGTGGAGGAAAAGAGTATTTTGGATAAATTCTGAAGAATGAAAAGATCATCACTCTACAGAGATGTCATCTGAGAGCTGGGGGATGGGAGGTTGGTAAGGGAAGTCAAGGTCCAGGGAATAGGAAGGACAAGAGTATGGTGATGAGATTGTGAATGCAGGGCTGGGATGTAAATGGAGTCTGGTTATAACACTGAGGAAGAGAAAATATAAAAGGAGTCAAATTGAAAATGTGGTTTGCAACATTATCTGTCTATGTTCCTCCTGATTAAGGGACTATCTCTTCTAAAGTCAAAGGCAGGGATAACTGGGATTGCAGATGAGTGTTGTAGAAAGATAGAGATGTAACCAGCTTGGTGGGGATTCATTGGATCAAACTCCTAGAGGGGGCAGCACGCCACAAGTGGGAGAAATGGACCTGATTTGGGGAGCTCTGCAATAGAATCCTAGTCCTACCACTTAGTCTGTGGCCCTGAGCAGTCTCTGAGTCTGTTTCCATATTTGAGTGATGGAAATATTCACCCTTGCTATACACAATGATTCACTTTCTTAAGTGCTGATCTTCATAACAATCCAGCAGAATAAGAACTATTGCTGCCAGTTATACAGATGAAGTGGAGTTGTCTAGAGCGCACAGAGACTAGCGGTCCCACAATTTAACCTCCTCCGTGTGCTCTTGTATTTATTCACACAAACAAAATCAATTTGACATTCCCAAAGTCCCTTGAACATAGCATTGCCTTGCTCAGGAGGAACCCAGACTTGACTGCTACGTCTCTGAGCCTCAATCCCCCTCTGGAAGTGATGTTTTCTTCATTCTGTCAAGAAACTGGATGACACAGACACTTAGCACATAATTGACGATTGTCACTGGTATGAAGCAGATATCTACATGAAATGAATAGCTATAGAAGGATGTCTATGTTTATAATTGTATAATTATAATGTTCTATGTTTGTAGACTGTGTAAAAACTTTCACATGTTACGGTTGTTGACTGCATCAAACTTCTGGAGCTGGCAGCTACTTTGCATGTGTGACTTGCTCAAGTTCCCTCATAGGTTTCTTTGAGCTTTAAATGATGAATGTTTGCAGAGTTTATAGCACAGTCCTATAATGGAGTCAGTGCCCATCAGATGTTATTGTAGTTATTAGGATCACCACCTTTGTTGTCATTATTTTTTCTTCCTAATAGCCTGGTAGAGTCTCCAAGGCAGATGTGATTGTCCCAATTTTATAAAAGAGGGAACTATAAGGCTAGAAGGGAGAAATGGCTGCATTTAACAGATCTGCAACATGAACTTGGCTTTTACTTCATGATACAGTGGTCTTTCCTTTGCCATCATGCCTCAGCATATCCATGTTAGAAAATTCTTCCAGTTGGGAAAAAGTTTGGCAGAAAGAAAAGTTTATAAGCTGACTCATTTAAATGGAGAGATTGGAAAAATATTATTGTTCCTTTTGCATGTTACATTCTTGCCAGAAATCAAGTAGGTGGAGTTTTTGAAGAGTACCCAGTTTGCTAAATATGGTGGTTCCAAATAATCAAGTTTAGATACCAGTTATATTTAATGTTTGAAGAAAAAAATGAGACAATTCAGGCATGATGCTAAACTCACTGAGCTTGGCTCACTACCAAATTTCTTTCATCAAAAATAATGACTCTAAAGAATTATAAATACCATAACCCTATATCATGAAGCATAAATTATTCTAGGAAAAGTTTTACATTTAAGTCACCGTCTCAAAATGTTGGAAGTTAACTAAGATTACAAATGTTCAATTCATATCCCAGTTACCTCAAGAAAAAAAAATAAATGTTTATATAGCAATTGAGGGCAAATCTCCTCACTATGTGTACAATTTTATCTGCTCAGAGGTCATTCTGTCTTTAACTCTGATCTACAACTTACGCCAGTCTCCATAAGAGAAATCAGGTTCCACCAGCAATTTTCTAGCTTAATGAGATAAAAATCCTGATGATCAGTGCATGAATGTAAAACTAAGATAAACGAGTATCTGCTACTGATAAATATTTAACAGATGTGGTCCAAATCCCTCTGCCAACTGGAGGAGGGGAAAGCGTTCTATTTCACAGCTCGGATATAATTATTGGCCACATTTCTCCAATCAAAGACAGTGACATTGGCTCGCTCCCCAGGAGAATTTTCCTCTGATCTTGGCATTGGGATTTGCTTTTCTTTAACAGATTGCAGCAATATACCCTTCTCTTGACCCACTTTATTCATTCACAAGATACCTGGAGCCAAAACCATGTATGAGAAGTAGAAAAGAAAGAGGCTGGCGCAAGCTGTGTTCATATACCTACCAAAGGGTTATGGAGAAGTGCATATATTCCAGGCTTCACTTAATGCACCTGTCTGTGTGTTAAGAGCAGATCGGATTGGTCTGGCAAACGATCATTTGATCCAAGTAGTTCATTCAGGACTTAGAAGAACTTTTACCCAGACCCAGTAATCACTTTTTTGGACAGCTTCACAGACAGTCATCATTATTCCAAGTGTTTTGTCCTTTTCACTCCTTAAACAGATTGTGTGCAAAGAATTTTCCTAAACATCACCACTGAGACTCCTTCCAGTAACAAGTGACTCATCATTTGGATTCCCAAGCAGCCATTGTATAATAGGACAAGGATGTTTTGACCACGGTCCTTGACCTGACCATTTTGACCCCAAGGATGTTTTGGTCCAAGAATGCATTCCAGAGCTTAGGTGGGTAACACACTCCCAGTTTATTCATTTCCCATTTTTACTCTTTTCCTGTGTAATCATTTTCCAAACACTATTACCCGAATAATGTTTTCTAAAACACTAGTCTGATCATGTTATTCCTCTGCTTAAAAGCCATCAGTCACTGACTTCCTATCACCAACAAAAAAACACCACCACATTCTGACCCCACTTGACCTGCCTTTTCTCATCTCCAAGCCTTCTCCTTGCATCATCATCCCTCAGCCACCAAGCTCATCCTGCATGTATCATACATTAACTTATGTTGTTTTCCTTGCCCAAGGCCCTCACTCCGGAATTGTTTTCAAGTCTCATTATTCCTTAATAGCAAAGCATCTTCCAACATCCATGGCAAGCATCTCTGCATCCGGAAAGCATTTTCTGCCAACTACAGGTCTTGAATTCCCCCTGCTTCTAAATACACGGCATATCGATTCTACCTAGATCATTATAGACATTTTCTTGCTATTGAATTTATGCTTTTATTCATGAGTACATAGCTATCTCACCAATTACTGAGAGTCGAGCTTGTTAGTTTGGTTTAAGGAATGCTATGGAAAGGGAAGACCTAGATAGGAATACACAACTGATTAAACAGGTATCCCCATGGAATCTGCCTTTTTAAGGACCAAGTTTAATGGAGTACTAACTCGTAGAATATGCATATGATGTCTTTATTAAAACTTTTGTTAATAATATTGAATAATATTATTGTAATTCAAACAACAACAAATCCATGATCTGCAGAGTCATTTGTTTGTTTGCTTGTTTATGATATCAACAATTATTTACTGAGTACTTGTACTGTGCCTCAGGATGCATAGGGAGGGTAATACTGTCCTTGCTCTTGAGGAGTGCCCTGTAAACATCTTAGAGATGGAACAGCTGAAGCTCAGCAAGGTCAAGTGACTGGCCGCTGGCCAAACACTGGTTGGCCTGGACCCCAGTTAAGGTCCTCGGATCCCTATCACAGCCTTCTTTCCACTCTTTATGCTGTTCCACAGCACATGTTCAGGGAGTGACTCTGCTTCTCCTGGGTTTCTTAAATCTTGTCCGGATGGCTGGCAAGCTGAGGATAAATATACAATGTGACGGTAAATGTCCTATTTTCTATATGACTTGGAGGAGACAGGGGCACAAGCTTTCTGGGTTGGGCGGAAATCCTGTGATTAAAGCAACTTCCCGAAGACGGTCCCTCGTCACCGAGTTTTGGATTTTTTACTTTCAAAATGCTTCTTTCTGCTGGCACACGTGCTCAGTAAGACCTCACAGTTTCCCTAGGATGTGGGCCAATTTGATTACCTCTTTTTTCCATGCTTGGAAGCTGCTATGTAATAATCCTTTTAACCTCTGCAAAGCCGGGAAAAAGGTGACAGCAGAGGCAATATTAGTCCGTGAGAACGTTTTCCCCCTTTTAGATTTTGAGGATTTATTACATGTTTACAAAGAACAAAACAGAACTCTGTCACTGAACAGTTGGTGGTATCCCGATCCGCTCAGAGCGCTGAACAGCTCATTCCCCACCCCCAACAGAAGCAAGAGACTCCTTAGGAAGATGGCCTTTGACCTCATGGCAACATCTCAGACACTTTTTCCTATTCTGCTCTCCCAGTCCTAGCCCTCATGTTTTGATCTTCAATATCCTTAAGAATCTCTATGACTTTTTAAGTTGGTTTTACGTCTCTTCTCAGCCACTTTTGATCAATGTCCTGGTAGGAAGATCAACATGGTTTCCATTTCTCTTTAGTCCTTGAAACCAGCATGAAAACAACCTCGGTCCCACTCTCCTTAGACTTTCCACGAGTTTCCCCAGCACGATGCTCAGGCCAGGCCCCAGCTTAATTCAGTTCAGTAGATTCTAAGAGGAGAGTTTAGACAGGCACATAGGAGAAAAAATGAGCTGTGTCCAACTAACGGGTTTACTGTAAAGTTCTATTTCTCCCTTTAATAAACTAAGCATTTTAGCTATTTATTTTTTTATAAATGTGTAGGTATTCACGAACATATTTCCTCTTATCCCTGAACCCCTGCTAGGCAACATTTCCCAGCCTTCATTTCAGCTCATATGACCACGTATGACTTATTTCTAGCCAATGAAAATGTAGATGAAAGTGACATATACAGTAAGTCCCCTACATGCGAACCTTCAAGTTGAAAACTTTCAAAGATGTGTACGTGTGTTCACATGTCCAATCACGTAAGTTAGTTCACTTGTCTGGCGTACATTGTCACGTGCGTGCATCCTCTACAAGTGGTTGTGCTTTTGTGTACTTTACTGTACAGAACTGTATAGAGTACAGTAGTATAGTATCTTTATAGATAGAATTGAATCCAGCAAGGAACCAGAACCTGTGCCATCCATGTCAGGCGTGAGTGAAATTGCAGCTTGCCCTCCATCCCCTATTGCTGACGATCCCTCAGCTCTACCATCTCCCACGTCCTCTCCCTCCTCCAGTCAGTAACTCTTCTTGGCTGTTCACTCGATGCCAACCCCCTTATGCCAGCTGTTGTGCTGTACTACTGTACTTTTCAAGGTACGGTACTGTAAGATTAAAAATGTTTTCTTTATTTTTTTTGTGTGTTTGTTTTTTATGTATTATTTGTGTGAAAAGTATAATAAACCTATTACAGTACAATCCTATATAGCCAGTTGTGTTAGTTGGGTACCTAGACCAACTTTTTCAGACTTACGAACAAATTGGACTTATGAACGTGCTCTTGGAACGGAACTTGTTTGTATGTAGGGAACTTACTGTACCACTTTTTGGCCTATGTTATAATAGCTTCCCACAAATGGTTTCTTGTTGCTTCCTCCTTTGTTCACTGGTGCATAGAACTCCATTATCCTAGGTTATAGAGGAAAAACCAAATAAAGATACCAAGATGGGTCCTGAATTACTATGAGAAAGCCACCACTGAACACCATATTGGACTTTATGTGACTGAAAAATAAACACCTATAATGTTAAGCTACTGAGGTGTGGGGTTTGTTTCAAAAATATATGCTACCCCCAAAACGATAATAGAAACCAATACCTTGATGTTGGCTTAGTGGATGGTTTGGGGGTGGCAAGTGAAGATGAATTAGGCCAGAAGAGTGAAGGACTTTGTTTTACTGTGGCAGAATATTTGGTAAACTTTTGCCTTCAGTCTACTTGATTTCTATAGCTCTAGAGGAAGTAGTTGGAAAAAGTCAGAACACTTGCATGTCAAATTTTATTGATTTGACTTAGCACAGTCTTACGGGAAAGAGAGGAGTTCAGGCAAGAATAGACTGATTTTCAAATAGACGTCCACAACAACTGAGAAAATCCAAAGATACAGGGTTCTATGATGTTAGAAAAGCAAGCTGCTGCCAGATCCCAAATAGGAACACTTACAATTGAAAGAGACTTTTAGTAACTAAAGCCCAGTAAGTAGTCTCAGTTGAACTAAGTAGCTCAAATCTGAGGGAGCCATTCATGAATGACGCGGTTTTCCCAAGTATCATTTCACATAGCCTCTAGGTGATCACCATTAAGTTGAGAAGAAGAATGGGAAGAGATTGGAAAAGCAAAAAAAAACCAAAAAAAGGAAATTATGTCCAAGAAAGGGCAAATTACAATTATCTTGTGTTTCAATGAATACCTTTGTAAATACAAAGTTTTTTTTTATAATCTAGGCTTTGAGAAATAAATTAATTTTCAGTGATATAGATATTTTGTAAAATTTTATTATCTTGGCAGTTTTCAGGAGGCCATATTCACGTTTGAATCTTCATTTTTCTGGGGGTCTTCTTACTGTCTGAACACATGATTAATGACAACCCTAAAACAGACGGCAAATAAAAATATTAGCACTATGGGATTGAGTTTTACTGGTCACTGTTCAAAGAGATAATTGTATTATGTAGGATCAAATCTCATACTCTAAATGTCATTTCCCATAAAAGCTAATTACTCTCTTTTGGGCACTCATTCTTTCCACTTCAAATATCCTAGGAACACTCCTATTTTAGGGAGATCTCCCTGATGGAAAGCCTGTTCCTTTGTTATAGGTCAGAGAAATAAGAGACCTCTGATCAGACTGAGAGGAACAGCCACATATAGGATGACACAGATAACAAATTACCACTTAAAATTTTATTGTATGTTTATTTATGAAGTTTTTTCCAGTTTATGTCTGTTACTCTCATTTTACAGAATGTGTGCCTCCTGTACACAAAACTTCGCAGGGATTTTGAGGAGTCCTATGACCTGAGGTTATCAAAGCAATATTTCCTCAAGCTCTAACACTTTATAACCCTATGACTCCAGTTTTATTGCCAGGTTCTCCCTCCCGTTTATCCTTAGGGTAGTGAGAGACACAATCTTCATATGAACAGATTTGGAAATTTGTCAAAATTCCAACAGACCATTACTGGCAGAGCTTAAGTTTGCACCAAGCTCTTTTTCACTCATTCTAAAAAAAATCAGTTCTTTCCACTCTGCCATTCTGCTGTTACCTGCACTCCCACAACTCTATGGTTCTTGCCATAGAACCCATGTGTCATGATTAGCACATCAGAGCAAAAACAAAATCTATCATGATAATAATCTTTCCTCATGTATTCTTGGTATTAATATTTAATTACATGAAACATACATGAACACTGCATTAGTTATCTATTACTAAACAAATTTCTCCAAAATGAGTGGCTTAAAACAATGCTCATGTATTTTCTAGTACATTCTGCAGGTCAGGGATCTGGGTGTGGCTTAGCTGGGTCCTCTGGTTTGGGGCCTCTCACAAGGCTGCCATCAAGGATCACAGTCATCTCCAGGTTCAAGTGGCTCAGGATATGCCTCCAAGCTCCCTCAGTGGTTGCTGACAGGATTTGGCTCCTTTAGGGCTGTGAGTTTGAGGGCCTTGGTTCTCTGCTGGGTCCTGGAAAGAAGTCTCCCTCAAGTCCTGGCCAGGTGGCCTCTGCATCAGAGCCATCCTATGCGAAAACCCTGGGAGGGAAGTCACGATCTTTTACGACCGAACCATAGTGCATCACCCTGTCACTTTGCCACACTCTCTTCATTCACAGCACGTCACTGTGTTCAGCCCACACTCATGGGGAGGGGATGACGCAGGAGTGTGGACAATGGGGACAGGGATCACTGGGAACCCTGTCCCAATATGCCCACCACAAGTATACTCACATTACAATGGATTTTTTTTAACTCAAATCTTATAAATTCTCTTAAGGACGCCTTGATTGATGAATTCATGTGTGTTTGGGAGGATTTGGTTTTTTATTCACTCAGAAACATAGACTTTTTGGGAGACTCTGTGCTAGATGCTCAGAATACAGAAGTGAGTATTTTATTCTTGCCTCCCGGAGCTCGGTTTCTGGCCACAGCAGGAGTCATATGGATAAGCAAGGTTGTGGACAGGGTTGTAGTGAGGGTCCAGAGGGAGAGGCAGGATCTTTCCATGCCAACGTATCTCCTCTGTAGTGATGTCTCCTTTTAGGCAGTTGGTAACATCATTTTATGCTTAATATTTGTTGTATTCAATCAACCAATCAACATCAGTTCTATTCCTTCATAGTGAAATGGGAGCAAATAAGTATAATTATAAAACTATGGTGTGAGTCTGGACAGTCAGCACAAAAAAAGGAGTGGTCACAGCTGCTCTGAAGAGCATTAAGAAAACATTTTCATAGGGGAGATGGAATTAGATTTAAGTTTTGAAAATCAGTATCCCCGTCGGATGGCTGGGTGTACATGGTTGGTGGTACCATCCAGCAAGGCAAGGAATACATGAAAAGAAGCAGGTTTAGATGCAGTATGAAATAGTATCATAATATTACATTAGTCAGGGTTCAGTTGAAGAAAATAGAACCGATGTTATCTAGTTATACAAAAATGGGATTTAGTAAAGGTTCTTGCAAAATTCCTAGGAGGGCTCAAGAAGTTGGCTCTAATCTGAGGTATCATAGGACAACTTCCTACACACACACACACACACACACGCACACACACACACACACACACACACAGATGTTCTTTACTCTGCCTCTCTGGAAATGCCAGACATTGCCGAATCAAACATTTCCACTAGTCTCATTTCTATAACTATAGTTGTAAGAAAGTCTGGGAAATGCAGTTTTTCTTCAGCTCTGCTAAAAGGAAATTGAAACAACGAGAGCCATTTCTCCGTATCAGTCACATTTCACATTTTAGTTTTAAATGTGTGGTATGAAGTACTTGTGGGACACCTTTGTGGAGGTGCCCAGCAAACACTGGATACACAGTCATCCCTTGTCTCCTAAGGGGGTTGGTTTCAGGACCCCCCTGTGGATACTAAATCCGTGGATGCTCCAGTGCCTTATATGGAATGGCACAGTATTTGCATATAGCCTAAGTATATCCTCCCGTAAACTTTAAATCATCTCTAGATTATTTATAATACCTAACACAATGTAAACGCTATGTAAATAGTTGCTTTTTAAAACTTTCTAGAATTTTTTTCCAACTACTTTGGACCTGCAGTTGATTGAAACTGAGGATGGAGGCAGATGCTGAGTGTACTTGTTTGAAGTTCATTTTAGAAAAAGCCAAGAACATTAGAAACTCTAAGTTTCCAAGAACCAATTAGAGCATCTATTTCAACTGTTGTCTAATATTTGAATTTGTTAGCTTCCTGGCTAAATTAATGAGCATTGCATTGAACTTAACATCTCCTGAAGCCACCCATTGTCAGACAACTCTGTATGAAACTATGTTAGATTTATCCAAAATCACTCTCCGTGTAATTTCCACCCATTCATTCCTTTTCTGTACTCTGGAGCTTCAAAGAATGTGTTTGTGCCCCATTCCCTTCTAAAGTATATCAAAATTTGCAGGGAATTCTTAATATTGTGAGCTCCCTCTTTGGATAACAAGCCATAATCTACTTTGAACGCTTGACAAACATTTCTGTAAGGAAACAGTGAGAATCTCAGAGGATTCTGTTTTCTGGTATTCTGTGGGTCTCCAGCACTTTGAAGAGATTCATGAAGCTTGATTATGGCCACTACCACCCCTGACTTCACCTCACCCACCCAAGGCATCTAATTGTCTCCCCCCCTCCCTCTAAGGTGTCTGGCCAGGTGCCACCTCTGCTTATGCTACAGACTGGTTTTTACCTTTCTTCCATGACCCTCCAAAAAAATGTCTTGCCACTTTCTCACTTCAGTTTCCGCATCTGAAGTGTTTCCTTCCCCAAGCAATAGCAGTGGACCTAGAGAAAATCTCATGCCTCTAAGTAAGTGACCTCAGGGCCAGGTAACTACAGAGAAATAGATCTCAGGATTCCATGTTAAAGTTATAATTTTGAATTTTAAAATATAACTAGCAGAGACCAGGAAGCACCAGTGCCTGATGCTAACAGTAGGCACAGGAGGAAAAGACATCTGAAGAGGTCTAGGAAACAGACTGATATTAGATCCCATTTCATTAAAAGTGATTTTGCAAAGGCAATTCTGTAGCATAGGAAAGCTAATGATTTTTAATCTTCTATGGAAAGTAGGTACTGTGCTACATCTTTCATTTGCTGGTTTTATTTAATACCTAACAGCAAGGCAGCCGTTATTCTCTCTTTATCAAAGACAAGAAAACTGAAGCTCAGAGATGTTAGGTAATGTGTCCCTATATTCATTCATTCATTCGTTCATTCATTCATTCATTCATTCAGTGCTCTTCATGATAAAGCAAGAGGAACATTCTTTTTGGTCTGTCCTATTGCTCAGTGGAATAATATGACCAGAATCCTTAGGATCCTCTAACTTTGTATTTTGTTTTGCTTTGTTAAAATCTCCAGGTCAGAAGATAGATTTCCTGTGTCATTGCATCTATAAATCCCAAACAAAACATCTCAGATCACGTCACACCTGCTGATTTTTGTTCTCAGCTTCTCTTCCTCTGTACTCAGCTCATATGGGCTTTGGGACTTTAGTCTTCAGGCAGGAGCCTGGAAGAGAACGTGATTGCTTTCAGCGATTTCTGAGATAAGTCACATCCCTCCTACCTAGAGAGAGGAGTGGGTTGGGATTTAATGAGTGCCAGATGATTAACCCCTTGAGACAATTAGGCTATCGTTTAGGAAATTTAGCTTATATCTTCACTCCTATTGGCTGTTTGTTTATTGACTTAAAGACTATTATTATTTCAAGAGATCTGGAGTCCAGAAACCTTGACCCATTTCCTGTCAGTGTTTTTCATTGTACAGATGAAAGAATTTAGGCCCAGAAGGATGGAGTGAGGTGACTTTTCCAAAGGCATAAAAAAATTTGTAAATGAAAATGGGCCAGAACTCAGGACTATGGAATTTTATACCCAAAGTCATTCCCCCACCCCAGCTAGAAACTTTTCTTCCCTTCTGAGAGATGGTATCCTTCAGAGGTGCATTACCCACAGGTAAACATCAGACCAAATGGCAAGAATCTGGCTTGCACTGACCATTAAGTGGCGGTCTCAGCACTCTCTCTTAGAAACTAGAATTTCTAGGAGGAGATTGCACTACTTACTCATTTTCGTGTATCACATGGTTCCATCGTCTTATTTCTCCTGACCAAATGGGACATTAGACCACTTGGAAAATTTTTACAAATGCATATTGTATCCATGTGTGCAGTACAAACCCTGTTTCAAATATATGTATATACATTGGCAACCTCTGCTTTTCCTTTCAGGAAGTTGGAAACAGATGTTTCAGCTAAACTAATAACTGTGCTTCTGTATTTGTGTTTGGAATTCAAAGAACTTCTATCCAGTGAATTAAAGTCAAATTCATATAATTTTCCTGATGAAGTGAGAGAATAACATGTTTGAGAAATATGAGAACATTTTTGTCATTGAAAGATATTCTTTATTTACTTAAAAAGGTGTGTGAAGAGCTGTGTACAAACAAACAAGGACTAGAGCTTCATTTTGCCCAATTACTATAACACCTGCCTCCTGCTCTGTGTCATGAGGACTTATTGACATGTTGTTTTATATTATGCTAATACCTTACAAGTAGCCTATGTCTTGTCTGCATCGGAAGATCCTAATCTTCTTAGGGACTAATAAAACATGGTTTAATCTTTATTTTTTTCATGGTTTGTCCTCCAGGAACTATCACAGTACAGAATTCATTTTTATAGTAAGTGTGCACTAAATATCTCTTTCTTTTCTTATCAGTGCGTATTAATTGTCTATCATATTCCAGGCTCTCAGAAAGTAAAAATAAGTAAGAATTGGTTCCTGCCTTCAAAGAGTTCATAGTTTCATGGAAGACACACATGCGAATTCAAGTATGTATGACCCACCTCCTAGAGTAATGAAAATAAAAACAAAAATAAACAAATGGGACCTAATGAAACAAAAGCTTTTGCACAGCAAAGGAAAACATAAACAAGGCAAAAAGACAACCCTCAGAATAGGAGAAAATATTTGCAAATGAAGCAACTGACAAAGGATTAATCTCCAAAATATACAAACAGCTCATGCAGCTCAATATCAAAAAAAAAAACAAACAACCCAGTTAAGAAATGGGCAGAAGACCTAAATAGATATTTCACCAAAGAAGACATACCGATTGCCAAAAAATGCATGAAAAGATGCTCAACATCACTAATCATTAGAGAAATGCAAATCAAAACTACAATGAGGTATCACCTCACACTGGTCAGAATGGCCATCATCAAAAAATCAACAAATAAATGCTGGAGAGGGTGTGGAGAAAAGGGAACCCTCTTGCACTGTTGGTGGGAATGTAAATTGATACAGCCACTATGGAGAACAGTATGGAGGTTCCTCAAAAAACTAAAAATAGAACTACCATGTAACCCAGCAATCCCACTACTGGGCATATACCCTGAGAAAACCATAATTCAAAAGACACATGTACCCCAATGTTCATTACAGCTCTATGTACAATAGCCGAGACATGGAAACAGTCTAAATGCCCAACAACAGATGAATGGATAAAGAAGATGTGGTACATATATACAATGGAATATTAATTACTCAGCCATAAAAAGGAATGAAACTGGGTCATTTGTAGAGATGTGGATGGACCTAGAATCTGTCATACAGCGTGAAGTAAGCCAGAAAGAGAAAAACAAATAGTGTATATTAACGCATATATGTGGAATCTAGAAAAATGGTACAGATGAACTCATTTGCAGGGCAGGAATAGAGACGCAGATGTAGAGAATGGACATGTGGACACGGGGCGGAAGGGGAAGGTGGGACAAATTGGGAAATTAGGTTTGACATAAATGCACTACCATGTGAAAAATAGATAGCTAGTGGGAACCTGCTGTATAGCACAGGGAGATCAGCTCGGTGCTCTGTGAAGACCTAGGTAGGTGGGATGGGGGTGTGGGAAGGAGGTCCAGGAGGGAGGGGATATATGTATACGTAGAGCTGATTCACTTCATTGTACAGCAGAAACTAACACAACACTGTAAAGCAATTATACTCCAATAAAATAAATAAATAAATGCTCACAATGCCACCTGGTGTGCACAGAGCTTCTTGTGTTCTTCCCCTTTCACACCCCACCCATGAGTGAGGCATGGATGGCCCAGTTTAACAGATAAAGAAATCCTGGGTGGTGTGTGAATAACCTTTTTGGAGCCCCACAGCAAGTAGGTTGCAGAGTGTACTGGAATCCTGAATCCTGAATCCTGATTTCTCGTCTCGTGCTTGCCAGCCTTCACCATCAGCCTTTGAAGGGAGGGCCCTGTGTCAGAGAGCTAGGTGTGCCCCAGACCTGTGGGCTCAGAGACGTAGCAGAGGGGAGGGGACATCCAGCTGCGGAACCCTGCTTACTTCTATCTTCTGTAAATTCTCAGCCTCTTCTCAGCGAGAGAGGCAGATCTGTGAAGAATTTGTGCTGTTATCCAACTTCTACACCCTTATGTGGACGGCAACTCACTCCTTTCCTGTGACTTCAACTCAACCTTCCTGCTTATTAGGTTTGTTTTTATTTTTTTTTAAACCAGTTTGCCTTTAGCATGTTTTTATCTCATAAAATACCGTTCGAAGCCATTGAAACCACTGTTCCTTCTTCGCCTGACAATTTTATTGGTCGCTGTGTTTTCATATAGCGCCGGTACTTTGTTCCTGTACTCAACTCTTGACACAGCCTCTGATGTGATCTGAAACAAACTAATTAACTCAGCTTGGCAATCACCATTCATTGGTAAAGTGTGCTGACGCCTTGCTCCTGACGCTGGGAGCTGTTCTTTGTTTCCATTGTTCAAATTTAAGCTTAGGCCTTTCTCTTTCTAAAATATAAAGGAAGCATTCAGTTATTCATTCCTTCATTCATTCTGCAGACATTGATTGAGCACCTCTATTCCTATTGGACTTCATGTTCGAGATTAGAGATATAAATATTAGTAGAACTCAGTCCCGGCCCAGGAATTAATATAATATAGAGTAATGAGTGCTTTAATGAGTAATACAGACTATGCTATCAGGGCACAGAGAAGTTAGTGAGAAAATATACCTGGAAAACCAGCTTTCACAGAGGAGATAGAATCTGAGCTAACATTTTGAAGATTAACAGATGAATCAGACGGATGGTGGGAAGAGGTTGACTTTTCCAGGTCAAGGAAATTAGAAGGCGCCAAGCCACAGAAGCATGAATGCACCGGGTATGTTAAGAACCTGATGTAGATTGTGGTACCGCTGATGTGAAGGAGGTGGAGGGCACAGCAGAGTGAGAAGGGCCGAGAGAGGAAGCTAAGGCAGATGAGAGACTGAAAGGAGTCTGAGCTGGTGGACCTTTATCCTAAAAGCCGGACGATCTTGTCCTGGGTGCTGATGTTAGGCGCCCCTAAGGAACTTAAACTGCCATATATTTTGTCTACGTATATGCAATTTTTGTGGGGAAGGATACAATGGTGACCCCAAATATTTTGAAACCATTTCTGTAGGCTACAGTGTACCATTGCAGATCATTCAGATGAGGAGGAAATGATCAAGTCAGTGCTTTAGAAATTCTTAATATGCAATGAAACCATTTGCTCCCATGTCATTAATATGAATAAGTGCAATTGTTGGTTTCATGGTGTGCCGAAAAATGTTCCTTGTGATAAGCTAGAAGAATTTAAAGATTTTTGGCCAGATATGCAACTCCTTCTTAACTTTTGGCAACTTCTCTGTTTTTTCCAAAATGGGTAATCTGGGAAGTCTTGAACAAGGTATTATTTGCAAACAAAGTAGTCTATTTGAAAAGACTCATTGACTCTTTCCTATAGGAAGCATGGCATTTGGGGAAAAGGATTGTCACAAGTGCTCTGGGTCTGTGGGCCATGCCCCTGAATGAAACACTGAATGGCTGACGCACCCACTGGCATTAGCCTCAGTGTTTCCATATTCATAGCTTCTACATGATTTTTAAACAAACGCCCATATTTTATCAAGGGCCAAAATGCAAAGTCTGGAAGCCCCCTTGGGAACTTATGCAAGGGGGTTAAACACTATTTGAACACTGAACTTCTCCTATGTCCGCACTGCATTAATTCTCAAATTCTCCTGTTTGGGAACATGTGATGCATATTAGCAATAGTTACAGTTTTCACCAAGAAATAAACACTGAATTTTTCTGATGAATGAATGAAGCAAACTATCCAACAGAGTCTTTGGTGTGTAAGACTCAGTTCAGAGGGAAAGTAATGGCTATGTATTTTCCAAATGGCACATTTAATACAAAGAATGAAGACAAGGATATGACCTGGGAATCTCTGGATTAGGAAGACCCACTCAGAGCCCTAGTTACAATCTACCATAGTTTAAGTGAACTTGAGGTCTAGGAGTTTATTATTGGATGTTAGAAGTTAAATGACAGGTAAATAAATAGACAAGTTGGAATAAGAAAGGCAATGAATAAAGGAACTTAATTAGTGCTCACTAAGGACAAGTGATTTTCTAAGTGTGATCTCACTTAAACATCACAACAACTCCGTAAGACTATTACTAATTTTAACCTCCTTTTAAAGATTTTTTAAGGACCTAGACTTGGTAAATGACTTGAGTGAGTGATGAGGCTGATATTCTGTGTATTAGTTTAGTTATGCCAGTTGCTGTAACAAGAATCTCAGGATTTCAGTGACATCACTGTTAATTTCTCCCTTCTACATAGTCAAATATGGGTGTTTTCTAGTGATCAGAGATTCTTCATCTTCTTTTCTGAGATTTAGTTCTTTCTAGCTGTGGCTGATCTATCTCCCAAGTCTGTGGAGTTCCCTGCTTCCAGCCAGGGAAGGAAAAGGTAGAGAAAACTTAGCCACTTTGCAATATCCAATGCTCAAAACTAGTCACATAGTTTTAAGTAGAGGCAAGAAGGGTTTGAAAATGTAGTTGTAGGTTGGATATCCACTATAGAAAAGTAGCACAAAATTTTGGTAGACAATTAACTGTCTCTGTCAGAGATTCCATCCTAGGTCTGTTTATACTGAGTTAGTGATTCTCAACCCTATCAGATTCAAATGTCCCCATTTTATAACAAATGGTTGAATGCTTTCTCTACCACCTGGAAATAAATTCACAAATTATATAACCTACCTACACACATATTTTCAAAAAGTAAATAGAATTATTTCATGTAACATAATGGAGAAGTAAAAGGAACTTACAATAAGGTAATAGATGTTTCAAGGGGAAAATACTGAGCGAAAACTATCCTAATAGACATAACGTATTAGTTACTTGTGCAGATGTAAAGAATAACTGCATATGTGATACAAACACAAACTTCTATGCTTTGTATTAGACATTAAAACTTCATTAACAGAGATGTCTTTGGTTAAACGATTTTTCAATATAGTGACCAAGTCTTAGTAAAGTTGCAAAGAAAAGAATTTACAACCACACCGCAATATGTACAAGAAATGCATTCATATATTGCATATTAATATCATGAAAAAATACTTTGTATTTATATATAAAATTAAGTTGAGTTTTATGCACAGATAACTGTAAGTAGGGTTTGTTTGTTTGTTTATTTGTTTCCTACGCGAATACCCAGAGGTTGTTCAAGACCATCCTTCAGACTGCCGGACATTTGGCAACCCTGTTTAGTCCATTAATTCAAGTAATGTCCCCTTAATTATTGTAACAGAAGCCTCCCCCCAAATTTACAAAATTCCACCCAGGGACTGATACATCCCTTATCAAAAACCACTTCCATAAGTCATATTGCCTCCTTGAGTTGAAATTTTTAAATATAACCTCTTTAAGTTTTAGAATAATTTTAGAATTACGGAAAAATCATAAAGATAGTACAGAAAGTTTCCATATACCCACACCCAGTTTCCTCTGTTATAACTATATTCGTATAGTACATTTGTCACAATTATAAGCAAAAATTGTATTTTATTATTCACCAAAGTCCAGATTTATTCAGTTTTCCTTAGTTTTTACCTAACGATTTTTTTTCCCTTTTCTAAGATCCCATCCAAGATATCATGTTACATTTAGTGGTCATGTCCGCTTAGGCTCCTCCTGACTATGACAGTTTCTCAGACTTATTTTTAAGAATCTTGGCAGTTTTGAGGACTACTAGACAGGTATTCTGTAAAACATTCCTCAATTAGGATTGGTCTGATGTTTTGTCTCATTATCAGAGTGGAGTTATAGGATTTGGGTAGGAAAACCACAGAGACAAAGTGCCATTTTCATTACATGAGGTCAAGGCTAACTTCCATCAACATGACTCATCACTGCTGTTGACCCTGATCACCCAGCTGAAGTGGCGTTGGTCAGGCGTTTCCGTTTAAGGGTGCTCTTTTTCTGTATTGTACCCTGCATGGAAGTCACTGTGTGCAGCCCACACTTAGAGAGCACAGAGCGATGCTTAGCTTCCTTGAGGGTAGACTGTGGACCGAAATGTTTGGAATTTTTTCTTTATTATTTTATTTATTATTTTTATTTTTTTATTGAAGTATAGTTGATTTACAATATCGTGTTAGTTTCAGGTATACAGCACAGCAATTCTGTTATACAAACATATATACATATATATTCTTTTTCAGATTCTCTTCCCTTATAGGTTATTATAAAATATTAAGTAGGGTTCCCTGTGCTATACAGTAGGTCCTTATTGGTTATCTATTTTATATCTAGTGGTATGTATATGTTACTCCCAACCTAATCTATTCCTCTCCCACCCCCACCTAGAGCTTATCATACTAAGTGAAGTAAGCCAGACAAAGATAAATATCCTATGATATTGCTTATACGTGGAATCTAAAAAAAAAAAAAAAAAGATACGAATGAACTTATTTCCAAACCAGAAAGAGACTCACAGACATAGAAAACAAACTGCTGGTTACCAAAGGGGAATTTTTCTACGTGAGAGATTTATCTCTTGTTTGTGATTTCTTAATTTATTCAATCACTTATTTATATTTACTTATATGGATATGTATCTACGAGTACAGATTTTATAAATAAATTTTAAAATTGAAAGTAACTGAAATAAAAATAATATATTTAATATGAATAATATGTAAAAAACTAATTTTTTAAATCAAGGAGAAGAGATCATTTGGGTTATAATCCAATACTACCTTATTTATCTTGTTTCTCAAATTGTTCCACCTTTAGCCAGTTGGTGCTCTTTCCGTTGCTTTTTGTGTTCCTTTAACATACTTCCAACACCGTCTTCTTTTTCATTTTTTTTTATGCGCACTTCCTTACTTGCTAACACTACAGGATGCTTCAAGCTCATTCAACTTCACCATGCAGGTATGTTGGCATCAGAATTGTTAACCTGTACTCCCATGGGAAGCAATTTTATCAACTAGAATACAGTGCTTTATACAGTTTCTTTTGCTTTTGCCTTGCAGACACCACTCATTTCCAAAGGGCCAGATCTGCAACTTCCCCACAACCCCTTCAGAAAGGTTATTGCATACATTTGTAATATGGTTAGGTTACTTTGTCAAAGTTCACATTTCATCCCTGGATCCCTCATTCTTCTAAATATTTTTAATTTTTCATACATTAAAGTCCACTCTTTGTGCTTTGAATTTCAATAAGTTTTGACAAATGCATGGTGTCATTTATCCACCATTAGCCTATTATGCAGAATAGCTTCACCACCATAAGAAATTCTCCTGTGTTTCACCTATAAGCCCTCAGAAACCACGGGCCTTTTTACTGTCCCTATAGTTTTCCTTTTCCAGAATGTTATTACATGGAATCTTACACTATGTAGCCTTTTCAGATTGGTTTCTTTACTTAGCAATATGCATTTAAAACTCATTTATGTCTTTGTGTGGCTTGATAGCTTTTTTTAAAAAAAATCTGAATAGTGTTCTATGTATGGATGAACCATCGTTGGTTCATCCATTCTCCTATTGAAGGACATATTGTTTGTTTCTAGTTTTTGCTGATGATCAATAAAGCTGCTATAGACACTCATGACGCAGGTTTTTGCATCAATGTAAGTTTTCAAATCAGTTGGGTAAATACCTAGGAGTGCAAGTGCTCTATTGTATACTAAGACTATGTGTACTGTTAGTAAGTCTATGACAAACTGTCTTCCAAAGCGGCTCTGTCATTTTGCATCCCCACCAGTAATGAATGAGTTATGCAATCATGATTCTACCCTATATTCAGTGATTCTCAACTGAGGCATTAATGGCACTTGACTGGGGTAATGCTTTGCTTTTCAAGACTGTCTTGCACATTACAAGAGGTTTAACATTCTCGGGCTCCTATTGCTAAATGCCGGTAACATCCTCCATCATTGTTAGAGCAAAAAGCACCTTCATGCAATTCTAATGTCCTTTTGAAGAGGGGAAATGTACCATCCCATATTAAAAATTACTGATCTCTATGAAAGTTTATAATAAACATTAAAAGGTCATGTTAAAATTAAAATTATAAAAGCTAGAAAATTATACCACCAATGTAAAAAAAAAAGTGTGCAAAGTATGTTAACAGCTAGAAAGAAATATACCAACGTGTCAAGGATAATCGGCTCTAAATACGAGTAATTTTTAGCCCTATTTACTCTCTTTTTATTTTTTTGTAATTAGTATGTAGTACTCTTCTAGGATAAAATCATAAAAATATTATTCAAAAGTATTCTAATAATGACATGATTAATAAGTAAGTTTATTACATGAGCTAGATTATAAACAGCTTTTTCTATGAGAGATACGTTTATATTTCTTAGACACGCTTCCATCCTTTCCTGAATTCAGGCCAATGTGCTTCTCACACACTGCCTTTGATTGAAAATGGTGACAAGACAAAAATGAGAGACAAGAAAAATGACAATAACAACCAGGTTTTTTTTTTTCTCTCCTATGTTCTGTGTGTGTATGTTTCCAAATGGATTGTGCAAGGACAATAACTCTTCCCAGCTGACTGCACCTTTCCTTCTCCAATTGTTTTGTCTTCAGTCGCAATTTTCAACATCAGAGTTTTCTATTTAGGATGTGGATTTTTCACACTGTATTTCAGAGAGAGAAAAAAAGAGCAAAGCTAACAATATCATGCATGTTGAGAGGAGAAGGCTCTTTAAAACTGTTTTAACATCTTCTTATAAGACAGGCAATTTTAGTATAAGACATTTTGCCTGGCAACCGTTACCAGTGGATTCTGAGTGTTAAGGGAAATTTCATAGAATATCATATCTTGGCTATTTTCCATTCACTGATGAAAACTAGTTGGACACATTTATAAGAGCAAAATGATGTCTATAGGGACTGCTAAGAACATTTTCAGCTGAGTTTGGAAAAAGAATGGACTTTTGTGCCAGGCAGATCTAGGTTAAAAATACTTCTCTGCTTCTTCTGGCTCTACGACCTCAGACAAGAGACTCAGTCTCTGGGACTCAATTTCCTTATCTTAAAATGAGGATTCTGACTGGGTTATTGAGAACATTTAATATGTAAGATCCTTAGCACTCTTGTAGACATTAACTTTGTCTTGTTAATATATTTCCAGGACCTGAAATTGAGAGAGGAAATTAATTTCAATCAGCATTTAACCAACGTTTGCCATTGTTTGGAAATTGGCTTTTTTGGAATTGAATATTTTCTTACTCTAAAAGGGGAAATATAGTTCATGTACTTTACATGTGTATCAGTTATCTAATGCTTTATAACTAACCACCCTAGAATTTAGTGGCTTATAAGAATAATGATCTAATCATTTCTTAGAGTTCTGTGGGTTAGCTGAGCAGTTCTGCTTGGTCTTGCCTGGGCTTCTGCCTTAAAGCAGAAGTTCAGCTTGGGCAGAAATATTTAAAATAGCCTCATTTACAGGTCCGGCAGTTCATGCTGGCTGTTCGCTGAGCCCCTTGGTTCCCTCTACATGGCTTCTTATCCTCCAGGAGACTACACTGGGCTTGTTTATATGATGGCAAAGGCATTCTGAAATGCAAGTGCAGAATTTACACGACATCACTTTCACCACATTCTACTGCAAAAACAAGTCAGAAGGTAGCCTCAGATTCAGGGAGTGAGGAAATGCCATCTCTTCATTGATCGAGTTACAAATATTGCAGCCACATTTTTTTCAATCTTCTACAACATGTTTCAGGAATTTTAATAATTATCACAAGTGCTTTGTGAGATGGACATTATTATTCACATTAATTAAATATTAGTTAACAAATTTAGAAAGAATTAATATTTAGTGTTAAATGTAAAGATTCTGGAATCAAACTGCCTTGGTTAGGATTCAAGCTCCCTCCGTTCTCATGCAAACTAATTGTATGACCTTGGGTGTGTTACTTGATTTATCAGTTTCCCATCGCTGTTTAACAAATTACCAAAAACTTAGTGGCTTAAAACAACACAAACTTATTTCTTTACAGTCTTGAAGGTCAGAAGTCCAAAATCAGTATCAGTGGACTAAAATCAAGGTGTCAGCTGGGCTGAGTGTCTTCAGGAGGATCTAGAGGGGAATTCTTTTCCTTGTGTGTTTTTTTTTTAGCTTCTAGAATCTGCCCTCATCCCTTTGCTCATGGCCCAGCATCACTTTGACCTCTACTTTCATAATCACATACCATCTCTAAACTCTGGTCCTCCTGCCTCCCTCTTTTCGGGACCATTGTGATTAGATTTTGACCCATCTGGATAATCTAAAATAATCTCTGCATCTCAAGGTTTTTAATTTAATCAAATCTGCAAAGTCCCTTTTGCCATGTAAGGAAACGTATTCACAGGATCCAAGAATTAGGACATGGGCATCTTTTGAAATTTTTTTCAGGGGCAGGGTGCATGCATAATTCAGCCTATAACACTTGGGCAAGTGGAACGCCATCCCTCAGTTTTCTCACCTGTTAATGGGGGTAATAGTAGCTATAACACAGCTTTGTTATGAGGATTCCATGAGTTAAGTAAGTATGATGTTTACAATAGTGCCTGGCACTGAGTAAGCCCTTTATGAGGAGTAGCTATTACTACTCTCATTAGTCTTACAGTTTCCCTTGGCTTACTAAGTGGAGAACAAACATCCAAACTCAGCTTCCCAGCTACACATAAATTCTGAAAGAATCACTCATTTTTTTATTGACAATTTTGATATATTCTAAGCTAGCAATTTATGCACAGAAAACACAATGACTATCAAGAAACAGGGTTTGGTAGAAAGCTGGTTGAAATAGTTCAAATGTAGAAAAAGGAGTGAACATGGCCTTTTAAAAAACATATACTATGAAAGGAAAAAAAATCATACATAATGAAGCTCTTTATGAGGGCTTATGAGGTACCACTGTGCTGAATATTTTCTCATATGTTATCTTATTGTCCCCAAAGTCCTTTATCATTGTCAACTCCTCATCAAGGTATTATTATTTTCGTCTTACAAATGAGAAAACCAGAACTCAGAATGGTTAAGGGTACTGAAGTCCCGAAGTGGTCCAGGTCAGGCCCATTATGAAAGTCAGGCTCTTATCCAATTCAACTGTGCTGCAATAAAAGGAAATTTCATGAAATGACTTTAAACACATATTGCAGTTTACATTTTTACTTACCTTGCTTTCAGGGAAGAGAAGTTGTTGGGCTTTTCTTCCCTCCACTTTCCCAAATAAACTCAATAGAGAAGCAGAAAACTTAGTACAGTCAGAGTGGGAATCTTTTAAGCTCAAACCTCTCCTGGCCCAACATGGAGGCAGCCAGAAAAGGCATTCCTATAAAAGCTCTGAAAATACTCAGGCAAAGTCTTAAAGTTAAACAAGGCACTTAGTCCAAACCACTTAATTGCACCTCAGAAAAGTGAATATAAAGAAAGTGTTTATTGGTGGGCTTGGGGAAGGTGGGGTTGATGGAAACAGATTTTCCCCGAAGTGGGCCACTCCCAGCCTGGGTGGCCCTCGCACAGACACTGAACTCACTAGATCAGGATTGGCGTGCCTATGCTGTTGCTTACAGGATCTTTTGGGATTTGGAGGAGAAGGAAGAAAAGTGAAGAGTAAATCCAAGAGATATTGGGAGACTGGATTGGAAAGATAAATAGTGGGAACAACCCCTATATTATTAGTTATTTGTAAAATGTTATCAGAAACCAAAGGAGATAGAAATTCAGGAAAAAGCAGTGGATGACTATATTAAGCTTTTTACAATTTAATTTATACAGTGAGGCTGAGAGTTAAATATTATCCCTTTTTTATGGATGAGGAAGTTGAGCCTCCAAGAGGATAATTAATTTTAATTTTTTAAACTTTTTATTTTATACTGGAGTAGAGTTGATTAACAATGTTGTGTTAGTTTCACAGCAAAGTGATTCAGTTATACATATACATGTATCTATTCTTTTTCAAATTCTTTTCCCAATTAGGTTGTTACATAATATTGAGCAAAGTTCCCTGTGCTACACAGTAGGTCCTTGTTGGTTATAATTAACTTTATCAAGGCTGCAAAGCAGGTACATGCAGTACTAAGAATAGAGTCTAGGTCTTCTTACTCTGAATCCACTGTAATTCCAGAAACATCAAATACGTGTGTTTGCCTCCAAAATATTCACCTGTCTTTCTTACCGTGTGATACCTGCAGGTGCTGTAGCAATCAGTTTCAGCAGAAAACAGGCTCAGAGGAGTAAGCAAAGGCTGTTTAATGAAGAGCTTATTCATACAGGCGTGAGCAGGGTTGAGAGAACCAATAGGCAGAGGTACAGTCTTCATCCCAGCTGGGAGCTTCTACCTACTGCCTCGAAGCCTGGAAGGACCAGAGGAGGAAGCAAAGTAATGAAACCCAAGACAGCTGGAGCCATGGGAGAGGGGCTGCCTGGTAGGAGCGGTGTGTTGGTAGAGATGTAGCTACTTTTAAACCATTGGCCCGATGGGAACAGGAGATGTGAGCATAACTCCTCAGACGTCTCTTTTTCTCCAGGCTCCAATGTTCTTCTAGGTTCTCTGACTCAGAAGTCAAAGGGGTTGATGCTGCAGAATGTAAGTCAGTCTCCTGGGGCACAATGGAAAGAAAAGACTGTATCTGCAAGAGAGAACCTTCAGCTCTTGCACTTCTCATTGCAATTTTCAGTGGTCAATCTAAGAGAATGAGTCAAGTTCCATTCTGCCCAATTTCTGAGTCTATTTTTTAACTGTGAGCTCTTTGTCGCTCTAGATTCTATTTTTAGCTTTAAAGTTCTGAGTCTGCACTTTCAAGAGTCATTTGAAAATTAACTCACTGGTACCCTTAAAGCTCCATGGTAAATCATAAGATTCTTTCCAGATTGAATATCTAAAATTCCATTTCATTTTGTGCTTCCTCGTGTATAGATATGCGGCTGGAATTCTATTTGGGATATTCAGATATTTTCTTAATGCTCTGGTTTTGTTTTGTTTGTTCCTTTGGGCAACCTTATTTTTGCAGCTGGGTATAAATCTAGCATTCTGTTCAACTTCAATTTCAAGGGGAATCTGAGAATAGCCTGGTAGGATGATTTTTGAACATTAATATCCCACAAAAATAGAATAAGTACCATACACTTTGTTACATTCAGCTTGCACAGAAAAAATATAGAATGAATAAATGAGAATTAAAAATTGAATCACACATGGATTGATGTAGTAATTTGATTTAGACACCATCTTTCAGGAATAGTTTAAGAAATTGAAAAAAAAATGCTCAAAATTTTGTAATAAACATAGTCTAGATACAGGTTGTACAGCAACAATGCCAAGTTATCCATATAATTCAGAGAAAAGATATTTTGCCTGTTCTATGGTAGCAATTTGTCAACTTGGTGAAACAGCAATTTAAAGAAATGTAAAACCCGATATTTGAGGGGTTTTTGTTAGTTCAGGACAAAGTGTTCATCTAGAAACACAACTAAATAGCTAAAGTGAAGTAAACCGTATTCTATGGTCCCTACACTTGAGGTAGAACAGATCATGTGATATGATAATTGTCTTCGAATGTCTGAAGGGATGTCAGCTAGAGAGAGCTAGGCTTATTCTCTTCGATCCTGGAAGTCAGGGTTAAGGACAACAAATAAAGGCTATAGCCCATCGGAGTTTAGGTCCGTGTAAGTAAGAACCATCTAAGGGAATTGTTAAAAACAAAACTAATTGCCTCTGGAAATGGTGAGTCCCCTGTCCTAGGAGGTAATAAAACAAAATACAGATGTATCTCTTTCCATCATTTACACAATTTTGCTTTTGGAGAGGGACTAAGCTACCTGAAAGAAAGAATGTATTTAGCTCTGCTCATTTTCTTCTTTGCTGTGTTCCAATTATATGATTAAATTCTTGTGTATTAACAAGCAAATGTTGTTTCAGAAAAAAAAAAAAAACAACTAACCCTGAACGCAGAGGAAACCAATTCAACTGTACTCAGAGTGGGAAGGAAACAGACATGATGATCTCATTGTTGTATTTCTAGGAAAGATGAGTCATACAGTCTGCTCAAATTCAGAGGAGCTGGAGGAAAGCTGGACGTCAGTGATGCTTTCTTCCTCTTTAATAAGGACCAAAGTCTCAAGTTTCTTTTAAAATAAAAGGGAGGCAAGCACTTAGAAATTGGCCCAAATCAAGGAAACTTCGCTAGAATGTTCTGTAAGATATGGGTATAAATAAATCTGTTTCAACTTGAAATTAATTGAGTTGTGTGGGGGGGTGAGAAGAAGGGATCGTATAAAACATCCAAACCCACTAGCTCTTCTGTTTCTAACTCCCACCAGCCATCTTTCCCAAGTTCAATTTTAATTTCCCTTTGATTTACTTGTAAGGATGAAGAACCAGTCCAGAGAGGTGGAGGGTAGAGAGGAGAAGAGCTAGCCAGAGCCACTTACGGCAGCATCAGCCCTGACAAGGACGCTGAGGAGGGAGTGCATGCTTCTTTCTAGGAGAAACTTTTTGCCAATTGGACAGTGGAGTATGGCAGCCAAGACTCTGGAAGCTTTTTTTTTTTTTCTTAATTGCCCCAAAATACAATATATACTGTAGACGTATGATCCTATAAACTAGTATTTATTTAAAGTCTACTGTGGACCAGGCACTGTGAAGCAAATTTATATATGTCAAATCACCATGCTCCTCTGGTGGCATCCAATTTATAAGACTGGGGGGAATTATTTTGTTGCTGATACACTTAACCTCTCTAAAAGGGAGGGGACATTTTTTCTGTCAGTGGGAGGGGAAGGGAAAAGTAGGTATACTGACCTTTTGTGGAATATGGGAAGACATGAAAGTTACATTCTTTTAGATAGTCCATGTCATCTAAGTTTTTATAATAATAAAACAACTTGCAAGTTTATTTTAGATCCTGCATGCTTTAAAAACATGCTTATAATAAAAGGTTAAGCCTTAAGGTTAGGGACTAATCTTCAAAGATGGCATCTGTATAACCACACTGAAGTGTTAGTGAATATTAAGTAGATTAATAAAATCTTAGTTTTTAAAAAGGTTGTACTCTAGGTCAATTCTCTCATTTACTGAACTAGGAAACTCAAACCTAGCAAGGAAAATGACTTGTTTGAGGTCCCACAGTTAGATAATTAGGTAGAAAGTGGAATTTACTGATACTGTATGGTGTGCAAGGTACCTTAATTATGTTATCTCATTTCATGTTTTTTAAATTAATTTTATTTTTGTCAAAGTTATACTTGCATATAATTGAAATTGTTCAGCAGTTCTACAAAGCGTATTAGGACAAAATATCTTCATTCCTAGCTCCCAGATACCCAGTTTTAACTCTATTAATTGATTCTTTTTTATCTGCTTCTGTGACTCTAAAATACGATGTTGATATTGCTACCTTTTAATATTTCTTAGTTCTTGTATTTCAGTTTAAATTCATATTGTAGTAGCTTCCTAAGGTGCAACAAGTAAGATTTTTTTAAAATTAGATTTCTAAAAATGGCTTTACTCTTATACTTAATTGAGAGCATGTTTGGATATCAAACTCTAGGTTGGAAATTACTTTTTAAAATAGCAAAGATATTGTTCACCTTATTTTTTTTTAATAGATCTTTATTGGAGTATAATTGTTTCACAATACTGTATTAGTTTCTGTTGCACAACAAAGCGAATCAGTCATAGGCATACACATGTCTCCATGTCCCCTCCCTCTTGAGCCTCCCTCCCATCCTCCCTATCCCACCCCCCTAGGTCATCGCAAAGCACCGAGCCGATCTCCCTGTGCTATGCTGCTGCTTCCCACCAGCCAACTATTTTACATTCGGTGGTGTATATATGTCGATGCTACTCTCACTTTGCCCCAGTTTCGCCCTCCCACCCCATGTCCTGAAGTCCATTTTCTATGTCTACCTCTTTATGCCTGCCTTGCAACTAGGTTCATCAGTACCATTTTTTTTTTAGATTCCTTATATATGCGTTAGCATATGGTGTTTGTTTTTCTCTTTCTGACTTACTTCACTCTGTATGACAGACTCTAGGTCTATCCACCTCACTACAAATAACTCAATTTCGTTCCTTTTTATGGCTGAGTAATATTCCATTGTATATATGTGCCACAACTTCTTTATCCATTCATCTGTCGATGGACACTTAGGTTGCTTCTATGTCCTGGCTATTGTAAAGAGTGCTGTAATGAACATTGTGGTACATGACTCTTTTTGAATTATGATTTTCTCAGGGTATATGCCCAGTAGTGGGATTGCTGGGTCATATGGTAGTTCTGTTTTTAGTTTTTTAGGGAACCTCCATACTGTTTTCCATAGTGGTCATAACAATTTACATTCCCACCAACAGTGTAGGAGGGTTCCCTTTTCACCACACCCTTTCCAGCATTTATTGTTTGTAGATTTTTTGATAATGGTCATTCTGACCGGCGTGAAGTGATACCTCATTATAGTTTTGATTTGCATTTCTCTAATAATTCCTGATGTTGAGCATCTTTTCATGTGCCTCTTGGCCATTTGTATGTCTTCCTTGGTAAAATGTCTATTTAGGTCTTCCACCCATTTTTTAACTGGATTGTTTGCTTTTTTGATTTTGAGCTCCATGAGCTGTTTGGATAATTTGGAGATTAATTCTTTGTCTGTTGTTTCATTTGAAAATATTTTCTGCCACTCTGAGGGTTGTCTTTTTGTTTTGTTTATGGTTTCCTTTGCTGTGCAAAAGCTTTTAAGTTTAATTAAGTCCCATTTGTTTATTTTTGTTTTTATTTCCATTACTCTAGGAGGTGGGTCCAGAAAGATCTTGCTGTGGTTTATGTCAAAGAGCATTCTGCCTATGTTTTCCTCTAGGAGTTTTATAGTGTCTGGCCTTACATTTAGGTCTTTAATCCATTTTGAGTTTATATTTGTGTATGGTGTTAGGGAGTGTTCTAATTTCATTCTTTTACATGTAGCTGTCCAGTTTTCCCAGCACCGCTTATTGAAGAGGCTGTCTTTTCTCCATTGTATGTTCTTGCCTCTTTTGTCATAAATTAGGTGCCCATATGTGTGTGGGTTTATCTCTGGGCATTCTATCCTGCACCATTGATCTATATTTCTGTTTTTTGTGCCAGTACCATACTGTCTTGATTACTCTAGCTTTGTGGTATAGTTTGAAGTCAGAGAGCCTGATTCCTCCAACTCCATTTTTCTTTCTCAAGATTGCTTTGTCTATTCAGGGTCTTTTGTGTTTCCATATGAATTGTAAAATTTTTGTTCTAATTCTGTGAACAATGCCATTGGTAGTTTGGTAGGGATTGCATTGAATCTGTAGATTGCTTTGGGTAGTATAGTCATTTTCACAATGTTGATTCTTCCAATCCAAGAACATGGTATATTTCTCCATCTGTTTATGTCATCTTTGATTTCTTTCATCAGTGTTTTATAGTTTTCTGAGTACAAGTCTTTCACTTCCTTAGGCAGGTTTATTCCTAGATATTTTATTCTTTTTGTTGCAATGGTAAATGGGAGTGTTTCCTTAATTTCTCTTTCTGATTTTTCATCATTAGTGTATAGGAATGCCAGAGATTTCTGTGCACTAATTTTGGATCCTGCAACCTTACCAAATTCACTGATTAGTTCTAGTAGTTTTCTGGTGGCATCTTTAGGATTTTCTATGTATAGTATCATGTCATCAGCAAACAGTGACACAGTTTACCTTATTTTCATTTCAATATTATTGAAGAAAAAATTGTGAAATTCTGATACTTGTACCATTTTTTGAAACCTATTTTTTTTTCTGAATGGAAACTTATACTAATCTTCTTTTTTATCAGTTCTGAAATCTCAGAAGAGGTACCTTGGGGAAGACCTTTGGATCTATTTTCATCTGTCATGCTGGGTGTGTGGTGGGCCCTATCAATAAGAAAATTCTTATCAGTTCTGAGAATATTCCTTAATTTGTTCTTTGGGCAATTTCCTCACCTCTGTTTGTCTGGCCTGTCTTTCTGCAGGTCCTGTTATTCAGTTGTTGGCATATTTGCACTTAGCCTTTACTTTTCTTATCTTCATATTCTATTTTCTACCCTTTTGACTTTTTGCTCTAATTACTTGTAAATTTCTTCTCATAATTATCTAATCCTCCTTTTGAGATTTTAAAATTTCTGCTATCATGCTTTTAATTTTCAAAATTTTAGCTATCCAAAAATTACTTTTCAGAGAAACTTATCATCGTTTCATGACTACAGCATTTTTTTCTTATTCCTCTGGTGATAGTAATCTCATCTCATTTCGTGTTTTCTCTGCCCTGAAAGGAGCCACAGATTCTATTTTGTCTTAATTACTAATTTTTTTTCCTTTTGGTTTCCTCTGCACTTAAATGAAAAGTCTAGTGATATTTGGTTGTCTATTAGTATTTAAGATTAGGACACTGAAAAACAGAATGGAAGCTGTGTGATGGTTTGTCTGACTATGGTCTTGTGCTGCCGTTCTCAACTATAAATTGCCTGAAGGACAGATTCAAGGGTTTGGCTTTGTTTCCTGCCTGTTAGAACTTTCTCAGGGCTAGAGCAACCTCCTGTCTTGTGTTTGTCAAAAGCATTTAAAGGCATATACAAACTGCAATCTCTTGGGCAAAAAGTAACTACTAGGGAAAACAGAAGACAGACCAAAATCCTAGAAACAGAAGGATGGGAAGGAAATATATTGGAGGAAAAAAACTTTGAAAAACTTCCACATATACTGGAGAATCTAGAAGGCCATGTGCATGCTAAGGATTAGACACACACGCTAAGACCTGAGAAGACCCCAGGCTTTCACATCTGGCTGATGTTTAGGCTCGATGTAAGCAGGAGGTGAAAGCTAAGGCAGAGTTGTAAACGGACTGGCTACACATAAAAGAAATTCCCCAATTCAAAGTCAATCCTCAAAGACCAGGAGAATAATGTTTTTCTTTCTTTTCTTTTTCTTGGGTGAAAGGTCATCCAGGCATTTAAGAAAATTCCTGTCAAATCACTACCTGACCATTAAGCAAACAGAACAGAAACTTCAATGACAACACACAACAGAACACAGTCATTATAAAAATAGTCTAGACAAGTCACTAAGCAAACAAACAACAACCTACAACAATGAACAAAAACAAACTCTGGGGAGAGGTGGGAGAATCAGATTTCCATAGTTATTACATTATAATTTTCAACATGTCTAATTTTCAACAAAAAGATATGAGGCCTGTGGAGAAATAAGAAACTATTGGCTTATTCCTGGGGGGGAGGAGGGTGGAATTAATTGAAACTGTCTCTGAGGAAGTCCAAATATTGGGTATACTAGACAAAGTTTAAATCAACTTTCTTCAATATGCTCAAAACGCTAAAGAAAATCAATAAAAAAGAACTGAAGAGAAACAGAATAATAATTTCTCACCAAATAAATAGTAACAGTAAAGACATAGAAATTATAAAAAAGGAATCAAACATAAATTCTGGATCTGAAAAGTACAATCAGTGGGAATGTTATGTAGAGAGAGAAGGGTGGCATGGATGGTACCTTTATAGAAAATATGAGCTGTGGGTTTTGGAGAGAGAAGCAACAGTCAGATCATAATGGATAAAGTGGGGTTAGAAAACACTCATGTTATTTTTCTTAATGAAATACAAAGTGCTTCAGTAAAATACATACACTTTTAAGGTGTTACTAGGACTTCTGGTTTCTCTCTGGAGGGCAGAGAACTGGAAAGAGCTTTGTTCCTAACCTAACAAGAATAAAAGCGTGACAAATTATAAATTCAAGGCTTGACTTGAAACTTCTTGGTAACAAGAAAACCAATCAGTCTGAAATCTCAGTATAGAAAGTCTGGCCTTCATCAAAAGACAAAATATGAGTATTTGCCTACCTAGGGAATATGCAAATGGGCACCAGTAAGAATTCAGCTAGAGTTATTCACGAATTAGTGGATACTGTCTACACCCTGGTGACAGAGTGTGGGGTGCCTGGAATCCACAGATATAAGGGGTTTTACCCACTTGCAGGCTCTTCCCCGTGGACCTCATGAGACACTCCCAGAAGAGATTGGCGAGGGTCCTAAAAAAGTTTCCCTCATGGAATAGACCTGGGAGAGTGGAACAGCTACCACTGTGGGAGCAGCATAAAGCCTCACCCAGATACTTTTTCACATCTGTTCCACAGGAAAATAAAAGGGCTTCCTATGGGAGAAAGGTCAGCAAACACCGTTGTTCTGAAGGCACTGGTGAAAACACATTATAGCTGGTAGAGAGTGACGGATAAAACACCAGCCTTGGGGAAAGACAGAAATGCATGTTAACCCCAGGTGTGCTAATAAGGGAGGGTCTGGAAAGCCACCCCCCCCCACTCCTTTCCACTTGATTATTTTCTTCTCCTGCACTACAGACAGACTTTCTTCATGTGTCAGGAAATACGTCTACAGATATTCTCTTTTCCATGATTCTGGGGTCGAGGCCCCTCCTCCTCCTCTTCAGGCCTCACAAATTGAAAAATACTGGATATAAACTCCATGTGCCCTAAGTTGGTGGCAAGCCCACTTCTGGGTCAATGTCTTCGGTCATAGAGGAACATGGTTCATTACCCAGAATCACATGATTTTTGTAAAGAAGAGCAGTTCCTCAAAGAAGGGAGGATTTTGAGTTCCAGAGAGACAAAAATAATAAATATCCAGTTCAGGCTCTCGGGGAGTAGGAAGACGCTGGGATGAATTGATTGGAGGTTCTTGGCTCTAGTCAAACAGACCAGAGTTTAGGACCCGATTCTAATCCTGGTGTGGACTGGTACCAAACCAACCTCCAGTATGATAGGTGGAGGGGAAGGGTGGGAGGTCACCACGTTACTAAGACATAGAAACACGACATACTCACAGACTCTACCCGGTGGAGGAATAGAGCTTCTACTCTATGAGATGCACCTGACAATGAATAGGAACATAGAAGAGGCTGCTTCACACTGAAGGGGGTGACCTCTCTCTCCTCCAAATTCAAAAACTCCTTCTCACCTGAAAGTCTCTTAGAGCCTTTATTTCTTTCTGCAATGAATTGACCAATATGTTCACACTTTAGCTCCCTTAGTAAGCTGTGCTTTCTATGGGGGCCTCTTTTCATTTATATACCACCTCCTAGCCTCTAATTCAGCTTTAAACACAGATTTGTACTTGCAGATAGAATGAGTGAAAGAATGAGACATCTTCTCTCAGATTCTCATCAGTTTTTGGTGAAATCACGTGTTTTCTCTTCATTGAATTATTGTTGTAGTACTTGCTGCTCAGTGGTCCCTGCCACATAGGAGGACCTGAGTACTTGTGAGCTGAGGGAATACATAAAAGAAAAAAAAATATTGCATTCACTAAGTCATCCAGAATTAACAATGGGACTGATACAGTTCCCAAGAGTTATCTCACAGCTTTTGGCTTTGCCTAACTTCTCCCTCAACTATAAATCAAATAGATAAGGCAGAACAGTGTGATGAACCAGTCATCAGTCAAGCCCAGATTCTAGTCATGTGACAAATCCATTTGCTTCCAGCCACAGACCTCCTCCGGTCTCTACTTGAGAATTTATGGCATTAACATTTGAATCTTCAGGGAAAGAACCATAAAGAAAAATATAAGGTATAAAAAAATGTGTTTCCTGGTTCCAAACTTCATACATATGCTTTTAATTGCAAGAAAGCCATTCAGTAAAGAATTTCCAAGTGCCTTGCTACCATTGTAGATGTTGTAGAAAGGCTGAATTACATTGTCAACAAGAAACTGAACCAGTGGCCTGAATATTGTCTCCCATCTTCTCAGGCACCTCCCATATATACATAATGCCTTGTGACTTAAAAGAAATTTCAAAAATTCATAAATACATATAATAATGTCATAGTGTGGGAAACTAGCTATTTCCTCTTATCTAAGCAGAAAGGCATTTAAAGTTTTTGAGAATTCCAACTTTTTTGGAAGCCTAAGGCAAAGTTAGCGTTTCAGTAAAATCAGAACAAATGTACAAAAGATCTATATACCTGGGTTGAGAAAGAGCCACACTCAATTTAAAGGAAGGAATAAAATCTCAGTAAGAAGTTCAAGCAGGAGGCAGGTTCAGCACTCATGGATGTTTAATTAAGCAAGTCTTCATGCAACAGAGCAAAGACCTATATACTATTTTTTTTTTATTGTATTGAAGTGTAGCTGATTTACAATGTTCTGTTAATTTCTGCTGTATAACAAAGTGATTCAGTTATACATATATCTACATTCTTTTTTTTTAACATCTTTATTGGAGTATAATTGCTTTACAATGGTGTGTTAGTTTCTGCTGTATAACAAAGTGAATCAGCTATACATATACATATATCCCCATATCTCCTCCTCTTACGTCTCCCTCCCACCCTCCCTAACCCACCCCTCTAGGTGGTCACAAAGCACCGAGCTGATCTCCCTGTGCTATGTGGCTGCTTTCCACTAGCTATCTATTTTACATTTGGTAGTGTATATATGTCCATGCCACTCTCTCACTTCATCCCAGCTTACCCTTCCCCCTCTCCGTGTCCTCAAGTCCATTCTCTATGTAAAGACCTATATACTATTTAAATGACAGGTTATACTTTTGTGCCTGATGATCTTTTTTTCCTAAGAAATGAGGTCTCAGGTAGGCAGTGCTCACAGAGAAATGTGCTTGAATGCTGCTTGGATCATGGGATAATGGACAAGTACTGATTCACCCCACCTGCTGCCATTCAAAAGCAAAGCTGGACCAGAGCATCCTGGCTATCCACAGTGGACAGAGGAAAAGGGTAACTAATCTTTTCCTGGTTAGGTGCGAGACATTGTAAGAATGGCCTTATCTGTGTTATTGCAGTGGATTTTCATGAGTGAAGGAGGGGTAGAAGGGAACTGACAAGTTTTGAGCACCTACTGTGTGCTAAATCTTGAATCATGTACCTAATTTCATTATGTTCATCAATACAGCAATCCTTGATGATGGTTTTTTATCAGCTACACTTACACTTGAGGAAACTGAGTCTCAGGGAAATGAAGTCTCATCTTTGGCTCCTGCAGATGACAAACCTAAATTTTAATTCAAAGTCTGTCTCTAAAGCCAGTACTCCTTCCATTCATCTTTCATCCATTTACTGGGAAACGCTGACCATGTCCTGTGCTGAGGATTCAGAGATAAATGTGGCAAAGCACCTGCCCGGGGGCATTCACATTGTACCAAGAAATCCAATACTTGAATAGGATGCTACATGCTCCAGCTAAATAATTGTTTGTCATCAACTCAGAGTGACCCTTTTAGAGTCATTCAAAATTCTCACCATTGAGGCAAAATAGACAGAAGTCAAGTCAAGTAAAATCAAATTTTGAAAATTGAGGATTTACAGTTAGAGAGAGACTACTGCCTTCTAAAAGAGTATTTCTCAATCATGTTACTCAAGGCGATTGCTTACCTGTTTTCTCATTAGATTTGTGGTCTTAAAATGGTCCTTATTTACTCATGTTTCCATCGTACCTTCCAAGGGAGTGTGCACATCCCAGGGATAAATGCACATTTGTTTATGGAATCAATGAATAAAAGAGTTAATGAATGACAACCTTCAAACTTGCCTATGTGGGCAATAGGGCCATAATCAATTCAGAGAAGACAATGTTTACAATGTGTTTAGGAAGGCTGGTCTCCTGGCAGCTGAGGGTCTGCAAAGGATGGGTGGTGGCTGAAAGCTGGAAGATTGGTTAGTAGAATTGCACTGTGATTAAAGGATTAAGAAATAAGCAGAAATGCTTAAAGGCTATATTTTTTAAAATGGCAAATGAGTAGGCATTTCAAAGCAAAATTGAGATACATCTTTATATGGTATCTCCACTAGGAGGTGCCTTGGAGAAGAGGAAAGCTGAACTAAGAAAGATTTCCTGTCATGTACTTGCAGTTGGCTCTTTAATATTTTATCTCATTGGATAATCATCACAAAACATAAGTGAGTGTGTATCTCTATCTTTTAGTAAGGGAAACAGGCTGAGAAAGTATAAATAATCTAGTCTCCCTACAATAACTTGGGGAGCCGAGATTTGCAGTCATGTCTGATGATTCCAAAATTGATGTTTTTCCCACTAGTTCATATCACATTTCTAATCAAGATGAAGGAAGAAGAGGGAAAAGCTGAATTCTGGAACTGGAAAAAAATAGAGTATATATCTTCGGAAATGTGCTTGCTGACTCAGAGTGACATAGAGGTACAGCTAACAATCAAATTAAATGCAGTTCTTGATGAGCTAAACATACTCTGAAGTAATAAGCATGATACATTTATTTTCCATTTCCTCTCTGTGGCTAGAGATTCAAAGGATAAAGTCATTAAAAATCTTTCAGATGTTTGCTTCTTCTGGTGAAATGAGAGCGTACTAGGTCTGGAAAGAGAATGTTCTAACGAACAGGACTTATTTATACTTGATGAATATAATGATATAAGAATCAATGCAGTCCCTCTTCTGTATGCAAGGATCTTCTAGTAGTTCAAAGGTGTATATTTGTTCTGCAGATGAACCAAAGCTCTGTCTGCCACGAACAGACTAAGCCGAGACATTAACTTTACATTATAAAACAAAGCTCCATGTCCCCTAAGAGGGCTCATCATATTTCCGGCTGATGGTAGCTGGATTTTGCATGCAGAAGGAAAAAGCAAGTTTCAGGTCAGCCAGGAACATGCTCACCCATCAGGAGGATGCCAGACAGTCTCAGGGGGGTTGGACTGATTCCACGACCTTCGCTGGTGTGAGTGGAGGACCAGGGGAACAGTCATTTCTTCTGCTAAGTTGGTCTATTGGCTACAAGGTATCAGGAAGAAGTGCCTTTCTTTCCCGAGGGCCCACCTGTCCCCTTAGCATCTTTGGCTCTGATCTGCATGGGCAAGGTCCAGCCTTCACATCCAACGCTGCAGTCACCTTGTGTCAATTCAGGGTCGTGGCTACAGAGCTTCTGCCCTCATTCTTTTTCATGTGTAGCTCCTGTACCCAGACAGGACAAATGCCCATCATCTGGAGTTTTACAGCTCACACAGCTGCCTGGTTTGCATCTGTACCACAGAAGACCTTAGATAATGCAATGACATCTGGCCTAAAGGTGGCCAGGGACCCATGCGATGGAATCATTGTCTGGGGGCATTCCAACTACTGCTAATGTAGCCCAGATGACACCAGGCATGAAGTGATAAACAATAATATACCCAAACTACTCTTAAGCTGCCGCTGGTCAGTTGATGTTTATTGATGTTACAGAGGAAGTATCCTGGGGTCCATATGTTCAGATTCTAATCATAAAGTGATTTTTCTTCCCTCCAAAGAGAGGTTTAAAATGTCCCTCTTACTGCTCCAAGTCACAGAATGACTGCTCCTGCAGAGAAAATGCAGACTTCTGTTTAGATGGAGAGCGAGCTCCTGCTTTAATACAGACTCAGGAAGCAATATGCAGGACAAAGCTTAGACATCCACTCGTACACTGGGCACTTCGAGACCATGCTATGAGCGAATACTGAAGCAAAACTAAGACCCAGTTATGTCCCTGAAGTCGGAAGCTTACTCTCCAGTACAGACCAGACCACTTGCAGCAAGAGCAGGGAAACCATCCTGACAGAAGAGACACAGAACAACAAACAGAAAGAGAACTAGCACCCCAACCTCAAAGGTTTGGAGTTCTTACCAGTATGAGTCAAGAGATGCTGGAGAATGAGCTCCTACCCTACTCTGTGTAGCATCTCTAAGCATGTGTGTTTAGTGGTATCTAACCACCTTCGCACAGTCTGAGCATCTTCATAAAAATTCTAGTTTAAAAATATAAAACTAAAATGTCAGCAGAAATCCTTCTGGGAACTGTTATTTACAGATGATTGCGCTGGATGCCTATCTCAGCATCAGCGGATAAGCAACGCTCACTCCCCTGCCAACGCTGACAGGTACAGGGATATGCAATCTGCAACCAATGTTCTGCAAGTGTCCCAGGCAGAACACCTCTGTCCTCAGCGATGAAAGAAAAAGGCAAAGTCTGGAGCATATCGGTGGGTCTTCCTCAGCATCCAGTGTACAGTCTGTGCAAAGGAAGAGTTGGCCGCTTTAGTTGGTAAAGCTATTGAGTGTCTAACTGGGCAGATCATTCAGAAATGTACATTTTAAAAAAGATATTAAACAGTGTTGGAAATGGTGTTTTTAGCAGAAGGGAAAATGCAAGAAAGAAAAAGAGGAAGAGAGAGATTGCTCTAGTAGCATGGAGCCCTGTTATTTTATTGCTGTAGATTTAAACTGATGGCCTCGTGATGTCCCTGACACAGCACCCCTCTGTCAGATTTCTTCTATTTCATATTCCTGAGGTCCCCCTTCACCTGCCCACTGCTCAGTCATCCTTGTTGTGCTGTGTTGATCCGCTTTTAGAGAATGAAATTCACCCTCATTGGCCATTTCCTTGTTAATCTGAATCTAGGATTATACTCTAGAATCCACTTGTTGCCAATAGAGTTGACACAATCTGTGAATTAGTGGATACGAGAGTGGGGATATGGGAGTTAACACAAAGCTTTGAGCCAGATGTCCAAGTTTTCCAGTTCTTCTCTGTATGAACAGTTGGCTTATCTTCAAAAATGAAAAATATCAGTACTTCAGAGTTGGTCTAAGGATCAGAGGACATGAACATGAACATGTATAAAGTCCCTAATGTATAGATAGATCCTTTGCACACAGTCGATACTTAAATACATTCTTCTCATCCTCTGTAATAAGTAACATTGTACAACTCATTAAATATGCAAATAGTTTTGATTCATCATCATATTCTAATTTCACAACTGTCCTATGAGGTGGGCAAGAGAGCCCAGCTTAGAATTGGGACATTCAGATCCATTTACTGAATGTAGCCTGAGGTACTCAGCTTACACCAAGGAACTGGACCCTAAACCCTGACTCTGCTCTTTGTAGTAGGTATCCCATTGGATAGAAGATTATCCTGGGTTAGCATGATTTGAGCTGGATCATTGCCTTCAGGTTTTGCCTTCATTGTCCTGTTTTAAGAGAGGTCTACTCCATTCTCTTCTAGAAAAGTGCCCCTCTTCTTAGGCAATCCCTACCATACCATCCTAGGTTATTCTTCTAAACACGTATCAGTCTTTTCTTCATCCTCACAAGACTGTAAAATCTGTAAGGGCAACATTTAGCCCTAAGCCTGGCACTCAGCAGGTGTGAAAATATATATTTTTGTAAGTTAAACAGAAAGTAACTAATATTATTTTTGAAGACACCCTTATTAATTAAGTCTATTTCCACTTAAAATGTTGAAAATCCTCTTAATGTGTCCAGAACTTCATTGGGCATTTTCCCATTTTATGACATGCCAAAGGCCAGAAGCAGGAATAGCACCAGGCACAAAATAGTCCACAGCTGGCGACCACCGGTTGCTCACTGAGCCCGTCTGGACTCAGCCTGCTCTGTAGAGCGAAGGTAGTGACTGCTTCACACAGCGCACTGGGAACCTGGATGCAGAAGTCGATGTGAACGCACATACACACATCCTGCCTGTGCTGGAGTTTGCTGGTGTAGATTTGCAGGATGGGATAAGGAGAGGAGGATGGGATGTTCTGACATCCACAAAGAACTTATTTTCATTAAGAGGAAAGAAAACTACCCCCTCCAACAACCCTGAAATAGTGAATGCAATTTACCATCCAGGGCTACTTTAGCAATGCACTTGATAGCGTCAATTCCAGCCCCTCATGGGGTATTGGTAAGTCTGTCTGAGCTCTCAGCCCAAGTCTCGGGACTTTGATCCCAGCATCAGCCTTGGGACAGATTATCCTCTTGGAGCATTTCTAGAAAAAAAAGCAAGAAAAGGAAAGAAAACTCGTGATTTGGAAAATCTTAGAATCACACTGAGAAGGCCAACTAACAAAATCGTATGAGAACAGAAAAGATTCCAAAAGAGAAAATGAGAATCAGTAGTTAGGCACCAAACAGGGACAGAAGCACAGAAGATAGAGTAGGAGAGAGGGGGGGTGGGGAACAGCCTGTCTGCTGAGAACAGTCGTTCTGAGGAGTATCAGCGCACTTGACACTCCTCTTTATCTGTTGGTAAGAGTCTGATGCACAGGTGACCACTGAGTTAAACAAAGATAGAGTCCAGGCACATTTGTGACATGGGAAGTGCTTAACTCAGAGCCTAGTGTACACAGAGGGTAAACAGACAATGAAGTGAGTCACTCCCCACTTCCTGCAGCTCTGATGTGAAGACTTCATGGTCAACACCTGGGAGGAACACTTCTGAGTTTCGACCACCCTCTGAGTGGGATCAGATTCCAAGCCACCCTATATTATGTACTTTAAATGTACAGTCAAGGCTCTCTAGAGCCATGCCAGGCTGACCCTCCACCTGTGCCGTGTGGCTTCAAATATAAATACAGAGCTGCTAATTTCTTACTGCAGTGTTTCTGTAAACAACTAATAAATTGTGAAGAGAATCTGGTATCCACCAAGCTCTCTTATGACAAAGAAAACATTACCACTGCTCAACATTACTTTTGCTGACTGAGGGAAGCCCCTCAAGGAATGTCTTCCATCTGGGTTCAAAAATAACAATAATTCTTAAAATGATCAATTCAGTGCTAGGTCATTTTTCTCAGTCTCCAATATTTTTCGGGTTTCAGTAGCCTCTGAGTGCAAATACAGTCCTCTGCACCTTAATATTAAAAACTGTGATCTAAGTCACAACTTATTTTCTAGCAAAATTCCCAAACTTTTTACAGAGTTCCTTACCACAAATTTTTGTGGGTCTCAGAGAGATGAACGTGTGACCAGGACAAGGATGCCATCTGCTTGTCTGATGCTCTGGACCAGAGGGTACACACATCCAGGTGATGCTCAAGACAAAACCTCCTGCTGACCCACAGCCAGTGGTGGAACGATGCATCTAATGCAGTCTCTGTTAATGGAGTCTGACACCTGATGCAAAAAAAAATAATAATCGTAATGTTAAAAATACATAGAAGTGTATCTGCCCCTGAGTTTCCAGTTCTGGGGTTTCTCTCCCTGTAACTTCTACTACTGGTATTACTGAGCCACTGCTATTACTGTCTCCATTCTGCTGACAGATGGAGTCCCTAAACCCTGAATAATTCCAGTCCGTATGGCTTCTCAAGGTGATAGAGTAACATTCCCTCTTTCTATGAGATGCCTCGGTCAGATGTGCCCCAGACCAAAACTGCCTCAGCTCCAAGTTGAATGATTCTTTCAGTTCATGCTGCCAAGACACCTGGATCAAAATATATTTATCTAATCATCTATACTTCGCCAGAGACGGGTTCTCCTTTCCAAGGATTTATGAATTACACAGAACCAATCCAGCCCAGCATATTCATTTTCTGCCTTCGAACCTCAGGTTCCTTTTATTCTCTGAGCTGTCTCAGCCTCTATCTAAATACATTGATGAAATTAATTATCTGAAGAGGAATGCAACCACCACATTTACTTTAATCATCCCAAAGAGCCCGAGATCCATAGCTCATATGGAATCAAAATGGACTTCTAAGGTAGCGTTTCTTTTGACGTGAACAAAAATCTCTTAAATAATTTTTTTTTTATTCTTGTCTTGTACATAAGAAAATGCTCCACAGTTATACAGCTAGGAAGTATCAAAACTTGCATCCAGTCCTGAGTTATCAGATTCATAGTGTATGCTTTTGCTGCTATCATTAATTCACAGGTTAACATGAAATTGCATGTTAATTGTTCCACAGTTGATAGTTTTATCACTAGCTAGACTATGAGATTCTGAAAGACAAGTCCACACCTGTACTTCTTTTCTGTCCCAGTAAAAGACCCAGCAGATGACTGACTACATAATGCTCAAGAAAAAGTAATATTAGCTTGAATTGAATTGAGTCACATTGGGCTGGGTAGAATTAAATTCATGCTCTTCCTTGATGAGGCTATTAATAACCTTGACCCCTGTGCAAGCCACACTTAGCTGTAACTGGCATGCCCCCTCACATTGAAGCCACATGATCACTGAGTTTGAAAAACTACCATTGATGACGGCAATGACTGCAACCTCTGAAGCTATCTATCATTGCCTCTCACAATTTTCAGAGATTGTAAAAGGTAGTGGAACAAAACATGGCTTAGGAGTCTGAGAAATGTGGGTTAAAATCCTCTTTCCATTGTATAGAACTGCTCAAACGTTGGCAAGTTGCATAATGTCTTTGGACCTCTGTCTTGAAATCTATAAAAATGGTTATAATACCACATACTTATAAGGTCATTGTGCAATTTTAATGTGATACAATATGTTGACCTGTAGGGTAAACCATCAAGCTACAGTAGTTCACTTCTCAACTTGTTTCTCTTCCGTCCTATTCCTAGTATCAAGTGGACTCAATGTACTAATGAAAACATCCAAACAAAGCTTTTAACGAATTGGATTATATCTCAGACTTTTCCTCTAATCTTGTATAGTCATTTCTGCAGAAGGGAATATAATGTTCTAGCAAGAGCCCAAACATCTGGTTTTTGATAAATATTTGCTGCTTCTCCTACTGCTACCACTTCCATATATAAAAGAACATAGCAAGTGTGTAGTTGATACACCATGGGGGTCCCCATGAGTACCCGTAGGAAAGTGAAATAGTCTATGGATATTCTGGAGAAATTCATAGAAAAACATGAAGGACTGAATTCTAGGACTGAATGCTGGGTCATTCTGGCTGTAAAATCCAGGAGGGATTGAATTTTCCTTTCTTTCCACAGGAGGAGAAAATTATATGAATGACTATATTGGGCCAATATCGTTATATTATTTTTGTTCTCTATAACTGCTAGTATTATAATCTTCACGCATCCACATCATCATCATCAATGAGCATTTTTAACCTGACTACATGTATAAGACAACAAAGTGCATAATACAAATCAAAAAACAAATGCATATTTAAAAAGAATATTTTAACTGGCTATCGTTTTATTTCAAAAATGGCAAGTTCTTCCAAAATTGATATTTCTTTGTTAAAGTGATGGCTGGATAACAGTTCCTGAATCACTGTTTCCAAATTTCCCATGGAAATAAGCATTAAATTAGAATCTGAAAACATTAGTCTGTGATCTGCTAGATCCCAGAAAGACTTTTCGTTAACTGATACTTTATGTCTATATATTGGCAGGTTCTTTTGAAAACTCATAAGTCATGAAAACTCCCCAGAAAAATGTACATCCACACCGACACACACAACCTGTGGGCCTCAGATCTAAAATACCAAGATTACAGGTGCCTGAACTAGGGACCAAAGGTCAAAGAGAGAATGTCAGGAAGGAAACAAAGTGCCCCCTCATACTTTGCACTGTCCTTCTGGAACCTGCTTAACTGGACAATGGCCGTAAAAATCATACCTACGTACTACAAGGGGAGTGGGATTTCACCCTCCTCATCCTCTATCTAGAATCATGAAATCTTAATATTCTGCTTTATGAAATTTGCTAATTTTCATGGTACAGCTGTATGAGGACATAGCCATTAAAAATCAATATAGATGAATATTCATTAACATAAAAAGTTATTTACAAATGTTTAGTGAAATATTAGTTTGTAAAACTATTCACACACTCATGCATAGTGATTGAACTTAGGGGAAAAAGTTTTAATATTGGGTATCTCTGATGAGTTTATGCGTCCTAGTTTTTCTAGTTTCTTCTATATTTTTTATCTTGTAAGAGCATTTTGTGTTATATCTATATATTTTTTAATTAATTTATTTTATTTTTGGCTGTGTTGGGTCTTCGTTGCTGAGCGGGCTTTCTTCTAGTTGCGGCGAGCGGAGGCTGCTCTTCGCTGTGGTGCAGTGACTTCTCATTGCGGTGGCTTCTCTTGTTGCGGAGCACGGGCTCTAGGCACGCAGACTTCAGTAGTTGTGGCATGTGGGCTCAGTAGTTGTGGCGCACGGGCTTAGTAGCTCCACGGCATGTGGGATCTTCCTGGATCAGGGCTCAAACCCGTGTCCCCTGCATTTGCAGGCAGATTCTTAACCACTGTGCCACCAGGGAAGTCCCTGTTACGCCTATATTGTTCACAAAAGCCAAAACTAATTTTTAATATTTTATAGCATCTGACTGAAATGCAATACCAAATTACAATCTTTATTTCAAACAGAAAGTAGCAAAAATGACATCAGAAACTCTATTTAACATTTTGTGGAATACATATCTTAAACCAATACTGAACTCCATACTTAATAGTGAGTCACTGCAGGCATTTTAATTTAAATCAGGAAATAGATTTAGATGGCTGCTCCATTTCTAGCCAACACAGTAAGACCTGAAACATCAAACAAACAGATCTACTAGAACAGGATGCAAATTAGCAATATCAGCGGATGACATGACAGGCCACCTTCCCCAAAGAAAAAAGTATTAACTCCACACTATTAAAACTAACAATAAAATTTAGAAAATACAGGAAGTGTAAAATTACAAATTATAACCACCTGTAAGCAACTCACAATCTTAAAATAACTGTGGTTAAATTTATCTTTCTGTTTTATATCTTTACAAATGATTTGCTTATAAAATTAACAAACTGGTATCATATAGTATAGGATACACTCACATATGTATTCAGTTTTGTATTCTACATTTCCATGTCATTAAATACGTCTCAGAAATATAACCAAAGCAAATATTCCATTGATGTATTTGTCATATTGATATACTGTTTTGATATATTAATGTAATGAAAATGTAATTTTCTTCCATTAGCTAGGTTTTAGATTTCTATCACTGTTCTGTAGATTTGTAATTTATGCATCTAGAGTTGGGAGTCTACCAAATGGTTATCACTAAAAGTTATTTTAAGTAGAATTCTGATTTTGTCATGCTTCTTTACAGCTTTATGGCTTTGTAAGTATGTTCTCTATTTTATGTCTCTATATCTAATGAAAATATTGCTAAAAATGGGACAGAAAATGTTCTTATCAAAAATCCCACTGAAGATGATAGTTCAATAAAGCAAGAAGAAAAAACATGTATATGAAAAGGAATGAACTTTTATTATACAACAACAAAAACTGCTCTTATAGACAATATATTGAGTGAAAAATACTATTTGTTTCCATTTACGAGTTCAAGGGCAGACAAAAATATTCTATGGTGATAAAGGTTAAAAAAATGGTTTCCTTTTAGAGTGTGGTAATACCTGGAAGGCAGCAAGAGGGAGAATTTTGGATTCAATGTAAGGTTTTGTATTTTGTGAGTGATGGTTGGTTACTTGGAGGTGTTTGCTTTAAGCAAAAAAAAAAAAAAAAAAGCAATAAAATAAAGTAAAAATGCACTAAGTTTTGTGCACTTTACTGTATGTTATAGTTGTAACGAAAAGTTAAAAAGCAAATATGTTGCATCTGGCATTTAGAACTGCACATTGGAAGAAGCAAATATACCTAGTATTACACAATGCAAATATAATACTTAAATTTAACTTTAAGCAATTGCATAAGCCATGACCATTAAAATATGTATACAGGTCATTGTAGTCTGTGTCACCCACCTTATGTCCTGAGAATTTTTAACTATCAATTAATAAGCTAATAAATAAGTTTGCTAAATTACTTGTGGTGAGAAGGCAAGTAGTCCAGGAGATTTGGTGTGAAACTTCCTGCTCACCAAAGTACTTTGAAGGCTGCCAGGTGTCACAGTAGTAGGCATGGAAAGGTCAGTTATTAAAACAGGATTTAATTCATTCTACACATTTAGTCCTTTAGTTTAATGTTCCTAAAGTTAAATCATAAACCTATGATTCCTATAAGACACTATGGAATATATCAGACAAAAGGTAAATAAGTCTGAATATTTCACTTGCTCTTAACTAATATCTATTCCTGTCCAATAATCACGCACCAAGTGGGTAGTTACCCTTAAGATCTCAAGGCTACGCTTCCTCCAATTTCCAATGACTACATATATTTATGTGCTTCTGGTATGTGGAAATCAAGACTCCTCTGCCATCATCAATAAGTGTGTGAACCCACTTATTATTGGGGATGCAGATGAGTTTAGGCTAATAATTGGCCAAGTGAGTTATTGTGGATGTGAGACTAGAGTTGGGGTAATGAATTCTCTAAAAGAGGGGGGTGGAATTTCTAGCTATCTACTACCAAGTCTCAAAAAGCTACCGCTAAGGAAACCAAACAGCAATGTCAAGTCCAAAGAGTGAACTTAGGGCCAAAATAATGAAAAACAGACAAAGGTCAGTTTGTTGAAAGCAAATAAAATTGGGATAAATGCAGATGGGAGGAAAGGAAAATGTTTAGTGTGACTGTCAAAGATGACTCTGTCACAATAATGGGTGTGTTTGCCTGGCTTTGAGGAATAAGACCAAAGCCAACAATGACATATGCACTTTACCCACAAGCACAGAGACAGTGAATATGGAGGAGGACCAGGAAAAGTTGGGAGACTAAAGGAAAAGGTCAAAAACACTGAAAGAGAATATTTGGACTTCGTCGAAGAGAGGCATTTGGTCACAGCCAGGTTTGGTCAGGGTTTCCCGATCTCATCAGCTTAGACATTTTAGACTGGATAATTCTTTGTTGTAGGGACTCTCCTAAGCATAGCAGGAAGTTTAGCAGCACCCCTGGCCTCCACCTATTAGATGCCGGAAGTACTTCCCCTTCCCTCCAGGAACAACCAAAAATGTCTCTAGAAATGTCCCTCAAGGGACAAAATCACACTCAGTTGAGAACCCCTGGGCTAAATGAAAAGTTAGTAGTAGAATTTACTGTATCAGATGCTTACTTATTACATATAATTACCCTTGAGTAAAATATGTAGGAATTTTTATGTATTTCAGTTCATAAAGTACCTTTATGTCTGTGCTTTGCAAAGATCAGAATTAAAGAATTCCTCAAAGTTTGTTTCAAATTTGGTAGACTTTTATTTGAGTTGACCCTTCTTGACCATTACATTTAAAATTCTGGTGATTGTAGAGAATGTCTATGTAAGCAGCCTCCCCTACAATGCCTAAGCCTGGCTTGGTTAGCTCCAGAAGTCACTCATTACCCATTGACGTTGTACCAGATGATACAAGTAAAACCACCCGCCAAACTTGTGATGCAGGCAGTGGGCATCATAGACTCCTTTATTCAACAGGTAATTATTCAGCAGTTACAATGTGAACTTGTATTAGATTCTGAGAAAACAATAGTTAAAAAAGAAAGGTATGGACCCTACCCTCATGAACTTTAGCGCCTAAAGTACAAGTTCAAGTTCAGAGGCAGGAGGAAAGCTTTTGTGATGCAGGACTCTTAGAAGGCTTCCTCCAAGACGCATAAGAAACCAGTTTCGCTGGTCTTGAGGGGATATTTGTAAGTAATTACATAGGTATAAGTTTCAGGCTATTGAAGAAATGACTATATTACAAGTGCCTCACATGGCCCCAGCTTACTTTCTGAGTCACTCAGGGAGGGAAGGAGAGGATGGCAAATCCCTGTAGATGTCGCCCATGATAGAAACCCTGCTTTGGAGATGGAGGATTCTGCCTTCAACAGGTAGCCAAAGTGACTCCCAAAGTAGAGTACCCATAGAGATGGGAGAGGCTCTTATAGAGAATAGGCTACCAGTAGTTCTGAAGATCGTTTCTGCAGCTAAGTACCTTAGAAACTTTTTTACAAATTTTGCATCTCTATCCACCCACCTACTTATAAGTGGAAAAGTAGTTCTACAGTACCAGTAAATATGTGAGATCATAATCTCAGACTTTGTACTTATTTTCTACTTAGTTATAAAACCTATTTCCTGATTTCAGACAAGATACTGGATTTTTACTTTCTATCTGAATTTACTACTTTGGCTTTTCATTAGAGATTTATAGGCAACCAGTGGAAAAATAAAAAAAGGACAAATTGATGATGTAGTACCAGTTTTGCAATCTTTGTTGCTTTTTTTTTTTGCAGTGAGTAATCCCTCTGGAAAAATCCCCTTACTACCAAATCCAACTGGACTACGGTAGGACTTTATAGAAATGTCTGGCCTGCATGACCATGACAAAGATAATGGTATCGAGCGATGAAAAATAAAATCCCCATATCACCACCATGCATTACGTTAGTGTCACTTTCCTTTTGTTCTGAGTATGCCATCAAAGTAAGGATACCCTTGTGTAAAGGATTTTGGGGAAAAGGAACAGCAACAAGTGCTTGAACCCAATGTTCAGCACACTACTCTTTCTAGTAAAAGATACTCATACATACATATTATGCATTTAGCGAATCCACCATGAAAGGAATTGTGTTTGCTAGCCATGAAGATCTGTTTACGTCAGCAAGGAGAAATCCTAATTAAAGGGGCAAAGACAGAGAAATGGCTTAGAATTTCCAGTCACTGGGAGGAAATGTTTAATGAATATTTTATAATTTCACATATCATTGAGCCACAACACGAGTGTTTTTACATCCGAGAAATCCTTCACTGGTTTTGAGTTTTGAAAGTTTTGAGTATGAGGCATGGCTCATGGGTTTACCCCAAGCCTGACTTCATCCGAACGCAGCTTCTCTGCAGCATTGTTCCTGAAAAAGAACCTTCAGGATAGAGTTTCCTCCACAAAAAGATTTTCACAGAAGGAGACGGGTCAAAATGACCTGTCTTAGATGAAGAACACCGTAGGAACTCTGCTAGAATTACAAGCCACTGGCTTTTAGTGGAGGCATATTGCGACGGTTTCCATTTCAAAGGGACTTGAATTGGAATCTCCTGATTTTCTACTTTATTCATTCATGCATGCATTCCTTCATTTACATCAATTAGTATGCACTTAACTTCCAGGGCCTCTGTTTCCTAATCTGTAAAATGATAATGATAATAATATCATGATCACTAGGTCACTACAGAAATACTCGTGTTAATATACAAGCAACGTTTAGAAAGATTCCCAGTACAGAATAATGATAATAGTTATTGCCCTGATTAGAACACTGGACAGTATGAGATGCTTCACAAGGGCAGAGATCTCTGCTCCCTGTGAGTTCCATGAGGGGTGTCTGCTATAAGGCGAGAACCTCAGCAAATATTTGTGAAATAAAAGATGAATAGTTTGACATCTTTCTGCCACGATGTATCTAGAAAGATGAGTCTAAAAGAAAATTTGAATACTCCTTTACATGCAAAGGTAAGCTCCCAAGAAAGGAAGAGAAATCCATCCACTAAGGCCAGTAGTGGAAATCCATCCACTAAATCCATCCACTAAAGCTGTTTATGTTCAGGAAGGCTTTGAAGCCACCACCTGTCCTGGAAGTGCCTTCCAATCCCAGAAGGACCGGAATTCAGTGTAATAAATGCATCTCTCTAGCCCTATGCCTAGTACAGAGGCTAAAACAGAATAAATGTTCAAAAATCACTTGCTGAATTATTGAGGGGTGGAACGAAGGGAGGGAGGGAAGAAGAAAATTAAATTCATTTTCTTTTCCTGACCCATCCTAAATTGGGTGATCAGTTTCCCAATGGGAAAGACCGGTTTTCATGGAGTTAGGAGTACTTTCTCTAACAGTGCTCTCTGAAATCATTTGTACGCATAAGGTAGTGGCTAGGCAAGAATAGCAATGTGCAACTACAGGGCACTTTTATAATTTTATGTGCCCCTGTAACAGTTAATGTGTTATAATGGGAAGAGGAAAGAAAAACAGAGTTTGAGATGCCCTGAAAGCTTGAGATCAAATCTTATACTGGCCTCTTACTAGCTATGTGATCTTGGGCATTTTACCTAACCTCTTTGCTTCTCAGTTTCTGTAATCTGTAAAACCTGGATAACATGCAGCATGCAGGCTTGATGTGAGAACTGAATGAATTTTCATATAATATGTTTGAAACACTTTGAGACAGTACCTGGCACGCAATCAATGCTCAGAACAATTTATTTCCTCCCTAAGGGGTTTGAATTCCAGACTTCACCCACATCAACCCACCGCCCCAAATATCTGAGTAACCAGAAGCTGCCACATTGCTCTCCAACCCCAGTGTGTATATAAAGCAGCTGAGAACTTTCAAGAACCCAGAGCTCCGTCTGTCTCACCATCCTAGTGAATGAAAGCCCGAGTGAGTATAAGCCAGCAATTAGGCTTTTCTCCTTAGTCTACCTCATTCCAAACTAGAGCCCAAAGCAACTGCAGCATCCAGCTGGAATTTCTATCATTGAAAAGATTTCCCACTGTGCTGCCTGGGTGGGTTTCCCGAGGAAGGAGAAACAGGGACTTTTACAAGAGCTTCCTCCAAGGTCTGAATGACATGTTTTCGCTGGCTCTGGACGGGGGCCCTGTATTAACAGCAGAGACATTAGCAAAACACTGACCACAGTTTTTTATTTTCCTGTCTGTGGAATGCGGCTTAGTCCTCAGGACTGATGGTGAATTATTTCTCCTTACATAACTATTTCTTCTCTGAAGTCTATTTAGAGGGTAATAAGAAAGGTAATGCTCTGTTCGTGGTCCCCAGGCTGGGGTGCCTCACAGAGGAAGTCCCCCCCAGTAGTTAAAATCAGCTGGGGAGTCCCAACTCTGCATGTACACTCAGTGGAAAAAGGACAATATGGTTTTTGACACCAAGCTCTCATTCAGGCACACACACACACACACACACATGCCTGCACAAAGAGAGAGTGAGAGATACTGAAAAGGAGGTTGCAGCATCAGTGACTTCTTCGAAATCTTTATCTTATTTTTTGCTGATCTGACATGTTGGTTTCCATAGCAACCTAGGGTGGCCTGGATAATACGTGAAGTCAATTTCAGAGAGGTCTGCAGAGCCAAGCAGAGCATTTTCGATGAAAGCCGCTTCTTGTCTCCCAGGAACTGCAGTCACTGAGCTCCAGGAAGTGTTAGCACACGTGAACTTGGTAATAAAGATACTCTTCAGCCTGGAAGAAAGAAATGTCCTGCTCCTTTTAGTTTTGAGACTCCAAAATTAGCAATAGGAGAGAAAGATTTTACAAAATTCATGCTATCTGTGCTTAACTTGCAAGACAAAATTTCCCCAAAGAATTATTCTATCCTTTAAAGCAGAGATCAGATTGATTTTAGGGGCCATGATCACAACAGAGGGCATGAAATTAGAAGAGGTGATCCTGAAGGAAGGAGTGGACAAAGGTGATGAAAGTTGGCAGGAGTGTTATAGAAACTTAAATAGCTATTAGGGAATATACATTTACACACATGTATTTATTGGGTTTTTCCATAATTAGTCTGTAAACTCATACATCAGTAAGATGTTGACTGAGCCTTCATGTAATTTATATTTTTCAAAAACAAGGACCTAAATAGAAAATAATATTCTATGGTGAGGTGATGATAAAAATATGAGAATATGAAAATCATTTACCTGCTCTCCACGTGTTTGGGAACAGGGGGGCGGGGGGAGAATCTGCAGTGGAATATGGGGAAAGACAAACTGGGGAGTGTCACAGAACACTTCTGGAAGAAGATGAAGTCATCAGAGATCAGTCTTAAAAGAAAGGCAGGTGTTAGCTCATTAGCAGGGGAAGATGGAGTGGTGGGGAAGGGTGTGTCAGGAGACTGCATCAAAAATAATATATATATGTACATATACATATATATATATACATCTGAATCACTTTGCCGAATACCTGAAACGCAATATTGTAAATCAACTATACTTCAATTAAAAAAAGACAAGAAAGTGAGGTAGGAATAGCCTGGTGTCGGGAGAGAGGGAGGAGCAGGTAGAATGAAGTTGGAAGACAGTGTCTTAAGGGACATGAAGTCGGAAAGAGAGATAAGGACCAAAATGTGAACTCTAGACTCAGGACCGTGTACTTTCTATCACAGGTGATGATGGGCAGTTGAAAGTCTTATGCGTGGAAGGGACATGATCAAGTGAGCCTTTGAGACAATCATCATGGTGGTCCCTCTAGAGAATGCACTGGACAGGCCTGGAGACAGCAGAGATGGTTAGGAGGCCACTAAACTGATTAGTCAAAATACTGACAATCAGGACCAAGCCAGGAAGACCCTGGAAGACAAGTGACATATTTAAAAAATGGTAAGTGAAATCAGCTGGCATAAGTAACTGATGGGAGGTGGTAGATTAGGAAGCAAAAGACACACACACACACACACACACACACACACACACACACAGAGAGAGAGAGAGAGAGAGAGCTTTCAACAGATACTCTGGGGGAGTCTTGAACTGGGGCCTGTATGTGGGCTGGGAGCAAACACAGGGCTATGTGAAGTTAATTCTTTGTCATTCTAAAGCTGATACTACCTTTCCATGCTGTTCTCATGTTCATATTGAACACTAAGAGTCTGAATTTGAATTTAAAATTATACTTATGGCACATCTGAAAGGATAAACTGTGAGACTGGCCAGACCTTTTTCTATTTCTAATAAGAGTAATGGTAAAGGACTTGGCTTATGAGACATTGAAACATGATAAAGCTCCAGCGAGATAGCATGGGGGTCACCCAGGAGAGACAGAGCAGTGAAACTCTATAGAAAGTCCAGAAGAGAACAAAGTATTTGGAAACATTTGAACATGTTGAAATGTTTGGTTTACTCATTAAGTAATGGCAGAGCAACTGGTTACACTTTTGAAAAATAATGTAAAATCCCTAATTTAGGGCCAAGGTAAATATTTTCGTAATAATAAACTCAAGAGAAAATATATGTGCCTACTTACATAAAGGGGTGAAAAAGGCTTTACCAAAAAAGCACAACCATAAAGAGAAACATGAATAAGTTGGATTAAAAAAATCCCTTCTGTCTATCAAAAGATGTCATAAATAAAATTAAAAGGCAATGATCTGGGATAACATTTGCAGTGTATATGACAGCAGAGTTAATCTCTAATATTTAAAGAACTAATAAAATGATATAAAAAGGAAAAGAAATCTAGAAAAAATTGGCAAAGAATGTGAACAGGAAAAACATAAAAGAGTTATAAATATTCTCTATTATCCATCTATCTATCTATCATCTATCTATAATGCTCAATCTCACAAGAAAGATTTGCAGTGTTGGCAGGAATGTTGATTGGTACAGACTTTCTAGGAAGCAATTAGATACCATGTATCAAAATCATACACTTTGACTCATACATTTCATCTCCAGGCACCTATCTGATAAAAGAATGTCTATTGTAGTGTTGTTCATAAATTCAAAAGTAGAAAAGAAACCAAAGTTTTCAATAATTGGAATTCTTTATTTAATTTATGCTACACTTATACTATACAGTGGGATAATGTGGCCATAAATAATGAAAAAGCACAAGGGTATTTCAGGAAATGCAAATTATTTCTCTTTCCAGAACACTAATATGTCAGCTGCATGAATGCAGGGTCTCTGTTTGGTTCACTGTCCTAGTTCTAGAGCCTAAAATCTAGCACATAGTAGACCCACAATAAATATATGTAGAAAGCGTGATAGTTAAATGCAGTGGGCAGGGTTCTAAGATGACCCATGACTTTTGTCCCTGGTGGCTTTTCCATGGTATGTTACATTATACAGCAAGAGGGATTTTGCAGTGGAACTAAGGTTACTAATCAGTTGAACTTAGCATAAGGAAGATCATCCAGGTGGGCCTAACTTAATGACAAGGACCCTTTAAAACGGAGGGATTTCTCCAGAAAGTTGCAGAAGAGAAAGTCAGGGAGCTGAGAGAGATTGGCTGTGGGGTAGACTGTCCATTGCTGAGACGGAGGGGCCACTACCAAGGACCTGAGCAGCCTCTAGGTACGGAGAGTGGTCTCTGGCCAGCATCCAGCAAGAAAAAGGGGCTCTCGGTCCTACAACTGCAAAGAACTGAGTTCTGCCAACAACCTGAATGAGCTTGGAAGCAGAGTCTCCCGCAGAGACTCTAGCCCCAAGCCCAGCCCGGAGCCCAGCCCCACAGATACCTTGACTTTGGCCCCGTGAGACCCTAAGCAGGGAACCCATCAAGCCTGCCTGGACTTCTGACTTGTAAAACAATGAGATAAATGGTTAAGGCACTAAATTTGTGATAATTTGGTAGGTAGCAATAAAAATTTAATAAATTAGATAAAATAAGCAGGTTACAATACAGGACTTACACTATGATTCCCTTTTATGTTTATATATACACATATTTGTGAGTTGGCAAAAGAAACCCAGCTGAAGTATATGCACAGTTACGTTAACAGTGGTGTGTTTTGTTTTGTTTTGTTTTGGTTTGGTTGGAGAATTCAACTACGTTGAATAGAACTTAACCACTAGACATCTGGAAGGTTTGATAACCCATTATTTTCATGGGTTCATGGAAGAAGTGTGGTCATTCTCTAAGCCCTTGTCAAATGTCACCTCATCATTGGAATTAATCATTACCTGCTATTTGGACACAGAACAGTGTAGTTCTGACTTTGAGATATGAACAATCAGTTTCCAAAAGCTAACTTTACCACTTACGAGCTTTTTAAAACTTGGATGATTTAAATAACCTCTCTTTTTTTTTTTTTCTTTTTTTTTAATTGGAGTAAAATTACTTTATAATGTTGTGTTAGTTTCTGCTGTACAATGAAGTGAATCAGCTATATGTGTACATATATCCCCTCCCTCTGGGACCTCCCTCCCCCCCTTCTACCACCCCACCCCCATCTAGGTCACCTCAGAGCAGTGAGCTGAGCTCCCACAGCTTTAATTTCCTCAAATCTGAAATGTGAATGATAATAGTCACCAGGTAAGGTCATTGTGAAAATACAGTGGAATAATAAATACAGAGCAGACTGTACAGTTATTACTGAGTACCTGGTACGCTGCTTAGTAAGTACTCACTGAGCTATAGTTCTTATATTTATCAGCAGTGAGCTGCTATAATAGCTTCTTTTTGGTCTTTCCCACGGTTCTTCTGTAAGTATGTCCTAATATTCTCAAGTGCCTAGCACAATGCCTGGCACCTACCAGATGCTTAGAAACTTCTGGTTCAATTAATGCGTGGAAGAGTAAAATGTTTAAAATTGAATGGCGCATGAGGCAATGCAGGCTGCAGTAACACCAGATGACCACAAGATGTCACTATAAATAGGAAAGCTCTGCATTTCAGGAATATTCTGGATTGTCTGCCCCTTCCCTCTTCTAGGACTCCAGGGAAAAGACACAATTGCAATACTGTGAAGGCAGAAAGCAAACTACCAAGAATTTGCACACCTCCCTCCTATTCCACTGTGTGGACCAATGCCTTAAAAACACAACTCCTGATTTACAGAGGAAAATATTTCTGCTGAGCTGGTAGACCTAAATAAAGATTCACGAGACCTCATCTGGGGACAATTTTATTTGTGCAGCCTTTTTCCTATCCTTGCCTTAAATCTGCATCTCTGGGCCTGGGTAGAGGCAACCCGGTAAAGAAGAAAATGCAGAGTCTAATTCTGCTTACCATTCATGTGTCTATGCAAGTTTTTCAGCCTTTCTGAACTGCATTTTGTCATGTGAAAAAAAGAGGAAAACAAAGATATAGAGATTACAGATGTGCTATTACAACCATAGAGATTTCAGCAGAACAGCATTCTGTAAAGACTAGTTCCCAGAGTATCCTGGAATCAAAAAGAAGAATCTTCTTTGCAATTCTGGAAGGATTTGGGCATTGAGCCCACAGCTACTTGGCCTGGAGCATTCTATCTCCAACAGATCAGCAAATTCTCTGAATAAGGCTTACTTGGACGTAGCCCCCAGCAGTAACTTTCCCTTTCAAAAAACACACTCTGTTGAGTACAGAAAAATTGCTCCTCACCAGACTCTAAAAAAGGGTAAGAATGTCATTGTCTCTCTGGCTTCCTGTGGTCTCCATAAAATCTCCACGCAGAGTATTCTGGGCTCATAAAAATGTCCACAGCCCGTTTCTCATCTGCTTTAATGACGTTTCCTAATGGCTGACATTGACATTGGCATCTTTTCTCTGGGGAAAGTGTTGTGAGACTGGCTTTCCCCTTCCCCAAAATAGCTGGTGGAACAGCCCAGGAGCTGAAATACAGAGCAACGATTTTTCTCTTCCCACGAAGAATTATATCCTCCAAGATATGGGAACTCTGCCTTATTTCCTGCAGCAACAGGCTGAGAGGTCCCATTGCCACCAAGAAGCAGTCACATCCCCATTCAAGGAGCCCAGCACTGTGTTGTTCCAGGAGCTTTGGGGAGGGAATAAAGTAATCAATAATGGAAAAATGATAGTATCGATTATCTGTGAAAGAGGTTTTATGAGGTACATTTTGTAAACGAGGAAATCTTATTTAGAAAAGAAGCACGTTATTTTGTCCAAAATATGTGATCATATTACTTGATCAGGTCACTTCAAGGACGCTAAGAGGAAAACCAGCCACGGGCATAAACAGCTCTAGGGATAAATGCCAGCCTGGTACGTCGGGCTGTGATGAGAATGTGATGGGGTTGGAGGCTAGGGGAGAGGGTGCCCTGAGAATTCAGAGGAAGAGGATGGGAACCGTGACTGGGAACTTCTTAGAAGCTGGCTGGTCGGAGCAGGACCACCCTTTGCCGTCACTCACTGAGCCCCTGCTCAGTGGGGCCTCCCGGAGGTGGGCGATGCCCAAGCAGGGCTAGGCTTTTAAATTTTTATTTATTTATTTATTTTTATTTTTGGCTGTGTTGGGTCTTCGTTTCTGTGCGAGGGCTTTCTCTAGCTGCGGCAAGCGGGGGCCACTCTTCATCGCGGTGCGCGGGCCTCTCACTGTCGCGGCCTCTCTTGTTGCGGAGCACAGGCTCCAGACGCGCAGGCTCAGTAGTTGTGGCGCACGGGCCCAGTTGCTCCGCGGCATGTGGGATCTTCCCAGACCAGGGCTCGAACCCGTGTCCCCTGCATTGGCAGGCAGATTCTCAACCACTGCGCCATCAGGGAAGCCCCTAGGGCTAGGCTTTTTACTGCGTCTGGGGATACGAGGGTGAATAATGTCCAAAATTGTCCTCCGGGGGCTCACATTAGAGTGGGAGTAAAAAATGCATAAACAGCCAGTTGTAAAAGAAGAAAAATGATGAGTACACACGGGGAGAGAAACAAAAACACAGTGCCCCATGGGCAGGGCAGAGTGAAGTACTCATTCCCTGTGTCTCCTCTGGCCAACGGAACTTTCTCTTCTGAGTCACCATTGGCTCAAGAACCCATGGCTGCTCCCTTTTGGCGTCACGTTTGGTTTTACATAACAGAAGTGTTTCTTCTGATGGCTTTGACTTGTGTTTGTACTTGAATGGTTGGAGAAGTCGTTCAAGGACATCGTAAAGACCCGAGTTTAAATCCTGGCTCCTCCCCTTAGACCTTCAGTTTCCTAACCCCTAAAAATAAAGAAAACAATACATCATTGGGGTTTTTTTTTTGGCTGTTGTCCGTCGAGGGGAATGAACGAAAAAAGATCGTTGTGGCTTCCATTACATGCGGCTAATGTAGCGTAGAAAACCCCATGCGCATGTGCGATGTCACTTTCTTGCCCCTCCCCATGCCCGTGACTCTAGCCACGCACGTGTGTTGTTATCTAAATAATGCTGCTAATAATAAAAACAAACACTACTATTCACCCTCTTCTGGGTAATGGCTATGTCGTTCTTCTTCCTTTGCAATCATAGCTGTTGATTTTACCACCGCCGCCTTCTCTGTTGGGAATGATGCCTATTCATATTTTCTGTCCTTGCGTTCTCTCCTCCCGTCCCCCAGGAAACGACTTTCAGCAGCCAGGGTAGGAGGTGGATGTGGAGAAGCTTTACCTACAGGTGGAGAGACGAGGGACTCACTACTCTCCAGTATCTTTTCTGTTTCTAGATTTTTTTTTTCAAATTCTCTTCCTCTCCCACCCCTCCCCCCAAATTATGTTGCATCTGGGTGTCTAAATCCTGTTCACAGCTGTGCCAATGCCTTCTCCACTCTTACCATCTGCCTGTTTGTTTTTCTTGGTTTTAGTTTGCAGTCTGCTATTTTGTATAAGCAAAATTATCCTTTCATGTCTTACCCGTTTCGGCGTTTCTTCTGGTTATTGTAAACTGCAGCATCTGTGGTGTTTGTCTCCTAATTATATTACCAGCCTCCAAATAGAAAGGGCAACCAGGCATATGGAACAGCAATACGGAGCCTTCTGCATCTCTGACCTCCGTGTAAGACTCCTCACAGAATCTCCAAAACTTTCGAGGATGTTTCGTTGAACCCAGCTTGCTAAGATAATGCACAAACGTCTGCTGTATAGAGACGATGGTAATACAGATTTCGACAAAGCTCTTAGGCACGTTTTTCTCGTAAATGAGTCATCACAACTCTAAAAGTATGACTCTCTCTCTCTCTCTCTCTATATATATATATATCTCTTCAGTTTTCTGGTTCTAGTGATATTCAAATTATTGCTTATTTTTAGACTAATTTGGACAGTTGAATTAAGTAAGAACAAAGATGACAGGAATGAGACTCGAGAGACCTGAATTTAAGACACAATATGGATACGAACTCGCTGGATGTTTTGGAGAAAGTCCCTCAAACTCTCTTGACCTTAATTTCCAAATCAGTTAAATTAGCAGTTGGACTAGATGCTCCATGAGATAAATGAGCAAGATTGATTCAATCAAGTGTTCACTGTACGATAATGTATTAGGAGTTAGGGAAACTAAGATGAACTGAATATAGTCCTTGTTCCAAAAGGAGCTCACAGTCTAATGATGGGGAAATCAAATAAGTATACAGATGGTCTGAGTACAGTAAGTGCTAGCATAAAAGCATGAATAGGTCTCTGCATTGTTTGTAAGATGATCGATTCCAGGGGCCATTCTCTGTAAAGGACAAAATAGCAAGTATTTTAGGCTTTGCAACCCATACAATCTCCATTGCCTCTACCCTACTCTGCCATTATAGTGTGAAAGCAGCCATAGATACACAACTAAAGAGCATGGCTGTGTTCTAAGAAAACTTTGTTTATAAAAGCAGGTGGTGGGCTGAACTTGACCGACAAGCTGCAACTTGCTGACAACCGATCTAGTCACAAACAATCTCATTGAAGGTTTTTTTTTTCAATTTCCTATAATATTTTATTTATTTATTTTTATACAGCATGTTCTTATTAGTTATCTGCTTTATACATATTAGTGTATATATGTCAATCCCAATCTCCCAATTCATCCCACCACCACCACCCCCCCATTGAAGTTAATCTTTAGTGGCTTCCCCATTCTCCTATGAGAAAGACAAAACCTCTAACATGGCCTCAAGATCCTATAAGATGCAGTCCCTGCTTTCCTCCCCCACCAGGACCATCATGAGTTTCCCTCTCCCTCATTTTCCATATTCCAACACCATGGAGCCCTCACAGAGTTTCCCTTCAACATGGCATAATCCTTCCTGCTTTGCTCCTTGCTCCTCATACCTTGCCTTTTTCTCCATACCTCCATCTCACCATCACGTTAATGGCCATCATCCTTCAGAGAGCAACTTATACATCACCTCCTCATGAAAGCCTTCCTGGATTCCCCAAACTCGGTCCACTCCTATGCATCTATACTCTCCCTGCTCCTTATATGTCTCTTTCATAGCCCCTATAGCAATTGTAAGTCTTTATTTAATTTTGTAATCAAATATTTAATTCTTTAAAGTGTCCCTCCCTATAAAGTGTCAGTTCCATGAGAAGAGCACCCATATATGTCTCGCTTTTTTTACAGCTGTATTTTAGCATCTACAACAGAGCCTGTAACAGAATACACCTCCAAGAACTATTGTTGGTTGGATGAATGAATGAAATAATGCCATAGAAAGGACATGAAGTTATTAACTATTGCAGCCTGAGATCAAGGGTGACAGGTGGCTGGGAATGTTTCATAGGGTGGGTGACAATCTGAGGTGGGATTTGAAAGACACATAGGGGACAAGAGGATTGTGTGAGCTATTCCAACATAAAAGATAACGATTTCGTTCATTTATACTACTCTTCTCCTTCACCAAGTCTCCAAATGTTTGATATTCTATTCTTCTTCTTTGTTATTCTATTGGTTACTTTTAACATTAAATAGCGTATTTAAACATGTCTTTCTTATTCCATCAGTGCTGGTCAATATCTAATAGCTATTTCCAAATTGTAAATTAAGGATACTAGTGTCCTTATACAGTTGTATACCCCACTATGAATTCCTTTGTGACAGCTATACTTCTACATAATCAATCACAATATTTTGTATATATTGTCAGACCACCACAACCAAAATTTCTGTTCTTTGTATAAGGTTAATTCTACTTATTTACATTTACATAATTATATTACTCTACTTTTATATTTATTTTTTAAAACTATATAAATAGTGTTCATAGCTAAGCCTAGGTGGCTCTGATGCCAAGATTTACGGAATTCTCAAAGGGGAATATTCCTACTCAGTAAGATTACATGTTCTCTCTTTCCTTAATTTACCTCACTTATTAACATGCAGCAACGTGGTTCATTTCATATCCGTACCAGGTCTTTCTTATTGATTCCCTATCTTCCCTCCCAGAGAGGCACATACCCAGAATTCCTACTTGCCTTTTTTTCTTTCTGTACTTATTTCCTTTTATGATATAATTATATGTCTAGAGTGGCCCAAACGCAATCATACTTTCTATCCACTGAGTCCGTCCACCACTTTTTTTTTTTCCCTGAGAACTTCCTCCTCTCTTTCCCTCCCTGGTCTGTCCTTTCAACCTTTTCTCTTTTTTTCCAGTTTGGTTTGTTGCTTTCAGGCTGCACACTGTCACGTCGGCGGCACTTCCTTTTATGCTCTGTTGGGGTGGATTCTGTTTCCTTTCCTGATTGCTTTCCTCAATTTACTGAAATAAATCTTCAGGTATATCCCTGAAAAGGAAGGCTTGAGATGTGAATGTTTGGCTACTTCCAAGACTGAGAATGAAAATATCTTTACATCTTATGCCCAATAGATAATGTGGCACATGGTATCATTTATGATGCTTTCTGCTGCAAGCGAAAACTCATATCCACAATAGCCTAAGCAATAAAAATCCTTAATTATCTCACATAACAGGAAACCTGGAGGTAGGTGGTACCAGGCTTGGTGCAGTGACTAAACAATGTTATCAATGACCCAAGTTCTTTCCATTATTCCACTTGGCCATTCGTAGTATGTTGGCTTATTATCTCATGGTCACAAGATGGATGACACAGATCCAAGCATAATATCCTCAGATAACTGAGTTTGAGGCAGGAAGATGGACTGCTGGAGCAAAGAGACCTTCCTGAATAGCTCTATCTTTTTATCAGGTAAACCATCTTTCTTAGAAGGAATTCCTGGTTAGAATCATATTATAATCCCACGCTTTGAATAATCAATAGCAAAGAGGAATGATTTTACCATGACTGATTTAGACTAATAATTCATCCTCCAGGGCTGTGGGCTGGGCCTCCCTCCTTTGCATGTTCCTGCTCAACAAATACCTTCACAAAACTGCAGACATGCCTACAGATAGGAAGAAAAAAATGGTTATCGAGTAGGAAACCACAAGCTTCCACCAAAGCTAACTGTAGCATTCTTTGTTGAAAATACTTTCCCTCAGAACTATGAATACATTACTCCATCGTGTTCTAGCATCTTGTATTACTAATGAGAAGTCGGATGCCTGTTCATTTTTATTCCTATGATATTTTCAGAATCTTCTCTTTATTCTGGTGTTTGAAATTTCATGAGGGTGTGTCTGGTTATGACTTTTGTTCTTTCTTTTTTTTAATTTTTAACATGTACCCTTTGTCTTTGAACCATTTTATGAGCAAAGTGATTTGTTCAAGGCTAGTTGCCACTTCAAGACTCCAGTTAGTGTTGAAATTCTTGCCCATTTGACTCCCTTGTTCCTCTCTCCACAATCCATTGTCAGGTCTGTTGCATCCTGGACCCTGCCACTCTCCATCCAAAATCCTCTACAGAATTTTAATTGAATATGTGTTAAGTGCTGTTTAATTTATGCTAATGAGGCCAAGGCCAGCATCTTGATCTTTGCCGTAAGCACTTCTCTGTTTGGATTACACCCTAACTTTCCCTCCAACTCCCATCTATGTGCCAGGTGGACCCACTGATCAGGAGAGATTCAAGTGAACAACAACAATCATATTCTCTTTAAGCACAAGTACATTCCATTGATGGACAGCCCTTATGCCTTAGTTCATACTTTATTATTATTTTTAATCTTAGTTTTGTCAGTATAATAGTTATCTGTCTTTACTTTTAAATAAATCAGTAAAAGGCATCTGTACAAGGCAAGACTGTCTTTATAGTCTACTACTGCTGTTATTTTAGTCACCAAATTTCAGGGTTATTTGTTACACAGCAAAAGAAACTGAGACATTAGCTGAAAGGCTGAATAAAATATTTTAAAAGACGTTTCCCTTGACATACTACTCCCTGTTACCTTTTTTTAAACAACATAAGCAATAGAGTTAATTGCCTTTTCTTCTGTATTCTTCTGGCACCTTATTCTTCAAGGTAATACTTAGCTGCATGGTCCTCTCTGTCTACAATTAGGAACTCCTTGAAGGTAAAATCTATGATATATTAAAGTCACCTTCCCAACATGTAGCAAAGAGTCTGACACACAGGGGCCACCTCACAGTTATTCGATGAATTTAGTACATATACATAATTTGAATCCAACACTACATTGAGAGCAAATGCAGGCTCAGTGTCTCTTGCCCTCTTACTGGAAACATCCAGTGTGGGCCACAAGAAGAAAATCAAAGTAAGTGCCCCTCCCACATTTCCCATGTCCTTCAAGTCACACTGCCCTGAGTCAAGGTCTCAGGATGCTTTGGCAGTACCCATATGTCTTTCTTTAACAACCAGAAATTATGGGGCCTGGACAGGATGCAAATTGTTCTCAGTCAGCCTGGGAAACAACTAAGAGAATGCCAGGCAAATGAAAATGATCTGTTTCATCTTTCCTCCCTTGGCCTTTGGAAAGCAATGTCAGCTTTGATAAATGTCAAAAATATAAGGAGCACAGAAATCAAGTGAGTGGATGCCCTTCTCACTTGTCTATTACCATTACTGAGGATAGCCCACCAAAGTTGCTTTATTCTGGGGGTCTTGAGCCTTCCAGAGCTCACAGGTCCCAACATGTCCTCAGGAGAAAAGGAGGTGAGATTTAGTGCCAGGATGAGATGGGAAATCCACCTGCAGTGGTTCTGGCTGTGTGGTGTGTTGCCAAGACTCAAGGCAGGAAGAAGAGGTTGATATGAGAGACCTGTGAAGTTCTCCATCCTGATCAGAACCTACATGGAGAAGTACAGGTGCATACTTTGTGCCAGAACCTTGATAAATAGTGAGGAAAAAACCCCAAACTCAATTTTTGACACTCCAGAAATATACATCCCAGATGGGGGGTGGGGGGGGGTGGGGTGCAACACATGTGTGGGTAATTTTCTTTCAGTGTAAGGAAGCACAGAGAAGCTAGTACCTAAGTTAGAGCTGGGTGGGTAGTGGTTGAAAATAGTTACATCAGCTTCATTGGAGGACTTAATCCCTAAATCTTAAAGGATGGGTAGGAAATAAGGAGGTAAAGGGGAGGGGTCTATTAAATATAAAGGAAATGGCACACCCCATGATGGAAAGGCAGTGTCAGGCCAGCAAAACACATTTGAAACATTACAAGGAGCCTCAACTGTTGGGTTATGGTGGGCACGTAGGCACTAGGAGGAAAGTAGGTGGGAGTGGCAGGGGCTGTGCCCTGAGGACCTTGTGTGTTACAGCAGGGCTGGGGGATGGTTGTTATGGATTATTTAGACCAGGAATTTCCAAACTTTGATGTGTTATAAATCACCCGGGAATCTTTCAAATGCAGGATGTGATTCAGTGGGCCTGAGGTGGGACCCGAAAGTCCACAGGTTTTATACGCTCCCAGGTTCTGGGTCCTTGTCCAAGTGCACCAGAGACAGCCAGCATCACCGGGCACTGGCTTCAGATGCAGGTGCACAGGCTCCACCCCAGACCTGCTGAATCACAGTCTGCATTTTCACAAGATCCCAGATCATTCTCATCACATTATATTTGAGAGGCGCTGATCGGGAGTTTAAACTTAGCTTCATCTGGGAATAATCTGGAGAATTTTTTAAATACACAGCTGGGTCACCCCCATTAGCTTTCTGAATTAATTGGTCTGAGGTGGGACCCAGGCACAGGCTTTTAAAAAATCTCCAGTGGTAGTTCTAATGCACAGTCCTTATTGAGAACCACTGAGTTCAGTTGCAAAGAGAAAGCCCAGTGGGGGAAAGTAATTGGTCAAAGTCACACAGCACCAGGACTAGAGGTGAGGTTGCAGGTGCTACTAAGGGCCCTTTAAAAATCTCACTGTGTTCTGTCCCCTCCCACTCACACCCCTTGGTGTCTGTACCTCATTCCCAAACAGTGGATGTTACTCCAAAAACTCAAGTCGTCTTCCTCCAGTGAATGGTAAGTAAATTGGATTTCCTTTCCTATCAGTTCAAACCAACTGAAAGGCTGTCTAACCCCCAGAGCAGTGAAAAGAATTTCTCCTTTACTAGGCATTACGTTTAAGGATTCATTAAATAAAATAGACTTCCAGCTACGTGTGAGGTGCTGTGTTAGAACTTGGACCACAGAAACAGGGGCTGTAAAGAATCTGAAATAACGTTTATGTTAAGTGAGCCGCGTTCCCGTGTACACAAGTATAAGGCACATTTAGAGGAAGCTAAAGGGGCCGAGGATAAAATGAGGAGTTGGAGGAATCCATTCTCCAACTTCTTTGCAAGACAAGCACACACATGCACTTCCCCCATGAAATGGTCTCTCACCTAACCCTTGAAAAATTAAAAAGTATTACAATAGTCTAAACAAAGAAGGGGAACGTTTATTTATTTATTTATTTTTAAATTTATTTATTTATTTTTGGCTGTGTTGGGTCTTCGTTTCTGTGCGAGGGCTTTCTCTAGTTGCGGCAAGCGGGGGCCACTCTTCATCGCGGTGCACGGGCCTCTCACTATCGCGGCCTCTCTTGTTGCAGAGCACAGGCTCCAGACGCGCAGGCTCAGTAGTTGTGGCTCACGGGCCCAGCTGCTCCGCGGCATGTGGGATCTTCCCAGACCAGGGCTCGAACCCGTGTCCCCTGCATTGGCAGGCAGACTCTCAACCACTGCGCCACCAGGGAAGCCCGGAACATTTATTTTTAAACCTGACAATTTAAAAAAGTATTTTTAAGCTTTCATAAACTGTGAGGGAGAAATCTATCTTATTAATTTTTTAAATAAAAATCATAAAAACTTTATATGTTTTATGAAGACTGTGTTTTATGATTTCTTTTATTAATAGGTACTTAATACTGTAATTGTTTCTTTGTGTGACAGAACGATTATATAAAATGAATATATTTAAGATAACTACATACTCATTTCTTTCCTTTTTTCCTATGAAGTGCGTTTTCTTTAGAAGCCAAATTTGTACTTTGGAAAAGGCAGCCGAATAGCCAAAGTTGTAATTTTATGAAACCACAAAAGGCTCTTCTAAAGGGATCTGACTTGAATACACACTGCAAGGAAATTAATAGTCTGAGTTCAAGCATCCTCTTTAATCCATCTCCTACTGCCTCTTACAAGGAAGAGAATGCAGTTGTCCAGTCGACTTAGGAGAAGGATGAGTGTTGCGCAACACGCTGTTGGCACAAGTCCACACAAGTTCTTTCTGGGGTATCTCAGCGGCCTTCGGGGAGCTGCCAGGGCAGCGATGTGTTGTGTGTCATTATCAATTTGCACTCTGATTTCCTAACAGTTCAAGAGGCCTTTGACAAAAGCCTCCATTTAGATCTAATAATAACTCTGGATTTTTGCTAAATGTCTTGCAACCTGGGAACGGGCCCAATTGCTAAACATACTTCCACTGCATGAGTTTCTTTGACTGAGCCCAGAGGGGACAGACAAGCAGACTAGAAAATGTGAATTGGAGCAACATTCTCACTTTTAAAAAAGAGTTATTTTCAAAAGAATGACTTCCGCTCATTTACGAAGTCCACCTGAAAATTACTGTAATTGTGGGTCACAACATTGCTGTCCAGCCCTAGTCTGGGATAATAGCAGCTGAAATTCCAAAGCCCCCAATGTCCTTCTGCATCATATAATTATAAAATCTAATGGACTGAACTGACCTACTTCCCCCTTCTTAGTCACACATCTAGTCCATTTCTAGTAAGTTACAATATCCACTTACACTTCGCTGCCTCTTCAGGGGCATATTCCCTATCTGGCTAGCCCTTTCCATTAGAATGTTCTTCAGTAATTTCTATCAGTATTTCTCCGTGGGAATACACAGAAATATCTTAGCTCCCTCATACTCGAAAAATTACTGAATTTGTTAGTTTTTCCTAACCACCTCTCTCTCCTGACAAAGTTTCCTTTTCTTCAAGGCAACTATCCAATGTCCCTTTGAGGATTTCTCACATGGCATAAGAGTCTGGCAGGTTCTTAGGGCAAGTTGTGAGGGGGCAGAATAAGGAGGTGAGTCAACAGAAAAGGGGGACAATGTGTTGCCCAGGGAAGTGAGGGGATGACAGGGTTCAATTCCAACATCAATAAATGTGGCGTGGCTTGGTTAGAATGGTCTTGGATACCTTGCCTTGTCTCAGGAACACTTCATTAAACTCCCAAATTATTAGGCCTTTGCATCCCAATCCCTGACCCAGGATACAACTTACACAGATACATTCATCTTCACTTGTTGTCTCTTCCAATTTCACGATCTGCACATCCAGTATGAGACATAAAGAAGACCAAGGAGGGAGCAGATTAAACTCAAGCTATCAAAGACAATCAAACATTTCAAGCTACTATGCTGTTACTGTTACTCATTCTTGAAAAGGGTACTAATGGAGGACAAGTTTGAAATAAATTGATTAAAATTTAGTTTATGGTCTCTTTAGAGGTGTAATCGTTTCCAAATTATTTAATTGGTGACTTGTGCTGGATACACGATTGACAGTGTGGTGTCAGTATTGTAGAATCAGAGTTTTTGAACATGAGTTTACGTTACATCTCATTGGACTACCCAAAGAACTAGAATACCTTTAAAAATCTTTCCAAGAACTGGTCATCCAAGCTCTCTCTGGACACTTCCAGAAATACAACAATCCTACCCAAGTTTTCTAATCAGCTAATTACGTTAGCAGTGAGTCCAGAGCCATCTGAATTCTTTTTCACACCTAGTTCACATTCATTCCAGGAATGTTCTCTCTTTGGGACCAGTTCAAACCTCTGGAGGATAAGGAAAGAAAAAATGATCCATATCCTCTTCTGTGTGACTGCTTCTAAGGAAAAGGTGGTGCAAAATTGTCACGTCAATATTTTTCTAGAATAGAGCTCTTGAAATGCCATATAAGCTTCTACTAATAGAGTAGTAACATAGAAAAAAAGTCTTTAGCAATTTAGCACATTTGCTTCAATTATTAAACAAAAGAGACAAGGTACTTCTTGAGGAGAAAGAGATGTTTCAGTATTTAGAATATATCCACATTCTTTCTATAGAGAGTTTGGAAATATATAAAAAGTGCTTTAAAGTACTCATAATTTAGACTAAAATATTCCCTTTTGGGGATTATTCCTAAGAACATAATCCAAAATACGGAAAAAGCTTTGTACACCTAAGTAATCAACTCCGTGATGTTTTTAATAACTAAAAGTTGGAAACATAGTAAACAACCAAATTTGGGATATAATGAAATAACCTATGGGCCATAATAATAATTGAAGTCTATGAAGCTATTTAAAAATACTTTTATTAAACAAACTGTATCAACACACAAACTGTTACAGGAGGAAAGCAAATATATTTAAAGTAAAACTGGTACATTGGAAAAGAAATATGAAGAATAAAGCTCTAAATGCTAGTATTAGCTAGACTTGAGTGATCAAAAAGTGGATAACACCTCTATTTTCAAGATTTTTTTAAATCCATGCTTTATATTTAAAAGATAAGTGTTCTTCTAAATGAGTCTGGAAGGCTGAATCTTAAAAAATGAAACTAAAACGATAGAGAACATCTGAGCTTACCTCCTCCCAAGTTAAAACATTTTATGAAGGTTATTTATTTTTTTATTTGCAATTTCTCTAATGTTTTCAATCTATTTTGTAAACCATATATTCACTTAGGCCCTACCTATTACTCAGTTACATGAAACACCAGGCAACAATGGAATCTGACATGTTCAATACTTGTTAACCATAGCAAAAGACATGGGTCCCATTCCATCAAGCATTATTCATTTAATAGGTTGTCTGTGTTGACAGTTTTAATCCTAACTTAATGATCTGTTTATTTGACAATTCTCATTAGAAGCCCCTGGCTGCATAGGAAAAGGGTATCCTAAATACCGAACAATTATCCCTGGGTACAATTTTCCCAATCAAGGTGATGTGCAGTTTTGTACTACAGAGATATTGAGTGTCCTTGTGGCCATAATGTCAATGTCATATCATTTCTGAAGCTAACAAGTTCATGCTTTTGTTGATGCAAACCAAATACTACAGACCCGTTTTTATTTTGGTCAATTTTACCAAAAGAACAAAAATCATTTTCTTCTAAGTCAATGTAGTCTTTTATAGATTAAAGTCAGTTAAAAACTACTTACTCTGAGAGACTCTAATTTGTGGACCAAGATATACTATAAAGGTCATTTCTCTCTTACCAATAGCCAGAAGCAGAATTGGAAAAAAACTGAGCATTTTTACAAGGGGCTACGTTTAATTTGTCAAATAAGTCATAAAATAAGGTTTGTGAAATATTGTCAAACCTGTAACTTTGTCACGTATTGCAACTGCAAATTGTCTAGAATAATTAAAAGGTGAGCTATTCTTAATCCTTTAGGCAAAAAAAAAAAAAAAAAAAAATCCTTTAGGCTGTTAGAGAAAAGCTTCTGTGCCCAATAAAATCCTGGAGTCACATGAGAGATGGGAGGAAATGATCTCTTTGATGTGGAAAGAAACTGCAGTGAGCCCTCTTAGGTAAGTCATCCATTTATTTATTCCCTCACTAAATAATGTATTTATTTGTCCATTAATTAAATAACTATACAATAATTTATCCCTCAGTCATTTCCTCATTTCCTCAATCATTATTCAATCATTTGCTGACTCATTAATTTGATCACTCATTCATTCCCTTGTTTTTTTTCATCAAATAATGTGTTCTTTATATATCCATTCATATTTATAACCAACATTGACCAAGACATCATGTTGCTGGGTGCTGGCAATGAGGAAATGAGAAAGACAAGGTCTCTACCCTCGGAGAGTTCATGGTGAAGGAGCTGGACACGTGGCTTTGACAAGTTCTTTGCTTGAGGTGGGGAAAAGCACCAGGGGTACAGAAAGAAAGAAGTCATTGCCTGAATCAGGAGCCCGAGGAGATGTGACAGTGGGATTTGAACTGGGTCTCCAACAAAAGGTCACAGCTCAACAGGTGGCAGACAGAGCAGGGAGAGTCAGAAATCTTCATAGAAATAGGAGGAAGGTCTTTCCAAGCAGGGGAAACAGCTTGTGCCAGGCGCAGAAGTGTGGGGAAGCATGCCAAGTTTAGAGGATGGTGAACAGCTTAAAGTTCCTGGAGGAAAAGGGTGAGATGAAAAAGACCCTAGAGAGGACAAATAGGTCAGGGTCCGATTGTGAACAGCCTTTCAAACTACTATGTAGGATTATAAAGGTGTTCGTTATATTTGCACAGCAATGGTGAATGTGTGCTAGACCTTATCTTGGTTCATCCTTGTGAATAACTGGATATGGTGATCATAGTTTTAAGGAAATTGAAGACTACTTAGTTGTTTTTCCTTCTGTGTTCCTATCAAACTTTTCAAACTCTTGATAGGCAGAGCTCTGTTAGAGCTTTTTCTTTAAACTTTTCTGCCTTATTGAAACACGAGGCTCTTGAAGACAGGAACCAGATCATTCATTCCTATACCTTCACTGCCTAGCATCATGCCTCACACATGGCAGATAGATGCCATAACATTTGAGGAATGGAAGAATTGTGAATGAATAAATGAGAGGAAAAAGGAAGGGATGGCGGGAGGAAGGGAGGAAGGAGGAAGGAAGCTATGTGGTGAAATCGATAGTAAGTAACAAGGTAAATGTAAGAACGGAGGTTTCAGTTGGCAGCCCATTCTCATCCCCACATTCACATCATGGTTTATGGTACACACCACACCAATAAGAACTTTATTATACCATTTTTTACTATGAATCCTTGCCATGGAAGTAAATTGTTCATGTTACTCAGGATGTCAATTAAAATATGCATTGAATAACATAGGTATGAGCTTTCTTATGGTAGAGACTATGGCTTTTTCTTCTTTTGTCCTGGTAATATCTGACATTTAGTAAGTCCTAATTCATTGATGCTGGTTGGATGAACGAATTCAGGACCCTGTTAATGAAAAGGTGGGATGATTAAGAAAAGGATAGGATGCTGCTTACAAAAATGAAATATATATATAGGTGCACGTAAAAAATGTATGAAAGTAAGAGCACATGAGAATAATTCCCTTTCAAATTGTAAATTGTTCAGATGCCCTCTCTGCATGTCTTATTATTGTCAGTGAGGATTTTAACAACTTAGAATATATAGACACTAATCAATATTCAATTATATAGTTAAATTTATACTTGAGTTGTACTTTTATTTTAGCATTTTATATAAAAAATAATAACAGAGGCTATTAAAGAAAACTTTAAATAACTAAATCTTAAAAACCCCAGCTGTGACCCATTTCCTTTTTCCAAATTCCTGTCTTTTCCTTCTTCGACTTATAATCAAAATGGAGACAATTTTCTGCTGTCCCTACTCAACACTTCCACATTTGTAAAACAATTTTCAGGATTTCCTATATTCATATAGTGACCTCAAAACTGAAGAATAAATTTGTTAACTCTTCCCTATTTCAATTTTTGCCATTTGGCAAATATTCTCAGGAAAAAAAAAGGGAAGAACTATGTTTTCAGTGGGTTAAGTAAAAGAAACTGGACTCAAACTAATTCTCAATGCAAGAAATATCTTTGTCTATTATTTTTCTTTGAATATTTTTCTAAAATAAAGTTTTATATCTAAACACAGTAAGTAAAATTTAATGTGCATTTTTACTGCTCTCTATGTCCTGCTCTCCTGCTTTCCAACACAGCTGAGCAAATTTGCAGTGTGCCCCCAGCAATATAAGTGCTATGTTCTGCTACAATTTCCCCAGCATTCAGGTTATTATATTTTATTATTGCTAGCTTAGGGGAAAAATGTTTCCCCAATATTGCTGTTATTTGCACTGTGATTACCAAGGAGTTCAAGTAATACAATTACATTACATTAATGATGGTTTGTAATTCCGGCTTTTCACTGAATCATAATAGTGCTTCCCCTGCTTAGACCTATTTCTGTGACAGTGATATAATTTGCAAAAAAAAAAAAAAATGCAGTGTCATTGGCCCAGAAAATTTTCACGTTTTTATTTATGTCTATTTCCACTATCTGAAAATAAACGTGCTCTTTGCTTTTCTATAATGGACTTCACTTTACCTTCCATGTGGTTTATATTTCTAACATAATTTGGTTAATACTATTCTCCTACTTTTAACTCTAAAATATGGTTAGTCAGATGACACCTGTCTAGACTAGACTTTCCCAAAGAGTATTCAATGAAACTTTTTCTGGAGGATGTTAAAACGTATTATGTGTTAAAAATTGTTCCAAAAGTTAGGGAGCAATGGGTTAAGCAAAATAAGTTTTTTAATGCATAGAATCGCACTTTATACATCATGCATTTCTGAGAGAGGGATATAGTTTATGAAACTCTAAAAGAACAGCATAGAAGGTATTGGGCATTCACCCGTGAAGGCAGAGTCTTCAATCATGAGCAGGGATTCTGAATCTAAATTAACTGATCAAAGGAGAATCCAACAAAATGCTTTCCCTTGTGGCTGGTTTATAATGTCCTTTGGCAAATGGATCATTGTTTTTTCTATTTTTAAAGTTATTTTCCTATAAGTCATATACATCTGATTAGTATTTATGTGGTACCTCCAAAAATTCTATGCTCCAGTGGAAAATGCTAGCTTCAAAAGTGATGTTATCATGATAATCCTCAACGTCCTCTGGTGATTCCAACTGAATGGTACATGGGTGAGATCAGAAAATCTCTCAGTCCTAACCAAACCAGCATATTAGGGGCTGTAGAGTGAGTAAACTTTATTATATGGAAGTTGAGAAACAGTCTGTAAAGTGCTTGCAAATTAAGTAGTCAAAAGAAACGCAATCAGCAGATGTCTTCCAATGTTCTCAATGTATTTTCAGTACATTCCCTTTAAAAAATGAATATGGTTTGAATTCTCAGGCAGTAGGTGAGACAATATAGCTAGGTTTTATGTCCCTGTTTCCAAGACAGGATTTTAATATAATCTCTTAATTAGTAAAGATATCTTTCCTCTAAAGGGGTCCTAAATATTCCTTAATGTTGAATTTCATTTATTCAGTTCTTATTATGCAGCAAACATATGTTAGGCACAACGTATATAGTCCCCATGACAACTCTGCAAAATAAATTTGATTATTATTCCCCTTTTCCTTATGTGGAGACTGAAAATGAGAGAATTTAAATAGTTCACCCAAGATCACACAGCTAGTGGTCAGCAGAGCACACTGTGACTCTTTCAAGCCCTTCTTTCTTATGCTGAATTCTTTTCACCCAGGAGGGACATGTGGGTGCCACTCTGCTCATTAAAGTGGCTCTACCAGTCTGTCACTGTGCAGAACGCTTCCTTTTCTCTCATTTTAGAACCAAATAATACTTTGACGTTTAAAATTCAAAAACAAAAATCCCTGGAAGGCAAACAGCCTTTTAGCAATCATTTTTCCTCCCAAGGGAAGTTCATTCAACATGGGAAAGTAAGATTAAAATGTTGAAGGGGGTTGAATGCACAGGCAGATATGGAGATAGTCAGGAAACACATGGTGACACTTTAGAGGACAGCAGGGATGAATTCCCTAATGTCAGAGAGAAACATGCTCAAATCCCTTCTCCCCTCTGAAGTTCAGTTTCTCCACCTGTAAAATACAAGTGTTCAACTTAATGGCCTGTGTATTAGTTAGAATCCCTCAAGTTCAAACAACCCACACCAAATAAAATGTGAATGAGAGAAGATAGATAGATAGATAGATAGATAGATAGATAGATAGATAGATGATAGATAGGTAGATAGATATAGATAGGTGGGTGAGAGGATGGATGGATAGATGATATATAGATACATAGAAACATAGATACTTGCATAAATGAATAGATGGATAGATATATAGATAAAGTAGATAGATATATACATAGGTACAAAGATGGATGGATGGATGCAGGGAATGATAGATAATAGATGATAGAGTAGATAGAACAAAGATAGATAGTACATAGACAGATAAATAGATCCATGTAACAATTCCATGGAAAGGTAGGGTTGAAATTTGCCTCAGAGTAAACTACATCCAGAAATTCAAAGTCTTTCTGTTGATGCTCTCACTTTCTCTCCCTTTTCCCCTCTCCACTCTCTTCCAAAAACCCTATTTGATCCATAATAAGTCATTTTCCCTTCACGTGAATGAATCGTACTAGTTCAGGGAATGCAGCACTGAGCAGCAATGTGACTAACCCAACATGTTTTCCTTTCACTTGTAGATTACATGCTATTCTTCATTTTTATCTCCTTGTTTCTCACCCTCCTGGAGTGTGATATGCAAAAATTTCTATAAAGTGTATATCATCAGAATGTGATTGATTGTATATAAGATTAGCAGATCCCAGGTGAATAGTTACAAACTGAGTTTAAAAATTGGATTAGATGTCTCTTGATAAATTGCTAGTACAATTGATGTCATGCTTTATAACATTTCTTCTCCCTAGATTGTGCCATTATGTTAGACAGAATAATGATCCCCCCACAGTGCCTATATCTGAAGCCCTGGAACCTTTGAATAGGATGCATTACATGACAAAGGGAATTTCCCAAATGGAATTAAGTTTGCAGACTTTAAAACAAGGAATTGTTTTTGTATCCGTTCAGCCAGTCTGTGTCTTTTGGTTGGGACATTTAATCCATTTACATTTAAGGTAATTATTGATATGTATGTTCCTATTACCATTTTCTTAATTGTTTTGGGTTTGTTTTTGTAGGTCTTTTCCTTCTCTTGTGTTTCCTGCCTAGAGAAGTTCCTTTAGCATTTGTTGTAAAGCTGGTTTGGTGGTGCTGAATTCTCTTAACTTTTGCTTGTCTGTAAAGCTTTTGATTTCTCTGTGGAACCTGAATTAGATCATTGCTGGGTAATCTTCGCTGTAGGTTTTTTCCTTTCATCACTTTAAATATATCTTGCCACTCCCTTCTGGCCTGTAGTTTCTGCTGAAAGATCAGCTGTTAACCTTATGGGGATTCCCTTGTGTGTTATTTGTTGCTTTTCCCTTGCTGCTTTTAATATTTTTTCTTTGTGTTTAATTTTTGCTAGTTTGATTAATATGTGTCTTGGCACGTTTCTCCTTGGGTTTATCCTGTATGGGCCTCTCTGCACTTCCTGGATTTGATTGACTATTTCCTTTCCCGTGTTGGGGAAGTTTTCGACTATAATCTTTTCAAATATTTTCTCAGACCCTTTCTTTTTTTCTTCTTCTTCTGGGCGCCTATAATTCGAATGTTGGAGCACTTAATGCTGTCCCAGAAGTCTCTGAGACTGTCCTTCATTCTTTTCATTCTTTTTTCTTTATTCTGCTCTGCAGCAGTTATTTCCACCATTCTATCTTCCAGCTCACTTATCCATTCTTCTGCCTCAGTTTTTCTGCTATTGATTCCTTCTAGAGTATTTTTAATTTCAGTTATTGTATTGTTCATTACTGTTTGTTTGCTCTTTAGTTTTCCTGGGTCCTTATTAAATGTTTCTTGTATTTAATCTATTTCTGAGATTTTGGATCACCTTTACTATCATTACTCTGAATTCTTTTTCAGGTACTTTGCCTGTTTCCTCTTCATCTATTTGGTCTTGTTGGTTTTTGCCTTGCTCCTTTGCCTGCAAGGTATTTCTCTGTCTTCTCATTTTGTCTAACTTACAGTATTTGAGGTCTCCTTTCCCTAGGCTGCAGGGTCGTAGCTCCTCTTGCTTCTGTTCCCTGCCCCCGGTGGTGAGGTTGGTCCAGTGGCTTGCGTAGGCTCCCTGATGGGAGGGACTGGAGCCTGGGTTCTGGTGGGTGGAGCTGAGTCTTTTCCCTCTGATAAGCAGGGCTGTGTCAGGTGGTGGGTTTTGGGGTGTCTGTGAGCTTAATATGACTTTAGGTAGTTTGTGTGCTGATGGGTGGGTTTGTGTTCTTGTCTTGTTTGTTGTTTGGTGTGAGGCATCCAGTGCTGGGAACTGCTAGCAGTTGGGTGGAGCCAGGTCTTGGATTCAGATAGAGGCCTCTGTGAGAGCTCTCAGTGATTAATCTTCCCTGGGGCCAGGAATTCTCTAGTGGTCCAGTATCCTGGACTCAACCCAGAGCCTCAGGCCCAACTTCTGGTAGAGGAACCAAGACCCCACAAGTCAAGTCGCAATAAAGGGGATTAAAAAAAAAAAGAAAAGGCTAAAAAATCCCTAAACATAGGCAGAACACTCTATAACATAAATCACAGCAAGATCCTTTTTGACCCACCTCCTAGAGTAATGGAAATAAAAACAAAAATAAACAAATGGGACCTAATGAAACTTAAAAGTTTCCATAAACAAGACGAAAAGACAACCCTCAGAATGGGAGAAAATATTTGCAAATGAAGCAACTGACAAAGGATTAATCTCCAAAATATACAAGCAGCTCATGCAGCTCAATATCAAAAAAAAAGCAACCCAATCCAAAAATGGGTGGAAGACCTAAACAGACATTTCTCCAAAGAAGACATACAGATGGCCAAGAAGCACATGAAAAGATGCTCAACATCACTAATCATTAGAGAAATGCAAATCAAAACCATAATGAGGAATCACCTCACACAGGTCAGAATAGCCATCATCAAAAAATCTAGAAACAGGGGCTTCCCTGGTGGCGCAGTGGTTGAGAGTCTGCCTGCTAATGCAGGAGACACGGGTTCGAGCCCTGGTCTGGGAGGATCCCACATGCTGCGGAGCAACTAGGCCCGTGAGCCACAATTACTGAGCCTGCGCATCTGGAGCCTGTACTCCGCAACAAGAGAGGCCGCGATAATGAGGCCCGCGCACTGCGATGAAGAGTGGCCCCCACTTGCCGCAACTAGAGAAAGCCCTCGCACAGAAAACGAAGACCCAACACAGCCATAAATAAATAAATAAAATAAAAATAAATTTTAAAAAAATCTAGAAACAATAAATGCTGGAGAGGGTGTGGAGAAAAGGGAACCCTCCTGCACTGTTGGTAGGAATGTAAATTGATACAGCCACTATGGAGAACAGTATGGAGGTTCCTTAAAAAACTAAAAATAGAACTACCATATGACCAGCAATCCCACTACTGGGCATATACCCTGAGAAAACCATAATTCAAAAAGACACATGCACCCCAGTGTTCATTGCAGCACTATTTACAATAGCCAGGTCATGGAAGCAACCTAAATGCCCATCGACAGACGAATGGATAAAGAAGATGTGGTACATATATACAATGGAATATTACTCAGCCATAAAAAGGAATAAAATTGAGTTATTTGTAATGAGGGGGATGGACTTAGAGTCTGTCATACAGAGTGAAGTAAGTCAGAAAGAGTAAAACAAATACCGTATGCTAACGCATATATATGGAATCTAAAAAAACAGTTCTGATGAACCTAATGGCAGGGCAGGAATAAAGACTCAGACGTAGAGAATGGACTTGAGGACACGGGGTGGAAGGGGAAGCTGGGATGAAGTGAGAGAGTAGCACTGACATATATACACTACCAGATATAAAATGGATGGCTAGTGGGAAGCTGCTGCATAGCACAGGGAGATCAGCTCAATGCTTTGTGATGACCTAGAGGGATGGGATAAGGAGGGTGGGAGGGAGGCTCAAGAGGGAGGGGATATGGGGATATATGAATACATATAGCTGATTCACTTTGTTGTACAGCAGAAACTAACACAACATTGGAAAGCAATTATGCTCCAATAAAGATGAGAAAAAAAAAAACAGGGAACGTTGCCTGGATTATCCAGGTGGGCCCAATCTAATCACATGGGCTCTTTAAGTGGAAGAGTCCACCGGAGAGAGGCCACGCCAGAAGAAGAGACAGGAGAGATGGGAAGTGGGAGACCCACATTGCCATTACCACTAGCATTGAAGATGGAGGAAGGGGGCCATGAGCCAAGGCATGTGGCTCTAGAAGTTGGGAACAGCACTTGGCTGACAGCCAGGAACCCCAAGGAACTGAAATCTGCCAACAACCTTGATAAGCCAGGAGACAGAGTCTCCTCTAGCCCTTCCAAAAAGTGATGCAGCTCTGCAACACCTTGATTTTAGCCCGTGAGACCCATGCAGAACATCTGACCTGCAAAACGGTAAGATAATACATTTGTATTGTTTTCAGCTACTAAGTTTGAGTAATTTGTTACAGCTGCAACAGAAAAGTAATACACCCAGGTGAAACTGCTTTTTTTTTTTTTAAGGAAAGTGTTCAGTAAGTGGATTTCTTAACTGATTTGTTCAGCCCTGGAAAGCAGAATCTTAATGGTCTTGGCTGGTCAGGGTCTCACTGGTCTAGATTCCCTTTTTAAGAATAACTAGAGAGGCTTTTTCTCATTTACAATCTTATAAAGAGATCAAAAGTCTTTGTAAAGAATAGAGTCCATGCTCTGTAGAAAATGGGATTTGGTGGGGACAGATTACCTATTCACACAGACTCTGAAACAGCAATGTTGGGTACAGGTGAGACTCATTAGCCAACATGGCGGAGAGAAGCAGTTTTTCACAACCTGGCTATGCAGCGTCTTGGCCTGAACACTTCTTTCCTAAATTGCCTGTGATATCCAAGCCCCTTGCTCTTATTCCTATAGCATTCTGCTTTGCACTCTACTGACTTTTTGCTAATCTCAAATTCTCCTAGTATTTGTCTATAATTCTGCTCAAGATAAAAATTCTACCACATAAGCTATTTCTATAGAGACTTTTCTTACGCAGATTGACCCTACAAAATGCTGGCTGCCCGTTTTACTTGTTAGCATGGAATATAGCAATGTGATGCTATAATTCTGTCACTAACCTGAGTGTCACCTGTACAAATTCTCCCTGACAGCTGCATTTTTTAAAATGCATTTTCTTAGTGCACCAAGGCATTACAGAGCTTTGCAACCTGTTTTAAGAATCCCAGTTCCAATAAGATAGCAGATAATGCAAAAAGAAAAAAGAAAGGAAAGAGTAAGAATCATCTTCTTCACTAAAAACTTGGAAAAAACAAAACAACAAAGGGATAAAACATATTCTTGACTCCATGAATCGATAAGGACTTGAAAACTAGATGTTGGAGCATGTGAACACATGATGTAGCTAACCTTGGTGGCTTTGCTAAACCCAGAAACATACGATCTTGAGTGTCAACGCTCATATGAAGCCTGGAGATGAGATCTTGGGTCCAAATAAGCCAGGAGCTGAGAATGAAACCACTACTACTAGTCCCCCCAGATATTGTACCATCAGTGAAAGGTACATTAGAAAATAAATCTTCCCTCTGCCTTATAAGCTAGGAGGAAAGCTTGTCTGTCTCTACCAGCACTTCACATGAGTTTGGACTCTAAATTTATACCACCAGAGCCTCCAGGCAGAAATAAATATGAAAGGTACTTGGACAACATAGGTCACATAGGATTTCCCACAGGACACAGGAGTGATGGTTGTGGTGGAGGGCTCTTTATCTGAGTTCACCATCAAAAATTGTGAAGTTCATGAGGAAACCACCTGTCCTAACCAGAATGAAGCAGACACACCATGGGGATCGGTAAAACCTAAGGACATTAGTTAATAAAACAAGAATCTGAAAGACAAATGATTAAAGACAAAATGAAGAAATCAACACAGTTAGAAAAGGAAAGAGAAGAAAGATATTTGAAAGCAAAAAACAGGTTGGACAGAGAGAAGAACAGAATTTCTGGAAATGAAAAGTATTGTTCTGAAAATTAAAAATTCATGGGACAGATGAAACAGATTAGACTCATCTGAATAAAGAATGAGTGCAATGAGAAATCTATTTGATTAACATTTCCAGAATAAAGCAAGGAATTGTAGGACATGGTAAACATAAAATGTCCTTAAGTGAGGATGGAATGAGAAGGTCCTATGTGCATCTACTGCAAGAGGAAATGGAGAGAATGGTGGGGAAGCAATATTCGAAGAGCTAGCGGCTGAAGAGTTTTCTAAAGTGATGAAATAACGTGCATTCTCAGATTAAAACAGTACTCAGAAGTGGACATTGAGTTAAACACACACACACACACACACACACACACACACACACACATATACACACTTAGACATAAGACTCTCTGAATCACCAAAAAGGCAGGGTTACGTGCACTAATATGCATAAAGGGCTTGGAACTGCGCCCAGCACATAGTACAAAATATGTAACTTAACTATTCTTGTTATTTTTACTGCTCTAATGACACGCTGCCATGATTATTATTCACTTTGCTTCTCCATATCTTAATGGATTTCATAACAGGCAGTATCAATGAAGAAAGTGGTTACAGTGTAGTTATAAAATATGTGGTGTGAGGTTATTTATGTAAAATTTAAACACAGAGGCTAAGCGCCATGTTATTTGATGGAGGTGATGCCGCAGCAAGTATGAGGACAGTGGTTACCTGTGGGGATGAGGAAGCGGGGAGGTAAGGAATGGAATGGTCAGGATGAGGCCACACTTCTTCGCTTTGGGCCCTAAAAACAAATTCTGCAGCAAACACGGCAACATGTTAACTTGTGCTTAATTTCAGCCACGGTTACTTCCAGCCATGGCTGTTGAGGGGGAGGTCATTCAGGGAGCCAAGCCTGGGCGCCACGTGCCAAACCCTGTCCCCTGCTGCAGTGTTGCTTCTGACGGAAAGAAAGCGAGTCTTTTTCTACTTCACACAAAGATGTGTTCATGGCGACCCTGTGGGTAAATGGGCGCCTGTTATATTATTTTCTGTACTTTTCTGTGTTTGAAATATGTCATCGCTTTAAAAAGGGACGATGACTTCCTGCATAGAACTTCAGGTAAAAACAGAATTCCTGTTGCTCAAAATTGTCACAATTCCCGTGTAACTTTATCCCACTCACCTAACAGGCCAGGTTTCTGTTGGTTTTCAGATGGAGAAAGAATTGGATATTTTCTCCACAATCAGAGCCTTATAAAAGCATAGGGTCCCCTTCAGGTTCACCCACCTAATGACTCCACAGCCCATGTAAATGTTGTTAGGCAAAAAGCTTGAAGTTTCAAGTTAATTTCTTGGTGTGACTAATATTTCAGCCGTGGAATAAGGGCTGTTGCTTGGTGTATTATTGCTAGCAGGATAACACTTAGTGATGTAGAGGCTGATTATCCCACCCACCCTTGCTCAGAAAAATACCTAGCAGTCTACAAGTCTTTTAATATAATAGGGTCAGGTAATTATTTCAAAAGAGACTTAAGCTCTCTAATTTCCAATGTCTGCTGATAAGTGGTGAGATAAATAGGAACAAGTGTAAGAGGCAGGTGCAAGATAAGAGGTCTGTATTGTGTTCCATAATTTTCTTTTTCCTTTCTGAATTGCTGCCCCAAACTACATAAAATATAAGTTCTCTGTGGAATCCAGTGGCTTTCTGGAGAAGTACGTTTCCACTTCTAAACCAGAAATATGGAGCCTACTAACTTCTAAGAAATTCTGGGCTGCTCATGGTTTTTTTTAATCTGACCAAAAAATGCAATTAGGAATTCACTGTTTCTTAGGTTAGAGAAGCATCTTTTAGCCCCAGATAATTTGTGTTTGCATCCTATGTTTACCACATGCTTGCTATATGACCTTGGATAAGTTAATTTATTTCTTAACTTTGGTCTCTTCACTTGTAAAATACAAATTAATGTTTGTACCTACTGCATAAATTTAGGAGTTTTAAAGTATGCTAATGTATGCAAATTCTTGAGCACTGTATGAGGGTCATAGGATAAACCTCAAGCTCAGTAAATGATAACTAGTATATCGTTATTAGGGTTTCATCCAGAAAAGAAAAAGCACTAAGGACAAGTCTTGGATTCAGTTTCACTCTGACCTTGTTATAATATATAGTCTCAAAGACTGTAACTAACTGCTAATTGACTAAGTGTTTTCAACTATAAAACGAGGCTAGACGCATCTACTACTCAAACTATGAGTGCAGCAGGAGATAACATATACAGAAATCTAAGGCTTTAAACAGTTGTAGGAATGACTTACTGTTCTTTTAAAATCACTCCTTTGAAATAGAGGAAACACATGGGCAGTTTCTACTGTATCATCACATGTAAATACAGGAGAATGCCATCACCATGTGGGTCCTTATAGCATCTGTCCTGTCCTGCAGAATTGTTAGAAGCCCTTGACCTCCCTCCCACCAGATAGATACTACCTCATCAACCGATATACAACTGAATCAAGTCCAAAAGATATGATTCTATCCTATCTCTTCTTTGCTAAAAATATCCAATAGATTTTCAGGGTGTCAAAATAAAGGACAATTTAAAATCTGTAAATATTTGACATACATTCAATTCTCATGACAATACTTCCAAAATTTCTTTTCCAAACTCAACTTCTACTACTGGCCTCATAGACTTTGCACTTGAAAATGCCTCACTGCTGCCCCACCAGCATCCTATGTGTTTTCTCTGCTCAGCCTTTGCACACTCCCCATCTGCCCCCCTTCCCTCACCTTGTTCCGTCCCACATGCATATGCACCTGTACAAACCTCTCCAGTCTCCAAAATAGGGTTCAAATGCTATTTATTTATTTGTTCATCCCCAAGTCCTCTGTATTCATTTCCTGTAGCTGTTGTAACAAATTACTACAAACTTCAAACTTCAGAAATTTATTTTCTCACAGTTCTGGAGGCAAGAAGTCTGAAATCAAAGACTCAGCAGAGTTGGACTCCCTCCAGAAGATCTAGGGAAGATTCCATTCCTTGCCTCATTCAGCTTCTGGTGGGTGTCAACATTCCTTGCCTTTTGGCCTATATTAGTCAGGTTTTTCCAGAAAAACAGAACCAATAGGATGGAGAGCTTTATACCTAAATCTATATCATATATATATTTGTGTGTGTGTGTGTGTGTGTGTCTGTATAGATATCTATCTATCTATTTATATCTATATACATAGAGAGAGAGAGAGAGAGAAATTTCTTTTAAGTAAATGGCTCATGTGATTATGAAGACCAGCAAGTCCAAAATCTCTAGGAATAGACCAGCAGGCTGGAGACCCAGGGAAGAGTTGCAGTGGAGTCTGAAGGCCACCGTCTGCTTCCAGAATTCCCTCTTACATGGGGGAGGTCAATCTTTTGCTCTATTCAGAATTCAAGTGATTGTATGCGGCCCACCCACATTATGGAGGGTAATCTGCTTTACCTAAAGTCCACCAATTTAAATATTAATCTCATTCAAAGCACACTCAGCAAGTACCCAGAATAACATTTGATCAAATATCTGGGTACTTCCCTGGTGGCGCAGTGGTTAAGTATCCGCCTGCCAATGCAGGGGACACGGGTTCGATCCCTGGTCCGGGAAGATCCCACATGCCGCGGAGCAACTAAGCCTGTGCGCCACAACTACTGAGCCTGTGCTCTAGGGCCTGTGAGCCACAACTACTGAGCCCGCGGGCTGCAACTACTGAAGCCTGCGCGCCTAGAGCCCGTGCTCCACAACAAGAGAAGCCACCGCAATGAGAAGCCCGGGCACCACAACAAAGAGTAGCCCCTGCTCACCGCAACTAGAGAAAGCCCACGCGCAGCAATGAAGACCCAACGCAGCCAAAAAATAAAATTAAAAAACAAAAAAAAAAGAGAGAAATGTATGCTGGTAGAATTAAATAAATAAATAATGAGAGGAAATAAACTAATCTTAAAAAAAAGGAATATATGGGTGCTGTGGTCCAGCCAAAGAGACACATATAGTTAACCAGCACCTGGCCCCACCGCTCCAATCTCTGCCTCCTTGGCCACCTTGCCTCCTCCTCTTCTGTGTATCTTTTCCTGAATTCAGAGTTCAGCTGGTTAATCCACCTTAAGCTCCTTTTTGTAAGATTCTTCACTTATTTACGTCTGCAAAGACCCTATTTCCAAATAAGGTAACATTTTCCCTTTTGGCTTAGAAGGTAATATTCACAACATCCAGAGATTAGAATGTAGACATTATCGTTTTGGGGTCCTCCGTTCAACCCACTATATTCCCCCAATCAAAAGTAATGTCTCGTTCTTGTAAAGCTTCATACCACTGGCCCACACCTTTAGTGTCCATAGGTAACTATTTTTTAGTTATATCACTTCACACTCATTCAAAAACAAGTATCAATCACCCTGCTCCAGGGCCGTTGCTGTGCCAGCTGCTGGGCTTACAGAGAAGACTAAGATGGCCCTGGCTCTCAACAAGCTCACTACCTAAGGAAAATGTGTATGTAAAGAAATAATCCCAAGTCCCACATGATGTGCAGAACACTCAGACTATGCCAGCTATTCCTCTTTGCTCTCAAATTACCTTGCATTTATCCCTATAATGGCACTTGAAACATCAGTTAAAATCAGCTGTTCACATATCCATCTCCATCACCAGGCTCTAAGCTCCATTTATGTCTTTTTTAACATTATGTCCTTAGTGCCTAAGATAGATGCCTAGCCTAGAGTGAATCTTCAGTGAGGCGTATTGAATTAATTAAATAAACTAACAAAATCGTTAAGCCCCTACTGAGTGTCAGGTACTTTCCTAGATGCTACAACTATAGCAGTATACAGTCTTTCAAAAATTCCTACCCTGATGAAGATCTGTTAAACTCCAGCGGATGGATGAACACATGCATGAATTAATTAACAACTAAACAATGTGCTTTGGAAAGACAGATAAAAGCAACTCTTGCTGGAGGAAGTAAAGTAAGTACTGAATCTTGGGTTCTTGAAAGGAGGTAAGAGGTGAAGTGAGAGCAGAAAAAGCACCAGATGCGCTGAACAGCATGATTGTATTTGATTGAACTGTCAGAGACTTCATGATTGATCTGTCAGAGACTTCATGATTTTTGAGGGAAGAGTATTTTTTTTTCCTGCTTCTATCACTCTTATGTTGAACTCAATGTCTCAAACAGAGACTATTCTCAAATCTCAGCAGCTGTCTAGACTATTGTGCTATTTCTTTTGATAGCCACTAATCCCCTGTGGCTATTTCAGTTTTAATTAATTAAAATTAAATATTAAGGGCTTCCCTGGTGGCACAGTGGTTGGGAATCTGCCTGCCGATGCAGGGGACACGGGTTCGAGCCCTGGTCTGGGAGGATCCCACATGCCGTGGAGCAACTGGGCCTGTGAGCCACAACTACTGAGCCTGCGCGACTGGAGCCTGTGCTCCGCAACAATAGAGGCCGCGATAGTGAGAGGCCCGCGCACCGCGATGAGGAGTGGCCCCCGCTCGCCGCAACTAGAGAAAGCCCTCGCACAGAAACGAAGACCTAACACAGCCAAAAATGAAAAAAAAAAAAAAAAAATTAAATATTAAAACTTCATTTCCTTAGTTGCACTAGCTGCATTTCCATTGTGGAAGAGCTGCACGTGGTTATAGCTACTGTACAAAAGAGTACAGATATTGAACAGAGCCATTCTTACAGAAAGTTCTACTGGACAATAATGGTCTAGAATGAAGGAATGAACTGATAACCAGGTCTCAAAATGTTAAACCAGAGAGAGTCCTTACATCTCATGAATTTCCGATTTCCTCCTTTTACATTTGGAGACACCAAGACCCAGAGAGGCAAAGCACCTACCAAACTTCCATGCTGCTTTGGTCCCAAGCACGTAGATAGTTCATGATGGGTTGGAGTCTGTACTCTGCACTTCATTTATACTGACTCATACTACACCTGGCTTTTGCTCTAAGGATTTCCAAGAGGACAAGTTTTACTGTGAATAGCAAAGTTCACCAAGGTCTTTCTGGTAGCTCTCGGCAGTGCAGGTGGGAAGTTTACATGACAGGCCTAGATAGCTGAGCCAAGGCCTATGCAGTTGTCAGGTCAATGGGGACAATTGATCAGATCAACGAATGGGTTCAGCCCTGTCACTGGCTGAAAATAAACACCCAAGAGTTGCAGCGACCAATCATCAGAGATGGACACTGGGAAAGTGAAGAAGTGACAGCGAATTACAGCAGAAGGCCTTGAGCTCACGTTCCATTTCTTCTTTTTATGAATACTGTGGCCTTAGGTTGATTCCCTTTTTACACTGAAACTGTTTCCCTATCTATAAAAACGAAATGGTGACAACAACATCATTAAGTGCTTTTGCATATTAAACATTGATTACTGCCTTAGTCCATTCAGGTTGCGATGCCAAACTACCACAGACTTGGTAGTTTATGAACAACAGAAATTTACTTCTCACAGTTGTGGAGGCTGGAAGGCCAAGATCAGGTGCCAGCATGGTTGCTTTCTGGTAAGGTTGGTCTTCCTAGTTCACAGCTGGCACTTTCTTGCTGTGTCTTCACATGGTGGAAGGGGCTGGGGATCTCTCTGGCGCTTCTTACATAGGGTGCTACTCCCATTCGTGTGGGCTTCACCCGCACGATTTAACACCACCCAAAGGCCCCACTTTCTAATACCATCATCTTTGAGGGTTAGGATTCAACATATGCATTTTGGAGGGACCTAAATATTGAAACCATAACATTACATAGCAAATGACTCAAAGGAGATTCTAAAAAGAATGGTATCTTTACAATAATTATAATGTTATTTTTATACTATCATTAGGAGAAGGAGAAAGAGGGGAAGGGCAAGGGGAAGGGGAAGAATTAGAAGGAGGAGGAGGAGTGGAGAGGGAGGAGGAGGAAGGAGAAAACTATTAGAAAAGCAGATACAGACATGATGATGATGAAAGCAAATACTTATAGAGAGCTCATTATGTACCAAGCATTGATCTAAATGCTTGGCATTTTAAAATCTGTTTAACACTTACAGTAAGCTCATGGGAATGGAATTAACATTATTTCCATTTCACACATGCAGAAACTGAGGCACAGAGTGACTTACCTAAGATCATCACTAGTAAGTAAATAAAGTCAAACCCAGACACTCGGGCCCCAGAAAGTATGCTGTTATCCACCCTGATTTCAAATGAGAGAGAGGCCCTGCGTCTGTCCCATAGGGAGCACTTCTACAATCTCTCCACTCAACAAAAGCCTGTGAGTGACCCTTTGTTGAGCAAATAGCCTGGAACTTAGAATGAAGCTGTGGAAGGAGGAAAGCTGAAACCCAGAGCGCTATAGGACTTGGGTTCCAGCCTAATGCAGTGGCTCAGGGCACTGGGCTCCCATGGCCAGATCTGGATCAGCCTCAGGTGCTGGTCTGTGCATTCTTTTTAGACTGGCCAGTGCAGAGCTGTTGCTGGTTGAGCTAACATGCAAACAGCCACAGTTTTGGCTTCTTTCCATCCTCCTGAGCTGGTTCCTGTTTTCAAAGCTTCACTGGTTGTTGAAACACAAACATCCTACCTAATAATTTTAGCTTTGCGAAAAGCATCTCCGGTGGAAAAGTGTCCGTATCCAGTTTCCTTGTGTCCATTTATGTAATAAATATTTATGGCAGGTGACATGAGCCAAGAACTGTGCACAGGGAAACATTATAGAAGGAAGCTCAAAGCTGGGGGAGAACACGGACATGTAAACAGAAAATCAAATCTTTTAAATTTTGGTCCTTTAAATTCTGTGAGCAAAGTCTGAATAGGGGACAGAAGAGACCCAAAGGATAGAGTGCCCCTTCCTAGCTGAGAGGCCGAGAAAGAGTTCATTGGCTTCCCAACTTTTCCGACGATGTCCAGCCACTTCTCTGGGAATCCCACATAAGGTAGCATTGAGGAGAGTTTGCCGCTGCCTTTCTGAGATGCAAGAACTTGTTCTCATGCCTCTGTTTTGAGAAACATTAATGAACATTTGCATCAGTTAAGATCTGCTGTCTGCTCTATTTGGCTTAACTGAGATTTTGAAGCAAATTCTGAGGGGTAGGTTATTTTTTTCCAATTCCTTAATTAAACTACTGGAAAGCTCCATGAGATTCATTCATTTTTGTATCTTTGCAGATGACCTTCTCTGAAAGGGCCACTATGTTGAAGTCACCACTTTTCTTTAAATAATATTTCTACTGTGTACTCTAGCTGTTTTTTTTTTTTTATAAATTTATTTTATTTATTTTATTTTTGGCTGCGCTGGGTCTTTGTTGCAGCGCCGGGGCTACTCTTAGTTGCGGTGCGCGGGCTGCTCATTGCAGTGGCTTCTCTTGTTGTGGAGCACCAGCTCTAGGCACGCGGGCTTCAGTAGTTGTGGCACAGGGGCTCAGTAGTTGTGGCTTGCAAGCTCTAGAGCGCAGGCTCAGTAGTTGTGGTGCACAGGCTTAGTTGCTCCACGGCATGTGGGATCTTCCTGGACCAGGGATCGAACCCATGTCCCCTGCATTGGCAGGTGGAATCATAACCACTGAGCCATCAGGGAAGCCTAGCTGTTTATTTTTATAGTTCTGTGTATTTGACCTAAAGCTTTTAAGCTTGTGTGTGTGCCCCGAAATGACTTTATTGCAAAAGGCTTTGGCTTACAATCTAAATAATAGATAATATTCAGTTGCAACAGGAGGAAAAGAAATATCAGAACTGCCTGTTCCCTCCAGAAATGTAATGGCAAAAGTCTAAAATTATGGGGTGGGCTCACGTAAATGAGTGGCCACAGGGTTCAGCACAAGACACTGAGACCCTTGAATAGAATGGGGGGAAATAATGCCTATGAAAGATGTAAAATATGCCAGGAACTATGGCTGGTGCTTTAGGATGTAAGTCTTAGTAGAGCAAGCACCATGAAAGAGGAAAAAACTGACACTCCGATGTGAAGAGTTCCTAGTCGGTGGGTAATAGGACCGGGATGAGAACTCCATTATCTTACTGCAGTAGCTTTTGCTTGTTCCATTATGCCTCATAGCTCCATTATTAAAAGTCATTTTCATCATGAACCTAGTCAAAAGGTACGTCTCTAAGGAACCTGGATTAAGGAATACAGAGAGTGATAAACGATGAAGCAGAAAGACCATCTGAGTTCATGTTGTACATTAATACCCAGTCTGTTCACTCCCAGGAATTCCCTCCTATGAGTTGCTTTTCTTTTATGAGCCCCATATTTAGAAATATAATGTCTCCTGACTTCCACTTCTAGCAATACTAGAAGTGACAGACCAACATTTCCACTGTGCAAAACTAGAAAAGCCAGATCAAAAACTCCGTCAAAGAAGTGCTGAGGCAGCCGAGAGCTGAGGAGTTGAAACCAGTGAGTGAAAGGACTCTTCCGGGAATACCATGGTTGATTAGGCTCCACCAGAGTCCTGCCTATCTAATTTTGCTGTGCGTCATGGGAAGTTCAGTCCCCCATCCTCTTAAGGTTTCATGCCAGGCTCCTGGCCTCTGCTATTTCTGCATCATCACTCTTGCACAGAAGAGACTGGCACTATTTCAGCATCTTTTGCTGACATTCCTCACCTGCAGAGGATGTTACCACAGAGCTTCTCATGGATGCTGGTGCCTCCTCTCCCATGACCCTACTCTGTGCCTCTTTGGGGCCGGGGCATCGCCAGGTGCTGAGGTCTCTGGTCCTTAGTCTGCTCGGGTGGCCATAACAAAATACCACAGGCTAGGTGGCTTAAACAGACCTTTATTTTTTCCCACTTCTGGATGCTGGATGGTCATGGTCAAGTTTCAGGTGAATTTGATTTCTGGTGAGAGCTCTCTTCCTGGCTTGCACATGGTGACCTTCTCCCTGTGTCCTCACAAGATCATTCCTCTGTGTATATGTGGGAAGAAAGAACACTGGTGTTCATTCCTCTTCTTATAAGAACACCAGTCCCATTGGATTAGGGTCCCACCCTAATGACCTCATTTGACCTTAATTACCTCCATAAAGGCCCTGTCTCCAAATATGGTCACATTGGGAGTTCGGGCTTCAGCGTATGAATCTGGGGGTGAGGGGGATACAATTCAGTCCATAACAGTTAACGAATGTAATAAATCCATTCCCTTAGCTTTCTTATCTCTTCCTTAATAATACTCCTCTAAGCCAGTTTTAGCGTTTTCTACTTTACTTAATCTAGTGATTGAATAGATGAATGAATAACTTCAAAGTGACCAAACATTACCCCATCTAAGAAATAAAGAGGAATGCTAATTAGGAAAGCAAAATTAAAATGTCGTCTCTCAAACTGTCAATTATTTTCATTCATTTTCTCGAGTTTTATTATTCACTGATTGTCTAAAGCATACGTTTGGCATAAGGGTACCTCGGTATCACATTCAGCTAAGTTTCGAAGGGAAAGTGATAAAACTGATGATGGTATTATTTACTGAGGCCTTATCGGGTGTTAGGTACCTGTGCTATGTGCTTTGTTTCTGTAACTTTTTTTTTTTTTTTAAAGAAATTGCATTTTTAAATTTATTTATTTATTTATTTTTGGCTGTGTTGGTTCTTCATTTCTGTGCGAGGGCCTTCTCCAGTTGTGGCGAGTGGGGGCCACTCTTCATCGCGGTGCGCGGGCCTCTCACTGTCGCGGCCTCTCTTTGCAGAGCACGGCTCCAGACGCGCAGGCTCAGTAGTTGTGGCGCACGGGCTTAGTTGCTCCGCGGCATGTGGGATCTTCCCGGACCAGGGCTCGAACCCGTGTCCCCTGCATCGGCAGGCAGGCTCTCAACCACTGCACCACCAGGGAAGCCCCTGTTTCTGTTACTTTTAATTATCCAAACAACCCTAAGAAATAAATATTTGTTTTCTGATTTCACGTGTTGTGGATAAAGACCCTCGGGGTCAGGATTGAGTGGTATGTCTGAATTCACACAGCAGACAGATAGCTGACTGCCATGATTTGAGCCCAGATGCATTTGATTCCAAAACTAATGTAATTTCCACATCAGGGAACCTCTAGACAGTGTGTAATAACTGTTGGACTTTATAAACTATTAAACATTGCTTGCAGACCTCTGTGAGTATCTTACAAATGCTTGTGAGGCTTAGAGTCCTGTCACAGCAGGCTATAGTCATATTCAACCCCTTTTTACAAATAAGGAAACTAAGGTCCAGAGAAAAGGGCTGTGTTACGACTTTCTTGGGCCTTAAGCACTTTGGCCTTCATGGGCCTCTTCATCTCTAAGAAAATATTACACTTTATTATTTTACACTGTGTGGGTATAAAGACAAAAATGTTGATATTATGGATTAAAGTATTTTCTTTGACCTAGAAGTTCATTTATTTCTTCTGATTTATTAAAAGAAATTAAAACATTTTTATGGACCCCTGAAAGCTCAGCATTGCACTCAGCGTGCCCAGAGGAGAAGTTGGCCCTGCCAGAGAGACTAAGCAGCATGCCATAGTCATACGGCTCCAGGTGAGCAAGTCAGAATAGAGCCCGTGTCTTCTGTCTCCCACTCTCTACCTCTCTGTGCTGCCCTGTGCTGTCTTCTGTTCCAGATCTGAGACAGACAAAGCACTGGCTGGAAAAGTACCAAAGAGCAGTCATCTGGTTATACTTTTGAACCTGTATTGAGTTAAGGGTGCAAATTTCATTTGAAAAATGAAATGATGCTTAAACAAGTAAGGTAATGCCAGCTGAATCACCCTGGGGTGAAATCCTGAATCTTATCTCTAATCAGTGAAGAACTACAGAAGATGTAGAAGCTCACATGCTGGAACCTCCTGAAATGGAACATGAAGAGTTGTTCCCTGTGACTGTGTTTATTTCTACCATAGGAAGGACTTTCCTGAAACACAAGATGCTCCTCATTCCTGAGCTGACTGCTGGATTTGGCTGGATCCTTCAAGAATGAACTCTTGGGGACATTCATCAGAGCCTCACCTTTGGAGGACATCATGGAGACAGGTGGACAGTAGTCGGACAACACGACTGTTTTATCCATTTCCACAGCTGACTTAGACAAGAAAATCACATGGCCAGAGCTTTCCCACTCATGTGCCCCTGCCTGATGGAGCCTCTCTTTTTCCCTTCGCTATTCTCTCTCACTGAAACCCACCATTGCTCAAGGCCCAGCTCAAGTACCAGCCCTTCTGTGGAGCCCTGACTCCCAGCCAGAACTGACTTTATCTACCTTTGAATTTCTGCTTATAAATCAAGTTTGTCAAGCTTATGATTATGTTAATACCCAGGTCCACATCAGCTCTTCATCGTTGGGGGAAAACATCAGGCTACCATATAAAAAGGAATGGTGCTACAAATTTTATCTCAAGGAGTCTTTCCAGGATCCACTTTTTATGGCTCTCATCATTGTATTTTGCTTCTCTCAGCTACACATACTCTAGATGTTTAGTCTTTTTCCATAAGAACATTAGATCTTTTTCTCTAGGCCACAGCTTAAGAGCCTGTTTTAGTTTTCTGTGGTGTTGTAACAAGTTACCACATGGTGGCTTAAAACAACAGAAATTTATTCTCTCATAGTTCTGGAGGACAAAAGTTCAAAGTCAGTATCACTGGGCTGAAATCACAGTGTCAGTAGTACCAAGACCCCTCTGGAGGCTCTAGAGATCTCCCAATGATTACTTGCCTCTTCCAGCCCTGGGGGCTGCCAATATTCCTTGGCTTATAGCCGCATCACTTTAATTTCTGCATTCATCTTCCATGGCTCTCCCATCTGTGTGTCTGATCTCACTTTGCCTCTCTCTGTAAAAGGAAACTTGTTATAGTTTTTAGGCACCCCCCCCCCAATAATCCAAGATATCTCTTCATCTTAAAATCTTTAATCACATCTGCAGAATTTTACCATGTAAGGGAACATTGACAGGTTCCATGGATTAAGACTTATTCTAGTTGGGGGTCCCCACTAAGCTCACCACAAATCCTAATGTCTTTTTTGTATAGCCATTCCCCTCCCTCTGTTGGTGTGTATTCGAGTTTGGACTACTAGAACATTGAATTCTCCATCCTATTCTGGCCTTACGGAATCTGGACAGAGGTTCTGAGTGACTTCTGCTTCATGCAAAAAAAAAACCTCCTAAGCATTCTTGGAAACGTGCTAATCATGTTACATGTAAATTACATGTAAATTGTCAACCCAGCCTGACCCTCAGGTCTTGAGACAGAAAGTCCATGCCTTGAGGTCAACTCCTCCCATCTCTCAGTAGGCAGTGTAATAATTACAAAGATGGCCTCTGGTCCAGAGTTCTGGATTTAAATCTGGAATCTGCCATTTACTAGCTGTATGACCATGGGAAATGTTTAACTTCTCTATATTTCAAGTTTCTCATGGCAAAAGAGGGGTAATAGTAGGATATGCTTTGTAAGATTGTTGTCAAGAATAAGTGAGTTAACATGTACAGATCATTTAAATCAGTACTTGTTCTATGACTGTTGGCTCAGAAGACGATGATGATGATGATAATTACATCTGGCTACTGTTCAGCCCTCGCCCGGGGCCTATGAGATGAATTACCAGTTGTTCAATCACTAAAGAGCCACTGAGTCCCTTAAAAATTACCAGACTTTTGTATGTGATCTCTTAGTGTTGCTTTTCAAGTGTTGCTTTACAGTGATTTTTATTGCACAGTTTTGGGCATATGGTGTAGAGTAGTCATTGCGAGCACAATTATTGGTATTGCTTAAACCTAACTCATCTGATGACTCTCAGCCAGTATTGCTTAAACCTAACTCATCTGATGACTCTCAGCCTGGTTTATTCATCTGTAAAGTAGACAAACTAATCCCTATCACATGGATTCCTGTGGAGGTTAAATAAAGAAAACCTAAAGGTATGGGGAACCTAGTAAGTGATCAAAAAATGGAAGTTATATATGTATTAGGGTTTTCTAGAGAAACAGAACCGATAGGATAGCGATTGGCTCTGATTTTTTGATCACTTACTAGGTTCCCCACGCCTATATACTATATACATAACATATAATATATAAAATAAGATTTACCATGATGGATTATTGCACAGAATAATTATGGAGGGTGATAAGTCCCATGATCAGCCATCTGCAAGCTGGACATTCAGGAAAGTCAGTGATGCAGTTCAAAGGCCTGAGGGTGGGAAAGCCAATGGTATAGATTCCAGTCCAAGTCTGAAAGGCTGAGAACCAGGAGTGCCAAGGGCAGGAGAAGATCAATATCCCAGCTAAGTAATCAGCAGATGTGAATACACCCTTCCTTCACCTATTTGTTCTATTCAGACCCTCCACAGATTGGATGATGCCCACCAGCACTGGGGAGGACCATCTGCTTTACTCAGCCCACCGATTAAATGCTCATCTTATCCAGAAACACCCTCACAGACACACCCAGGATAATGTTTAACCAGATATCTGGGCATCCCATGGCCCAGTGAAGTTGACACATAAATCATCACTAGTATTGTTATTCGTATATGTTTTAGATACCACAAACACTTGCAAATCAGGCATGACGTATTCTTTACATTTTATGTTATTTCTATATTTTATATTCTCTCTCTATATGTCTATCTACATATGTTTATAATCTTTTACACATAGATATTAAAGTGACAAAAATTATTGTTTCATGGTGTGAATCTAAATTGCTTCTGTGAAAAACAAAAAGGAAGAAGGGAAAGTATATGAAGAAGAAAAGGACAAGACAGGCAGAAGCAGGGGGCAGCGGCACAGATCTGCCCCACTGCTGTGTGTATAGTCTGCTCCGTGTAAACTGTCTTTGTGTTATCCTTAAATCCTTTTTCTTTAAGGCGCAGTTAATTAAAACCATCTGCTAGCCACTCTTGGTTAGCTGAGGCTAATCCCTGTTTACTGTAAATGTCTGAATGTGTAAGGAAACCTAAGGGTGGAGGGTGGTTGGTGAAAAAAAAAAACAAAAATACTTCAAAAAAAAAAAAACTAAGGAAGCTTTATAATCACTAGTGTCCTTCTGGAAGTGAAAAATCATCGTACTTAATCCCACTAATGCCAGGGGTGTTGATTCATGCAAATGGCTGCCACATGTTCTACAAGACTGAGGTTGTATTTCTGTTGTAAATATGGTACCAATACGTCCAGACAGTTCTACCTGCAACTCCACAGACTCCCTGAGAGGTAGCAGGCTCCTGGACCTCTCTGGACCTGCAGGAGGCAGACACACCCGGCCTCGGCAGGAAAGGTAACTCTAGCTGGAGCTGCTGGGCTGGATCTGCGGCAGGAACGCGACACCCCTCCTTGAGCCCTTTAAATGCCAGGCACAACTGTCACCTGGCTGTGGTATTCTGTCCTGTCATTCCTTGCTGCACCTGTGTGGGGTCCTTTTTCACGAGGGATGACCTAAAACAAATGTCCAGTCAAAATCCAACATGAGACAGACAGATTCCAAATCTCAAATGGCCTCAACTGCTTTTGCAGCTGTTTCAGGAAAATTCTTCCCCTACTGACACCAATAGCTCCCTTCTGTCCCCCACTTTTTAAATATTAAATCCCCCCTTCTAGCTCAAGTGCCCCTGCAGACTACGACCTCCTTGCTACCCGCTTCGTGCCCACCCTCTCATTAATTCTCCTTTCTTCTCTGGAAAAGCTCAGGGAGAGACGAGTTTTTCAAACGTTCTGTTGCTTCTCTTGAAACCTCATGCCCACCTCCTTTGTCAATAAAAACCTTTGTGTGAGAGAAACAAAAGGACATCTGACTCAGTGAAAAAAAGGAGGGCTTTGATTAGAGATCAAGATGGGTTTACATGCTGTTCCTGCCACTAGCTATTTATGAGAAGTTGGGCACAGAATTCCCTGGAGTAGTACAGCACACAGCCTGTACCACCCGTCTGTTGTGTCTGAGACATGATTCCACATCCACAAAATAGGGGTGATACTACCTGACTCATACAATTATGGTGAAAAATATACCTACTGTGAAAACAATCCAGTAATAAAAAAGCAAAGGATGACATTACTATCACTGCCAATTTTGTTAGAAATGTTCATGAAATTTGCAATAAAATAGGTAGCTTTCCTTTGAAAGCTTGTTTTGTTTTGGGTTTTGTAAAGACATGAACACGTCATATGATGTAAAAATTCAAGGATATCATCCAGTCCAATATCCTTATTGATTATTTGTCTTGAACTAGATTGTTTAGGCAAGGAACTTAATGACTTTCTGAGTACCTGGCTTCAGTGTTTTGGTTTGTAATTGATTGTCTAGGTATAATCATAATATCTCTTTCTATTACCCAAGGTTTGGTTTAGATTATTTGAATGCAGACCCTTTCACACCCTACCACTGGCTGAAGAGAGTGAAGGAAGTGGGGACGTGCAGGAGGCGTAGTGGTTCCCTCTGAACGTAATCTGCAGAACTGGCTTCTCTGAAACACATTTTTAAGGTCACCATTGACGTGAAGAAATTTAAATCCACGATGACAAGCTGTTAGAAGAAGCAGCGCGCCACATGTAGCTGAAACGTGGCTGGTTAGATTCTGAGATACACAGAGATGGCCATTAAGATGCAGCTCCTTTGGGGGCTCTGTTTTCTCACCAACCACAGATTCAGGGTCGTGATATTAGAATAAACTTGGCCTCTGCCACTGGGCTTTCCCCCATGAGCACTACCTGTGTTGGTTGTTATTGGGACAAATTAATATGCTTCTCCCTTCCTTCCTTTCCAGGCGGCTTCTCAATCTGCTTTGCAAACACAGAGAGTTTAGTTTTCCTAAAGGGTTCATCCTCCCATGTGTCTCTTTCTCTTACAAACTCAAGATGGGTGTGTTTTGGATGCCCCTTTCTCTGCCTGGATGCAGCTCACACCGCATGGTGTACAAAGAGCTCTAACAATGTTAGCTGTTAGCATTCAATATTATCAAGTGGCCTGAGAGGGCAAGGAGAAGCCACAGTGCCTTGAATGCCTGGCTTCAAAAGTCATGCACTCTCACCTCTACCGTACGCCATTGGTCACACAGTTTGTGAGGAGACTACACAGGGTGTGGGTACCAGGAGGTGGGATCACTGGGGGGCACTGGGAGGCTGGCTACGACACATGTTGTCACACTTTTTAAAATTGGCTTCTAAAATAGTCTTTATAAGTTCAAATAGTTGTAGATGTTATATTTTTGTGTACGATATAGTATTCAAATATAGAGTTATGTTACTATATACTGTGGAACTATAAATACATTATAATGAAAATCTTGGATCTGTGGGGTTAGCTCACTCAATATACGTTCACCATAAAATCAATATTTTTGAAGTTCAAATAAAATGTTAATATGCGTTGCTGTCAAAACAGGATGATCATTCTGACAAAAAAGAAAGAGAGAGATAGAGGGAGGGAGAGAGAGAGAGTGAGAGAGACACCAGGCCTTCCTGTGAGTTTGTTACCTAGATTCAGGAAGGCTTTGTTTTGCTTTTTCTTATGGGCACTCTCTTTGCTTTGGACGAAAAGGCTGTACCCTTCAGAGACATGCATTTACAAATTATCCCTTTGTTTTAAGTCTGGAATATGTTTTACACTTTGGGACAAGGCACTGTAAAATGATTCAGAATGGGCATATCTGATGCAGGAGAAGGGCAATTACGGAAGCTGGTGGGAGAGGAGACCCGGGTCGACCCCAGAAGCCCTTAAGCAGATCAGTGTCAGGAAAGTGCACATATGGATATTGTGCATCTGAACGTTGATTAACTGAAAGCTATCCTCACCCTGGCATCTTTGGAAGGTGTCAGTGGTACACATGCCCCAGTTTGAAAGCACAGCCTCACGTTACTGGGTACAGTTCTGAGTACAACGTGGAGATGACATAAGATGTGCTCATTGAGTGCCTCTCAGGGATGTTTAATTCTCAGAGCAAAGTTCCCATAACTGCCTTGTTATAGTGCAAAGAAGGGCTTCTTTATCTTGGGCTTCTCCACTCTTCACACTGGAACCGAGTATCCTGTGCCTTTAACGCCAGCGTTTGATCCAGCGCTGGCTCAGAGCAGGCCACGGATGGGACCTGAGTGGCATCACCCAGCCACCCCTTCCTTCCATCCTCCCATACATCTGTGGTGACATCATTGATCAACTGACACATTTTCCAACTGAGCTGACATGTGGCCTCAGAATCCTTCTCAACACACCCCAGGTGGTCCTCTCCATCTATCAAATTGAGGACATCAGTTAGTTTCTATTTCATTACCTGGGTAGCTGGCCCATTGATAGAATGTAAATAATACATAACTGTGTGACAATCTCTAACTACACAGAACTAGAAGCTAATAAGTCTCAGTATCACTTTCCCTGCATTCTACTGGCCAGGGCAAGTCATAGGGGTGGGGCCTTTTCAAGGCAATTTTGGTTTTTATGAGTGCAGGGTTTCCCAGGAAGGCAAACAGGGCATAGTTGGAACCTGCAGGGTAGACTCTGTGGCTTCCAGTGGGTGGAGGGGAGTAGGTGTGGGTCCAGATGGATGGACTGGGGTGCTCTGTGCATCAGGGGCAGCTCAGAGGACGGCGCATCAGGTGGAGATGCTGTACCCACTCTTCCCAGTGGGAACCAGATCTCGTGGGATCTCGGGAATTCTAAGGGAGCTGGTGGGAGAGTCCTGGGATGAGAAACACCTGGGTGCCCCACGGGCAGGAGGAAAATTGTAGTGGGAATGGAAAATGCAGCAATGCTTTAGAGGAGATGCAGCAATGCTTTAAAGGAGATGCTGCAAAGTCATCTTGCCAGGGACATGGATTCAGGGAGGAGAGGGATGTAGGCCAACTTCTGACATCTGCTTTCTGCACAAGTGGGCATTTTCCTCTCTGGGCTCCCCTGCCAGACTGGCCTCTGCGGTGATTATTGTTGAAGGGAAATATGCATGTCAGGGCCCAGTGTAAGTGCTTGGGATTGGAAGATGAATCATCTAAACCCCCGACCTCAAAGAGTTCACAGGTAAATAAATAATGAAAAGAACTCAGTTCGCAAGGGGTTAAGTGGCTTCTGCTCTGTGACAATGGCTCTACCTGGCAGCAGAGAGACAACGATGAATGCGATCCAGCCTGTCACCTGCAGAAACGGAGAAGAAAGGAAAGAAACAGGAGCAGGAGGGCTTTCTTCGTCTGTAAGAGAGTTGGTCATAGAAGCACCTGGTGTTTCTCAACGCTCTGTTTTCCTCATTTGCCCATCGCTGTCTTTAAGGAAAGGACCAAAGTACAGGTTTTGTAAGCAGCATATTAAAGAGAGAAGGGGGAAGGCCAGACGTGAGTGTCCATTGGTGGATTGCTGTTTATTAGTTGGTTTATCAGCTGGTGAAACGGGCCTTCTGTATTGAGCCTGGTTTGTCCTCCTCCAAATCTCCAGTGCAAATGAGAGTGTATGGCCTGAATTTTGCCTCAGGAGAAGGAGTGGTCTATATCCCACGACGCCAGGGTCAGGGGGGTGTCTCAGAAATTCAGCAGAACCACCCTGCTACCAGCATTGACTGTCAAACTATTTTGAGGATCTAAACCTGGCACTGTTTAATATACCTGGTATTAAGTTATAAGCATCGACTTTCATTTGCTTTGTATGCTGTATACGTGTATGGTACATAGCAGATAATTATTATAAATGAGGCAATCTTCACTTTGGGAGCTGCAAAGAAAGAATATTTCTTGAGTCGCGCTATGGACATAACACGTGCATAACACCCAGGGCGCTGGTGCACTGAGCTGTGCATCAGCTCACTCTTCAGGGACAGAAGCGGGGAACATCCCTGAGCTTCAGTTTCCTCATCTGTAACTCAAGAGATGTGCGATCATATCGGAGTCACTGGCATCTCTTTCTCTCCCCCAACTTCTGATTCTCTTATATTCTATATTACAGTGAAAATTCCAGATGTCACCTATCAGTGGGATTGTTACAGCTTTTTTAAAACTTTTGAGGGCAGGGATCATGTCAATATAACTCATAATTTGTCAGGAGCCCCCACCTAGCCTAGGATGGAGCACATAGTAGGTGTGAAATAAATAGTTGTTGAATGGATGAACAAATCACTGAGGGCGATGAGGGCAGAACTAGAACAGGACACAGTGTTGGGGAGGAATTAGTGAATTCCTGGGCTGACAGTGAATCATGCAAAGGGTGCTTCTTGCCAGCAACATCCCAGTTGTCAACAGAAGACAAATCCAAGCAGTGACGTGACTCCTGTGACCCAGTCTTTTTGGAAATATCCGCCAGGCCACTTCCTCAAGTCACATGGGATAGGCCCTGGGATTGGGCTCCTCTCACACCCTTAGGAATTCGAGCTCTTGTCTTCCCAGGGACCCTCAAATACAAGCCACATTGCTAATGTCCTCTGGGGAGCGGCTATGGGAACAACCTCGGGCCTTACAGGAAGGAAGGAGGTTCAGGGAAGGCCGTGACCCACAGTTATTTTAAGCCCAAGTTCTCTCAGTTCAAGAAGAGGCCATACTTCTTTCTTGAAGGCAGAGGAGCCTCAAACCTAGTATGGGTTTAATAGAAAGAATATAGGCTTGGGATTCGGGAAAGGTGGTCTCCCTCTCACCTCAACTGCATTTGTGTCCTAGAGCTAGTCCCTTCCCGTCCCTGAGCCTTGGTCTTTCAGCCTTTAACATTTATCTATTCACAAACTACTGAGAACCTAGTACATAGAGGAACAGTTCCAGGTGCTGAAGATTAGGTTATTAAAAAAAAAATCCTTTTTCCCATGAGAACTTTACTCTAGTGGCAGGAGACAAACAATAAACAAATGGAAATAGAGTATGACAGGTGCTGGCATATAGGGAAAAATAATAAAGCAGAGTACAAAGAATATAGGTAAGGGGAAGATTTGTTGATTTATACATCCTGGTCAGGGATGGTGACTGGAACCGTGGTGTGAAGGATGTGATGGAGAGAGCTAGGGAGATACCTGGAGGGAGGGAGCTAGTAGGTGGGTATCCAGGCAAAGTGCATTCTGGGAGGTGCAGACTCCCAAGGCAGGAGCACAGCTGTGTGTTCCTTTAAGGAATAGAAAGCAAATCAGCAGGGCTGGGAGGAATCCGCCAGGAGAGGAGTCGCTGGGAGTCATGGTCAGGACTCGGTATTTCCTTCTGAGTGAGATGGAAAGAAAGACATGAGAGGCTTTGGACAGTGGACTAAGAATAGACTCCAGGGTCGAAGCAGAGAGAACAATCAGGTGAAATAGATAGATTCTGCATATTTGACAGGATGGCTTATTGTTTTAACATGGAGTTTGAGAAAAAGAACATAGTTAAGTTTAACTAAAAGATTTTGAGCAACTGGAAAAATTCTGAGATTTTCTGGAACACTTGAGATTGTAAAAAAAAAAAAAAAGTCATTTACAAACATGGGGGAGTTCAGTTTTGGAGTATTACTTTTAAGACGCCTATTACAAATCCAAATGGACATGTTGAATTGACAGTTGGATATCTGAGTCCGGAGACCAGGAGAGAGTCCTTGGGGGACCAGGCTGTCTCTCAGAAGCAGGATGTCCCGCCTGAACCACAGAGCATAGAAAATGATTTGAGTGTCTGTTTTCTCAGTTCTCCCAAGGATTAGTCATGAATGTGGTACCCGATGCATGGGAGAGAGGTTAGTTCATTACCTGCAATGCATGCTTTACCGCGGTGGTCTTCAAAGTGTGACCTGGTACCCAGCAGCACCACCTGAGAACTCACTAAAACTGCAGGTTGTTGGAACGCCACCCCAGGCTTACTGAATCAGAAACTGAGGGGCAAGGAGCACATAATCAAGACCTCCAATTGATTTGAACCCCCAGCTTACTGCCTTAGGACACTGGGGTTTAATCTCTTTTGGACCCTGAGTAAGGAAGCCCTGAAACTGTAAAATGAGGGGATCAGACTTACTGATACCCTGGAGGAGTGAAGTCTTTCTTCTCCTGTACCTTCTAACAGGGCAAGAGACTCAAATAAGACATTGGCTTTCATGTGTTTGTTTGTTTCTAATCAGCTCACATTTCAAACTTTGCATTCTGCCGTTGCCTCGCCCAGCTGAGTAGTCAATGGTGAGGACGTGCTCTCGTTGTGCCTGAATTTAGCGCTGGAGGAGGTGACCGGAGACACAGTCATAAAGAGGATGGAAATAAATCATTTTTTTCTTTTTGTTTCTGAAAATATTCTATTGTAGAGATGGCCACATTTTTTTTTTTTTTTAATGAAAACTTCTTTCTTTCTTTCTTTATTTATTTTTGGCTTTGTTGGGTCTTCGTTTCTGTGCGAGGGCTCTCTCTAGCTGCGGCAAGCGGGGGCCACTCTTCATCGCGGTGCGCGGGCCTCTCACTGTCGCGGCCTCTCTTGTTGCCGAGCACAGGCTCCAGACGCGCAGGCTCAGTAGCTGTGGCTCACGGGCTTAGTTGCTCCGCGGCCTGTGGGATCTTCCCAGACCAGGGCTCGAACCCGTGTCCCCTGCATTGGCAGGTGGATTCTCAACCACTGTGCCACCAGGGAAGCCCTAGATGGCCACATTTTGAGGTCAAGCTTTTTTTTTCTCACTGACTTAGGATTTTATTTTGGTTTTATGTTTGTTTTTGTATTTACTATGATGTGTCTAGGTGTGGATTACTTTTTATTTTATTATATACTTGGCCTCTATCTGTGGGTTGATGTTTCCCATTGGTTATGAAAAATGATCAGTCAATTTTCTTCAGATAGCATCTCTTCTCCATTCTATCTCCTTTTCTGGAATTCTATTCAAATATATATTAAGCCCCCTTACTCTATGTTTCTTTTCTCTCCTCCATATTTTGCATAGTTTTATCTTGATACATTTCATTTGATAAAACTTCTGGTCTTTCAATTCAGAACTTTTTCTTGCTATGTCAAATCTGCATTTGATTTTTAAATTATGCTTATTGTGTTTTTCATTTCAAGGTATTCTAATTGGCTCTTTTACAAAGCTGCAGTATTACTTTTTGTAGTTTCTCTTTCCTGTAGCTATTTCAAAGTGTATCTGTTACTATTTTTTTTTTTTTTTACTTAATTTATTTATTTTTGGCTGCGTTGGGTCTTCGTTGCTGCGTGCAGGCTTTCTCTAGTTGCAGGGAGCGGAGGCTACTCTTCATTGCAGTGCGGGGGATTCTCATTGTGGTGGCTTCTCTTGTAGCAGAGCACGGGCTCTAGGTGAGTGGGCTTCAGTAGTTGTGGCACGCAGGCTCAGTAGTTGTGGCACAGGGGCTTAGTTGCTCCGCGGCATGTGGGATCTTCCCGGAACAGGGCTCGAACCTGTGTCCCCAGCATTGGCAGGCGGATTCTTAACCACTGTGCCACCAGGGAAGTCCTCTGTTACCTTTTTAAATAGAGTAATTATAGTTGCTACTGTTTCTTATGTCTGGTAAGTCCAATATTTGATGTCTTTGCAGCTATTTTTCTGTTATGTGCAAGATAAAACATGCTCACGCAGTTCTGCCTTCCAAACAAGCATCTCTAATCAATCCCTAATTATCAGCACCAACAGGTGGGGGAAAAAAAACTGGCTTCAACCAAATATTCTGCCTACCTCTGATCCAGGGGATTTATCTTGCAAAGTAGCTCCTTTGAAGAGAGCCCAAAATTTATACTGACTAAATGTCAAGAAAGACAAAAGTTGGAGAGAGTGGATGCATGTACACAAGAATGAGAGAGACAAAAATCTATCTTCAAATAAACCATAGTGATAACCCTAAATCAAAAACTCTTCTAACAGCAAGGAAGAATGCTTTTAAAAGTAGGTTAACGTCCACCAAACATCCAGCATGGGTTAGTCACTTTAGAAATCAATTTAAATTATTCACCATCTGTCTTATAGTAGGAAATCTCTACAGTTTATGAATAACAAAACTAAGGTTCAACTAATTTAGGTGATTTGCCCAGGGTTACAAAGTGGTAGATCTGAGTTTAGAACCCAGATCTAAAAGCAAAGTTCCTGTTTACTATTCCAGAGCCAAAGCTCTCAGCCCAGAAGGTGAGGTAGGATAAGGTGAAACCAAAATTATGAATCACTTCAACCAGAATGGAGAGATTGGAAGAGAAATGTATGTTGCGTAATTTAGGCGACCTCCTTGTTTGGGAAACTCTTCACTTTGTTTCCAAGGAAAATGTACTTCCTTTTGCCTCTGGCTGACTGCAGCAAGCCTTAGCAAGCTCCTGTGGCCTCCCAGTCTCCCCTCATATTGGGATTGGAAGAAAGCTGTAACACGAAGAAGCCTTAAGAATGAGAATCGTAAAGCATTTTGACATATTACTCACTTGCTCCCTCCTAAGGATTAATATTTCAACATGAACCATATAGCTTTCTGACCCTTTGAGTCACTTCATACTAAATTTTATAAATGTGCAATTTCATAACTATAAAATACTAGAAATGATGCTTTTTATTTTATTGGATAAGCAGACCAGAGAAGATTTAAGCACCTGTGTAAGATCACACAGATGGTCAGCAGTATATTGGGACTCTCTCCTTTGCTTATTTGTCTGTCTAATGTGTGTTTCTTTCTAGAGGGTCATACATATTCATTGCAAAAGCAAAACATTCCTTGCTTCTGTATATTGAATCCTTCACTTTATTTTTGAATATTTCAGAAGTGTCTCCAGTAGAACATCTAGTAGAAGATGAGTTTCCACCTGGGGCCAGGGGATCCCTATCGTCTCCTTGCTCCAAAGGTCAGGACTTGGAACTAAAAGCAAACTGCGTTATACTCTGGCTTCATTTCTTCCACTGAATTGCAGTGAAAACCTGGCTTCTGTTTCCTTGTTTGTAAAGTGCATCCTATGTAAACTATTTGATTTCCAATGTTGCTTACTCTCCCAGATTACATCACTTTGATTTCATTTCAAATATATTTGTGACTGATTGTATGTCTTGTACCACGTTTTGTGATAAGCAAAGATAATACAGAATGAATTATGCTCATTTCCTGCCCTTGAGGGACTTGAATTCAAGAGAGGAAGGCAGATCTGAAAACATAATTTCCATATAGTAAATGCAATGTCCTTAGGTAATAAAAACAGAAATAACTTGTCTAATTCTCCCCTTTGACTATTCTTATCTGTGATAAAAACTTCAGACTGAGCCCTTAGAAAGCACATTGGAAAGGCAGAGCATCCTGTTTCAACACATACTAGTCATAAAATGAAGTCGCTCTTCAAACTCACTCCGTTCAATGGGCTAAGGCTTGCCAGCTGGGCGCAGGGCATAGATTTCCAATGGTAACAGGATGTTGCAAGTACTCTGTACACAATGCCTTTAAGATCCCGCGGAGTGATGGCTCTCCATTGAGAAACTTCTGTCAACCTTGCAGCTGTGCAATGGCCAACCCCTCCACCAGCACCTCACAGTTAATGCAGACTAAATGCTTACAGAAACTGCCTGTCTGGAAAGGGTGAGCTCATGCCCCAAGGACTGAAATGACTTCCAAGCAGTCCCCAACGCCCACAAACAACAGCCCTGCTCTGGAGGGGATTGCACAATACCTATCCTCACACGTTGGTGGAATCTCGGGGCAGGGACCCATGTTTGTCTTGTGTGTTTATACTTCAACTCTAATTGAAAACCAGTGTAGAAACACCCCATAGCTAGAATAAATCCATGGTATAGTTTGTCCCATCCTCTTTCATTTACAGTGGGGAAGCTTAGGCCCTGGGAAGAGATGTGACTTCCAAAGTCACTCAACAAGGCAGGACAGAACCAAAGCTAGAACTCTTGTTGTCTGGCTCAAATTTGAGTGCTATTTCTGTGGACCTTTATTTATTTATTTATTTATTTATATTTTTTGGCCATACCGTGAGGCATGTGGGATCTTAGTTCCCCGACCAGGGATCAAACCCACACCCCCTGCATTGGAAGCGTGGAGTCTTAACCACTGGACCACCAGGCAAGTCCCTGAGTGCTATTTCCAAAACTCCACACGGCTTCTAGAATGACCTCCATCCTTTGAGTTCCCTGGAATACACCATGTTTTAAAGAAGGCAGCTAATAGCTGAAGCTTTTCTCAGCCCTTCCTTTTCCTGCTTCTCAACTTTTGCCTCAAACTCTGATATAGCTCTGCAAAGCACTGCGACTAATCCTGACTTCTGTCCATTATGGATTTTTACATTAACTTTGATATTTTAAAATATTGCATTCCAATAGTTTTTATCATGATCATGGAGGGTTTGGGGTACCTGCTTGAATGTCGTGTCCAAGACGAGTGCCTTGTGGCCTCAGCCTAGTCCCAGCCCTGTTTCTAGTTCCCAGGCACCTTTTCTGTAGAGTAGTAGGGAACAGCTGGCAAACTGCTCAACGGTGGCACAGGGTCTAAGATAGACACCTCATGGGAAGAGCTGATAGAGAAGCTTCTGAAGAAGAAACAGGAGGTGCTCAGGGGGCTGGTCTCCCCCAGGACCACAGATACAAAGAAGGAGCACATGAGCATGTGCTCTTCTAGTTGCAAAGCCAGCTGTTGGAAAATCTCCAAAAGCCACTTCCAAACCCGCTACTGTAGAACCTCAGGGATGGGGGGGGGGGCAGCCCCCAAAATCTGCATCCAAATTCAGAAGTAGGGAGCTTAAATCTGTAAGGAAGTGGGGATGGTCTTCACTGGCTACACCTTCTACACGTTGGCTCTATAACAGGCTGGGTAGCTTTGAAAGTCATCGGCCTCTATCACGAAGCTACATCATGTCTAGAGGAAGGTGTGCTGGGGACCAGCCAGTCAGAGGAAGGCATTCACCCATGGGCATGTGGGCAGGTGGGCTGCCATACTGGCCATTAGGTTGACCTCAACTTGGCTGACCTGGGATTGCAGCCTCCACAATGTTGCTCCTACTTTATCTCTTCCCAGCCTGGATGGGGTCCTTTAATGATCTGGCTACTTGTCTTATTTATTTATTTTTTTCACCAGTGGAAGTGAACTTCTTGAGGGCTTTCTCAGCTCACTCTGACCAGCCTGGAACAGATGCTCAGTATGCAGGACTGAATAAAGGGAAGAAATGAATGCAACCAAATCAGCATACTTTTTCTGTAAAGGATCAGAAAGTAAATATTTTAGTGCTGAGGGCCATAGGATAGCTCTCACAATTTTGCCCCTGCAACAGCCATAGACAATGAACGGTATGTGAGTGGGTGTAGCTGTGTTACAATAGTTTATTTATGGTCACCAAAATTTGAATTTCATAAAATGTTCATGTTTCATAAAATGTTATTTTTTCGATTTTTTTTCCAACATTTAAAAATATGAAAAAATTCTTAGCTCCTGAGCCACTTTGCCAATCCCTGGGTTAAACCAACAAACCTTGTACACTCCACGCCCATTAAAAACTATTCTTATATTTCAGGCTGAATTCAAGCCAAATGTCACCTTTCCCAGAAATATTGGCAGTTTCGTAAAATAAGAATTCCTAGGAAATGTAAATAATTATGAAGAAAATGGTCTTCATCTGCTAAAGGAATGATAAACGTCAGGATACAAAGACTAGGGAGAGACATTCATTAAGATTTGTTGGGTGATTAGGTTAATTTGGGTTATTTGCTTGTTTTCGTTATTGCTGCTGCTGTTTGTGTGTTTTGGTTTTTGTTTGTTTGGTTTTAGTTTTGTTTTGTTTTCTTCTTTTGCAAGAAGGACTTGCCAGAGCTAAGGAATTCCATTAATTCATTGTGTTTCTCTATCAACTAATAGACTCACTTATTACATGGGGCTTTGTAGTTTATTAGGTAAATTATTTTTTCACTTACCCCATTCAACAATTCTGTCGAGTAAACAGAACAAATACTATTAGGATAGCTAAGTTATGGATGAAGATTGGAAAGTCTTAGGTACTTGATAAAACTCAGAGCTAGTATGTAATTGAGGCAGTATTGAACCCCCAGTCCTGCGGTCCAGTTTGGTGCCATTGCCTTCTTATCACACTGTCTCCTGCTGGCAACACCCTCGAATAGGTGCCATGGAAGATACAGAGGAGAGTAAGTTATGATGCAGGAGAGAGAGACACCCCCAATTACAGAGCAGAGTGAAAGGGGCGGTAGCCAGCAACTCTGGCAGCCCCAGGGTCTGTAAGGGTGCTGGCCTCGGTGATGATGGAGGGGCTCCACCTTGGAAGGAAAGCTGGCAACCCGTATGCCATAGGTGATTGCAGGACGGAAGTGATAACCACCACACTGTGGGAAATAATAGACACGGAGTGCACCGGTGGACAGAGTTCCCAGAGCTTTTCAAGTCCCTCCTTATTCCAACAAACTGAAGAGGCCAACAAGTAAATAGATAATGCTTATCTATAATGAGCTATACCTCATCGTGCTTTAACACTGCCAAGGGGTAACGTTCTCCCAAAGCAGCCAGTTGTAGGGCAGCCCGTGCTTCAGGTATGTGCGCCTGTGCGAACAGAGGAGGAGAATTTTCAGTGTAGAGCTGCCACGATAATAGCTGTAAATGTTTATTTTAAGTGTTCCTTTCCCAAGGTCTATAAACCCCATGCCATGAGAAAGCTGAAGGCATGACTGTCTTGACTCACACCGGCCCAGAGGAGGGTTATTCACTCACTCTTTCTATTTGACCCAGCAACTCCTAATTGGTATAAACTAACATCGTGTCCTATTAAATATTTACTGTGCCAGCTCATCTGTGTTTCTGAAAAGTAAGCCAGGGAACCCGAGGCTGAAAATCTCGTCCTGCTACCCAGAGGCTATAATATTTCTCTGGCTTCAAAGCCCTGCTCTGTCAGGATCCAGAGTCTGAGTTTAATGGCCAGAAATAAATCTTTAATAGGAAATGGCGTTGATCGGCGGATTCGCTGAAGTAAGCAAGGACATGGGCTGTGTCAACTGGGCTAGGAATTTCACCATGCATTTGAATACAACATGTCAAATAAACAGCGTCGTAAGTTTGACTAATAATAGACATATTAATAATCAGAAAACTTACTTTTTTGAGGCCATACTATGTGTCAGGAACAATACTTGGTGCTTTATATACCTTAGCTTGAATGCCCACAGTGAGTCTGTAACATAGCCAACTTTATAAAAAGTTCAAGTTCAAGTTCAGGGACCCTGAGAACAGACTACTTGCTTGAATCTTGGCTGTATGATCTTGGGAAAGGGAGATTAACAATAATAACAGTTTGCTCCTTGTGGCAGGTTGCATGCCCTCCTCCCCTACCCCAAAGATAAAATATGTCCACGTCAATGTGAATGTGACCTTATTTGGAAAAAGTGTCTTTGCCAATGTAATTAGGTGAAGGATCTTGAGACGAAATCATCTTGGATTGTCTGGCTAGTCCCTAAATCCAATGACAAGTGTCCTTAAAAGAAAAAGGCAGATCCACTCCCAGCTCTCTCCGCAGCTGTCGGCAGGCTCCGCTTCTCCCTGACTGTAGGCTGTAGACATCAGTTCCCTGCCACATGGGCCTCTCCGTGGAGCTAGTCACAATGTGGGAACTTGTTTCCCGAGCGTGAGGGCAGTGAGAGAGAGAGTGACAGAGACAGAGAGAGAAGTGAGAGGGAGAGAGAGAGAGACTCCACCTGCAGTCTGCTCCTGAAGCCATCCCCGCATAGTTAGGTATTGGTTAAAGTGCACCCCTGTGCTGGTACCAATATCTGCATTCGCTGTCTAGTGCTGTCTAAAAATTCACCTCGAGTTTAGAAGCTTAAAGCAACATATATTTATTGTCTCACAGTTTCTGTGGGCCAGTAATCCAGACACAGCTGGACTGCAGACCTCTGACTCAGGGTTTCGCACAAGGTTACACTCAAGGTGTCCCTGTGACTACAGTTATCTCAAAGCTCACCTGAGAGAGGATCTGCTTCTATTAGGGACTAAAATGTGCCCCCCACCCCTCCCAAATCCATATGTTGAAGTCCTAACCACCAGTACCTTAGGATGGGACTGGATTTGGAGAAAGAGCTTTTAGGAGTTAATTAAGGTTAAATGAGGTCATAAAGGTGGAGCCCTACCAATCTCCCCAAGGGTAGGTGCCCTTAGAAGAAGAGGGAGAGACACCGAGAACACACACACACACACACACACACACACACACACACACAGAGGAAAGGCCACATGAGGACCCAACAAGAAGGTGGCCATCTGCAAGTGGAGGAGAGAGGCCTCATGAGAAACCAGACTTGCTGACACCTTGATCTTGGACTTCCAGCCTCCAGAACTGTGAGAAAATGAATTTCTGTTGTTTAATTCACCAAGTCTACAGTTTTGGTTATGGCAGCCCCAGCAAATGAACATCGTTTCCAAGCTCACTGGCATGGCTGTGGGCATCCTCAGATCCCAGCTGGCTGTTGTTAGCTGGAGACATCAGTTTTCTGTCAGGTGGGCCTTTCCGTGGGGGAACTCACAGCATGGAACTGGCTTCCCTCAGAGTGTCCATGCCCACACGTGTAAGAGAGCGAGAGGGAGAGAAAAACAGAGACGGGGGAGAGCTGAAAACCAGGGTCCTTTTATAACCTAATATCGGAAGTGGAATCCCCTTCCTTTGCTGTATCCAGTTCATTAGAAGTGAGTCACTAGGTTCAGCCCACAGCCAGGAGGAGAGGGTTAAACAAGGGTAAGAAGCAGGAGGCAGGGATTGTTGGGAGCTATATTACCGTCCATTCCCCACAGAGAGAACAAACGAAACATTGAAAAATGTCAATCCTGTAACACTCGAAATGAAAACTGAATCGTGACTTTCCATGGTCCTCCAGTGAAATCCAAACTCCTTTCTGTGGCTTTAGGGTAATTCACGGTTGGACTTCTGCTTACCTCCTTCTCTTACTAACTAGACTCCTTTTATTTTTACTCCTCAGATGCATTCCGTTCTTTCACAACTCAGGGAATTTGCCTTTGCTTCTCCTTCTGTTTGGAGAGAGATCGTCCCCAGATGTTCCCAGAGGAACATCTTCCTGTTAGTCAGGCCTCAAGATACCATCCGGGGAGTGACCTTCCTTCAATCCCAAGGTTGTGGTCCCAACGCCCCACCCACCTAAGGCACTTCTTATCTTATTACCTAATTTTATTTTCTTCGTCGCACTTACCTGGTTAGTGGTTGATCTATAGGCACTCTCTCTGGAATATATGCCGGTCACAGTCGGCTTGGTAACCTGGTGTCTGGAGCAGTACTAAACCCGCGCTAGACTTTCTTCAAACATGCTTCAACATTGTATGGAGAAGTTGGGGTGACTGAGAAAAGCCCAAATGCCAGGCTGGAGATCCAGGATATTTTCGGAGGGGACAGTTTCTGACCAGGGCAGCAATAAGTTTCAAAGAAAGATCTAAAGGGATCTGGAAGCAGGTGGAAGGGTGATCCACGGGTGGAGCCTGCAGACAGCTGGAATGCAGAGACAGGCCAGAGGCAATGGGGGGCACTGACCCCGGGAAGGATGGGGCCTGTGCGTTTTTTCATAGAAATTATTTTACGGAAATATTCTCACATGTTGGTGCCTGAGTAAACATGGCAGGAATCCAAGTAAGTCTCCACTTTCCATTTTGAGTATCACAGGGTTCATGCCATTCTGCTTCTAACCAATTCTGACTCTTTCAAAAGAGAATGTCTACGTAATTATAGACATAAAAATAGATGGGACTTCTGCCACAGAGAGTAAGCCACTTTATCTCTTTGCTTTAAAACACTTTTATGTCCCTGTGATCCCATGCATTTGGTACATAATCTGTTTGCACGTTTTGAATTCCCAGCAAAATGTATCATGTCTCTCCACTATGTAGTGAGTCATCAATAGTGTCCTTATATAAACACATCAAAAAAACAGGAAAAAAAAAATCTGAATCAGTGTCCCAATACCCTGGCCCTGCCTCTCACTTCTCTTTGTTTTCTATTTTTCTAAAGAGAAAGGGAAGAAGGAACAGAGAGAGACAGAGACAGAGACAGGTTGCTTTTGATTTTCTCTTTCTGGAGTGGCCATTGTCACTGGAGACAAGAACATTCTCCTGGCATGGCATTTAGAACAGGAAGTTTAAGCTACATAGCTGTGGTTTCTTAGCCTAGAGTTGGGCCAACCTTTCCTTCCTTTCGGTGGCTCAGATCATATATTGTTAGAGCTACAGAGAAACCCACTTCAGCCTCAGTTTCCTGATCTGAATAAGGAAGTGGTTGAACTAGATAAGCCTGAAAAAACCAAGGTCTTAAAAGCCTGTGATTCTAAATACAAACACACACACACACACAAATCAAGCAAGATTCTGCTTGGGGAACACTGTGCATTGTATATACTCAATAAGCATTTGTTGATTTGATGTTGTTTAATCTCATCTAATCCAACATCATCTGCTTTCCATTTTCAAAAGCTTGTGGGGCGTTCAGCTTCTTATCCTTGCTAATTAATTCAATTCCATCTTTTCATGTACAAAATGCTCTGTGTGTACAGAGGAGGGAGGTCCAAGTTTAGCAGGAGCAGTGAAAAGGGAAGCTTCACAGAAGAGGTGATATTTGGGTCCTGAGGCGTAAGTAGAAGTTTGCCAAATAAAAAGAGATGAGGAAAGGCATCTGGGGATAAAAGAATGATGTGTGCGAAAGCTCAGAGATACAAGAGAGTCTGGTGCACTAGAGAATCCTGGAATGTAAGAAAATCGAAGAGATAAACCAGGAACACAGACCGTAAAGAAAGGGGTCATGTGTGGGTTTTTGCCTGCCACTATCTGTTTCCATTTAGGTAGCATCACTTCAATTGTTCTTCAGAAACTTCCTTGATCCTTCTCAGTGTCTGTGTGTCTGGAAAGGCTGACCCTGACCCCTGGTTCTAGAGGGAGATGCTTTCCCAAGTTTGACCAGTTTGACCATGACATCCTCTCCATTCTCTGGGGTTTTCAAATCAAAGGTGAGCAAGTAACTCAAGTTGGGCCAGTCCTACTCAATGGAATCAGGATTTCTGCTAAAGCAAATGGAAAAGTGAGACTGCTGTTCCGTTGGCATTACTAAACCGTTACCTGAAGCTGTAGGAGACCATTTTACCAATACCTGCGGTGGGCCCACCTGGGAAGGAAGCCATCCTATAAGCAAAGCAGCCCTAAGAGGTTGAGATGCTTGGTGAAATGCTTTGTTCACGGAGCCAGGGTTTCTCAAAGGGAGAGCCACTGGCATTCTGGGTAAGGCAGTTTCCCCTTGGGTGGAATGTGCTGCCAGATGCCAGACATTCACATCCTTAGCCCCCATGTAAGTAGCCCCCCTCCTCCAATTGTGATAAGCAAAACTCCCCCTGTATTTCCAAATGGCCCCTAAGGAAGTGGTACTGCCTCAGGCAAGAAACTGATTTGGATGAAATCATGCCTACTCTGAAGGTTCAAAGGTCCATTTTTGTTTTGTTTTGGTTTGGTTTGGGTTTGGGTTTGACAGCTCGAGTTGGGTTTCTGTCACTTGCAAGTAAAATGGTCATAAGTACTTCAAAGAAACAAGGGTTAAATGGTGAAGGTATTCTCTACTTGCATCATTTAGTATCTAATTCGTGATTGAGTCTGTGTGTGTCTGTGTGTGTGTTGTCTGTTTTGGGGAGATGAGAACAGGAGAGGCAAGCATTGATGGTGAAACTAGACAAGCCTAATCCGAGGACTGCTAGCTGTCACTTCAATGTCAAAACCCTAAGGGCTAGGGAATTCCCTGATGGTCCAGTGGTTAGGACTCTGTGCTTTCACTGTCAAAGGTACAGGTTCAATCCCTGCTCGGGCGGGGAACTAAGATCCCACAAGTCACGTGGCGTGGCCAAAAAAAAAAAAAAAAAAAATTCTAAGGGCTAAAAGAGAGGTGGATATAAAGAAAATTAGGAAGGACCAAATGCCAGGCAACTTAAGGAACTGCACCTTGACATAAAATAAGCTTTAAAAACTAGATACCAGGCAGGATGATACTTAAAATATTTAACAATTGATATAGTAAGGACGTGGAAATTTAAAAATGAACCTGTGTGTGTTCTTTAGAGAAACAGAACCAATAGGAGATATATACATCTCTATATCTCCTATTCCTTCTGTTTACATACAAATTTATTATAGGTATTGGCTCACGTGGTTACAGAGGCCGAGAGGTCCCACAATCTGCTGACTTCAAGCTGGAGAACTGGAAAGCTGGTGGTGAAATTCAGTCCAAGTCCTAAGGCCTGAGAACCAGGAGGCTGGCGGTGTTAATCCCAGTGTCTCAAAGCCCAAGGACCAAGAGCTCCAATATCTGAGGGGTGGAAAAGATGGACGTCCCAGCTCAAGAAGAGAGAGAGGGAATTTGCCCTTCCTTCACCTTTTTGTGCTTTCGGGCTCCCAACCGATTGGATGATGCTGCCCACGTTGGTGAGAGTGGATATTTTCACTCAGTCAAATGCTAAATCAAACGCTAATCTCTTCGAGAACACCCTCACAGACATACCCAGAAATGATGTTTTATCAGCTATTTGGACATCTCTTAGGTCAGTCAAGTTGACACATTAAAATTAACCATCACAGAACCCCATCAATAAGAATTGATGCCAATGGGTGAGAAACAGCTGACTGTTCTTCCTGCAGCCATGGACCTCAATATTCTCACTAAGCCCTAACTGTTGTATCATAGCGTCTTTACGTAACTCTGGTCTTCACAACAATCTCTGTTAGGATTTTTTTTTTTCCTTAAACAACCAAATCCTTTACAGTTTGGTACCAGCAGCTTGCATCCTGGGTTCCAGGCCAGTGTGATGGTAAATATACTTTCATCTTTTCTCACTGACTTTGCGTGTAGTTTTTCTTTTTCTATGTAATAAGCTGGCACAGACAACTTGATAAAGAAACTGGGAATGAGGAGAATAAATTCGACGATGACTAAATAGGTATATATATCGTTTATAAAGTTTCTCTCTCTCTTGTTTTATCTTCTATTTTCTCATTCTTGTTCCTTTATTCTTATAAAGAAAAGCATCAAGACTTTGCCTTGCTTGGAAAGCACTAAACCCTGTAACCTCTTTTTTTCCCTCATTTAAAAATGTGCCTTACTACTTTCTCAAACGGGAAAAAAAAATAACTACGTTTCTGGTTTCCTTCGGTTAATTGCTTTCCCCTAAAATAATCCATTCACACAAAGGATCTCATGAGCAATATATAATTTACTGGAGGGTGCCTAGAGCCAACAGAGGGTTTATACTGGCCTAGAGAACAGCAAATTGAAATCTCCCTTAGACATCTCCATAGTGCCAAAAATTTTCCATGGCGGATGCTGATTGGTGATTCTCTTCATTCTTTCACCTCTCTCCCTGCCTCTTCAGCTCTTTCTATTCCACCTTTAGTTTTCATATGACTGTCCAAACTCTTCTCTCCTGTATGAGGCAATGCGGTGCTGCCTTGCTCTATCTTTGTCTTGAAACTCACCCATCTACCCACTACCTTACCTGCCAAAACAAAAAGGCCCCTCCACTTGCTAGGACCTATGCTATTTGGAAACGAGAGGCTTTAAGTAACAAAACTTATTATCATCTCCCCTGCTGGATATTTCAGAATGTCTGTGTATTAGTTCAACAATGTTCCAAATTATTACAATCATGTTCCACTAAACAGAGATGTTAAACTGGTATTATACTATGCTTTTAAGCATAATCCTTTGGTGAAAGATAAGTGAAGCCATGGTCCGTGACCGTGCTCTACAATGTAATGTTTGGGACATGATGCTTTCTCTTGCTGGCCTTATGTGCTGCTGACATTTTTATCCTAGTTTTTACCCCAATCTCTCTACTCCCCCTGATTACAGCCTCCCAGCAAATCCAACTGCTTTTCAGCACATGAAGAGAAATGAGGAATTCAATTTTCAAAGTAGAAATACAATGCGATTTCCTGTTTGTTTCCCACAGGCAGTGGTCTTTTGAGTACAGGAGGCATATGTCTACTTTCCTGGTAATAAATCGTAGGTTATATAATGACACAAAATATTTGGGTTAAAGGAGAGTAACTGGTTCCCTGCTTTCCTTCCTAAGTATATTATCCGCCCCCCCCATTCACTTTATAGAGAACGTCATCTTATCATTTATTCCTTTTTCTCATTCATTTAAAAATATATACTGAGTATCAGTGCTGTTCTAGATGTTATGTTTGGCGTCAGAAATACCGAAATGAATGTCCTGACCTCTGCTCCAAGGAAGGCTCAGTCTAACCATGTAAGAGAAAAGAAAAGCAAAGATCACTTATTAAAATTATGGATAATAATGCTTAGATGGTGATGATGATGGCTTACATTCATTGTACCAGGCACCATGGTAAACAATTGACCTTTATCTGATTTAATCCTCCCAACAATCCCACGAGGTATGCACTGTTAATATTCCTATTATATCAGTGAGGTAACTGGAATTAAAGGGGATCCAGTAACTTGCCCTAAATCAGAAAGCTACCATGAGATAAAGCCAGGAGTGAATCCAGGTCTGTCTGAGACTAAGTCTAGGCTACTAACTCTTCCAGACGAAACTCTATAGAAAGGAACGAGGGGCTGGATCAGAACAGAGAGAGTAATAACTGCCCTTGCCTAGGAGCAATCAGGGAAGGCTTCACAGAGGAGGTGGGATTTTTGCTGGCTCTGAAGGGAGAGCATTTTGGGGCAGAGTTGTGTAAGCAAGGGGAAGAGCAGCATGGCCAAAGGCCATACTAAGGAAATGGGCAAAAACAGATACAGTTTTGGTAAGGAGGAATAAGTGAATGTGGCAAGAGCTTGAGGTAATTCATCAGAGTTGTCTGGAGGATTGTCCTGCAGACAGTGTGGTCTCAGGTCACAGCAGACTCCTGACAGCGCAGTCAACTGTACTCAGCGCTATCTATGAATGTCTGTCCAGCGCCACCAGCACCGCGCAGGGCTAAGATGCAGAGAAAGTGATGAACGAACTGACACAAAGAACCCTGTCACTCTCCACTCACATTCATCACCGAGTCTTGACATTTTTAGCTCCAAAACACGCCTCCAATACGTCCACTTCCCCCAACTCCATTGTGTGCCCCCTAGTCAAAGCCCCTCTCCTCTCTTATCTAGGCCGTCATGACAGCCTCCTGAGTGGTGGTCAGCTCCCAAACTTGCCCCTCTCCAGGACAAAGTCTACCTACACCCCAATCAGGGAAAACCCCCTTCAAACACCAGTGTGATGATGACAATCCTCTGACTCAAAGCTTTTCACTTAAGGTAAAGTCCAAAAGCATCAACAGGATCCAAAGCCCTGTGGTCCTCCAGCATGTTCACATGCCACCACCCTTCCCGTCCCTGGCCTTCACCCACACTGTTCCCGCGATGCAAGGCTGCCCCCAGACTCTTCCTTTGCCTGAGTCCTATTCAGCCCCCTTGGATTCATCACCCCTTCGTGGGAGCAGCCCTCTTCTCTCTCACCTCGATTTTGGTCTCCTTCAGAGTCTGCCTCCCCTTCATAATACGGACCAGGGCTTGAACGGACATGTTCATTTGAGTCATTATTTGTGCACCTTCCTCTAACATAATTAGGACAGAAACCTTGTCGTGTTTGTGTCCACACTGTGTCCTCAGTGCCTACTGGCACAGCACATGCTTCATGCAAGGACACAGTAAGTACATTTGAATGCATATTTAATGGACTTACTGGACAAATGAATGAGTACATGCTGGAATTCTTTTTTAATTTTTATTTGAATATAGTTGATTTACAATATTGTGTTAGTTTCAGGTGTACAGCAAAGTGAATCAGTTATACATATACATATATCCACTCTTTTTTAGATTCTTTTCCCATACAGGCCATTACAGAGTGTTGAGTAGAGTTCCCTGTGCTATACAGTAGGTCCTTATTAGTTATCTATTTTATATACAGTAGTGTACATCTGTCAATCCCAATCTCCCAATTTATCCCCCCCCCCCGCTTACCCCCTGGTAACCATAAGTTTGTTTTCTACATCTGTGACTCTATTTCTGTTTTGTAGATAAGTTCATTTGTACCCTTTTCTTAGATTCCACATAGAAGCAATATCATATGATATTTGTCTCTCTCTGTCTGACTTACTTCACTCAGTGTGACAAATTCTTGTTTGAAAAACCCATCTTGAAGGCTGAAACCATCTTGCTCCTCCCTACGAAGAAAATGAACAGTTATCTTTGTTCCCCAAAGTGGATTTGGCTTTTGGAAAAAAGCTCAGAGTCATCAGGAGGCAGGACTGTTAAGAAAAGCGCTGACCAGACTAGAGGAGACCCTGGCACTGCCGATCAGGGGCCCCGTGAACCAAAGGAAAGGTTATCCTGTGGTCCCGGCAGGACACTGATGGCGTCTATGCAGAAGAGGCATCCTGCAGATATTTCAGCAGCGGTTTCCCTAGGAAATCATTTCAAAGGCAAAGCCTCCATCTGTATGTGTGTTTTATCCGGCACATTTTGTAAGAATCGGGCTCAGGATCTTCATTATTAAATTGCCTTTTGCATAAACTGCAATTCTGTGACTGTCCCTCCACCCAAATAAATGTGTTATACAAGGTGTTCATTTACAAGAAATGTCTAAAAGCCTGCATTTGGTTATAAAGGGAAGAATAATAAAAGACCAATTCACTATAATGTTTCTAGTGTTGTCTTGCTCATGGGAGATGCATCAGGAATTGCCCTACATGTTATTCCTGATGTTTTTGCCATTGGCAGCTGTTGGGACTGCCAACTGGCGGCTCATGGAAGCCTTGCTCTCACCTGGAGACAGAACCATCTCTGTCACATGCAGCCAGCTACGGGCACATCATCTCTATCTACTGCTTGATCACGGCAGCTGAAAAACAAAAGCTTCCTCTGTCAGAAGGCATGCCTGTGATACAAAAAGATACTCCTCTCTTTGATTCTATCTACTCTAGAAAGGCACCTCAAATTCCCAAAACTGAGCACCATAAAAAAGAAAAAGCAGTGTCCATTTTAGGATAGAAATAGCTATGTTCCTCTGCTCTTATAAGGGAGACCCGGAAAGAACCTCAGAATATAGTGGATCTTGTCCCCAAATAGGTGCCGCTATCGATGACCTATATTGTTTGAGGCAAGCCTCTGGGCCTGAGTCTCCTCACAGATACAGTTTGGGATGGGAGGGATATTGCTGGGATTCCTCTCATTGGCAAGATCCAACATAGTACAATGACAGCCCAGTCATTTAGATCGTAAATTATGTTCTGTGGAAATAACAAGTTGCATCATTTGTTCATCTCTGGAACCTTTAATTTCCAAAACTATGGGCTCAGTGGAAAAAAAAAAAAAAAACCAGAAGAGAAATATAAATGGAAGCCACACAGAAAATATGGGAATGAATGTCAGCAGATTCATCCAACCCTTTGGCTTATGGATTCTCCCCTTGCAGCCCTGAGGGGCTCCCATTCTGCACTGGCGCCCACTCCTGCCCTCTGCTCTGTTCCTGGCCGGCCCTCGGTGCTCACTCTATGGACTTGATCTTCCCCTTGCCGGTCCTTCCAAACGGGATCGTGTGCTCTTTTTTAATAGGCCTCCTGTGTGAACTTTGTGATTTTTGTTTCTTTTCTCACCTTGCTTCTGCTTCTTCTAGGAACGCCCCCTCCTCACCACCCAGCCACCAGAGACCTCAAACCTGGTCAAGTGGCTTCAATTCCAAAGTTTTCCTTGTCCCATTCTCAACCCTCTCCTCTATCCTGGTGGGATTGCTGTCATTTACTGAATCTTGTAAACTTGTGCACTCAGTTAACAGCTCTGCCGAAGAAACACGGTTCCAGATATAGGAGTCAGAAGACCTGCCCTTAAACTGAGCCCTAGCGGCTCCTGACGATGTGACTTTGGGCAAGTTACCTTGCTTCTTTGAAGCTCACTTCCTCTCAGTAATGTGAGAATAGCAATACGTACCTTAATAGACGCTGTAAGGTTTAAACGGAGCAACCTACCTAAAGTCCCTGATATATAAAAGCTCTTAATATTCGTGGCTTCCTTTCCTCTCCACCGTTTTTGGCATTCTCCACTTTTTTAAATATCTATTTTTTTTTTAATTTTTGCATCATAATTCTTTGGGTCTTTCCCCTTTTTCTCCACTTCTAAACTGTAAGCTCCCTGAGGACAGGAAAGATGGCCTATGCAACTTAATAACCCCACAGTACACTTACAGCTAGAAAGAGATTAATAATGTTGGCTAAATTAAATGGAACACACATAATGCATATTGCCATTTCCAGAGAGGGACATTGAGACTAAAAGGGGACAGAAATCTGAAGTTCTCAGGCGAACCATCCTCCCCCATGACAGTGGTGGATTGGTAAGTTAAAGAAAAAGGCCCATACTTCTTTCACCCACATGAAACACAAACATTCCACCCATTTTAATCAGGGCCTTAGCTCACACATTATATACATTTCTTTCATTCTTAGCCTCCCTCTAAAGCAGTCACAATAGCCCACTCTAAAGCACCATTCCCATGGCTCACTCAGTCTTTCTTCTCCTCCTACTGTACAAATACATGAAACCAAAAATGCCCACCCCTGCAGCATTTTACAGGGTGGCCTTTACTCCTTAGTGGCAAGGTTTCTTCACACACTCTCACCCAGTCTTTGACCCACATGCTGAGTCCTTTGGCACAGAACTATGGGATCCTCCAACATCCAATGTCCCTCCTCTGTTCCTGCAGTGTCATATGTGTCTGCTTGAGAAGATTTACCCATACTCCCTTGTAGAGAGGACTATGAACTGCAAAAAGCCCATTATTGTGTAGGTCTGGGGACTTTTATACCCTTGGCCCTGGGTCTGTGGTCCAGCCCAGGTGGAGAAGGCAGTAATGCTAATAGCCATCAGCCATACCTGGGCTAATTTATCTTCATTTCTTTGAAATAGGTTTTTGAACACCTACTCCTTAGATAATGGATGGAAGAGAAAATGGGTTAGTTTAATGTCACCAGGGAAAGAGGGAGGAGAGAGGCAAATAATAGGACTCAAGAATGCTCTCCGTGGCCTTGATTTTACTTGTGTTTATTGACACCTTTTAGGATGGACTACTCTTGTTATGGCTTTAGGAATTTTTTTTTTTTAATTTTAAGTTCTGATTAGATAAGCGCTACCAGAGTTATAAAAACAGCACAGAACCTGACGGCAGATGAAATAGAGATTGACCATCCAGTTTGCCACTTAAGAGCTACTTGACCTTGGAGAAGTGACCTAATGTCTCTGACTCACAGCGTCCTATTCAATGGGTGTTTAAGTGTGTGTTGCTGGGTTGTTATCAGGGTCTGCACTAATGAACACAAAGTAGCTGGCAGGGCACTTGGCATAAGCTCTCAGGTAATGGTGGCAGCTCCGATCTTTTTTAAATCGATTGTTTTTGATCTGCATCTGACAGAGAAAAGATAAGCAGATACAAAAGGGCAGAAAGCTTTTCAATCTTTCTCTAAATTACCAGCCACTTCTTTGTGGACTGTCCAAAGGGTTCCCATGCTCTCCCGGGTACTGCAGAGGGCTGCAGTCTGCAAACACCATCCCCAGGCTGCCATTCCAGCTGGTTTTCCTTTGTCTTTTGCCAATGGGGGGCGCTGCTGACAGACTGGAAGGCAGAGGGGAGGTGGCCTGCTCTTTTCTGACTGCAGGTGGCATCTCTGGTGGTGGTAGAGGTGGCTGAAACCACAGCAGCCAGTGAGTGAACCCATGCGTTCCTCCCCCGCAGCGTGGTCCTGGGAAAGACAGCCAGGGGCTCTTCAGCAGCCAGGGCAGCGAGGTGTTGCTGAGTTGGGGGTCTCAGCAGCTTTAGGAGCAACATTGGCTCCTGCGACATGTTTTGGCTCTGGTGGTTCCAACAGTAGCCTCAGTGGCACAGTGACCTTGGGCTCTGGGTACCAGTTTCTACCTCCTCCACTTTTTCGCTCTTACAGCCCCAAGGATGGTAGCATCTTCCTAAAGTTATTAACTCTGGGTACACTTTCCCCTCCTTTTTATTAAAAGGACTTTTTTAGAGCAGTATTAGGTTCACAGGAAAATTGAACAGAAAGTAAAGAGATATTCCATATACCTGCTGACCCCACCAGGGACAGCCTTCCCCATCGTCAACAACCCTCAGCACAGTGGTACCTTTGTTTCAGTCGATAAATCTACACTGACACACCATTAATGCTCAAAACCCATAGTTCACATTAGAGTTCGCTCCTGGTGTCCATGAGTTTCACAACTGTATAATGGCATGTGTCTGATATTACAGTATCCTACAGGATAGTTTCGCTGCCCTACAAATCCTCTGTGCTCCACCTGTCATCCCTCCCTCCACCCCAAACCCTGGCAACCACTGATCTTGTTACGTCTCCATCGTATTGCTTTTCCACAACGTCGTATCATTGGAATCATATGCCATGTTGTAGCCTTTTCAGACTGGCTTCTTTCACAAAGTAATATATATTTACGGTTCCTCTGTGTCTTTCTGTGCCTTGCATAGCTCATTTCTTTTTAGAGCTGAATAATATTCCATTGTCTGGTGTACCACAGTTTGTTTATCCATTTACAGGCTGAAGGACATCTTTATCGCTTCCAAGTTTTAGCAATCATGAAGAAAGCTGCTGTAAACATTCATGTGAAGGTTTTTGTGTGGACCTAATTTTTCAACTCCAAGTTTTCAATAACAAGGAGTGGGATTGCTGGATCTTAAGATGAAAGTATATTTAGTTTTGTAAGAAGCTGACAAACTCTTCCAAAGTGGCTGTGCCATTTTGCATTCCCAGCAACAATGAGAGAGAGTTCCTGTTTCTCAACATCCTCTTCAGTATTGGTATTATCAGTGTCCCAGACTTTGGCCATTCTAATAGGTGTGTGGTGGTATCTTGTTGTTTTAATTTGCATTTTCCTAATGACACATGACCTTCAGCATCTTTTCATATGCTTATTTTCCATCTGCATATCTTCCACAGTGAGCTGTCTGTTCATATCTTTCACCACTTTTTTGTTTTGTTTCACTTTTATTTTTTTAGTTTTTTTCCGGTTTTATTAAGATATAATTCACATATAAGTGAATGTTGTTAAGTTTAAAGTGTATATGTTGATTTGATACACTTATATTTTCAAAATAGTTACCACCAGGGTGTTAGCTAATGCCTCCATTATGTCACATCTTTACCATTTATTTTTGTGGTGAGAACATTTAAGATCTATTCTCCTAGCAACTTTCAAGTATATAATACAGTATTATTGACTATAATCACCAAGCTGTACATTAGATCCCCAGTTTACAATCGTATCAATAGTGCACAAGTGTTCCATTTTCTCCACGTCCTTGCCAACACCAGTTATGTATTGTCTTTTTGATGACAGCCATTCTAACAGGTTGAGGTGATATCACAACGTGGATTGCATTTGCATTTTCCTGATGGTTAATGATGTTGAGCACCGAGGGATCTGGGAGGGACTCACGCATGTGGCATCAGGGAATTTGAAGCTGGTGAAATCTGCAGGGGTCTGCAGTGGCTGTGCTGGCCATTGGTTTCCTCAGTGGCAAAATCTGCTGGGTTTGTTGCAGAGCAGGTCACTATGAATCTTGATCACGCCCACTGCTTGGCTGCTCCTGGAAGTGGGACATTCGTGTGGTGCCCCAAAGGCTGGAGAAGCTGCTCCCTCATCCTACTCTTCCTTTACTGGTGAGGGGAACTCTTTCTACTTGGGAAGTTCCCTCTTGGTGCTGAGAAGTTCCAGCTTGGGGGACGGGGTGATGCAGGCAAAGTGAAACTCTCTTCCTTCTCTTTTTGTGCGGTTATTCTTAGATCTTTTGTTTTACTGTGTTGCTGAAGAGCATTCACTGGACTCCAGAACTCTCCCAGAGCTGTGTTTGTTCATGGACAGCTGTCTAATTGTTGATCTTCGTGGGAAGACAGAGGCTGGGGTCTCCTATATTGCCATATTGGTGACATAACTCCTGCCCACTTTTTAAAGGTTTTTTGTTGTTCTTTTCTTACTGTTTAGTTTTTAAAGTTTTTTCTACAACCCTTCCAAATTTTGTTTCTTTAGTACTTCTATTTCTTTTGTAACTAATTCTCCATATTAAATTCCCTCTTTTCATAGTAACTATAATACTGTTTATTTTTCTGACTAGACAATGATTGAGACCTTTACCACATGCCTCAATTTTTGTGATTTTTAAGCAAACAATTATTCCAAGGAACCCTGAAATATAAAGAGAGCTATAAAATACTTCCCAAGAGGACAAGTTCTATCCACTATGGAATTTGAAACCATAATTTTTAAACAAATGAATGAAGAAAAAAAATCATAAGACTTTTTTGGGGATTGCATGATTTTCATGAGTAATTAAGTTGCAATGATCATTAATAGCTTGGAATTCACTCATTTACTCATTCATTCATTTGAAATGGGATTGAAGCTGTTTCCCTCCTCCCCGGGTGGGTATGATAGTTCTATTTACATACACAGGTCCTTTTTTTCCTTGTTCTAGTGATATTTAGAGATTGAACTGGTACATTATAAAATGTACTAACCGAATAGAATTTTCTGAGCAAGTGAGCCACAGTTCTCCATGCTGTGTCATATTCACGAATACAGATCACTTGCCGTGAAACAGCAGAGTGCCAGGAAACTCGGTGCCCTCCTATCTACCTCCATGGAAGTCTACAAAACTACTTTCACTCACAGGGCTCTGACCTGACCTGACCTGCTGTGCCATAACTTTTCCTGTTTTTATCTACCTGCTTCAGCACAATTTTCAGATATCCCCTCTTAGTCTCCAGATTGGCTATAAAACAAACAAACACACATACACACAAATCAATGAAGAGATCACATTCAGATACAATGAGTTTCAATCCAAACTAACACTCACTCAGACTTCACGAGCAAGTTGCTGGCGTTGTCAGGGTAAGAAAACCCTTTCAGTGGGGAGTCCTTGCCTGATTTCCAATCCATGCACATTTTCTCAGGTCCCTGCACGCTTTCAATTAATGCATTTGCTTCTGTGGGCACTGAGAAGCTCAGGTGAAACAGGAGTGCCTTTTTGTCTGTTTGTTTGTTTTCACGAGAGAGACAGAATGGGCTTATTTCAGTCACCAAGCAGTTTCAATTAAGCTGAGCTGCTTTCAGCAAAGACAGCCACTGCTTCACCTGGCATCTTTATTTTGTGTCACCAAACAGCATGCTTAATTATATTTTTCCATTGAAAATGGAATAGTTTGCTGGTACTTTTCAATTGTATGTCTAGAGTCTTCATACCACATCTCTTTTAAAGGCTACCACTCCTTTTAAATCTTATAACCGCCACCCCGCTTTCGCTTCTATTCTGCTCTTAAAATATGACAGTAGCTTCCTGATGGCTCTCATGCCCCACTCTGGCTTCCCTTAAATCTTTCCTGTAAAGCCAGTCAGTTCTGGCCACCTGAATGCTGACATGGATATGGATATGGATATGGCTCTTATCACCCCCACGTCACTGTTCTCAGTGTGAAGTCCCATGGCACACTGGACGTTCATGACTTGTTTTCTGCTTCTCCAGCCTCATCTTCTACCACTTCCCTATGTCCACCCAAATTATTCAGAGAGCAAGTCCATTTCTCTTCCCTGGTTCCCACCTTTTCATCCCTTAAGATTATGCTTGAACTTTGTTTCTACTGCAAACCCATGACATCCCTCTTCCTCACAAATACACCAGTTCTTTCCTCTTTATGCTTCTAACACTCTGTATATTCACCAGTTATAATGCTTGTCACATTGTGTCATAAACTTTTCCTTATATACCTCTACCACTATTGACCTGTGAGTGTCTTGAGAGCAGAAAACATATATCTGATTCATTAATGCATCCCTAGTAACTGGCAAAGCTTCAGGCATATAGTAGGAGAACTAGCTGGCTGAGTTTGTGAAGCCTTCAATTTTTATACAAATTGTCTTGCATTTGTTAAAAGGCCAGATTCTAGACTCTTGCAGAAATATAAATATGTGAGAGATACACTTTCTGCTACCAAGCAACATAGGATGTACAAAAAGGGATAAACTACATGCACAAGTACCTTCATTAGAAGACAGCACGGGAGAAGCCAAGGCAGAAAGGGAAGGAGCTCTAAAGTAGACAGAAGTATTAGTCAGTGAGGTCAAGGGCATTGTTTCAGTCCAGTAAAGTATATTTATTCTTCCAGAAAGACAACATGTCTTGGTTTCCCAGCATCCCTCTGCAGGTGAGACAGTGATGAACTTTTCATTGAAAAATGATGGTGTAGTCGTCACATAATTGATTATACCAGCTGCAGATCCCCAAGCTGAACATTGCTTTGGGCTAAAAGGTGCTAGAAAATGAAATTTCTTGGGAAATTCACCGGAGATTCTCCATGAAAATTAACATGTCCCATTTTCTTCAGGTAGCATACATTAGGTATCTTATTATCCCTCCTCAGTAATTGCAGCCTTTGGGCTTTTTGGGCTAAAATTACATAAAGGTAAAATGGAATCTTAGAATTGTATTACTGGGAGGAAATTAGAAAAGACGCTATGTATGTTTCATTGGCTGCATTTGAATGGAGAAAAGTCACTCAACTCAAATCTCAAACTGTATGCCTTAGTTTTCTATTGCTGCCGTAACGAATTACTCAAATTTAGTCGCTTAAGACAACACCCATCTATTAACTCACAGTTCTGTGAGAACTGTCAGAATTCTGGGTACAGGATGGTTTCTCTTCTTCTCTGCTTAGAGTCTCACAAGGCCAAAATCAAGGTGTTGTCCAGGCTGAGCTCTCTTTTGAAAGCTCTGGGGAAGAAAGTGCTTCTAAGCCCATTTAGGTTGTTTACTAAACTGGGTTATTGCAATTGTGGGACTGGCGTTCCCATTCTCTTGTTCCTAGAGGTCACTTGTCTTTCTTCTCATGCTTTCCATGTGGTCCACTTCCAACAACAGTGGATCAGGTCCATCTCATGCTTTAAATCTCTCCCAACTTCTTCTACTTCATCTCTTTGATTCCAGCATGAGAGAGCCGTCTGCTTTTAAGGTATCCTGTGATTTGGTTGGGTCCACCCAGATAATCCAGGATCATCTCCGTATCTTAAATTCAAAAACCGTAATCATATCTGCAGTCTCTTTTGCCATGGAATGTAACATAGTCGCAGGTTCCAAGGATTAGACTGTGGACACTTTGGGAGCCATTATTCTGGCTAAGACACTATATATGTACAGTTTACCAAGACATAAATGTGTGAAGGTTAACCAGTCAATTTGTTTTTTATTTATGTATGGAGATAATCAGACAGGTGTTAAAATAAAATGGTAACTACTTGAAGATCCCCCAAGCAGATATAACCAGTTAAGCCATGTAAGCAAAGTTTAATCTAGTTTATTTCATGAACACAAGTAAAATTTAACTTAGGTTACGTCTTGTAAATGCCTCTAATAGTCATAAAGGAAACCTAAGTTGTCTTCCTAAAATGGTGTAAATAATTTATTTTAGCAAATCCTCTGCTGTTTGGAAATCCCCATTGTCATAACCGATCATGGTAAAAGTTAACTTCCTCATTCTCGCTTTATAAGCCATCCTAAAACAACATTCTTCTGAGCTTCATGCCACTTGTGGGTTTGAAGTCTCCTGGTTTTTGGAGACCTTGTTTCTCATTTGATAAAATATTTGTATCAAGCCAACCTCTCTGAATTTTCTTTCAATACAAGTCTGTGAATGAATGCTGTAGATTCAAGCACATAAAAGGTGTTTGATAAATGCAGTTCTTAAAGATATTGATGAGTTTGTTCAAATACCTCCACAGCTAGCCAATAAACCTAGTTGAACACATGTTCAGACATCAAGACAGACATAATGATTGCCTCTGTGCTCACTATTCCTGCTGCTTCCCAAGGAATATTTTGTAAAGTTTCCAGGTCAAAGGATGATTTCTACACTCTCATGCCAAGAAAGAAGCAAAGGAAGCAACGTCACAAGACAGGGATATTATTGTCTCTGCATCCTAGACCCTCAATACTTCCTGCATCTTTGGATGATTCAGTCACTTCCAATATCTATAAATATAAATCATGCCTGGGAATGCTGCAGCCCATTGATTTTCACCTTGTCTTTTGTGGTGGCTACAAATTGTCCCCAATGACCCCAAATGCTTGAATAGTAAGGAATATCATTACAAAATCAGTTTAATGGTGGTAGGTAAAGAGTATCTCACAGCACAATACACAGTGCATAATAAAAAATGAAAGTTAAGTCAATTTCAAAGAGACTATATCAAACATCCAAACTGAGTTAGATTTCCACCTTTTCTCCTTTGACTCCTCATAAAATTATCCAACCACAAGACCCTTACGAGCAATTTTTTTACTGTTTTAAAATATTTTGCAAATATTTATTATGAGGTGTCTTTTCTTTACCCTTGATGATATGCATTATTAAGCACTCTGATTTCTAAATTCATTGCAGAAATCCTGGTGAGCACACATGATAGAGCAAGTAAAAAATGATGTGATAAATCATTGCCACTGATATTGCTGGAGATCCCTGTTAGAAGTTAAACTTTTCACAAAATGACTACAAACCGCCTTCTCTGTGCCTAGCACCATGTAACAATAAGCAAGTGTGATGGACTCTATTATATCTTAACAATAATTGACTTTGTTACATTTTCCTTGGATTATTAAAAATGCAAGATTTTTAAGTCCTACAACTTGCTAAAAAGCCTCTATTTGCTTGTGCTTCTTTCTCTCCCTGAACCAAGAACAGAGTTGCCACCCACGTGGATGGTAGTGACTAGCTCACACTTATTTAGAGGCTGGGTGGGAGGAAGCATGGAAGGAAAGTGGGCCATCCCTTCTCTGCTTTCATATACAAAACCAAGCCAGTTTCAAGAGCCACTTATTTAAAATAAACGGGGAAAAAATTGAAGGCTTACCCCCCAGAGTTCAGAAAAATGGTATGAAATTATACGTACACAGATTTGTTTTGTTTTACCAAAAAGAACACACAGTCATCACAAACCTCACATTTCTATTCTCCCAAATTTGCCCGGCTCAGGAACTCGGTGAATCACACTGCATGAAAAACAAGCCTACTCCATTCATGCAAACAAATTGTTTTGTTTCTACTTTATCATTTGTATGAACAACAGAGGCAGAGGAGTTAGCTGATTGTTCAGTTACCTTTAATTCACTCTAATTTTTTTAAACTGATTCCTTGATAGATTATTCTTAATGGGATTTTTGAAAAAGTGGGTTGGAAGGATGGATTAAAGCCCCAATCCTTAGCTATTTATTTAGTGCTAAGCTATGGGGGGTATTGATTCATTATAAGAGTTTACAACTTAAGCAGGGTTTCTATTCTGTACATCAATATTAATTGAGATATTCATTCTGTAACATTTATAAGAAGTGCCAAGTCTTGCTACTGTATGTATACTGAGAACCATTCACTTACAATGATGTATAAAGCACTTTCACATGTATGAATCACCACAATACATGATGCAAAGTATGTTTTATTACACCAATTTTACTGATGAGAAAATGGGGGCCAAGAGGTTTTAAGTAACTTGGCTTTTGCTAGGCAAGATCCAAACCCAAGCTTTGTTTGATATATAGCTAGAACTCTTAATCACTATGCTGCACTACCTTCCAAAAGGAGTTTTCTCTTCTTTCCCCTGTGTCTTCCCGTTCGCTCTCATCCCTCCCATTTGTCTGAGAGGACAAAGTATCCCCTTTCCTTTCCTTTTACCTTCTCCAAGTCCATGCTTCTCCCCCTTTTTCACTCCCGTTCTTGCCTCTGCCTCCTGCTCATTCCTCCTTACTTGTAGCTTACTTAGTCATGACAGGACCTTCAGGAATGAGTTAGACTTCCTTCTGCCAAAAAAAAGATATTCCTTAAAATGACCTTCCCTCAGTTATTCTGCATACATGAATGTCCTAATTACTATGGCTGTGTAACAAATTATCCCAAAGCGCAATGTTCTCAAAAGAAATCATTTTGCGATGTTCCTGGATTTTGTGGATCAGGAGTTCAGACAGGGTGGAATTGGGAGGACTTACCTCTCTTCTACAAAATCTGGGTCTTTAGCTAGAAAGATTTGAATGGCTCAGCTGGGGGGAGACGTGACTCCATGACTGGAGAACTATGGGAATCACCTGAGGTATCTCCATCCAGACGTCTGCAGGTTGAGGCTGGTAGTTGGCTGGAACTTCAGCATGGATCTCAGCTAGAACACTCCATGTGGTCTCCCTGCATTGTCTCTCCATAAGGATAAGTTTGGGCTTCCTTTTGCATGACAGCTGGCTTCCAAGAGCAAATATCCCAAAAGAGCCATGTGGAAGCTGAACGGCGTTTTGTGATCCAACCACAGAAGTCACTGGGTGTCATTTCTCCATGGTCAGAAACGTGCCTTGATTCAAGAGTAGGAAACACGGACTCCACATCTCAAAGTGGAAAAGCCTCATCGTTACACTGTGAGAAGGGTGTGCAGAATGATAAACATGGTGATGACCATTTTGAAGAGTTGAACCTGCCACATTTTTGCTTTGAAAAGGTAAGTTACATCTGTTGCCTCCCCAAAAAAATCCTTTAGCCCAGGTAATCTGACTTTCCTTTTCACCATTCTATTTTAATGAAATTTAATTGACAGAAGAGTTTGAACTCTTCTTTCAAAGTTCAAATGGATACCCAGTGTTCTTGTCTCTGCTCTCCACCTTTCTGACATGTGACCCATGTGCTGTGTATTCACTTGTTGCCCCTATAGATCTACTCTCCCCTCCTCTCCATCATGGTCGGTAGTCCAGGAAGCCGGATTCTGTGGACCGCAGCCACCAGAACCCCTTACTCCTGGACTTCCTATTCGATTTGGCCAAGGTAGGGAACCTCCTACCTTTAGTAGACTAAAAAGTAGCAAGAGAGAGGGAGAGCTGGGCGCCCCTTCCTTCATCTCCTTCCCTGTTGCATTTTTCTCCCACAGGCCATAACTCCTTTCATGCAGCTCTTTCCTATACCTGAATAATAGAGCAGTCACTGGACATCCCTCTTTAACTTAGTAGGTAAAACCCTAATTTCAAGGACCTGGCCTATAGCTCTTGTCTACCTTTTTCCCGTCTACAGACACCACTACGTCCTTTGGCATAGCTCCCACTGAGATACTTGCATTTCCTCTTTAAACACTGTGCTATTCACACCTCCTTGCCTAGGGACATGCTGTAGACTCTGGCCACAGAGTCAAGGCAAAATCAACTAAAAATCACGCTTAGGAATGGGCTGATCAATACATAGTCACTAGATACATGTGACAATTAAAAACTAAATTAATTAAAAACAATTAAGATTTTGTTCCTCATTTCCACTAGCCACACTTCAAGTGCTCAATTGCCACAGGTGACTAGTGGTGGCTATCACAGACAGTATAGTAGATTTCCATCATCACAGGATGTTCTATTGAACAGTGCTGTCTAGAATCCATTTAGGACAGTGATAAAATTGTAGGTGGGAGCCTCTTATATGAAACAGATATAAATGGAGCCCTTCTGGTTATGCTGAGAGTTGGGGGGGACTTGGAGACTTTGCCATATGTCACCTCTTAGATACCCCTCTGAAAATTTAGAGCTCCCCAGAGAACAATGGAGAAAAGCAAGAGAGACCCACCCAGCCATTGTAACTCAGAACTCAGCCATGCCCACATGTATGTAGATCAGATGTAATCAGAAAAAGAAGAATGACTCATATCAAATTAAGATATTGCTCATGTTTTACCCAACTTATCTCTGACATATCTGCTTGTATTCACTCCAGATACAGCAATATAGAAACATTATGTCAAAGTATTTGCCTTGAACAAAGATCATTTTTAAGCTCAATCTCATTGACATTTAATTTGCAACTTCCGTTGCAAATTGTTAGTCCCAGAACAACATAAATGTTCCCTTCTCTTAAGTCCATTGGAGCTCTTGTTTTCCCTTTGTTCTTTTTTAGCTTCCGTAAATCAATTGAGATTTGTTTTGAAGGACTTCTATCCCTTTCCCGTGACTGCAGCGGGTTGTGGACTACATTTTCCAGAGTATTCTCAGGCCTAGCCCCAACCCCCGCCATGAACCACATTCATGTCCCCAACAGAAAAGCCATGCCTAGTTCCTATAAGGATGAGTTCCTGTAAGGATGAGTCCCTACTCCTAAAGTGATGAGGTTATAAAGTTTCATCATGCACTTCTCTGACAGGAGGAGCTGAGTGGAAGGTCTCTGTGGGCTTGGGAAGAAAGGAGTCACCAAATACCAGGAAAGGGTCTGACCCTGTTCCTCATGACTGCCTTGGAGAAATATCTTCTTTATACTACTTTATACATCATAAAGTAACAAATTACAAGCACACTGGATAGTTACTTTTGACTAACTCTCTCACCTTCTTATCCTTTTCTTCATCTCCCTTGCTTTGCTCCTTTGGCATCCAATGTATCTTCCATCCTTTTCTGGTATCAGCACCTTCTATCCTTAATCCTGGCACAGCTGCTTTGCCTTCCTATGTAGATTTGCAGCTCACAGCCAGTACCCTCGATAGGGCTCCAGGCATTCCAGACTGACATTTCAGAAACAGAGCTCCAGCTCTGGCTCTCCCCAGTAATAGTCTGGGCTAGCCTAGCTTCCAACCCCAGACATCCTAGGAAGGCCGAAGATGGAAGGTTATAGAGGGTAGGGATACATGATCCTAAGGACGATTATTGTCGTATAAAAATCCCTAAAGACTCACTCTGTTTTTCAATGTGCCCTAATATTCATTGAGCCATATTTTGTCAAGAGCTCTACATATGTTAACTTTACATCATGCAAGATAGATATCTTGAATTATATAGATGTATAAACTGAGTCTCAGAAAAGCCCATGGACTTGTCCCAAGGTTACACAGCTAGCAAGGGGAAAAGCCAGGATAACAACACACATTTGACTACAAATCCCTTGTTTTCCCCAATCTATCATGAGCATCTTCATAACGAAAGACATGCCTCTCAAGTGAGGTCCATGGATTAATCTTCATAATATCTTGCATGTGATCAGCCATTTTGGCAAGCTTACTGAACGAAGGAGGTGATTTCCAGAACTAGGTCATCCCCTTTCTTTGAAGAATGCCTGTGTTGCTTCATCAACCCCTTTAAAGTTTGCCTTTGATGTGAGATGATCTCCAGGTTTTGACTTTCAGGAAACTGGCTTACCATGAGGATTATAGCACCTCGAGGTAGGTGGCTGCAACGGGTGTCAACGAGCACTGGAACAGGGACAGCTCAGGCTCTGGGCATGTGCTCCTCCTTCTTTGCTCCGACTCTTTGAAACCATAGACACCTGGAGCCTGGGCATGTTTGCTTTGGCAACTGGATACTCTTGTCAGGATGAGCTAAATAATGTCCTCCCCTTGGGACTGGAAGAGACCTTGAAAGTCATCTAATTCAACCTCCTGCCTTTACAGAGGAGAGAACAATTCAGTGGCTTCCCAAGGTCACCACCACATTAGCAGCAGAGCTAGATCTGTGGGCCCCGTCTGCGACTCTTAAGAGGAGGGTGTTCACTACCACTTCAGCCCACCTCCACACAAAGCATGAAAGGGCGCTTCTAAAGAGTGAAGTCTTTTCTGACAGTAACACTGTGTCATACAAAAGAGCATGTGCTGTTGAGTCAGACAGAAGCAATTGGAATCAAACACAATTGGAATCCTGAAGATGTCACCGTTAGATGTGTGATCTGAAAGCTTGATCTCTTCATCTGTAACGTCATGAAGTTAATGGAAGGACCGAGTGAGACAACATATTATATAGTGATGCTCAGTAAATAATAGCCCAACACACGCCCCGGCTGTCATTCCTAACAGGCTGTGAACAACAGAGCCGGACAGGTTCAGACCAATTTAAATACACTAATTTCAGAGCAGACAATGTATTTATGAATTTCCTTCTGAGAATCAATGTTAAACCATAAAATACTTGACTAGCTGCTAATATTTTCAAGTGGCAATGATAGAAATTAAACTACTAACTACCAGTTTTTGAGTATCTACTTGGTGCCTAGTGTACTAGGTAGTGTATTATGCATTCCTTTTTCCCCCAAAACAATCTTGTGAGGGAAGTATGTTTATCTCTCTACTATCAAAGGAGAAACTGAAGCTCAGAAGATTAAGTAAATGGTTCAAGGATACACAATTTCCTCTGTTCCATTTGTGAAATATACACCCACCAACACTGATTCTTGTTAACATGGTTTCAGCCCAGGCACACTTAGAGATGTCCTTAGACCCAGAAAGACTTCAAGTTGAATTTTAATACACAGGGAGAATAAGAGGAGGAGTGGGAGAAAAGAAACTTAACTACTTTTCAGAAAGTTGAGAAAAGAGTAGAAACTGCCGATGAATCTTCCTTAGGATTTTTTTTTTCCTTTTTTATAGGAAACACAGTTTGTCAGATAAGAAAAAGTAGAGAAGCATTTAGCTGTCTCCCTCCACCCAACCAAGTCTGAGGAATTGCTTCTAGAACAGCAAATTTGGCTTAAAAACCTGTGGGCTGACACAAAAGCTATTTACGCTCCAGGAGAAATCTCTGTTACCTATTGTGCTGATATGAAAGTAAAATGAAGAGAAGATACTTGGAATTTATACTGACTCTTCAACATTCTGAACAAGTAAAAGGCATTGAAAGGCTCAAGGAAAGCTCTGGTTTTGTTCCCTGCTACTAAAATCTGAGGTTCCAGAGTCCCCCTGGGAACCTGGGGGTGGCCATGCATGGCATTTGCGCAAAGAACATTTTTGAAGAGTCTTGCACATGGCAGTGCTAGTTTATAACAGTTAAACCTGAGTTCAGCCTTATCTCTACCAATTAACCAGTGGAATGATCTGGTACATAACTCACTTCTCAGAGCCTCAGTTTTCTCATCTGTTAAATGAGGGCTACAAGGCTTGCCCAGTGATATTGTTGTCGAAATTGGAAAGTGATATCCATAAGGCTCCTCACAGGAACATAGTATGCAGTTGTTCTTGTTGTTGTTATTATTATATTATCATTTTTCTCTCTCTTCCTTTTGCCTGAAATACCTTTACCACTAGATACCCTTTTAGGAAGTTTTCCACGATACCATTTGTTATGGACTTAATGTTTACTTCCCCTCAAAATTCATATGTTAAAACGCCTACCCTCAATGTGACTATATTTAGAAACAAGTTTTTTAATGGAGATAATTAAGGTTCAATGAGGTCGTAAGGGTAGGGCCCTGATCCAACAGGATTAGTGTCCTTATAAGAAGAGACACCCAAGAGCTTGCTCACCCTCTTCTAACATGTGAAGACACAGCAAGAAGGTGGCCAACTGCAAGCCAGGAAGAGGGTCCTCACTAGGAATCAAATCAGCCAGCACCTTGATCTTAGACTTCCAGCCACCAGAACTGTAAGAAATAAATTTCTGCTATATAAGTCACTCAATCTACAACATTTTGTCCTGGCAGCCCTAGCAGACAGATATGCCATCCCCTACAACCTCAGCATAAATGTGTCCATAAAATGGTATTCCTCTGCTTCTGAACCCCACAGCACGTTTCACCTCTTTTCTATGATATTAACAGTTTCTCACCTATATTAACAGTTTCTCACCTATATTAACAGTTTCTAACCTATCTTAAAGGAATGTGAGTGCATGTCCTCTCTCCTAACAGAAGGTGAATTCATCTCAGGGTAACCAGTCTACAACACAGAAATTAGCATCTCTAGCAAATGCTTAATAAGTGAATACTGAATACATCAATTCGTTCACTAATATATGTTGCTCCCAAAGGTTAATATTTGTTGGTTTTCCGTAGGTAGCACTTCGTTTGTGCTAAACTCTCTAATTGTACTTAAAGTATCATGTCAAGTTTGTATTATTGATGCAAATGTCTGTCTCCATCCATAGGGATTAAGTGTAGTAACATATCTACTGTACCCTGAGAAGTGTCTGGAACTTTGTTTAGGTTAATACATGACTGTGGAAAGAGCATCATAATGATTTGGTATACTTGCCTCGGGGCTGGAGAAATTTTATTTGCTGGACTTTCTAGATTGGTCGGGGAGGTACAAGGGCCTGGCAAAGAAGTGAGCACTTCGTGGGAAACTAATCACAGCCAGAAAGTCAAATACTGAGACATTGGTTTTGGAAGCCTTTCCAGCAGAGGGGGTGAAGCCTGTAAGGATTTCAAAAGCCACACAGGTGAGATGAGACTACCTGAATCTTCAGAAATATTTCCTGGATCCATAATAGCCTTAGCTCAAGTGATTTTTATTTTTTGAATGAGGATTCGTTAAGAGGTAGAATTTTGGACTCAGTTTGGGACATGTAAAACCGAGAGAGTAGGTGAAATACCACAGGAGAAACAGCGGAAAGAAGTGGGGAGAAAGAAAGACCAAAATTCTCGGATTTATCTGCCGGAGTCTGGACTCATCCAAGTCATGAGACTGGGTGTTTGTTTGAACCAAGTTTACCTGAACCCTGGAGAAGTAAGATGGTCCCAAACGACATCTGGGTTGTACATTCACAGAGCTTGGCAAAGAGGTCTGGGTCCCTGCTCTGAACCAGGCCCTCAGCTGAGGGCTGACAATTCAAAGCTAGGACACAATCCCCACCCTGACTGTGAAGATGCTTCACAGACAGATCAGGCAGTTGGTGTTAGTGCATATCGACTCACATCCATCTAAATGGGAAATAACCATTTGCATTTGTAACCACAGCATGGGAGAGAAAGTGGGTCAGAGATCTAGAGGAAGAGCACAGAGCAGGAGGACAGTAATATCACAAAAACCTGCATGGGTGCTAAGAACAGTGTCACTAGGTCTATTTTAAAGATAATCAAACCAAGGCCCAGGGCACAGAATTGACTTGCCCAAGTCAAGTAGCAATTGATGGTAGCAATATGGGAACCAGAAGCCACATCTTTGACTGTCAGCCAGTAGGATCTGGGGGAGACAATGCAGAGACCGGGAATGCTGTACCAGTGTCACCACTAAGTCGCTCCTTTGCCAATCCCGAGATCCTATGAAAACCAGAGGTAAAGGAAGTAAGTTTACAGAATGGCTGTTAGACGTCTGAGGGTGTCCATTCATCATCTGCGTTTTGAGTGACTCATGCACAGCCATAGATATGCTCATGGACACATAAATTCTGTCCTATCACCATCCTGTTGTTAATGCAGCTGTTTCTTCCTCTTTACTTTAACTTCCTCCCCTCATACCTTCCACCTCATGTTATTCCTTCCATATCTTCCTCCATTTTCATATGTATTCATTCACTCAGTTCATGTAGCCATTCGATTTACATACATTTACTAGGCACCGATTGTGTACCAAGCATTATGCTAGATTCTGAGGATGCAGGAATGAATAAAAGAAGACACAAAGCAACAACAAAAAAGCTCACAAAGATTCAACACCTCATACCACTTATATATTCTAATGGGAGGAGATCAACAATAAACACAGAAGTAGGTAAATAGTATGAGGAAAAATAAAACAGAACGGTAGGATAATAACTTGGGTAGGAGTGGGCAGGAGTGGAAATGCCTGGTGTGGAATCCTAAATAGGGTGGTCTGTGAATAGACATACACATGCATGGCACTGTTTTGCAAAAACGGGATAATACTATACACACTTGATCTACTTCTTTCTTTTTCCAATCAATAATACATTGTGGAAATCCCTGCCAAGTCCATTCATTTTGTTCTTATTCCTTTGAATGACTGTATAAGACTCTGAAGCGTGAGTGTATCAAACATCAGCCGTTCAGTATTGATGGACATCCTTGCATTATCTCACTTAATTCTTACAGATGTCCAGGGTGACGGATGAGAAACCAGTGGGACTTTAGTAGTCGATGTTTGCATTTTCTTTTAACACAAATCAGTGTTTTGTTTTTTTGTTTTTTTAAATTTTTTAACATCTTTATTGGAGTATAATTGCTTTACAGTGGTGTGTTAGTTTCCGTTTTATAACAAAGTGAATCAGCTATACATATACATATATCCCCGTATCTCCTCCCTCTTGCGTCTCCCTCCCACGCTCCCTATCCCACCCCTCTAGGTGGTCACAAAGCACCGAGCTGATCTCCCTGTGCTATGCAGCTGCTTCCCACTAGCTATCCGTTTTACATTTGGTAGTGTATATATGTCCATGCCACTCCTTGAACACACCCATGCTGTGGACAAGGCATGCAGTAGTGGAGAAAGGGGTCTCTTTGCTTTTTGCTTCCCTTAATGTGTTCCCACCCCCTTTCCACCCCATAAGCTTGAGGCTTGCTTTGTTCTTTGTTCTTGAGTGGCTTTCTTGGATGGACTAGAAACAGTAAGACTCTAGAATCTAGTAAAACAAATAACAACATCAGAAAAGATCTTAGGAGATAACTGGCCCAGTTCCCTCAATTGTTAAGTGGGCAAACCAGGAACCTACAAATAAGAAAGGACTCCTTAAGGTAACGTAGGCAGTTTGTAGCAAAACCTAAAGAATACATTCAAGTCTCTCGAATTCCAATCTACTGCCCTATCCCCTACACCCTCAATCCTCAAAGTGTGGTCTGCAGATCATCCACACTCAAATCAGCTGGGAGTTTGTAAGAAATTTAGAATCTCTGTCCTTACCCCAAATCTACTGATCAGACAAGATCCCCAGGCGACATATATATAGACACTACAGTAGGAGGGCTCTTCCCAGAGTGAAGAGGAAAGCAGGGGACATAGGCTTACCTGGGAGATGGACCAGGAATGGTGTGTATGTGTGTGTGCAGGTGTGGAGCACAGATGCACAGATGGAAGAATCTCAACCTGGTACTATCTGAGAAGATGGAGGGATGCAATAACAATAACTAGCTTCGCCTATCCCCCTCCCCCTTTTAAGCAAAATCTCTAATACCAAGAGGCATAGCATCCCAGATAAGTCTCTGGGATGGGATTTAAATATAGGCACGAGATCAGGCACACTTGTGCATGCTCTTAACCAAATCTCAGACCCATGAAAGAAAGCAGAAAGCAAGCAAGAAAGCAAGAAACAAAGAAAGAAAAAGAAAGACAGAAAGAACAAGAAAACAAAGACAGAAAGAAAAAGAAAGCAAAGAAAGAGAGAGGAAGGAAGGAAGGAAGGAGAAAGGAAGAAAGGAAGAAAGAAAAGGAAAGGAAAGAAGGACAAATGAATGAAAAAAGGAACAATTTACATTCTGGTTAATAAAACTGTACTTCATTCTTTTGCTCTTGGAGTATTAGAATGGGCAAGGAGTCATGAGAACACATAGCGTGGGAGTTAGGAGATGGATATTTCTGAATAAATGTAGCATATTTCCTGAAGAAAATGAGTTCCTAGTTTCCTCAGAAGGGAGACACTACATTGTTGGGGAGCAAAAGGGAGCACATTTTTCTACTTTTTCAAATGGCCTGTCGTTTCTCAACGGTCAACATCCCCAGGGAGATTTTTCACCCTGGAGATAAAAACCTATGTTCTTTCTACATGAAAAAATTCATTTGTTCTTCATGATCTGTGTCCTGCAGCAAAGTATTACTCCTAATAACATCTCCATGAACCCTTACCTTGTGAGTTTTGTGTCGCTAAAAGTTATCTAGTCAAATCTAGTCTTAGGAATGTTATTTTTAGCAAGCTTGAACTAAATTATAACTCTTGTATTTTTTAAGCATTCCTTTTGAGTTTCCGTACAAGTGTAGGAGGAAAAACCGTTAGCAGAAAGGAAGAAAAAGCAAAATAAAACAAAAACAAAGCAGAAAACAAGCAACAACATTTTAAAAATATATATACATATATTTTATTTGGATTTACTGTTTTATCCACTTTGTGCCGGCCACATTAGCTTTAACCCAAACAACAATTTCTCAGAGAAGATCTTGTTCTGATTTTGGAGATGAAGAATTAATGCTAGAAGAGGTCAATTAGCTTGTTGCACAAGAATAAGCCAGAACTAGAATAAAAAGCTGTCTCTCCACAAGGCTCGAGATGTCCCCACCACCCCACACTGCTGGTAAAAAGTGAAGTATTTTGGAAGCAGCCCATTTTCAAGCTGGTCCTGGCACCTGACTTTCAACAGCAACCATGGAAAACAATAAAGGGCATGAAATCCCCTAGGGAGGGAGCAGATGATAAGGCCAGGGAACATGGGCGGTTTCCTGGATGGGCCCCTTGGGGTTCTGGGAAACCATGACCACAAGTCAGAGGGCCTGCCCGGCATTGTGTAACATCAGTTCAGAAAAAGAAAGCTCTCCTCTCCCCAGCAGGGCTCCAGCGGGCCTCTCATGACAAACCACTCTGCTGGACCTCGTTTCTCGAGCTCAAGTTGCCTGGAAGAAATGAAGCTGGAGATTCGGGCTGGCTGGAGGAAGGGATGGCCAGCAAGTTTTGAACAAAGCCATCCTCTTTCCACTCTTTAGCATCAGTTTGAACTAGACAAAACGCTCACGTTGCCAGAGATGACTCGCCGGTTTGAGCTGGCCATTTGGAAAAGCCCTCTCAGACAGCAACTGTAAATCACGTGGCAACCTCTCTCCATAAGTACCACAGCAGCCAAGGTGCAAAAAGTGATTTATCAGGCAGCTTCCAACACAACTTAATTGTTGGAGCAGGCGAAAGATGCCCAAAGGCTTTAAAAGCTGAGCCAGGATTCCCCAAAGAAGAAAGCGGGAGACACTTCTTTGAAGAGGGGACCCAACCGACTCCTGGAGCATCTGGGTCCTCCAGATGCCTGTGGGTCCTCCAGGGAGCTGGGGCTTTAGGCCAGCTCTCTGCCCTCCCTCCTGCTTCTGTATTCAGAAATGGAAATCATGGAGAGGTCCAATCGGGAGACAAGAAGTCTTCCTCCCTCTCTCCTCCCTGACCACCCCCCTCCCCACATGCTTCCTTAGACAGGAAACTTTAAATTGCTGGGATGGGCCACCTTAATTGCTACTCTTTTGATAACTTGGTTCACCCCTTGAAGTTTCTGTAAACATCTTGGAAGTAGTGTAGTATGGCAAAGAAGGGAAGGGTATGACTCAGGTCTCCTGCAGGGGAATGGCTTCTGAGGAATCAGAGAAGAGTGAGTTAATCCACGCCCCCTCCCACTTAGCCCTCCTCTCCACGATCCCAAGAGAGTTCCTGGACCCTGTGTTCACAGGTGTCCTCCTAATTTCCCATACCGGCTCCACCTAGAAGACCACTTGTTGCCTTCCCTCTTTCTAACCACCAGGATGCGCTAGCAGAGAGCTGTGGATGCAGCCCAACATCCTGCCCCTTCCTTCACATCGTAATCCTGGAAAGGACCTATGGAAGTTACTCGTTTTGTAATTAAGAATGCTGAGAGAACCCAGAAAGGTAGAAAGATTTGCCCAGGATGACTCAGCAAGGGAGTATCAGAGCAAAGACCCCAGCACTGGCCTCCTGTTTGCGCTTGGCTATTCCAGAGAACCCTGGGCTTTCCCTTAACAGTCATCAGGTTTGAGATCTGGGACTTTCGGAGCCAGCCTTTCTCTGCAACATTACAGAAGTTGTTGTTGTTTTTTTTTTTTTAATATCATTTTTAGCATCTCCATATGGAGTAAACAAGTGGAAAGAATTATTTGAAAACCAATCAAACAAAAGGGGGTTGGGAAATACACATAACTTCATCTGGACACATCTATTTCTTTAAATTTCTGTCCTTTTGGTACAATTGCTTTATTTTATGGTGGTTTGGGAAATCAGATCTCTGTCGTTTGCCGGAATCTCAGGTATTTGATTCAAGGGTGGGTGAGAGTGTCTAAGAGGTGTTTGCTGGTTGGTGGCAGAAATGAGAACCGTTCTATTTCCCCTGTCATCAAAAAACAAACTGTCTAATACCCTTCTCCAGGAGGGGACTGGGCTGGGACAAGGCAGGCCATCTCGGCAGCAAAATCACCAGCTTCAGGGCTTAGAGTCCTTTCTTGACAGTGTGAGAGGCACAGAGCAAGAAGGAGAGAGACATGGCCCATTGCCAAGTACAGGAATGGAGTCCAAAGGGATCAATAGCAGTTGTAGATCAGATCACAGAATCAGGTGCAACAGAGTTTGGAATGAAAGCACACCAGGAACCAGAGAAGGGACTGTCTGTCTGTCTGTCTGTCTGTCCTGGGCACCACCAGGTGCCTGCAGCTCCTTTCAAGGGCTCACAGGAAAGTCAGTCTTTAGTGGACAGGGCTGTCTGATATGTCGGTGGCAGGGTAGGGGGGGTGTGGATTAACTCAAGAAGGTAGCTTCTTAGTGAAGCAATGTGTTATGAGGCAAGAAATGTATTGCAAATAAGGCATGGCTAGCATTGTTTTAATATAGAAGAATGACTCCAGAGAATTTCTTAACTCCAAGATGTTTGGGCACAAGTCATTCTGGGACTTCAGCTACAACTGGATTCTAAGGAAAGGGAATGGAGGATTAGAAAACCTAAACGGACTAGGATTGGGGGCGGCGGGTGAGGAAGGTGAGCTGGTCATGACAGTCAGCCCCAGAGGGGCTGCAGGAGAAGTCCAGTCAACCAAAGATGTGGCTTAGAGAGATGTCAGGACTAGGTGAGTGGAGGGTAAGAACGTAGACCATGGCGAGGGGCTGGTAGGGCTAGAGGTAAAGAAAACCTAGAGTTTAGGTAGTGATTTAGGCTTTGGACTTTGCAGGTAGACAGGACTGGGTTTGAATTCTGCCCATATCGTTTATGAGGCTGATGATCTCCAGCCAGTTATTTAAACTAAGTCACAATTTTCTCATCTGGAAAAAAAAAAAAAAAAAAATCATCGTTTCTATCTCAGAGGGTTGGTTTAAAGATTGGTCATGGTGATGTTGGGGATGGAGATATTGGTGATAAAGTGATAGAAGAAGGAGGAGGAGGGGGAAGGAGGATGGTGATGGTGATGGAAGTGGTAATGTGTGTCTTTGAAGCTACATGATACCAAGGTGCATCCTGGGTATGGAAACAGCACAGGGAAAATCAGGCGGTCTCATTTCAGGAGGTTCCACCCTCGCCCCCCCACCCCCAGGGAAGGACTTCTAAAATCTTTCCTATTGTAGCTCGGAATTGGTTCAGGAACTCGATACAGTAAAGAATGATTCCAGCTAGAAGAATCTGGGGCAAGGTAGGGGCTGACAATGTTGATCATGTAGATATTTTACCGATAAAATGAAAAAGCACAACCAGGTGGGATCAGCCATCACAGAATATTCAGGACATCTATGTATTTATGTTATAAGAACATGCTGACAACGCATAAGCCTTACTGCAAGTGTTCGATGCTAACCATATTTAGGGAGTATGCTGTCAAACCTGTTATACAAATTTCCTCTTTTAAAATATTGTGTCTCTGTTGTAAACCTTTGTTTGATATGTGTCATGGGAGGTAATGGAAGAATGCATGTTCTTTGAAAGGAAAATCCGAACTTTGAACAGAGTAGTTTTAATTCCTTAATCGGAAACCTAGCATCCAGGTTAGTTATGTTGTGATGATGTAAATCCAGTCTGCACTTCTTTAATGCCTTCACAGTTTTATTGAGGACATACAGGAAAATGAGTTATATTACCAAAATGAAATAAGATCTTGCTTTCCTCTGTACCTGGGAGAGTTTCTGGCACACAGTGGAGAGAGAAGAGGAAAAACGAAAAAGGAGTAGGAGGCAGACAGACCTGAGTTTCAACGCTGAGCTACCAACTTACTAACTACATCACTGTAAGCCAGGTGATTAACCTCTCTGAACTTGATTTTCATTTTAAAAACAGGACAATAATACTTTATTAAAATTTGTAGGATATGACAATCTCCTTCAAATGCTTACCATTGAGCCTGGCAAATTATATATATTAAGCAAATGACTGATCACTCAATGTGAAGTTTTTGAGTGAACTAAGTGTATTTTCTAGATAATTAAAGCTGACCCCTTTGAGCTCCCCAGAAAGATGTTCATGAGAATTTTAAGTCAATGTCAACCAGTCTCTAAGTGCTATTATATATTTTTCTGTCTTATTAAATAACGTAACTTTCCTTATGGTGCAAAATCATCTTAGAAAATAATAAATACTAACTGAGGGGTTTTCTATAAATATAAATGTTGTCAGGTTTTGTACACATTTATGTTTGGTGACCCCCATCATTTTTCAGCTGCCACATTCCATTTTTATATCCACACAGAAGTGTCTTACTTAACAGGAAGGGAGGAAGCACAATGGTTTAGTGGAAAACTGGACCAGGAGTTGGGAGTGTGGGCTTCTAGCCCCAGCAGTTCTAATGGGCAGCTGTGTCACTAGGGGCTGGTGATTTTACCACCCTAGATTTCACTATTCTCAACTAAAAATTTTTTTAACTTAAAAATTAAAAAAAAACAAAACAGAAACATCTATGAGTCCTTTTTCTTTTTCTTATAATCTGTTTTGTTTAAGTGAGCCATTATTTTTGTCCCTGAAAGCATTTTACTGGCCACTCTGAGCAGCTGTGGACAGCGCCGTTATAGGCATGATGTGGTCTTTGTGGAGAAAAAGGAGAGGTGCATAGTAGTTTGCTTGTTTGGTTATCAAAGAGGTCTACCAGCTTGTTGCATATTAAACGGCAGAGTCCTTTCCATTTAATCTGCAGTCTTCAAGATCCCTGCCACACAAAACCGCCAGAGAGACTTCTTATCAGCATCTTCTTTTATGGGAAATGAATTGAGGCACTTTCCTCAAACACTAAATCTGTGTAAAGATTTGAACGGAAAGCAAGAAGGAAAGTTTAAATAAAAGCAAAACAAAAGAAGGATAAGAGGGACAAGGAAATTCAGAGAGAAAGAAAGTGACAGAAAAATAGAGACAGAAGGGCAAAAAAGAGAAAGACGAACGAAGGAAGGAAGGGAGGGAGGGAGGAAGGAAGGAAGGAAGAAAGAGAGAAAGAAAGAAAAGAAAAAGAGATCCAGAGTACAAACTGAAAGAGACCTTGATTATTTTCACATTAAGCATGTCTTTTTTCCCATAATCACAGTTACTTCACATCCTCCCAAAATTGGCATGTTTCTCTTGGGAAGATAAACCCTTTTTGGCAAGCTCACCACATGTGAGCCGGAGCAGGAAGCCCGAGTCATCATTGTATTATGCAATCCTGCTTCCGGCCAATAATTGCCTCTCTGACATGCTAGCCTCCCACATTCCTGAGATTCATCTAGAACAGCCAGAAGATTAGATTAGTGTGTATTTTCAGCTAGCCACCATCACTCTTAGTTGATGTGGCTCCTTCTGTCAGCTGAGGCACTCCTGTTTGTCACTGCCCTGTCAGAGTTGTCCGTCCCTAGGGTGACGTGTTCTTTCTATGGAAAGAAGGAGGGACAGAACTTCAGAGAATATCTGTTTTATCCCAAGCCCCTATTACCAAAAATAGGGAGGGAAAGAGGGAGGGAGGGAGGAGGGAGGGAGGGATGGAGCGTGGGGGACTCATGGTTTAACAGCTGAGCGAGGGGTAGATAACATGTGATAATCTTCAACACTCAGTGTTCCCCTACTCCCAATGGCCCACCACTCTAACCAGAACCACATCTGCCATTCTGTTTCTACCACTGTGCTTTTATTCATGTGGTCCTCATGTCTGGAATATTCTTCATCTTCATCGTTAGCTCTTCAAAATCTCCTCATCTTTCAACATTTTGCTTCTTTCTTCTTTTGGGGAACATTTTTTGACAACTTTAGGCCACACAGCTACCAATGTAAGGATTCCACAACTCTACCTATTTCATGGCCAAATCACTTCTGCCCAGGATGCTATTCTGTGAACCCCACAGCTAGAATTCTTAGAAGAATGCTCTGTACTCTTCAGTCTTGTGAACAGTGGTCCTGGTTTACCAGTAGTTCATAGAATGGGGGCCTTTGACACTGTCAAGTGCTCCAGATGTTTGTCCATGAGAGAGAGATTTTTCTACCAATATAATAAACCATGAACACCTGCACCAAGACAGTGTTGCAGGATGTGCCGTGATAAAGACGGAAAATTTTCAATGCTACCTGACTTTTAGACTTGGTTTCCAGCACTGTCTCTGCCTCAGCCCCAGCCTGAGGAAATAGTATTTCTGCCACAGCCCTGTGTATCTGTATGCCAGGGCTGCCGTAATAAAGCACCACCAACTCGGTGGGGTAAAACAACATAAAGTCAGTTCTGGAGGCTAGAAGTCTGAAATCATACTCTCTCTATGGGGAAAATCTATAGGAAATATCTATAGGGAAATCCTTCCTTGTCTCTTCCTAGATTATGGTGGTTTTCTGGAAATCTTTGGCATTCCTTGGCTTGTGGATACGTCACTCCAATTTTCCGTCTTCATGAGACGTTCCTTCTGTGTCTCTGTATCTTCACATGAATGTTTTCTGATAAGGACGCCAGTCCTTTATTCGATATTATTAGACTAGGAACACTTCCTTCCTACTTCAGCGTGATTTGATGTTAACAAACTACACATGCAACAACCCAATTTCCAAATAAAGTCACATTCTGAGGTACTGGGAGTTAAGACTTCAGCATATCTTTTTAAGGGGACACAATTCAACCCATAAGACACTGCAGTCATTGTACAGCAAAGGCAAGAAGGCCAGGAGGTGGGGAAATAAACATCAGAGCAAGGAGAGAGGGAGAGGGGGCGGGCGAAGTCAGTGGGATCAAGAAATTACTGTGAATGGTTTTTAGGTCTCATTGTCATTGGCTTCCAGCTGAGTGGAGAGGCCTGGTTCAAAGGCACAGAGTGAGAGCACACAGGGTGAAGCGTCTTATAATAGGCAAGTGTCTGTTGAGGGCCCTCTTTGAGTGATACCCTCTGACCATGGCAACCTGGCAGTATAAGCTGGGTATGACCAACACCTGCAAGCCCCACAGAGAGAGTGAGGCAAGCACAGTGGAAGGAGAGCTGGTAATGAACTCTCTTGAGCCCTGAGGGTAGAGAGAATTAAAAAGATTGTTTCCTATGTACAATAAATTTGGAAAATTGAATAGACTCAACTTCCCTTTAAAAAATATTCATTACCCTGCTTATAGAGTCTTGCCTTACTGAGTCCTGCAATTTGCAAATGATCTATTGGTCCAACTCAGTCTATTGAAGGGATAATGAGTATTAAAGAGAACCTGGTCTCTGAAGTTAGCTTATGAATCAGGATGATTATGAATGACTCATGCCCTTTGCATCTTCAAAGGGCCTTCCCCTGCTGTGCCAACAGAGGACTTAATCCCCGAGCTTTCTCAAGTGGACCTTGGCGGGGAAGGGTTGCAGGGCTCCAGTGAGACCACCAAAGGAGGGGGTCTTGCGGACCACACGTGGAAGGGGCACGCAGTCCACAGCTTCAGCTCGCTGCTTGCAAAGTTTATTAGCACAAGCTGATGAAGGGCGCCCTGACCACGATTCCCTAACATCAAGAAGAGACCCAGTGGGAGGCCTTTAGAGTGTGTGCCTTTAACTGCCTTGCCTGAGGCCTAGAGGCTGTGCCAGGGTCTAGCAGCCCTTTGATCGCACTGACGTGTTCAAAGCACTCAAGCATGACAAGTTCCTTCCAAAATGAGGTATTCCATGGATATTCCACTGACTAAATATGTTGTTGACCATGAGCCATTGAGACCCTGAGGACAGCAATAAAAGAAAACATTACCCCAAAGGCTGTTTTCCTTCCTCTAATAAAGACAAGAGGTGGAGGAAGGAGGAAAGGGGATCCCCAGAGGCAAAAGGGGAGATGGTCCTAAAAAACAGCATAACTAGCAAATGCCACTAAAATCCTCATCAGTGGATGTTAGGGTAAAAGGATTGATTTTCTGGTACCATGGGCATAATTGGTAAGAACGTAACAAGAGTTACTATTTACTGAGCACCCAAGCTGAGTTAGTTTCTTACTAGATATTTTACAGACATAACTCTGAACGGCTGATAACATCACCTTCAATTTCTACTTGCTTTAAACATGAGGATACGGGGGCTTACACCAGTGATGTGACTTTCCCCAAGTCACACTCTGTAAAGTACCAGAGCTGGGGTTTGGACCCACCAGGATATTACCCTCAAGCCTTGTGACATCATGGAAGGAGGAGGGCTTTGAGTTCTACTAGATATGGATTGGAATAGGGCTTCCTCACTGGAAACTGAATGACCCAACTTGCAGACAGGCAGCGTTACTGGGCCATTTCCAGCAGGGTGGCTTAGGAGGACCTTGCCCACCTACTTCCTCACCCCTTATGCCTCAGAGCCCCTGGGCAGCGCTGCCCTTTACACCTTTCACTGGGCTTTCCAGATCCCAGACACTGCCCTGCTGGGAATCAGCAACTGGGTTGCCCTGTCCAATTACGATTGCTGAATTTGGAGCTCAAATTTATATAATGATCTTCATTAATGGGTTTTGCATTCCCACAGCGTTTCCATCTTCAAAGTGCTCTGTGAACATTAACTAATTAATCTGGGCTACAAATTGTGCCAAGACCCAGAGGGCTTCAACTGCTCAGTTCCTGGATGGTCTCTGTTGGTGGTGGTGATTACAGAAAGCATTGAGTTCCCTTTCACTTGGTGCCTGGCGGTGGAGCGTGTCACCACAGCACCATCAGCTCCACTGCAGGCACTGCTGAGTCCAATTCTTCCGGGCTAGGCCTGCACTTGGGGCTACAAAGAAGAGGAAGCAGAGGTCTTATAGAAGCAAGTGACACGCTGAGTGCCAGCAAACATCATGCTTTACAATGAAAGACACAGCTTTACATGAATTTGTTCAAATGGATCACATTCAAACTTCCAATTCACAAATGGAGAAATAGGTTCAGAGGGATAAAGTGACCAATTTGAGTTGCATTTATGGTATGGGGTAGAGCCTGATCTCCTAAATCCCCAAGCAATACTTTTTGCCAGGTAGAATAACTGAAATTATGTATATAACCCACAACTTAATATACAAGTGAGGAATGAAAAGTAGAAAGAGAAATCCAAAGGCAAGAGATAAAATTTCCTTTCTGTCAGTGAGGAAGACCTCCTTGGAAATCAAATTTGTGTTGGGCCTTATTTACTTTTTTTTTTTAGCAACTTTGCTCAGTTTTTATCAGGAATGGATGTTGGATTTTGTCAAATGCTTCTTCTATATCTACTAAGATATGAATTTTTTTTTATTCTGTTAATAAGGTGAGGGCTATGGACTGAATGTGTCCCCCAAACGTCATATGTTGAAATTCTAATTCTCAGCGTTATGGTGTTAGGAGGTGGGGCCTTCTAGAAGTCACAGGGGTGGAGCCCTCATGAATGGGATTAGTGCCCTTATAAAAGAGACCTCAGAGAGCTTGTTTCCTCTCTCTCCGCTCTCCACCATGAAGTACAACCAGGAAAGATGACAATACATGTTGAAGATACATCATTGAGGATACAACGAGAAGATCTGCAAACAAGGAAGAAGGCTCTCAACAGACACTGGATCTGCTGGCACCTTGATCTTAGACATTCCAGAGCCCAGAACTGTGAGAAATAAATTTCTATTGTTTAAACCATCCAGTCTGTGGTGTTTTTGTTATAGCAGCCCAAACTGACTAACATGGTGAGTTACACTGATTTTCAAATGTTGAAGCAACATGGCATTTCTGATATAGTTCAAATGTGCTGCATTTAATCAGCTAAAATTTTGTTAAGAATTCTGCGTCAGTGTTTACGAGAGATGTTGGTCTGTCGTAGTCTTCCCTTGTAATGTCTTTACCTGGTTTTGGTATCTGAGTAAGGCTAGCCTCTTAGAATGAGTTGGAAATTATTCTCTTTTCTTCAATTTTCATGAATTTTTTTTGATAGAATTACTATTAATTTTTTCCTAAAAGTTCGGTAGAATTCTCCAGTGAAACTATATGACGCTGGAGGGAATTTTGTAGGGATGTTTTTCCACTATAAATTAATTCTTCTAATGAATACAGGGCTATTCAAGTTATCCGTTTCTTCTGGAATTCTTCTGGTAATTTGTGTGTTTTCAGAAATTTGTCCATTTCATCTAATTTGTTGAATTTATTGGGATAAAGTTTTTCATAGTATTTTTTTTTTAATCCTTTTAATATATGTGGGATGGTAAGTTTTTGAAAGAAAAAATTAAAGAGGAACTTCTTGTTTGGGGCAGATACTCAACAATATATTGGGAGACTGGTAATTTTTTATAAGTATCTCTCTCTTTCAATAAGCTCAACACTCCCCTAGGAAGAGGTTTTTAAAAATTAATCAAATGTATAGGATCCATGTTGAATTAAAGTCAATGAAATTTCTAATACTTTTCATATGCTTTTTAAATTTTAGCACCTTTCTTATTTGTTTAATTACTAAGGCTGAATCTGTATTGGATTTAGAAACCAAATATTTATAGTAAAGTGTATAAAAGTGTAAAAAATATATCTTTAAACACAATTTTAAAATGTAGTAATAAGAAAAATTAAAAACAAACAAACAAACAAAAAACTTATCCATACCCTAAACTCATGGTCCTAATAAAATGTCTTCCCAGAATCTAATTAACTGATACAGTCTGATGCAGCAGTCAGGAAATTATTAGTTTGAATAAGGAAAATGTGTATTGGCTGTTTGCTTGAATGAATTGTTCACTATTCATACTTATTTCTTTTCTCTCATCAGCAAAGCTCAGAGTTTTTATATTTGCATAATATTTGCATTTCCATATTTGTTAATTTTGAGTAACCCAGTGTTTCTATCAAACTTGTTTGAGGAGTGGAGTACCTTTAATCTCTGTGACAGAATCCCTGTTTAGAAATGCTTGTTTTTGTTTAAAACAAACACTGGATTTAGAAAACAGAGTCAAGCTTGAAATCAATGCTTTGAAATACACTAGATTATCAATTATATTTTCCCCTCAACCACAAATTCAATGGTGTGCTGAAGCTGCTTTACACCATTTTGCCATTGTTAAATGTTCAGAATTTTTGCAAGACGGTTGTTAACCATAGTAATTTTTAAATGTTAAATTATATGAATTTACAATAAAATTATATTTAAAACAAAGGTTATGAATATGCAAAGCTCATCACTTCCTAATTATTTTACTACATTTTACCCATTATCTATGCTCTTGAGGTTATTTACACCTATTATAACGGTATGCTGGAAATACCATATGATGGTGTACTGTAGAAAATCTTTTTGCAGCTCAACATTCAGTGATGTCACATTGGTAGATTGAAATCAGCTCTGGAATGTATATTTACATCATGGAATTTGACAACTACTGTAATACAAGTTTTGATTTATTGTTCTGTTGTTTATCTAGACTTAGGAAAATTACGGAGAAAAAGTTAATGCAGATTAAATTTAAATGAGCGTGATGCCTATAGCTGAAACACTGTGAATAAACGCTGTGTGTTATGAGTAAACATTCTTCCAGCATTTGAAAACAATTATCCAATTCAGCAAAGAAGTTGCTCACATCATTGACAAATGAGTGAAGTTCAGACATACTTCTTTGTTGTTTCACTTTGATTTACTTGTTAGGATAAATTAAAATATCAACTAACATTCATGCTGGAACTATACTTGGCTGTCAATTAAAACCACAATTTGTCTATGGATACAGGAGTTTGGCAAAAGTCGACAAAACACTCTGTAAGAAGCCATCACCTATACAGAATTTATAGTAAAAAGTATTGTATATTTCATTAGTATTCATAAATTGTGTACTATATACTTTATAGCAACAAAATTAGATAATTTTTTTTAGAAAGCCAGGTGTTAAACATTTACAAGCATACCACTGTCCAAATTTCTAATCTTTATGGGCCAATCTATGTACATAAACCTTGCCTTTTCCATATTCTCTGGTGATTTGGAGAATCTGTGATCTTTCAGAGAACAGAAGATTGCAAGACAAAATGAGTTGAAGTTATTGTAGTTTTCTGGCTAGTATTTTCTGAACCAATGCAGTTACACTGAGTTATTATCTGAGAATAATTAGCGAGACTGGCCAGGCCAGGGTAATTCCAAGCAACTCTGAATCATGGGGTTCATTCATGCACAAAGTAATTATTGACCTTGTAATTATCACTATGCCCTGAGCATATTTAGAGGAAAGTTCTGGATTTTTGCATTCTGTTTACAATCAGAGATTGGTCTTTGCTTCAAAAATAGTGACTAACATTCGTGAAGCATTGGAACCTTGGCAAGTTTTATAATTAAAGAATCGCAGTGATCCTTGATTTATACGTATGCCATGACATTGTATTTGCTGCTGAGGCAGCAAAGTCTTTTTTTTTTTTGACTTCCAAATGTGAAAAGATGTGTGTTTCTATGGATTTCAGCTGTCCCTGAAAAATGTAAACCTGTGCCCATACATGCCAAGTGAAGGAGGAGCTCTCAGTGAGTTCAGCAGGAAGCAAACAGGCTATACCCCTCCAGGAGTCAGAGAATTCTTGAGACATCCAAAGAAAGGGAGAAAATAGAACCTGGGGTTTGTCTACAGTCATATCTTTACTTGGGAAAGTACCTCTGCTCATCACTGGGCTTACAACCAGTTCTGTAAGTAACCTTTAGCATCTTCCCTTATAAAATATAACGGAAGCTTTTTCTGGAGTTGAAATCTACATGCTAAAATGGGAGTGGGCTTAGCAACGCAGGGTTTGGAGGTCTTTTGGTTTGGTTGGTGGTTGTTTTTTTATTAGTTTTCTCTTATATTTAGAACTCTGAGGACACAGATGTAGAGAACAAACATATGGACACCAAGGGGGGAAGGTGGCGGCGGGTGGTGGTGGTGGGATGAACTGGGAGACTGGGATTGACATATATACACTAATATGTATAAAATGGATAACTAATAAGAACCTGCTGTATAAAAGAATAAATAAAATTCAAAAAATAAAAAAATTTTAAAAATTAAAAAAAAACTCTGAGATCTAGTTTAACATTTCCAATGGTTAAGCTACTTCTTATTACACATATAATTTGGGGAGTTATTTATCCTATTTGAGTTGTAGTTTTTTCAGTATGAAAACAGAAATGAAAAACTATTCCTCAAGGGTTTTGTCAAAGTATCTTGCCCAGGGCTCATCACAAAGCAGAATATTAAAACAATTCCCTGTCTCACTTTCTTCCTTCCTCTTGGCCTCCTAGCCTTCTTGTTCATCCCCCTTCCTTCCTTCCCAAGTTCTTTACTGTATAAATTATTATGATTGTAGTAATCACTACAGGCTTTTTCAGGTCAAGTTTCATTGTGTTCCCATAAGCAATACATGCCTGAATTATTAACTGACCACTGGGAAGAAAATCTCATAGCGGGACCCTGGCCAGCAGGGAAGCATCAGGGCAGAGAGGGAGGGTTGCCTCTTGGAACCCTGTCTTCCACTGAAATGAGGTGCTGGGAGGACCGGAAAGCCAAATCCAGCTACAAAGCCATGGAGGAAGTGCCAGCAGCCAGGATAAACATGGTGTCCCAAAGAATTCAGCAAACAGAACTGAGAACATCAAACATGCCTCACCTGTGCTCAGCCTGAAGAACAAACAGGACATGAATCAGACCTGCTCCCTGTCCTCAAGGAGCTCACTATTTAGAGCAGACAGACACATGAATGATTCTAACACACAAGGTGACGAGCATTAACCCAGAGCTGGGAGTTTGGGCTGGGCAGGTAAAACAAAAATCTAGGAAAACAAATCGGCCTTCGGGTGTAGCGACTGTGAGTTAGGAGCAAGTGACCCTCAAAAATCCAGATGTGAGATCAGGCAAAAGATCATCTCATGGCCCCAGATCTGGCACATTTAACCAAAGGCTATTGAACCAAGTAAGAGCAATCATAATAGTAGTAACAACAGTAATCATAGTCACAGCCAGTATTCAAATAGGACCTGCCTTGCAGCAAGCACTCTTCTAGGTGAATTAGGCTCAGCATCCCTAATCCTCATAGCAAATTTACCAGTTATCTATGATTTCTACTTTGCATGGATGGAGAAATGAAGACTTAAAGAGGAAAGGTGAAATGTAGCATAGTTTACCCAACTCATTAGTGGCAAAACTGACAATCATCACCAAATTTGCCTGGCTTCAGAGCCACTGTTTTCTCTCTCTCTCTCTTAGGCAGCTCTGAAGTATTTCTATTCCTAAATCTATAGAGACCAGGGGAGAGAGTAGGATATCTTAACATAGGAACAAAGAAAAAAATGAGGCACAGGGATGAAGCTGATGTTGAAATGTGTTTATTTTTCCAGGGTAAATGTGGAAATTCAGTGTTTAGACCTGGAGCACAAGTTTAGCAGATATTCCCAGCCAGGCTGACTCTGCAGTGCATGAAAGTTGGATTCATGAAGTCCAGCCCCCACTACCCCTGTTGGTTCCACCCCACCCCCAAGAGGTTAGTATTGTCCAAATCATTTCTGCCCTGTTGAAGGAGAGATTTGGGGCAGTGAGGGATGAGGAGTCCTCCCCAAATGACCACACGACTCCCTGGGAAAGGCATAGCAGGCTGTTAGTCTACAGGTCGATCCTTTATATCCAAGGACCTTCTCAAAGACATACCGGCTTGGCTTGAGAGTCTGAGAGCACACCGTGTACTTATTTTTAGCATTCTTTAATGTTTTCAGATGAGCGCAGCTCTGAAATAGAAAGGCTGACCCACTTCAGTGACATTTTCCCAAGGATGTCACAACATTGTGACTGTCTCCCCTTCGGCCCAGAAGGAATCCCAATGTCCCCGAATTAAAGGAAACTGTCCCTAGGGGAAACCAATGGAAAGGCAGAGGGGGGACTTGGTTTCATAATACATCATCCACACGGTCGTATTTTCCACTTGACGAGCCTCCCTAGCCTTTAAAGTATCAAAATTCACTAAAAGCCAGTGTAGTTCTGTGCTTTGAATCTTCAAGTCCATACATGCAATCCAGGAGAGAAATCGAGCACAGGATAATGGATGCACAGGATGAAGCCCCAGAGAAGCCAGAAACATGCTAAGAGAAGACCTCACATAGCATTTGTATTTTGTTTTCAGCAAATGAGAGAGAGAGAACTCAGGGGTGTCACTTCCCCAAGCCCAATGAGCAGATAAGTGATCGAGCCATCCTTTCTCGGTGGTTGTGGAATGGACAGGTATTTGACAAGATCTGAATGTCCAGACTTTCTTAATAAACAAACTTCGCAGTTTTATTGTACTTTCTTTGCTTTTTTTCCTTGGCAATAGAAAAGTAGAGTGTAAATATGTGAGTAGTCCCCTGTATCTCCAGGGAAGGTTTTAAGTATAAGCCATATCTGCCCTAAATGCAAACAACAACAATGGCCAAAGAAGCCCAAAACTAGTCTTGAGTTTGCTCCTGGTGCTGGTTCCACCTCTGTTCAAGGCTTCCGTGAGTTGTTCACCAGGGGGTCCCATGCCCCTGACAAAAGGCAGGTGCGTGTGTGGCTGGACCCTTCTTCTCTGTCATGTACTCCCTAGACAAGGGACCTTTCCCAAGCTTCCTTGTCAGTGCGGGGCCACATCGATGAGGATTAATCCTGCTTATCCCGATGTTCTCACTGAGAGCACTCTCCTTCGAGACGCAGACACCCACTCAGTAGTCCACCTGCCCTGCCAACCCCAAACTGTTTGAATTTCCCCCTCCCTCAGTAGGACGAACTTCTTGACTGCTAGCCCTTGGCAAGGTGGAAGAAGAAACGCAGATGTGCCTCAAGCTTCCATAAATTTGTCCTGTGTGCCACCCCGTTCCTTATTCTGAGCCACCCTCAGGAGCTCCCCCCAGACTCAGAGGTACCATAACTCAAGTAACCTTGCACCGCCTGGACTAGGAGATTTTCACATGCGTGGCTACCTTTGACCAGGGTCAGACATTCTCCACGGTAGATTATTCTTTTGGGTTCCTTCAACTCATTAGCTTGGTCATGTTTCCAGACTCATCAGATAGATGTTAAATATCAAACTTCTGTGCAAGTCCTGACTCTCCTGATTTGTAAGCATGCTTTATTTGATCTACCGGGCCAGTTATACATGGTTGCTAATCCCTAGAACAATCTTGAGTGAGTGTTCACCTTCCCATTTTGTAGCCAATTCACTGCCTTAGAGAGGATAAGGCATCTTCCCAAAGTGGCATCACGAAGTAGGGGTAGGGCTGAGATTGTGAAATGGGTTTTGCCTTTACTTTTCCCAGTACACCCAGATATTGTGCCAGCACTGGAACACAGCTAGCCCCTTCTCTGTATTCTGATTTCATTTCCAGTGCCGCCACGGAATGAGAGCTGAGCTAGCCGACTGGAAACATCAGCCAGGGATCCCCGTGGGAGTGTTGTGTTTTTTTCTCTAAAATAGGGCTCTGAGGGAGACAATTGATTAGATGTGGTGAATGTTCCTAGGAAGTCATTTTCTCTCTCAAAATAAATAAATAAAAGGAAATGGAACTGTTAAAAAGTATGATGTCAGGATCTACTGTTGTTCATTGAACTTCCTTTTGCTCCCTCTTTCTGTATTTTTCACATCACACTGGCATTCACTGTCATATTGCTCTCGTCAATGCTGGGTAACTAAAAATCACATGCGCCAGTGTAGGAACCAGAGAGAATCTGGGAATAACAAATTTGCTGTACTAGTGACTTGGAAGAAATAGTCAAAACCCCCCAAATGCAGAAGACGTTAACCACATCCTTAGAGGGATTTACTGATCTGACACTCTGTAAGTTTGGGGCACATCAGCCTCTCCCCACACTGGGAGAGCTCATGAAGGCACAAATGTTCGTTGCTGTTGAAAGATCTCTAGAAGGGCTTCAGTATTAAGATAACCTTGGACTTGGGTCCGAGTCTTTAGATCATTCCCTTGCTCTGTGTGCTTGGACCGAGTGGTTGACCTCTCTGCCTCAGCTGCCTGGATTAAAGCATTTAGCAACTAGAGTGGGCTTTTGGAGTCATCTGATCCAAGTTTCTTATTTCTGATGAAAGGCAACCGAAGTTCAGCAAGATGAGGGCTTCTGAAAGCTCCCACAGCTGGCTGGCCAGCATGATAGCCATACCGGAGGCCAGACTTCTGCTCCCTCCCCCACCTTTTGCTATTACATCAGTGAGATACTTGGATCCTCAGGTTTCAGGAGTTGAGGGAAGCTGAAGAATAAGAAAACTTTTCTGTGCATCTCAAATTAACCCTCCAGCGAGAATCTTGGGAGACCTGGGAACCTTAATTTATCTGCTACCCTGGAAAGTGAAGCAGAAACTTGGGGCAGGAATGACCCTGGGGAGGCAAACACCAAATCATGACTTAGAACAGATTCAAAGAAACCTGAAAGACCACCTAAACTAGTAACCCCTTCAGGGTTTGATTCTCTTTAGAAATGACCCCACTAAGAAGTCAGTAGCAGGTAGATGTCCCAAAGGTAGTAAGATCACTACCTTTGCAAGGACCCATGCCATTGCTGCTCAGAGATTAACAATGCAAAGTGGCTCTTGTAATCTAGACTAAACTTGTCTTCACTTAGCATTCATTCATTGATCCTAATCCTCTCTCTTGAATCACATAGGACATCTAATCCTTTTTCTAGAGACTGTCTTCCCCTGGTACTACTTGTAAGGAGAGGGCTGTGTGTGGCTGGTGTCATCAATATATAAACAGTCTATTAAATGCTTTTAGTTGTCATTTTTCCATCACCTAAAGGAATAAATGTGGAAATTCCCTGGCGGTCCAGTGATTAGGACTCTGCACTTCCACTGCAGGGGGCACGGGTTCGATCCCTGGTCGGGGAACTAAGATCCCACAAGCCAAAAAAATAAAAATAAAAACATAATAAAAGAGTAAGTGTTCTTAGATAGAATAATTCTGTATCATTCAACTATTCACAAGTAAATATCTCATCCCTCATTCCATTCTATCAGCTTTGAAGTTACCAAATATTATAAACAATTCCAAGGAAAGTCGCACAATGGTATGTGAGATAGAAGAAAAAGAGGATTAAAGCCCTAATAAGCAAGATTCCAACCACCCACCACTTTGCTCCATAAATCCTGGTTTGAAGGAATTTCTGGGTATTACCAGCCTTATAAAGATATCTTGCAACCGGCATCCCAAGCATCTCCTCAACTTTGCATATTCAGTAGAGGGACTCAACAATGATTAAGCATTTTCTTTTAGATGTAACTTAATGAAGTCATGAAAGCAGATTTCTTCCTGAGCAAAAATTGGACCTAATAGCACCATTACATTTTTATCTACCCTCCCAACAAAAAAAAAGATGTTTTTAAACCAGAAAAAATACTAAAGACAAAGAAACAGATTTTCTTAAACCTACAAAGTTTCTATTTTTCAGAAACCATGATTTTTCCCCAATTTTAAATGAATATAATAGTTAGTGCTTAGCACACTATAAATTACTCAATTTGGTGCTAATAAAAATCTTAATAAAACAAAGATGCCTGAATAAAACGATCTTAAAATTAAAAGCACATTATCTTATTAGAGAAAAACAACCTTTTATTTGATTGTTTGTTCTATTTTTATGCATCTTTAATTTCCTCTGAGTAATACTGAATAAACTAACCATTCAGAAACCATTTTCCTGGAACACCAACAATTGTATTCATTTTAGATTTAACCCCAAACTCACATTTCCAACTTCTTGCTTTGCTATGTGCTTTATCTGATTCCTTCTTTCTAAATTCTCTGAGGTACTGAGCTGCCCTCTACTCATCCCTAACCTGCCTATTTCAGGAGTGAGCATTCTTTCCTGAAGTATCTCAGAAGAAGATGCTGAAATCTCAGATATTCTCGATGGTTGATAACGTCTCTCTGGACATTTTTTCATTACCTAGAGGTCCTGGAGGGTATGGATAAGAATAACATCCTTCAAAGCTTTTCACAGTGCCCGTCACAGAATATATATTTAATAATTGTTATTTAACAGATTCATGCAACAGAGAGAGAAAGGCTTGTAACATTGTCCCACAGAATTGAGCATCTATCAGGTAGCAACCCTGCTCTGTTTGTTTTAAATATTTATTTGGCTGCGCCGGGTCTCTTATTTATTTTGCCGAACATGGGATCTTCGTTGCCGGGTGCGGGATCTTTAGTTGCAGCGTGCGGGATCTAGTTCCCTGATCAGGGATCGAACCTGCGCCCCCTGCATCTGGAGCAGAGTCTTAACCGCTGGACCACCAGGGAAGTCCCCACCTCCGCTCTTTTCAAGGGGATATTTCCCATCTATCACTTACGTTTCTTGAGAACCCATCCATGGAATAAAACTAAGTCTATTTCCATATCTTGCTGAAGATGTTGTTGTATAGACCAATAAGAGCTCTGGTTAAATGTTAGATGGGACCTCAGTTATAGAAGTTCCAAGAATCACAACACAAAATAACTTCTTGCTAGATTAATTTTGACACCTTTATTTACAATGGGAATTTCAACGTGAATTTGATGCTGGGCTGTATTATCCATTGTTTCCAAAAATTGAATATATCCCAGAATTTCTTGATTCTAAAAACTCTTTTAAAAAAGCAAGAAAGATTAAATTCCCCTCTGCTCGTAGGGTCTTTGATGAGATGTTTCATAGCTCAAGCTAATGACCCTTCCTGTATTTCTGTAGTAAAACAGTCACTGATTAAAAAAGGTAAGAATGATGTCTTTGATGTATAAATTAGTAACTGTCACTTAAGGAAGACATGGCCTGACAGATTTACACATATGGAAAGTGTTCATTATCCCCAAAGTGACAGGACAAGAGATCTTCTGGTGATCTGTGGATAATCAATTTCTAAAATAATACCACAAAGAATACATCATGATGAAATAATGCACCGATCCCATGAATGAAAACACATGTTATACATAATGTTTGTTCAAATGCACATGCAACATTTGCTACACTGGCCTCACAGACCTTCCACAGCCAATGCTAAAGGGTTAATGTAAATAACAAGAGCTTCTCTTGTTTTGGTTGGATAAATACAAATAAAATAAACCACATCATTTTCTGCATTGAAACTACTCAGGTCACATTCTCTATTTTCATGTTACCAGTCACATTGTGACTATTTCAAATTATGATCAGAGTATGTTAAGGGAAAAAAGCAACAACAACATAAAATCAACAAGATTAAATAAAAATTCTTGGATTGTGTGGTAAGGAATACATATATATACACATGTGTGTGTGTGTTTCTCACATGTATGAGAAACCCAGCTTCAACCTCTGCTCAGCATTTAATGTCAGCTATAGTTCATAAAGTGTGAGATATCCTGTAGCCTTAAAACCTCTAATCTCTAAATTACATTTTCCTGGGACAGAAATATCAGTTTGTAATTGTCTCCATTTCCTATGTTCCTTGTGAAAGGAAGCTATGAAAGCCACCAGGTGGGGAAGATGTCATGGGAGTCTCGCCTGGGGTCTCATCAGGGGTCTCCAGGAGAGCAAATGGTGGGGAACGGGCCCCAGGCAATCTCCCAGAGGAAAAACGCCTTGGCAACTCAACCTACCTGGAAAATGAGGGCATTGCAAAGGGGGTGTTTATGCTTTCTTAGGAAAACTTGCATTTCTTCACAATCCGTCTTCTGTCTGCTTCTCAATCTCATCTCCTGTCCTCCTCCCCATCCCATAATCTACACTGTGGCCACACTGAGTTACTCTCAGATCCCAAATTCCCTCATGTATATGCTGTTCTGTCAGCTGGGAATTCTCCCTTCACCTTCCACCTCTGAGTTAATTCCTACTTATCCTTCAGAGCTTAGTATAGGTATTGCCTCTTGTAGAAAGCTCTTCCTGACCCTTAAACAGAGTTCCATGACCCTTCTCTTTGCTTCTACGGCAAGGATTAGAGTAAAATTCTCTCAGGGATGAAAAGACTCCAAGGGAGTTCCTAGGTCCAGTTTCTATTGACTGCCCACTTACTAGCGTGGTGAAGGACTAGTCTTTTCAGTTTAAATGTACCAGGCAGGACTGGAATACATCCCTGTCCTACTCCCAGAAAGTACTTTTTCTGAAAGAACAGAGTTTTATGCCTTCTTCCTATGTCAAGTGGATAGTAAAAGCTAACCCACAGAAACGTAAGAGCCAGTAACAAGCCTACCTAGCTGCTCACAGGATCACTGAAAATGCAGGTATAACCTCAGAACTTTCCTTCAACCAGAGCTGGATGATTGCTGTTGGTACTGGCTGTCCTACTGGAACTGTCCATTGTGCCTGATTTATCTGTCCAGACTATACCCAACCTCTTCTCCAAGATCTGTTTACATATTTGCAGCTTCCTGCCTGAAGTGACAAATCATCAGAACAAAGATTACTGCCCCGTTACAATTTAGTTAAGTAAACAAATGTTTACTTAGTGCAGTTGACACAGAGGTGAGCAAGACTCTGCCGTATTGTGGCACCTTATTGCTTCAAAGTATGGTCCCTGGGCCAGCACCACTGACATCACTTGGTAGAAATGCAGATGCTCGGGCCTTACCCCAGACCTGCTGGATCAGAATCTACATTTTAACAGGATCCTCAGATGATTCTTATGCACCATGAAGGGAAAGGTATGTGAGTAGTCATCAAGTTCATGAACAGCTATCTAGGGGGCCAGAGCAGTCTGTGGCGGGTTAGGGCAGTTCTTTTTGAACCTACTTCTTGCCTTGCCAATACTGGTCATAAATGCTTGCCCTGCTTTCTCCATACCTATCTCATAGTTTATTCTGACTACTGATGCTAAATGTTTCTATGGCTCCCTTGGCTTCTCCACTGATACATGGCTGATCTGTAGCAGGTACGTAGGTGAGACATATTAGCAACTTAACGTTTTCGTACTAATCAGTTTGCGAAAAGGTAATAAGGTGAGTACAATGATGGCAGCCCAATCTTCAAAAGTGCTGGTACAATCAGTTTGTTGAATGGATACATAGATGTTATTGTAATAAACTGGTTGGCAGATAACATTCTAGCTGGCACGAAAAACAAATAATAGGCTTCCTTTTCTAACTGCTCAGGAAACTGAGCTCTTCTGAGTTCCTCTGGGCTGTTCTGCTGTTCTCTGTCTCTGTCTCTCTCTTTCTCTCTAACCCCTTTCCTGATTCTCCCACCACCCCACCGTCTGTAACCTGATCATTACCTTAAAACATATGGCACATTGGTCTACCTGACACTGGGACTTTAACCTCACAAAATGGCCCCATTTCTCTCGCTGGGTAGTTCAGCCAAGTCTACCATTGTGCAAGCAAACCCTCTTTCCTTCATTCCATGACCTCAATCTCAGAATCTTCAATTTAAAATGTGTTCCAAGTAAATAACAGTCTGTTTTCTTTAAAGCTCTTTCCAGTTTGGTGAGAAACCCTTTTAGTCTCAGTGTGACTCTTTCACTTAGGGAGGTGGCAAGCATCATTGATTTTGTTTTATGGAATGCTTGCTGTTGAAAGGAGGAACAATGGGATTAAGTAACTTGTTTGCTGTGGTCACCGCCAGGGTTTTTTGGCATTATCATGGATCAAACAGAAGAATGGAAATGATGTAAAGCCCGGACACACTCTCGAGGCGGTGACAAGTCCTCCAAGATAGCTGTGGCAGACAGACAAAGAAGTCCAGATGGCACCCAGGACAGCATCATCCTTGTGGGCTGGTGGTTAGAAAACACATCCCACAGGAAGGGGTTGGAAATAATAATACTTTAATGACTTTTTATGAGTTTATATATAAACCTGACTGTGCTATGGCAAAAATAGCAGTCAGATAAACCAATTTTTTATGGAAAATGGAACTAAAACAGATGATTCCTTTCCTGGAGATTGAATTTCTCCCAATTAAGATGGTTATTTCCATGTTGGGGTGTGGGGAGTCTTTCTTTCTTTCTAGATTAATGAGTAAAGTAAAATATTATAAACAAGAAGGAGACTACCCTGGGAAAAATAATTGGATGTAAACACAGTTAATGTAACCTGAAAGTTATGTCCAGAGTTTTCTTCCACAATTTCAACCCAGGAACTTTTGCACTTAACTTGCCCACCCCTGTGGTCATTTCCATCCTCTGGTGCTTTCCAAGAGTGGAATTTTGACCCTTCTACCTCCTCCTTTCTCTCTCAGGAATAATTTCCTCCTCGCAAGAAAACCATGCCAAAAGCCTTCATTATTTCCATGACACTGCTTCTTCATGTTCTATTGTAGTTTTTATTTTACCCTGGGGACTGCAACACCCAATTCCTGAACTGCTTTGTGCTTTTTAGTGCGTGAGTTAGCTCATGCTCTTTTAGAAGAAGTTAAAGTTTTCCTTTTAAATCAACAAACTAACATTGGCTAGCTCATAAAACTCACGAGCTCCAGATGCATTTTACCTGGGATCTGGTTATGCACAGGGATACTGGGCTTTACCCACTGGTAAAAGAGGAAGGCATTTAAGCAGAAATAGGGGAATTTTGATGTCATCATTCAGAATTTGGACTTTGATTTCAGACAGAACCTGATTCAAATCCTGGATTCAATTTCTAACTATAGGAATTCAGTAAACTACTTAATAGCTTTAAATCTCAGGACCATATTCTGAATATGTAAATGAATAGAACCTACTTAAAAGGTTGTTGGAAAGATTAAATGAGATAATTTTCCTACAAAATGATCATCATTGATTGGAACTTAGAAAACATTCAATAAATGTGAGTGTTAACATCATAGGAAGATTGCTGGGTGATAGATGACATAGAGTATGATCCTATGTACCAGTTTTTAAACCAAGTAGATTTGATTCTCATCTTTGTGGCCTTTGGTAAGTAGCTTAGAACCCCAGTTGTTTTTTTTTTTTAACATCTTTATTGGAGTATAATTGCTTTACAATGTTGTGTTAGTTTCTGCTTTATAACAAAGTGAATCAGCTATACATATACATATATCCCCATATCTCCTCCCTCTTGCGTCTCTCTCTCACCGTCCCTATCCTACCCCTCTAGGTGGTCACAACGCACTGAGCTGATCTAGAACACCAGTTTTTTTTAACTTATAGAAAAGATATACAGTTGTCCCTCGGTATCCACAGAGGATAGGTTCCAGAACCCCCGTGGATAACAAAATCCATGAATGCTCATGTCCCTTATATAAAATAAAGTGGTATTTGCATATAACCTACACACATCCTCCTGTATACTTTAAATCATCTCTAGATTACTTATGATACCTAATACTATGTAAATGTTATGAAAATAGTGCACAGCAAGTTCAAGTTTTGCTTTTTTGGAACTTTCTGGAATTTTTTTAAAAGTATTTTTGACCCTTGGTTTGTTGAATCTGCAGTTGCAGAACCCATGGATATGGAGGGCTGACTGTAGTAAGAACTATGTCATTTTTTTAAGCTTGAGAGAAGCACATATAGGCTTTACCACATATCAGGTGTTTAAATCGTGATCTCATTATGTTTTGTGACATCTACTCATGAGTCACACGGTAGAGAATAGAGGAAAATCTCAAAAATATATCCAAAGTAAAAACATGAAGTTAATAATTATGGACCCTGGGCTGTATTAAAGTTTGGAGGAGAAAATAGTTAAGGTTGTAGAAGTACTGCATACAGAAATGCATACCATAGTTTCTTGCACTATGATTACATGGTGATCAAAATTTGACATCAGACTTCCTAATGGCCAAAGACAAAAGAAAAGTATGATCAAGTACAGAATCTGAAATGTCCGTAAGGTAAATATAGAGGAAAAAATACAGAAGAAAAATCGTTGTTTATTAGTGCACCTTTCTTCCTAACGTGAAAGGTAACTGACTTAGTTCTTTCGTTTGTTTGTTTTATTTTGCTCTCCTTTTGAGTCTATGACTGGGTTAGTACCATGTTACGTGATACTGTTGGAATTCTGTTGGTCCCTTAAGGTGAAGGGTATCACAGAGTCTCCCCAGCAGAAGTAAATTATCCTCAGAACGAAGAAGAGCTTCATTTTCCAGCTGGCGGGCAGCTGGTGTGCACGCTGGACTTTTTGATGAATGGGGTCATTACATTATCTGTCTCCTGATTCTAGACCACCCAGCACCTTCTGGCATTGTCTGGGGATGAGAATAATGGCCTCTTTGTTAGGCTAGCCAAAACAGTGTCTCTGCAATGTGACCCACTGAAGAACCGTTTCTGGGCTGAGCAATTTCCTCTCTGGGAGTGTTGCCTTTGTTGAGCATGGAAACTAGAAAATACTCTGTTCACCAAAGGCACTCAGTGAACGTTTAGATCCTACAGCACCTACACCAGTTCCACCATCATCCTCCTCATCCTTGTCAACATCATCAGCATCATTCACATTGATACCATCTATTGAGAACTTTCTATATACCAGATAAATTACATATATTATCTCGGTTAATTTGATCAAGTCTAAAAGGTCTAATTTGTATTTTATATATGAGACAGCTGAGAACTGTAGGTAAAAATAATCTAACCAAGAACACACAGCAAGAAAGTTGCAAAGTAGGAGTTTCTATTCCAATTCTAAAGTCTATGCTCTTCCTAGTAAACAATAATAATCCCATAGAATAATATTGTGGAAAGGAGCTCAGAAATCAGGAATCTCAAATCTGTTTACTCATTTATTCTACAAATACTTATTGTCTACCTACAATGGACCAAATACTAATCTGGGCAACGGAGTGAGTGAAACATAAAAAGTTCTGTCTTTTGGAACTTATATTCTTAAGGTGGAGACAGACTATAAACAATTTGTTTGGTATGAGGTCAGTTAACAAATTATGTTTTTTCGTTTTGTCTCATAGTTCAGGGTTTTCTGCACAGAGTTTCAGACCAGTTTTTTGTAGTTATGGTAATAAATGTACTGGGAAATTTATTCCATGCTAATGCTACATTATAAAGATTATCGACGAAGTTGCTAACTTTAAATGATTCTTTAACAAATATATTCATGTGTCCTATTTTTTCCCCAAAATATAACTAAAATCTTTTTCCAGGAACATTTCACTAAACATTCTAGAACTGCAGAGACTGGAGAAAACAAGGCCATCACTTCTTCTTTGTTAGGTTCATCACAATTGAGATAGGATATTTTTCAGTTAAGTTTAATGTATAAATCCATGGGAAAAAATTAAAAGCTTTCGTTAAGTAGTTTAGAACCCTCCCATGCTGATTTTTGTGAGCAGTAGTAAACTGGTAATGATAAATGATCTATGTTTTTCAAAAGGTAGGATCCTTTGATTTGCTAAAAACAAGAAATGGCAATTCGTGAGTTTCAGTTGCATTGCTGCAAAGAATGTGATATTTTTCTTTGGAATTTTGGCTTCTTGATATTTCCTGTTCTACTTTGTATGCCATTTTTTTTGGTAGATGATAATTTGTAATTTAGACCTGCTTAATCTAATCATAGATTTTATTTTCTCCAATCGAGATTTCACTATTAAAAATGACTCTTTATAAATGTCTAAATAGGTTAATTGGACTAAAATATGTTCTTAGTATGAAATATATAGATACTATGGTGTTTTTCCAACATTTAAGCTTTCACACACTTGCTGTTAAATTTACACTGGCCTAATCTTTGATTGTAGCTCAAAGACCTTTTTTAATTTTTGCCCAATTACTAGTTGACAATCCCTATTTTCTTTCTGCCTAAAAGTTAATCATGATTCCTTCTCTATCATTATCAAACATACAGAGTACAGAAACTTCAAAGTACTTGTGAAGTAACCTTTATGCAGAGTATTCCAGGATTTATAAGTTTTTTTATTCTGATCTAAACTTTTATCATTGTCTGTTGCATGTCTAATTCAACATTTTACTTCATTCACACTTTCAGAGACTTTCCAAAACATTCAAACTCACAGCAACAAAATCTCTATTTTACATTCGCTAATTTAAAAGAGGCTGAATTAAATTAAATAATTGATGTAGCAAGTATACCAATAAATTGGTATAAACAAGTCTGGGAACAAACACAACTAAATTGGTAAGCATTAATTTGACTGGTGAAGAGAAGAGTATTATCCTAGTAGAGTGTGCCAAGAGGAATAATCAATCCTGCAAATCAGTTAAGTGGAAGTAAAGAGAGTTTCTATTGTATTATTAACAATTGAAGTATTGGTAAATGATATACATTTTTTAAAAGCTATAACTTTTTATTGATTTTCTGAAATATTAATAAGCTTTGTTGTCATTAATATGTTTAGTGGACATTTGTCTTTTCTTATTTTATAAATTGTCTATTCAAATCTTTCATCCATTTTAATTGCAATGCTAATTTCCTTTTTTCTCATCATTTATAAAAGCTTTTACACACAATGTCATATATGTTGCAACTAATTTTTCAAACTTCTTTTATTTCAACCTCAATTATGGTGTTTTTGTTATTCAGAGGTTTGAAATTTTAATATACTCCAATCTATCACACTTGTTTTTATACTTTCTGGGTTTGAAGAGGAATTAGAAATGTCTTCCCAACCCTATATATAAAAATATTCACCAATATTTTCTTCTAGCACATTTATAGTATGATTTTTTTTTAAAGAACTTAACTAAATGTTGAATTTATTATGTTTATTTAAAGTGAGTCAAGGACAAAGGTCTATCACTCCTCCACCCCCTCCCCAAGGCTAATTAGTTGTCCCCCAAATATTTATAGTTTAGTTATTTATAGTATTGCCTTTATGGCACACTCAACTCCATCATACACATGCATAAATTTCTGGATTTCCTATTCTATTTCATTGAGTTGTTCATGAGCTCCTGTGCCAACATGAAGGTCTGTTAATTATAATGGTATTGTATTGTATTAAGTTTAAATATTTGGTGAGGCAAGTCTTCCCTCATTATTCTTACTTTTCCAAAAATGTGTTAAGCATTTTAATAAACCCATTCTTCCAGGGGAAGTGGAAAAATATTTCCCTATTTCATTCAAATTCTTATTTCCATGAAGTTGAATACATAGATTAGTTTAGAGATAACTAGTGGCTTTACAATGTTGAGATTTTCTATTCCAGTATAATGTATTCAGATCTTATTTACATCTGTCTGAGGAGTTTTATAATTTTGTTCATATAGGCTGTAAACACTTGTACTTAAGCTAATATCTCCTTATATCATATTTTTAATGTTGTGACTTGGTAATTTTTTCATCATATTTACTGTGTGATTATTATTACTGTACATGAAAGTTATTAATTTGTAAATATTTTGAAACCAGCCAACTTATAATTACAAAAGCTTTATAAAACAGTCTCAGTTGAATTTTTAGATTTCTAAATTGACAATCTTCTGTCTGAAAATAATGATTCCTTTGTCTCCTATTTGCCAATATTTATAATTTTAATTTTGTCTAATCACTTATTTTGTACTTGCTTCAGTCTTGAAAATGGCAGATAAAGAAAGTATAGATAAATAAAACATAATCAAGGATAAAAGGCAGATATGAAGACAAGCCACTGGAGATCCAACATCTTGTTACCCAAGATCTGAAAGAGATCATGGAACAAACTGAAAACAAATATTCTAAACGTATTAAAAAAAATGTTTCCTGCAATAAAGGAGGACCTGAATCCCACCCCCACCCACTCCCATCCCCTAGGCTGAGAATACTTCTCCATCTCATCAACTTTGAGGTTGACCATAGGACTTGCTTTGGCCAATGGAATATGGTTGCTATTCCAAGCCAAGGTCTAAAGAAGCATCACTGGTCTGATGCTTCTGACCTCCTTCATAGGAAAGACATGCTCCTGGTACCTAGACTCCTTTAGCCTGGACTCCAGAATGAAGACACCTGGAACACATGTCCCAGCCCAGGGCCAGGAGGTGAGCCTAAGCCATCAGAGTACAGCTCTATGTACAGAATACATAGAGAAGCCACAAACCTATGAGCTGATCAGAGAGTGAGAAATAAATGTTTTTATTTTTGTAAGATATTGCTGGATTTTACTGTATCATCACAGTAAAAACTAATATACAAGGTATTGCAGGGAAAAAAGAAAACAGATCAAGGCATATTTGATGAAGTTAGCAAAATTTAAGTGTAAAAAAGCATACCAGAAATCAGTTTCTAGGCTTACTAAAAAAGCAAACTAAATTCTTCCAATTCAGACATTGCCTCAGCAATATTAGAAACCAATGGAAAATTTTTTTAAAAATCTACAGAGATTTGAAAGGGAGGTTGTATGACCCAAAATTTTTCTATAACCAGCAAAGTCATTGTGCATAAAGAGAAAAACAATGAAATGATTCTCCTGATAAAAGATCTTAAAACCAGAACATCTGTGATCTTGAAAAATATGCTTGAAATCAGAATCAAAATAAAGATGTCATAAGTGAGGAATTTATGGTTTATGAAGAGAGGTAGTGAATATGGAATCAATTTAAACATGGTATCATGTCAGAATAGATATTTTCAGAAGAAAAACTACTTAATATAAAATTATAGTTATTGAACTATTATTGTTGCTGTTCACATTTATTCCCTAGTTTAGGCTTAATTTGCATAAAATTTAATTCTCTGTTCTCTTTCTCTGTTTCTTTTTTTTCTCTCTCTCTTTCTTCCTTTCTTTGCCACCCCCCTTCCTTCCTTTATTCCTTCTTTCCTTCTTCTCTCCCTCTCTCCTTTCTTTCCCTTTTTCTTTCTTCTTTTCATTTTAAGATTTCCAAAGAGAACAGTTAGGAAACATTTACTTAGTTCCCCAAATACACTGAATAACTGAAATATATTTTCCTAGATTGTGTATGGGTATTTTTCACTATTGCCTTACATATAACAAGTATTTTTAATTTTTAAAGTGTCTTATTTCTCTTTAATTGAATAACTTGAAACCATTATCCAATCCCTGAGTTTCCATTTTGTCATCTAAATACATAGCTAGACATTAGAAGATGTGGGGTTTCAGTGAGAATTAAAGGAGATTCTCTATGTGAAAGTACCAAGAGTGGAGGAGTTGGATAACTGGCAGTTGAATCTGATCACCTACTCGAGTCAGTACAGGACCCCTCCCAGACATGTAAAAGCACCCACTAAACATTTTCATGACTCACCAGACCATAATTCCCTAGAGACATGGGTCACTGTCTGTTTTATCTCTGCATGTTTGAGTCTAGAACAGTGTCTAGCCCATAACCACCACCCAGGAGATCTGTGTTGAATGCAGGTAGAAAGGGATTTTAGAGAATCCCCTCCACACTCCCTCAAAAGGAGAGTTTGCTCAGAAAATGTGTTTCTAGTCTACATCTGTTTCAAATTAGTCTCTCACCAAGGCTATTCATCTGTCTGATCAGTGAGGATACAAAAGGTCAAGTCTTTCTTGCTATCATGAACTAGTCTGTCCAACAGTTCCTAGCATGATGGTCTTTCTGGAAAATATTTAGGAAGACTAGGGCTTTTGTTAGTGATCTCTGTAAACATGTTTGGAATATTGAATATGTGGCTGACACCATGCTAGACGTTTTCACGACGATTATCTCATTTAATTTGTTACAAATTTTAAGTTGGATATTATCAACCATATTTTGCAGATGAGAAATGAAGGTTTAAATATGTTAAGTGGTTTGCCCGCAGCCAATAAATGTCAGAGTACAGGGTTTGAACCCCTGTCTTTCTCACTCCACATCTAGTTCTCATTCCATTGTGTTCCAGCTGCCTAATAAAGGACAACTTAGGAAAACACAATCTTTGTTTCCTTTTCTTTCTTCTGCCCTTTCTCTCAGCATTGCTCATACAATGGAATGGAATTCTAAGGAGATAGAAATAAATTCTTTTCTTTTGGAATTCCTTGTCCTTTGGAGTCATTCCCAGTTCTTGTGTGAACCGTGGTTCAACTTCTACATCCTCTCTTTCACCCTAGCATCCTCTCAGATCCCTTTTCCAAGAATCCTCTCCCACCCCATGTGATGAATCACCTGGTTTGCCTCAAGACAGAGAACAACAGACTCTAACCACCCCATCATTGTCTAGGGTAAAACTCTCCAGCTATCCCTATATTTAGCCCTACGTATCTTGTTGGCATGAACACACCTAGGAAAGTAATGGATTTCCAAGTTTTTTCTTTAATACATAGAGCATCCAGCAGAAGTTTAAATAAAGTGGTTGTGCTTACTTTTATTCATTTAATCTTTCATTTATTTATTTACTAAGTGTTCACTCTGCACAAGGCATTCTACTAGACATAAAGAACTCAAAGATGAATGTTATATTCTGTGTACATATGGACACCAGCGTCTTGTAGGGGAAGGAAATAAACATTACAAAGTATTGTGGTAAATTATGTAAGAGAGAGTGTATAGTATTGTAAAGATTATAAGCTTTGAGAAATATTAACTTGCATTTGAAGCCTGGCTTTCACATTTACTTGGGTGTATGCGCTCAAGCAGGACTCTTCGTTTTTTTGTTTTGTTTTGTTTTGTTTTTCCTCTGTTTATATTTATTTATTTTAATTTATTTTCTATTGAAGTATAGTTGACTTACAATATTATATTAGTTTCAGGTGTACAACATAGTAATTCAATATTTTTACAGATTATACTCCATATAAAGTTATTATAAAACATTGGCTATATTCCCTGTGCTGTACATTGCATCTTTCTATCCGATTTATTTTATACCTAGTAGTTGGTACCCCTTAATCCCCTTCACCTATCTTGCTGCTCCCCCCTTTCCTTTCCCCACTGGTAACCACTAGTTTGTTCTCTGTATCTAGTCTGTTTCTGTTTTGTAATATTCATTCATTTGTTTCATTTTTTAGATTCCTCACATAAGTGAAAACATACTGTATTTGTCTTTCTCTGTCTGATATTTCACTAAGCATAATACCCTCCAGGTTTTATCCACGTTGTTGCAAATGGCAAAATTTCATTTTTTTATGGATGAGTTATATTCCATTGTATATATACACTGCATCTTCTTTATCCATTCATCTGTTGACGGACACTTAAGGCAGCTTTCATATCTTGGTAATCATAAATAATGTTGCTATTGGTGCGCATGTATCTTTTTGAGTTACTGTTTTTATTTTCTTTGGATATATACACAGGAGTGAAACTGCTACATCATATGGTAGCTTAATTTTTAATTTTTTGAGGAACCTCTATACTGTTTTCCATAGTGGCTACACCAATTTACAATCCTACAAACAGTGTACTAACATTCCCTTTCCTCTACATCCTTGTTATTTCTTGTCCTTTTCATGGTAGTCATTCTGACAGGTGTGAGATGATATCTCACTGTGGTTTTGATTTGCATTTCCCCGAGGGTTAGATGTTGAGCATCTTTTCATGTGCCTGTGGGCCATCAGTATGTCTTCTTTAAAAAAATGCTTATTCCGGTCCTCTGCACATTTTTTAGTTGGGTTGGTCTTTTTTAATACTGAGTTGTATGAGTTCTTTATATATTTTGGATATTAACCCTTTATCAGATATATCATTTACAAATATCTTCTCCCATTCAGTAGGTTGCCTTTCATTTTGTTGATGGTTTTTTTCACTGTGCAAAAGCTTTTAAGTTTGATTAGGTCCCATTTGTTTATTTTTGCTGTTTCCCTTGCCTAAGGAGACAGATCCAATATATATATATATATATATATATATATATATTGCTAAGACCTATGTCAAAAAGCATACTGCCTATGTTTTCTTCTAGGAGTTGTATGGTTTCAGGTCTTACATTTAGTTCTATAGTCCATTTTAAGTTTCTTTTTGAGTCCCAGTTTTCTTATCTGTAACATTGGGATAATAACATCTACCCATATAGTCGTTATGAAGATTAAACAAAGGCACATAGCACATGTCCTGAAAAAAATAGTTTATGCCACATCCTGTGCTGTGAGAGGAGATAATAATATTTTGTCTCAAAATTAAGCCCAGGTGAAGAAATCAAAATAGAGAAAGGAATTTTTATGTGACTAAATTACACAAAAAATTGAACTAATGTTACTTAGACTTACATGTGTGATCCAGTAAGACCTGAATTAACTAAAACATTAATAATTAAGAAATGTGTGCATGTGTGTGTGTGTGTGTGTGTTGGCAGGGAGAGCGGAGATTTGTAAGAGCTTATTTGATTGTTCAGTTAATTGGCTCAACTACCACAAGTATGTTCTGCCATCACAGTTAAAATTATTTTCAAGTATTTAAAATTATTTTCTCAGACATCACAAGTGCTAAAATAGGAGCTGCATGAGAGAAATATGAATTCACACAATGAAAAACATCATACAGATAAAGTCTAGCATATGCTGGGTCACCTTTGGAGGTAACAACTTTCGTGACACTGAAAGAATTCAAATAATGTTGATCAATCACTTGGCAAAGCATGTCATAGAAAGAATTCAAGTGTCTGTGAAGTTTGAGTGAGAAGTTGAGGCTTTACCAGTATTTCTTCATTCTCTGGGAATTTGTGCATCTTAGCCTGAGTTCCCGGCTCCCTGTATAAGCAGGGTCCTGGGAAATCCATTTAATTCTGCTTTGCTTAGAAGGAGGGCTGGTGGGAACCGGGGGCCATATTTCTCCCCACGAGCTCACACTCTCTCAAACTTCACATGGAAAAAAGATGAGTTAATTGTGCTGAATTTGGAAAATGTGCTCTAGTCCCACTTATTTTGTTGTTGCTATTTTCATTTTCATATTTAAAAATAGTTACAGGATGGTTGCCTCTGACTTCCGTCGTCCTCATCCTGCCTCCACAAAGGTAATCGAGGCTTCTTGCTAGTCAACTCCAGTAAGAACTCTCCAGATTCACCCAGGATGCTCCAACCAACCCCCCACCCTGCCCCTTACAGCGACTCAGGAATGTAGTCAATGAACACAGTGAGTACACAGTGGCCCCGACAAGGAAAGACTCAAAATGCATAATACACGCCACCTCCCCGGAGACCCCACTGGCACCCCTGTGCTCCAAAAGTGGGACTGTGCTTGATGAGGAAACTTTGTGCTATTGTAATGAACTCCTGGGCTTATTTAAATTTAAATTTAAATTCCCTGGGTTTCAATCCTAGCATTCTACTTGCCTGACTGTGGACAAGTTAATTAACCTCTCAGGCTCAGTTTCTTAAACATGAAACGATGGTGTTATTAAACAAGTTTGTGCATGTCGATAACTCAGCCCAGTGCCTGGCACATAGACGCTCATAACAATAATGTTATTATTGCTGCCATAACAAATATAATGAAGTCCTTTCAGCTTCTCAGGCTAAGTCCATGGTCACTGCTAACATTCTCATCCTGCCCTGGCACTATTCTAAACCGATGGCTCCAAGCATCTTTCCCACCCTTTCCAAATTCTAATGTCTGGCTTCGGCTGCCATGCTTTCCCTTCCATAACTTTTCTGTCTTCCTTCTTATATTTATTGTCTGACATCACGGCTCCAATGTCCCAGTATGAGCACAAGACTGGCTTATGTTTCAGCTGGCCTTCAGTCATGCTGGATAATATCGCTCCTTTGTCCTACCCAGGGGTTTTTAACTATTCCTGTGCCATGAACTCTTGGCAGTACGGCGAAGCCTATGAACCCATTTTCAGAATATTTAAATGTGTAAAAAAAACAAGGATTTAAAAGAGACTCAGTTATATAGGGATATAGTTATTCATATTAAAATAAAGGCATGATACAATAATATTTGTGCTTAACACATTACATTTTAAAAATCGAACAGAAATCTAGTAACTATCATAATTCCGAAGTAGTGATGGGTGCAAACATTTTGCGGAATCTACGACTTTAATGGGATATGAAAATAGCTGCGATATCTACTGATTTTATAGGTATTGCAAATAGGATTGTAGTATGTTGCCCACACTCATAATTAAAGAACATGCTAAATTTCAGTTGAAAAGTAGTAAAGATATGAATTTTTTTTGAGTTTTAGAATTTTATTCATTTTTTTTTACAGCAGGTTCTTATGTTATCCATTTTATACATATTAGTGTACATATGTCAATCCCAATCTCCCAATTCATCCCACCACCAACCCCACCCGCCACTTTCCCCCCTTGGTGTCCATATGCTTGTTCTCTGCATCTGTGTCTCTATTTCTGCCCTGAAAACCAGTTCATCTGTACCATTTTTCTAGGTTCCACACATATGCGTTAATATACGATATTTGTTTTTCTTTTCCAACTTACTTCACTCTGTATGACAGTGTCTAGATCCATCCACATCTCTGCAAATGACCCAATTTCGTTCCTTTTTATGGCTGAGTAATATTCAATTGCATATATGTACCACATCTTCTTTATCCATTCGTCTGTTGATGGGCATTTAGGTTGCTTCCATGACCTGGCTATTGTAAATAGTGCTGCAATGAACATTGGGGTGGATGTATCTTTTTGAATTATGGTTTTCTCTGGGTATATGCCCAGCAGTGGGATTGCTGGGTCATATGGTAATTCTATTTTTAGTTTTTTAAGGAACCTCCATACTGTTCTCCATAGTGGTTGTATCATTTTGCATTCCCACCAACAGTGCAGGAGGGTTCCCTTTTCTCCACACCCTCTCCAGCATTTGTTGTTTGTAGATTTTCTGATGATGCCCATTCTAACTGGTGTGAGGTGATACCTCATAGTAGTTTTGATTTGCATTTCTCTAATAATTAGTAATGTTGAGTAGCTTTTCATGTGCTTCGTGGCCATCTATATGTCTCCTTTGCAGAAATGTCTATTTAGGTCTTCTCCCCATTTTTTGATTGGGTTGTATGTTTTCTTAATATTGAGCTGCATGAGCTGTTTATATATTTTGGAGATTAATCCTTTGTCCGTTGATTCATTTGCAAATACTTTCCCCCATTCTGAGTGTTGTCTTTTCCTCTTGTTTGTAGTTGCTTTTGCTTTGCAAAAGTTTTTAAGTTTCATTAGGTCCCATTTGTTTATTTTTGTTTTTATTTTCATTACTCTAGGAGGTGGATCAAAAAAGATCTTGCTGTGATACATGTCAGGAGTGTTCTTCCTATGATTTCCTCTTAGAGTTTTATAGTGTCCAGTCTTACATTTAGGTCTTTAATCCATTTTGAGTTTATTTTTTGTGTATGGTGTTAGGGAGTGTTCTAATTTCATTATTTTACATGTAGCTGTCCAGTTTTCCCAGCACCACTTATTGAAGAGACTGTCTTTTCTCCATTGTATATCCTTTCCTCCTTTGTCATAGATTAGTTGACCATAGGTGCATGGGTTTATCTCTGGGCTTTCTATCCTGTTCCATTGATCTATATTTCTGTTTTTGTGCTAGTACCGTATTGTCTTGATTACTGTAGCTTTGTAGTATGGTCTGAAGTCAGGGAGTCTGATTCCTCCAGCTCCGTTTTTTTCCCTCAAGACTGCTTTGCTATTTGGGGTCTTTTGTGTTTCCATACAAATTTTAAGATTTCTTTGTTCTAGTTCTGTAAAAAATACCATTGGTAATTTGATAGGGATAGTATTGAATCTGTAGATTGTTTTGGGTAGTATAGTCAGTTTCACAATATTGATTCTTCCAATCTAAGAACATGGTATATCTCTCCATCTGTTTGTATCATCTTTAATTTCTTTCATCAGTGTCTTATAGTTTTCTGCATACAGGTCTTTTGTCTCCCTAGTTAGGTTTATTCCTAGGTATTTTATTCTTTTTGTTGCAATGATAAATGGGAGTGTTTCTTTAATTTCTCTTTAACATTTTTCATCATTATTGTATAGGAATGCAGGAGATTTCTGTGCATAAATTTTGTATCCTGCAACTTTACCAGATTCATTGATTAGCTCTAGTAGTTTTCTGGTGGCATCTTTAGGATTCTCTATGTATAGTATCATGGCATCTGCAAACAGTGACAATTTTACTTCTTCTTTTCCAATTTGTATTCCTTTTATTTCTTTTTCTTCTCTGATTGCCGTGGCTAGGACTTCCAAAAGTATGTTGAATAAGAGTGGCGAAAGTGGACGTCCTTGTCTTGTTCCTGATCATAGAGGAAATGCTTTCAGTTTTTCACCATTGAGAATGATGTTTGCTGTGGGTTTGTCATATATGGCCTTTATTATGTTGAGGTAGGTTCCCACTATGCCCACTTTCTGGAGAGTTTTTATCATAAATGGGTGTTGAATTTTGTCAAAAGCTCTTTCTGCATCTATTGAGATGATCATATGGTTTTTATTCCTCAGTTTGTTAATATGGTGTATCACATTGATTGATTTCCGTATATTGAAGAATCCTTGCATTCCTGGGATAAATCCCACTTGATCATGGTGTATGATCCTTTTAATGTGTTGTTGAATTCTGTTTGCTAGTATTTTGTTGAGGATTTTTGCATCTATATTCATGAGTGATATTGGTCTGTAATTTTTTTGTGTGTGTAGTATCTTTGTCTGGTTTTGGTGTCAGGATGATGGTGGCCTTGTAGAATGAGTTTGGGAGTGTCCCTTCCTCTGTAGTTTTCTGGAAGAGTTTGAAAAAGATGGGTGTTAGCCCTTCTCTAAATGTTTGATAGAATTCGCCTGTGAAGCTTTTTTGGTCCTAGACTTTTGTTTGTTGGAAGATTTTTAACCACAGTTTCAATTTCATTACTTGTGATTGGTCTGTTCATATTTTCTATTTCTTCCTGGTTCAGTCTTGGAAGGTTATATCTTTCTAAGAATTTGTCCATTTCTTCCAGGTTGTCCATTTTATTTGCATAGAGTTGCTTGTAGTAGTCTATAAGGATGCTTTGTATTTCTGCGGTGTCTGTTGTAACTTCTCCTTTTTCATTTCTAATTTTATTGATTTGAATCCTCTCCCTCTTTTTCTTGATGAGTCTGGCTAATGGTTTATCAATTTTGTTTATCTTCTCAAAGAACCAGCTTTTAGTTTTATTGATCTTTGCTATTGTTTTCTTTGTTTCTATTTCATTTATTTCTGCTCTGATCTTTATGATTTCTTTCCTTCTACTAACTTTGGGTTTTGTTTGTTCTTCTTTCTCTAGTTCCTTTACGTGTCAGGTTAGATTGTTTATCTGAGATTTTTCTTGTTTCTTGAGGTAAGATTGTATTGCTATAAACTTCCCTCTTAGAACCTCTTTTGCTGCATTCCATAGATTTTGGATCATCGTGTTTTCGTTGTCATTTGTCTCTAGGTATTTTTTGATTTCCTCTTTGATTTCTTCAGTGATCTCTTGGTTATTTAGTAACGTACTGTTTAGCCTAGATGTTTTTGTGTTTTTTATGTTTCTTTCCCTGTAATTGATTTCTAATCTCATAGCATTGTGGTCGGAAAAGATGCTTGATGTGATTTCAATTTTCTTAAATTTACTGAGGCTTGATTTTTGACCCAAGATGTGATCTATCCTGGAGAATGTTCCGTGTGCACTTCAAAAGAAAGTGTAATCTGCTGTTTTTGGATGTAATGTCCTATAAATATCAATTAAATCTATCTGGTCTATTGTGTTATTTAAAGCTTGTGTTTCCTTATTAATTTTCTGTTGGATGATCTGTCCATTGTTGTAAGTGAGGTGTTAAAGTCCCCCACTATTATTGTGTTACTGTCTATTTCCTCTTCTATAGCTGCTAGCAGTTGCCTTATGTATTGAGGTGCTCCTATGTTGGGTGCATATATATTTAAAATTGTTATATCTTCTTCTTGGATTGATCCCTTGAGCATTATGTCATGTCCTTCCTTGTCTCTTGTAACATTCTTTATTTTAAAGCCTATTTTATCTGATATGAGTATTGCTACTCCAGCTTTCTTTTGATTTCCATTTGCTTGGAATATCTTTTTCCATCCCCTCACTTTCAGTCAGTATGTGTCCCTACGTCTGAAGTGGGTGTCTTGTAGACAGCATATATATGCATCTTCTTTTTGTATCCATTCAGCGAGCCTGTGTCTTTTAGTTGGAGTGTTTAATCCATTCACATTTAAGATAATTATTGATATGTATGTTCCTATGACCATTTTCTTAATTGTTTTGGGTTTGTTTTTGTAGGTCCTTTTCTTCTCTTGTGTTTGCCACTTAGAGAAGTTCCTTTAGCATTTGTTGTAGAACTGGTTTGGTGGTGCTGAATTCTCTTAGCTTTTACTTGTCTGTAAAGCTTTTGATTTCTCTGTCGAATCTGAATGAGATCCTTGCTGGGTAGAGTAATCTTGGTTGTAGGTTCTTCCCTTTCATCACTTTAAATATATTATGCCACTCCCTTCTGGCTTGTAGAGTTTCTGCTCAGAAATCAGCTGTTAACCTTATGGGAGTTCCCTTGTATGTTCTTTGGCATTTTTCCCCTGTTGCTTTCAATAATTTTTCTTTGTCTTTAATTATTGTCAATTTGATTACTATGTGTCTCAGCATGTTTCTCCTTGGGTTTATCCTGCCTGGGACTCTCTGCACTTCCTGGACTTGGGTGGCTATTTCCTTTCCCATGTTACGGAAGTTTTCGACTATAATCTCTTCAAATATTTTCTTGGATCCTTTCTCTCTCTCTTCTCCTTCTGGGACCCCTATAACGTGAATGTTGTTGCATTTAATGTTGTCCCAGAGGTCTCTTAGGCTGTCTTCATTTCTTTTCATTCTTTTTTTTTATTCTGGTCTGCGGCAGTGAATTCCACCATACTGTCTTCTAGATCACTTATCCATTCTTCTGCCTCAGTTATTCTGCTATTGATTCCTTCTAGTGTAGTTTTCATTTCAATTATTGTATTGTTCATCTCTGTTTGTTTGTTCTTTAATTCTTCTAGGTGTTTGTTCTTTAATTCTTCTAGGTCTTTGTTAAACATTTCTTGCATCTTCTTGATCTTTGCCTCCATTCTTTTTCCGAGGTCCTAGATCATCTTCACTATCATTATTCTGAATTCTTTTTCTGGAAGATTTCCTATCTCCACTTCATTAAATTGTTTTTCTGGGGTTTTATCGTGTTCCTTCATCTGGTACATAGCCCTCTGGCTTTTCATCTTGTCTATCTTTCTATGAATGTGTTTTTTGTTCCACAGTCTGCAGGATTGTAGTTCTTCTTGCTTCTGCTGTCTGCCCTCTGGTGGATGATGCTATCTAAGAGGCTTGTGCAAGTTTCCTGATGGGAGGGACTGGTTGTGGATAGAGCTGGGTGTTGCTCTGGTGAGCAGAGCTCAGTAAAACTTTAATATACTTGTCTGCTGATGGGTGGGGCTGGGTTCCCTCTCTGTTGGTTGTTTGGCCTGAGGCGACCCAACACTGGAGCCTACCCAGCTCTTTGGTGGGGCTAATGGCGGACTCTGGGAGGGCTCACACCAAGGAGTACTTCCCAGAACTTCTGCTGCCAGTGTTCTTGTCCTCACTGTGAGCCACAGCCAACCCCCGCCTCTGCAGGAGACCCTCAACACCAGCAGGTAGGTCTGGTTCAGTCTCCTATGGTGTCACTACTCCTTCCCCTGGGTCCCATTGCGCACACTACTTTGTGTGTGCCTTCCAAGAGTGGGGTCTCTGTTTCCCCCAGTCCTGTCAGAATCCTACAATCAAATCCCGCTAGCCTTCAAAGTCTGATTCTCTAGGAATTCCTCCTCCCATTGCCAGACCTCCAGGTTGGGAAGCCTGATGTGGGGCTCAGAACCTTCACTCCAGTGGATGGACTTCTGTGGTATAAGTGTTCTTCAGTTTGTGTGTCACCCACCCAGCAGTTATGGGATTTGATTTTATTGTGATTGCACCCCTCCTACCATCTCATTGTAGCTTCTCCTTTGTCTTTGGAGGTGGGGTATCTTTTTGGTGAGTTCCGTGTCTTCCTGTTGATGATTGTTCAGCAGTTAGTTGTGATTCTGGTGCTCTTGCAAGAGGGAGTGAGCGCATGTCCTTCTACTCCGCCATCTTGAACCAATCTCTCTATAGTTCTTATATCCTTAGGAATTAAGAAAAAGAAAATGTTCTCTACAATGTTCACTTCTTTAGTAATCCTCAGAAGAAACATAAAATGTGACCTATACTTCCTTAGCCAAAACTTAATATAAAATCTGCCACCCTGAGCTGAGTAGTCCTTATGCTAACTCTTGGAAAGGAATAAAAGATATGATTTTTGTCCATGATTACAAACTTTGAAATTCTATCCACAGACCACTTGGAGGGCTCGTATACCAAAAATTAAGAGTCCTTGGGCTTCCCTGGTGGCTCAGTGGTTGAGAATCTGCCTGCCAATGCAGGGAACAGGGGTTCGAGCCCTGGTCTGGGAAGATCCCACATGCCGCGGAGCAACTAGGCCCGTGAGCCACAACTACTGAGCCTGCGCGTCTGGAGCCTGTGCTCCGCAACAGGAGAGGCCGCGATAGTGAGAGGCCCGCGCACCGCGATGAAGAGTGGCCCCTGCTTGCCACAACTAGAGAAAGCCCTCGCACAGAAACGAAGACCCAACACAGCCAAAAATAAATAAATAAATAAATAAATAAATTAAAAAAAAAAAAAAAAGAGTCCTTGGTCTATCCCAGCAATTTCCAGAGACTCCTGCAGCCAGCATCTCTGGTAAGCTCCCTCTAGATGTCTGTGTGGGTACCAGATGGTCCTAGGTGCCTGGGGACCCTCTCTTTGGATATCACTGTAGCATCTCTTCACTATAAGTGGAAATCTCCATGTTTCAAGGCACGGATCAACTGAGCCTTCCTTGGGGAAGCCTTCCCAGACCACGGATCCCATGAATGTGTTTTCCCACATCATGGAACTAAAGCCTCTGCCCAGAGTTTTGTTACTATCCCAGAAACTAGAGTCATTTGTGTTAGATGTTTACTGTTGTTCTACTCATTGCTCAAAAGTGTTTGCCTTGCCTTGCTACTATATTTTATCAACCTAAACAGCAGATATCAGTTATCATTATCACCTCAACAAAATCACTTTACATTTTAAAAAGCTTAGAAGAGATCTCATTTGCTTCTTGTAACAAGTCTCTGTGGGTAGATACAGCACAACCATAATCTTTATCTTACATATGAGGAAAAGCCAGGTGGCTTTCGGAAGGAAGGAACTCGTAAGTGGCCATATAGGAATGGAATCCCCTTTCTCCTGTCTGTCATCACGTCAGCATTCCCTCCAACATCACAGAGTTTGGCCATAACAACAGGTTAGTGAATGCCAGTGGCTGATTCTTTTAAGACTTCTCTTCCTCATAAACCTCATAAGCTGCAGTTGAAAAGATCACACTCTGTTTCTAAAAATGTTGCAAGACTGACCCTGGGTGTCCAGTTAAGAACTGCCAAAAGTAAACAAGCAAAGCACGTAATCACTAACAAAGCATCTGGAGCCATTTCATGCAACATCCTCATGTTAAAGAGGAAGAAACAGAATCCAAGAAAAGGAAATGAGCATCACCAAGGGGCAAGAGAGGACCTAGGTCACCAGTGTCCCACTGAGATTTTAGGTTTATTTGTTCCAGTAACTAGCATTACCTTCACAAATGTAATTCATTTTGAAAGATATAATCAACAGGGATATTCATGAGTGTCTACTATATACAAAGTACTTTCCTAGACAGTCTTGCAAATGAAAAAAATTATTAAACACAGTCTTGAATTTCCTCTGTAATATTCTTCTTGTATAAAAATATCCATATATATATTTTAAATCTAAGACTTATAAAGCTACGTTCAAGTGTGTGTCTATATATCTGCATATGTAGAAAAACATTTAGGCATACTTATTCATATAAATAATCAGAGGTAGCTACATCACACAAATATATACACACAATAACTGTGATATATAGCATTACACATTTATACATACAGACATTTACATGCATACTTGCATATGAATTAGACTTTCTATACTCTATATAGAAAGTTAATCAGAACTATGTATGCATACTGCAGGATTTTATGTAATATATGTCAACTATACACATAAGTATACGTTTACGAATATGTTCAGATGCATGTATATATACAGAGGTGTGCAAATATGCATGCATATACATCTACAAAGCAGAAAGACAAATACATGATTTAAATATACACTTACATGTTAAATACATAAAGTGTATGCATGCATACATATACACTATACTTAGACAATAATATGTGTGCATAAATCTACATATAGATCTGCATGAAATATTTGAAAATTCAGTACTTGTTCATTTGGTTTCCTTCTTTGTATCCTTGACACCCTTCATTCCACCCTACTTCATCAATAAACCCTCCAAGATGGGACTATTTATTAAAATTCCTGCACACACCCTCATTCTTTAAACCTCACTCCCTGTTTGTGTGCTGGCCGTGTTCCAGAGTAGAAGGCCAATAACCAAGTGTTCAGATAGACCCAGGAGTTGGGACAAACAGGATAAAGTTTGGGCTGGAAAGAATTCTAGAAACAGCTCATAAAAATGTCCCGCTGAGCTCTGGCAGAGCTTGTGGACCCGGAGCTCACATGGCTTGAGGCTGTGTTTCCTCAAATGAGGTATCTCCATTCAGCCTACAGGGCTTTTCAGCCAACCCAACACGTGTGACTGTAAAAAAAAAAAAAAAAAAAAAGGCTTCTTTTACCCATGGCGTGAAGGAGCAGTTAATAAAAATTTGAATTGCAAAACTTGCATGAGGAGTCATGAAATTAAAAATTGTTTCTTTATTAAAGTCATTTCCTCAAAAAATAAATAACACTCGAAGCACGGGGATGGTTTTTTTTATGTATCTGTTTATTTGACAAATAACTCCTCTTCACCTGTTGTGACTGTGCTGGACACTGGAAACAGAGAGATGAAAGCTGTCCCCAAGGAACTCACGGTGTGGCGAGGACTTGGAGCGAGGAAAACGCAGCCTGGTGTCGGTGCTAAACCAGGTGGCATGCTCAGGAAGGGGCCCCCTCGAGAAGTGAAGGATGAGTAGGAGTTAGACAAGAAAGAAAGCAGGAAGGACACCCCAGACCAAAGGAACAGCATGTGCAGAAACACAGAGACAAGGAGAGTGAGGCAATATTGCAGGAAAACAAACCACTTAAGACTAGAGGATGGAAGCTGGGGAGGAGAGTGGACTTGTTAGGAGACAGGATAAGAGAGAGGACAGGGCAGGATGGGGAGCGCTCCAGAGGACTAAACAGAGGACTTTGCCTGGATCCTAAACTCAATTAGGTGCCATTGCAACGTTTCTGTGAGCTTCCAGGGCTCAGTCAGTAATCCTAAGACACAGTGACCATAGCAAAGTGTACACGTCATTGTCTTCCATTCCTCATTAGGTATCAGTTAGAGTAAGAATAAATTTGATGCGAATTCTATTACGCATCTTTCAACCGAAGTGTATGTATTACTTAAACCAAGGCAGAGACAATATTAGGGTTCCAGCTTATTTACTAAAAATAGAAGCAACGTACAAAAATCCTCAAAATTCTACATCGGTGGCACACTGGTATAGTGGAAAGATTGCAGCTTTTTGGTAAAATGATTGCATGAAGAGCCCAAGGAATGGTCTCTCGATATTCAAATAATACCTTCACAAGTATGATATTAGAGCTCCTCCTATCTACAGAGAGAATCTATTTTTCTATGCCTGAAGAGTCTACCGGACTCAACACAGTATTCAACACAAATACCAACACAATGTGCTGCTTTGTGTCAGCCAGTAGGACGAGGTGATGGGGCAGTAAGACAACTCAGTACCCAGGACAACGTGCTCACGTTCTTGCCCCCGGACCCCTACCACACCCAGAAAACAAGCCCAGCCTGACTCCCTGAAGGCTGAGAGACCACATGGTAGAGGGCGTGGTCTCCCCAGTGGAGACCATGTAAAATAGGCCTGCCCCAGCTAACCCAGCCACTGACCCATGACCCAGGAATGAGCCCAGCCCCAGGCAGCAGAGCCTGGTCCAAATCAGCAGAACTTCCCACCTTACCCATAGACTAGGGAGCAAAAATAACTGTTGCTGGTTGTTGGTCACTGAGGCTTTGTGGTTGGTTGTCATGCATTGTCATTGTGGCACTAGATAATTAATGCAGGTCTGGAGTCCAAAAGCCTGATCTAAGCCCTGGCAACTTCACTTGTGAGCTCCAATGTTACTCTCTATAAAATGGGACTAACCATACCAAGAGCAGAATTTTGTGAGGATCTGAGTGACACGTAAAGCGCTGGTATTTAATAAGCACTCAGTAACTGAAGCTTTAATTATTGTTTCCTCTGCATCCATGGCAGTCCTCATCCAATGGTTCTGACAGCACAGACCTTTAAAAGACATGCTCTCTATTGAGGCTGGCAAACCAGAGTCATGAGGTGAAAGTGGTTCGGGGGCTCTGAGCACCTCTTCTTTAAGCCCAACTTGTGAAACCACCAGCTAATTTAAAAGAGGCTCCTGAGGACAACAGAAGTTTCCACAAACAGAGTGACCACAGCGCTGGGAACCCACTGCTCCATCTAAGTGGCGAGATCTTTCTCTCCCAGGCTGGGCCTGCCCACCGTGCTGCACGTCCAGAGCTCAGCAACGGGAGCAAGCGGAGAGTCCCACTCAGACCACCCAGAAGCCTTAGCTGATGCACTCGGCTGCCTAATTACAGCATGAACTGATGTGAATGCGATGTTCCCGCAGCCCGCGCTTGCCGCTGCCCTGACTTTGGCTCTCTGGGTCACTCCATGGGGGAAGCAAAGCCTTTGATCTACAAAGCCCACGTCCACTTTGATCCTGGTCACCTTCGGGGTCAATCTTTCAGCAGCTGGCCCTTCCCACCATGTCAGTCACCTGTGCCCTGAGAAGGACGTTTAATATTTCCAGATGGAGAGAGACTGGGAGAGATGCTGGAAGCTTCTGTGGTGAAGCCAAAAATGCAATTCAAAAGAGATCTGAGATGCTCTCTGCACTTTGTTTTGTCCTTTAGATTCCTCCTAGCCATAGGGAAGGAAGGATGCAAAGGCTCTGATGTCTTACCAGGCACTGGGCATTGTTACACTCATTATCATAACCAACTTGGAATCCAAGTTGAACCGCAACACTTGCTGTCTAGGCAACTGTGGGGAAGTTTCTACACTTTTCAAATCTCAGTTTTCCCATCTAAGGAATAACAACAATCTCTTCAATAATAATGTATGTAAAATGCCTGACGCTTAAATACTACTGAACATCAGTCTCATACCAACTGCACAATTGAGATACCACCTGCCATCATTAGAGCGGGGAAGAAACAGATACTCAAGGACCCAAGGTGAGTTAAGAGGTAGACACGAGAATTGAGCCCAGGTCTTCCAGGCTCCAAATACCCCACAGTCATTCTGCTGCACTGTCTAGTGTGAGTTGAACACACTCATCCATGGGTTGCTTGGCTCTCCTAGACTCTTCCTCTTTGGCTCAGTTGGTGAGGCCAGTCGGTGAGTGTGACAAGGGCAAAAGGTGAACTGCCCGAAGGAACATAGTAGCCATGTTATATAACGGTTATCCCCTATGAAGTGCACCCATACACTGTTTTATGTGAGTTAATTTCCCAAATCATTCATTTATTTATTCTTTAGTTTTCAAAATGCAGCTTTTCCATTTTGGATGGCAATATTTCTAAAATGATTGATATACGACTACTCCTTCTTGAGAAAAATTACTGACTACAAGTTTAAACTTTTCTAGATGATGCAGTGTCATTATTATTACTATCTATCAGACTATTGTGACTATCAGTTAGAAAGCTGTCTAATAAAATGATTCTGGCCACCCACTCTCTCCCCATTCACCCATCGGGCTCTCAGCTCTCGCCAGTGTTTGGCTCTTGTAGCTCTCCCCTGCTTCTATCTGCTAGCGCAGTGATTCTCAACATCAGTGTAACTATACTTATCTGGGAGGTTTGCTAGCCATACAGATATCAGGACCCCACCTGAGAGATGCTTTAGGTCTGGGGCGAGGCTCAGAACCTCCCATTTTTAACAGGCTCCCCAAGGATACGCTGATGCAGGTGGTCTGAGAATCACACTGAAAAAAAATATTAGGCTGTGGGCTGAAAACCAAGTTACTCAATCAGTAATCTATCTAACACATTTTTTTCCAGACTAGACACGAGGTTCAAGACATGGAGGTGAAATACGCTGACCTCTCTTCCCTGGAAGGTTCACAGTCTAGTGAGCTAACAACCCTCACAAACAGTCATCAAGGCCGGGCCAAGGGAAGTAAGAAGTTTGCACTTGAAAGGGCTCTTAACCCATCAAAGGCTTTGTTATGGCACAAACCACACAGCCCAGGTTTGAAAAGGTGAATTCCTGTTCCTGGAGTAGGAAGGTTATTCTAGACAGAGGGAACAGAATGTGCAAAGCCAGGGGTAAAAAGGGAACCTGAAGACTGGAAGGAAATGCAGGTATCAGGATATCGAGGGCCTGTGAGATGAGACCAGGCTAGAACTGAGCAAGAACTAGTCCTACAATTGTGGGCTCCGAGAGGAAGGTGGGAGTGTATCCTGAAGGTGAGTAGAGGCAAGGGATGGCTTTCTTCAGGACATTGGCAGGATTAAAGCTCAGTTTTAGGAAAATGAAGTGTCTCAGGGTCCTCAGGCTCCTTCACCTGGCTCTGTGTCCCCGAATTCTGAGTCCCTTACTGGCACAGAACCACGTACATAGAGCATTTTTAAAAAATCAATTATTTATGTATTTATTTTTGGCTGATTTGTGTCTTCGCTGCTGCGCGCGGGCTTCCTCTAGTTGCGGCGAGCAGGGGCTGCTCTTCGTTGCGGTGCACAGGCTTCTCATTGCGGTGGCTTCTCTTGTTGCGGAGCACGGGCTCTAGGCGCGCAGTCTCAGTAGTTGCAGCATGTGTGCCCTAGAGCGCATAGAGCATTTTTGACCCAAGCAGAAGTATGGTCAGGCCCATGAACTTATGGATTTATAGTAGTCAATCAATCACATCAATGCTACCAAACAGAGCCCTTTTCTATTACAGTTTGCCAGTCATTGTCTTAAATACGTGCTAGTGTGTGTATGTGTGTGCACGAGTGTGTGTGTATAAATATACTAGGAGTGTCTCCAGAGGGTCTCCTGTGCTCTTGTTTTCTCCAGGAAATGTAGGACATCGACCCACATTACCCCTCGGAATGTCCTCCCCGGCCCCAGTTCCCATTGTCCCACAGAGTCAAGGTCACCATGACCCACACTTCCATTTGGGTAAAATTATCTATAAAATGCTTCCTAGAACAGAGTTTGACACCAAATGCCAGCAAGCAGCAGACAGGGTCACATGACCAGCACTTGCCTGGCCACGTGACTGAAGCTTTTCACCCATGGATTCTGTCACCCCACGGCCTTTCGGCAGGCTTGCTTCCAGACAGGGGCTCCCCAAGGCCCAGCTGCATCCAGTATCTTCACTGCTGCTCTCTTCTGCCATTCCATCCCCTGAGCCTGAGTTTTCTGAGCCTTCCTGGAAAACTCAGAGAACGCCAAATTGCCGGGACACCAACAACCTGGGCGTCTCAACGCCTGTCACTCATCGGCCCTTTTCCCCTCCAACGACTTACTACTCCTCCTCCTTCTCTTCCTGCAACCATGAATACTAGTATTAAATCATTAATGATCATCATTATTTATTGGGCAATGTCTGTGATGCAAGAGAAAAAGCACTCTGTGTGTTTCCCTTTTCCTCACACCCCCAATACTGCAGACACCAGATGTGAGCGTTTTTTCCCACACCAAGCAGCTCTCTGAGAGGGTATCCTACATTCAAGTCAAATCCGACTCTGATGGGATCTAGTGCAGACGCCAGAGGAGAAGGGTTCTATCCCACAAGACAGCCTCCCATTTCAGACAACAACCCCAAGTAGTAGGTCCTCAGGTTACCCACAACTTCTGTCTGACTTGGCTACAAATTGGAGGTTCTTACACCCACCGCTTGAATTTGGTCATTTGTTAGAACAGCTCACGGAACTCAGGGAAAAACTGACTTACTTCTACTCGTTTATTATATAATAAAGGAATGATAAAGGATACAGATTAACAGCTAGATAAAGAGGTCCATAAGGCAAGGTCTGGAAGAATTGTGAGCACAGGGGCATCTGTTCTCGTAGAATTGGGGTCCACCACCCTCCCAGCTTATGGGTATAGTCATCAACCTGCACACTTTGGAAGCTCTCCAAACTCTGCACTATGGGCATTTTTGTAGAGGCTTCATTGCCTGGGCGTGATCAATTATTCACTCCATTTCCAGCCCCTCTCAACTCTCCAGAAAATGGGGGGTGAGGCTAAAAGTTCCAAGCTTCTAATCATGGCTTGATCTTTCTGGTGTTCAGCCCCTTATCCAGGAGCCCACTAAGAGTCACCTTTTTAGGACAAAAGACACTCCTATCAACCCAGGAAAGTCCAAGGCGTTTAGGAGTTTTGGGTCAGAGCCTCCTATCATTCAGGAAATCTCAAAGGTCTTAGGAGCTCTGTGTCAGGAACTGGAGCCAAGACTAAAATGTTAGCACAAAAGATTCTTCTACCATCCTTACTTATAAGGGTTTTAGAACCTCTGTGTCAGGAACCTGGGGCAGAGACCAATATAAATGTACTTCTTATTACTTCACTATGTGGGCGTCATTTCAATACATTATCATTTAAATCTCAAGGCACCCTGCAAGAAAGCATTATTATCCTCATTTTACAGAAGTGAAAACTGAGGCAGAAAGATTCAATTACTTGTTCAAAAATCACTCAGGTTGCCTGTAGTATAGCTGGGATTCAAATGCAAGGTTGATCACTGGCACCCATTGTACCACTGTCCCATCTCATTCAGCCTTTTGGCCAAAAGAATATTTGCACTTTTACTTTCTGTACCCCACATATTGATCTTGGAGTTTCCAATCTTTGGACTCATAGCGCTAGATGTTATTCTATCTCTAGGATAATAATTACTACCCCAGTACTTCTCAGGGACCTATAGACACTTCAACAAATATACACATTTCTGAATCCAGAGACATGTGAACCCGTTTTAGTCCCACATGTACCATACACATCATTTGTGTAATGACAAAGACAAAAACATAGCAACAATGGAAAGGATGTAGAAATGTCAAGTTCGGTTTTTGAAGTTGAAATGTTTATTAATACCATTTGGGAACTGGCTGTTAAATATGACCATGGAGAAAGGAAAAACCCCTCTTCTCTTTCCGCCCTTCAAAGTCCCTCTGTATTGCAGCTGTGAAATTTCAAGGAGGGGGGCAGGGGTGAGAGTGCTGTACAGAAGACATTTCAAAGATGGAATCTAGTGCAGGAATGAGGCAGTGTGGTCCCAGAGGGTGATGCTGAGTTTTTCCTCCTAATTGAATCCTCCTGTTTGTCATGTTCAGCCTCTCAGCGTTGCTTTTGGACCCTCCACCAACCCACCAAGAATGCAGAAAAACATCTATAGTTCTTGATAAAATACATATTGAGGGAGATTCTTCCAGTGTTAAAGACACTCACATTTTATAATTAGAGACTCTCTAGAAGCAGCTTTCAAATGAGCAGGCCCAGGCTCAGAAATGGTGGAGCAGAGGGGTTGTCCTGGGGGTAATTTTAAGCCAGATATTCTACCCGTTCTCTGGTGGTAAATTGCTGAAAATCACTCCACTATTCCAGGATTGTTCATGGCACATTTCACATCATCTGAAGAACCCATAACTTATTAGAATGTCATCTGGGCTTACTTATGCTTCTTTTTAAAATACAAACTAGGAAACAGGGGAGGCTTTCATTCACCAACACTTGAGCGCAAATTTATTTAGTCAGTGCGCTTCCATCCCACACCTGGCTTTGAGCAATCAGTTCAAACAATAGAGTTTAGTGAAGAAGGGCTGGGTGGACGGAGGGAGGAAGGGAAGAGGAAAAGGAGCTAAGAGCTCAGAAAGAGAAAAGTTTCCAGAGAGGAAAGGGACCCAGCGGTCGTAGAAGGTTAAGTGTTTCTGTGTCAGAAGGTAAACCCCCTAGTGTAGGAAAGGTGAGATGAGAGCCCAGGAGTGGAGTCCATGGGTGGAATTGATATGCCGGACTTTTCTATTCTGGAGGCTAGGTACATACCAAGAGAAGTGGGCAGTGTGGCCTAAAGGAGTCAAACCAGGGCAGACATGGAGTTAAGGACACAGAGACATGAACAGTCCTCCATTCAAATCTAAACTCTGAGCTCTTGATTTGGGGACCAAGAAAGCTAAATTTTAATACTTGCTGGATCTTATAATAGAAATGTGATATTGAGCAAAAAATAACAACCTTGTACCTCAGTATTCTCATCTGTAAAATTGGAATAATATGATCTGCTTTGAGGATTAGGTGGTTATTCTAAGGTCACAGTGCAAGATGGTGGCAAAGGTGGAATTAGAAGTGTGGTCTCCTCTTCCCGGTTTGTTGTATATTCTGCGTGTGTGTGTGGTGTGTCTACATCTGTGTGCACAGTTGTGTGATACCACCGTCAGACAACCCTCCTGTATGAAACAACAGCTTCACACAACCGGATGATGCACGAGTTTTGTTCTCTGAATCTCCATTCCGGCCTGCATACCTGAAGCACGTAAAGACGAACTTTCTTATCATGGAACACGCTTTTCTAATTCTTGAGGCTGTGGCCAGATGGTATGAACAGCTGAATCTCCTTAGAGAAATTGTTAAGAAAAGGCAAGAAATAGAAGAATACAAAAATAAATGTCTAACTTTCAGTAGAGGAAATCAAAATTATGCTCTCAGAAGAGAGTAAAAACTATGCATTAAGAAGACAAATTATTGGAGTTCAACTTGATGGGGAAAAGTATTCAGAGGAGGCATAAAGGACAATGCCTGAGGTACCAGAGGGAGTGACAAGCAAAACTGCAGGTGAAGGAAATGCACAAAAAGCTGGCACTCTAGGGGGACTTCCCTGGCAGTCCAGTGGTTAGGACTCTGCACTTCCAATGCAGGGGGCGCGGGTTCAAACCCTGCTCAGGGAACTAAGATTCCACATGCTGTGTGGCGTGGCCAGAAAAAAAAAAAAAAAGCTGGCACTACAGCTAACACTGGCTATTGAGATACCCTCAACCTCTTAGAGCAGGGGTCCCAAACCCCCAGGCCACAGGCTGGTGGCCTGTTAGGAACCAGGCTGCACAGCAGGAGGTGAGAAGCAGGCTAGCGAGTGAAGCTTCATCTGCCGCTCCGCATCGCTCCCCACTGCTGGCGTTACCGCCTGAACCATCCCCCCGCCCCCCGTCCACGGAAAAATTGTCTTCCAAGAAACCGGTCCCTGGTGCCAAAAAAAGTTGGGGACCGCTGTTAGAGAGTGAATGAACATCATGGGGCCTCCTCGGTTCCTCATTATCACTATTTCCTCCTGAATATATTTGCCACATAGAATCTTCTTTTGCTTTTTAAAATCAATGATTGGTTTCTAGCAATGCCTATGCTTCGGTGTCCCTAATGGATTGGAAATATGAAGAAAGAAGTGAAATTAAATGCTTGAAGGACATGAGAGCAAACATTGCCCAGCACCTGCTGAATGCCAGGTAACACACTAGGAAGCAACCAGAACATCTCAAATCCTTGTTCTACAAGTAGCACCTCCATTATACAGGTGGGAAGACTGAGGCTCTGAAAGGTTAAGTTGGTTGCTCAAGATGAAGGGACGAAGTAGAATTTACATCTGGGGCTGTATGATGCCAGAGCTCAGGATTCATTTATTTCAAAACAAGATGATTGAATCATTTTAAAACAATTGACAAAGATGATTCTGAAGGAACTTTGCTCCGGGCTCTGCTACCTTCCTTCTCAAAACTGTCTCTACTTCGCCATTCCTTTACTTTGCTTAGTCTCTTTGGGCTCCTTACAGCCGTGGGAAGTCTGCCTGGAGGGCGCAGTTCCAGCATCCTCCTCCCACATTACCTCCATGGTTGCTGAGAAGTTCAAATGCACAGACAAGCCTTCAGGCAGTACAAGAGGCCAGCAATCCATCAGCCAAACAGTGTCCTCCAACAGCCCATTCCTCCGGCACAGCACTGGCACGGGAACAAGTGCTAATTACTCCACCTCCAGCATCCTTTAGAAACAGCAGGAACTGTGCTGAAAACCAGCCAGGGCAGCCTGATCTGCTCCACAGCTACAGAAGCTCCTGCTCAGAGGAAGTCGTGGGGGGCAGGGGGCAGATGCCTGTGCATGGGGGGCAGCAGGACTGCAGCCTGGAAACGCGTCCTCAAGGAGCATGTCCATCTCTCTGGTCTCCTTTCCTCTCTCTCTTCTCTTCTTTCTTCTTTTTTCTGTTCTTTTTCTCTTTTCTATTCCCCCTTTCTCCTCTTGGCATCTTTTATGTACAGCCTCCTTATATCCTTCTTTACAAGTTCTCTTTCTTCCCTCCTTCCTCCCTCCTTCCCTCCCTCTCTCCCTCTCTTCCTTCCTTCCTTCCTCCCTTCCTTCCTCCTTTTCTACTTTTTTGCTTGCTTTCTTGCCATCTGAGGCCCTACAACTAGTGTTCAGCACAACACATTATATAGTTTTACAAAAAATAAAATAAGGCCTAATTATGTATATATTTTTTAATATCCTGAAGATCTTGGTTTCTTAGAAGCCATGTCCTGCTCTCATGATTCTGGAAAAGATACAGGTCTCTCAAGCTCAGAATTGGGGGAATCTCAGAGAACATCTAGTTCAATTCTCAGTGGATGCAGGAGTCACGTAGGCAACATACTCAACAGGCGTTCTCCAAATAGTGGCCAGGACCTCCGGTCGGGTAGAGAAGCGTGGAGGAGGTGAGGGGCCAGGCAGCTCGGCCCAGCACCCAGGTCATCCTGGAAGAGTGCTGACTCTACTGAAAGCAGCCATCTCTAAGATGGACACCCTTTGTTGAAAATGACTTGGGTCCCTAGGGAGAGATGAGATATGAAAATCATCATGGTCAAGTGAGCTGTGCACATTGAGTGGTCCTGGTTTTCTGTAGGGTGTCATGCATGGTACTTGACCAAGATATGCCTGTGGAAGAGTGTCACTGAGGAGGCCCCTGCACAGCCCTCATCTTAGAGAAACAGAGAAAAGGAAAAGTATGCATCAGTTAGTCCATAGCTAGTACTAGAACCCAAGTCCCTTGATGATAATTACTATCTTAGTCCCCTGCACTCAGCTATCTCCCTACAAAAAAGCCAGCTGGTCTTGCTGGGAGATTTGGCCACAGACCTCCCATAAAGACACATTTTGGCAACTCTCCTCCTCTGCCACCTCACACATCCTGTCTCCTCCTCCTTCTTCTCCATCTCTACCTGACCTCCACTCACTTACTTAGTCCCCCCTTATCTTAGCTGATGGCTCAGATCTACCAGTGACATACGGTAGCCTTCCTGGTCTAGTGGCCAGATCCTTGTCCTGGAGAAGAAGAGAGACTACCACGCTAGAACAAAAAGACAAGAGGCATTCCCTGTCAGCACCGGCGTTGAATTCCAGAGCAAACACTCCAGGACTCCAGCTGCCCTTGCATGACATGATGAGACCTTGGACACTGCTTTTGAGAACTCTCAGTGATATAGGAGGAGGCATTGGTCTATAAAGACTACATCTCTAGACATATAGGCCTGGATGGGAGTTAGAGATCCTCTACCCCCAACCCTTTATGAAATGGAAAACCAAAGCCCAGAGAGGGAAAATACTTGCCAAAAGTCACACATCATTTAATGATGAATCTGAACTAAAAACAAAACCCGCCTCTCATTCTGGTCTCAGAGCACCCACCATCGTGGGAGACACATAAGTATATTCAGTAAATACTGGTTTCCTTTATTCGTTTTCCCCCTCCCCCCTGCCTTGTTCCCTCCTTTCCTTCTTTCTCATCGGATTAAAGTAATTTATAAGCACTTAGTGCTTCTTTTCCTGGCATTTTTTCCAAATTTGGTTAGATTTATAGATCTATAATTTTCTCTTTTCATTTATGTCTATAAATGCACTCAGAGAGGTTCTGAGATCCTTTCTCTGGCCCTCTTTTCTTCCCACCCCAGACAGGGTGGGGGGCGAACCTAAACAAACAACTTCCTAGAGTTTCTTCAAATCCTGACGGGCTCCCCAGGGCTCCCCGCAGGCTGGGAGGAGCATGGTGAAGGCAGGCGCACTCCCGGTCCTGCTCTGACTTCTGTGCTGCTGGCTGGCCTTGCCTAGATGTGCTCCTGAGAAAGAACAGGATGGGCAGAGAAAGAGCCGGGGAAGTTGGGGGTAGTAGGAAGGGCAGTTCCCCACCCTCAGTGTCTCAGTCGGGCTTTGTGAATACAAAATGTGCAGTTGGATTTGCCAGAGACAAAAGAGTAACATTTGCCTACAAATTCCAGAGCATTGAAGCCGTATAAAACCTCAGTGCTGGGCCAAGGAGAGCAACTGTCTTCTTGTCTCCCTCTGGAGATGACTTTCAGGGGCTCTTTTCCTCTGGGGATTTGAGGGGCGGGGAGCAGGAAGGAGATGGCAAGTGGGGGGCGTAGGGTGTGAAACCCAGAGCCTTGAGGTCAGAGAGACCCGATTCCCACCCGGCTCTGTCACCTGTCAGCTGAGTGACTCTAGTCAACCGGCTTTAGTGTCCCAGGTCCACTACTCACAGCTGGGTGACCTTGGGTAAGTTACTTAACCTTGACGAATCTCCTCACATATGTAATGAGCATGATGACACCCACTTGGCAGAATTGTGATAAAGATTAGAAATGATCAGCACAGAGCATGGAGTAATTGTAGCTGCCCTGATTATTATTCTGATCACTATGGAGGAGAAAGGGAGGGCCATTTCAAATATCCCTTCACTTACGTGGGATTCCTCTCCGTAGAATACTCTTGCATGCAGCTCAGCAATGGCAGGGTGAGCCCTTAGCTTCAGCATCAGAACTCGCTGTATCCAAGTTGTGTGTCTGGAGGGAAGCACCCAGAATGCTCACCAGATGGGTGTTGTATAAATAGCATCCTGGCCACACCGTTGTTACTGCCCAAATTTCCTTACCAAGAACTAGGTTGTGTCTGCACTTCTTGGTGCCCTCGCCTCTCCCTCTGGCTGGTGTGGCCCGTGATCACCCTTGGACATGTCCCGATCTGGGGGTCCAGGGACCCCATGAGTGGTGGGGAGCTCCCTGGCTGCTGCCTCCTCGGCCATCTATTCAGTCAAAAGAGGGCAGCACCAGAGATCTGGCAACAACTGGAGCCCTATCCAAGCTTCCAGGCGTGTCTCCATCTGCCAGAGCGTCTTCTGTCTGGGATGCGACCACCCACGCCATCACTTCCCATCCAACAGTCAGGCTCACGGTGATTCAGCTCCTGCTTCAGTTCTGCAGGATCCACTCTGCTCTGAGGGCTGGATGGCCTGTCTGATGAGTGAGCAGGAAATGTAGGCCGTGCTGCACCCCCATGCGAGGCTCTGGGAGAGCCTACACACATCCGAGATGTCAGGGAAACTTCTCTCCTGCCATTATTTTTAGCCTTATTAGCTTTGCATTACCTTTGAGAGACAAAGCACGGAGAGGCGCAGAAAGAGGGAGTCATCTTGGCTCCTTGTTCTGATTTTGTCACTAGCAACTGTGTGACCTCGATTCCTTTTTACCTCTCTGAGACTCAGTTTCCTCACTGGTACAGTGAAACACAGATCTTCCTCAACTTAGGATGGGGTTACTTCCTGTCCTGATAAGTCTATCACAAATTGAAACTATTGTAAGTCAAAAACGCATTTCAGGGCTTCCCTGGTGGCGCAGCGGTTGAGAATCTGCCTGCTAATGCAGGGGACACGGGTTCGAGCCCTGGTCTGGGAAGATCCCACATGCCGCGGAGCAACTAGGCCCGTGAGCCACAACTACTGAGCCTGCGCGTCTGGAGCCTGTGCTCCGCAACAAGAGAGGCCGCGACAGTGAGAGGCCCGCGCACCGCGATGAGGAGTGGCCCCCGCTTGCCGCAGCTAGAGAAAGCCCTCGCACAGAAACGAAGACCCAACACAGCCAAAATAATTAATTAATTAATTAATTAATTAAAGGTGCTAATAATTTTTAAAAAAAAAACGCATTTCATACACCTGACCTAGCAAAGAATATCATAGCTTAGCCTAGCCTGCCTTAAATGCGCTCAAGCACTTACATTTGCCAACAGTTGGGCAAAGTCCTCTAATACAAAGTCTATTTTATAATACAGTGTTGAATATCTCCTGTACCTTATTGACTACTGTACTGAAAGTGAAAAACGGAATGGTTGTCTGGGTCCAGATGGGTGGAAGTGTATCGGTTGCTGACCCTCGTGATCGCGCGGTGACCGGGAGCCGAGGCTCACTGCTGCTGCCCAGCATCATGAGAGTCGGACCACAGAGTGCTAGCCTGGGAAAGGTCAAAATTCAAAATTCAAAAACAGCTTCTACTGAATGCGTATCACTTTTGCACCACGTAAAACTGAAAAATAATAAGTCGAACCGTCGTTAGTCAGGGACTATCTCTAATACTGTGAGCCCGTCTTACCATAGAGGGTTATAGCCAGCCTCAAAAGAGGTGATAATGCAGATGAAAGAGCACTGTCAACTGTAAACCAACATCTAATTATTGTAAACTTACTAACCCCCCAGTGAAAAGATACTTTCTTTTTTACCCTACAACTGTTCCTTTTAGACTTTACCTGCTTATGTGTAAGAGGCAGGGGTTGGTACAAGGGCTTGGGAGGTTGGGAGAAGAGAGAAGGCTGAAGGTCTCAGAGTAAATGGGGAACACATTCTAAATTTTTGGAGCTTGTTAGACTAAATCCCTTCTTTCTCATCTTTCCTGCTTCCTACTCTCCCAGGATTTTTCTTTGAGGAGACTCTGAGAGTGGCTCCTTTGCCAGACACTGATGCCAGAGATACAATTAGGTGAAATCTCCAGGGATCCAAGAGAGTATAAGCGGAGATAGCAGCAAAAAAAGAAATTAGAATATGGTGTGTGGAGCTGTAACAGAACAAGTGCCAGATTCAGGGAACCCACGAAGGGAGTGAGCTAATCAGATTTAAATGAGGGACCTCCTGGCAGCCTTCTGAGAGAGGTAATCTCACCTTTATTCTACAGATGGGGAAACTGATACTCAGGAAGGCTGAATGCCCTGCCTTAGGTCAAAAATCAATAAGTGGTGTAGCCTGGGTTCAACCCAATTGTGTTTGGTTCCAAAGATCATTCTTTGTTTTCATTACACCATTTAGAGCAACTTTGGCTGCATTGGAAAAGTATGATGCCATTAAAATTTTTATTTTTCTTGTATCAAGATTCTTGGAGTAAGGAGGTAATGATCTTCATAACCCTCTAATTCACCATCAAAGGCCTTTTATTCTAGGACCTCCTCCCCAGACTAAATCTCTATCTTCTGACATTAAGGCTCTGTTACTGAGAAGGTTTTCCTGATGCTAACCCCTTCTCTTTCCTCTTCATATGTTCTAATGACTCTATCCGGTTAGTATCTCCAGGACGCAAGGCAAATTCTTAAGCCCCTTTTAGAACCTATCACTCTCTTTCCACTCTACCTAACCCTCCCCAACTTTCTCCCAAGTTCACCCAAGCAAACTTGATCTCTGCTCTTATTCACTGAGGCACCAGTAGCTACGGGTGCAGGGAGCAAAAAGAACACAGCCTTTGGAGTCACAAGATCCGGGCTCAGCTCCCAACTCTGCCATGAATAGTCTGTGAACTTCAGCAAGGTCACTGAGGCCTTTGAGCCTCTGTTTCTTTGTCTCTAAAATGAGAACATTGACATTGACCCCACAGGCTTGATGGAAGCTTAAGTGATGTGATTTATTACTGAGAGCCTAGGGAAGGGAAATGCATTTGACTGTTCTCAACGTGGAGGGCAATCTGCAGATAGGCTTCTGATACAGAATTAGCTCCTTTTTTATATTGATACCCCCCAGCTTTATTGAGACATAATTGACTTGTAACACGGTATAAGTTTAAGGTGTCCAACGAGATGATTTGATATACGTATATATTGCAAAGTGATTACCACAATAAGGGTAGTTGACACATCCATCACTCACACAGTTACCATTTATGTGTGTGTAGTGAAAACTTTTAAGTCTTTGCAACTTTGAAGTATGCAATACAGCATTGTTAACTCTAATCCCCGCACTGTACATTAGATCCATACAAACTTACAGTTATAAGTTCTTTTACTTTAAAAAAAGGACCATTCAAATGCCTTCAAATGCCTTCTCTTCGGAAATGATCATCTTTCAGGCAGATGCTCATCGTCCCTTAAACTCTGAAAGTGTAAATCAATTCAATCTCAGACCCATCTGCTTGCAATCAATGTATCATTTTTCTCCTCCTCCTCCTCCTTTTTCCTGTACAATGTGTTTCTCTTTTCTAATGAAGGTTCCCTCCTGATATTAGCTGTTCAGAGCCCAAGAATACAACACTTGGAATGAGATTCTGTGAATACGTGCTGGGAAATGTGGGCCCAATGTCAAGAATGAGCGCCTCCAGCTCAGTCTAGACTGTAGACTGAGGCTCCAAGGGGAAGCGGTGGTAGAGATGCTGCCTGAGTCATTAAGCACTTGGGCTGGGACCCAGGCTTGGAGCAAGCAGCTCGTGCGTTGTCGGCAGTGCTCTCCAGCTGGCAGAGCCCGCCGTGAGATGACTCTACCAAGGCCGGCTTCTGTCTCCCGTTTCTTTGAATTTTTCACTTGTGTGACATTGCAGGAAGCTGTGTTTTTTCTCTGTGTAGCTCCCCTGGAAGATTTAGACGAGAGAGGGGGAAGCCATTCCTTGCCAGATTCTTCACCTCACCTGCCTAGTCTTTCAGTTCTAAGTTTACAGGGAAACTTAGCAAAGAGGGAGCACACGCCTCCACCCTCCTGCTAGAAGTGTGATACCTGCGGAGTTCACTGAACCCATCCTGGCTCCATTGTGTGTCTTGGGGAGAAAGCCTGTGTAATTTCTTTTCAACATGAGGGTGGTAGGTCAGGAAGACAGACTTAGTTACAGTGTCTGCCACCTTAGCCTAGAGACCAGACTTCCCTGAGGAAATACATAATGTTGCATTTAACTGAATCCAAGATGCCATTAGGTAAGCCCTTCTAAGAAAGAAAAAAAAAAAAAATACTGCCAATTAGACTGACACACTATTGACAATGAAATACATTCTGCAATCAGAGATGTTAAAGTGTTAAAAAGGAAAAAAAGTGTCTTAGAACAAATGAAATGTAGCACCTATCTCAAAAGGGTTCCTGGGAAGATTAATTAAGATCATGCATCTGCAAGTGTTTTGAAAACTGTCAAGTACCATAGATACACTGTTATATTTAACAGAGGCAGCCCGCTGCCATGGAGAAAGCCTGGGCTTTGAGGTCAGCCAGCCTGATTCAAATTCCAGCGATACCACTTCCTGGCTGTGTAATCTCTGACAATTTCTCTTACCTTTGTGGGTCTCAGTTTTCTTCTCCATAGAAATGGAAATAGTGATTCCGGCTCCGCTTCTCCTACAAGTGTAACATCACAAGTGTATACAGGACATGTTTATACTGAAATTTTTTTATTTATCTGAAATTCAAATTTAACTGGGTATCCCGTACTTTTATTTGCTAAATCTGGCAACCCTAGGGAAACTACAGGGATCAACAAATGTAAGGTGTAGGGCACTCTGGGTCAGAGGAATAAGACATGGGAATTTTCAAAGGGTCATATTAAAGGTGAATGAATGATGGTCTGAGGCTAGGGACTCTCACGAGGTTCTCATGGGGGGCTAGAGACAGCATTGGGAGGGTGGGTCTGAGAGACTGTGTGTGTGATGGGTGGCAGGGTGTCTGGGAGACAGCAGAGGCAAATAGACACTGTCTCTGAAGGCTGAAGGCTTGGGTGGAAAGAGCATACAGATGGTTCTCAGATGGTATCTTATGAAAAGCCAGGAACAAGTCACCAAATAAATGTCTTTTTAAAAAAAGAAGTGAAGTTGACTGATTAATAGCTGCAGGAAGAGAACCCAAGAGCTGCATTGAGTAAGAACATGTTCCAATGTTTTTCAATAAATGAAGGAAAAGCTGTAAATTATTCATTTGTTATTTTTGTAAGATTTTCAAATCTATGATTTTTTTTTTCCTGTTTTGTCTCCAGTTTTTGCATCCACAAAACTGTTTCTCCGCCTTCGTAAGTAACTTCTTTTTGCAAATGGAGTCTCAAACCACACCAAAATTGCAAATGTAAGGTTTGTTTCTCCCCTCTCGGGTCCCACTGGAGAGAATCCCAGGTCAGCTCTGGGCTTAATACTACTCCCTTGTTACGAGGAGAAGGCAGAGTTTGTGTGGTATTTGGTTTGTTTTGACTTTAGAAGTTGCTAAATTCAGGTCTTTGATATTTGACCGTGTTTCTGAGCTATGGAAATAAACTTGGAGTTCAGTCAGTAAGAAATGAATGGCATTTGTGTTTTCTCAGAACACACGCAGACCTGTGAATTAGGTAGACTGGGGTTATGACTCCTGGTTTACCAGCCAGGAGACGGAGTCCCAGGGCTGTAAAGCAGTAGCCCAGGCTCTTGCACTGGGTTGACGAGAGCTGAACGCGAGCCCTGGTCCCCTCCTTCTCCACTAGCTGTCTTGTCACTTCAGTTAAACCATAGGTGTCTCCATTGCCTCATCTAGGAAACACAAGGAATATCGATTATTTGCAGGAGTATTTGTGAGGATCATATGAAATAATACGTATGAAAGTGTATTGTAAACTGCAAAACGGTATATCAGTATTAACAATTCTTATATATTTAGTTTATTGGCAGAACTGGAAGAATCTCAGTCTCAGTCTTCTTAGATGGAATCTTCATTTCTATTTTCATTCCTACACACCCTCACGTAGGTAAGAAGAACCAATTTTCCAATCTTAATTCTCTCTCTTATAATAGGAATCTCCAGCCCTTTCTCTGGAGGCAGGAAAAGCTAACCTTGACTTTGGGATGCCCTCTTACAAGGCAGGGTCAGTGGAACAAGTCTCTGGTAACTGACAGAGGCTAGTGTATGTCATAAAGAGAAGCAACAAAGATAAAGAGCTTCAATGAAACTTTGAATTTTTCATTGTTTTCTGTATATTGTGGAGGAGGGTTGCTCATAAAAAGAAAACTATTTTTTGTTTGTTTTTTTGTCTGAGAAAGTCTTTATTTCTCCTTCACTTTTTTTTTTAATCATTGTTATTTTTTTTTTAATTGGGGTATAGTTTTTTTACAATGTTGTGTTAGTTTCTACTGTACAGCAAAGTGGAGTTCCCTGTGCTATACAACAGGTTCTTATTAGTTATCTATTTTATACATACTAGTGTATATATGTCAATCCCAATCTCCCAGTTCATCCCACCCCTCCCCCGCTTTCCTCCCTTGGTGTCCATACGTTTGTTCTCTACATCTGCATCTCTATGAGAAAACTATTAAGAGCAAGAAATATTCAAAATCTTTCTCAGCAAAATATAAGTTTTGTTCAGAAACAAAAGAGTGTTTTGGCAATATGAGAGTTTTCTGTCAATTAACAGGACCAATTTCCAAAAGCTACATGTGGAAAACAATATTGTCACTTAATAATCAAACAGGCATAGTTTTCTAGAATCTGTATTATTAAAAATATGATCTAGATATGGACATTTAGAGCCAGAAGAAATCTTAGTAATCACATAAACCTATTCTTGTATTTTGCAGATTTTGAAAATGAAGTCTAAATAAGAAGGGATTTTCACAGAGCCACACAGCAAATAAGGACAGAGCCAGAAACAGAATCTAGATTTCCTGGCTCTCAGGATCATTAATCTTTATGTGCACCAAGCTCTTTTTGCCTTTTTGTAGACTTTGCATGCATTCTCCTACCTGGAAAATAGAGAGGTTGCTCCTTATTTTCATCACTTGTCCGTATAACAATAATGCAATATTAATGCACCCAGCATTACCACTGTCGATGTCAAAATCTTCTAGAAGTGTGACTCCTTTGCAGTGCCTTTCTCAATGAAACTGTACTAATTTACAATGATTCTCATGGTTCCCATCTTCTTATTGAGACAGAAAGGAAATAATTCCCTCTGAAGAGATGATTATAGCTGGTCCTTTCTATAGCTCTAAATGGATCATTTGGTCCTGAGCAGGGCCATTCTTCCTCAACACTCTCCGGCTCTCTGAGTAGCATGGTGCTCTCATTTGAATGACATCTTCAAAAGATGCTGGCTATATGTATTTTTCATACATAGGCTTAAAAAAGAACCATCCAGGATTGTAGAGATTGGGTAGAAGGATTATTTGCTGGCTTGAAAAAAATTTTTTAATTAAAAACATAACTACATGAATGTCTTATAGACAAAAGTGTCTGTGAAAAACTAAACTCAGATCTCAGTGGTAGGAAAAAGTTTGTTAGCCCCTGGCAACTAGATTCTAATATTAGACAATGAGAATTATGCACCCACTCTTCCTTTTTTTTGGAAGGACACTAGAAACTCAAAGCTAAGATTTCTTCTTAATGTGTGTGTCTTCTCCTAGCTAGGGCATCTAGAAATAGTGTTACGATCACCCCCTTTTACCTTTTACCTTGAGCTCAAGAGTTTGAGTTTCATCTTTCTTGTGCATACTTTAATTTCAGTTGCCTAGAATCATCTTTGCAATTAGTCAATATTAAAGAAAATACAATAAGTGGAATAAAGCAATAGGTTATCAAAGAATATATCTGCATCAACTTAAGAAAGGAAGGATATAATAGACTATGCTACCTTAGCCTTGGTCTTCCCACCTGCACATTCTCATCCGTTCTTTCTATAAATTAATCTGTCATTCTCTTTGATGCTGGTGGAACTGTCAATCATAGTTCCCAACCCTCTCCTCCGGGGTTGGCACCTGAGCATCTGTTGAGCAGCAAGTGTATCCTTATGCCCTTGGCTCCACTGATTTGTTGGACCCAAACAGAACCAATAATATTCTTCCTTGAGATGACTATGTGGATATAAAGAGAGGAAATGTTTCTTTCTGCTGGAAGGTTACAGATCGGGGGCTTCCAACAGCCATATCATCTGCTATTTGGAGGTAACTTATGACTAGTAAAGCCAAGCAGAGATAAGCTAAGTGGAAAGATAAGGAAAGAAAGGAAGAGAGAGCAAAATCTGATGTTCTTATTCAAGTTCTTAGATCTGAACTGATCTGAAGCCAAACAAGAGGGGGCTAGCCCTTCCAATGTTTGAGCTTCCCGACCTGGCTGAACCTCAAATTTGATGTATCCAAAGATTTCCAATACATTCCATTGTTTCTGTTCTCGAGATACTCTGAGTTGAGTTTTTGCACTGGCAGCTGAAGATTTTCTGAATAAGAGAAGGAGGCAGCATGAATCAGCTTAGTGGATGAATCAAAGGAATCCTGTCTTCAAGTGAAATCTTACACGAAGTCCCAGTGTAGAAAGAGACAGAATGGCATCTCTATAGTTGATGCGGGGATGGGGAGGAGGAGAGGTGTGGCCCCCAGCGTGATCCTCTGTGCAGCCTTAATTAAACCTTGAGCCATCTCTGTGGCACCTGAGTGCTCCAAGTAACCAATTTTAAAACTACCTGTGTAGTACAGACTCCAGAGCTCACTAGATTATAAAGTCAGTGACGACGGGGATGGGATCTGTATTACTCTCTTCCACGTCTCCGCGTTTAGCACAATAAATGGGGAGTAAGTACACAAATATTTTCCATGTAGAATAGTTTTTACGTAGAATGAATGATGTAATTATTTTCTATTTGTGCCTCCTTAACTAACTGCTATAATCCTCTTCTTTTTTTTTAACAGAAGAAAAAAACAAGTTTTAATTTCATATTTAAGGAGGTCTCATAGATATGAGACCTAAGAAGCGACCAAAGCAGGCAGCTTTCATACCTTTTAGACAAAGAGACAATGCATTTATGAGAATTGAGAATCTAAGCAGTTTGTTTATAGAGCTTTCTTGACCCTGAATTCCCTACCTCTGGTCATGAGGATGTTTCTCTACTTCTTAATGCAGGGAGGGTACCTTTCACATGGGAGATTTATATAATCCCCTTCCTAAATATGAATTTCTTCCAGAGCTGCTGAGAGGTTTAATTGGAACACAATATGTAGAGTATTTAACATGATTCTTCTTCCACCGATTCCCTCCAAAACTCTTTAAAAGTCTGTTGCATTTAGTAGAATACATGCCAGACGTGGAATCAGGAGCCCTGTATTTTAGGTCCATTACGATGTGATTTCATGCAAGCCCTTCTCCCTTTGGGGCTTTCATTTTCCCATCAGTCAAATGAGAGGGCTGAGCTAGCTGAGCCTCAACTCTCTTCCAAGTCTCCCCTTCCACGGCTGAGTGTAGAGGAGGATATTGATGACTCACTTAGCAGAGTAAACAAGCTCTCACAACGTGCAGTCTGCTAAAGTAATGAGCAATGTGCGGAACTCTTTCTAAACAGAAAACAATTTTCACACCAGACAGAGTCCAAAACATCTGAGGGTTAAATGAGGGGAACTATAATACTAAGCAGATGAATCCTCTAAAATAATATTGCAACACCTCCTGGCGTTCCCACCCCTGTTTCCATAGGATGTCTCCTGAGTGATTTAGCTGCCATGCCTCAGGACACCTGAGGTCACCTCCAGCCCTGACCCTGCCCCACCCAGCCCAGCACGCCCTCTGCACTGAGTTGCAGAGAGGAGCACACGGGCTCCCTTCCAAAGGTGTCCCAGGGAGCCCATGGGTGGACTCATTCACTGCCAGTTGGTTATCACACTTCTTTTCTCTCTCCTCTAAGCAAAGGTTGATCCCGAGGTTCCTAGGGTTCACAGGAAGCAAATTAAGATAGACTGAAACTGGCCGTCTGATAATAAGAAGGCATTATTGCATCTTTCACATGTACTATGCCTGTGACTATCACGGTAGACGTAGGAAGTAGGTAATGTCATCCCCAAATTACAGATGAAGAAACTGAAACACAGAAAAGTTAAGAAACTTGCCCAGTATTACTCTGCTTCAAAGAGGTGGAACCAGAATTTGGACCCAGAGTTTCTTACTCCATTTCTGTGTTTCAACCCCTACTATGTCTAGTAGGGGTTTTCCTTTAGTAAAACGAAGCTATGTTTTCCTTTAGTAAATGTGAGAAAATAAGCTTTTTGAAAAACAGGATGAAACTGTTTTCTCCAACTGGTACGGTACTGACAGTGTAAACTATGAGTATTGGTGAAAGCAGGTCATTTATTGGGTGAGACCTGGGATCCAGAAGGAAAAAGGCCCAAGTGCATGAAGTTCTGTTTAACTCTCTGAGAAGATGGCCTGGGATGGGATTGCTGTAAACACTCCTGCATTGATTCAGCCTAATCTGGGCTGTCCTCCTGGGTTCTTCGCCAACATGAGCATCGCAAAACTAGAGGCAGAGGCCCAGCTTTCAGCAAAGCCAGTGGCAAGAGTCATTCATAACCCCATCTGGCAGAAATTTTAATCCTAGGAAATCAATCAAAGCTAGCATCTAGAGGCTTCTTTCCCGAGTCTTCCTAGACGGCCTCAGTCCCCATGGAACTCCCTCCTTTTATTATATCAATAGGTTGTGCCACCATTTCGATGTCCAGCACACACTCCTTGGGACTTTTAGGGAATGGAAACGTAACTAGGCAAAATCTGTATCTATGTCTGTGACAAAATTGATCCAGAAAACATTGCTTACATCACTGTATGCTCTTTCTAATGTGTGAAAAAATGTTTTCAGAGTTTGATGGCAGGAAAAGTGTGTTTTTGCTAATTAATACATTTTATTTACTCAGACATGGTGCATTTCATAACCAATTGTGCTTAGCTTTGGACAGTAGCAGTCAGAAATATACCAGAGTATATTTCTATATATGTCTATATACAGTGTATATATATGCATATATATATATATATATATATATTTTTTTTTTTTGGCTGCATTTGGTCTTCGTTGCTGCACAGGCTTTCTCTAGTTGCGGCTAGCGGGGGCTGCTCTTCGTCCCAGTGGACGGGCGTCTCATTGCAGTGGCTTCTCTTGTTGCGGAGCACGGGCTCTAGGCCCGCAGGCTTCAGTAGTTGTGGCATGTGGGCTCAGTAGTTGTGGCTCACGGGCTTAGATGCTCATGGCATGTGGGATCTTCCTGGACCAGGGCTCGAACCCGTGCCCCCTGCATTAGCAGGCGGATTCTTAACCACTGCGCCGCCAGGGAAGCCCCAATATATGCATATATTATAGTATATACTGATGGGCCTTCTGATGACTCTACCTTTTTTGCCTCACATATTCTTACTCATCCTTCATGACTCAGACTGGCCATATTCTTCCTCAGTGAGTCCTTCTTTACCGCCTCCTGAGGCTGGATTAAGTGGTCTTACAACTCCTCAAGTTTACCTCTATCCCAGCGGTGCTCACGGGGCATTGCAACGGCCCAGTCTTGTCAGCTACCCCATTATGCCCTGAGTCCGTTCTGGGTGGGAATTATCTGTCCTTCAAGTCTGTGTTTCCTGTACAAACAGGATGCAGAATAAGTTATCAGGAGTATTTGCCGATTTAACATCTGATTGAGTAAATACACCAAGGAAGGAAGGGAGAGAGAGAAAGGATAAGAGGGATTGGGAAAAGAAGATAAAAGGACAGACTAAATTGACATTCAGTGCTAAAGATGAACACCCTAGGTTTTTACTAAAAAAAGTTAAAAAGTTATTTACTTTTTCCTCCTTTATCCTTTTGTTCTTTGGTTTCTGTCCTTAAAGTGTATATAATTATTTCATCAAGAAAGAAGTAAAGTGGCATAAGTAAGTTTATAACTATGTATAAGATCTCTGTGGAATGACCTAGCTGTAATAATACCAGTACAACTGACAACTTTGCAAACCCCGGGACTCCTCACAGCACCGGAATCACATACATGTGAACTGCTGGCGCATCTGTACGGTGGGAGGTAAGTGGGCCACTGGGAAACTGAGTCAGAAGCCTTCATGGATCTGAACTGCCAAAGTCTTTCTTATATGAGAGATGTAACTTCCAGGCCCTTCTTCCTGGGAAAGGCATTTGTAAGCCCGTGGGAATGTTGATGCCTTTGAGAGGGTCCCTCAGGACAATTTGCAACAAAGCAGCTCAAACTAAAGGCAAGGCCGCCCGGCGTCAGCCTGGCCCTCCCCCTGCCCTTGGTGTCTGCAGTTCCCACCCCAACTCTCACCAGGCTAACTCTGTCCACAGGGCGTTGTCGGAATCAGCAACATAGCTGTCAATATTCCCATTTTATAAATCACACTTGGGCTCGGAGTCTAAATGATTTGGCCAAATTCTCATATAGGTAGAGTAGCAGCGTTGGAATTTGAGCCATGATTTTCTCCTTTATCATTCATCACACTGCCTTTTAATTGCCCAGGGCCACTGAAATCTTTATGGGAGTCAATGGTAGGGGTCATTGAGTCCAGTGGTCTGCCCTGGTGATCTGGTGGGTGAAGTGTCCCCCGGGGAATGTCAGAATCACATTTGGACTGGATGATATACGTGTGGCTTAAAAAAAAACACATTTAATAACATAGTAAGTTTATATTTAGAAAATGAGAGCTGTGCCTTCTAAAAAATATACTAACAACAGAAAATAAAGTTTGACAAAAATCAGCCTCCTCATCATGAGAATAAGCTGAAGATAAACACTTGGGGAAAATATCAGAAAATCCAGCTCCATGGGTGGGGTGCAGAAATCGCCAAACTTACCCCAAAAAGCACGGACCGTCCTTTAAAAGGTTTATCTACCAGGAGTAGCCTCATATGGACATTGAACTTCCCGAGGCCATTTCTCTAAGCATCTTCATAGATTTCATACTGAAACTGGTGAACATTGTCAAAATAATGTAAAAGAATTTACCTCACATTGAGATGGCTTCTAAATTACTCTTCAGAATACCATCCCTGGCAAAATGATACCAAGCTGCATCGCCTTTGTGAAGATCCAGCAGTCTGTTAAACCTCTTATTCATTCTTTCTGCAAATATTTGTTGATGGCCAGTCACTTCCCAGATTCTATATGAAGGTTCAAGAATACCTGTAATAAAGAAGTGTTTAATAATATGGTATAATATTTAATAGCATGTAATAATATGTAATAAAGAAGCAGTACCTGCTCAGGAGACCTGTATTCTAGATTTCAGTCCCTTAAATGTCATAAAGAGTTTAAACATTCAATCAGATAGTGTCTGTAGGACTTTGCCCACCACCCCAGCTGCCAGCCGGATTCAATATATTAAAAAACTACAAAGCCTCCTATGCAATAAAGAAAATGGTTGGTAATTTGTAGAAAGGATGATTTCTCGAGCTCACCAGTTGTTTCTTCCTGTTCTCCTCCCTTACTATCCTCCCTGCCTTGATATAATCATCTTGGCTGTGAGATTCACACCAGACTCCTGTGCTCTGAATCACCGTGTGAGACACGTCTCTCTGGTTTGGCCCTGAGGACATCTCTGGGCCATCTTCATTCATTCAACACACATTTGATGAATATTGACTCTGTGCTTGGACCCATGTGGGCCACTGGGAGTACAGAGACACATTAGACAGAACCCTGCCCTCGAGGAGACCACAGTCCAGATGTGGAGCAGGGCCCATGGGCAGGGTGGCTGCTCAAGCACGCACAGCTTTGTGGAAGAGGTGACCCCAGAGCTGTGTCTTGAAGGATGACGTTGTGCGAACAGCTATGATGTTTCTATCCCTCCCTGACCTTCAGTGTCCTTCCTCACCCATAGAAATGAGGAGCCAAACTAGATGATTCTTAAGTTTCTTTGCCAACCAAGTAGCAATATGTAAAGATAGAACCCGTATGCTGGAAGGTATGTAAAAGACTTAAGATGAGGGTTATTTTTTACAATTAATAAGGAGCTTATATTTTAAACATGCCTTTAAGGCATTACATTTTCAGAGCCAGTGGGATTCCCAGTTCTCTGATCATTAAGAAGAAATAAATTCTGACTTCCAAATGAAGTACACATCCTCCCTGGAACATCCCACCCACAGGACGGAGAAACAATGGGTTACCTCTTTAGGCCAGGTTTCCTCCTCTGGGAAGGAAGTGGAGATCTATGGGGCCTGGCAGGTTCTGAAGCTCCAGATCCCCTTCCACCCTGGCTTTGGAGGCAGAGGCTTGGGGCTCTAGAGGAATCTAGAAAGGTGGCCTGGGAGGATTTCCTGGGGTGGCGGGGGGTGCCTAGAAAGGGTGCCAGAGGAGATCCACCCACCTCATGAGTATTGCTGATACTCAACCTCTCACCCCCCGCACTACTGCTCCCGTGGTGCCCTGGGAAGCAGAGGTGGGAGACGAAGAGCTTTGCTCTGTGAGGCCAGCTTTGGGACACTGATTAACATCCTTGCCCAGGAAGGACAGTGGCATTGCACTGCAGTTCAAAGGGACAACGGAAAGTTGAGGGCAGTTAACAAACCATTTAAAACTGAGTGTGGGGGCTTCCCTGGTGGCGCAGCGGTTGAGAGTCTGCCTGCCGGTGCAGGGGACGCGGGTTCGAGCCCTGGTCTGGGAGGATCCCGCGTGCCGCGGAGCAACTGGGCCCGTGAGCCACAACTGCTGAGCCTGCGCGTCTGGAGCCTGTGCTCCGCAACAAGAGAGGCCGCGATAGTGAGAGGCCCGCGCACCGCGATGAAGAGTGGCCCCCGCTTGCCGCAACTAGAGAAAGCCCTCGCACAGAAACGAAGACCCAACACAGCCATAAATAAAATATAAAAATAAATAAATAAATTTAAAATATGGAAAAAAAAAAAAAGATGACTGCACTGGGAGCTGAGAGACTTCATCTTTAAAAAAAAAAAAAAAAAAAAAAAAAAAAAAAAAAAAAAAAATAAAACTGAGTGTGAAGACCAGAGGGCCTCTTTGGTGGCTTACAAAGAAGATCTTATTTGGTTTTAGTGGGAGAACAGAAAATGCTCAAACTCAGGGTGTAATACTTAGTGTAGAGCTTCAAAGGCAATTGAATATGCAGCCAAGACAGCTCTGTTATACCAAGGTCAAGGCCCTGGTTGGGAAAATCTGGATCCCTGATATATCTTAGTGGATTCCCCCAAAGATTTTGGCTCCCCAGAATCCTGATGTCTCACAGTTTGAGAGCAAGCTCTCCTGTTAAAAGCCAGCACCCCTCCTGTGTGGGAGACACTGCACGACAAGAGTCCCCTTTCAGATACCAAGTCAATAATTTGTGTTAGGTAGCTGCATGACCCAGCTACATAACCCATATAAGTATGTACTATAATGATTTCCTAGACATTTCAAGGACCTTTGGTCACATGGCAGGATTAACAGAGAAATCCAGAAACCCAAAATATCATCATGGCTCCACATAGCATCTGATAAGGGAGAAATGGCGCTACATTCCAAAATAGCTCCAATAATCAGGCAGCTTGTATTGGTGGGAATGCGTATTTGCAGTCCCGGATTTTAAAGATTCTTGGTCAAGGGGATTAGAACCTAAAGGTACATCGGGAGACCATATGGACTTGGGAACACTCTTCTTGGGTATAAGGTTTACTATCTGTTGTTGGCAGAATAGTGACCCCCAAGCCCAAGATGTCCAAGTCCTAATCCCTAGAATTTGTGAATATGTCAGTTGACATGGCAAAAGGGAATTAAGCCTGCAGATGGAATTAGAATGGTTAATCAGGCGACCTTGAAATATGGTGATTATCGTGGATTATCCAAATGGGTTCAGTGTAATTACAGAGGTCCTTAAAAGTAGAAGAGGGAGACAAGAAAGGGTCAGAGAAAAGGCTGTGATCATGGAAGCAGAGAAACCATGTGATGCTGGCCGAGGGGAGCTGCTACCTGAGGAGTGCAGTTGGGCTCTAAAAGCTGGAAAAGGCAAGGAAATGGATTCTCCCCAGACTCCGGAGAAGAAAGGAACACTGCTCGTTTGGTTTTAATCTAGTGAGACCTGTGTTTGACATCTTACCCACAGAACTATGAGATAATAAATTTGTATTATTTTAGGCCTCTAAATTTATGATAATTTGTTACAGTAGCAATAGAAAACTCTGACACCACTCCAGCAAGAATCCTGGGGATGACACACACATGCTGTTAGGGCACGTCCCAGAAAACTGGAGAAAGCAATTGCCAAAAATGAGCCAAGCTAAATGCCTGAATTAGTAGGGAAACAGCAGAGAAAGGGATTAAAGCCACAGGGAAGACTACACGCTGGAACAGATGTATTATGTGAGGCCAGGAGACCCACCAGAGGATTATGTTTCATGACGGCTCAAAGGCCACCAAGGCCATCAGGAACGTGCTGGTGAGAGACATCACTAAGTTCAGTGGTGGCTCTTTTCAGAGGTCACAACTAAGGAAGAGGGGCTGTCATGGAGATGGCTTGCAGGTAGCAATGGGAGTGATGATACCCCAAAGCAATAAAGGTAATGTGTGGACAGCTAATTGCCAAAAATCAAAAGGCCACAATTACCATGATGTCTGCAGTGCATTAAAAAGGAAATAAGAATGATGATCACGAGACTAATGGCAATAAAATGACTCTAATAAAGTGTTATATGCTTTGTCCAGTTGCAGACAAAGTAAGGAAACTGGAAGTAAGTTTTCAGACTCAAGCCTATTGGCATTTAAGGGAGCTGGTTTCTCAGGAGAAAGGGCCCTCCGGCGGCGGCGAAACAAGTGTATATTATACAGGCAGACCTTGTTTCTTTGCTCTTTGCTTTCTTATGCTTCACAGATACTATGTTTTTTTATAAATTGAATTTTTGTGGCAGCCCTGGGTCGAGCAAGTCTATCAGAGCATTTGCTCACTTCATATCTCTGTGTCACATTTTGGTAATTCTCAAAATATTTCAATATTAAAATTATTATTATATGTGTTATGGTGACTTGTGATCAGTGATCTTTGATATTACTGCTACAACTCACTGAAGGCTCAGATGATCCTTAGCATATTTTAGGAATAAAGTCTTTTTTAATTAAGGTGTATACATTGTTTTTTTGACATAATGCTATTGCACACAATAGACTACAGTATAGTGTAAACATAACTTTTATATGCACTGGGAAACCAAAAAATGTGTGTGACTCAGTTTTTTGTGACATTTGCTTAACTGCAGTGGTCTGGAATGCAACCCATATTATCTCCAAGAAATGCATATAATGATTCCTCTGTCCTTTCCTAAAGGGAACTAGAGCCATTTACTTGGGTGGCTATTGCTGAGGAAACAGCAATATCTAGACATTTCAAAGATCTTTGGACACAGGGTAGGATTGACCCTGATACCCAGAAATCCAAAGTGTCGTGATGGCTCCATATTAGAGTGGAGAAATGGGGGGTGATAATTAGAGCCCGTGACCAATTCATAGTGAGTCCACGGGGTCTGCAGACATACCTGACTATCATTTCCCCATCCACCAAATGTATAATTGAGTTTGACATACTTAGAACATATAATAACACCCACGTTGGGGGTTTTTTTAACTTAATTTAATTTATTTTTTTTATACAGCAGGTTCTTATTACTTATCTATTTTATACACATCAGTGCATATATGTCAATCCCAATCTCCCAGTTCATCCCACCACCACCACCACCCCCTGCCACTTCGCCCCCTTGGTGTCCATATGCTTGTTCTCTACATCTGTGTCTCTATTTCTGCCTTGCAAACCAGTTCATCTGTACCATTTTTCTATATTCCACATACATGCGTTAATATACGATATTTGTTTTTCTCTTTCTGACTTACTTCACTCTGTATGAAAGTCTCTAGGTCCATCCACATCTCTGCAAATGACCAAATTTCGTTCCTTTTTATGGCTGAGTAATATTCCATTGTATATATGGACCACTTCTTCTTTATCCATTCATCTGTCGATGGTCACTTTGGTTGCTACCATGACCTGGCTATTGTAAATAGTGCTGCAATGAACATTGGGGTGCATGTGTCTTTTTCAATTATGGTTTTTTCTGGGTATATGCCCAGTAGTGGGACTGCTGGGTCATATGGTAATTCTATCTTTAGTTTTTTAAGGAACCTCCATACTGTCCTCCATAGTGGCTGTATCAATTTACATTCCCACCAACAGTGCAAGAGGGTTCCTTTTTTTCCACACCCGCTCCAGCATTTGTTGTTTGTAGATTGTCTTATGATGCCCATTCTAACTGGTGTGAGGTGATACCTCATTGTAGTTTTGATTTGCATTTCTCTAATAGTTAGTGACATTGAGCATCTTTTCATGTGCCTCTTGGCCATCTGTATGTCTTCTTTAGAGAAATGTCTATTTAGGTCTTCTGCCCATTTGTGGATTGGGCTTTTTGTTTTTTTAATATTGAGCTGCATGCACTGTTTATATATTTTGGAGATTAATCCTTCGTCTGTTGATTCGTTTCCAAATATTTTCTCCCATTATGACTGTTGTCTTTTCGTCTTGTTAATGGTTTCTTTTGCTGTGCAAAAGCTTTTAAGTTTCATTAGGTCCCAATTGTTTACTTTTGTTTTTATTTCCATCACTCTAGGAGGTGGGTCAAAAAAGATCTTGCGGTGATATATGTCAAAAAGTGTTCTTCCTATGTTTTCCCCTAAGAGTTTTATAGTGTCCGGTCTTACATTTAGGTCTTTAATCCATTTTGAGTTTATTTTTGAGTATGGTGTTTGGGAGTGTTCTAATTTCGTTCTTTTACATGTGGTTGTCCAGTTTTCCCAGCACTTATTGAAGAGACTGCCTTTTCTCCATTGTATATCCTTGCCTCCTTTGTCATAGATTAATTGACCATAGGTGCGTGGGTTTACCTCTGGGCTTTCTATCCTGTTCCATTGATCTATATTTCGGTTTTTGTGCCAGTACCATATTGGCTTGATTACTGTAGCTTTGTAGTATAGTCTGAAGTCAGGGAGTCTGATTCCTCCAGCTCCGTTTTTTTCCCTCAAGACTGCATTGGCAGTTTGGGGTCTTTTGTGTCTCCATACAAATTTTAAGATTTTTTGTTTTGGTTCTTTAAAAAATACCATTGGTAATTTGATAGGGATGGTACTGAATCTGTAGATTGTTTTGGGTAGTAGAGTCATTTTCACAATATTGATTCTTCCAATCCAAGAACATGGTATATCTCTCCATCTGTTGGTATCATCTTTAATTTCTTTCATCAGTGTCTTATAGTTTTCTGCATACAGGTCTTTTGTCTCCCTAGTTAGGTTTATTCCTAGGTATTTTATTCTTTTTGTTGCAATGATAAATGGGAGTGTTTCCTTAATTTCTCTTTCACATTTTTCATCATTATTGTATAGGAATGCAAGAGATTTCTGTGCATTAATTTCATACCCTGCAACTTTACCAGATTCATTGATTAGCTCTAGTAGTTTTCTGGTGGCATTTTTAGGAGTCTCTATGTATAGTATCATGTCATCTGCAAACAGTGACAATTTTCCTTCTTCTTTTCCCATTTGTATTGCTTTTATTTCTTTTTCTTCTCTGATTGCCATGGCTAGGACTTCCAAAACTATGCTGAATAATAGTGGCGAGAGTGGACATCCTTGTCTTGTTCCTGATCTTAGAGGAAGTGCTTTCAGTTTTTCACCATTGAGAATGATGTATGCTGTGGGTTTGTCGTATATGGCCTTTATTATGTTGAGGTAGTTTCCCGCTGTGCCTACTTTCTGGAGAGTTTTTATCATAAATGGGTGTTAAATTTTGTCAAAAGCTTTTTCTGCATCTATTGAGATGATCATATGGTTTTTATTCCTCAATTTCTTAATATGGTGTATCACATTGATTTGCGAATACTGAAGAATCCTTTCATCCCTGGGATAAACCCCACTTGATCATGGTGTACGATCCTTTTAATGTGTTGTTGAATTCTGTTTGCTAGTATTTTGTTGAGGATTTTTGCATCTATATTCATGAGTGATATTGGTCAGTAATTTTTTTGTGTGTGTAGTATCTTTGTCTGGTTTTGGTGTCAGGGTGATGGTGGCCTTGTAGAATGAGTTTGGGAGTGTTCCTTCCTCTGCAATTTTTTGGAAGAGTTTGAGAAGGATGGATGTTAGCCCTTCTCTAAATGTTTGATAGAATTCACCTGTGAAGCTTTTTTGGTCCTGGACTTCTGTTTGTTGGAAGATTTTTAATCACAGTTTCAATTTCATTACTTGTAATAGGTCTGTTGATATTTTCTATTTCTTCCTGGTTCAGTCTTGGAAGGTTATACCTTTCTAAGAATTTGTCCATTTCCTACAGGTTGTCCATTTTATTGGCATAAAGTTGCTTGTAGTAGTCTCTTATGATGCTTTGTACTTCTGCAGTGTCCATTGTAACTTCTCCATTTTCATTTCTATTTTATTGATTTGAGTCCTCTCCCTCTTTTTCTTGATGAGTCTGCCTAAAGGTTTATCAATTTGTTTATCTTCTCAAAGAACCAGCTTTTAGTTTTATTGATCTTTGCTATTGTTTTCTTTGTTTCTATTTCATTTATTTCTGCTCTGATCTTTATGATTTCTTTCCTTCTACTAACTTTGGGTTTTGTTTGTTCTTCTTTCTCTAGTTCCTTTAGGTGTCAGGTTAGATTCTTTATCTGAGATTTTTCTTGTTTCGTGAGGTAGGATTGTATTGCTATAAACTTCCATCTTTGAACTGCTTTTGCTGCATCCCATAGGTTTTGGATCATCGTGTTTTCGTTGTCATCTGTCTCTAGGTATTTTTTGATTTCCTCTTTGATTTCTTCAGTGATCTCTTGGTTATTTAGTAACATGCTGTTTAGCCTCCATGTGTTTGTGTTTTTTATGTTTCTTTCCTTGTAATTGATTTCTAATTTCATAGCGTTGTGATCGGAAAAGATTCTTGATATGATTTCAATTTTCTTGAGTTTACTGAGGCTTGATTTTTGACCCAAGATGTGATCTATCCTGGAGAATGTTCTGTGTGCCCTTGAGAATAAAGTGTAATCTGCAGTTTTCAGATGGAATGTACTATAAACATCAGTTAAATCTATTTGGTCTATTTGTGTCATTTAAAGCTTGTGTTTCCTTATTAATTTTCTGTCTGGATGATCTGTCCATTGGTGCAAGTGAGGTGTTAAAGTCCCCCACTATTATTGTGTTATTGTCGGTTTCCTCTTTTATAGCTGTTAGCATTTGCCTTATGTATCGAGGTGTTCCTATGTTGGGTGCATATATATTTAAAATTGTTATATCTTCTTCTTGGATTGATCCCTTGATCACTGTGTCGTGTCCTTCCTTGTCTCTTGTGACATTCTTTATTTTAAAGCCTATTTTATCTAATATGAGTATTGCTACTCCAGCTTTCTTTTGATTTCCATTTGCTTGGAATATCTTTTTCCATCCCCTCACTTTCAGTTGGTATGTGTCCATAGGTCTGAAGTGGGTCTCTTGTAGACAGCATATATATGGGTCTTCTTTTTGTATCCATTCAGTGAGCCTGTGTCTTTTGGTTGGAGTGTTTAATCCATTCACATTTAAGATAATTATTGATATGTATGTTCCTATGACCATTTTCTTAATTGTTTTGGGTTTGTTTTTGTAGGTCCTTTTCTTCTCTTGTGTTTGCCACTTAGAGAAGTTCCTTTAGCATTTGTTGTAGAACTGGTTTGGTGGTGCTGAATTCTCTTAGCTTTTACTTGTCTGTAAAGCTTTTGAGTTCTCTGTCGAATCTGAATGAGATCCTTGCTGGGTAGAGTAATCTTGGTTGTAGGTTCTTCCCTTTCATCCTTTAAATATATCATGCCACTCCCTTCTGGCTTGTAGAGTTTCTGCTGAGATATCAGCTCTTAACCTTATGGGAGTTCCCCTGTATGTTCTTTGGCATTTGTCCCATGTTGCTTTTAATAATTTTTCTTTCTCTTTAATTTTTGATTACTATCTCAGCATGTTTCTCCTTGGGTTTATCCTGCCTGGGACTCTCTGCACCTCTTGCACTTGGGTGGCTATTTCATTTCCCACATTAGGGAAGTTTTTGACTATAATCTCTTCAAATATTTTCTTGGGTCCTTTCTCTCTCTCTTCTCCTTCTGGGACCCCTATAATATGAATGTTGTTGCATTTAATGTTGTCCCAGAGGTCTCTTAGGCTGTCTTCATTTCTTTTCATTATTTTTTCTTTATCCTGTTCCACAGCAGTGAATTCCACCATTCTATCTTCCAGGTCACTTATCCTTTCTTCTGCCTCAGTTATTCTGATATTGATTCCTTCCAGTGTATTTTTCATATCAGTTTTTGTATTGTTCATCTATGTTTGTTTGTTCTTTAATTCTTCTGGTCTTTGTTAAACATTTCTTGCATCTTCTGGATATTTGCCTCCATTCTTTTTCCGAGGCCCAGGATCATCTTCACTCTCATTATTCTGAATTCTTTTTCTGGAAGGTTGCCTATGTCCACTTTATTTAATTGTTTTTCTGGGGTTTTATCTTGTTCCTTCATCTGGTACATAACCCTCTGCCTTTTCATTTTGTCTGTCTTTCTGTGAATGAGGTTTTCGTTCCATAGGCTGCAGAACTCTAGTTCTTCTTGCTTCTGCCGTCTGCCCTCTCACATTGGGTCTTGACTTATGGGTTAAGAGCCAGCATAGTGAGGAAGTCCAAATGAGTCTTCTGAAACTGGTTACCCACCTACCCCACCCAAGTCTGGAAAGTAAATAACAAAAACATCACATCCTCAGGCAGATGGTGATAATTAGTGCTACCCAAAAGAGTCTAAAGAATGAAGGAGTGATGGTTCCTCTCACATTTCCATTTAATATGGAAGTTTACTTCTTACAGAACCAGAGGGACACTGGAGAACGTCTATAGACCACCACAAGCTCAACCAATCATTAGCCTCAGTCAAAGATGCTTTACCAGATGTGGTATCACTGTGAGAGCAGATTCAAATGGCCTCAGGTACATACTATGTGGCCATTGCTTTGATAAATGCATTGTTTTTTATCCAAATCATGGCACTGACATGAAATGGACAACAAAAAGTATTCACAGTTGGCCCAGAGCCACATTAATGCTACTGCTCTCTTTCACAACATAGTCTGAGGACAGCTGGGCCATCTGGACACCCCCACAGAGCATCACATTCACCCATTACCTGGATAACATTATGCTGATCAGGAAGGCTAGCCTTATTAAGATGACTGTAATTGTAAAGAGCGGGAGATAAACCTTATGAAGATTCAGGGCCTTGCCACATCACCAAAGTTTTCAGAGGTCCAATGGTCAGGAACATCATCTTCAAAGTAAAATATCAATGGCTACATCTTTCATACCAAACTTAGGAGAAGAAAGCACAATGTCTACTAGGTCTCTGTGTAGAGGTAAGGTGTTGACAATTCATCACAGGATGAATGAAGAAAGGCTATGATTATGTCTTGGAGGATCTTGGAGATATATATATATATTCTTTTTCAGATTATTTTCCATTACAGGTTATTACAAGATATTGAATATAGTTCCCTGTGCTATGCAGTAGGTCCTTGTTGTTTATCTATTTTATGCATAGTAGTGTGTATCTGTTAATCCAACCTCTTACTTTATCCCTTCCCACCCCCCCCCCCAAAGTTTCTCTTTGAGGAAGGAAAGATATTCCTTCCCAAGGCTTCTGTCCACATCCAGTTGAATTGTGATTAAGTTCAGGAAAAGGTGAAAACTTCATTTAGCCTCAGTGATACTCTCAACTCCTCTCTAGTCCCTTACCTCTGGGAGCTGCAAGAAAACATTCTCGAATGGGTGGAACAGGGGAGGGGGGGCATTGGTCACAGCTCCCAAATTTTAATATTCAGGTCTCTGAGCTGAAAGGCAGCAGGGTTTCCTCTGACAGCATTGAGTGGCTTTGGAGATTGTGAAACCATGGTTCAAACAGAAGATTCGATGTTAGCTGGATGGCATCCTTCAATTAATATCTTAGAGGCTCACTTTACTCATTTGTAAAACTTCTTGCCTACCTTGAAAGGTTTATCAATAGACTGAATAGGAGGTGTGGGTTCCTATTTCCTCCTTCCCCTCATCTCTCATTTCAAAGTTTGGTTTCCTGTAGTATACACACACCCAGGGACTCAAATGCACAGAAATAACACAGACACAGCAGGGATTGTCCATGGGCTCAGCACGGGGCTCCATCTCCAAAGTTGAGTTACCTGGCTTTTATCTGTTGTTACTGGACAATTATCTGACTTGTATAAATGGGATCATCTAAAGGCATAGATAATGAATAAGAAAACTTTGGCTTAGACATTTGATATGTTGATATATATATAATTCATAATTATTTCTGATGATCATCTGATACCCATTAAATATTGTTCACTGGGTTAGTCACAGAGGAGAATGGACTGAGTCAGGGAAAAAGGCCGCTGGGAAGGACCTAAGATCAAAGTGAGAGGAGATGGGTGAATAACAAATCCCCTGAGGTTTGTAAGGCCCGTCCCACCGACAGAGCCCGTGCACACCTTTATCCTCCAGTTCAGGGTCCATTACTTAGTCTTGGGGTTGCCTCTAGTAATGCCCTTGACTTCTCTGGACCTTGGTTGCTTTATCAAAGCTGCTTTGTCAACTCTTAATCAGGAGTTAGACTTGATCAATAATTTTCAAGCATATCTAGCGGCCGAACCTTTATCTTCCTCCTTATATGTCTACATTTGGACTACACACATGTAAAACTGTAAAAGTGGAGCAGCTTTGGCTGTGGCAGGGGAGAGGTCTCAGTGGGTCCCTGTTACCTCTCCCTGATGGCACTTGATAAATTCTCAACTCCAGGGCCATTCCCCAGTTGTAAGAGCTCTGCCCTATTATGCCCTCAGCTGCTATTACCAACACTCACCATGTCAGCCTGGCTCAGAACTAAGCCCTTGACACGCCCTACCTCTTCTGAATTAATCCTCACAACACCCTTGGTCCTAATAAAAATGTGATGATTTGCCTGGTCACAGCTAATATGAGGGTGAGGATTCAGAGCACGAGTCCTCTACCCTCCCAGCCCCCGCCTTCACTCCCAGGGGCCCAGGCCCCTGGCCCTGACCCAGGACCGGATTAAGTAGCAAAGGGGTGAAGTACCTATCCCCAAAGACATGATCAAATCAAAGATTTCTGCTGGCTAAGCCTTGAGACATTAAGAAAAAGGGAGCTTGCTGATTCTGGGTCCCCACCAAGGTGCAAGCTTTCATATAGAAGCTGGAAGTGTGTGTGCCAGCAACTCCCTCCCCGCAGTAACCACACATGGGAAGGTTTGACAGAACACAATTCAAACAGGCACTCATTAGGCAGCAGGCCCACTTCTGCTTAATCACAGGCAGTGAAAGAGCAAAGAAATTGGATCAGCCTATCTGTGCCCTAGCAAAAGCCACTACTGGCGGGCTTCCGTCCTTGCAAAGGCTGTTTTCTAATGATGCACCCCTTAGAAGGGTTGGAAGGAAATTTAGCAGTATATAGAGCCCCCAGCACAAATTAAACATCAATGAACAGTTGTTTACTGAACGCCCCTCATGAGCCAGGCATGGGGTCAAGTGCTGCTGGGGATACAGAGGTGATGTCACTGGATGATAAGCATTCTGTGAATTTAGAAGATGGGTGCAGTTGATTAGAAATCCTCCGCTTCAGCCATGTCCTCCCAAATGCCACAAACCCACTTCTTTCCAAGGACTTTGATGAGCACCATCCACACCTTGGCACCGAGGGACGTTCACTTGGTCAAGTCTTAGATTCTTTTCTCTCACAGTTCCCTCAGCTTAGAGGACTGCTGTTTCTCTTCTTTCATTACCCAAAGCCATTTCTTTCCGGACTGATTCAGCGGCCACCCCTTCCAGGATACCACCTGACCGATTTAGACAGGTGGGGCACTCATCTATGGGCTGCCATGAACCTGTGTTTACCCACCACTGTCTTTGTCTGTTTCCATGTCTGTTTCCCCAACCTGCATTGAAATGACAGAGGAGGCACGTACTGAACGTTTCAGGATTGAATTGACCCTCTCTGGGCTGGAGGTACGTCTCTTAAATGAGGTGTACGGTAGATGGGATTGCTGACAGAGCCCACCTAGCTCTGATACTCCCTGGATCTCTGACTGAGAGAAGGGATGCTGGGTGGACATTTGTCTCTGGGAGCTGGGTGGGCTCCACCTTGGAGATTTCCAATCAGGTTTGCAGCAGATGCTTTCTCTGGGGAATCATGTGGAATCCTGCATTGAGTCCCAGGTAAGCCTTGCTACTCCAGAGCTATTATTACACTCGCCCTGAGAAACTCTGGGCTTTAAAATCTTAGAAAGAGTAACCGGCTTGGGATTCAATGGACCTGGGGTTCGTTCTTCACTCACCTAAAGGTGGTTTCACATCGGGCAAATTATACAACTTTCTGGGCTGATTTCCTAATCTGTAATAGGAACATAATTCACACCTCTGAAAGTGTGAATTCAGTGAGATATTACATCTAATTTGGCCAGCATATGCCCAAACACGACAGAAGGTAGTTTTGCTTTGTATAAATAGTAATAGTGGTTCCCTCGTAAAAAAGTGGCGACCTAAGAGAACGGATGAGTTCCTGGCTGGTGTGAGGTGGCCTCAAACCCCAAGTAGCAGAAAATCATCATTTGCCAGACCCCAGGAGTTTAGTTAAATACGCACAATTTTATTGATTGAAGAGATTAGGACAAAAACATGAAACCAAATACAGGACAAAGCACCAGAGGCCATAGATTCCCACCATGCATGTCACCAATCTTTCCTCCTACAGGGGACTTAAAAAATAAGGGAGAGGGAAGAAAAATAGGTCCTTCCTGACTCAGCCCCATCTTCAGAATGTAAAAAACCCTCTCTCCTTTTTATCTTCCATTACCAAAATAGAATCAAGAGCAAATCCATGGCCTCCTTGTCTCCCAACAATGAACGGATAAGCCGCCCTCCTGGGAACGTGAGGCTGGGATCCTGCTAAGTAGGAATAAAGCATCCAAGGTCTGAACATACATGCCACATACTATAATGAAGCACAGATTCAAGTAACATTTACATACTAGAGTCCACGTGTCACCTACCCAAAAACATGACCATTTCACAAAACGTATACAGGCAGTAAAATCCAAACAACTGAGGTACTGGAAACACAAATATTGATGCCAAAAGAGTTCTGTATCATACAGCAATAGAAAAGCTATAAAAAAAAAAATTTTGCCACTCGAAATCAAATAAAGCTATCTAGAAAAGCCAAATAAAAGGTTATTTCAGGGACAGAAATACTCAGAGAAAAAAATATATATAAATGTTAACTACAGCATGTAACATGTTACCCAAGTTAACCCGTAATTGAAGTACTGGCTTAATACATCACAATGTGACATTTTCCTTAATAAATAGAAGAGTTCTTGAAAATACAAAGGTGCGTATGGGGATAGAGAGCTTGTTTTATTTATATCATCCTAGCTTTCAGCTTATTTTCCTTCCCGCTTGTCTCGACTGAGGTTTTTTGTCCTAACCAGAGGGCCTTCCAAGCCAAAAAAGATCATACTCCGTAAAGAAAACTCAATAGCTGCCCTGTATTTTATTTGTGTGGGACAACCTGCTTCGTTTCACTAGTTGCCGATAAAACAAAGACAAAATGTTGAGTTGAGATCAGAGTGTTACAAAAGCTTCAGACTCCGAGAGCATCCAGGATGTCACACTAATACTATCAATCATCTCAGCAAAGAGGCATGCCTGTAACGCAGCCCTTGTCATTCACCAAAAAAAAAAAAAAAAAAAAAAAGGAGTTGAATTTCTCTTTTCCTTTCGTCTTCCTTTCTTTAAACTATGATCGCCGTAAGGCATCTGGAAGTTTGACTTCTAATAGCTTCCTGCCATAAACCAATTGACACAAAACAGAATAGTGGGTTAAAGGAGAGATTTTTTTTTTTCCCCCCTTCAGGGAGCAAAGTATTAACATGTCATTTCCTGATCAGGATATTCAATAGTTTATTTAGAAGAAATGAGTTGAAGAACGCAATTAAGAGACACAAAATGGATTTTTATTTTCTTTTAGTTTTAGCACCCAGGTTTCATGTCAGTCTGTGTGCACCGAATTTTTTTTAAATGAACCCCGTGAATTATCAGATAGGTGGTTGGCTTGTTTAAAAAGGAAAAGAAAAAACAAAAAAACAACCCTTGGCCAATGGTACCTTCCCTGAATCATGACAAGAAGTTAAATGCTAACAGTGCGATGCCAAGATGTATGTTTGAGGCAGAGAGTTTTGATTCTATCAGGATCTGCAACTATTTTGGAACAAAATGGAAAGTGGGGTAGGCGGAAGCAGCCTAACTGACAGGGGTAGTCTCCGGGGGGCTCCGTTAGGCAAAAGAAGCTCCAGGGGGCTCCCGCCCATCCGACAGGACCCCGGAGCCCGCCCCCATCCCGCATCTCTGGTCCCCATGCTACATGTTCAGTCAGCTCCTTGACGGTTTTCCTTCTTTGAACCAAGAAGCCTGTGAGTGTCAGTATCTTTCTTGCTACCAAACCAGGCGATACGTGTTCCCTGGAAGAAGTCCTCTCCACTGCCCTCTCTTGCTCCTGGTACCTGCTAAGTCACTGTGGGGCGTGAGCTCAGTTAAAGAAAGGGTCCAAGTTCTCTTCCATGTTGACATCCGGCACCAGCTGATCAGACACTTCCTTAGCACCATATCCTGAATTCGAGACGCTAAAATCTGTAGAAAACCAAGGATGGTCCAGAATTTCCTGCGAGGTCAGCCGCTCTGAGGGCTCCCGCCGCAGGATGCTTCGGATGAGGCACTTGGCCTTGGGCGACAGAGTCTCTGGAATGTTGAACTGGCCACGCCGGATCTTGCTGAAGAGGGAACTGGGCTCAATGTCATGGAAAGGGTACCGCCCAACCAACATGGTGTACAGCATCACTCCCAGGCTCCACACATCAGCTGCTTTGCCCGAGTAGCTGCCATTGGTGTTCAGGATCTCTGGGCTGACGTACGCTGGGCAGCCGTGCTTGTCGGAGAGGGAGTCATCATCTCCCCGCAGAATGTAGGCATCTTCCAGGCTTTCCAGCTTGACCCGAGTCCTGCAAGAAAGGAAGGAAAACATGAGCTCATAAGGGTGCTCTGAGACCCACGGATCCCATCATTACATCTAATGTTTGCGATGACTCTTCATTCATTCATTGGCCCAGCCAAACATTACCTACTGAGCACCTTCTAGGTGCCAGACCCTATTCCGGGGCTGGGGACCCAGGAGGCAAAGACTTTGCATGAAACTTATGATCTACTGGGGGAGTGTAACCTTCAGCAAGTAAACAAGCCACAAACAGCACTATTATCGCCCCATCTTAGTGACGAGGAAGCAAAAGATTAAGTCATCCTCTCAAAGTCACACCTGGATCCTGATGGGGAGACACCAGATTGGAACTCAGATCCAACCAGCTGGGAAGCTCACAGAAGCTCTGTCCACGACTTCTGGCAAACTTGTGGCGAACACGATACAACACAGGAGCAGGACTTTTCACTCAACGGCATTTTGGCTTCGCAACAGCCCTTTACTTAGACGTAAAGGATTTTATTACCCCATTTTACAGAAAAGAACATGGAAGCTCAGAGAGTGTGAGTAACTTGCCCAGAGCCTTCTAGTTGGGAAATAGAGAAAACTTGACCTCACATATTCCTAAGCCAACCTGGACGCTCCTTGCACTGCACCAAGCTGCCTCTCTTAGGACACAGGCAGAGCCAGGGAACATTCAATCAGGAGTGCATCCCATTACCTAGTCCTTCCAAAGCCAACATCCTCATCTTCTTTCCAAGATTTCCTGCTGAAGTTGCCTCCTGTCCCGCCCATCACACTCCTAGGGTCTGGTCCTTGACCTGGTACATATGTGACTCAGGTTACCTAGACAGTCCACTTGCACCAGCACATATGTGCTTCTGTCTCACATGGGTACATGGGTGTGTGTGTGAATCTTTCCCCCACCAGTTAAGGACCACTGAGCTCGCTGATCGATGCAGGACTCTCCTGGGTACGATGGGGAAGAACAGAGGTGGAGAAATCCTGCATTAAACTCTGAGTCCCTGGAACCTACCACTCACCTTTATGCAGAAGGGCTTGATATCATCACCAAGTACAAAATAAGTATGTGTTCAGTGCCCCCAAGCTCCTAGCCTAGCATCCCTTCCTTAGCCCAGGGGCCTCCCAAGAATTCCTGTGTCCCTGCCCTGCTGTTCTCTGAGTGGAAAGTTAGGCATTATTAACCTTTCAGTGCTTAAAACTGACACCCTCCTCTCACTCTCCTGGCCAGAACACCTCCACTGCCAAGTCCCCATAGTTCTCAGGCCCTGTAAACTCAGTTAATCCCATTCCATCACACTGATGATGGGCTGCCACGAAGGGGACATGGGACGGGGAAGAGGGCCTAGAGTTAGGGGTTGGGACCACATGGATAGTGCCAACGAGGTCCTACAAGGTCAGTATCATTCCTATCAGTTGGTTCCTTCATCTCAAAAGGGCCCATCAAAGCATCTACCCTGCTGCCCTGAGGAGTCAGGAGGCTCAAATGAGCAGAGAATAGGAAACTGCTCGGAGAAACCACAATAAGGCTTTATTCCTAAATCAGAGCCCGTGACTCAGGTCCATCCACTGCTACTTCCCTTTCTTTCTCCAACTGCAGGTCTTAGCCTTTCCAGGCAGTCACCACAGCTCCCCTAAGAGCCACTGAAGGGAGGCGAGGCTCAAGTTATTCCAAGGAGAACTGCTGGGCGCTCTCTAGAGCAAAAGGTCTGATGAAACCCTGGGCTGATTCTAAGATCCTATAATTGGATTACAAGAGTTTCCAAGACCAAAGGGTGACTACTTCCTGGTCCTAATTTCCATCAATGAGCAAGAAATAGTTGTGGTCACTGGAAAAGGTGCTGGGCTAGGAGGTAGGAGAGCAGATTCCAGGCCAGACTACATCTCTTATCTGCTGTGTGGCTGTGGGTGAGTCACTAGACCTCTCTGTTCTCAGCCTTAAAGCAGAGTGCTGAACAAGGCAGTCTTTTTTTTTTTTTAATTTTATTTTTTTTTATTGTGGTACAATATACATAAGATACAATTTACCATTTTAACCATTTTTAAGTGTACAGCTCAGTAGCATTAACTACATGCACACAGTTGTGCATCCATCTGGACAAGACAGTCTTAAAGTCTCTGCCAGTTTTAACATTCTGGGCTTCTGTCATATATAGCAACACATCTTCTTTATCTGCTCACCCATATTCTATTATAATCTGTAGTGCACATGCCCTTCTCCTCCCCCTTTAGTAATGATCTGTAAAAATAGGAAGGGCCTAGATGTGCTAATCTGGAATTGAGCGGATTAAAAACAAATCTCTTCTTCCTTTTCCTTTTTCTAATCTAAGGTGGCAGGTGGGGCTGGCTCACACCAGCCTCACCAGATGTTCAGAAATTGGAGGTGAGTCGGTGAAACCCACGGGGCAGAGGGGAAGGGCCGCAAACCACAGGCCCCAGTGGGTTCTCTCTACAGCTTCCCCTGCCCCCCCTCACCAGCAGCAGCTCCTGCCCTGCTTCGGGACCAGCCAGGCTCCTCACCTCCAGGTTCACCGTGTTGGCAGCAGAGCAGCTATGGGAAGAATTACTGCAGTGCAAATAACAATAATAAGCCCTCGCATCTGTGTGGCGAGGGGCTATCGTCCGGTGGAATGAGACTTGGAACCAGAGGATTCGGGTTTGGAGCCGGGTGTCTCTGCCGAAACCCTCCGCCGCCGTCTCAGCTCGTCCAGGCGGGGGCGACCATCTTCACCCACACGGCCCCCTCCCTTCCAGACCCTGCAGCGTTCCTCACATACGCCGACCAAGCCCAGTCCTTCCTGGGGCCTCTGCACGCGATCCTCCCCACCCCACCCAGGCCCCTGCCCGGAATGTTCTTCTTCCAGATACATGCACCGCTCAGCGTTTTCAGGTCTCTGGTCAAATAAATGCACTTGATTAAAGAGACCTTGCCTGACCCTTCTATGCAAAGTAGCGCCCCATCCCAGAATCCCGCATCCGCCTCATCACCGCCGGGAATACTACGCATTTACACGTCCACGGTTCTGCACTGATACGCTGTATTACGACGCCAGTGGTCGCTTCAGGGTCATCACCTCATTCCCCACCTCCAGGGGCTCCTGGGCAGGTGGCTAAGGTCACTTTGAACGTGGAGAAAACCACCTGTGTTCCCTGCGGTATCTCCAGCCCCTAGACTAGTAGCCGGCACACAGTACACACTCAATCCCTCGATCCAAGAGTAAAAGGGACGGTCACGCTGCTGACCCCCGGGAGCGTCCGGGAGCTCACCTTGAAAGGAACAACGGCCCCTGCTCTGGGTAAAGGAGTTACACCTTCCCAGGACTAAGCGGAGGCCAGGTGAAGGCTCTAGGGGCGGGCTTTGTAAATTACAGCGCCTCAGGTAAGTGTTAGGGTGAGGGCAGGAGGGAGGTGTGGCGTCCAGGACCTTTCAGGGGACGGGCTTCCCCACCTCAAGCTCTTCGTGCTAAGCCAATTCTAAAGCCCTTTTTTCATTCTTATCTCCTGGGTCACACCCCTAGATTCTGACTTTCTTCTTCACCCCGTTAACCCCGCCCCCTCCCTCCCGTGGGCAGCAGGGACCCCACTTTCATCCTCACCGCTCTTCCGGACCCCTCCTCCAGATCATGGACAAGGGCCTTCGAAAGCGGTTAAGGTCTCCCTCTTGTCAATTAACCCTTTCCCCGAGTTCACCTCTCTCCTCCCCCAACTCAACACGAGGACTCAGGAGCTATGCAAATACCTAAGGAATCTGAGGGCGGAAAAAAAATAAATTAATCAAAAAGCACTCCATGCGCCGCTGACTTCCGCTGCCCCTAAGCTGATCGGGCGGCCACTGCCTCCTCCTCCCTTCAGAGGCCGAGCCTCCGGCCGGGAGCATCCGGATCTGTGGTCACACGGCGTTCGGTGCGGCCGGTAGCGACACAGCTACACAGAAGCCAGGCCACTTCCGAGTCTTGAGGTCAGAGGCCCGGGTTCAAATTCTGCCTCTGACAATTAGTAAGTGCCAAATATCAAACACCGTCTCTGCATTTAAGCATGAGTGGGTATCTACATATGTTTTCCTTTTAAGATGTATAAAATCAACTTCCAAGGCAAGAATTATTATTCCTTTACGGGGACACCGAGTCTAATACTCAGATAGGTTAGGTCAGCTCATTTGTGGGGAAGACTAGTTACCGGCTGAGCGCTCGCCTTTCTCCGGGCGGGCAGCGGAGGCCAGACCCGCGCCACCGCAGCTCCGGGCGGAGGAACCCAACCCGGGCTGGCCGGGCTGCGAAGCCGCCCCATCACGAGGCGCAGCACGCATGCGCCCCAGGGTCGGGGAGCCGGCTTCTTCTGCGCAGGCGTGCAGGCATCCCCGGGGGGTGGGCTGAGAGAAGCCTAGAAGAGGATGGGGAGGAAATGCGGCGCTCCAGGCATTCTTCTGACCTTGCCTCTCTGGGAACATCCTGAACTTGTTTACATCACTCCCAGGCAAGGGTCGAGGCAAGAAGTCTGGATTACGTCTTTAAACAAGGACCTTCCGGGGTGCCCATAGGTCGCGGGCCCGAGCCGGGCTGGAGTTCCAGCTCCGGTCCCCACGGACGTGCCACCCAACTGCAGGGCCCTTCAGAAGGTCTCTGGGGCTCAGCTTACCCCCGGGGATGGGGGGGCCTCGCCCTCTTCTCTCAGGAGTGTTGCAGGGAGTGCCCGGCGGAGCGCCTGCACCCGCCAGAGTGGGAGGAAATGAATGAACAGTCTTCCAGCTTCTGAGGTCTCCTGATCAGTCTGGGGATTAGGAATTTCCAAGCAGAGAAATCGATTTTCATAAAAATCAACGGGAGCATCGGATGGCCCTAGTCATTCAAATAAACTACTCACGGGAGACACAGACAGGACAAGTCACACCCATCGTCTCGGTTTTCGTGAAGATTAAATGAAACAATGCAAGTACAGCATCTGTCAAGGAGCGTAGCATAGTAAATCGGCAAAAAGTGGTGGAAACTCTAACTAACCTTCTTATTACGATAAGGAACCCACCTTCAGCCCCAGAGCCTAGAGGGGAAGACAGATGAACAAGCCTCAGGCAGATTGAAATGGACATGAATTCTGTGCCCCAGTACCTTCCTGGGCCCTTTGCACTTGTTTTTTTTTTTCTTTTTCCCTTGCCTAGAATGTTCTTCCCCCAAATATGTGCCCAGCTCACTCCTGCTCACATTATTCAGTACTAAGGTAATCAGGATGGGCTTCATGGAGGTGGTGAGACCAGAGATGGTACATGAAGAATAGAGACTCCTGAAAGTGACAAGGGAGGATGGTGGAGATTTGTGTGGCCAAAGAGCTGTAAATGACAGTGGTTATCTCCTGCCGCTTCTTGGAGGAGAGAGCCCTGAGCCCTGAGCCCCAGGCAGGGTTGATTTGGCCTGCAAGCTGCATCCCTGTGTGCATTCCGCAACCTGTCCCTGGCACAGGCGGGTAACAGCCTGCTTTGCTTTCAACCTCTGAATGAACAAGGCTTACACGGGGGCAGCCTGTGTCCCAGGTGCAGGCCCAGCCCAGTGCCAGGCCTTCTGTCCTCGGATCCTGAGCCAGGTGAGGAAGCCAGAACCAGCAGGATGCAGGTCCACTCCCCACCCGCACAGAGCATCCGCACCCGCCTTGAAAGCCCCGACCTGATGTCCTACCCACTCTCAGCAGAGGCTTGAGTGGCTCCCTGTGGGTCACGAAATCGACCTCAGCCTCAGTTTCCCTTCTGTAAAATGAGAACCAATGGTACATGGCCTGAAAAGAGCTCTTCTAGCTTCAGATTTCCCGACTTTACCTTTCCTTTAACTCTTAAGCTATAGGAACTGCAACCCTTCCTATATAACATCCTGATGTTGATATAATAATTGTAGTAACAACAACAGGAAACCGCGAATTAAACATCTATAAAATGCTGGGATTTTTTTTCAGTCTACATATCTTATTTCTCATAACAAAACTGAAAGGCAAATATTATATGTGCCACTTCCTAAAAAATAAGGAAACTGAGGCACAGAGAATGAAATGTTTTAGGTCATACATAGAGTAACTGAAAAAACTGAGCTCTAATCCACGTCAGGAGGATTCTAATGCCAGTGTCCTCTCCAAAAGACATGCTGGCACCAACATCACAGATTTACTTGGTGTCCAAGGCAGAGAAACTTCTTAAGGGAGACCCTGGATTTATGGAGACAAATATGGCCCCGGGTTTATTCAGCACCAGAGCACCTACAAAACCATCACATACATGATCTAAGTGCTATAGTTTATGAGGTGGATGGTGGTAGCTGGACCTGCCCGTTTACTAGATGAAGAAACTGAGGTACAGAAAGCAGATGTGACTTGTCCAAGGCCACCTGGAAAGTGAGTGACAGAGCCTGGATTTCCATGTTCACTGCTCCATCCAAAATAGAAAAAAGGTATACACAAGCAAATCATCCTTTGCTTTTAAACCTCAAACCCCACCCAGGGCTCTCAGCAGGAAGAGATCAGGACGGGGTGGGCCAGGGCGGGGCCAGGCTGGGAGTTCAGCCAGACCAAGTGGGCTTGGCCTGGGCAGGAAGTCCGGAAGTCACTGAAGGCCGTTCCGTGGGGTGGGTCCAAGCAGGCAAAGGGTCGAGGGAGAAAGGTCAGCCGCAGTCAGCCACAGCCGCGACTGCAAAGCCACCCTTGGCTGCCGGTCCAGTTGTCAAGCAAGGGTCCCAGCTGGGGCTACTGCTGGGGGGCTCAAGGAAGGCCTCTGAGCACCATGGGCTGCATTATGCTAGCCTGGCAGCCACCACTGGGACTCCCCAGGTCGCTAGACTGCCCAATAAATCATTACTCCTTTGAGCCTCTGTGTCTTGTGTGTATAGATTTTTCCAGCAGTCACCTCTGAGAGCCACCGATGCGCCAGCTCCCGTAGATTCAGTGAACAGACCTAGCACTTAGATCAAGCTGCTCACAAATTAGCAAGAGAGCAGCAGGTAAGTCAGTAAGGGAACCACTCGGGGGTGGGGGGGGGGAGAAGTCTAAGGGGAGGGGGACCTAGGGAGGGCTGGTAAGTTCTAGAAGGCAGTATATCCTCTGACTGCCCTACAACACCACCCCACCATCTGGGACGTGGTGGTTCCTACACCGCTTTGATTCAGAGAAATCTGCAGCTTGGAAAGATGAAGTCACTTGCTGGGAAACAGCACAGTTGGGAGCAGAAATCCAAGCGGACTCAAGCACCCAGGTGTTTCCACGGCACTGGCTGCCCAGCCAGGATGTAAAAGCCTGTGTAGCTGGCGTGCAGACGGACGTTCGTGTCTGACTCATCAGGGTCGTGGTGGGATTGGGGAAGCCATACCCTGCCCCCCACCCCATGCAGCCTGCCTGCCGTCGTCATAGGAACAGCCAGGAAATCCAAGGGAGGTGACGCAGCTCGGACTCCTCATCGATACTCCATCCACCTCTCGCTCCCCTGCATTGAGACCTGGGTCCCCGAGGGTCCCCCGACCCCAGATCAGTCGATTCAGCCTCTCAGGAAAGCTTCCCAGGCAATCATCCCTGCTCCATGCTGGACAGCGCTGCCCCAAGGGGCCACCAGCCCAGATTCTTCCAGGAAGAGGCAGGCACATCCTGAGGTGCTGTTTCGCTTGATGTGGGACCCAGAACATTCCTATCCATGCCCCACTGGTGGGGTGAGGGCAGGGCTCAGGCCAGTCCCTCCAAGCCCGCCACCCCCAGCGGTGCTTTGAGCAGCTGGTCCACACACTGGGCCGGACGGGGATGCCTCCCTTGGCAGGGTCCTAAACTGGGGCCTCCCCAGGTGGCCTGAGCAGAGACGGAACAAGTTCAGGGAGTCAGAAAACCGGGTTCTGCTCTTGGTCGTGTCACTAACGCGTGATAGGACTTTGGGGAAGGACCTTCCCTTCCTGATTTCTTTATCTGCAAAGATAAAAGGGTTGGATTTAAATCCCCCTCCCCTCCCCCCCCATCCCACTGCCTGAGTCCTGGTTCAGCCTCAGCATCCTGAAGTGGATGTCCATCCACAGTCCATCCTTCACCCACACTTCTGGAATCACAACGTGACCCCGTCCCAGCCCTGTCTAGAAAACAACTTCAATGGCTCCTCCTGAATTTCAGATCAAGTTCAAGGTCCCAGGCATGAAGCCAAGGCCCTAGACCTCTTCAGCCTCATCTCTGCCCCCACCCCGCCCCAGAGTACCCTTCCCCAGCAGTCCCTCCCCACCTACTGCTGGTACTTTGGGGACCCCTCCCCTTCCCTCCTACATCACTCCGAACAACCCTGTGAAGGAGCCCATCTCCTCCCTGACGTAATCCTTCTCTACACCCCACTCCATTGTTGGAATATCCTCTTCCTGCTCCCAGATAGCTCTCTAACGCACACCCTTCCTCTCTAACATGGTGTTAAAAATAACCATTGCACTGTGTCTTCCATTAGGTGAGGATTCTGGTATTGAGTCTTGTATCCCCAATACCTAGCACGGCAAGTAGTGCGTAACAGGCGCTTAATAAACGTTTGCAAGATAGTGTGATTCTCACGTCTGTGAGACGCCCCCAGCTCTAACCTGCTGTCTAGAGCTCAAGGCATCTTGGCGTGACTGCTTAAGAACTGCAATGTCTAGAATCCAAAGAAATTTCAAATAGACTGGATTCTGTCCATGGTTTAGAGAAATTCCCTAGAGGGCTGGATAAAGGACGTTTAAAATTTGTTTCCATCCACTGTCTTCTTCCATCAGTATATTTAGGGGATTTTTCTTATAATATTTATGCCTCCAGGGTATATGGGGCTATTCATACCCCCATTGAGTCAAATGTCATACATTCACTCAGCACTTATAATGCTAAGTCCTGTGCTAGGCATGAGGGTCCAAATGATAAATGGACCCCAGCTTATAGTTCTGCAGAGGAAACCAAACCCACTCCATAAAGTGGAACAACAGGACATATTAGGACTGCCCTGGGGTTAGTTAACTGGTGGCCGAGTCAATGTCTGCCAAGACTGCTCAGAGAAAACCGAGTCCTGAGCTTCACTTAGACTCCAGCCGGCCAGGTCCTCGTGGTGTTCACTTGTTGCCTAATTGCATACGAAAATTCCTTGTACGAGTTGAGCACAAGGGTAGTATTTTACGTGGCATCTATTTCTGCAGCTAACGTGGCATTTGAGGACCTAACCTTGGGAGCCAGGTCTCCTGGGTACAACCCCCAGGTCTGTGCTGACTGGCTGTACGACCCTGAGCCTCAATTTCCTCATCTGTAAAATGGTGATAACCATAGCAGGAACTCACTTATTGGGTTTAAATGGCTTGACTTAAGTATAGTAATTAATTCACATGAAATTCATTTAAGTGTTGTAGTTAGAACAGGGCCTGGTACATGGTGGACCCTAGATATTATTTCACTAAAATGTAAGTCCCGTGAGAGCGGGGCTTCTGTCTCATTCGGCATTGCAGTATCTCCAGCACCTAGAATAGTGCCATGCACATACCACGTGCTCCATAAATATCTGTTGAACAAATAAATGAATCTCCAGGTTGCTGGGGTATGAGGCTCACAGCCATAGAGGATGACGGACAGCAGTCATGACAGGTATCTTTTTAAGTCCCTGCAGTGTACCAGGCTCTGTGCTGGATACTCTAAGTTTATTATCTCCAACCCATGTCAGAGAAGGCAGGCCGAGGTCAAACGGTCAAGTGGAGGAATCAAAAATCTCACCGCTGTGCCCTCTGCTGCATTTGCCTGAGGAGTCCCAGTCGAGCCCATGAGCTAATTTATTAAGCCCCAATAGTAAAGAGCCCAGCCAGAAATCCTGCTGGGATTTCCTACTATTTAGTCTATTTCTAAGCACAGAACCTTGAGGAAGCCCTCCCCTCTAATTGTGACCTGAAGCCCTTCATAAATAAAATGACACCCACCACAGACATGGATAATGGTATCTTAGAATAAATGTCACTTTTGCATAAATCATTAAATCAAAATGGGAACGATTTGTTACTTGATGTGGAACTCTGTAAATAGTTCTCTTGAAAAAAGGTGTCTACGTGGGAGATTCCTAAGTTTTAGTCATTCTGGGCTCCCATCTGGGCAATGACCGACATGACCATTAGATCAATACATTCCCTGCCCCTCTCACTCTGTCATTAGAATCCAATCTGAGCGGCGCCTACTCAGTAAAAAATTTTCATTCATTCAGTGCCCACCATGTTCCGGAACAGTGTGCATGAGACAGCCTCTGACCCCAAGGAGCTCCCAGGCCAGCAGGAGATGAGGACAGTCTGGAGATGCACACAGACAATAACGACAGAGCGGGAGACACGCTATGACAGAGGTAAGTGTGGGCGCTACCGGAGGGTGTCACTGACACATCCTGAGAAGGATCTGGGGCGAGGAGCTTTCCCTAAGGATGGGCCTGATGTACATCAAAGTGGTCAACATGAAGAAGAGAATTCCAGGAGTTCTGTCTCCTTCAAAGCAAAAAGGCAAGGTGTTTCCCTAAAATCCAGTGAGCCTACAACTTAACATAAATCACTATTAATGAAAGAAAGCAGAGTCTGGTCTCCAGGGCTCCAATGCCTGCCCTCTGTACTTTGTTAGATACTGAGCCCCAAGAGAGGTGAGAAAAACCTGAAAGATCTAAAGGGAGGACTAATATAGATACTAACACCTGGGAAAGAGAGCACTGACCTCGGTTGGTGTGGGAGGGAAGAGGCCTTCACCCCACAGGGAGGTGCAGGTCCTCTGGTGCCTGGGCAGAGAGGGCTCTTGTTCTACCGAAAACCCCAGGCTGCTGGGTTCCTACAAAGAGTCCCCTCTGGCAGAAGCAGGCACTGATCGGCTTCCACAAAGCAGAGGAAATGAGACCCGTGACGTCAAGAGATAACGATCTTCAAACCAAAGAAGAAACAAGTACAGAAGCCGTCTTCTCCTTCACATGGGGTATTTCTGGGCAAAGAAATGTCAACACTGAACTGTGGCTGGGGGCAGGGAGCTGGGGTGAGGGGTGGCAAGGGAGAGGAGAAATCCAGCTGGCAAACGGGGACTGCTGTAGGCACAATCCCTGCCCCTGCCACTTTCTTCAGGTGGCCCCGCTGCAGCCCCAGGAGGCACCAGCTTAAAGGGCTCTTTACGTCCTGAGTCAGCAGACTGGCCCCGTGTCACCCAGAGGGCCAGACACCAAGTGCAGAAGAGGCTAAGGACAGCAGCGGGATCTCGTGCTTATGGCCAAGCATCAGGTTCACTGCCGTTAATTCACGTAATTTCAGGAGCAAAGTCCTCTCGTTATGATGAGGCAATGGGGCAGAAGAGGTTAAGTAACTTGTCAAAGTTAAGGTTATGAATAAGTGCAAGAGGAGAGACTGGAATCCAGACAGCAACTCACTTTGCACGGGCATAACTGGTCTTGTCCCTTAGAGGCTGGGATTGAACCATGGGGCCTCAAGGAGCAGGCTGACCAAGCAGACCCGTCTAATCCCGGAGCAGGGCGAGAGGGGCCGGAGGACCCAGGCACACCCTCTGGGAATTTGAGCACAGCTCTTTCTCAGGTTCAGGGCCCCAACCAACAGGGGGACCCTCCTACTCACACAGACCATCTCGGATTTTATGACAGGAACTGGGGATGCAAAGGGTGTGTCCAGGACGAGTTCAATCAGGATAGGGGTTTAACTTCCTCAAAACACAAACAAAATGACTGAGGCTCTGCCCTGCAGAAACATCTCAGCATGGAGGAGAGGCAGCAGCGCAGGGGCAGAAGCACAGTGGCCGGTCCAGGCCTGTTGGGGCAGGATGCCTCCTTCCCTGCCTGTGCTTTTGTCCACCTTGCCTTTGGTACATCTCGTCAACCTTCTGGCCCTTCTGAGCATCAGGTTCCACACCACATGTACTTGACCTGTCAGGCGCCCTCATAATACGGATCCAGTGATTATAATTAAACAAAAGAAACAGGAGGATGTGGCTTAAATCTGAACCCTTCCATCACAAGGGCTCCACCTTCACGGAAATGGTTCCTGCATGCTCCATTCTCTGGGAACTGCTCCCCCATAACGGTACCATTTTATCAATGACTCTAGGAGCAGCTGTTGATTAGTAAGTGCCTGCCCTGCCCTGTGAGTCACAGAATCATCTCATTGAACTCTCACAACCACCCTACAGAGATGCAATTATTATTTCTGCTTTGAGGAAAGAAAGTGCAGCTCAGAAGCATGAAATGACTTAATCAAGTAGCTAATAAGTGGTAGAGCCAGAATTTGAATCTAGCTCAAATAAAACAAAATAAATAAAATACAAATAAAACAGAAGCAGAAGAATCTGAGGTGCTGCTGATTCAACACAGAGGCAGAAGGCACCCTAGCATCAGGGTTAATAGAACACTGGGTGTCATTTGTATATGATGTCTGCAAAGCCACTTGTGGGAAACTGGACTTGCGGTGATGACAGTGCCATTAAGAATGTTCCCATGGACGGCCATGGACTCAAGAGTTACAGATGGTCCAGAATGGCAAATCTGTGCATAAGAAGTCAGCCCAGAGGCAGGTCTCTTTCTGAACCACGTGGGGCACAGCCAATTTCACTAGGTAATGCTTTCACCTTCTATCACTTTCAAGATCATCAAGGAACAAGAAGCACATCCTTGAGAGAGAGAAGACTGATGCAAAAGAGGGGCTTCCCTGGCGGTGCAGTGGTTAAGGATCCGCCTGCCAATGCAGGGAACATGGGTTCGAGCCCTGGTCCAGGAAGATCCCACATGCCGCAGAGCAACTAAGCCTGTGTGCCACAACTACTGAGCCCTCGAGCCACAACTACTGGGCCCTCAAGCCACAACTACTGAGCCCGTGTGCCACACTACTGAGCCCGCGTGCCACACTACTGAAGCCTGTGCGCCTAGAGCCCGTGCTCTGCAACAAGAGAAGCCACAGCAATGAGAAGCCTGCGCACTGCAACGAAGAGTAGCCCCTGCTCGCCGCAACTAGAGAAAGCCTGCACGCAGCAACGAAGACCCAACGCAGCCAAATATAAATAAATAAATAAATAAATTTATTTAAAAAAAAAATAGAGTGCAAAAGAGGTGTCTGGTGATTTGAAGCTTACTAAAGCAGTGCTTCCTAAGGTCTCTTCTATGCCCCGCCCCCCAATCATAGGACCAATGCATTAAGGATCAGAAAACAGACACAGACGCCGGCGTCTAACTTTTCAAAAGTCTTTCAAATTCAACCCATTGTTTCTAACTCTTCGATGCTGTCAAGAGAGGAAGAAGCTTGAGTCCTATTGAAATACCTATGGATTAGGTCCTATTGATGAGGACCAAAAGCGAAGGCTGCCAGCAGCAGGGCCCCAAAGAGATCCCAGGGCCCCTGACTCCTGTTCTTCTCAGGAAATACAGGCGAGGTTGCCACACAGCCGCCGTGCAGACCAACAAAGAGACTCTACCATGAAACTCGGTGGCCCCTGGGAACTAGAATATGCTGAGTGACAAGACCCATCTCACAGTCCCAAGTCGAGAGGTTAAAAACCAAACAAGATGAAAGAAGGCCACTAAGCATTATTCATCTTTTACAAAAAGTTGATGGCTGGGGGAAAATTAAAAAGGTCCTATCAGCTACTGATGAAAACGTTTAGAATGTCCTTGAAAAGGAAAGCAGCAACCTTCTCAGAGCTGCCCAGACAGAGATACATGTCGTGTTCGGCACAGCAAGTTCATTGGGACCTCAGCATGGTTCGGGGCAGAAAAAGAGCTCTGGAAGGAAATGATAGGATTTCTAGGCTAGCTCCATCATCGGACTGGTTGTGAGACCTTGAGCAAGGTCACCTAGCTCCTGTGCAGCCCAGTTGCCTCGCCTGTGGCATGGGGAGTTCTCCTTCCCCCCGATGGTCCTTCGGGAGGCTGGGCTGCTCGGGGTCAGGTGCTCAGACATGCTGGAAACAGATGAAGACCAGCTTCCTGCCTGTCCCTTAGGTTGTCTTTTTCAGAAGGAAAATGCTCTTTGGAGTTAAAAAGGATTGAGTTTTGACATGCCTGCTCCAGTGGTGTCCTGGTTTCACGTTCACATGAGATGCCTCTTTCTAGTTCTTTCTAGAAAGGGTCTGCTCTTCTGCATAAGTCAAACATAACTCCAGACCGAGCATCAGAGCCCCACAGTTCTCGTGTTGGAAGCGTCTTACGCGTGGGTATTTCTTCCCCAGCCCCTGCGACATCAAAGACTCTGGCTTTGCCACAGTGCACGGATCAGCAGTCTTACACATCTTCCCGCAGAGGACAAGCAGGCCTGGGGGAGAATCCCTGCACCAGCAAACGTGAGGTCGGATTCAGCCCTTATCTGCTTCCAGACAGCTGTGGGCTCTGGGGTGAGCGCCCTCACCTCTGGGGCTCTGCTTCCTGGTGGCAAAACAAAAGGGCTGAAGCGTGGAACCTCTAGCATCTGCTTCTTCTCCCATATCCTGTGACCTGGGAACATCCAGCCTACTCTGACTCACTTCACAAATCTGTGTCTACCACGGCTGTGCTAAGCCTGGATGGGCCACCCACCTCATGTCCTTGCTGATGCCTGAAATTCCTCTCTAAAGAGACAGAATCAAAGATAGATGGATGTTTAAAAATGCAGATCCCCACGAGAAAGAGCATTGATTGTCCTGACTCCTGGTGGCGGCCAAATGAATTTCTTGAGAGCTGACTTAACAGAGATAATATGTCCTTATTTCTGCTCTTTCAGGTCGGTAACTTTGAGACTTCGCCATGCTACCCTTCGGAGCCCTCATCTACCCAACGGACAGGCTAATACTCACCTCTCCAATTTGCAGAGAGAATTAAGTGTGTTAAATGATAACCTTATGGTAGGAGCTTATAGAGGTCACCAAATAGTACCTCTTATTTTTGTAGTTAGAGTTATTAGATCTTCAAGGATGGTGGAACACTGAAGGGCAAAGAGGATACCTCTCTGTCAGTATTCTGCTGGCGTCAGATGTATATTTATCTTTCCATATGAGAATATTCAAAGCAGCACATGCCTGAGTGTTGGAACTCAGGAAGACCTTAGAGCCAGTAGAACTGAGTCAGGACAATAAAAGGATGAGGAACTTGAGGCCAAGGGGAAGGGACCAATATAAGGTCACAGAGTGGAGTAAAGGCAAAAACAGGATAAGAACCTGGGTCTCCAGGCTCCAAGGGCACACACACCTGAGCTGAAAGAAAAGTAACCATCGCCCCACACTCTAGGATCTTCGAATAGTGCCCCCGACCTTCTTTAATTTGTTAATAAAGGTAAATGCCATCCACTGTCAGAGACCAGGATATTGGCCACCACAGATTCCTATGATACTCCTTTATGGGTAAAAATATGGAACAATAATCAACTTCTGTGGGTCCAGGAAATCCAGGGGCCCTCTGCACTTTGTATACTCAGCTGGATTATAAAAGTTCATGAAATTATTCCATTTGGGTTAAGTAACCACAGGCCCTTTGACCTGTGCTAATCCCCAAATGCTTCCCAGACATTTACTGCCCGATTAGCTCAAACCATGAAGATGGAAAAACCAAAGCACACACCACGAGGTCTCTCTCATTTGGATGCCATGAGACTTCTATAAGCCATCGCCTAAATATACCACTGGCCACTGGGATCGATGGCCAACTAAATGGAAGATGGAAAGGTTTGATAGTAAATCTGTTCCAGACAGATAAAAGGTAGCCCCGAAATGTTCGCTGAGTGAATGAATGAATGATGTGCACTAGCCTTGTATTCAGATGGTCCTTAATAGCTTTGTGACAATGGAACCTTCACTTCAGTAAACACTTTGCTAACGGGAGCTGAGGATGCCCAAGGCAGTCACGAGAATTCCATGACATCATGTATGCAGAGCCCCTGGAACAATCCTTGGAATAGTCAGCAATGGGCATAAATCAGCTGCTTCCACTCCTCTAAAAAAGCACATTATTAAAAAGAAAAAAAAGTAACTTGAAAGAGTTTTTACAATCAAAGTCAGCTGGAGGAGAAAGCAGGGCCCCAGTGGGATCTGCTAAATAGAATGTAACGAGTTAATGGAAGAACCATGAATGAAGCCCAGATGCCTAGCATCCTGTCCGGCCGTCTCCTAAAATAACCGAGACCTTCACATTGCCAGGCACGTGCACAGGCACGTGTTCCTTACCTGGAACATCGGTCCTTCCCACATTGCCTACAACATATTCATCTTTCAAGTCTTGGCTCCAAAATCACCTCTCCTGTGAAAACTTTCTTGACTCTCCAATTCCTAGTTAGAACTGACATCCCAGCCCCCAGTTCCCATCTGACCCAGTACATACGTGTATGTAGGGTCTGTAACATTTCCTTTATAGGTCACTGACTAGCTAATGCAACTTGATAGTCACGGTACTGAGACTTGTAATTCATACTGAGGAACAGACTTAGGAACTATCTATTGAACGAGTGATGCATGAATGACAAACAACTGATGCCAGGCATGGAGCTTCCCGAAGGCAAGCTTTTCAAAATCTTGCCTTATTCACACTGAAAATGCCACACGGGCTGGCAGCCACCTTCAGAGTTCAAGACACCAAGACAAAAATAACTACTGGGTCACAGAATAATCTGGCACTTGTGAGCATTTGATAACATCTCTTAGAGGAGCGGTAGTTTGCTTTCCAAGGGCACTTCAAACGCTGCGATATCCACCTCCCTTTGTCCTTCCACGCTCCCTCCTCCTCACCTGGACGGCAGGCGGCAAAAAACAATGTCCACTCCAACCTCTCTGAGCAGCCTGTTATAGTACACGGGCCTGGACAGGAACAAGACTCACCTTTCTTCGTCCTTAAAGATAAACTTCCGCAGCTTGAGGTCCCGCAGCACCAGCCCCCCGTCGTGGCAGTGGGCCACCGCTGAGGCGATCTGGTAGAAAAGCCTGGCCGCCTCCTCCTCCTTCAGCTTCTTGCAGGTGCGAACGAAGGAATGCATGTCCCCATAGCTGCGCTCAAAGAACACATAAGCTTTCGTCTCCCCCAGGATAATTTCGGTGATTTGGTTGATGTTGCTGTGGGCAGACAGGCAAAAGCAGGGGGCCAGGGACTCCTGGTAGCAGCTGATATCAAACACCTAGGGCAGGATGAACAACAAGACCAAGAGTCAGAGCACCACCAAATCCTGTACAACCGAGTCACAGAATGTGGATGCCTCCCATAGACATGGGCCAAACTTGGACCCAGACCACACTGGCCTTGCCTCCTACCAGCTGTGTGGCATTGATTAACTCGCTTGACCTCTCTGAGCCTCCGAGTCCTCATGCGCAAAAGGGCCAGTGATTGACTCACCGTGTCCGGGAGGATTATATAAGAAAACGAAGGTCAGAATGCTTAGCAAGATGTAATACAATACAGAAATTGTGTATCACAATTTCTGTATTGTATTACACAAATTGTATACACAATTACACAAAACAAATCACAAATAAGTTTTATGATTTTTTTCTCTCTGTCCTAATCTCCTCTGTTTATAGAAAGATTAAGGCAAAATTTGAGAGAAAGTGACCCATCCCAAGCTGCACAGATAACACCTTATTTACCTTCAGAAAAAAAGTACACCAACACTATACAGCTACAGCAACTGTATACAACATATTCTGTGCTGCATAACTGGGTTGTATAGCAGTATACAACATAATAGCAATTAATAGATTAAATGCATAGACTGAAGGTTACCTAATTCAATACCTTCATTTCACAGATGTGGAAATTGAGGCTCAGATAACAAGTCAAATCAAGCCCCCAGTGGCAGAGCTAGGAAAGGACATAGTCCTTCTTATTAAGAAAGCAGACACGCTCCTTTCTCTCTTCCCTCCACAGATATCCAGCTCAATGAATCAGTTATGCAATGATTTTCTATGAATCAGAATGAGCCTGTGAAATGCCACCTCATTGTGGGGTTATTTAGAAAGAAAATCCATCCTCAGTACCTTTTGGAGACAGATCTAAGAGGAATTAACACTACAGAGATTTTTCTGAGGTTACAAGAAAACGCCTTCATTCATTTCAAGAGCTCCACTAAATCAGGGATACAAATCTCTGGGTTTGGAATGTGGCTTTCCTACCCGCCTGGGAATGTAAGTATGATGAGTCTATCCGGCGCGGCAGAAGTGAGGGGCAGGCTCGCGGGTTCCTTGCTGGGAAGCCTGGGAGGCCAGGATTGCTCTAACAATACACTGAGCGTTATCGGTTCACCATCACTTAGCTTCTTAAATTTCTTTTCCATTAGTTACAACATACTCTCCTTGATCATCATTTTGCAGTGTGTGTGGGAAACGCTGGCCTAGAAATCAGCAAATTTGAGACTAATCCTGGCTTGGCCACCAACAACCTGCACGAGGTGGATGATGCACTCAGAATCACTGGGCCTCCCTCCTCTTCAGAAACCGAAGACATTGATTTAGAACATGGTTGACCTTTTTTGGGTCCAGATCCCACCTGAGAATCTGATAAAAGCTCTGTCCCCTCTTAGCTGACAATGACCACTCAAAAGCATGTACAATACTGGATTTGTCTTAAGGGGATTCACGGGCTTTCCAAAACCCAGCCAGGGACACAGGCTGCTACTTAAGAATCCATGAGTTAAGTCTCTCTTAGCTGCAAAAAACAAAACCCAAAAATCTGTGAGTCAAACCCGCCTCCTAAGAACCTCGGGAGGGCTGGTGTGAACCCCGGCGAGGAAGCAAAGTGACATTGTGAATGAACCATAATAAGGCATCTCAGGAAAGTGGCACAGCTGCTGCCACTATAACCTGGAATTTAAGAATGAATATTTCAGTGTCTCCAGAGACCACAAATCACACCCTGATACTGTCAAATGATGACCTGCGAGCGGTGACCTCAGAGGTCCGTTCAATTAGGAATCTGAAATGCTTGAGTCAACTTTAACACCCAGACTGCAGGCAGCAGAAACCCAGGAAAGCCTCAAAAATTTCCCAGAGAGTGATAAAGGTTTTGCAGTGGCTAATGTAAACACTGCGTTATATAAGGAGGATGCTGGGATCTGAAGCGCCAGGCTTCAGGCTATGTCGCCAGTACTCATGGAGTTATGATTATTTATACCATACTTCCTGCTTCGAGCTGCATTTTTAAAAAATAAAAGGTGATTTTTTTTTTTGCTCAGTACCTTTAGTCTATTATCCTGTCCTGCTGCTGAAAAACCGGATGGACATTAAAATTAAAAATAAAAAAAATCAAACAATTCATGGCAGCTTCAAAATGCAGCCATACCTTTTGTAGAAGAGACTAAATTAAATTCCAAGATGGTGGACAGAGTATCAAAAATAAAGCAAGTACTTATGTTTTCCCAAATGGGTAGGAACCAAACTTTTATTAGTAGCTATAACAGGCATTTATGGGCTTGGATTGGTATTTACACCATCACCTTCAAGTGCAGAATCAAACCATAAGCCTGGTTGCCAGCTTCTTTTAAATGTTTAATTTGGAGCCTTAGTTATATAATGTGACAGTTCAGATAAGGCAGAGATTAGGCCATCATTCATAGCCTTTGCAAAAAAAAAAAAAAAAAGTGCCCATTTTGTCAAGATAGTAATTATGTCAATCTGCACAGTAGCTACAAGCATTTCCATGAAAACAGTATGCTAAGAACCCCCCTAAAGTCCCCTTCCTTCGTCTGCCTAGCTTAAAGTAGGCACAGGGAGACAATAAACAGGCATGATTATTTTGGTTAAATGACCCTCCAGTCTCTCTCTCCCAAATTATGTCCTACAGAATTCTATAGAGTTCTCTGTAAGTGGCATTTTACATTGGATCTGTTTTTGCAAAGACTTTTTTCTTGGGTCAACACAGAGCTAGGAGACACGAACTCTATATTCTAAGATGTCAAAAGGAACTGGAATTCAGCGTGTAGATTTCACTGAGCCTTGCAGTAAGCCAAGAGTCCACAGTGCGTATGTGAGGGTAGTTCATAGAAGCAGCCTTATAAAACCACTTGGAGCTTCCCAGGATATATCCAACTATGCTTGCATAAGAAGTCACCCACATCACCTCTGGTAAAAAGGCAGGCAAACAGAAGCTGCTGTGTCTTAAAGGGATGACCTCTGTCAAGCAGAACAATGATACTGCACTTAAATCCACTGGCAGCCGCACAGTAATTGGTGAGGGGCTGATTCAATCTTTGCAAGCACTGAACAGCCGATTAAGTACAGTTTCAGGCCAGAGAGCAAGTCTACGAATGACACTATAAGGTCAGCCCAAAGTGAAATATGTCTTGAAAAATCTGAAGGGAGAAAGAAACAGCAGGGGCCAGAGTCACCTCTGCCTTTAGACAAAGAAATAGCAGGCAAGATGCTTCTGCAGAATTTGGCGGCAGAGTCCCTTGACTTAAACGCGTCTCCAGCCTTTGAAAAATATTAAAATGCTCTACTGAAGTTTAGCAAAAGGAGTGAAAACACTCACTGCTGGGTGATTGTGCATATTTCATATGAGAGTGGCAGCTCTGTGGATTTCATTCATTTCAAAGGATGACTACCCCATTGTACAACGTTGTAGGTCTTCTGAGAATTCAATCCAGCTCTGAATAGCCTACTGAATTTTGGTTAACTGGGAATAGCTGCTCTGAGTCTCAATGGCTTGGAGAAGGTGCAAAATACCAAATGCTCAGTACAAGCAGAGAGCAATATTTAAAGAGTCTCTGATTTTCCCCTGAGGTCTCAAGTGAACAATTGCAAAACAGACTGGAGACCCTTCACAAAACCCATGTTTCACAATGAAATACTCCAGTCCCCTATGAAAGAAAGCAAGTTCACAAAGCAGCCTGTGGTTGATGGTAAAAGTGTGATGCATTATTTGTAGCACAGCTGTGCCGAGTGCCCATTTCAAAGACATCAGGGGTCCCCACTCCTTACCTCCCTCCCCCCAAAAAACAACAGAGAGCAAATCTAAAATTAAGCGACAGTGAATTCTTGATCTATGTCCAATTCCTGGGTAGCCTGCTCTACCGTCTTCATTTTTTGTTTGTTTGTTTGTTTGCAACTAGTCTCCTGCTCGTCCCCTTGTCTGGAGCCCTGTGGGCGCACACAAAGACACACAGGCACACTCAACACAGACACCAACCAGTTCAGGGTCAAAGACGAAAAGGAAAGGAAAGTGCCCATCTCTGCATTAGCACTGTGAATCCCCGAGGCTCCAAATGCTGGCCTCTCAACCAGACAGGCAACGGTGTGTGCTGGGGGGGGGGGTGGAGTAGCGGGGTCGAGGGGGGCTCCGGCTCGGAGAGCTGGAGACGAGAAGGAACGGAGACAAGAGGAAAAGACCCAAAGAATTCACAATTTCCTGCACCCAAGGGTGCGCTGGCGGCTTTGATTTCCACCCCCAGCCCTCCTTTCAAGGCTCCTGGCAGAAGCAAGCTCTTTGTGAACTCCTTCCCCGCGCTGGGCCCCTGGGCTCAGCCAGAGGGGACACCTTTGTGTGTCTCTTTGAAGGGGCACCTACGGAACAAAGGTTCAACACCTGCACGCTGCTGAGAACAATGGCTGCGAAAGGAACCAAGTCATCAGCGCCTTAAAATTAGCGGGGGATTCCCTCCTCGGTGTTGGAAGGGGAGGGGGCTGGACCCAGGAAGCAATCCCCGGGCAGCGGGACCCGGCGTCGCGCGGAGGAGCTCCACGAGCCTTTGGGAGCACGCGTGGCCGTGGCCCCCGCGCAGTCCCGCCGCCCTCCCCGCCGCGGGCTCTCCCCAAAACGCCCCCGCCGCAGCCCGCCGCATTGCCCGCAACGCTCTAAAAACTTCGCAACTAGTCGAACAGGAACAAATAAATACATAACCCCATTTAACGAGACCACGGATAATTATCCCGCGAATCTCCCTCCCCCCCGGACTGCAGGGCTCGGCAACCTTTCGCGCCCTCCGGCCCCCTCCAAAAGGCCGGGGGGATCTTTTTAAAAGACAAAAAAAAAAAAAAAAGCAAAAGCAAACCCCGGGCTCTTTACCTTGCACACCAGCTCCTCTCCACTGTGCAGATGCACGGCACGAAAAACGTGGTCTCCCTCCAGAGGTTCCAACAATAAGTATTTCCCGATGCAAGAAACGCAATGCGACAAGTTCGGAGTCTCAGGCGGGCTCGGGGAGCCGAGGTTCGGGCTGAAACTCTGGCTGGGTTCGGCGGACCTTATAGACGACAACTCTTCGAAATCCTGGGTTTTGTTCCGCGATCTCCCATATCTTGCTATTGTGATGGGGGTAGACCTGTGTATGTTCATGAGTGTGGGGATCGCACTCGACAAACAAAAAAACCCTCTGGAGGGACGAGTCGCTGGCGAGTGCGTCTGCAGGCGCCTCGGTGCCACGGATTTTAAAAGGGAACGAGAGGGGAGGGGACGGGAAGGGGGCTACGTGGAGAAAGAGTTAGAAGCCCCCAAATGGGCGCCGCCGGGCACCTTGTCTGCTCCGAGCCCGGCTCCCGGGGGTCCTCGGTCGGCAGCAACTCGGGTCCTTTTGTTACCCCAAAGCCGCCAGCGATTTGCAGAATCTTCGCACTTTTAGTTTCTCTCTTTCTCTTCTTCCAGCGTGGGTCTAGACGAGTAACCAGATTGCTAAGGTGGGGAGCTGCAGCGCCGGGTCTCCCGAAGCGATCCCCACGCAGGCTTCTGAACCGCAGACGGGGCGGAGGAGCCCGGCTGTAGTTTGTGCAATCTTCGGGGAGCGCACGGCCGCTGCTTGGTCTCAGCGCGTTAGAAACCAAACAAAAAGAAAAAGGAAATAAGCACGGGTACCGGCTCGCGCCGCACCGCAGACAGAATCCGCGCTGCACCCCCTTTTTTGGTGGAAAGGGTGGGGGGCGTGGAAGGGGGGGTGCCGGAGAGGGTAGTTACCTACGTTTTAACTGTAGATGGCGTCTGAGGCTTTTCCAAGACCGCAAGAGCTCTCCAAAATTTAAACAAACAGACAAAAAAAATAGCAAGGGAGCATTTAACTTAGAGCGGTCAGCGCTGCCAACAAAAGATTGCAAAAGCTGGGCACAGAGTTGTGGTCCGGGCACAGGTACCGCGGCAAAGCCCAGGGCTTGGCCCGCCGGGCGGAGGTCAGCACCGGCTCATGCTGTCGCCGCTCCCTCGCGCTCCAGATCGTCCTCCGAATAAAGCGAGAAGTGCAGGCAGGGACAAGGGTAGATCAGTGGTCTCCGAGCACGAGCTTCCGGGGGTCCTCCCGGCCCTGGAAGGTGATGCACCCCCAGCCCAGTCAACCCGCGCTGTTCCTTTCTCGTTCGGTAACTGGATCTCGCCTTGGAATAATTTGCAACCACTCCGTCTCCCCCTACCCTCAACCCAAATTGCCTGGCGGGGTTTGTTTGGGAGAAAATTGACGGCTTTTCTTCTTCTTTTATTTTGTTCTTCCCCCAACCGGAGGTAAGAGGAATGTGTACTTAAAACTGAAGGGGACGGCCGACGGTGCCCGAGGCCAATCCCCGAGCTCAGCACGCCCGCATCTCTCGGCGAGGCGGTATTAATAGTTACTTACGTGGCCGGGGATCTCGGAGCGACCGGGGCTGTGTGTGCGCGTGTGTGCGCGCGCGCGCCTCGCTCGCGCTCAGTCTCCCCATTCAATGTCACCGACACATTTCTACGGCGCCTCCGCCCCCCCCCCCCAGCGGCACCGGCGACTGGCTCAGCCCAGAGCGGGCCCCGCCCCGTCCCCGCCTGGGCCGCCCTCATTGAGCCGGGGGCCCATCAATCAGCCTCGCCGCTGCCAGTCCCCGGGCGGCTTCCCGCGCCCGCGGCCGGCTGCCACTGCCATTGCAGCTCCCGGCCCCGGGTGCGGGCGCTTGCCTCCCAGTTGGATGACTCGGCCCGGGCGAGGTAAACAAAGTGCATTATCCAACCGCGGCCCGGGGCTGGGGAGGTAGAGCACCGGACGGGGGAGGGAGGGTCCCGGCGCCTCCACAGGCTGACTGCGCGCGCGGCTGGGCAGGAGTCGCCCGGTCACCAGTACCCAAGCAGCTCCAGCAGTGGCTAGTGGACTTCCTAACCCGTTCATCTTCCTGGCGCTTCTCCCCAGAAAGCCGGGCATCCCCTGAGCATCAGGACACCGCTGCTCAGATGCAGCTTTTCTCCGTGGAGAATATGCTTACATCAGTGGTGCCGCACGGAGTTTCAAAAATTAGTTTCGTTATCTTTTTCCAACACTCTTCTCCCCATTTAAAAAGAAATCGATTGCTTACTTTTCGTTGGTGTCACCCTCCAAACCCCGCCCCCCACCAAGGCTTTGAGTATTTTCTGCACAAGACCAGCTCGAAGGCACCTTTTAACTCAGACCAAAGGTAATCACTAATTCTTCCTCTCCCAAGACAGTGCCCAGAGGGCCTTGGCCCAGTGAAACAATGCCCTCAATGCCCTACGCACACCTCCCGCGAGGCTCCAGGCCGCTAGCCAGAGTGGCGCCCCCTGCCCCGACGTACACGTGGACCAAAAAGGCATTCAACACTGAGAATCAGGTGAGGGCTGCCTTTTCACTCCAGTTATTCTCAACTTCTGCAGGAGGTGCCAGTCCTCTGGCTTAGGCAGGCACACGTCAGGAAAGGGGCTTGAACTCAGGCAGAGGCTGGGACCTCCAGGCCTTAACCTAATGTATCCTGGTAAATCAAGCAATCTGGTCGGGGCGGGGGGACAAACTTAAAAAAAAAATAAATAAATAAAAGACAAGGGGCTGGGAAAGGGGCGTTTACAAGACTCTTGGAGCCCTCTGAGCTTTTACATACATGTATGCATATTTTCTAGTGGGGGAGGAAAAGGGGACTATATCATGTATTGCCCACAGTAGGACACTTTTGAGCAAAAAAGAGAGCTCTGTATAATTATGCCCCCTGGAGCATATTTATAATTTATAATTATGCACAAACAAGTCACTCTGGTGATAAGCAGTTCCTGGGAGGTTGGCCAGAGAGGACACAGACTGTACGACAGGCCACCACAGGGCCGCAGGGTTTGAAAAGGTCAAGGAGTGGTCCCATGCCTCCTGGCAGGTCTCACCAAGCTACTCCTCACAAACCAGGACCCAGTCCCTGACCCTAGGGGGAGTCATCTGTTCCCCCAGGCCATCACCATGAGTGGTGAGCAGTATCCTTTCACCCAGTCTGGTCCCATGAAGACACCTGTGCTGGTCCCTGTCTCAGGAACAGACCTCTGTTTCTCTGCTGAGGGGTCAGAAAGAAAGGCACCAGCCTCCTCTGTTCAGTGGCCACCAACGGCGCTTTATAACTAGGGGTTTAGGAGACCCTGTTCCAGCCCTGTCTGGACCTCTGATTTTTGAATGAAAATTGAGTCAAGACATTTTTTTTTTTTCCTCCCTGGGTCCCCTTTTTTCAACTGTAAAATGAGAAGCCTATCACCCACCCTGCTCAGCTCATGTGATAGCTTTAGAATTATATTTTTCAATTCCAGGAAATCTATGAAGGTTTACCATAAGCTGGGCCTGCGCTGGGTGTTAAGGATCCAAGTATGAGTAAGATTTGGTCTCTGACACCCAGGAGCTCCTAGTCCGGCTTCAGACAGACATATGGAAATACATCATTTCATTGTGTAACAATGTGGCAATTAGATATCAAGGCATCCAGGAAGTGTAGAGGAAGGAACCACTTTTCCTGGGCTTCAGGGAATTTTCCAGAATATGTGATTTTTTTCACCTTGAATTAATCCAGAGCAAGTATTTATTGAAACCTACTGTACACCAGACACTGAGAAAAGAGATACAATGATTTTAAAAATGTACTTCCCGTGCTCATGGATCTTGAAAAAGTTCTGTGAGTCATGCAATAACATAAATAAGAGATTGTCATTGGCATTTCAGGCAGAGAGAAAGAATGTGCAGAAGCAAAGGAGTGGAATGTTCTGAAATTTCTAGTAACTCCCCATGGCTCTGGTATTGGCAGCTTGGTGGCAGTGGCCAGGCATGTGGCAGGCAAAGTGAGTTGGGATTAGAATGGGGAGGGGCTGATAGACCAACCAGAATAGAAGAGATGTAGAGTCAAGGCTACCATTAAATGGGGCAAGTAGCATGGTTGGTTGGGGTTCTAGAAAGGTCACACTGGAGGTCACATGGAGTAAATATCAGTGCACTTCCAAGGAAAGAGAAAGCACTGTCACCTGGAGAGACTGAGAAAATAACTGATAGTGATGGGTATCCGATGCTGTAAACGACTGATAATATTGATACATTCATTACTTCTGATGAAATTATACAGTGACCACAGTCCTGCCCATTCTTGAAGGCCAAATTCATGACCTTTGGAAACAACTGTAGTGCAGGATAAATTACATAATTTATACCAAGTGCCTTAAACCTTTTTACCTGGATTGGTAGTAATTCTTCTCAGATTGAAAAAAAAAAACATGTAGTAGGAAGATCTGTGTGGGACTCTTCATTCATTCACTTTTTAGCTCTATGACCTTAGATGAATTTAGAATACCTTAATTATAAAATAGAACTATAATCTGAAACTTACCTAACGTGAAAATTATGGAAGTTGTATATAAGGCAACTAGCACAAGGTCTTGCATGTAACATAAATAAATATTATTATTATCATTGAAATATGTCCACAGAAAGCAATCCAACTTTTAATAATAATAATAATAGACAAAATGCTTAAAGTATCAATAAAATGTATAGGAGTTGTTAAATATACAGTCGTAGGTATGGTTAAATACAATTATGTAGCTATGATAAAAGGTGATGTGCCAATTAAAATAAGGATTATATAATTACAGGGAAATATTAACCAGTCCACTCTGTAGAACAGTCAGATCCAGTTGCCATACGTCACTAATCTGTTCTGCATGCTTTCCAGAACATTCTCTGTCTTGAAATGTACTTAACTGCTCCTTAATTCACGTCATCACTCATTAGTTCATTTATTTAGCAAACGTACAGTAGTTTCCTGCTAAGTATGAAGCCCTAAGCTAAGTACTGTGTTCCTTGATCAAATAAATGGTTTCTGAGAACAACTCCTAAGACTACTACGTCACTTGAAGGCTGACATATACCACGGGTGATGACATTCATGTTTCTTAAACAACTCTCACAGCAAGCCATACCTAGGCTCAAAAATCTGTGACAAACTTCCATGACGAACTGTAGAGAATGCTACCATGTGCTGATGTGCAGGCTGTGTACTGCACAAGTCCAGAACATTCCATTCCCCATTGAAGTCTTTGTGAATGGCACCCCTGGGGTTGTGCAAAACACAATCTTCTTGACCATACCTGGAAACTTGGGTATAGACACGGGGCTGGAACTCAAGAACTTCCCAACAACTTCATCTCCCACTCCTCTTGGTTACATGCCCACTGGCCACTCACACCATTTTGTGGACTCCAGTTTCCCACCTCTATGCTTATGACTTGAGTCATACCCTACTTGATGGTTGGTGCCTCTATGTTTCCCTGGAATTACTTCTTTCCAAGGAGTTCCCTCTATGTTGCTCTAATCATGTTCCCTAGTTCTCTCATTTGGCTTTATGGCTGCCTCAGGTTTTAAATGGTATGTTCAAGATTAGGGAGGCACGGGTGTGCTTGGTCAATAACAAGGAGGTTGGTGGTGTTAATGCATGAGTTGCAATCTAGATATTCCTGATGATAGAATCTACAGATGTCTTAGTATCAGAATCAGTAAAAGTCGCCATGAAGATAAGTGCCCCTAATTATTCCTCCATGTTAACTCTAGGAAGAGTTTCTGTCATTCCTTTGTGTAAGGAGGAAGGGAGAGATCCAGGGAAGAGGGTACACAACTTCCCTGCTACAGCTGTCAGAGACGCATTTGGCCAAGTTCACTATGACCCTGGGGTTTGGATACAGTCATGATAGAGAGATACATTTCCAGTGGTGATGAGGCCTGTGGCTTACTTCCGAGCTTCATGACATAAATTGCCCCATTACTGTGAGAGTCTTCTCTATTACTAACTTTAATAATAATTATACTTTAATTATGCCTTTTGAGTGCTAGACTAGCCACTTTCTCTCTGGTTCTTATACAACCCATCAAAATAGATATTAGTACCCCCACTTTACAGATGGAGAAACCAGGACCCAGAGAAACTCTTTAACTTTTTCCATGGTTGCCCATTACTCAGTGGCTATGCTGGTCACGTGTGTGTGTGTGTGTGTGTGTGTGTGTGTGTGTGTGTGTGTGCTGGGGAAGAAGGGGGCAGGGGAATGAATAAGGTTTACTACATCACGTTGCCTGTCATCATGCTTTTTTAGATGTCTAAACCTTTGGCTTAAATGGCCCACTTATAATCCTTCCATAATAGTGATTTCTTTTCTCAATTTTCTCCAAGCAGCTTGTGTTTGAAAAATAGCTGCTTATGTCCAAGGTGAATCCTAGCAGTACCTATTAAAAGGTGACTTTGTGATGGTTTGTTTTACCATGGCTAGGTAAGGGGTCTGTTTTTCTCTTTGGATAAGTGTTCCACTAGGAAAAGTCCAGTGTATAAATGCAGAAGAAATTGCCATTTTGGAACCCTTTTTTTCCCCAGGAAAATTTCCCCTAGGAGAATTTTTTGTTGTTGTTGTTGCTTTTAAATTAGAGGATGCTGGGAAACCCAGCATAAGGGAATTTTCTGGGTATCGCAAATTGTCTACCGTCCTGTTATGTATTGCTGAGCAGCTAATAAACAAAAGTGAAAACAGGTAAAACGATCCAGCTGGTCCAGGAAGTGCTGCAAATTTACATTTATCTAGAGTGTTAGGTTACTGTAAAAATAGATTCAGTCTGAAGGGTGTTCTGGAAAATCTAGTGTGTGTTTCCATACCTGGCACACAGACAGACCTCAAGGGAGCTGAGCGCCCACCTCTGTTTCATGAGCTTTAGGGCTCTGAGTGGCACTTCAATCCCCTGCCCATCGTGGAGTGGCGGTAACGATACTTTCCTTACCAAGGGAATAGGCTGAATCAAATGATCATTTACGTCCCTCTTCAGCTTTCAAAAGCCAACCTTCAGTTTGGGAAAATCAAGCTGGTCACCAGTAGACCAGTGTCTGAGCAAGGACACATTGAGTTGATCTGGGCCCCAACTTGGCCAATTAGCAACATGGCCTTGGACGGCCCTGATTGCTCAGATTAAGGTCTATTAAGAATTAATACGTGCCACAGCCTTGACAGTTTACAAAGCACTCTTATGAATTTTGTGCCATTTAATCTTCACGATAGCTCCATAAAGGAGGTTCATTACTGGCCTCGGTAGAAGAAACAGAGTCTCAAGGAATTTAAGTCACTAGCTCGTGAGCACAAACTCAGTACTTCTGATAGCAAATCCTGCGTTCATTTTACGACACAGCTCTCCTTCCTGCAACTGCCTTCCCCCTCTGCCTTGTCCTTGCATCCCTCTTTCTCCTCTCTCTCTTCTCTTTCCTTCTGTGTCAAAATTTTGTTTTAAATTTAAAACAATTTTGAGGTCCTACATTGGGGTTCCTTGCATAGAATTTCATTTGATGGTTTCATTGGATAGTTGCAAACCAGGAAAGCATATCTAAACAAAAAGGCAATATCTATAGAATAGTGGTTTCCACCTTGTGAGCCCTGGATCCCCAGGTGGGCTTAGAGTAGAGCGTGTGCAGCATGGAGACTCAGCGCTATACAAGGCAATCTACTCAGTAGACCATAGATGGAATGAATGGTATGTCTCACCCATATCTGTGCAATTCACATCCAAATATGCATGAGTGCTTTGGGGGTTAATAAAATATAAAACTGTAAGCAAACAACTAATTTCGTAGTATTGTTCCCCATTTAGGCAATTAAAAAATATATCTAGGTATAATTGCTATCCCTTGGGACAACATGAAATTTTATATTATTCAATTTGTGTCCCAGAACTCAGAAAGGTTGAGGCTTGTTCTTCACTGGATGGATAGCTCCTAGCAATGAAGCCAACACTTTAGAAAATGGGTCCTTCTGTATGTGTGGACCTGGGGGATGGTGTATGATCCTGGGGGTGTAAACTGGAGGAAGGTTGAAGAAATAATGTCCTTTGTTCTAAATATGGGGTGTGCATCAAGCCTCAGGCTTCATTATCTTCATTTGCATAATAAGAGAGCTTGCTAACAACCATGACTTTTAGGGTGTTTTGCTACAGGGAAGTAATCCTCTTTCTAAATCACACAGTCACTCAGTGACCACAGCGCTTGACCCCTGACAGACTCTGCAACGCATCTAGAAAAGAGTTAGGTACAAAAGTCAACCAATCGTCATTCAAGAGATCAGGAAGCTGTTACCGAGCACTTATTCTGAAGTTCAGTAGCTCTCTGACCTTATGGCAATTACAGAATATCCCTAAACCTTAGTTTCTGCTTCTTGAAAATGGCACCATCATAGCACAGACCTTGCAGGGCGTCATGAGGACTGTGGGCAGGTGGGTGAAGCTCTGTTTAGGGCCTGGAAGTAGTGTGGGTTGGCCCTGACTACAGGGCTCCTGTACAAAGTACAGTCAGCCCTCCTTAACTGCGGGTTCCACATCCATGGATTCAATCAACTGCAGATCAAAAATATTTGAGAAAAATAATTCCAGAAAGTTCCAATAAGCAAAACATGAATTTGCCTGCATCAGCAACTATTTCCATAGCATTTACGTTGTGTTAGGTATTATAAGTAATCAAGAGATGATTTAAAGTATATGGGAAGATGTGCATAGGTTATATGCAAATTTTAAAAATTTATATAAGGGACATGAGCATCTGTGGATTTTGGCTTCTGAGGGGGAGTGGGGGAGGGGTCCTGGAGCCAATCCCCTACGGATACTGAGGACAACTGGGAGACAAGGTCACTGTCAGACCATGGGGGAATATGACTGCTGAGTTAAAATACTAGGACTTCATGCCACTGACCAGATGTTCCCCTGTCCTCCGGATGAAAGATCCTTATTAGCCAGAAATCACATGGTGTAGTAGAAAGAGGCACTAGACCAAGAGCTGAGTTAGTTAAATTTTCTTCTTTTATATGCTTGTATTAGTTATCTGTTGCTGCATAACAAATTGCCCCCCGAAGCTTCAGCTTCCAAGGTCACCCATTTAGGTATTGGCAGGTTTCAAGTCCTTGAACGTTGTTGGACTGAGGGTCTCATTTCCTCCCTGGCCGTTGACTGGAAACCACCCTCAGTTCTGAGTCACATGAGCCTCTCCAAATGGCAGCTGACAGCATGGCATCTTTCTTACTTGATTAGAGCAAATACCCCAGAAGAGCCAGAGAGAAGTCAAAGTCTTTTATAGCCTAATCCCAGAAGTGACATCCCACATCATTTTGCCATAGTCTGCTTGTCAGAAGCAAGCCACCAAGGCCATCACAAACACAACAGGAGAGGATTACACAAGGTGTGAATACCAGGGACCATGGGGAACCTTTTCAGAAGTTGCCTGCCTTGGCATTCTCTAGGGTGATACGTCAGAATCTTGGGGTGAAGATGATTATGTTTAACAGGAAGGGGTGGAAGCTAACAGCTGCTGGCCTACACTGAGGGAATTTGTACACTTCTGATATTCTTCAAGAATTCTTCCCTCTGGCATGGTGGCTCCATGGCTGGGCAATGGGCTATCTCAGCCTCTCTACCCCCTGCCATCTTGATCTACCTTGAGATGCCCAAGCATTTCCCTGGAATCTAGGAATGGGCAGAGAATGCCCCAATCTAGAGACTTGGAGGCCCTGGAGACCTAGCGCCGTGTTTTAATTTCCCTCTATACCCTCAGTGCTAGGACAGTGATGGATGCATGGTGGTTGCTATCACGGTTTTCTGGGTAAATCAATTTCTCAGAAGCCTGGTGTTGTAGAATGAGCCTGGATGTGGGAGTGCAGCAGAGAGACCTGGGATTGACCCACATCTGCCTGGGCCTCTGCACTTCCGTGCCCACCCAGGACCCTCAGTCTGTGCTTGAATGAAAAGGGGCTGCATCTTGTCATCCAGTCTTCAAATGCTTCCTGGATGTTTCTAAATGATTACTTTTTAAGTCCACATTTCACAACTAAAATGATTCCATTGTGTTCTGAAAATCTCCTTAATTGAATGTTCTCTTTGTCAACCCAATAAACTGCTAGTTTTGCAATAAGATTCCCCTGGCACATTTCCTGGGAGATTTAGTGTGAGAAATTCACTCACACAACTAGAAATATAGTAATAAATGCCTGTCAGTTAGCTCAGTTCTGTTGATGGATCACTTTCTGTGTGTCAAGCACCATACTAGGTTCTGGGCAGAGCACAGTGGACCGTATAGGAACTCACAGTATAATGAAAGACGCCTCTCATGCCCTACCCTATTTCCTCATCTGAGATTTTTTCCTTTTTTTTTTCCTTTTCCTATCACATTTTTGCTTGAGCCATAAATCACCAAGATTGTCTTACACACATGAAGAGACCAAAGTCGAGGGATAAATGTGCCAGGTTAAAGATGGCCACAGAGTTTTGACACTCCTCCCATTAAGAGGCGGGGTCCCGTGCCCTGACCTTGAATATAAACTCGTGTGAGATTGTTTGGACCAATAAAAAATGGTGGATATGATGCATGGCCAGTTCTAGGTCTTGCCTTCGAGAAGACTGGAAGCTTCTCCCTTAGTCTCTTGAAGGCCTGAGCCTCCAAATAAATCCAATCAGCTACCCTCCTGGAGAAACCTCACAGAAAGGCCCAAAAGATGACATGGAGAGGGAGAGGGGACCATTGGAGCCAAGCCTTCTGGCCAAACCTTGACAAAGCTCCAGGCAGGAGAATGAAAGCCATCTTGATCCTCCCAGACCAGACCAGCCCCCAACAGAATACCACCGAGTTGCCAGCTACCCAAATACCTGCTGCACAAAATCACCGTGTAATACCATGGTGGTTGTTTTCCACCATTAAGTATCAGGTCAGTTTTTCACTCAGTAATAGAAAACTGGAGCAAGGTAGTATAGTCATCTTTCTGGGTCTGCTAGGCAGTTCCTCTAGGAAGTCTTACCCAGAGGAATAAAAAGAATTCCTATTGTAAGATGATACTTAATAAACACAGGTTGAATGACTCCCAAGCCCTCCTTCTTCTGATGCGTCTGGCTTAGAGAATATCCTCTTTCCTGACGGGCATGGCATCATTGGACGATGACTATATACTGAATTCTGATTAATCTGCTGTAATTATATGAGGTGAACATGACTGTCTCAATAGATCAGGAGCTCCCTGAGGGAAAGGGCCACATCTTCTCCCTTCTCCTCTGTTCTGTACTTGTCACACTGCTGGGTACACATGCATGCTGAGAAAATGCAATTCCATTCAGAAAACAATGGACTAGGCTTGTTCCTGTCTCCTAATTCTCAGAAGGTCAGCACTTTACAGCAAACAATTTCCCATGAAGATGGGCCCAAGAGTTGCCATGGATATGGGAAGAGTATGATCATACCTTAAGGACTCCCCCAGAAATCCCTTTCTTGATTTTCAAAAACCACCAATGCCCTAATAATTATAAAAAATATTTCTTAATAACTATAAATGTGGCCTTATTCCCAGCACTCTGTGCAACGCATTATATTCTCCAGTAATTGAGACTCAGGCTCTCGACTGTCTGGAATACCTTTCTCACTTCCATAAATTTTGGCAAGATCCACGTTGAGTACCAGCTTTTTCAGGAATTCTCAGGTTGAGCTAAGAGTCTCCACTGTGCAAAGCTCTGTCTTAGCCAAGCCATATTTCATTGAAATGATCCCTGCATATTCCTATTTTCAGCTGGTTAGTTCATTGAAAGTATAGATTGCATCTTACCTGTGGTTGTACGTAGAAGACTTTTTTTTTTTTTTTTGCTGCTCTTTCTGATTACATTTTTTTTATTGGAGTATAGTTGATTTACAATGTTGTGTTAGTTTCAGGTATACAGCAAAGTGATTCACTTTTATGTATATATATATATATATATATACACACACACACACACATATATATATATATTCTTTTGCTTATTCTTTTCCCTTATAGGTTATTACAAAATATTGAATATGGTTCTCTGTGCTATACAGTAGGTCCCTGTTGGTTATCTATTTTAGCACATAGAAGGCTTCAACAGTGCCTGCACATTATAAATGACTGACATAGGCCTTGCCTACTGTCTTCCAGTTTATCAAAGGTGTTCATTATTATCCTTGTATAATTGTGGCTCAGAAAGGAAAGTGACTTTCTTAAGATCACCTAACCACAGGGACCCCCCACAGAGGCTTGCTAAGATTCCTCCCCATATCCTGAGACTATAGGACTTCTCCCTGGTGGGAGGGAGAGAGCTCCAGCCCTATCCTCCCCATGGATACACATCTTTTGTTTTCTGCGTCTGGGAAATGCCCCAGGATTCCCTGCTGTGTTACCCCGGGAGACTGTTGCTCAATCCAGCAGCTGTTCTGGAGGAAAAGAAAAAGCAGAGGTTCTGAATGTATCATATATACAATGCAGTATTGAATAGAAGATGGCTAATAAGCGAGAATGCCTTGACGGTGCAGGCTTCTTCCAGTGAGGTCTAGCTCTTCATTTCCAGTGGGCGTCGCAGGAAGTACTAGTGTAAAAAATAAAACATATATATTACTAATACGGTGGCTATATAAAACAATATTTGGCCAAGACAGTTAAGATATGATTCAGTCTTTGTTCATCAAGTTGCTAAATATTATTCAGAGAATGGAGTCACCATATGGTATAACTGAGTTTCCTTGGGAGGCTGGGTGAAATATCGTGTTGGATATAGAATGTGGAAATGTGCGTGTCTCCGGTGGTTTGAGTCTGAATCGAGCTGCAGACAGCTAATTCCATTAAGTCCTCATGCAAAGACTCCAATGCACACGGCAAATGGAAAAGGCATAGCCCGGCACGGATCACTCTAGGAGGTCGATTTCTCTTCCCAAACTGATGAAGAGTGGGCAAGCCACACAGCTAGACCCAGATGCAATCTTGAAAGAAAAATGTGTGTGGGCAAGTGCAGTACCAGCTGGGAAAGTCTAAGTGGCTGAAACCTATGACTCAGAAATCTTAAATTGCCTTGAAATTAATGAAGCTCTGTGGGGATGACTCAGTTCATTCATGTCCTTAGCTTGCAGGCTTAAACGCTGGCAGAAGCGGACATTGTCCAAAGCCTGGAAGATCAGACCCCACAAAGGAAACACGTCTCAGACTGGGAGGTGGTCTGGGGTGCGTGTCACAGGAGCAGGGGCTGGAGAGGCAGGTGAGCTGGTATTTCTTCTTCCCATGGAGGCGAAGCAACCTCATTCAAGTGCCATGCTCTCTGGACCTGATTTCTGTCCCTGTAAAACGAAAAGGAGAGATCTGATGATTTTTTCCAATGTTGTCAACTTCGATATTCTGATTAGCTAGGGTCCTAGTAAGAAACAGCATTTGCCCCAGATGGTTCAAATGAGGAGATTTTAACACCGGGACTATTTATAGATGTCTGTGCCAGGTTAAGAGAACAAATAAGAAAGAGTAAGGCACCCAGAGACCAGTAAAGGCAGGAAGCCATTGTCACTCCCACGGCCAAAAGAATGAAAGGAAAACAGTGTTACTGGAGCCCAGTGAGAGTTGGAACTCTGGAGAAACCCACCCAGGACTCTGGAGGAGGGCACCCAGTGGGAACCATAATCCCCGGGGGACATAGTCCCTCCCACACACACCATGATGACACAAAGAGGGAGCAGAAAAGAAATAACTTAAACTGCATCTTATCCCCTCCCCCCTCCAGTTTCCCACTGGTGCCTCTCGTTGGCAAACCCAACTGGATGCCATCAGGCCAGGGAAGCCAGATCAAGCAGGCCACAGGGCCTGGAACAGTGTGGAGAAGGCTAGAGAATGCATCTAGAGTGGGCGAAAACACAAAAGCCAGCACATAATCTATGACTTTATACATGTGACTATGCTCCTACATTAGGGAAAAGGGCAGAACACATCTTTTTTTTTTTTTTTTTCTGGAGAGATTGAAGAATAATTCTCAAGTAACAGAGTTCCTGAGGACAGGGACCAGGTTTTGCTGATTTCTTTAACCCATCAGAATCTATCACAATGCCTGGCACCTAGGAGAAAATCAGGAAATATTTGGTGGATTAAAGGCTGATCACAAATCCACATTTATAAACATCTACAGGTGTCCAAGGCATGATGCTCTGTTAATATCTGTTGAATGAATAATGAATGTGTAGGTTCAAAACAAATTACATAATCTTTCGGATAATAGGTTCTGCAAAGCTCAGGCAAACCCTTGGTATTTTTGTTCTCGTAGTTGTTTCTTTTTTTTTTTTTCCCGCCCATGCCGTGTGGCTTGTGCGATCTTAGTTCCCCGAAGCAGAGATTGAACTCTGGCCCTCAGCAGTGAAAGCAAAGAGTCCTAACCACTGGCATTCCCGTAGTTGTTTCGAATGTGATTGATGGTTATCATTGCACAAGCTGTATAAATGTCCTGGACTAGGAAAATGGACCCTACATTGTGAGACCCAATGATATGTTAAATGAATAAGCAAGAGGGGCTTAAAAGAGACATCTCCTGCTTTCCTCAGTGCTGAGATTCCCAGCGGGAGTGCTTACAAAAGTAGAATGTTTAGCATATTTCAATACACGTGGCATCACCTCCTGACATGTACATGTTCTAACAGAGGGATGCTCTTTCACAAGCCATGGATGGACATCCAGCTCTACCATTACTCAGCTCTCTGACGTGAGACAAAAACTTGACCCAGTGAACCTCAGTTCCGGTTTAATGCTGCCTCCTAGGGTCAGTGTAAGAACTGAATGAGAGGATGGGTGTCAAGTTCCTGCTAGAAAGCCCGGCATGGAATCGATGTTCGCTTGCTCTCAGCTCCATCTTTCTCGTGGAGGCATTGATTTCCTTAGAGTTGACATAAGGTGTAAGACCAGCAATGAGAAAAGATGTTTTCTGCATTGCTATCTAAATCATCTTTAACAGAAAGTCACTTCTTTCATTATGGGGACAATCCTATGCATAAGAGAAGCATAAGACATATTACAAGTTACAGAACACATCTAAATGACTATCCCTTACTGTTCATATTTAGGAACTGATGTTCACATGTGTCATCTTAGGATATAGAGGGTCATCACAGGTACGTGCTGGCAATTCTTCTCTTTAGTATTCACCTAGCTCATGTGCTGATCCTGCTCTCCCACACTTCTATGATGGTCAAATCCAGTTCCTTCTAAAGAGGCTGAAATGGCAGATGCTTTTTTTCTTAAGCCTTCTTTGTATCTAAGCAGGGTCATGTGATAAAATCATGACTAATGGAACGAAGGGCATTTTTTGTTAGAATATTTCTTTTGGTCCTCAGTTCCTGAAACTGAGTAATAAATGTGAAATGGATGTCTTTTGTCATGTGTAACCAGCCTCTTTCAATTACACCTGAGTTTATGATAATGAGGTGACTTTTGGAAAGTCCCTAAGGATGGGGCTGGTTACCAGGGGAACCAACCTTGATTAGAGGATTGGAAATTCCAGCCCCACCCTCTAACCTCCAGGGAGGGGAGAGGGGCTGGAGATTGATTTCAATCACCAATGGCCAATGATTGCGTCAGTCATGTCTACGTAATGAAGCCACCATAAGAACCCAAAAGGACGGTTTCAGAGAGCTTCCAGGTTGAACCAGGAGGCACCCATGTACCTGGAAATTGAAGTACCCTGAACTTTATGAGGACAGAAGCTCCTGTGCTCAGGACCCTTTTGGACCCCACCCTACGTATCTCTTCACCTGGCTGTTTATTTGTTTATTAGTATCCTTTAGTATCATTTGTAATAAAATGGTAATCTAGTAAGTAGACTGGTTTCCTGAGTTCTGTGAGTCACTAACAAGTTAATCGAACCCTAAGAGGGGATTGTGGGAGCCTCCAGTTTATAGACTATTGGTCAGAAGCACAGGTAACAACCTGGACTTGCAATTGGCGTCTGAAGTGTGTGTGTGTGGGGGGGGGTGTAGTCTTGTGGGATGGAGCCCTTAACCTGTGGGGTCTGACACTATTTCCAGTATCTCCAGGTAGAAAGTGTCAGAATTAAGTTAAATAATATGACATCCAGGTGTCACAGAATTGTTTGATGTGTGGGTTTTCCAAACCACACATTGGAACTGAGTAGTGTTGGAGTGGAGTAGTGTGAGAGTGAAGGAAAGATACACCTGGAATGTTGTTTTTATACAAGAGAACTGGAGAGACATTGCCCAGAGGCCTGTGAAATTGAGCTGTGAAATAACCAAATTCCTGTCTTAAGCATTTGCATCCTTAGAGATTCATTTACAAGCACTTGTACAAAACACTGTTCATGCCTTGTTTTGTCATGTATTCTGTTACATGCAGCCAAAAGCATTCTAACAGAGAAGTTCTCTTTAGATTTGTTCTGGGAGAATAACTGAGTCCCTGTGTTCCTATCTCTTTTCTCCAGTGGCTAATTAAAAGCCTAGAGGTCAGAATCACGTTACACATTCTTGATTCCTCCATCCTCTTACTTATTGATCCATTCAATCAATCATTCATTATTTATTCAATCAATTCAGTATGTACTTATTCAATCTGTACCTATTCTTTATTCCAGTGGTTGACTTCTGTTGGCCTTTAGAACCTTGCTTCAGCATCATGACCTTGAGAAAATCTCCCTGGCATCCCTACATTCAGCTAAATGCTCTTCCTCTGTGCATTCTAGCAGTCGGTCATTATATCCTTTTTGGCATCTATCGTATTATATTGAAATAATTTGTATATCTGTCCAACTAGAATATACGTTTTCTAATAAATGCAGGGACTAGTCAATAGTCTTCCTTCCTTCCTTCTTTCCATCTTTCCTTCCTTCCTCTCTCTCTCCCTCTCTTCCTTCTTTCCTTCCTTTTTTTCTTTCTTCCTTTTCTACTCCTGCTCCTTCTCTCCCTCCCTTTCTTTCTTCCTTCCTTCTTTTGTTTTTCTTTCTTTTTTCCTTTTCTCCTCCTCCTCCTCCTCCTCCATCTCCTCTTTCTCCCTTTTTCCTCTTTTGTTCCTCTTCTATATGCTCAAGGTATGGTATAGTAAAGTTCTTGGCCATCAATGAATATTTCAAAATTCTTTATAGACAAGAATTAAACTGGGTACCTTGGGAAATACAGAAGCATAACATACTTGGTAATTAAGGGCAGAGATTGTGCTAATTGACTGCAATCCTAGTGCATGACCCAGAGAATGTGCTCAGTAAATGTTTGGTGAGTGAAAGAATTAGACTCAAAGAGAATCAATTTTATTGAAATGACAAAACTGACAAAAGAATCATTTTGGATACGAGTCAATGCTGCCTTGTGTAGCATTAGGTAATAGTGATGTTTCATAAATATGTATTAAATAAATAACGTATACCTTTAATGAGTCCAGAATTTAAAATTTAAAATGTTGTATGTTGTGAAATATGACACTGTCCTGATGGCTAATGTCTCTGCCTCATTTGGGGCATAGTTTATTCTTTCCCTGATGATTTGAATTATTAGCTTCATCATATGCTAAGTACTCATAGATGAAATAGGTTGTTTTCTGTAATCTTTATTTTATTACCTTGCACCTTACAACAGTGTCTCACTGTTTTATTCACTGTGTGTGAATGTGTGATGTGAGTGCCCCACTTTTGTCTTCCTTTTATTCCCAATGTTCTTCAATAATTCTTAGATATTTAAGGATCCAGATAAACTTTGGCTTCAAATGTTAAGCTCCATAAACATCTCAAAATGATTCCTTAAGGCTGAGATAGTATTAACTTTAGAGACTATGAGATGCAATATGGCAGAGTGAATAAAAGCACAGTTTTGGAATCAATTGCCCGGAACAAAAAGAATGGCTTCACAACTTTCTAACCTGCAGTCTTTGACAAGTCAGTGAATCAGTTTCTTCATTGGTAAAATAAGAATAATAATACTATCTATACTTAGGTTTGTCAACTAGACAAAATAAGAAAATGCATATTAAATATTTAGCCCAGTGTCTGGCACATAGAAAGTATTAACAGAGGTTAATTAGATATTTAATTTCCCAGCATTGTTCTAAAACTTCCCGTACCTCTATCCACAGCTGATGATGAAGGATAACACTCTACCCCAAGGGAACCAGTTCATGGGAAGGGTTGAGTCATCCAGATTTGCTGTGTTTTTATGAGGCCCTGAAACTACTTACCCAATGATGGTGGAGCTGTAGTTATGCAGTTGTGTCCGGGAAACTAGGGGCTGCCTGCACTGGCAGGTCCTGGAGGAAATCAATTGAGCCAAACAGGAGATGAAGAAAAGCAGAAATAAGAAATTCAAGGTGACCTTGGTGGGGAGAGAAGACAGCCTTAGTTTCCATCTCAGTTCCTATGAAGTCTGGCAGGATGATGTTACTTGTACATCTAGGTTGGACAGGTGATCCTTACAGTAAATTTTCTTTTTAATTGACCAAGTTTGCACAATTTCATGTTCCTTTCAACTTCAACAACCTTGGGCAGAGAAGGAATCTAATGGTTCTGCTGTTTTTCCTATTAGATTGTATTCAGGATCAAATGAAGCCATGTAAAACTTGAAAAAGGAGAATGTGGCTCTTTTACAGTTTTTCTATTTGATATATAAATCTAGGGACAATTGTAACATTGGTCTATCCTCCTCGCAGGTGACTTTGTAAATCCAATGAAATGACATATAGAGAAGTGTCATCTAAAATGAAAAGGATCACAGCCGTGTGAGAATGGCGCTTGCACTGCTCCCATGTGTCAAAGTTGTATCTGGAAAGTCATGTCCTGAGAATTGCATGAATGACTGCTATTGGATATTTGATCTTCAAATTGCCTTCATTTTAGCTTCAAGTCCTTGGGAGTACCTATGACCTTTGGAACATGTGTGTTTTGTACTAAGAAATAGATCCTAGCATGCAAAGACCCATATGTGGCAACTCATGCATTGTCACGTTAAATTGACCTCAGCATTCTCGTCTGAGTTATTTTCAAAAGGTATTAACCCTGAAGCATTAAGGGTTAAACCTCCAATAAAGATAGAAGTGACTAATAGAAGGATACAGCAGAGAAGCACACTCTTGCACCACACATGATTCATGGTTTATAGAAAACACTTTGTAACAGGTTTGTTTGCTGTGAGCCATCAGATTCACTTTGAACGATGAAAAAACCTTGGTCTTTGTGCCAGAAGCTAATCATAACTTTCTCTAAAACTCTTGGTGACCACTTCACTCTGACTTTCTATGGCTGCATTCTGTAATGCAGCAAAGACCCTGAAACCACGTTTCCCCTAGACCAATGTAATGTAATTAAGAACAGGCATGACACATGAGTTGTCACTTGAGCTATGATTTGAACGCTTTCCACTTCGCTGGTGGCTAGCACATAGGTAATGATATGGCCTTAAAGTAAGGTTTTTAAAAACTTTTTTTGGCTTGTGACAACAAAAGAGTATCTTGTTCTTAACTCACATTGTTGACATTTCTCACTACTTAATAGAGATTCTTCTAAGTAAATGTGAATCGCGATGTTTAAAGACATTTAAAAGAATGCAAGTAGTACCTGATGAGAACATCAAAGCATCATCACAAACTGCCATTAAAAATATTTACACAGGACTTTCTTAACCCAAATCCTGGACTTTGAAGAGTTGCAGATTAAGGGCAAATTTCAGTATGGGGGAGCTGGGGTGAGACAAAAAGTCCAAAAAAAAAAAAAAGAGAGAGAGAAATTAGAAGCTGTTAGGAGCAGACCTCCTCTGCTTCCTTGTCCAGGAGCATCTGTCATTTGGCGTTACTGGGCCCAGGATGACTGGACACCCAAACTCTGTTCTGTTTATTTCTGTGCAATTCAAATGGGAATTTTGAAGCACTCATCAATTGCTATCGCTTAGAATGAAGAACAATATTGCACTGGAAGGGAACTTAAAATAGGAGTTACTTTCAAGTTTACTGTTCAACCCAGGGTATATTTTGAGGCCAAAATCATTGAAATTTGATATTCTTTAAAAATTTATTTATTGGCTGACAAATTAATTTTATAACATTGATGGTCTATAATGTAGTTCTATTCAAAACTATTTTCAAAAATAAAATTCTTTTTAAACTAAAAGTAACACACCCCTGAAAACCAGTATTTGTCCATGTACATTAAAGCAAATGTCAAAACATCTTTATATGGATTATCTGAAACAAAAAATAGTCTAAGCTGAATAAAAAGCTTTATATTCCTACATTTAAACGGTTTTTAAGCTATTTATGTCTCCAAAATTATGTCAATATTTTCCTGAATTCTGTCAATAGTCTTAGTGCTTTAATTTTAATGAATTGTCTCCAATCCACCTCAAAGTTTCATTTTAAAATTCAAAAAATTTGAAATTTGACACTTTGAACTGACTCATTTATCTAGACCCTGTTTTTAATTGTGAAAACACGCTCTATGGATGCTGAAGTATTTGGTAGGACCAGACAAATACTGTTTTTGAAGGATATCCTTAAACATTTCCTTCATACTCAAGAGTATAAGTATTTCACTCCAAATATTGTCCCAGGCCCTATTCTTACCTCATTCGAGTACCTTTCTTCCTCCAATGTATTGTTAGACAAGACTCTTCAAATAAGTTACTTCTCTTCACAATTATTTAGAATATTCTGTCAAACATATTAAGGAATTTCAGAGCTCAAGCCTGTACATCATTTACACCTTCATACTTGTTCATTTCTACTGTTGCTTTTCTTGGAATAAAGTTTAATGTCTTCTTATTTGTAAGCTTTGGTTTTTTATTTGTTTTTGTTTTTGTTTTTTGACAACAGTCACTAAGATTTATTGAGCCTGGCAGTTTCCATCAATGACCTTGTTCAATCCTCAAAGCAGCTCTGTGAGGGCAGCGGTACTGATATCACCCCCATTTTACACATGTGTAAACCGAGGCCGTGACCTCTCCTGCCTTACTCCTGGATCCGTGGGTACTTCTCGCCTCTGTACGTGTTTTCCTTTCATCAAGCAGGGACAATAAATGGCACCTACATCCTCCGGGGCCTGTAGTGACATTAGCAGACATGACTGCTGTCACCATCACAGCTCTTTAAACTAACAGAGCCTAAGCTTTGTTTTATTAACTGGAATTTGTTAAAAGCTTCAAAAGCTGCAGGAGTTATTTTGTTGTTTATTTTGGGGGTGTGTGTGTCCCATTTGGTTTTGAACAGAATATAACCAAAATTTAGAGGCCTGTTTACAAAAAGTGTAATGGCATTGCAGAGTACTTAGGCTCACTTAGAGTAGTTCTGCAAAAATCAAACGTTTGTAAAATCTGATTAAAGAAAGGGAATAAAGACTGTCGACACACGTATGCTGATTTTTTTTTTTTAATATTCAACATTTGTTTTGTTAACAGTTTTGTAGTTTAGTTACTTGGGATGTTTATTTGCATGTGTGTATTTATGTTTATATTTTGACTACTACAGCTTTTATTTTGATTGGTAGATTACCGCAGCTCGTCTGAATGGCTTTTGTTTTTAAATTATCGAGGTATAATTGCCATACAATGTTATATTCGTTTCAGGGGTAAATGGCATTGTTAATTATGCTTGCCTCACAACCAATTCCAGTTCTGTTCCACAGGTTTTTAAATTTTATTTTTATATTACACTGTGAAAACAATTTTTTTAATCTTTAATGTGGAACTTTTTTTTTTTTTATACAGCAGGTTCTTATTAGTTATCCATTTCATACACATCGGTGTATATATGTCAATCCCAATCTCCCAATTCATCCCACCACCACCCCTACCCCCCCCCCCCCCGCTGCTTTCCCCCCTTGGTGTCCATACGTTTGTTCTCTGCATCTGTGTCGCTATTTCTGCACTGCAAACCGGTTCGTCTGTACCATTGAATGTGGAACTTTTAAACTGAATTTGCAGTAACATTTAAATAGCTCTACTTTGATTTCATGAATTTAAAGAAGATTCATTATTGAAATAATCTGACTTTCCATGTGAAGTATCTTTTCTATGTAAAACAGGAATCATTTAACTCTTTGTGAACTTCTTTCAATAGAGCTAACGTGTTAAAAATCATAGTTTCACATTTGCTGTGTGAGCGAGAAAACTCAGAATCCAACAAGAGCCAACTTAATTTGAACTGTGATTTGATCTAAATTCAAAGTCATGCTCCGTAAAATAATTACAAACACACCTTCTGCCACTTTGTGTGTTGAATCATGGTTGTCAGGCCACTGTCTTCTTAAAATAATTTTGAAATGGATACTGATGCTTCTTCAGTACAATTGGTCTTTTCGTTTTTGTGTGGTTAGTGAGATCACAGCAGCCTCCATGGTGGAAGATAAATGTTTACTAGCATTTTGTGACATGTCATAATTAACTTTCTTCAGAAACAGAGATTTCTACTTTATATTTCATTAACCATGCACGTGCACTATTTTGATGCCAATATTACTATCAAATAAAATCATTAAAAATAGTTGTAAGTTTAAATTAAATAATAAATGATACTCTCTTCTCTTTAAACTCTGTAAAGCAGGATTCTCAGACTATTTCCTGCACATACTTCATATATATCTAACCTATATTTTACTAGTTTCCTCTATAGCCCTCTGAGTTGGCCTAGGAGCACTGTGAAGCTTGCAAGCTTCACCGTGGCCCTGGCACAGCTGTGTGGTCCACCAGGTGATGGGCAGCAGCTTCAGGTCTTTCTCTCACTGCCACTCAAGGATGGAAGGAGTTAGCTGTCCTTAGCTCCTAGTGTCTGAGCACACTTTGTCTTATTTGCAAGTCCCCTTCATGTTGTCGTTGAAAGAGAGGTTAGTTACATTCTGTCTGGAAAGGGTAAAGAAAAGAGAGGCGTGGTGTTTTTTCTGCCATCCTTCAGATTTAATCATATGTTACCGCGGGTCTCTTGAGTACATTCAATACCAGTAGATAGATCATGGCTGAGGCTTCAAGTGCAAAGTGAAGGTCTCCCAAACCCATCTGAGCTCATTTCAGTTCAATGAATAAATATAATACTGTGTTTAAAAGGAAGAAAGAGTGAAGAAAGAGAGAAGGAAGGAAGGAAGGAAGAAAGGAAAAGAAAGAAAGGGAGAAAGGAAGAAAGGAAGGAAGGAAGAAAAAGAAAAATCTAGAAAATGTTAGACAGATGAGACACTGAAAAACAGGTGTAAACCAAGCCACTTCTGGGGAAACTAAGATATAAGATCATCCTATGAAGAGAGACAATAAGTTAGTTAATGTCACAAAATTACTGTCTAACAAACCAACCTCAAACTCAGTAGCCTACGACAACAACCTTTGTTCTCATGGCTCTGTGGGTCCGCTGAGGGTCTGATTTCTTCTGGGTGTCCACACACTTCTAAGCGTCAACTGGGATCAGCTCACTGTGGCTTCTCTGATCTTTATTTCTCCTGCCCTCACCCGGGACAGGCCAGCCAGCCTGAGTGAGTTTTGCTCAAGTCAGAGGGAGGCAAGACCAGCTGCTTCTCCAGCCTGTAGTCATGTCAATTAATATCTCATTGGCCAAAGCAATCCACATGGCCAATGTCAGGTCAAGGGGATGGAGAGGTGGTCTGCTCTTGAAAGAAGGGAGAAAAAAGTTAGTATGTTTGAATAGTAACCTAATCTCCCACCTAGAGACTCTCCAGGGAACCTCAATTAAGTGTTTTCATTTTGTGGATATTTCTTATGCACCATCTTTTTTGTGATATACTTTACCATATACGTGATATATTTCACATTCAATCATCACAATTATATAAGGTGGATATATTATTATTTCTAATTTAAAAATAAGAAAACTGAAACTTCAGGGACTTAACCTTTAGCTCATGGATGACAGGGACAAAATTCCTCAGGTCTGAGTGACCTCACAGCCTTCTTTCTTAACTTCTTTGCTAAAATGCTCTACCTAATTATTTGGCACAAAGAAATTCTTTTCCTGATGGTTGCTAGAGGTCCCACTAGCAGCTTGGAACACAGTCTCTTGGAATCATTCTCATTTGAGCAGAATATTATTATTGATATAATTTTGAGCTGCTGTCATTTCATCCTGCTAAAAAATCACAGCCTGAATCTGAAATATTAGGAAGACTTTGGGGCTAAAGAAAATAAGATGTCTGGAAAAAAGGTGCCATATGTACAGGATTCAAGTGGCATCTGTGTGTGCTCATTACAGCCTGTCACTCTCTATCTGCTCAATTTGTTCACCAGGTAACTCAGACGACTCATGGGGTTGAAACTGTGTTGTGCCGACGGTCCTCTGTTTGCTTCCAGCTTAGGCTTAACAAAGTGGTTTATTCTTTTATTTTGTATCATTCAAGGAGACAGTATTTCTCCTCTCAGCCAACTGAATAAATACCTTCCCAAGATAAATTTTCTTTCCATTGAGAGTAGCTCGTTTATTATAATCCGCGTCAAGTCTCCCCACCTCATGCCTCTGAGATCAATGGGGTTAGCTAAGAAGTGGGCTCAGGGAAGGGAATTTGGACAAGAGTGATAGTGAAATCGATGGCTGATGGACAGAGGTGGTCCTGGAGGAAGAGGAGCAAATCAGGACAACCTAGAATCGGCATATTATAAACTACAGATTTTGGAGCTTGCTGGAATACTTTGGAGTCACTCCAAACTTTTCTTTTTTATGGTTGAGGAAATGAAAGGCAGTGTGAATTAGCAATGAGTCCAAGTAGGTTAACAGCAAAGGCAAAACTTAACCACAACTTCTAGCCCTATGTAATGGTTAATTTCATGTGACTACTTGATTAGATCTTGGTGCCAGTTGTTTGATCAAGCACTAGTCTAGATGTTGCTGTGAAGGTATTTTGAAGATGTGATTAACATCTGCAATCAGTGGACTTTAAGTAAGAAGATCCCCCTTGATAATGTGGGTGGGCCTTGTCTAATCAGTTGAAGAACTTAGGAGCAAACACTGAGGTTTCTTGGAGTAGAAATTCTGCCTCAAGACCGCAGCATAGAAACCCTGCCTGAGTTTGCAGCCTGCTGGCCTGTGCTACAAACTTCAGACTTGCTAACCCCACGATTGCATGAACCAATTCCTTAAAATAAATCCTTGTCTATCTATATATCTGTTTATCTATCTGTCTATAGACACAAACACACATACATCCTATTTGTTCTCTTTCTCTCAAGAATCCTGACTGATACAGAGTTTGGTATCAAGAGTGGGGTGCTCTGTAACAAATACCTAAAAATGTGGAAGTAGCTTTGGAATAGATAATGTGTTGAAGCTAGAAGACTTTTGAAATTCATGCTAGAAAAATCCTGGGTTGCCTTAGAAACTATTTGTAGAAATAAGGATGTTAAAGGTGATTCTGGTGAGGACTCAGAGGTACGTACATAGAGAACGCCATATGGTAACAGAGGCAGAGATGGCAGTGATGCTGCTATATGCCAAGGAATTCCTAGGACTAATAGAAGCTGGAAGAAGCAAAGAAAAGTCCTCCTTGAGAGGCTTTGGAAAGAGCATGGCCTGCCTTACTTGAACTTCTAGCCCCTAGAACCGTGAAATAATAAACTTATGTTGTTTTAAGCCCTTCAGTTTGGAATTCTGCCATGATTCTGGAACAGTGCTAGACTCTAGGGCTACAAAGAATAAGACATGGTCCTGCCTCTCAAAAAAATGTATTTTACACTAATCATTGTATTTATAAGTAGTATAAGTAGTATGGCTGTGGGCTGGTTTAGCACCACTGTAGAATAATGGGAGATGGGGAGAACACATTAAATATCAGCCTGCTGCCTTTGGATATCAGATACTGCCATCTGTCTCTAATCTTATAAATGGGGGGTTCTAATAACACGTGCAATGAATTAGAAGTGCCAGGTCTGTGTGGACTGAGAAGGGTAGGGAAGTTTCCTGGAGGAGTTTTTGCCTTAATCTGGTCTTGAAAGATAGGTGGGGTTTAGATAGACAGAAAATAGACATGAACACATTCTAGAAGAGCTAACTGTACAGGCAAAGACACAGAGGCTAGGATGAATAAGCCACTATTAAGCTTTGACTGTGTATTGGAAACTGTAGGTTTTGTCTCACTTACCTCTCAAGCATCCCAGCAATGTGGCTATTATTTTCCCCATGTCAACATGAGGACACGGACATTTAAAGACTCGCCCAAACTGGCATGGCGGGGAAGAGGTTGAGCTTCTCTGGCTTGGAGCTTGTGAAATACCCATGGCGTGGTGATGAAGACAGACAGACAGAAGTCTGGCAGAACCCAAGGTTCTTGTTGACAATGATTGAAAAAACTGTCTCTTTTCCTTACATTTGCACCATTTACTTCTTTGGTAGGTTAAGTTAACATGGGGGATTATCTGAAGATAGTGAGAAAAAATAGAATCAAATTCTAGGCTACCTGTACAACATTTTAATAGTCTGGTGACTCTGTCTGGAATATATGTAGCTATCACTGTGGCAAACAGGACATTTAGCCATCTATGTTGATCCATTATGCTGGCACCAGTGGGATCCTACTGGACCCAATCTGCTGTGTGGCTTTTCTCCGTAATGGAATCATTGATTCCCTAGCACGGAGTTGAGTTGTGTGTCCCAGCTTTCTGTTGTTTTTTTGAAATAAATTTGTCCTTTGTTAATCACTATTGTATGGCACGGAAAGAGCTTTCCAATCAGTGATTCACTCAAGACCTCCCTTTGTGATTTGAAGCTGATGGAGTGAGGGCAACAGTTTGGATCTTGTAATCCCAACATCTTGATGGCCGTTACATCACATTCTACTGCTCCATCACGGGGGGAAAGAACATCATACTGAGAGCCTGGAAACTGGAAAAGTGTAACTGACACTTCTTCATCTTAGCTAGATGCCATGCGTTACACTGAAGGCTTCACAGGTAAGGTCTTATTTTGTCATCAGGACAACCGTCTGAAGTAAGTACAACAATCTACATTTCAGGGAGAGGAAACTATGTCTTAGGTCAGGGCTGTCTAAATCCAAAAGCCATTCTCTCAACCACTTTGCTGCACTGTCCTTTGGTTATTAGTAGGTGCTCAATAAACAAATGGATTATTGAATAAAGGATGTTATCTTTGACACACAGTCACTCCTGACTTTTGAGTGAGTTTTTTCCCATCTTTAGTTTTTATATTCCCATCTTTAAAATGCAAATATTAGATTAGGAAACCTCTAAATTCCCTTCCACTGCTGCCTATCTGTGATTCCAGGATACACTTAAGTGTCTGGTTATCTGATTCATTTCAAGGTCCCCCAACTAATTCTCACCTCAGAGACCTCCTAGAAAACATAGAGAATGATCACGTTATGGCTAATCTCTATTTTATTGGGTTTAATCATTTCGTTTAATTGATTTGCTCATTTTTAACCCTCCTGCCTAAGGATTTGAGAATTTCAAAATTAGAGAGAAGCAGAAAAGAACAGAGTAAGGCAAACCAAGTAAAATGAGACCAGGGTAAAGTCAGTCAGTAATCCAGACACACGAAGGCTTAACTCCTTTGCGAAGGGTGGATTCCATCTCTGGCTGTGAGCTTCTTAGTGATCAGTTTTTCTAAGAGACAAAAGAGGGACTCCGTGGGGGCCACCCAACTTCATAGACAAGGTTGCAACTCAGCTTTGACTGGAGCTAGGCAGTGGGCCTGGACTTGATGCCTCCTCTTGGGCTGACGACAACTTCAGAGACAGACCCATCTCCCTGCTGGACTGAGACCTCATTGGGCTGTGATAAACTAGAAAAGACAAGACCAGCGTTCAGTGGAGCTTGGGTAGCCCCTTACCATGGTTTCAGCACATGAAGCCACAAGGCAGAGTCTGGTGGACATGGGTGCCCTTGGGTCTGTTGGAGGAACAGGAGGGAGGCAAGGCTGGAGGGGGCAGAGGGTGGGATGGTGGCTACTGAAGCTGAGAAGGCTAATCTGGAATCGAATTGTTGATCCATGCAAGGTGATGAAGAACTGGAGCCAAAAGGGGGTTGTGAGACCTGGAAAGAAAGCAGAATATGAGCAAGAGTGAAGCAGACAGGCTGGAGATGTCCTGGAACAATTCCAGAGGAAGAATGTGGGTGACAGTAGTGTCTTTTAATGCCGTCATCACATGGGCTTGAAGGGAGGGGGCCATACGGGGTATATTTCAGGAGCTGGAGCAGGTTGGCAAAGGACAGGTCCTGGGCTGGGCCCACCGTCTATCAGTCCAAGAGTATCTCTGGGGCCCCGGGCAAGGAGGCCCTGCCCAGGAGCTGCCTCAAAGCCAGTTCTGCTGTGTGACCCTAATTCCCTGTCCCTCACCTCTTCCAAATGGCTTCACTAGAGGTCTTGGCGAGGGGCTTGACACTCAAGATGGACACTGAAACTCCCTGAGTGCTCTGGGGTTGAACAAACTGGAAAGAAACAGCCTTTTGTGTTCAGGATGTGACTGATCTGGGAGAGAAACCTGTGCTCACAGATGGAAACACCCGTCCCTTTGCATGGCCAGAGGCACATCTGCTAATCATGCGGATCTTTCTTTGTAAATGGCAGAATTCAGGATTTTTGCTGGGAGTAGGGAGTAGCGGGGGGTCATGGTGTCAATCACACTGCAGTGGGATGAAGCCTGGCCCTCCTCTGCCCCAGCGTGTGTGAACTTACCCTCCGTTGCCCAAGTTCAAAACCAACACCCTCCACTAACAGCCGTATTTCCATTGCAGACTTTGGAGAAGAGTATCTCACTTAAAACTGAGTCAGGGTTGGCAGGAGCCCTTGCTGGAAGGGCCACTAGATCCGCATGCACTTTCTCACGCTTTTATTCATACCATTTGCCATTTGAAACACTTCGTAAACTGTAAAGCACTCGTAAGTATCAATGAATGCAATTTACTCATTCATTCAACAAATATTTGCGGGGCATCTAATGTGTACCAGATGCTGGGCTAAGTGCTGGCCATGCAGACATGAATAAGACACTCAGCATCCTCAGGGCCACAGAGAGCTGTGGAGGGTGAGAGAATGTAAAGACATTGTCACAAGCAGGGTCTGTCAAAGCAAACCAGGAGTGCGAACGGGAGCCCTGAGGCCCCAGGCCCCCGTGGGTGTCAGGTGGGGATGGAGAGTTTTAAGGCGGGGAGGGTTCAGGGAAGGAGATTCCTGCACTAAGTGTTGAAAAAGTGGTCCAAGTTGGACCACGGGGCAGGACACAGTCCAGACAGAAGGAACAAACAGGAGCAAAAGCCCTGAGGCAGGAGAAAGCCTGCTGTAGGAGAAAGAGCTCTCCCCATATGTCAGCACATGCAGAACAGGAAGAAGGAAAAGCGTTAGCTTGTTTGCTAGTGAGGATGGCAAAGGCCATGATGGGTCACAGAACGAGTTTGAGCTTTTAAAAATAGGTGATGGAAAGATACTCAATTGTTTTCAACAGGGAGAGGTTTTGTTTGTTTGTTTGACTCTTGATTGCTTTATTAGTATTGTTTTTTTTTATTTCAGAAAAGATACTCGGTCCACACCAGAGGGTTCTCATTCTGGAGAGGTATGAGAATGAACTGTGGAATCGTTTTAAATGCACTCGGCTGGGTACCACTGGAGCTGTGGTGGGTCTGACCCCAGTGTGTGGAGCTAAGTGATTTCTGATCTGCACAAGGAGTCCCCTGGAGCGGCACCGAAGGTGGGTGAGAGGGACAGGAGACGGGCGGTGAGCAGTGAGGCCGCTTCCCTGATGGTTCAAGTGCACACGACAGATGAATGGGTACCGTGGGCTCTGGAGCATTGCGGTTGCGTATTTATCTGTTGCCTAGGACTCAGTTCACTCGTCTCCCGCCCACTGGAGCACACACTGGTTGGCATGCAGTGGACACCAGGTAAGGCCGCCGTGGACCTGCTCCAAGGGCCTGTGGTCTAATGCAGCATCTTCACCCTGCCGCATATGAAAATCATCTGGAGAGCTTTTTAAAAAATGTAATGTGGTGAGCCCCACCCTAGATCATTTAAATGAGAATCTCTCCTGGGAAGGATGTAGTCCTAACTGAAGTGCAAGGTAGGAGATGAGAACGTGCCAAAGGTTACTAGGAAAATGAGGTAACGTGTCCTGAGCGTGCAGAGGAAAGGGCTCGGGAGGGTGGGCTGGAGGAGGTGGGTGTGAGGGGTGTGGATAGAGACTGTGGCAACCAACACCTTCCCCAGGGACAGAAACGAGCCCTTTCATTCCAGAAAGACACTGCACAGGACTGCAACATCGTCCTGGCTCTGCCACCCCCGCTGTGCTATCGTTCCAGGCAATGGTCTAACCTCTCTGTTCTTAGTTTCGGCCCAGGTAAACTACCACAGACTGGGTGCTTGAACAATGGAAATTCATCACCTCATGGTTCTAGAGGCGGGAAGTCCAAGATCAAGGTGTCAGCAGGGTTGGTTCCTTCTGAGGCCCTGAGGGAGAATCTGTTCCATGCTCCCTCCTAGCTTCTGTGGTTTGCTCTGGCCTCTTTGGCATCATTGTCTTAAGAAGCATCACCCCAGTCTCCGCCTTCATCTTTACATGGAGTTCTCCTTGTGTCCATGACTGTGTCCAAATTTCCCCTCTTTATAAGGACTCTACTTATACTGGATTAGGGCCCACTTTAGTGACCTCATTTAATTTGATTACCTCTGTGAAGGCCCTCCAAATAAGGTCACATTCTGGGTTTAGGTCTTCAACATATGACTGGGGCGGGGAGGGGGGGCGGGTAGATATAATTTGACCTATAACAACTTGGAATAGAAATTTTATTTTTATTATTATTATTATTTCTACCCCTTTTTGAACATTAGGTGCCAGACTCTATGTAACATTATCCTATTAATCCTCCCCAAGCACTGTGCAATAGATGGTACTGACCTTATTTTAGAAATGAAGAGGCTGAACTGCAATGAAGTTTAATAGCTGGCCTGGGGTCGCAGGAAGCAAATGGCCTGGGTCACCAAACAGGGAGCGAATGGTGGAGCCTTTCCTAGCCCAGACCTGGCTGCATGTTATCCATTACGTTTCCATTAAGGATGGGGCAAGCCTGACCGACCTCATAAAGCCCTTTCAGGTTTCTGAGACCTGTCTTTTTCAGTTGGGAAGAGGAAAGGCCTGTTTGGCTTTGCCATTCTCGAGAAAATGCAAGTCTGCAGGGCTCACGGGAAAGGTATGCGTGTATTGAATTTGTAACAGGATACTGGAGTCCTGGCTGTCTTTCTTTATTCATAGGGTTTCAGAGCTGGAGGTACAGTACAGGGAGGAGGACAGGCGGTTGTGTAATTCTCTCAGGAAGAAAGCCAAAACGAAAAAGAAGAATGCAAGCAGCGTCGGCACACAGGCGATTTTACAGAAAAGCGATGAATGTTCCACTGTGTCCCGAAATGGTCATGGAGCACCGCGCTGGAGGAACTGCTGCCTTTTGCACTTTCGCCAGAGGCATGATCTAGACTTCATAAACGATCAGCCGCTCTGCTCAGCTCAGTTCAGCTGTGTTCGAGGAATAGGAACTGAGCAGCTGTTGAGGCTGCATGCTCACATCCAGAGACAGTTCATGCTCTGCAGCAGTTTGGAGTCTGCTGGTAGCTGCAGACCCACAAAGAGATCACCTTGGAATTATGTGCAGAAGAAAGCTGGGGGCGGCCTGAGCCAGCCTGGGGCAGGTGTGTGTGTGTGTGTGTGTGTGTGTGTGTGTGTGTGTGTGTGTGTGCGCGTGTAATCAAGGAGGGCTTCCTGGAGGAGGCAATGGATGCATCTTAGAAAAGAGCACGTACGGAGTAATGGGGTAAAGTGAGGAAGGCAACAGCACAAGCAAAAGCACAGAGGCGCAGGACAGCACGCATGGGGACCAGCAGGCAGGAGTGTTTTAATTCAGGCTAAATGTGCCTCTTTTGGGGAGATGACTGCTGCCAAGCTTCTCTTCAAGGGTTAAGACAGCACATCTGAGCCTCTTCCACTAGAATCTCACGGGGCCTGGAATCGAGTACAACCCCCAACGTTACAATTCTGTTTTGGCACAACTGGCTTAGAGATGCCAAATATATACTCAGCGGAATCTGAATCTGAAAAATCAAAGCCCTTTAAGGAAAGGATTAATTATTAAGAGCATATCTATTCAAGCTTAGCACTTAGGAACCAGACACAGATTGGTTCTGAATAGAGCAGTGAAGAGATTCTGGACGTAATATTTAGATTCTTGTGCCATGACATCTTGCAAAGTGTTAGCTGACCCAGGTAATAAAAAGAGAAGTTCATATACCCCCTGCTAGCTATTAAAATTTGTCCACTACCTTCTCCTGAGATCACCCAAAGATTAGCCAAATATTAGGGAACATATCCTGCGGCTGCAAAGTTTTATGTACTGTGTCTTCCTGCTGGTAAAATGACGCTTAGTTTGTAAAAGTAGCAAGGGGCAGAAATGCAGAAAAAGAATCTGTTGTTAGTGTAAATATACTCCCCTCTACTGTATTATGCTAACGGAGGTATCAGATAAAACCACATCACAGAGATACATTTTTCCTTGGAACAGAAGACTGTTTTCTTTGTAATGTTAATCCTAATGTTGTTTTGAGAAGAATATTAAATATTGATGATCTTTTAGAAAAGTTGTGGATGATAATGTGTCTTAATTCATCATAAAAACTTTTTAAAGACACTGATGATTATTCTTTCAAAATTACCTTTCTGACTGTAAACACTTTGACTTCTATTCAAAGGGAATTTTTACTATTACATTATCAATCTGCAGTGGAATTCATCCTTAAGGCAGGTACTTCAAAATCTGAGTCCTGTCTTGCACTGTTTTTAAGGTGGCACATTTGAGATTGCATGGCTCTCTGTCGTATGCCTGGGTGTCATTCAAGAGAAACAGAAGTTACTTTCAGTACTTAAAACAGGAGGAATTTAATCCAGGGAATTAGCTACATTGGAGAAGGAAGATTGGAGAGGCCGAATAAATAGCAAATAGAACAAAGCAACCCAGAGATTAGCACAAGAAGGAAAGCCAGGACCATCCCAAACTGGATAGCAGGGGGATGAGGCGATGCTGCCCAAGGCCAGAGGCCAGGTCTCCAGCAGGGCTGGAAAGGCTGCAGTGAAGAAGGAAAGGGTAAACACCCCAGCTCTTCCCTTCTGCTAGCATTCCCATTTCTCATCCAAGACACTCTTTGGCCAACTGGAGCCCAAAGCCAGCTGAGAAAGGAGCCTGGAACTGCAGCTTCGGCCGTAGCACAATGCAGACTCTAGCAGAGGCAAGGCCAGGGATCTGCACAGCTTGTCAGCTTTTCACCACCATTACTTATTGGCAAGAGAGGAGGGGCAACGACGTATGAGCCCCTCTTTGATTAAGACAGGTGAAAGGAAAAAGGGGAGGAGAGAGGAAAATGTTTCAAGTAGAGAAACAGAGAAACAAGCTGGAATCAGAACCCTGATCTTCCTTTCCATCTTTTCCTCTACCCTCTGGAGTCTGCCTGGTGTGTTTTCCCATTTCTATTTTCTATTTTCTTCTGACTTTTCATATCTTACTCCATACCTTTAAAAAATTACCCCCAAGACCTAATGGGTTCCTCCCCGAGAAGTATATTTGTTGGGGGCATCCAGGGACATTTCTGCAGGAGGAGCACATGCTTCAGGCACAGAAGGATGGATGCCCTTCTTCCCTCTTGTCATTTGTCTTTTTGCACACGTGGCCCCTCCCTTCTCATCTGCTGCCAGCCTGTATCTCCTGAGAGCAAGGACTCCTCCATGCCTTATAGTCTGCTGTATACAGTAGGTGCCCAATAATTAGAGTTAGGATTTGAAACTTGGCTCTGCCATGAAGTAAATATGTGACATTGGGGAAGGTCTAAATTTCTCTGAATTCTATTTTATCATCTGAAAAATAGAATGAGGGGTTCTTAATACCTACTCTTCATAGTTTTATATGGATGACTTACAATCTACAAGCATTTGCTTGGAACATTGTAGCTTTGGTTATTAATCATTTTTAATGCATCATTCTTGCCTGGGTCACTGCAATAACCTCCTAATGGTCTCCCCACATCTACTCTTATCTCCCATGGTTTATTCTCAACATAGCAGCCAGGGTGATCCTTTCGAAATGTATTCTGCACATCACACCTCATTTTCGAGCCCTCCCATTGGCTCCAGTACCCTCTACCCTTGCTGTTTACATGGCTCACCTCTCATCCCCTTCAAGCTGTGCTCAATGTCACCTTGTTACTGAGACCTCCTCTGACTCTTCTATTTAAAATTGCACCTCACCTTCTATACCTTGTCAGCATCCTGGCATTTCTGGTCCTCCTTCATCTTTTCAACTTTCCCTTTTGCCCGTAGCGCTCAGCATCTTCCCACATACTCGCTCATTCTCTCGTGGTTAGGTCTGATTCCCTTACAAACATTTCAGCTGGGAGAGACCAGAGGTCTGGTTCTGCTCTTACCACACGGGTGGCAAGGCCAACCCCCGCCGCCGCCCCACTGCCAGGATTTCAGTGACCTCGTTATTTCCATGAACAGGGGTCCAGATGAGCTCTAACTTGCTCTCAGAATTTAAATTCCATCCTGTTAGCCCGTGCACATGTTTTCAGAAGCCATTCTCTGTGAGTGGAGCGCACCTGTATTTCCCCTCACTTTTCTGTCCCCATGTCAGGCCGGAGGCAGCGGATTAATTACATGAGAGGCTAACTCACAAATGAGTGAAAGCAAAGTGAAGAGGCTTCCAAAGAACATCTCTGGAGGGACGGGGTCTCAGAGGGCATCTGGCCTCTCGCCCCTTCGCTCAGGGCTCTTGCCTTTCTGCAGTTCCTATGGTGGCTGCTTCATGATGGTATGCGGGGAGGGGTACAGGATGCCGAGAGGACCAGGATCCAAGTTAACTTTGCATCTCTCTACAGAATAATGTCTGAGCTCCTCAGCCTTAGGTGCAAGTCCGTCCATCCATTTATCTGTCCACTCAATGACCTGTTTATTCCTGTCTCCAGCCTATTGTCCTTGAGGCACTAGACGCCTTTATAAGGTATCTCTACATTTATTGCAGTTCCTCTCAAATCATTAGGGTTTTTAAAATTATTATTTCATTTTTTCCCTCCTTGAGCCCTTGCTCATGCTATTTGCTTAGCCCTCCATGTCTCTGCCTATCAGAATCTTCATCACCCTTTTCAGTGCCTCTGGCAGAGACTGGCAGCACCCACTAATAACAAGGGGGCCCCCCTCCATTCCCCAGCTGCCCTTGCACTTGGTGAGCTGTGTGACTAATTCTGGCCAAAGGGCAGTGGATGAGAATGACATGCGATCCTTGCAGACAGAGGTGTCCTCTCCACATGCTCTGCTCTCCCTCTGCCAGCCAGCTGAGGCCAGAAGATGGCAGAGTCTCAAGACGGACACAGCCCAGCCCCCCGAGAGGGCCCCTGGAGGACAGCCACTCCGAGAAGGGCTGCTGAAAAGGGTTGCATGACTCCATGGTGAGTGAGAAATAACTTTGACCGTGGAAGCCACTGTCAATTTTGTGATTATTTGTAAGCAGGTCAGTCAGTCAACAAATACATATTGATGGTGATCAATATGATGATGAACTACATATAATAATGAACAGAACCTAGAACTTGCTCACAGGGAGCTTGTAGCTACGTGTGGGGAACAGACTTTACTCGCATATCACTGGATGTATCCAAAGCGTAGGAAGTTCTGGGAGGAGTTGGGCAGAGGAAAATGAGAGCCTGGCGTGTATATGTTGGGCATGGGGACACCACTGAGATGGAATCCAGCTTGAAGATCTGGAAAGAGTCCCCAAGTCAGTAAAATCTTAGCTAAGATCTGAAGGACGAGGGCACTGGAGGGAGGGCTTTCAGGAGAAGGTTGTTCAAGGTGTCCAGGCTGAGCTGGAGGAAGGTCAGTGGGTTATCTGAACACACAGTTAGTTTAACCCATGATAGGGATTAATACATGTTTGTTAAATGAATGACCCATCATTAACTGATCATAGGAAAAGATTGAAGGAAGTAGAAGCAAGAAGAGGAATAAAAATTTGGGCATGAAAGGTACCTCCCCAGAAAGAAAAATACCTGCATCTATAAAAAAAGAGGTATACGAGGTATTGCCCTATTAAGAAATCTCCCTCAACCTCAAACCTGTTGCAATTAGAGGGAGGAATGTGAAGGGCTTTCTCAATCTGTCCTTTGTAATGTGAAGCTTTGTAAGGAGTTTATTCTGTATTGTGTTTAGAAGATTCCTCTAAGCCTGGCTTTCTCTCCACAGGCACCGGGAAGCCATACAGGATCCATCAGACGGAGGAGAGGAGATTCTGCTTTTCATTCTACAGAATGGAAAACAAAAACCGATTAGTGGATCTTTATGGCAAATGTGGACAGAGTGTTTGGGAGAAGATGCAGAAATCTATTTCTAGTCTCCTGCAGGAACACAATAGAGTAACCCTGTGTGCTCTTCACCGGTTGATGAACAGAAAATTTATATCTTATAATCTAAACCGTCAGAGTTTCCTTTATATAATGACAGTAGACTATACACAGCTACCTTTGTGGAACCTAAAAACATCATTGCTCAGGGCCAGATGTAATGCGCAATAAATAATTTAGCAACAAAGCTCCCCTCATTCTATTTACGGTAAGTTAGAATTCATCTCCATGGCCCATGTGAAACAGCACTTAGTGGATGGCAAAATCCAAATATATCTCCAGTGTAACCTGATTCGCACTGAAAGGGCTCCAAGAATTCCAAAGATACTGCAGAGCTTGGAATTCCTTCTGCCCTCCAAATCAACATGTGTCCTTTTTTCCCTCCTGGTTGCTTTTGCTCCAAATAACTCAATGCCTGATGTGTAGGTCTATTTGTTTGAACCTTGGAATGCATTTTTCACCTCCTAAAATGCTTTGGATAGAAACTGTGGCACCTCAGTCCCTGGGTGCATGTTCATATTTTTGTGTCTAAAGAGTTTTTCGCTGCAAGATGCACGGCAATCATGTGATGGCCAGGGAGATTCTTTGACGGACGTGGAAACCAAGGCTCAGAGAGCCTGGGGCTTCCCCAACGTGGTCAAGGGGTGCTCTCTTTCATTCAAAATATTTTAACGAGCACCTTTTACAGGCAAGGTGTTATAGTCACAACGGACACTGGGTTCCAGTGTTGAAAAAGACAGAGGTGGTCCCTAACCTCATCCAAATTATATTCTAGTGGAGAAGACAGACATTTACTATTTATGCAAATGATGACCGCTTTAGGGCTGTGGCAATGCCACTGGAGATGCTTGGGATGACAGCGAGCGTGGGTACCTGCTCTGTCCTGGAGGCCTGGGAACACTTCTCTGAGCCATTAGATGTAACTGTTTCATAGAGAGAAGGGGAGAACATTCCCAGTAGAGGGACAGACAGGCGGGAAGGCCCCGAGGCAGAACTTGTTTTAACACAGGAAGATCTTCAACAGGTGGCAGAGGTCTTTAAATTCACACCATTTTTTTTTTTTTTTTTTTTTTTTTTTTTTAATTTTTGGCTGTGTTGGGTCTTCGTTTCTGTGCGAGGGCTTTCTCTAGTGGCGGCAAGTGGGGGCCACTCTTCATCGCGGTGCGCTGGCCTCTCACTATCGCGGCCTCTCTTGTTGCGGAGCACAGGCTCCAGACGCGCAGGCTCAGTAGTTGTGGCTCATGGGCCCAGTTGCTCCGTGGCATGTGGGATCTTCCCAGACCAGGGCTCGAACCTGTGTCCCCTGCATTGGCAGGCAGATTCTCAACCACTGCGCCACCAGGGAAGCCCAAATTCACACCTTTGAAACCAACTAACCAGGCTCCCTTGCTGTTAAAATGAAGAGACCTTGTAGCATTTGGCCTGGCTGCGGTCTGAGAAGACCACCTCTACCTCCCAGAAGAAGATGTTAACCTCAGCTTAGCATGGAGGCTGCTTTGGGACACGAGGGACAAGTGAAAACAACTCATGGCCAGAATGTATGAATTAATGGTCAATGAAAGCAACGTTTGTTTCCTGGAGTGAGGTGGAGGCAATCATGTAAGAATTATAATATAATAGTGTCCTGACCTTGAACGGGATAAAAACATTACCGTTGTAATGCTACCCAGTGAGTAACAGTAGCTCATGTTTTGATGGCACTTTCATATATGATGATTGTCAGCCTCTCAACAACGGTGTGAATGTGTACGATCCGATTCTCCTCATCTTACAGTTGAGGTTACTGGAGTTGAGAAGATGAAGTTACTTGCTTATGTGACTCAGTTACTAAGAGGCAGAACTTGAATCCAAGCCCTTTGCCCTGCCTGTTGCATTTCCTCTGCTCTACCACGACCCCTGGATTCTCCACACTGCAGCTCTGTAACCTCGAGTGAATTCCTTAACCTCTCTGCACCTCCGTGTTCTGATTTGTAAAAGGGGGAAAATAATAATACTGACTCACAGGGTTAATGCGATGATTAAGTGAGTTAATATACGTCACATGCTTGAGACAGAACCTAGCGCATAGGAAAAGCTGTACAAGTGTTAGCTATATTATTGATTCTCTTTGTTATTATTATTAGTTTAAGATTTTAATTTTATATTAATAGCATTTGACCCTTCCATCAGTTTATTCTTAAACTAATAATGAGTAGATAAGATCATGAAAAAGGATATTCTTTATTCTTTTTTGATAAATGGAATCTATTAAAATCAGTTTAATGGACCTTGACCTTCAAAGGAGTCATCAGACTTAGGCTAAAGTGATCACTCCCTTTTCTAACAAACCTGTCAGTCACAGTACAAGTAGTGAATGCCTGACATTCGTTCATTCATTTTCAATATAACATGCACTGAACACCTATGGTATGTCAGACACTGTTCTAAAGCAAAGTAAGCAAAATCCCTGCCTCTGTAAGGCTTACAGCCTAGTAAAAAGAAAGAAAGAAAACAAAGACTCAATACATACTATGTTCCAAGATGATAAGCACTTTAGAGAAAAGTACAGCAGGAAAGGGAATGGGGAGGGCAGGGTGAGGGGGGTTTAAATTCAGTGATCAGTGGCCACCTCACTAAGAAGAAGGTGACATTTGTGCCAGGACTTGTAGGGGGTGAGGGAGCCACCCCCGTGGCTCTCTAGGTTAATAGCATCCTAGGCTGACTGTTTCCTATGTGTCCTCTAGTTGCTTCATATTGATTTTTTTGTGAGGAAAGAACCTTACCTTTGCACTTGATTAATTCAGTAATCATTTTCATTCATTTATTAAGCATTTTATGATTATCTGCTTTGTTCGAAGCCCTGTCCTGGGTGCTATGGCTCCAGATGAACAATGCCTCATCCTGGCAATTACTGTGTAATTCACAGTGTAACCGGGGAGACTGAAAGTCCATCCACAATAACCATACCGTGTGATAAGGGCTGCAGCTCAGGGAACTATGGGAGCACAGGGAGATATTCCTCAACACCAAAGGTGAGAGAGAGGGGGTCAGGGTCTCAGGGCAGGTGACAGTCAAATGAGCCTTCGTAAAGGAAGGGGCCTTGATTAGGAAGACCAAAGAGGAAGGGCGTTCCAGGAAGAGTACTGTGCACAGTCAGTGACAAGCACGGTGGTGTCCTCTGGTGGCTGGAGCAAAGGATGGGAGGAGGGTGTGGTAGGAGAAAGTCTGGCAGGTTTGTGAGTACGGGAGGCTCACACGCTGGGATAAGGGACGTGACCTTTTTCCTGGACCCGGTAGGGGTCAAGGAAGGATTTGGAGCAAGAGTGGGGCATTATCGTATTGGTTTGTTAGAATGACTCTTTCCACGGCTGTGTGTGGGAAGGATCGGCTTTCTAACGGTACCCGATCATAGTTCTAGAGATGGAATAGCCAAAAACATGACGGATTATGAAGGCTTCCAGGCAGAGGGACTTAAGAGCTGGTGCTGGATTCTAGACGTTGTAAGAAGGGCGATTCGACAGGACTTGATGATGGCATGGCTCAGAGCATGAGGGAGGAGGCCAGGAAGGGTCCCAGGCTTCTGACGTGGGTGACCCACAGGACCATGATGTCACTGAGTATCTACCACGTGCCCTGCCTGTGCCCATCAGAAGCAGGCAGCCTGGCAGGTCCTGATCCAGGGTTCCATGACTGATAAAGGCCCATCGTCTTCCCGTCACATGGGGACTGAGGTGGCTTGTCTTCTATGTTCAGGAGATGCGCTCACAGTAACAGTTTGGAGAGCATTAGCCACACACCATACACTGTTTGGAGAGCTTGATAGTAACTTTCACACTGTGATCCTTAACTGCCCTCCAGATGGTTGGTACCATTTTATATTATTGATATTATTTCCTTTTTTCGTTATTTCCATTTTATAGAGGAGGAAACCAAAGCTCAGAGAAGTGAATCAACCTGCCCAAAGTCACCCAACTACTTACTAGTCGAGTCAGGACTTGAATCCGGAACAAGTAACAGGACCCGCATTCTTAGTTAACACCCTTCCCACTTAGGGTTTTGTCGTTGCTTTGTGTTTTGTTTTGTTTTGTTTGTTTTTTCAATAGCTTCACTTAAGAGAAGGGGTAGGGTGGAAACTTCAACTAAGTAAAAATAAACTCTTGTTGAGAAAATATTGACTATAGAAAGAGAGCCTTATATGTATAACTGAATCACTTTGCTATGCACCTGAAACTATCAAGACATTGTAAATCAACTATACTTTAATTTAAAAAAAAAAAAAAGAAAGAAAGCTTGAAGAAACATGGGTCTTACATAAAGTGGATTCAATAACAAGCTTATTGGTACAAGAAGTCACGCTTTCACTTTCTTTGAGGTTCCCCAAAATATACATATATTAATCAACCATCATTTACTGAGTATCGGTCTGCACTGGGGGTGTGCTGGGAATGGAACAGTAAATAAGATAAACGCTACCTACGCCCTCAAAGAGCTTACCAAAAAGGAAACCAAAAATGAGGCTACTGTATTGGCCCCAAGGTGAGTCTCTTTCTACCAAATTTTAGAAACTGAAACCTCAAAAACAACTTGTCTTGACTGTGCTCGGTAACCTAAAGTCCCAATGCCCTTCTCTGATTGAAGGTCACCCTCAGAATCACATGAGCCTCTGGCAGGAGGGCAGAGTTGGGAGAAAAGGAGACTGGAGTGGAAAAGACAATATTCAAATTGGTGGCCAGCACTTTTATTAACTTTTTAATAGTCACAAGCAAGGGCATTATCTCAGAGCAAGGCTGTAGGATTATTGTCACTTCCATTCCATAGATGAAGACAGTGAGGCTCACAGATATAAAGCAGCTTGTTGCTTGGTAGCAAAACTGAGGTTCAAATGCAGGTATCCACCTGTAAGTTCCTTACCCTGTGTGGGTACCTGGCTACCCTTCTGTTTCAAAAATCTTACTGAGATTGCCTTCTTCTGAAATGCTTCTAGCAACCTTTGTGGTAGAGGGACACTGGTGAAAAACTTTTGAAAAGTTTGCTAGGAAAACTTATCTTTATGTGTCACCGTCCACGGCACCAACTCCGGCAGCCAGTACAGAAAAGAAAGGCTGCTGTGGACCAGCTGTCTTCTCCACTGTTTCAGAGAATATCATCTCCTTGGGCTTTATAGTTTCTTTTACTTTCTGGAGAAGACCTGTTGCCTTGCTTTCTGGCAGATATTCTCCTGAAGAGGGGTGTCCCATTCCAGGAAGCTCATGGTTCAGTGTAGAAGCAGAGTGCAAGGTGAGGTATGGGATGATCCCTCCTGGATTGTCACAGCACGAGCCTGGCTTCCCCTGGAGACGCCACTACCAAGACTGTGAAACTCTGGCCAAAACCATTCCTGTGATGTGCCACCTACAGCTGGGTCTAGGGATCCTCCTGGGCCTGGCACCTCTCCCCTCGCAGCCAAGGTGGTCGAGAAGATGGCTTTGTCCCTGCGTCTCCCTCGGCAGAGGGCCACCGTGTGGGGCAACCCACCAGGCACTGATTTCCCTGTTTCCAGATTGACAGCAAATTCACTTCACCCAGACTTGTGTTCCTGAGGACAAAGGGAAATATGAGCTGTCATTTTTCCTTTAAAAATTGTAGGATTCCTTTTTGTCTTCTTCTTGCTAGTGTTTACGGATATATACGTATGTATATATATGCCGATATACATATATATGAATATATACTGAGATGGAAAAGCTGGGAAAGCTGCAAAATTATGTTACACTCCAACACATAAGCCAGGAAAATCCCTAGGGAAGCAGCGAGAGGGTTGTGAGGGATGATGCTTCATTCAGGGAGAGCCTGGCTAGAGCAGATGAAATTCATCATTCTATTCTTTGGCTAACAATTTCATACCCAAGTACATACCAAAAAAAGAAAAAAAGCTCTTTGGTGGTTATGTTCCAGACAACAGAGTGATCCCCCCTTCCTCCTTCCCGCACGGCCACTGAATTAACCTAGCAGTGGAGCATTATTCCCAATTGGCCAGAATTCTCCGTGCACCCTCCAGGTGCCTGGCAAAGTGGGAATTGCTGTGAGCTAGTTAAGAAATGTACAGTCCCCAGAAACAGGATTAAGCCTGGTTAGAATTGTGCAATGTGCTCTTACAAAGTCATTAAACCAACTCTAAGACCCTGGAGGTCAAGACTCACATTGCATTTGTGTTTATACTCTTGACACGTAGGGAGGAGACTAGACCTTAATAAACACTCAAGGATTATTCTTGGAATAAATATATAGTGAATGAAAACTTAGCATGTTAATATTATGTTTCATACCATTTTCTTCTAGAACATTAAAATGCTAAAATGTGTGGTCTGATTAGAGTATAGGGCACTTTAACATAAGACACATATGAGTCTTTTGATTAGAATCTTTGTCGAGGGGTTCTCAGGGAATGGGATGTTTGAGTTGAATTCTGAAAGGTTATGCAATCTGTTCTCCTGGTACCCTGCTCCAGTTCAGGTGGATTTACGTGTGTTTGCCTGCCCCACTGAACTGTCATCTCCTGGGAGGGCAGGAATCAAATATGATTTAACTTCTTTGTTTCCAATAGCACCTTCCAGAGGCAACACGAGGAGTCAGCCTGTTATATTAGAAAGAGCTGCCATTTGAATCCCACTCTTACTAATACTTACTTGTTCTTTGAGCAATTTCTTAAAAACACTTGGAGACTTGGTTTTCTCATCTAAAATAGATCATTGCTATCTCTTATTGAGATAAGAGATATCGATTATCTATCTTATCTCTTATCTGTCTCTTATCTCACCTTCTAGAGGTTGTTATGAGAATTAAATATTGTTAGGGATGTAAAGGGTCTAGCATAGACACTAAAATTATTGTCATGTGGTTAATGACAATATCTCCTCTCCTTCATCTTCCTTGGTAAAGAAGAGATGCTGGGTGAGTTAAAACCAAAGTCAAAGGGGACAAATGGTGGTGACAATACTGAGTATTTATGGTGGCAGGGCCGCATTCTCTAAGAAAATCCACAGAAGAGAAGATAAAAGTGTCAAATATTGACTCATAGACAGGAAAGGACGGGCTAAGGATCAAGACTCTATCCAGGTCCTGCAGGAGTAGAGATGGCAGACCAATGTAGGATATGGGATCCTTTTCCAGAGAAATCCTGATTCCCAAAGCAGGTGGTGCTTTCATTCTATTCCCCGTTTGGAACACCAGCCCTTACTTACAAGTCGATCAAACCTCACCTCTCCTGGCCTTGCTAAAGTTTAATAATGCCTTCCAAGAGCCAACTCTTCCCAGGGGCACCTAGTATTCCTTTGGCCTTACTGATAACTTTGTTTTCTTTACCCATTTAGTATTGAACATCAGGACCAACCCAGGTCCCACTGTAGACCCACAAGATCAAGAGTGCTGAGGATGGGGTAGGACAGAGTAGAACGGAGATTTTTAGAGAGCCTATGCATTGTAAAGACTATCACGACCTCATCTGAAATTAAAAGAAAAACCAAAAACAAAGCTGTAAGATAAAAATGAATTCAACTGGGTTGAATGGATGAATGTTTTATAAAAACCATCAAAAATCAAGTTCTTTATAGAAAAATTTCCTTGTGTGCAATTAGCCTGGCTAGTGCTTGGTCTGCCAGTTGGGACATTTAATACCAACGCACAGCTAAGACTGAGGTCCCACTGAGTAAGCTTTAGCTATCAATGGAGCCTTTTCCAGAGCAACTGGGGCTAAAGCCCAAAGAGTAAAGCCTGTCAGACATCAAATCTGAAGGAGAGAAGGGAGCGGGGGCTGGCCTCAAGACAAACCAGTCTAACCTGGAAGAAAGCAAAGGGAGAACATAGAGTTGCAAATTTCTACTGGCCAAAGACCTAAGGGAGCATGGTTATATCTTCCAGTTGGGGAAAGGGTAATTGTAGCATGTAAGTTGGATGTCCAAGTAATTTATCATTCAACTCAGGACAATTCTGAGAGGAAAAGGGGTCAGTATTAGCAATTATGCTGAGAAAAAGCATAGGCAGAAGCTAGCAAGTATGTCTGCCTACCTAAAGAGATAGCATTAGATCTGAAGGTCATATTATGGGCTCCTTGGAATAAGATAAGGAAAATAAAAACACATCTTCATATTTGGGTATACTGATTTACTTGGTACATGCTTGATGTAGGATTGTAAACATTCAGCAAGTAAAATTCAGTTCTTTAGCTTAGTGTTCAAGGTCTTCCGCTCTCAGGCTTAGCTTATCTCCTCTCACACTCTGGCCCAAGGAAAACTAAACTTTTAGCATCTCCCTCCAAACTCTACTTTTTCTCACTTTAAAATTCTATCCATCCCTCAAGGTCCAAGTCAAGGTTAATATCTTGCACGCTGGTCCCACTTCATGTAGATGGCTTTTAGAACTTTCAATCTTACTTTATTATAATTTAGGTTTATATTTTATTTGCCCCCTGACATTTTTTTTGCTCATAGTCATCTTTTCTAAAGTAGTTTGTAAATTAAAATTATATACTGGGGCAGGATTTGGAGTTAGCTTTGGAGTAGTGTAGATTTATACTTCTGTTATGCTGCACGGTCCCCTTTCTGCAGAGTCCTCAAAACCCAACCCTGAAACAGAGCAGGACCCTGTGGTGCTCCGGGGCATGGAAGCCTTTCAAACAATTGCTAATCAGGGAAGAGAGGGGATGCAGAGACAAGGGAGAAGTAGCCCAGAAATAATATTGCAGCCTTGGGGCAGGGTCCTGGTTCCGCCTCAAAGGATACACAGAATGGTATCTTTGAGCTCTTTACAGAACTAAAACCTCCAACAAACAGAAGATGTTAGCATTCCTCATTCCAGAGCAGCCCACCTGAGGCCAGAATAAAGGAACCAGAGAAACTCAAGAGACTACCTGAGACCACAGTAAAGGAATGCAGGCCCTGTACACAACCTAATCCTTTTCAGCAACCCTGCCCTTGAACCATTGCTATAAAATTCCTAACCAAATCTCCGGGGATGGGACACACAGTTTTGAGGGGCATGAGCCCACTGTGTCCCCCTTTGCCTGGCAAGGCAATAAAGCTCTTCTTTTCTACTTCACTCAGAACTCTGTCTCTGAGATTCAATTCAGCGCCGGTGCAAAGAGGCCGAGCTTTCAGCATCAACCCCAGTGTCTCCTCCCTACCTTCCTCCCTGACTGCTCGGCCCCAACCTGGGGAAAATTTTTCTGTCCTCCTTGGCATACCTTTTACTTCCTTTACCACCAATGGCATTTATTTATTGATCTGCCTTATCCATTGCTGGGAGATCCTCAAAGATGGGGATGGTCTCGGGCGGCCTTGGCCTGCAGCGGCTTGAAGCAGGATTTCGGTTCCCGGCCAGAGACTGAGGTCGGGCTGCGGTAGTGAGAGCACTGAATCCCAGCCACTAGACCATCAGGGACCAGGGGCCAGTGACAAGGCCCTGGTCCATCAGCTGTGTAGAAATAAATTTCCACATAGAGGTGGAAAGTAGTAAAGCAAGTAAAGGGTTTATTAGGAGGAAAAAGCTTACAGTACGTGTGGATAAAAACACGGGTGGGCTCAGAGAGAGAGTCGCGCCCTCGTGGTAGTTTGAATCACTTTTATGGGGCATTTGTTCCAGGTTTCCTTTGACCAATCATCTTGCTTTGCCTGGTTCTGAGTCCGTATTTGGTATATCTCAGGGCCCTCCCATGTGTGCATTGCACATCTCTTAGCCAAGATGGATTCTAGCGAAGAGGCCTATGGGTGGTTGACATCACTTACTGTGGGGTGGCGCCCCCTCCCTTTTTGACCTCCAAGGAGCCTTTCTGCGCATGTGTTGTCAGGGAGGTCTCCTTGACTTCGAGAATGAGGACTACGTGGTCTTTTATCTCTTATCTGGGAAGGACCCAGCCTCCTCCATCATCCTGCTTTTATGGAGTTTCTGCTATTCTGGAGTTTCTGCCCACAGGGCAGAAACTGTTCAGCCTGGGGCCCATCTATCTCCTGCCTCAAGGAGACTAGATCTGCTTGAACTCTGCAAACTCCACCTCCCACATTGTACAGGAAAGGGCCCCCATCCAGTAAATCTGCTCATGAATTCAGTTCCTGATATCATTTACATTCTAATTTACCTACTGAAAATGATGAAAGGAGCAGCCTGTCCTCAGTTGCTTCTTCTCTCAGAAAACTAACTGTAAGGTTTTTGTGTGTAAGGGAGGGGCAGGAAAGGAGTTGGAAGGACAGTAGCTTCTTTGCTAAATTTGGAAATAAATTTCCAGACACTCTGTAGATGAATGATTTTTGGTAATAATGAAACTTCTCCACTTTTAAGTTGAATAATATATAGTTACTGACAAAGAGAGGTTAAAAATGTTAATTAAATCCACATCTAGATAGTCAATCAGATAGCTATTATGTAAGCTTAATTATTTAACTTTTTTTAGTTATCTCCTGCTGACTCATGTTCTCCAAGAGCTGCCTTTGGAATCGCAAACTATTCTTGCCTGTCAAACTTTTCAACGCCTAGAGACATTTCTATTTCGTCTGCCCTCTCTTGTCAGACTCTTTGTGGTTTCCTCTGTCTTCCAATTAAGCGTTAACACTGATTCTTAGATAATTCATTCAAATCCACAGGAACTCAGTCATCTAGGAAGGAATTTTAATGACAAAGGAATTCAATGCTCATTTTCTTCCTTTCATCTCTGAACATTAGGATTTACCAGGTTTTCTTTGAAACTATATGTGACTTCACTCAGCGCTGGAGAGTTGGTGCCTGACCACATGGCTAGAAGGAAAGACAGAGATGATTTCATGGTATTAAAAATTCAGAGAAATATAGACTTTGAAGCAATTTTAGAGCTTCCTTTGTGCAGCCATGTCTTTTATGGGTAGGAGCCTGAGACTCCCTAGAAGGAAAGGTTGCTGGAGAGGCTCACGCAGGAGTCCTAATTCTCAGTCAGATGACCTTTCCTCTACCATCTTCTACTTTGGGTCTACAACTTTGGAGGCCAATGTCCACTCCAAAAAGTCAAGTTCAGGCATGGTGAGGCTGTAATACTGAGCATCTTGCTTTGAGATCTTCTCTGAATTTTCCCTTCTTCCTCTTTCATTGCATCCCCTCTCTGGAGTAGTATTCTGTCTAGGGCACAGACTTTAAATCAAAGCTCAGAAGAAAATAGTTCAAATGAAACCAAAATAGCAGCAGTGTTGAGACCTTGCTTTATCTCCAGCTCTCCTGGGGCTGACAACTGAAAACTTTTCTTAAAGATAGTTTACTCTCAAGCAGCCAGATAGCAAAACTTATTTAGAAAGGAGATACTTTCATTTAAATAGTTCGAAACCGAGTTGGCCTGGGAGAAGTGAAGAGTGTCACTCATCCACAGGTTACTGGCTATTGGCTGAGATTCCTCAAGTAGGAATTATTTAGAGAAATCCAAGTGATAATGGACATGACTCTGGCTGTGAATTGAGAATTTTTACTGGGGGCATTTTTGAGTAAGACCAGAAAAACTGCTTAGATAAAACCAAATATAAAACTACTTCAACTTACTACTAATTTTTTCAATAATTCACATTTGTTTTACAAAGACAGATCCTGGTTTAACACTTTTTAAGATCATTGAACAAATAAGAGATACTTTTTTTGATTCTCTACTTCATCTGGGCTCTCTGTTAATGCTTCATATGAACATGAATCCTCGTATAACCTTTCAGGTAAATGTTTTCTTTCACACTTTATAGATGAAGATTTTGAGGTCTAGTAAGTCACTATTCCAAAGTGAAGAACCTTGCTAAGTACCTTGCTAAGCTGGGGCTCAAACTCAGATCTGAGCTTTCTCCAAAGTTATCTGATGTCAGTGTTCTTTCCAGTGAACAGATTTCCTCTCTTAGAGTTTATCTCAAGACAAATCCCATGCAGCTCTGAAATTTCAGTGCAGATGCTTCTTCCTCGAGAGAGCCTCAGATGCATATCTGGGCCACTTATGTGCTACTTTACATACTCACTCACAAATCATTCATTTATTCACTATCCACAGAGTGTTTGCATGTCCCAGGCACTGTGCTAGGTCCCAGAGATTAATCAGAAATTATTTCTGTCTTTAAGGAGCTCAGTGCCTTAAGCTAGATTAGATCAAGTTTCATTCATTCATTCATTCATTTGCTTACTGCCTATGGATGTCCAATTGTTTCAGCACCATTTATTTATTGAAAACCTATCCCTCCTTCATGAACTTGTTTTCACACCTTTGTCAAAAATCAGTCGATTCTATTTGTGTGAGTCTATTTCTGGGTTCTCTGTTCTGTTTCATTGATCTATGTCACTAATACTGTACTGCCTTGATTATTGTAGCTCTATAGTAACCCTGACAATTGAAAAGAGTGATTCCTCCACTTTACTGGTCTTGTTCAAGATTGCTTTAACTATTCCAGGGCTTATGCCTTTACATGTACCTTTTAGAGTAAGTTTATCTATGTCTACAAAACCTTGCTGGAATTTTTATAGGAATTGTATTAAACTTAAAGATCAATTTCTGGAAAATCGGCATTTTTTTAAATTGACTGTTCCAACCATTTATTTGGGTCTTCTTTGATTTCTTTAATCACCAATTTATGATTTTCAGCGTACAGATCCTGTATTGTTTTAAGTACATACTTAAATATTCTATTTCCTTTGGATGAATTGTAAATGATATAGTATTTACAATCCGGTTACCACATTTTCATTGTTAGTATATATAATTTTCTTTTATTGTTGATCTTGTATCCTGTGACCTTGCTGAAATCACTTATTAGTTTTAGAATTTTTTTGATTTTTAGATTCCTGGGGATTTTCTACATAGAAAATCATGTCATCTGCAAATACAGAGTTTTAATTTTTCATTTCCAATTTGTGTGCCTTTTATTTCTCCTTCTTGACTTATTGCTGTGGCTAGACCTTCCAGTACCCTCTTAAGCTGAATGTGCCCTTAAGCACCTGATAACACCAAATGCCGGTGAGGATATAGAGAAACTGGATAAGTCATACATTGCGAGGGGGAATGTAATATGGTGTAACTGCTCTGAAAAAGAGTTTGGTGGTTCCTTGAAAAATTAAACATGCAACTATCATAGGACCCAGCAATTGTTCACTAGGCATTTCTCTCAGAGAAGTGAAAATTTAAGTTCACACAAAACTTGTGAATGTTCATAGCAGCTTCATTTTTAATAGCTAAAAACTGAAAATAACTCAGATGTCCTTCAATAGGTGAATGATTATACAAACTGTGGTACATGCATGCCAAAGTATACTAGTCAGTAATAAAAAGAACTACTGATAAATACAACAACTTGAATCTATAGAGAATTGTGTAGAGTAAAAAAGAAAAAAAAAGCCAATTTCAAAGGTTATGTACTGTATGATTCCATTCATACAAGATTCTTGAAATGACATTTTAGAATTAGAGAACAGATTAGTGGGCCAGGGATCAAGGAGGAGATGGGTGGGATGTGGGTGTGACTATAAAGGGGCAATAGGAGGGATCCTCGTGGTGATGGAAATGTTCTGTATCAGTGTTAATACCCTGGTACTGTAATGCCATTGCAAAATTGTAAATCTCTGGAGGTACGGAGGTAAAAGTATTGATACATGAGATCTCGCTGAATCATTTCTTATAGCTGCATGTGAATCTACTATTATCTCAAATGAAAAGTTTAATTTAGAATGTCCAGTGTATGAATGTGATACAAAATGTGCAATACAAATATTAATAGTAGTTTTTACTATTATCACTATTTCTACTATGATTAACATTAAAGAGAGGGGTTATGGAGAGATTAAACATTATGTAAAGAATGAGAAGGAATTAAAAATAATGATCCCATCGCCAAGCCTTGGAATGACATTTTTGGTATGTGGTTGGAGGTGGAGAAAGGCTGGCTAGAAAGGTCTGCTGGAGTCTGCTGTGCATCTCCTGAGGATGCTCTGGACATTCCCTTTTCATGAGGAGAGAGGCTGGTGAAATGTGAGCTAAAGGTGCTCATCATTAATTAAGCCACATGAGAGATGCTAATGAAGCTTCCTCAGACATTTTCTCCCTGAAGTAGCAAAGGCAGGTGTGAATTCACAGAGGTGCACATGCATTCAGTGGGAGAATCAACTAGGTAGTGTCCAATCATATGATGGCGGCCAAGAAGTGTGGGCTTTTGGAGATGATGAGGAAACACTGGGGCTGTTCTGCAGGGAGGGATCCAAGGAAGCTACATTTCACACTGGCTGTGCTGCGGAGAAGGGAGAAGAGGTGCACGGAGCAGGTCTACAGGCTGGGTCATGGGCCAGAGTTTGTGCTGAAACCAGGGAAAAGACGAAAGGAGCCAGATGCAATGCAGGGGCAGGAGGTCCCTGCTGCAGAACAAGGCTGATTTTTTATAGGTGTTTGTAAATGAACAAAGTAGGGAGTTCTTCTATTGCGAGCTGAAGAGATTGTCTGGGGTTTCCTACAATGTGGGAGGGAGGATTCAAGAGGAGTCAATTAAAAGGAAGATATTGGAAGATAGGTACTTAATGACTGTGTGGGATCCAGGGTTAAGAGGCCAGATTTCTGTCAGACAGAAAGAGTGCCGTCTCTTACTTTGAGATATAGAAGATGGATAAACAATGAAAGATAATCCAGAGAAAGTTTGAGGCTTGGAGAAGTAGGCATCAAATGGGATTGAGAGTCCAGAACAATGTTCTACTTCATGCATTCTTCTAATGGCAGAATCAGCTTCTTCAAAAGTTCTCCAGAGTATTCCAGTCTGGGATACTCCATTCAGAGGAAGAAAAAAAAAAATCACAAGAGAAATGGCTCCCAATGGACTAAGATAATTCATTTTTCATTTTTTATAAATTACTTTACGGTTCGTAACATTAAGAAAATCAGTGCCACTTCTCATGTTTACATAGCATCTGCTTAGCTGAATAATTCCCCTCCAGGGAGTGAATTTCTGCATGATGGATTTGACAGGAGACATCATTAATTCAGAAAAGCCTCTCTCTTTACCTGTCTGATCTCCTCTAACTTATAAACTCATACAATACTGAAGCCAGAATTCAAGTTTCACCGCCTCCTTTAAGAGGTGAAGGAAATGTAGATCAAGCTAGAAGGGTTACCAAAGAAATCAGGGAGGCTAGAAACCGAATTTCTTGGTTACTGTTCTGATTCCTTTTATGAGTCTTTGAATCCGTAAAATGACTCCAGTTTAATACAGCCCTGCCAGATCAGGGTAGCTGACTGCCTTCAGTAAGTCCCGGGGTTTCTGGGGTCTGGATAATAAAAAAAATTTGAACTAACGGGATCAGAGCTGGTGGACGTCAAGATCCAAAGGAAGAGAAATGGGCAGCATTGCTAAACCAGAAAAGCCATTTGGGGAGTGAGGTAGAAAATGAGGTGAGGTCAGGAGTGAGGAAGATAGAAGATGGCAGAATGGAGTAAACAGACAGGTATGGGGACTTCACATGGCTCATGTGTACTGGCATCCTCTTTTCTTTTTATTTATTTATTTAAACATTTATTTATTTTATTTATTTATTTTTGGCTGTGTTGCGTTTTTGTTGCTGCGTGCAGGCTTTCTCTAGCTGCGCATGTGGGCTTCTCATTGCGGTGGCTTCTCTTGTTGCGGACCTCGGGCTCTAGGTGCGTGGGCTTCAGTAGTTGCAGCATGCAGGCTCAGTAGTTGTGGCTCACGAGCTTAGTTGCTCCACGGCATGTGGGATCTTCCCCGACCAGGGCTCAAACCCGTGTCCCCTGCATTGGCAGGTGGATTCTTAACCACTGCACTACCAAGGAAACCTTGGCATCCTCTTTTCTTTTCTTTATTTTTTTAAAATCAACACGGTAGGGACTTCCCTGGTGGCGCAGTGGTTAAAAATCCACCTGACAGTGCAGGGGATGTGGGTTCAATCCCTGGTCCGGGAAGATCGCACATGCCACGGAGCAACTAAGCCCGTGTACCACAACTACTGAGCCCGCGTGCCACAACTACTGAAGCCTGCACACCTAGAGCCCGTGCTCTGCAACCAGAGAAGCCACCACAATAAGAAGCCTGTGCACTACTACGAAGAGTAGCCCCCGCTCGCTGCAACTAGAGAAAGCCCGCGCGCAGCACCGAAGACCGAACTCAGCCAAAAAAGAAAAAAATCAACATGGTAGACCACGCAGACATGAATCTACATAGTGTGTGCCTGCAATTTGCCAAGTTTGTTAAAGATGGAAGGAAATAGAAAGCATTGAATACTTGACTCTCTAATCCCAATGCCCTGTTATTGGCTTCATTTTGGCAGATTTTTTTTTTAAACATTTTTTTAAATATAATTGAATTTTTTATAGAGAGAATGTTTTGCTTATCTCTTTTTTAAAATTTTTATTTATTTATTTATTTATGGCTGTGTTGGGTCTTCGTTTCTGTGTGAGGGCTTTCTCTAGTTGTGGCAAGTGGGGGCCACTCTTCATCGCGGTGCGCGGGCCTCTCACTATCGCAGCCTCTCTTGTTGCGGAGCACAGGCTCCAGATGTGCAGGCTCAGTAATTGTGGCCATGGGCCCAGCTGCTCCGCGGCATGTGGCATCCCGACCAGGGCTCGAACCCGTGTCCCCTGCATTGGCAGGCGGATTCTTAATCACTGCGCCACCAGGGAAGCCCCCATTTTGGCAGATTTGAATCAATCTTGAGCACTCTGGACAAATGGGACTGGACTGAACTCTGCCACAAATTCCCTGGGTGACCTTAGGTGTTACCCTTCTCCTCTCTTGGCAGAGGAAATGAAGGTATTAAACGGGTCCCTGGGGACCTATTCACCTCTGGAATGCTATCATTGTTTCTGGGCAAGATGGTCAGGCTGAGCATAGCTGGTGAATTCCATGAATCCCATTTTCTCTTTCACCCCAGCCTCCAGATATTTCAGCTCCCTTTGGGGTGAGTTCCAAGTGCCACAAAAAGATCACCTCTTCTCCCACTCTGATGTTCCTCTGGGAGATACAGCAGCCAGAATTCCTTCCCTAGCTGCTACCAGGATACATTTTATTCCCCTTGCTCTTAAAATTCTCAGTGCCAGCCTCCTGCGCTGGGATGAGAAGCAGGCATGGCAAACATCATGCAGAAGGAGTGGCTTGTGTCTGCTCTTTGCCTCTGTCCAATTTGCACAAGATGCCCTTGTCTTGGCATCATGCTATAGTGAGTGACCTCTGAGGTCTCACCATGAAGGGAACAATTGCATAACTGGAGCAGTTATGCTGAAGGAAACAAAAACATAAGGAGATGGGCCTGCAACCTGTAACAGAGAAGAAGTAGTGAGCACAACAGAGAGATTCCACACGTTCCACTGTGGACCCAGCATCACAGCACGGCACAAATATATTTTTAGGAAACCTTCCAGCTTATGCAAATACGATGTTCTGTCGTACCCCATTGCCTTCTTCCGAGAATACAGGTACGGTGATTTTGAGTTTCTGCCACACATCTTTAATTTATATTATAAAATTTAATAATTTTACGTTGTCCAGGTACTTGTACAAGATCTATTTCATGCCATTTAACATAACTGAAGAAAACTTTAAAAAAAGAGATTTGGTTCATCTAGAAATGAATTCTGGCCTGGCAGTATTGACAGGGAGATTCTGGTCAAGTGGCTTTCTCTCTCTGGACTTCAACTCCCAAATTAATGAATTGATTTTATCTTTCATTTGTTCATTAAAATTCTATGAGTGTCACCCATGTCCCAAGTGTTGGGAAAATAAAATAAAGCTATTGCATTCAAAGACAAATAGTGATCTTCACTTATTAAGTGATAGATATTGACTGCAAGGTTGTGAGTTTCTTCTCTAAAGTCAGGCAATCAAAACATGGATGGGGTTATAATGTTGTTTTAGGTCCATGGGTCATCAGCAGGCCCTGAATACTGTGGAAAGAAGAGAAGCTTTGTCTCCTGGATGGCCTGGGCTCCATCCTGCCTCTGACCTCCACCAGCAGTGTGACCTGTGGCTATGTGTGTATGACAGCACTTCGTTAGCTACAAAGCGATGACAAATGTCAGGGATGATCTATACAGGAAGAACTTGCTTATAGTAGAGGACAAACTGATATTTAGAAAACTAATCTCTCCTTGATTGCTCAGGTTCAAGATTGACCAAGAGTTTGTATCTAGTTAAATTTTTTGTTGAATGGTATTTTTAAAGTTTTGTTTGGACTTTGTATGAGCCAGTGACTTTTGGCAAGGTAGCCACAGAAACGAGCTACAACTTGGTGCGAAATTTGGGCTCCAGGTATATGCAAGAAACGTTCCTAAGGGTAGTTCTTGGGAATCTTGTTGGAAGAGCATCTAGAAATAATGGATTCTAGCCGCAATATTTTCTGGCGAAGAAAATGGAGTCCAGAAGAAAGCTAATGATTGTCTCTGGATCACATAGGAATTTGACCCATCTGGCAACTCCCAAATCTTCTGGTTCCCAGTTCAGTGTCTGTTTGATTATTCTACATTCCCTTATTACATAGCTTTTTCTTTTATTTGTTACTCTGGACTAGAAATAGAGATGGACAATCCCAATGCTCTTCCAAATAGCTCCCTATGTATGTTTGAATCTATTAATTCTTTTTTTTTTAATTAATTTTATTTATTTTTATTTTTGGCTGCTTTGGGTCTTCGTTGCTGCACGAGAGCTTTCTCTAGCCGTGGCGAGCGGGGGCTACTCTTCGTTGCGGTGCGCGGGCTTCTCATTGCGGTGGCTTCTCTTGTTGTGGAGCACAGGCTCCAGGCATGCGGGCTTCAGTAGTTGTGGCATGAGGGCTCAGCAGTTGTGGCTCACGGGCTCTAGAGTTCAGGCTCAGTAGTTGTGGCACACGGGCTTAGTTGCTCCGCGGCATGTGGGATCTTCCTGGACCAGGGCTCGAACCCACGTTCCCTGCATTGGCAGGCGGATTCTTAACCACTGTGCCACCAGGGAAGCCCTGTATCTATTCATTCTAATGCCGAGTTAGGATATCGTCTTTGTTACTGGATTTATTCGAGAGATTGGATTATGTTGGATGGGAGTTGGTGAGATAGATGTTCATTATAACCCTTCTAACATTCCTGAATGATAAGAATTTATTCCAAATCCAACAGACATCATGGATGACTTGATCACTGAGTAGGAGAAGCAAACAAACAAGCATTTGTGTGTCTTCATGGGAGGGAGACCTAAATTTGCATCATAGCTTCACTACGCCTGTCTGAACTTAGGTGAGTTACTTGACTTTTCTGAGATTTCTTGCTCAAAAATGCCCACAGAGCAAGGAAGGTTTATTAGTTTTCTTAATCTGCTATAGTAAATCATCACCAATTTGGTGGCTTAACACAAACAAACAAAAACTTATTCAAAATTCTGAACTTCAGTGGGGACAGTCTCCCTCTGGGAGCTCTAGGTGGAGAAGCTATTTCCTGTATCTTTCAGCTTCTGATGGCTTTCCTGGCATTCCTGGGCTTGTGGCCACACCACTCCAATCTGCACCTCCATCTTCACATCACCTTTTCCTCTGTGTGTCTGTTGTAAGGACATTTTCATTGGCTTTAAGATGCACCAGGTAATCCAGGACGATTTCCTCATCTCAAGATCCTTAACTAAATTACTTCTGCAAAGACTCTTTCCCCAAATAAGGTAGCATTCATAGGTTCTGGGATTTACATGTGAGCATATATTTTTAGGGACTCACCATTTAACCCACTACAGAAAGTGTGAAGATTAAATGCATAAGCCTAGCGGCTGGCACACAGAGATAGGGCTCCACTAATGTTGGTGGTCTCCTAGCCCAGCATTTGGAGAAATTTTAGTTGCCTATTTCTCTTGAAAAGTGGAAAGTGGTTTTCTGCCTAGATAATTTGGTTAATGTTGAACCTACAAGCAGCTGCCATTTAGGGAGCAACCGCTACGAAGCTGGAATTTTGCAGGCATTGCCTGACTTAATCCTCACAACTGCAAGACTAGAAACTTAGGCTCAGCGAGGCTCAGACTTTTGCATGAGCTCAGCCTGTGCATGGCAGAGCCTGGAGTCCATTCCAGGCTGGCCTGCCCACTGCCTGTGGTGTACCAGTCTGTCTCTTCCACTAGGAAAGTAATTGGCTGAACAGACCCAGTGCTCAGCGAATTCGGGCTCCTCAAAAAGTATTCCTTTCTGAAGGCAACAAATGAGAGTCCACAACCTGCCTTTTCATTCCGATTTCTAGGCCATCTCATTCTAGATGGGGAAAGGCCTCTGAAAGTATTCTGAACTTTTTCCTCCTGTGCCTCTTCTATTCTGAGTCATCTGTGTGTGCAGTATGATTAGACGATTCATCAAATTCTTAATAAAAACATTTTCTGAAAGGGTGCCCACCATGAATTATGGAATACTTACTTTCACTTGCCTCATCTCATTTGAAAACATGGTGCGCCGTGATTAAATATCTCTGCCATGAGCATTTGGGCTTTTCAGAAGAGCAGTACATTGAGATTTACTGAAGTGTTTGGAGAAAGTTCTAATAAAACAGTAGACTGTGGAATCTGCAGCTCAGTGAATTGAGCTGACGGAAGAAAACATTCAGAGGTCTGTGGGTTCTGAGGCTGGGGATGATTTTCACATCTGATGAGTCTTCTCTGTGTTGGTATGCCTCATTCTCATTCTATCTGTGGGGCCTCATGAATGTCAGGGAGGTAATTGAAGACAGGAGGGTAAGGCTGCTTTAGACTAAAAGTCCATCTTCCGGAGTCCTCTTGGCCTGAATTAGGGATAGACAGCCCAGAGTGAGGCAGCAACAGGTTGCTTAGGTCTGCATTGGTCAATTAAATTTGGGATGAGTGCATGTGAATCTGAGCACTGTACTCTGTAGGGGCACCATGAATGGATTATTCAGAGAAAAGATACCAGGATTGGGTGGTAACTGGAAACCAAGTTATAGGAGATGCTGTTGAAGAGAATGATGGTGGATCTCCAATATCCAAGTTCAGGAATCTGAAAGAGTAGACAATCTGCTAAATCTCAGATGGTAAATGAGAACCAAAATACGTGAAAGATGCAAGAAGACCTACAAAAGGGTAAGCAACAGCATCTAGCCTGGTTCCCACCAGTTGGACCCAATAAATATATGTTCAGTGAATAAATGAATGAACATAAATGGAAGAGGCTTTGGTGTGGAAAGATTGGATTTCTGAGTCAAATAGACTGAGATTTGATCTGCCATTTCTTAGCTGTGTGTACTTGGTTGAGTCATGTCTGAGTTGATTTCTATTCTTTAAAATGAGGACAATGGAACTTACTTCCCAACACTGTTATGCAGCTTAAGATTAGACGAGATCAAACACTTTTTGAGCCCTGGTTAGTCTCAGCAGGAGCACAATTAGTGGCGCTAAAGAAAAAGGAAAATTATGATCAAAACAAGAGCAGATGTGGCCAGTGTAAGAGCTGTGTAGTCAGGGACACTTCATGGGGGAAAATGGCTGAGACTGGGGCCACTAATGGCACCACTGAGTAACCCATGTGTGTGATGATGACTCTATGCCATTCAGAAAATGTGAGACTATGGTATTCTTTTTAAGCAAAAAGTAAGACATGTGGAATTCATCAGGGGAGTGTTCTTTAAAAGCTGGATTTAAAAAAATGTTTAATGTGTTTCATTTATTCTTTTATTCATGCTTTAGCCCTAAACAAGATAGAAATAGCTTTTAGGAACTTTTCTTAAATGTAACGGCTCCTTCCCAAAATGAGGAGTAATGCCTTAATTCTTCAGTTGTGTGATTCGTGTTCACTGTGTTTTTATGAGGCCAAGCACTACTCCATTTGTTCTTTCTGGGTTTTTGTTTGTTTGTTTGTTTTGTCTTTGGCTGCACCACGTGGCATGCGGGATCTTAGTTCCCCGACCAGGGATCGAACCCTCAACCCCTGCGGTGGAAGCACAGAGTCTTAACCATTGGGCTGCCAGGGAAGTCCCAAACACTACTCCATTTGAATAAGCAGTTTCTGTTTCCTGAGTGTGAAATTAGAGGAATATAATATTAATTCTCAATTAACATTAACTATAAAACCATGTCATTTTTTTTTCTCCCATCAACGGCATGGTCAAGGTTAACAGGGCAGCCAGGATCCTTGATGACTCTGCCGCCCAGACTCAACACGTCTTCCTGCTTAGACCCCATGCCCCAGAGGTTTTGGCAGCTTCCTGATTCTTGATAACTCTGGGAAGCTTTTCCTGACTCTGCCAAGCTTCCTTCCTTCCTTTTTGTTGTGTTTACTGAATCATCTGCTCACTTCTATCACAGCACAAATAAAATAATAGTAAAATCTCTTTTACTAGTGCCTAGAATATAGCAGACACTACATCACAGGTTCTGCATATATTGACTCATGAAATCCTTTCAACAACCTTGAGAGAAGATATTATTATTTGCATTTTACAGATCTAAAGCTTCCAAGGCTTAGGAAGCTTGCTAATAATCACTCAGTTAATGAAAGGCAGAGCCTGAACTTGAATGGAGGTTTGTCTGGATCCGAAGTTGTTTTCCTCAACTTTAACATGATACTGTGTCTCTTTCCACTAGGCTGTGAACATTTTTCAGGGCCGATATGGAGTGTAATTTACTTCTGTGTCTTCATTGCCTTCAATGGGGCTATACTAGATGCTCAGGAAATGTCTTTAGTATCATGAAAGGTGCTTCTGAAATAGATGGCTCCTAGGAAGGAACTGAACACAAATCACACACACACAGACACACACACAGAGACACAGACACACCCAGATACACACACAGAGAACTACACACAGAAACGGAAACACACACACAGTGACATAAACAGACACACACACACACACACACACACACACATACACACACGCAGCCCATTAAGGAAGGTTTTTTTATAGTCTAACATGATGAATAGAGAAAGTCCCTGACGATTGTCCAGAAGGTCCCCGGTGACTCAGTGACCTGGATTCTGACCTGCCCAGCACCTGCGAGAGGGTCAGGTTGCGGCACTGTTGAAGCTGCCCGGTCAGCCCACTGCGTCTCCAAGGCCTGTGTTTTCATACAGTCAGTAACTGGGAGTTTTCCCTTCGTGCTGCTGAGCGTGGCTTCCGACGAGATGGAAACAGGTCTGTTTGTGTTTAAGGCTGCCCACCTCGTAGCCACTTCCGGCACCAGTGAGCAAAAGCAGGGTACCTAGGAACGAGGTGCAGGACAAAGGGGAAGGGAGAGGAATGTTGTGTCCAAAGCTCAGCCTAGGTCAGGGTTACACTGCAGCTCAGATTGAAAAGTTCTTTTATTGCAATGCAGTTTGCTATGTGCTTTCTCAGCGAACTCCATCTAACAATTTATTAGGTTTTGCCTCCGTCTGTGCCACCATTTTCCCCTCCTTCATGAAACTAAGAAAATAAAAAATGAAACTGCTGTTGGTTGAAGTATCCATTTCCCAGGGCTGCTGTAATAAAAGACCACAAGCTAGGTGGTTCATAACATCCCAAGTGTATTCACTTAGAGCTCCAGAGGCCAGAAGTGTAAAATCAAGAATTCGGCAGGACCTGAGGCAATCTGTATGCTCAAGGGCACAGTTTGTTCCTGTTGCAGGTGGCCCAGGCGTTCCTTGTCTTGTGGCCATATCGCTTCCATCTCTGCCTTCAAGGTCACATTACCCCCTCCTGATCTCCTATCCTTCAGGATATATGTAGTTGCATTTAGGGCTCACACATACAATCCAGGATAAGGTGCAATGACTCTTTCTCCAAATAAGGTAACATTCATAAGCCGGGGGTTCAGGACACAGACATATAATTTCGGGGGCCACCGTTAAGTCAACTTCAGTTCATACAGTGTCACCTGAATTACCTGGGAACACATTCAAAAGACGCATCTCTAGACTCAGGTTTAGAAGACATGGGGTCAAGAACCTGAACTTAGTACGAGCTCCCTGAATGAATCTCACAGCTCAGCCAGATTTGGAAAACCTGCCTGGAGCTTAGACCAATACATCATTAATTTAAGAAGTCTCCAGAATGATCTTTCTAAAACACAGGTCAATAGCATATCACTTCTCACGTTCAATCCTCCACTGTTCCACATCCTTCTTAACCTCCCTCCTGAGGCTCCATATACAGAGGGTGCTCTAGCCATGCAGGACCCTTCGTAATTCTGAAGGTGCAGCATCTTCTCTTATCTCAGAAGGTGCAACATCTTCTCTTATCTCAAATTCATGACATCTGACCTCCCCTCTATTCAGAACCTTCCCTCCCCACCTTTAGTTTTATTTACTCTTCTGTGTATTTCAGCATCTATTTCAGATAAATCCTCCATGATACCAGGCAAGGTTTGGTGGTCCTGCTGTTTACTCCTACCAGCTCTGGGTTCACATCCCCTTCACAGAAGTTAGCACATCGGACTATGATGGCATGGTTATTTCTCCCTCTCTCCCCTTAGGTTGTGAGCCCATTGAGGGCCAGAACCGTGTCTCCCATTTCTTTCTCTAGTACTTGGCAGAGGGTGTGTGACATGTAATAGGGATTCAGAATATGTTTACCATAAAATGAAGAATGAATGATTCCTCCTTATATCAAGTTTCCCTCTCTCTCAAGGTCTTTACCAAATTTTCTGAGTATGCTCATTCCAATGAGAATTTTGTTTAAAGAGAAAAAGCCCAGAGTTTTAGATTGCATTGCATTAAAAACAAAAGTCATTTTGTTATTTTCTTTTTTTTTCATTGATGGCCTCATATCCCTTTCATTTGGATGGGATTGTTTACAAAACCTCTTTACATATTCATCTGACATACCAGTCAAATGAAGTAGGCAGGGCGGTTATTAGTATCTTCATTTCACCGATGAGAACATAGATCCAGTTAGATCAATTGACTTATCCAGGGTCATCCAAGCATTCAGTGGTGAAACCCACATTATCTGACTCAAGGCCAGCAGAATTTGCACTATCCAAGTTTGGAACTTAGGATGCCTGTTAAAAAGTATACTAGGAATGTGTTACTGGAATCAGGCTGATCTGTGGTGGGTAGAGAATACGCAGTAGCAGAGATCCATTTGGATGATGCAAAGGGAGGGACTGATGGTGGGACTGGGGAGCCAAAGTCTCCCTGACCCAGTTACCCAAGGGGAAAAGCAAAGTGCTGCTGACAAAGTGCAGTGTTGGCTGTGCTGGGTACAATTCCAGTCCGAGCTCAAGTAACTCTGTGGCTGAAGGTGGCTATCTTTAAATCCTTAAACACAAGTCTGAATATCTGGAGTTAAAGAAGAAAGGTAGAAGGGCATAGGGCTAGTTGGCCCTGAGGTCAGTTTCCCCTCTAGCCAGATGTGGACAAAGCAGGAAGAGCAACGCCCATATGTCTGACCTTTGCAGGTATGGTGACCCACCCACTGGTAGATCTGACTCAGTGCCTGACCAATTAGATTAGTACCGGTCCTTGGGGGAGGGGCGAGAAAGGGGGCATAGGGAGACTTCTGGGGAGTTTCCCCAACTCACATTGGATCCCGATGACCAGTTTGGTGACTCCTTCATTTGGAGAAGCCCGGACCGTCAGGGGTAGTACAGCAGGCTCTCCTTCACAGCTGTGCATTCAGAGATGACAGAACAGGGCAGGAGACTGGGAAGCAGCAGTTTGATTACACACCCCTTGGCGCCTTGCAACAAATAATATCTTGGTTTGTAGAGCTGTGGTCTGGAAAATGGGCCATGCTCACCCAGGCAATGCCCAAAGATGATCCATTGTAATGGAAAGACGATATTGGATCTTCCACTTACGTTGATTTGTATCCTCTCCTTTTTGACATTTTTGTGTTTTTTTGTGTCAGTTCAATAATGAACATGACATTTTGGGTGCAGCAGTTGGAGTATATAATATATAAACAAATAAATATATGTATAAAAGAGGTAAAAATAAGATCATTTGTATATTACTGGTCTAGAGATACAAATTCCATCAACCAAGTATTCTAAGCCAGGCTGGAATGCTCTGATTCAGTGACTCCCAAACACCATTCCATAAATCTGCTTTGATTTGGCTTCATGAGAATAACTGTTAAAAACACAAAATTTCAGGTGCCACTTCTAGAAATTCCATAGGTTCAGAGTGGGACCCAGCAAGCTTCATTCCCTGCCTTGTCCTCAGGTGGCTCCAGTGCAAAGCCAGGAGTGCTCCTTTCTGGGCCTTGGTTCTCCTGCTGTACAGCAGAGAAACCGGGCAGAAGAGAGTCTAAAGCCATTTCTCTCCTTGACGCTCTGTGATTCTATTAATTTAATTTATATGGAGGAAAGGTCATGGCACCCAGAATCTGGAAAGCCTGATGCTAATTTCTACATTTTCATTAATTCACCTTCTGACATTGCCTCTGGGCATCTCAGTTCCCTTATCTATTGGATAGAAACAACAGTTAGCATTTACTCAGTGCTTACTGAATGCCAGGCATTCTAAACAGTGAATGTCTAGTAACTTATCTAATACATCAACTTTATGAGGCAATAAACTTATGTTTATTTTCACTATTTTGTAGATGGGGAAATTGGGACAGAAAAGATGAAGTATCAATAGTTCACCTAAGGACACACAGCAAGTAGATGTTATGACCAGGTTATAAACCCTGTTAAGGGTCCCTAGAGCCCCCACTCTTAAACACAGTGGTATTAGCAAGATGTAATAAATTAACCTTTAGGAAAATGCCACACCAATGACTAGAATCCAATGGTTAAAGAATTCCGTGATTCCAATCTAAATGGGAACAGGGAACTATTTATATGCCTATGAGATTTGCTGTGTCAGATTCATCTAGTGGCCCGAGCATGGTGCTGTGGGAAGGATCCAGAGCTGGGCCTCAGGGACCTGGGTTCTAGCCCTACCCTGTCATAAAATCAGTGAGCCAATCACTCCCTACTTGTGTCTTTCAGCTTCCCCATCTGTATGACATGCTAAGGTACCTTCTGGCACTAAGGATTTATTCTGTGTCAGTTGCCTGTAGGCAAAATTTTGAAAAACATGCTTATTTGAGGTGGAAACAGTGACAATACCAGTCACAGCTCGGTTTGCTTTGCTGGAAGGTATTTGAAAAGACTGCATGTACCCACGACAGAGGCCAAGACAGCCCACGTCTGAAGCCTTGCCCATTCTGTTCCTTTGCATTGTCAGCTCCCACACTGCCAGTTTCCATGGAGTGCTGGGGACTAGGGGGGCCTGAAGCGAGTTCAGCTACAGGAGCCATGGGGCTGTCGGGAGATGTAAGGAGCCGAACAGGTGTCAACCAGGGAGCCCTGAGGCCTAAAGTCTCCTCCTGGGAGCAACTCCCAGTGGTTTATCAATGATCTCAATTTGAAGCCCTCCCTCTATTTAACAAAAACCTTTCCTTTTATTGTTTTGAAAATGTCAGAGGGAGCTTGAAACCTGTATGAAGGATGAGGGAGAATTACAAAAGTAGTGTCATGACTCTGAAGACAGAGATCTTCTGAATAGGACCATTAATTTACTCAGTGAGCTTGGACGGGTCATTGTTCTATCCTGGATGCATAACCCTTATGAGTTAGTAGCATTTTTTAAAGAAATGAAGAAATGAACAAACAGCAGCTCACCACCATCATCTCACACACCTGTAAGGCAGGTGTTAGGATGCACGCTACTGAGGACCAGCTGAAGCTCCTGGAGGTTAATGACTTAGCCCAGGTCACCCAGCAGGTAGGCAAAGATCTGGAGCTAAGTCCAGATCTCCCAGATTTTCTTTGAGGCCTTGTCTACTGTACCCTGGCTGCCTCCCTGGAGCTGGATAACTCAGCTAGGCTGTAACCATGTGTTAAGCACCATCTTCCCTTTCATGGTCTGAGTGCGGTGTTGTGTCACTGGACACAAAGAGCTCTTTCACCAGCTGCCTCCACTGAGGACCACCCAGGATAAAGTCAGTTTCAGCCACAGCTGGACAAATTTAGGTCAGATCTGGAGAAGAATTTCCTGGCAGGGCAATTACAATGGGATAAGTTCCTGAGCAAAGTTGTAATTTTCATCTTCGGAGGATACGAAAATCAGAGCAAGTTTCCTCTGTGTCAGAGGAGCAGAGGCTTTAACTTTGCAGCCTCTTCATTTCCCTTTATACCAGACAAGTCCTTGAAGCCTAGAAGACAAAAAACTTGCTACAAGAAGAAAAGAAGTTGCCTGGTGTAGTAGACAGAGGGAGTCAATCTGCAAGTATTTATCAAACCCTCAAGGTATATCTTGCATTATCTAGATGCTGGGGTTAGAGCAACAAATGAGACAGAGTCTCCATCCAGATAGAGATTTGATTCTAGTGATGGGAGACAAACTCATAAATGAATAAGATGATATCCTATACCAAGGAGACTAGGAAGATAAAATAGGATAATTTGAAGGAGAGACTTGGGGCTGACTTAGCTGGGTGGTCCAGGTGGTCCAGGTCCTCCACTTCTGAGGAAGTATCTTCGGAATTGTGACCTGGAGGCTGAAAAAGCAGCAACCAGGTGGACATATAGGGAAAAAGCATTCTCAGTAGAAGGGACAATAAATGCAGAAGTTTGAAGCCCAGCAGACCTGGTGCTGTGTATTCCACTTACTAGCTGACTGTTCCTCTCGGAGCCTGAATTTCTTCATCTGTAAAATGGGTCAGTATCAGCACCTATTCATTGGTTTACTGAGAAGATTAAATGAGAAAAAAAGATGCTAAGAAATAAAACAAGACAGAGTCCCTGCCCTTCGGGAGCTCACAGTACAAGCAATGAGGAGGAGATGCAAGCAACTCAATTTAGAAAAAACAAATATGAAATACATGATAAATAATAATCAACATCATCAAAGTCCAAAGTGCTTGTCCTACAGTACAGACCTACTGTTGTTATAATCTATTGTTCAAATCATAAACCCATAAGGAGAGTGAGCCCATCTCTGCTGGAAAATCTTTCTCCCCTCTGGGGCACGTCTAATGCTCTATATACCCCAGTGTCCCCTATACCCAGGAAGCTCGGTGACAATTTTTAAGATATCAATCAGCAAGAGTAACCTAAGAAAGAAGAAAAGAGGTATTAACCCTGAGCTCTGGTGTTTGCAGTCAGAAGTAATAAACATGCACACCTTTGTCTTCTTGCCTGGAGGGATGTTCTCCTATGGATGACTGAGATTGTCTAGTGTTTCGTTTTAAAGAATACTTCTCACCTTCCCAGACAATTAAAGGCTACAGTTCATGCTGATTATAGCTTTATTCTGGGGACTCCATTGTTTTCACCTCCAAAAACAGTGCTTATTTCACCTTTGGATACAAATGATACAGTTTCATTTGACGGCAGTATTGAATGTCTTTATAAGAGCTTGCACAGTTGTCATAGCCAGGGGGATAATATACCAGGCAGGACTGTGAAATCAATTGAAGAGTAATCTCCTGAAGAAAAACAGTGCTGCCTTAGGAGGTGGTGGAATTGACTGTTCTATAATAAGGAGCAGAGCTCAGGCAGCATTTGGACGGAGAACTTTCAACCATACCTGATGTCTCTGCAATTGGCATTGGTGATTTGTCCTGTTCATGCTGTGTCTGCACAGTATATGAAGGGGCGGGGCTGCCTCCGTCATGGGCCACATAATGTGCTCTAACTATAAACCACCTGTGACCTTGACAGCAGTCCTGAAAGGGAGGCCTCAGATCATTCCTACTGGGCAGTAAATAAATGCAGTCAGAGAGGTTAAACTTGATCGTGATCACATGGGTGGTAAGGGGTGGAAAGAATTCCTAGCCCGTGTTCTTTTTTTTCCATGATGCCACATATCCTGAAGTGTTTTGAATAAAGTGTAAGATTCAATTCAAATGCATATAAGGATGGTGATCATTTAATCGGTACCATGATTGCACCGATATTTGGTCATTACAAAGACAACTGAACCCTTTTCTGAGAATGCAAATCCTTTTCGACATGCTTTAACCGTAATTGCCTCTTTACGGGGAAGTTTGCTGTGCATTTATACATATCCTACAGTCTGCCTGGCACGACCTTCTCCTTCTACACTTGCCTTCTGGTAAATCCCTTGTATCCTTTCTGAAAATTTCCAGGTAGAGGTAATTACTCTAACCTCTGCTCCCAAAGTGCCTGCACCTCCCATCACCCTGAACTGTGTGAGTCTTCCTTACAATCTACGTCAAAACTCAGTTCCACCTCAACAGCCAGTCTACTTGGGGGGCGGGGGGGCAGGACGGGGCACAGTTCATCTTTGTGGCTACAATCGCCAAGCACAGGGTCTGCACACAGTAGGCACAGCAGGTACATGCTTGAAGCTGAAAGGGAGGGCGGAGGGAGAGAGGCAGAGCCATGTGTCCGCCCCCTTCACCCATGTGGATTCACATGACTGAGGCAGAAGAGAACACCCCAGGATTACTATAGCAAAAGGCAGCCGTGGTGGGTGTGTGGGAGCAGAGGGCCGACCAGGGTATTTCAGAGTCCTCAGAAAGGCTGAGAGCCCGCTGCACTGGTCCATCCCTGGGCCAAAGAATCGGTGCTTCGTTCACAGGCATTGATCAAATTCCAGGAGGGCATCTCCTTAATCTGCACATTCCAGTGGGTTTGTTATCAGCCTTCTGGTGACGGAGGGGTGAGGGAACGCAGGAGGCTGTCGTGTAGCGGGGAATGTTACAAATGCCCGGCACCAGGCTGAGCTCCTAGAATGCATCCTCTCCAGCAAAACATCCTCCTTGAGCACAGTGTGTGAAAGTGAGAAAGGACAGGAGGTGGCCTTGAGTCCCCGAGATGCCAGCCCTCCCTGCTGGGCCCTATACTGTATTAAACACATGACACAAGCCACCCCTGAGACGGGCACTGCCATCGCCCTTGTTCCTTGATGAGGAAAACGACTTTCAGAGAGATTAGGTAATTCACCGCAGCCAGTGGGTGAAGGCAGAATTCATACCCAAGTCAGCCTGGCCCACCCCTGTTCTTTCCATCTCCCCATTCTCCTTCATTTCTGGAAATGTTTTCCTTTCTTAAATATCTGGAGAACATATAGACATTAAATATTAAACTATATAACATTTTCCCCTGTTTGATATGTCTTTTTCGTAGTCTACTATGTGAAGACACACTTCAGGGCACTTGGGCATCACAGGGAATCATTTGATGTGGGATCTACCTTTGGGTACTTGCCGTATAATTGGGGATTGAATCAAAGGAAGAGAAGAGGTTGGAGAATAGTGAGAGCTTGTCCTCACAGGCCTGAGTCAGTGAAACAGGCATGAATTCTGGAAGGAGGGGCCAGAAGTGGCCAATTCACAGGAGCAGGAAGCTGAGGACAGGCTTCCAGAAGATCAAGAGATACAGGAGGACACCTGTGTATGGCTGGGTGCTTGGTTCCATCTTCATTTTCTTAACAATCATAAGCCATTTGGCTTTTGTGATTTACATATTTTTTTTTTTCTTTTAACGAGGAAAATACAATGTCAGTCCAAGAGTGTTATCAGAGCTTTATGAAAAAGGTGATTTCAAATTGTTCTGGGTTTTGTTTGGGTGGCACTCAGATGTGGACACATCCATGAATTTGTGGATTGTCATGACTTTGTGGATTGTCATGACGTTAAGTTTAGCAAACTTAGTGGCTCTGTCTCTACTCAGCCACCCCCAGGACAGGGGGTGGGATGTCCCCTGAGAGCTGCATCCCGGTTTTAGATATAATCTCATTGATGCCAGTGTTGGAAGATCCCCTTAGAGATTAACTTCCTTTCCCAGGGGAAGAAACAGCTCCAGAGAAATAACTGGCCTGGGGTACCTCATTGATCTTTGGATCCAATCTCAACATTTCCCCATTGAGGAAACTGAGGCCCAGGGGAGATGGACGGACGTAGCTTCCAACTCTTGGTCAAGACGATGCTATTCTCTTGGTCTTCTAAATTGTTAAACATCATTGTCATTCAGTATGCTGTAGTAAGAATTCCCCAGGTCAGTTTCTGAGCTATTGGGCTCAGGTAAGTATAATGTGTCTTTATGAAATTTCATTCCAAAATCTTTTACATAATCAGCATTAATCCACTCATAAATGTAAAATATGGAGCCACAGTGAAAAATTTTATGCAATGTGCTGTGTGATGTTTACACAGATATTCTGGGGAGGGGAAAGGGAGGTGTTTCTGGAAAGTGGTAATTTTCTCAAAACTTTGATATGTTGATTATTTTTCCTTCAGAATAAATATAATTGATCAACTCACACTGAAAAAATATATATGCTTTAGAAATTGTCATGGATTATGGAGTTAGATAATTCTAGATACATGGATTCTAGTAGAACTACTGCCAGACAGGTTTCTTATTCCTGGAGCTCTGTTGTCTCATATGTAATGAACACTTTCTGCATGGAAGGCATGGGGTTAGATACTGAGCACTGATTTGGGGAAAAATACCAGGAATGGATACTGCTCAGAGTATTTGAGAGGAGAGATCATCATGTGATTGAGACCCACAGTACAATAATAATACAATAATAAGTGATTCGTGATGCAAAAATATCAGTCTTTTCCAGATTAATTTACAGACAACACAATTTATATCAAAATTCTAGAGTTTTTAAAAGACAAAATGTTTCTGAATTTCATTTTGAAAAATTAACGAATAGGAGCAGGGGAGAAATTGGAAAACAAGTGTGAAATGTAGGACTTGATTTATCGTATGCAAGAACGCATTATATAGCTACAAAATTAAGAGTATGGTAGCTGTGAAAAATTGTCAGTAAAAAGTATGGAACACAAAGTACAGCAGTCAAACTACTCCTATTGCATATAAAAATCTAGTATGTTAGTCAATAAAATATGCTTACAAATTTTGCTAAGAATTTTTTAATTAGAATTAATTCTTACCTCATGTTGTACACTAAGATACATTCCTGCTGAGTAATTAAATCCAATGCACATTTATAATTTAATTGACTATTTAATTGTTACTGGGCTGAGGAAGAGCTTCTAATAACAATGGAAAAACAAATCAAAAAGAAGAAGAAGAATATATTTGAATATACACAAATTAAAAATGTTGCACATCCTGAAACTTTAAAATCCAAATTGAATAAGCCAGTGGGGGAAAAAATAGCAAAACAATGACAAAGAACACAGTGAAGATATTAGGAGGAATTTCAAAGAAAATTCAAAGATTCTGTACACAAATGAAAAAAAAATGTTAAACTACAGTAGAAATGTAGAAATTGGCAAAGATATTGACAAATAATATTTAATGTTTGGGAAAATACTCATGAGATACAAACTTGAAGATACACATATGCTCAGATGTATGTCCAGATGGTGGCATGTTTCTAGTGTCTTCTTTTTACTTTTCTTTAACTTTCTAATAAAAAGATTAATTGATAAGAAAGAAAAGGCCTTTATTAAAAATAACAAACCCAAAGGAAAATGGGGTCAGATCAAGTTCTTTAGGGTTCTGGAGGAAATGGAAATTTCTAGGCAGAAGCATTTTTCAGCTTTTCTCTCTCATCTCAGATTTCCCTTCCTTGCTCTCCCCACTATCCCCCAAAGTCACTGCAGTCCCTTTTCTCCTACGCGAACTGAGCTTTTTCCTTCATAGGATGTTTTTATTGAGGTTGAAAAGCAGTAACATTCACAAGACTTTCTCCCCATAGTCACGGAATCTCAGACCTCTCTTCCTTGTGATGTCATGTTTTGCTGTGGAGAAGGCTGCATCCTGACCAGGGGACCAGGCAGTGATCTGTGCATGTCAGCTCACCCCGGCCTCAGGAATATCCAGCCTACAGGCGTGGGCACCGTGAATTCTACTTACAAACCAGGAGAGGACATCTCAGAAGGCACAAAGATTCATCTGTATCCCCATGGAGCCAGGATGAGGCAAAGTCTGGAAAGGAGCGGATGGGAACGCCATGTGCAGAACAGGCAAGAAAGATGGGCAGGAAATTTCTCTGACTCTCAGCTCATTGACACTTCTCCTTCACAATGTCGGAGTCCCTTAAAGGGACAAAATTTGCATCTGTTGAGTGCCACAAGAAGCCAGGCAGTAAAAAGAAAAAAAAAAATAGGGTGCATTACTGAGGGGAAAAAAGGTGCAATTGTTTTTTTCTGGATGCACAAACCTAAGAAACAAAACAAAAACAAACAAAAAGAAGCCAGGCAGCCAGGCATTGTGCTGGGAACTTTGTATATTGCAGCGAATCCTATGGCAACCTGGCAGGATAAGAGCTATTCCCATCCAACAGGATGAAAGTACTGGGACCTGAGATGCTGACAGGCTGGCAACTAGCCTGAAGCTGTACCACATAGAGAAGTTCCTAGTAAATCCCAGCAAGCTTTCAGGAATGACGGTCTGATGACGCAAAGCCCCTCATTGTTCGCTCTCTTTATGTAGAGAAGGTAAACCCTAGACCCTCCCAACTCCCGTTGCAAGCACCCATGGAACTGTTTTTATCGTCTTTATTTGTGTCTCCCTGTGGTGGAAGTTTCTGTGTGATTTCACGTCCTCTTGTATCATCCTTGTTTCAGCTTTGCTTCTCTCCAAGTTTACCTTCTCAAAGGCTCAGAGAATCACAGAACTATTCTCTGAAAAGGAGTAGGATGACTTGGAGTGAAATGAAACAGGGGTCTTTACTACCTACATACGTATTTGCAAATAAATGGCGTAAGCCGTTTCCCAGGTGGACATTTTTATTTTTAGAAGTTATGCACTACAATTAGCACAGACGGGAAGCACCCTTCCAACTGCTCCCCATGGGGCTTCCCCCACTTTCAACTACAGCCTCCCTCACATGTATACACATAAAAAACAAAAGAATTTATGGGCAAAATCAAACACGGACACTGTAAGTGACTTCCATCCTCACAGCTCCCCTCCCCCAGCTGATTGTTGCTATGGGCAACCATTGCCAACAGGTACCATAAGTTTGGGGCCACATGGCAAGGCCGGCTGCAAGTCACAGCACAGCTCCGATAACTGTGTGTGGGCGGAGAGGGGCACTCACTGGATGTGTTCTGTAATTAGTCCTTCTCAGAGTGGCTTCTTTGTCAATCTCAGATCAAAAGAGGATGGCTTTCCCCAGAGAGAGCGGTAATAATAGCTGAATTCTTGATAAAGCAGAAATGTCATTTCCATAGCTCCCTAAGAGTGCTGTACATGACTGGGATGAGAACGTACCAAATCTAGGATGTGCTGGGCACTGGGCTGAGCGCTTTATTATCTGCAGTCACGCAATCATTTGTTAGGGCAAGCTCTGCAAAGTCAGGATGCTTATCCCCATTTTAGAGCATGGGCAGGTCGCTTACCTAAGAGCACAGAGCAAATGTACAGCAGGGCTCTGGGACTCAAGGCTTTCTTTCTTTCAAAAGCTTATTCTTTCTGATTCAAAGCTTGTTCTCTAGCCACAGCACTGCCCCGCTGTCTTCAGGGTACAGCTGCAGGGCAGGGTTGCATCTGGTGGGAGGGATGCTAGGGTGTAAGCCGGAGGGAGCACATCACATTGGTGTCTGCAAATGTTCTGCTCTGGCTTTGCTACTCATGAGCAGGATGAATCAGGCTCGTCCCTGGACCTCTCTGGCCCTCCAGAGGGGCTAGTTCTTATTAACCTGTCTTTATGGATCTATATAATGCTGCACACGCCCCCTCCCTTCTCACCACTTTCCTGGGTGTTTGGTACTCTGACCTGTCTGCAACTCCCACTCCACACTGCTTGTGCAGGACAGCAATTTAACTCTTATGCCAATGTTTCCACTTTTCATCAGTGTAATCTTGAGACAGGACTGCAGCATCCTGCTGTTTTACAACCTACTCATCAAACAAACAAACAAACCCAGGAAGACTCATATCTCCCAAAGTTGAATCCAGCTTAAAATAAAATGAGGATAAAATTAGGTCATACATGTCAATAATATGCGGGGAATGTAAGAACTCAATACTCGTTGTGTTCTCTACTTTTCTGGGTCCCTTCAAAGTCAAGCCCTGTGCTAGGCATGTAACATTATAGTATATGTTCATCATGTCCTGTTAAATCAGCAAATGAATTGATGATGTCCACGTGAAACAAAGCCCATTGGCAGTCTTAGCTCCCCTTAAGCAGAGCTGGGAGCTCTGGAGCCTGACTCAACAATGTAAATTAGGTCAGTTTTTGTTTCTGTTATTTACAAATGAATTCAATTGTACTCTCAGTTGATCATTCTGATTGGTCCTGCTGAATGGGGACTTAAGTCAGTCACATAGAAAACCTAAGTATTCTGCCCATCTCAGCATGAGCCAGAGGCTGAAAAATGACCAAGAGCATCCAATGATTGATTGAATGACCTCAACAGGACAGAGGAAAGGAAGAGCCTGCATGACTTTGGGCAGGGGATTTAACATCTCCAAATCCCAACCTCATTATCTGTGAAATAAGGATGGATTATAAAAATAATATAATGATAATAACAATACTAAAATAAGCTATCATTTGATGAGTTACTACCAGGTCCTGGACCTTTAACAGAGAGCATCACATTTAAAAATTTTTCTTTTCCTTCTCTTTCTCTTTCTCCTTCCCCTTCTATGAAGGTTAATTTTATGTGTCAAATTAGCCCAAATACTTGGTCAAATGTTTCTGTGATGTTTCTGTGACGTGTTCTTTTTTGGATGAGATTAACATTTAATTGGTTGAACTTGGAGTAAAGCAGATTGCTCTTCATGACGTGGCTGGGCCTCATCCAATCAGTTGAAAGCCTGAATAGAACGAAAGTCTGACCTCCACTGAACAAGAAAAAATTCTACCAACAAATGGCCTTTGAAATTGAATTGCGACTCTTTCCAGTCTCCAGACTACCAGCCCACTCCATCAGATTTTGGACCTGCCAAGTCTCCACAGTCACATAAGCCAGTTCCTTAAACTAAATCTCTCTCTCTCTCTCTCTGATGTTGGCCTGTTTCTTTGGAGAACTCTAATACAACCTTTCTTTCTTCTTTATTTCCCTACTTTCATACCTACCCCCTTCCTTCCTTATAGATTAGAAAATTGGTTCATGGAAATGACATAAATTGACCAGGGTCTACTGGCTTGTAGACTAAATTTCAAGTCTATCTTCCTCCAAAGCCTCTATGGCTGCCACACCTCCAGTTAGTGAATTGTGACATGCTGTGCAAACAAATGGGCCCTCTTTTGGTGGGTCCTGTACCACAGAGCACATCTGGCTGTGGTTTCTCATCTCTCATCAATGCTGCACCTGCAGGAGCTTCCATGAAACAGTCAAAGACTCTCGCAGATCTGCAGGGCTACATAGAGCCTGCCACCAAGTATTATGTGTCTCCTTTGTTGTATTTTGCAAAGAAAGCAGACATTTTACTAGTGTTAATGTATCATTTCATGGAGAAAAGTACATCTTATGAGTGGATCGAAACTACATAAGGTGCAGTCAAAGTCACATGCCTCTTCAAGCTCTCGTTTCTCTCTTTTCCTCTCCATCCCCATCTCACTGCCTGAGTTCATATTTCCATCAACTCTTCAAGAGTGTTCTCTTCCTCTGCTCCTGCCAGCAGCATGTTGCCTACAAACCATTTCCCACAACATAGACAAGATGGTGTGTTTAAACTGGAAATCTGACTACACTACTTCCCTCTCCCCCAGGCAAAAACCTACCAATTGCATGATTGTTCATAGGATCAAGGCCAAGCTTCTTAGTAATATAAAACTCCCCATTATCTATTTTCTGCCTTAATATCATTTCTCACTAACCCTCTGTCTTACCTTATGCTCCAACCATAATTGATGAAGGGCATTTTCCCTGTGGTAGGTTCTATTATTTTTTAAAATATTCAGTGCCACTCCTTATTAGACACCTCTATGTGGTGCATTAAACAAATCCAGCCCTTGGCCATGTGACCTGCTTTGACCAATGAAATGTAACAGAAAGTGACAAGTAGCACTTCTAAGCCATCATGACATTTTACCACATGCTCTCTTTGTCTTCTGATCTACATGTTCCAGGCAGGGGCTGCTTCTTTAGCCTGGACTCCAGAATAAAGATGTTGTGGAATCAACCCTAAATCAATCTGTGATCATTATGTGAAATGAGTAAGAAATTCAGGCTTATTGTAAACCGCTAAAATTTTAGGGTTGCTTGTGATCATCACATGACAGTCTGTGCTGACTAAACCCTCTCTCATTCTGAATTAGGTAACCCTTCTTTTAGGACTCACTGTGCCATGCACTCTATTTTCATCACAGCACTTATCACATTAAACGGCATTTGATTTTACACACTTGTCTTCTTTATTAGTTAGAGAAGCCCTCAAGGACAAGAGATTGTGTGCATATTCACCAATGTACTTCCAGTGCCCAGAACAGACTACCAATTGTAACATGTTGTCTAAATGTTTTGAATCAATCTCTTGACCCACAAATCTTGCTTAAATACTGATCAATTGAATTAATAGCGATCAAAGAGATTATTATCAATAGCTAGGATCAGAAAGAGATGTTGAGTATGTAATTAAGATCAGAAAGGTAGGCATTATAGAAATAAACAGAGTTTGGCATTTTCCAATAGTAATTATGGTATATAGTATGGAGGGAAGAATTCTGTACATGGTATTGGGGTCAATATGGAGCCATTCAAAAGACTTTTCCACTGAACTCCTAAGCCATGTGGATTCACTTTTCCTTTACAGTTGCCAAGAAGAAAAGTAACATTCACAACATCCTTGCCTTTAAAGGAAGATGAGATTTGATTGTAAGTAAAATATATAATAAAAAGATATCAACTTTCCTTCAGTCAGTGATTCATAATAACCCTCCTGACACTTGCCCTTCTGCCTTGGCTGACCTGAGGTGTCACTCTCTGATATCTGCTGTTAATTCTGTTCCCTTTTGTACAACTTCTTTTGCCTTGTTTTAATGTTATCCTGATACCAGCAATTTACATTGCCCATATTGGTAGATACCAGGACACTTGCAATGTATAAGAAGCATCCACAGGAAGACACATTTCTTGAAAATCAAACCCTACTAAAAATACAAGAATAGATAACTGATTCATGAATTCACTAATTGATTTAAAAATGAACATTGAGGGGTGCTGGGTGCTGAGCAGATGCTAGCATCCCTACCTGTGGATTCTTCCCATTCTAAGAACTGGTCATTGAGGAGATATCCTGAATCTTTTTTTACTTGAGTTTTGCCATCTGCTTTCCCATAACATAAGCTAGTCAGAGACAGGTGTGCTTTTGAAATTATTAAGCTCACACACCTTATTTGACTGGGGTCAAGTCTGAACTGACTCACTCAAGGTCAAACAGTGAATTTGTCACCAAAGCCAGGACTAGAACCAGAGTATTTTGTGTCCCAAACTTTATTTCTCTCCTTCTTCCCTTCATTTAAAAATATTTTTTGAAGGATTTGTTGAAAAGAGTATCAAGGAGAGTCAAGGAGCTTCTATCATGTTTTTCAGTAGTCATGTAAATGATTTCATACTAACATCTAAGTTTATTTATTTGGATTTCAATATATGGTGTATACATCTCCAAGAGGTACGGCTCTGAAGCAGTGGGAATCAGACCTGGGCTGGTGCCTTGGCTCCCTCCTCATCACTGCATGTTCTCAGACAAGTCACTTAAGAAATCAGAGTCTCAGTTTCCATACCTGTTAAGCATGTAAAAGCTACCTACCCATTGTGAGGGTTACATAAGAGAATGTCTGAGAAAGGGCCTCTGACACTGACAAGAGACACACTACTGCAAGGTATTATTATGTCGGATGTGTTAGTATGTGAGATTTAAAAATATGTATTTTTTTCCTCTCCTCATTAGTTACAGCATGTGATTTCTCAGTAAGAACATTCCCTTTGTGACTTTCATAAAAATCACTGTGATTTCCTAATAAGGAAATATATACAAAGTCTCCCCAAGACCTCTATTTCCTACCACTAAGGGGCTGCAGAATCTGGGAGTAATCACTGGGGCTATCATGCTGATTGCCCACTCAAGTTTCTGATGGGCAGCTCAAAGCATCCAAAAAATAAAACAAAACAAAAAAGGAGTTTTTGTGAGAGTTTTAGGTTTGTATTTATAAAGGCTTTCATTCCAATCAACATCATGACAAATTCCAATGTAGACCAGAAAAATATATGGTTGTTCAGCCAAAGGTCAATTGTGATTGATTGATTCATTCATTCATTTCTTCATTCAGCACAGATGTGCCAGTCCCTGGGATGCAAAGATGAATTGGAATGCTTCTGCACTCAAGGTGCTCACAGGCTAGTAAGAGTAGGAGATGCACAAGCAAGTAGGTGCAAAGGTATGTTATAGATTCTCTCATGGAATTCTGCACAAGGACTTGAATAAAATTCTCTTGAGGGGAGAGAAGAAGATAATAGGTCAAGAAAGCCTCCTTAGAAGGGATTGAAAATCAAATAGATATTTGTCAGACAGGTGTACCAGGACAGAAGAGGGAGCTAGATGGTCTCTCAGAAAGTGGGATATATGTGATCATGAACATGGGAGTACAGAAGAATTTGAGGGATAAGAAACAGATCCTAATGTCTAAGGCCACGTAAGATAGTGGGGAGGGAGAAGGGAGATAAGAATGAGCAAGAAGAAAAGCTGGAGAAGCACATAAAGGCCTTCTTGGTAAGTGAAGTTGGGGCTATGAACCAGGAAGGGAGAGCAGGGCTGGATTTTAGAGGTGTTTAGGAGGTAGTGTCATGGGACGTGTCCCTGTGGGAAGGAGTCCAGGATGACTCGTAGATTTCCAACTTGATCTCCTGGAAACATGGTGGCACTCAGCTGAGGAAGGAAATCCAAGAGGAAGAAACTTTTTGATTTGTATTTTCTTTTGATTCCAAAAAATAAAATCAGTTTCTTATTTATTGGTTTGCAAAGACTTTTCTTGGCTGGTTGCTCAGGACACCATAAAGGAACACTTGACCTTATTTAGATTCATTAACAAAAAAGTTGTTGACAGCAGCAGGAAGAAGCATGGGTAAATAAGGGGAGAGAAAAAAATAAATGGAAAAATGTAATCTATGGAGTTAGACAGACCCAGATTCAAATTTTGGCTGGGTCACAGATGAAAATTTGATGTCAAGGACAGTTATTTAACTTCTCTCGGTCATGAGAACACACCTAGGTTAATGCTAGGCTAACTTAATATGCTAACGGATATAAATGCTGAAAGTGTTGGAGAAACTTTCTGCCTTCTTCCAGCCCTCCCACTCTTCCTCACTTCTGTTGTATTTGATGTATCCCAGATTCCCAGGCTAAACTTGGAGGAACCTAACTTCCTCCTGCATCCCAATAATTCCCTCTCTACTCCCATCCTCTCATTCTTCTGTCAGCAATCCCTGGGGGATAATTGGCATTTACTACCTTATACAGGATGGGGTTTCCTCCTCTAAGACCTTCCTCTGCTGATGTTCTCCCAGGCCGTCTGCCTGCTCACTCTCTCTCCAGCTCTCTAACACATTTAAATTCTTTATTTCCTCTGACATTTTTTTTTTTTGACCTTATAACACGCTCATGTTTCCTCCAATTTAGAAAACACAAATCAAAACAAACCAGCATTTCTAAAAGAGGCTGCCGCTTCTGTGCAATGTTTTTCCTCCTGGCCGTTCTGTCTGGAGCAAAACACTGCAGCATTCATACATATCCTCTGAGCGTCACTTCACACTCATCCCTAATCCTCCTGTACGTGGATTCTGTACTGAACTGAAGACAGATTGGTGTGTATCTTCCACCTTCCCAGCTCAGACCCGGAAGAGACAGCAACTGGAGCTTTGTTGCCCGGGAGCTAGTAAGGAAAGCCAGGATACAAAACGTCAGGAGGTAAATCTGAAGAAGCCAGAATGCGAGGAAACTGGAGGTGCCATCCACACTAGACTAAGAAACCAGGGGAGAATGGGCACAGGAGCAGAAAATGGCAACTTGGCTTATAAACGTACATGGGAAATTGGTTAGGGCAGTAGATACTGAGTAGTTGTCTGAAGTAGGCATTTTCTACCTCTTTTACGATCAGGCAAATGGATCCGTTCTGAGAAGAAAAGCTCATAGAAAACCCAGCATACAAAGCCTATGGGGGCTGTTGTTGTTTTTACTGGGTGTGAAGAGCTTGGCTGATTGGCCTGCCTTCAAGGGCAAGGGCAGAACAGAGAAAACCCTTTAAGGCTGCCGTGGTTACCCCATGGCCTGGGCAGGCACCTTTCCTCCATCTCTTCTCCTCCATATCTCTACGGCTCTTAACAGTGTCTCTCTCTCCACTAACCCTCCCCCCATATTTATTATCCTCTGCTTCCCTGCTTTGATCTCTAGGCTTTAGGGCAATGCACCACGCTGGTCACTTAATATTTCTCTAATCCTGCTTCTCTGCACTTTTCACTGGCTTCATGTTCGCCTCATCCCATTGCAATGGCTGCTAGAACTCTGTGCTCTCCTTTCTTTATACCATTCTGCTCTGGAGAACTCATTCCGGCTATCACGTCAATGCAAAGACAATCCATAATTACATCCCTAATGCCAAGGCAGCCTAAATGATTAACCGAACACCCTGCTGCATTATGATTCAGCACATCTACCCCGAAACCCAGTTTCTGTCTCCCAACATCTCCGTTCCCTCCCATCTACCTTCCTCTCCCTGTTATCTCTGTTCATGCACACCTGCCAACCACACTTGACTTCTTCCCCTGCCTAGGTCCCCACATTGGCCAGTGGAATGGTCTTGTCTGCTCTTCTTTAAGAATTTGTTGCTTTTGTTGTTGTTTGCTTCTGTCATCTTGTCTCCATCCCCGCCGCCTCTGACTTTGTTCTCAACTGGATTCATCGAGTGCTCTCTCCTACCTTTTATCTCCATGTCTGGGTTTCCTCTCTCTCACTGTGCTACAACAGTCTGATATTCTACAAATGATGGAGCCCAAGCTCAGGAAAGTTGAGTGATGGTTCCAAGACTACACACCATGTAACTGGCAAAACCAGGTTCAAACCCGAGTTTTCTGCCTCCAAATTCTATGCTCTACAGTTAACATTTCTGTAACTGGGATGTTTCTTGTAGTATGTACTTACCCCAGAAAAGGTGGGGACCCTATACCCTTGAAATAGGTGAAGAATTAATCCTAAGTGTATTCACTTAGGTTGCTGAGAAAATGATGGTGGTTTAGAGGAAAGGAGCAAAATGAGACCTGCAGAAAGGCAACACAGTGTGACTCCTTGGGGGGACAAGAGGAGCAGTGGAAGGAGGCCCTTCACATTTGATTCTAACAACTCTGTGACCCTCACCCATTTTATATTCGAGTAACTTCGGACTCAGAGAAGTTAAGAAAGTTTCCCCAGGTCACCCAGCTAGTAAATGGCAGAGACAGGTGTCTCATCCTCTTTGTCTCCAGAATTGGTTTCTCCCTAGTCCCCCATCTTCCTTAAAGGCTGGGAACTGTTAACACACACACACACACACACACACACACACACACATATGATTAATAGATTAAATCACCATCTCTCTTTCTTAGTACCTAAATCATTTCTCCTGATTCTTTGTCTGTACCATGTTCTTTATGCCTGAGTCCCCAGGATAAAATTATAAGGAAATGTGTCTTTTCAACATGATTGTAATAACCTCACCTTGTTCTCCCCCATGAAGTACTTAGCAAAGTTATTTGCACACAGTAGGGCTTTAAAACTGTGTGCCCACGTTGTTTTGTTCTTCTCTCATTTTGGCTGCAGGAACCCTTTTGCACTGTGGAGTTCAAGGTATCGGGTAGGATGAGTGGTCCAGTCTTTAATCACTTCCTTGGCTGACAGACCTGTGTCTGCAATCTCCACCTCTAGAGCCCTGTAGTCAAGCCCTTCCCCAACCTTCCCAGGGAGCAAGTTCCTGCCAGTCAGCTCATTTACATCATAATAAGAGTCCATCTCTGTCTTTTTATCTTGAAAAAAAAAAAAAAAAATGAGTGCCTTGACAATTATTCTTCCCTGATGAGATGTCTGATAAGCTGTCTGTCTTAGACACAAAGTTACTTTATCACAGTGTTTTACAAATAAGAAGAAAATTGTCAAGATCCAAATAAGAGTGGTGTCTACCTTACCAGTCCGGACATTCCCCAGGAGAGCCAAGCAGAGCGGTGTCTCTGAAGTGGAGCCTCGGGGGCAGCTGGAGCCTGGACAGAGGCTGATGGGACACACCCAGAAAAGCCAGCTAAGGAGGGGTCTTGACTGGGGCAGACCTGCCCCCTTAAAGACAGAACAACATCATGCAAAGCGGCTACATCAGTCTCGGACTTGGGTTCAAATCCCCATTCAACTTATTCATTTTGGACAGGTCTAAACTTTTCAGGCTCAGGTTAAAGGGGGAGTGGGAGAGGGTTGTATTGGGAGTTTGGGATTAACAGATGTAAACTATCATATATAGGATGGATAAACAACGAGGTCCTGCTGTATAGCACAGGGAACTATATTCAATAGCCTGTGATAAACCATAATGGAAAAGAATGTAAAAAAGAAGGTATGTATAGGTATAACTGAATCAATTTGCTGTACAGCAGAAATTAACACAGCATTGTAAATCAACTATACTTCAATAAAAAAATCTGTTTTTATAAAGGGGAAAAGAAGCTATCATTTATGAAGAGCTGTGCCGGGCACTTTGGTAGTTATCTTTACAAATACCACCTCATCTTATCCTCACAAACTTATACATTAGAGATCATTTCCCCTCCTTTTCAGACTGTTGATTTTTTTTTTTTTGATAACTACCTTCTACAATACCTCCCTTTTTTTTTTCTCCAAGTAGCCTAGGATGCCACATCCAACATGTTTCTACCTTTAATGAGTAGGGTATATGGAACCTGAATTTTTCTGAGCCCTTCCTAGGGGTCATGTGCTGTGTCAGGCATTTTATATCCTTAGTCTATTCTTTAAAAAAAAGAAAAAACTGTTTTATTCTGCTAAGAACACAACATGAGATCGACCCTCTTAGCATGTTTTTAGGTGCACAATACATTGTTGTTGACCATGGGTTGACCATTGCTGTTGTTCTGTGGGTCTCTAGAGCTCATTCATTTTACTGAACTGAAACCTCACGCATGTTGATCAGTAGCTCCTAACTTTCCCCTCTCTCCAGCCCCTGGCAACCACCATTCCATTCTTTGATTCTATGCATTTGACTATTTTAGACTTGATAGACGTGGAATGATGCCATATTTGTCTTTCGACGACTGGCTTATTTCACCTGGTGTAGTGTCCTCAGGGTTCATCCATGTTGTTGCAAATGGCAGAATTTCCTTCCTCTTTCTGGCCACTGTGTGTATATTCCACATTTTCTTTATCCATTCATCCTTTGGTGGACTCTTAGGTTGTTTCCACACCTTGGCTCTTGAGTTAATACTCAAGTCTGGCTACTTCTATAGACTTTGCCCTTCATACAACATCGAGGTCTTCCTCCTCTTTTATTTTTATTGTCTCTTCCAGGACTTATAAAAGCTTTATAAATGTTTCATCATTCCTGATTAAAGATACAATTTTATAAGTCACATCAGTCAATCTTTATTAAAATCTTCTAAAAAATTCCAGCTTATGATACTGGAATTTGTATTGAAATTTCCAGCAGTTTGGTTTTTTTTTCCTTTAATTATGCTAATTGCTATTTCTAAGCATAATTAGCATTTTGAATTATTTAGTGTAATTATGTCAAACAACATGTTTAATTTGTCATGTCAAGTATAATAATTAGTAATAATTCTTGAAAGGATGTCATTACAAGTTTGAGGTATTTACAAGGGATAATTATGTCGAATGTGATAATACTCAAGAGTAATACTAGAGCTTATAAAAAGATATTGCTGCAAATATTTGGAAAGTTTAATGTTGTGGTCATTTTAAATATTTTTGTTCTTCAACAAAAGTCAAATCTGTCATGGTTTAGTGGTCTGTTTATCAGTTAAAGGAATAAAAATGAGATCTTAGATTACAGCTGAACTAATATATAATCCATCAAGTGTTCTCCCCGCCTCCCCCCTTTTTTTATCTCCAGAGTGAGTAGTAATGGTTTTCCGTATTAAATAGTTATACTTAAAAAATGACTCTGGGAAAATACGGACAATCCAGAAACAAATGGAGTTCCTCCAAATATGGAAATTTCAGGCTCAGATAAGAGGTAAGCTAGGTTAAATGACCCAACCATTTCATGGCTGCATGGCTTGCCGTATCACTGGCATATTTAATTTTCAATGACCTTGCTACCATCATGGAGGGGAAATGAGATGATGCTAAATTGTTTTGTAGCTAAAGGTGGTCAACAAGTGCACCCATTTCATCATTATGTGGATATTACAGACTCAATCTAGAACAGCACCAGGAAAATAAAAATTTATAAGTAGTTCTAGTTGTGTCATCACTGAGCTGATCTGGGTGGTCCTGTACGAGCCATTTTACCTCTCTGGGCTTTAGTTTCCCCACCTAAAAAATAAGGAAAATAATACAAATTTCAGTAAGAGGAGTCAACAGAGTGGTTGGGTTAAGCCAATGTTCACTGAGTGAGTTAATAAATGAATAAGCTTTGGCATGATGTCTAAAATAAGAGCTAGTGAAAGGTAATAGAAAATAGTCAGGATTTGAATTCAGGCAGAAATGGTTAAGTTATTCATTCATTTATTAATGCTACCATAATTTATTGATCATTGCCTAAGTACCAGACCCTTGGCTAGGATTTGGGGGGTGTGTCAGTGAACTAAATTAACACAGATATATTTTCCTTATGTTCTAGCTCAGTATTTCTCAAGGTGTGATTGAGAATGCATCAGAATCAGGCAGGGATGTTATAAATGAATAATTACACTGTGCATGTTAAAAATGGGCCACACCCTGACCTGCTAAATTAGATTCTCTAGGTATGGACTTTGGGCCTTGCTTTTTTTTTTTCTTTTTCTTTTACAAATATTTGATTTTTACAGTGCTTCAAGTTTGAGCATAACTGGAGTACGTGTTGACTAAGTTGCAAGCCAAGTGTGTGAACTTGGAGTAGTTACTCAACATCTCTGTAAAGCAATTTCATCATCTGTTAAATGGGACGAGTACTACACACCACAGAACTTAGTGGTGAGAACTATAAATCGTCTCCTTAAGGTGCCTAATAGGTACTCAGTTAATGTTCAGTGATTTTTTTCAAAGGAAATGATTTTACAGGTACCTGTGATCCCAGAAAGGACATGAACATGTGATTTTCTTAAATCAAGTCATATTTTAACTATAGTAACACATTTTTCCATTTAAAATGAACAACGAGAGTTCTCTGGTGGTCTAGTGGTTAGGATTCCAGGCTTTCACTGCCGTGGCCCGGGTGACATAGTTTCAATTCAATTGGACAATGATTTATCAAGTACCCACTCAAATGTAAGGGTGCAGAGATGTGCAGTGGGGTTCTTGACTTCCAGCAGCTCATAATCCTGTTGGGGATACAGACCTGTAGGTATTAGTCATGGTCCAAACAGGGAAACAAGCTGGTCAGGGTGTTATAGGAAATGGATTACGCAAGGGTGAAAAGCAGAGAGGGGAGGGGCAATACAGAAATTGGAAACAGCAGTAAAAAGCTCCCACCTCTCAGCTGGAAGGACAAAGGGAGGAGGTGGAGTGACCAGAGTCAGGGAGCAGGGGTCCCCTGGCACAAGCTGAAACCATAAGCTTCCCTGGGGGACCTGGCTACAGAGCAGACAATGTGAGCTGCTACCGGGAACACCCTTGGAGACAAAGCACAGAAGGAGACAAAGTTCTGGCTTTGCCCTTTTTCTCCCCCTCCCATGGCTTGTCATTCCCTCACGTTGGCAGAATCCAAAGCTGAAGCATCTGAAGGAGGACCCGGGAAATGGAGCCTGAATGGGGTCAGCCTTCCTGCCACACAAATCAGGGGAAGGAGAGGGCAAGATTCAACGTGAAGGCAAATGGCAGGACTGACACATAAGGGAGATTTAACGCAAGAGGCTGCACTAAGTGTTAAGACAGAGGTGTGTGGGGAGAGAGAGAGGACAGCCGTGTCCTATAGGAGCCAGGCTGGCTGCCCAGGCAGAGCCTTGCAAAGGGACAGAAATGCGATGAGATCACCATGGTTTGGCCTCTTCCTTACAGATTTTCCGGTTGAGAGTCTGTGTTTTGCCAAAGCGCCCTTAAGTGATAAGACTCAGGGGTTCTCAACCTGCCCGTCAAAACTTCAGGCAATGGAAGTGAAAACCAGACCTTATTATCACTGATGTACAAGGAAGGATACCTTTCGTAGGATACTCATGTCTAATGTATGTCTAGTCTCCCCTTTTAGTGACAGGTATTTGGGAAGCTAAGTTATAATTAGAAGTGGTTCCATGGGTCTAGAACCAGGATGAGGGGGAAACTGAAGAATCTTAAAACTGAGTGTAATTCAGCGACATCTCTTCTGTAGGATAACTGTATTTCATCTCACTTAAGAGGCCACCAAGTGGAAGAAGAACCACCAAGAAGCAGGAGGAGGAGGGAAATGGAGAAGCAGGAAAAGGAGGAAGAGGACAAGAATGTCATCACGTGATGATACAACGTTTCTTTACCACTTTGAATTTTTATTTTAAACTTATTGAAAAAGCTATTTTATAATGTTTTAGACACTGAAGCGAAAACAATATGAGTAGCCAAGTCCAAGTTCATGAATGCACAGTCAGTGACAATTACAATATTAATACTGCCTTGCTGACAGTAATTTTAAGTCTCTCTCACTTCAGATGCATCTGGATTTTAGAGCTGGTAAGTGTTTTTAAAAATGCACGTTAGACCTGTTGGAAAAGGGTAGCTTCAAGAGATAAGAAAAGCTCTTTAAGTTTCTCAGCAGCTAGAGAGAATTTGTGTTAACACTCACTTCACCTTGCTCTTGGATTCTCCTTGGTCTGACCTCCAGGCAGATACCTCTCCGTTCTGCCCATAGAGAAAGAATCAATACAATAGTTCAGTTTCACTTTCCTTAGGCAAAATCACACTTGGCTGTCTACGATCAGGCTAGGCATCTCTAAATCCCCCGGCCTTCTATTTACAGAACTAAATTTGGACTGCAACTAAAGGTGACTGGTATCACCCATGACATTTTAAATCCTCTTTATTTCAGTTTTCTTTATTGCAATCAGGAATTTATGGAGTGCTTTACTGTCAACTGCATGAGGTCTATTTAGTATTTTTAACTTATAAGTATCTTACAGCCAAATATAGTTTTCCCCCCCTGCATTTTCTTATTCGACCCTCATGAAAACGTTGTGAGGAGGGCAGACACCTAAGATTGCATGGTTGTTATTATCTTTTTTAGGCAGAGGAAGAAACAAAGCATCTGCTCTTTCTTTTGCCAGCTGCCTGAACTCTACAACCCTTTACAACCTGGGTAGAATATTGTCTCTAAACAGAAGCCAATTACTTTATCTGGTGGGCAACCAAATAAAAGGTGATCTGTTACGTTGCTGGGTTGGAAAAGAAAACCACATGGCTGTGTTCGAGTGAGAATGTGCTGGTCTCTAGCATGGAATCTTTTTAAGGGATTTTCAAGGGCAGTTGGACTATATTTCACTTTCCACCTATATTAACATCATAACTCCACCTCCACCAGAAATATGCCTTTATTATATGTCACCGGAAAGACACAGATGAGGCCTCATGCAGTGTATATATTATCCTGGACTCAGTGAGCACTTAATACCTCCCAGGCACCATGCCAAGCCCTTCACAGGCATTAACCCCAATCCTTTCAGCAATCCTTTGCACTAGATGTTATTATTCCCACTTGAAAAGGAAATACAGAGAAAGCAACCATCCTGCTAAGCACTGTTCAGCCAGGAAAGGGAAGAACTGGATTTCTAGCCTGGGTCTGACTGGTTCCATGACCCATGCTTTTTTATCTCTTTCACATTGATTCCTAAAAGAAGCCCAGAGTTATACTAAGGGGCTACAGTTTGCTGCATGACTCAGTCTGGAATCCATTTCTTAGGCCACCTAAGAAGATTTCTCTTTGTAATATGGGATTTTGGAACTCCTAATTCTAACACGTGCAATTCTGCATTATAGCAGGGCAGGCTGGGGGCTTGGGATCGCAGAATGGGTCAGTAGAAGTAGGCACAAACCAGAGAGAATGTTCTTGCCTAGCATATGGTCCTTTGCAGGTCTTCTGCCGAATCGTCTATCATCCTGTTATCCTCTCTGAAAACAAGGGTGACGAAGGACACATGGAATGAGCAGTTACCTGTACTGTATGCCTGTTGCGTTGTGAGTAGCGCGCAGCAGTGCTGGCAAACTTGTACGGATGTCAAACCTATTATCTCCTTTGACTGCACTGCTTTTAGGTCACTCCTCTTTGTCCTTGACTACATCTAAAGACCAGGCTTTGGGCCAAAACCTGCTCTGGCTTCAAAGAAGAGGTTTGCTTGTGGATTCTATTTATGTGAGAGATGGTTTATCACCCATACTCTTAAAAGATACAATGAATGTGTCAGGCCGACAGGTGCACACACATACGAGGAGAGACCAGAGACGCTACTGCCAACGTGTGCGAGTGTCATGGGGTCACAGAATTAACTCCCTATTTTACAGAGAAAAAAAATTAATGGTCCTGAGCTAGCAGCTTGCACAGGCCTAGATCTAGGACGTATTTAACCAGTATCTGGAGAGCCGCTTTAGCCATAAATTCATTAATTCTAACTCTACTGGATTTCTGCCTGGTAATCATAGAAACTTCCCGTTTCCACTATTTGCTTTTGCACTTGCGTTGCTGCATGAAATGCCGCCATTTTTCTGGCCACCCGCTTCTTGTTGGACTGACAAACTCCTACTCTTTCTTCAAATGCTCAAATGTTTCTTCTTCCCTGACTATTCGGGGCAGGGGGCGGGGGCAAGGCTGTCTGTCCTTTGCCAGGGCTGCCACCATCATTGATTTACATGTGCTTTGCACATATGTGGATCATTTGCAATGCAGCATTTCCCATTGATCCCTTTGGTTTCACAGTGAGTTGTTCATTCTTCACTTGCTCACCACAGTTTCTGGGACATCGAAGCTCCTTAGTAAATATTTGCTGAAAAAGTGTTCTTCACATACTTCATTGATGTATTTCCCGCTTTGTTCAGATATCATTTAAAGGAGATTGAAAGGAAGGAGGAAATGTGAGGAATGAGAGAGGGAAGAGAGAGAAGGAAACAGCAAACGAGAAGGAGAGTCAAGAAACAGAAGTTGGGAAGTCATGAAAGATGAAGAATAGGACGCGGGCGTTCTGGGGCCAGCCTCGGGTCGCTGCTCCCCAAGGCTCTGTGCTGCCTCTCGCCCTTCAGAGGGCTGTGCAAGGACACAGGAGAGGAATGAGGGCCAGGATTGGGTTTTACTTCTGACATGGCGGTGGGGTTAATCACGTAAGGATGCCGGGCCTCCCAGCCTTTCAGGGCTAAATGCGCCATCCCACTGTCACACCTCGAATCTCTTCTGCACCTTCCATGGGGACCACTGAACTGTGTGGCTGGGGAGGCATAACTTTCCCTCTCCTTTTCTCTGTGTTGACTTTATGGTTGGGTTTGTGAGAGCTTTTCTCTTTCTGCAGCTTCCCCACATGCCCATCTACCCTCAGGTCAGTTCCTCCCGTGCATTTCTGGAAGACAGTGGGCCTTCCAAGTGCTAAGGAATACACACCAAGGCACTAGAAAGAGCTGCCTTTCCTCCCACTGTAAAACAGTTCTGAGGGACACTGTTAGGTCTGGAGGGACTTTTTGCTCTGCTGAGTTCTGTTCAGCGAAGCTGTCATTGCTTTTCCTTCAGGCTGTCTAGCTTTATGCCAACTAGAACTAGCATAGCTGTTTAACATTCATATCCTGTGGCTTATTTTGGACAATTGAATCAATATTTCATTAGAAAATTGTTTTTTGAGTCTACTGGAAATGTGATTTTTTAAAGATGGATTGCATTTTTAAATAGACTTGTTCTTAAAAACCATACTAATTATTTTTATTTACAGTAAGCTAAACATAGTTAAAACACAGACTTGATAAGTTCTGGCATATATGTGTGTGTGTGTGTGTGTGTGTGTGTGTGTGTGTGTATCTTGTGAAACCATCACCACAATCAAGATAATGAAAATATCCATCACCTAGAAATTTCCTCATGCCCCTTTGTAATCTCTCTTTCTTGCACTGCATCCCTTTGTACCTCTCCCCTCCACACTGATGTACTTCTTCTCACTATACATTAATTCACATTTTTTAGAATTTTATCTAAATGGAATCATACAGTATGTGCTCTGTAGTCTGCCTTCTTTCACTCAGCATAATTATTTTCAGATTCAGTCATTGTACAGCAATATTTTGGTTCCTCTTATTCCATTGTATGAGTATACTAGGTTTGTTTATTCATTCACCTGCTATTGGCATTTGAGTTATTTCCAGGTTTCGTCTATTACAATTAAAACTGCTATGAACATTTTTGAACAAATCGTTTCATGGGCATGTGCTTTATTTTCTCTTGGGTAGATAAATAGGGGTAGAATGGGTCATATGGCAGATGCAAGTTTAACTTTTTAAGAACCTAGCTCATAAAGTGGTTCCACCATTTTACACCACACCAGCAGTGTATGCGAGTTCCATATCCTCACCAACACCTGGTAGGGTCATTCTTTTTAATTTAACAATTCTAATAGGTGTGTAGTGGTGCCTCACTGTGGTTTTAATTTGCATTTCCCTAATGATGAATAATATAGAGATTCTTTTCATGTCCTTATTTTCCATGTGCTTATATCTTCTTTAGTGACATGCATCTTCAAATAGTTTTCTCAGTTTTTGTTTTGTTGTTGTTGTTTTTGAATCCTTTGTTTTCTTGTTATTGAGTTTTGAAGATTTGTTATGTATTCTGGATACAAGTCTTTTGTCAGGTATATGCTTTTAAAATATTTTTTTCCCTTTTCTCCGGTCTTTCTTTTCATTCTCTAAGTCTTTCAAAGAGCAAAGGTTTTTAATTTGGATGAAGTCCAACTTATCAATTTGTTCTTTTGTGGATCCTGTTTTTAGTGTCGTATCTTTGCCTAACAAAAGCTCACAAAGGTTTTCTACAAGAAGTTTTATAGTTTTAGTTTCTACCTGTAAGTTGATCTTCTGTTTTGAGTTATTTTTGCATATGGTGCAAGACATGGATTTAAGTTTATTTTTGCATATGGATATCAAATTGTTGCAGCATCATTTATTGAAAAGACTATCCCTTTTCCATTGAATTGCTTTTGCATCTTTGTTGAAAATCCATTATCCAAATACCTATGGGTCAATTTCTGGACTCTATTCTGTTCTATTGATCTATACTTTTCTACATTTGAACTAATACCACACTGCAGATTTACAATAGGTCAAAATCAGGGAGTGACAGTCTTCCAACTTCGTTATTGTTTTTCAAACTTATATTGGCTGTTTTAGGTCCTGTATGATTTCACATGAATTTTAGAATCAATGTATTGATTACTATTAAATGCCTGTTGAAGTTTTGATTGGTATTGCATTGAATCGATAGGTTAATTTGGGAATAATTTACATCTTAACAATACTGAGTCTTCTGACCCAGGAACAGGGTATATCTCTCCAATTTTTAGGTCGCCTTTAATTTTTCTATGCAATGTATTTAGTTTTCAGTCTATAAGACTTTCATGTACTTTATCATTATCATTATGAAATTATTTTCTTTATTCCCAATAATATTCTTTCCTTTAAAACATATATTTTTTGATATTAATATAGCCAGTATAGCTTTATTTTGAGTAGTGTTAGTATTTGTATCTTCTTATATCCTTTTACATTTAACCTATTTGTATCTTTATATTTAAAGTGTGTTTCTGTAGGCAGCATATAGCTGGATATTTCTTTTTTGTAAACTATGACAACGTCTACCTTTTAATTGAGATTTCTAGACTATTTAAATTTAATGTGTTTATGTGTTTGGGTTTAAGTCTATCATCTTGTTATTTAAAATTTAAAAAAAAAGAATTCCAACTGTCCTTTGTTCCCATTTTCTTCTTTTTTGTCTTAATTGTGCATTTTTTCATAATTCCATTTTATCTTCTCTCTTGGCTTTTCAGCTATAACTCTTTGTTTTGTTATTTTAGTGGTTGCTATAGGATTTAAAAGTACACCTTTAACTTATCACAATCTACATATAAGTGATACTGTGTCACTTTGAATATGGTATAAGAACCTTAACACAATATGTTTCCATTCCTCCTCTCTCAGACTTCATGCTATTGTTGTCATACATTTTACTTATACATGTTATTCTGTATGTTATTATTTTTATTTGCAGTCAGTTATCATGGAAAGTGATTTCCATAATTAAAAAACCATCTATTTCCCAGGTAGTAAGCATTTCTATTGCTCTTTATTCCTCTGCCTAGACTCATATTTCCATTTGATATTATTTTCCTAAAAGATTGAAAGGAAGCCTGAAAGACTTCCTTTAACATTTTTAGAGTGTGTGTCTGCTGGTGATGAGGCTTTCAGCTTTTGTTTTTCCAAAAATGTCTTCATTTCACTTTTGGTTTTTGAAATATATTTTTGCTGGGTATAGAATTCAAGGCTGACATTTTGTTTCTATCAGTACTTTTAAGATGTTCCTACCCTGTCTCCTTGCTTGCTCTGTTTCTGATGAGAAGTCTCTGTCACTCTTATCTTTGTTCCTTTGCATAAAATGTGTCTATTTTTTTTCCTGGTTGTTTTTAAGAGCTTGTGTTTATTGCTGGTTTTGAGCAATTTGATTATTGTGCCTTGGTGTAGTTTTCTTCATATTTCTTAGATCTGTAGGTTTATAGCTTCATCAAATTCAAAAAAATTTTTGCCCATTTTTTTTCAAATATTTTTTCTGTTCCCTTTGCTTTCTTCTCTAATTCAGGGACTACAAAGTATATATTGAGTTGCTTAAAGTTTCCTACAACTCATCAATGTTCTGTTCTTTTTAGTTTGTAAATTATTATTCTATCAGTGGTTTGTTTTAGTTGTTTCTATTTCTGTGCCTTTAGGTTCACTATCTTTTCTTCTGAAATGTCTAATATGACATTAATCTTATCCAGTGTTATCATTTTTCTCTCTAGGAGTTCAATTTGGCTTTTAAAAATTCTTTCATGTCTCTAACTTTGTGAATACTTGAAATACATTTATAATAACTATTTTAATGTCTTTGCTAATTTTAACCTTTGTGTCAGTTCTGGGTCAGAATCTTTGATTGGATGGAAAACATTATAAATATTACCTTGTTTGATACTTTTTTTTTTTTTTTACACTCTTGTAAACATTCTTGACCTTTATTCTGTGAGGCAATTATTTGGAAAAAGTTTGATCCTTCAGAGTCTTGTTTTTGTCATTCATTAGGCACATCCAGAGAAATTTAGAGCTTACTCTCCATTACTGAGCCATGACTTTCCTGAATATTCTACCCAAAGCCCAGGGTACATTGAGTTTTTCCAATCTGGCTGGTGGAAACAGGTACTATTTCCAGGCATGTGTAAGTGCTGAGCCCTGTTTCCAGTAATTCTTTGGATGGTTCTTTCTCCAGTCTTGGGTAGTTTACTCACATGCTTGTCTGGATCAATATTCTGGTGAAAACTTAAAGAAGCTCCTTTGCATTTCTCCAGGATTCTCTCGCTCTTCATATCTTCCTCTTCAGTACTCTGTCCTACAAATCCTGAGTTCTTTGGTTTCTCTGAAATCTCATCTTTGTTTCCCTACCTAAGAAGTTCACCACATTCTGCCTAGGTTCCTTCTTCCTGTAGCATAGTCTGCAAACTATCTCAAGGTGGTAAACTGGAAACATTGTAGGGCTTACTTCATTTGTTTTCTGTCTCTCATGGATCATTGTGTTTAGTTGCCTGATGCTCAGTGCCTTGAAAACCATTGCCTCATATATTTTGTTAGTTTGACTTTTTTTTTTTCAAGTGGGAAGCTAAAGCTAGTTCTGTTGTTATAGCTTGGCTCAATGTAGGAGATGAATTGTGTTACTTTTGATCCACAGAATTATATCTCCCATAGTATAATAAAAGCCAGAAGACAAATATAATTCAATATATATATGTGTGTATATATATATATATTTCTATTCTAGACCTCCTTTTTAATCTTATCTGAATCCAACTAAAGTATCCTTATGGTTGTTCTGAGGACAAAGCATTATTGATTTGTGGCATGTAAAGAATTAATTTTGTATCATATTCATTTCTAACAATTATTAAACATGTGATGTTATTGTGGTACTTTGAGTCACTGGGGAAATGGAATACTTTGGACATACAGAGCCAAGGAAGTCTGAGTGGATCTCTCACGGGTCCCCATCAGGACCACATTCACAAAAGGTGCTCAACAAATATGGTTGAATGAACAAATAAGGGAAGAAGGTGTGACTGTATAATGATGAGGCTGGTTATTTGGTGTGCATATCTTCATGGATGAAGAAGAAGCCTAGTGTGGCTGAAAAAGGACACAGACTTTGGACACGGAGGAAATTGAGGTCTAATTCTAGCTCCCCTGTGTATCACGTAGGTGAGAACAAGTTAAAATGTCTATGTTTCAGAGTCTTTATCTTTAGAGATAATGTTATCTATCTTGCAATACTATTATGAAGATAAAATCAGATGTGCATGAGCTACACCTACATAGAAAGAGCATGGCATGCAGTAAGCATCCAATTAATGTAAATTCTCTCTCTTACAAAGCAGCCCATGGGGAAAGGTAAAACCTGTACATGGTTATTGCTCACAATACGCAAAGGATTGATTTAAGACATGGAGGAACAGACTTAAGGATTTCTTCACTGAAGTCAAATCTTTGAACTTTGAGAATGGATTTGATTTTTGCAAAGAGCCAAAAAGCATTCAAAGACAAGGCAAGGAAATAAATGGAGTGACTTATCAATGGGGATAAAAATAAATAAGTACAAAAGGATGTGACTATAAAATCATGTCATACAAAGTCAAGTGTTTCATAAGCAAGCACTCTATCAATCCCCAGTTTGGGAGGCAAAAGTGTTCTGAGGATTACTGCACCATAAGAATAAGCTTTCCACAAACTCTTGGAAGAAAATACATTCATGTAGATATATACCTTCTGCTCTTTCAAAAAAAAAAAAAAAGTAAAGCAATGAAAGGAGTCTAATTTTATTACTATCTGATCACACTTTTTATAACTCCTTGTATCCATTGGAAATGTGCTTTCACATACGCTCATTTGTAACCTGAGGAAGCAGAGATTCAGGTAAGTTTTAAGTGACTTGCCCAAGGTCACACAGTTGGTAATTCACAAGGCTGGATTTTGAACCCAAATCATGCTCTTTTCATCATGCTACCTATCTTTTCTTTGTACCCTAGTCGAAAAACATTTCATTTTCAGAACAAAGTTAATGTAGTCAATCAACCGATAACACCAGGGAAATTATTTGGGGAAGTAAGTAATGCTACAAATTATTACTTTTCTTCCTATTAATTTTTATTCCCAGTGTTTCAAGCTGGAGATAAATTTAATCTGAAAGCATTCTTAAAGAGTGACTTCAGTTTTGTGTAGCCAGGTCTTGACAGTTGGAAAACACATGCAGTGACATGAGTGAGAGTCTGAGCCCTTATCTCAGGGGTCTCCGGTGGCCTGTGGGCTCAGAGTACAGTGGGAACTGCTTTTCCCACACCTTTTTCTCAAGCATGCAAGTGCAGAGAGCTGGGATGGTCCAGCTGCATCCAATTAGACTCCTTCAGACAGGAAGGGAGAGGAACTACAGAAAACACTGGAATGCACAGTCTCACTTGCACGAATGCTTCAGCCTCCTCACCCGGGCACGCTGAGCCCTGTTGTGGAGGAAGCCCAGGCTCTGGAATGCAGCGATCTTCACAAGGGGGACATTGTTCTCTGGAGCGGACAGTTCACTGCGCTTTAAGAGTGCCCACACTGTGAGTCAGTGGGGGAAACCGATCTTGGCTCCAAACCAGCTTCACTCTGCCTTTCCTGACCCAGATGCAGAAAAGTCTGGTTTTAAAAACCATGCACCTTTTAAGATCAAATATGGGCTGTCCCTATGTCTAAATATCCTTGTTATTACAAAATATCTAGACCAGATTGAGAGGAAATATGTAGGTCTAAGAAAAATGATATTCTCAATTAAGCAGCTGGGTCCATGTGAGAAGACCAGCAGTAGGTTAGAGCAGGGGACACTGGACCATTGGGCTTTCCCAGTTGTCATTGGACCTAAGCAGAAGAAACAACTCTTAGTCAAAATTGGAATTATCGGGTGTTTTTTCCTGCCTTGCCAAAGCCCGTATGTCTCACCAATACAACCTATTGGGCTCATTGTTTGGCATTTTTTGCTGATCTCAGCTCAGGGAGAAGACGTGCGTGGAAAGGCATGCCAAATCATCCTCAAGGCTCAATTTTAGAAGGATAATCTTATTTTCCACTGTACTTCTTAAAGGTACTATTGACTTAGATTGTTAAAGCTTAAAGATACCCAAATGTAATGACTCCAAGTATATCTCATCAAAACCAACATAAAGGTAATACGTAGTTTGGGGCTAGAGTCCAATATTTGGGTGGTTTCTTCCTTCCCTAGTTGACGTTAATGACAGTGAGACCAAGGTGGCAAATTTAACCTATTGGGAAAATTTTAAATGCTTAATCTAAAAAAAAAAATTCATAAGTTAGGTATTGTTATCCCTACTATAATAGAAAACTGCTATTCAAAGAGTACATTGCATACTTCGTTAATTACAAGACCAGTGAACAGTAAAGCTCAAACTTAAGATTCGGGGTTCCTAACACTTGGTGTATTAATTTTTACATCCCTTGACAAACAAACAAATATCCCTTAATAAGGTCAAGGTAACGCTTGAATCAGGGCAGGCTGCCTTCCCAGTCCTGGAAATGTGTCAGTCTATAGATGTGTCCATGTATTTATAGAAGCAGTGGATGGTGACCAGGAGTGATCTAGACAGACCCTATTCACCACTGATTGGTTAGGTTACCATAGTCAAGGTAGATAACAAAACCTCGGCAAAGTGTTTATAGGGATTAAGTAGGAAAATGTATGTCAGGCGCCCTGCATGGTGCTTGTATGTGGTCAAATCTGAGCTTAAGATCCGGCATACATTTCAAAGGGACTCTGAGTTCGGGGAAGACCTCATTCCTTGGGAGCCTTTTTGTGAACTTTCATCTGGGATGTGTGGAGGTCAGGTATCATCAGGGAGCTTTGTCTCTTGCAGCCATGCACAGGGAAGTTGAATTGCAAAGCCTTGTGCCTTTCCTAGTAAGTGGCTCCCTCTTCTACCCAAAGGACTCAGAAGATGTTGCCTGCGCTGGCTTCCCTGTTCTGATCCAAAGCCACACACACAGGACAGCCTCTCTGCAGAGTGAGGGACGGTGACCAGAGCCTTGGGGAGGTCCCCGCTTGTGGTCTGGCCTCAGTTATATTTGGCGATATCTGGGGCATGACGTAAGACTGAGTTGTTTGCTTAACTTTTTAGTGAGACTAGTATCTGAGGCTCTGCTTGTATCTTTTTCTGGCCCCTGATGTTTCTGCTACTGATATCTATTTCTACTTCCCTCCAGAGCCAGCTACGTACAATGGAATGTTTCACGGAGATTCCCTGCACCCCCCTTCCCACTGCCTACTCCCCTGCTGTCCCCTTTCACTCTCCCCACCCCTCCCTGCACACTCAGGTCTCTAGGATAGGAAAGGTCCTCACTGATGAAAAATGGTCTGTTTTTAGCAACCTGACATGCACCCCTTTTCTGGGGTGGAAAGATGCCTAGAGTGGGGGTATGGTGTGTCCAAGAGCTGTCATCTGACAGAGGGAGAGGAGGGGTGGCAGTGTGTACGCTTAGGTTTCCAGGGCTTTCAATGATCTTGTTGCTGCCCTTCTTCTGGCTGGAAGATTCATTTCTTGCCTTGAATACGAGTAGAGTTCTTAGGAATTAACACACAGCGATCTCCAAGGCAGAACTAGCTGAGCTCCAGGTGCCTTCATCCAATCAGCTGCTCTAAACTCTCTCCGGATGCTTCACAGGCATCTCAAAAGCAGCAAGTCTAAACGTGAATTTATCACCGTCCTATCAAACCGGCCTAGAATCCCATGTTCCCTACAGCCCGAGAATGGACCCATCATCTGCCCAGCCACCAAAGCCAGAAACTCCCCCTTCCCTCACCCCTTATCCAACTAATCCCTAAGCTCCATTGAATCATATATATCTTGCATATCTCTCCCCTACAGCTGTCTCCACTGCGTATTCTCACCATTATCATGCCAGTACTTCCCTTCATCATCTCTTACTCGTACTATTGGAGCATGTCCACTCACCACGAAAGTTTTAAATCATAACAACTTCTGGACCCCATTGCTGATCAATTAGAATTACTGGGGGAGGGGTGGAGTCTGGGTACCAGTATCATTTTAAAATCTTCTTGGATCATTCTAACTTATAGCCAAGGTTGGAAACCATTGTTCAATAATGCAAATCTGACCCCGTCTCTCACTCCCATGCTTGAGCAGCCTTCTTTCACTCTTATCTGACCTTGAAACAGGATCCTACCTGGGCATGCATCCTGGTCCCCTTTGCCATTTTCTCATGCCATGTCACCAGTAAGCCGATCTCCTGCGTTTTAAACAGGATCTTCCCTCTATCTTGAAAACTGTGCTTGATATCAAATGCTAGTAGTGCAACTGGTCAAGGCTAAATGAATCATGCTCATATTTTATTTTTATTTTTATCTGGGCATCTCCCAGCAGGATGGTGTTTTGGAAAACCCTAGTCTGGGAGGGAGGAGACCTCATTTATTCACTGGATATGTAAACAGCTTTTTGTGTGATCTTGAGTAAGTTGCTATCTCTCTCGCTCTCTTGGCCTCAGTTTCTCCATCTATAAAACGACAGAAGTAGATTCGTTTCTGATATACTAGTTATAAAATTTTATGATGATCTCCATTAATGTGTATTTCCCTCAGAGCTATGTGTGTTCCTGGAACTTATATCTTACCTGGAAGCATTTATTTTACTCTGTCACTGAGCTGCTTCCCAGCTCAGATTTTTATCATGACTAGTCATTTTTGTCTGTTTTCTAGAAGACTGAGCCTGGTACAAATCAGCTTAGTTTGATAAATGGGTTACAGGCCTCATGGTGAGAGAGAAAACAAAATCCCTGAACTTCCACAAGACACCTATGTGACAGGAGCAAAGAAACACAGGAAACTCACAATCCCCCACACCCTTCAAAAGTGTGACCATCAGCAATATCCCCAGTCCCGATAATAAAGAAGTCAGCTCTTCTGGGGTTCCTACTCACAGAGTACACATTGGGACACTAGCTAAATCCCTTGGGCTTTCAACTCTGATGCCTGCTGGACCCAGCCCATACCCCTTGGTTTCCAGTTTGAACAACCAGGTCTTTTCAAATGGAGTACTGAGGCATCAGCATATTTTTACAAAATAGCATTCCAATGATGACTTAAGTGTCACTGAATTAGAAACAGATGGTTCACATTCTCTCTTAAATATACATGTTTGAAAATTAAAGAAAAGAATATTTGACATAAGCTCATGAAGGGTTTTCCCAGTCTTTTAAGGATTAGAGTACCAGTGTGTCATATTTAGTTGAATCCAAAGACCTCAAAATGTGTTCTTCAACCATCAGTTTTCTCACTGGTAGAGATGAGACAAGCTCCCAGTATTCTAACAGATCAGTGTTCTCTCAACCTTGGCTATACATTGGAATACCCTGGAAAGCTTTGAAAAGCTAAGTGAGTCTTTGGTCCCTCCCCCGGAAATTCTATGGAATTGGTCTGCAATGGGTCCTGGGCATCAGGTTTTGTTTAAAGCTTTCCAGGTGATTCCAGTGAACAGCCAGGGTTGAGCATGTCTGTGATGGAGGACTCCAAGGAGCCTGGGCTTTTCGAAACAAAAAGCATTTTTCTTCAAATTCTCTGGATGAATCAGAAGGAAACTTAAATTGATATGTACTGTGTCCATGAGGGCTAGAATTATAGGAAAAAAATGTATGTTTCAAGATGTCCAGAGATAGAAAGTTTGATTGAGAAGGGAGTCAGTTTTCATCACTTGGACCAAAGGTAGGCACAGAGAGGTCGTAAACGGGATTCTAGCACCAACTTGAAAATAAGTGTTACGGGCAGTATTGCATCCCCCGCAAATTCACATATTGAAATTCTAACTCCCAGTACCTCAGAATGTGATTTTATTTAAAGATAGGTTTTTTGCAGAATAATGAATTAAGATGAGGTCATTAGGGCGAGCTCTAATCCAATATGACTAGTTTCTTTATGAAAAAGGGGAAATTTGGACAAACAGGCATGCGCACAGGGAGAACATCACGTGAAGATGAAGACTGAGATTGGGGTGATGCCTCTGCAAGCCAAAGAATGACAAAGATTGCAGCAAATGACCAGAAGCTAAGAGAAAGGCATTCTATTAGGCAGGGTTCTCCAGAGAAACAGAACCAATAGGAAATATGTATATATCCTCTATACACACACATGTATATACATACGTACAGATATATGTATATATAAAAGGGTAGTTATTATGAGCAATTGGCTCACACAATTATAGAGGATGCGAAATCCCACAATCTGCCATCTGCAAGCTGGAGATCCAGGAAAAGCCAGTCGTATAATATTCAGTCTGAGTCTGAAGGGCTAAGAACCAAGGGAGTCGATGATATAAATCCCAGTCCGAGGGCAGGAGAAAATGAGAGGAGATGTCCCAGCTCAACAGTGAGGCAGAAGAAAAAAAAATGGGGAAGAATCCCTCCTTCCTCCGCCTGTTGTTCTATTCAGTCCACCCACACCGGGAGGACAATCTGTTCTACTGAGTCCACTGGCTCGAATACAGATCTCATCCCAAGTACCCTCGCAGACACACCCAGAAATAATGTTTAATCTGGGCACCTCCTGGCCCAGTCAAGTTGACACCAAATTAACCATCACCTGCATGGAACAGATTCTCCCTCACAGACCTTAAAAGAAACCAACCTTACTGACACCTTGATCTTGGACTTCTGACCTCCGGACTGTGAGACCGTACATTTCTGTTGTTGAAGCCACCCAGTTTGCTGTACTCTGTTACAGCAGCCCTACAACCTAATACAATAAGCTGGATGGTACTTAAGATTCCTCTCCCACAGAGACTCTCAGAGGAGACAGGATCAAAATGGGAAATAAATCGGCATTAACTGAGCACATACTATGTGCCCAGCGCTCTGTTAAGTGCTTTGCAAACTCTATCACATCTTAATACTTATACCACATTTTAATGATTGCTGCAATCATCTTTACTTACAGATGAGAAAACTTAAGTGAAGGTAACTTAGCTAGAGGAACCATCATAAGCAAGAAAAATTAAAAAGGAAAAGGCCATAAGCCCTGGAGTCAGGCAGTTGAAGCCAACTGTTAAGATAGAGCTGCTGCTGGTCTTCCATCAGTAAAGTGAGAATGATACTATGACAAGAGTAATAATAATGCTTAGATCACGTGATGGATGAGAGCATTTGCTTCCTTTGAAGGGACTGACACGGGCAGGAAGTCAGTAAGAGTCAGCCTCTGCCTTTCTCCCCAAAGCAAGGCAGCTAGTGGTGGAGCAGAGACAGAATTGTAGCCTGGGAAGCAGTGCTGTCTGAGGGCTCCCTTAAGCAGGCAGAGCCATACCTGAGAGGGCTTAGTATAGTTAAAAATAAACAAATTAAATTAAATAGAGTCGTGCAGTGAAGGACAGGACAGCCAGGGGAGGGAGATCTACCTTGTACCAGCCACAGATGTTATTGCCTTTGGATTCTGAACAAATTTTAATTTTTTTCCAGAAGAAAGAAGAGGCAGGAAATCAAAGAAAAACAGTTCTAAAGACCCGTCTGCCTCCCCTTGGGGAACCATAAACCAAAGCCTGCTAACCACAGCCGAGGGAATGGTTAGTTCACGCCTGGGACCAGGCCTGGAGACAGCCCTGGAGCCTCTGCCCTGACCTGCCACAGGGGCTGTTCATTGGCTGTCACTTTCCTGCACAAACGCAACCGAGCACGTTGCCCAGGAGAGACACAGCAAGGCCAGATGGAGGCGCCACACTGCCCCACGATCACCATGATCGGCGTGCTGTTTTGGTTTGTTGCACCCGACTTATTTTCATTTCCTTTGGCCTCTTCTGCTGACTGGTCAGGGGTGGGTGAAAGGAGGGAGTGTCGCCTGGCACTTACTAAAAAGAGAATTAAAATCACCAAGCAGATGGGAGTATCTGCTTTGCACAGGATGGTGGCTTTGAAGTCTTCCTGAACTTGGAACCATGGGAAACGAGGGAGAGAGACGATCACTCACTGCTCTGTTTCACAGCTTGGAAAGTGGGGCTCCGAGAAAGAAAATCTATCTACTTAATTGCACACAGAGAACTTCAAACTGTTGGGATGAGAATTATCCAAGGCTCTTGAGTCTAGTGCAGTGATTGTCCCAATTCCTCAGATTCACATGTTTGCCTTCCATGCCTTTGCCCACACTGGCCCCTCCGTCTGGAATGCCTCTCCCCTGGTGCTGTGACGTGCCCTAAAAGCCTCAGCTCAGTCCTTATCCCCTCCAGGAAGCCTTCCCTGACCCATATACCTGTTCCAGTTTGCGTGATCGGTCGATTCTCTGGGCCCTCATAGCATTTATCTCACTGTCCTGTAATTGTGGCCCCCAAATTCTCTCCATCCCCTGGAAAGCAGCTCTTTGAGTGCAGGGCCCAGGGTACAACAGAGCATGGCACGGGGTCAATGTTTGGCCATGTGTGTTGAACTAGATGATGTGATCCCAGTCTTGGATCACCTGGCTCGCCTGCCAGAGAATCCCTTTGGAGCTTTGGGAATGTTGTGGTCAACTAGGATTTGTGAGGTTGCCTCACCTCTAAAGAAGAAGAAATCCTGCTTTAACTCCAAAGATAAATTAATTCAAGGGCTCAGGAATGGGTTTCAACTTAGAATCAGATGGCGGTTTTCCAAGGAATGTTTGTACTCTAGGTAGGATTGGCTTGTATACAATTACAGCACAGAGTTTCCCATGCAGCCTCCTTCAGAAGCCTTCAAAAGGCCCCTCGGATCTCCAGCGATTTCTGTTGTGTTAAGGCATCAATGTCCCTTTTTAAATAGAAGCGCTCTCTGAGTTGGGACATCCAAGCAGTTAGTGCCCTGAGTTGAATTAGTATGCACCATTAGCAGGTATAAGAAGCTGAGGGAAGGGAACACTGAATGTTAAGTAGGAAAAGCCATTGAAATTGTGAGGTAAAAGAGAAAGGTAACACCACATGACTCATCCTTGAAATTGTGCAAATGAGTCCCATGGAAGATAAGAGAATTCTCTAAGTCACTGATTTTCAAACTTGCCTGCCTGTTAGATTCGTTTGTGAAGATTTTCAAAAATGTTAATGCCTGGGATGTACCCTAGACATTGAAATAGACTTTGGGGGGTGAAGCCCAGGCATCAGTATTTGTTAAAACTGGTCCAAATCGTTTTAATGTGCAGGCCAAGGGGAGAACCATTGATGGGAATCCTCAATTTGGTGATGATGGGAGGACCCACCTACCTTTTAGTGGGAGTTTAGGATCATTTACTGTTATTGTGGAAAAACAATATGAGATCTACCCTCTTACATTTTTAAGTGCACAATACAGCGTTGTTAACTGTGGACACAGTATTTCACAGCAGAGTTCTAATTGCGCTCAGCTTGTATAACTGAGACCTTACACCCTAGCAGCTGGCAACCATCATTCTACTGTCTGCTTCTATATGTTTGATTATTTTAGAAACATCATAAAAGTAGAATCATATAGTATTTGCCCTTTGGTGACTGGTTTATTTTGTTTAGCATAATGTCCTCCAGGTTTATCCATGTTATTTCATGTGGCAGAATTTCCTTCTTTTTCAAGGATAAATAATATTCCTTTGAATGTTTCTTCATCCATTCATTGATTAGGTTGTTTCCATATCCTGACTATTGTAAATAGTGCTCCGGAGAATGTGGGAGTAGAAATATCTCTTTGAGATCTTGATTTTAATTCTTTTGGGTATATATCCAGAAGTGGGGTTGCTGAATTGCATGGTAGTTCTAATTTAATTTTTTAAGGAACCTCTATACTATTTTCCACTGTGGTTGCACTATTTTACATCCCCACCAACAGTGCATAAGAATTCCAATTTGTCCACATCCTTGCCAGTACTTATCTTTTTTCTTTATTTTTTTTTTTCTAATAACAGCCATTCTGACAGGTGTGAGGCAATATTTCGTTGTTGATCTGCATCTGATGATTAGTGATGTTGAACATCTTTTCATATATGTGTTGGCCATTTGGATTTCTCCTGAAATTGGACCATTATCTTACACGAATATCAACTCAGATGAATTAAAGATTTAAACATAAGACCTGAAACTGTAAAACTCCTAGACAAAAACAGGGGAAAAGCTTCAAGACATTAGTCTAGGCAATGATTCTTGGATATGACACCAAAAGTACAAGCAAGAAAAGTGAATATATCAGACTACATTACACTAAGAAGCTTCTGCACAGCAAAGGAAAATATCAACATAGTGGATGGGAAACATGGAACGGGAGAATATATTTGTAAACCATATATCTGATAAGGGGTTAATATCCAAAATATATAAGGAACTCCTACAACTCAATAGCAAGTAATAATAATAATAATAACAATTGAATTAAAAAATGGACAGAGAGATTGAACAAGATTTAAACTTATGTTCAAACTTTTGAACTGATGGACCTCTGGGTCTGCACCCATTGTGAGTACCTTGTTGACAGGATTTAGGTTGATTGAGGTTTTGGAATCTGCCCACCTCTCCATGCCAGCATCCTTCCTAGAGAGCAGTTCTGCGGCTTCCCCAGACCACCCATGCTCTCCTTGCTCGTACTGGTTTGCCATGCAGAGAACGGACCCTTCCAGGAGTCAGCCACGCCCATGCCATTCCCCTCCATCTTTCAGCATGAGGACTCAAAGCTGTAGGGAACTTGGGCTGTTTATGGCCTCATTCAGATTCTCTTAAGTTTAGCATAATTGATGACAGGGGACACTTTTCACTCATCTTTGGAGACAGCATATAGGTGAGCTGAGATAGCAGAGACTTTGGAACCAAATGTACCTGTCTTTAGGGCTCAGCTCCAACATCTCCTGGCCAAGCAACCTTGTCAGTTCCACCTAGGAATCTGAGTGTCAGTTTCCTTTTCTATAAAATGCAGACCCTAGCACTTGTCTCAAATCATGATAGGGAGAATTTCAAAGTAAGAGCATTTACCATTTAGTAAGTTCTCCACATAAGTGAGATCCCTTCCCTCACCCCTTTGCCTTGTACCTGTGACCACCACAGTTCAGACACATTGCAGATGATGAGATAAGGGGCTGCTTTGAACACAGATAAATAAATTAATTGATTCCAAGTGTGTCGTGATCTACAAGCACAACATAAGCTTCTTAGGCTTCGTTGTTGAATGATAAATGGATTTTAAAAGTCCTATATTATGGGGTTTTAATTCATCGTTTATTGGGGACTTTCCTATAAAATGTGAAATCCTGTTAGGATGCATACACAGAATGAAAACACCAATTACCCTGATATACAGACCCAGTCCCCACCGAAAGCACAGGGTATAAAAGGAGCCCATCAATGAAGCATTGTTAGACCCGTCCTGTCAGGAAATGCCCATCCATGGAGGGGGCCCTGCGGTTTCCTCCCCTGAGGCCTTTCCCTGCAGACGGCAAGTCTGGGGCTTTGTCACAACTACGCCCTCTTATAGGGTAGCCCTCCAGCGCCAGGTCTGCCACGTCCTCACCTATTTTACGTTAATCCTCACCACCTCCATTCACCCTCTTTTACCAGTGAGGAAACTGAGACCCAGAGAGGTAAAGTGATGCCCCAAACACTTGTGGACCTCACACCAAAGTCCTCGCCACCATCTTATCTTCCTTTAAAAGCCTAAGACAGAATCTTTTAAGGCAGAGGAGGGGATGAATCATGGCCTTGCTTTCAGGCCCAGCCTGGATCTACAGGCTGCATGGATTCAAAGCTCCACATCATGAGGAAATACAGAAAAATCCTTTAACATTGAGATTTTTTTTTTTTAAAGGAACTCTTTTATTTATTTATTATTTATTAATTTTTGACTGTGTTGGGTCTTCGTTTCTGTGCGAGGGCTTTCTCTAGTTGCGGCAAGCGGGGGCCACTCTTCATCGCTGTGCGCGGGCCTCTCACTATCGTGGCCTCTCTTGTTGCGGAGCACAGGCTCCAGACGCGCAGGCTCAGTAGTTGTGGCTCACGGGCCTAGTTGCTCTGCAGCATGTGGGATCTTCCCAGACCAGGGCTCGAACCCGTGTCCCCTGCATTGGCAGGCAGATTCTCAACCACTGTGCCACCAGGGAAGCCCTAACACTGAGATTTTTGAGGAAGCCTCAGAAAGATGCGGAAGAGCCAGAGACACATGCAGATAGATCAAAGAATATAGTATAAATATATATATATATTTTTTTAATTAATTAATTTATTTATTTATTTATGTATTTTAGGCTGTGTTGGGTCTTCATTTCTGTGCGAGGGCTTTCTCTAGTTGCGGCAAGCGGGGGCCACTCTTCATCGTGGTGCGCGGACCTCTCACTATTGCGGAGCACAGGCTCCAGACGCGCAGGCTCAGTAGTTGTGGCGCACGGGCCTAGTTGCTCTGCGGCATGTGGGATCTTCCCAGACCAGGGCTCGAACCCGTGTCCCCTGCATTGGCAGGCAGATTCTCAACCACTGCGCCACCAGGGAAGCCCTTAAATATATTTTAACACAATAGTTTTAGGCGGCATTTTCTGATTTCTCTGGGACGGATACCTGATGACAAGGATAACAAAGCTCCTTAGAATCTTGGGCCAAATCTTGCTCCAGGGAAAGAAAGCTTCCCAGCTTGTAAGCCAGAGGTGAGACAGATTGTCTGCAACCTGCAACCTCATGTTTTAAAATTTTACAGTGGAGACCTTCAAAATGCACCAGACCTTCAAAATGATATTTCACAGAAAGTTTCAGCGATGTGGGCAATTTCATACACTATAGCTCATATCATTTGTTCTTTTAGCTGTGGCCATAGTGATCTTATTTTTGTTCTGTGTACCTACTGTGCACTGTGCCCTTTCCTGGTCCTACTCATAGGCTGCTTCTCTCCCAACCAACCCCCCTTTATTTTACTAACTCCTATTTGTCCTCTGTTTTCATTTCACGTATTCTTCCTTCCAGCACCCTCAAGAGCTTTGATCAGGTTCATTTTTGTAATTGCTTTGTCTGATTCTACCTGCCTTGCTAAGTTTTGCTCTCTGTGTCACTCATCTTTTCCCCCCCAGGATCTAGCATATGCCTGAAACAGTACAAACTTAGGCACGTTGAATGAAGGAATGAATGTTAAATTTTCAGAGTAAGATGTAAATGGTGTGTGTACGCCTGCATTATATAATCTTCTCTCAACAAAACGTTTTATGGGCCCATAGGCTATAAAACACAGGCTATAAATATTTACCACTAGGGTCTGGGATTATAGGTATATTTTCCCTTATTTTTAGTCTATATCACTTGTATTTTCTACAATAAGCATATGTGATTTTTACAATCAGGTAATAAAAATCAAAATAATTGCCTTAAGACTTGGTGAAGAATACAAAGCAATACATATATCGTGTTCTTCCCGTAAAGCTATTTATATAAAATGTGTATTTCTATTTGCTGAAAAATAATCATAGTCATTTACATAATCACTGCAATGCTTCGTAGTTTTCTAGGTAGTTTTAATCCATCCCCTTATCGGACATTCAACAACCCTTGACATAACTAGCAGAGAGGTTTGCTTTTCACTTTGCAGACAAGGGTACAGAGGCTCCAATCATGTGCGGTATGAAAAGAGGTGGGGCCCTGGCACCTTGAGTTGAGCGCCCACTTGGGAAGGGCACCTGATTTCTCTTGGCGTCAGTTTCCTTATCAGTCAAACTGAGAGAGAAGCACCAATCAGAGAATCAAAGCAGCATGGTAGAGTCACCGCCTACACACAGAAGATGCTCCGAAACCTCCCTGACTCACCTGGGGTTTGTCACCTGTGCAGACCAGGAGCTGGTTTGGAACTCAGGCTTGGCTGTATCTTTTCCATACATGATGCTGTTAATTGAGTGTAAGCCACCACCTCCACCACCACCACCTTAGGGTATAATGTACAGGATCCTACTTACTGGGATGAAGGGTTGGGATGTATCTAGTAGAGGAACAGCCTTTGTCTCTCTAGGATGGCAGTGGTTCTGCCTGCCGTGGGTTGAGGAGTGTTTCATGTCAGCAGATCCGAGCATGCTGCCTCCTCCTTCCAGCCTGTTCCTGGGCCAGTATTGCTTGTGCCATCTTCGTGTCACTGTGGAGGTATCCAAGCCGGAGCCTGGGAACTCCTATGCCTGCGGAATCAGCAGCTGGAGGAGAGTCAAGGCTGCGGGTGTGGCTGAGATTGCGAAGCCATCATGATGCAGCCAAGTGACGAGGACAACTTTTCTTCCACAGATGCCTCGACCAGAGCAATCGTCGCCCTGGACCATGTACTATCTAATGGTCTGCCTCTATCCATGCGAGCCATATATTTAGTTAAATGACCTTTCATGAGCTGTCTTGTATGTAGAAGACTCTCTGCCATGCTGGAGAAATAGAAATAAAAAGCAGGGTCTATCTTTACAGATCTTTGCATCCCCAGCCTCAAGCAGCATGCATGGTACCCAGTAAACCCTCAGTAGACTGTGAGGAGTGAACGGATGCACATGCAAGAGATGTCTCCCAACGGCTGGCTCCACTGCATTTAGAGATCCCTGTATCGTCAGTTTTGAATTCATATTTTAAAGAATCTGGGGAAGATGCCCAGTCTGAAGGTCTTCAACAATTGCACTTGAGCTCTTTGAAATGTCTCTTTAGGGTGGATTCCTGGGCCTGTGACCTGTCCAGTCTTATAAGATCCTGCCCTTAGAAAGGTCCCAGGCTTGGTTTAATTATCTTTTGTCACCCTTTTGAAATTCTTAACAGGTTTTGAATAAAGGCTGCACATTTGCACTGGGCCTTGCAAATCATGTAGTTAGTTCTGTCTCTTCTTTCTCCAAAAAAGACTCACGATACTGGGGGATTTTTTTCAGTATTAAATAACTTAGACAGAACAACATGCTGAGGAACGAAGTCGGGCCGAATCAGAAACATGTGTTAACATTGACTCCTGAGCTTAAGAAAATGAAGATGAAAGAGGCGTCTGTGTGATCGGCTGAACTTCAGCGGCTTGACGTTCAGCTGATCAGCAAACGTTTGAAAAAATTCAAAAACGTTGCTACAAAGAAGTTCTTCTGTTGTTCCTCCATCTCTCTGGCCTTAGATTCCGAAAACCTTACCCCAGTGACTTCCATCTATGAAGTGAGTATGCTCCTTATACCTCAGCTGGAGATGTTTGTTTGTTCATTTATTTTTACAATTTTTAAAATTTTATCGAAGTACAGTTGATTTACAATGTTGTGTTAATTTCTGATGTACTGCAAAGTGATTCAGTTATATAATATATATATATATGCTCTTTTTAATATTCTTTTCCATTATGCTTTATCACGGATATTGAATATAGTTCCCTGTGCTATACAGTACGACCTTGTTGTTTATACAGCCTATATGTTATTTTACAATTTTTAGAGGTTAATTTCCATTTACAGTTATTACAAAATATTGGCTATATTCCGTGTCCTACACTACATCCTCGAGCCTGTCCTACACCCAACAGTTTATACCTCCCCTCTCCCACCCCACAGTGCCCCACCCTCTCCCCCCTGGTGACCACTAGTTTGTTCTCTATATCTGTGAGTCTGCTTCTTTATTGTTATATTGACTCGTTTGTTGTATTTTTTTAGCTTCCACAGATAAGTGATAACATACAGTATTTGTCTTTCTCTGTCTGACTTATTTCAGACAGAATCTGACTTATTCAGTTGGAAATGTTTGCTTCAAAATAAACTGGTACCTTCAACACTGTAGCTTTATAGTGAGTCCAGGGAACGTGATTAACCAGGGCAGGTATTCTGTTCAGAGGGTGAGGAAATAAAAAGAGTCAAAGCTGGGAACCGGGGCCCCCTCAGTGCAGAAGTTTCTGGGAGTCTGAGCCCCAGCTTGCATTGGAATGTGGAAGAATAGAAACTTGTCCTTGGGTCCCCTTGTCATAGACCATTTTGTTTAGAGAGTTTTAGAGCAACAACCAGTGAGTTTACTGGTGTCTGAGGTCCTGCTCTCAGGTGAGTGACACTGTACCTGGAACAGCAGGATTGACAGTCAGGGAAGCTGACGTCTGTCAAGAGGGGCTCATCCAACGTGTGGGGTGATTGGGCTGAAAACTCCAAATTGTTTAGTCCTCCCTCCATGAAACCCCTGTAATGATGTGCTAATGGTTGGCCTCCTATTTTAATCTATTCTTTTTCACATGTCTTTCTGTAGCTCTGCCATTTGGGGGACCTGCAAGTCAAATTCCTGATGGTGAAAGGGTGTATCTTTTAAAGAAAAGGAGAGAGGAACTCATGTTTGTTGGGAACTTAAATACTTTACTTATATTTAGGCATTTATATCTTCCAGAAACCCCATGAGATGATTACCATTTTATAAACAAATAAATTTCTCAAAGGAGGTAGAGCTGTTAAGTAACACCGTAAACTATGGAACCAGGATATGAACACAGCATGAACTCACTCCACATGCCTTGCTCTTTTTCCCAGGACACACACACCAGCTCTGCGGCCGTGGAAGAAAGATCGGTTCTGGGGTCACCCTGAGTGAAGTGGTTTTCTTCAGGTGCTCTTCCTGCTGAGGATCTGAGAGCCAGGACCCCGGTCACGCAGGCTTGAGGCACTTCGTCATCCTGAGAAAACTGCTTCACTTCCTGGGGTCCTCGTGCTCCTGATTGTCAGTGCAGACACGAACGCCTTCACTGCCCACCTCCCTGGACTGTTTGGAATTAGAGGGAACACGTTTCAGGTAGAAATCCTCCCAAAGAAGTCAATGGCACGTGATGACAAGGTAATTGTTGGTGATGTAATTTGTTTTTGCAGAGACCTGAATAGGTTTATTCTGGAGGTGATAATTGGGAAGGGCTGTCCCCAAGCCTCCAGGCACCATAGGCAGCCAGGTCGAGCTATTTAAACTGAGAATTTCATGAACAAGGCAGAATAAGTCGTTTAACTCCTGTGCAGGCAGGGTGAGGCAATGGCATTCATCGATGTGGCAGAGGAAAGATGGGCTCGGGTTCTTAATTAAGGGACCCTGTGAGCATGTTTCCTTCTCCGGCATCTTTTGAGCAGAGAGAGCGGTGGCTTCCACAGAGGGAATGGGCCCCAGCACCCTCCCCGGCCTCAGCCAGCTGACTCCCAACCCTGGGATCTGGCTTCAGGAAGATCAGGTTTACATCCTAATCCTTAGGAAACTTTGCCTCAGCTCACCAGATCCATTCCAACCGAAAGGTGAAAGGAAATGAAGAGTTAGCTGAGCCAAGAAAGGCAATCACACCAACACAGACCAGAACCAAGTTATGTCACTCTGGGCTTTCTGCACCGTTGCCACCATTAACACCTGGAAAGCCTTTGATTCTCACATTAGCAAAACATGCCATAAAGCACGAGCTTCCCCTCTTCCCACAGACCTGGCCCCATCGCACGCGGGAGGGGGACTGTCACAAAGGCGCCATTCAGTCCTGGCAAGGCTGTCTTGATCAGGCCTCTGAGGGGAAACTTCAACCAGAGTCTTCACATAGATGTGCAGGCAATTACAGCATCCGATCCCAGCAGCCACTGCGGGAGGGGGTCTTGAAGTATCTGAACCCAGAAGGACAGTGGAAATGAGTGAGTCAAATCACCTTATTTTACAGAGAAGGAAATTGACACTTCAGGTGAGGATTTTCACCTGCAGCATGAATTTTTATGTTTACCATGTGTCAGACACCGTGCATAATGTTAAGGATGCAATGGTTCCTAACCTCAGTTCATTCAGAAGAGACCGTCAGTCATGGTCATGGTACCTAGAATGTTCACCATTTACGACCAAATACAAAATACCTGTGGTTGTAATGAGAGCCCCATCTTCCCAATTAGAAAGTCCAAAATAGGGTTGTGCACACACACACACACACACACACACACACACAATCACACAATCACACACAATATGTAAGTAGCTAAGTTGGCCAAAACTTCATAAAATATTTAAATTTCAAATTAGCTGTACATTGCAAATTATATAATTTATAAACGATGCTAAATCTTTCTATTCTCATTTCATGATGCAAGTATATTCAGACTCCCCACAGGGCCCCTCAGTGTCAGTAACCCCTTGTCAGGAGAACTGTTCTTTGAATCAGCTAACACTCGGCATCTTTATTTCCATCTGTGTGAGAGGCAGCTCTTCTCGGATCCTTGTAAGATGTTGTCACTGGAAATTTTCTCTTAAGTCACAAGTTCCATTCACTCTTCATGAGCTTCTCAGCATGAATCTGTTTCTCTAGTGTTTTTTGAAAGTGATTTTTTTTTTAAGGCTTGTTGGTGACCACACGCCAGGAAAGAACTTAAGAGGTCATAATCCCCCTTTACCCAGAGGAATAACTACACCTAAATTAAATTGCTTTGCCCCATTTGTTAATAATTCCATTCGGTGACTTCTAGGAGGATCCAATACCAACATTTACTGAGGTTGCTTCATGCTAATGTCTCTTCTCCAAATACTACTCTGATTTGAAAAACAAAATATTAGGGGGGAGGCCCCCGTAATAGACTTTATATGGAATCAGATAGCATACAACTCCCTATTTTCAAAAGGATATTTTTTGACGAAGATAGTTGGCCTTTAAATCTGGCATTCATGGTAAATAAGTGTACATTAAAAGGTGAAAAGAGGAAAGTGTGATTGACTTTTTCTAGGGGAGAGAGAGGATGAGTCATGAAACTTTCCAAGGAAGAGGTGATGTCTGACGGTGATTTGGAAGAACCAGAGGATAAGATGCTAAGGAAATTCAGTTGGGAAAAATCACTCATACAGAGGCATATTGGTGAGAAACAGCGCAGCTAAGAACCATGGATGGTCTGAGGGTTCATACCCGGACGTTATTATTTACAACCCAGCAAGCAGCACAAACTTCATGGTCACACTGGTTCTCCTCGTCCCCCAGGCTTCATGGAGCCAACACAGAAGCGGGCCCAGGGGTCACTGTACACACAGTAGGTTTGCCTCACAGATGACGAATCCCAAGTTTCAGGGCAATGGAAATCCTTCTATTGGACAGCAAGCAAACTTGTGCAACTTTTGCCCTGGAGAGAGACATGATCTTTATTTTACTGGACAGTAAACAAACCTGCTCTCTGTTCCAAAGGGTGACACTATCTCCAAGGCTGTTGACAAGATGGATTGAAACAAAATTGTTAGTGCTTCTGCTTGCAATGCTTGCTGAAATCAGAGAACCCAGTGGAGAATTGTCTCCCAATAGGAAAAGCAAATATACTTGACGTGATGTGTGGTCACAAAGCTGACCAGATCTGCTCACGTCCTGGGCAGGTCACTGACACTGCTCTCCTTCCCTCCACTATTTGTGGGGCTCTTCTGTGGGGTCAGTGGGTCTCTGGACGCATGTAAGCCTAAGGGGCTACATGATGAGGGAAGAGCTCATGTGGTAGATAGAATTTTAACATGACCCCCAATGACCCGTACCCTTGTATGTTCCCCTCCCCTCAAGTGTGGGAAGTGTATATGGGCGTGTCATTCCTATAATTGGGTTACATTATATGGTAACAGTAAAGAGATGTTGAAGATGTAATTAAAGCCCCTAATCAGTTGACTGATATCAACTGATATCCCGAGTGGGTCTGACCTAATCTGGTGAGCCTTTTAAAAGGGTCTAAAGGCAGCAGCAGACACTCTCTTCCATTGGTCTGAAGAGGCGAACTGGCTTGTTGTAGAAGTAGCTGTGCAGCAGGGAATGATGAGTGGCCTTTAGGAGCCAAGGGCCTCAGTCCCACAACCACAAGCAGCTGAGTTCTTTCAATAACCAGTGAGCTTGGAGGAGAACTTTGAGTCTCAGATGAGATCCTGGCACTGGTCAACACCTTAATGGCCTAAGCAGAGAACCAGTTAAGCTGTCTTTGGACTTCTGACCCACGGAAACTGTGAGGTAAGATGTCTGTGTTGTGTTCAGCCACTGAATGAGTGGCAATTGGTTACACAGCAACTCATTCAGCATAAAAGTAACTTCCCGTAGTTACATACTCTTATCTCTGCTTGCATGAGAGAGCAGAATGAAGACACATGTTTACTGAGCGCTAAAAACATGCAGGACACTAGATGGGCATTGTGAGGATTAACAACGATGCCCTGTGCAAAACCTTCCTGCATTCTCTTTTGGCCATTTTGGGAGAAGGGAACATTGTGAAAAAATTAGCTCCTGGGCTTCCCTGGTGGTGCAGTGGTTAAGAATCCGCCTGTCAATACAGGGCACACGGGTTCGATCCCTGGTCCGGGAAGATCCCACATGCCGTGGAGCAACTAAGCCTGTGCCACAACTACTGAGCCTGCACTCTAGAGCCCGCGAGCCACAACTACTGAGCCTGCACTCTAGAGCCCGCGAGCCACAACTACTGAAGCCCACGTGCTACAAGTACTGAAGCCCTCGCACCTAGAGCCCGTGCTCGCAACAAGAGAAGCCACTGCAGTGAGAAGCCCGCACACCGCAATGAGAAGTAGCCCCCGCTTGCCGCAACTAGAGAAAGCCCGCGTGCAGCAACGAACACCCAACGTAGCCAAAAATAAATGAATTTAAAATAAAATTTAAAAAAAATTAGCTCCTAACACACAATTAATGTATTTATTTGTTGTTCCTTCAATAGACATTAACTGAACACCTAAGTATATACCAGTCAGTGTGCTAAACCTGCTGGAAAATCCTGACTTCACTTTCAGTGTAATTCTCGCTTCTCTATTTTTTTCCTCTCTGCCACCAATGGAGCCAATTATGTCCACCTACAAGCTTCCCTCTACTCTAGTCTAGTAGTTCTACGTGGCTGTTCATATAATCACCTATGGAGCTTCAAAACAATACCCAACCCATTCCCCTAACCAATTAAGTCAGAATATCTGGTGGTGGATGCCAAGGATCAAAATATTTTTTTAAAGCCTCCTATGTGATGTCAATGTACAGCTAGGGCTAAGTTATAGATAGGAAAGAGTTAAGATCCTGAGCCTGGTTGCTCAGTGAACCAGACCCTTTCAGAGCCTTCCCCTTCTGTGTTGGGAACAATTTCATCTTTCAATTGATCAGGTCAAAAATCTTTCTCGGCTTTCTCTTCTCTCCCATAATTTTAATGATTTTTCCTTTTCCTCTAGTGACCCAGGTTTCTCTTGTTAACTAGTCCTCTACATCAGACGTTGGCAAATTTTCTCTAGAAAGGACCACATAGTAAATATTTTAGGTTTTGTGAGCTACTGGATTTCTGCCCAAACACTGCCTCTATACCAGGAAAGCAGCCATAGATTATATGTAAATGAATGGGAAAGAGGTGCCTGTGTGCTAATAAAACTTTACCTATGATGTTGAAGTTAGAACTTCAAATGTTTCATAGACCATAAAATTTTATTCTTCTTGGATTTTTCTTTTCTTAACTATTTAAAAACGTAAAAATCATTCTTAGCTCAAGGGCAATACTAAGGCAGGGGGTAGGCCCAATTTAGCTTTTGGACCATTATTTGCCAACCCTTGTACTACATCATTGATTCCACAAGTATTGATTCAGCTTTTTACTTCCTCTATTCCCTATTTTAATATTTGGTATAATTGTATTTTGGTTTAATTGCATTTTTCCTCTAACTCTGTCAGCTCCTTTAAAACCTTATCTGCTGGGGTTTCCCTGGTGGCACAGTGGTTAAGAATCCACCTGCCAATGCAGGGGACATGAGCTCAAGCCCTGGCCCAGGAAGATCCCACATGCTGTGGAGCAACTAAGTCCGTGTGCCACAACTACTGAGCCCGCGTGCTGCAACTACTGAAGCCCGTGTGCCTAGAGGCCATGCTCTGCAACAAAAGAAGCCACCGCAATGAGAAGCCCGTGCACCGCAACTAAGAGTAGCCCCCGCTCGCCGCAACTACAGAAAGCCCACACGCAGCAATGAAGACCCAGTGCAGCCAAAAATAAATAAATTAAATAAATTAAAAAAAATAAAAACAAACTTTATCTGCCACTGGACCAGCACAAATTCCATCCCACTTCATAGCACTAATATTTATTTACATGATAAGAGCAGAAAGCAGATGCAGTCTATTTATTTTCCTGCCATTTGTATTGAATTATTTTCATAAATGTGCCTTTGCTCTGAACCTTTATGGCCATGACTTACCTTTTTATATGTCAGAATCTTTTCTTGCAGCCCATATTGTTGTTTTCTGTTGCTGTCTTTTAGTTTTTCCTCTATGAAGTGAGATCTGTACATGTCTGCTGTTTGCCAACAGACGGGGATGTGCGTTCACTTTCATCTTTTTTATTGTCCACTTGGGTGCGGCCCTGATTTTTCTCTCACATCTTAAACTGTGCTATAAGCACCATCCCTAACTTCAAGTCTAGTATCTGGCAGAACTTTATCTTGTGCTGCTTTACTGCAAGGCTGGATTTTTTTCCCCCTCCATCCCCTCGATATGGTCTTCTGAATATCAAAAATGTTTTCTCCTCAAGGGAACCCTCCTACACTGTTGGTGGGAGTGTAAATTGGTGCAGCCACTGTGGAAAACAGTATGAAGGGTCTTCAAAAAACTAAAAATTGAGTTGCCATATGATCCAGCAATCCCACTCCTGGGCATGTATCCAGACAAAACTATAATTCGAAAAGATACATGCACCCCTATGTTCGTAGCAGCACTATTTACAATAGCCAAGACATGGAAACAACCTAAGTGTCCATTGTCAGGTGAATGGATGAAGAAGATGTTATATATCTATCTCTCTCTCTCTCTCTATATATATATATATATACGTATGTATATATATATATATACACACACACACACAATGAAATACTACTCAGCCATAAAAAAGAATGAAATAATGCCATTTGCAGCAACACGGATGGACCTAGAGACTATCATACTAAATGAAGTAAGTCAGACAGAGAAAAGCAAATATCACATGATATCACTTATATGTGGCATCTAAAATATGCCACAAATGAACTTATCTACAAAACAGACTCACAGACATAGAGAACAGACTTGCGGTTGCCATGGTGGAGGTGGGTGCGGGAGGGATGGATTGGGAGTTTGGGGTTAGCAGTGCAAACTATTATGTATAGAAGGGATAAACCAAAAGGTCCTACTCTATGGCATAGGGAGCTATACTCAATATCCTGTGATAAACCATAATGAAAAAGAATACATATATGTATAACTAAATCACTTTGCTGTACAGCAGAAATTAACACAATGTTGTAAATCAACTGTACTTCAATAAAATTTGTTACAAAATGTTTTCTCTTCCCATCCTCTCTTCTGTGTATTTGAAAGAATCTATACTTGTTGTTTCTATAAGCCTGTGAAAGTGCACTCCTCCTAGCCCAGTGCTTCTAATTCGCCGCTGCCCCTAGTGGACTTGTTACTGACAATGTTCTACTGTGTGAGGTCCTTTCCACAGCTGGACTTGCTGATATCAGGGCTGGGTGAGCGTAAGTGGGCAGTGGGGTCGGAGGGGAGGAAGCAGGCCCAGTCTCACCTGGGTAGATGTGTCTGGGGGCCAAAAAGGCCTTTTTGTTCAGCATGGAGATGAGGCGCTTGGGGGAAAGGCTATGCAGTGGAGGCGGCAGCATCCTCCAGCTTCTCTGCTTTCAAGTTCCGAGGTCCAGGTAGGAGTCACTCACTGGTCCTTTCCCCAGTAAGCTCATTCCTACTGTAGGCAGGAACATTTCCTTCAAATACCAGTATGCCATTCATCAAAATGCTCACTTCTAATAATACTGCACCTTTGCTATGAAAAAAAAAGAAAAAAAAGTGTTCGTAGGTATGGATTCAGAACCACTAAGTGACTTGCCTCAAATTTCGCAACACGTAAGGATTGGAAACAAGATTTAAGCCCACTTCTCCCTTCTACTCTATCTCCTATCTCCAGAGGTTAGACTATCAAGAAGTTAGCTGACAAGTCAAAAAGTAACACCAAAATGCATAGTATGTTGTTGTAAAAATTGGTAAAGTCATTCATCAATAGAAGATCAACTGCTCTCAATGTGTTTTATGGGGGGTTTTGTCTGGTCCCATCTCTGACTATCCAGTAGACCTTGGCATGAAGAAGCAATTTACAAAGGAAGCCTATATTGTCATAATTCTAAGTTCTCTAGCATTTGATTTATAAGTCTGAGGCAGTTTGGGGAATGCTGGCGCCCAGGATGCAAATTGTGATCCATAAATTAATGAGTGATTAAAATTGTGCTAAGGCAAACACATAGCCATAAATCTGAATGATGCATGATTATTGCCAGCCATAGCGAGCAGATGTATAGAAATAATTGGCTTTTAATGCTCATTAGTCAGTTTTATTACAAATAATGCATTTGCATGATGTTTGTAAATTTATGCTCCAGTGGGAAGACGCGGTGACAGCACAGTATAAACAAGCAGAGCGATTACGAAAAACGCATCCAAAATGTATGAATGTGCTCAAAGTTACATTTATTTGTATGTTTATTTGTTTTTAACCTTGCTTCCTTCCAAAACAAAATAATTTATGGCAATTTGAAGAAATAGAACCATTATGAGAATTTTTCATGAAGACATTATGAAGAAAAGAAAAATGAAGGTCAGAAAATACAATGAACCAAGCAGCGAGTTAATATGCAAGATGAATGTCATAATATTCTGTGCACGCGATAAAAATGTAATGCAAAGTATCCCCTGCATTTATTAGCATTCAAAGCAAAAGAGTCAAAACTGATTAGTGTAAGGTTCATGTGTTCGTAGGGAAGAATGTAAAAACAAAAAAGTATGTTTTTCTCAAGGGAAATATAACATTTCTCAGTAAAATAACCAGAGGGAAATTTACCTAATAATTGTTCAGAAAGGTGACATGGACATAAAAGGAGACCAATCTTCAAATATATCTCTAAAGCAAATACAATAGAGTTTTTTTTCTTTTCTTTTCTTTTCTGATAAGCATGTGAGCTGATATTCTTCTGCCAAATCACAGTTTAGTAAAAAGCAGGCCCTTGAAGATGAGAATTTACCTCTCTTTCCAATCCCCTTCCCTGCCCTATTCATGCACACTTCTTGGCCCATCATCTTTCCCAACTACCCATATTATAATTTTAACTGGATAAAAATTTAGCATTTACCTTATTATGACTGTAAAAGCTATTCACAGTAGAGTGATATACTACACTTCAATGAACTTCCTTGCACAGCTTTGCTTTTCCTAAAATTGTCTTATCTCTTTTCTATTTATTATTGCTAATTCAACCCCCAAATCTTCCCCAGAAAGAAAATCTCCCCATAATGTAGTTGGATACATCCAGTAATATAAAGATTTCATCCACTTGAAGACATTTCTTCCAGAGGCTTCTGTTCAGACTGGCAGCTTGCTGAGCCTGGGATCTCTTCTCACTGTCACCCTGGAGACCCCCCTTGGCTCTCTTGTATTGAATTCTTAGTTTAATGAGTCCCACCTTTGTTGATGCCTTCCCCCTTTTTAGGTAAAATGCTTCCTTGAATAGCTATCTAGAAAGGAGTATTTGGGGGGGGGGCGGTAATTTTTGAGCCTATAAACATCTCAAAATGACTATTTTATAATCATGCAGAATTGATGGTAAAGATGGCATAGAATAACAGCTGGAAATATTTCTCTCAGAATTCTTAAGGAGGTGCCACTTCGGCTTCTACCATGTTGCTACTGGAACCAAGTTTTCTTTCCTACTAGGAACACAGCATCACCTAGAGACTCCGATTCAGTGCATTTACTGCTTCCTGGAGGATGGCATCCCATCCTCCACCAGTCTCTGAGCTGGTGCTTCAGCTGTGCTCTTGCTGTTCCAGTGTTCTTTCAGGCCAGCAGCTTCTGGGTGGTGTCATATTTATGATCAGTTCTGTGGTCATTGACTCAGGCCTTCACCAGCATTGCTTATCAGAGGGCCCACTGGTTTTTTTGCAACTTTATGTAGGATCCCATGCCAGTGGATCCAACACCCCATAAATCTTCAGACAGTGTTGCTGTCCAAGAACCCGTGTGCAAGAGTATCTAAAGTATCTCTCAATTTCTCTCAGAATGAAATGCAGGCACGTGCAGTGTGGGATGTGCCGCCAAGAGACCAGCTGGTCTGCTGAAGGAGTGGTGCTGTACCAGAGACTGAGTGTCATCCTGGATTACCAGGGTGTGCCCTACATCCAAGGGCAAGTGTTCTCACAAGAGACAGAGGGGAGATTTGGTAGATACAAGGGCAGGAGTCAAGGTGACCATGAAGGCTAAGATTGGAGGGAAGGAGTCACAACCCAAGGAATGTCTGGAGCCCCCAGAAGTGGAGGAAGAAAGGGATGAAAACTCCCCTAGAGCCTTGAAGGAAATTTGCCCTTGTCAACACTTCAATTTAGTACTTCTAACCTCCAGAACTGTGTGTAAGAAAATAAATTTCTGTTATTTTAATGGTAATTTGTTATGGAAGCCACAGGAAACCAATATAGATGGAATCCTGGTTTGCCGCCAAACATTGAACACCTAAATATTCTATTGATTTGACACTTTGTAGGGTTTATCTCCCCCCTTCAGTTGTACATGTGTCTCACTAAGGCTTCAACAAGGTAGCCACTTTTTGCTCTTCTAACCTGATAAGCATGACTTATCAATGTTGTGGGTTAATGTAATATTCTGTGGGATATCAGATAGTCCAGAGTCTTTTCAGACTATATTTTTGACTAGGTGAGGGAGAGAAGAAATTAATATCATCCTGGGGCACAAGCATGAACCTATAGTTCTGTCTAGTCAAAGTAACACAAACTATTTTTGATCTTCTTTTCTGATAGGGATGGAAAAGATTGGCCACAATCAACGGACCCAAACCATGTACTTTGAAATCATGTTAATATACAGTATCAATGATACCTGGTCTGGAACAGAGATTGAAATTGCAGTTGGGATTACTACTTGGTGGAGTTTATGGTAGTCTGTTATCCTCCTCTAAAACTCATCTGGTTTCTGCAGGAGATTGATGGATTAAATGGGGTTTGACAGGGACCACTCCCTATGCATCATTTAGATACTTGTGAATGAAACTAATGTTCAACAAATGTTCACCTGGATGTGATACCGTTTTTGATTTACTTTCTTGGCTTGGTGGGAGGAGCAGTTGCAGAAAGATCTGGGAAAAGGAGCCGACTTTGTGGACCCACAGTTGGTTGGATATTGGCCAGGACTCGGTCTGTTTACCTGGCCCCATTCCAACACTGGGGCCATGATGACTTTTGAGTCTGGTGTCAATGTCAAGTTGGGTTTTCCTATTCCCTCCGTATAAAGTTGTCCGAGTTGACAACTTTGGGGAAGGACTAGGAGAGTCATTATCATGACCCTGATGCAATTCTCCATGGCATTGCAGGATCCTTCATTCTGTCCTCTCCCTTATTTAATAGATTCTCAGTATTAAAATTGGCTTAGGTCCAGAAGCTATGTAAGAGATTATAATTTATTTTTTGAATGGAGTCAACTGTTTTCACCCTCCAGATCATTCATCCTTGATTTTTTCTGATGAGACAATTTGAGTATTGTCCTAATTGGCTTTCCAAATACTTTGACTCTAGGGACACTGCATTCTAATGATTATCTCTACAGCTCTCTTCTAGCCTGCTGCTACAATCTTGCCATGTATTACAATGATTGTGTCTACCTGTATTTCAACAATTAAGTGCCATCACCTGGTTTAAATAGAGATTCTATCATCCTCATGGCTATCCGTGACTCTAGTTCTATAATGTTCTCCCCTACTGTCAATCCTGACCAAAAACGAGAACCGCCAACGAACTTCTTAGTGATGTTGATGCCCCTCTCACCAGCACATTCCTTGTTTCCTCTGGGAAAACCCATAAAGTGGGTTTTTCATACACTGTATATCGCCTCCGCATGCCCACTTCCTGAGCCTTCGAGTCCCATAAAACACAGACATTCTGGCATTTAGTCCTCACTCACCCTGGGTATCACTTTTTCTAGGCTTCTAGGAACAAGTTTGCACCATGTCCGAGGGTTTTTGCTAAGTGTTATATCCAATGTCTTGCAGGGGAGAAACATCTGGTTAGGTTAATAGGGAGGGGAAGGCCCCTTGAGCAGGCTCAGAAATTTGGGGGAATTTGGGAATTCAAAAATTTTAGGGACATCAACCCATATGTCTTCATTCCATGTGTCTGCGTGCTATTCTTTCCAATCAGGCTCTTTACCCAGGAATAAACATGTTGGCGACGAGTTTACTCTTCTTTGTAGCTCAGCTGCCATGATGACTAAGTTGTGAGGCTGTTCCTCAGCTTTCTTTGCCCTTCTGCTACAGGGGATGGTAGCCTTTTTATATGCTACTACAGACACTCTGGCTTTCACACTTGGTCTCTTAATTACTCTCAGTCTTAGCTTTATGTTTTTCTAGATCTTAAATACAGCTTAACAATAGTCATATACTAATCTCACTGCCTTTATCACCCCTATTTTCTCCATACGTTTCAGATGTCTGATGTATTACACCAGCTAGTGCATTCCCTTTCACTGGCATAGCATCCCAACTCACCTCCAATGTAAGTTTTAACAAACAGATACCATCGTGTTCCAGGACTATATGTGCACCACCAGCCACAAGTGATTGCAACCTAATAACCAGCTGGGTGGTGGATAGTCCAGCTCAAAAATCCCATTTTAATTCTGCTTGCTTCAATCAACTATTTGGATTCATCAGGATGCCGACTCTAAGTTGAAATTCAGTGTTCAGAGTGTTTATTAGAATATCCTTGCAATCAATCTCCATGGAAGGGAAGCAGACAAAGCAGGATTGACCAAAAGGAAAAGCTTAGCTGCCTCCCAGGCACAGCCTCAGCCAGTCCCATGGAGAACATGGAGCTTGGGAACTAAAATGGTTCATCAGAACTGCCCTGCATTGGGCTGAAATGGCTGGACCTTTATGCCACTGCCTTGATCAGTCATTCCAGGTGAGTCACTCTTGGAAGGCCATGACCTTGGTCAAGATGGCTCTCTGAAGCTGAGGCAGTCCCTGAAAAAGATGGCAGTTAAAGCTTATCTCCTAATAGCTCTACCAACAGCTAGGGGGCCAAGTCCTTCATTCATGGGACATATGGGGGCTACATCTCTATGGCTACCATGCTTTGACTCTGCCTTAGGAAGATGTGAGCAGGAAATTAGTATTCTTTTCATCTTCTGCAGACCCAGTTTTATTCTTGCTATCAATATAGGAAATTATAATCTCATTCTGAGTTGATGTTCCCCCCCAAATCCCAATAAATCCCAGAATAATTATCAATGCACCATAAAAAATACCATCTCTAGGTATAAGTAGGGAGTATGGAAGCTAAACTCTTAATTCTTCAGAGCATAAAAGAATAGTTTCAAAATGATCCAGTAAATAAAAATTGAGTGTCTATGGTGTGTGAGATACTATGCCCAGTGGCAGTGATTCCAAGAGAGATGCTCCAGATCCAGGAGGAGAGACAGACAAAAACACATTGGACATTAATACTGTTCAAAATGTGTTATCATTAAATAATGTCCCGGTTACAGTGAGAGCTCGGGAAGAGAGCACCCAAGGAGCACTTTACAAAGGAAGCTCAGACACCTCTGAGCAGAGACTTCCGACACAGAGCATCCATTCAATGGATGCTTGTTGAATAAATTGTGTGTGGAATATTAACAGGCAACAGAAATTATGGTGGATGGGAGAATCCAAGTAGACATTGAAGGCCTGCTTGTTTTCCGTGTATAGAAAGCAGTAGGTAGTCCAGTGTGAGTATTTATTAGATGAGGCTAGAAATATGGGGTGATGTCATATTGCCTTGAATTCTCTTATAAGGAGTCCTGACAATATTCTATAAAGAGTGGCAGAGGGCATGGGCTTCTTGAGGGTTTTGATCTGGCGAGTGAGTAACACATCGGTGGTTTATGGTGGTCCCCCTGTAGAAGTGAGAGGAATGGACTGGTTAAGGGAAGAATTACAGCACGATGACCAGGTAGGAGGCTGATGCAACTGCCTGGTGAGTGACTATGAGGCCTAAAGTACGATACAAAATGAAGGTGGACCAAAGGGGAAAGGGCGGGGTGGGATAAATTACGAGTTTGGGATTAAGATATACACACTATGGTGTGCAAAATAGATAACCAACAAGGACCTACTGTATAGCACAGGGCACTATCCTCAATGTTTTCTTATAACCTATAAGGGAAAAGAATCCGAGAAAGAATATATATATATTCTGTAACATCGTACGGAAAACCCGAGCGAACTTTTTGGCCAACCCCGCAGATAAAACTGAATCACTTTGCTGTACACCTGGAAATAACACAACATTGTGGATCAATTATACTTCAGTAAGTTTTTTTTTTTTTTTTTTTTTGACGTAAACGTTGAGAGAAAACATTCCAGAGGGATATTGAAACCACATTTCGGAAAGATGCCCTGTGAGCCATAGCATCACATGTCCACTGACCCTCACAAAACTCAGTAGTACCTATAACCTTACCTTGTCAATCCTTCCCGACAACCAAGTGACTCAATATTCTGGTCGCCCACATACAGATAAGAACACTGAGCACGGAGGCCATAGATGACCAGCGGAGGTGGGATTTGAACTCAGTCCTGACTGTCTCCAAAACCCAGCCTCTTTCACTGCAGCCTTACCCACTTGATCAAGATACATCACTTCAACTCAATTCATTTCTTTCATAATAACTGCATAGCAGTAACTACATCTTTTTGTCTCCACCTTTTTTTAGGTACTATTACAAGATACTTAGGAAGCGAAGACACTCGTTGAACTGTGCATCCATTTGTTATGACCGACCTTTAGGTCTGAGCGGTCCCAGAGCCACTGAAAGGTGGCGTGGTGTTCTAGAACTCCACAAGAGCTAACTACAAGCACATACCTAAGGAATGAGGCAGCACAAGGCAGTGTATTTCAGCCTTCTGTCAAAATACACCAATTACTGATTTGTTGGTCTCTGAGCCCAAATTGGCTCCCGCTGGCAAGCAAGGTCATTGTATCTGTCACCCTCTTCACACCCCCTGGGGAACATCTTTTCCAGACACTGCTGTCACGTGAAACCAGATGTGATTTCAGTTACCTGCTCACTGTCTGTCTCCGGGCTTTGAAAGAGTTTTAGGAAGACAGGAACACTGCTTGTGTGCCCCATGCACCGATCATGCAGCCTCACGTCCGAAGCTGGGGAAGCCTGCTCCCTAATGGGATGATTACTTGGATGAAGATTTTGCAAAAAATTCTCTAGCAGAGACCACTGAGCTGTTGCCCAAGGTAAAACCATTCAGTGGCTTAAGCCCAGAAGGACTTTTTAAAAAATTATTATCATCACTATTATTTTAAGGAATTACCAAAGATTGGCTCACAGTGTGTCTTTTGCTGCAAGCCCATCAGTGCTCCATGCCCCAGTTTTATAAAGTCACCTAAAAATATCGCTCATCACCTGCTGTTGACAACTGGCCACCAGCAGATTTGAATTGGGTGATGTCTATTGAAGGAAAAAGATCTGTCCACATCCATTTCTGAGAATCAGGTGAAATCCTTGTTTTACCATCAGGTGGCCTTGAGTTTGAATCACAGCACCTTTGCCTTCTAGCTCTCCAAATTCCTTTATATTCTTCTTCTGCCTTCTCATACATGGTGGGCAGGGTCTAGCTGTACCAAAATGTACTATCTGAGCTTGAGTGCATTTCTCAGCCCAAATCACCTTACATATTTGGAGGGAGCAAAGAGACTCAGATACAGAGCTGGGAAATTCTCAGATAAGGAGAGCAGGAATGAAAAAGAGCAGGCAAGTTGAGCATGAATGGGAAGGGGGTGGTCCTCTTCTTCTGGTTTCCTTCTATGTATAGGGGAGTCTGCAGGTGTTCTCTGGGTAACATTAGCCAGTCCACTTTTCCTCTGAATCTGTTTCTCATCTCCAACAAGAAATAGCAGTCTGAACTCTTCATGGTCATGATAAAAATTAAGAGAAATAATATATTTATGGTGTCAATCATAGAGCCTGGCATATGAGATGTATTCCACAATGGAGGTCTCCCTTTTCTTCACTTATATAAGGATTTTAGAATTCACCAGGTGCTTTCATAGACATCATCTCTTAAATATTTCAAAATCTTGGTGAAGAAATTAGGATTGATCTGTGTTTATATGCCTATTTAGCAGATGAGGAAAACTGAGGCTCAGGAAATTGGTCAAAACCCTGAAACTGATGTGTACCAACGTCCCCCCACTCCCTGCCTGGGTCTCAAATCATGGTGGATTTCCCCTTATTTTAAGAATTTCAAATCGGGCTAGTCTCATCAGGGAACTTTAAGATGTTCATAAATTGTGAATTGTTGCTTTTCAGAACCCTGCACTCCAGAGACGAGAAATGCTCCACTGCATTCTGCCACCATATTTGAACCTCTCCCACAGCCTGTAATTTTCAATATTATCTACCCTGGACTCTTCTACTCTTCTATGCTGAGAAGTCAAACTTAATTTATTTCATAATAGTAGACATATATTAAGTGATTTTACAAATCTAACTTCCCTTCATTTCACTCATCCATTTCCATTTTGAGAGAAACGTCACATGTAGAATGCTCTCAATAAAAGGTAATTTGAGAAAATAGACATTTAAAAAGCAGACACTTGTGCCAGTTACTTTCTAGGTGCACAGGAGGGACATGTAATGGGCTGGACCCTCACCCAGCTGTCTGCTCTTTCTCTCCTGCAGAGAAGTGAAGGGGGTCTGCTTCAGCACTGTTCCCCCAGCCCAAGAGGTGGAGGCGGAACCTTCTGGAAGATAGCTGTGCTTCATTGAGTTAGCCAGTGAGAAACTGAGTCGTGTCTGCAGAAGTGCAGCGCTGAACGTGGGGCCATGTTGTGAATCGCGTCCTCAGGTGTTAGCAGGGAAGGAATTGGGGCCCCAGGGTTAAAGAAAGATTGAAGCGGACGTTGCCTTGAAATAAAAATGATGATTGTGTTAGAGGGGTTAGAGTGTTATGCTTTCCCTTTTAGAAATTTTACTGAATGTTTTCTTGGATTAATATTTCCATAAAAAATGAAGTAAGAATAAAACTGGCTTATTGGAACCCACTATGTCTGTGTTTCAGAGAAATCATCATAATGCCTACTTTGGGTCGATGCCTTTGTGCATGTAGACAAAGCTCTTCTTATGCCACTGTCTGTCTTCTGAAGCACTCACCTTTGCCATCTTGACCATGTTCCCCTCCAGAACTGGTTACTTAATTTGCTGGGCCTATTGCAAAATGAAAAATATGGGACCTCCGGTTCAAATAGCATGCTCCATTTTTGCATCTGACTTCACTTATGAAGTACAGGTTCAAATATAAAATTATTAAGAATTTCAAGCTGGCAACAGCAAAGCATTAAACAGAGTGTGGGTTCCTTTCAATCTTGGACCCCTGTACCTGCACTGGTCACATGCTTGTTCTTGACCTTCATGGTCCATCATGACTTGCTTTCTCTCTTGTTTATGGCTCTGACCTGGGCTACATATCATGTAATTCTAGATCTTCCTTGATCATGTTTTGCAGCAACACGTTGATTACTTTTTACCCAGCTTCTTTGGGTGGCCATTCAAATGTTAATAGACATTTGGTCATGTCCAAAAAGTCCATAAGAACATTTGGTAGATGCCAAAAGGTTCTTGATATTTGGTCATATATGGTCCTGTCTAAAACATCCATGGAAACATCAAGTCCACACCAAAAGGTTATATTTGGTCCTGTTCAAAACGTTCAGGGAGACATTCAGTCTGTGCCAAAAGGTCCTTGATATTTGATTCTGTCCAAGACCATTTGGCATGAACCAAATATGCCCATGGGACATTTTAGATAGGATCAAATATCAAGGACTTTTTGGGGTGAACCAAATGTCTTTATGGACAAAATGTCTTATGGATGTTTTGGACAGGACCAAATGTCCTGCAAGGCTGTTGAAGTGTTTTAGACAGTCTCATGGGGCTCCCACCTAGCCAAGATATGCATGGGTAGCAGACTCACTGGCTTGTTTGTCCAGTGGAACCAAGGCTTTACGGTTAATGTAAATCCACATATGATATTTCAACATTTGAGACATCTTTTCAATGATTGATTTTTTTTTCTTTTCCTTCCCAGCCACTAATGCAACTCTTTTCTCTCTCTTCTTTACCATACCAGTTCTGACAAATATCTGCATGACCAACGAGAGTTTCAGTTTCTTTCTCTTTGTGCTTCTCACCCTCTGGGGAAGATGCTAATGGGCAGTGGGATGCAGAAGAGATAGGTAGTAGGGGAGAGAACAAGAAGAAGCCTGAATCTTGGATCATCACCAGTTGTCAAAAAATAAGTAAACCACTGAAGGACTGGTGCTCACAGTGTCCCCGTATCCAGAACAGGGCATGTCACACAGGAGTTAAGTCTCACAATTAATGACCATTTTCTTCCAAGCTTCTTTGGGGAAATAAAAACATGTTTTAAATTGTATTTATGTTCCTTTTTTTTAATTCGGGGGGAAATGTAATCATTTAAATGTGTGCTTGTGGTAACCCCTTAGGAAAGTCCTTCAAACTCTTGTCAAAATACCCATTACACAAGAGAGAGTACATTTTCCTTTCTGTCATCCCTGTGTTGTATTCGAACTTTGATCTATCATTTTCTTACATGAAGCTTTTACAACTTTCAGAATGCCTTGTAAATGATCCAAATAGATTTGCAGAAAGCAAATCGGCCATTCCTGTCAGTGTGGCATCAGGCAATCCCCATGAGGAAAATGCTCTTTAGCAGTTACTACTTTGATGACATCACCAGAAATTTGCCTCATTCACTTTCTAACATGTAATTTTGCTTTGAAAACACTGCACATTATAAAGAGTTATTGGTAAGGCCTTTGAACTACCACATCTCAAGTCATCTTACAAGTTAACTCTCCCAACACCGATCACTTCCTGCCAGCCTAAAGCTTGAGGGAACGCCTGCAGCATCTGACGATCCTGTGTATGTACAAGTTTTATCTCCTCAGTTCCATGTTTTCAAGTTGTGGCAGCCTCCCATCAGAACCCAGTCATCTGCAAAATTACGAAGTTTGAGGCAATAAGAGGGTAGTGAGGGGAACTCACAGTTTTGAGTCAGATGATCTATACCAAGCTTTGAGCCTTGGACAAGTTACTTAAAGTCTTCAGGTCTGTTTCCACCTTTCCCCTATAACTACACTAACTATACAAGAGCATATACCTAAAGGTGATTTGTAAACCTTTTAAAAATTAATTAAGTATAACAAATACAGTAAGGTGTAAAACCATGAGTGTGTTGCTTAGTGAACTTTACTAAGGAAACAAACCCACATTAACAACCACAGAAATTAGGAGATGGAACATGACCAGGACCCCAGGGGCAGCCTTCTTGCCCCACAGAGTTATTATGACCCCTCCTCCCAAAAACCTTGACTCTTCCTTCAATCATCATAGTTAGGCTTTGCTTGTTTATTCATCCCTGGTGCCTCATGCAATAGTTAAAACTTTGTCATAGCCACATAGTATTAAACTGTGTGATTTTATAACAATTAATATACCATGGAAGGATATTTGCATTGTTTCTATTTTGGAGCTATTATGAATGATGTTTCTAAGAATGTTCTTGTGCCTATCTTTTGATGTGTATGTGTGTGTATTTCTTTTGGGCATAAATTTCTAAAAGTGAAATTCTCAGTCAAAGGGTACGTATATGTTGAGTTTTTGGTGATACTACCCAAAAGTTTTCTAAACTAATTGCACAAATTCACAGTTCTGCCAGCAGTGTTGAGAGCAGTTCTACATCCTCCCCTTCGCTTAGCCTTGTCTTTATGTTTGTTTGTTTCTCCTTTCTTTTTCTTTTTTTAAAATTCAGTCTTTCAAATAGTGGTGTCTAGTCATGGTTTCAAGGAGCAGTTTTTAATGATTGTGATATTGAACAGATTTTTGCTCACATTAAGACTTTTGTCCATTTTTTCAAAATTGTATTTTTTGTATTGATGTGAAGGAAGGAGTAGACAAACGTTTTTCCATTCCTCTCACAAAGTACAACTAATATCAACATAAGTAGAAGGAAAAATTATAAAAATAAGATCAGAATTCAATGAAATAGAAAGTAGACCAAAATGGAAAAAAGAATCAAAATTGACATTTTTGTGGATATTAATAAAATTAATACATTCTCAAAAAGACTGTTGAAGACACACACAAAAAACCCCCACAAATTTCCAAAACTGACATGAAGAGACCCTGTGGGACTGCACAGGTCACAAGCCTGTTCTTTTTTTTTTTTTTTTTAAAGATTTATTTATTGATTGATTGATTGATTGCTATGTTGGGTCTTTGTTTCTGTGCTAGGGCTTTCTCTAGTTGCGGCAAGCGGGGGTCACTCTTCATCGCGGTGCGCGGGCCTCTCACTATCGCGGCCTCTCTTGTTGCGGAGCACAGGCTCCAGACGCGCAGGCTCAGTAGTTGCGGCTCACGGGCCCAGTTGCTCCGTGGCATGTGGGATCCTCCCAGACCAGGGCTCGAACCCGTGTCCCCTGCATTAGCAGGCAGATTCTCAACCACTGCGCCACCAGGGAAGCCCCACAAGCCTGTTCTTGACCTCCATGGTCCATGGTGAATTGTTTTCTCTCCAGTTTATGGCTCTGCCCTTACGTCTCTAACCTGAGGCTACCTATTATGCGTTTTTGATCTTCCTTGACTATGTGTTGCAGTGACATGCTGACCACATTTTATCCAACTTTTTTGGCTAACCCAAAGAAGCCTAACCCAAAGAAGCTTAACAGTCTTTAACAATATCAGAAGGGAATACAGAGCCTACAGATATTAAAATAAATAAAAATATTGTAGGAGAATAAATAACAACTTTTTTATTAATACATTTTCCTAAAAATTTTTACTACTTAAATAGTAGTAAACTTACTACTTAAATAAAATTTACCTCTCTTTTCATTTTAACTGAGGGATAGTATTTTTTACAATGAGATTATTGTACACTTTATTAGTTCATCATTATTTTTACAATGATAACCAATCACTGGCATACCTCATTTTATTGTGCTTCACTGATATTGAATTATTTACAGATTGAAGGTTTGTGGAGACCCTGCATCAAGCATGTGTAGAGGAGCCATTTTTCCAACAGCATTTGCTCACTTTGTGTTTCTGTTTCACAGTTGGATAATTCTTACAATATTTCAAACCCTCCACCAGCAAAGATAATGATTTGCTGAAGTCTAAGATGATGGTTAGCATTTTTAGCAATAAAGCATTTTAAAATTAAGGTTTATTTATTGTTTTTTTTAGATATTATGCTATTGCATACTTATTGACTACCATATAGTGTAAACATAACTTTTATATGCACTGGGAAATCAAAACATTTCTGTGCTTGCCTTATTGTGATATTTGTTTTATTTCAGTGGTTTGGAACCCAGCCTGCAATATCTCTGAGGTATGCCTGTAGACTATCTCTAGCATTTTCTATTGCAAACCAGTGTAATGATGATGTTTATACGTGAATTTGCAAGAATTTCTCTGGGGTACTCATCTAGAAGTGAACTGTCTTAGTTAAAGGGTATGTTACCCAATGTGACTGAACAATTTACACTCACATGAGCAGTGTGTAAGAAGTCCCTTCCTACATTCTCATCATCATTTGGAGTTGCACTTTTTAAAAATCTGATGGCTGTGATATTTATGATGTTTTATTTTGCTAACAAAAGATTAAATGACTTTTCATATTATTAGCAATTTAGATTTCTTTTCCTGAAAATTATTTTTTTCCCATTGAGTTACTCACTTTTTTAGTAATGCATTTTGGCAATATCTTGAATATCCAATGGACATCAATCATATATTGGTTATATGAATGGCAAATACCTTCTGCCATTCTCTGGCCTTAAAAAAAAGCTGCAGTGTCTTTTGTCATACAGAATTTCCATTTTAAGATAATGTTATCAATATTTTTCATTATAAGTTACGTTCGTTGTGTTTTATTTAAGATGGTCTTCGTTGTCAATTCGAAGGTCATCATGTTAATTTATATTTTCTCTAGGTGATTTAAAGCTTAGTGGTTTTTCAGGTTTTAGTCACCTGAAGTATATTTATTTTGTACAGTTTTGGGTGGAGATATAATTTTTCCCTATATAAAGAGCAAATTTTTTCAGCACCAATTATCGGATATTTATTTCCCTTTGTGATTTGTTTTTTTAAAATTTATTTTATTTATTATTTTTGGCTGCGTTGGGTCTTTGTTGCTGTGCGCGGGCCTCCTCTAGTTGTGGCAAGCAGGGTCTACTCTTTGCTGCGGTGTGCGGTCTTCTCACTGCGGTGGCTTCTCTTGTTGCGGAGCACGGGCTCTAGGCACGTGGGCTCAGTAGTTGTGGCCCATGGGCTTAGTTGCTCCATGGCATGTGGGATCTCCCCGGACCACAGCTCAAACCCGTGTCCCCTGCATTGGCAGGTGGATTCTTTTTTTTTTTTTTTTTTTTTCACACACACTGTATTTTATTTTTACAAGAGATAAATAGACTGACACCAAGCATTGTACATGGATGACCACAACAAAAGCAACAATGATTGCAATTACCAAACATGAAACACACTCATACTATGTCATAATATTGACAGGTGGATTCTTAACCACTGCGGCAGGTGGCAGGTGGCAGGTGGATTCTTAACCACTGCGCCACCAGGGAAGCCCCTCCCTTTGTGATTTGAATGCTACTTCTCATTTGACAAGTTTCTATACAGGTGTCAATCTGTCTCTGGATTCCATACATTGTAACATGAATCTATTTTTTTTTTTATGGTACTGAACTAGTACCACTGAACTAGTACCACACTGTTTTATAATAAGTCAATTATTTTTTAGAGTGAGTCCTCCCACTTTATTTTCTTTCAAATATAAGTGGCTATTCCTAGCTACTTATTCTGTGTTATGAGTTCAGGGATTAGATTAATAGGTTATATGAAAAAATGCAATCATTTGGGAATTTAAAAAATAATAGCTTTATTGACATATAATCTACATATCATAAAATTCACTTTTTTAATATACACCATTTAGTTTTCTTTTAGCATATTCAGAGTTGTACAACCATTGCTACTATTTAATTTTAAACTACTTCCATCACCCTCAAAAGAATTTTAAACTATTTCCATCACCCTCCATGACCCCTTAGCAGTCATCCCCCATTCCACTCACCCTTTTAACTCTGACAACTACTTATTTACTTTCTGCCTCTCTGTATTTGCCTCCCTGTATTTATTGACATTTCATATAACGGAATCACACAATACAGGCTCTTTTGTGCCTGGCTTCTTTCACTTAATATTTTCCAGGTTCATGCATGTTATAGGGTATAGCAGTACTTCATTACTTTTCATGGCAAAATAATATTCTGTTATATAGATATACCATATTTTGTTTATTTATGTAGCAGTTGATGGGCATTTGGGTGTTTTGACTTTTAGGTGATTTTGAATAATACTGCTTTGAAATCTGTATAGAAGTTTTTGTGTGAATATGTTTTCAATTCCCTTAGGTGTACAGCCAGAAGTGGAATTGCTGGGTCATATTGTGTCTCTAGAGTTAAATTTTGAGGATATCAACCTGGGTCACCTTTGAGGTTGTCTCCTTTAATTGTCTTTTCTCTTGAGAGTGGATCACATTGTCCACATTCACTGTATGCCAAGCACTTTGGGATTATAATCTAAGGTATTTGCTGCCCATAAAGTAAACATGCAGAATACATACTGTGTATTTGAATGCTATGCTGTAGAACAACAACATGTTGGCATATTGGGTAGAGGTCAGATTTTCTTACACTTCTCTGAAGAGTATTGGTTATTTTTCAAGCAGGATTTAGCTCAGTTGGACTCGAGCAGGTTTCACTTGATTGGACTCAAATAGCAAAATCTAGCTCTTAAATGGCAGCTCAGATCTCATTTCAGATCCTTTTCCTTTATCTGGATTCTGTTCCATATATGCATGGGTCAGGAATTAGCAAGACATTTAGGGAGTATTTATATGCAAAATTTCATTTCAAATTTATCTTTCATCTTCTGTTTCCTTAAAATAAAGAATTGAAAAATATGTAAATTATTTTAATACTAGGATACAAATATGTATGACTTTTTTTTTAGGTTTCTTATTAAAGCCAGTAAATATTGATAATGGCCATCCTGAATTGCAGCAGAAAGTAGTTGGCTTTAAGTTATAATGCCTTTGATTTGATTTTTTATTTCTTAGCAACAAAAGGAATGAACTCTTTCATTACTATAATTAGTATTTCTATAATTAGTATGCTTTTTGTCTTTTGAATTGTTCTGGTATTCTTGGACTAAACCTCACTTTCGTACACACATATTGACATATATATATGTAGATTCATGTGCATTTAATGTATGTTTTATGTAGTGTATGTGTGTAAATGGTACATGCAGTTTACATGTGTATATGTAGTCATATGCATAGATAAAAGTGAGTTCATATATACATCTACATATCTATGTAAATGTGTACATGTGTATTATATATGTTCATGTATATTATACATATTATATATACGTATGATATTATATATATTGTATATACACATTTTTATACATAATGACTGCAGAATAATATTTTTGACATTTTATTTGGGCTTTTACTTGGATGTTCATAAGTGACATACATCGGTAGTTTTCTTTGCGTTCTTCTTTTCAGATTTTGGTCTTAACCTTATGCTGGTGTGGCAGAAAGAATCTAAAAAATGTCCTTCTCTGTAGCTTGAACAACTTAAACACATGGGGATTACATAGTCCTCAAAAACGTTAAAATAATTAGCCTGTGAAACACCTTTTAGCATTGTTATGGTTGTGTGATTGTGTGTGTGTATGTGTGTGTATGTATGGGTTGGGGGAGACTGTCCAGTACTCTTTAAAGAAAATTTTTTGTGTGGCATTAATATGTTTGGGTTTATAAGATCTTTTCTGGAATGGGTTTCAGTCATTTATATTTTCTTAGAAATTCATCTTTTGGAGGGATCACAAATTTATGTACACAGAGTTTAGTGACACAAGTTGGCAACAATTACCAATATTGAATATGTGTTTTCCCTTTAACCGAGCAATTTCATTTGGTTTAGAACAATCTACAGGTAAAGGTGGACAAAGAGGGAATTTGGCAAAGAATGCATCTTTCATGATTTTGTTTCTATAAATGTAATACCTCATGATTTCAAATATATTTCCCAAATATGAATGTATACATTGTTCATGGAAAAAGATGCTATTTTATAATTTGGTTCAAATGATACATACTGATTTCATGATAGTGACTGCCTCAGAGAAGAGTGAAAGGAAAAAAAAAAGAACAAGGAGCTAAGAAAACTGATTATATCTGTGATACTTTATTTTATTCTTTAAACGTGCTTAGAAATAAATACAAATAACAATGTGAAAAATTTGTCAATTCAGAATAATAGATATGTAGTAGATTCTTAACTTATTCCACTTACTAGTCTGTACTTCCAAATTTTTTCTCAAAAAAAAGCAAACAAAATAAATAAAAAAGAAAGAAGAATATAAGTCCCTCTGCATCTCATGACCTCCACACTTTCCCGCTGCCCGGGAAACATCACTGATTGCAGCTCGCCATGCAGACCTTTCTCCATATATGTAGAAATGTGCATTTCAACTCTTCCAGAAATAATGAATTATGGGAAACACTAGTTTTTGTCTTCAATTTGCACTTTAATATAATTTGGAAATATTTTGCCTTTTGTTAGTTCTTCTCCTGTTTACCTTCATACAAAAATTTTTTCCCATAAACCTGCCCTCTCTTGGTTTTCCACTATGAATGTAGGAAAATAGGAAACAGAAATTCTCCTCTTCCTCCCTACTTCCTGATATTTGTTACAAAACATTTTCCATGCTTCATCGTAGTTACACAGTCATTTTTCTTCCTAAAGAAAAAACTTAATTTCTCCTAAGTTTTATAATCTCATGTATATTTTAGGTAACGATAATTGTCTCAATTATTTCACCATAGTTTTATGTTTGAATAGTTTAGTCCTCACTGCCAGTCTTTTCATATCAAGCCTTTCTATTTTGTGAGTTTGATGTTTTCTTTTTTCATTCGGTAAATTGCTTGTTTTCTTCAGTGAGCTTTTTCAAGAAGGCTTTAGTCTCTGTATCCTGGTATTTTTCAGAATGCCTGTTGATTTTCTTTGTACCTGGATGACTCAGAGGTTGTCTATAATATTTCTGGATCATACAGTTTCCCACTGTTTATGCCTCTGTTGACATTCCTGCATTGTCTTCTAATAATGCTGTGTAGATGTCTGAATGCAATGTGATTCTTTTCCTCTTATAGGATTATTTCTTGTCCTCAAATGTTCAGGAACTTTGCCAAGATCCAAACAATAGCTAGTAATTATAAAGAATATGCTCTGTACCTAAGTACATTACATATTAACTCCTATAATTCTCACTCACAGCAAATCATGAAGCTGGTGTTTTTAATATTCCCATTTTACAGACTAGACATCAATTTGAGAAACCTGCCCAAAGTCATATAGCTACTCATGGATGGAACCAGGATTCATGTCAGCCAGTTTCTTATTGGCATGGCTGGTTCTCATATTTGAAGATTAAGCAATTTTTTCTTTTCAGGGATATTTCTCATATTTGTATATTAAGCGACTTTTTCTTTTCAGGGATATTTCTCTCTACCTCTGAGTGTTCTTTTTTTGTTCTATTATTTCAAGGACACAGATGTCCACATGTAGCTTCTTTGATGTGATGTGTAACTTCCATATCTACTATTGTCACTGTAATCGTTGGCCTGCTGTGTTGTCCAATGACCATCTTTGTGATGATCTCAATTCTCTCATCCACATCACAGATTTGATTTCCAGTTCGAATTCATTCTCTTCCCCATCCTCTGAATTATGTTTATTAATTCTACAGTGATGTGTTTTGTTACTCAACTTCATTTCCCTGCTTTTGCAACTTATCAATAATTTGATGATCTTATATTTTAGATTTTAATTTTTCTTTACATCAATCAGTTCATCTCCATATTAGTTTTTTTAATAAGTTCTTTTGAAATGTTTTATACAAATACTTATTCTATTACTTGGGGTGTATCCTCTTCCAGAAGGTATTCTGTTTTTATTTCAAATGCTACCATTTCTTACTTTGTTTTCTTTTGTGATTTTTAATAGCAGCATGAGATTTGTTTTTCATTTTACTCATGTTTTGTATTGGCTACACTATCTGGATACTTTCTTTGTTCAAATATAGTCAATGCCAAATCTTCCTGATAACTTGCCTGAATTAGTGGAAGCGTACTTGCGTCTTCTCCTGGAGGTTCCCTTTGTGAACTGGTTGTTACTGGTGTTTATTTTCTTAAGGAGCCTCAGATGCAGTTGTGACTGTTTTGACTGATGGATGCATTCTTACAATTTCACATAATTGTATTATTATAGTAGGGTTTCTGCTATGTCCAGGGTGTATCCTTCTTATGTGGGCAGTGAAGTTTATGTTTATGTTGGATTGTTCTCCGCATACAGACATAGCCTGACAGACAGCACAGCTCTATCCCACTCTTGCCCTGGGCTCTCCTCAGCTGGGGTCCCTCTTCCTCCCCAGTCAGAGGAGGGGAACATGAGGGACATTTATTGTCTGAACACGGTGCTATAGGGGAAAAGACCATGTAGAACTCCTTTTTCTACTTCCTTCTGCACTATTTCCTTTCTCAAGGGACAACCAAATCCCATCATGTTTCGTCTTATTTTATTGTTGTTTATAGTGGAAATAGCTGTGATCAATCTGTTTCCATGCCTGATAAGAAATAACAGTTTTTCCCTTCTTTGGAAAATTTCCTGTCTTGAGAAAGGGCTTTTAATTTGGAGGAGACATTAACAAAGTCACTCAGGACGGCTTTCCAAATTGGCAGATACAAAGAAAATTTTGCAGCATTTTGCCTATAGGTGTCATCTAACACCCTATATCACTTCTTGAGGAATAAGAAAGTATTTGCATTTCATTTTCTAGATCCCTCTGTCATTCTGTTTCAAGATTATCTTCTTCAAAATGAGTAACAATAAACTCTTCTCAATCTGTTTTTGTACACTCTTGGAGAACTGATTTTTTTCAATCTTTTTTTTCTCCTTTCTGTTTATCGTGTTAAGTGTTGGGTTGGGAGGTTTGCAATCCTCCTGCTTTGAATCGTGCTATTTTCCCCAAATCCCGCATCAGCTTTCATCCTGCCTTCCAAGTCATCTTACCTACATTTGATTTCCATATTTGCATATGAAATATTCAAATATCTCCCTTTAATATGGTTTACTGTCACTAACAATTTATGACCTGTTTTGTTTCCTTTTGTTTTGTTTCACAACCTCTCTTCTCTGGACAGCCATCTTTCTTCCTTATTTGTTAAATGTTTACTTGATTATGATGTTTTCCAGCCTAATATTCCCACTTTAAAATGTTATAATCTACCTCAGTGCCCCGTATCTATTGCTACGTACAAATTAGCCCACACTTAGTGATTTTAAAGTAACATGTTTCTCACAGCTCAGCTGGATGACTGATGGTTCTCCCTTGAGGCCCCTCACTTAGTTGTAGTCAGACAGAGGATGAGACCAAAATCATCTGAAGATTTCTTTGCCCATTCAAGTCCAGCTGGGCTGGGAAAAGGTGAACATCCAAGAGTTATAACAGCTGGAGCTCCCTGGGCATCTATCTCTAACCCTAAGTGGTTCTGCCATGGAGTTTCTCCAGCACCGTGGCTTTGAGGGCCAGGCAGTGACAAAGTCCTGCCCAATTTCAAGAGGACAGTACATAGACTCCACTTCTTAATTGGGGCATTGCAAAGCTCTTGAAGAGCGTATTGGACTGTACCTACTAGTATGGCTATTTTCAGAAAAAACATCAACAATCTGTCAGCCCTCCTTCTGGCCGCAACAGTTCACTTTCCTTCCACATGAAAAATATACCAACCCTTACCCACAAGACCCTCCAAAGCCTTATTCCACAATGGCATCAGGCTCAGGCTTTAGATCCAGAATCTCATTATCTAAATTAATTCTAGATGTGATGATACACCTAGGGTGCAGTTTCTCAATCATACTCCTTGAAAATGGTTCTTCTCAATCTGAGGATTTGTGATGGGGAGAGAAAGGTCTTCTGCCCCACCATCCTCCTTATGGCCAACATAGAAAAGTGCATCAAGCATAGGATTACCACTATAGACATTCCCACTTGAAGGAGGTATACTGGGGTGCACACAGAAGTTCCTGGTCCATAGCACTCCTGAAATCAAGCCTGGTTCATGTTGTCAGTTCTTGATTAGAGCTCAACTCTAATGCCTGGAGATGATTCTTTGCTCTGGGACATAGAGAGGGGACATGTCTATGGGACATAGCTCTGCCTTCTGAATTATTCTTCCTTTTTCTTAAAACGTAGCACATGTTCACAACTTCATAGTTTTGTCAGCCTGCTTCCCACCTGTAGAAATAATGGGTCCAGTGCTCTCTTTTTATTTCTTAGTATCCTTATCCCTTTCAGTGTAAGCTAATACAATTCCTTTAACAACTTTCTGAGTTTCTGATTCATCAATTTATAATTTGCCCTATTAGATAACGGACACACTCACAACTTTCTTCCAGGTAAGCCTGCTGTACTGTGGACTCTCTGGGGGATTGCTGTGTGACAATGAGCTTAAGATTTTCAGAAGACCCGTTGTTGAAAGGATAGAATCAGCAAGCCATGTCCTTATGATTTTTAGAAAGATTTTTGTCTATTTGAAAGGGTCTATTAGACAACATCTTAAATAGCTCTATGTTTTTAACAAAGTGCTTTACTCTCACACCTTTGGCTTCTCCTTTACATCATATGTTCATGAAATTATACTGATTTTGTCTTCTGTCTAGAAGAATTTCAGCACTGTTTACCCACTGGTAGGGCTGGGAATGAGAAACAGTTTTATTTCCAAACTAGCAAGTCTTAGGCTCTTTTATATTTATATTCTTTAGATTATTTATCTCCTTTTACATTTTACCATTTGCCTTAAGAAGAAGCCACGTAGCACCGTCAACATTATACCCAGAAATCTCCTTAGTTAGATCAACCAGGACCTTAGGTATATTGCTGTTTTCATGTTACAGCTGGCAATTGATGCTAAATTTCCTACCACTCTGTAAGAAAGTTTCTCTTTTCCTCTAGTCCTACTAATCTTTAGCTCACTTTTCTCTAAGTCTTCCCCAAAGATCTCCTTGGGGATCATTAAGATCCCACTAACCATTTTTTTAAAAACTTTTATTGGAGTATAGTTGATTTAAAATGTTGCATTAGTTTCTGCTGTACAGCAAAGTGAATCAGTTATACATATACATATATCCACTCTTTTAGATTCTTTTCCCATATAGGTCATTACAGAGTATTGAGTAGAGTTACAGTAGGTCCTTATTAGTTATCTATTTTATATGTAGTAGTGTGTATATGGCTCTTTTAATTTTTTCTTGGTTCCTTAGTTCCAAAGTCTCTCAGTCACTTAGTCTCAAAGCCACTGCCACACGTCAGACTGTTAGAGCAGCACCTCACTTAATGGTACCAACACGTGTTGCAGTTACCCACTGCTGCATGACAAGTCATCCTATAACTTAGCGGCCTTAAACAACAACATTCACTTTATTATTGTGTTTCACATTTCTGGGGGTTGACTGTGCTCAGTGGGGCAGTTCTCACCCACTGCCTTTCACGTAGGTATAGTCTAGTGTGGCAGGAGCTGGAACCATCTGAAGATCTGCTCTCCCATATGTATGGTGACAGGGCTGCAAGATTCTAACTGCTGGGGACTGGAATGGTTGGAATACTTGGATGTTTCTATCTCCATGTGGTCTGTCCACTTGGTCTTTTTAGCACGGAGGCTTCAGGATAGTTGGAATTCTTATACGATGGATCTTTGCTCCAAAGTGAGTTTGCCAAGAGAGACACAGACACAGACAGAGAGGCAGAATCTGTCCACCTCTTCTAATCTAGCTTCAGAAGTCACATATGTCACTTCCACAGTCTTCTACTTGTTGGGCCAGCCTTAAATGCCTGCCAAGACTCAAGGTGAGAATACATACGCTCTGTTTTCTTGATGAGAAGATTCTGGAAGAACATGTGGGACCAGAATTATTGTTGTGGCCATTTTGGGAGAATATAATCTACCACACTGAGTCCTAACTAATATTTCAGGACTTCAATTTTTTTTTAGACGTAAAGCACTGGGGCACAAGCAGATTGAAAGTGAGAATAGGAATGGTATGGTGAACCCCGTCCTGACAGATAAGGATAAGCTTGAGACCCTCTCAGAAGGGAGTCAGGAACTCTGAGCCAGGGATTACAGCTGTAACGATTTCAAAAGTTTTTAAAACTTTGCCACTTCCTCTCATGTTGCCATTGCTGTCGGCCCTTGGACTTGACTTCAGGAGAAACAAGGAAGAGTATTAGCAATAGACTGATTCCATACTGCAGCTATTTATAGAGCTAGATCCTCAAAGGAGAGCATGAGGGGTGTCTGCTCTCTAAGGCAGTGCAAAGAGCAAAATCGTGGGTCTTGCAGCCAAGAATCACAGTGCAGGACTGTGGATGGTCAGGACAGCCACGCAACCATGAAGTGGAGACAAGTGGGGCAGGCCCTGGCGTTGTACTATTTAATCTTCACAGCAACCCTGGGAGAAACCTTTCTGTGTCATAGATGAGAACATTGAGGCTCCCGTGTTTGATCAACTTCACACAGCTACGAAGCAGAAAACTAGGACACGAAACCACACAAGCCTGGTCCCGAAGGCTGCGACCTTTCACAGCAGTGCACTGGGGCAGGTGTCTGAGAAGACCACGGCCTCTCCACTCTTCAAGGGTGCGTTCGTCCTCCCTCCCTGGGCACAAGAAAGCAGAGACCAATCAAGACTCAGAGAGGCTGGTCTGAGGGCAGGGACATTTGCTCCTTCCTTCACAGAAGCACTTAGAGATTGAACCAACTCCTTGCCAACTATAAGTTATTCTAAAGGAATGGAAATAGTCCATCAACGACTTTTGTGCCCCTAACCTCTGCTAAGCACTTCAACTTCCTTATTTAACATTTCACAGCATCTATTTAAGGTAGTAGTTATCTACTGCATTTTTCCAGGTGAGGAAGCTAAGACTCAGAAAGGTTGTCATCTTCCAATGTCACATAAATGGCAAGTGGAAGAGTCAAGAATTTAGCCAAAGTTGATTGGCTGGAAACTTATTTTTGGGTTTCCAAATGTGCATTGAAAGACTGCCCAGGCTGGTTGGGGAGAGACTGAAGGACCTTCTGTTGTCTGGGGAACTACTGGATGGGCCTGGGCCCCTTAAACTCTTCTGCTGTACTAAATGTTGGAGGGTATCATCAAGAGTGAACACAGCTTTCAACCATCCTTAGGAACCTGGAATTATGCAACATGCCAGATACACACTCTTCTGAGTTTATTAACTAGGGATTTAGAAATCTCTGTCCAGATTGGTTTTCATCCACATGTTTTAAGACAAATAATTGCAGATAACTATTTAATGTTATATCTATAAGTTGATACATCAAGCTAAGTGCTTAACACACTTAATAACCATTCATCTTCACAATGGCTCCGAGACATGGTTTACTGTCCTCAGGCTACAGGTATGAAAACTAAGGACCAGAGATGCTAAGTAACCCCTGACCTTCTGGGGTTGCACAGCTCATTCTGGAGGAACCAGAATTAAGATGCAAGTTTGCTTAACTCCGAAACCTGTGCTCCTTCTGTGGTTCCCCAGTTCCATTGGGAAGAGTCCCCTTCACATACCCCTTATACTGAAAGGATAATACATGCTTCCTGGCTTATGCTGTCCTTTTCCTGAAGGATTTTATTCAGAAATTCATTTGTCTTTGCTTATTGGGGGTTGCTTCCTCCTGACTTATGACTCAAGCTTTTTAGATCATTTGCCCCCCAAACCTCTCATTAGGGAATCCAGGGTGGGGAGAGTTCTAGATATAGTTAAAAAGGATTTTTTCCCCCCTTCCTATTTTGCTTTTATTTTTAACTGCACTTCTTTCTGACAGGAACTCTGTTTGTCCTGACTTGCGTCTGATATTATGAGTCACTGGGGAGAAATAATATGCTGATTGCTGAACCAGGTTATTATTTTTTCTTTTTCTATGACTCATTCTCTTCAAAATCTCTAATTTATGATAAAAGTCAGTAAGATGTAAGCACAGAAAATGTTTCGAGTGGGTTGTCTTATTAGGTTTGGGCCCACTTTGTCTTTTTTAACTCTTGGGCTGAACAATGTAAACCAGCATGCCTCTTAGAAAAAGCTAGAGCCAGCGGTCAGTCACTCACTCTCCCTGTACCAGGGCCAGAAAGGATGACCTCTGAGCAGCAATGGAGCTGGATTCAGAGGATGAGTTCAACCCACGGCCCCAGATGAAGGAAGAAGAGAAAGCCTTTAGTGAGATACTATTAATGTTCCTATATATGGGCATCCAAAGGACAAAGAGCCAAGAAAAAATGTTGATGTAGAATGTTTCTAGTAAAGAAAAACTGTAAACTGTCATCCTCTTAAAATGCCACTGAAAAATGAAGCAAACTCAGATGCAAAATAGCAGCATGGTTCAACATCATTAGAGCGTAAACTAAGAGAATGTACTCGGGGATGGAGAGAGATGGGAAGACTTTTCTGGTCCACTTTATTACAAAAACAAAGAATCAGACTATTAGGTCAGGACAGGATTTTGAAGGCCTCACCCAATGCACGGCCACCTTCCGTAGCCCCTTGGACCCATGCAGCCTCTGAATGGAAGTAAGTCTCCAGTTACTGGGAAGTCACTATGTGCTCAAGTAAACAACCATCAGAAATTCACTAATAATTGAACACTTACTCTGTGTCCCGATCTCTCCCAGGAATCAAAGATACAAATGTGATATCCATGGCTCTGAGCTGCTTGGGTCTTAGGAGGACAAACTTCTTACCCAGCCCCACCTACAGTTCCTCTGGCACCCCAGCCTTGCTCTAACCCTTTTCCCTTATTCTGGGCAGTAGCCAGAGCGTGAGACTGAGGCAGCTTCTAAGCAGCTATATTGCCTTTTGTCCCTGGGTTGCTTGTTTGTGTCAGGAGCCATGCCTTGTCAGTGCCACTACCTGGGAGTTTTCCAAAAGTCCCAGGAAGATCATCTTTTCCCGAGCTTCCATGGTGCCATAGCTGGATAGCTCGTATCCCTCTTCCAATTTAAGTGGTCTCCTCCTGTTATGGACTGAATTGTATTCCCCCTACCTCCACCCTGCCAAATCTGTATGTTGAAACCCTAAACCCCAATGAGATTGTATTTGGACATAGAGTATTTCAGGAAGTAATAAGGTTAATGAGGTCATAGGAGTGGGGCCGTAACCTGATTGGGCTGGTGTTTTTATAAGAAGAGGAAGAGATACCAGAGATGTGCATACCTTGAGGAAAGGCCGTGTGAATTAGACCTTGAAGGGTAAGTAAGAGTTCACGGATGGAGAAGAGAGAAAAATGTGTCCCAGTGAGAGGAGTGGCATGTGAGGCAGTGGGGAGGTGTGGGAAAGTGAGGCATGTGTGAGGAAGGGCAAGTGGGCTTGTGTGGTTACAGCCCAGGGTTCTGCCTTAGGAGGGGAAGAGCGCCACAGAGGATGTGATTACTACAGATTTACTGGTACAATTAGCAAACTGTTCTCCAGACGGGGAAGGAGCAGTTCCTGGGCTCTTTGAGCCCATGTTTCTTCTGAGAAAATATGAATGCAATACATGACAAATGAAAGACATAATGATTTTTTACTAGAAACTTTCCTGGAGTGGGGGAGGGAGACCTGGGTAAAACACAGTTCCTTGCTCCCCTCTCCTAAGTGTACACTTGTACCAAAGTGTAAAATGGCACCAAAAAATAGAGAAATTAAACTTTGCCTTTCATGGATATGCTCTCACTGACAGTTCCACCATCAAATCAAGATGAAGGGAGGAGAGCTATGCAACTTTTTAAGATCCTTCATTGGATAAATAATAGAACATGGATTTAGTCTCAGATCTTTGATTCCAAAGCTGCTCTCCTCAACCATGTTCCCTCCCTCAGATGTTGAATTTTTATAAAGAGATAGAAGCAATTCAGTGTATTATGATAACATTTTTCTGACCTTAGGAAAATGTCCAACAATTGCCTAAATTACCTATGGAATAAACAATTCTACTTTGGAACTGTTAACTCTCTCCTCCCTGAGCAAGTTGAAGTGGATTACTTTAATGGGAAAAATGCAAGTTTACATTTTAAAAAACAATATACATAAGGTGTTAAGCCAGTACCTTATATACAGTAGTTGCTCAGTAAATGTTGGCTATTATTAATACGAATAAAAAGCTATATTTTCCTAATTGTGTATATATATATATATATATATATATACACACACAGTTAAGAAAATTTTGTTTTTCCTAATATATATGTGTCTGTGTGTGTGTGTGTATATATATATATATATATATATATATATATATATATATATGTATATATTCACATATAGTAGGTAAATGGGAATTTAAAACAAAGTATTACTCATAAATACATTGATTTAATTTACTCATTTCTTCATTCAGCCAATATTCTCTGAGCATCAATATTCTCTAGACCTTTCAGATCAAAGCTTACATCCTTCAAGAAAGAGTTTACATCTCTAAACTCCAAAAGGAGCTGTGAATCAATCGGCCTTTGTTAGCAAAATAGTATGGCAAGTGGTATAAACTTTGATAACGTCTTCATATGACAATGATTTTGTAAGATTTTCTATAAAGAGAAGAGAAAGATAATCCCGTCTTTCCTCTCACAGAGTTGGTTGATTTCTTTTAGCTATTAATTGATCAGAAAAACTTCTTTCAGCATCATTACTCTTTGTCAGTCATGCCGTGAAAATGTTTACTATTGTCAAATGTGGAAAAGCCACCATCATGTTCCTTTTATTTAAAAACTATACAATTTGGGTTCATTTCAAGTTTTCTTGGCAGTAAGCATTCTTAAAAACTTTGATTAGACAATGTTCATTAACCAGCTTGTCAAAATGTCACAATGGTGTATTATGGGTTTGTTATTTTTGTGGATGTCAGTATTTTCATTCAAATCAGCAAGAATTTAAACAGTTATTTTAATAATTCTATTTCATCTGATTTTCTTCTAAAAAGTGTGGGGTATTTTAATTGTATCTGCTGCATTATCAAGTGTATTCTTGGAAGGGTAGAACTTCTGTTTCAAATTATCCGCTTATAATTTTATATGTTTGATGATTGGGAGGATTTTCCACAGATTAGCTCCTGGCTCTGTGCATTTTGAGACCTGTTTCTCCACTACTCCCCACACATTGCTGGGTTTATGGAGTAAGTTTATACTGTGAATTAACCTTCGACCCTGCATGTTGGGTCATGGCACTGGGAGAGTCGACACCTGGGTGGTAGGACTATTTCTAGACTCCATTCCTACACAAAAATGGTTAGCAGTAACTCAATTGTTCTGGAAGTGAGTGTGAGACATAGATTCATTCCAAGAAACTCAAGTTCTTCCCAGTTAGACGCTCAAAATTCCCATGGCCACTGTAACATCACCCAACACGAGGGAAAGTTTGACAGAGAAAATGGAATGGGCAGAGATAGTGGTCTTAATTGATTGTGGTTAAAGAATCTTAACTTTTGCAAATTTTATAAAGCCGTATGACTACCTAAGCAAGCTGCCAGGGCCTTCGAGGGCCTTGGGAGGGGCCCAGGCAAAGGAGGATGCTGAAGCTTAAGTTCCATTAAATTCATGGGAAACACGTGCCTGGCTCCATGTTTGGAGCCTTTGCAAAGTGAAAGACCAGTTTACATCACTCTGAAAAGCACTGACTAGGATAACGAGAACACAGTGTAAGCCCCAGACCATGACCCAGGACCTAGGTTCTTCTATAAAAATAGGCACATCTCTTGTGTTCATGAAGCCTGTCAGGACTTGGACATAAAAGTCATCTCTCTTTCCATGTACTTTTTGGCACCAACTGTCGATTTATAGCTGTGGTCATTTAAATGGTTCTGGGTAAAGAATTACAACTTTGTACTCTAAATCAGCCTGCCAGGATGTAGCTAAATCCTCACCTATAGTTCCTCAATGTTGTAATCTGATCAAAAGCAAAGACTTGAAGAAATCATGACCCCAAAGTGGCCCAAGCCGACTGTAAAACAACCAGATATCAGTAGGAAAGAGTGAATTGGGCTCTAACTATATGAGGGTCTGAATGGCTGGAAAAAGGGGAAAACGTGCCTCATGGATGTGCAGAGTCTCAGCTGAATGCTCCAAGGAATTGTTCCCTTGAGGGTTCTGCTCTCCTAGTTTCCTTGGAGATCCGTCCTCCACACTCCTACAACCGGGGTGGTTTTCAAGAAAAGAAAATATGACCATTTCACTCCTCTCCCTTAAAACTAGCAACGGTTCCAATGCATGTTAGAATAAAGTCCCAAGAATTCAGCAGACATGCAGAGTCTTCATTATCTAGCCTTTGTCTGACAACAGTATTATCTCACACTGCAGTCACCATCACCTCTATACCTGTGGTAGTCAGGGGTCTCCAGAGAAACAGATCCAAAAGACTATCTATATCTATATCATGTATGTTCTTCCTATCTATCTATCTATCTGGATTTAAATTAACCGTCACAATACCCTTCCTAGGTTGACTGCTAATGCCTATTTTTATTTTTGTCCGTATCATATTGCTCTGGGTGTTGAGTCTAATTAGGGAGTCTGTAAGTTTCTTTAAGATTCTATTAGTCAGTGTCTAGTAACCAACCACTTCAGGTGTTTCACAGAGAGAATTTAATACAGAGAAGGTGTTATAAGGACAGAGAGAACAGAAGAGAAAATAAAGGGGGTGAAACAGTAAAAGGAAAAAATGGTATTACCCAGAGCTCAGAATATGCTGACACCCTTACGCAGCAGTCTACAGGACTATACCTGCTACCAAGCTTTTGGAGACACTATCACAGCCAATCCTGGCTCTATCTAAGGGGCACTGCTTGGGCCAGGGCTGGAGCTACAAATAGGTACTACTTCTGCTCAGGCCACTGAAGTCTGCAACCCCCTTATGCTCACGGCCAACTACATCCATCAACTTCTACACTGTCAGAGGCACAAACCTCAGCTTCTCTCCCCTGTCTAGTGATCCCCAGCCAGCACTTGCTATCAGCAAGGGAGCTTGGAAATACAGTTTGCAAGTTCCCGGCTTAAGCATGTAGGCAAGTGTGTCTTCTACTTTGGAGGGTCTCTGGAAGCTTCTGATCTGGAGGATTTTACTGTTGTCTTCACATGTCTCTTTTCAGCCTCTTTGTCAAAGCAGCAGTAAAAGTTTAAATAAGTTAATCTGTTGCCAAGCAACTCACTTTTGTCTCAGCACACTTCTCATTGCCGGTGGTTGCATTTTTCTATTTCTTCAGTGACAAGGCACTGGCAGGTTTTAAAGAATTATACATACACCTACGATACCCAGAGGTTTTTTTTTTTTTTTCTTTTCTAAAAAAGTGCTGATTTTTATTACTTTAGATAGAGGTCTCTCTGAAGCTGAAGAGTGAAGTACGTCGCTTTTCAAAATCTCATGTACTTTCAAGAGACATTGGCTGCACCATATATATTTATAGGATTTTCACTTCCTTGTTTTAAAAATGAAGTAGATTTAGTGCCTTAGAGAAAGCCATGGATCCTTCCATCTTATCTTCTTTTTTTGGTGTTTTTCTGTTGAGCATTAATCATATTCCAGATTTACCGTTGTTTCTTGAGGAAAAAGAATGTTCGAAAGAAACTAGCTGCTGAAGCAGAGATTTTGGACACTACCATTCAGCTGCTATTTGGTCTTTCAATTTAAAAAGTTTCAGTTTATTCTTCACTAGGAGAAATCTATATATACACACACATACCTATAAATGTGCATTTTTTTTCACATCTACCTTCTATCTGTATTAGTGGAAGGGAAGGGAGGGACATTTGTAGAGTACCCTGTTGTTGATAGGTGCTGCTCTCAATTTCAGCCCTGTGTGGGTAGTTCATGGTTTCCCCTTAGGTCTTATTGTGCCCATTTTACAGACGAAGAAGCAAGGATCAGAGAAGCTGAGGAACTTACCCGAGTCACACCAGTCATTGTCAGAGAAGGAATGAAGCCCAGGCGTGTTGGTGTAGAGAGGTTTGAGACTCTGTCACTGTCCTGTGATGGTTTCCTAGGGCGTCCCGGTTGCATGTTTCATGCTTAGGATCATGGTGAAGTTGATGAACCCGAAGATCCTTTTAAAATCTGAGTTTCTAAAGTTTCTATTTCAGTTTTGTTTAAAGTTATTCTTTTTCTTACTGTGATCCTAACCGAAATACTTTCACATACCCAATTACATAATAACAAAAGTCTCCAGAAAAGAGAGGATGGCGCCATGAACAATCAGTGAAGAAGTCTTATCCTAGCTACAGAATCTGTCACACCAGCAGTTTCAACCTGGGTCTACTTTATGAGCACATTTTAAAGACATGGTATTGAGCTATGGCAGCAGCAGGTCACCCCCTATGGTTGTCCTACCAATGAGATATTTTGACCAAACATTCTAGAAGGTAAAAGATACTGCACCATTCCGTTGCCTTCAATATCCACAGACTCAGCTAAAAAATGACTTTATCTTTAGCTTTAGCCTATCTCTTATTTGTGTCTTTTGCTTTGCTGACACAACTGCACATTTTGAGAGCAATAGTTAAAATAGGAGTAAGTATTTCCTTCTGTTTTTTACTTAATGGGCTGACCAAGACTTAGGAGACAGGGAAAGCAAGACCATCTTTTGGTCAAGTGTATTCGGATTCTCCAACCAAAAGTATCAACCTTGCTGCCTATTGTCACCTAGTGCCTCCCCCACCACCCCAGTGGAACCAGGGTTTATTGTGTCTTAAAGTACTGTTCTTTATGTTACATTTGTTTCAATATATTAAAATGCCAGCATCCTAGGAGATGTAAAAATGTAGCTATCAGCCAGTTGAACTTTGAGAGGGAAGTTGGGGAGTTGTTTTACATGGAGATGGTGTAAGAAGAAAAGGTCATTGTCAAGGTGAATCAAAGTATACTTTAAGTCCAACTCTAAGATTCAAAATCCCTCCTCTTAGACCTGACGCCATCTTTATCTCTTAATTCATACCCTTTGAAATGCAAAAGTCTGAAATAGGTTCTGCAAAAACAAAAGGCATCAGATGAGTGCATGTTGGAAAGAAGAGAAAAACTACTATGAAGAAGGTAAGGTCCACACAGTTACAGAAACACCTTCCCTTCTGCCCTGGTCCTGGGATTTGGGGAAGTTAAGCTGGAGAGTTTTCTTCTATCCTAAATTACCTTATATTTGATCATTCTATTCATTATATCACGAAACATTTGAAGGTGCATTATTAAAACGTATTAGCACCTATGTTCATCAGTGATATTGGCCTGTAGTTTTCTTCCTTTGTGACATCTTTTCCTGGTTTTGGTATCAGGGTGATGGTGGCCTCGTAGAATGAGTTTGGGAGTGTTCCTCCCTCTGCTATATTTTGGAAGAGTTTGAGAAGGATAGGTGTTAGCTCTTCTCTAAATGTTTGATAGAATTCACCTGTGAAGCCATCTGGTCCTGGGCTTTTGCTTGTTGGAAGAATTTTAATCACAGTCTCAATTTCAGTGCTTGTGATTGGTCTGTTTATATTTTCTATTTCTTCCTGGTTCAGTCTCGGAAGGTTGTGCTTCTCTAAGAATTTGTTCATTTCTTTGTGGTTGTCCATTTTATTGGCATATAATTGCTTGTACTAATCTCATGATCCTTTGTATTTCTGCAGTGTCAGTTGTTACTTCTCCTTTTTCATTTCTAATTCTATTGATTTGAGTCTTCTCCCTTTTTTTCTTGATGAGTCTGGCATAGATGCAAAAATCTTCAACAAAATACTAGCAAACAGAATCCAACAGCACATTAAAAGGATCATACACCATGATCAAGTGGGGTTTATCCCAGGAATGCAAGAATTCTTCAATATACACAAATCAATCAATGTGATAAACAATATTAACAAACTGAAGGAAAAAAAAACATATGAACATCTCAATAGATGCAGAAACAGCTTTTGACAAAATTCAACACCCATTTATGATAAAAACCCTCCAGAAAGTAGGCATAGAGGGAACTTACCTCAACATAATAAAGGCCATATATGACAAACCCACAGCCAACATCATTTTCAATGGTGAAAAATTGAAACCATTTCCTCTAAGATCAGGAACAAGGCAAGGTTGTCCACTCTCACCACTATTATTCAACATAGTTTTGGAAGTTTTAGCCACAGCAATCAGAGAAGAAAAAGAAATAAAAGGAATCCAAATCAGAAAAGAACTAAAGCTGTCACTGTTTGCAGATGACATGATACTATACACAGAGAATCCTAAAGATGAACCAGATAACTACTAGAGCTAATCAATGAATTTGGTAAAGTAGCAGGATACAAAATTAATGCACAGTAATCTCTTTCATTCCTATACACTAATGATAAAAAATCTGAAAGAGAAATTAAGGAAACACTCCCATTTACCACTGCAACAAAAAGAATAAAATACCTAGGAATAAACCTACCTAAGGAGACAAAAGACCTGTATGCAGAAAAGTATAAGACACCTATGAAAGAAATTAAAGATGATACAAACAGATGGAGAGATATATCATGTTCTTGGATTGGAAGAATCAACATTGTGAAAATGACTACATTACCCAAAGCAACCTACAGATTCAATGCAATCCTTATCAAGCTACCAATGGTATTTTTCACAGAACTAGAACAAAATATTTCACAATTTGTATGGAAACACAAAAGACCCCAAATAGCCAAAGCAACCTTGAGAAAGAAAAATGGAGCTGGAGGGATCAGGCTCCAGACTTCAGACTATACTACAAAGCTACAGTAATCAAGACAGTATGGTACTGGCACAAAAAGAGAAATATAGATCAATGGAACAGGACAGAAAGCCCAGAGATAAACCCACGCACATATGGTCACCTTATTTTTGATAAAGGAGGCAAGAATATACAATGGAGAAAAGACAGCCTCTTTAATATGTGGTGCTGGGAAAACTGGACAGCTAAATGTAAAAGAATGAAATTAGAACACTCCCTAACACCATACACAAAAATAACTCAAAATGGATTAAAGACCTAAATGTAAGGCCAGACACCGTAAAACTCTTAGAGAAAAACATAGGCAGAACACTCTATGACATAAATCACAGAAAGATCTTTTTTGACCCACTTCCTAGAGAAATGGAAATAAAAACAAAAATAAACAAATGGGACCTAATGAAACTTAAAAGCTTTTGCACAGCAAAGGAAAACATAAACAAGATGAAAAGACAACCCTCAGAATGGGAGAAAATATTTGCAAATGAAGCAACTGACAAAGGATTATCTCCAAAATTTACAAGCAGCTCATGCAGCTCAATATCAAAAAAACCAAACAACCCTATCCAAAAATGGGCAGAAGATGTAAATAGACATTTCTCCAAAGAAGATATACATATTGCCAACAAACACATGAAAGGATGCTCAACATCACAAATCATTAGAGAAATGCAAATCAAAAGTACAATGAGGTATCATCTCACACCAGTCAGAATGGCCATCATCAAAAAATCTACAAACAATAAATGCTGGAGAGGGTGTGGAGAAAAGGGAACCCTCTTGCACTGTTGGTGGGAATGTAAATTGATACAGCCACTATGGAGAACAGTATGGAGGTTCCTTTAAAAACTAAAAATAGAAATACCATATGACCCAGCAATCCCACTACTGGGCATATACCCTGAGAAAACCATAATTCAAAAAGAGTCATGTACCACAATGTTCATTGCAGCTCTATTTACAATAGCCAGGACATGGAAGCAACCTAAGTGTCCATTGACAGATGAATGGATAAAGAAGATGTGGCACATATATACCATGGAATATTACTCAGCCATAAAAAGAAATGAAACTGAGTTATTTGTAGTGAGGTGGATGGAACTAAGTCTGTCATACAGAGTGAAGTAAGTCAGAAAGAGAAAAACAAATACCATATGCTAACACACATAAATGGAATCTGAAAAAAAAAAAAAAATTCTGAAGAGCCTAGGGGCAGGACCGGAATAAAGATGCAGATGTAGAGAATGGACTTGAGGATACGGAGAGGGGGAAGGGTAAGCTGGGATGAAGTGAGAGAGTGGCATGGACGTATATATACACTACCAAATGTAAAATAGATAGCTAGTGGGAAGCAGCCGCATAGCACAGGGAGATCAGCTCTGTGCTTTGTGACCACCTAGAGGGGTGGGATAGGGAGGGTGGGAGGGAGATGCAAGAGAGGCGATATATGGGGATGTATGTATATGTATAGCTGATTCACTTTGTTATAAAGCAGAAACTAACACACCATTGTAAAGCAATTATACTCCAATAAAGATGTTAAAAAAAAAAGTATTAGCATCTTTCATGATAATTATTCACTTAATTCTCCCAGCAGCCCCTCTCCTTCCAGGCTGTAAAATTTGTTAAAGGGAGAGAGGGAGTCCCATTGTTTCTTCCTCTTCTAGCTCCCTACAGTGCCCAAAGCACCCAGCACAGGCAGGCATCTTATTGGCAGTTTTAGAAGAAGCTATGAATGCCCTCTTCCTCCTTATTTTCTCTTCAGATCTGCCTACCTGCAGAGACGAGAGACTTTTAGGGATCAGCTGTGTCCTTGCAAAAACAGGCCTGTCACAGACAGTAACTGGGTGAGTAAATCTGCCCAATTCCAGAAGTCAGTAGAGGAAGTTCACTGTTGCAAAAAATCTAAACTATATCCTCCAACTAGGCCTTTCTCACTGTATTTTGGTTTTCCCTGGGTCCTATGGCTAGCTCCCAGTTGCTTTACAACTTTGTCAAAGAGACAGTTCACTATTGACTTCTTCAACTCTGAAGTGCCAACTAGGAGCCCATCATAGTACTAATTACATACATTCACTCATTTAGTGCTTGTAAAAATTCTGGGGGTTACAAATGGGGAGAGGATGCTTCAAGGAATTAAGAGAAAAAAACCTTGCTAGAGTTAAATAGCTAATTAGTGGCCAAGCTGAGAGTTAAATTCAGGGCTGCTTGACTCCAAATTTCCTGATATTTGTACCACCATCCAGGACCTTTGTAATCATTGCTCTTGTCGCACTTCCATCTCTTCACATGTGTTTCTTGGTGGACCTAGACACCTACCCCAGGTGTGATAGAAGAAAGTCTCCTTTGCGGTTCAATTCTAGATACTGCCTCTTGACAGTGTTCTTTCCACTGCACCACTGGGCAGGGTCTGCAAAGGAGCAACAGGTCTCCAAGTTCTCCTGCAGCTTGTTCATTCTGTGAGTCATCTAAGATCACCTTTTTACTTCTCTTCACGACCAAGGACCTGTTTACACCACAGTGTTTCTTTCTCCTGTGAGAAGCAGATTCTGACAACAAAGAAACCCTTGCCAGGAGTGGAGTGATCTCTTGTAGTCCATTGCTATGACCAAGGTTGTGTGTTTCCATCCATTCGTTTACTTATTCACTCCTTTTTAAAAGACACATTGAGCCTATTTAATAGAAAACGTTCTAGAGATGCAAACTTAAAATAATAACACGTTATGGACTAAATGTTTGTGCCCCCCAACCCCTATGAATTTGTATGTTGAAATCCTAACCCCTTATCAGGAGTTGGGGCCTTGGGGAGGTAATTAAGTCATAAGGGTGGGGCCCTTATGAATGAGGTAAGTGCTCTTATAAGAGGAACCCCAGAAAGCTCTTTTGCCCTTTTCCTGCCACATGAGGACACAAGGAGAAATTGGATGTGTACAGCCAGGAAGAGAGCGCTTCTCACCAGAACGCATCTCTGCTGGCACCCTGATCTCGAACTTCCAGCCTCCAGAACTGTAAGAAATAAATGAATGTTGTTCATAAGCCACCCAGTCGATGGCACTTTGTTACAGCAGCCAGAACTAAGACATAAGAGCAAACAACTTCCACAATTGTTTCTATTCATTTTCTTTAAATTAAAGTAGAATCTGAGCATAATTTCCAGATCGCCTGAGAAAACCGACCTGCCAAGGACAGATAAGATTCTTGGTAACTTTTTCAGGAAAATGGTTAGGAGGCAGAATTAGGGTTCAGGGTCGCTGTCCCTCTCTTGGTTAGCAAGGCAAGTCATTGCGTTTGGTTGGAGTGATACTGTGCTCCCTCCCTGTGATGGACGATACCCTCCAGAGCTGATTACACTCTATAATAGCAAAAACAATCTGCGGATTATAAGAATCTAGAGCAGGAGGAATCATCCTGATCTCTGCCTGATGAGACGTTCACCAGCCATGTGGAACCACTTTTGGTTGCTCAATCACTGTAGCTCTGAAATACTTTAAAATTCTGAGCCATGTGTTGCCACATACTAAACACAGATTCAGCAAACCATCCGCTGTGGCATTCTCGTGGAATCACAGTTGAAGGGTTGTCAGAGGTTCTGAATTTGCAAACCAGAAAGAGCAACACTTCATCAGGGCTTTGAGAAGGTCCCCGGGGAAGCGGAGGCATTCCTGCTTTTCTTCCTTCCCTTCTATGTAAGTCCCCAAACACTTATTTCAGGCACCTGGATAATGGGTTATGATAGGTGAGTTTCTTCCACATTGCATTTAATGAGTATCACATTAAATTCTCTTGTTGGAAGAGCTTGAGAAGAGGGAGAGAACCAAAGCGGATCAGAACTATGGGGGCAGACAGTCCGTGGGGATGGTCCCCATTCAGACTGAGAATGATCATTGCCTTTTGGCGCAAGGAAGCAGTCACACGTGCTAACATGCTAAAGAGTGTTTCCTTATGCTGCTGTGTTTATTTAAGGCTGTGCCAGTCCCAACATAGATGCTTTTAAAAAATATATCCTTTTCCACCAGCAGTCCCACTCCTAAAATAATGTTCCCACCTATATTTGCTCAGCTAATTTCTTCTCATCCTTGATATTCGGCTCAAATATCACCTCAGGGAACTTCATCCATTCCACATGACATGTCCCTCCCTTGTGTATACCTTATGTATACCTTATGTACACACCATATGTATACTGCTCTCAGATGGAACTGTAACTGCCCTACCAGATACCAGCTCCTTGAGGGAATGGCCCTGACTAATTGATTTCTGTGACCCCAGGAGCCAGCATGGCATCTGGAAAAGAGTATTCACCCAGAAAGTATTAATTGAATAAATTAGTGGATGAATAAATGATCACAATTGAAAAGTTATTAGTTATGTACATATTTCTGGTGAATGGTATGAATCCATAATAGTTTTGTCCAACTTATTCAAATTTTCCAGAATCACAATGTCTAGGGTTTTCCAAATCCTCATGAAATGAAGGGTCAGGAGCATGAACTGCATTTGAAATAGTGGATCGAATCATCTCATCCTCACCTGCCTAATAGAATTAAGATGTGAATAAGTTTCTTCTCAGTTTTGATACTATGTACCTGGGATTTTAAAATTATTTTGAAATATAATATATATAAAAGAATATACATAATGTTTATGTACAATTTAAGGGATAATATTTGTATAAAAGAATAATAATAAAAAACCTCATGAACCTCCTACCTCGCTTAAGAAATAATGGACTATGGTCTTTGCCAACCTGGAAATGAAATGTGAACATATGACTATGTCTTAATTATAAGCACAATTTGTGAAATCTTTATACTGCGTTTAGTAAACATGATTAACATTAGCAAAGCATATATTCATTTACGATTAAGACCTAAAGAGCCAATTTAATGCTCTTGTAATCTCTGTGATACCTATTGTATTTCATGTTGTATCTCCTTGCTTTCCTGGGGTTGGATTACTCTCAGTTTTGTGTGTGTGTTTGTGTGTACATATGCATGTTTTAATCACCAGTCCAGCATTTTCCCTGAACTGTATACTGCATATATCTAATTATCTGATAGACATTTTTATCTGTATGTGCAACAGGTCCTCAAACTCAACATTACTAAAACTACATTGCTTAAATTCTCTCAGTACCTCCCATGACCTAATCCTTCTCTCTTTCTTAAGTCTGGTCATTAACTCTCCCACACTATACATCTGGTGTTATCGTGAATTTTTTCTTCTCTTTTAAAAACTGCACTGTGTCATGAAACCCACATAAACCGCTTTTCTATTCATGGCTTCTTTCATTCTAAGATATCTTGCACAAAATTTCCGGATTTTTTTTTAAAACAAATCTCTCGTCAATCACTCCTCTGTTTAAACAATAAACAGACAAATACTGTGATGCATCTCTGTGGCCTGTGATCTGGAGAGACCAAGGTTCTATGGTGTTAACTCAGGAGCCATCAGAAGGAAAACCCAGTGAGCAAAGGTGTGGTTTCCTAATCTCAGACTCCAGGGTCGCCTGAGATCCATAGAATGTTTACTTGAGTCCAGCTACCACAGAAAGCAGAGGCAGAGATACTCTTCTGCATGGGAAGGAGGGGCAATGGCTGATGAGAACCTTGGACTCGAGAAGAATAGATCACTGGGCTACCCTCGCCACATTCCAATGGGGCACACACTTGCCAATATATTGCTCCTCTTTATTCTAGAAAATCTAGTCTCAGTCTTATACAAAACGTCCAGAACCTTCTCCTCTCTCAAATTTAGCACAGGCCTATTCACTTTGCATGCTTGATGCAATTTAAAGGTACTGAAGAGACTCTGCAAATAAGTCAAAGTATTTCCCTTGAGGGGCTTTGGGTAAATGAATTTTTTATTTATAATTAAATGATTGAACTGTGACTGTCCCGATCGATGTGACTGTTCCCCAATTACAGATTAAAATACCTGTAATGGTCCCTTGGACTTCTAGAAGGTTCTACAGGTTACTAGGAAGTTTCACGTGCACCAGCTATATATATGCCTCTAAGGAAAGAAGGACTCAGATGATTATTTCTGTTTAGTAAAGTATCCAAAAGAAAATGGAGGCTTCCATCAGGTAAAGTTTTTGGCCAGTGCTGCTTTGCTAGCATGCAAGACAGACCAGTTGAGAAGCCGGGTATCTTGAAGTTCTGAGGCTCTTGATTGGATCTACTCTTTGCCACCTGGTATTCACACACTGATTTTTGTTTCTTTTTGCTAACACAGTGGATCCTGTTGTTCAGGCTTGCATTTTATTCAAGACAGAATTGTTTATTAGGAAGTGTGAGGGTTGGTAAAAACCTGGGTTAAAGTCACACTCTTGTTAACATATTTGCTGTGTGACATTTGATGATTTATTTAATATCGCTGAACTTCAATGTTCTCATATGTAAAAGAGAGATGTTACGGTCTGCATCCCGGGGCTGTGTTGAACGTCACACAGGACTCTATGATAACAGGTGGAAACACCATGTGTATTATACATGCCAGCTGCTGTCCCTGTGAGGGCCACTCCCCAACGACGGACCCATAAGTGGTCATCACTCAGCTTGTCCCTGACTTCCAGGCTCCTGCTTTCCATCTGGGTCACATCCAGTGGAAGTCAGTGCCTTGAAAGGGGATTCCATGTGATAGCACCTCTGGGTCTGCCATATTTAGATGGTACACAATTAAACTTAAGCCTTATTGAGGGACTATTTTGCTTAGTAGATGTAAATAGAAGCCAACTCTGAATAGTGTTATAATTATAAATACAACTTAGTTTTATTCAACAAATATTCACTGAACACCAGATTTTATGTATATAAAGATTTAATAAGGGCAAAATTTCTGTAGTCAGGAAGATAAGCATGTAAATAATATCTTAGTGTGATAAATAAGAAATGTACATACAAAGGGCTATGAGGGCACAGAGGAGAACAGTATAAGCAGCTCTGCTTCATCAGTGGATGGGTTTAGGGAAGTCACATGGAAGAGACAGCATCGGACTAAGACCCTGGAAGAAGAGACCATGTTGCCCTGGTAGAAAAGTGGGAAAAAACAAAACAAAACAAAACAAAACATTATGGGCAAAGAGAACAACACCTAAAATATCAACCAAGGTGTTTTGACTGGTTCCGGTTGTCACTCCTTACTACCCATTTCACCTTGGGTAAATTACTAGACCTATCCTTCAGTTTCCTTATTTGGAAACCGATTCTAATAATATCTACCGAAAAGGTCTTGATACAGATGAAATGATATCGTGGAATTTCACTAACAGAATGCTAGGTATACAGAAGATATTCCGCAAGTTTCAGGCTTATTCATGGAACACAAAGAACTTGATGAGGGCAGCATAGTTGGGCATCTTAATGAAGGTCCCGGAGGTTAACATCCCTGGGAAACCAACAGTGTGGGTGCTTGGCTAAATGTGGAGGCCTGTGAGAGCGCAGCTGTAGCCAGGTTTTGCAGTTGTGTGTTTGCTTCTCATTAAGGCCATCAAACTGAATTATTGGGGTACACATCTCCCCTCTCCCCCAGAGGACTATTCCCTGTGCCTGTCACAGGATTGTCGGGTTTCTCAGAGCTGAATCCTGGATTCAACTGGTGGGACCGTCATAACTTTCTCAGCAAACACATCGGCTGTGACAGTATTGGTGTCGCCGGCCCTACAAGCGCACAGTTGGGAAAGCTCTCCAGCGAATGACCATCTACCTGGGTTAGCGTTTCACGTGACTGAGGTTATATCAGTGAAGCCAAAGTCCCAGATGAATGGATTATGCACAACTGTTTCCAAATACACTTTGTCCAAACGTCCATCCTGGGCTCACCCCTCCGCCAACCGACCTCCATCCTCTGTACCCAGCACACGACTGTACCCGACCTCCACAAATAATCATTCAGGAGACAACAGGTGAAAAAAACACCTCCCACCAGGTACCTGATGGAAAACCAGGGAACCGCTCGTGTTCCCTGTGCAGTTAGCTTTAAGTTCTCCTGGGCAGTAAGAGGACCACAGCACAAACTTCCCAAATTCATGGTATTAAGTTACCGTTAATAGTGCTGCCTTCAGACGACTGCGCTGTGGACTGACTCTCGGGCTTGTGGTTTTATTTTTTAACTCCAAGTTCAGGAGGTTGGGAGCAATAAGGTTAGCCACCTGAAACAACAACATTCGCCTAATCTAGAATGACCTATTTCCCCAGCGAAGATTGCTTTCTGTGGTATTTTTATTTTTCAAGGGAGTTAACATTTAACGGGCACATTAGCCCGGGTTCTTCTCCCTGAATAGGTCTGTCTGTTTCAGTGTGTCCCTCCACCCGGCCGCTGAGCCCCGCATTCCTCGGGATTCAGGAAGCTCTAAATATTAATGAGGGCCAAAGATCCAAGCTCTCGGCGACTCCTTCTCCACCACGCACTCCATTAAACACAATTTCCGAAGGCATTTTACAACTTAGAAAAGCTTATCGGGAAAATTGTAGCACCATTAACAATTGTGCAGGATGATATTTTTGAAAATGTCATTTACGCAGAAGGAATTGGTGGCCTGATGGGTGTCAAGCCGGTGGCTAATACAAAGAAGCTCAGAAGATTTGTAGAGTTGAGTGGTGCTTTAAGTGTGGTCTCCTTGTCAGCAGCGTCTGCATTGCCTGGGAAGTGTGTTAGAAATGCAAGTTGCTGGGCCCTGCCCCAAATCTGCTGAGTCAGAAACTCATCAGAAACTCATCAGATGGGCTGGAGCCCTGCCATCTGGTGACCTGACAACCACTGGGGTGGACCTTATCTTCCTACCTTGTGGAACCATCATAATCAGTGTTAGACAGACGCAAGTGTCCTACAGGGAGTTTAGGACTGGGGCTCAGACAGTCCTGGAGTCTATGCCCAGTTCCGCCATTGGTTAGATATTTATCTTAGGCATCTTTTGTGGCATATCTCGGCCTCACTTTCCTCATTTGTAAAAAGGTAATAGTAATATAATTTGCTCTGTTTAACTCCTTGAGTTCATTATTATGGTGTTAGTAACAAATAATACATTTAAAATAAAAGAATTTTTTGAAGTATAGTTGATTTACAATGTTGCGTTAGTTTCTGGTGTACAGCAAAGTGATTCAGTTTTATATATATATTCGTTTCCATATTCTTTGCCATTATGGTTTATTACAGGATGTTGAACATAGTTTCCTGTGCTATACAGTAGGACCTTGTTGTTTATCTATAAATTTTATTTTAAGTAATAGAATAAATATTGGTAAAGGGTTTTGCAACTTTGAGAGCGCCTCACATAGCGTTAATACCTTAATGCAAAGATTTCCTAGTTACGGGTCTCACAGGCTATGTGGGGATATCTGAAATCCAGGGCAGCTTAAGCACAGTGCAATATTCTTATGTCTTATGAATGGCACAACAAAAAGTATTCATTTCAAGTGCTTATTAGATGGACACAAGAAGGGGGTGTTTCGGTGGACCCTGAGGAGACTTGAAAGATGAAATAAGCACGTGCTTCCTAGAGGCAAGAGAGAGCAAGGCGTGCTCACTAACGGCAGAGCTGAAGGCGCCTAGAGCAGAGAGCGTGCATGCGTGTGTATAAATGCCCGTGTGTGCGCGTGTGAGAGAGAGAGAACAGGAGACAGAGAGGGGGTGGGGGAGGAGGGAGGGAGAAAGAGACACAGAGAGAGACAAAGACACAGACAGAAAAGACTTAGAGAAACAGAGAGAGACAAGAGAGATTGACCGAGAGGGAAAGCGGTCAGAAGGAGGAGGGGGAGGATAAAGTAAGAAGGCAGAAACATTTTTATGGCGTCTTACAGGTTCCGTGCCACTCTCAGCAGTGGTCCCTCTTTGTACCTACCGGTAGGATACTTACGTGTTTACAAAATGCCGCACTCCCCAGGAGGAAACTGAGGCCCAGAGGACGGAGTTACCTCTATCATGGGTTCTGGCATGAGAAGAAGCTAAAGCAGAAGCCCAAGCGATGGCCACGGGACTCAGGACCAGCACGGGGCACTTAATGCCCTAGCCGTGTCGTGAGCACTGCCCATCAACATCTGTGCCACCTGAGCCAGGGATGGGTCAGGGCACCGGCGGTGGCAGCAGGACCGGCCCAGGCCAGCTCTGCGCGCACGCGCGCATTCGCGCCAGTCCGGGGGCTTGCAATTCTCGTTCACGCGAGAAGTCGGGGAGAATTTTAATTTTTGCCCCCGGCCCGCCCATCTCCGTGGGTTTTTATTGCAACAGTAATGTAACAGTGAAACTACTTAAATAAAAAATCCTCTGTATTCCCATCACCTTCAATAGATACTATTTTTGCACAATTTCCTTTTATCTCTTTCCCACAACTGTTTTTCACGCAGCGGTGATCATAGCACATACGTCATTTTTCCCCTTGCTTTTTCCTGTATTACTGCATGCTAAACAAAGTTACTTGTTGCTATGGTGTTTCCACAGTGTTCATTTTAATAGCTACATAATATTTTATTCAGGGAACACACCATAAATTATTGAACCGTTGCTCTGTTGTTTTCTTAGTTAAGTTCCCATTTTGTGATAAAATATTCATGTAAATATATATAATAATTCATTCCATTTTTACTATGCCTTTTGGCACTTGGCTCATATTTATTTCCTCTTACAGTTTGATAGATTTTGGAAGGTAAGTCCACCATTTTCAACAGGGTCCTCATGGTTATCTTAAGACATTCCTCAAACATTCCGAATACTGTGATCTTCTATTTATATCCATCTAGTCAAACACACCAACACTGGGCTCCCTTTTATGGATTTTTGTGCACTTTGGCTCTTCTCCTGCTCCTTCTCTGTTCCCATTCTTCACTAGTTTAGTCTTGGGGGGCAGCACAGGGTCTGACATCCCTCCTTAAAAAAAAGAAAAGAAACTTGCTTCTTGTGATTTGTTTCTAATCCAACCATGAAATGAGTTAGATTGCCAGAGCTTTCTTTCTCTTCCTCACTAAGCTTTTTTCCCTTCTTGCTGAAGTAATTGTCCAGATTATCCCTTTCTCCATAGTACTTGATTTCATCCATCATATAAGTATGCGCCCCAGCAATGTTCTCTTCTGTTCTCATTATTAATGGGTTTGAGGACACTAGGGAGCTTCTGGCAGGAAAGAGCACAGCAGACCAGTGCGGATGGAAGGTAATTATGTGCCCTACATTGGAGGCTGCCTGCCTTATTTTGGCCGCTATTAAACGAGCTTATTGACAACACTCAGTTTAACCCTCTTTTAAAGACACACATGCATACATTAAGGGCAATACCCTCACCTCTAGCTTCATCTAATTTTACTGTCAATATTACCTTTTCAAGGTCTGGATTTAACATCTTCTTTTTGGATATTTTATAGGCTTCCGTAACTTGTTTTTTGAAAGAAATGGAAAGATATATGAATGAATTTCCACACGATTGAATACACATGGATTTGAAAGTAAAAAAAAAAAAAAAAAATCATGGAAAGACATTCTCTGAGGTAACACATCACTTCTAAAGCCATTTGAGTCATAGTAACTATTACCTATGGTACCCAAACCCTAGTCCATAGTAGACTGGTTGGAAGTCCCATTTTTGTTACTCCCTGGAAAAGGGATTACCTAGGGAGGAACTGAGAGCCCAGTCTCTGGAATCACTACCGAAAATCTACCTTAAATGCCAACTGCATGCTGAATGCAAAGGAACTGTGATACTTATCATGCCTCCTAACTAGAGGAGGGATGGCAGAAGTGAGGATTTCTTCTAATTTGGGCAGCAGAGACTGACTAGCTATTTACTAAACCCACTTCCTTTTTCTCCCGAGCACACAGCAAGGAGACATTTCTAACTGAGCTCTGACCAGTGCTATGTGTGCAGAAATGGTGCCACATCCGTCCTGCTCAATTCTGGTGCCCAGAACTCTACTACATATCATTCTTATGCTCTTCCCGTCTTTTCCAGCTTCATACGGATGGCTCTTGTAATTGCTTTGGAAAACATGTATTGAAGATAGCAGACCAGGTTTCAGAAAGTCTTCCCTACCAATGAGGAACATGAATTTGGGGATTTATGTGAACAAAAAATAAATTTCTATCATGTTTCTCCCTTTGTACTTTTTTTTTCATTTGTCTGTTACAAGTACTGCTACTGTAATAAAATACACTATTAACACAATAGCTTAAGTGGGTCTCTTCATGAATCCTCGATCACTTATTATCATTGTTGCTCAAATCCAGCCCATCCGTTGACGTGAGAAGCTGCGTAAATGCTTTTTAGAACCTCAAGTGCAGAATTTGGGTCACTTATTTCAGGTTCTGCTACTAGTTACACACCCTTTTTTTCTTTTGAATGATTTTATATGCACTATTATATAAAGTAAAGGGAAGAGGTCTGTAAGGTTTTCAATGTCTCTCCATCTTCCCAGGAGCCCTTTAACGTAATCATCTAAAGTACAAGACAATCCAATGAAATGACGTGATGCTTTCCATGAACTCAGAGAACCAATGAGAACAGAGTTTTATATGATATTTGCAAGCAAATGAATGGTTGCCAGAGTCAGAACAATGCATTTTAATTGAATTATTGCATTGACCAGGCATCCTATTTTCTTTCAGTTTTTCAGTGTGTCTCCCTGGCAAGTTCAGCCAAAGCATTCTCCTTTTTTTTAAGTAACAAGTCTGGCTTTTAAAAATGTGTATTTCTAGCTTGACATAGCATGACTTTTTCTTTTCTTTGTCATGTATAAATGTAGCATTTTATTTTCTTTGGAATCACTGTATAAATCCTCGTGTTTTATGCTTGTGCTGGTGGTGTGCATGCACACGCATGCTCACACGTGTATCTGTGGTGAGGAATTCTGCGAGCGTGATGCTTCCCCCCTTAGTGCAGAGAGTGGTCGATGGGAGTTGATGAGGTGTATATTTTCCCAGGGTTACCGACCACCAAAAGAAGCTGGGAGAAGAGAGCCAGTGAATTTGTGCGTGTTGAGTTGTTGGATATTCTGGATGCAGGTTTTTTTTTTTTTTAATTTACAGTTTAATAAAACCCAGCTGACACCAAGTCTTTTTTGTAAATCATGTTTATGAGATATGAGTCAGTGATGACATATCCTTAAGCTATTCCAGTGAAAGGAAAGCCTCTCAGGCACGCGGCCGTTGGTTTTGTGGGAAGCTTGGCCAACCATGTTGCTCTAGCGTGTGGGGTGGCTTCTTTCTTCATTTCAGTGAGACCAGGACATCTTCAGAGTAAGTTCCAAGGGGGATTTTTTTTTTCTGTTAGAGGGTGAAGATAGAGACCAATTTTGTTTGTCCATCATCAGTCTGACCCTCCAAACTGTCAGAGCAAGGACTTGGCTGTGAACCATCATCTTAAGGAGGAAACAAGCTCAGTAGTCAGTAGGTCTTTGTGTAGGTGTTGTAGTTTTTTATTTGGAGCATTTGAAAATCTTTCCTGAAAGTTGTTCTGTGTCATGAAGGAAGGTGCCTTTGCAAAAAAGCAAAGACACTTTTCTTGTACCGCCATCTAATTCCTGCCATGGGTATTTGCATTCATCAGACCTCTCTCCTTACTATGCCATCAAAGTTGATGCCGTGGTCCTTTAACAGCTTTATTACATATTGTGTTGGAAATATCTATGCAGTTATGAGGCAAAGGAAATGGTAAACTATCCTCATATTCTTCAAAGAGGTTGAACATTTCGCCAGAGGGAAAGTACTGTAGGTATTTCACCTTGAGGAAGAGAATACACCCTCTATACATTGAAACCCTTCATTTTAATTTTTTAAAATCTCTTAATTTCCTAAAGAACTGGAAACTAAGTCAGTTTTCTCTTTGGACCTGAAAAAATAGAGTGGCAAACACAACCCAGGCATCCAACAATTGATGATGTTCAAGTAGGGTTTCTTTATAAAAATTTACCTGTGTGCTGTAGGGTTAAGCTTGACTCAGTTGAAAACTAATTTTTGTCATGATTAGATCCCATATGGCATCACACAGACAGTCTAACCTACACGAGAACAGTACGATTCAAAGTCTCAAACATATCATCAATAATCATGGCTATATCATCAATAAATAGGGAAAGCTACTTTCAGGAAAGCTCTTTCCAAGTATAATAAATACTGCTTTACAAATAAGTAGTGCTTGGAATTCATATTTAGTGAATTCTATTATTCAGAAGGCTGGCTTTCTCCAAACTCAGAAATAACAACTTAAAACAAAATACAAACACAACAAAATACAACTTAAAACAGAGAGGTTTAAGAAAGAAAGAGGTAGGAAAATATAAGATGAAAATGGAGGAGAAGAAAAGGAAGAAGAGGAGGAAAGGGAGGGAGGGAGAATGGGGGAGAGGGAGAAGAAGGACGAGGAGGGAGAGGGGGAGGAGACAGAGAGAAGGAGGGTGAGATATCTGCTTCTGACAGGGGTAGCAGGTGTAATAACACCTTTGCATTTTATACCACAGGAAAACCCAGGAGCTGACCTTGACCTGATGCCATGTTGCCCTGCTCCCAGGCATCACTTCAGCCTATTCAGACAGTGCGACACAATCCCTGGAGATGAACTCTGTTGTTTTCTGCGTAAGTTTCCTCCATCACGTACACCAACTGCATCCTACTCAGTTCTGAGCATAAAATGCAAAAGTAAGATCGACAAATAGGAGTTTATCCAGTGGAGAGCAACTAGTCCCTATACTGAGCCTCATAAGGCCAAAAAACCACTTCAAAGGAGTTAACAATATTGAAAGAAAATTTATTTAGCTGAAGAAAGAAAACTCCGTGGGGACCCTAATTCCGTTTTCTCTGAAGCCCCAAGAGAAAGAAAATTTTGACTCACTCTGGGTAGCTTCATTAGGCAGACAATTCAGAGAGGGAGATTTCAGCCAAACAGGATTATTTAATCAATAATCAAAGAGGAAATGATTTGTCTTATAAGTTCCTTATCGCTGGAAGTGATCATAATCACTTGATAATCTCGACAAGGTAACTTTAGGTGAAATTTGCAATGGATGGGTGTGATCAGATGTGTACATTCCTGTTCTGCTCTAACCTTCTATGGTTTGATGAACAATCTTTTTTTTTTTTAAACAACTTTATTAAATTGATGGAAAAAATTTCAAGGTCTACACTTTATGCCAAGAAAAGCCCATCAGTAGATTTGCTGACATGTAGTCTTTCCATTATAGAAGCAAAGTAAGAATTCTCTATTCTCTTTAGTTTCTGATACTGATTGTGCCCAAATTTCTTTGTGTAAACAGCTAAACTATCCCGGGCATTGGAGGTTTGCTCCTCCACAGAGATATCTTATTAAAAGAAGATTGACTATCATCTAAGCAGAAAAAATATTATTCTCTATATCTTGATTAAAAGTTGTAGAATTGATGTAATTGAAGTGGTTACAAATCTTGAAACAATAGTAGAAAATTCTTGATGGCACAGAGGATGATATTGTATGAGAAAAAAATGGACATCAATAACTGAGTTGAAAATTATTTCAGACAAGTCATTCTGAGTAGGAAGTAGATTGAGGGTCCTTTAACAAATTAACCTGACATATTTTCTTTTTCATGATTGCATAAGTGGTATAAGATTAAAAACAGTGTCTCACATGTCTAAAAGAACCCTTGTGATAAATATAAAATACAAATTCTCTGTGATAAAAAGCATTGTGCCACAGTTAAATCACCAGAAATTAAGTAAATGCATTTCCTTTTTTAGGTATACATGAAACGGGAACATTGGATTATTCAAAATGTGGTGTTAAGCTAAGAGCAGGGCATGTAATCATTTGAAAAGTGGGAAAAGTATTTTTAAGCAAAGTTTACATAGCTCCTACCATGTGTAAGTCACAGTGTCCTGAAGAAAGTACAGAGAAGTTGTGTAAAATAAATAAAAGGAACTTTACAAAGAAGTGAGACTATAGATGAATAGTTTTAATAGCATGACAACCATCAGTACTTTGTTTTTTTTATTGAATTATAGTTGATTTACAATACTGTGTTAGTTTCAGGTGCATAGCAAAGTGATTCAGATATATGTGTGTGTGTGTGTGTGTGTATATACATACATATATATATATATGTATATATATATATATATATATATATATTCTGCAAAGGGCCTCCTAACTATGCACTATGAAGAATCCAAAGATAGGAAAGATGATTTCCAGCCTGACTTGAGGAAAAGCCTTAATGATTGTCATTTGAGCTCAGTACAGCCTATAAGTAGGATTTTGACAGACACAGATGGTGGAAGAGGTGTCAGAGGGAGGAGGGATTATCTTTACAGGTGTGTTCAGTAAACAGTGACTAGTCCAGGCTAAAACTTATGGTCTGTAGGAACAAGTAGTGGGGCATGAGGCAGGCACAGAGCAAGGTGCCAGCTCATAAAGGGTCTCAAATGCCAAGTTACCAGGCCATGGCACTTGTACTTCATTGTCTAAGCAATGAGAAACTATCAAACATATGTGACATAGTAAGTAAATCTGACCATGATTTGATTGTGTTCAAGGAAGCAAATTCTGGTATCTTGTGTAGGGTCGATTTGCTTTGGGGCTGTGGAGAGGGAAGGAGCAGTAAGTAACATCACGGAAGGAATGAGGAGATGGGGGAGTCAAGTTATAACCTTCTCTGGGAGATTTTTGTCTGCTTTGAAATGATTTGCAGACAGTCCTGCAACAATACCTACAAATACTAATCAGTGGTAGAATCATATCCTATGTGATTGGAGTAAACATCATTACAACAAGTACCATTCTCTTTGTTGTAATTTACATTTTTTATTCAAAGGAGTTATCTCCTTTGAGATTTGAACTAATTTCTCTAATTATGTTATGGGCTCAGACCATCACAATGATGGGTGAAACCAGGGAACGTCAAGCGTTTGAGCAGTGAGGGGCTCACTAACAGCTTCTTGGACTTGGAGGCCATCAGTTGGGAGAAGAAACTGTATATCTAGTCCCCATGATGCTAGAGCTCTGAGTTCCAAGCCTTTAATTTAAGAGAGAAAAGCAACAATATGGAAACGACACACACGGATGCATGCACACACACACACGTATAGAGACTTACGGATGGAAAATACTATGAAAATTCAGAAGAACCTTTCCTATGTCTTCTAAAAGCAGTGAAGAATGGTGGAAAGAGCACAGAATTGTTTCTCAGCTACAGTTGAGTTCAATCCTGATTGTGTGACACTAGGCAAGTGATTTAATGAGTGTCTCTGAGCCTTAGCTGGTTTATCACTATATTACATCTGTTGTATTATTTTTTGGAAAGAAAAGTGCCTCACAGCAAAGACTTGGGGTTTCTCCAGGTGCCCTGTGATGTGCAAGGCATTCTGTTCATCAGAGACTTTCCAGCAAACACCTTGAAGCCAACACATCACAGGAGAGTGGGGTCAGCCAGGGGTCAGTGAGCACTTAGTGTTTTGGCAAAGTGAAAAGGAGAGGCTCCTTGGATGGATAAACTTGACCTCAACTTGAGTAGTGTATGTTTGACCTGAGGCCAGTCACTTACTTTCTCTGATCCTCAGATCTTTCATCTGTAAAAGAATGATACTAGGATGGTTATCCAGATTAAATCAATGTATGATGTCTGCATATAGCAGGTCCTCAACTCTAGTCTTTCTTTGGCCAGATATCCCTGAAGCTGCTGGGAGGTTTCTCTGCCGGCCTCCGTCATAAGCTGGTTCTCACCCTTGCCTGTAGCACTTCAAGTGTGTTCTGATGTTATCTCATTCAGCAGAGATAGATGCTGGGAGCTGACCTTCATCTTTAACTGTCAGTTTCCTCTGAGCAGTTATCCCTCAGAACATCGCAGTTCATTTAAGCCAAGGCCAAACACGAGAGACACCGCCCACCCAGCCCCACGGGGTGTGACATTTGATTGTATCTCTCGATTTGGAAGTTCTTTGCCGGCAGTTTGTGGAATTTAACTGGTAGGAGTGTGAAGAAGGAAGGAAAAGAAACACACACACACACACACACACACACACACACACACACACACACTGCATTCCTCATCTGCTCCAAGGCTACATCTTCCAGAGAACGAACTGAATGTTCTGTCTCAGCATCAATTAAAGCCATTCAGGCACTGCTGAAGGATATTCTATGCTGTGTTGCTTGAACACCTTCTAGTAAAAGTGATGGATTCCATTAAACTTCAAGCCAGACTTTGGTACCATGTCCTCATGCTGAGCGGCCCTGGAGAGCTCAGCTCTGGTGACGAGGCCCTTCCATCATACAGCCCTTGAGAAGAACCAGCATTTCGAGCCTGTCTACCTGCACAAATCTGATTGAGGTCGGATTTCAAGTCTTATTTCTGGTTTTCTTCTTTTAAGAAGCTAAGCTGTCCCAGACCTCCCTTCTCTCCCCAGTGATTCCTTTCAGCATCCCCAGCTAACTCTGAGGATTAGTGGTTCACACTGCATTTGAATCAAGGCTCTTTGAGTTGAAAATTGTGCCAGATGCAGATGCTTTGGACAGAGGTTTGTTTTTTTGTGGATCGGGACCACACACACGTTCTCTGGCATTTGTTAATGTGATGCCATATTTCGGTGGTTCAAACAACAACAACTAATGTTTCCATTTACTTTACTCAGCAAACTGTGATGAGGGTTTACTGGGTATCAGACTCTGCTCTAGGCTCTGTGGTAGGGTGAGTACAACAGGTACAGTGGTAACTATATATATTCCTTGGCCTGGAAGAGATCATGTTTTAAGCCCTGTGACTTGTGCTGGAGATCCAGTAGAGTCCCTACCTACCTCTGAGTTTACAGCATAATTAGGACATAATGAGAGGCAACTAAATAAGCAAATGTGATGAGTGCTACAGTAGAGGATGTGTTCTAAGACTATATAGCTAGTTGTGGATATAATCTAAAGAGTCCACAGAATGAAAACTGGGAGGGCTGACATTTAAGCTAAGACTTCAAATGATAAGTCAGCATGAAACACGGCAAAGGAGGTGGTCAAACATATTCCAAGAACAGGAAACAGTGTGTGAAGGACAGAGGGTAAGACAGAGCTTGAGATGATTACAAAGGTGATATGGATAAGCTGGGTTGTAGGGAGGGAGGAAATAATGCTAACATCTGAGGCTTAGAGGAATTACCAGAGGCCAGATCATGCAGATCCTTACAAACAGTGAAGATCCTTTGAAAGGCTTTAATCAAGACATCATTGCTATTATGTTTTAGAAAGATTTATCTGGTTACTATGAGGAGAATGGATTGGAGGGAGGGAAAAGAGTGGTATGTGTATGTGGTAGCCCGGACAAGAGACAAAAGTGGCCAAACAGGTTGTTGGTTTGCAAGGACACAAGAAAGAAAGGAGAGATGAGGAATAGTTAGGAGGTAGAGACAGTAAGATTTTGTGATTCACTATATGTAGGGGCTGAGGTCAAAGTAAAATGCAAGTAGATGCAAGTAGATGTCACCATGAATTAAATGGAATGGAAACCAAGTCTTCTGGCGTCACTATGTGGTTTGGGGACAGCCTCAAGCCAAGCTGTCTAGTGCAAGAATACCAGGTTGTCTTGGAACACATGGCATTTCTCTTAGTTGCACCAGGGAAAGTTCCAGTTGTTAGACAGAGCTAGTGACAGGAGTCCGTGGAGCATGGCATCTCTGTAGGAGTTTGCTGTCTTCAGGAGACCATCTGTGTAGACATAACTGTCCCTGGGATTTGGTACAGGGACACTGAAGCAAACTTTCGAGTTTGTCCTCAGAGCTATGGATCCAGGATGATTATAGTCCTAGTAGAAATACCCTTATCAGAGCTGAACATAGGCGTAGCTCAGAAGATGTGCAGAACTTGAAATGCCTTTTGGGGGAAGGGCTTAGCGTTTTGATAGTCAGGACTGGAGGGACCGCATCTCAGTTCTAGCTCTTGCTCACCCACAGTTTTACACTCTTGCCTAAGAATTTTCCCTTCCTAGCTTCATTTTCCCTTCTTTAAATGGAGAGGTTTGACCAAATAACATCAAAGGACCTCTACCAATCTGAGAGCCTATGTTTTTATTTTATAATTAACAGATAACAGGAAGGTCTTATTTATCATCACAGGCTTGACTCTGAAGGCTATATCTGTGTACTTAGTTATACTGGAGGCTGCAGTGAATATATATACAGAGACACTCTAGAAAGCCAACTCAGTGATAGCCAAAGAACAGAGCCTGTTGACCAACTAATCAACAGTAGTTATGATTTCAAAGCTTAGGGACAAACACTGGGGAAAATAAAACCGTCAGGGATAAAGTACTTTGTTTATTTATTTACTTATTTATTTATTTGATATAAGGAGTAACCACATATTCCAAACCAAAATTTGGGACATAGTATCACATTATTCAATAATGAGGCAAATATTTGCTATTTGGATTCTTCTGTAAACATCTGGAATATATTATTTATATTCTCAGAGTTGATAACATTGTAATAAGAACCTACTCCGGGCCATTCAATCTTCTATTGCTTTAATAGTTTTATTTAATCTACAGAGCAAGCACTATTTTCAGTACACAGCTGAGGAAATTCAGATTCACAGAGGTGCTGTGGCCTGCCTGAGGTCACACAGTTACTTCATATCAGAACTGTTATTTGAAGCCAGCCCCTTTGAGACCAAAGCCCACCACATTTCTTCTGGAAGATTCAGAGGCAGTGAGGATAGCATTAGAGGTCCTGAAATAATCTTTCCCTATTCTGATTTAAGAATTCTCAGTATTTAGATGGAGGCATGGAATAGAGGCTCTCAGACTGGCTTCATAGAGAGCATGGCCCTCTGACACCTTGACCTTGGAATTCTGACCTCCAGAACTGTGAGAGAATAAATTTCTGTTGTTTTACGCCACCAGTTTGTGGTCATTTGTTACAGCTGTCTTAGGACACTAGGACATCATCTCAGCAAATCTGGTTGAGTCCTGATGTGACCTCCCAGGCCCATTGTGGCTACTTTGGAAGGTCACCATGCTGTGGTCAAGGGTAGACAGGACTTAGTTCAACTAAGTTCTTGTGCCACATACTCGTCTCAACCAGTAAAACCAAACTTGGCACCCCATCCCATTTCTCCTGCCTTTCTGGAGATGTGATTTTAAAATAGAAAAGTATCTGTGCAATGTTAAAAAGAAAAGAATTCTGAGTATCCGAAAAAATATTTTCTTAAACAACAAACAAACAATAAATAGAGGGATGGAAAAAGAAACCTTACCTAATTGAGTGAAATCAAAAGAAACAAAAACAAATGTCTCTTGTTGGAATCGATTTGGAGTAATCAAGTGTCAGGCTGTGGTTCACTGCAAGAAGAGGTCTGCCAAGTCTTTCCAGATAGAAGATTTGGTCCTGATGCAGCTGTGTAGATACAGCCCAAGGAGTAAAATCTTCCAGTTGCATTCAGTCAATGACAATGATCTATCTAAGTACTTAAAACCAAAGAAACCTCTTTCTTCGTAGCTAGTTTGAAAGGCTACATTAATTTGAAGCCAGATCAGATTGTTATATTCTGTGCAGCCTCACCATCTTCATCTCTAAAGAGGAGATGATACAGGAGAGTCATATATATTGCGTGAGAACTAATAAGCAATACCAGTTTGTTTAATGTATTCATACTAGCTGTTATTGTTTGGATTTGAATATCGTTTTCAGTACTCAAGAAAAACTAATGGTGAGTAGCAGGTAGCTGATTCAAGACTCTCCAGAAGGGGTGATCGTGGAGCTGGGACTCAAAGGCATCCCATGTGAAGGTGGCAGGTGTTGCCTCAGTTCACAGTGCTTCCTTTCCCCACCAAGGGTGCCCATCACAAAGCGCTTCTGTGTGCCCAGATACACATGGCTGTACATTCTAACCCATTATATTCAATGTGGAAATCTGGAGCCCCAACAAAGCAGGGCACTGGTAGAGACAGAGGAAGAATGGCTTATTGAAAATCAGCATCAAATCTGGAAGAGCAGATGACACTTGATTAATTTGGACGAGAAGTTTAAACTCTCTGAATTATAATTTTCTTATGTTTAGAGTAGGGGCAGTAATGATATAAATGTATAAACAGTGATAATTATTATATCCTCTCAACGGGGAGTTAGTTGCTGTGTGCCTGTATGAAAAAGTCCGATTCTCATCCACTACTGTTATGGTTCCCCAAAATACAAAGGTACCAATATTTCTCTGATAAGATGTATGAAAGCAGCTGACAGGAAGTACGTTAAGGTCCCAGGCACTGGAGTCTAATTCACATTTATGGAGAGTTTACTCTATGCATGTTCTTTTTAACTCAAAGGTAGAATCTATGAGTTTCCTCTCTGTTAAGCCCTGGCCTCCTGGTTCTAAGGATTTGTTGTAGACATACTTCCTCTTGGCTTTCATAAGGTGTGTCTAGTACATAAACTTCCCTGTGTAGGCCTAAGGCTGACTGAAATTGGGTCCTTGAACATAGAGATCTAAGATTTCCTGACCCTTCAGCTGATAAAATATTTTAAAGTGATGAGAAGCCAAGCTGTGTGTTGAGAAAAACCAGATTCCCAACAAGGAGTTTTTTTTTTTTTTTTTTAGCATAAAAAAGTCTTGTTTCTCTGCTGACTCTTTGATACCAGATCTTGTCTTTGATATTAAAAAAGTGGCATTCACTTAGAGTTTAGACATGTGCTATCCAATAGGGGTGCCACTAGCTACACAGTTACTTAATTTAACATTAAATAAAATGAGAAGTTCACTGTTCAGTAACATTAGACACAATTCAAGTCCTCAACAGATACATGAGACAAATAGTTACCATAATGTTTTATGCAGAAATAGGACATTTTCATCCCAGTGAAGAGTCCTTTCAGAAAGCACAGATCTAGGCCAAAACATGAAGTCATAAGAAATCATGAAGAGAGTCATTTTTTAAAGTAATGATATCATTTCTGTAAGGGACGTTCCCCCTTTTAACCCAATTTATTTGGGCTCACCTGTAAAATGAAACCACTGAACCTGTACTCTGATGTATAACTTACGAGCCAAAAAGTCTTGGGCAAATTGCCCAACCCTTTTGTAATTCTTGGTTTTGTTTTCTAAATAATAGGAAAGATAATATGTACTTATTGAATGAAATAGTGAAAATGAGAGCCATTTATTAAACCTGTTTCTTCACTTGACAGTGTATGAAAGTAAGACAACAGCTGCTTTCCTTTCAGTTGCCCCAAACCAGGCACACAGAAGATACTCAGTAAAAAAGCACTGAATTCATAAATTCAATGAATGAATAAGTAATGCATAAGTAAATGAATACAGTCATTAAGTTACTAAGAGCATATTCTGTGCCAGGTACAAGGCTCTACAGTGGAACTATAGAATAAAAAGAAGAGTTCCAGCTTCAAGCAGCTTATAATATGCCTGGAAACAAAAAAAAATAACAAATAATCAAAATAGATCTTGAGATGGGTCATGATAGAGGTGCCAGAGGGCTACCTTACTCAGCCTTGGAGGACATGTTGGAGGGTAGAGAGAGCATCACAGAGAAATGGCATTTACTTTTGATCTGAAGTCTGAATAGGACTTTGTCAGATTTTTTAAAGGTGGTGAATGTGAGGAGGGCAAGCCATAAGAGGACCAACCATCCTAGTTTGCACAAGACTGTGCCAGTTTTAGCACTGAAAGTCCTGCATCCCAGCTAATCCCTTAAATCTGGGCATCCTGAGCTTGTTCATCAACAGGAGGCATAAGCACAAAACTACTTTTCAGATTTCCAGGAGGAGGGTAGAGAAGAAGCGAAGACAGCAAGGGAGCAGTCCCATGAAGCATTCAGGGAACAATAGTGTGTAGAATGGAGTAAGTCACATAGGCCAGCGTTCCCTCTGGAAATGACCACAAAAAGCCAAGCAAGTTCCAAAAACCCACATATTTTAAAGGTATCATAGAGCTGTGGAAAGGGTAAGAAATAAAAGTTCTAAAATTCCAGAAAACAGAGAGTCATTCAGAAGAGAGCTGATGATGGACAGCTGCCCTTCCCTCCTGCCTGTGCTGGGATATTACAGGCTCTGGGCATGAGTGAAAGAACTAAGATTGGCCCTTGTGGGTGAAACAAACCTGCAATTGATCTCAGATATTGGAGTTATCGCAGAAAGGCTTTAAAATATTTATGATTAGTATTTTAAGACGAGAGTGAAAAAGATAGCAAAATAAACAAAATGATAGATAATTTCACCAGAAAAGTGGGATTTATAGTAGAAAACCAAGTGGTCATTTAGGAATGAAAAATGCAATATATTAGAACTTCAGTGGATGGATTTGACAGTAGATTTAACAACGGAATACAGAATTAATGAACTGAGGGCCAGGTCAACAGAAAATACCCAAAGTGGAGAGTAGAGAGAAAAAAAAAAGAAGAGAAAACAAAAATAAAACAGAATAAGAGCATAAGAGACAGTGGGGCATGCACAGACATTTTCACATATGTGTAATTGAGTCCTAGAAAGATAAGAGGAAACAGGCCAGAGGAATAGCCAAAGAGACAATGGCCAAGAATTTTCCAAAATTGATGAAAGACATCAATCCAAATATTCAGGAAGCTCAATGAGCCTCCAGCAAGTTAAGTACCAAAAATAAATAAATACTCACCTAGAGTTTCATACCCAATAAAAATATTCCTACAACGTGAGGAGGAAATGAATAGTTTTTATGATAAACAAAAGCAAAGGAGGTTTATCACCAGAGAGAAGGAAAATAGTTCCCAGTAGAAACATGAGAATATTTGAGGGAATGAAGAACACAGCAGAGAGTAAATGTGGAGGCAATTGAGTCAATAAGGACTGTAAAAAATACAGTAGCTGGATTGTCCTGGGAATTTAAATGAAAAGACCTAATAGGCATTAATGTACAAGGCAGGAGTAGAGAGGAATTCAGGGAGCTGTAAGTTTCCAGCAGTACTTTGGGAGTAGTAAAAGTCATCATTTGCATTAGACTGTAATATGGAGAGATGCATGGTGTAATACTCAGATAGTCACTAAAAGAATAGTAAAAGAATGTATAATTAACAAGGTAACAGGATGAAGAATGAAACAATTTCTAAATGCTAGATGGGGTAAACTGTGGATACACAAAGATTTCTGTTAGAAATGAGATTAGGGAAGCCACATTATGCTAAGACAACTAGCACACGTGAAGAAAGAAATGCACATAGTTGTGTAAAGGTAAACACATTAATGAAAACAACATGCATAGGAAATCAGCTGGCTCCCACTGATATTCCATTAAACAAAGTGCTTCTCCTTCCAATGATCCAGGATAACCTTGTGGTTCAAGCTAAAGATGCCATTGCTCTTAAGTCAAGGATTTTCATTGCAGCTATAATAAGAAGGGTCAGATCACAGCCAGAATAAAATCCATATTCCCTAAGGACAAGCTGAAAAGTCAAAAAGGGAATACAGAACCCCTGAAAAATTCACAAGGTAAAAAAAATAGGGATGGGAATATGAGAGAATGTTTCCAGATCTGAAGACCGGTCGTCCTAACATTTTTTTCTTCTCCCTTTTCCCCAAAGTCACGTTTTGGGGAATCATTGCATGACATTTCATCTCTGGAAATTCCTCACCTGGCCCATAAATTCACTGATGACTCGGTGAGGTTGAGAACATGAAATCGTCTAAGGTCAGACTCATGGTTTCCTTTCAGGCTCATTTAGCCTTTCATTGCAAAACCAATGCATCTGCTAACCACAGGGACATGGTTGGCACACACTGGAGACAAAAAAGCTCAGTGTCATTGCTTCTGAGAGAAGGTTGTGGACCAGGAGGCACCGTTAACGTGGGAGGGTACAGGATGGTGAAGCTTCACTTCTGTGGCTTCTGAGGAGTGCTCCTCCTGCAGAAAGCATTGAGTCCTCCCACCAGACCGTTTCTCTACATCTACTTGGCCAGCAGTCAAGGGCAGACTTTCTTGAAATCAGTACAATGTGTACTGATCAATGATTGAAAAGGCACCATAAGGACCCCCTACCAAAAATAGATACCCTCACTGCCATACTGGAATGTCACAAATCCTTTCATTTGTCACTCCATTAACTCAGATTGTCTAAAGGTCTTAGATTAATGTAATCGGCAAACGTATTATTGGGTAGGGCAGTGTAATTAGGACCTCTTCAAAATAAGAACACACCACTGGGGAATTCCATAAAGCAAGGATGCTTTGGAATTAACTTGCACAAGTATCAGATCTTCATATTTCTAGTCTTGGGTACAACATTTTGCTTCTGCCTATAACGTGTTCTCATTGGGAATCACTACTTATCCTTCAAATTTTACCTTAAAAATTGCTTCCACCTTGAAAATTTCCCCAGGCACAATTACTTTCATTCTCCTTATATTTACATTACTCTTTGTGCCCACATTTATTACAAAACTTGTCAACCTCATTTTTAATCACTTATCTTCCTACTTCTCTACTAAGCGGTGTGTAAGCTTTTATAACACAAATCCTGTGTTTAATTTATTTCTAGATCTCCGGTGTCCAGAATGTTGGTGGCCTCTAACACAAAACAGGCACTTGGTAAAATGTTGACTAAATAAATATTTAACAAAGATAATCTCGGGAAGATTCCCAAAAAGATGCTAGAGGAATCTGAACTTGGACAGTGAATAATGAGAAATATGTGGGTCCCAGACTGCACTGGGAGGGATCCAAGCTCTCTGTGGGGTGAGAAGTGTGTCCAGAACTTGCAAGTTACCAAAGATGGTAATAAGCAAGGTTAGCAGAAGAAAACAAAATCATAGGAACCTGATTTACTACTTTGAAGGTGATACTTAAGATTCATATTCCTGCAGGATGGAGACTTGAAAAAGACCTTATACTAGTCATTAGAATAATTGTGTTGAAATCCTAGCTCAGATCCCTACCTGATATACTGGGAAATCAAGATGATTATGACAGAAACTATCAAATGTTTATTAAAACCACCAAACCAATTTGTTCTTCCGCCTGAGCGCGCAGCTAGGTTACCTGTACCACCCCCTTACACCAGGTATGACTATAAGCCTGAGTCCTGGCTGATGTACTCCCGAGCGGACGCTTTATTTTCTGCTTCCAAGCCTGGACCATTCAAACCTCTCATGGGATCCTCCACATACTGTTCCTTCCTTCATCTGCTAGACCAGGATGGCAGAGGCCTCCAAGGTCTAGGGGGTTATAGACCATTAGAGGGAAGGAAACAGGATCTCTGAATGGATGGAGAAGAACGTGCTCTACCTTCCTGCTGCCAAACCACATCGGACTCCAATAAGAATGATAAAGATCTCACAGCTCAGTAGCTTCACATATTCAAGGTTTTCTCTTGTAGCCATTTGCCTACTATACTGACAAATACAATATTTCATCTTGTCCCTTGTCTGACAAATGGAGACCCTAATTCCTGCACTGTCTTCTTCACAGGGTTAATGTAAACATCAGGATAAGGTTTTGTCAACTGTAACATCCTTAACCCATCTTATCTGAGTTTATTGCTGCCTTTTCTTACAGGAAATTGGGCAGGGAAGAGAAATCATTTCAGAGGAATTATAAATTCCATGGTGAGAGACCAATCTGGAAAGTGTAGATCTTGTCCAACATGAGTTGGAGAAATCTTCTTCTACTTTAATGAAACCTTGGGCTGAATAGTCTGTGCTTTGGTAGTGTTATCTTTCAACTCTGTTCAGTTTGGCTTCGGGGTCTTGTGAAGCAGCTCTAGAAAACTACCCTCAGTCATCTGGGCATTTGCTACTCTATGGGTGATCCTGGGTGACGTATCATTTCTTTGGACCTTAATGTCATTATCCATATAATGAGGGGTTGAACCAGAGACCTTCTGTGCCTCTTGGTCTTACTAACCATCCCTGGGGATGGTCAGATCTCTGTCCCTGGATGTCTTTGAGGGAAGATGTTGTAGAGGAGATTCCAACCTCAGGGAGGATTGCTTGACGTCTTGTCCTTAGAGTCTTTTTCAAGCCAGAGATTTTTGAGATGGCTTTGTGACGAGGAGGATTATGAGTCATACAGGTTTCTGATTCTATTTCAGGAAACCCATGGGAGGCAGTGTGCTGTTGTGGAAAAGAATGAGGGCACTGGAGTCACCCAGACCTGGGTTTGAGATCTGACTGTAAAACTCACAAGCGGAGTAAGGTGGAAACATTATGCTGACTCCCTGAATCTCAGTTCCCTTCCCTGTCAAATGGGTACAATAGCACCCACTCCCAAGTCATGTTGGGTGCCTACAAGGGTGGCATGAGAAAGCACTAGAATGGCGTCTGGCACACTAAGAGCACACTCACTCTGGTACATACTCCTAAGGAATACTGCAACAACTTTCCTGAATCTTCCACAGGTTCTGAATATGGGGTGAACACCATCTTTTTTCTAACTTAGTAAGTAGACCTTTGTTAGTATTTCTACAGTACATAGATAGATATATCTGTCTTCATGGTTCAAAGCCACCAAATGTATTATTCAGAAAAATGTATTTCAAGTATTCCAACACAGCCTTGGTTTCCTCAAGACATAATAGGAATAATATCTACCATCAGTGTTTTGGGAAAGTTAAATAAAATATGACATAAAATACCAAGTTCACGGAATGTCATTAGGATTCAAATTCATTCATTCTTTTAGAGATCAAATAGTTATTATGTGCTTACTATATGCTATGCCCTGTGCTCCATGACAGGATTTGGCAAGATATGAATCAGAGCTATAATGAGCGTAACTAGCACTTATCAATTACTTAATACGGACCAGGCTCCGTGCTAAGTGTTGTAAGTGTATTTTCTTACTTATTCTTCAAAACTAAGTCATGGATAGATATTATTGCTCTAATTTTAAAGATGAGGAAATTACTATTTAGGCAGTTAAAGTAACTAAATGTCAGAACCAGGATGCCAACCCAAGATGTTCAGGTACAAAGTCTATTCCGTAAGCAGTGTGTGAATACTGACTCCTGTCTTTCTGGATGGCATGGCTGAGCAGTGGGGATTCCTCCCCTTAAGATGGGAACTTCAGGGGTAGAACTTGTACGGCGGAGACTAATTCCATTCACCCCACGATGAGGATACAGTGCCAATGGGACATGCAGGTGGAGATGTCCTGCTAGTACTTTTATAACTGAGTTTCCCAGATCAGAGCACTGAGGGCAGAGATTTCAATATTAAATCCCTCTCTCTTTCATAAAATAATTAGTACACAGGAAAGGAAAAATACCACCTCACTAATAACAGAAAGAACAGCAGTTCGCTTTGCAGGGCAGCCCTCAAGTTTTAAAAGTAGTCTCCTGCTGAAGGGTCTGAGAATTTGGAGGGTAATTATTTAATAGAAAAAAACAATGGCCGCCATGCTATCTATTTTTGTTGCATCCTTATATGAAAACACCATCTATGGAGTACAATGAAAATGTTTGAAACTCAAGTCATCTGTTTCCTTTTCCCTGGATTTTTGGGTGATTTTTTGGACAACTCTGGGTTCCACTGACTTAGACTTGTGGTTTTGGAGCTATATCACTGGTAAACCTCAAATCAGCGGCTTCTGGGGGAGGCATGGGTGGCATTTAGGTGCAGAGGCAGAAAGATTGAATCAGCAAAGATTTCTGGGCTGTACTCTCATGTTCAGATATAAAGTCTGGAAGGGTCGAATTAGAGCTGGGCCAGGAATCAAGAAACCCGACTTCTGGTGCTATCTTGTTGCTGGGTGGCTTTGAGGTGGTCAGTTTCTTCCTCTGCCTCAGCTCTGCACCTCTCATTTAAAGCTTGCCACCATTTTCCAATTCTCAGATTCTCTCTGCATTTCCAAATTTTCTGATTTCCACTTCCTGTCAAATTTTTCCCCTCCCAGAATATTTTATATCCACTTGTCTGCTAATACATTTCTTGAATGTTTGAGTTCATAGGCTTGTATATACCAGTCCTCTCCTCGGTGCTATCTTCTCCCAAATTCTGAGCCTACGCATTATTCGAGGCTCAATGACTCCTTCTCTCAGGGAGAGACCTTCAGTGACTCAGGGTCATGTTAGAATTCATCACTCTGAATGTTGATTCTCTAAGAAATTAGGAAATTGGGATTAACATATACACGCTACTATATATAAAATAGATAACTAATAAGGACCTACTGTGTAGCATAGGGAACTCTACTCAATATTCTGTAATAACCTATATGGGAAAAGAATCTGAAAAAAATGGATATAAATACATATCTATATTCAATATATATGTACATATATAACTGATCCACTTTGCTGTACACCTGAAACTAACACAACATTGTAAATCAACTATACTCCAATAAAAAAAGAACTTTGGATTCAGCAAATCTTCAACTTGTGCAGGGTCCCCCCAAAAGTCCCTCATTTTACACATGGAGTAACTGAGGGCTGCATAGACTTGATACATAATAGAGACTCCAGAATTTTTTTCAATTGTGTTGAATATTTCTAGACCTTAATAGAAACCATCTATTTAGAATTTCCTTCTAAGAAATAACTTCTTGCTCTTTCCTAGCACTCCCTCTTTACCATTAGAGTTCATAGTAGCCATGAAAATATCCAAATGTTGGTGAAACCCATATCCTCACCTCCATATAGACCGTCGTAGTAGCGGGTGGAGTAACAGAGGCTCTGCTTCTGGCATTCATTTGCTGTGTGGCCTTAGGAAAATGAATTCTTTTGTAGGGATAAGGCCTCTGTTTCCTTATCCCTATTTTTCTGTTCAACTCAGTGGTGAGGAAGCCTTGAGTCAAGTTTATGAGAGCTCTGTGTAAACAAGAAGAAGCTGCACAAATGCAAAGTAGCTTTGATATTCAGAAAGGTGATATTATGACACCTGCATACAGTGTAACAGTTGTCTATATGCATGTGGATAGGAGGATGTTGTAATTTTTTTGGTAGCAGCTTTATCGAGATGAAATTCTTGTATCATACAATTCCTCTATTTACAGCGTATGTTTAATGACTGAGATATGCCCTTCTGCCTAATTGACCTGGCTCTAAATCTTCTCTGTGTTTATTTTATTAGCTTTTTGTATGCTTGGTATGACCTAGGCTTAGAGAAGCAGCAGCCCTGCTAGGTGACCCTGATTTGCATGGCCCTGGGTTCCTTGGTTTTCGGTATGAGTTGTCCTGACCTTCTCTTGCTTGTTCAACCAGTGGAGGGGCAGGAAGGGGAAGGGTGGAGGGGAGCTCCCACCTTTTCCTGCACAACAGCAGAGACCTCAGACCTGCACCAGCCACAAGGCCTGCAAACAAAAGGGGAGGGCTTTCATGCATTTTATGTGCCTTTACCCTGATACCCAACTTGAGACGATCTTTTCCGCTTCCTAAATTGTCCTCCTCTCTATGTTTTTTCTTTTTCTTTTAACAAATCAAAAGTGCCTGATTACTTGCAAGGGTCCATCAGCAATATGAAAACACTACCAGAGAAGAAAACCGCATCAATAAATATTGGCATCCTACTCAGCTTTAGACAATGATCGTTAAAATTACTTATTTTCACTCATTTAACATATTATCTCTGACATGAAGTACCTTTTCTCCCTCCTGAGACAAAGACGTACTCCACCTGGTCTGGACAGGACAAGAGACGTTTTTATTTGGATATGGCATTATTTTTAAAAAGTAACTTTGTTGATCACATTTAAAGTGGCTCCAGACCAAAAAATCAGAGAGCTGCCAATTGATGAATCATTGACAGTGCTGGCTGCGAGGCAGTTAAGGATGCCTGCTGCCTGGGGAAGAAGGCACGACTGGGGCAGAAGGAAGGGGCCCTGGATCACCAGCTGGGAGCCCAACTTTCTGGTCTTTTCGTTCCTTTTCATTGTTTCCAGCTCAGATCACTCAGTGTCTTCTCAGGGCTTCAGTTTCCTCACCTGCACTTTGGAAGGGAGTCAGAGTCTCTTTAGCGCCCCTAGAGCTATAGGGATATGCATGTCTACAATTCTAAGATCCAGCTTAAAAAGAAAAAACCATCAGCCCCCCCTGTTTCTATAGAAGAATGAGTCCCCTGTAGGCATGAGATGTCAGACATGTCAGAACTTCTCTCCTTCCTTCTCTTTCATCTTGTTTTCGAAACCCAAGGAAAATCGCCAAGTTTTCTGCCTAGAAACAAAGAAAAGCAGCAAAGTTTGTCCTTTAGCCTGATTGCATCTCATTTCAGTGCCGAGTGCCCCCTCCTCCCCACCCCGACCCCCTCAGATTTTATTTACCATTAATGGAGTGACCGAATCTATACCAGAAACAGCTACTGCAAGTTTGTTTTATGCATGTAAAGCTGACTCACGCTCTCTGACCTTGGGCAGTAAGTACGAAAAAGAATTTTTTTTCCGTAGTGAACGAGGCATGCTTATATCAGTTGTTTTATTAGGTCTTTAATGCAACTTTGTGAGGTTATCTTAGGAATGAGCAAATGGAGGTTCAAAAATGGAGGTGAGTGGAGGGAAGTGGGCAGCAGAGCTAGGGGAGGGGGCTCGTGGGCTCCTGAGTCCAGTGTTCTTTCCAAAACACCCTCTTTCCTTCCGATGCTCAGGAAAGCAACTAAGACACAGGGTTTCTGCTAGATAGAAACTAAGGGCTCTGGGAGCACCGATAAGGAGGCTCAACCCAGAAGTTTCCTCTCAGGAACCATGACTGTCCTTGCAGCTATGTCTTTATCTACAGAACTTGGACAGAGCCTGAAACTTGGGAGCCTCACAAATGTATGTTGGGCAGACGACAAGCACAGGATGGGGAGGGGAGGCCTTAGGAAGGAGAAGCCCTGAGCTGGACTCTGGATGCTGGGTCCTCAGGGGCAGGGAATGGATCCTCTTTGGGTGGAAAGTGATTCTGTGTGGCTAGAGCATTGAGATTAAGAAGGGGAAATGAAGAAGGAGGGCTAGATTATAACTGTAGAGAAACGTGTTTAAATGAGAAATTCGAACACTGTGGTCTAAGCAATGGAGACCCTAAAACTATTGTTTTGAGTGAAATAATAACACTCTCATGTGAACAAATAAAGACTAATTACAATAGTCAGGCATCTAAATAGGCACAGGGCCTGAGTGCTTCCCGAAATCTCTACAATCTTGCCCCATTGGAGCTACTCTCTTGACTGTAAGTAAAGCCCTGATTTTTTGTTTGTTGACTCATTTTTGAGACTAGCTAGAGAACCCCTTTCTACTGGTCTCTTTTGTATTTCATTCTCTAGCACATTTGCTTATGAGTAGCGTGATCAACTCTCTTGGTTTGCCTGAAATGTTCCTGCTTTGAGCATGGAAAGTCCTTCTTCCCTGGAAATCGTTCATCCCTGGATACATTTATTATGTATATGTCAACATCTCTCCAATGTTGGGTTCCAGCCCAGTCTTTTCTCCTGAAATCCATACCCATATGTCCAACCATGTTAAGGCAACTTCACTTGGGTGACTCAGAGTTAATTAAAACCTGGTGTATCTCCTACTGATCTCATAATTTCCTGCTATCCAAAACAGCAACTCAGCCATTGTTCCAGCACAATCCACACAGTTGCTCAATCTAGAAACACAGAGCATCACAGGACTCCTCTCTCTGACTCATCCCACTCCCATCCAGTCACCCCTTGAGGATCTTTAGGACTCACCACTTTCCCCCCTCCCACTGCCACTATCCCAGACCAAGCCATGGTCAACTGTTCCCTAAATTTTTGTAAAAGAATCTTATCTGTTCTCTTGTTCCTCTGACAAGTATTTTTCAATCATAATCAGAGTGATGACTTGAAAATACAAATCTGATCCTGGGACTTCCCTGGTGGTGCAGTGATTAAGAATCCACCTGCCAATGCAGGGGACACGGGTCCGATCCCTGGTCTGGGAAGATCCCACATGCTGCAGAGCAACTAAGCCTGTGCGCCACAACTACTGAGCCTGCGCTCTACAGCCCACGAGCCACAATTACTGAGCCTGTGCACCACAACTACTGAAGCCTGCATGCTGCAACTACTGAAGCCTGTGCACCTAGAGCCCATGCTCCGCAACAAGAGAAGCCACTGCTCGCCGCAACTAGAGAAAAGCCCACGCGCAGCAATGAAGACCCAGTGCAGCCAAAAAATTAAAAAATTAAAAAAATACAAATCTGATCCTATAACTATGCTGTTTAGTAATTACCAGTGATTTGTATCCAAACTCCTTGACCCAACTCACAAGGTCCATCGTATCTGAGCCACGCTGCCATTTGCAGGATATCCACAGATGTTCTCCCATTGATGGGTTGGGGAGGGAAGTTGGAGGGACAGGGGTTAGAGGGTGAAGACTTTTCTACTTCTCCTCATTAAGAATGTAAACTCTGGAAAATAATTTTCCCTTCTTTCCATTGTGGAGCATGACTTAAAATAAACTACCCACTCACATTTCCCCAAAGGGAGAGGATTTATTAATCTGATGGGTAAGAACTGGAATTTATTAGGCCACATTTTACTAGTAGACAGAGTCTCTTCAATCAAAGCCAGTTCTCACTTGGGATCCTGGTCCCTCCAAAGGCAGGCTCTTATCTTCTGCACAATCACTAATTTGAATTATCAGGCCTCTCTCTCTTTACTCTTCTTTCTTTCCAGACTTCAGGCATACCTGAGTAAGCAGATCTAAAACTTCAGATTCAGAGACCAAAGTCCAAACTGAACCTCAAGCCTAAACCACAATTTCTAATCCAAGTGTTACCAAGCCTGGTAAAGGAGATTAGGCTGATGACAAGAGCAGACAGTATTCTTTCCACTTACATTCTTTACTTCTTAGAGAACTGTTGGGATGGATGGAAAGGCTGGTCTCAGGGCATAATCCACTTCAGGTAGGTACCAGAAATATATATATATATATATATTGAGCTATTTTGGAAAAGTGTCACTCATATAATCTGATCGCACATAAACTTTCTCAGGAAACCAAGAAACCAATATTGCTTTCGATGTCAATGAAAAAATTCCAATGAGTCACACACATACCTACCACACTCTGCTATATTCACATGCGTGCACACACACATACACATGTATACACACAATGGAACCACATTATATATGAAGACAATATTCTAAAATTATGCCTATGTGGCAAAAAACACATGTATTCAAAATGACACTGGGTCATCCTTTCTTTGATTGGGCCCCCAGTTAAGCAGTTACATTGGTTCCGAGCCTGTGTGTGTGAAAAAAAAATATGGCTTGGAGGGACCCACAGCGGAGTGAGGGGCTCACACTGAGGCCCCCAGAGCTCAGAGCCATGGAGACACCGTCAGGTGTTCACTTCCCGTCTCATGCTCACCCTGCGACATGCTCACTGAGTATAGCAGTGGGTGAGCCTTTCTCTCTCTCTCCTCTCTCTCTCTCTCTCTCTCTTTCTCTCTGTATTCAGTCAGAGTTCTCCAGAGAAAATGAACCAGCAAGATACATCTAAAAATCACAAGAGCTAATTCCTTAGGAAGGCTGACAAATACCAAGATCGGCAGTCCACAAACTGGAGACCCAGGACAGCTGATGGTATAATTCCAATTTGAGTCCAAGTCCGAAGGCAGGAGAAGACCTATGTCCCAGCGCTAAGACAGTCAGGCAGAGAGAGAATTCTTTCTGACCCTACCTTTTGGTTATTCAGGCCTTCAGTGGATTGGATGAGGGCCACCCACATTAAAAGGGGCACTCGGCTTCACTTATGTACTGATTCAACTGTTCATCTCATGGAGGAACACCCTCCCAGACACACCCAGAAAAATGTTTAACCCAATAACTGGAAACCCCATGTCCCAGTCAAGTTGACACATAAAATTAACTCTGTCTCTGTCTCTGCCTGTCTGTCTGTCTGACTCTCATTTTTAGTTGACAGCACATAGTTGAATTAATGTTAACAGCTATAGTGCAAAATTCATACAACCCATTTAGGGAGCCGGGAGGAGGAAGCCATTTATTTTGCCTCATTTTGGAGCAGTGTCAGGGAAGACATCTCAGAAAGTTTGCTTTGGAGCACACCTTGAAGGAGAAATTTTTCAGATGGAAAGTGTGGGGTGGGGACTGCAGCACGGTCAGGCCTATGAGAGAGGCTCCTGAAGTATGATTTCAATGAAATGATAGACGAACTGACACATTTACTCTTGGAGTGGTTTCTCTTTTCTTCAGACATTCTTTCTCTTTTTCTTATCTGGCTCAGTCTCTCTCCAGGAAAGACCTAGGCACCTCAGGAATGAAACAGTGCCTTAAAAAAAGAAAATGTGTTGGCTTAAGAGTCAGAGAATCTGGTTCTAAGTGAGTGACTTTAGGCAAATTACTTCCTCTGCAGGAGTTCGCTTCCTTATTTGTCCAAAAGGACTAAAACTCTCTAGTGTAACATTGATGTGATTTAAATAAAACACACAGGAGAAAGTATACAGCTAGAATCCCAACCCAGAGAGCACTTGGTCAATTCTGGCTCCCTTTTTCTCCCCTGGGCATCTGGAGTGCTGTTCCCCCAGGGTCCCAGCCCAGGGCAGAACTATCAGCCAGGGCCGGAGAGGAGGCCACCCACTTGCACAAGAGATGATAAAGATGTGGAATGTGTTTTCTGAAAGCCACCTGCAGTGTGACAGGGAAAGGAAGCCAATAGAGGAATGAAGCAGCCTGTCTGCCAAACTCTTGGAAGAGGAATGTTCCACAGGCATCGGTGAGGACAGCAGAGAGACACCCCTCTCGATGTTACTGGATTGCGGTTGTCCTGTTGCTCATTAAGAGTTCCGAAGGGGAACCCTCCTACGCTGCTGGTAGGAATGTAAATTGGTGCAGCCACTATAGAAAACAGGATAGAGGTTGCTTAAAAAACTAAAAATAGAGTTGCCATATGATCCAGCAATCCCACTCCGGAGCATATACACGGAGAAAACTCTAATTCGAAAAGATACCTGCACCCCAATGTTCATTGCAGCACTATTTACAATAGCCAAGACATGGAAGCAATGTAAATGTCCATTAACAGATGAATGGATAAAGAAGATGTGGTGTATATGTATATATAATGGAATACTACTCAGCCATAAAAGAGAATACAATAATGACATTTGCAGCAACATGGATGAACCTAGAGATTGTCATACTAAGTGAAGTAAGCCAGACAGAGAAAGACAAATATCATATTATATTACTTATATGTGGAATCTAAAAAATGTTACAAATGAACTTATTTACAAAACAGAAGCAGACTCACAGACATAGACAGAGTTACCAAAGGTGAAAGGGTGTAGGGAGGGATAATTTAGGAGTTTGGGATTAACAGATACACACTACTAAATACAAAATAAACAACAAGATCCTACTGTATAGCATGGGGAACTATATTCAATATCCTATAATAAACCATAATGGAAAAGAATATGAAAAGAATCTATCTGTCTATCGTCTATCTATCCATACGTGTATAACCGAGTCACTTTGCTGTACACCAGAAAGTAACACAACATTGTAAATCAACTATACTTCAATTAAAAAAAAAGTTCTGAAGAGGAGAAGACTCACCTCCTGATTAGAGGATGACACTGGGCGAGTGAGAGCACAGACACCTTGAAGCGCCGAGCAGGCACCCGCCCGTGCTGGAGTCCCGGATCCTGCCTTGACTTGCAGATGCCACGGCACAGGGGGTGGTGGGGCTGGAAGGTCTCCTCCTGTTATAACGCAATACTCCACGCATCTCAGGTTTCCTCTCACGCCTTCAAAATGTCCGTTTTTCAGGCAGCCCCATTCCGGTTAGCGTCATCCTGAGAAGCAGAACTTTCTCCTCCTCCCCTTGCTGCCTGAGGTCTAGCGGGCAGCTCCTGACTGGGACAGCGAGGGCCCCTGGGCCCAGAAGAAAGAAGCCCAGCGTGGCTGAGAGCTCCAGCACTTGGCACCTGCAGGGGGAGCTGGCCTTGTCAGCAACGGGGTGCCCTCTCTTTTCCTGAGGAGCTCACCTCTAGAAGAACCGGTTCTGACCTGTTGCATCTATTCTAGAAGCCTGGAATCCTCTCTGTCACGGTCAGGCCAGCTCTGGAGCCTGTCCATCAAGCCGAGCATCCTAGCCCTGCACCACTCTTCGCATCCGTATAAGGGAGCTTTTCAGACCCTCTGCTCGCATAGAACTTTCCTAAACAGTGTTATCTCTAAGCTTTTGTCCATGCTATTCCTTCTACCTGGAATGCCCTTTCTCTTTCTTGGTGTATTAAAGATCTATTTTTCTTTCAATGCCAATGCCCTCTTCTGCTTCCAGTCTTCCCTGAAACCCACCATTGTGCTTAGTTATGCCCTTTCAGATGAACTTCAGTTACGCCTGTTTTTGTCGCAATCGTTCATTCTACCTGGCAAAAAATTGTTAACAAGCTTATCTTCCCCGTTGGATCGAATGCTCCTTGAGGAAAAGGAGCTCAGAGGAGAAGGGGGAACTGGGCTGATGTCATTAGGGGTAGCTGAGGGGCGGAAGTGGAATGAGTGGAGGCCCCGAAAGCACTGATCTTGGGTGCGACATTTAAGTATGCACCAAAAAAATTAAAACTCAGAAGTCAAGATAAATATTTGAATGCAATATTTTTTAAAAATCAAAATTAATTCAAAAATCCTTGATGAAGAAAATATTAAAGTTTAAAAAAAGACAGGCTGCTGTCCATATACTTGTTTTATGACCCCGGGTCATTGAGCAATATGATGGGAGACAGGCGTTTCCAATCAGCCTGCAGTTCCAAAGCTGTGCATCCTGCTGGGGAGGCTTAAGAGGGTTAAGCACAGAGTGAAAACTGACTGGGCAACACAGGGTTTTATGTGTAGTCATATTTTGGGTATAAGTAGTCAGTTTTCATTTGTTTTTTCTACTTAGATCAAGATATAGGAGACTGTTTTGAAAAGTATGTATAAAGGTGCACATCTGTAGATTTTCCTTTAATCCCAGGTTCAACCACATCTCTGCAAGGCTCTAGTTCTGGGAAGAAGTGGCACTTGCTTCAGGATCATGGCATGGGGACAATTTAGTTAAGTTGGAAAGGACCCTGAGGAATCTTCCCCAACTCCTGAGAGGGTCTCCATCAACTCTCCATGAGAGGGTCTCCATCCAAGAAGTCTGGCTGTATGGAGAACTGTGTAGTCCTTTCTTGTATCTCAAATCACAATTCCCACCCTAGTCAGTTCAGAATCCCCTGGAAATATCAATTCCTCCTCTTTTTAAGTTAGAAATAAATTAGTCTTAATAATTGCTTCATGATGGTTTCTCTATATCACCTTTTGTTTATAAGCAAAGTAGGACTATTTTTTATTCAGTTTACGTTTTTCAGTTATTTCAAAGAAGACTTACTCTGAACAGGCCCTGGGCTACATCCTGATAACTCAGAAATAGGTAAACAAAGGTCCTGCCTCAATTTGCTGACAGTTTACTGCACTTGTCTGTGCATTACTGGGAGGGGAGGGGGCAGGAGATAAGGAGACGGAAAGTGATAATCATAATTATCACGATCATAATTGGTGTCATAAGTGTAACAGCAGCGTTAAGCTCCGCAACCACAGGGACACAGAAGAGGAAGCCAGGAATTCAGCCTTACTAGGTGGAGGACAACTGGAGAGGCCAGTGATGCCAGGATGAGGCGGGGAGCTGGCCTTGTCAGCAGAGCAGGGGCACAGGGAGACGAGCATAGGCTGGAGGTGGTCTTCCTGACACGCTCAAGGGGAAAGGTATTCCTGGAAAAGGCAGCAGCCTATGGAAAGCTCAGAGCAGGAAGAGGTCAAGTGCATTAAGGGGAGTAAACCGGCTTAGTACGGCCGGCCTTTAGGACAGAAGAGTGAAACACTGGACCTTCTGACCCCCACCAAGGACTTGTGCGCAGCGGGGCAGAACTCTGATGGATTTTTTTTTTTTTAAATGTGATGATCCATTTATTTATTTATTTATTTATTTATTTATTTATTTATTTATTTATGGCTGTGTTGGGTCTTCGTTTCTGTGCGAGGGCTTTCTCTAGTTACGGCAAGTGGGGGCCACTCTTCATCGCGGTGCGCAGGCCTCTCACTATCGTGGCCTCTCTTGTTGCGGAGCACAGGCTCCAGACGCGCAGGCTCAGTAGTTGTGGCTCACGGGCTCAGTTGCTCCGCGGCATGTGGGATCTTCCCAGACCAGGGCTCGAACCCGTGTCCCCTGCATTGGCAGGCAGACTCTCAACCACTGTGCCACCAGGGAAGCCCCTCTGATGGATTTTAAACCGCTAGAGTGACATGGTGGGTTTTGTGTTCCCAAGTTTGCCTTCAGGCTGCTGTGAGTGCGAGGGAGAGTGGGTTCAGCCTGGGGAGAGAGAGAGAGAGGCAGGCGGGCGTGGCCTGTTGGAGACATGCCATGTGGTAATGAGAGGAAATAGAAAATGTCATTAACGTGTCTGCCACCAGAAACGAGAGCTAAATCTATGACTCTCCTCCTCCCATTTCTATTATGAATGATTGCGTTTCAATTACGATTTTGAAAGTATTTCCTTGAGGAAATATGTCAGAGTTCCACGATGGGAAAGAAGGAAATGGAGCCATGAAAGTTTAATTTATTGTAGTGACTGCATTTAGAGAAAGGAATAAGAAAATGAAATAGAAGAGGGAGGCCGAAAAATGGAGAGTGCGGCGGACTGGGCCACCTGCTGTGCGCAGGGAGCAGACAGAAGCAGCCTGGGGTGTCTGAATACTGATGGAGTCATTTGATGGCATGTGATGAAGGAAGCAGGGAGGCACCATCCCTGCCGGGCAGGGTAGCCATTTCATAACACTGGGCTCCTAAGTGTCAGCTCTGTTGTTCCCCGAGGACGTTGAAGGAAAGAAATAGCCTTTTCTGGGGAAGAAGGACGGTATGGCTCTAGCCCCACGCTGGACACTGGGGAAGCGGGTGCAGGAACGAGTCAGATGGGGGCCTGCCCTCACAAGGCTTGCAGTCCAGGGGTGAAGGGGCACTAGGCTGATATAACAGGAAAGGAAGTGTGGACAAGAGAGCTTCTACTGGACAAAAAAGCAAGCAATGCTAACGGAAAGGTGGGGACCCTTTATCTTGAAATAAAGGGGTTACCAGGCCTTGATCCACACATCAGTCAATGATCCTCTCAGGAGATCACACCCTTCACTGGTCTTTGGAAGGGGTGGATGCATTCAAAGTGTATCCATTTATTCATCCACTCGCTTACCATGTAACCGAGAATTCAACCGAGAATAAGTCCCAGGCCTTTGCCCTGTAGGAGCTACTGGGGGAGATAGACACATCAGGAAATAATTAATCAGAAAGCAAGGCAGTCTGAGCTCAGATAGTGATGTGCGTAAGGGTTATAGGATCTCAGATGCAGCACAGTGAAATCTGTCTAGGAGGAAATCAGAAGAAATCTCTGAAGTGAGACTTAAAGGAGAAAGGGAGTTTCCTGGTGGATGGGTGAGCAAAAGGGGACAGAGAAGGTGTCCCAATGAAAGCCACAGCCCGTGCAGAGCAAGACAGGGAGGCGGGAAGCAGCGCAGTGATTTCAGGAAGCCCAGGATTGGTGTGGGAATGACAGGAGAGGAAACTGGTGAACCACACCTCACAGGAGCCAGGACCACCACAACACGTGGGCCATGCCAGGGACTTGGGATGGCCTTGGGGAACTCATGGGTGCACTTGGGTTCTCAGGAGACCACTCAGGATGCTTGGTGGAGGATGGCCAGGAGGGAAGGGACTGGAGTTCTGGAGCTCGGTGGGAACCCCCAGCTGTCATAGGAGAGAGATGGCGGGGTCTGCGCAAGGGCAGTGACCGCAGCCTGATCAGAGGACAACCCAGGGGCCATGCCAAGAGCACCAGGAAAATAAGCCCGCAGATGCTGAACGCAAATCAGCAGAAACTTTAGTCTAGAGATGTTCTGTTGCAATCAAAGCCTAGGAACAATAGAATTTTAGAGGGTGGAACACATTATTTCTTAACTGGAAGCTGCATCATAATTACCTCAATCCCATCTCTTTTCATTTGCACATATTAAGCTTATTTGATCCCCAAAACAATCCTGCAAGGCAAGGAGCATGCCCCTTCCCCCTGCCTTTTCCAGATAGGGAAGCTAAATCCCGGAGAAGGTTAACCGTTTGCTTCAGGTTTTACATCAAGTGCATAGTGGAGCTGGAAGAGAATACATGTCTTTCTCACTCCAGAACCAGCACAGATTTCTTCCCTCCCTCCCTCCCTCCCCTCCTCCCCTCTTGTCTGCCTCGGTCTCTCTCATTACCATCAGACGGATGCCAGGCTTTGAAGATGAGGAATCTGGAAGGCACAGGGCCTGGGTCTAATGGAAGAGAAACACTGAATAGGCTGCCCTGGGAGGTGTCAGTACTGGGGGTACATTTTTACATCAATCTACAGAGGAAGAAACATCTACCTCTGCCTGGGGAGACAGGCAAGGCTTCCAGAAGGAGAGGACGTTTGAGGGTGAACAGGAATCTCTAGTTGCAGAGGGCTCTCCTTAGCTCAGAGCTTGGCCACAGAAGTTAATTAGCAGAAGAATCTACCTTGACCCATGATGAGTCAGACTGGAATTCCCTTTTATTTGCGGCTAGCCCCTTGGTCTGCTGGCTAACACTCTTCCTGGTGACCCCCTCTGCTTCTTCCTCCACCATACTTCCTTCTGACCACTCAGCTGTGCCCGAAAAGCCCACGTGGAGCTCACGCGGGTCCCTGCACGAGGCCCCCGGGAGAAGGTAGGTGTGCTCAGTGGTGTGACCTGGAATCCGTGGGCTTTTCTGCACTCATCCCAAGGGGGCTGCCGGTAGTTCCCTTTAAGAAGGGTGATCACACAAGTTAATTCCAGTCCCCCTGGCAACCGCAGGAGAGGCAGGCAACTCCCTGTTCATGGGAGAAGCAGCCCAGCATTGCAAAAGGATGCAGATGAATAATTAAGTCACTGTTTACAAGAAATTCTAATCTTAGGGCAGTTCAAGGTAAAGACAGATACCAGGCAAGAACAGCCAAGAACAACGCTGCCAGAACACACGGAGACAGAGGCCTCTAGCCAGACGATGTTTTTTTCTCTAAGTACTGTCGCCAAAAAAACTCAGCCAAAAAATCTCTCTGTTCTCTGGGCACCCCCAGCGTATCAGTAATAATAATAGTAAAAGTAATTCACTGTGATATTGGATTGCCTGCTATGTGCTAGACATTTGTTTAGATTATTTTATTTCAAACCTCCCCCTCCTCCCTCCCTCTCGAACATCTAAGTAGGTGTGACTACAGAACAGGAAACAGAGAGGTTGAGTAATTGGTTGAAGTCACACAGTTAATGAGTAACAGAGTTAACTTGGGTCTAGGGAGTGAAATTAAGTCTAATTGCTTTTCAGTTCTACACTTTGTTTTGCCAAGTGGGGAAAATGGTTCTACAGATTAAGGTTTTATTTATTTCTGAATCTCCTACATCCCTCCCAATGCATCTCAAGTATTTGGGATTATGGGGATCTTTTTTAAAACTTGAGAAATAAAGCCCGACTTCCTCCTAAAATTGCACCTGTGTACAAGGAAAGTTTTGTATAAAATTTCAGAGTATTCACAGACTTCTTTTGCAAACCATCTGTGAACTGCAGGCTAAGAAACTCTGAGGACACTCTTGTGTGTGAGTTGATTTAGGATTATACCCTCAAACCTTATGTGGTCATTCACTGCAGGGCTCTGTGACCTGCCTTTGCCTCTCGATCACCACCCACCCACTCCTTCCCGCCCACCCCCAGCACTGAATAGGGACCGCTGCTCTGCACAGGGCAGGGGAGATTCTGAGAAGGGACATAGACAGCTGTCTCGATACTTCTTTGTCGAGGTCGATGGAGGTTGTCTCATTGTGTTCGAGACATCTTAGTTCTGACATCACCTGTGGCTTGTACAACTGTCCAGAGGTCTGGGGAAACCCGGTAATGCACACAGCCTCTATTAACCTTATTGATGGCAGAGACGAAACGACAATGACCTTGTACCTTCTCACTCTTTCCCAAACACACCCTTGATACTATACTAAAACTCGACACGCTGTAGTTTCTTAAGCAGTTGTTGTAATGCAGAATCTGAAACCACATAAGTGATCTTTTGTTACTTCATGTACCACAGTCAAAACAATACAACACATCAGATTGAAGGCAAAAGCAGATATGAGAATCCAGACATTAAAGAGATTTACAAAAGGTGTAAAACAATCTCTCTCTACTAAGTATTTTATTTTAAAAATAGTTATTTTATTAAAATATGTTATGTCTGGGCTTCCCCGGTGGCGCAGTGGTTGAGAGTCTGCCTGCTAATGCAGGGGACACAGGTTCGAGCCCTGGTCTGGGAAGATCCCACATGCCACGGAGCTACTAGGCCCGTGAGCCACAACTACTGAGCCTGCGCGTCTGGAGCCTGTGCTCCACAACAAGAGAGGCCGCGACAATGAGAGGCCCGCGCACCGCGACGAAGAGTGGCCCCCGCTTGCCGCTACTAGAGAAAGCCCTCTCACAGAAACGAAGACCCAACACAGCCAAAAATAAATTAATTAATTTTTTTAAAAAAATGTTATGTCAATAAGTAATTGACTTATTATAGTTATATTTGCATGAATTATACACATATTTTAACTTCCTCAGTTTTAATTTCTAATATAAGTATTAATAGACATAACTCATACAAACAGAAGGCCTTTGAGATTCTTAATAATTTTAAAGAGTGCGAAAGCATTCTGACATCAAAAAATTTGAAAACCACTGCACTCTAGCAATCTTTGAGCGTGCAGAAAATATCTCCAAAAGCCATTATTAGTATGGACTGAGTGGGTGAGATGGCCCAGTTTCTATTACCTAATACCTTTCAACCCCACTCCCGTGGTACTAACTCAGAGATGTGTGGCTGGTCGGCAGGGTACTGAAGCCTGGAGAGCCAATGGTCTTATGTCTACAGTATGGTTCTAGATAGCCGAAGGCCGATAAATGCACATTTGTCCTGTCTGCCCAGGGCCACATTACTGGGCAGTTGGACCGCATCTCTTTCCACAGCATCAACCCAAACTCTCAGTGCAGGTGGCATGACATCTTCTAGAAATGTATTTGTTACAGCCACTGGAGCCCTGGGCTTGGAGATGAGAACATTAACCAGCTGCGTGACCAGGGCAGTCTCTCCTCCTCTCTGGGCCTCAGTTTCCTTATTCACAAAATGTCTGATGAGTGGACCAGACTCTCTCTAAGACATTTTCCAACTTTGACCTTCTACTAATCTATTTGGAGGAATAGATGAAAGACACTAAAAATAACAATTGGCTTCTATATGGGGCTTTTTATAGTTGACAATTTACTTTCCCATCCAAATTTTTGCTTGGTGCTATTTTCATTATACACACACCATGGCAATTGCACTTGAAGATTCTAGAGGGACGTTTCTGGTTTTGAATCTTGTGCCACTAACTAGCTGTGTCAGCCTTGGGTAAATTATGCCTCATAGACCTTTTGAGTGGATTAAATAAATTAAGGCAAGATTCTGGCTATGCTACGTGCTCAGTAAATTATTATTAGCACAGATTCATTTTATTGTAGTTGTATGTTCATGTGACTGACTCCTTTTCTAGACTGAACTCCTTGTTTAGTCTGGGACCAAAATGAACCAACACTAGCAGGCCTCCATCCCACAGCCGAGAAGCAAACCCAGGCAACCGTGTTCGGAAGCAGAGCTGCCCAGTCAGTTCTGCCCCTGGACACAGGCAAGCTCTCGGGGAAGTGCCATATTTCTTTCGTGGAATGTGTGACTGGGCTGCCAGAATGGTACTCACACACTGACTTACAGTGACTCCAAGTGTTTATCTACTCAGGGCCCTGCACAAAATATTTGTCTGCTGTCCATACGCTCTAGGGCAGCCTTATACCCCACTAAGCCCATCCTAAATCACCTAAGCTGATAATGACCTGCCAACTTATGAGCACAAGAACAGAAGTTTACTGATAAATGACTGAGATTTAGGGGTGGTTTTTAAAACAACGTTAATGGGGCAATAGTGGATTGATACAAATGAACATATAATCTATGTTATAGTAAATATCATTCTTCCCATGTTAAAAGGTAAGAAAATTCCAGGTCAATAGGGATATCATCTAGGGTGTATTTGGCTGGAAATAACAGAAAATTCAGCTCCAGCTGTTATGGGCGTTAATGGGACCTAAAAAGATAGAAGTAAGTAGGGCTTCTGGGGAAGGCTGATCTAGTGGCTCCATGAGGTTGCCAAGGACCTCATTTCTTTCTGTCTGTTCATGTTGCTTTTTATCATGTCAGCTTCATGACAGGTGACTCCCTTTATGCTTTCAGGAAGGCAGGTGGTGGCAGCAGCCAAAGCCATGGGCTACTTTGGGCGCATGTGCAGAAACAGAGCACCTTCCTCTCCTAGGGTCCCCACTCGGGCCTTGAGAGTCACTGTGAAAAACCCCCGTGGATCAACATCTGGCCCTGAACTAATCGCTACTCCATTCTCCATCGCCCCCAACCCTTGTGCTTTATTATCAACATTCATACTTATTGAGAGTCTCCTCTGTCAGGTGCTGTATGCTGGGAATACAGTGTTGAAGGAAACCAACACAATCACTGCCCACACCGAATTTACATCCTCTGTACTGTACATAAAGTAAGACTAATAGATTAAGTAGATTGGCAGGTAGATAACTGTATATACAGAAACATAACCATGGCTGTCATTTATGGAGACCAGCACCAGGCACTACATCAGATGTTTTTAACTTGCATTTTAGTTCAATCCTCAAAATATTCTTATAAGTATTATCATCCACATTTTAGTATTAAAGGAAAATGGGATAGCAAGGGCAAATGATCTCAATACTAAGCTCACATAGCAAGTCAGTGTGAGAGGATAAATTTGTGATCTTTTTCTTTTCTTTTTGCTCTGTGCACTGCCTCCCATACAAGGAAATACAATTAATTATGCCATCATTTTATTAGTCTTTTTTGACTCTTGGAAGTTTAGATTGGACAATTAATAAATCTAGTTTAGTTTCTTCTTATAAAGACATAATGTACTTTATTTATTCACTTACAATTTAATTTTGCAATGGCAAATTATGTTGAGAGATGCCTCGATTTTTCACAGTCTTCAGGTCTAAATCTGAACTCATCAGCTTCTTCCAGGGGAAAAAAAAATCATTGTTTCTCCTACACCTCCTCTCTTTCAAGGTTAAGGTCTCCTTATTTTCCAGGTTGGCCTAGCTCAGAAATGTCCAGCCAGCCTGACACCCTGCTCCTTGAGAATTCGTATCTAATCAGCCTACAAGGCCGCTCAGCCCCTCCCTCAGGGTAAGGTGAAATGGTATTCAAATCTTTCCCCCCATTTTTCAGAGTAAATATCCAAAGTTAAGCTTCTTTATCTCATGTTTTCTTTACTTAAAAGCCAGTGTCATAACTCAAATAATTCTATACTTGTATGTAGTAGGTTCTTGATGAAAATTGGATAAATGAATATTGAACAAGCAAATAATCACTTTTACCTTTTTTTAATTTGATTTTAAACACAAATACTATCCCATTCCGCCAATAAAGGCTTGATGAATACAAAAATCAGGAACTAATAATAAAAAAGCAACCAATTAAGAAGATCTACTATGTGCCAGGCACTCTCCTAAGTGTTGTACAATTCTCCTTTATTGCCTTAACTGCCCCATACATAAAGATCAGCCTTTTATTTCACAGACGTGAATAGAGAAAGATAGTAGGATTTGCCCTGGATCCCGCAAACAACTGTGAGGGCTGGATTTTTAACCCAGGTTGTCTGCCTAGGAATAGCTTCTGTCACTGTGACTAGCCCAAAGTCACAAAGGTTGGAGCCTACAAGATAAGCTCCAACCATATCATGGTTATCTGTTTCTGTTCCCCTTTCGGAGCCAATAAATGTTAATTGACAGTAAATTTTGGGAAGCTAAGAGCTTCAAGAAAAGAAAAATATATTTTCTAATATTCTATAAAAAATATTCCCAATAGTGTGTCATCATGGTTTTATCCTCTGGCATTATCCTGAAAGCCTCAGCTTCTGGTGGGGCAGGCTTGCTTGGGTCATAGTAGAGTGATGCTCTCCAATCTCTGGAATGAGGCTGAGAGAGGCAGCCCCACAGTTGAGAGTTATAGGCACTGGTTTCAAGACACACAACCTCAAATCCCATCATTGATACTTACTAACTTTGTGGCATTGGGCAAGTTGTTTAACCTCTTGAAAACTTGGTTTCCTCTAGTTAAAGCAATAGTGCCTACGTCTACCTAATGGATTTTGTTTTGAGAAGAATTAAAGAAAATAACTGAAAATCATGACTACCATGCCTGGCACATGTCACATACTATTATTTTAATTGTGATGACCCCAGTAATCTCTTGCTTATTCAGCAGTTATCCCTGGTGGTGCAAACTATCAGCCACTGGGTGGTACACACTAGATATTCATTGCATAATTAAAGAGATAATAGCAAAGGAAGAGATTATAAGCCAAAGGAATAGATGTACAGAAACATGAGGCCAGAAAGCAGTGGGGAATTGCAAGTAATTTGTTACCTTTCAACCCAATATCATGAGCATAGCAATGGCCTTAAATGGTTTTTGGATTGAGTTAATTTTTTTATAAATATGTCTCACTATATATATTACAAACATAGGCATCCACACATCCAACACCATAAACTTCACCACTTCTCTTCCAGTAAATGACCATTCCTGGTACTTCTTTTGCTTTTAAAAATATGTTTTAGAAGACATTAATTACCTTCTGTTGTTTGTAATTAGGCAAAAAAAAAAAAAAAAAAAAATAGAGATTCTTGATGCCTGCCTCATATTGGGCAATAGGGTAGTCAATATCTCTAGAAGACTCCTTTTTGTAGAAAATAAATAAATCTCAGGTGAAAATATTACGAAAAAATTTCTCAAATAGATGGCTGAGCTGGTAAGAAAAAGGAGAAATGCTCAAAGTCCAGAGACTAGGAGAAGCTCAAAACCAGAAAGTAACCTTTCTGGTTACTTTCTGGAACTCTTTAGAGCTGGTATTTACCCTGGCAGTATTTCCCAAGCCCTGGTGGGTTAGTGCTTGGGTTTCAATGGCCACAAATGTGCACAAAGACAAGAGAACAAATCCTGAGCCTGGACAGAAACAGAACCCCCCAAAAGCTAATACTCTTAAGGGATGAAATAGTAACCACTCCCACCCCAATAGAGAGAAACTTAGGGATAATCACCAGGTCCTTCCTCAGCCCTGGGTGGAAAAAATATCCCCATGCATTTCCTAAACTACATGCTAAGACTCACAAGGGCTTGGAATCAGTCAGTCTGCACAAAATTCACACCAGCTGTGTGGTCTGTGAAGACCTGGAAAGCCTCCAAGTAGCTTCCAAGCCAAGGTCCTGGGTCAGAAGAAGAGGGTTGTTTTTTTTTTTTGTTTGTTTGTTTTATTTGGTTGCACCAGCTCCTTAGTTGCAGCACATGGGCTCCTTAGTTGTGGCATACGAACTCTTAGTTGTAGCATGCATGTGGGATCTAGTTCCCTGACCAGGGATCGAACCCGGGCCGCCTGCATTGGGAGCGCGGAGTCTTATCCACTGTGCCACGAGGGAAGTCCCAGAAGAGGGTTTTTAACTGTCTAACCACTGAGGTGACATATATCTCTTCTGTCCTTTGTCTATTGGCCAAAAGTAGTCACTTTGCCTCCAAATATCTGCAAAGGAGGCTTGGGAATATAAGGGTGAGAATTAGAATGTTTGGTGAGTACTGTTTCTGCCCCATGGTCTAAAATCCTTGTATTTTAGGAATAGTGAATATTGGTTACATTTGGATATTTTAAAATTAAATATAAAAGCTCAAATTTCTAGGATAATGGCAAAAGAAGGGATACAGTATGTAACTTCAAAGTTAGTCAAAGGAAACAGATAAAATGAAGGGAATATTTTAAAACCTCAATCAATTCAAAAGGAGTTATAAAAAAAAGAGAGAGAAAAAAGATATTGAGTTAAAGAGAGAAATAGAATTCACAATATAAAATGGTAGAAACAAAATCAAACTTATAATTAATTTGATAGATATATAATAAATGGGCTATAGTCTCTAGTTAAAAGGCATGGACTCTGGCAAATTTTACTAAACATTGAAGTGACAGCAAATTCCAAATTCTTCTGGAGAATTGAAAATCAAAGACCTCACAACTCATTTAATGAGATTATTGTATCCTTGATACTTGTATTTGTTTTCTATTGCTATGTAACAAATTATCGCAAACTTAATTGCTTAAAAAAATCAATTTATTAGTTCACCGTTGTGTAAGTCTTAGTCCACACAGGCTCTGCTGTATTTTATGTTCAGCATATCACAATGCTGAAATCAAGATGTTGGCTGGTTTGCATCCTCATCTGGAGGCTCTAAGAAAAATCCACTTTTAAGGTCATTCAGGTGGTTGACAGAATTCAATTTCTACAGGTTGTAGAATGAGGTCCCAATTTCCCTTGCTGGTGGTTGTCTGAGAGTGTCTTTCTCTCAGGTCCTTGAGGCTACCTGTATTCTTTTTCACATGTTCCCTTCCATCTTCGAGCAAAAATGATGAGTCAAATGCCCTTCATGCTTCCAATCTCTCTGACTTATTCTTCTTCATCCAGCTAGAGAAAACTCTCTGCTTTTAAAAGGGCTCATACAATTAGATTAAAACCACCTGGATAATCTTATTTTAAAATCAGTATGACATAAAACATGAAATAATCATAGCAGTGATATCTCATACTCACAGGTTCCAGGGATTAGGAAATGGTATTCTAGGGACATTTTTAGAATTTTGTCTACCATAATATCAAAATCAGAGAATACTTCAAAAAAGAAACATTGCAAGGCAATTGTACTCATGGACCAAGAGGCAGAAATTCTAAAATTTATATTGTCACTGAATTCAGAAATTCTTAAATAATAAGTAATTTACAATAAAGAACTTGGTAATATCCCAAGAATGTAAAAGTGTTTTAACATTTAAAAAATCCATTAATATAATCAACAATATTTCATATTAAAGTAGAAATAAAATATTATCAATTCAGAAAATGCATTTTACATAAGAGCAGAAAATCTCAAAAAGACACAGATTTCCATCAATAGTAGAATGAATAAAGAACAGTATATTTATATGATCAAATATTGTACATCAGTGAAAATAGGTGAGTGCATAACTGTATACATTAAAATAGATAAATTTACAATAGTCAGGACATGGATACAACCTACATGTCCATCAATAGAGGAATGGATAAAGAAGATGTGATACATATATACAATGGAATATTACTCAGCCATAAAAAAGAATAAAATAATGCCATGTGCAGCAACATGGATAGACCTAGAGATTGCTGAGTGAAGTAAGTCAGACAGAGAAAGACAAATATCATATGATATCGCTTACATGCGGAGTCTAAATAAAAGGTACAAATGAACTTATCTACAAAACAGAAATGGAGTTACAGATGTAGAAAACAAGTTTATGGCTACCAGGGGGTAAGAGGGGGGGAGGGATAAATTGGGAGATTGGGATTGACATATGCACACTACTATATATAAAATAGATAACTAATAAGGACCTACTGCATAGCACAGGGAATTCTACTCAATACTCTGTAATGGTCTATATGGGAAAAGAATCTAAAATAGAGTGAATATATATGTATATATATGTATAACTGATTCACTTTGCTGTACACTGGAAACTAACACAACATTGTAAATCTACTCTACTCCAATAAAAATTAAAAAAAAAAAAAAGAAAAAAAATAGAGGAATCTCATAAGTTAAAAATTCAGGGACGAAAAGAAGGATATATACAATAAGTTCCATTATGTGAAGGTCAAATATATGCAAAACCAAACAATATATTACTTAGAAATAAAATATTATATGGTATAACTATTTTTAAAAATGGAATGATTTTACAAAATGATCAGTTTAGTGTTTAACTCTTAGTGGAAGGGAATGAGATGAAGTTGCAGAGGGATAAATAGAGGACTTAAGGATTATGACAGTATTTTTAATGCCCAATGGTGAGAACATGAGTGCTCATTTTATCATTTTTAACTGAACATGCATGCAAGATATATTATTTTGCATGTATGATATATCTTATTTTTAAAAGACCAAAAAAGATTGAATTCTAAAAATAGTCACCCAAATTCCAATTAGATAGAAACATATAAAAACATTTAAAAAATTTTTCCCAGATATTGCTTTGCAAAGAAACGTTTCAGAAGCTTATTAATATTTTTGCAAATATTCCCTTTCCAACTTATGGAAAAGCTGGCATCTGAGTTTAAAATGCCAGACTAGAAGAAGGGGAGAAGGGAGACATCCTTTGGAAAGCAAATAGAAGGCCTTTATTTGAGAAAGAATCCTTTGCTTCATAAAGTGGAGAACACATACAATTGAGAATCCAACTAAAGGCATTACTTGAATCACCTAATAAATAAAAAGTTACTGAACATGTAAAGGGTCTTAAGAGGAAGGATCATGACCTGGAGTAAGATTTACTCAAGACTCACCCTTAAAAAGGCCCAAAACAATGTCCCAAAAGGATATCTAGGTAAGACAGAATTAAGAGGTTAAATCCTGCCAAGATAAATGGGCTTGGATATACCTTGTTCTTAGCACAGATATTCACTAATAAAGTGTAAAAACAGGAGTACACATATTTGAGATGATTATCCAGCAATTTAACTTCATTCTAAAATAAGAATCAACATTTCAGGGATGGATAATTGAATCTACAGTTTTTACAAGCTGTTATTCATCATTTCCGCTAGTCAATCAAAAATCACTAGGCATACAAAGAAACAAAAAATGTAATTCACAGTTAAAAAATAAAAAGCAGTCTATATAAGCCAAATCCAAGATGTCTCAGATGTTGAACTTAACACATATAAGCAGCAATTATAAATATGTTTAATGAACTAAATAAAAATACATTCAAAGAATGAAGCAAAGGGCCTTAATGAATAGCAGATAAGAAAACTTGGAAGATACATGGAAACTATCATAAAAAAACAAAATGGAAATACTAAAAGTGAAAAATACAAAAATTGAAACAAATAATTCAGTTATAGGTCTAACAGCACATGGGTGAGCAGAAGTAAGGGCCAGATAATTTGAAGATTGATCAAAAGAAATCATGAAATTTGAAGGACAGAGAGAGGGTGAAAATGAATGAAATTAGAAGATCCTCAATGACCCATGGGTTAATATAATAACACCTAACATATGTATAATTGGAGTACCCAAAGGACAAAGTGAGAGATTGGGGAAGAAAACATATATAAAGAAATAAAGACAGAAAATTCCTAAATTTGATGAAAATAAAAACAAAACAAAATAAAACAAAAAACACTGCTACAGAGATTCAATAATTTCAATAAACCTCAAGCAGAATAAATGTTAAAAAAAGAACTAAACTTATGCACATTTTAGTCAACCTCTGAAAACCAGTGATATGACAATAATCAAGGGAGGGTGCTAAGTGGTGCCATACTTTTCAATGTTATACTTTTGGGAAATGTAAAGTGTGCATCAAAACCTTGGGAGTTGGAAGAGTCAGGTACCAAGTTTAGGGTACATAGAAGTACAGTATTGACTGTAATTACAGTAAGTTTAAGGATACATATTGCTGGACTCAGAACAACTACTGGGAAACAAATAACAAAATAATTTTAAAAAAATACATACCGAAAAGCCAAAGTGTAACACTAAGAAATACTGGACAAAGCCAAAAGAAGACAGGAAGGAAATAAGCCAAAGGAAAAAACGTAAAGCAAATGACAAGATGGTAGACTACAACCCAATAATAATGGTTACATTACCTGTAAGTGGTCCATAAACCATGAGGCATATTGTAGAGATTCAGACCTAAGGTGGGTATTATCTTAATACTAGCAAGTCTGACAGACTCTCAACAGAGCAGAAGGTAATGGCATTTGGCAATTGCTGGGAGCAGATTTGAGCTATTGACATATTTGTTCATTCATTTATTCAGTCAACATAATGAGTCTTGACATGTGAAGTGCCCTTTGCTGTCCTGTGAGAGATAATGTTAGTTATACAATGCTATTAACAATTATTAATTACTCAATCCATAACACCTGAATTCTACCAAACATTTAAAGACAAAATTCAGCATAATGACTATAGTTAATAATATTGTATTATATACTGGAAACTTGCTAAGAGAACAGATTTCAGGTGCTCTCACCAGACACACACACACACACACACACACACACACACACATACATGGTAACTATGAAAGAAGATGGATATGGTGATTAGCTTAACTGTAGTAGTCATTTTAGTAATACATGTATATCAAAACATTAAGTAGTACACCTTGAACATATACAGCTTTTATTAAAAATAAATAAATAAATAATAATCTCCAATGTATATGTATATTAAATTATCACATTGTATAGTTAAAATCATCTTGTACAACCTAAATTTATAAAATTTTGTCAGTCATACTTCAATAAAGCTGAAAAATAAATAACAGAAAATAAATGCTAGCATGAGATGTAAAAAAAGGCTAATAATAATAAAATAAAGAAAAAATAACAGCAATTGTACAGTCTCTTTAAGTAAATAGAAAAGGAACACTTCTCAATTAATGAGACCAACATTGCCTTGATATCAAAAATATAAATGGTAATACTAGAAAACTACAAACCAATATTCCTCAAGAATATGAATGCAGAAAAATCATTGAAAAACTTAGTAAAACAAATTCAACTATATGTATATATATATATATATATATATATATATATATGTATATATACATGTATATATATATATCATATGCCACAACAAATTAAGGTTTATCCTTGGAATTTAAGGCTGGGTTACTTTTGAAAGTTATCAACATAAGGAAGAAAATCACACGATCATATTATTTGATGCAGAAAAATAATTGGAGAAAATTCAGCGCCCATTCATGTAAAAACTCTTAGCAAACTAGAAGGAAACTTCCTAAATCTGATAAAAAGGCATCTAAAATAACCTACAGCTAACATCATACTTAATGGTGAAAATCTAAATGCTTTATCCCTATGATAGAGAAGAATCCACTCTCACCATTCATATTCAATTATCCTGAAGGACATATTCAGTACCCTAAGGCCAAAAATGAAGTAAAAGACAGAGCTTAGAAAGGAAGAAATAAAACTGTTCCTATTCTCAGAATACACAACTGTCTACATAGAAAATTTCATAGAATCTGCAGAAAATTTATAGGAAAACTCCTACAACTAATAAGTAGGTTAGATAAGTTCACAGAATGCATGATTGTCACACAGGGAAAAAATATTTCTCCACACTAGCAATAAACATTGGGAAATCAAAGTTAAAACATCGACACCATTTATCATAGCATTAACAAATAAAATACTTACATATAAATTTAGCAAAATTTGTAAGGATCTTTATTCTTCTACATACCTCAAAACGCTGATAAAAAAATCAAAGAAAACCTAAACAATTGGAGAGACATACAATGTTCACAGATAGCAATTCTCAACATAGTAAAAATGTCGATTTTCCTAAAACTAATAATCTAGACTGAATGCAATACCAATCAGAATCAAAATCCCAACAAAATTCTAAATTCATATGGCAATGCAAAGAAATTAATCAAAACCGTTTGAAAAAGAATGAAGTTGAAGGATGCATTAGTTTATTCCAGCTACCATAATAAAATAGCACAGACGGGGTGACAGAAAAGATATATATTTCTCACAGTTCTAGAGGCTGGGAAGTCCAAGATCAAGGTGCTGACCAGTGCAGTTCTGGGTGAGAGCTCTCTTCCTGGATTGCAGATCATTGCCTTCTGGATGTGTCTTCACAAGGCCTTTATTTGGAGCATGGGTAATCCATGTGTCCTCATCTTATAACGTCACTGGCCCTGAAGACCCCATCCTGATACCCTCATTTAACTTTTGTTGTCTCCTTACTGGCTCTATCTCCAAGTAGATTCACACTGGGGGTTGGGACTTCTACACATGATTTTGGGGAGGGACACAAATATTCAGTCCATAACAGGGGGATTATAGCAATTAAGAAGGAATACACTATTGATATGGACAACTTGGATGCATCTCGAAGGCATTATGCTGCATGAAAGAAATTAATCTCTAAAGATCATATATTGTATGATTCCATTTATATGACTTTCTCAAAAAGACAAATCTGAAATGATGGAGAGCAGATCAGTAGTTGCCAGGGTTTAAGGGGAGGGGAGGGTGTGACCTCAAAGGAATAACATGAAGAAATAGGTTGGAGTGATGGAAATGTTCTATGTTCCGATTGTGGTGATGGTTACATGAATCAATATCTTAGTGTTAAACTCATAGAATACTGAGCCAAAAAATTTTTTTTAATTTAATTTTACTCTAAGTAAAAATAAATAAATAAGGAAGCATACAACTGGTAAGAGATGAATCTCCATCACTCTGAGTTTCAACCTGTGTATTTTTATATTATCTCTACAGAAGGATGAAGTGGTACAGAAGTCTGTAGACACCCCACATTAACCTGCTAAAGCATTTTGATGGAGATAACATGATTAACCCACTTCTTACCCCCCAACCACATGTCTGTAGGGAAACATTCTAGATGCCTGGAGCTCTCGGAAGTCTGGAGGGAGAACATTCATGGGTACTAAAGCTAGTCTTCTTCTTGGCACCAATGACTGAGAAATCCCCCTGCAGCAACGCTTTCAAACATTTTATTTAGTGATTTTTGTATGCATTTATATCTTTGGCCTTGTTTAGCATTTTTCACTGAGTTCCCTTTTCCTTTCAAGAAGCAGAAGCCAAAAAAAACAAAAAATGAGTTACAGGAGCCTCGACAAGAAGTCTCCTGAGACACCACCGTCTGCTGGAAAATTCTCCTCAAGAGTTTACGAGACAAATATAAATATATACTGGCTGAAGTTTTCAGTGACCTTTAAACTGTTTGCATTTCAGGAAGATTCCAAAAGGAGTTTCTGTCCCTGGCAGGTTCTTGGGTTTCTGGGCTTAAATTTAAAAAATCTAAACCAGATCACACTCCAGGCTAAATGTCCCAGACACAGCATCACCAAAAGATCTGGGCAGCAAAGAACCTACTGGGTTTTTGGAAATGTGTTCACTATTTTTTCTATGTGGTTCATTTAATCCCAACAGCTTCGGGGGACAGGGATTGTTATTCTCATCATACAGAGGAGGAAATGGAATCTCAGATTACAAAATTCAAGGCTACAGACCCTGTTAAGAGTCTCATATTCCTTGTGGGTAAAAAGGGTTTGTATTACCTATTTCCCAATGTAGTTACAGATTTAACATTGAAGTCAAGAACATAGTAGGTGCTCAATAAATGACAAATGTTATTACATGTGGGTAAAAAAAATCCAAATCCAAGTTCTATAGACTCAAAAGAGCAGGTGCTTTCTGTTCACCATGCAGTCTCCTCTGGGGTCCAGCCAGGCAGACCTCCTCCGCTGTCCTTTGTTCTATGGTCACAGGCACCAGAGACTGCTTTCCCAGCCTCTTTTCCTAAGGTCCCTTCTCCCAAGCTGTGAATTGAGTGGGCCCCTCTCATCGGAGCTCCTCTTCCTTTCTACCTGCAAAGACAAGGGACTCTTCTTTTTCAGGACTCTGCTGTCACTCACTTTGATGACAAGCTAGTGGTGACAAAAATAGCCAAGATGAAGAGTCAGCCAAGTGTGCAGTATCCTATATGGCCCTTGTGAGCTGTGATCAGGCACATCTGTCTTCTGTTCCTAGAACCTTTGAACAGAAGGTGACTGCAGTGAATATGCTTCTTCAGTCTTTATTCTGCCAGGTCCATGTGGCATCCCCATCAAAATTTCCCAGGGGGGCTTCAGACAGGGCAGGGGAGGTCCATTCCTTGACAACGGCTCCTCCTTCCATCAAGATCAGTTCAGATGGAGTCTCTCTGTGTTCATCTTCTCCAGAGAGCTTTTGTATTTCTCATAGTCTAGATGAGGGGACTCACTACCTCGTACCTCTGAACCACTCACGTCTGGGTACTTTGTTCATACCTATAAACACAATGACGTACCATTCAGTCACATTAAATGGGAGAACAAACCCTTTGACATCGTAAAATTCTTCGCCTTAGCCTTCTTGTTTTATGTTCTGTGAGTTTCTTCCCTTCTGGTTTTAAATATCATTTTTGAAACTATATTTTAAAAAATAGAGGAAGCAAAAGCAGCAGGGAAATAATTACCTATAAACCCTCACTCAGAGATAAGCTATGGACTGTTAATATTTTGCTCTTATCTCTCTCTGTGTAGGTGAGATCGTAGTGTGTCGGTGTCTGTGTGTGTGTCTGTGTGTCTGCATGTGTGTCTGTGTGTTTGTGTCTCTGTGTGTGTATGTGTCTGTGTGTATGTGTGTGTGCCTGTGTGTGTGTCAATGTGTGTCTGTGTGTATATCTGTTTGTGTGTGCCTGTGTGTATATCTGTGTGTGTGTGTGTGTGTGTATACCCTTCAGTGTCCTGCTTTCCTCAGCCAGCTTACACCATGAATATTTTTCCTTATCATAAAAGACAAGGAAAGACTGAGAAACTTCTACTTGGAAGAGATTAAGGAAAAATAACAGCTTTATGCAAAGTGGGATTCTGGATAGGATCCTGGAACAGAATACATTCATTCTTGGAAAAACAAGTGGAATTCAATTAAACTCTAGTTTGGAAACATTAACTTCCTGGATTTGATCACAATTTGTTAATTGTACCATCATTACATAATACGTTAATATTTGGGACGCTGGTTGGCAGGTATGTGGTAGCTCTCTGCACTCTCTTTGCAACTTCTCTGTAAGACTCAAACTAGTCCAAAATAGAAAGTTTTAACATTTTCTCATTATATAACAACATATTTATCACAGATATAATTTGTATCTATTTTTTCAAGTGCTGCATGAAAATATGCTGCACCATTTCAGTTATGAGGGCATTCTTACAACTTTCACAATTTTGAGAACATTCTCAAGAAAGTCCCAGAATGAAGTTACTGGGTCAAAGGAATAAATGAATAAGTACCCCCAAATAATTATCTTACTTTCATCAGAATTATCCTTTCTATAACAACTGCACCTGAAATTCTCAGGTTCAACTTTCAAAGTCCAATAACAGCCTTCTTCTACTGTTTCGGGAAATACAATTACTAAACTAACTTTGGGTTTAAAGTTCCAACCAGTCCTCAAAGTACTACCATTGTTGGAACGGTACCAAGGATTCTCAGTTTCTAGGTGGTGTCAGGTTTATTTTAATGGAGGCTTCATCTCAGGTTTATTTGTTCTACAACAACAATGTTTTTTAAAAATGTGTTCCTATCTCTGAACTCACTTCGGGAATGAAAGACTCCACTCCGCTGAAATGTTCCAGTTTGGTGATAGCCCGAGCCTTCAGGCCTATCCCAGCCACAATAAATCCCACATCTTGTGGGAAAATGTGTCATTTGCATGGCATTTGCCCTTTGAGAGTATGTGTGTGTGTTTCTCGTGCCAAAGACATTTGAGAGTGTAATAGAGGCTGTTCTGTGTGAGGCAACGAGCTGGCGGCTGGGTGATGCTCTTCCATTGCTTGTGGAAACTTCCAGGCTGGGGACTGCCTCAGTTTCTCCCCTGATCTCAGTAAAAAAGCACCCCTTTTATTTGACGTGCCCATGTCGAAGCTGCATGAAACACTGGGTCCTTCGTCTAATTGAAAACCCACTTTCTTTGCATCATGTGCATAATTATGCACCATAACGATCTCTCACATTCACGTAAGATTTCAAGTTGGACAAACCCACACACCAGTTATGTCATTCAGCCTTAACCTCCTCCTCCCTGTTCCATCCCCTTCCACTGCCCAATCTCCCCCCAGAACACATCATCAAGAAGCATGGAGTCTCTGCCTTTTTTTAGGGACTGAGGAAATGGAAGCTTACAGAGGGTAAATGAGGTAAATGACACGCCAGGTTTATAGAAACACCTAGTAGAGCAACACTTGTGCAAAATAGATTGTGGGCTGAGTATTTTGTTTTTAGAAACACGACTCAGATTCCCTCAGACCGTGCCTTGTTCATAGTATACCATCAGATGCAAGCCCAGCTCTTGCACAGGGATTTCTAGGATCTCTCAGTTTAGAAGAATCTCTCCTTTTCCCTTCTCTCTGGATATTTCCCACTCTCATGGAGACCTGCCTCAGTGTGCATTGCCATCTGCCTTTATAGGAATCGCTTTGAAGATGCACCTGGTTCCCTTGCAAACTGTGAGCACCATGAAGGCAGTGCCCAAGCCTGACTCTTCTCTGCACTTTTGGCCCACAAACCAGTACTAGTGTCTATTCTGGGCTGGAGTGATGTCCACTAGTGGGTGTGGAAAGGCACTGATTATGGTGAGAAATTTAAGGATGGAAAAGATAGAGAGTTGGAAGGGAAATGACTATGTATTGATCCCCATTGTTTGCCAGGCTGTAGCCCCAGCACTTTACAGCTATTCTCCATTAATTTCTGACTTAAATATTATCACCCACACCTTCAAGATGAAGCAAATCACACTCATTTCTCCAAGGTCATCTAACTAGTAAGGGGGCAGTACCAAGATTTGAACTTAGAGTAGGCAATTCCATGGTACTCTTTGTGCTAAAAGACAACCCTGAGTGAACCAGTAGTGTTAGGAGGAACTTAGTTCCTTAAGATCAAGAACTAATCTCATTTATATGTATCACATGAATGTAATACAGCTAGTACCTGAAAAAAAAATGAGGATGGGAAATTTTCTACGTGTATTTTATACATTCCAGGAACATTGGGGTCTATTTTCATTGGTTTTCTACACAATTTTTTTCAAACTGAGAACAGCTGGCTATTTTCCACTTGGGTATAAATGGATGTCTAAATTGCAAAGGTGCCCAGAGCTCAGACTTACTTAACTTTCAGCTTAGGTATCCACCCTGTGTTGCACAATCGTCAAATGGGATATGATGCAATTTTTTTTTAAACAGACTGTGCAAAACAAGTGTTGAGTAACTCGAATCTCTCTTTACCCTTGTATGCGCCTAGCAATCTTGCAGGTCTGTTTGACAGAAAAAATTTGCCCTTGGACAGCAGTTCGGCAAGAGCCTCAAAGGCTCGGAAAAGCAAGAGGCTTCGAAGTGTTGCAATCAGTCGGCCTGGCTGAGATTAACCTGGAGGAAAGTGAGGGAAGTGCTCTGGCTCCACTGAGCCCTTCCCCTTCCTGTGGACACAGCAGTGACACAGACAAAAGCCAAATGCACGGACACACTTCAGTGTTTACACAGTGGACTGCAGGGTCTGCCGCAGAGGTTGAAAATTGTCTAACACATTCTTTTCTGTTGAAAAATGATGCGACATTACAGAAAATTTTGTAAAAAGAAAAATTAATCATGTCTCATTTTATCACCCCAATAGAAGTGTTTTCATTCATGTTTTACACCGTGGGACAGAATAAGGGAAGCGTACCACTTACGGAGAATTATTGGGTTAGAAACTGGACTCAATGATGTATATTTATAATCAAATTTTGTCTGACAAAAATCGTCCAAGGTCTGTCAAAAGATTTTCTCCCATTTTACAGATACAAATATAAACTAAGGAGATTTTTGTACCTGAATAAAGTTCCCTGAGCAAACCATGAATCTGGGATTCAACTCCAGTTCTGTATGACGACAAAGCTAATGGCTTATTCTACATCATTGTCAAGCAACCTTATATCTTTCTCATTTATCATTATATCTAAGCAAGTTATTTTACTATCCATGTCTAAATTAATATTTTAATATATGTAATCTAAATATCAATAGATATATAATCATTTACTTTAGAACATTAAGTTTTATAGCAGGTACAAATCTCAGGTTACAAAAAATTTGTTTTGGGCTTCCCTGGTGGCGCAGTGGTTGAGAATCTGCCTGCCAATGCAGGGGACACGGGTTCGAGCCCTGGTCTGGGAAGATCCCATATGCCGCGGAGCAACTAGGCCCGTGAGCCACAATTACTGAGCCTGCGCGTCTGGAGCCTGTGCTCCGCAACAAGAGAGACCACGATAATGAGAGGCCCGCGCACCGCGATGAAGAGTGGCCCCCACTTGCCGCAACTAGAGAAAGCCCTCGCACAGAAACAAAGACCCAACACAGCCATAAATAATAAATAAATAAATAAAATAAAATAAAAGACAAAAAAAAAATTTGTTTTGAGAAATGTAGCTTTATTTTCTAGAAACACGCTTGATTTCCGTTTCAAACCCCCATTTTGCTAGGTAGTAAGAACTGAATCTCATCACTGAGGGACTTCCATACCTGAACTGTGGCAAATTACTGAGTGTTGTTTGTGTTCATGTTCTTAACTAAACCCGTGTAGCCCTTAGATTTTACTCTCTGTCCGCTTTAACATCCCCTGGGACACCCTGATTCCCATTCAGTTCCTAGTTTCTTCCCTTAAAGGTCACTCCTGCATCCTTATTTACCCAGCTGCAAAGTCTCTTCAGGTCTGGCTTGATTCAGCTGCTCCTTAACTGAATGAATTGATTATCAATACCTTCACGGCTCTGGCTTCCCATGGCCTTGCTTCCTCCCCAGTTGGGATCCTCTTTACAATGGATTTGCTGTATTTCCAAATGAGGCTCTCAGGTAGGCCACAGGCTATGAAGTCAGTAGCAGGCACTTGTGAATACTGGGATGAATCTTGGGATGTGTCAGGGCAAGAGAGGGCACTGGAAGTGCAGCCATCTCACAGGTGACCAGTGAGTGGATGACATTTGCATTAGTCATGGTTCTCCAAAGGAGCAGAACAAATAGGACACACACACACACACACACACACACACACACACAGACACACACACACACAGACACATATATATATATACATATTGAATATATGGAGAGAGAGAGAGAGAGAGAGAGAGAGAGATTTTAAGTAATTGGCTCACAAGATTATGGAGGTTTGGAGAGTTCAATATCTGATGGGAGAGGCCAGCAGGCTGGAAGCGGGAAAGAGTTGCAATCCAAATCCAAAGGCAGTCCACTATAGGACCAGAAAATACCAATGTTGCAGATGAAAAACTAAGGCAGTCTGTTGGAGGATTCTCTCTTGCTCCAGGAGGCCATACTTTTGTTCTATCAGACCCTCCACTGATTGAATGTGCCCCACCCACATTATGGAGGGCAATCTGCTTTACTTAAAGCCCACTGATATGAACATAAATCTCATCCAAATACATCTTCACAGAAATATCCAGAGTAATGTTTGACCACATATCTGGGCACTGTGACAGGCAAAGTGACACAAAATTAACTGTCACAATACTCTTTGCATGAGCGTGCACTATAAATACATGCAGCAAAAAGAAGAGTACTTCTTCAGTGCTTCTCTTCTGGTTAGTTTAAGCCATGTTCTCAACTTTTTATGGTTGCTCTGAGAGAGGGCCCTTTCTGAAAAGTAAAAAACAACCTATATTTACAACATATGAATTAATTCATTTAGAAATATTTATTGTTCCAGGCACTGTGTTCATCTCCGCAGATTCATGGGTGAATAAAACACCGTTCTTTGTCCCAAGGAACTGAGTTTTATGGATAACTAAACCAGAAGTTGTTAAACACTCCAATAATTACTAAAACTGCAATAATCAAGAGTGCTAAGGGACCCTATTATTTTGGTCTTCCATCAGTTTTCACACTGGTGTTACGCCACTGGCTGCACCAAGGGATATGAGAAGAAACAGCCATAAGAAATGTGCCACCGTGTTGATGGAGTGGAGGATGCTGTACAAGATGACATCTACAGCATCCTGTGGTACCCCCTTTATGAAGACCTAGGCCGAGAAGCATCTTGAGCTCAGAAAATAAAATAGTTGTGCTTCCCCTTAGCAACGGGTTAGCTTTTACCTTAAGAACACAGTTAATTCTATACGTGATTATGTATGTAGTTTTTCTTTGTTTTGGCTACGAAGGAGGAAAAATCAAAAGTTGGGGACCACCTCTGGCAGTCCTTCAGGACCATGCCACCTCCATTTTGCATACTGACTATACTCCAACTTTCTTTCTCCCTCTCTCTCTCTCTTTCTCTCCTCCTACTGCCATTTTTCCTTCAGTAGATTTTTAAAAATCTTACTGTATTTAATGTTTTGTTGTCAGCCAACTCAAACGCATTTTGGAAAGATATAGGAAATTGGGTTGATGGAAGTGCAGATGGATGGATGGATGGTGAGACAGAGTTTCCTTTGAGGGAGTGATGGGAAATGTCACTGAAGCAATGGCACAGCCAAACTGGATAGAAGAAGATGAGTGTCTGTTTGTTGGGAGTGAAGGAGGACAGTTTCCACTTGGGGGGTAGGTTGGGCAGAGAAATGGGGGAGTCTGGATTGTACTAATCTTTGGTGAAAAAAGCTAATTAAATAAGTGACTTAGTAATCACATCATCTGGTTAATGCACTTCAGAATGCTTCCCAGATACTTTGGTCATTATGCTGATGGAAAGCTTTTTGAACAGAAAAAAAAAAAAAAACCAACCATCTCCCTATGCTCATCCTGTAATTATCCATTTCTTGCCTACCTCTTGCTGTTTTTGATAAGAACCATTAGGATAATAATGACAGACTTGACTCATGTATTAATAATTCTGTCGATGTACACTTCTTCATGTCTCTGTGAAAGACTGAAATATGTTAACCTTTTAAATGCCCTCCGTCACAGGCTGTGTCAGACCTTTATTAATGGCCTGCTTCAGCTGCCCAAACTCCAGCTCGCTGCAAGTGTGTGTGATGTGCAGAAACAAAGCCTTTTCATTTTGCTCATGGTCATTTCCCTTTTTAGGAACTTGAAATGAAATACTGTGTTTATCCTGTATAGCCTAAGAATGTACGTCAGCTGCACAGCCTGAAATAGACATGGTTTTGCTGCCCTAAATATTTGATTCTTGAGTCAAGTTATTATAATTGCTAGACATCCTTCTTTAAATATAGAAGGACAGTCAGTGGACCTGCACATTTGAAATAAACATCATGTTCAGAGATAGCGCTGTTTCTATTTGATTTTTTCGTAATATCCTCGGTCTTGGTGAGTGCAGTAAAATGAAATACTTGATTCGTCTAAGGACATGGCAGCTGTAGAAAGACATGATCAAGAGGTCTTTGGGATATGAGAAGGTGTTTCTTGTAGTGAAGGGGTGTAGTTAGGACAGAACAGAAATGTCAACATGCCCTTTTATAAAACCATTGCTCATCAGCCATTGCCCCAACTTGATGGCTGCTGTTTCACTGATAAGTGGTTTCAGATTAAACAGTGGAGACAAATACATTTACCGCAGACAAAAGCACATAGGAGGAGACCTAACTGCCTTTGAATTGTTTGATAACTTATCTTCTACAGCCAGGGCATCCAGCTAAAGTTGCAAGGCTGCCCTGACATCTGCAGAAATAGCCTTGGGATAAAAATATTTTCAAGTGGTCCTGCCTGGTACAGTGTCGAGTTAGAGAAATAAAAGATAAATAAGGGACTCCAAGTTCATGTGGACGTTTGGGGTGTGCGTATGTATGTGAAATGTTTCCATTGTTCATCTTTCTGATGCGTGTAATATCAGGCTCAACCTGCCTTTAGACAATGGCGTTTAGATTCCATTGTTAATTTGGAAAGGAACTTGATATAGTGTAGTTTCTTGAAACGAAACTTAAGGAGGACACATAAGTATGATTTATTTGAAGAAGTCAGAGTGAAGGGAGTTTTCTAATGGCTGTTTTGAAGATAATGGAGAAAATTTTTAGAATACATAAAATCTATCTATCTATCTATCTATCTATCTATCTATCTATCTATCTATCTATCTATCTATGTATCTGGAGAGGAAAACAAGCAGAAGTGACTATGATTGATGAGTTATATCAACTTATATCCAGTACACCTAGTTTTTCTCCATCAGTAATTAACATAGTTAACAAACATTTATTGAACAACTTACTATACATATCTAGTGCTTGGCAAGTTGCTAGAAAAATAAAACAGGCACTTTCTGCCCAAGTTTGCACAAACAGGCACAGAGAAGATTGACATTTCATGAGACAGGCTCCACGGTGAGAGGGAATAGCAGAACACTAAATGCTCAGAGAATAGGCACCCCCCGCCCCGACCTCCGCCTCCCCCGCTACCCACCCCCAGCGTGAGTGGGGGAGAAAAAAATAGCAAGGATGCTTCCTGGAGAGGCTGCCTTTGTTTGTTTCTCTGTTTTGGCTATCCCTTTGTGTTTGGGGATTACAAAGGCAGAGCCATAAATTAACCAGACTTCTCAGTTCCTGGCTTAAGATCAACATGCGTATATATGTAAAGATCCATTCTTATTTTCATTTGTGTATTTATTTTTCTATTTACTTATTTATTTTCTTTTCTCACCATTCCTCACTCCCATTTCTCCTACCCCCCACTATCAGCAACAATTCTAGTCTGGTTTCTGTCTGCCTCTGTATGTCTTTATATGCTGCGTGTATTGTTGTTTTGTAGGCATGCATTTTAATTTCTGCAAGTGACGTTACTTTTTATATCTCATTCTATTCTAACTTCTCTCACCATGCACTCTACTGTCCATATCCCTCCTTCCTGACATGTGTCTGCTACGTCTAACTGCTTCCTAACGATTCTTCTCCACCTACTCGCCAACCTAACGATGGACCCACCGGTGATCGCCAACACCCTTCCACCACATGTGAATGGTTTTGTGAGGTGGACTGCTAAAGCATCTCGGATGCTGGCATTGTTTACTTAAAAACAGATGAGTCAGTATTTTCTAACACATGTGTTGTGGATAATACCAAGATGTAAAACGTCATCCTTTTCCTCTATGAATTGACTCTAGAGCTGGGGGGGAGGAGGACGTGTGATTAAAATACTTTAATAAAATAAACACTCTGCTAAAAGCAGACAAAATAAAATAAAACTCTGGTAAAAGTCAAAGCACTAGATCAAAGATTCCAAGATATAAAAGAAGGCCCTTGTCAAGAACCTACCATAGGCTAGATTTTTTGCTAATTTCCCATGCACTGAACAACCTTCCTGGTAATGATGGGAGAAGGAGGGAGACTTCTCAGGGCAAAAACTAAAAAGTTTATTCGGAAAATGCAAGATTTATTCAGGAAAGACAGCACTTCTTCAAGCATAGCTAGGGGCGGAAAGAACATTATAGTCAGGGCAAATCAAAGAATAAAGGATTGTTGTTCAAAACATGCAGGACATTTGGGAGAATAGGAATTAGGTCCATTTTGAGGGAGGCATGGAAGGCATAAGAATGGTGGACAATTTTCAGAAAAATCACAGCATGTAACACCATTTAATGTTGTTTTAAATTATGAATAGAGATGGTTTCCTATTAACTAAGCCAATAAATATCTGTTGAACCATTAATATGTGCCATGCAATATTCTAAAGTCTGGGATTCTAGAGATGAAAGAGACACGGCCAGGTCATTATCCTCGTGGAATTTACATTCTAGTGGATGAAAGTAGGTGATAAGTAAAAAATGAGCAGACAAATAAGCAAACCAAATAAGAAAATGTTTGATAATATGTACCCACTCTCATGATATCATTGTATCAGAAAAACTGCCCCCTCTGGGTCGACAAAATCAAGAAGAAAAGTACCCCTCCCTCTGTGATGAGGGGCTTGTCTACTCAGTAGCTCCTTTTACTAATAGGAAGATGCCCGTCCTCTAGCACTCAGGAAGAATCTGTGGATTCAGCTCCCTCCTTCCTGCCCACATGGCCAGAGCCATTGGCAATGCCCAGACCACACAGCTCCAAGGCAGCCCTGGACGTGGAGGAAACATGTCAAAAAGAGACAGTGGTGGCAGGTGGATACATTAGCATGATCTGGTGGGCTCACTAAACTGGTGATATCTGTCCTGAGATCTCAGAGATGATCATTCCAGGCAGTGAGACTAACAAGAGCTCCAACACAGGGCTTACAAAACAGAAAGGCCAGTGAGTGAGGAGAAAGGAATAGAGGAGATAGAGAGATAAAGGTGGCCCAATTATACAAGCCATGCTATGGAGTTTGCATTTTGCTCCAAGATTTTATTTTAAATAGTATGTACATGCTGTGTGTCTATTTTTTTGGTTGAAATTAGGAGTAATTTAATTAAAGAATGAGGTTGATAAGAATCTTTAGAATATCCTGGCTTCTATGTAAGATATAATACATTTAGGTTATGAAATCCTGATTTATGGAATCAAGATCCTAGAAAGCTCTAATTGAAAGGAATCTCATATATCATTTAATTCAAACTATGTAAATGGAAAAAAATGAGATGATAAAGGATCTTTTTAAAAAACAGACTCAAACAGAGAATTATATTATAACACTAAAAGAGTTGGTTTTGGAAGGTATGCCCAGAAGCAAAATAAGAGGACATTTAGAATAAAAACATATCCTCTCTAGATACATTGTCAAGTAACAAGTTCAAAAACTCAAGAGTAAAACAAATGTCATTACTTAGTCTTTCTACACCTGCACTTATTAAGCATAGCAAACCCCCATTCTACCAGGAAATGGAAATAATCTAGGTCTATTTAGTGGCTCCCCTACCCTTTTCCTGGGCCTCTTTCTAAGTCCTAGGGCACATAAGGCAGCCGTCCTAAGCCATTGATAGTGCTGGGGACAGGGATGGATGGTGGGTCCCATCTTCCTTGTCACTGGTCGTTGCCTTCTCTCCACACTGACGTACATGGCCATGCCCTTGTCCTCACCTGGTGAGGGCCCCGAAGTCCGCCGGTTCTTGGATCCTGTCTGAAATACCTTCAGGCCCATGGGAAAGATTTTGTATTTTCCCAGGATACTCTGGGTAAGTGGATTCTGTAAAACTAACCTAGTACTTTCTGCCTCATTATCTTGGTCTGATATTCTTTCTCACACCATCTCTTCCCCAGGAAAAACCACAGCCTTGCCCTCTTCCTGGCCTCAGGCACTGCTCTTCTACTGTCAGTTCTCAGTCCTATTTTCTAGAAGATTCTTCGTCTACTCTCTCCTTGGTAACCACCAAGTCCTCTGACCTCATTCTTGTTATGTTCCTTCCCTTCTCTCCAGGTCAGGCAGCTTCTATCTACTTATCGGCTGGGAATGACAAGTTATATCTGATCAAATCAGAGATTATTCTGAATCTTTTCTATTATCATTTGGTCACCTAGATCTGTCACTTCTCTTCTCTGCACTCTGCTGTGACATAACTGGCTGCCTGAATAAGGGAGCTAAAATAGGTTAATAAGACATATTCCTAAAATAACCCCATAATATTCAGTAATATAACAAAATGTTTCTCCATCACATATGACTTATCAAAATAAAACAGTGTAACTTAAAGACACATACCATGTGTTGTTCAACCGTGCTGCAACTCAATGTAACCTAATATGTCTTAAATGTTTTGTAATTTTGTTCTTTAAATATAAATTGCTCCTTTCACATGCACATACACATTAGTATGTAAACTACTGGATAATGTATGTATGTTTCTCTAAAAATAGATATAAATATGGATCTCACACACTTACACACAAAACAACCCACATGCACACCAATGTAGCTAAGACCCTATGACATGCTGTGGGTGTTAACCTAAGCCACCTAATGGAGGGGATCCCTTTTCTACAGGGCAGTCCTCCAGCTCTTCAAAAAACATACATGGCTGAGTCCTTTATCTTGTGTAACATTTCAGCTATGTGGCAGATCATGAGGATCAAGGACTTTTGGAATACTCAAATAAATGTCACTTTCACTGAGTCACAATTACAGAAAGGCTGACAAAATTACTTGATCCTCACTTCTGACTCCAGAAAGTTAACTGATCCAGATCATTTCTTCCAAATGGTCAAACATTTTCCATTCATTCATTTTGATGAGTCACGGAATATTAAGTTGGGCACATTCTCCATAACCAGGATCTACATTAGTCACCGAGAATACTGAGATGAAAAAGCCACAGACCAGCTGAGGAGACAGACTGGGAACTAGATCACTAAACCCATTGTAAATGTCTACAGTAGAGGTAAGTCCATGATATCGTGGATTGTAATAGAGTGATTTTTGTCTGCCAAGGAAAGTTCAGGAAGACTCAGAGAAAGGCTCATATATGAATGGGTCTTTAAAGGATGAGTAAGAATAGGCTAAGAGCAAACAAGGGGGAAATCTAGCTCAGGCTTTCCTTAACCTTTTTATGACATGGACCTCTTCAACAGGCTAGTAAAACCTGTAAATTCCATCACAGATTAGTGATTTTTAAGCATTAAAATATGATATGATATTTTTAAATTTTTTTATTGAAGTATATATAGTTGGTTTACAATGTTGTGCCCATCTCTGCTGTACAGCAAAGTGACTCAGTTGTACACATACAGACATTCTTTTTTATATTCTTTTCTATTATGCTTTATCACAGGATATTGAATATAGTTTCCTGTGCTATACAGTACAACCTTGTTGTTTATCCATCCTGTATAGAATAGTTTACATCTGCTAATCCCGCACTCGCAGTCTTTCCCTCCCCCACCCCCCTCCCCCTTGGCAATCACAAATCTGTTCTCTACGTCTGAGTCTGTTTCTGTTTTGTAGATAGGTTCAGTTGTGCCATATTTTATTTTATTTTTTTAACTTTTTATTTTATATTGGAGTATAGTTGATTAACAATGTGGTGATAGTTTCATGTGTACAGCAAAGTGATTCAGTTATACATGTACAAGTATCAATCCTTTTTCAAATTCTTTTCCCATTTAGGTTGTTACATAATATTGAGCAGAGTTCCCTGTGCTATACAGCAGGTCCTTGTTGGTTATCCATTTTAAATATAGCAGTGCGTACATGTCAATCCCAAACTCCCTAACTATCTCTTCCCCCCACCCTTGGATATGATATTTAAATGCATAAAACCAAATACATACACTTATAAAGAGAACCAATTATAGTTTGAAAATGTTATATTGAAATAGAATTTTAAAATATTTAAAAAATTGTAATGTATTGCCTCTTTCTTAATGAATTACTAGATCTTTTTAAACACAATACTCTAGCAGTGGTATAATAACTACCATACTTTCAAAATAGTGGTTAGCATAAACAATATTTCAGGATATCCACAATACTTGTAATGTGATAGGGAAAAAAACCTATGCTCTCTGTTAGTGACAAAATCACAAGTTATTGCTAACACTATTGCTGTGCTAATTTATTAGGCTAAATTCCTAATACAAGGAAATGATAAATTTCAGTGGTGTGAGTGAAAAATTTCTTATCCAAGTTCACAAGCTCTCTGTCTATAGATCCATTGGAAATCCATGAACACCAGATCAAAAATCCTTGTGCTAGAAAGACTGACTTGTATGTGCAAATATAATATAAGGCAGCATGAAGCAAAATGGCAGGACTAGGGAGGGGATGAGAGTTTGGTCTGATTAAAGCTTTGTGTGCAAACAAATGAATGAAAATTAATCCAGGTTATGAAGTCTTATATGAAGATTCAATAATTTTGACTTTCCCTTTTTGGCATGGAAAGCCTTCAAAAATTTTTTTGAGCAGGAAACTGACAATGTCATACATAGGTTCTGGAGGTTAAATCTGATAATCAAAGTAGGAGATATGTTATAAAATTTTTGGCTCTTCTTAAAAAATATTTTTGTTTGAGGTTACATAACACAAAATAAAATTTATTTCATTTCTAAGTGTTCTTAAATCCATTGTGTTTCTACGTGTAATAAAGAAGTCACAATGATGAAGATAAGATGACATTCTAGTAGGGTCCATTTTGACATTTAGGAAACCAAAATCTTAGCAATTCTTGGAGAAACTTAAGTAATTTAAAAATATCTGAGGAATACTTCCACCTGTCTGCCAATAATTTCCTTGAACTCCCTTCTCCTCTCCCCCTGTCGGGAAATATAAGGGTATAAAGGTTAAGGGGCTCAGGATTGAAAGACACACAGCAGATATTCCAAGTTCATTGGAAAGAGCAACGTCCCCTAATATTGTTAGGCTTTGGAAATATCTAAAAATGAGGGCCTACATACCCTCTACCTAGATTTAAAAGTTATAAACCAAGCTAAAAATTTGTTCAGTAAAAATAACATTTCTTTGACATCAAACTTCCTGCCTTGACAAAAGCTCACCATGGCCTGGAAGGCTAAGGAGAACCATCAACAACAGAGCCCAGCCTTCTTCTCTCCCCCCACCATGTATCCCCCTAGCCCACATGAAGTGAATACACTCTCTTCCAAGTCAACTCTTTACCATCCCTCGTGTCAAAGGATGTGCACACCAGTGGCACAATCAACCTGCAGCCACGTGGACCCAAAGAAGAAGTCTATGCTAGTTCTAGAAGGGGGTTCTGGACAACTTGGTGAAGGAATTGCATGATCTTTGGCCCTTTGAGAATGGGTGGATGGTGGAGTAAAGACTCCTCGCTCACTGGGGAAGGTTGTGGGTAAATTGGTTGGAGCCCTAGACAAGGACTCTCTTGTCCAGGATGGAGTTCAGAACTGCTTATATGAAGGTGTGAGCTTTACATATGAGCCTCATTTTACTGACAGATGGGGAAAATTGATATAATTATGGTGACTACACTGATGTAGTAACTGCTTAATCACTAATAGCTAATCACTAATTTGTTCTTCCCATAAACCTATTCATCTATTATTATATATTTAATTTGATATGTGATCCAATAGCCCTAGAAAAGTGAAATGACTTACCAAGAATATACAGCTATAAAACCCTAGATCCAAGATTCAGCCAAAAATGTATTTAAAAGTCAATGCTCTTACCCATTATCCTAAGCTGTTAAGACCCAAATGGGATACAATACTTCAAATTTGATTATTAATTTGCTGTCAAAGTCTAGACAGACTGTTCTGAATGTTCTTAAAGAACAGTAACTCTTCGTAACTTTCAAATAATTTGTGGATTTGATTTCTGGAAACAGTAAAAGTCATTCAATTCCTAGCAGGCTTTATTAATACGGAAGGTCAAAGTCACTCATGCCATCGTATTGACTGCCTATTATGTGGCCGGTATCTTATTTTATAATATTACCTTTCTTCCCAACTTACAAATGGGCAACTGAGGTAACTGCCCAGTGAAACACAATCAGGAAAGGACAGAGACCCAAGTGTTTCAAATATCAAGTCCATTTCTTTTTCCATTAAACTACAATGTCTCCTAAGTTGAATCATTAAGCTGAAAGACGAATAGAAGATTCATGTTCTATGGGGTTACAGTGAAGCTCTTCTTGTCCACTGATACCATGTGTAGGAGAAAACTAAATTGGATAAGGAGTGTGAAATCAGAAAATGTCAGTGAATATTGTTTGTTTAATGAATCAATTATATTGAATCAAGTGTTACATATCAGATATGTTCTCTGGCATAATCTCTCTGCATCCCCAGGGAAATTGATTTAGTTAGAGATACTTTTATTCATTACAAATACAATCTCTGCATATTATGTCACAAGTCAGCCTGTGTGTGTGTGTAGGGGTGTGTGTGTGTGTGTGTTGACGTCCTCCATTGAGCACTAACTCATCTTTCAAAGCTCACACCTCTTATTATCTCTTCCCCAACATTCCTGGTCTATCGAGTTCAAATTGATGGCTCCCTTTGTACCTCTTTTGTTTCCTTCAGAAACATCGATGACAGCAGTTCTAACAAATGTTGGAATTATTTGTTTTGAGGATTGTCTCTCTCAGTAGACTCAGAGGCACTTGAAGACAGTAACTATGTCATTTAAGCTCTGCATTCTCATTCTCCAGCATAGCAACCAACACAGGGAAAACACGCAAGTATTTTTAAAACGTAACTTTCAATCCAATTTATTTTAAAACAGCCTTGTTTTGTGGGTCTCATTATTATTATGAATTAAAATCAGATCCCAAATATACAACGCTCTTTGCTGAGTCTCTATTGTGTGTCGGCACAACATTTTCTTAACCTCTGCTGGTTTTAATATGGCAATTTTTGATTATTTCCTCTCTCTCTGGTCAATGTTAACCTTCTGATTTGTGACAAATATACACGTGTGTGCATATACGTGTGCACGCATGTGTACATATGTGTATGTGTGCATGCATGTGTGTGGGAGGGTATGGTGTGTGCACACACAAGTATGCATGTGTGTGGTGTGTGTGCATGCTCCCAATATGGAAGCGAGGAGGCCTATGGGCTGGAGGAACCACATACTTGCCAAGTTGGTTCTCATTTCCCTCCCTTATTCCTCTTGGCCACCACACAAGCACCTAGAAAGCGTGTCAGTCATCCCTGCTGAGCTGAGGACATGGCAATGTCTGTGCAGTTGAGGACCTGCCCATGTTCTTGTCAAAGAGACAGTTGTTCATGACTTTGATACATAGCCTTGAGATTGTGATTTCCTCCTTTCTGTTTATGGATCTGCTCCCTGATCTTCCTGTGATGATGCTGGGCACAGCCATTCTTTCTCCATCCATGTAGAGCTGAACCCTTGAGTCCGATAAGTTTCTGAACAGGCTGGATCCACCAGGGCAAAGATTTCAGGGATGGAAACATCTGAGGCATGGAGATAGCTAATCTTTAAACCACTCTATGTGCCAGCCCTTAGCCGGATATTGTGGAGGGTCATGAATTAGACAAGATCCCTGCCCTCTAAAGTCTAGCTGGGGAGAGAAATGCAGAGGCAGAGTCTTTCAGTTCCCCTCGGTGGATGCAGGGATGGAGCCATGCACAGGAGATAAGAGCCGTCAGCAATGTGCTCCATCTACAGCCCTGGAGAAGATCAACTCGTGGAACTGATGCCTGAGCTGAGTATTGAAAGTTAAGAAAAAGCCCTTTCTGGTGAAAGAGGGGAGAAGGAGGGGGAGTGGGAGAATAAACGTGAAGACAAAGAAAGTAACATGAAACTGTGTGATGTGTATCATTGGGACCATGGACAGTTTGGTGCTAATAGTAGGAGGTGGGAGGGTTCTCAGTGTTCTCTCTGCTACACTGTGATACGAACTTCAACAACAACAAAGGTTCATGTGACTCCCACATTTTATATTGGCAGCAGTCACCGTGTTGGCCGCAGCAGCTGTGACTTGGGTCTGTGTATCTTCTTTATTTGAAGATCTGGGCTAATGAAGCAGCTCCTGCGTCGAACATGCTCTTCTCATGGCAGAGGGTGATGAGGGATGTTAGAACCATGCATGACTCCTAAAGCTTCTGCTCACACACAAAGGAAACATTGTTTCCTCTCATAATCCGTTAACCAGACTGTGTCACCTGACCGAGGCTGACATAAAGCAAGACAGAAATTCTCTTCCAACAGGAATCTCGTGGCAAAGGATGGGGATGTGCAGTCATCTTAAAAGAAAGGCAGGAAGTGCCAGGGAACAATAACACAGTATTCAGAGTCTGGTCCATCTTAGACAGAAGGAGATGATTTTCCCTTGAAGGGTGCTCCCATGAACAAAGGTTGGGACAAAACCAAAGGCAATCTCCTAGGCTCCTGGGACTCTATTTTAGCCTGATTGGGTTGCCATAATGAAATCCCATAGCCTGGGTGGCTTAAACAACAGGAATTTATTTTCTCACCGTTCTCAAGGTGGCTGGAAGTCCCATATCCAGGTTCCAACCTGCTGGGCTTCTGGTGAGGAACATCTTTCCGGCTTGAAGACAACCATGTTCTTGCCAGGTCCTCAAGTGGCCTTTCCTTGGTGTTGCACATGGAGATAGAGTGAGAGCCAGCTATCTGGTGTCTCTTCTTATAGGACATATAGGGCACTAGTCCTATTGGATCAGGGTCCCATTCTTATGACCTCAGCCAACCTTATTCACTTCCTTAAAGACCCCATCTCCAAATACAGCCACACGGGGGGTTAAGACTGCAGAAATATGAGTTTAAGGGACGAATATAAACATTTAGTCCATAACAGATCCCCTCTCTGAAAATCACACCAGTAGCTCCAGCCTTAGATGGTGGAGGAGTAAAGGGGCCCTACCTCCCATGCCCCACTGACAACACTGAGAACATGGAGACAGCCCCTGGTCTCAGCTTCATGTGGCCTTCAGGTCAGCACTCACATCTCCAGCATTACGAACCACTAGTAATTCCTTGTTTGCAGTATTTTTCCAAACATCTAACCTTTGCTTACATCATTCCGGTTTTCTGAAATGTCCTTTCTATCCTTTATAGTTATCACTTATCTTGCTATTTTCGCTTGTGTTTTAATGTAAACAAATAATCTATTGTTTAAAACCCAGTCAAATGTTCCTCTCTTCTGTTTACCTTCTCCTATTACTCTCATTGCCTATTTCACTCATCTGCAAACTCCTTGGGGTCACTTTGTTAACTATTTGGTAATTCTTTACATACTTGAATTTCTTCTCTTTCTTAAATGTTAAAGTCATATCTCTATATCCCAAACTGTAGCATGGGTCAATGAAAAAAAAGAATGCATGAATGAATGACATAATTGAGAGAGTTTATCCCATCCTCCTCCAGGGAAATTTGCATGCTTCATTTTACTGTTCCTTCCTTCTTTGAAAAATCTCAAACTGTGCCAGTAGTAGGCTTTGAGGCATGACTTGGAGGAAGAAAGAACAGGAAGAAGGTGAAAAGAAAGAGAAAACATCCCAAATGCCTGAGATCCCAGTCTATGGCTTATTCATTACTGTCACATCCATCCCGCTGCTGCCCTCTGAGCCTCCACCCTTCTGTTGTCTCTGGGCCATCAAAGGGTCCCTTACAGCCGGCAAGCTAATTACCCAGACTGGAGGACCATGGAGGACCAGGGCAAGCTCATTTCAGCTCGTTAAAGGCTCCTGTCTCCTGCTTGGGAAATTGCTCTCCCCGTTTACCAGAGCTGTTTGCATTTTGCAGCTCCCAGGGGATAGAGGGCCGTGCTGGTTGAATTCCTGGCTAAGCCATTTGGCCCAGAGCCTCCATAAAACTTTAGCCCCAGCCTTCCTGACTTGGGTTTCCTCGTTAAACCTGGAGACAGGAGCCTGCTGTTGGGTCTGCAGAGGCCTAGGCGAGACGGACTGAAGGGCCCAGGACTGAGAGAGAAGTGAGAGTGGTGGGGCACAGTGGAGGCTGCTGAGGAAAGGAACTGGGGTTGCAATGAAGGCAGAGGTGTGCAGATCAGAATTCTGATTTCCAGGTTTCCCTGGTGGTGCAGTGGTTGAGAATCTGCCTGCTAATGCAGGGGACACGGGTTCGAGCCCTGGTCGGGGAAGATCCCACATGCCGCGGAGGACTAGGCCCGTGAGCCACAACTACTGATCCTGCGCGTCTGGAGCCTGTGCCCTGCAACAAGAGAGGCCGCGATAATGAGAGGCCCGCGCACTGCGGTGAAGAGTGGCCCCCGCTCGCCGCAACTGGAGAAAGCCCTCGCACAGAAACGAAGACCCAACACAGCCAAAAATAAATAAATAAATAAATAAATAAATAAATAAATAATTAAAAAAAAGAATTCTGATTTCCAACTACAACATGAGCCCACTTCATGAGAGTCCACAGTCCATTTCCTAAGCAGAGTGCTTAGGAAAGCTCACGGCGGACAGCTCCATCCCACCCGGAACTTGAACCCAAACCCAGCTGTGCATTTGACACTATCATTTGGTTGATGGTCTATGCAATACTTGAAGGGTCTTCTTGCAGTTTAATAGTAACTGCAAGGCCCCATGTGCTCCTAGTTTGCAGAGATATGAAGGTGTGGTTGATCCTAAGTTCCTGTGTCCGCCGCACAGTGAGGGTAAACAAACCGAAACCCTAGAGTTTGGAGCAGAGAAAGATGAATTGCAAGGGCCAAGCAAGGAGAATGGGCAGGTCATGTTCAAAAAGCCCAAATTCCCCAGTAGTTTGGGGGGAAGAGTTTTTTTTTTTTTTTTAATAGGCAAAATTTGGGGGGAGGGCTGCAGGGTTTGTGACTTTCTTCTGATTGGTCAGTGGGGAGGTTAACAGGGTGGTGGTCTGGGAATCTCAAACACCAGCCTTCTGGTTCCATCCAGTCTGGGGTTCATGTGCTTGGGCTTAGCCTGAAGTTACCATCCTCCACCCAGTGGGGGTCTTTGTTCCTGTAGAAGAACTCTGAGATCTATATCAGATTGTTCTGCGCATGCCCCCAAGGAGGAGCCAGAACCCTGTCCCATCCCTGCACTACTGTGTCTTGATGCCTTTCCTTCATTTCTGCATTCCTTCGCTCTAATCAGGAACTATCTGAATATGCTCTTTGGAACTCAGGGCAGGTTCAGGAGGCTGAAAGCCTTTTTCCTACAAACAAGAAACAGGGGACACAGAAAGGCTTTTGTACCCAGGAAGGCTCCACAGGGTCCTAGACAATTTCAAAGGGATAAGATATCAGTTATAATGTCATTTCAGCATTGTTGTAAGACAGTCTCTAACCAGGTTCTAACAGCTGCAGTGAACTTTCTAAAGCTGCTGAAGCCTGTCTACTATGTGAGAGCCTTCCAGCAGCTCTGTGCTTTTTTAGGTAAAGCTTGGATGCCTTGGCTTAGAGTCCAAGGCCCTCTGAGAGCTGGTCCGTGCCTCCCTCTCAGCCTTCACCGCTCCATCTTTCCTGCTGCAAGGAAGAGGATGGGGTCTCCCTGAATCTTCCCATTTAGGGGACTTCATGGTGCTGAAGGAGAGTGTATTAGGGACCAGGTATGTGTAGATTCAGATGTAGGCCAGGAACCAGGGGCTGAGGACAGGGGGTGGGAAGGCAAATCATTCTAATAAGGAAGCGGGGGGACAGAAAAAATTCTGTCAACTCTATGCCACATTCAAATAAGATCTGATGCACATGCTCTTTCGAGGGGAATCATTTAGAAGGAAAAACAGGTGTATTTTTCATCTGAGACAACGTGCCATGGAAGGAACAGCAGCATGAGATAGTAAAATTACCCTTAACTTTACTTGAGGGGAATGCATCAGAGCAAAAAGGGACCAGGAAGAATGCAAGCCCCTCCCCCAGGCTCCCAAGAACCTTTCGGCTTCCACTGCATAGGAAATGGCGTGTGTTCGCTTTCCTTTGAAACTCTAAAGGCCAAGGTGGCTCAACCGAGGGGCTGCCCCAAGTCACACAGCTCTCAAGTGGCAGGTCCGGAAGGATGACCTCTCCTGAGCTGTCACTCATTCTTCCCAAGCCGGGGTCCCTTGCCAAGTCACTGTACTAGTCAGTGGGCACGGAAAGTGCACATCCCTTTGGCATACAGAGCCCTTAATGGGGTGTGGCAAGAGTTTATGTGTTTTGCACCCAGACATGCCTGGCTTCCAACACCAGCTCCCCAACACTTGTGAATGACATCATCCCAGGCAGGTTGCTTAGACTCTCTGAACTGTAGTTCTTTGAATGTAAAATGGAAGCAACGACACCTCTCTTGATGGGTGGCTGAAGGATCAGAGATTATAGATGTGAGGTGACTAGTACCATACCGGCTCCTGGTAGATGCTAAATCATTGGGAGCCTGAGTTACATATGCTGGGTGCATAAATTAATGAATGAGTAATAAGTGGGTGATCCCTGAGGGCCCTCTCAGTCTAATATGCTATATTCACTGTCGTGATGTATTCCTGGGCATAGTTAAAAATGAGGTTTCTAAAATGTGCTCCATGGAACCCAGTTATCTGGGCAGGAGGTAAGCAAAATGATGTTCAATATAACTTTTCCTCTCTGATTTCTAGATGCTGTGTTTGATCACCAATCCCCACTCCCCGGGACTGTGTTTGCTGCTGGAATCTAGGATGAAGTCACACTGCGTTAGAGGTGAATGTAATTACGAGTCTTCTAAAAGTCCCGACAGGTAGCTTTCTGAAGCCATTATAAAAGAGCAGAACTGCCTAAGGGTCCCTGCTCTGTCCCTAAAGTACCATTTCTCCAGTGTTCTCCCACTTAGTGCGTTTGAAACACAGCTGATTTCACTGTCTACACCTGTTACATGCTAACACTTAAAATAATGAAAAGACGAATAAGTGGTGTTGGGTCTACCTCTGTAAATAACAACAGCTACCACTTCCTGAGCTCTCCTGTAACCCATGGACTTTGTTCCTGTTTCACAGGCAGTAGCTCCAGTTCTCACACTCGCCTTGTTGGGTGAGTATAACAGCTCAGAGGGGTGAGATCACTTCTTAGTGTTATTCAATGAGTGCCTCTTAGAGCCAAAATTCAAACACAGTTTATTCTGGCTTCAAAGCCCACATCTTTTCTAGTATACTGCACTATCCCTCAAATATACCAAGGTAATAAAAACGAATTGGATAAATAGGATAAAATATGGTCACCTGGCATCCCAACTCCAGATCTGAATGTGACTCGGTGAGTGAATGGGGCCACAGCATTTGAGGAGGGAAGCGGTTCCCACAGGAAGCTGTACATCACAGCTGTGGTTACTGTTGTTTGTTTCTTTCTCATAGTCTGAGTTCCACCTTAGCCCTACTGGATCAGAATCTCCAGGGACTGAGTCCTGAAGTCTGTATTTTTATGTAGCTTCCAATGTGGTTCTGATGCAGTCTTTCCAAGGAAAGCCACAGAAAGCCACTGTTTGGTTAAAAACCATACAGCATCTCTAAGATCCGGGAGCTCTTATGTTCTCCACATTTATGATTTTTTCATTTTCATTTTAAATGTACATCTTTTCAAAACTGAAGTATAGTTGATTAACAATGTTGTGTTAGTTTCTGGTGTACAGATGCAGTTATACATATATATGTATATATATTCTTTCTCATATTCTTTTCCGTTATGGTTTATTACAGGATATTGAATATAGTCCCTGTGCTATACAATAGGACCTGTTGTTCATCTATTTTACATACAGTAGTTTGTATCTGCTAATCCTAAACTCCTAATTTATCCCCCCCTTTCCCCTTTGGTAACCATAAGTTTGTTTTTTAAATAAATGTACATCCTAATATGGGGAAGTTAAAGCAAAAACAAAAACAAAATAAAAAATGGCTCGTTAGGTCCCCTCTAAGTTATATTATCTTTGATGTCTGTTGACATATTTTAAAAATTATAGATAAGTGCAGATATAAGAATATATATTTATGGTACAGAAAGTTCCAAAGGAAAAGCAAAAGCCTTTTCCTTCCCATTTCCTCTCCTCAAAGGTCACTACCCTTGAAAGTTACATGTGTTCCTGCTAGACACACTGTTCTTTGACTTGCCTTTCTTGGGAGAGATTTTGGAACGACTACATTAACAGTTCATTAAAAAAAAATTCAAAGTATTCCAGGCTGAACCATAATTTATTTAAGCAGTCCGATATTGATAAACACCTCAATTTTCCAGGTTCTGTTTGTTTGTTTGCTGTTTACCTTTGAAAATAATGTTGCAATGAATATTCTTCTGCACAGATCTTGGTGAACATCTGCAAGTATTGATGTTATAGGTAGATTTCCTAATAGTGGTATTGCTTAACCAAAAGTTAAGTGCATTTTAAACTTCGATATATGTTATCAAGTCATTATTCCACCAAACACAAGTGAGACTGCCCATATTTGAGACTATCACCAGCCTATGTGTCACCAAATATGACTGAGACTAAAAGATGAGACAATAAGGAAGTGAGTTCCAAAGATGAGTAGTTAAACTGGTGCTTGGTGCCAATCTATTAACCAGTATCCTGTTAAGAGTTTGCAGACCTCGTATATTAAAACATTGAAATCACACACACAGAGGAATACATACATGCATATATATACATATATACACGCACATATATATGCAGGTATACCCATGTATGTACATGTAAGTATGTATGTATGTGTACATACTCACACTTACTTAAACATGCGTTGACTATCACTGGAAACAAACATATACCAGATGCAAATTTTTTTTTAAAGGAAGAAAAACTGGTTTCTAAGGAAAAAATATACGAGGAAGATTTATCTTCACGATTTATGCTTTTGTTCCTTTAGAATTATGTGTACACACATGTGTTACCTAGTCAAAAAATAAATAAAATAAAAAGAATCTCAGAAAAGAAAATGACAAATGCATCTAGGCTTTGATTCAGCAATATCTACTCTGGAAATTTACGTTACAGCTAAGCTAAATCAGCCTACGTACACAGTGAAGCATATTTAGGATTATTCACTGAAGCACTGCTTATAATAACAAGAGACTAGAAATGACCCAAATGTACCTCAGTATCGGACTAGTAAAATGAATATTGTATACACTGAAATGCTCTGCATTCATAGCAAAGAATAAGCTTACTATACACTGGTATGGACTGTTCTCAGAAGTATACAATTAACTGAAAAGGCAAGTTGAAGAAAAGTGTGTGTGACATCTACCATTTATATAGAAAAAGAGAAAATAGTCATAGCTTTGTGTGCATGTGTGCATGGCAAATATACTACGTAGATAAATATATTATGCAAATATAACAGATATCACATTATGCACACACACCAGCAAACACACACACTTATACATACATATATATGTGCATTCCTTGTATTAGAGTAAAACACCTCTGAAAAAGACACATAAGCCATAGCTAACAGTAGAGGACTAAAAACTGAGAGACTGGGGAAGACAGACGGGAAGGAGTTTTGCACTCTGTTGCCATTATATTCAAAATATAAATGAATAAAATTAAAGTTAAAGAAAAATAACTTTGAACAGGCCAACTTTTGAACGCCTAGAATTCTCCACTTATTTCCCAGTAATTTCATCTCCTTGATAGAGATTTTGCTTTATAGTCACTTTTGCTAAGTGGATGATTAAAACAATTGCACTCTTGAAAGATGAAGGGATGATCCCATGGGTGAGATAACCCTCAGCACAACTCCTGAGCTGTGGGGTCCTCAGGCATCTGTATGGACCTCTGACTAGATACCTAGTTTCCATCCAAAGTGGCTTTGTTGAATGAAGTTCCTTTGCATCAGCTACAAATCTGACATTTTCCATTGACTGTTCGTGAAGATAAATGGCCACTTCACAATCATTTGGGGATGGGAGCGTCATAAACATCCCATTGTTCTAGAGTCTTGCAGATGGCATTTGAAAGACTGACACCCCTGAAATGGTGTGTTATTGAAAAGCACTAAATTTGCATTTTAATCTAGCTTCATCTACTAACACTTCTGGGAATTAGAGTGCCATTTCCTAAATGAAATGGTATCCCCTCTTGATGTAAATGATTCAAATAACATTTCATGTTTAAAAAAAGAAATATATATGCTCTTGGAAACACACCGTATCTTGACTTGTCAGGGCAGTAAACAAGGAAATAAATAAAGCAGAAAGAGCCACTCCTAGTGAGGTGGTGAGCAGCAGGGGAACCTCTCCCATGCATGGGCTTTTGTGCACAGCTTTCATATATGCTTGCGTGCTATTCATAGGTCTTTTCCGCTTCCTTCAGATTCTTGGCCAGGTTCCAGAGAGTTAAATTGATCTTCAGTTAAGAGATTTTTCACACATTTGTGCAGCTCCAGGTCTTAGACACCGTATTCACCATGCTTATACTTACACTTTTAACACAGACAGCAGCTTAAATTCAATGCAGTGAACATTTTATTACATTTCGTTTTTTTCCGTTCTCTCTGCCTTTACTTCTTTCTTTCTGTGTTCGTTTGTCTGCTCAGGCTGCTATAACAAGGTACCAGAGAGTGGGCGGCTTAAACAACAGACATTGATTTCTCACAGTTCTGGAGGATAGGAAGTCCTAGATCAAGGTGCTGACAGATTCAGTGCCTGTTGAGAGCCCTCTTCCTGCTTGCAGACATCTTCCTTCTTTCTGTGTTTTCACATTGGGCAGGGGGGGTGGGGAGAAAGAGAGAGAAAGAGAGAGAGAGAACTCTGGTCTCTTTTCCTCTTCTCATAAGGAAAGTAAGCCCATCATGGGGGTCCTACCTTCATGACCATATCTGAACCTAATTACCTTTGTCAAATGAAAAAAAAAAAAAAATACACAACCTAAAAGTTGAGAATTACATTCTATTGGCAGACAAAACTGAGGACTTAAGCCCAGGACGCAGCCTCTCAGATAGCTCTGAGGGACTGCTCTGAAAAAGTAAGAGAGGAACCAGGATATATAGAGAGGAGTTTTGGCCGCAAAGACCAGGTAGTAGGAACATCAAAAGATTACTGTTAATTAAAGAAAACCAGACATCTCAAGTTAATGAATTTAGCGCTTTTCTATGTATGGGAAGATGCAAAATTCCGGGCTCATTGAAATCATTCCTTTGATGTGCACCTCAGCTATCTGGGGCCAGTATTCTGTGCTTTCTCATCCTGAGACTCTTCAGGGTGCACTGCTGAGGGGTGGCTGCAGTATCTGATGTTTTGATGACAGGCATCCTGTTTCTATCCTGAGTTCCCTCAAAGTTCACCTTCTGGGAGGCTGAAATGTGATGGCTTGATGGCTGCAACATCCTTTGTTTACTGATATGGCAGGTAGCATTTTTTTCATTGACACTTTCCAAAGGCTCCACCTCCAAATACCATCACATTGGAGATTAGGGCTTCAACATATAAATTTGAGGGGGACCTAGACATTCAACCCATAACATCGTCCTTTCATTTATTCTCCTTTCTTCCTTCAATAAATATGTATTTCTTTTCATGCTGTTGGGGTCTTAATCTTGGCCCTGGAATTGTAAGGATCATTTTAAGATACACAGAGAACCTTTCCTCAAAGAGTCCCCAGACTAGTACAAAGGACGAACAGTGATGCAATGAGAGAGCTGCTCTGGCTGAAGTAAATACCTGGCACCATCAGAAGACATTAAAGAGAGCAATTATTTCTATGGAGTTAGTAAGAAGGAAAGTGATTTGGGAGTTTAGAAGTAAAGGTAGGGATTCTAGACAGTCAATAGAAGAAGGACTTTCTAGGCAGAAAACATAGCATTAAACAAAAGCATAGACACATGAACTTGAATGATTGACACTTCCAGCAAATGCAGAGCAGACTAGAGGTCTTTGATGGGAGACAGAAGCAAGGCCAGCAATCCTACTCCTGGGCATTTACCCTGAGAAAATCATAATTTAAAAAGACACATGCACCCCAATGTTCACTGCAGCTCTATTTACAATAGCCAGGATTTGGAAGCAACCTGAATGTGCATTTAGGTTGCACATTCACCAACAGATGAATGGATAAAGAAGATGTAGTACATATATACAATGGAATATTACTCAGCCATAAAAAGGAACGAAATTGGGTTATTTGTAGAGATGTGGATGGACCTAGAGACTGTCATACAGAGTGAAGTAAATCAGGAAGAGAAAAACAAATACCGTATATTAACGCATATATGTGGAATCTAGAAAAATGGAACAGATGAACCTATTTGCAGGGCAGGAATAGAGACACAGACACAGAGAACAGATGTGTGGACACAGTGGGGGAAGGGGGGGTGGGATAAATTGGGAGATTAGGAGTGACATATATACACTACCACGTGTAAAACAGCTAGTGGGAACCTGCTGTATAGCACAGGGAGCTCAGCTCCGAGCTCTGTGATGACCTAGATGGGTGGGATGGGAGTGGGAGGAGGGAGGCTGAAGAAGAGGGGGATATATGTATAAATACAGCTGATTCACTTCATTGTACAGCAGAAACTAACACAACATTGTAAAGCAACTGTACCCTAATTAAAAAAAAAATTGGAATGATAAGTTGGGACTAGCTTGACAAGAGTTGCATATTTTACACAAGGAAATTCACCAATTCCTTGTACCTTCTACATGAAGGTCATAGTCAGTGCTTGCAGGAAAGCTCTGTTTGGAAACCTAAGAGGATCTGAGATTAAGAGTTCTTCCAGTCAACGGCGAAAACAGTTTTTATCCTGGTTATCCTCGCTCCCTACAGGGCCTACCAGCCCTTGACCTTCGTTAACAAGCAGAGAGCACCTCCCGTAATCTCTCTACCCACACTGCATCTTATCGCTCAGACGTCTATCAGCTCCCCTATCAGCCCACCCATCCAGACTCTCCTTGCCCATCAGCTAAAGAGAGATGTTTCTCTTCCTTGGTTTTCAGACTGGGGGTAATCCTGATACTTCTAAGAGCACAAGGGCCTGGAAATCAGGGGGTAGAAACTCTGGTGAGAGTAATTCTCAATTTGGAGTCTCTTGACATCGTATTAGAAACCACGTTCAAGCTTTCCCTTTGTGTTTGCTCTTTTAATTCCTATTGTATGAAATTAGGTAATGATTATTCCTTTTAAAAATTGGGAATACTGATACACACCCTAAAGAACACAAGCCATAATGTGGCTACATACTAAAACACTCTCTCTCTCTCTCTCTCTCTCTCTCTCTCTCTCTCTCTATATATATATATATATATATATATACATAAAACATAACATATATGTGACCAATGTGATGGTATTTGGAGGTGGAGCCTTTGGAAGGTGTCAGTGAAAAAAAAATGCTGCCTGCCTGCGTGTGTGTATATATATATATATATATAATATTTCTATATATATTATATAAACATTTTATATATATATAATGTTTAGCTTTCTTTTCCACTATTTCTAATATGTATGACAAGAGGCTTAAATATTCACATATTTTTTCACACAATTTCCCTCCTTCTAGGAATTAGCCCTAAGAAAGTAACTGGAGTGTAGTCAAAACTCCATTGTTCAACAAACATTACCGAAAGTAGGGAAAACTGAAAATCATCTTAAATTTCTATCTGTTGAGGAGTCGTTGAATTGACTACCCTATAGCCACTAAGAATTACGGTTTGGGGAAATGATGACAACATAATTTTAAATAAAAAAGTGAGAAGCAGTAGTGTATGTAATATTTATACGTAAGCACAGACAAAATGCTGGAGGGGAAGACGCAAGAAAGTTAGCAGTAGTTTTATCTTAGTGGGATGTTAGCATGTGACTTTTATTTTCTCTTTTATAGGAAGAAAAGACACTAGATCAGCTATAGGAAGGATCAGGGCCAGGCATGTTGTGTGCAGGAGATGGTTAGGTTGTAATTCAAGTTTAAAACTATGAACAGTAAAGAGCATGAGGGCGGGTGCTTAAGGAGGTCCAGGCTGAAAGGCACAGAAGCAGCTCGATGGCCTGCATAAGGGGAGGAAGACACACGGTTATTCAGGATACCGACAAGAAGGGGGAAATCCATAAATAGACTTATATTCCTAAAACCTTGAAACGAGACAGGGCTAATAAAGAAAACCAGTGATGCTAAAAGGTTGAAGTTCTGAGATCACAATTTTGAATGTACTTGCTTCGTGTGTCTCAGCCAAAGGCTTTCATCCCTCATTTTTGCCAATTTTGGGAAAGATTCCGTTCCTGCAGTTACATCCTGTTAGACTCTTCTGGAATAGTGATATTCCCTCACGAAAGAAATATTTTGACTTCATGGTGACTACTATAAGACGGAAGAACTGGAAAAATCATTTTTAAAGTGATTTTTGCATTCTCTTTTGGATACTTCTCATGGTTTAAAAAAATAACTACAGCATTAAAATAATGGAAATTTTAGGTTTTGCTGTTCTTGTGGGCTTCGTTGAAAAAAATTAAGAGGGACAGTTGGGATGTGAATCCCATGTTTATTGTTTTAAAAGCTCTGTGCTAATACCAAAAGAATGTATTTCTGGTGGGAAGTGATATATTTCCATGGTTTCAGGGAGCTTGACTTCTGTCCTAAAAATAGATTTCCTTAGATATTATAAACAAAACACCTTAACAATAAAAATAAAATATGGTCCAAAAAATCCATAGCAAACATAGCATTGTTTTATATCCTTATCTTTTAAAGACTTTAGATCTATATGGAAAAATGAACACCCTTCCCCCGCCCCCAAAAAAGTGTGAGAAGAGTACAAAAGGCAGCTTACAACAGAAGATTTGCATGTGGAAAGTGTAGACTAAAAAATTATTCACAACCTGAAGCTGAGGAGGTGAGGGGGGAGCTAGGTTATACAGAAATTTTGCAACAAAGGGCAGGTAGTCTGAACGTCAAAAGATTATTGTTAATTAAAGAAAACCAGATGTCCCAAGTTAAGGAATTTATCGCTTTTCTATGTATGAGAAGATGCAAGAGTCGGGCTCACTGAAATCATTCCTTTGATAAGTACCTCAGCTATCTGGGGCCAGTATCCTGTGTTTTCATACCCTGAGTTGCCTCAGGGTTCACCGTAGGTAGTGGGTGCAGTCTGATGGCTGCTAGATGGCAGGTATTCTTTCCTCCCTGAGTTTCCTCAGGGCTCACTAGCTCACGCTGGAGGGCTGCAATCACCGATGGCTGTGACATCCTTCGTTTACTGATATGGCAGGCAATATTCCATTTATCAGAAGTAAATATGAAATAAAAATGTTAATCTTACTAGAAATCAAAGAAATGATTATGAACACATTGGTAACATAAAATTTGCTCCTCGGGGATAAAGAGAATGTGCTGTGGAGTTTTGTTGTTGTTATTACACGTGATTTGATGTTAGTGAGCATGAACCATCTTATAATATCCTGGCGTGGGAAATTGCTGCAATTTTTCTGCAGGACAAGTTAAAATTGGTCCTAGTCCTCTAAACTAGTCATTTAATCCTTCTAATGTATTATGTGCAAAAGCATAAACATATGCATATATCCATGTTTGCAGTTGCTCAGAGCAGCATTTTTTAAAAAGAAAGTAATCAAAAAAACTGAAAAGATCAACAATGGAAAAATATTCACATTAGTTACGGTCAATCCATTTGATGGAGTTCTTCCTAATCACTTACTAAAAATCAGATTTTTCAAAGACTAATGACATGGGAGCTTGTTCAAAGTAAGAAGTAAAAAAAGAGTTAAATATATACATCTCCGTAATATGTTTATAACTCTGTGTGCATAAAAAATACTGGACACAATACATCCAAATATTAATAACAGTTATCTCTGCATGATGGGATTATCCTTCCTTCTCTTCCACTTGTTTTTTCCATATTTTCCAAAGTTTCTATGAGGAATCTGTATTTCGGTATGGTTCAATTAAAACCTGTTATTTAAAAACAAAATGTTATTTCTGGGAGTATAGAAAGTTCTCCTTGGCGATGCATTACCACCCACAGACACTGAGACTGCAGAAGGGCATTACCTATTTAGCAGTGTTCCTGAATCTTTCAGTGTTTAACATCCTCCGTCTTGAGGGGACCCAGAGGAATGAAGCCTTTCGTCCAAGGTCATGTCGCAAGTGTGTAGTGTCAAAGATAAACAAAGCCAGAGTCTACGTAAAGTCACAAGGACAGGTTGTAACCAGTAGTATATTACTGCCATAGCGAAAAGACTCCAGTGTGAGCTGAACGTGACCTCCATTTGTACAGAGGGGTCTGGGAGTTTTAAAGGCAGAATGAGGGGCGAGCAAGTGGAGATGAGAGGGGCTCAGCAGAGTCAGGAAAGGGAAAAATCATAAAAAAGGAAGAGGCACATTGTTCCATGTGAAACACATCTGGGTTTGCTAACTGGTGCTCATAGAAGTTAGGCTCTTCCCTCCAAGAGGCTGAGGGTCAGGGGTCCTAACCTCAGGTAGCGGCTGGAACACACAGTCAATTCTTTTAGCGGTCTTGAGATTTCTCAGGCAAGCACTTTAAGGGGAGCTGGGGTCTACCTACAGATGCAGCCTTGAGCCTTCAGAAACTATGTCAGTGTTTGTTCAAGTCTGTATAGGCCAAGGCTGAGATCCAGAGGTTGAGCCCAGCAGAGGGCTTGGAGGAGCCTGGCTGGAGTTTGGTCAAGGAGAGAGTCTTTGTCAGTAGCAAGACCCATCCTAGAACCCGGCTCTCCTGATCTGTATTTCAATATTCTCACTATCACAATTTTTGCATAACAAGAACTTTCTGACCCGAATGAGAACTTCAACCAGAACTGAAAGGACAAGAAGAATTATTGAATAAGGAGATTACTGAGAAAGAAAATGTTTGCCTCTGATAATAGTCTCCCTTCTCCCTTCCCCCATTATACTGGATCTTGGTTAAAATGCTCAAAACTAGTCTTCCTCTTGAATGGAGCATTCCCACCTGTTCTGTGGGGTTAATGCTTGAGTCTAAGTATTTAGTGTGTTGGCTGAATTATGCCCTGGAGTCTCATCACTTAATTTCTTAATAAGTTATCAATTTAAACGTATGCATGCCCTATATAAAATCCTGGGGGTGGGGTTTACTCTCTCACATAGCCAACCAGTGTGATGCCTTCTTGGGTATTGATTTCCTCAGCTCACCATGAGCAGCTGTATTACTCATTAATCCTCTGTTGGTCAAGACCCTGAAAACAAGTGGCAGTTGTAGAGCTCTTTTGTGTTTTCAAAACCTGATGTTTAGAGAACTTTCTGGGATCACTGTAAAACTAGTAAAATCTGGAAGAAAGCCAGCACTGGCTTTGTAAAGACAGTATCTTTCCAACCCAGTTACTTAATGTTTAGCCATTGCTGACAGATTCCTGCCTTGTTTTCATCCTCTTTTTCTGTTTTTTTCTTCTCTCCCTATTTTTTTCCTCCCTGTCCTTCCTTTCTTCCTTCCTTCCTTTCCTCTTTCCCTCCCTCCTTTTTCCTTCAACTTTCCAACTCAGTAAACATTTTGGGCTCCCATTGGTTGCCAGACCCATTGATTGCCATACCAGCATGTTGCCAAAATCATGGGCTTTGAGTCAGGTGAGCCAAGGATCAGTTTTTGGTTCAATATCAACTAGCTGACTGACCAAGTTATTTAATCTCTACATATTCATTCATTTCACAAGCAGGCATTTATTGCCAGCATCTTATAGAGTGCCTTAAAGTATGCTAGGTGTGCCACTATGGCTTTTAAAATTACTCTGTAAGCACTATAAAACTCTTAGAGGAAAACATAGGAAGAACACTCTTTGACATAAATCACAGCAAGATCTTTTTTGATCCACCTCCTAGAATAATGGAAATAAAAACAAAAATAAACAAATGGGACCTAATGAAACTTCAAAGCTTTGCACAGCAAAGGAAACCATAAGCAAGACGAAAAGACAACCCTCAGAATGGGAGAAAATATTTGCAAATGAACCAACGGACAAAGGATTCATCTTCAAAATATATAAACGGCTCATTCAGCTCAATATTAAAGAAACAAACAACGCAATCCAAAAATGGGCAGAAGACCTAAATAGACATTTCTCCAAAGAAGACATACAGACGGCCAAGAAGCACATGAAAAGATGCTCAACATCACTAATTATTAGAGAAATGCAAATCAAAACTACAATGAGGTATCACCTCACACCAGTTAGAATGGGCATCATCAGAAAATCTACAAACAACAAATGCTGGAGAGGGTGTGGAGAAAAGGGAACCCTCCTGCACTGTTGGTGGGAATGTAAATTGATACAGCCACTATGGAGAACAATATGGAGGTTCCTTAAAAAACTAAAAATAGAATTACCATATGATCCTGCAATCCCACTCCTGGGCATACATCTGGAGAAAACTCTAATTCAAAAAGACACATGCACCCCAATGTTCATTGCAGCACTATTTACAATAGCCAGGTCATGGAAGCAACCTAAATGCCCATCGACAGACGAATGGATAAAGAAGATGTGGTACATATATACAATGGAATATTACTCAGCCATAAAAAGGAACGAAATTGAGTCATTTGTTGAGACGTGGATGGATCTAGAGACTGTCATACAGAGTGAAGTAAGTCAGAAAGAGAAAAACAAATATCGTCTATTAACGCATGTATGTGGAACCTAGAAAAATGGTACAGATGAACCGGTTTGCAGGGCAGAAGTTGAGACACAGATGTAGAGAACAAACGTATGGACACCAAGGGGGGAAAACCGCGGTGGGGTGGGGATGGTGGTGTGCTGAATTGGGCGATTGGGATTGACATGTATACACTGATGTGTATAAAATTGACGACTGATTAAAAAATATATAAAAATAATAAAAATAAAAAAATAAAATAAAATTACTCTGTAAGATGGACAAAGAGCTGTTCACACTTGGGCTGTTGTGATGATCCAGCTAAACAATGTATGTGACAATGGGTAACCCCTAATAAATACCAGCTGCCTATTCTTTTCTTTCAGCTCCTAGATGCCAAGTATGCATAGGTGAGACCCAGTTTTTGAAACGACCTCACAGGCTAACTGGAAAAAAAGCAGATTTCTTAAAAAAAAAAAATCTTCAAGGAGATTATGTTATGATTCAGCATTAAAGCAAAAAGCCATTTGAGTGCACAAAAAGGCAGAGAACTCGAGAAGTAAGGCATTATTTTGATATTAGTGAAGCAAATAGTCTTCATTGGAGAATGACCCACCAGCATCAAAGCTTACAAAACGGTGTCACAGCTTGGAAGGAAATGTCACAGACACTGGTGACGTACTCTTAGAAATGTTGTGTTACAGTCGATTTGAGTTCCCCGGATGGAAAAACAGCCATTTATGGTGCTGGGTCAAAAAGGGATTAAAAAATAGGCTTTAGAAATGAAAACAAAAACAAACAAACAAAAAGCAACAATGACAAAAAAATCCTGGATTCAAATCCTGACTCCAGGTGAAAGATTTCCTTCTGCTGGGACTCAGTTTTCTCTGCTCAAAGAGAAGTATTAACATATACCCAGCAGGGTTGTTATAAAACTAAATGCAATAGAGCCTAGGCAGTGAAATGGGTTTAGCTGCAAAGTGTTACTCAAACATAGGCATTTTGCAGAGCTGATTGTTTACATGTCTGTTTTTGGTTTTCTTTTTTCCTGAAACTGTGAATTCCCTGAGGATAGAGACAAGTTAGGCCCCAGCTCTCTACCACCAAGGCAGGATGGACGTGACAAGTCTGGAGCTCAGTCACTTAAAACAGTGGACCTGTGCCTAATGTTTTGTTGCCATTGTTATCACTGCTGTCTTTAAAATCTAGTTTGATACTCACTGCATTCCTGAAGGTGTATGTAAAGCAAGTATTGAAACTGACACTTTGGACGTAAGGAAGCAAACACAGAGAAGTCTAGTGATTTGATGGAATGTTAGAATCGAATGCTTCCATGGTCCTGACATTCCCTGACCAGGCCAGGACTGGCTCAGTCATGAGGGTGGGACTGGGCAGAAATTGGGGAGCATTGGTACCTGCGGGTCCAAGCAGCAGGGGCCTGCAGCAGGGCAGGAAGACCAGGCTTGGGTTTGAGCTAGCTCTCTGCGGTCAGCCCTGTCCCCAGCGTGTGCTTGACTCAAAACGACTATGTGGGACAAGCCTCTAAAGGAAGCTCAGGGTACCATGTGGCAGAAAGGAGCCTGTCCATCTGTGAGGCTGAAAGGATGGGAGACCAGACACAGGAAAGGAAGCAGGAGAGGCCTGGAGAGGAAGGAATGTGGACATGAGGGGACCTGGGATGGGCTGGGTGGGAGGGTGGGGAGTTACTGGAGAAGGGGCACAGTTGCTTCCATCAGGCCAGGAAGATGGCGTGATTGGATGGGAAAGGGGTGGTTAGTAAATCCCACTTGGGAGCTGTACAGTGAGGGATACCTTTGAATGTACCCATTGTCCATAGAGGTAGAAAGAGTAAAAGAGGGGACCAAATGCTTAGAATCCAGACAGATACATCTTTAAAATTCTTACTTTAATTTAAAAAATTAAAATGTAAATAAATGCAGAGAAATATGCAAATCCTAGCAGCTCCATGAATTTTCACAAGGTGAACACAGACATGTGCTTAACACCCAGATCAAAAACAAACATTAGCAGCAGCCAGAAGCCCCCTTGTGCCCCCTGCCAGTCCCAATAATCCTCTAAGGAGGACCACTGTCTGACTTCTTGCATCATAGATCCAAATTTCTCACCTAATTCTAATGTATTACTTCAGCATTTAAGTATCAAAAACCCAAGGTGTAAAACCAGGAGCTGTACTTCATGTGGGAAGAGGCCATGACCCCTGGCGTTGAACCTGCAGCGTCTCGAGCGGAAGGCAGACCTGGCTTTGCATCACAGACGCGCTATTTACTAAGCGCGTGATTCGAGGAATGCTACTTTTTCTCCCGAATCTCCAGTTTCCTTGTTAGTAAAGTGGGAAGAGATATTGAATTCGTGATGCTGTTGTCAAGCTAAGTGAGATGACATCTAAATAGATGCTCACTCAGGAGCTGGTGCTCATTAAGTATGGGTTGGGGCGGGGGGTGGAACATGTGTGAATAAAATTGAGAACGAATAGGTGGCCTATTTGATTAGACACAGTCATGGATCTTTGGACCATGAGAGAGGAAGCTTCACAGAGGCCCTGCAGGGAGCAGACTGTGCCTGAAACAGCATGGAACAGAGAAGGCAGAGCTCTCAGCTCTTTGACCAGCACTACCTCTACCTTGCTCGGTGACCTCTCACCTGTCACCTTCCTTCCCTGGGCCTCAGTCTCCTCTTCCATCCATATAATTTATGGATGCTATCATAAGTTTTTCCCACTACGAGTCTCACTCAAAAACACTGTGAGTCTATAATTAGCTAACTTGGAAAAACATGGAATAAAAATAAACAGTAATTGCAGTGCCCCAACATACAGACAAACCGAAATACATTTGAGGAGTGTAAAAAAGTGTAGAAAGAACTCAAAATCATCTCACATAAGGGTGATAATTCTGCATAGGTTAAATCGCACTGTAATAGACCCAGATAGACCCATAAGGGCACCCATGCAGGAGACATAAAAGAATATTCTGTATGATGCTATGCGTGCGTCAACACCAAATGCAGACGAGTAATCTGAAGAAATACAAAGAATGGCTCAGTCTAAGGTGTAAGCTTCCCAATACTTATAGACAGGAAGTTCCAGGAAGCAGGGCATGTCCTGGCATCAGGGGGTGCAAACCAAGGTGTGAGACGTTATGGCTGCTAGAGACAGGCCTTCCAGCCCTGAGCTTGTGAGTCTAAAACCCTGGTGGAAAAGAGCTCAGATCAATGAAATACCCACCAAATAGTCTATGAATTATTCCAAAATCATCCAGAAGGCATTCAGGTGTGATTAAAACTCAAATGGTTGATTTAAAATTATTTTCCTACTTAGAATTTGAATTAGCTTTCATAGGCAGAAGGTTATTAGAAATTATTAGCTCTACTTCCAAAAAAAGTGTAGCCTTTATATATATATAGAAGTATAAGTTTTTTGGGAAGTATATATATATATATATATATATATATATATATATATATATATATATACACACACACATATATATATAAAAAGGATACTTATAATGTATATAAGGCATATAATGTATATAAGGATCTCTCTCTCTATATATATATTTCTTTTTAAGGATCCTGATAATGTATATATGGTCACAAAAACCCTTAGGGAGACTGGGAAGATAAATTCTCTTCTCACTCCTATGCCCTAAAATGGACTAACTTGCTACGTTAATTTTAACACCATACTTTATAAAGCCAAACTACAAAAGAAATAGGATGCATGTAATGATTTTTATTATCTTAGAAAAATAAATAAATAACTGGTTCTTGGGAGAGAGAGATTTTTTTTCCCTGCTAGTAAATTCTAAGATGGATTTACCGCACAGGTCCTCCAGACCTCAAACGACAACCCCCATCTCCCGACTTCTAGTATACTTCTCTGTGCACTTCACCAGCTCTCTCCATTTCACCTTGCTTTCCAATTCAAAACATTTCTAATAGCACATGCTCCACAGGCCATATCACAGAATCCACCCAGTTAAAGATCCATTCACTCATTGACTTTGAAACAAATCCCCAAATGTCTGTTAGTGTCAGATGCTGAACATCCAAACATGAAACGGGTGCACGGTCCTGCCCTCCAAGTGTCCACAAGCTCAAGGAAGAAACAGAAGCACGGACACACAGGTGTTGTATGGAGATATAAATCAAGGCCAGCCCTAGAGGGGACCCCCTGAAGGACCAGGACGCACAAAGTGTCCTTCCTCCTCCTTCTCCCTCCTTGGTTTGAGTAGTGTCTATGGGCATTTTGCAGGGTGGATCTGAGCCCTGAGGGAAGACATTGTCTGTGTTGAGCCTGATGAGGGAGAGAAAAGTGTGAGCATTGGGCCTCCTGGCCACCCAGCCACGCCCCTGTTCTCACTCAGCGGGGAGGCTGAGAGTTGAGGGACAGTGAAGGCAGCCAGGCCAGCTGGTGTGAGCTGCTCAGGGGTAGACGGGGAGAGAGATTGATTCTTAACCAAAGCTAAGGGGTTGGACAAAAATGGAGCAAGGCAGCTAAGCCAGGGAAGAGGGCGCTCGACCTCGCACCCCCCTGTCCTGCACCCCGCACACCTCTTCCTGCGAGGCAAATCCCAGAAGAGGCTGCAGTGGCACCAGCTGCAGAATCCCAAAACAATGGTGAGGAGGGGTCGCTAGAGGGTCGACAGCACAGAGAGGGGCCATGATAGATCCTTATAAACTTCTTTCATTGGCCTGTCTGCTTCATTAAAGGGCCAAGATCAAAGCAAACAAATGGTAAGGGATAGGGCTTCCCTGGTGGCGCAGTGGTTGAGAATCTGCCTGCCAATGCAGGGAACACGGGTTCGAGCCCTGGTCTGGGAAGATCCCACATGCCGTGGAGCGGCTGGGCCCGTGAACCACAACTACTGAGCCTGCGCGTCTGGAGCCTGTGCTCCGCAACAAGAGAGGCCGCGATAGTGAGAGGCCTGTGCACTGCGATGAAGAGTGGCCCCCGCTTGCCACAACTAGAGAAAGCCCTCTCACAGAAACGAAGACCCAACACAGCCATAAATAAATAAATAAATAAATAATTTAAAAAAACAAAACAAAAAAACAAATGGTAAGGGATAAAAATAGATTAGGTGAATTAATATTTGTTTTTGCTTTAAATACAGGTTTGAGTTCTGCTAAGCTACATCCTGACAGGGACATGTTAAATTCGTCTCTTACTATCCTGGGCCTCGATTTCCTCGTTGTAAAACCAAGTAAACATCCCGTAAACTTCTGAGGATTAAATGAGATCTTAAGTGTGAAAACACTTAGTAAACTGTCAAATGCCCTTTGGTATTCTTAATCCTGTAATCAAACTTTCACACAGGCGGATTTTTTTTTTTTAATCTTTATGTCTTTAAGAAGTTCTTGAGTTGTTTTTTTGTGCCTTTCTTAATTAGAAATGCATTGATCTTAGAGTGTCTTTTTTTTCCCCCTCTTGGCTTTTAGATTTCAAGCCCAGTTTTCGTGTCTGGAACCAGTGCAGGTAATGGAAAGAATATGAATTTTGCAACCCTCTGAAGTAATGATTTCTAATCCCAGCTCTGCCATTGAAAAGCTGCATGACCTCGAATAAGTCACTTAGGGCTTCTGTTTAATGATCTATAAAACAGAAGTAAAAATACAATATTACCTACTTTAGGGTAAGAGCACATTGCCTTGATTGGTTCTGAAAACCAGAGAATTGTGATTTCTCTAGTTGGATCCACATCGACGGCAAGTTACTCTCAGAATAGACTAGAGATTTCTTTTGCCCCAGCTTCTATGAATATCAAACACAACCCCTTCGTATTCTGTAAGGGAAACGGAACACTGCCTTTTATAAGCGAGCGCCTGGGTGGCAGGCTGCCCAGCATCCCGTCAGCTCTCCCTCTGCTTATGTGTAACTCCAGGCTTGTACTGATATCTGCATGCATTTGTTGGCTCCGCTCCCCCTTTGCGGGCGATAGATTGCTTCTGCTGAAGCTGTCTGTGCAATATTTTGAAAATAGACATCCATTTCTAGAAGAAAAGAGATCCAAATAAGATTTTTTTTCTCTTTTACATTAAAAATCATTATAATATCAGTGTCTTTCATGTCGGCATGATTTTTGAAGCTGTTCCATAAGTCATTCTTGTCATGACCACCCATTGGTACAGAGAGAAGTGTCTTTTGGGGAAAAACCTGTCGAGTTGCTCACGTCTGCACAAAGAATATGGATCAGGTCTAGCCGGGAACAGCCTTTCAGTTTCACAGTCTTAACCTTGTGCTATAGGTCGATTTGCACTCCCCCCCCCCAAATTCATATGTTGAAGTACCAACCCCTAGTACCACAGAATGTGGACTTATTTGGAAATGGGGTCTTTGCAGGTGTAATGAGTTAGGATGAGGTCATACTGAAGTAGTGGGCCTGCATCTGCCGTGACCGTGTCCTAATAAAAAAGGAAATGTTGACACAGACACGTCCACAAGGAGAACACCGTGTGACAATGAAGGCAGAGGTTGGGGTGATGTGTCTAACGAGCTGGGGAACACCGGAGACTGTCAGCAAACCACCAGAAGGTAAGGGAGAGGCATGGGGCAGATTGTCCCTCAGAGACCTCGGAATGGACCTGCCCCACCGACATCTTCATCTGGGACTTCCAGGCCCACAACTGGGACAATAAATCTCTGTTGTTTAAGCCACCCAACCTGTGGCACTTTGTTACCCTCGAAAACTAATATACTTTGTATGTGCCTAACATTCCTGGGAGTTAGAGATCGTTAGAGGTGGAAGGCACACTTAGAAATCATTCAGTGCTATCACCTCAGGATCCATGAGGAAATAATATCTAGAATGTTCCCCCCATACTTAGAGGGGAGGAGTTGACTAGAAGCCTCGACTCCTGGTAACCAGGAGGGTGGTATGCGTTTGTTTTACCCCACTGTACTCTTTTCTAGGAGATAAATGGGGAAAAGTTAAAGTCATTCAATATAAAAGTGCCCTCAACCTAGAAAGATCCAAACTTCCTGCTCATTTCACGGAGGCACCCTACGCCCGTCCAAGTCCTCCAGGGGCCAACGCTCCTGTCTCTAGTTCAGACCTTCCCAGACGTTTCCTGGGCCCTGTGCCTGCCCTTCTCCTGGGTCCCAAGCACGCTATACTGCTTTTCAGAGAATTAGAAGTTATACCTAGAATGCTCCTCCCCCAGACACTCAGACGTCTCTTTCACCTTTTTTCAATCTTTGCTCAAATACCACTGTCTCTCCCTTCCTTATCCTGCTCCATTTCTCTCCAAATAGTACTTCTAATGCTACCTATGTATTCTATTTGTTTCTCTTTATTGACTGGGTCTCTCTACTAAAATGTAAGTTTGAGAAAGTCAGAGATCTTTTTCTGATTCGTCCACTGCTGTATCCCAAATGCCTAGAATAGTACTGCCTGCCATATACTGGGTTTCTAACATTTTTTTTTTGTTATTGTTGACAGAATGCATAAATATTTTTAAAATATCTTTATTTGAATGTTTTTAATGTTACTACTGAATTTATTCCTTTGCTGTTCTGGAAGATGGCCTCAGAGTGAGGTCTCAGCAACTGAGGGGACCTCTGGACTCTGGCAACCTTGTATTTTGGTCTAGTGGCCTGGGTTAGAGGCCAGAGCTATATCTAACTGAGAGAAGGACCAAAAGAAGCCTGAAGGAAGCATTGGTGAAGACAATTAAGCCTTAGCATTGAACTGGCAAAAACTTCTCTTTGGTTATTTCCAAATGTGTTTACAGTTTGTTTGTTTTTTTTTTTAATATTATATATAGGCTATAGTGACAAAAAAAATTTGGAGAAGCAGATCTAAGTATTTTCTAGAGTGAAATAGGTTTAAAAAGTGGCAAGTAGCCATATGTAGCTGTTTAAAAGTGATTAAAGTTAAAAATTCAGTTCCTTAGTCACATCAGCCCCATCTTCATCGCTCAATAGCCACGTGTGGCTGGCTGGTGGCTGCCAGACCTGACAGAGTCAATGTAGAGCGTGCCCATCGTCATAGGTAGAAGGACTCCATGTGTGTTTCTCAATGTCTAGATGTTGAGCATCATGAAACGAAGGCATCGCAACAAACAGCAGAAGTTTTCACTCTTCCTTAGATCACGTGACCCACTGGCCAAATTGACTTAGGCCAAGTAGACTCAGCTAGACTTTATGCTTACTTTCTTCCATAATGATTTAACAGATTGGTGAACAACAGGAAATATTATAGTATGTTTTAGCCAGGTTATGGTATCAGTTGTTCAGATCCTGGGAGTTTTCAATCCATAAGCAAGAGAAGTACTGCAGGAAAGGGCACAGACATAGGTAACGTTTTGGTGAGTTCAAGCATATACAAATGGTTCAGAATGACTGAGATTCAGGGTCTATAAGGGGTTGGGGCTTGGGTCGTGAAACCTTGAGCTATAGCTGATACATATTTATATCCTTAGCACTTGACATAATACGTATTAGGCTACTCATGTATATCTGTTGCTGAATGAATGAGTGAATCAATTAATCAACCAACCAATACATCAACAAACCAACTGCAAATGATGTATGTACAAAGGCCAGATGCATTTGTCAGGATAGGAATGTTATTCTCTACTAATAAGTAGAGCTCAGAATTCCAGAGGTTTTCCACTGTAAAAGTTCACTTTTCATTCAATTTACATGTCTAAAGTAGGTCAGAGTGAAGGATAATCTTCCAGGTGGTCATTCAGGGACCAAGGTTGATGCACGATCTGCCATCTTTCAGCTACAACATCCTGAACCAGTGGCCTGCCTGCCAGGTCACCAAGGGAGAGCAAAAAGAGATGGAGGAGATGATTCTAGCTATCTCAGCCCAGGAATGACAGGAGTCACTTCTACTCACAGGTCATTGGCAAGAACTTGTCACATAACCCCATTCCCTGCAGGGGAGACTGGGAAACGGAAGAGAGCACACAACGCATTTGGTGAGCACCAACAGTCTACCACACCACATCACAGAGGACGTTGCCAGGAGCTTCAACTTTATCTATTAGTGGTTTGCAAGTTATTTTTTAAAAACAGAATCCTTTCTTCAAATAAAATACAATATATAAATAAGGCAAAAGTAGAGCTTTTCTGGTTGAAGTGAAGACACAGAGAGGAGGATCCTTATATCTGCCCACTCAACAGACCCTCTTGCACCATTTCTGTACCTTACACGATCCTCCAGGGAATCCAGGACTCCTCAAGGCAGAGTGAAGACCTATCATGGGTTATTGGGAGCCCTGGGAGGGCTTTAAGCAGGAGAGTGGTACGATCACATTTTCCCTTTGTGAAGGTAAATGCGGCGCAGTTGTGGAGGGGGGTGGGAGGGTGGGTTAGATGGCGGGTGTGCAGCGTGGGGGTCAAGGTGAGAGGCAGGGGCGGGTTCAGAGGCTTCTGGAGCCTTCAGACGAGAGAGGGGGAAGGCCTGAACCACGTCTCCATGGGACTCTGTATGTTTTCCTGATGTCTTCCAGCTCAAAATTCTGAGTCTTTTTCTCAGATAAAGACAAACGTCATATGAAATCACTTATATGTGGAATCTTAAAAAATGATACAAATGAACTTATTTACACAATAGGCATAGACTCACAGACATAGAAAACAGACTTATGGTTACCAAAGGGGATAATGGGGCGGTTGGGAGTGGGAGGAGATAAATTAATAGTTTGGGATTAACAGATACACACTACTGTGTATAAAATAACCAACAAGGACCTACTGTATAGCACAGGGAACTATACTCAATATTTTGTAATAACCTATAAGGGAAAAGAATCTGAAAAAGAATATCTATCTATCTATCTATCTATCTATCTATCTATCTATATCTGAATCACTTTGCTGTACACCTGAAACTAACACAACCTTGTAAATCAACTATACTTCGATTAAAAAGAAAATAAAATTTTGGTGTGAGTTAACGTATAGAACTGCAAAAAAAAAAAACACACCAAAATTCTGAGTCTCTTTTTGAACCTGATCTCCTTTCATCTTTATAGGGGTTGAAGTCATTCCAAGTTTCCTTTCAGTACTGACATAGGTCTGATACCGGAGTCAGCAAATGGTTTCTGTAAAGGGCTGCCTGAGCCGATATTTCAGGCCTGCAGGCCGTTTGGTCTCTATCACAACCACCCTACTCTACTTTGTTGAGAAAGAGCCACAATAGACAATATACTGACGGATGGGAGTGGTTGCATTCCAATAAAATTGTATTTATGAACACTGAAATTTGAATTTCATAGATTTCCCATGTCATGAAACATTATTCTTCTTTCGATTTGTTTTCAAATCATTTAAAAATGTAAAAGACATTCTTAACTCACAGGCCATATAAAAAACAAGCTGTGGGCCAGATTTGGCCTATGTGGGATATTATGTTGACCCCTGGTTTTTTTAATATGGAATGATTACGTCATTGTGAAAAGGACTATATTCATGACAGTAATTTTCTTTTTCTTTTTGAAGTGGCATATACTGTGATGAAATAAAAATAAATGTAGGGGACTAATGTTTTCAACAATTTTTCCATAGAACACTCAGAGACCTTAAAAAAAAATACTGGAAATCATCGTTGATTTAGTCAATGCTAATGTGTTTTAATTTTGTACCACCTCCAGGCACTGAAACAAACCCACACAATTAGAATAAACAAAGCAAAATAAAACAAGGCTGTAAGGCCCTAGTGTTCGCAGATTCTTTCTCACCTGTGTCATAGAAACCAGAAATAAAGATGTTCCCTCTCAGGGCACTGCCCGCTGTGGTGACCACCAGTTAATTGTGAGAATTCCCAGAGTCATTGAACTGGAAGAAAGTTTGGACTTCTTAAAGCCAAGAAAGGAAAACAATTTTGTTCTATTTTCCCTTATCAGCAGTCATCCTATCCCTAAAAACGCCCAAATGAATAAACACACCAGCTAAAGCATTCCATGGGATTATTTGTTCTTAAAGTGATTTAACTTTTCAAATAAGGCAGATTTATTTTAGATAATTTGGGAAAAAATGACCTAAAGGTATAATGCTGAGAATAAAAGTCACCCCAAGTCTCAGAACCCAGGAACAGCCATTGTAAACCAGAGGTCACTTCTTAAACATAATGGGAGTCATATCGAATTTGCATATTTATAGCTTGATTTTTTCTTTTTCACTCAACATTATACTCTGAACATCTCCTCATGTCATTAAAAAGTTCCTGGATTTTTTTTCATTGATCACAGAATTTTGCACAGATATTTATTTAATTATTTGATTTAATGAAGAGGAACATACGGTCAGTTAACACATATTAATATGTGCCTCCATGCTGCCAGGGACTGGCCTAGACGCCACAGGCCTGGGGACAAGGTCCCTGTCCTCAGGGAGCTGACAGTGGGCACATTTTGTGTGTAAGCCCAGGGCTGGAGCCCATGGTCCTAAGATGAACATAGCCTGTTTCTGCTCCCTGGAAGCTCTGAGTTAGTGAGGGAGGTAGGCGGGTGGTCCAACAGCAGCTATAGCACAGGGTGGGGTGAAGAGGAGGCTCTGCACCTACAAAGAAGATGGGGGCGCATCTGAGAGGCTGGGGGTGGAGGGCATGGAGAACTCCTGCAGAATAAATGCATAGTTCAAATGGCATTGCTTCTTATTCTAGAACAGAGTATCTAGATAGAGACCATGCTGTGTCCAGGTCCAAGTGGTGTCATTCTGCTCAAGAGAGTCTGGCCTGGTTAGTCATTTAGAGAAGACTTAGCGTTTAAGATGAACCTACACTCAGTAGAGCAGGAAAGATACACGTTCTCTCACCAGGCAATACAGGCAGCAGCATCATTCAGTGGAAATTACTTTGGACCAGGAATCAACTGCCTTAAATCCTGGTCTCAGGATTAATGGCGATAATGACATCCATGTGCTTACAGTAAATGTGTTCCACGGTCTGTCATCTCAGTAGACCAGCATCTTCTCTGGGGATGGTGCTGGCTCTGCCTGGCACAGAAGAGATTCTAATTGTGTGCTGAATAAATTAACATAATCTTGCCCACCCAGATCCCTGTCTGTGAAATGGGGATAGAATGTCTGCTTGATTTTCACCAAGTTGCTATGAGATTCAACTAAGATGCTATATAAGACAGCATTGTAAAAAGAAATATAAAGTGTTATAATAGCCCATTTAAAAATAAAAGCATTGCATCGTTTGTGAAGAATGTTCTAAATTTTCCAAGATGCTTTTACATGTGATAATTGTTATTATTTTTAACCGCATGAGCACATGTAAGCAGACTTTCTCTAAATACCTGTCTCTCCTCTATAAAACGTGGCTGTCCAGTGTCTCCTGAAGCATCTTCAGAGTCAGGGGACTAAATTCAAATCCCAGACTGCCCACACTAAGGACAAGTGATTTAAAACCTATGCACTACAATTTCTTCTTCTGCAAAACCCTACCTCACAGCACTGCTCTGGGGAATCAACAAGATACCATGAGATGATATAAGCAGGGCACCCAGCATCATAGCACAGATTAAACATTGAATAGCTACTTTATTATTATTGCTACTGTTGTCCTACTCTATCATTTCTTAACGCAAACTGGGTTTTCATTTACCCAGCACACTGCTTTCACAGGGCGCTGATCGCCCACTCAAGAGACGTCCTCATCCACATGGCTGCTCACCCGGGGCCCTTCCATCTTAGTTCTGGCTAAGCGCTTGGATTTAAAAACGGTCAGTTTCAAAACACTTGTTTTGAAAATGTGAATTCGTTCCAGCATGATTGATACGTTAGGAAATAACTTGAGCATCATGTGTATCTGTGTTTGTGTATGCATGATTTCATCTGTAGGAAATAGCATTCAGCCGACCAAGCTTCATAGGAATATGCAAAATACACAGGCTTCACACCTCTCCCAGCTACTGAGGGAGGCCAAATATGTGATGACCACACCCAGCCACGTCTGGTATGAGAATCTGCTCTCCAATTTCTGATCACCCTCTTTCCTCTACTTCACTATAGCTCATCAGCTGCCGCCTCTGACAACCACTGCCAACCGGCAAACTTCAAGTCTTCTCCAAGGAAAAATGTCATGTTTATTGCGGCGTGCATGTGTATCTTCACCACTGAACGTGTGCACGATTCTGTACCATTTTTATTAGGTGCTTATCTTTGTGAGCGTGTGTCATTGATGAATTTTTTGAATGTTGTGACCTCCCCCCTTTTGCCCTAAGTCCTGTGGTTTTTGCATACTTTGCACAGCGCTGTCATTTGTAGGGTTACCCTATAGGACTTTGTGTTCTCCCCTAAATAGTTTATCTTGCTGGACCTGGTGTCTATTGAGATCAATTTTGCTATTTTTTATAAAGTTTGAGCAGGTGTTCCAAATAAGTGTTTTATTCTCATTTTACAGGTGGCTGATCTGGGGTTTAGAAAGAGTAAGGCCTAGCTTAGCTTTTCATAAGTGGGAGGTGAAATAAGAATAAGAATTGCCTTGTGTCTCCTGTTCAGGGGAAGCAGCACGTTGCCATGAGAACAGTATAGCCTTTGGAGTGGAACACATCTCGACATGAAGTCCTGCTCGACAAAATCCTTCTACCTGCGTGCCTTCAGTAAACTTGTCAAATCTCCTCAAGTGGAAACATCAGGAAAATGACACTCACGTCTCGGTCACTGGATATTAAGCCACAAAATATATGGAAAATCCCAATCTAGTGCCTGGGGCAGGACAGACATATTTGTCCTCACCTCTTCCCTTTGTATAATAACACCGGATAAATTTTACTGAGCACATATTTTGTTGCAGGGACTGTTGTAAGCGCTTTTGTGGGATTACCTAATTTAATTTTTATAGCAGGGCTATGCAGAGGATTCCATTATTATTCCTATTTTACAGATGAGCAAACAGATGCCCAGAAAGGTCAGCTGATTTGCCTAAGGTTAAATAGCTAGTGTGCCAGTTGTGAAGTTGTTGACTCTCAGCTCCAAACCTCCCTTCTATTCTCTGCCTTGTGATGCTGAGGCTGGGGCTCTGCAAAGCACGTGTCTACTTTGCCACCCAGATTCCCATAAGCCTCTGCAAGGCCAAGGGACTTGCTGCTTCCTGTTTGCCACTTGTATCCCTTCCTGTACACTGTGAGTCCCCTAGAACACCTGTTCCCCTGGCAGAAGCCACGTTTTCCTATTGCTGCAGCTACACTTTGCAGTTTTTCTACCACTTGTAGGACAAGCTCTACTGTGCACCCCCCAAAGCTCACCAGCCAGCCGGCCTTCTTCTCAGAAGTCTGTGTTTTAGCTCTAAGGGGTCCTATGTTATGGTTCAATGATTTAATCACCTAAAACCTTCATCCCCTCAGACCTAGGGGCTGTAGATACATCCGGCAGTTGCTACTTCTGTGATACCTTAGAGTTCACTTCTTACCCTTTCAGTCACCTAGTCAACAACTTTATTCCCTGTTAACAATCACTTGCAAACTCTCGCCATTAGTCAAAGTAAATTGCGTGCTCTGCATCCTGGCTGTGCCCTGACCAGTGCATCTGTAAGGGGCAGAGACAGAACTTGAAACCAGCCAGCTGTGTGCTGGAGACAACCTCTCTGCATGCTGCCTTACAACTATTATTCATATGTAAGGATCCTTATGCAGCAGCCCTTATCTTAAACATAAACTCAGTTATGAGGTAGCTGAAAATATTATATCATTAGCTCTGATGTTTTAGAGTCACAGGAAGATAAATACTTCAATCAACCCTCCTTGTGGCCTGACATTTGGGGACCAGTGGAAATGACTGCTGGACTCTTCTTGTGACCCACTGACTGCCAAACAAAAGAAGAAAGAGCCAAGGAAGGTCAATAGACAGCAGATGGTCATATTTGACCCATTGGAAAGCGTTCTCTGTAATTCCGCCCTTCCACATAGAACAAGAGGCAGAGCATCCTCCCAAGGTACTGCTAATCCACGGTCTAGCCTTCCAGAATGTCTGAGCTGGGAGGGACCTCAGAAAGCATCTGTCTCCAGACTCCCACCTTACTAATGGGTTAACTGAGGCCCAGAGGGGAGAAAGGCACTGGACCCAAATCACAGTAAGTCAGTGCTGATGTCCAGACTAGGGCACAGTCTCCTGACATGTGAAACCATGGATATGGTAGCTTACTGGGTAAGTTTTCTGCTTTAGCACTTTTTGTAGAGATTGCAGTCACTTCTCTGGAATATGATCTCTGTTTACCAGAGGTCATTTCCTTCTCCCCCATTCCAGTTCTTAGAAGGCTGGAGAGATGGGAGAATGACAGTTTCCTTTCTCTGTTCTCCTTCTGTCTGACCCTATTTTTGCTTCTTCTCTCTCCCCTTCCTTCTCCTCCCTCAGGACAGCAATAAGGGTGAAGCAAGTGAGACAAGTCAGGTAAATGTAGGGTCAGATCCTGCCTTTATTTAAAATTTAGGTATTTTATTCATCACAAATATTTCTGCATTAATTTTGATTTTTTAAAAATATTGCATTACAATATTATTTATCGGGATTACTGAGTTTTTTGTAGCCTCCTTATATCTTGCACCCAAGGCTAATGTCTTACTCATAACACCCTTGTCCCATTCCTGCCCTCCTACTCTTCCTTCCCTACTATATGCCCCAGAAAGTTCACTTTGGGGTACTCTGTAATCATTTTCTGATGCATGACTCCCCATCTGAAACACTAAAAACATTCCTACTGATGAATAACACAAAAAATGAACACCTAGGATCATTTGATAGAAACCCAAGAAAAAAGGGAGAATCCCTAACTTTGATGAAAAGGGTGCCATGGTAGTAGAATGGCTTGGACCTTGACGTTAGAGGAACTGGGGATTGAATTCTGACAATGACAATGCCATTTAGCAGCTGTGTGATACCCACTGATCCACTGATGGATAGGATTGATTTCTATGATCTGAAGGCACTGGATATACAGACGTGACCAACGCATAGTCCCTGCTCTTAAGGCAACCACGACCTAGACGGAGTGAATTGTTTATTTCTCTGGGCCTTGTTTTCTACAATAGAAAGTGGAAATAGCATTATCTCCTTGGGAAGAATAAACACAGTTCTTACATGAAATTGCCTAGCATAATGTGGCTGCCCCATTAAAATTTGCCTCCACAAAAGTAAACAAGTTCTTCCCTGGAACACTGTTCACAGAAGTCATCATCACTACGTACAATTAGTTTTCCAGAGATTAGATTTATTGTCATACACTTACTCAAACTAATTTGCTAAGACCCAGGAAAAAATAATCACTGGAAACCTTCTGATGAAGTGCCTTGGCATTTAAGGAAAATACTGAGGATGACACCTTCCTTTCAGCCACACTCAAGGTTTTTGGATTTCCATCTAGCAGTTTTTATTCTAGCACCCCTGGTATTTTGAATATGCATGTTTCCAGCAGAATCTTTCTCTTGCACCTCACTCCTCCCCCTCTGAACTCAGTGGGCCTCCCTTACTTGTACAGTGGCTTTGTGGGTGCCTCTTCACAGAAGGATCAGCGATAATCTGGGAGCTATTCCACACGCTGTGGTGTTACAATTGCAATCTTTATCTGAAGATGTTTGGGGAGCAACCTCTCCTAAGGCAATGTGGTGGGCAGAATTCTAAGATGAGCCCCAGTGAACATGCCCTTGCATAATCTCCTGCTCTTGAATGCAGGTGGAAAACGTGACTTACTTCTAGCCAATAAGATATGACAAAGGTAATTGGATAATCACTCCCATGATTACGATATATTATATGACTCTACCATAGGGGACTACAGTGGGAGGTTCTTTCTCCTGCTGACCTGCAAGAAGTGAGCTGCCAGGTTATAAGAGAAACTCTGGGTGGGCTCTGGGTGCTGAGAGTAGCCCCAACTGACCTTCATCAAGAAAGCAAGAACCTCAGTCCTAAAACCGAAAGGAACTGAATCCTGCTAACAACTATGTAAACTCAGAACAAGATTCCAAACCCTAGAAAGGAAGGCAGGCCAAATCATACTTTGACTTCTGCCTTGTGAGACCATGAGCAGAGGATCCAGCTAAGCTTTACCCAGACTCCAGCCACATGGAAACTGTGAGATACAAATTTATATTGTTCTAAGCCACTAAGTTTGTGATGATTTGTTACATCACAATAGGAAACAAGTACACACAACTCATCTACTTGAGAAGGCTGAGGTAGGGAAAGCTAATTCATAAGCTAGAGGTTTTCTTGGTGGCTTTTCTTCTCCACACAGGTGATACTGATAGAGCATCAGGCCTGGTTTTGGAGTTCCATTTATTTCTGAACCCAAGATTTCATATATAATTGAATCTTCTCACGTTACATGCTCTACGTTTCCCTCGGTAACATTGGTTACTCACAGTGAATTTTGTCAAAAGATAAGGATGGCATTTCTCCAAGTGTTTACATAGCACTTTTGATCAAGGTTATAAGCATAGAGCTCAACAGAATCCAAAAAACTGCTGGATGGACTGATTGATGTATAACTATAACTAAGAGCCCTATGCAGTGAACTCCAGTAAACTTTCCTCTGCAACTTTTGCAAACTTTCATCTGCAACTTTTGCAAACTCATGAGATACAAGGCTATTCAGTACATTCTCAAAACACATTCTAAATAAATTACAGCTGTTTAGATGAACAGATCACTCGTGTATTCATCAGTGGTACCCAGAAACACTGCAGGGTGGTATCAGGGAAAGTACACAGATCCCTGCTTCCCACCATACACACACCCTGCACACCCACTCTGTCCCATCCCACTTCACTGCACAATGGAGGCACCGTTGTGATGGGAGATTTAATTTTAGTCCCTTTTTATCTCATAACAAACCACCCCCAAAAACCCATGGTTTAAGCAACAATGAGTTGTGTTTTTCTCACGATGTTGTAGGTTGATTAGGTGGTTCTTCTGTTTCCCATGGTCTCTGCTATGGTTACTTAGTGGTTTTGCATCAGTTGATGACTGAGTTGACCTACAAGGTCCATGAAAGCCTCACTCACATGTCTGTGGCCTTAGAGCTGACTGTCAGATAGGGCATCACAATTCTCCTCCACATGGCCCCACTCCCCATATGGTGTCTCATCCTCTGAAGTCTCCCCCCATGGCATTTCTCTCCAGCAGGGTAGCTTGGACTTTTTTTGCATGGCAGCTGGGTGTCAAGCAAGCAAAAGGGCAACCTTCCATGCCTCTTAAGGGCTAGGCCCGGAAGTCCACAGAAATATTTCCATGACCTATTAGATAAGCCAGTTATCAGCCAGTCAAGATTCAAGAGAAAGGGAAACTGATTCCACTTTTGAGAGGAGGAACTTATTGCGGGGTTGCAGGGGGAGAAATTGTTGATGACTATCTTTGGTGACTATTCAAGGTATGAATTTGTGGGTCTCTCCATGAACTGATGCTTGTAGTTTACCTTTGATTACAGGTTTTCTATAGATAATGAAGTATGATATTGAAATTATTAAATAATTAACTTAAGGTTATTTTTCATGGTTTGTATAAATAACTGCAAGTCCTTTAATTCCTTCGGTTATAAAAATTTTATTTCTTTGAGACCCAGAAAGGGTATTACGAGTAGGTGTGGGTAAAATTACTAGCAGTGAGGATGGGAGGGGACAGTAGGATGTGCCCTCCACGTATACCCCACAGAACACTTCTGATGAGTTTCTAGGGGGATTTTCAGACTTGGAAGTTGTAAGTTCCAAAGTATGTCTTGATCTCCTTAATTTTCCTCTAATATTCCATTTTCACTCTCTTATCCATAATGTTATGATCAAAGAAATAGATCCATGTTGTCTACTGAGAAAAACTCAAAATTCAGACTGATAAGGTTTTGTCTTCTAGCCAACTGCTGGGAGTTAAAGCATTATTATACAGAAATGTCCTACAATATTCACTCATTCATCATTATATTCATCTGCTAGACTAGGAAACTGATGTGTAAAACTTGTCACTCACTAAATAGCACCCATACTGTGATGATGAGTCTCCATCCTGAGCCTTTGTCCTTCAAGACCAGTTGATGAAGCATGAGACCCTCTAAGAGCAGAGTTAGGATGGAGACAGTGAATGAGACAGGCCTGGGTCTGAATTCAAGCTCCACTATTTTAATTTATCTTCTGTTAACATAATTGCATAGCTTTTTATTTATTTTTTAATCTTTAATATAAGGACAGTAATTCCTACTTTACAATTTAGTTGTAATTTTTAAACCAAATAACATATCAGAGGACTAGAAGTTAATGAGAGCACTATTAATTACATCTCCCTACTTGTCATCATAATATCACATCTTTGTATACTGGGATAGTTTTCACCAGGAAAGACATGTTAGAATTACCTAAGAGGTAAATATTTTCGGTGAAAATACAATCCTGTTACTATATGCACAATTTTCTCCTGGAATTTCTCATCCTTCATGGCAAGGAATTTGAGTTTCATGCTATTAATGTAGAGATCATTCTGAGATGGAGAATTCTCCTACCTCTAAGCCCTGTACTACTGAACATTGGTTTATAGTGTAGTACACTATAAACACTTTCCTGCTCTGTCATTTAAACTACTTGAACAACAATCATATAAGGGGAAAGAAGTATAAGTAATATTATTTCTATTGTACAGATGAGGAAACTGAAAGCCAGAAAGCTTGGTGCCTTTTGTTTAGCCATCTTGTCAGTCAATAGCAGAGCCAGGTCTCAAACCCAGGTCTTCTGACCTCAAGACCCATACATCCTGCTTTCTCTCTTAATGTTTAAAAATGCAATAATATCATGACAAGAGGAAGAAAGCAGACCCTTCTTGAGAAGCTGTTGTGTGCCAGGAATGTTTCTACTGGCTTCCTAGGTAATATTTGTAATTTAATCCAGGCACTGTGAGAGATATGCATTATTCGTCTGGTTTGACAGAAAAAAACAGCTGAGTCCTGAGGGGTAATAGGCCAGGTTATACAGCTCAACATCAGCAGATTTTGAGAATCAGACTCAGAGAAGTGACCCTGAAAATCCATGCTGTTTTCATCATCCTTTGCAATCCATACAAGGGAGGGGCAAAGAAGGAGCTATGTGTTAAAAGAATCTGTAAGTAGCTCATTTTTATTCGGATTTATTCTAAATCTTAAACTGCAGTTACACAGTATTGAATGGCATGGGTGTCCTGCCCACCAGCTGTGAGTTTGCTATGATAGAATTTTCCCTGTAGCCAGAGACTATCTGTGAAATGTGTGCCCTGGAGCACAGAGAGCTAGGAAGAAGTCATATTTTTAGCCGGGTTTTCTAACTCTGGGGAACAGTAGTCTGCAGCGGCAGGATGTGATCATGTTTGATTACCAACCTTGCTCCGTTCTGTCTTCTTTATGTGCAGCCACTGCTGGCTCCCCTACTATTAATGGGTTTAACTTTAAAGGAATTGTGTTGGACATTTCACCCATCTTTTCTATTACTGTTGACTCACTGAAACTCTATATGAAAATGTGTATACTTCTGCCTTGGGAAACCATGAACGTTCTTTGAAATTCTTTAGGTAATTTGGAGTTGACCTCGTCGGGAAGAAAATGGCCTTCATGTAACGTTAGAGAGGAGAGGTTCACCTCTTCTGTGTGCATGTTTTTGTACTTCACCCAAGAACTGGAGAGGGTTAGACAAGGGTCTCTGGGGATCATCAGGGCTGAGAGAGACCTCATGGTCCATGTTCTGGGGAGTGACAGCCCCATCCTCCATCCCTGAGGAATCAGCCCCTTCCCCACTGCCTTTCATGGTGAGGCTTTCTATTCTTGGCCTTGTGGGAGTAACTCTGAGGTGGTTGGAGTGGGACAAAAGAAGTGACATAATATGAAATTAAAGTGGCTTAGTGGGCTCAGGCTGCCCAAACAGAACACAACCTGCTGGGCAACTTAAGAGACATCTCCCAGTTCAGGAGGTTGGAAGTCCATGATCAAGGTGCCTACAAATTCGGTTTCTGCTGAGAGGTCTCTTACTGGCCTCTTGGAGACAGCTTTAGTCTCTCTTCTTCTTCTTATACACCAATCCTATAGGGGTAGGACTCCACCCTTATAAACTCACTTAACCTTGATTACCTTCTTAAAGGCCCTATCTCCAGAGACAGTCACATTGAGGGTTAGGGCTTCAACACATGTACTTGAGGGGATACAATTCAATTCACAGCTATAAAGAAGAGCTATTCTTATATATGAGGCACTGATTATATGTCAGGCGTCACACTATGGATTTTTACATTATTTTATTCAATACTTGTAAAGTCTCCCCAGTATATATGAGTATGAGTTTATAGCCTCATTTTAAAGGTAAGGAAAATGAAAGCGAGGTTGAAAACTCAGCACTGATAATAAATAAATGACAGATCCAGGACTTGAACTCAAATGTGCTTGTCTCCAAAGATACTACTCCATGTCTTAATTTCAATCTCTCTCTCTCTTTCTCTCTCTCTCTCTCTCTCTCTCTCTCTCTCTCACACACACACACACACACACACTCCTTAAAGGGATTCTTTCAACTTGGAATTTTATCAAGACAACAAAGAATTAAGACTAAACAAACCTTAAAGGGGTTATATGTGGATTAATCAATAGTTATAAAAATTATCTTCCAGAGAATTGAAAGATTCATCTAAGGAGGTCCTGCTATTAAGTGACAGTTAATTTTCGGTAGAGAATCACTGGCAAGCTCTTTAAGAAGAAATTATGACAAAAACAGTTTTGTACGTGATGTGATCCCTTCCTTCTTTCACTTCATAATAGCTATGCATTTGCTAGTCATCCACGTCTTGGGCTAATAGCAACACATGTCCAGGACGATGTCAGAATAGCCATGTCTTTCTTTTCCATGGAAGAGATACCTGCAGAGAAGAATCAGTGTTCCGCCTATATGTGCTCAAAAGGCCCTCCCTATAGATTCATACCGACCACACATCTGCATCTGTTCCTCTGATTTTTTCCTCTCTGTTAAATGCACAGACGTGCGAAATAGCAGAAACTTTAGAAAAACACCACCAGCTTCCCCACCCCCACTCCAAGCATCCCCAAGATGCCTGCGACTAAGAAAGGTGTCTCCTTCCCTGCCACGCTGAGCTATGCGGCTACAAGGAACTTCAATCCCACCCCTCCCCACACCTGCCCTTGCTTTTCAGGATGACAGCTGCTGGCCTAGGTGTGCCTCCCAGGCTCCTCTCCCAGCTTTCCTATGCCCTGTAAATAATCTCCTTCTCTCTCTCTCTCTGTATCTCCCTCTCTCTCTCACACACACACATATACACACACACACATTTCTGCCCATGTCACAACAGCAATGGCCATCTCCAACAGGAAGTCCATCTCACAATGAATTAAAACAGTCAATGTGGTCCTGTTTCTCAGGTGTTCCACCATCTAACCCAGCCATGGTTACTTTGCTTCAACCTACCCACCCACCCTCATCCTTCTTCCTGTTTAAGACTCATTTTGATACAGACACCAGGAGTTGGAGCAAAGGTGGAGCGGTCATGAAAGCTGTGAAATATGTTTAAATGAAGGGCAGTTTTTCCCAAATGCTTAAAGAGAGCAAGCTAATTTCTGTATAAATTAAGGGGTTCAACTCAGTGTGTGTGTGTATTTGTGTGTGTGCACGTGAGCATGGGTGCCTGTGTCCAGGGGAAGTGAGGGGTGTAGAGAGTAAGGGAGGAGGACAGAGAGAGAAACAGAGAGAGAGAGGGAGAGAGATAGAAAGAGAGAGGGAGGGAGAGAGAGGGAGAGGGGAGAGAGAGGGAGAGAGGGAGGGAGAGAGGGAGACGGAGAGGGAGAGGGAGACATTGAAGCTCAACCAGAGCTTGCTAAAGCTACTAAACGAAAGGAAATCTGTGGAATAAGGTCACTCATTATTCTCCCTTTGCACTTCAAACAAACAGTAATTGTTGGTTTAGCTAACAAGTTGTGCCTTAATTACAGGCCATTAGGCACCATTAATAAAGGAAACCAATTCCACAAGAATCTAAATTTCACTTCTTGTATTTCATTTTCTAGAAGGAAAACCAACTCAAAATAGATTTTATTCTCCGTTTCCAAATCCTGTAACAGCCCGGTATCCCGGTCCATCCAGAGCTTAGCTCAGCTGTCACCTTCTCTGAGAAAACTTTCCTGGGCTTGTCTCCCCTCCCTGCTGCTTGAGGCATGGCAGCATCCCTGGGCTTCCTGCCGTGGACTTTCAAGAGGCAGGTTGTTATGTGGACCTGTACCCAAATGACCTGTCTGCTTGTCTACCTCTCCAGATATCCTCCGAGCTACCCACAGAGGAATGATGCTTTTTTTTTTAAATCCTATTTTCCAGTGAAATAATAACAATAATTACTACTCACCTTCGTCGTTGAATCTCTTATTTATGAAGACACATCCTTCCATTGACTTCTACTATCTAATTTAATATTCACAACAATCCACAAGGGTAGACATTATTGCCTCTTCTGCTATGCATTTCCCCCACAGATGCACTCCCAATCTGTACCCACCCTCCCAAAATATAAAGAAAGGAAAGGAACTGAGACTTGTCACTCAATCCAAAACCAGTTTCTCCTGACAGGTGCCTTGTCACTGGAAAATTGGATTCCTTTGAAGAATAAAAGCTCTCACTTCCAGTAAAAGGACACGTGTACCCATTCTAAAGTGGCTTCCTCCTCACTTGGGAGTTACCTACTATAGACCCAAGTCAATCCAGCCACAAGTGAAAAATCTCACAGCCCAACCCAGTCATCAAGTTATACCAAACCAACACTCAGATTTGTGTGATATAACATGCTCCAGGTAACATTTTGAGATACTTATTGAAAAATCTCTCAGCACCTTGGCAAGGTAAAAATCGTTATGCTGCTATCTGAGTGATCCTTCTAAAGCTCGTATTTGCCACGTTCCTCCCTTCCTTCATCCTCTGCCTGGTTCTGCACTGCCCTCAGGAAGGACTTAGCATGGCGTAGATGACTTCCCCACCTCAGCACACTCCATTCGGGACCTCAGATTTCACCATCTGGGGAGATGACACTTATATCAAGCAATTCACTGAGCTTCTGGTTAGAGACAAATCTCCGGCCCTAAATGTGACTCAACTTTCCTCCCTGACTTTTACTGAGATGTGTTGGTTTAGCAGTGAAAGTTTATATTCTGTTACAGAGTTGCCAAACCAACACAGTGTCAAAACAGTGGCAGAGCATCAAAGAAATCTTCAAGTACATGGAGACTTCCGACATAGGAAGAAGGGCACAGCTAAATGGAAGAGATTTGGAGTCCTGTATATGTACTGCACTCTTCATGTTGTCTGGAGCCCTTCAGACATGATCTTTCTTGTTCACAAGCATGCCTGCTTTGAAGACTAGCAAGAGAAATGGCATCTGATCTAACCACCTATGCAGGAGTGAAGTCTCTCAGGTATGTATGAAACTGATCTATGCAAAAAAGAAGAAAAGAGAAAAAAGTAAATTAAATTAGTCTTAGTTAGTTAAGGAGTCTGTGATTCTCTCTCTTTTTTTTTTTTTTTGGCCACGTCACGTAGCTTGTGGGATCTTAGTTCCCTTGGCAGTGAAAGTGCAGAGTCCTAACCATTGGACTGCCAGGGAATTCCCAAGGGGTCTGTGATTCTTGACCTTTGTTACAATGGACAAAACTCTTTTCTGGTTTTGTAGGTAGCTCAATTGCATATGTCCATAATAAATACTAATTAAATGAATGAATGTGTATTAATATTTAAACATCCTTAATACTTTCAATTGTAGTCATGTAACCGAAAGTGGGGTCGCCACTCAAAAGCCAATAAAGAGGCCAGGTTGGTGGAAAGGAAAGTTTGCTTTATTTTGGATGCTGGCAACCGGCGGTGGGGGAGAGATCCCTGTCCAAAGGCCGACTCCCTCCCCTGACAATTGGGGGCAAGAGCTTTCATAGACAGAGGCAGGGGGCTACATGCAGAAATCATACAATCAGCTCTGACAGTCATCGTGAAACTGGTCATCTGTGGTCTGACCAGCGTCATCTTGATTAGTTTAGGTACAATTAATCTTCATTTCCAGGTTTGGTTTGTTTCCATTTCTTTGAGGCCAGTTCTTGGAACTGTGGCAGCTCATGTCATGGCTGCAGCCTGGTCATCATGGAGTTCACTTCTTCCACCTGGTGAGGGTTTCAGTGTCTATAAGACAGCTCACGGGACATGGCTCAGAATATGATCTATAGCCCTTGAGGAGGAACTAAATGTCCTTGAATTTGCTTAATGACTAAACTATTATTATTTGGTCTCCTTTGACTGTTTTCCTTTGTTTTTGCATTTTCTCACTTCTCTGATTAAACTTATTCTTTGACTAAAGTTTTTCCACAGGCAAAAAGCAGGCTGAGGACCTGGGGGATGGGGGGCAAGGACCATAGGGTCCTGCTCCGTTTCAGTCATAATAAATACACCTTAATATTTTAAAAACCACCTTATGTAATGTGTCACAACACTGTGAGATTAGCCGCCATTCTCACCATCATCTTATGCCATGGAAACCATGTACCAGACACTGTCTTCATAGCGCTCACAACAAACTCTAAGGGACACACTTCCAGCGTCTCTATCGACAGGTGAGCAAACTGAGGTTCAGAGAGGTTAAGTAATTTGCCCAGTTACAGAGGTGCCGAGTTGGTGCTTTAACCAGTGCTGTCTTATTGCAGAAGCTATGTTGTTAAGCACACTAGGAAGGAAAAACCGAGCCTCGGGGGTAATTAAATGACTTGCCCAAGGTCAAGAACTGTGGGAGGACCCAATGTTCATTCTTGGGATCCGAGTTCCAGGTGTCTCAAATACATCACAGCGGCACTTACAATGGAAACCTGTAAGCGTCAAGTGTCCGGTGGAATAGCTTTCTTTTACCTGGGCCTTGACTGACATCAGCTCCGCCGTGTACGTTCCAGTTAACATTGATCCAAACAGGCAAAAGAAAGATTCAGATTGTTGTCCTAACGATAGATTCAGGCTGGATGGCTGATTATATCACAGTTCCCTTTGATGCAATGGAAAAGGGTTCTGGCTCAATTTCTCTGAAAGGACACGTCTCTGAAGCTCCTTCATGTTGAATTTAATGAGTCTGATTGTCATCTTCCAGAAGAGAGTGCAAGTGAGGCCTCTGCAGTTGAGGTGGAAAGAATCACTCTTCAATCCTGTTGTCACGATCATCAAGCAGTTGGGAGAACCAGGGCAGGATGTGAAATCCATCTGACCATCTATTTATAGATGAGGCAGTGCCTTTGTCATGGTGATCAGACAAGCCACATGGAAGGCAACATCTGCAGCTGATGACTTCTGCAAATTAAAAATCATGTCCTAACAGCACAGAAAAGGCAATTTTATTTTTCATTCAAAACTATTGTATAAATGGGAACTTTTCTTCCTCCTGTCCCCTTTATCTTTATGACATTCCTTCTATTTCTATGTCTCTCCTTTTCTCTCTCTCTTCCTTATGCGTTTCTCCCATTGTTCTTCCTTCTTTTTCATTCAACAAGAATTTGTCTCGTTATATGCTGGGCAATGTGCAAATGACTGTGGATAATTTAGAGATGATATTCCATGAGCCCCGCTTCAAGCCATTTCCAATATCTTTGTAGAATGGAGAGCACTCATAACTCAGAATCAAGCACCTATTTTCCAACTGTTTCCACCATTTATGTTTTTCCTCTACGATCTTGTAGCAGTCACTTTTTGTTTCTATACTGCAGACTCCTCTCCTGTGAAATAAAGCAATGATTCTTATAGCACAGATATTTTGGGGTGGCTTACATAAAAAAGAATGAGTTTAATGATGCTGATAAAAAGCCTAGTTGGACAATCTTGAACAAAATCAACTTTCTATGTCTCAATAGATGTAAAGTGAATATAATGGTAGCATGCATGTTGTAAAATTCATGTAGTGATCAAATGAGATTTGATAAATGAAATGCTTAACACTGGCAGTATCTGGCTTAAGAAGCACCTGGCTCAGTAACAGCTCAGTAGAATTTTGTTAGTAACATAAGATATGGGAGTGTACTTTATGAATGATAAAATGCTATAAAAAGGCTACCTACCTTCCTCCCTTCATTCCTTCCTTCCTCCCCCACATTCTTTCTCTCAGTTCAGAGCCTTGTGTTATAGTTAATCTCTTAAAAAGGTGGGATTCTGCTTCCGCCTAAGATGAAGAATGCTGCAGAGAATGTAACTCTGACAATGTAGGTACTTTGATCACATTAAATCATCAGTTTTCTTGAACCCATCAGAGAGCAGAACCATGTAGCCTGAATTCTAAATAGGGCCAATCCTTCCCAAGGGGAAACTCAAATTCTCTCACCTGTAACAGAACACAAGCAATATAAGTGGCTCTCATACAGGATAGTAAAAAGAAAACTACCTAAGAGAAAAAGATCCTCTACCTCCATGAGAGAGAAAGTAAACCATCTTGAGCCCAGAATCTGATACCAATGTCTAGCAGAAATATCCCACCACCGAAGGAAAGATGGGAAATTCCAGACTAAAATCAACCAGATACAAGATAAAGTTTGACTACCATGGAAAGGAGGGTCATGAACACCAAGAAAGCTGCAGACAAATAATCTGGAATCTTGATCTTGAACTTCCAGTCTCCAGAATTGTAAGAAAATAGATTTCTCCTATTTAAGCCACCCAGTCTTGTGGTTAGAAGACTAAGGCAAACTAAAATAAAATACATACCTCAGTCATGGTTGGTAGATGGATCTTGAGATAATAACCATATCCTACCTCCAGCTTTTCCTTGAGAATTTTAATTTAAATGTTGTGCATTGTAAGTGTAGACATATTTGTAAGACTTGGTACCTATTTTCTTACTGACTTTCATTAAGTTTGTACTAAATTATACACCTAACAATACTGTATGAGAATGACTTCTTGTCAGATAGGATATTCTCTCCCCTTCCCTTTCCCCCACCTCGTCCTCCCCCTCCCTCTCCTGCTCTCCCTCTCTCTTTCCTACCTTTATGAAATACAAAATCATACTATGTAACCTATATCTTGTGACATTTTCCCTCTCATCTAGATGAGGCATTGTCTCAGGCTACTTGGGTTGCTGTAAAAACATACCATAGTTTGGGTGTCTCAAACAGCAGATATTTGTTTCTCACAGTTGTGAAGGATGGGAAGTCCAGGATCAGGGTGTCAGCTGGTTCAGTTCCTGATGTGGACTCTCTTCCCAGCTTATAGATGGCTGCTTTCACCCTGTGTTCTCACAAGGTGGAAAGAATGAACTCTGGTCTCTCTTCTTCTTCCTATAAGGACACTAATCCCATCATGAAGGCCCCATCCTCAAGACCACATCTAAACTTAATTACCTCCCAAGTAGATGTTTGTAAATCACTTAAAAAACAGCTTGGCCATATGGAATGCATTATATAAGTGCTTGATAATACCTACCTATACACATACATTCCATAAGAGAAATCTAAGTCTGATTTTCCATCAGAAGACAACTTGGCAGGTGTACAGTCTATGTCCCTGTTTTAAGGCACGGATGCACCCAACTTTTCTTGAATTGCAGAGGCTGCTTCAGTTCGCTGCATCATAGCATCTCATCAACAAAATCTAAATGCCTTATATGGAGCTGCCTGTGAATAAAAATAGCTCTATTCCTGATAAGGAAATTGTTTTTCCTCTCACCTTCTGATGAGAACTATTCTCACCCCCAAAATTCAGTTTGAGCACTTCAAGAATGTAAAAAGAAGGTGGAGAAAAAGGACTTCAGGGAAAGCTAGGCTTGTCATGACATGAATAATGCAAAGGTTAAAGGAGTCTTCAAGCATTCTGTATCCGCAGCCTTGGCATGGCAGCCCTGCCATTTGTCTATAAATAACTGACAGGTCCAAAGTCTAAGGGATTATTTTTAATGTTACAAGTGATAAAAGCAAGGCTCTGAAGGATTCAGAGGAGAGAAATAACCCTGTAGAATGTCAGAGGAAAGAGCTTGCAAGTGATAAAAAGAATGAATAATTTAAGACTTTCTAGGGTTGAACGTGATCATTGGAGGTTTATTATGTTTCCCTAGGCCTTTGCTTTGAAATCCATGGTCCCTCCACAAGTGTAGTCCTTGCTCTGTTTGGCCTGATCTACGTCATGGGACCGTGGGCTTCCTCCGCATCACCAGATCAGCAACGCTGTTGTATGGGCACTGGCTACAGGTGATGTACTTGTGAGAAACTTTCTTTTTGTTTTTTGCTTTTTTTCATTCATGGCCAAAGAGTAAGACATGTTAAGAGAACATACAAGTATTTCAAAAGTTCTGTTCACATTAACGTTCCAGAAAGTCTTACTTCTATCTATTCCTCCTTGCAGCCTCTTTATTTTGAGGCATATCACCTTGGATGCTGTCACGTTTAGGTTACTGAAGTAAGTTTATTATGTGGCCTACCTGTTGTCAAGCTCATACTCAACCAGTCCAGGCTGCCCTGCACTAAACCAGATGAAGCTTTCCACTGGGTCCCTTCAATGTCTTGTCCACAAGGCTCTGGCAGCTGCCACTGCCCACAGAAACAAATCCTATTGACTACTAGGGCTTCCTTCCACTGCCACGTATGTGCTGATGACTCTTGAATCTTGACTTCTTTGCGAAAGGTCCAAACCCACACGTCAAATTGCATATGATAAACATATCCATTTTGGTTGTCCACAAGCTTCTCCAACTCAAAATTTCCAAAACGAGATTCCTTATACCCACTTCCTTCCCATGGAAAAAAAAACAAAAAACTCCTTCTATTTCTTTCATTATAATCAAGTAGTCACTCATCCAGAAAAGCACTGAGACCCAGTCTCAAATATCACCCTCTTTCACTCACCAAATCCTAGCACATCAAGCTCTGTCAATTTTACTTCTTAAATATCTTTCAACTCTGCCCCCTCTTCACAATCTCAAACACTTATCCTCTCCTGGCATACCTCCTGAAAAACCTCCTCATTTGTCTTACCAGCTTTGGTCTCCTCCCATTAAAATATCCTCCACTCTGTCCTTACTCTGACTACTGTAGGCAGCAAACTTGAACAAGTTGTCCTCACCTTGACTTCCACTAGCAACTATATAATTGCCAGCAATTTAATTTTTAGCTAAGGTGGTTCCACTTTCGACACAGCAGCGTAAGCTTCTAACAGATCAACATATGTGGGAAAAAAAGATACACCAAACAACTTCTAGAAGTCTCTGAATAGAGACCAAAAGCAGAAAGATTCTGGAAAGGTATTGAAATTTTGAATACGGGAATAATATAATTTAAGTTCCACATTTTTGCAGATTTTGCCAGACAGTAATCATGTTGTGCGACCGCATGGGAGGGCTAAAGTTCCCATAGAAATCCCACCGTCCTTCCGCTCTGAGACATAGAACAACAGAACCTAGGATAACCGCAACCACCATGAGGTGAGGGGAGAATCCTAAAAGAGAGAGAGTTAGAGATGGGAAGCCCCAGGTTCTGTGTGCAAATTCTGCAAGATTCTGACCGGTTCCTGGGGCAAGCTCAAAGCAACCTCCTTAAAAGATAAAAGAAGTGACTATGATTTGAACCACAGGTGAGACAAGATTTCAGTTTGAGTCTAGGCAAAAGGAATTATCAGCTCAAACAAAGGCATCACAATCTTAAAAGGAAAATAATAAATCTGCAGTCTCATTAACAAATCCTTCACAGTGCTCACAATGCAATCTAATATTGCCTGATGTAAGAAAAACCAAGAAAATGAGACCATTCTCAAGGAAAGAAATAGTCACAGAGACAAAAACTTGAGATTAAATGAATGGTGAAATTAGCAGGCAAGCATTTTAAAGTAGCATCTCTAAATTTGTTTAGTGAGGCTAAAGAAAATAAGCTCATTTTAAATAAAAATGTAGGCTATCTCAGCAGAGAAATAGATATGAAATAGAACCAAAAGGAATCTTAAAATTCAAAGATACAGTATCTGAATTTTAAAAAAAAGAAAACAAAACGTGGGATGGATTTAATAAAATTGTGACTTGTGATCACAGAAGATGGCTAATGAACTTGAAGATAGATCAATGGGAATTATCCAATTTAATAAAGAGAATAAACACAGGAAGGGATAGATGGAGGGAAGGAAGTAATGAAGGAAGGGAGGGAGAGAGGGAGGGAGGGAGGGAGGAAGGAAGGAAGGGAGGAAGGAAGGAAGGGAGGAAGGAAGAGTGAGCCTCAGGAATCTGTAGTACAATATCAGAAAGCTTAACCTATGTGTGATTGTCGCCCCAGTCCCAGAAAGTGAGACGAGACAGAATGGGCAGAAAAATATTTGAAAAAATAATGGTCAAAAACTTCCCAAATTTGGTGTAAGATATAAATTTTCACATTTAAGAAGCTCAAAAAAAAAATCACAGAGAGAAGAAATATGAATAAAAAGCATGGCTAGGTATATCATAATCAAACTTTTGAAAACTAAAGATGAAGAGAGTACCTTTAAACAGCCAGAGAAAAGCTGCATAGTACATACTGTGTCTTGTGAAGTAAAACATTCACTGACCACATGACCTTATCATTCCACTGCTAGATATCTACTCAAGAACATGGAAACACAAGGACTTGTACATAAATATTTATATTAGCCTCATTAAAAATTGTAAAAAGAAACCAAAAGACAAAAACTGGAAACAAGCCAAATGCCCATCCACAAGTGATCAGATAAGCAAAACATTATTATTTCCAAACAATGGAATACTACGCAGCAATAAAAAGGAACGAATGTACCAATGTGGATGAATCTCAAGATATTGTAGAAACAAAATATACATTCTGGATGATCCTATTACAGATAATTCTTTAAAATACAAGCTAAACTATAGGGGCAAAAAGTGGCTTCCTGGAGTTGGAGGAACTACAAGGATATCGAGGAAACTTTTGGGGTGATGATATATTCTGTGTTTGAATTATTGAAATGATACCATATGTATACACATCTTTCAGAACTGCTCAAAGTATACCTACTTAAATGGATGCAATATGTAAATTATACCTCAATAAATTATTTAAAAATATTATCTAAAGAAATCCAAGATGAATCAAAGAGGAAACGCATACAAAGTCCTGTTGTTCTTCAATATGTTTTGACATTGATCTGTCAGTTGTTGAAAAGTCTAAATCAGAGCATGGATTATGAAAAGAAGTGTACTGTCATCTTCAGTAATCTATGAATGTCATCCAATGGCCACCAGTTTTTCAAATGAGTCTTTAGCCTCTCATGAAGAGATTTAAATCAGATCTCACTATAAAAGTTAAAAAAAAATGGTTTTTAATTGGACAACTAAATGCATAGTCATATCAGTTACTGCAATATATTCTATTGATTTTAAAACATTTTGTCTTTAATTTTTTTCTTAAATTTATGGTTATATTATAATTGGTGGTACCTTAAAATCAAGAAATGATGTTATATGTAAAAGTGTTCTATCAAACACCTAGTACTTAACAGGTGTTTTGTTGTTTAAAGTTTTAGAAGTAAACATTTAACATTTGGGCAAGGAGATATAAAATAGCATTTTATATCAAAGCCTGTCAAAAAATATAATTCACCAGAAGAGGCTCTACCCTAAATGTTCTGGCAAATTAGTTTTACCAAATTCCGTTCTGTGATAACTTATGGTCCATTTAGTACGCAAGAACTAGGTAGCCAGAGTTTGGAATAACTCATGTCCCTCAGAGAAATTTTCTTAGCCTGAAGCCTCAGGATTATTCACCACAATCTTGCTACACTCTTAATCCTGAGATGAATGGCAGCTTAACATGTTATTAGAGATAGTTAAAAGCTGAGTTTGGCTCTTTCAAATAAAGAGGTAGAACAGAAAGGGGACTGAGATTATCCTACTGCAATGGTGATGGGGTAAAGACTTGTTTTTCCTTTATAAATTAACCTCAGTCAATGGCAATACTCATGAGGGTTTCTAATCCATATGGAGTAATCCACCTAGTATATAAAAAACAAATTTGATGTCATTTCATTTGAAAGAAAAGAAACTTGATGTTTTCATTAACAGTTAGATTTTTTTAGATATTAAAATAGCTCACAGACACAGTGCTCATACACCTGTTGGATGCCAAATCTCATTCCCCAATCAAGAAATAACCAGGACTTCTTAGAGAAATGGCTGTTGCCATGTCTAGGCCAGAGAAAGTACAAGATGAGCTTGAGAAATCTTGGTATGCCAGAAAAAAAAAGGAAGTTCTTGAAGGTTAATGTGGTCATGACAAGATGACTGTATAGCCAGCTCAAGGGAGCTCCCGCTGGCCATGTTTAGGATATGTGAGAATAAAATTGAGAGAGATTGATTTTAAAGACTGATTTTTAAAAGTTGAATAAGTAAAAATCCCTGCATTCATAGGTTTATTCCAAAAAAGAAAAGGAAAAATAGAGAGAATGAAGCTTTCCTGTACAAAATAATGCCTGTTAATAGACATAGAAAGGATACAAAATTGTATTTAAAAAACAATTTTGCAACCCTGAATACATAGTAATTGATTCAAGCAAGAATCATCAATGGTTTAAGAAATTATTGGGCAATGTCTACTTATGAAACAGGATCTTTGCATGATGTTACAATATCACCTCATGGATTACTTAGTAATTATAAGGGAAAAGCATACCTTGACAATGGAGAGATCTGATGATCACCTCCTTAACCAAGTGATAAAATATAGTATTGGCAACATTGTACAACCTGATATTATTACCCTTTTGATGATGAGATACCTTAGGGAATATAACATTGCCTGCGTATTATTCACACCAAAACATATTGAACTTGAATTTCATCAAGATTTAGATCTAAATTCCAGTTCGAAAACACCAAGGAGAAAAAATCAGACAAGCCCAGAACATGGGAAATCTATAAGACAGCACTCTTAAACTCTTCCAAAAGTCGGTATCATGAAAAGAAAATATTCAGGAATTGTTTTCAGACTCGTCCAATAGAACTTCCAGCAATAATGAAGCTCCAACATGGTGTCCATTAGCTATCTGTGGCTATTGAGTACCTGAAACATGGTCAGTGCTACTCAGAAACTCTATGGAACAGTATAGTTCTTGCTTAAAAGAGATTGAAATGGCATAAGAACCAAATGAAATACCATACTTTGATTGAATTCTGGCTCCAAAATTATAAATAAATAAAAGTGATAGAATACATTTTGGGTGCAATTGGTAAAATTTTAATAAGGAGGGCATATTAGATGGTATTGTAAATTATTAACATTTTGAAGACTGCTAATAATTTTGTGGTTATGAAGGAGATTGTCCTTGATATACAGGAGATGGATGTTTAAATATGTAAAGTTTAAGTGAATGATATGTAAAATTTTCTTTAAATGGTTTAACAAAAATGCTGGGGGAATGAGGAGGGGGAGAGAGACAGGGAAAAAGGAAGCAAATATAGCAAAATATAAACAAATGTAGGTGTAGGGTATGCGGGTGTGTATTATACTATTATTCCGAATTTTCTGTATTTTGAAATTTTTAGTAACAGCTGTGGGGAAACAGCTCACAAAACCCTAATTTCCGGCTTTACTGACCTTAAGTGTTTGGAGACCTGAGTTGGCACTATTGGTGGGTGTAAATCTGCCCACCCAGATCTAGATGGAGAAGAATCAGAGGCCAGAAGGGAAAGAACGTGTTAAAGGCTCCACATCATTAGTAGGCTAAGAAGAACCTGTCAGCCTGAATCCTGACCCCCACTGCCGTGGGCTTTCCACTCTCTTTCGACCCCGTGCCAAATAGTGGCATAAGAGCAAAGGCTTCAAAATTAAACCTCTCTTTGACACCTCGTTTCATCAGGTAAGGTGCCCTCATCAGTTTCCCCATTTGTAAAATAGTTATAATCACAGCGCTGACACAGGAGATTTTTTTTGAGAAAAATTAGGATAAACTATGATGATTGGTCCCCAGTGACTGGGACATAGGAAAATGTCATCATTTTTATCATTATTATTTATGTTCTCATTAAGTAAAATGCTTGGCACAGTGTCTGGCTTCTAATCATTTAATAAATGTTTAGTTCGTGATAACACTAATTGTGATTATTATAATAACATACATTTTATATGAATGTATGCATTTTTAAGGGGAAAAACCTTGTTGGCTTTGGAGACAAATAAATTGCTAATTTTAACTTGGATTACACATTATGTAAGACAGGCTAAGAGAAGTGTGGAGAATAATTCACCCTAAAATTTCAGCAGCTTAATACAATAAAAGTGGATTTCTTGGAATATTGATATTTACTTTCTTAATTTGTAGGCTGGTTACATGGATATATTTAGTTCATAAAAAGTTACCAAGTTAAAAAAAAAACATATTTTGTGTACTTTTACAGAAAAGTCAATAGAAAGTTTTTAAAAATTAAACAAAAAATTAGAGTACATCAGCTTTAAATTGCTTTATTTGTAAATTTATTTCTCTTTCACACAAAATCCAATGTACATGGTGTTAAGTCATGCAACATAATGACTCAGAGATTGTGGTAATCATTAGAGCTGATCATAGATTATCTAGCTCTAGGCAAGTAGATCTGCCTTCTTGAAGTTAAATGTGGCTGTACTAGTCAGGGTTCTCCAGGCAACAGAAAAGCAGATTGTGTGTGTGTGTGTGTGTGTGTGTGTGTGCGTGTGTGTGTGTGTGCATTTTAAGGGATTGACTTACACTATTGTGAGGTAAGTCCAGAGTTTGTAAGGCAGAGCAGTGGGCTGAAAAAACTGAGGCAGGAATTGATTCTGCAGTCTTGAGGCAGAATTTCTTCTTTCTCAGGGGAACCTCAGTGTTGCTCTCAAGGCTTTTCACTGATCAGGTGAGGCCCACACAGATTATCAAGAATAATCTTAAAGTCAACTGACTGCAGATTTGGTTAACAAAACACCGTCACAGCAACACACAGCCTAGTGTCTAACTGAATAACTAAGTACTATAGCCTAGCCAAGTGGACACATAAAACTAGCCATCACAGTGGCCACGTGAAATTCCTTGCTAATGAAATAAGAAGTAACGTTTGTCACTTCTGAAAGACAGACCAAAAGTGTCTCAATAGTCATGGAAGTATGTGCCGAGGTGGACCACACTTCAGCCTGGGTACCTGAGTAACTACAGGCAGTAGAGCTGCTGCCATCCCAGGGGGAACAGCACTTAGAGTTTGTATGTTATAGCAGCATAACCTGTCCAACATCTCAATATGCAAGCAGGGGAAGAAAAGTTAGACGGTCATTCACTGACTCTATTTATCTTTAGCCCAGAGAAGACACATATCACTTCTTCTTTCAATCTATTGGCTAGAACTAGTCTCGTGGTCTCACCTAATTACAATAGAGCTTGAAAAAGCAAGGGAGGGCACAGGGATACTTAGTAAATGTTTTTATCTTATACATCCTATTAGTCACATGAACTTTACTCATTACTCTAATTATTTGAACTTTGTTTCTTCCTCTAGATAAATGGAGATAGAGACACCCACTTTATGTGGTTGTGGTAGAGATTAGATTAGAAGATAAATGTAAAGGAATATCATACGCTAAATCCCCGAGAATGCAGTTACCTGCTTTTATTGGTCCTATGCATCAGAGGTTCTTAACCAGTACAGAGCATGGTCTTTAGATCACAAACACCTGATGTTATAAGCAAAATGTTGTGAAAGTATAAATATGTGCATATTTTTTGTAGAGAGGTCATTGCCTTCCACCAGATTTTCAGAGAGATGTTGGTCCCATCATGTTAAGAATCAAATGATTTTCTTACCTGAAAAACAAAACTAAACAACCCTCCCCGCAAACCAAGTCATAGACTCCAGACGATGATCTGTCTGGTGGTTTGCTTTCTAGGAGTTAGGCTCAAAACTGTGGACCTCCATCCAGCTCACAGTAAATGCCATATCTTCACTGCATCTGCTCTTGGGTCCATCTGTCTTGCCCAAATGTCTCCTATCTTTGACTGGTTACTGGTCTCTCAGCATCCTCTTCTCAGAGCTTCTCACCATCAGGCTCTGTGATCTGAGTTCCTCAAGTTTCTCTTCCTGCTCCCATAAGGCCCCCTCCTCATGCAGAGGCATTAGTCTGGCTCTTAAGTTACAGCTCTGCTATTGGGAAAAACCATCGCACTCAACGAATTCAGTAATTTCCACACATTATTTTTCTTCAATTTGATTTGATATTCCTGAGGGTCTGCATTAAGCAGAGTAAAATTGCTCAGTTCTGTCAGGAGATCCTAGATTTGGTTGAATTTTTTTAAAATTCTTTTTTCCCCCCCCAATTAAATCTCCTATGTCAATTCTAGCTACAATTTGTCAGATTCTGAAACCTTGAATACCTTTCTTCAAGGCAATTGCAATTAAGAGAAATCACTTCTTATTAAACCTAGAAGGGCCTGTTCTTAGTTAAAGGCCATTATTCCTCATTCAGACTCCTTCTGGGACTGTTAAGCCATTATGTGGAGTAGTTTTTTTGCCTTTAACCTTGAAATCATGTGGATTATTTAATTCTTAATAAAATCATGTCATATGCATACCCTTTTGATCTTAAAATGAATTAATTTGATCTGCTTTCAGCCTTTCCTGATCATTCTCAAAAACTTGGCAGAGAATCAGTATACATTGCAGGTTCAAGCCCAGAAGAAATAAGAGCTATTATCTGGTTTTCCAAGTTTTGATGCTTATTATATGGTCATTTCTATGTAGGAAAGACCCATGAGCTTGTAGTGAATGTAGCTCTCTTATTTACTGAGGTACAAATCCTTCCCCAGGAAAGATAATCTCATTATTGTGTCTTGGTAAACCAAAATGCATTGCCCATGAGTACCAGGCTTCCTTTAAGCTACAGAAGCAATATCTTAGTAAAAGAACCTCAAGCTGACCTGTATGCAATCTCATCTTTGAACTTATTGGTTGTTGGACCAGGGGTTAATAAAAGCTATTTTAAAGTGACTTTGGTGATAATTATGTCAGATAATTATATGAAAGCACCTAGCACACAGTGGTCATTTCATAAATGTTCTAAGGGACATTATATGCCAGGCATATACTATGTCTCCCCAGGTTTCTATTGCAATCACCTTAATTCAGAGCTTCTGCTTCTGCCTCTATTCATCCAATCCAAGCCTACATTTGTTTTTATCCTCGTTTTTTCTATTCTTATGGTTTTTACCAAGAAGTGCAATCTCTAGGAAGATGTAGTATACAGAGTAGGGGCATAGTTTAATGTTAAATCTTTTATATTAAATGGCCCAGCTTTGTCATTTTCTAGCTGTGTATCCTTTGCAAGTTACTACTGTATATAATGCTTTGGTTTTCTCATCTGCAAAATGAAAATAAGAATTTCATTTTTGGGCTTCCCTGGTGGTGCAGTGGTTAAGAATCCGCCAGCCAATGCAGGGGACACAGGTTCGATCCCTGGTCCGGGAAGATCCCACATGCCGCAGAGCAACTAAGCCCGTGCACCACAACTACTGAGCCCACGCGCCTAGAGCCCGCGAGCCACAGCTACTGAGCCCGCGTGCCTAGAGCCTGTGCTCCGCAACAAGAGAAGCCACTGCAATGAGAAGCTTGCGCACCGCAACGAAGAGTAGCCCCCGCTCACGGCAGCTAGAGAAAGCCCGAGTGAAGCAACAAAGACCCAAAGCAGCCAAAAATAAAATAAATGAATTAATTGATTTCTTTAAAAAAAAGAATTTTATTTTCTATTTCTTTTGTCAGGACTAAGTTAGTATACAGTTGACCCTTGAGTGACACAGCGGTTAGAGGCTCCAACCCTCCATCCAGTCAAAATCCACGTTTAACTTACAGTTGGCCCTCCATACCTTCTGTTGCTCCATATCTGCGGTTCCTCCATATCTGTGGTTCCTCAGTATCTGCGGTCTCCTGTATCCTTGGTTCCACATCCACAGAATCAACCAACGCTGATCGTGAAGTACTGCAGTATTCAGTATACTGAAAAACATCCACGTGTAGGTGGACCTGTGCAGTTCTGACCTGTGCTGTTCAAGGATCAACTGTATTTGCATAAACCACTTAGAATCATGCCTGTCATAGGACAACTGCTCTTTACATTTAAGTTAGTATTAAATGAAGTGCTCAATCCATATTAATTATCATTATTATTACTCTTCTAGTGGGAAGAAACATATGGAAGAGATAAAAGAGAATAAAGAACAAGATATGGAAAATAATTAAGAGGTACAACCCTCTACTTTTAAAGAAAAAAACATCTTTAGGATCAAAACCATTATGGAGTTTTGGAAAATCCAATTTAAAAAAGACATATAAAAATTGTAAACTTCTAACTGTATTTCAATTTTTAACATAATCAAAGAGACTAATTCAAGTAATTGAACATGGTACTCTGAAGGTGCATTTGTAGCATAATATTATTTACGGACAAAAAAATCAAGAAAATTTAATTTTTACTTAGTAGGTTTATTGTTAGTATTTAAATTGATACTAAAAATCTGGAAGTATGTCTTTATATTATAGCTAAGCAAATGAGTAAGCTGTTGATATTATGAGAATCCAAGGTTTTTGCTGTAGAAGAAGTGAAATAAAAATATAAAATAAAAGAAAGTAAAGGAAACCCTGTGATATAAAATTTGAATTGGAAATATCAGTATGAACTTGTGATTTAAATATATAAATATTTCCTAGCTTTTCTACTGAAAGGACTTAGAACCAGGGATGCCACAGAAGCAATGAGCATACATGGCACCCATATCTTAGTTTCTAAATTCCAGGGAGTCAGAGTTCCCTAAGAAATGGCTAATTCCAGATCTGAGACAGGGAAAGGCTGCAATAAATCTTCAGTATCATGGACCATAAGGCAAAAAAGTGCTCAAAGCCTAGGGGGCCATGAATAAAGGAGTGTGGTTGGCGTGCGTATTTCAAAATATAATAAAGTTTGCTTCATCCTGTTTGCTTGTAATCCCTGGTTATGTCACCCCAAATGAGACTCAGCTACTCCGATAGGCATATGGCCACCTTGCTTAGGAAAGATACAAACGTGGTGACCGTGAGAACATTCAAGAATAATGATGTAACCCTGAATGACTTAACCCAAATGATGTAACTCAATGATGTAACTTGGAACTAATAGAATGTGAGGCATATGGTAACTTTCAGGTCCTACGTTAACTAGCACAAAACTCAGCACTGCCGCCCTCCTCCCACCCCTCTCCCAGCTACTTTCAACGAAAAACCCTTGTGCTCTGCTTGTTGTGACTTTCCAGGAAAGATCAGAGCATCAGCAGGCAGAGGACACTTGGTGGTCGGCAAGGCAGAGAGCAAAACACTGAACAATCATGGGATTCAGGTCATGGATCCCTTTACCACATTTTAATTTTGCCACTTAACTTTTTAAGGAAATAATGCTTTAATTTGTAAATGCTTTAAAAAAAAAAACCATAAATGCTTTGTGTGTTTTCTTGATTCTGCTTCTTTGTTCTACAGCTGAAAAACTAGATTTTGCAGTGACTTGAATAAACTTGAAATTGAAACTAAAATTGGAAACTCAGGTGGAACACCGAAGCCATCTTTTAGAGGCTCTTATTGTCTAAATGTGTGATAATTTGAACATAAAAAGACTAATTTTGGAAATGGATCACACTGAATTTTTTAAAATCCATATACCCATAAATATTAGGCAGAAAAGATAGGGAGGAAAAGGGGGGGAATGGAAAGAAGGTCAGCTTATAAATGTAGAAATAATAATGGTTAGAAAAATCACTATTTTCCAACCACCAATATAATAATTGATTCAGGCATGTATCATCGATGGACACTAAAATCATTTGGGAAAAGTTGTTGCGAGATATAGTAGTTACATTCATTACAGAATGTAGATTCAATCGTTTAAAGTAAACAATTTTAAAAAACACCCCTTCAGAGTAAAAAGAAGCTTTTCAGGTATTGCTCCTCAAAATGTGTACAATAAAATTCCATGAGATATTTTACAAATCTCTTTAGGAGGAAGTTACAACATCCAGCATTTCCAAACACAAGGAACCCAGTTTCCCACCCACTTCCCCACCGCCCTCCTGAGCATCTTAAAACGCTGGAGTTCTAAAGAACACTGTTTAGGAAATACCTAAATTGAGTGAGTCTTACCAGATAATTCAGGTCACGATTCTTGTGCCCAGAGAGGACCATATCTGACAAAGTTCTCTTGGCCAGAGTGTGTCTCACATAGGTTTAGGAGCATCTGTTTGGGATGGGGGTAGGGGCACATCCACAGTCACGCTTCTGCTGCGTCACGTGGGATACAGTACAATGATGCTCTCCACAGTACCTTACACACACTTGGCTCAGAGTCAAGGACCCATGAGTTTCTGCTGAACTGGATTCAAAGGATTCTAAACCTAAAATTGCTCTTAGGTAAAGAAATACGAAATTACTTCTTGGGAATTTGTGATTTATACTTGGAAATGTTAAGATAGCATTTCATTACCCAGATAATTCTAATCTTAATGAAAAGAAAATTACATCCAGGAGAAATCTCCCTAGCAATTACGAATCTCTACGAGACTGAAAACAGGAAAGGTGACAGGAACCAGAAAGCATGGAAATTCTATCATTTCTGTTGTATCTTCCTGGGAACACCCCTGCAGACTGAGTGAGCAGAGCTTCAGGATTCCTAAACCTCATTCCAGCTCAGTCGTATGAGTCTAGGCTAAACCGGATTGGAAAGATTGCAGCATCGCTGAATACAAATGAAATTTACTTTCTCATTTTGTGGGCTGTATGTATTTGGAGGACAATTTGGCAGAGAAACATTTATACCAATATCAGTTCTCCTCGGCAGTCATCAAAGTAATTTTTGCCATTGAAATCATGGTGTGGATAGGAGGGAAGAATACAGTCAAATTTATTATTCTCCAAACTTTTAATAAGTACCTACTATGTGGCAGAAAATGTTCTAAAGCTGCGGTGAATGAATGAATAAAATAAAAGTCCTTTATAGCAAAGAGCGCACACTCCAGTGGAGAAGACCAATACGTACACATGCAGTTGGAATCTTCATTCAGAAAATATGTCTTGGATTCCTACTATGGCTGAAGAGCTGTGCTAAGAGTGAGAATATGTAGGGATAAAAGGCAATACATATTTCTGAAAAAATTACTTGGAGAAAAAGGCGGTAAGTAATGCACTGTATTACAATGTATTAAGTACTGTAATATGGCTGCTAACTCTGCCTAGAGAATTAGAAACACTTTCATTTCTGAGTACTATTTTTCTAGTCTTTGAAGTGTGAGGATGAATCCATTTGTCAGAAAAGAAAAAGACATCAAGAGCAGTAAAGGCGAACGGAGGGAATCCTCAGCACGTGTCCTTGAGGAGGAGAACAGAAGTCCTCTGGGCTCACACACCGTCCACTCTGGAGAGTGGTGTGGCTGTCGTCCCTAGGAAGGCCTAGGTCGTCACCATGGGAACACAAATTGCTGATGTACTTGTTCACCTTCTAAGATAAACAGCCCATGCAGGCATCTGTCCTGTTCTGGCTTTGCATCGTGCTGTGCCCTTTTGTCCCCTACACCTCCTCCCACTTCTCCTCTCCCTTTCAAGTCTTTCCACTGTATCCCTCGGAATCTTGATTCCCTATTACACCAAGCCCTGTATTTCAACCTCTTTACTAGCATGCCCTCTGTTTTGTATCTTAACTGGTCAACCCCTCAAAGGGGTGCTACTTACCATCAGATCCAAACGTAGCTCAGGGTCAGGAGCTAGGATTTATCTTGCTCCTGTTCTCCAATGGCCCTTTGGGAATATTGCAGGAAACTTCACTGAGGAAACATCACTGCTCTTTTAATCCTCTGACATATGGTTAACAGTAATAAGAGTTATTATTATTAATTTATTATTTTTATTATTATTATTAAGAGATCATGGCTCAGATTTTAAGTGTATCACATACAGTCATTATAAATAGGCTTTTCTTTTTCTTTTTTTTTTTTATTAAAGTCTAGTCGATTTACAATGTTGTGTTAGTTTTCCTTTTTTTTATGAAGTGTTAGAGGTCTCCACTTAGACTAAGGTAGAGAAGAAAGGTCAGAAGCTCGAGGAGAGAAGAAGAAGTATGAAAAAGTGGAAATCAAATTTATTGAAAGTTGAAGATTTCCAGGCATAGTCGTGGTAAAGGTAAATAACCACTTTACGCAAGGATGGAGCTTTGCCGAGCAAGTGTTAAACAAAGGAAAGAGAGAGAGGCCAGAGGATGCAGGTATTTGTAAGACAGTGTTAGCAATGCTGGTCCACACCAAACACTGTTGAGGGCGGTGAAGCAGGAATCACTCCGTTAAGTGTGGGACCTTTTTGTCTTTGCCTAAGGACACACATAGGCACCTTAGTTTTCATCTTCATCTTCACCTTCAAATCCTCCCCACTCATCTGCCAGACAGTGAGTGAATGAGACTTGTTGATCCCAGCCCATAGCAACTGGGTCACCACAGCCTTAGATCCTTATAAGCCGAGACTTCAGGTATCATGGAGAAGAAACAGGCTATCCTTGATAGGCCCCTTCTGAATTCTTGACCTACAGAATCCATGAGCATAAGAAAATGGTGATTGTTTTGAGGTTTGAGGTGGTTTGTGATGCAGCATTAATGATTGCAACAGAATTTGGTGCCTGAAAGAGGCTGTGGACGCAGCTATAACAAACATTCCAAAACATGAGGCATTAGTTATGGGCCCAGGCAGTGATAGAACTGGGAGGGCCTCGAGAGAAGGTGGGAGTTCAGAGAAAATTTTGTCAACACTGTCACCTGTCATGTCAGGGAAATTAGAAAATGTACTTAACAAACTGGTAGATTTGTCTAAGATTTTAAAGCAGATTGTTAAAATTTCCATCTGGTTTATTTTAGCCATGTATGATAAGATGAAAATAGAGAGAGATGAGCTAAAAAAAGAATCTTTTAGCTTTCAGAAAAATTTAAAGGAAATATAAAGTATTCAGGATGTGTTGGGTTAAAAAAAATAAAACAACTATATTTTATCCTTAGTCTCTCCCAGCAGATTATTTTCAGGTTAAGAAAGGTCCTCAGAGCAAAGATCAAACTGAGAGTGTTGTCAGAAAAAAAAAGTCTTAGAATGAAGGTAAAGGCAAGTATGTGATTGTAAAACCCTTTGACAAGACCTCAGAACGATTTAAATTGGTGCTTCATAAACCTTTTAAAAGAGGTGAAAGTTCATCCAGGATCTTAAGGGCATGCCTCACGCATTCTTTCAATAGAGCTTCCATGAATTATAAGGACATTGTCCCAAGCCAGCCTCAGAGGGACCCCAAGTCAGAGAAGAGATTATCACAAGGCTATTTGTGAGTGTGACCTATGTCGAATATTATAAATTGACACATAGGAACCCTGCAGAATCTTTAAAGGAATTGTGTCAACTTGGGCAAAAAGGGACAGAGACACTATGAAAGAAAAAGAGTCCTGTAGGTCCACATTCATGTATGTGGAGGAATCAGGAAGAGAAGGCTACTACTCAGTTGCAAACATGAATTTTTTTTAATATGGACAATAAATGATGATTTTGGGGGGAATCAAGAGCCCCTGGTCTTATTCCTATCCTGGAATATAAGCTGAATTTTAACTGTCTGAAAATTGTCTGACTTTTCCACTCTACTGTAAGCTCCATGAAAGGAGGGACTTTGCCTAGTTTATCCCGTTTCAGGTGGATGAGGAAATAAAACAGACGTAAATGTCATATATCCCCTGAACTCAAGGAGACACTTTTCCTCCAGTGGAGAGTGGGACAAGAAGACATTTTTAAATGGATGGGATTTAGATAAAGAAGAAATAATTTCTGTCTAGAGAATCAGGGATAGCATGTTACAAATAGACACACTGACACAATTAAACTGGGCCTTAATGAATATCACTATTTGAAAAAAAAAAAAAATGAAACCAAAAGAAAACAGTCTGTATTATCCCAAAAGTCTAGTGATTTTTCATGGAATTTTATAGGATTAAAATCCATTTCTACCTGGGCCAAGTTTCTGTATTTTGCCTTTATTTATTTTCCCTGAAAAATGAAATTATTCTTGAACATTTTGAAAACTACCTGTAGGTATTTATGAAAGAAGTTAATTTGTAGGTGTTTGCAAATGGATATTTATCCCTGAGATCGAGGCCATTTCTTTTTCAGAACTGCTGAATGATATTGATATGCAACAGAATTGTACCAGCGGGAGTCACTAGGGCCTGCTCTGTTCGTATGCTAGTAGGTGCAATTATTTGATGGGAATGCTGAAGGTCATTCTCATCATGGCAACAGAAATTGCAACCCGTAATCATCACGGAGTTTGAAGAGCCCTCAAAGAAATGAGCTACAGGTATAATTCGGGGTTTGAGCTAATTAGAGCCAGAGTGAATATATCTGAAAGGGTTAGGATCCATACAGAGTAGAATTGTCTTGATTATAGAATATAGCTGCCCCTAGGCAGACATCATGCGTTTCATTGTGGTTTGGGTTTTACAGGGTCTCCTGTCGCCCACTCATTTGAACAATTTCAGAAGAGCCTCTCAACTCAAAGCATCTTGTGGAACAGACTCTTGAGGACGGTACGGAATGAGCATTTGGTTTAGAATCCAAAGTGTGCCAGCACTATGGTGGCATCGTCCATTCTGGGTATCATATAATGTCCCTGGGTTTAAAATCAAAAGAGTAATAAGAGAGAATTAGGGAAACCCATATAATGAAATAACTTTTACTGTATATCCATCTATTTATCTATCCATTTGCTCACTCATTTATTGAAAACATATTTATTAAACTTTAAATATGTATTATCAGGCAAATAATAGTACTTACTTCATGAGGTTGTTGAGAAGATTAAAAGAGAATATCTATAAAGCTCTCAGAGCCATGCCTGTCTCATGATAAACGTTACGTAGATGCTGAATACTTTTTCTCTCATAGTTTGTGTCCAATACCATTTTTTTGTGGAATGAATCAATGAACCAATAGAGGTGTTGACATTAATCAAGGAGGGACCAGACTGTTAGAACTTGAATAGCTGAACAGAAGGGAAAACCCGCATTTCATGTGCAGGGGAGATTAGATGCTTCTTTTGGGAAACAAGGGGCAGACGAGGACCAGAATAAGAGAGTGCTTTCTAACACTCAGGGTAGTGGTGACTCTCATGACCTGGACGTGCTTGCACCTGCACTGGACCTTCACTGTGCAGGGGTGGGTGAGGTGGGCAAGGGAGACCTTTGAGGTCCCTTTCCAGTTGAGAATTTTAAGTTCCAAGCAGTCTCTGAACATCTCAAAGATATTTGATTAGCCTCAGTTAGTGGACAGATTAATTTAAACTAAAGCTTTTTAAGTAAAATAGCACAAAGTAGCTATAACGTAAGGTTGCATATGGTTGACTTTCAGTTCAACCATACTAATTCTGCGTTGATTGAGGTGCCCAAACTATTTGCATTAAATCCTGAATATTTCATCAAAGGACAATCAAAAACAACAGAATATTTTCTCCTCATTTTCCTTTATGCTATAGAATTCACTTATGAGCAGTCACAGGGAACATTTTTTTTTAACCCAAGTCCTTGATGTCATCACTTCACACACACACACAGGCAAAGTTGGGGATGCAGGAGATGATATTTGGGAACACAGGCCTAATGGTTAGAAAGCCTTGGTTCCTCGTTCTGTCTGTGCTGTTTGCTCAGCAAATTTGGGTAAGTTACTTGTGCTTCTGAGCTTCAGTTCCCTCCTCTTTCAAGTAAAGATATTATTTTGATGACTCCATTACTCAAAGAATATTTAGAGAGCCAGAAGATCAGGATTCTAGCCCAGCTCTGTCACTAACTCGATAAGGGATCTTTGGTCAAGTTGTCTTCCCGTGGACCATCTGACATGTCTATAAAATGAACTACCTAACATATGACCTGCTTGCTTTGCAGAGTAATTGTAAGAATCAGAAATAATTGATATTTTGAAAACTGTATCTACAGATAAAAATATGAGTGTTTGCTTTAAATATATAAATATATTTATAGTTGTGTTTTAGGTATTTATACATCCATAAGTAATAGATCATACAAAATCTTTGCCAGTTTTATTATAAATTGAAGGAGGATCAAACACTGTTTTCTGCAAAGTTCCTTCAGTCTTTCATTTGTCCCTTATTAGTTCAACAATATCTTTTCAATTTGTACTAGTTTTTAGGGCTGCTGTAACAGATTATGACAAACTTAGTAGTTTAAAACAACAGAAATTTACTCTCAATTCTGGAGGCTAGAAGTACAAAATCAAGGCATCAGCAGGATCAATTCCTTCTTTGGGGCTCAGAAGGAGACTCTCTTCCAGGCCTCTCTCCTGGCTTCTGTGAACAGCCATCAATCTTGGTGTCCCTCGGCTTGTGGCAGCATCACTCCAATCTCTGCCTGTGTCATCACATGTTGCTTTACCTGTGTGTCTGTGTGTCTCTGTTTTCTCTTCTTGTAAAGGCACCAGGCATTGGATGAGGGCCCACTCAAATCCACAAATACCTCATCTCAACAAAAACCTGGTTTCTACAAAGACTCTATTTCCAAATAAGGCCACATTCTGAGGTTCCTGGTGGACATGAATTTGGGGGGGGAACCCTATCCAATCCAGTACACCATATAACCCTCAAAGTCTGTTGCACAGAGATCTGCAAGAAAAGAGACTCCTGATCTTATGCAGCGTATTAAAATATATGACGGGCTTATTATGTTGCCTTATGATGATTTCTGCTTTGTGCCCTATTTTCTACGGCATATTACTGCAGTGACTCCTTGTTTCCCATTAAGCGGGTGCACTAAGTATTCGGCAAGGGGAAGAAGGATGAAAGGAAAGAAAATGTACACGGATCTGGCTCGCTCCCACCCTGTCCTAGTTAGAGATTTACACCCCAGCCGGGACTGTGTAGAATGTGGACCCCAAATGATGAAGAGGAGGCTTATAAGCTAAATTGTCAGATTTCCCATAATTCGATACAATTATGTTGAATATGTTGTTCTAATCCCAGCCGGCTGCAGAGAATTTAGATTCCACGCACGTTCTTACCATGGCTCCGGCAAAGCTGTGAACCTCTGAGGCCTGATCATTGGCAGAGGTGGTAATTGCAATAGATTCCCAGGGCAAAGGGAGTGTTCTGAAGAAGAGCTGTAATTGGAAGGTCTAGCAACTTCTGTCTCTAAACAATTTTTCCTTCTACTAAAAACCTTGAAATCTATGAATTTGATTTATTAATGAAGTCTGTAATTTTCAGATAAAACACACAGTCTGTAAGTGAACGTTCGCTTAATTTAATTGGGATAAAATTGGTCCTATGAGCAATGTATGTCATTGACAAAGTCACCCACACTCCCTATATTTCAGCTTCGCAAAATACAAAACAAATACTATTATCTGCAATTTTCCAGCAGGAGGGAATTCAGCAAAGCCTTTAAAATAAGCTTCAAATGTAAAATAACATTCTTTCTACCATATATAAATCCGGGGTTTGCCTGGGATTAGGACCAAGAGAAGAAAAATAAGAGAATTTTTCCTACTCTGTCTTTCAGTTATAAGCCCCCTTCTGTCACCTCAAGCCAGGAAGACACGGATTTTATTCCGTCTAGTACACGGTACACAGGAGGATTTAGGCTGCCTTTGGATCTAAAACGGATGTGTACTCACCCCACCTCAATCAGAACTGGAACCCTTGACCAAGTACTGTCACCCATTTATTACGCAATACTCTTTTTAGTTCTCATGGAATACTTTTAAAAATTGACCATAGCTGGACTATAAAATCTTGTCACATTTAAAAGAACAAAAATTATTCAGAGAATATTTTTTAGCCAGAGTACAATTAAGGTAGCAATCACTAGGAAGTAATTTGAAAATTCACATATGTTGAGAAATTAAGAAGTATACTGTGAGAACCCATGGGTCAAAGAAGAAACCATAATGCATATTAAAACATTTTGAATAACGTGATAATAAAACTATGGCATAGCAAACTAGTGAGATGTAGCTAAAGCTAAGCTTAGCAATTTATAGGCTTGAATAAATATATTAGAAAAGAACAAAAGCTGAAAAATAAGTATTTTCTAAACATCTATCTCAGGATGTTAGGAAAAGAATAGCAAATTAAGCCCAAAGAAAGCAAACAATAAAGATATGAGGAGAAGTTTAATGATAAAGAAAATAGATATACAATAGAGAATAATAAAGCCAAAACACTAATAAATGGAGAAACCCCAGAAAAAACTGACCAAGGACATAGGAGACAAAATATCAGGATTAGGAAGAAAAAGTGGGCTATATTACAGATACTACAGAATTTTAAATAGCATATCTGAAGGTAATTTGAAAAATTTCAACAATTTAGAAGAATAAACAAACAAATGCTTAAACAAATTTCTAATTCTTACATAGGAAGAAAACATAAATATGAATAGCCCATAAATTTTAAAGAGATTAAATATACAAAATTAAAAACCTCACAAAGAAAACTCCAAACCCAGATGACTCATCAGTAAATTATAAAATAACTTGTAATAAATAATACTAATCTTAGGCACACACACACAGACACACACACACACACACAGTTTATTGTGCAAAGATAAATATATAATCACTTTTTAAAGTTTTTCTTTATTTTTAAATTTATTAAATTTACAACAAACTTTCTTTCCTCCTTCCCCCCTCCTTCCTTTCTTCCTTGCTTCCTCTGTATAGTGCTATAAGTTTTGCTTGTATATGGAATCCTGTGGCCACCACCACAATCAAGATGCAGAAGTTTCATAACCAAAAAAAAAAAAAAAATTTTCCTCGTGCTTCCTCTTTGTAATCAACCCCTCTTTCACTCCAGCCCTTGGCAATTGATAATCTGTTCTCTGACCAATGGTTGTTGCCTTTTCCAGAACGTCACATAAGTACCTGAAATCAGCCAGTGTATGTTCTCTGGGTCTGGCTTTTTCATTTAGCATCCTGCATTTGGAATTCATTCATGTTGTTGTACGTATTTGTAGTTAGACCCTTTTAATTGCCGAGTAGTATTGCATTGAACGTGTGTACAACAGTTTTTATCAATTGAGGGCCATTTTGATGGTTTCCAATATTTTAGCGATTATGAATAAAGTGCTTTTAAATGTTAGCTTACAGCTGTTTTATGAACTTAAATTTTTGTTTCTCTTGTATAAATATTTAAAAGTGGGATTGCTGCTGTGTCATGTGACAAGTGTACATTTATATAAGAAATAAACTGTCTTCCAAAGTGGCTGGACCATTTTGCATTCTCACCAACAGTGTGTGAGAATTCCAGTTGCTCCATGTTTTTGCCAGACTTGGTATTGTTGGTTCTTTTGCTTTTAGCTATTCAAATAGGTGTGTAGTGTTATCTCATTGTAATTTTAATTTTTTTTTTCCCAGTGGCTAGTGATGTTGTTTTCCATTTGTATATTTTCTTTGGCAAAGTGTGTACTCAAATTTTTTGCTCGTTTGTAAAGTTGGGTATATTTTTTAATGTTGAATTTTGAGAGTGCTTTACATATTCTGAATACAATTCTGAATACAAGTCCTTTGCCAGACTTGTGATTTGTGAATAAATTCTTCTATTATGGCTTGTTAAAAAAAAAAAACACTAATCTAAGGCAAACTTTTCTACAGAATAATAAAAAGGAAAATTTCCCAGGGGTTCTTACCGTCAAACAGCATTTGTTCCAAGACTGCATTTAAAAGTGAATCAATGTAATTTATTACATTAACTGAAAAAAATGAGAAAATTAATATGACCATGTCAATAGATAAAAATAATCCTATTTATTAAAATTTGAAATTCATTCCTGAATATTCAAATATATGTTTTGTTAGAAAGAAACTTTGTTAATCTGAGATAATGTTTGAAACCAAAAAATAGAATTTTTTTTCAAAATGACATGAAAAAATGTAAAGAGTTCCCTCTGTGATCAGGAATGAGACAAGGTTTCCCATTATCACAAGTTGTATTCAGTATTATAATAAAGACCCGGCCAGCACAATTAGACAGAAAAAAGGAAAAGTATAAGGTTGGGGTTGAGGAGGGGCCATAACTGTCATTATTTGCATATGATATCATATGTGTAGAAAATCTATAAGAAGGCACAGCAAAATTACTAGAAATAATGAATAGGTTTAGTATCATCAAGTTCATAGGGAAGTTGATTATTTTCCTCACTGTATCAGTTTTATAACCCCATTTTCCTGCTTAAATGTGGTTCTATGTATTTTACATTCACTTGTCCACGTGTATGTTATGGGCTGAATATTTGTGTCTTCCCCAAATTCTTATGTTGAAACTCTACCCCTCCGTGTGATAGTATTGGGAGGTGGGCCATTTTGGAGGTAATTAGGGTTAGATGAGGTCATGAGGGTGGGGCCCCACGTTGGGGTTAGTGTCCTTATAAGAACAGGAAGAGATGAGAGATCTCTCATTCTGCCATGTGAGGACACAGCTAGAAAGTCTGCAAGCCAGGAAGCAGGCCAGCACCTTGATCTTAGACTTCTCAGCTTCCAGAACTATGAGAAATAAAAGTATGTGGTTTAAGCCACCCAGTCTGTGTTACAGCAGCCCAGGCTAACTCATGCAGTGAGTTATTGTTATTATGATGACATATTATTATGATCATATGTTATTATGATCTTTGAATAATTTTATCCTGATGAATGACAGAGGGCCTGTTTCTTATTCCATATTTACTGTTCATTTCACCTTCTAGCGGGTTCCCATAGTTCCTGACTCTACATTATGTGTTTGGTCCATTTTGTATCAAAAAATTGTTTCTGATATTTTCAATCAATCCCTCCCCAAGAAAAATGGCCTTTATTAAAACAGCCTGCAAAACCACAGTTACTAGGGGAGGTGGATGGATAAGCACCTGTTTGGCTTCCTCATTTTTTCCTACGATCACTACTACAATTAATGCAGGAAAACTCTCTCCAGCTAAAGCAAAGGTAATGCAGCAGAAGGGAAACTACAGGGGTGTGGGCATGCTACATGGTTCCATTCCTATACCTCTACAACTTATCGGCTAAGAAAATTGGGTGAGCAGCTTAGTTTTCTGACACAATTATCTTATCTATAAATTGGGATTTTAAATAAATACATCTCAGGGTTATCCTAAAAATAAAATGAGATATCACGTGTCAAGTCCTAGCATAGTGTTTTGACATTGCTTTTTAGTAAATATAGAAGATAAAACAATAAAGAAAACAGAGTATAAAACCTTCCAATGCTTTAAGATTGAAGAGCCTCCAGTTCAGAAGTTGACTGTATATATTTTCTCCAGAACCTTTACACTTCGATATCTGTGGTCCACTTTTTTTTATCTTCCTCAGCCTTAAGGCATGTGGTATTTCATTTAAAAAGGTGAGATCTTTCCCTTCCACCATCAGTTAGCCATGACTTACCAAGTACCCATTGTGTAAGTGGAGGAGCTCTTGGTAAGAAATACTAATAGTCTTAATAACACATACCTTAAATACAGCACCTTGGATTTCAGTAAGCTTTCATATACATCATGTTATTTGACCTTCACAATATTACTAGGGTATAAGTAGGGCAGAAATCTAGTTAGAAATCATCCCCTATTTTACAGATGAGAAAACTGAAGACCAGCAAAGATAAAACGTCTGTTAGTTCATAACAGACCATACTATATGCCCCCTACTCTTGGAGATCTCTGGGAAAGTTTTTAGAAAGGGATACAGAGATTATCATATTAAGTGCATTAAGTCAGACAGAGAAAGACAATTATCATATACTATTACTTACATGTGGAATCTAAAAAAATGATACAAATGAACTTATTTACAAAACAAAAATAGGCTCGCAAACATAGAAAACAAACTTATGAGTACCAAAGGGGATAGCGGGGGTGGAGGGAAGATAAATTAGGAGTTTGGGATTAACATATACACACTATTATATATAAAATGGATAAACAACAAGGACCTAATGTACAGCACAGGGAACTATATTCAATATCTTGTAGTAGCCTATAATGGAAAAGAATCTGAAAAAGAGTTTTTTTATATATATATCCGAATATATATATATCTATCTATATATATCTATCTATATCTGAATCACTTTGCTGTACACCTGAAACTAACAAAGCATTGTAAATTAACCATACTTCAATTTAAAAAAATAGCTTAAAAAGGGGGGCGGCTAGAATATGAATCCAGCCACTGGTGCCATGGTGAGGATGTGAGTTGTGTTGGGAAACGTTCTGACTTAGAAGTCAGGAAAGATTATCATTAAGCCCAAATACCTGCCTTGCTATTTATTATCTGGAGGGGGCCTTGGAAAATGGCCCCACCCCTCTGACTCTCAGTTTCCTTGTCTGCACAATAAACATAATATGTTTCCTGTGATTATCCAAGCATTCACTGAAAAGTAGTTAAAGCTTTTAGCACAAGTAGCTGGCAAACAGTAGACGTTTACTAAACCTCATTTTGCCTTCTCCACCCTCTGCACATTCAGAGCTTCCAAAGGGCATTAAGATCATTTAACATTTACTCTGAAATAATCCCTTTTTTCTTATATGACCTCAGGGAACAATATTGTCTAAAACTGGGAAAAAAGAATGTGCTGAGGAATCAGATCTTCTTTTCAGTAATTCTGCACTGTTCTGGCAAATTTTAAAGAGGTTTCTTATTTTCACAGATGCCCAGTGTGGAGAAATACACCAAACACCCATGCTATGTTTAAAGCCATCGAATTAGATGACTCAGAAGGAACTCAAGGAGCTCACTGGGTCAGGGTTCCGGAATGAACCTGCATAAATTAACTCTGGACCAGTGTCAGAGCTCATCAGGGAGCATTTGTACGATGGGAACCAGAATAAGACAGGGTCAACACTGTACGTTACAGAATCTAGACAGTCATAGAGCAGAGGGGACACGAGAGATCACCGTCCAAACCCCTCAAAGTTTAAATAATGAAAACAATGTCGAGGGAGTGGGAGAGACTTAGCTAAGGTCTAACAGACCGTGTACTCAAGAGTGCAGAGACAGTAGCGTTCCCATGAACGCTTTGTCAATCTGCCACCCCTTCCACATCTCCTCCAAAAACAACACACCACCCTTCTCTCTCTCAGCTCTCACTTTCTATCAGAGCTTTCCTCTCACCTGCAAGCATGCACTAATATCTCTTCTCCTTGTTCCATACCAAAGCCAAACCAAACCAGAAAGCAACCTTCTACGAGAGTGCACAGGAGATAGCTTCCCTGCCTTTCTTTCTCTTTACCAACAACCCTCTTGAAAAGGTCAATTGCATTTGCTGATTCTACAGCCTAATTTCCCATTCACTTTTTTTTTTAATTAATTAATTTATTTATTTATTTATTTATGGCTGTGTTGGGTCTTCCTTTCTGTGCGAGGACTTTCTCTAGTTGCGGCGAGCGGGGGCCACTCTTCATCGCGGTGCGCGGGCCTCTCACCGTCGCGGCCTCTCTTGTTGCGGAGCACAGGCTCCAGACGCGCAGGCTCAGTAGTTGTGGCTCACGGGCTTTGTTGCTCCGCGGCACGTGGGATCTTCCCAGACCAGGGCTCGAACCCGTGTTCCCTGCATTGGCAGGCAGATTCTCAACCACCGCGCCACCAGGGAAGCCCCTCCCACTCACTTTTTAGCACTCCGAAATGAGATTTCTAGTCCTGCCAGTCTTCACCATTCACCAAGGACCTTCTAATGACTGCTTTCGTTCCTCCTCTTTTCTATTTATGCCTCCCTGAAACCCTTGTTCCTGGTTTCTGGAATGCCCTGGCTCTCCCCTCCCCACCCCTCCTGAGACTGTCTCTGACTCTTATTGGATGGGAACCATTCCTCCATTCCCTAAGTGATGGTATTCTTCTGCTGGGGACCCATCCAGGTCCTGGTCTCTGCAGGAATAGTTGGCTCTGTTAATCTCACCTATAACTTTAATCATTACCTCAATAGAATGATTCCCAGGTTTATAATTTTACCTAAGATTCCATTTTTCACTCTAGACCCACACTTTCACCTACCTATAGGCCCTTCCTGGATTTTTTACTAATTTCAACAAATCTAAAATATAATTCGTTCACTTTTTGTTTCCTGTGAAAAATATTCCTATACTGTCTTCTTACCCAGATGCAATCCTTGAAGTCATATTTTTAAAAAATTCATCTCTCTCCTTTGCCCTGAAATCTAATTGGTAGAATTGTCAGTTAAAGCAACACCATTTTCAATTGTATAAAAAATACAGCATACTTAGGGATTAACCTGGCCAAAGATATATAAGACATGTAGACTGAAACAACAAAACATTGCTGAGAAAAATTAAAGAACACATAAATAAATGGAGATATATACCTACTCATATATCAGTCGACTATATATTGTTAAGATGCAAATTCTCCACAAATACAATCCCAATCCCAATCTTAAAAGCTTGTTTGTGAAAATTGACATCTGATTCTTAAATTCATATGGAAATGCAAATACCCTGGAAGAGCCAAACAACTTTGAAGAAGAGCAAAGTTGAAATATCAACACTATCTGGTTTCCATACTTAAAGGTAGAGTCTTAAAAGCAGTGTGATATAGAGATGGACAGAGAGAACAGAGTAGAGACTCTAGAAATAGACCCTCACGTATATTGACAGGTTTTGAAAAACATGCAAAGACAATCCAGTAAATAAAGGACAGTCTTTACAACAAATGTTATTGGAAAATTAGATATCCATATTAAAAAAAATGAACTTCTTCAATCTATAACTTGAACCATATACAAAAGTTCATTCAAAATATTGAATAGACTTAAAACATAAAACTATAAATCATTTAGAATAATATTTACATAGGAATCAATTTTGTGACCTTGAGTTAGGCAGAAATTTCTTAGATGAAAGACAACATACATCTTTACCACATGATCCAGCAATTCCCTCATATGTATTTACCAAGAGAAATGAAGTTTGCCCCTAAGGAGAACACCTCACTCTTCCTATTTGGCTTATTCAGCCCCTCTGGGAAACCACTGGCAGAACCAAGCCTCCATGGGTCCAGCGAGATTAGATGTGGGTACTTGAGTTCCTACAACTCCAACCTCAGCGAGCTCAGTGGCCCTTTCCCTCAGGAAACTAGACACTCAGTCTCATTAGACAATGGCGAGTGGGTAGCAGATGGACTTTAAAACCACAAGAGAGACCTTAGCCATCACTAGGGCTGATGTACCCACAAAAGTCAAGGACCAGGGGTAACAGGCTTAAGTGGATATAGACTGGCTCATAAACTGCATCTCACAACCTCCATAATTCTTCCTCTTGCTCATGTTCTATATCAGGTCAAGCATTGACTTCTATTTAAGAGCTAGGGCTTTGGAGACAAACATGCCTGAGTTCACATCTCAGCTCTGATGCGTTTTACCTGTACATCCTCAGATAAGAAACTTATATCTCAAATTCCTTATCTGACAAAGGAGGATCATTTCTTCTGTAGGGAGTTCTTCTAAAGGTCAAACGAAAGTACTATGAAAAGTGCTTAGCACAGTTCCAAGCACATAGAAATTATTTTCTAAAGAGTAACTGTCGCTGTTGCTATCAATCAAAATTGTCTCCATCTAACTGCCATTTTCCCTGTTTATGTCACCATCAACCCTCACCTTTTAATGGGCTTTCCTACTGGTAGGTTTTTCTCCCCAGTGTAGTCTTCCCAGTTCATCCTGGTCTATACATTGTTGGACATCGTGTAGTTGCACTACAAGAATGTACAGACAAGAAAAATGGGGATATAATCTCTATACTCAGCTGAACTGCCCAAGAAACACATAAACTTTTAACCAGATATGTATCAATAGGTGTGATGAGATTAGAAAAGAAAGTATTTCAATTATTGTGGCACCAGGCAGAATCAATCGACCCCTGGCATGTTTTCAAGTACTTCCCTTGTCAACTACCACAGGTCAGACAAGATGCTACTTAGCATCACACCCATCCTTACAGCCCCCTGATGTGGATACTATCACCCTATTTTACAGATGATAAAATTAAGCTTCATGGAATTTCAGAAATTTTCCCAAGGTCATAGGACTAAATGACAAGATCAAGATCAAAAACATATACTTGTCAAAGACCTGTCCTTTTCCCCCATTGTACTAGATAATCTCCCTGCCCACTTAAATGTGGTATTTTTATATACATTTTTCACCCACAGAATCCCTTGTGAGACCCTGCTGTCATCCCCAAATCAAGAAATCTTATCCTACAAGAGCAAACAGAGCTGTGACAGGTGTGAGTTCAAGGTAAATCCAATCTAGGGAACCTCGGAGATTACAAATGTGTTCTAATTCTACCTAACGTCCCCTTCTACCCCATAAGAAAACTGTGCAGAGATTCTCAAACTTCTGAATTTCCTCTTTGACATTTTAAATATTCCAGCTGCTCTCCTAACAACCATGTCTCATGAGCACCCAACCATAACCTAGGAAAGTGGGACCAGATGCCCTACCAAGTGGTTACAGTTTAATAGTAAATAAATGAGTCCCTGGTACTTTTCTTATAGCTGGCTGGGGAGCCCACTCCCACCTGCTGGGTCCACTAACAGCTGAGTAAATACGTTGCCAGAAGCTGCAACCAGAGAATTACCATTCAGTGCCCACAGCCCAGGATATACTAGGACTGCTGTTGTTTATCCATTAACAGGCGGGAAATTACCAAAGCCCTCACTACTAAATCCCCTACTATGTTGTCTGTAAAAAAAGATTGTTCTATTTATTGAACTGGAGAATCAGAGGCAGGACTATTCATTTAGATAAAATTAAATTAAAATCTTCAAGTTATACTCAAAGCCTGTATAAATGCTGCAGCCTTGTAACTAAGCCCGGGTCTTGGACAGCAGCCCACCTGATGTATCCATCACCAGCAGGTGAGGGTTTAAGCAGCAAGCAATCAGTTCTGTTATGCATTCTTCTTTTTCTTTTTTTCCCAGATACAACCTATTTTATTTTAGTCCTTTAAAAATAACAAGAACTTTATTTTTTTAGTTAATTTTTATTGGAGTATAATTGCTTTACAATGTTGTGCTAGGTTCTACTGTATAGCAAAATGAATCAGCCGTACATATACATATGTCCCCTCCCTTTTGGACTTCCTTCCCATTCAGGTCACCACAGTGCATTAAGTAGAGTTCCCTGCGCTATACAATATGTTCTCATTAGGTATCTATTTTATACATAGTATCAATAATGTATATGTGACAATCCCCATCTCCCAATTCCGCCCACCCCCCCCCCTTGGTATCCATACATTTGTTCTCGTCTGTGTCTCTATTTCTGCTTTGCGGAAGACCTAAACAGACATTTCTCCAAAGAAGACATACAGATGGTCAACAAACACGTGAAAATATGCTCAACATCACTAATTATTAGAGAAATGCAAATCAAAACTACAATGAGGTATCACCTCATACCAGTCAGAATGACCATTGTCAAAAAATCTACAAACAATAAATTCTGGAGAAGGTGTGGAGAAAAGGGAACCCTCATGCACTGTTGGTGGGAGTGGAAATTGATACAGCCACTATGGAAAACAGTACAGAGGTTCCTTAAAAAACTAAAACTGCATTTTTCTAATGAACACCTATGGACCAACTCTGTGTTAGGCCATTAGGCCCTGGGCTATTATGCTCAGTGGGAGTATTTGGGTAGCATGCGTTGCCCCTTTCCTCATGGTATATCAGGGAAAGCCAATATCTGAAGAAACAGTTTTGATTCTGGGGGACACACATAACAGTAGACATATATTCAGGCCAAAGAAGAAATATCTCTAGCGGGATTAAACAAGGGATTGCCAAACAAGGAATGTGTGAGTACAGTTTCAAGGATGAATTTGAGTGTGTGAGCTGGGGAGGGGTAGATGTCTGATGAGAAATGTCATTCCATGTAGAGAAAGCAACATGTAGCGAGGATTGAAGGAGTAAAACAGCAATAGCATGTTGTAGAAAGTCAAAGGAGTTGGGAGTGGCACAAAAATGAGTCTGGGCATAGGCATGGGTGAAAACGCGGCCTCTCCTTCCAGCAATGCCACCTGCTTATCTCAAGGCTGAGTTCAGCCCTTGGTATGGTGTCCACAGGACACAGATGTGAGCATAGCCTAGTCTGTCCTGTCCCCAAGAAAGAGACATTCCCTTTCTACGCTACATGATCCTTTGTTGTACTTCTATTAAACACCTTCCCTATTCCTGTGTTTTTCACCTAATGCTGTTAACACTGTCATGTTTTCTGTAGATCAGGGGTGAATTTTTCCCTCTGTGGTTCTCTAAGGCACAGTTTTCTCTACCACAGCACCTATTTGAATCTGGTCCTTAACTAGAGTGGGAGCTTTTGGAGCGTAGAGACCATTCATTCTACATTTACAGAGCTTCTATTCAGGCCAGACTCGCCGGTATGTACTGGTGTCACAGGTAATAAGTGACAGCTAAGTACCAGGAGCTGAGTGAGCAATAGAGACAGCTGTCCCAGCCTAGCCCTTCCAGTGGTCAGAGGAAGCATCAGCTTTACTGATTTTTCTCTTTATCCCAGTACCAATCGTAGGAACTTGGACAATGGTGGTTACATTGTTGTGGCAATATTGTGTCTTGGAATGAGTAGTGAACTCTAGAATACTGAGTTCATGTCCATTTCTCTCATAATAATAGCTGGACAAGTCTTGATCATTTATTTTCCCATCAAAGAAATAAAAATCAAAACTATCCCATATTTGCAAAGCACTTCCTATTTCTCAATGTGCTTGTACGTGCATTGGCTCATCCATCTTTATAACAAATCCATGTACAGTTGTAGATACTGAGCTTTGGTGGTGAAAGGGCACAGCATGAACTTGAAGCTGGGATTTTCTTTGAATTGCAAGTCCTTTTCTCGTGTCCTAAGGTCCCACAAAGCTCTAAAACTCTACATTCTGTGGCTTGGGATTTCTTATTTTCATTGAAGTTTTGTCAACCCATCCTTATTACGTGTTGTTCATTCAAACCACATCCGAAAGAACAATGGCCTTGGCAGATGTCATTTTTGCTTCGTTCTGAACAGAAATAATGATGATTCTTCCTGCTGACAGCGGGTCCTCTCCCTGACCTCAGTACACACTTCTATCCCCAGAAAGCAGAGGTCAGGCAGACGCCTGTTCCCAGGCAGTAGCAGATTTCTCTTTGTTGCCTGGGAATCTTCCACAGCTTTGGAGATATAATAGTATTCTGTCGTGTTTGGTGATGACATCTACCCTGTAACAAAACCTTTCCTTTATCATTTTCTCAAAGGTTAAAATCTTGCTCACTTCATTTTTCTTAATAGCCACATGTCCCTTTTGGTTTGATATGTGTGATGTGCTGTGTCGTACACTGGCAAGGATGGTGAACTTGGAATCAGAGGATGCTGGTCTGGGTCCTGAACTGATGCCTTGTGACTTGGGACAATCTACTTAGCTTCCTTGAGACTTGACCATCTGTAAAATGGGAATAATAATAACATCTGACCTCCCTGCTACTGTGATTATCAAATGCTATTAAAATAGTGCACACTCTTATTATTACTATAGTTTTATGCACAGCTGAACTATTGAAGAATTGTGCTAATACACCTAGAACAGAATTAAGTTGCAGTGCAATGAATTCAAGCCCATTCTGCAGTGATGCGATATGATTCAGTCTTTCTAGAGCATGCAAGTCTTAGCACAAGGTGACTGTGCTAAGACAAATGCAGCCCCACTTGTGCAGATTTCAGGAAGGAAGGAAAGGAATAAACATTTATGAGTCTCACTGTTTTCCAGATGTGCACTAGACATGTGACATTTAATTTATTCTGAGCACCAAATGCTACAGAATCGGCATAATTATGCCCGTTTTATAAGTGATGAAACCTAATGGCAGAGAGGATAAGGATTGGATCCCAGGTCAGTTTGTTAATATTTAATATTTCATTTATATCCACATATGTGTATGATATTTGGCCTTGTGTAAGTATCAAGACTGAAATCTAACCCAAGTCTAGGGACTCAGAACCCAGTGAGGTGAGAGAGCATATAGTTTGCAGTCAACAGCAATGGTTTTGGAAGCTGACGTGTGTTTGGATCTCATCTGTCCCACTTGGTTGGTCTGAGATAATAATGGGCAACTTAGACAAAATTTCTGGATTAATGAATCTGAGAAATGGCCACGACCTGCCTCACAGTATCACCGGCACACACAGCACAGGGTCAGGCGCAGAATTTCCTTTCTTCCTAGGCATTAAGCATCCATTCTGAAGTCACACACAAGCTATGTCTCCAGATTAAACATTTGGCACTTATCTTTGCATCCCACTGTAAATTCCTTGAGAGCACGGGCTGTGATTTATTCATCCTGCATCTCCATAAACCCCAGCGCAGTGCTAAAGTCACAATGTGTAACTGGGGTAACCTGGCCAGAACGTTGCAACACGAAAACCTGGTTTTAAGTCCAGGTTCTGCTTGGGTGATTTTATGCAAAGGCTTTCTTCTTTTTTCTCTCTCCTGAGACTTGGTTTCTTGTTCTGTCTAATGATTCCTCTATCACAGGCTTATTATGAAGATTAAGTAAGCTAAAGCCCATCGTCAAAGTATGAGAACTCTAAATTGAGATAATGTTGTGAATGATTGAGTAAACCTTGTTTCCACCTAAAATAAGGCTGCTACTTTAAATTTCATCTAATGCTATTTCCCCCATTTCATCTCTCCTCCTATCCTTATTCTCTCCATCTTTAGTGACATGATAGTGGTCTAGCTCTGGAAAGTACTCTGGGCTACGTGAAACCAGTGACTAATACATTGATACATTAATTACAGGAAACTGGTAGAATTTGCAGGCCATGCTTTCTAGTTCTGATTACTTGCTGAGTGGGTTCAACTGCTTTCTGCGTCGCAGTGTTATCATGTATTTGCATTCAACTTCTTATTTTCTGACACCATTGCTTTCCATAGGCACTCCTTTCCTCAGTAAATTGTGAGGGGGAAGTCAGGTGATAAAGACAAATGAAGAAGATGTATCTGCATCTAATTGAAGCAGTCCAAATATAATCAAAAGCAGTAGAGGATTTGGAATTATCCTGTCATTTTAAACTGTTAAAACCAAATACTAATGGATTAGATGAATTCCAATGGATCTTGAGAACCTATTGCTTTTAGTAGAGGGATCATGTGTATTTGTACTAAATTCATATACAGGCTCCGGCATCTTAATGAAAGAGTAATCATGGCCTATGTATGTTATGAAGTTGCATCGAACTTTTGTCATTTCATACATTTAGACTTGTCAATTATTATAATCATCAATTTTAAGTGATTTATTGAAGAAGGGAAAAAGCAATGATAATTGCTTTTTCTTAGTAAGATATTTGAGGATTGTCATAGTATGCAGCACTCTCAATATGATAATCAAATACTTTTCTATAACCGACAACCTAATCTTAGCGTCGTGTGCAGATAAGTGGATTAAAGGCAACTCTCTTTCCAAATGTATAAACATTTACAAAATAGAAATTTGTTTTAGAATTAAAATAAAATACATTTCCTGAAAAATACAAGGGATATGATCTCACAGAATCAGACAGAATCACAGATGACCTTTTTTGCTTGATTGAAGATTGTTCCAGAATGCAGGTGGAAATTTTATAATTATATATAAGATACATAGTATGTATCTTTAAAGGGGAGGAAACAATTGGAGTGACTTGGGAAGAAAAACCCCGTATTTATTCAAAAGCTAGCATTTGTTTGATGCTTGTGTGTACATGACACTATCTTGGGTATTTGAAAATATAGTATCTCATTTATTCTTTAAAAAAGCCCAATACCAATATTTGACCCCTCTTTACAGATGAAGACATTGTGGCCTGGTTTTTTAGGACTGTGTACTTAGTGTCTGAGCTAGAATTAGAACTCAGGTCTTCAACATCAGCTCCATTTTTCTTTCCTATATAACATCACAACATGAGTTTGAACAAAGGAATGACATAAAGATTTCCTTAAGAAAAGCACAAAACCTATGACTGTAAGACACATTGTTTTCGATGTAGCAGGCAAAATACTCCCCCCTTTTCCCCCTACGATGTTTGTAAATCAAGCAGTAGCTGAATCCAACAAATGCAATCACACATTTTCCCTGGTTCCACCGAATGTCATGTGCATAATGGCACTTAATAATAACGTTATACACTCTGATTTTTTAAATGCATGTCCTCATTTTTCATTTGGTCTGTTTATATAGCCTGCGTAGGTTCATGGGTGATTTGAAATATGCTTTTGCCTGAATCCTTTCATAAGCACACTTTTTTCCTTTCCACACTTACTTCTCTGTAATAATCCCATGCTCCAAAGTCCAACAGCTCGCCTGCTGCAGCTTGAGCATGAGATAAATAAGATCAGGAGGGGATTTATGAATCATCTCTTCTACCACCTTTTACGGGAAAAGCTGAAAACCAAACCCATTTGGCATTGACTCAGAGTGAGACTTCCTGAAGCAGTGAAAGGAAAAGGAAAACTATTTAAAGTCACATCTTCTAAAATAGAGCTTAACCCCAGTGACCCTAGCTACGTGATAAGCCAGAAACCTAGCATCAAGAGCCATAGAACTTTTTGGAGAAAAAGTCAAGGTATGTCTCTGGCCTACCCATTTTTTGACTGACTTTGATTTCTTTTTGTCCACATTCATATCAGGTGGTCAAAGAAATCCCACTCGCTGAAATACATTGTGCCTGTTATAAGCCTCACTTTGCAGAAGGAAATCCAATCATTCATCCAATTGATTGATCAGTAAGTCAAAGGTATTTACTGAAAAGTTACGACCATTTGTCAGATACTTCTCATGTACTTGATATTAACTAGGTGATTCTACATATTTAATTTTACTTAATCTTAAAAATTAAAAAAAAACCCAAGCCATATAAAAATATATGAGAAAAGCTCTCTGGCAAAGGTAGATACATGGACAAAAATAAAAAGCAGTATTCTTGTGGTTTAGGTTTGTCACTCCACTTTTGTGCTTTTACAGAATTTGAAAGACAGAAGCATAAAAAATAATTATAAATCCATGTTCATGGTTACACAATATATAAAAATGTGACTTGGGACATCAATAACATAGAGGAGGTGGGGCTGTAAAGGAGTAGAGTTTTGTATGCAGCTGAAGTTAAGCTGTCATCAGTTTAAAACAGATTGTTGTAACTTTAGGAGGTTATATACAATCCCCATAGTGACTGCAAAGAAAGTATAGAATATAGACAAAAGGAAATGAGAAGGGAATCAAAATGTGTCACTACAAGAAATTAACTAAACATAAAGGAATGCAGTAAGGGCAGAAATGAGAGACAAAAAGCTATAAGACACGGAAAACAAATAACAAAATGGCAAGAATAAGTCCTTCCCCCTCTGCACTTACTTACTTTAAATGTAAATGGATGCATCCAAATGGAGTATTAGTTGGCCTTAAAAAGGAAGGAAATTCTGGCACATGCTGCAGCATGGATGAACCTTGAGACGTTATGCTTAGTCAAGTGATTGAGTCACAAAAGGCAAACACTGTATAATTCCTCTTATTTGAGGGACCTAGAGTAGTCAAATTCATAGAGACTGAAAGTAGAGGGGTAGTTGCCAGGGGCTGGGGAGAGAGGGAAGGGGGATTTACTGTTTAATGGGTACAGAGCTTCAGTTTTGCAAGACGAAAAGAGTTCTGGAGACGGATGGTGGTGATGGCTGCACAACAGTGCGAGTGTACTCAATGCCACTGAACTGTACACATAAAATGGTTAGGATGGTCGATTTTATGTATATGTATTTTACCGCAATTTTTAAAATAGTAACAAAAAGTAAAGACAGAAAAGCACGGTAGGTGTTATGGTTCCCGTTTTACAGATGTAGAAACTAAGGGCTGTAGGTGTGTGGTAGTCCCATGGCAAGCCAGGGCCGCAGCTTGGACACACCATCAAGATCTCCATAAATAAGCATCTAAACGACCTCGTGAAAATGAAAGCACACTGGAATTCCGCCTACATGAGAAAGACAGTAATTCTTTCTCAAGGTATTTTGTAGGTGAGAATTTATTTTTTAGCAAAATATGAGTTTTAGGACTTGGGAGGTATATAAATATCTCAACAAATTCATTTGTGAAATGAAAGGAAATTTTTGAGCTCTTTTATGGCCTTATGCAAGTTTCCTTCTGAGTGATGAATAATGGCATTAGTAAATCCTATGCTTTTTATATCTTGTCAGTGAAGTTTTGTCCTGAGATATATCCAAAAAAGGGATTTCATCTAAATAAGGCCTCTCTATAGCAAGATACTAGCCAGGAGACCAGTTAAGAATAAAAGTATAATGCCGTAGAATCAAAGACCAGAACAACAGAAATGGAGTCTCTTGGAGTCTAAATTGTGAGCCAAGGATTATGCTAAACTTTGGGAATAAACAGACTTTGTGGAACCCACTGTTTATAATTTTTTGATCCTAAATTGATAAAATAAGGGAAACAAAGTCCTCTGTTCTCTAGTGGGAATATAAAAGAAATATCAATTCCCATTTATAGAACACTAGATAATGAATCAAGTAGCTTCACAAATATTACCCTAATCCAGATAAAACAGACCCAGGAATATAAAAACACTTAAACTTGCTCTTGAGTAGTACTGGGGAAATTAGCAACTAATGTCATGTGTTGAAGCTGGCCTGGTACTTAGAAGGGAGTTATTGAAAGCATCTTACCTCACCGGAGTAGTGCTAGAAGAGGATGTGTTAATTCCTGAGGTAGTTTTACCCCCTGTCTAAATTTTATACTGGGTTCATTGACTGATGAAAGCAGTAGCAAAAACAAGTCATGACTCTGAACATGAAAAAGTTTCTAAAGATGCTTCAGCCCATGAAAAAGAGCCAGCTGTGAAGTGTCTGAAAACTCCTATGTAGTGGATATCTATTTTTCTTGATTCCTCAAAATCTATTGCACATTTTTGGTGGCGAAACCTGATTTTTACTTGGGAAATTTTTCTTCACCACTGGATAAAATCAGAGACAGAGAGATCTGGCCCAGCCAGGAGGTAAGCCCATGCTAGATCTCCCTTCCTAGCACTTGAAGAGAGAGAGAGTACCCAAAAGATAAGACATGGAGGTTCAAGTGTTCCAGCCGTGGCACCCACAGGGGCAACCCTGTCCAGCAGGTCCTGTCCTGAGGCCTGTTCCTGCCTTTCCAGCCTGGTTTTCACTTTCCCTCCCATCCTATGAGTTCCACCCCAGCCTTCTAATAAACTCTCTGTTTGTTTACGTCAGCTGGAGTAGGTTTCTGGTGCTTACAACCAAAGGGTTCTAACTGATAATGAGGCTTTTTTTTTTTTGCTTCTCATTTATTCTTTCATTGAGTCATTGATTCATTCATGCATTTGTTCATTCAATAATCATTTATTTACCAAATATTTTGTGCAGGCCCTAGAATTACATCAGACATGATAACTGCTCTCAAGATTATAGTCCATTGGGAGGAACTAAGATTACACTCCACTGTTTCTCCATGCTTTGTTCATGTTGCTTTGTTCTTCTGGAATGGCCTCTGTGCCTCTCCATTTCTTCCTACTCATATTTGTCATTAAAGCCTCAGCTCCTCCAAGAAGTCTTTGATGCCCTACAGGCTGGATTAAGTGACCATCTCTAGACTTGACACCACCATGTATTATTGTAGGTTCCTTCACTAGAGAATAACCTTCTTGAGGGCAAACACTCACCACCTTTATCTCTGCATCTTCAACGCCCAGCACAATGCAAGGCCCTCACTGGGAGTTCATTCATGGGCTCTGAAGAAATGGAGTGTGATGAGTGGTGAACAGACTTACATGCAAGATGTTAGTGGGAGAATAGAGACAGGAGGGACCAAATAGACTTCCAAACAGAGGGTCTAGTAAAGCTTCGGAGAAGAGATGTCACTCAAGTCAAATTTTAAAGGATGATTGCAAGTTTTCAGATAATAAAGGACTAAAGTTATTGAATGAACAGAGGGAGACCATAAAGAAAGACATGAAATAATGGGAATGCATAGAAGGGGGACGCTGAGTACTCAGGGTGTCTGGAATCCGGAATACAGATTTTTAGTGGCATGAGGGTAATGAATCAGAAGAAGGGCTTTGTCATGTTGAAGTAATTTAGTCTTTACTCATATTCAGTGAGAGGCAGTATAACTGTATTAGTTTGCTAGAGCTGCCATAACAGAATACCACAGACTGAGTGGCTTAAGCATTAGGTTTATTTTCTCACAGTTTGGGAGGCTGCAGGTCTAAGATCAAGGTGCCAGCGAGTTCTCTTTTTTTTTTTTTTTTAGAAGGGGGAACATGTTCTTTATTTTACTTACTTATTTTTTGGCCACACCATGCAGCACGTGAGATCTTAATTCTCCAACTAGGGATTGAACCCACGATCCCTGCACTGGGAGTGCAGAGTCTTAACCCCTGGACCACCAGGGAAGTCCCAAGTTTGGTTTCTTGCATGGCCTCTCTCCTTGGCTTGCAGACAGCTGCCTTCTTGCTGTGTCCTCATGTGGTCTTTCTTCATGTCTGTATGCAAATTTCCTCTTTTTATAAGGACAGCAGTCAGATTCGATTCACGCCCACTCTAATGGTTTCATTTTAACTTAATTACTTCTTTAAAGGCTTTATCTCTAAGTAGAGTCACATTCTGAAGTATTGGGGCCTAGGACTTCAACATATGAATTTTAGGGTGACACAATTCAGCCCATAAAAAGAACGTAGTAGTCAAGAGCAGAGACTCTGCAGTTGACTTCCTAGGTTCAGATCCTTGATTTTTTTATTTAGTAGCTGTACAATTTTGGACAAGTGACTTGAACACTCTTTTCCTCGGTTTTCCATCTGCAAAATAGTATTAATAATTACCTTTTGGGTTGTTATGAATGAGAATAGTGCTTGGCAAAACAATACATAAAAGGGAAAATATTCACTGGGGAGAGACATAATCAAGAATCACTCTGGAGTCAGGGTGGGGGATGGGTTGGAAATAGAAAAACTGGAGGCAGGGAGATCAGTAGAACATACAGAATTTTGTAACCTAGTCATTATTTCAGAGAAAGGGGAGGAAAGAGTGAAGATACATAAAGATGTTGGCATCAGCTGGGATAGGAAAATCCATAGGGAAAGCATATTTAGAGTGGAGGGAGAGGAGCTCAGAGACATTGTGAGTTTGAGATGCTTGAGATTCACCCAAGAATCAAGTCTAACAGATAGTGACACATACAGTTCTGAAGCTTGGGGTAAAATCTGGGCCCTTAAACAACAGAGTCAAGAGTCATAAGAGAAAAAATGGCAGCTGTATTCATAAACTATGGTGAAATTGTCCACAGAGAACCAATCCATATGACTTTGAGACTAGCACCATAATTTTCCAGCACGGTCACTAGGGAACGTAAGACCAAACCCCACATCCTTGCAAAAGGTCATCCTACTGACGAGGATCCTGGTAAGAGCAGCACCAGGATTAAGGTCTTAATGGCAGAGAGATCTGCCAGGCTCCAGTTTCCAAGCATGAGCGTCAGGGAAGACAGGATGGAATAGAGGACCCTGAATTCCATCTTGTTTTCAATCTAGCCTATTGCGAGGTTTTTTTTGGTATTTATTTATTTATTTATTTATTTTTGGCTGCGTCGGGTCTTCATTGCTGCGCACAGGCTTTCTCTAGTTGTGGCGAGCAGGGGCTACTCTTCGTTGCGGTGCGCAGGCTTCTCATTGCGGTGGCTTCTCTTGTTGCGGAGCACGGGCTTTAGGCGTGCTGGCTTCAGTAGTTGTGGCGCACGGGCTTAGTTGCTCCACGGCATGTGGGTTCTTCCCAGAACAGGGCTTGTACCCGTGTCCCTTCCATTGGCAGGTGGATGCTTAACCACTGCACCACCAGGGAAGTCTGCCTATTGCATTCTGACTGAGTAAAATTTAGAGATGAAAAGTATCATTGATTTAGTTCATAATTGTCTCCTCGGCCCAGGAGATAAAGAACTTAATCAAATGTAATCTCCTTCCTCAGAAACCACCATGTCTACTACATATACAAATGTGACTTTGCACGTAGTCAGGTCGTTCTGAGCCAGTGTTCTCTTCTGAAAAATTACAATAAAATCATAGTAGCCTTGCCCTTCCTCTGGTATCAGAGTGATGATATCTAATATGACAATGGTTTATAGTTCCCCAAAGTTTATACTGGAGGGTGTTTTTGTTGTATCATTGTTATTAGTAAGCACTGACAAAGCCATGGTCAGTGGTATTTCAATAGAAAGGGATCCAGTGGACCCTACCTTTGTCTACAGTATAGCCTTTGAATAACACTACTACCAGGTACATCACTTGTCAATGCGCAGAGCAGCCTTCTGGTGACCACAGAGTGACTATTCACAGAGAAAGCGACTTCATCGCAAACCATGTGAGAAATCATTTGAGGAAGATATCCTCTCGCCCCAAGCATCCTGTGACGAAGGATAATGTTTATTTTAGTGCAGTCCAGTCATGGGACCCAGTAGCTGGTCAGGAAGTGGTGGCCAGTCTTACAGATGGTTGACTCAGTCTCCAAACCATCTGCCGATGAGCACCAAGGCCCTACCTCGTTAGTCAAGCAGGAAACATCCAAGGCAGCTGGAGAGGGGAGAAGTGGCCTGGTTTAGTGAAAAGACCACCAGACTGAGAATCAGGACACCTGCTCTCCCCATCCCTGCTCCACCACAAATGAATTATCTGGATAAATGGTGAAAAGCCATTTTTCTTCTCTGGGCTTCCGGTTCCTCCTCTGCCGAAAGAGGGATTTGAACCAGATTCTTTCTCAGGGAAAGGAACTTCCCCTAAATAACATCTAACACTTCTCTGTATATTACTGATAGTTGCTGCACAACTGGCAAGGTAAGTGTGATCACCCTACTCAGTAGATGGAGGTAAAATCTTTCAGCTTTACCTTTCCTCTCTTCTCCATCTTTTCCTCTCTTCTCTCATCTTCTCCATCTTTCCTCTCTTTTCCATCTCATTCTCCATCAGAATGCAATAGGCATCTCTTCTCTCTTCTCCATGGAGCCCCATGTCTATGGCTCCACTGAGGGCCGGCTCCATGAGTGTCCAACTTCAGATGGGTTCTGTGCTTGGTTTAACACTCTACTGTCAGGTCTCAAAATGCACAGTAATTTTTGAAGAAGGACCTCACATTTTCATTTGTCATTGGGCCGCACAAATTATGTAGCTGATCCTGCCTTGATTCTATGATCCTTGGCAACTGAGACTCTGGGTGGTAGGTGCTCAGGAACAGACAAAGGTGTGTTCTACAGGGTGTAGTTCTCACTCCACAGAACCCCAGTGATGTGGGCAAGATGAAGGTGACAGAGGTGAGCTTGAGCTCATTAAATTGAGTCAAGTACTTCCAGGGGAAGATGCAGGGTCAATAGTTATAGAAAAAGGAAAGGAACTCTCCTGATCTGGGAGGAGCTAGGAACTGGCTCCTTGCCTCCATATATTCTGACATTGTGAGAGAAAATTTTCTTTGTTATTGAGTCAAGAAGTTGGGAAATGTGTATGTGTTCAGAGTGGGGTAAGGTGCTAATTTCCTTCCAACTTTTTATGTCTCTGAGCCCTCAAGCTAGGGATCGCTTGAGGAGCAGGTGGGAAAGGAAGACAAAGGTTAGACTCAAATGATCACAATAAACCCTACAGTCCTAACTGCTACCAGAGCCCTTCCAGTGTGAATGTCGGATGAGGAGTCCAGGGTTTCCTTGTGGTACCCTACACCTCATGCAGCTCTCTATCAGGGCCTCCTGCCTGCTTACGCCTGTGCTCTCTCTGCTGACAGCATCAGAGCTAGCAGTCCACAGATACTGCCTGGGATCTCCAGAGGGCTTCATGCCTTCCAGGCTTAGTGAGGAGAGCCTGGAGTGGTGGCCTGGGAAATGCACCAAAGAAAATATGTGGGTGCCCCAAGGGAGAAGGAAATGGGCGTCCAGAGTCTTGGTTGAGAGATCTAGGCTCTGCCATGCATCTTAGCAAACTGGTCCTTTTGTCCTCATCTACAAATGATGAGGTTGGACAGCAGAGGCAATGTAGTTTAATAGGTGAAATGTACCCCACGTGGAGTTAAGTAGTTCTGGGTTCAAATCCTCACTTAACCGCATCTGTAACTGTGCGATCCTGGGTGAGTTACTTCACTTCTCAAAGCTTTGTTTTCCTCATTAACATTTGAAAATAGACTCAATAATGTCTCTTTCACAGAGTTGCTATGTGACATGAATAGGCTAATAAGAGGATCACAGGAGGGTCCCACTCTTGCACATGTAAGCATTCAATCTTTGAAAATTATTACTACTTATAGAAGCTTTGAGACTTTCCCAGGGACCTGTGACTACGTGATGAAATGGTGTTTGTTCTGGTGTCTGAGACACGGTCAGCAGGGGCAGGAGAGGGGGGACTCTTGCAGATCCAGTGCACATTTGGAGACATGGCCATGCAGTGAGCAGAGACTTCCATGGTGTGCGGGGGAAAACAGAGTGCTCACGGGAAAAGGGGACCCCAAACCCCTTCAGCCCAGATTCTGTCCTTGGTGCTCATCTTCCTGTTGGCCAGGAGTGCGTGGGCATGGATCACAGGGTTTGGTACCTCACAGGTCCAAGCTGGGCTCCATCTAGACAGACAGCTGGAGACTGACAGCACAGGATGCCAAGCACGTTGGGGAGGAGGCGGTACCTCAGCAAAAAATGTTCTCTTCCTGCCTCCACTGACTGCTGGCTTCCAGAAGACAGTCGGGAGTAGCTGAGGGCTAGCCTAGGAGCCTCGGCCAAAATCGATAAACCAAGGGAGCTGTCTGGCTAGCGGTGACTTCTCTGTCTTGCCCATCAGCCTCCTAGGTAACAAGCAGCTCTGCCTGTTAGGTCATCTGTCAGGTCAGATGGCCATGGTGACACATCATCCTAAGGGCTCCCAAAACAGGGTCCTACCCTTCTCAACTGATCTTCTTCTAACCACCAGTCCATTCGAATCTCAGGCATCGGGAAACTCTGTCACTTAGCCTCATTTGGCCTTGCCCATCTATAATCTCAATAGGTACAAGGAAGACTCTATGACCTGCCCCCTGCATTCATATCTCATCATACTTCCCTCTGCTTCCCACCTCATCTTTATACGTTGGTAATACCGAATTTCACTTAAGCTCTTTCCTCTTCCTAGGAAATAATGTTCCTCATCTTCCCGGCATCCTCAGCTACCACCAATTGGACTGAGTTCTTCATTTCCCCCCAGGCTGGACTAGGTGCTACTTCTTCATGTTACCATGACTACCTGAGTGTACCTCTACCCTGGTACTGGTCAAAATACATAATAACTCTCTCCCACTAGACTTGAGACCAAAGAGGATTCCTCATAATCCTATTACTTAATGCAGAGTCAGATCTCAGTGTGTATATATTTAAAAGAAAAAAGTGAAACAAAACAAAACTTCTACAAGTTCAATTCAATCTGCCTTGATCCATCCTAAACCCCTTCTCCTGTCACTCGTTCTCCACAAAGTAGCCAAGTTCATGTTTCTACAACACAAAGCTAGTTGGGTCCCTTTCATGCTCAAAAGTTTTCAATAGCTTCACATAACCCTTAGGATAAAAATGCTATATCATTATCATGCCCTACAAAATCCTACTGGATCTAACTTCTGCCTATTTCACTCTCAGAAACACTTGTCCATATTTTTGGTTTCTGTATCAGTTTGGTTTGCTGTATAATAAATCACCCTAATCTAGTGGCTTAATACATAATCAGTTATTATTGTTCAAATGATTATTGTTTGAAGCCACTGGTCTTCTCTGGACTTACTGATGCATCTGTCACGAGGTGTGGGTCAGGTAAGCAGCTCTGCTGATCTTGGCTGAGCTTGCTCACACGTTAAAGAGCTGGCTTGCCACAGGCTAGTCTAGAATGGCCCCAGAGGGACAACTTGGCTCTCCTCCATGTGGTCTCTTGTTCTCTAGCAGACTCACCTTCTCTTGTTTATAGGGTGGTAGCAGGGTTCCAGAAGACTTTTCTTGAGTCTTAGGCTCGTAATTGGCTTAAAAACACTTCCACCTCATTCTGTTGACCAAAGTGGGTCACAAGGCCAGTCCAGATTCCAAGAGTGGAGACAGAGGTCCCACTGTTTGACAGGAAAAGCTGTCAGGTCACATTGCAAAGGTCATAGACTCAGGAAAGGGTAAAAAACACAGCCACTTTTGCAATCAATTTACCAGAGACCATGATTCAATAATTAGAATCAAGCATTTGTATTTTTAGTAAGTATTCAGATGATTCTGCCAAGTCACTCCAGGATCATCCTTTGAGTGCACTACTTATCCTCAAGTCACACCACCTTCCTTCTGTCACCTGAACATGTCCTGCTCTTTCCAGAGATCTAGAAAGATCTCCATAAATATGTGTTGACTGAATAAACAATTGATGATATTAGAAGTCAGGAGGGTTGGGAGTAAATCAGGATCAGAGATTTAGGAAAAACAAAACCAGAAAGATAAAATCAAAGGTGTTGGAAGCCCTTTTTCTACCTGAGGTCTAAGGCTGGACGTGGATGCCTGGAAGCGAGCCCAGTCAGGAGGCTATGGAGAGAACCCAGGAGAGAACAGGGCAGGCAGGATCCAGATCTCATCTCAAACTCGCCTCATCCTCCTGTCCCTTGGGACTTCAATGATGTTGAAAGAACACATGTCAGCCCCACAGCTGACACATCTGCTTCAAAGGCAACAGAGCCATATGGAGTTTGTTTGCTCCTGTGCCCCATCCTCTCCCGAGCTGATCACCGTTCCACGTGGACCTCCTGCAATTGATTAAAAAAAGGATTCTGCTCTTACCGTGCTGTGAGAGAAGAGCAATGCGTCTTATCACAGGGAAGATCCAGCGTGTTCCAGGGCCGCTGTGGGGAATCTCCAGCCCCAGTCCCACTTGAAGCCTGGTTTCTCCTAGCAACAAGAAAGAAATGCAGGAGCAAATCCCTTCCAAAATCCCTCAATCCCCAAATCACAATCTGTACATCCAGAGAACAAAGATCCGCCAACATCTGCCCCCAACACCTCATTCTTCCAATATTGAGACTTGAAAGACCAGGACACATTTGCTTTTTACCATTCTATTATGAAGGAAAATCTTACTTTTCTATCACACTCACTCAGCTGGAATACTTTTCACATGTTTCTCCTTTTCAAACTCTCTCTCATCTCCCAAAATAGCCACATCAATGATGCACGTTTTCTTAAATAAGCTCCTGTCTCCTTAGGTTCTCATTACCTGCCTGGAAAGCTGAGTCATGCAGGATTCACACATCATTATTCTGGGTCATAACTCCAGGCAGGGTGCTCCCACCTCCTCCCCATGCTCAAGTTATCCTCTGTCAGTCACCCTGACCCCACGGGCTTTCTCATACATCCTTGAGAAGCTGAGTTGTCAGAGGAACCAGAGTGCCACATCCAGAGGCAGGACTAAGTGACGGCTGGTCTCCCCCAAGCAAAGAAATTGGCCCAGATGAGAATGATTCCCTCTTAGCTTGCAGTCAGTTACCTTCATCTCCTGGATTTGAGAGTGGGAAACATCCATTGGTCAGGTCCCACCATCCTCATTTGAAAGAAATTATTTTGACGGCTGGTCTCACTTGGAAATGGGGATAGTAATAGTTAGTACACTGAATTCTTGGGAGGGTCAGATGCCTAGGAAGCATCCAGCATGGAGTCTGCTCAATAAAGCGTTGGTTGAATGTGATTCTAGGTTGAGATGGAAAACGGATGATGACAGGAGGAACGAGGCTGTCCTGTGTATGCCCCGAAGCATGCCTGCAGCAGATACTTCCAGAAGTTAAGGAAATGCACCTGTCCTGGAAACTCTTGAAATGAAACTTTTAGTTGAATGATGAAGCAATTCAACCGTTGAGTTCATTTGTGCCTTAGGAAAAAGAGAGTAATAAAACTCAAGATGATGAGAGAATTAATGTAAGTCCTAAAGGAATGAGGTGAACAGAATTACTGCAAAGGACACTGTGCATTCTGGTAAGAGAGGTTGTTTGCTACAGTTGTAAGAACTTAATAATTATAAATGAACACATTGGTAAAATAACCTACATAAAAACATTGACAAGAAGTTTTGGACACGGAGTGCCCTTGACATTAAACTCGGATGTAAGAAGCATGCATGGCATATTAGAAAGACATTGGACGCGGAAACAGCAGACCTGGGTTCCAGTTCTAAATTGCTTCATCATCTTTTTATCCAGGGTTTTATTCACCTTCTTTGTAAATTGAGGGGTTGAAATGGGGGTCCTTAAAGATCCTTTCCAGTGTGACTTTCTCCGATCCCTTGTGGGTGATTCCAGTGAGTAGAAGGCTGAGGTCTCATGAGCTGGAATCACCAAAGGATCACAGATACCAGGAACTTTATGTTAGGAAACACATTCCAATGCAGTTGGACGCCCTTTCAATGGGTGAGTTTGGACTGACCAGGCAAGAGTGCTGCCATTCCCTCTACTTGGATCCCAACTTCCTTCTCCATCTGGTCCTCTGTCCTCTTACTACAACTCCTTTCTCTGATCTCCACTTAGACGTCCAACCTTTCCACTGGGAAGCTTCTCTGCCCCTCTAAGTCCGGGTCCACTGCCTTTCTCCCTTACTTGTCCCCATAATGCCCTCTACTGCCTTTTTCATCATATTTCTACTGGATCATGGCTTCTTTTCTCTCTGCATTCCCCTCTCAACTGCAAGCACAGTGAGGTCAGAGACGTTGTCTCTGTTTCCCCAGCTTCCAGCACAGTGCCTAGCACACATTCTGTCCTCAGTGTGTGTGTCTGTGTGTGTGTCTGTGTATGTGCACATGTGTTACATGCAAACCAAGACCTTAGTTCAAATACTGGCTCTGTCACTAACCTGGGCTCACCAACTGCCCATTTCCCCATCTTTTCTGTCCTCTCTATCCCCATTGCCAATTCTCAAGTTCAGGTTATCATAACTGTTTACCTAGATTGTTTCTAGAAACTTCCTTTCAGCCTGTCCTCCCTTCTTCCAATGCTTGCCCTTTGCTTGCTTTCAGATAATTTTCATTAAAACAATGTTACCTCTAATTTTAAAAAAAACCTTAGGATTGATATAAAAAGTTCCAACTCCTTAGTCTAGCTTTCAAGGCTATTTACCATCTAATCTCAAAGTACCTTTCCAGACACTTCTCCCTTGAACTCTGACTCACCAGCATCAGACTATTTGCCATTTCCTGAGTGCCCCATCAGCTGTCACATCTCTGGGCTTTTAGTGCAACTCACTGCTGCCTAGGATGCCTCTCTCACTCCCTTTACTACCTCGAGAAATTCTCTAGGATCAGAGAGATCTTGTTCCTCCTCTTCCCCCGGCAATTACCACATTTTTATAAAGGTGACATTAATGTGTGCTTTCTTCATTCAACTGTAACTCCCTTAAGCAGTGACAAAATGTCTTTTCAGCTTTGTCATTCCTGTGGGCCTGGATAGAATGCCTACATGGCACCACATAGAAATTGGTCAATGAAAGTTTGTAGGAGGAATAAATATCTACGTGTAAGGGTCTAAATTGCTAATTTCATTTTGAAGTGCTCTCTCTCTCTCTCTCTCTCTTTCTCTCTCTCTCTCTATCTATCTATCTATATGTATGTATGTATTTCTAATCAAGGATATCCAAACACATGTACAATCCCACTTTCCCATATCAGGTGAGATGTACAAACAAACTGCAGCTTAGAAGTAAGTTTCTCATGAACTTAAGTTGAAAGTCTGAATAAATATTCAATACATGAAACTACTTGAATAATTGTTCTCAACTTTGGCTGCCCAGTAGAATTTCCTGGGGAATCTTTAAACCCTTGATACCCAGACTGCATTTTGCATTTTCAAATTTGATTACCCCCTACCAAGTAAATCAAAATCTCTAGTGGTGGAACCTGGGCATCATTATTTTTAAAGCTCCCCAGGAAACTAGAGTGTGCAGGCAAAGTGGAAAACCAGGGCCTGAACAGAAGACAGAAAGGAACCGGTGGAGAAACTGGCTTCTGTGACTAAAGCAGCGTGGAAAGAGCCCAGGTTGTTCGGTTGAATCATATTTCTTGGTTCCAAAAGCATTAGATGAGGTCATGGAGTGGGATCCTAGTCCAATAGGACCTGTGTCTTTTTAAGAGGAGGAAGAGACATCAAGGATGCTCACATAGGGCAAAAGCCATGTGAGGACACAGTGAGAAGATGGTTGTCTGCTAGCCAAGGAGAGAGTCCTCAGAGAAACCAAACCTATCAACACCGTGACCTTAGACTTCCAACTTCCAAAACTGTGAGAACTTCATTTCTGTTGTTTAAACCATCCAGCCTGCCATATTTTTTATGGCAGCCCCAGCAGACTAACATGCTCCATCATCCATGGCATCAAGAGGTTTGCTCAGATAAGCCAGCTCTGCAGTGTGATCATGAAGTTGTTCAGACAGAATCTGAAATTAGCCACTTGACTTCTCTCCTCTTGGCTATTCCTCAAAGTGGAGTCAAATTGGTCAAGTTTTCCGGGGTTGGGGTTTTATGGACCATGTTGAAGTAAAGCTAACCCCATCTGACATTGGTAGAAGAGGCATGAGGCTGGTAAGAGGCAGCTAATTCGTGCAAGTGGGCTCAGCTTCCCTGGTTACCATTGTATTTGCTCTCTGCTTACCCCAAATGGCTGGACTCCATGAGCTACCCCTGCATGATGTCACACTTCTGTGCTGAGAAGCCCAATTAGGAAACTCTTTTTGCCTCAGCATTTTCCGTCTTATCCCCTGCTCCATTAACAGCATCCTCTTGACTCTGGAGGGTGGACCATTCTGTAACTCAATCCATTCCAGAACACGTAACAAATTTTTGTTCAGGGTGATGGACAGTGTGATGCAAACAAAGAGCTTTACAATCACACTGCCCTGCTACTGAACCCTACCTCTCTCGCTTAGGAGTTGTGAGAACTTGGGGCCACTGTTCTGAGCCTCAGTTTACTCATGTGCAAAATGAGAATGAAAGTAACTTTATGTAGTTGATATGAGGGTTAATGAAAATTTTATTTCAGAGTGTAGAATGATGTCTAGCACATTGTAGCTAACCAATATTCCCCTTTGCCTGTGATCTCTTGAATTTCAATATAATCTAGTTTTAGCTTATAATTTAACGTTGAGCACCAGCTAGCAATAAGAGATTGCCAGTGTTTTGGAGCTGAAACGTTCCTTATGTTTCATAGTCCAATCCCTCCACTTTACAAGGAAACCATTTCCCCAGGATTACGTAGCAAGTTGTGCTCAAGCTGAAACAAGATCCCCGTCCTCCTGACTCCAGTTCACCACTCTTTCTAGAACTCCTTCTGCCTGATAGAGCATGCAGTCACTGAATTTTCCTTCAGGTGGTAAAACCACATTGGTTTCATTCCTTCCTCCCTGGACAATCTCTAGTTTACCCATTGGATTCTCAGCTTCACTCTGCCTTATTCTTCAACATTCCCAGTACAGACCATTGCATTGCCCTCTGCTTGTCCCTGAGTAGATGTGTCTAGTAAGTTTGCCTCCTAAGTCCCAGGGGTCAAAATGTGCGCATTGAAGGTGGCTGTCCGTAAACAGCAGGAGCCATACCTAACTGTTTTCAGAGACCTTCATTAATAAAAAAAGTTTTGATTCTGTGACTCTGAATGAATGCAGTAGAAAAGAGTTCTCCATACCATACATGAAAGTCATTGTGTTAAACAGGAAGAAACTGAACTTGGAAAAAACTTCATGTTTTAATATTTACCTACAGCTCAAAATGATGGAGTGGTATATGAGAACCCCAAGATCCAGTTCTAGCCCTTTCAGCATCATCTCTGCTGTTATTCTCATCTGTTTCCCCAAACTGCTAACATATATACGTACATGCCATAGGAGAGAGAGCATTGCTCCTGCAAACTTCACATCCTTGCACGTGCTTTTCTCTTTGCCTGAAATGCCCTTCTCATGTTTTCTACCTGGAAAACTTTCACTCATCGTCTCAGTCTGTTTGGGCTGCTATAACAAAATACCACAGACTGGGTGGCTTATAACCAACCAAAATTGATTTTTCACAGTACTGGAGGCTGAGAAGTCCAAGACGAAGGTGGTGGTTGCTGAGGGACCACTTTCTGGTTCAAAGTCAACACCTTCTCACTGTGTCCTCACATGAACGAAGGGGCTGGGCACTCTCTGGAACCTCTTTCATAAGGGCACTAATCCCATTCCTGAGGGTTCCACCCTCATGACCTAAATACCTCCCAAAGTTCCCACCTACTAATACCATCACCTTTGGGGGTTAGGATGCAACACACAAATTTGCAGGGGACACATTCAGAGCATAGCATTCATCTATCAAAAGTTACTTAGAATATCATCTTTTCAAGAGGGTCTTGATTCCCTACCTTTTTTCTTCTGTGCTAATTCCATACTTTGCGATTTTCTATAAATATCATACTTGTCTCGCAAAAGTGTAATTTTGGCTCTTGGCACTGGGCTGTTATTTCCCAAAGTTGCTGTGGGAAATCATCCTGGGGGATAAAGTAGGAGGGTGGTTATTGGTCATTAAAAGTTTGAGAAAGCCATGTTAAGCTAGTTACCTTACTGGAAGACTTTTCAACGACTTTAATATGGTGACCTTGTATTGTGTATTTCCCTGAAGAATGACGGAGAATTCAACATTTTCTAAAACTTTTAGACACGGTACACTGTTTCAGTGGTTCATCTCCAGAGACTAATGTTCTGTAAACACACTCAGGGAAATTTTGCACTAACCTGTAAGTCCACTGAGAGAAGAGGCTGAGTTGAATGTATTTATCTCTTTCCAGAGCCCAACACTGAGCCTGACACTGAGAGAAATTTAATAAACATCTATGTATTGAAGTGAAAAAAAGAATTACATTAGATGGCTAATTCTTTATCCCAACGCCAAGGGGAGAATCTGGAAGTGGGTAGCAGGCAGAAAACTCTTCCCTCTTTCCAAGAATTGACTAATTCTCATCAGTACCAGACAAGATGCTCAAGCTACATTTACTCTCTGCTGCCACCCCCTCACGCTGACTCACAGCAGGTTCCCAGAGCCTCCCCCAGGAGAAAAAAAAAAATGTGACATGTTTTGGCTGCAACTCAATGGCCAAGAATCTTGTCACCTGCCATAGTTTTGGGGGGAGAGCTGTTAATTTGACAATAGTTCTTGTTTTTTGTTCTCGCACAGACTGTCTGGGGTGGGAAGAACCTGGCCCCAGCAGAAGGAAGTGGGGCTTTTGCAAAGAGTTTATAGCATGGATCCTGTTCGGAGCCTGGCAGCTTTCACTTCACCATCTATCAAAGTAACCCGAAGCAGATATGCTAAGAGACTCCAGCATTTTCGAATTGTACTCTTGGCTCAGAGGGCCAGCTGGAAGCTCTTGAACATGTCTGCAGGGTTAAAATTGGCAAACGTCCCCCTCAGAAGATGCTGAGTTCCCTGTTTCATTTGGCCAGGCCGCTGGGGATACTGGCTAAAGTGGAAGCTGATTTGGATCGACTAGTCTAGTGGCTCCGGGTTTTGGCAAAGTCTCTGGAAGGATTTCTGAAATATTCTGGTTTCGGCAGAGGCCAAATTATCTTTCTGAAGTTTGTGCCCCCTTAATATCGAAATTCATGTACATTTCATGGGCAATTCAATCCATATGTTTGCAGGCTATTTATCCTTAATGTATTCAAATGCCATCTTGCAAGAGAAATTTGATTTCAAGAAAATATTTTGAGTTTTCGATAAACTTCCTTTCCTTGAGTCAAAATCAGTCTTTTTGTTAATTTCCCCAAATCTCCTATGCAAAGGGCTCAGATTTGATTTTAAGTTCTTGGCCCTGATATTTCCAGAACAAATGCTTTAAACTCAGCTGTATTCTAAACTCTTCTGCCTTCTTGCTCTCCATATTCACCACAGAGTCACCAGAATCAAGAGAAACCAAAAGGATGTTGAAATGATGCTGGTGCTGAAGCAATGTGATTGTGGTCAGTGTTTTGTTTGGTTTCCTCCTGATTCAGAGAAATAACATTTCTCTTTATTTTTAGACTTCTTCATCAAAATGACATTGTTCCTTGAAAGCAAACAAAAGTTAAATTTGTATTTAGAATTGGTATTACATTTAAATGTTTCAGAGGCTTCTGAGTTCATGGATTTCAATTTCAATAATCTGCAGTTACCACCATGAATCTACCATGTGTCTGTCACTTAGGAAGCCATGTGCATGAGATACGACCACTGGTGTGAACACACACAGTCAAGTTGTGGACTTTCTGCAAAGCAGTCAGAAATGCCTGACCAGTGATGGGGGGACAGATCAGATCCAGATCTAGACTGATTTACAGAGAGCAAGATTCAGTTTCTTATCTGAAAGTTGAGATAAATGATAGTGGGGTTTAAATGAAATAACGTATAGTTTTGTGATCATTTTTTTTTCAAAAAAGAATTCTCAGAATAGTGTGAACAAAGTGATATACTGAAAAAAATAATGTCTACTGTGGAGGCAAACCGCTACCACAAAAATTTATTTACACTTTCTGTTTTCTGGAAGAAAAGGAGTTAGCTTACGTTAACCGTGGGAGTACTAGGGAGTGTGGAAGTAGTTGAAATTTTGGAGCTTGAAGAGACAGTAGAGATTATCCAGGTCGGTCACCATTCCTTCTTTGTACACGTGGAGAAACAATCCAAAGAAGACAAAAGCCTTTTGTAAAACTACAGAGCAAATGAGAGAGAGACCCAGGCCTAGAACCCAGGTCTCCTGACTCAGAGGCCAGAGTTCCTTCAGTGTCACAAACTATATTCACCACAATCTCCGTCACCTTCTTCATCTCCAGATTTGGACAGTGGCCCTTGTTTTCCATAGTGCTAACCAGAAGTCATTCAGGAGCCTGTGGGTAAAGTAAGATCTACTAGTGAAGTTCTTTAGGAACAACAAAGCCATGAACAGGTGTAGACATCAGGTTTTTCCTAGCCCTTACCCATCAACTCAAGGCATTAGGTAATTCATTCCAGGGGAATTTTATCTACAAGGATTGGTTTTTTACTCAGTTATCCAGAAAATGAATAACAATAAATCCTCAAGGAGGTTTTAATGAAGCATCACTGCCTTCTCTTCAGGATGACTGTTTTTCAAATCAGGGTGGTGACCCTCTTGGGTTTGGGGCAGTATACCAAGGTTTATGCAGAGCCAAGCCCAAACATGGTACCTCATCTGGAAAAGCCAATTCTACTGGAAATTTGGGGGGAAACATTCTTTTCTTAAAAAAATAGAGACAGCTCTAGAGGAAAATACAACATTGCCTGAATTTAAACGAAACATGAAACTTGCAATTTTGTTTTTAAATGATAGCTTACATTTATTGAGCCCTTATACACAGGAACTGTGCTAAGAGCTTAATATACATTAACCCAGAGCAACGCTATGAAGAAGATAAAATCAGTGAAGCAGGCAAGAATTATAACTGAGAGAGGCAAAAGAAACTGCCCAAACCACACAGCTCCTAAAGGTATCAGGATCCAAACCCAAGAACACCAACCTCCAGAGCCCATAAATTTAACCCCTATGTTATAGCATCTCTCATTCTGATATTTACTGGGAAGGGCAGTTTTAGCCATGTCACCATAAAGCAAGGGAGAGATCATTCACTCTCTTCTGTTGGCTTTGAATACTCAGTGGAAAATTTTGAGAAGCCTTGGATTCTAGCTTCCCCTGTGGCTGGTGGTGGTTACATAACATGTGCATCAGTTAAAAAAAAAAAAAAAGAAGAAGAAAAAAAAAAAAAAGCTGAATTGCAAATAGTCTACTAACCTGGAAGGAATGTCTGAATGACTCCCACACCACACTGGTGCTAATTCAGTTGGGAGAGTTTTGCGGGTTTGCTGTGATTTTATTGAAATAAAGGGTTTGGCTATCATTGTTAGTAACTTGAGTGTGTCTTTTGATCCATGTAGAAATCGCTCAGCTAAATGACATTTACATGTTATTCTTAACTGCCTGTGGAATCAGATAATCCTTTCCCCAGAAGGATGTCAGCAGCCTCCATAATTTGTGAAGGAAGAGCATCCGGGAAGGAACAGGGTGTCATGCATGCCTGGAGGGAAGATGTCTGGGTTGATGATTCACATACTTTTATAGCTTCGGTTTTCACGGTCTTTGTTTCTAAAAAGCAATTTGAATGTATGTGAGCTTTATGATTTGCGTGTATTCTCAGGGATGCACTTGAGTCTATTTTCGCCCACATAGACTCTAGGAATGTGATCCAGGGGATGGATGGTCTGATTTGCTTCAGTGTCAGAGGGTGACCATGTGACTGAGCAGGGTGGAAACGCCCATTCCAATATGCTAGTCCCAAACTGTGCCAAGAATGAACAGACCAGGAAAAAATATTGTGTCATAAGCCCAGACCTTGAATTTTCACCAAAGGTATCACCAAATGGTGTAAGGCTGAGTCTGAGGGCCAGAGCGTTCTGTGCAGGATGTGAAAGTTCACTGTGGAAGAACTCCAAAATTTATGACTCGTCTGAAGTCAGAGGAAAAGTACCATGCAGGCTCTGATTTGCTTGGTACCGGGGGATCTGTTTGCAAAAACAGAGGGAGGGATTCAGAGGTTAAGAGCCGAGAATCTGACGCAGGTGTCCAAGGACGGCAGTGACAGCCACCGCAAAGGAGCAATCACAGTCGTCAGAGAAGCCCAGGGACTTTCAGAGCATCCGTCTTTACGTGTTGACTTGGGTTCTCTTGCTCTCCAGCACTCCTTCCTTACCCAGCATCTGACATCCAGTCGGTAACTGGCAATCCTGCCTTTTTTATTCTTCAGACCCAGTCTCTCCCCACTCCCCACCTGCACTCTTCAAAGGCGGGGGTGGGGGGGATCATCATTTCTTCCTGGATAATTGGAATCATCTCCCCAAAGAGTCCCTTGTCTCCTTGCTACACGTCTTGCCCACCAGGCCATCTGATACCAGGCTTCCACAGCCATCATTCTTGTCTGCATTTTGGTTGTGTCTTTTCCCTGCTGATAAAGCATCCTGTGGCTTTGCATTACAATGGGCTAATGTCCAGATCCCTGAGTGGGGCAAGCATAGCCCCCCTCCCCCATCAGTAATCCTGGCCCTTGCTACCCTTCCCACTATCGCCTTCACACATCCAACACTTTGTTCCACCAACACTCAGGGCTTTCTCACCATTCTGTGCCTTTGCTACCAGTGTTCCCTTTGCCTGGAACATGGTCTGACATCTTTCTTACCCATGCTGCTCCCTCACTGCCAGGTTAAGGCATCCATATCCTTTAAGTCCCAGCTATTATCACCTGCTGAAGTCTCTCCTGGTTGCCCCGTAGCCTTGACACACTCTTCGCTGTCAACCCAGACAATCCTGCTATACCACAGGATGTGACCAATCTTTATACATCATAACGTTTACCCGACCGCTTCTCCTTCCAGACCACGAGACCCTTGAGGGCCAAGACTGTATCTTATTTGTCACTGTGTCCACAACGCAGCCCAGCCCCAAGGAAGTTCTCAGCCAATCTTCATTCAATTAAATGGAATTGAGTTTGCTTTACGTAAAATTGAGGGGCAGTAGAGATTTAAATGAATTACTTCTCTTCCAAACCACATGCCTGGATTATGCAAAAGGTGAAGGGATCTATTTTTTTGTGGCCAGTGACATTTCAGCTTCCAAGGGGCAACGCTGGGGCGTCACTGCTCAGCCTTTCCATCTTGTCCCTTCCAGATGAAAGCTCTGCAAGCAGGCACTTGGTGCTGCCAGCCAGCAACTCACTTTATATCTAAAAAAGCATCTGGACTCTTTTGGAACAGTCTGCCATTTGGGACAATTTGTATGGCTCCACAAGCACAATTCTACTTCATTTCAAAAGGCCAGGCTACAACAACAACAAGCCAGATTTTTGTTAGCCTTCCTTGCCCTTTGGCTCTCCAAAATTTGTTTATTTGTACTCCAATGCATATCTAAGGCTTAGGGTTTGAAAGAAGGAAAAAGCAGAATTATTTTCTCCTTGTCCCTCTGCTGGGTGGATAAGCAGATTTTTAGAGGAGAGGTTCATTTATGCAAATTCTCAGAACAGCAGATTCCAACTTCAGGATACTATAACTGGGCAAAGGGAAAGTCCTATCTACAAATTCACTTCTGTTAGTCTGGCTTATCCAAGGTAGACAGGGACCCCTATTTGCCTGAAGATCTGCTCAGCATTCTGAGAGAAGGATGAGGTAGCTTGGAGACCGATGGTTGGGAGCAAAAGAACAAAAGACTTCTGGAGAGAGCACCTGAGCAAGCAAGAAAGACCTCTGAGGTTAGTAACAACTTTCAGCGTTGTACAAGTGTGAAGAAACAGGTACTTCATTGGGTGGTCCACAGGAACATCTTCTAATGCAGCCCTGAAAGAACATGGGCCGAGTTCTTTATTTCCAGAGGATGGTAAAAAATAGAAATGGTTAATGTTATGGACCGGATGCTTTCTTCATCCCAAAATTCATATGTTGAAGCCCTAACCCCCAATGCAATGGTATTTGGGATGGAGCCTTTGGGAGGTGTTTGGGGTTAGATTAGGTCGTCAGAGTGGGACCCTCATGATGGAATTAGTGTCCTGATAAGAAGAGGAAGAGAGGGACTTCCCTGGTGGTCCAGTGGTTAAGACTTCGCCTTCCAATGCAGGGGATGCGAGTTTGATCCCTGGCCAGGGAGCTAAGATCCCATATGCCTCGCGGCCAAAAACATAAAACAGAAGCAATATCGTAACAAATTGAATAAAGACTTTTAAAATGGTCCACGTCCAAAAAAAAAAAGAAAAAAAGAAAGAAGAGGAAGAGAGGACCCCCTTATCTGTCTCCACCTGCACACACACAGGAAAAGCCAGGTGAGCACCACAGCAGAAAGGTGGCTGTCTGTAAGCCAGGAAGCAGGTCCCACCAAAACTGGCACCTTGAGTCGGCCAGCACCTTGATCTTGGACTTTTCAGCCTCCAGAACTGTGAGAAATAAATGTGTCCTTTAAGTCGCCCAGTCGATGGTATTTTGTTAATAGCCCAAGTTGACTAAGACAGCTGGGCTAACCTTTGGTACAGAATAAAGTACTGTAAACTTCAAGGCATATCATGACTTGGTGGAAAAAGCGTGGAGAGTATCTGTAAACCGACAAGAGATGGCTCCTCTCTCACCAGCCATGCGACCCTGAGAGACTCACTCATCGTCTCTGCACTTCAGATTCCTCTCTGTAAAGTGGGAGCAACACCCACCCTACTGGGACGTTGTGCTTGTTAAATGTGGTAGATTGGATGATGTCATGAAGAGATGCGTCACCAGGAAGAGAGAAGGGAAAGTAGAGGCAGCTGCCATTGCTTGAATCTGCAGGCAGGGAAGTGAAAGACCCAGGGGGTACCAGCCCGATCAGCGAAAATTCAAAAGCGATTAGAAGCCCTATTACTGTCCTGTGTGGGGTCCTTGAGTCCAAGGACAATTTCATAGGTGTTTCCCGTACCCCCTCCCCCAGCCGGATGAAGTAAGAGTTGTGTGGGTTTCCTTTGGGGAAGGAATTTAAGCCCTGTCCCCATGACACTGGGGTGGATGGTGAAGTCAGTCCTACTGCAAGGGCTCAATGGCTCCTTGTTTTGCCTTTTATTGAGATGAATGTAAAATTTAGACTGGATGTTTTCGTTAGGGAAAAGAAACTTGAAGACTATATAATGCAAATGGGGATTCCATACATCTCTACTTCCTCCCTTCAGGAAGCTGGAGCAAACTGGGCTCCTGAAGCACAGGACTAAACAAAGAACTCCAGCATCCTGTCGTTCTGACTTGTGCAATTCCAATTTGAATCACGCCGCAAATGTAAAATGACTTCATTTTCCTGTGCCAGATCCCCTGAGGATTTCAGACTTGTTTACGCCTCTCTGAAATGCAGCTCAGCCTAGCCTGAGTGAAGGAAAACACTTCGATAGGCAGAGAGCTGCTGGAGCCAAAGCCAGAGCTATTCATTCTCTTTTGACAAAACTCATCCTCTCAGAACAAGGGGACTTCAGTCCCTCGTGTCCCAGCCTTGGCAGCGCAGTGAGAGCTGGTTTCATGTTGGGCTTTAGAAACCAGTGCTCCAGTAGAAAATCTGGGAACCCACAGCGCTCACTCTACCCAGAACTCTGCTCCTAGCACAGCCCTAAGCCCGGCTCCACTCCTCGACATCACTGGTAAACAATGAGGTCAGAAGAAAGATCTCCCTCACCACACACGCTCAGGGCTGTTAAATCTCTTTAACAGTAAATGGTATCACTTTTTGGTTTCCTGGATATTTATCTCATCCTTGAAGAGCAAATAGTACCAAATAGAGCAAATCTTTACCAATAGGGATATTCATTGATTAGATATTTATTGATCTCTAACCATAGGGGATAACAGGCACCAAAGATACAGAGAAAAAAAAACCAAACGTGATCCCTGACCTCTGGTTCCAAGTTTGAGAGGCCTCATGGTACAGGTGAACCAAGCCCTGCTTCTCCTACATGCTGCTTCCCCATCTACGGAATGATGGTCACGGTCTTTACCTTACAACAGACCTTGGTGGGATTACCTAAGAAAAGGGCTGCTGCGGACCCACACGAATGGCACTCACCTCTTCATACTGGCCCTATCCCTGTTTGGTTACATGTTTCTGTATCCCCTGCCTTCCCCTTCAGCCCCCTTGAGGAATTAACTGAAGACCCTGAACTTGCACTGAGGAGTTCTCAGCCCGAGTGGGAGGATTAGGTGGCTTACACGCCTCAGTGCTAATTAAGCAAAGTTGGCCAATGAGGCAGGGTGATACAGTGAGAATTCCAAAGCAGAAATAAAGACCCTGTATAAGTGCGTGTCCTTTACAAAGAAAGAATTGTTTTGGAACACTTAAACTAAGCCATTGAATTGCCCCACCCCAAGAATCTTTGAATGTAAATAGACTCATGTTAATTTTCTACACAAAAGGCTTCCTGTAATTGCACAGAAAAAAACAAAAGGTGAATTTACAGCTATCAGAAAGGCTGTGTGGGAAGAGCAGCTCAGAAAAGAAATGACCCCAAGGCTTCAGAGATGGAATCGGAGGAGGGTTTGGAAGCAGCCAGGAGATGTATTTCATCAGATTCACGGTAAAAAGTCAAGGCCCCTTCATCTCTAGCTCCTTCCACATCAACCTGTACTCACCACGGTGCGACTTTGAGAACTTGTTTGCCTCTTATCATGCAGTTAGCTGAGATGTATTTCTCCAACTAATCCCTGTGCAAGAAATTTAAATGGAAAAGAAATGTGTTTGCAAATGACAGTGCTTCCTCATCCGACTGTTCCCAGGCCCATTCTGGCCGTAAGCTCCTCTGAGGCAGACAAAGCAGGGAGGCTGTTATGGTAAATCTGTGCCGAGCATTTTCTGGAGTGTGTGCGGTGGGGTGTGAGGGGGGCGGGAGTTGGGGGGTGAGTGGAGGAAGAGGTGGGGGTCTGTAGTGGAACCGGAGCAGGTCTGGGACCCAGACGCTCTGGACCCCAACCTCAAATCTGCACTTACTCTCTGGGGGACCTGGCCCCAGAGCACGGAGGTGTACTGGTTCCCACTGCATTCCAGTCTTACAGTAGTTTTGTAATTAGGGATTAGTAACTTCCTCTTGGAGATAAGAACATACAGGATCAGAGAGATTAAGTAACTCTCTCAAAGTCACACAGAACTGTCTGACTCCAATGCCAAGCTCCTTCTACTGCAGACCCCTCATAAGGCCATGTCTTCTCTCAATCCCTAGGCTTTCCCAACAGAGCGAGGATAGGAGAGGACACGCCACCTCCGCTGTCTCTCCCAGCCTTAAAAGGAGCTAACTGTGAGATTTTTCAATAATTCACACTAATATTTCTCTAGAAAGATGCAGAAGGGACATAAAATGCTGATCAAGTGTTATCAAAACACAAAGAATTCGTGTCAAATGTATCCAAAGGGAAGAAGTTAGTAATTGAGAATTTTCACTTGAGACATTATAAACAGTGTAGTTCATAGTCTTTATTTGTCTAACAGTGGACTAAGCATGGGTGCCTAGGGAAGGCAGAAACTAATGAAAGAAAAATGAAGTCATGGAACTTTGCTCTCAGGTCTATGTTCTGAAACTATCCCATTGCCCTGAAACACAGGGGGGGAAAAGTATGCATATATTAGGTATTTGAGCAGCTATTAAACCTAAACAATGTTAATTAAGAGAAACAGAAGCACAGGAATTCCCTGGTGGTCCAGTGGTTAGGACTTTGCGCTTTCACTACTGAGAGCCCAAGGACCTGGGTTCGATCCCTGGTCAGGGAACTAAGATCCCACAAACCATGTGGCCAAAAAAAAGAAAAACGTTAAAAAAGAGAGAAGGGGAAGCATCTAGAAAGATTATCACTGCCTTTCTTTAATCTGACATTTTACAGTTTATCAATAAAGTTCATGTCCAAAATCTCATGGGATAACCATAATAGCCTCTTAAGATATAAAAGGCGATGATTATTATCTTCAGCAGATATAGAAAAGGATGCTCATTAAATTTGAGTGAGTTTTCCAAGTTCAAATGGCTTAGTTAACTCTAAAACTGAGGCATGTTGCTTCATTCTATTCTCTAATCTGTCCCCCGGTGTGTAGTATTATATATGACAAATAGTTGGCACTTCGTAAGCTGTTCAATGAACGAAATTCAAATTAGAAAATCTACCCTCATAAGGATGCTAACATTTTTCTTGTCTTTATCCATAGATCCAATAAGCATCTCTCTGCCTGTTTCACTGGAATTGAAAGTTGAGGTTTCCTGGGAAGGCTGCCTTTACCTGAAATTATGCCATTAGAAATATTTAAGAAGTACTCTGTTTTCAACGCCCATAGAAGAGAGACTACAGTTGCCAACAGATGTGTTCAATAATGTTGCGGTAAATAAATTGGATAAGTCACCATAATTCAGCAAGCATTTAATGAGCAACTGCTATGTGCTAAGCCTTTGTCAAGCCACAAGGAATGTCAAGGGAATGAAGCACAGTTGCTGTCATAGAGAGTTCACAGTCTAAGGGTGCAAAACAGGCCATTATAAGACAGCACGAGGTATGATACTGCTAGAATGGTCATAAGGCCTTACAGAGCTAAGTAAGAAAGCAGAGAAGGGAATCTTAAGACTACATGGGGGAGACAAGGAGGTGTCAATGGGGAGTCTTTTATTTTTTAACTTTTTATTTTATATTGGAGTACAGCTGATTAACAACGTTGTGTTCGGGACTTGCCTGTTGGCCCAGTGGTTAAGAATCCGCCTGCCAATGCAGGGGACACGGGTTTGAGCCCTGGTCCAGGAAGATCCCACATGCCACGGAGCAACTAAGCCCGTGAGCCACAACTACTGAGCCTGCGCTCTAGAGCCCATGAGCCACAACTACTGAGCCCATGTGCCACAACTACTGAAGCCCGCATGCCTAGAGCCCGTGCTCTGCAACAAGAGAAGCCACCGCAATGAGAAGCCCGCGCACCACAACGTATAGTGGCCCCCGCTCGCCGCGACTAGAGAAAGCCCGTGCGCAGCAACAAAAGACCCAACGCAGTCGAAAATAAATAAATAAAACTTATAATAAATAAATAAATAAATAAACAATGTTGTGTTCGTTTCAGGTGTACCTCAAAATGATTCAGTTATAATATACACGTATCTATTCTTTTTCAAATTCTTTTCCCATTTAGGTAGTTACATGATATTGAGTAGAGGTCCTTGTTGGTTATCCATGTTAAATATGGCAGTGTGTACATGTCAATCCCAAACTCCCTAACTATCCCTCCCTTCCACCCATCCCCCCTGGTAACCATAAGTTCATTCTCTAAGTCTGTGAGTCAGTTTCTGTTTTGTAAATAAGTTCATTTGTATCATTTTTTTTTTTTAGATTCCACATATAAGCGATATCTTACAATATTTCTCTTTCTCTATCTGACTTACTTCAGTCAGTATGATAATCTCTAGGTCCATTCATGTTGCTGCAAGTAGCATTATTTCATTCTTTTATATGGCTGAGTAATATTCTGCCAGTGGGTAGTCTTGGTGTCAATATTAGAATGCTCTGTAGGACTTTGCTTTATTTAAAGTTTAAAGGGTCTTTGAGATCAATTTGGATCAAGTCTCATATAATTAAAAGGTAAGTCAAACCAGAGAGGGGAACTGACATGCACAAGATCACGTGGGGTTACTGTCAGTGGTAGAACACAGGTTTCCTGGGGCTAATACCAATTTTATTTCTCAGGCCCTGTAAGTATAAAAAAGCCTGTGAATGAATGATGTCTCCATTTCACCTTAGGTGGACAGTCCCCCCGACCTCACAAAGACCAGGTGAGGTATGTATGCACCTCATTATTCAGGATGGAGGAAACCCACCCAACCACACAGTGATGGGTCCAGGATTTGAACCTAGACCTGCATGTCTCCAAGCTGACTCCTGCAGAGGTCAGTGAACAAATCCATCAGCTTGTAAATTGGAAGCTGGAGGTAACAGAAGAATCCCAGCTCTCCATTCTTTTTTTTACAAAAGGATGAAAGGATGTCCTAATTATGGACACATTATGCTGAGCTTAGAGTTGCTATCTTCTAGAAGTTGTGAGGTCATGCACCATCCCATGCAGAATTGACCAGACACTTGGACATGATTTGGTCTGGTTTATAGGCCATAGGACTTGAAGGAGGTGGCCATTCACAAATCCTATGGAGAATAATGGAAATGATTGTTGTGCTCTGGTCAGCCAGAGCCATTAACAGCCCTTGGTCAACGATGATTTCATTACAGTCCTGTCTAAAGGAAGAGGATGTATGTGCTGACCTCTCCTGACTTCTCCATTCTTGGGCCCATGGGATTGTCTTTATTGGGTTGAGGTGGTGAGAACTGAGATATGCATCTCATCTGGGGTGATTTGTTTTGTATATTTTTCAAGATTCATGAAGCAGATTGTTAGAACAGATTTTTTTTTTATTTTCCTTTTTGTTATGTTTTAATGCTATAGTGTATGTAATGGCATAGAAAGAACGGTTTGAAATCTGCTATATTCTTCGTTGTTTTAAACCGCCTCTCATTTACACATATCTACATATGGCACTTGAGGCATTGACATAAGTAAGGACGCAGCATGAAATCTCAAGAAAGGAGGAGATCTCTCTTTGCAATGTGGCCAAATATCTTCACCAGGGCTTTCCTATTGCCTAGAAAAATGGATGAATGTGATCTGACCCTGATCCTCATGCCCCTAATTCATGGCAAAAATTAAAGTTCTGTTTCACAGAAGATAGGAATGTTCAGTAAATCCTGCTGTCCTGCTACCATCCATGTTTATTCATAGTAATTTTATGTCATGGAAATCACCAAAGATGTTGGATGTGGTTATTAATTTATGTTTAGGCTCTTGACCTTGAGTCTGTCAGTCAATTCAACTGGAAAGATTTTTAAAAATTTTTTTCTGAACATGTGCTAGGTGAAAACATGCTGTACAAGGACTATGGATAAATCTCTGACCTACAGGAGCTCACAGACTGGTGGACCCCAGAAGTCCAGAAGGGTGAAAAATTAAGTGTATGTAAGATGCAGCAAACTAAAAGCCCATGGAATCATAAACCTTCCATGTGAATGTGACTAGTTAGACTTTGCAGATGGAAGAACAGCGTAAAGGCAGAACATGCCTTCAATCTCAGACTGATGATCAGTCCCCACTCCGAAGAAATTTTAATACAATTATAGATCAAGGAAAAGGAGCCAGTGCCACCTGTCGAAGACCAATGTCCTAGCTCTCCTCTTTCCCTCCAAGGCAGCTGAAGAACTGAGCAAAGACTCAAGCCATCATATCCCACCCTCCAGCCCATGTTTGATTCAACTACATCGTTATTGGCTATTATCCATCCTAGCTGCAACAGCCTCTATTCAGAGAGAATTAAGAGAGAAAGCAAAACAATATGAAAGCAATGCAAAAATTGTGTCAAAAGATGAAATGAAATAAAAAGAGAGACACAGATTATGAGTACTCTGGAAAAATGTAACCCCCCCCCCCAAGGAATGGAGCCAATTTTAGATTTAGTGCTTTTTTATTTTCAAGGAAATTAAGAGAATATAAATGTTAAGAAGATCAGAGCAAAGAGAAGATGATGAAATGAATGATACATGGTGACAGCAATGATAAAGAAAATAAGGACACAAAAATAGAATACCATTGCAGAATTTTTAAAAGGGCATTAGAAACATCAAAAATAGAACTGATATGACACTACAGAAAACTAAGACAGTGACATAGAGGATAGAATGAGAAAAATTCCATAAAACAAGAAAAGGATAAAGAATAAAAAAAGAATAGATATGGGTAATAAGCAATGGAGCCAACACTTTGGGATAATTAATATTGCTAATATAGTAAAAAGAATGTCTTAAACCAAAAAATTCAAATACATAAATGAAAAATTTCTGGAAATGAAGACCTGGATCTGAAATCCTAAAGGGTGTGGTATGTTCAAAGAAGAATTTGTGAGAATGACTCACATGGTGTTATATTTTGATGATAGTATTGAATCTTGGTGATAAAAGAATGATACTGACAAGTGTCCTGGCAAAGACATTTACCCGCAAAACTGCAAAAAAATGGATGGACTCAGAATTTACCAACAGTAGCATGAGATGATAGAAAACAATAACACAATTGCCCATGAACTTTTGAATAAAATGAGTGTGACCCTTGAATTCTGTATATAGCCATATTCTCAGAAACATAAGGATAAAGAAAAAACATTCACAATATACTCTCCTTGAAAATAATCTATTTTAAGATGAATTCCACCCAATGAAGAAATCTTATTTTTCAAGATAACAGATGTGGCAATTTGCACATAGATTACACGAAGGGTGAAAGAATCATTTGTGAACATTTGATCATTAGAAAGGAATTATTTCTAAAATTTCTAAGGCTCTTGATACATACTAGCTAAATTATTTTTATTCAGATTTTTCTAATGTATGTTCCCACCAGCACTGCAAAATCTCTGCTCTGACTCAAATATAATTTTTTGCTATTATGCCCGCGTGAAAAACCTTTCTTATTTTTGGTTGTATTTTTGTTCTTATTAATCTGAAGGTAAGATTTACCTCAATGCGTTTATTAGTCACCTTTCTATTTTCTAAGGGATCATCTTATTCATCCCCTGCCTCTGGATAGGACTAGTCTACACCATCAAGCCTAGATAGGAGGGAAGAAAGGAGTGTCTCTCCAGACTTCAGGTTTTCTCACAGCAGACACAACAGGGTACCTGTTCATTCATATGTTCACTGTGATGCTCTCTCCCCAAACAGGGGAGCTAGGCTGAGCCAGCCCCCACTGGCTGTGACAATATTCCTCACCACCCACAGACCATAGGTGGGTGATTCCCATATCAAGTACAACACACAAGAGAAGCACGTCTACACAGCACAGCCAACTCAAAGGGCTCCCAGGAGGGTTGGGAAAAGAGAGAAAGACACAGTGGATGTGAATTGACATCCCCTTTTATTGGGGGTGAGTTGTTTGCCTGCAGCAGAGTCTGTATGTGTCACCAGAATACTCTACATACAGCCATATTCTCAGATATATAAAGATAAAGGGAAAATATCACCAAGATCCTGTATGGACACTGCGGAAATATTTTCAGGGGAAGGTGGGTGGTCACCTCCTTGATTACTCACTCAAATATTTGAAATGCTTGTGTATTTCCAGGAGGGCTGGATCAGGAGAAGGCATCTAGCAGCCCATCTGGCACTCAGTGAAAGTTGCTTTCAGTCCCTAACAGCTGTTTTGATTTTGTGACACAGTCTATGAAGGAGATGCTGCATCTGGCACTGACCACAAATTACTGTCTCATCGTCAGAGTCAAGGCCATGCCAATATTGAAAATATGAAAAGCATCCTTAAATCGTTTTCATTTCCTTGTGTAATAATGACATGAAGGCAAAAGGGACTCCTAGCACTTTATGCCAGGTAGATGAATTCGTTCCATCCAACAATTTCTAGCTTCTTTGAAAGTCTAATTAGCTAAGCTAGAAGGATCCCGGAGAGTAAGTCCAACTTGTAAAGAATATGGCTACCAGGGGGGAAAGTGGTGGGGGGGGAAAGGGATAGTTAGGGAGTTTGGGATTGACATGTACGCACTGCTATATTTAAAATAGATAACCAACAAGGACCTACTATATAGCACAGGGAACTCTCTCTGCTTAAGATTATGTAACAACCTAAATGCGAAAATGTATAATTGAATCACTTCGCTGTATACCTGAAACTATCACAACGTTGTTAATCAACTACACTCCAGTATAAAATTAAAAGTTTTTTTAAAAGTTCTTATTTACAGGTGAGGAGACCCAGGACCAGAGTGGGAAGAAGGATGTCCACTGTCACACAGACAGTTGATGACAGTGATCGGGCTAGAACTGTCACTTCTTATCACTGAAGCCTGATCACAGGCTTTTATTAGCTGGTAATGTTGTGATGTTCCAGCAGAGCAATAAGACAATGTCATTCTCTGTGTGTTATTTTTAACGTAATTTCTCAAGGTCAAGTGTGAGGACAAGGTCTATTTGCATTTGTGTCCTCAGCACCTGGCACAGGGCTGGGTGCAGAGTGGGTACTCAGTGATGGTTTGGTGCCTTGGGTGGCAGGGAGTCCTCTGGCAGCGCCGGGCTCAACTATGACCATGCTCTCCTCTTCCTGGTACGCGCCCCTTCCCTGCACACTCCCTTTGTCTCTACACCACCCACGACACCACAAAACCACAGAGCAACAAGCAGTGGCAGAGCGGGGGTGGGTGGTGACTGTGGAAGGGCAGACACATCAAGAGACCCCGGGTCTGTTTGTTTTTGTCTGGTGAAACTTGACAACAGTTTAAATCTATTTGTCTTGAAAACCCTCAAAGATAAGACCAACAGTTTGAAGGAGGGGAATTAGTCATAGGCAAACATGTTTTCCCCATATTGCCCCAAGAAAAATACCCATCCCCCTTCACAGTTCTCTAGTTTTGGCATCGCCTACTTTATGGAACATTAGGTCAGAACCCTGGGGTTCTGATTTCATCAGAAATTCTGCCATGAGAAATCACTGGGCTGCTCGGACCTCACCTGACCTTGGAGGACCCTTGACATTTCCTTGCATTTCCTTCGTATACATATGAAAATTGCAAATATTCCCCCCACCACTTTCAGGATTGAAATGTTTCAGGAAAGAAGTGTTTGAATGACTACATTTACTTCACGTTGTTTTTTACAGCTCTGTTCAGTCTGCTATATAAATGGAAGTTCTTGACTGCATGTATATTAAAATACCAATTATAACATTAGCAGCAGCCTTTTTTGTCTCATCTGATGAATATTTACTGCACACCTATTTTGTGCAGGCGCTGGGGATGCAGTGATAAATTAGACACAGCACCCGCGCCTCACGGAACAAGCACCAGTGAGGCAATCCAAGCTATGACAGAGGTGACCCAGCATGTCACATGCTTTGAGAAGAAAAATGTAACTCAGACTGGGTGTCAGAAGGCTTCTCAGAAAATGTGGAGTCTGAATCGTGTCCAAAAGGATGACAGGTTTCAGTTAAGTGAACAGACAATGCAGGAGCATCTCAGTTTGATTATTTCAATACGGATCATTTAAAATCTTATAATCAGAGCATTTTAGATCTGGAACCCAGCATTTTATCTCTCAGGATGCTAAGGATGCTCCCAAGAGCCTACCTTCCCTCCTTTTAAATATACTAGATTCAACTTGTTCATATTTTTAAAGTTTCTTATACAGAAGCCTGCAATGCTGCCAAATGGGGGTGGCATATCTGTGACAGGACATGAACCGAATGCAGGCATCCTGTCCTGAGGTTCACATGTATGGAGAAAAGGGCAGCAGCCGTGCCACCCCTAATAACCCCACTCTGTCCCTCATGACAACTCCATGCTGGAAATGGGCTGGGAGCCTGATAAGATGCAGACGCTGTGACATCCACCCCAGCCTCCTGTGCTCACTGCCCTCTGTGGCCACCGTGATGTGCACATCGCTCCCTGGCGTTGTGCAGGGAGCATCCTGCCAGACTGCACGAGACGGCCTGCTGTCACCAGTGAATGTAGCCATCGTGTCAAATGGATTCAGAGCTTTGGTCTTGGTTATCAAGTTTGCATCCTAGTGACATCATTCGTTTCACAAATTTTTATTAGATTTTACTACGTGGTGGGCTAATCATGGGGGGTGTCAAGATGATCATGGCCATAAATGTGCTCCCTGCAAGAGGTTGAAACACCAGTTGTGGCCACTCCATCAGACCCCCAGGGAAAGGAAGGCCCAGGCCTACCTGGGAATCATGTACCAACCTTCCAGTGGTCCAGGTAGATAAAATCGCATCCAGAGGACCTCTGGACGCTCCCTCTTCCTGGTTGCCAATACTCAACCGGTTGCCAGCATCTACTGATTAAACATCTCCAGTATTTCTTGAGTCCCCTGCTCCATCTCCATCACCACTGCCCCGGTTCAGACCTTCATTGCCTGTCCCCGGGCCCGCTGTTGCAACCTCCCCGACCCAGGCACCCAGACACAGCCCATCCGAAAAGTCGCCAACACATTACTCTTTTCTCCAGTACAGTTGGGATTAAGGTAGCCCCCCACTCAAACAACTGCAGCTGTCCCTTTGCTTAGCAAACAGAACACCACCCAAGGCCCTCCACGCACTGTCTACAATCTTGCCCTTCGGCCTCATTCCCCACCAGCAGCCTTACACGTCCTCCTTCTGCTAAACCCTGTTCTCTCTCTTCTTTGTATATATTCTCTCCCTAATTCCTTCAGCAGGGATGCAATTCACCATCTACTTAAATCACCACCTTCTCTGCAAAACCTTCCGTCACTCCCTCCTTTGACTACTCAAGGGAATGTATTTGAAACACTTTTAGGATAATGATCACTTCCTGCCTTGTACTATGATCATCTATGCATCTCTATCTTATTTTTCTTATTAGACCCTGAGTCTTCCAAGAGTAGGATTTGTATTATTTTTCACTCTCCAGCGGCCTAAGCTTTTATTTGACCTAATTTGTAATTCGGTAAAAGGAAATGAATAAATGAGTGAATCTCTGGTTTTAATTTTTAGATAAAAATAAGTCCATCACAAACATCACCCTAGAGTCCCTGGAAGTGGGTGGTCAGGTTAGACCCTCTTCTAGCTGGGCAAGTGTCCCGGAATAGGGAAATGGCGATTTAAATAGGAAGTGCCTAACTGTTTCTGCCATGGAAGATTTTGCAAATGGATATAAAGCATGTGATAACAAAGAGCTAGAATAAGAAATACAGACACCACTCTCCAAGGAAACCATGAGGCTGGGAGCATAGAATGTGTATATAGAATTCCTGTGTTACTCCAGATACCTGGGAAGACCTTCCATATAGCACAGTGTAGACTGTAAACACCACCCCACCACTGACTGTTAGATTCGGAAACAACTGGTAATAATAAAAAGAGCTAACATTTAATGATCACTCTTTATGTGCTCAGCATCTCCTGTGTGATTTACATTACTACTTAGTATCTAATTTCAGCCCTAAAACAGTTCCATAAAATCGGAAACAGAGAACTCAGTAATTTTCCTAAGATTTTGCTGGTCTTTGCAGTGAATGTAACAACATTCCTTCTCAGATTAGAATTAGAGAAATTTGCTCTTGCCTTTGGAACCATCACCGCCTTGTCTAATGGTCGTCTAATGGTCGTCAATCCATACTGAATGGCCCCATAGAGAGGAGAGAGGGATTCTGAAACTCAGGTATACTAGTTCTTGGGCCCTACTTCAACCTGAGCATCTCTATTTTTATTTGTTTTATAATTTGGACTTCTGGCTAAAACTTCACTAGAAGAAAATATTTCACTACTTTAAAAAATAGTTTCGGGCTTCCCTGGTGGCGCAGTGGTTGAGAATCTGCCTGCCAATGCAGGGGACACGGGTTCGAGCCCTGGTCTGGGAAGATCCCACGTGCCGCGGAGCAACCAGGCCCGTGAGCCACAATTACTGAGCCTGCGCGTCTGGAGCCTGTGCTCCGCAAGAAGAGAGGCCGCGATAGTGAGAGGCCTGCGCACCGCGATGAAGAGTGGCCCCAGCTTGCCACAACTGGAGAAAGCCCTCGCACAGAAACGAAGACCCAACACAGCCATAAATTAAAAAAAAAAAAAAAAAAAAAAAATAGTTTGGATAGGTATCCACTGTATTAATGGATGTCTTACCTTTGTAAAGCAACATTGAAAAATATACTGTGTCGATAATGCTTAGCACAGAGCTCAGAACACACAAAAGTGCTCAGTAAAGGTCATCTGTAGATACTGTCATCATTATTTCATCCACCATGACATTCTCGACTCTTGTTTGTGTCTCCTGCAAGCTTAAGGTGACCATCTTCATTTAGCAAATGGGAAAAGCAAGGCATGGAAGTGTTCGGGCTCTATTTGTAAGGTCACAAAGCCAGGAAGGAGAGGAATGAAGTGTGATGGTTAATTTTACGTGTCAACTTTGACTGGGCCATGGGAGCCCAAATATTTGGTTAAGCATTATTTCTGAGGGTGTCTGAGGGTGTTTCTGGATGAGATGAACATTTGAATTGATAGTGAAGAAAATCGCCCTCTCCAGCATGTGTGGGCTCATCCAATCCATTGAAGGCCTGACTAGAGCAGAAAAGGGAAGGGGGAGTTCCTTCTCTCAGACTGTCCGCAACCAGGGTCATCAGTCTTCTCCTGACTTTGGATTCAGACTCCTAAACTGAAACTTGTACCATCAGCATCCCTGGTTCTCAGACCTTTGGACTCAGACCTGAAACTATAGCATGAGCTGTCTTGAGTCTTCAGTTTGCTGTGAGTGTAGATCTTGGATGATCTTGGATTTCTTGGTCTTCACATATATGTATATGTATTCTATTTCTCTGGGAAATCCTGACTAATACAGCAGGTTTTCCATTGCATTTAGGATCAAGACCATGTTTTTCTTGGGTAACTCAAATCTCACTTCAGCCTCGACTGACTACATATATTTGCATCATTTCCCCCCACTCTTAGCTCTTTCCTTGATTGAAGACAGTCAACCCTGCTGTTTACAGTGGCCCTTTCTTAAGGTATGGCGGTTATGTAAATAACAAGTTAATTTCTCCACCCCCCCCACCCCCGCAAACCTCTAATATGGAACTTGTATGAGTTACCAACTCCCCTCTTTTCTCTTCAAGATTATCTTGACTCTATTTGTAAATACTGTTGGGCTCTGATCCCTAAGCCCCATTCTGTACAACATGCAACAATAGTTTTTAAGCTATTTACTCTGAAAAAAGACCCTGTAAATAAAAAGTAGAAATATACTATCTAATGTCTCTTTTCTGTTTTTTTTTAAAGCCATCTGCATTATAGATTTTGTGCTAAAAAACTCCAGTGTGATAATGACTACCATTCAATCAACAAATATCTACTGAGCATCAGACAAGCAATCAGGAATTGAAGGTACAATAATAAATGAGATTCAGGCCTTGGCCTTAGGATTTCTTTGAGAAGAGAGACTTAAACAACAAAAAAAAGATTACATTAAAATGAGATGAGTGCAGTTCTTCCCAAAGATCAAATGCATACCTCTATTATTATAGTTGAATAATCTGTTTACATTGTTATACTACACTGCTGACCCTGGAGCATTCTGATTAAAAAGAGACTTTACTATGAAGATCTGAATGCAATTCTTCCAATTATTTTGTTTTGACTTTATTAGGGTTTTGTTCTTGTTGCTGTTCATTTATTACATGAAAGGAAAAATAAGGTAAGAAAAAAATCAACCTACAATTCCACATTTAGATTACATTCTTTATTTGCTAATTCCTTTCTTTGATCATGCGGTCTGGACCAGAAGGACAGTTGCTTTGGGGCTGGGCAGCTCAGGTACTCTTCTGTTTTTAATGATACAGAAAGAGTCAAAGAAAGGCTGGGAAGTTCTAGACAAAGTTCTACTCCTAATTTCAATCCTAATTCTCCCTCCAAACCAGATTGAGATTCAGAAGAATTTAGACGAAAATGGTACCGGAGAGTTCATCTCTTCCTATCCCTCCTTTTACAGATAAAGGTGACTGATGCTCAGAGAAGGGGACAGCAATAGGGGACAGAAGGCGATACAGCAATGTTGGCCTGGGAATGCTGGAGAGGCAAAGTCATGTCTTCCTTTCTCATGTCCTCTGTCCAAAGAAAAACAATAAAAATGATAGGGAGAATTTAGGAGTAATGGGTATATATATTCCAAAAGCAATCATACTAAAATATTTTGAGTGTTTCACTTGAAGGATGAAAATTGATGGATGAAGTCAACTAAATCATGAACAAAATGGATTATGCAAATTTGAACTTACTCCTTCTTATTTTTATGTCTCCTGACCAGAGTACACTTATTCCAGATCTAGATATTCAGCTGCCTACTTGTCAGTTCCATGTGTAGGCTTCACACACGGGTCCCAGTCTTAGCCATTATTGCCATGCCCCACCACCAGCGGACCAGATCTCTCTCAGGGGATGGAAACATTATTTGGCCAATGGTCAAGCCAGAAATCTACAAGTCCTCCTGGCCCCTTTCTCCACATTCTCACTCATCAGTCCAGTGCCTCTGTACTGACCTGTCTGTGTTCAAAGTGAGAGTTCTGAGATCATATTGTGGGTTAGAATCAGAGAAAGAGTTCACAGCTGTGTCGCTGTATCTCAGGACAGACCGCCTGCTACCAGTTCACACCACTCCTTTTCACTTGTTCCACTTGTGACAACTTCTCCTGTCAAGCAGTTCTACTGTGCCTCTAACCGAGGTCCATCTCGTTGCGTTTAGAGTCATTTGGTCTTGTCATTTCTTAATTTAGTGAAGCAGGGATATAGGAGACTAAAAGTGAAAATTCTAGGCCATGAGGTTACAGAAGAAAGTAATATGAGTACTTAGCTGTTCAAAGGTTCATAAACCATGGGGACCCGTTCATAAATCACTGTGATATGAGAGTTTTCCTGAGTTAGGAGCCAAACGATGGGAAGTACTGAGGACAAAATGGGGGAAATATTCATTTTTACTGAGTTCCAGGGTGGATTTCAGAGAGGAAGAAACATACGGTTTTAACCTTAAAGTGCTGTAAGAATTTCAAAATTTGTCTTGAGCATGAAAATAGTATTAGGGGAAAATAACACCCAGGACAGGTTTAAACAATCAGTAATTTTTGCCTAATCATATGCTGCTTCTGAGAAGTCCTTTCCTCTTTCTCGTCTTGCTTCGTAAGACATCTCAGGTGTCATGTCTTCTAGAAGGCTGGACAAGTTTGCCCACTCCTATCCAGGTTAAGTTCCCTTCCTTTATGCTTCCATTTCACCCAGTATTTACCTTGGTTTTCACACTCTTGGTTGCCACCTGATTACCAGTCCTCCTCCCCCAGCGCGCTGTGAGTTCTTTGGCAACAAAAATCAAGTCTTATCCTTGGGTCACAAATGTCAAGCACAAGTTTTGATTCCAAATAGGAGAAAGTCTGTGTTTACTAAATACATGAATGCATGAAGAAATAAAGAAGTAAATGCTATAGCTAGATACAAACTTCTTTGGGTTGAAGACAGCAAAGAAGAGAGGAACTTTGCAAAAGCAGTAAGGAAGCAAGGGTAGAAAATTAGGTTAAGAAGGACAAAATGGTTAATTATATATCATAAATATTTGTTGTATCTATTTATATATAAATGTTTATTATATATTTATTATAAATATTGTATTTACATGTCTTATACGTAATGTATATAATATATATATATAATTTAAATCAATGGATAATCTTAAAAGATTCTAAGGAAAACACTCAGAGACCAAGTGCCAGATGGAATCAGAATCCAGAGATAAGAACTAAAGCATCAGCTTCCTCGGGGATATCTGCGATCCTCCAGGAAAGAGCACATCCATCTTAACCAGGCTCAAGGGAACAGAAAGCAATGCCTAGGGCCTGCACAAGGAAAGTAGCTGGATGGGAAACTCCTGCATGAAGCCAGGAGAACAAAAATCTATATCCGTAATTAAAAAAAAAAAAAAAAAGGGAGAGTAGAAAAATATCCCTCAGAAAGAAAGTGCAAAGAAACCTGTCTATTCACCTTTAGTTTTGGATACTGTGAGGAGTAAGGGGGATACTTCCAGGAAATTACTAACCATCAGTTAGACCTCAGGTATCTTTGGGGTCTGAAATACCTGCATATTCTAAAAAGGTCCAGACCAAGAATTTTATATGATTATTTTAGATAGTCTTCTTAGGTGCCCCGCAGAGGTAAAAGCAGATGTTTCCTGAAGTAATTTGGGAACTCAAGCCAGGCTTCAAATAATTTGAATAGATAATATTTCAGGGAAAACTAAAACCACAGGGACAAAACATGCACACACAAGGGAACTGGACACCATGATGAGAGTCAGCCAAAGCAGCAAACAGTGCATTAAATTCTGCAAAGAATTTAGACACTAAAATTCACATGAGTATAAATATTTACATTTACAGTATTAATATTACATTACATATAGTGAAATAAAAGAAGAAATCCAAAGAAGGATTAAGAGCATATAAAAAATGATCAGGTAGATTTGAAAAATAACCAAATAAATGTTCTAGAAATCAAGAGTATAAAAATTCAAAGTGAGTTGGCCATTGGATTAAACAAGCCAAAGACTGACCTATCTGAATTATCCAACATGCAATCAATTTAATTAGGCTAATTAATAAGAAAATGTAGACTATTTAATTTCCAAATCAGTAGAAAAGATGGAATGAGAAAAAATACCTAATCTAGAAATAATGTTGAATCTAGCCAAAAGAAGGAAAGAAAGAAAACAGAAAATAAACAGAATTTACAAAATAACTTGAAACTTATAGCAATAACATGTAAATATAAAAATTATTAGAGAATAATAATAAAACACAAATATATTCCCAACAAATCCTACCTGAGACACAAATATATAGAAATATTTCTAGGTAGAAAATATATCTTTTAAAATAATAAAGCAAGAAAACTAAGCTGAGTCCAGACTGTGGAGGTCGCTGAAGTCGTTCGTGCTGAGCCTGAATTCTGCAATTTTTCTGCTCGGTAATTTTCCCCCAAAGAGAAATGTTCTTATGGCTTAGAGCCCTGTGTGCCTAGCGGCCTGTTCTTCTTCACGGACAGCTTAGTGCGAGGCCTCAGGTTCTTTTACGACTATTACAGCTGACCTCACACTATCTTGAAATGCATCAGATGCTTCATTTCCTCGCTGCAGAAAAGTCGCAGACTCCCTCCTTCCTTGCCTCCCCGCTTCCTTGCCTCCGCGTACAGATGTCTGTAGCCATGGCTTCTTTTACTATCTGTCTCCCGGGAGACAAACACTGTTTGTGTTGATCAACTGTTCTACCAAGACCCCAAATTTTCCAGAACAGTGCTGAAATCTCGCTGTAGAGTCAGTCCCCAGTGATTGCCCGAGTCTCAGCTCTGTCTAAGGGCGTGGCCTTGGGCCCCAAGATCAACGCTCTGATTTGGCCTCTGCCTGTTATTATGCTTGAACTTCCTGAATTGCCGATTTCTGGGGGAACAACAAATATCAGTGGCTTTGGCTCATCAACCCCCCTCAAAAGCCCTATGAAGTATAGCATTATTTTTATTCTCCATTGTCCAGGTTAGACACTGAGATTTAGTGAGGTAAGCCATTTTTCTAAGCTTACACAGAAAGGGAATGATAGAGCTGAGATCGGAACCTGGACTTCCGCAGACAAGTCTTATGTCCCTGCTCTTGCTCTGAGATACTCTGTCTGCCCACATGGATGTTGGGAAAACCAAATAAAATGCATTCAGATATTATGCTGAATTCATCAAGCACTAGACAAATATCTGTGACTAATCGTCATCATCCCCAAATCTTGTTCGCTACTGATATGAATTCTGCCTAGGCAACGTTAACCTACAAACGAATATGGATGCTCTGACGCGAGGAGGGTGTTGCAGTAAGCCCTTCCTTCCCCCAGCATTGGCATCCTCCGAAGGTTGACATCAACAAGACAGCAAGTCCGTTGTCTAGGGCTCTATTCAAATGCAGGGAACCAGGGAGGGAGCCACCCTTTAAACATCTTCAGCCATTTCAATGTCCCAGGGTTGCCTGTTGAGATGTTTGCCAACAATAGTTTGATGGGGGAGAGCAAGGAAAACCTACATTCTTGAGGCATTTGTTGGGGGTACTGCTAACAGAGATGGGAAAAGAGAAGAGTGTGTGTCTTGGAAGCTGGAGATGGGCTCACTTCCTTCAGATGAGCATGGTACCCCTCTCTGCAGCCGCGTGAGTAGGGCGTCTTGCCCGTTTCTTCTCCAGCAGAACCCGTTCTATGGTTTAATTCATTAATTATCTTACCCAGACTTGGTGAGCTTTATCTCCTGAGTGTTAGAAATAAAAGTACAGTCAGATCAGTTGATTTGAAAGAGAAAAGAAGATCGATTTGATTGTTATAGGATTGCTTCACAAATAGTAATATTTATCAGAAGTGTATACTTAAGCCAGACATTATCTCGTGTAATCATTTCTTCATTTACTCTTCACAATAACCTTCCACTAGGTAGATGCTATTGTTACCTCCCTTTTGTAGAGGAGGAAACAAAAGCTCCGAAAAGTGATACGACTGTCCCAAGGTCAAGGTTCAAACCTAAGGTTGCCTAATCCAGGACCACCCTTGGTCTTGATACTATTGTGCTATAATGTCAAGCATAAGCTGGTGGTTTTCCAGAGACAAATCCTCCTCCAGGTAGGTAGTGGTTTCCTAGGTTCTCCAATGACTCCTCTGTCAGTACTATGAGGGCACAAAGGAGTCAGCGCTTGCCTAGCCAACCTGGGAGGACTTGTTCAAGATTGGTCTCTGTGAGCTGGACACCCTCCAGACCCTCTGCAGAGTGACTGAGCTGTTTGTTTATTTTCCTATGAGGAATGACACTGAAATTGGCTAGAAACCTGAATCATGTCATAAATGAAAGAAAGCCTAATATGGGCCGCAGGTACAAACTTTTAGATGGTTTACAAACGGAGAATAAATGGCAAAAGTGAAGAAAGGGGAATATAGAAAAAAGAACCTTCCTTAATTGGCAGAGAAACACAGCAGACGAGCAACAGGAAATGCTGGAAGGTGAGGTTAAATGCTAAAAAGAGGGAGCATCTTAGGAAAGATCTTTATCATAGGGAACTTGCTTCCTTTCATTCTGGGTTCTGAAAACTAAAATAAGTAGCCTTAGTTCCAAAAGACCTATTTCCTTAAAGGGCAAAGAGCAAATATATTAAAGTGTTCTTCGTGCTTTTGGCAAGTGATCTAAAGGGAAAATTCTGCTCCTTTTGGGTTGATATGCACATACATATCCACTGGCATCAGAAAAATCGCTCGACTGAGTCAAGAGTCCAATTTGACTTCTCGGAGCATCAGTTTCCTAACTTGAAATTAATGTAATGCCTTCATATGGTTGTTGTGAAGAGGAAATGAGACAATATATAGTAAGGAAAAAATGTAAAGAATGCTTGCTATATAAAGGATTGGTTGCCACAAAATCCCTCTCCCTCCCTTTGGCCCAAGAATTGAATACAGATAAAGTCCAGAACAAGTTTGGCAGTTAGCTATTGATATGATTTAACTAAAGACTATGTCTTAAGTATTGATATGATTTAATTTTTTTTAAGACTATCTCTTAAGCATTTCGGATTGTCAGCCTGATGTGCAGATATCTGCCCAAGTAATCCTAGGCAAATACCATTTGTTGAAAGATTTCTGGTTGGTCTTTTGGAATCAAGGAGCCTGAGTCAGAGAAGGTGGGAATTCCCCCTTATCCTTCTTCCTCAGGGGAAAAAAAAAAAATTATTATCTGGAAGCCTGGGTCTCCTGAAGGAGGTGGTAAAAGCCATAATTCAGGCATCACATCCAGGGTCAACTACATAATCTGTGGTGCCCAGTGCAAAATGCTATCTCAGGGTCTGTAGTACAAAAAGCAGGATGGAAGAAGAACAGGTGAAGGTACTAAAATATAAAACTTTTCCTTTAAAAATATTCTATTACATATAAGCCATAATAAAGATAATAGTGATACATGACTAATGACATAAACTTACAAACTGCAAAAAATAATATTTTAGTGTCACAATTTCATATAAGACAATACATAATACTTTATTCATGTGATGTCTTCATTGACCAAAACACTTTTATGTCTTGCTTTTCTGAAAATTCATTTCTTAGGTCATCAAAATTTACACTTTTAGTTACTTTATTTACAATCTATATCAATGAAAGTGTCATCAGTCACTCTTGGCAAAGGCAAAATCACAGACATTGCTTGAAAATTTTTATTTTTCAGAAGGATCTTTCTGCTGATGCAACAGTTACTAGAGCTATTAAAAGGATTTTATAGGTTGTGACAATACTGATAAGTTATTTCAAAATATAAATTATAGTACATCTAGAGCTAATGATTCTTACACAATTTTTCTAAAGAGATTTAACTCTTCACGCAGTCAGTTTTCACTAATCATCAGAAAAATGCAAACCAAAAACACAATGAGTTATCACCTCATGTGTTAGGATGGCAATTATCAAAAAGACAGAAGATAACAAATGTCGACAAGGATGTGGAGAAAAAGAAACTTTTGGTGGGAATGTAAATTGGTACAACAATTATGGAAAACAGTATGGCAGTTCTTCAAAAAATTAAAAATAGAGCCACCATATGATCTAGCAATCCTACTTCTGAGAATATATCCAAAAGAAATAAAGTCAGTATCTCAAAGGGATATCTGCATTCCCGTATTCCTTGCAGCATTATTCACAGTAGCCAAACTATGGCAACAACCTAAATGGCCATCGATAGATGACTGAAGGAAGAAAATATTAAATATATATATATGACACATATATAAAAGTGATACATATATGATGTGTATATATATGTGATGTGTATATATATGTGATATATAAATATATACACACACAATGGAATGTTATTCAGCCTTAAAAAGAAGAAAATCTTGTCATTTGCAACAACATGGTTGAATCTAGAGGACCTTATGCAAAGTGAAATAATTCAAGCACAGAAAGACAAATACTGTATGATTTACTTGTACATGGAATCCAAAGTAGCCAAACTCAGAGAAGCAGAGGGAGAATGGCAGTTGCCAGGGGCAGTGTGGGGAAAGAGGAAATGAAGAGACACTGGTCAAAGGGTGCAAAGTTGCTGTTTTGCAAAGTGAATAAATTCTGGAAATTTAATGCATACCATGGGGATGATAGTTAACATCATTGAACTGCATACTTGAAATTTGCTAAGAGGCCAGATCCTAAATTACATCTACACACACACACACACACACACACACACACACACACACAATAGTAACTATGTGGAGGTGATGGATAATTTATTTAGTTTGTAGTGATCTTTTCATAATGTATACTTATTTCAAAACATCAAGTTCTATACCTTAAGTATATTTAATTTTTATATATCAAAGATATCTCAATAAAGTTGTCAAATAAAAATATGAGATAAGATATTTAAGTTTAAACAATATAGGAGTATTACTTCTATATGGAGAGATTATTTATTTAAAAAAAGTATTGTTGGTCATTTCAATGACTTTATAAAATGGGAGAGTAAACAAGAGGATGACCACCAACTCATCCAAGTTTGCCCAAGACCATTCAGGTTTAGTCCTGCACCCTGGGAAACTTCTCAGCTCTGGGCAAACTGTGTTATCTGGTAAGCTTAGCAAACAATGTAAGGGCTCTACCTTGACAGCTCTTTTGATGTATCTCAAAGACATTTTTCTAGTGCAATCTTGTTATAATAAAGCACAATTCTGTTGGGCTTTTTTAAATGAATTTAATTTAAAATATAAGGTCATACAATGGCTTTTGGATGTTTCCTCTGACATTTCCTACAGCTTATGGGGGTCATTCAAGAAACTGAAAATGGCTTGATGATTTGTATATGACTTAAAATATCTGTCCATGCATTGTATCACTATATCTCTAATTATAATGAAAATCAGTTTTAAAATTGTCTTGCTTATCAATACTTAGTTCATCTGAAGCATACTATAACAATAGGGTTCTTTTACATCAAATATAATAATTATTAAAGTTAGTTTCTATTTCTAGGCCTGTGGATATTTGCTCGGCTATGTTGCTACTGTTTTCAAAACCAGAGATTCTGAAGTCTTTAAAGAATTCTAATAACTGCCTTGTAAGTTCTATTGCAGTGTCGATGTATACACTTTTTTAATTGAAATGAAATTCACATAACATATAATTATCTGAAACTGTACAATTCAGTGGCATTTGGTGTATTCACAACATTGTAAAACCACCACTTGCCTTTGGTTTCAAAACTTTTTGATCACCCAAGAAGGACACCCCATAACCATTAAGCATTCATTCTCTGTTCCCCATCCCCTACCCTGGAAACCATCAATCTGTTTTCTATCTCTGTGAAGTTACCTATTCTGGATATTTCACATAAAAGAAATCACACAATACATGACATTTTGTGTCTGGCTTCTTTCACTTAGTGTAACGTTTCCAAATTTCATCCAAGTTATAGCATGTATCAGCACTTCATTCTTTTTCAGGGCTGAGTAATTGTATGTGTAGACCACCACTTGTTTATCCATTCACCCACTGATGGACGTTTGGGTGGGGTCCACCTTTTCACTATTGTGAATAATGCTGCTATGCACATTCCTAAAAAAGTATTTATTTGAGTACCCGTTTCCAATTCTTTTGAGTATGTATCTAGTGGTAGAATTGCTGGTTCATACAGTAATTCCTTGTTTAATTTTTTGAGGAACCACTAAACTGTTTTCCACAGTGGCTGCACTGTACCATTTTACTTTTCCCCAGCACGTTACAAGCGTTCCTATTTCTCCACATCCTTGTCAACACTTATTTTCCATTTGGGTTTTTTCTCTTTTTTTTAAATAACTATCCCAGTGGGTATGAAGTGGTCCTCATTGTGGTTTCAATTTGCATTTCCTTAATGACAATGCTGTTGAACATCTTTTCATGTTCTTGTTGAACATTTGCAGGTCTTCTTTGGAGAAATGTCTATTCAAGTCTGAATCCCTGGTGAATAAGACTTCTATTTTCAGCAGTGGTGGAACAGGTGATTTGAACCAACTCTCCCACCAACTTGAAAACATGAAAACACCCCAAAATGATGAGATGATAATGTGCATAAAGACTCAATATAGTAAAGATGTAAAGAAATCATCACACTTAAACCAAAATTATCTACACATTTGATTCAAGTCCAGCAAAACTCCCATTCTTTTTTTTTTCTTTGAAATCGAGAAATGTATTCTCAACTCAATTTTTAGATGATCTGTTCTAATACATAAAGCTGATTAAGCTACTGCCCTGTTTCAGACCTCTCAGTGTCTCTCCATTTCTTTCGAGGTATAGTACAAGGTAAAGTGGCTCTCCTGGCCTGGATCCGCCTCCTTCTTAACCTCAACTCACCTTTCTGTCACCGGAAAGTGGCACCTCCAGGCTTTTGTAGATGCTGTTCTTCTTTCTGGAGCGTCTTCATTTCCTGAAACCTCCGAACTTGTCTCTCAAGGACTCAGCTCAGGTGTCGCTTCCACACAAGGCGGTTTTAGGAGCTTGTCCTCTGAGTGTTCCTGCCATTTGTACGTAATTCCACCAGGGCACCTACTTCCTCTCTGTACCATCGGCATTGGCTAAGTACTCCGTCTCTACATTTGACAGTGGGCTGTCTCCACCTGCCCAACCGGCACCGTGCTTTCACATAGCAGATGCTAAATAATTACCAAAAGGGTCAACGAATGAACTAGGGAATGCGACAAAAGTATATTGATTTGTCTTTATGCCCTCTGGACACAGAAATGAAGAGGAGTGATTTTCTGCTACCAGGTTCACAGTCTCACCCCTTTTATAAATTTTAGTTGGCTAAATTCACACCTAGATGTCTGTCTTCCATCTATTCATCCATCCAACAAGTATTTGTTAACCTGCTATGTTCCACATGTGTTACTAGATTGAACCATGTGAAATTGCTGATATTAGACAATTTTTAACCATTTTCGTATGGTTCAACTTCCCATAACCACTGTAGGGGAAACTGTCTCTCTGGTCATAGCCTAGAGGGAAATAAAAAGGTTCTGATACATAGTGAGTACTCCTAAAATGATTCTCTTTTAAAAGTTATATCAAATAAAATGCCAACAGCTCTTGAATCAGTAAAATGTTTGCCTTGCGTTCATCTGTAATCAATTAGTTTGTAAATGGTAGTTATTGAAAAGCCAGTTTTATCCAAGGCAGATAATGGAAATCAACAATATCTATAAACCAATGGAGAAAACATCTGCTCAGGCTTGCCTGCTGAAAAAGAGAATGGGAGTATATTTTAAAACTAAAATACTCTGAGTATAATACTTTATGGAAGACATAATGAGTACTGACAACATGACAGATGTTTTCTGTTGACTAAGAGCAGACCCTGTCTCTGCTTAATGAATCTGCAGTTCAAGTTCTACAGACGTTGCAGAGAGATGATAAAAATACACCGGAGGGAAGGTGGATGCCTGTGATGAGGCAATCCCAAATGGCTTCTATCACAAATGGGTCTGCAGGAACCTCAGGGATGGTTTCTGTATAAAGACAACAGAAATGAACTTAAAAATGTGTTTCTTTTGTTAAAATCATACCATAATAGCTCTCTGAATTTCCTTCCAGCCTACTGCCTTATGGACACAGCTGGAAGCCTTAGAAACAGGTCTGTGTGCCCTCTTTTTAATCCCCTTCATTCCCCACCTGAGTGCTATGAAAACTGAATTAGGGCTTTAAAAAGGCTGTTGTTCTTCCAGCCTAAGCAGGAGGTGAAGCAAGCCAGATAACTATATGTATTTAAGGACCTGGGAGGAATTAGGGGAACAGAGCTTCCACCGGTATAGACTGAGGTGGAACCAACATGGGTCTGGGCACATACAAACACTCAATCAACTATTTTAGGACTGAAATATCAGAATTAGAAAGTCCTGAGTTTACATCACGGTGTCGTAATAAAAGCAAATTGTGTAGAAATCAGAGTCCTAAGTTCAAATTCTTGTTCTGTCACTCCATCATTTTATGGCCTGTATCTCACTGGGCTTTCGTTTCTTTATTGAAAAAGGTGGAGAATAATGCCTATCACAAATGGTGGTGAATATTAAATAAGATAATTGTCTTTGAAACATTCAAGCACGATACACACCATGCAGTAATGGAACGAATTCACAGTGTCAATAAATGTGAGCTGAATTCAAATTTACCCAAACTAAATCCACATCCCCCTGGAATAACTATTCCTCTGTTCAGCAGCTTTTGTACACTCATTCCTTGAAATTCAGTGAGTGAGTGAACAGGAGTGACAATTACAAAGAGGAAAATTCATCTGACTTGGATATGAATTGTTTCATGAGTGGAAAGGGTCTATTAGTCCCACGCTACAATCTTTTGTGGGCAGGATTGCCCGGTGATCGAAAAGTACTTAAAATTACTCCTCAATTACATCCATATTATTAGGCTCTTATCATGAAACTCTTCAAGATCACACATAGTAATTGAAGCGTACGTGATCCTAACACCTGGTGCATGGGTAACATGAACATTTAACTCTCACTTGCCTTACACTTTTTTTCCATCACATAAAGTTCTGCTCTTGACCTAGATGAGCAAGTAAGAAAACCTCTCTAAGCCCCACTTTTTTTCATCTTAAAATAGGTATAATGATAGAATTATAAGGAATAACTAGGATAAAATATATAAAATACTTCAAGTGTTTGGGACAAGTTCAATACTCAATAAATGGTAACCACTGTCATTGTGATGTTGAAGGTAAGTAAATCTAGACACAAATTCTTACTTCTTAATTATTAACTCTGTGACGCTGGGTAAATCAAACTTGCTGAGCCCTCGTTTCCCCATCTGTAAAATGGGATTAATGATACTAAACCTATAACATTGTTATAAAGACTATAGAACATAGAGAAAGCCCCTTGCCTTCATGGACTTCATGGATCTTTTTCTTTTTTCTTCTGTAGTCCCCTGTGTCAGGTGCTCTGAGTTAATCACCCTCAGGACATCCTTGAGAGGGTGACTCAGCAAAGGGAACTTCTTGAGAAGACCCCAAGGTCACAAACTGAGTTCAAATAAGGATAAAACATTTTCCACAACAATAGCAGAGTCCCGGATTTCTTTCTCCTTTATCTCATGAGCACATCTGTGTTAAAAGGGGTCAGCTCACGCTTGTGTCTGCCACTGAGCTATTCCTCAAGCTACCAAGGTTTGGCTCAGGGCTATAAAATAATACTAAGTTCTGACAGTTAAGAAGTGTGCCTGGAAAAATAACCAGAGCAGGAAGGAGAGAAAAAGCATTAGAACGGTGCAGATGGATTTTGCAGCTGGGTAGAGGAACATTAGCATTAGACATAGGAAAATGTTGACTACGGAGCCCAAGTTTCCCTTCACACAAAGGTTAGCATCATTTCAGTGTGAATAAAATCATGTTTAAGGTATGATGTTGCTTATGCCGTTTATCGCTCCTCCATCCCGAAAGGTTTTCAGCTTGGCAGCATTTTCCGTTCTGCTAATCCAACTCTTCTTGGAAAATGTCATTTTGCTTGAATTTTCATAGCTTTGCCCCTCACTCAGGCACCTGGGATTTCCAGATCAAAGCCACTGATCCAGAGAAAGTAGGAAATAGTGGGCGTTGGAGAAGCAGTTCATTTCTGTAGGTGGCCATGTGGGTTAATTTCAAAGATATGTCAACTAGTTTCTTTACTGCCTGTTGCCCTTGGTTTGCTTTTTCTACGTAGGCAAGGAAGTCTGTCTCTGGCATCATCTATTGGCTTATCAAGGTCTGTAGGTGCCTCACTCAGAAAAGGGCTTGGCTTACAGCTGCCCTGTTGCAGTGAATGGGGGAGACAGGGTGGAACAAGGGAGGGAGTCGGCTGTCTCATCAACATGTGTATAGTCCCCTTAGAAAAGCCTGTGAGCTAAACTGTGGAAGGGACTTACCCTTTGCTGAGCTTCTGCTCTCTGCCCAGCTCTCCACAGGCTGGACAGGTTAAATAAATTGCTTAAAGATAGAGAGTGATAGAAGTGAAGAAACGCACAGAACAAGCCAATTCCACATATCACTCTCTTTTTCTTGTACCATATAGTCAGGACCTCATGGGACAAATTGGGTGGGTTGGGGGGGTGTGGGTACAACATCCTGGTGGCAGGACCTTAATTTAAAACGCAGGACAATCCAGTATATTTCTACCCATCTCAGTGTGTTTTGTGGACTTAGGGCTTATGAGTAGACTCTGCAAAACCTTCCTATGATCAACAATATAATTGTGTGTTTGGGAGGAAATACTCACTTTTATGCAGTTTGTTGTTTATTCTGAGACTCGTGCACAGGCTCCTTAATTAATGCTATATAGTTTGCTTAAGGCATTTAGGAAACTGGGGCAGAGGGACTTTTACTGTAGAACTCTCAGGAGCATTTTAAGTCACTCTCAGAGAGCCTCTTGCAATTGGTGATGTTTTGTAAAGCGTTAAGCAGAAGAAGAGAAGTCACATGAAGAGTAAGAGAAAGCCTTCAGTATGAGAAAGGAAAGTGTTATTATTCACATGCAAGGAAAATAGCCAAAACTCATCCAGAGCTGCCCAAATGGTGGGGAAGAGGATAGAGGAGAACTTGGAGCCCTGCTATTGTAGCACCCATGTGACTGTCCTTTATCTGTTGTTCCGGCTGGATCTCTTTCCTCCGTTCTAGCTCTTTCTCCCCACCATTCTCACACTTACCAGAAGGGACTTTCTAACACACACACCTGACAGTATCACTCTTCTTATACTTTAAGTGGGCTTTCATAATGTCCAGGGCAAGAAGGATCTTTACAAAGCTGATTGCATCCTCCCACCCCAGTCTTTGTTATAAATTATTGTAAATCACTTCTAAAATAAACTTAATGAAAATTAAATAAGCATCTGAAGTAGAAAGATTATACTGAAGTGAAGTGCATCTTTGGTGAGCTGTGTGATGTTGGAAAAGTGACTTCACCTCTATGGGCCTCGTTCACCTCCTTGGAAAAGTGAGGCAGCAGATTACAGAAACCATGTCTAAAAATTAAATATCATATAACCCCTGTTTTTGAGAAGTGCGCTATGATTAAGTCAGTCTTGAAACTACATCCCTTTCCTCAAGATTCACCCTCTACCTCTATTGTTTAAAATCTCAATAAACCTATTATCGTTCTGTGAGTTACATATTTGGGAGTACATTCTGAATTAAAATACTTCTCAGGCCTCTTTAATTTCCTATTTTTCCGGGAAGACTAATAGAAAGCATGCTGAGTAAGTGTTTTCATTAGCTATCAGCAGAAAGGCCTATAAAACAGAAATCTATTTTTGTTTTACATGTTCCTTGGGCTTAATATGAAATTCTCAAAAGAGAGAGAAAGAAAAAAAAATCAACTAACATAAATCCCGTAAAGTAGTGTCATTTCCATGTTTTTTTTTTTTTCAGTTGAGGAAACCGAAGCTTAGAGGCTAAATAACTCTGTCAGTGTGATGAACAGTTGGTAAAATAATGTACTGAGAACTCTAGCTGGAGAGAAACACTATGTGCCCAACCCAGGACTCCAGAATCCCATTACTGGCATCTATAAAACACCAAATGTTCCCAAAGCCTCTCCACATCCCCATTCTCTTGAAAGAAGATTCCTGAGGGTGTATCCAGAGGGACACCGATTTCAGTGACAGCCCACGCCAACTCCAAACAAAATTTGCTGCAAGGCAAGAGTGCTCAAAAGTAGATTAAACTCACTCAGATTGATCAGCAAACAGCTAAAACTTATGATAGAAACCTCAGGGGGAAAAGAAGCATTAAGCCTGAAAGTTTCTGTTGTCATTAAATAGTTGATTCCAGAAGTACAAACCTCTCCCCAAAGTGAATAAAACCTTGTGTTAATAAACGTACTAAGAATTTTCATTATGTTAAAACATAGCAGAGGAAGAAAATAATGTGTTTTCCAGGTATGTTCACTTTTAAATATTATCTCATTTCTATAAGATATAGAATTATATAGATACATGTCAGAATTAAAGGACATTTATTCTGTGACAGGCTAAATACGAGAGAAAGAGAAGACCATCCTCCTTGACCTCAAGTAGGACATGATGGGTCAGCTGTGTGAATAGGATTTTGTAAGCCATAACGCTGGGAAGAAGGCAGATGCAGGTTCCATGTTAGCCAGAGGAAGATGACCTAACACAGGAGTTAGGTCGTAGTATTTGAGCTTAATGTTGAAACATGAATACATTTAGCAGTAAGAAAAGTAGATGGAACAAATCCAGGGTAAACAGAAGAGCATTGATAGAGGCACTGCAGTGTGAAATACCCTGTAGATGTTGTCCATGATCCCAGACTCTGGCTCCACTATCTGTCACATCTGCTGGTTCCTGTTGGCTTGGCCCTAAAGCCCCATGTGGCCTCCATCTTGAGGGGACCACAAAGGAGACACGGGGTCTCCCATCCTCAATCGAAGGCTTACCCCAGAGGCTGGCCATGTGGCCCGCTCCCTCACTCCTTCCTATGGATCCAGTACTCTGTGTTTGACCTTGAATAGTTAACACCCCCAATATGAAAGTCTTTCTCCCTGACAATAAAAATATACGCCCGGCCCTCTTCCTTTTCTCTGGACCTCATCTTCAGCCTCCAGGAACCTTCTAACAGACCCCCCCCTAAGATGTGAGCAACGGTGTTGGAAATGCCCCAAGGTGACATGCCTTATAGACTTCCCTCCCGTTGGGTGCAGGTAAAACCTTTGCATTGTTTCTAACAAATAGTCTATGGCAAAGGTGATGGGATATCACTCCCATGATTGTATTGCATTATATAAGACTCCTCCCAGGGCTGGAGAAATCTTCTCCTGCTGGCTCTTAAGAGTCAAACAGCCATGCTGTGAAATACCTTGGGAGAGGGCCACGTGGCAGGGAACTGCAGTGACCTAAGAAAAAAGGTTTCCAGCCGACAGCCAGTAAGAAGCTGATGGTCTCAGTCCTGCAGCTGTAAGTAAGTGAACTCTTCCAACCATCTGAATGAGTGTGGAAGTGGATTCTTCCCTAGTTGAATGTCCAGATGAGGATATAGCCCAGATGGTATCTTAATCTCAACCTTTGGAGACTGAGCAAAAGACCCAGTTTAGCTATTCCTGGAATCCTGATGTACAAAATATGAGATAGTAAATGTGGGCTGTTTTAAGCCATGAAGTTCATGGTGACTTGTAACTCAGCAATTTAAAAAAATCCTGATACAGTCATCCAGGTCTATCTTATATCATGAAATGCCCAGAGATCTAAAAGAATGAACAGCCCCAAAAGGATGAAGAGGTATCCTCTGTGTACACCTAGCTGACCCCATCAGAGGTCTCCTTCCATAGCAATGGAGCGATGGCAGTAGACGGGAGAACTAGGAGTGGTTAGCATCTTTCCTATATGAAAAGATGTAGAAAACGTGATAGGAGGAGACATAAAAGTATTGGTATTAAAGGACAATAAAAAGCAAAGCTGACAGAGGTGAGATGTGAGAAAGGCAGGAGACAGACCTCCAAGGGCAGGGGTGAAAGGGACAACTAGGCACTCTGATCTCACAGATTTCTGTTTCCCATGAACACAAAGAAGACGGCTCCCTCCCATGAACAGCTGAGCTCTTCGGCTCTCCACACCTGTGTGGGCAGGAAGGCGTTTCTTTCACTGCCTGGCCATGTGTGTGTAGCCTACAGACCTCTTGGTATTTGGTGGTATCTGCATTTTTAGTGGAGGTAACTTTGCTAAACAGCTTGCCTGTGCTCGTGAAGCACAGAGGCGATGAAATCCAGCATGGGATCTAGATACTCTGACACCAAAGCCCTTGCTTCTCTACTGCAGGGATTCGCAACCCTGGAGAGCTTTGAAAAAATACCCCCCAGACCAATTAATCAGAATCTCTGAAGGTGGGGAGTAAAAACTGGGTTTTTGCTTTTTATTTATTGTTTTTGTTTTCTTTTTAGAGCCTTCCAAGTGATTCTAACATGGAGCCGGGGTTGAAAACTTTTGCTTCACCGCATGTGACCATGAGAAGGTAACAACTTCAAAAGTTCATTGTGAAGCCCATCCCCAGGGGTATTTGAGGGAGGCAAATGATGGACCTAGCAAGTTTTAGCATTCTTTTCTCCTGCTAGTCTTTAAGATGCTTCCCTATACAGCTTTAAGGAACACACACTCATAAAATATATCTATATATATATATATATTTTTTTTACTGGAATCTGGGTCACCTAACATTTCTTTCTTCACTTCTGCAGTATCTCTTCCAAGCATGGCGCATAAAGCATCCAGTACGTTGTTCAATGATAAATAAAACTAGGAGTATATCCATCAGGGACAGGGCTCCCTTTCTTGACCAAGATCTGTTGGTAATAATTTGTGTGATCCTCAGAAAATCTGCCTAATCAGGTTGAATTTTCTGCTCTGTAAAATTAAAAGGTTGGCCTTGATGAATATTAAGGTCTTTTCCAGCTCTGAAAATTGCTGACAATTCCATATCTAAAGAAATATTAAATGATACAGCTATGATAGAGCTATGTGGCAGATAATTTAATAACTGGGAAATGTTTCATAACATATATATGCTGAAAATTATATCTGGATACTGCTCTATGTGTGTGTGTTTTCTTTGGTTTTTGGTCTACATTTCACTCAAGAAGCAGAAAAAGACTCAAGTGCACTTATAGTTCTGGCTGTGCTTGTGAACTTGCGCTCATGGGGGCTGCATATACAGAGTGTAAAGATGAGGGGCCTGGGAGATACAGACAGCGTCCACCCCCTGCTCTAACATATAACAGCAGTATAACCACGCCAGGCTTTAACCTCTCCTAGATTCTGATTCCTCATCTATAAAATTGGAATAACAACAATTCCTAACTTAGGACAGTGTGAGAAAGCAATGAGTTAAACAGCCTAATGTAGTGTGCAGTCAATAACTTATTATTATGTGAATATTTCCCAACATCCCAGAACCAGTAATGAGGACACAGAGGTGAGAGGTGACGATGGGACAGAGGTAGAGAACAGTTTGCTAGAAAATGTTCTCTTATTCTGTGTTTTACCAATACTCCAAGAATTAATGAGTCCACATTCTCTGGTAAGAAATATGTCGAGTCAGTGTGTTTGCAAGTCCACAAACAAAACATCAGTAAAAAGAGGAATTATTCGCAGAAAGAAAAAGTCTTGATTTTTCTCAAAATCATGAGAAAATTTAACCCAACAGTTCTCAAAATGTGGTCCAGAAATATACTGGGATCCCTGTGGCCTTTTCAAGGGGTCCACAGGTCAAAACTGTTGCCATGACAAAACTCAGATGCCATTTGTTTTATTCACTCTCATTCTCTTGTGGGATTACCGTGGGCTTTTCTAAAGGCTCCTGATGTGTGATGACATCACTGCTCTGATGGCCAATAGAATGTGTGCTGGTGTATTCTTGTGTTTTAAAAAAACTCAGCTTTAATTTCTGGGACAATAAATATCAATAGATGTAGCTCATATAAAAGAAAGGCATTTTGAAATTTTTAGTAATTTTGAAGAGTGGAAAGGATTCTAAAAGCAGAAGTTTTGATAATCCCTGTTCCAGCTCATCCAATAAAGTCCATGTTAGTATACATTTCAGGATAGTAAGAAAAACCTATAAGCCAAGCTTCTGTATGTCACCACACGCCTCTCCCAGTTCATTCTACATCAGTATGTCTCAGCCATGATTGTAAATTTTCATCAGCAAGGAGCTTTAAAAACTCCCGATACCCAAGGTCCCCTCCCCAAGACATTCTGATTTTATACGTATGAGGTTTTGCCAGTGGACCAGGAGTTTTTAAAGCTCCTCAGGTGATCCTGTTATACAGCAAGATTTGAGAACCACTGTTGTAGGAAGGGTGATCTGATCCCAGGAGCAAACCCTCTGATGGGCAGGATGAGCCCACTTGGCTTCCCGGGGCTGAACTCAAGTGGAGCCAGGTTAATTAGAAGGAGGAGTGTGAGCTCTTCTAGCGCTCCCTCCTAGGGAATTCCGTCAGAACCTGTGCCCTTGGACTGGCTTGTGAGCCCAACAGTCTGAAACCTCAGATCTGGATTCTAGGAGCAAGCATCCCTTGGACTCTGCCCTGGACACTTTCTCAGCTCTCCTTGTTCTTATAGTACTGTGGAGACTCAGCCCATTAGTAATCCCAACCTCCCTGCTGTGCCCTCTGCCAATCTATATAAATTGATAAATTCAGGATCCACACGGAACAGAAGCTTTTTTCAGTCTGATAGGCCAGCACCCCTGCCAAGACAAAGTGGGCTGATTCATCCTATGGCAGTTCCTAAGCGCTGCTCCCCAGAAATCACAGCCAGGCCTGCAAACTTGCTGTCTGTGTGTCAGGAGACAGAAGACACCTGGGCCCAATCCCATGGTTGTCATGACAGCCAAGTCTAAAATAGACTTTCAGACACAAGAGCTGTTTGGCTGACTCTGACCTACATGTAAGCATAAATATTATTCGTGTTGGAAAGGAAGTGATCTTCGATTTTATTCAGGGAGATAATTTAGAAATGCAGGCTGTGGATTTGCTCCATGGGAATTTTAGAAAGTTTGAAAAGAGCTCCTAAATTGTGAAGATTATAATAGCTTGTACATTTTATAATATACAATTGAACAAAGTGACACCCATGTTCCTTATTGCCACCTGGTTGCATGTCATGTATTCAGTCTGTATGTAGAGAAACCCAATGTACATAAGTCTTGGGTGCAAAGGTGAACACTGTTATCAATATTAATATTGATCCACCTCTGCCACCTCTATGCAGTCACAAAAAAATGAGGAAATGGAGACCCAGGAAGAGGGAGGTGGGATATTTGGAGCAAATAATGGAGGAGCCTAAAAAGGAGATTTTTACTTCTCTGGAAATAGTCTGGAATTCAGAAATCCAAAATCCCTTCATCTCTCTTCATCTTGTCCCAACTCTTATTTTGTTATGTTTGCTCTTTCCATTAGAGTTCTATTGTCAGCTCTACTATTTTTACAAACAATGATCCTAACATTTTTTTCTAGAAGGTTCTACGAAACACTGTATTGGTAAAAGGCACAGGCTGTAGACCTGAGTCGTCCAGTACGGCAGCTGTGAACCACTTGTGGCTGGTGAGTGCTTGGCCTGTGGTTGGTATAACAGATAAGCTGTAAGTGTGTAATACACACTGGATTTTGAAGATTTAAAATGAAAAATAATGTAAAACATTGCATTTATAATTTTTATATCATTGTATATTAAAATGAAAATATTGTGGATATATTTGACTAAATAAAATATGTTACTGAAATTAATTTAGCCTGCTTCTTTTTACCTTTGGAATGTGACTACTGCTTGTATTAGTTAGGATCTCCAGAGAGAAACAGAACCAACATGATGGATGGATAGATAGATTTATTATTGGAATTGGCTCATGAAATTGTGGAGGCTGAGACGTCCTGCAGCGTGCCATTTGCCAGCTGGGGACCCAGGAGAACCAGTAGTGTATTCCAGTCCTACTCCAAAGGGCTGAGAACCAGGGAAGCTAGTGGTGGAAATCCAGTCTGAGATGAGATGTCGCAACTCAAGAGGGAGGCAGGAAAAAAGAGGTCAAACTCCTCCTTCTTCTGCCTTTTGTTTTATTCAGGCCCTCAATAGATTGGATGGTGCCCAGCTACTCTGGGGAGGGCCATATGTAAACCCATTGATCCAAATGCTAATCTCATCCAGAAACACCCTCATGGACACCCCCAGAAAGAATATTTAATCTGGGGACCATCCCCATGGCCACTCAAATTGACACATAAAATTAATCATCACAATGCTTCATTTTACTTTCTTAATGTGGAATCTAAAAATTTTAAATTACATAGGTGGTCTATATTATAAAGAGATGAATAGAGAGATGATAGAAAGACAGACAGATGATGTCGATGATGAAGATAAAGGAGGAGGAGGAGGAGGAGATGTAAATCTCTGCCTCAAGGTCACCTTCTCAGAGAGGGCTGATCTGGCTGGTCTATAAAGTAAGCCCTTAGACCACCACCATTCACTCACTGTCATATCACCCTTCTTTGTTTTCTTTATAAAACCTCATGGCATTTACTACTCTGAGATGAGCTTATCTGTTTACATCTTCAGCCTGTCTTCCCTTTGGGATGACAATAAGGCTGCAAACCTTGTCTGACTTGGTCATCACTTCTTGCCCAGGACTTAACAGATGTTCAATAAATACCTTCTGGGTGAATGAATGTATGAATGAATTCTGAGCCTTCAGTCAGGCTGACTCTTCTCTCAGGCTCTCATCCTTCTTTTCGTTCTCTATGATGTGACTCATAAGTCATGAACACATGTCTCCTTCCAAAACACAACTCAAGCATTAATCTTCACATCACTTCAGAGCACTCTGTTAACTAGTCCAAGCTCATACTGCTTGCCCCAAGACAGGCCAATAAATTGAGAGAGGAGTTGCTGGGGCAAGGAATAGTAATTTTATTCAGAAAGACAGAAGATCAAGAAGATGGTGGACTAGTGTCCCAAAGAACCATCTTGCCTGAGTTAGAATTCAGGCTTCATTTATACTAAAAGGGGAATGGCCGTGGTTGGTTGTTGCACACTTCTTGGTGTCAAAATCAGGTCATGATATCTTGTAAACCTCCAAGAAAACAAATGTTATTTTCTGTTCCACAACTTTTTATATGAATGGAAAAGTGTTATACCTTTAAAGGTCAGAGCCTTGAGAATGGTCTCTATCCTGGATATTTCAGGCTTTAGGCAACATTCTTAACTTGTAGCAGAAGCAATAGAACACAAAAGTCAAAGTAAAAGAAACAGATGCAAAATGGAGTCAGAATTGTTCTTCCCTATTACATGAATTGTCTGTGATCCCACAGACTCTTGAGCTTGGCACTGTCACCATGCTTCTAGGTAATTGTTCTTTTCTGCAATGCTCCTCCACTATAAGTTCTTCCAGGGTAGGGACCATATCTTTTCTCCCTGAATTTCTCACGGGAAAACCTGGCATCCTAACTAGGGAGAAAAGTAAATGATCAGTGTCAGGTGACAGGTTTAAATTTCTTACTGAGCTAACTGGTTGACTCTGAAGGTAATTCATAACATTTCTGATTCTCCATTTCCTCACCTATTAGATGGAAGCTTGGCAGTACAATTTTCTTTTGGAGTTTCTTGTGTTTTTATAAGCATGTATGTATATGTTCTTTGATTTTTGCACAAATGGAAACATACTCTGCATATTAGCGTAACAATTTGCTGTAATTTAATTTAGAGCTCTTTTCATATCCATGGTATAAAGCTACCTCATGTTTTTTGATGGTTGCATATTATTTGATATTATGGATTATCATAATTATTAAATGGTTTCCTATTGATGAGCTTTTAAGTCATTGTCATTCTTTAATAACTTCAAAATAAAGATGCTGCAACTAATAGCCTTGAATGTGTGAGGCCTGTAGCAAATCTATCATTAAGATAAAATTCTAGAAGTAGAATTACTGAATCAAAAGGTATACACATTTTTTATTTTGATATATGTTGCCAAATTGTTCTTCATAGAATTGTACTATTTAAACTCCCACCAACAATTCATAAGAGTCTATTTTGTTGCACACACTCACCAACATAATGTGACATCAAATATTTTTATCTTTGTTGATCTGATAGCTAGTAAATGTTATATCATTTTAATTTCTATTTGCATTTCTCTTATCATGAGTAAAGTTGAATATCTTTCCATGTATTTAACAGCCATTCATATATATTTTTCTATGAATTATCCCATCATCTAATTAGTGCATTGTTGATCTTTTCTTATCAATATATAGAAGCTCTTTATATATGAAGGACATTTTGATGTCAAATATTTTTCTTGTCTTTTGTTTGTTCATATAGTAAAATTTATGACTTGTGGATTTTTTTTAACTTATAAAGGCCTTCCCACTCCAAGATTTATTTTTAATTCTCTAATGTTTTCTTTTCGTATAGGGTTTCACTTTTTATGTGTAAACCTTAAATTCATCCAGAATTTATTTTATCATAAGTTGTGAAGGAACTATTAACATTATTTTTTTCGGATGGTTACCCAGTTGTCCCTACACTATTTATAGGATAATTCTATATGTCCGGTAATCATAATTCTCAAGCTTATTATAGTCTTAGTTCTATAGTTAAATGAATTCAGCTATCTCTGTCATCTCCTTTATTATAGCTCTCCTCCAACCCCTCAGAATTGTTTCGAGGGTAAAAGTGAATGTCAATTAGCCAAGCATTGGCTAAGTGCTCCATGAATTTTTCTCTATTGTTATTGAAATTCTTGTTGAATTTTTTATTTCAGTATATATTTAAGTTCCTCTTTTTACTTAATAGTTAAAGAACCATTGTAATTACCCAAAGGCATAATTGTCACAACATTTATTGGGCAACAACGTAATTGTACAAGCTGTGGAGGACATACCTAAGCAACTATCTAGGCTGGGCACATGGAAGACCCTGAAATTAATGGGACAGAAACTTTTCCTGCTAAGAGCTTAACAGGCAATTCCACTGTCAGCATTTCAACAGCTAACGTCAACGTTAGGCAAACTGGAATAGAGCTATAATGGACATGGAAGAAGAATACTGTATAGGAAAATAGAGGGAGAATTTATTCTCTATAAGAATTAAAGCAGGATGAATGTAGGTCATGTCCTTTAGTCTGGACTTTAAGGATAAGGAGGGTTGTAATTAATGGAGTTAAGAGGGAGGGACATTCCAAATGGCTACCACTGAAGCCAAGTCATAGACCTGCGAGCCTGTAAAGCATGGAGAAAATGGAAAGTAATGTGGACCGATTAAAATATCTATCCTTCTGCTTATACCGCTAGCAAAGAATTCTGAGCCAGGGTAACCATTTTGCAGAAGGCTGTTTGACCAGGGCTGGGCCAGCAGTGCCTCTGACCTGGCCCTTGGACTTTGCTGCCCACTGAGCCCCAAAGGATTTGGGGTTAACTGAGGCTCTCCAGATGCCTGAAATTAGATTCTTTAGTACCATTGTGAGTCCTTTAACCTTTTTTAGCCTTAATTTTCTCATTTGTTTTATAGTGTGGTTATGAGTAGTCTACATGAAGCATCAATCATAGTGCCAGGCTCACAGCTGTTTATGAAAATGAGTGAGAGCTTAGCCAAATTGTATTCAGAATGCCTTTTGGATGCCTGGATGGAGTTACCCATGTAGAAGAGAGATCTGGAGCTTATGAAAAGTTAAGGATTAGAAATAAAGATTTTTTTAGAATCCACAGCATGTAAGTGGTATTTGAAAATATGGATAAGATCTCACAGGAAAATAATTCAGAGAACAGGGAGATGAAATTTACTATACAGCCTTGAAGAACACCAAAGCATGTTCATGCAAAGCACCACAGGAAGCACTCCTGGAGTGTGTGGAGGTGAGAAGTGCAGTCACAAAAGGCAAATTGGAATATCCAGAAAAACAGGATGAAAAAATGAAAATCATCCATAATTTTATCATCCAGGGATAATCACTTTTAATATTTTGATCTACTTCTCTTTTTTTATGCATATTATTACTTTTTTAAACAAAAATTGAATTATATTCTACTTGCATTTTGTAAAATACGGAATTCTGTGTGAAATTTTCAACATTCACTCAACAGACATTTATTGGGCACTTATGTTCTGTGTGTTGGGCTAAAAGGGAAATGTCTTTGCCCTCTTAGGGTTTACATTCTAGTGGGGAAGAAAGAAAATAAGCAAACAAATAAAATAGATATGAGAGTCCAAAGGATAAGTGCTATTGAATAAAAGAAAGCAGATAACAGGGATGAAAAATGATGAAAAAGGTGCTTGCTCCTTTGTATAGGGTGATCAGAAGAGAAGATAATATTTGAGTCAACTCTTAAAGAAAAATAAACACAAACAGATTAAAATGTGCTATTATTTTTCTGGATTTTGTATTATTGGTGGTATATTTCAGCTTTTTAGCTATTTAACTTGTGATTTCTTTTTTTCCTTCTAAATAAACATTTGCCTTTGTCTCTTAAAAAAAAAAGTGCAATTATCTGGTCTTGAAGACCACAAAAGAGGCAGACAAATGAACAGACAATTCTTTAGATCTATTATAGGAGAAAAGACAGAGTGTCACAGGAGCCGAGCGGAGAGGAGGAATATCTCACTTAGGGCAATCTGGCGGAGAGGAGGAATATCTCACTTAGGGCAATCTGGGAAAATAGATTAGATTAAATCTAAATCAAGCCTTGATTAACCACATAAAACAGGTGAGACGGGATATGAACGATAGAGTAAACATGAGCCCAACGGTGTTAGTGTGAGTGTGTGCTGGTGGGAGTGTGTTGAGGTAAGTGGGAGAGATAACAACTAAGAGCTCCAGCATATAGATTGGGGAGTAGAGAGGAGGGCACAGCTGGGAGTAGAGAGAGAGGTAAAAGTTATTTTCAGAATATTTAGTGCTAATAATAATTTACAATATTAATAGGGAGGAATCTGAAAGATAAGTAGTGTTCTAGAACCTATTTATGCTAAAAGAACACTGCTGGCCGTCCTAGTGAACATAGTTTTAGACGATGCTCCTTGCTTATAATTAGCTCATAAGCCATCTCACATTTTTTTGATTAGAATTCTCTTCCTAACAAGCAAATCTTTCTGTAAGTGGCTTCTCTCTGGCCACAGGGTTTGCTTCATTTTAATACATGGATCAATTTCTTAAATAAGTGTTCGTCTTTCATCAAGAGTTTCAACTGCTGCTCAAACCTATATTTCATCAAATCTTTGTCATTTATTGAAACAGATCTTCTATCTAGAGAGATAATGATCTATTAACGGAAAATACATAGGATTCTTGGAATCAATTCTGAGCCCCATCCCAGCTCTAGGACTTACTAGGTGGGTAACTTTGGACTAGCCATTTGAAATTCATGAGCCTCAAAGTCCTTGTGTGTAAAACAGGGATAAGATCAATCCCAATTTCACAGAGCTGTAGGTGGTCTAAAAAAGATGGTGAATGTGAAAAATGTTTTGCGAATTGTGAAATATCACATATAGCACCTTTGATTTTTTAACCTCATCTCTCACTAGAGCTTGAAAAGAGGATTTACAATCCATTTGTGTTGATCTCTTTGTTACATACGTTCTTTTGAGCTTTACTCATTTATAATTTTTGTAAGACTAAATTATGAGACCTTCTAGTCCGGATCATGGCATCTCATAGTAACACTGTGTCCATAACCTTCCTGTTTTCAAAGATACCAGGGATAAATTCTATTACTTCCATTTTAGGATAGGGTTCTCTTCCTTATTTATGGAAAGTTTCCGTGGTTAATCCATCTGTTACAATTAGAGTGAAATAGAAATAGAGACTGCCCATTTATTATAGCAGTATAAGGTCTCTACTATAGATTGTAAAGGCATGTAATAATCTAAGATTTATTTCCCTATCGTTCCTCATAGATGAGACGCATAACCAAAAGCATTCCTTTTCTAAAACCATCTTCATTATGATGACAATAATTATTCATTGCCTAGAAAGCAGTGTGTTTTTGTGTTTTACGTACACGATCACATTTTAATCCCCAGAACAACTTTATATGTTGGCTATTATTATATCGACACAGCAGATGAGGCACTTAAGGCTCAGAGATGGTAAATGATTTCCTCAAAACCACACAGCAGACAGGTGGCTAAGTAGGATTTGAGTATGACTTTGCCTGACTGCAAGACCAGATTGACAAACAAAGATTAGCAGTGCAGATAATAATATTTGAAAAATTACATACACAGAGTTGTATAGATGCAAGCACAGAATCATTGAAGTAACAGCTGGGTCAAAATTCAATCTTTATCGTGGACTGACAAGTAGTTTAAACTTAAGCAAATTTATTTAACCTCCCTGAGCCTACTCTCCTCATCTGTAAAATGAAATTAATGTCTGCTAACTTGTAGGTCCTTTCTTGTCTAAAAATTCTATATTTCTCTGTTTCCTTGGGCTGTGTTGAATTTTTAATGCCAGAAAACATCAATAGCAGCAGCCCTTGGCTATTAGATAGTCGAATCTCATTGTTAGCTTTCGTTTTCGAGAGTAAATAATACACAAAACAGATAGAAAATTTCTGGTACAATAAATAGCAGGCTTGCTATTTTTTTAGGTGTGTCACAGTCCTTGAAACTTACTGTAGAATCGTATAATATTATGTCTGGAGGGGGCCTTAAAATTAAACAGAAATACTAGTTTGAGTAATACTACCTACTATAACAAAGAAATCCCCAAATTTCAGCAACTTAACAAAATTGAACTTTCTCTTTCAAATTATAGTCCAATACCACTATTTTGGTTTGAGGACAACTTTTCTCCCCATGCTGCTTCATGGATCCAGGCTCCTTCCATTTTAAAACCCCCTGGGGGCCAAGTCATTTTCAGTATGTTGCTTGTGGAAGGAGAAATGGGAGCAGAGAATCTACTTTCATGTCTTAAAAGCAGTACTCAGATAGTACCAATAGCTTCCCCATACATTTCCTGGGCTAAAACTCTCACATGGCTGTTTCACTGAAAAAGAGGAGGAGAACGTTGAGGAAAGCACTGATCTTGGTAAACAGTAAGCCACCTTGGTTCCCATGCAGTCTCTGACCAGCATGTCTGTGATGCACCCTTCTTCCTACCCAGAGACACATTCACTGTGATTTACAGCATCCTCAGCTCCGAGTCCATGATCCCCAGATCCAGTGACCTCTCCATCAAGTACAGAGGTGGCCCCTCATGATCTGGTGATCTATGAGCTAAGAAGAGCAGGCATCTGCCCTCCAAACATTCAAAATACCAGAGTGTAGCAGATCCAGTATAACCGCAGTAAAACTGTCACTGTGTCCAAGTTCATACTGCTCACTGCATGACAGGCCAATAAATCAAGAGGTGAGTAGTTGGGGCAAAGAATAGCAACTTTATGCAGAAAGCCAGCAGATCGAGAAGACGTTGGACTAGTGTCCCAAAGAACCATCTGCCTGAGTTAGAAGTCAGGCTTCTTTTACACTAAAAGGGGAAGGGATGGGGCTGGTTGCACACTTCCTGGTGCCAGAATCCTTTGTTCTTGCAGCTGTCCAGTAGGTCTGGTCACAGTGTTCCTGTAAGCCTCCAACAAGACAAATGTTATTCCATGTTTTGTAACTTTTTAATCTGTATATGAATGGAAAAGATTTCTACCTTTGAAGGTCAGAGCTTGAGAATGGACTATCATGTATATTTCAGACTACAGGCAACATTCTTTTGCAAAGGTGCAGAGCCAGCATGACTAAGCACAGGCAACAGAGCACAAAGCTTAGAGTTAAAGGAATAGGTTCAAAATGGAGTCAGGTTTGTTCTCCTCTGTTACAAAACTCCCATTTATAAAAGGAAGAGTAGGAAACAGGAGGCACTGAGTGGTCTACAGTCACAATGGAATCATGCTGGGCAGGTGAAGATATCTTGCTCTGGCACAGGATGTTCTTTGGGACAAGACCTTGGAGAGGCTACCTGGGAGGATTTCCCTTTTCTGTTGTTCTCCGTGACCCGGGCTCTGGCTTGTGGGAAGTAGTTCATTGTCCATTATCCTCCATGGTCACGAGTGTGTTGGAGGCTAAAGAGCTTTTGCAGTATACTTTCTGCTTTTGCAAATTTGAGGACCCAAAAGTTGTTTTATAATCACAGGGATTTTTGGTCTTGTTTTTAACGTCCAGAATATTTGTTTCTTTGGCAATACAATTTTCTTTAAAAGTTCCTGTTACAGATTGGGGAATATAGTCAATAACTATGTAATATCTTTGTATGGTGACATATCATATCTCGATTTATCATAGTGACCATTTTGAAATGTGTAGAAATATTGAATCACTACATTGTAGGTCTATTATATTGCAAAAACAAACTCATAGAAAAAGAGATCAGATTTGTGGTTACCAGAGGCAGGGGGTGGAGGGAGGGGAATTGAATGAAAGCAGTCAAAAGGAACAAACTTTCAGTTATAAGATAAATAAGTACTAGGTATGTAATGTACAACATGATAAATATAATTAACACTTTTTTTTTTTTTTGGCTGCGTTGGGTCTTCGTTGCTGCGCGCAGGCTTTCTTTAGTTGCGTCAAGCGGGGGCTACTTTTTGTTGCAGTGCGCGGGCTTCTCTTGTTGTGGAGCATGGGCTCTAGGCACGCAGGTTTCAGTAGTTGTGGCTTGCGGGCTCTAGAGTGCAGGCTCAGTAGTTGTGGCACACGGGCTTAGTTGCTCCGCGGCATGTGGGATCTTCCCGGACCAGGGCTCGAACCCGTGTCCCCTGCATTGGCAGGCGGATTCTTAACCACTGCACCACCACTGCTGTATGTTATATAGGAAAGTTATTAAGAAAGTAAATTCTAAGAGTTCTCCTCAAAGGGAAATTTTTTTCTTTTTTTTTAAATTTTGTATCTATATGAGATGATGGATATTCTCTAAACTTATTGTGATAATCATTTCATAAGTCATAAGTAACTAAGTCAAATCATTATGCTGTATACCTTAAACTCACACAGTGCTCTATGTCAATTATATCTCAGTAAAACTGGAAGAAGAAAAAGGTTCCTGTTACTGATTGAATCATGTCACCCCAAATTTATATGTTGAAGTTCTAGCCACCAATACCACAGAATGTGACCTTATCGGAGACAGGGTCTTTGTAAGTTAATTTAAGGTCATTAAGGTGGACCTTAATCCAGTATAGCTGGTGTCCTTATAACAACGGGAAATTGGAGACAGACTTGTATATAGGAGAACGCCACGTGAAGATGAAGAAGCCCATCCACAGGCCAAAAGCCAGGGCCTGGAGCAGATCTTTCCTCACAGCCCTCAAAAGGAACCAACACTGCCAACACCCTTGTTTTGGACCTCTAGCTTCCAGAATTGTGAGACAATACATTTCTGTTATTTAAGCATCCCAATTTGTAGCCCTTTGTTATGGCAGCCCTAGCAAACTAATACACTTCTTTTAAAAGTTTCTGATCTGTTTTCTACCAATCAGTTCCATGTATAAGACGTCATTTTTCCCAGACATGATAATACAGTTTGCCGTATTTCTTTGTTTCCTAATACCCATTCTTACATTTCTCAACTTCATATTTTATACCATGGAATCATCTGAAACAATAAGTCTGAGTAGAAAAGCTTTATTAACCCTTAGTCTGATCTTTGTCACAGGGCTGAGTTCCTTGTGCTTAGCTGGGTAAACTTAATGGTCCATTGTTTTGGTTGTTAGCCTTTCCTAGAATTATCTCTTACCATTTGGGGTCCAGATGCCATTTTCTTTTCAACTGTTGTTTTCCTTTCCTCTGTCATTGGACGCTTAGGTTGCTTCCACATCTTGGCTATGCTGCTTTGAACATTGGGGTGCATGTATTTTTGAAATAATCTTTTTGTTTTCTTCAGACATATAGTGAGCAATGGAATTGCTGGGTCATATGGTAGTTCTATTTTTAGTTTTTGGAGAAACCTCCATACGGTTTTCTACAGAATGCCATCTATTTTAGGTATCTACTAAAGCAGCATTTTTTTTCCTGTAGAAATTTTTATGTTAGTCATGGTAGTAGTAGCAGCTGGGACAAATTAACCTCCAAAGTTCAGTGGTAACAGAACAGAACCAACAGAAGTTGGTTTCTTTCTCACATAAAGAGTGAGTACAAGTGTTCCTGGTATGTAAAATTTTTGTTTTTGTTCTTCTTTTTTTTTCACGTGGCGACTCAGAGATCTAGGCTCCTTTCATTCGAAGGCTTCACTAATCCCTGAGACCTCGTTGCCCCCACCCTCAGCTTGCAAAAGGAAGAACATGGAGCATGAAGGAGGCACAGCCTTCCTTCTTAAAAAGCCTTAACCCAAATGGCACGTCACCTCTGCTCCCATTCCATTGTCTGAAAGTCAACCAAATGGGATTCCTAAATGTAAGAGAAGCCTGGAAGTTTAGTCTACCTGTGAGCCCTGGAATAAGAGGATGCACAGATTTTGGTGAGCAGGTGTAGTCCTTGCCCTTAGAGGTGTTATGCCTATTTTATAGATGATAAAATGGAGGCTCAGAAAGATAATGTAATTTGTCCAAGATCATGTGGCTTACAAATTATAGAACTGAGACTTGAATCCAGGTACATCTGACTCCTAAAAGACAAACAAGAGGAGGCTAGTAGAATGGTTAATATTCTGCAAACTATCTTGCATTTGCCAGATTTAGCCAAAAAAAATACAAAACAATTAAATTTGCATTTTATTTAAACAGCAAAATTATTTTAGCATAAATATGTAATATGTTACCTACAAATCCTGCACAAAAGGAATGTTGTAAGAATTACAAACTGCAAAGAATTACAAGTGCAAAGAAGACGAGATGAATATGCAAAATGTTTCAAAATATTTTAGGTAATAACCCAAGAAAATATAATGCTTGAAAATTATAAGAACTCTGTCTTTGACTCAATTCAAGAAGGAATTGCCAGTGAATTAAGGCTGCTCTTCAGCTGAGCTCCTTGTCACTGAAAAGTGTGGGATGAATTGTCTCTGAGGAACTGTCTGAAGACTATCAAGATATTCTTTTGTTTCTGGAAAATGTTTGGATGTAATAACCTCGTATGTAAGATGATACTCTGAAAAATTGCTATGGATATTGGGCCCGGCATGGGTGAGGTGTAAATAGACAACTATTCTAAAATACACTAACATTATAAATAAGTCATGTGTATTATCAAGAATAAAGATTCAGGGCTTCCCTGGTGGCGCAGTGGTTGAGAATCTGCCTGCTAATGCAGGGGACACGGGTTCGAGCCCTGGTCTGGGAGGATCCCACATGCCGCGGAGCAACTAGGCCCGTGAGCCACAACTACTGAGCCTGCGCGTCTGGAGCCTGTGCTCCGCAATAAGAGAGGCCGCGATAGTGAAGAGGCCCGCGCACCGCGATGAAGAGTGGCCCCCGCTTGCCACAACTAGAGAGGGCCCTCCACAGAAACGAAGACCCAACACAGCCAAAAATAAATATAAAAATAAATAAGTAAATTTAAAAAAAAAAAAAAAAAAAAAAAAGAATAAAGATTCAATGTTTACAATCTCTAAAACATGAGTTTGATTGTGAAATAACTGAGCAGACTTAATGGGTCCTTTTGCTCATAGCCTGTCCCTAAACTATCTCTTACCACTTCTGATCCAGATGCCATTAGCTTTTCCAACTCCTGCCTATACTATTTAATTCTCAGGACAATCTGTCAGGTACTATGTGCCACATGTTATAGATTAGAAAAATGAGGTTCAGAGATGTTCCAAGGACACATTTCTCATCAGATAGGAATCTTGTAAGGCCTTAAATTGAAGTTTCTTGAGCCCTAATCTCCCATCTCTCCATTAAGATAATTAAATGTCTATCCTACCCTCCTGCCTGCCCTTTTCCATACTGCACCAACCCTAGACACACATAAACAAAAGTAGTAACTGGATATTACAACGATTTGTGAACAAGGTCATTAGATAAAGAAGAAGATGGTCCTAAACACCAGCTGCAGAAGAATTGGATGCAGGGTAGGTGTGCAGCAAACTTTGCAAGAGGACCAAACCTCACTCTTCCTTTGAAGGATACCCGAAATAAGACTCATTTAAATGTGATAATCATTTGTGAGTAAAAGAAGGTTGGTAAGAATTTTGTTTTTGTTCTTTTGTTTTTGTTTTTGGATACAAGGGAGTTAGAATGGCAAGTAATATACTGTCAAATCCCCAGCAGATGCCGTCTTTGGCAGTGGCATAAAATAGGCCATCTTTCCATTAGAGCTGATTAAGCAAGGATTCCCAGTCATCAAAAAGTATCCCATTAAGCTCTAAAGTTCTCTAATAATTTACTCAGTATGCTTTTCAATACTTGGAAAATCCACATGAGTTTTCCATTTGAGCACTGCTAGGATGACTCATCCTTTTATTTTAGCAACGGTTCAGAAACAAATGGAGAGAAGGTGTATGTCAAGGGGATAGGAGAGGTGGGAGTGTGGAAAGGACCAGAGAAAGTGCCAGAATCATCTTTTGTTGCTGAAGAATGAAACCTGTGATCAGAAAACCTAAATGTTAATCTTGGAAGAAGAGGAAGCTGCACTTTTAGTTTGAAAGAGGTCTATTCATAGAAAAGTTGTTTCAACGAAGTTTGAGTGAGCTTCATCAGTCTAATCTGATGATTTCAATTAAGAGGTTACAGAACCTGGACTCCTTAATTACTCTTAAGAAAAATTATTAACAAAAACTACAGTGCTCACCTCTGCCTACTTCACCTGTTCGGATCTACATTGCTTTATCAAGTGAGTGCATGCTCGTTTATTTTTGACAGATGGAGAATTGTTATTTTAGAAACATTTTACAAAGTCCATCGCACTTCTTAGGCATGACCAGATGACGCATCTCTCATTGGGAATGTTGTTTAAAGTAAGTACCACTCTTAACCCTTAGCACCTATATTTTAAATTTTGTCTCCTATTTTTGATTATTTACTCATGTGTGGGCTGGATAGCTACCTTATCAAAATTAAAGCACATGACTCTGAATTATTCCAAATGCCTCCCACATATTATCAGCAGGTAGCTAAATTTGTGTGTTAAATGAAAGAATTCTGGGCAAAAATAGGAAATAATTATCTAGCTATCTAGGCAACTGTGGCCACTTGGATTAATTCTTTTGCAAAGCACTCAGACAAGAATGCTCTTTAATGGTTTCAATTGTTAGCAACCTGCTTTTGGATTAGTAGAGTAGCCCTTGTCAAATGTTTCAAAGCACTTTGCAGTCTTTTTTGGAGACTTTAAAAATAACATATTTTGGAGTCAGGTGGACATGAGTTCAAATCCCAGCTTGACCTCCATCGGCTAGATGGTTTTGAGAAACTTGACCCCTTTCTTCCCGTGTTACAACTCTTGGTGATGAGTGAAGGCCGTTGTGAAGAGTAAAGTTAGCATTTGCAAAGAACCCAGCAAAGTGTTTAACATGTACGAAACTCTTGGTAAATGTTTGTGACAAAAATTTTATATACTTCAGAGTTTATACAGCAGTTCCTGCATTATTTCTCCTACTCACCACTGGTTTGCAAAGCCATTGGAGTATTATCAAGGCAGTTAGCATCAGAAAACTACAGTTAATATATCAGAATGAAATAATAAAGATAGAAGAAATCAAAAAATAACTTAAAATAGTCAAATATTAATACAAGCTTTTTATTTTTGGCAGAATGTCACAAGCACAAAAAAAAAAGATTCACTGTAAAAAAAAAACAAAAAACCTCTCAATTCAAATACTAAGAGTAAAGGATAAAAGTTTTAAAGCATCTTTTTAGTAGAGTTTGTGAAAAAAAGAAGAAAAATTACAAAAGACCAAAATTAAAAGAGAGATAGAAGTTAGAGTGCTAAGTTTTTTGCTGAATTCAAGGCTACTGAAGTAGCATCTGCTGACCTAATTAAACTAGACACAGGAGATGCAACAACTCCAAGGGAAATTCATTGGATTGGTAAGATGGGGAACATGAGCTGAGACCTGCTGTCACAAGTCAGTACTCTTGTACTTGACAGAAGTGAAGAACTTGATAATATCCTCCCAGCGGTAAAGACAGACAATGAGGGACTTTTCTATCTTTGTTGTATTAAAAAAAGAAAAAGTCTCCTCTAAGAATTCATAAACATAGAAAATAGTATGGTGTGTGGAGGAGGGATAGTGACCAGAGGTGAAATATTCTAAAGTCTACTGGGGAGGGTAGCAGAGGGAGTGCTTAACTATATATTTTGTAAGATAAGTATTGCAATATACACATTACTACTTTAATAGTAACCACTGGAATATAAACAGTGGTTATAACTTCAAAACTAGTAGACAAGTACAAGGAGAATCTTTAAAAAATCTTCATTAAGAAAAAAATCATAAAAGGAGCAGATAAAAAATAGAAAATAAAATATAAGATAGCAGATATCAATTCAATTATGTAAGTAATCACAAGATATAAATTAACTGAATTTGCACTTGCAGAACAGAGGTTGCAAAACTAGATTGTTAAAAAAAATCAAATCAGATGGTATCAAATAATTGATAGGATGGTAATAAAAACTTCAGTGCCGTGTGGAAAATGAAATAAAAGAAGTCTCTCAGAAAATAAAACAGAAAGATAAAGATCAAGAAAATAATAGAAGTTGAATGAGACTATTAGAGGATCAGTTTAGAAAATCAAACATCCAAATTCAAGAAATCCACAAACACAGAGAATAAAGAAAACAGAGGAGATGAAAATGTCAAAGTATGGTCTCTAACCACAACATCAAGTTACAAATCAATACTGAAAAGGTATCTAAAACTTCCCAAATATTCAGAAATTAAACTTCAGCATAATCCATAGTTCAAAGAAGAAACCACAAGTAAAATTTTAAAATAATTTAAACTGAATGATGAAAATACAACACATCAAAAACTGTGGGATGCTGTTAAAATGGTGCCTAAAGGGAAATGTGCAGTATTATATGCTTGTATCAGGAAAGAAGTAACAAGTTAATGAAGTTTCCACACCCCTCCCCAAAAAGAAGAAAAAAAAGGAGAAAATTAAGTCCAAAGAAAACAGAAGAATGTAAAAAAAATAAATTCAATAGCAGAAATAAATGAAATAGAAGAAAACATCATTGGAGAAAATCAACGTAACAAAGCCAATTGTCTGAAGAAACCAATAAAGTTGATGCAGTGCTTGTCGGCTGATGAGACAAAACAGAGAAGACCCACGTTACCAATAACAAGAATGAGAAAGGGCACAGCGTAGTCTCTGATCTGAGATAGCAAATAGATCAATGGAACAGAATAAAAAGCTCAGAAGGACACCCACATATGTAATGGATGTTTCATATACAACGGAATTGGTGTAGAAAATCAGTGAGAAAAAGTTGAAATTGTCCCTTGATGATATTGCAACAATGGAATAGACAGGGTGAGACTACTACCCACATGCCCTCAGGTATAACCTTATGGTACAAGCACTCTGCCCCCCCAACCGCATAAGGACTTTTTCAAGCAGTGGAAGCTTACTTTACCCTTGCCAGTGGAAATCCAGAGAAGAGCAGAAATAATACTCCCTCAACTAGTTACTAATATGAGTTGGTATATAATTGTTCCAGCTCCCTCACCACTCAAGTGAATAAGTGGATAAATCTGAGATTCCATGTCTACACTCACTCCCACAGTTCCCCAGTGGGATAAATCTCTGATTTCTCACAATGGGATCTATTTTGATCACGTATTTGTTATTGGCTGCCTTGCCCTCCTGGTTTCTTCCCTAATTCCACTCCAGATTTATTTCTTAAATAAACTACTTGTTCTTCAATCATTTTCTTACAGTCTTTGGAATGGGCAACCAAGATTGTTACTAACTAAAGAAGGGATGAAAGAAAAGAAAAATGAAAGGAAAGAAGGAAGGAAAGAAGAAGGCAGAATAATTTTATTTTAAATAAACTATCTTCTACCTACAAGAGACAACTTTAGACTTATAGACAGAAACAGTTTAAAATTAAAAGGATAAAAAAAGGTAACCAAACAGTAACTAAAAGATAGGTGAATAGCTATACTTTCATTATCAAAAATAGACTTTAACTTAAAATTGTTACTAGAGATAGAGAAGGATATTTTATAATAAAAGGATCAATCCATCAGGAAGCCATAACAATTATATATGCACCTAGCAACAGAACCTCTAAACACATGACACAAAAGGGATAGAATTGAAGGGAGAAATAGACAAGTCAACAAGTCAACAACAATACTTGGAGATTTCAATAACACCACACTTTCAATAATTGATAGAAAAACTAGGCTGAAGATCAACAAGGAAATAGAAGACCTGAACAGCATTGTAAACCAAGCACACCCAAAAGACAGCTATAGAACTGTCTACCCAATAACAGCATAATACACATTCTTCTCACATAAAGGTGAAATATTTCTTGTGATAGACCATATATTAGGGCACAAAACCTTTCTCAGTAAATTCAAAAGGATTGAAATCATACAAATTATGTTCTCTGACCACAATGGAATGAAACTAGAAATCAATAACAGAAGGAAATCTGGGAATTTCACAAATATGTGAAAACGAATAACACACTTCTAAATAACCAATGGATCAAGGAAGAAATCACAAGGGAAATTAGAAAATACTTTGAGATGAACAAAAAACAAAACACAACATACCGAGATTTACACAGAGAAAATAGTGTTTAGAGGGAAATTTAGTTATAATGCATTATAGTTATAAATGCTATGTTTGGCCATGATATACAGCAAGGGAGCTGTTAAACTCTGCTGGTGAAAGTACAAATTAAGGAGAAAACTGCAATAACTAATGCATTTGAAAATCTGCTATCTTAAGATCCAGCACTCCCCTTCCAGGCACGTATTACACATATGCACAAAAATATTGTACGTTACTGTTCAGATCAGCACTGATTTTAATAGCAAAAAGTTAGAAATTACTTATATTACATCCAAAGACAAACAGTTAAATAAACTGAAGAATTTTTATTTAATGGGATACTATCAAGTAGTGAAAGGAAAAGAACAAAAGCTAATATTATCTACATTTATCTACATAAATATCCATATATATGTCACAAAAAAATATGTATACAGTAGTCCCCCCTCATCCACAGTTTTGCTTTCTGCAGTTTCAGGTACCCACGGTCAACCATGGTCTGAAAATATTAAATGGAAAATTCCAGAAATAAACAATTCATAAATTTTAAATTGTGTGCCATTCTGTGTAGCATGATGAAATCTTACGCCATCCAACTCCCTCTTGCCCAGGATGTTAATCATCGCTTTGTTCATCGTGTCCATGCTGTATATGCCATTCACCCATTAGTATGGGGAAAGCAGAGTGTATTTAGGGTTTGGTACTATCCCTGGTTTCAAGAATCCACTGGGGAATTGTATTCCTCACGAATAGGGAGGACTACTGTATATCCATACATATATTTCACAAAGAAAATATTGAACATTAAAAAGTCAAGTTGCAAAAAATACATTAGTATGACATAATTCATATAAAATTTTTAAATATCCAAAATAATACCACGTTTTTTTAGAGATACATATACATATTTGTAAAAGTTAATGGAAATTCTTGTGAATGTAAACACTTAATCCACGTTAGTGATTGCATTTGGTGTGAGATTGGGAGAGAAGGGAATGTCACAAAGGCAGGACTCACAGAGGACATCAGTTAAACTATCTCATAAGCTGGTACATGAGCACATTCTTTATGTATTTTTATATAACAGAAATAATTAATCTTTTTAACTTTTAATTAAAAATATAAATGCTTTAATACTTGAACTAAGCAGACCCTTCCTGCAAATGAGTCACTCAGAATTGCAGATAATTATATTTCGAGCCTGGAGAAATTTGGGAAGATACTGGCCACAATTTTCTAATAAAACATGGAGGAAGGGGAAGGACTGTGGAGAAGGAATTCCAGGGTCACCGTCTGACTAGGGAACAGAGGAGGAAAGGTAGATCTGGGGAGAAAGTGATGAGTTCAGATCAACCTGTATTAAACTAGCGGAGTCTGTGGAACCTCCTGATGGGCTTTTAGAAGTGGTGGTGTGGTCTAGAGCTAAGAAACTGGAAATGTTTATTTGGATGTCACCTATGCAAATATGGTAGTTTCCGCCCTGGGCATAGATGGATTTCTTTAAGAAGAACACATGTGGAGGGGAAAGTACTATGGTCTGGAGAGTCACTTGCCAAGAAAAGAAAGATTTTCAAGGAGAGGATCGCCAACTTTACCAAATGCTGTTGAAAGATCACATAAGAAGAGTATTGAAATTATCTATTAGATTTAGCAACATGAGTATGTCAGATTCTTTTAGTATATAAAGCCACAAGAACCCTAGGTTAGCTTCGTTATGACTTAATTGCTAGAATAAAGGAAAATAAGGAGCTATGTTAGAAATAGTCACCTGAACAGTGAAATGGTCACCCCAAAACCAAGAGGCCTTATAGAGGAGGCTTTACTCAGAAAATGAATGGACTCAAGAGACCACTTTCTCTCTGGTCCCACGTGTAGCCCTTCAAGAGGATTTATGGTTGATGTGGGGTGGTTTGCAGTGTCCAGTGTGGATGGATGGTTAATGGTAGTCAGTGCCGCACCATTTGTGAGGATTTGACCACCTCATGCCCATGCTGGTAGCTCCTCACTAACTTCTAGGCCAGTTAGCCAAGGTCAGGAAAACAGGATGGGTATCATAAGCTGCATACATGTCTGCAGTAAAGTATTTCTTCGATCACCAAAAGCTGCCAGAGGTATCTGACAAGAGCCTTTACTCTTTCGTCTACCTTCCATTCTTGCCACTCAACCCCTTTGGAAGTAGCAGTACTTAAAACATTTTTCCTAAATATACTTCTTTTAAATGTTTTCTTTTAATCATCCATGTATAGAGAAATGCTAATTTTACAGTGTAATTTGTGCTAAGCACCTACTTTAAAATATGAAATGATTTGTATCTATTTTAAAACATGAAGTGAACTTTATTTTCTTAAAACTTTCTGAGCACGAAAGCAATATTCATTTTACTTTTTTAGTTTGTAACCTTGAACCACAGGTGAAGAGTTTTGAATTAATTTCTGTAATTGCCTGAAATTAATGAAGAAAGATAATGGAGACACTCTAAAATTTGACTTGGAAATTACTTTGGCTTAGGGAAGCAAATCTGTGCACTATCACTTTTGAAAATGAATAGAAAGTGTTTTAAAACCTATTCAAAACAATAATTATTGTCTATTGCACTTGAAACAATTAATTAACTTGTTTTCCTATTTGGCCATACTGAGTGAGAACCATTGCTATTCAATTTATTTTAATATAATTTAAAATATCTTGGTTAACTTTTTATTGATTTAAGGTATTTCTTTCATATTTTTTCTGATTCTGTAGTTATTTAGTCATATGGAGGAATTATAAGATGCTTTTGAGCTCTTTTGTTATTTCCTTGCAATCAAGTCTCTGGTGTTTATTGTATTGCATATGTCTGCATAGAAAACCACGGTGGTTTTCTTTTTCAGATTTCCTGTTGAAAATCATCTTTTTGTCTTTAAACAGATCACAGATCCACATTGTTAAGCATAAATGGAACATTACAGATCTAGTCTAAATGTGAGCTGAGACCAGAGAATGCAGTCACTATAATAATCATATGATGTTTGCAGAGGTGGTTCTTCCCCATTCTAGATATTTCCTTCCACATGGAGAGAGTTTATTACCTTATCACTCCTGATCTCTCTCCATTGTCTCACTTAACTCTGCCCAGGAGAAGGTAGTGAGATATCAGACTGATGTGCCTGAAAAGTGAAACAAAATATTCATCTCCTTTCCTTTCCCCTTTCTCTTGGGAACAAGAAGATACAGAGATACAAATGTATCTTTGTTGCTAGAATCCAGCTCCTGACACACTCACTGTTTTTTTTTTTTGCTGCCTGTTCTAAAGGAAGATGAGTCTCACTAATTTTGGCATTAAAATCGGGATGCATGCTTTCCATCCCAGTGATAATGGTGGTAATTTGGTCTCCATCTGACAATTCTTTGTCTTATTTGTTGTTTGATTTAGAACTAAAGTGGGGAAAGAGGAGTGTTTTTATCCGACCATTCAAAGACACCAACAATAACAATGATATTTATTAAGAATTTCTGCATGCCAGACACCTTTTTAAAGTTTTTGTATATTTCATGTAATCTCCATAACAGCTCAAATAAAAAATAACAGCCTTTGGATTTGATAAATAGGTCACGGACTAGCAAGGTCTATGTGCAGAGGGTTGAAGAGTGAAGGGCAGGAAGCTGTTAATTTAGATCACTCAGGTCATTAAATCTTTGCATATGAGCTGTGACTTCCAGTCTTTCATTATTCTGTTTTCCCTTTTCTGGAATTTCTTCAGTTTGTGAATAACCGTGTCATCCTCCAACATTTAGACTGGGCAGATGATACCATATGTGGTATGTCCACCAGAGAATGGAAAAGACCATAACTTACCTTATTCTAAACTTTCTGAACTGCCACTGAAGCCACCTAAACCACCTAAGTTTGTCCTAAAGTTTTGTGGACATCTCATTATATATATATATCATATATTATATCATCTCATTATATATTTTATATATATATATATCACATAAGCAATAGCAGCTAAACAGAAGAATATTATATATATATATCATGTAATATATATATATTACATGATATATATATCATGTAATGCTCATGTGATATATATATATGTGTGAGATAATATACATAAATCACATGAGCATTACATGCTTATTTTATTAAGTAATCAAGCAACAGAATGCAAAAATATACAAAGTTAATAATCAACTTCCCATTCACTTTAATTTCACTCTCCCATTTAGCTGCTATTAAACTCCCAAACTGGGATTACTAGGGAAAAGTGTTTTTGTATTTTTAATTTTAGTAGATAGTTCTAGATTAATTTTTAGAGGCGGAATAGCAATTCACACCCTCACCAGCCCAAGACTGTCCAGCCCTATACATCCTTTTTATATTTTTGTCAGTTTGAGAGTTGAATATCATATTGTTTCTTTAATCTGTATTTATTTGACTACTAGAGAGTATGAATATATCATATGTTTATTGGCCATTTTATTTTCTCTTCTATAAATTATTAGTTTAAATAGTTTGCTCAAATTTCTCTTTGTTTGTCTCTTTTATGAGCTTGTAGAAGCTCTGTGTGTATTAAAATATTTTTCTATCATCTGTGTTGCAAATATTTCCCTATCTCTCCTCTTCTGACTTTTTTACAATTTGTCATAAAATTCTTACAAATTTTTATTTCTTTTTAAAATATACAGTTTTATTCCCTAACTTTTAACAGGTGTCCGAGCGAATATAAACTTGGGCACTTCCACACGAATTCAAAGGCACCATCTCCAATGATTCCCAAAGGTATCCATGGATCCAACTCACAGGAGCTATAAAGAATTTATATCATCATCTCGCTCAACAATGGAACCAAGTGAGTCCTCTGGCCCACTGACTTCTGTAACCTGGGGAGCTCCGAGGAGTCACACTGGGCCTGAGGGCACTCATGCAAGAGCATCGAATAAGTCATGGCTGAAGTTACAGTCACACATCACAGTCATTCCATAAACTGTATCCTCTCCACATCAAAAGTAAATAGGACAAACAGATTGAAACCTGTCCTCTTTAAATGTCATCTTACAAATTGCAATAGTGAATTATTTCAAGGTGTGTTGTGAGAAAACAATCTCTGGATGATGGCATACTTTTACATTGCATTTGAAAATTGCTTTCACAAACGATTCATTTATTCAATCTTCCAGAAATACCAGTGTGTTCCATAATCGCAAATTCAGAATTGAGATTTACAAAGGTAAGAAATAACAAATCCCAAATAAAACAAATAAGTGGTAGAGCTAGACTAGGACCCAGCCACAGGATGCCTTACAAATACTTAAAACTCTACATCAAAATTCTATGAATTAAAAGAAAAGAAATAATTAAATATATTCTCCTCAAGCTCCAAAAATTTCAAAGATGCACAATTCTGAAAGCAGTGTCTGGTGGGGTTTGGGGTGAGACCATGTCCCTCCATATGGTTCCTTCTTCCCTTGTAGATTCCACTTTTCCAGCTATGACTCACCTCACCAATAGTCTTCTGAGTGTTTGGGTGCAGACACCAAAGGTATCAGCAGATCTGGTTTACAGGTACTTTGACTTTAACTTTGAATGAAATTAGTTTCCAGCATAAATGTGGTAACTTTCCCTCTTAGGCGTTCTGTGTTACCTAAAGTGTTCTTCCTCTTCTTATCTGAAAAAAAAAAAAAAATGTTTATTGAAGACAGAGCCCCAGGATCTCAAAATAATAAAAAGTTATTTAGGAAAAGAAGAAAACACTCGAAGTAAAATACTTATTGTTGAGCTATTGGTTGAAGTTTGTTTCAGCAGAGTCCACAAAAGGATTAAGCATGAAGTCAAGGAAAGTACACGCTTCAGGTACGTGCAGACATGGGGCATACAGAACCCTGGCTCTGCCATTGTTCAACTGCACATGCCATTGAACTCTGACGAATATGGCAGAAATTAGGATAGAACTGCTACACTTTAATGGCTTGTTACCACGTTCCAGGCTCTATGCTTTATGTGGATTATCTCACTGAATATTCACACAACCTTAAAAGGCTTCATGAGCCCATTCACAGAGCCCTTGTGAGGATTAAGAACAGCAAAACTCAAAGTGACTGTCAGGGGGCCATCTGCAGGCTATTGGGTCTCTGCACATAATTGAACTAAATAACATTGCAGTGGTGCAGACAATAGGGCAGAAGGGGAGATGTGCTAATTTAGTGCTAGTTTATTAGAACAAAAGTCATAGGAAATTGGAATCTACCATGGATACGAGATCTTTACTTAACCCTAGTTAAAACTTGTTAGTTGTAGCTGAAGATAACTTTTTTAATGAAGTTACAGTAAGAAATTCATTATACAGGATACAATCATTCTGGAAAGAAAAGTATTATTTAACACATTCTCCATGTGATATGGCTCCAGATTGTACAATGACTTTTCTGTATTGGAGTTCACTCAAATCCCATCTTGGGTACAATGTGCTTACAGATCTGCTTCTAAAAATATCCCTTTGTATTTTGGAACTTATAGCTAGTCTACTAAGTGGGGGGGAAAAAGAGTTGCAAGCTTGTCATTCTCTTATTGCTCCTAGGTGAACTGCTACAAAGCACATCATTTATTATCTCTATTCTGCCAAACGGAGAACATTTTTGAAAGGCTCAAGGAAACTACTTGAATGTAGGATTGTTCAGGAGACATACTCAAAGAAATATCCTTTTTCCACATCTGTTAAGAGTGGATGTTTTGTTTCTGAACAGATATTCCTACATTCTTAAAGATTTTTTTTTTTTGACTTATGATCCTGGATTTAGTGCCAGACTATGGAAAATCCCATTACAATCAAAAGCAGCCATAACGCAGCCAAATGTTTTTTATGAAGCCAAACTATACTGAGGTTTTGGTGAACTCTCTTTTTTTTTTTGCAGGATATTCTTTGTGTATTTCAGTAGTCTGAGTAGAAGTACAAATCCAGAGTATGACTTGAAGGTATAACTCAATTAAAAAAAAAAAGTTCTCCCATCTCCCAGATGGCTTTATTTTAGAGAAAGGGTACAACAAATCAAATCCAACACACTTGGACAAGTATGTACCAATTCATGCAGCCAGAGGAGATGTTTGTATTAACTGGCTGTCTTTAATAGACCTATTCTGAGTAGTGAAGTATAGGAAGAGAGCGATTTTTTTTCCGAATCTAAAATTGGCAGCATAGAGGAGGCAGCCCTTTGCACCTGACCCCCAACTTCCCTTCTAGTAAAAGTTTAAGAGAAGTTTTCAGGAAGAATAAGACTGTGTCCTTGATGCTGAAAATTTTGGACTAGTTTAGCACTGCTGTTAGTTTAGTCTTGTTAGCACTACTAGTTTAGGCATTGCCCTTCTGGGGTCTCTACTGGATGCCCCAGGTGTTCAGTGAGGTCTTTCCATTCGGTGTGGTCAGAACTCCAATGTCTTCAGCTCTGGTGTGTGGGCTCTGGGAGTTATTCAGCTTACACATGTAGCTTAATACTCAGCAACAAACTCAAGAAGAGCCTTATACAGATTTCTGGAGCTCCTTTTCTATTTAGCTCCCTCCTCTCTAGTACTCTGCCCCGAAATGACAGCTGCCCCCTCTCTGAATCCCAGTGTCCGTCTTCTCAGGGGCGAGTTTGCTCTGATCTGCCTGGCTTCCCCATCTCGGCACCATGTTACCATGTGTCTGAAAGCACTTCTAGGAAGGGCAGAGCAGTCCTAGCACTCTTCTCCTGTGTCGTCCTTCTCTCAAGGTTCACAGTCCTGATCTGTCTGCGGTCCAAGTCTAAAACAGTTGTTTCATAAATGTTATAGTAGTTGTTACACAGGTGTATATAGACTCAAAAGTTATTGGGCTAACTATGGAAAACAGTATGGAGGTTCCTTAAAAAACTAAAAGTTATCATATGATCCAGCAATCCCACTCCTGGGCATATATCTGGAAAAGATGAAAACTAATTTGAAAAGATACCTGTACCCCTATGTTCATAGCAGCACTATTTACGATACCCAAGACATGGGAGCAATCTACATGTCCATCAACAGATGAATGAATAAAAAAGATGTGGTATACACATACAGTGGAATACTACTCAGCCATAAAAAGAATGAAATAACACCATTTGCAGCAACACGGATGGACCTAGAGATTATCATACCAAGTGAAGTAAGTCAGACAAAGACAAATATCATATGATATCACTTATATGTGGAGTATAAAATACGACACAAATGAACTTATTTGCAAAACAGAAATAGACTCATAGACGTAGAAAACAAACATGGTTACCAAAGAAGATAGCAAGGGGGAGTGACAAATTAGGAATTTGAGATTCACATATACACACTACTATATGTAAAATAGATAACAAATAAGGACCTACTGTATAACACAGGGAACTATACTCAATATCTTGTAATTACCTATAATGAAAAAGAATCTGAAAAGAGTATATATATAGATAGATATACAGATATATATAACTGAATCACTTTGCTGTACACCTGAAACATTGTAAATCAACTATACTCAAATAAAAAAATTTTTAATGAAAAATTTTAAGTTATTGGGCTATACTTAAAATGAGTGTGTTCTACTGTATGTAAATTATTCTTCAATAAAGTTGATTTTAAATACTGTAAAAATGACAACATAATATTATCATATCTGCTGCTCCAAGTGTTGTGAATTCTTTTAAGGGTATAGGTATTGTCATTGTGATACACAGATGAGTAGAACAGAATAGGAGAACCCAGAAACACACCTACAATATATTGAATTTCAGTTATGATAGATAAGGCAATCAAGATCAGTTAGGAAAGAATACAGAAGTGAGTAGTGCTAGGACAATTGATTATCCATATCAGGAAAAAAATTGCATTCCTACTTCATTTATATAAAAAACATATAGGTTGCTTAAAGACTTAAATACAAAAAGTAAAAAGTGTAAAACTCTTAGAAGGTGACAGAAGAATATCTTTATGTATTACAGTTAGGGAAGAATTTCATATACAAAAAATACAAACAAAAGAAACATACTGATAGATTTGACTACATTAAAATTTAAGATCTATTTGTCAAAGAAAACCATAAAGAAAGTGAAAGGACAAGTTAAAAACTGTGAAACAATAGCTGTAACACATAACTGAAAAAACTATAGACTATATAAATAAAGCTTACAAACTGATAAGAAAAAGAACAAAAATACTCCAATAAAATAATAAGAATTTGAATAAGAACCTAAAAGAGAATACGTGGATGGGGAATAAACATAGGAAAATATTCAATCATCTCATAAATCAACAGGGAAATGCTTAAAACCCAATGAAATACTATTTTTTACTTATCAACTTGGCAAAAATTTAAAATACTGTCAACATCAAGCATTGGCAGGGATATGGATAACAGGAATTATTATTATTATTATTTTAAATTATCCCTTTATTTCATTTTTTTTTAATGTTTTGAAATTCTATAGTGGTACTATTTTAAATTTATTTATTTTTATTTATTTTATGGCTGTGTTGGGTCTTCGTTTCTGTGCAAGGGCTTTCTCTAGTTGTGGCAAGTGGGGGCCACTCTTCATCGCGGTGCGCGGGCCTCTCACTGTCACGGCCTCTCTTGTTGCGGAGCACAGGCTCCAGACGCGCAGGCTCAGTAGTCGTGGCTCACGGGCCCAGTTGCTCCGCGGCATGTGGGATCCTCCCAGACCAGGGCTCGAACCAGTGTCCGCTGCATTGGCGGGCAGACTCTCAACCACTGCGCCACCAGGGAAGCCCCAACAGGAATTATTTTACACTACTGGCAGGAGTATAAAATGTTAATAGCCATTTTGAAAAATAATGACATTTTCAAGCAAAACTGAAGACCCACAAAGCCAACAACCTATCAATCTCCCAGACTCATTTACCTGGTGAAACTCTTAACACATGTGCACTGAGAAACATGCAGTAAACATAATAGTAGTATTCATATTATCAAATAACTGGGTAATCTCTGGGATAAGTAGATTTTGATATAGTCATATAATGGAATAATACACACAATGACAGTTAAGTATAACCATTTAAAAACAACTAAACAATAAAGAAGCCAAAAAAAAAAACTGAGCAATGTATTGTTTGAGATGCTATAAATATTTAACAAGTGGTATCACAGAGGCACTGACCAATCAGAACAAATAACAGCCATAATACTGGAGCCTTCTCTTTCTTCTGGAGGAGGTTTGATGTGCCAGGCAGTAACCTTTTATTTTCTGGATCATGGGAAATTCTAGTAGGTTTCATGATATTGACCTGAACATCTGGAGCATGTGGGTCCAAAACAGGCTTAGGATAGTGACTGTTTACTAACGGATCAGAAAATATTTTGATATCTTACAAACAGGTGTACAAGTGCTTAACAGTTGAATATTAACCATAAATACATTCATCAGTGAGTAAACTACAAAGCAGCAAAGTCAGGGTGTGATGATGGCCACAAACACCAAGGTGGAGGTTATTTGGGGTGTGCGGCGAAGACAGTGAGCCCTGGATAGGGAAAAGCAGATCAGGTTTGCATTACTGCTGATCTTGATACTTCTCCCATGTCATAAAACCATGTATTTATAATTATTCATTATTTAATATAAGCAATAATAACTGGTGAAAACATTTTGAAGACGATAAATTAAAATTTCAGCTTTATACAATTTTTAAAGGTTACACTCCACTTACAGTTATTACAAAATATTGGCTATTTTTCCCGTGTTGTACGGTACATCCCTATAGCTTATCTTACACCCAATAGTTTGTACCTCCCACTTTCCCACCCCTATATTGCCCCCCTCCCCTGTCTCCCCACCAGTAACCACTAGTTTGTTCTCTATATCTGTGAGTCTGCTTATTTTTTGTTCTATTCACTAGTTTGTTGTATTTTTTAGATTCCACATATAAGCGACATTATACAGTATTTGTCTTTGTCTGACTTATCTCACTTATAATGGCCTCCAAGTCCAATCATGTTGCTGCAAATGGCATTATTTTATTCTTTTTTAGGGCTGAGTTATATTTCACTGTGTATATATATATATACATTCATCTTCTTTATTCATTCATCTGTAATGAACACTTAGGTTGCTTCCATATCTTGGCAATTGTACATACTGCTGCTGGGAACACTGGGGTGCATGTATCTTTTCGAATTAGTGTTTTTTGATAAAAGCAATTTTTGATCAAAACAAGCTTCCATTTGGTTGAAAGGCTAGAGATTGCAAGCCAGGTGGAACAGTATAATTTTTAAGAGCAGGATCATGGGGAAAAGATGGGCTCTGGTCCTGGCTATGCAGTTTGATGCAAGTCACTTAGTCACTTCATCAGTCAAGCAGGAATACTAATATCTAACAAATAGCTTTTGCGGTAAGAGTTAGTTGAAGTGACGACCTTGAAAACAAGACTTAAACTACAGGGTAGCAGTATTGTTCTGAATTTTTCTGCTACAGATCTCCCCATTTGAAAATGAAAAGACAGAAATGAAGGAGCATTTTCTAGGCCTGTAGAGCTAGCAGCACACCGTGACTTAGTTTCAGAAATATGGGAACAGCGTAAAATATATTTCAGAAATACAGACTGGGTTCCTGACGTGTACCCTGCTCACCCCCACTACTCAACCCTTTGCATCAATAGTGGCAAAGCTCTGAATCATAGATTGGGAATGCCTCCCGCGTACATTGTTTCTCTCCTTCTTCTCTGATTTCTCTATCACATGGAAGAATGCGGCCTGTTTTTGAAATGTACCCCATCAAGAAATAAACTACACAGTCAGAAAGATAAAGCCATTCCAGGCAAATCTTTGTTTTCAGAAGACGGAGACTTGAAATAATGTGTCAGCAATTATTGACAGAAAATTGTCAGAAAATGTGACTCATTCACCAAAGTTCACAGTGATAAAAGCTGTAAAAATTCTGGCCAAGAGTTTGGCTACTATTTACTTTACTTAAATAATTTCAGGGGGAAAAGAAGCATCTGTGTCTGTATAATATATTTTTGCAGGATACCCAGTCTAGAACGCTATCTTATTGCTACAACTCTGAAGGTGAAAATTTATTTTTACTTTCTTTCTTAACTGCTTCTTTAAATCTAGCAATAGTTTCTGAGTGAAGCAGAATGTTTTGACCCTACCAATTTCAAATCTGAGTTTATTTTAACCTGCTGTGCTTTTAAAAGTCAGCAGTCAATATGCCAGATGGCATTGGTTAATCTTATATTGTTCCAAATATACCTATTTATGACTGACTCCCAGGGAATCTTGCAGCATAGCAATTTGCTTGTTTCCCTCCCCAGGTTTAATCAGTATACGAAAGATCAACCTGAATGAAAAATGTGTTCAAGTTGCAAATTATCCATGCAAGCCAGATCCAAAGCAGATATCCTTTCATCTGGATACTAATTGGTGGTATCCAGAAAGCCTGTCCCAGAAGGGAAGAACGGCATACGCAGTGCCGCTTTAAGGGAGAGCAACACCAGGATAAATAAAATACCTTAAAGTTGAAAAATTCATTTTAATGCAGGTAAAGAATTTTGACAATGCAACAATCCTAGAATAGTTCTCAATTTTGGGGGGGATTAGCTATGATATAAACATAAATGATCGGTCTTTTATGCAGTATATAACAACATTAGTAGTAGAAAAAAATAAAGTAAAAATAAGAGGAACAAAAACTCTATATGATAAACTTCATTAGTTATTTAAATTGATATAAGAATAAGATATATTTTATTTTATTCAAGTATAGTTCGTTTACAATGTTGTGTTAATTTCTGCTGCATGGCAAAGTGATTCAGTTATACATATATATACATTCTTTTTCATAAGGAATAAACTATTCTTGACATAATTTGAATTTGTATAATATTACCTAGGAAAATTGAACTTGATAGTAATAATATACCCCATGTAAAAATGCACACAGCAAAAGTTGTAATCTGTACTATTTTCTAGAGATCAAAACTATCAGGAAACTCATGTTCAGTGTAAAATTTTCATGTGAAATAATGGATTACTGTAAAATAATGTGATGAAAATAAAAATAGAAAATATTGGAAATAGTTTGAGTGATCTATATAGGGCACTGATCTAGAATTAAAATGACAAGGGAATTTGTTGTAGAATATACCATTTCAACCAGATTTCAAAGATGTTACAGACAATTCGGTGCATAGTACAATGTTCAATAGTTTTAGTTAAAATGCTTGTTTTGAAACAACTTAGACAGTCAAAGCAGAGTCTAACAACCTCTACATCAAAGTGGCAGGGTCAGAAAAACGGTAGAAAGACGTTCTGTACCCATTTTTAAGATTTCCTCCAATCCAACGCTATCCCCTCCACTAAGTAAACTTGCTCTCTTTCTGAGTTCCCCCTTTTGTATACAAAATTTTCTGGCTAAAATATCATTGCCATCCTGAATTTCTCCCATTTCTCTACCCTCAACTCAAGTTGTCACCATAGTCAGATGATTCTATCAGCTAAATCTTTTTCTGATGAGTACTCTCCTCTCTGTTTCTCTTTGGTATAATGATTATTACTTTTTAAAACACAAATCTCACCATGCCATCATTCTACTCAAAAATGTTTGGTTTTTGCATTTTGTTTTAACAAATTCACTGGGACTAGACTAGCCCTCCCACCATAAAAAATATAACACAGTTTTTAGGCAACAGTTCTCAGGCATTGGATAATAGGCAGTGCAAAGCTGTGATCCGTTAGAGAATAAAAACACCTGAGGCGAGCCCCACCCTCCCCCAGGTCTCTTCTCAGGGACAACGCCCTAACCGCAGCACAGGAGGCAGCAATCAGGTGAGCATTGTGATCTTGGTGAGCTTGAGAATCAGAGATCAGAGTTCAAAGCTGCTAAAATACCTCTAATGAAATTGCTCTGTAGGGTACAAGAAAGGGGACTGTTGTTAGAAGGGAAGCTCCAGAAATCATAAATCCACCTGAGAGTTCCCTGCAGGTCCATGGCTAACGGTGGGGATGCACATGCTCAGGCTGAGACTTGATGAGGACCAGCAGGGAGTAACTGCCATGACGTTGAACTTCGGTAAAAGATACGAAATGGTACTCACTGCTGGGAGATGTTGAAATTCTGGTCCAGCCACATTGGACAGATCTTTTTAACACCCTGGCATTCAGATGAAATATCAGAAAGTTTATGCCTTAGGAGTAAGGACCATATTGTAGATTAAAGAATCCTCCAGATCCAACGTAACAAACTCTAAAGTCAAGCTTTGACAGGATCGGGCTTCCCTGGTGGCGCAGTGGTTGAGAATCTGCCTGCCAATGCAGGGGACACGGGTTCGAGCCCTGGTCTGGGAAGATCCCACATGCCGCGGAGCAACTGGGCCCGTGAGCCACAACTACTGAGCCTGCGCGTCTGGAGCCTGTGCTCCGCAACAAGAGAGGCCGCGATAATGAGAGGCCCGCACACCGCGGTGAAGAGTGGCCCCCGCTCGCCGCAACTAGAGAACGCCCTCGCACAGAAACGAAGACCCAACACAGCCATAAATAAATAAATAAATAAATAAAAATTAAAAAAAAAAAAAGCTTTGACAGGATCAAGGAGAGCCACTAGTAAAATAACAGAACTCTGATATCATTTATATGTGGAATCTAAAAAAATGAGACAAAAGAACTTATTTACAAAACAGAAACAGACTCACAAACACTGAAAACAAACTTATGGTTACCAAAGGGGAAAGGAGGGGAGGGATAAATTAGGAGTTTGGGATTAACAGATATAAACTACTATATATAAAATAGATAAACAACAATGTCTTGCTGTATTGCACAAGGAAATATATTGAACATCTTGTAATAAACTACGATGGAAAAGAATCAGAAAAAAAATATATATATATACACATACACATATATAATTGAATCACTTTGCTGTACACCAGAAGCTAACACATTGTAAATCAACTATACTTCAGTTTAAAAAAATAGAAATAACTCCTTAAAGGGAGCTGACAAAAGCTAGGCTTCTGATAATATATCATACACTATGTCCAGCATAAGGTCAAAAATTACATGACATGTTAAGAAGCAGGAAAATGTGACCATAATAAAAAAATATTTTTGATATCTCTTATTAATTACATAATAAAATAAAAACTTTGAATAGTATGAAAGACCCTTCATAATCTAACTCTTATTTACATTGCCACACTATATTCCTGCAACTCTTTCTCCATGTGTAATTTAGACTAAAATGTCATGAAACTTCACAATGTTTCCTTATCACCTGAACAAACCAGCCTCATGTGTGCCTCCGTGACTTTGCAGATACTGTTCCCTAGAAATCTCTATGTCTAGCCTCTCTAAAGTCTACTCCCCACCCTCCACCTTCAACACTATATCATATTCAAAGCACAGATTAAGTAACATTTCATTGGGGAATATTTTTCCTTTGACTGCTCTAAACAGCCTTACTGTATCGCCATGTACTCGTATCGTTTAGATATATTCCTGTTTTCCCTACACACACACACACACACACGAGAAATTTTTGCTAAATCTTGAAATGCTTGATTACTAAAAGTTCAGAATATTGTCACTTTAATTGTTACAAAAATTAAACTTTTTTTAAATGAATTCAACTTGTAAATGTGTACATGTGTAATGACAGTTTGCTTTAGCTACAAAATATATGCCTACTATGAAAACTTAAAAATGAAATCTGACTTTAAATTTATAAATGGTACTCAAAACAAGAGATGCTGATTTCAAATATTCTATTTTTTAATCCCAGTTTTGAAGCAACAACAGGCTTCACATTTTCTAGAAATATTTTTGAAACTTTTGGACCTCTTTGATTTGGGGTCTCTGATATCTTCCTCACAAGTTTCATCTCTTTAAGGGGTATCCATGGCTATTGCTAAGGGGAACCCACTCTTCAAGCCTATGTTTTTAGGATTGCATTTTATGTTAGTTGTCTTTTGTTGCTATAACAAATTAACACATACTAAGAGGCTTAAAACCACACAAATCTATTATCTCCCAGCCCTATAGGTCAGAAGTCCAGGTGGGCTTGGCTGTTGCTCTGTTCCATATTTCACAAGGCTATAATCAAGGTGTCAGATAACTGGGTGCTTATCTGGAGGCTCTGGGGAAAATTCACTTCTAGGCTCATTCAAATTGTTAGCAGAATGCAATTCCTATGGTTGTAGGACTGAGGTGCCCATTTCCTACTGGCTGTAAATAGCCATGACAGGCTGGCTTTGCTGGCACTGGTGGTTTATAACCATATATTTTGCTTGCACTTTGGAACATAAGCAAGGGAAAAGGGTGCTTCTGTTTGAGGAAAGCATGGGGAAAAAAATCTACCTTCTATTTCTATTTGAAAGGAAACTGGGGTTTCAATAAATATTTGTGAGTTATTGCCCTACTGCCAATCACATCTTAATTTGGCATGGCGAATACTCTTAGCCTGGTGCCTGGATTTATTTTTAGCAGTTGGTATTAATCCCTGTTTCTCAAAAAAAGATACCCTTATTGTTCTGGATCATTGGAATCTAATGGAAGAGGAATGAAATTCACCAATTGCTGATACAAATAAGTGCACAAATAATTTTTTTTTTTTTAACCAAGGGATTTCACTTAGACATTTACTGAGCAACCATCCTGTTGTAGGCAATGACCTTGGCACAGGGTTCAAGGATGTATAATCTTGTGTGGAAGCTACATGTCTATGTTCCTCATGTTTTAAAAGTAAAATATTTTGACCCTCTGGAGTTTTAATTATTGTCAATGGTTGGGCACAGGAAAGCATGAACATCTTCAGTGTTTGCAGTACTGTAGTGTGAGTAGTAATATCTTTCCATTATACAATCAGGAAACCAAGGCTCCAAGTAACTTACCTCTGGTCATCTAGCCTGGAATTTAATTGCCAGTATCACTGATTCCAAAAGCAATGCTCCTTTTACTAAATCGTATTTAAAAATAGAGACTGGCTCATTTTGAAGGCATGATAAAATGTTAGGGAAATCTTTTGGACTATAATCCTGGGCATGTTTATTTCTAAGCCTTGGAAGAAGTCAGGAGCAATGGGAGTGGAAAGACACGGTCGATCCTCCATCTACATTTCTCTGGCTCTTTAAAAATTAGGCTTTTTCAAACTAAATGCCAGCATGTAGCTTATTGTCCATTTTTCCTGCTTTGTCTATGCTTTTTTTTTTCCTTAGAACTGAAATAGTGTGGAAAGATGCCTGCTGTGTTCTAGTCTAAAACAGAAAAACACAGCTGTTTTTCAGCTTGCATATGTACATATAATATTTAATTTTGTATTCTTGATAAGTAGCATCTATTTGTTTTTAAACAAGTCCAAGTTCAGCAGTGCTTACCTGATGTGTATGATGTTGTATGATGTTGAACTGAGTAATTAAATTCATCTATATGAGAATAAATTTGCTTTTGTCTTTGCCTTGGTCTCTTATACTGCCTGCCCAGCCTTTGGCATATAGTCATTAGTCCTTATCTAAAGGAGGCAAAATGTATCTGAAGATCACACAAAACAAGGATCCTTCCCCATGCTTTCTCCTCTTCCTGCCCTGGAAAACTAATGGACCACAAGACCTGTTGATCCTGCCTCAGCATGGTCTTCTGGCTTCTTCCACACCCACTCCTGGAATCCAGATGTCAGTGGGGCTTGAATCTGGAGTTCCAAAAAACCTGAGGCAGAGTTTCCCAGCTGATGTCTAGTCTGCATATTAGACAATGTTCTCCCCAAGCCCCCATCCCCGGCACCTGCTTCGACATCTCCTTCCCACCTTAGAAACATTCGCTCTACTTTGCCTCTCACGCCAAAGCCAAGTTCCTCAGTTTGGTAGTCCAGGCTAAGTTCCCTGAATCCTCCACTTTTTCCCACTTCCCCTGATCTCAACTCATAGCCAGATACCCCTAGAAACAAACAAACTTGACCTTGAACAAATACTAACACTGCCAAGCTCAATTCCTTATCCTATAAGGTGAAGAGACTAAACATGGTGATCTGACATTCTTGCTGAATCATTGTGATTCCTGTTAGGTTAGTTCCACAGCTGAGCTAAGCTAAAATGTAGGTACAACTGATAAATTAAAGGTACAGTTCACAAAATAAAGCTATATTTTGCAATATAAGTAATTTATTTACTATATTTAGCAATGTAAGGTATATTAAAATATGGGTTCAATAAAATATAAGTACCGTTGATCACCAATGGTAAATCTGAAAAGATTACTTTGGAGGTTTTTACTATCTTTTTTGAAAGTGGAAAGTTTTAAATACATACACAAGTAGAGAGAATAGTGTGGTAAACTCCATGTGTCTGTCACCTAGTTTCCACAGTTATCAGCCCATGGCCAATCTTATTTCATCTAACTCCACCACTCGCATTCTTCTTTGATTATTTGAAAGCAAATCCCAAGCATAATGTCCTGTCACTATATAAAATTCAGTATATAAATATATATCTGAGATAAAGTTTTTTAGAAACATAACCAAAATACTATCCTCATACTTAAAACATAATTTCTTAATGTTATTCATTACCCAGTCTTGCCCAACCCTCCTCTTGGGGTATTTTTAATGACACATTGAGTGGAAATCTGCTTCCCAATAACGTGCAAGCCCCACTGAACCTCGTTCTACGCCACACCGGAAAACTCAGTTAATTCATCGACTTATAAGCAAATGACCCAGACTTACAGAAAAAGCAGTATGGGTCCAGGGTTAACCCATTAAAAGGTGTCCATGGTTGTGTTTTTGGTTTTGGTGGGGTTTTGGGGGGTGGGAGAGGGGGGAGATTCGGTTTGTTGCCTCCTGTTTAAGAAACAAAATAGTATCAGAAATTATAGAGTCAAGACCAATAAAAACAAATGATCTAAATTGGAAGGAGATCATTTTCAAGAGGCCCACTTGGTGCTAAAATTCTGTGATTTTAATAGGTATGGAGTTCGTAGAGAAAAGAAGCCAGTCCAAACTAGGGAAAAGAATGAATTAAAGAATGCTTTATAAAATGAGGTGACAAATTGGCTCTCCCAAGGGCTGAATCAAGCTTATAGAAGTGTTTTATTTGACTCAATAATTCATATAAAAATACTTATTATTGGTTCACTATGCCAGCTACAGTTCTAAGTGCTAGAGATACAGCAGTGAAGAAAATCAACAAAAATATCTGTCCTCATGGAGCTTACATTCTTGTCTATAATTTGAATGCATGAGGTGAGCCATGTACCTCTTAGGGATTTTCTTTTATGCTTTCTCTCTTTTTTTAAATTGATTAAGAAGGATTTTAGGGAAGGCATGCCCTCCTCAACTGGGTCACAGGCCACACACTCTCTTCTTGTTTTTGACCCTGGCCACCAGCATATCAGATTCATGGATATATGAATTTTTTAAGCATTTGAGTTTATGACACCCTGTTCTACAACAAAGTTCTTTTGTCTTCAAATAGGTTTAATTTTTTTTTTTTTTTGACAAATATGATTTGTTTAATCTTTGAAGCAAAAGAAATATTATACAGATCAATTTTTCAAAATTGTAAAATATTTCTAGTTTTGATTAGCTAAAAAGGTTAGTCTATACATTTGAATTTAATTTTTCTTAGGTCTAAAATATTATTTAAAGAAATTCAGTTGCATAACTTTTAAGAAAAAATAAATTAACAAGTATTGCAGCTTATTAAATTAAAAAAAATGTTTTATCATAATAAAGTACCATCCTGCCACTCAGGATCTGATCACACTAAAATGGCCTAAAATGCTAATAAGTAGTGGCTTCTTTCCTGAGGGTAAACAGGCTCCTTGACATTGCCATAGGCTATTTGCTTTATCTTTTTTTTTTTTTTTTTTTTTAAACATCTTTATTGAAGTATAATTGCTTTACAATGGTGTGCTAGCTTCTGCTTTACAACAAAGTGAATCAGTTACACATATACATATGTTGCCATATCTCTTCCCTCTTGCATCTCCCTCCCTCCCACCCTCCCTATCCCACCCCTCTAGGTGGTCACAAAGCACCGAGCTGATCTCCCTGTGCTATGCGGCTGCTTCCCACTAGTTATCTATTTTACATTTGGTAGTGTATATATGTCCGTGACACTCTCTCACCCTGTCACAGCTCACCCCTCCCCCTCCCCATATCCTCAAGTCCATTCTCTAGTAGGTCTGTGTCTTTATTCCCATCTTGCCACTAGGTTCTTCATGACCTCTTTTTTTTTTTTTTTTTTCCCTTAGATTCCATATATATGTGTTAGCATACTGTATTTGTTTTTCTCTTTCTGACTTACTTCACTCTGTATGACAGACTCTAACTCCATCCACCTCATTACAAACACCTCCATTTCATTTCTTTTTATGGCTGAGTAATATTCCATTGTATATATGTGCCACATCTTCTTTATCCATTCATCCAATGATGGACACCTAGGTTGCTTCCATGTCCTGGCTATTGTAAACAGAGCTGCAATGAATATTTTGGTACATGACTCTTTCTGAATTATGGTTTTCTCAGGGTATATGCCCAGTAGTGGGATTGCTGGGTCATATGGTAGTTCTATTTTTAGTTTTTTAAGGAACCTCCATACTGTTCTCCATAGTGGCTGTATCAATTTACATTCCCACCAACAGTGCAAGAGTGTTCCCTTTTCTCCACACCCTCTCCAGCATTTATTGTTTCTAGATTTTTTGATGATGGCCATTCTGACCGGTGTGAGATGATACCTCATTGTAGTTTTGATTTGCATTTCTCTAATGATTAATGATGTTGAGCATTCTTTCATGTGTCTGTTGGCAATCTGTATCTCTTCTTTGGAGAAATCTCTATTTAGGTCTTCTGCCCATTTTTGGATTGGGTTGTTTGTTTTTTTGTTATTGAGCTGCATGAGCTGCTTGTAAATCTTGGAGATTAATCCTTTGTCCGTTGCTTCATTTGCAAATATTTTCTCCCATTCTGAGGGTTGTCTTTTGGTCTTGTTTATGGTTTCCTTTGCTGTGCAAAAGCTTTTAAGTTTCATTAGGTCCCATTTGTTTATTTGTGTTTTTATTTCCATTTCTCTAGGACCTGGGTCAAAAAGGATCTTGCTGTGACTTATGTCATACAGTGTTCTGCCTATGTTTTCCTCTAAGAGTTTGATAGTGTCTGGCCTTACACTTAGGTCTTTAATCCATTTTGAGTTTATTTTTGTGTATGGTGTTAGGGAGTGTTCTAATTTCATACTTTTACATGTACCTGTCCAATTTTCCCAGCACCACTTATTGAAGAGGCTGTCTTTTCTCCACTGTATATGCTTGCCTCCTTTATCAAAGATAAGGTGACCATATGTGCGTGGGCTTATCTCTGGGCTTTCTATCCTGTTCCATTGATCTATATTTCTGTTTTTGTGCCAGTACCAAACTGTCTTGATTACTGTAGCTTTGTAATATAGTCTGAAGTCAGGGAGCCTGATTCCTCCAGCTCCATTTTTCGTTCTCAAGATTGCTTTGGCTATTCGGGGTCTTTTGTGTTTCCATACAAATTGTGAAATTTTTTGTTCTAGTCCTGTGAAAAATGCCAGTGGTAGTTTGATAGGGATTGCATTGAATCTGTAGATTGCTTTGGGTAGCAGAGTCATTTTCACAATGTTGATTCTTCCAATCCAAGAACATGGTATATCTCTCCATCTATTTGTATCATCTTTAATTTCTTTCATCAGTGTCCTATAATTTTCTGCATACAGGTCTTTTGTCTCCTTAGGTAGGTTTATTCCTAGGTATTTTATTCTTTTTGTTGCAATGGTAAACGGGAGTGTTTTCTTAATTTCACTTTCAGATTTTTCATCATTAGTATACAGGAATGCAAGAGATTTCTGTGCATTAATTTTGTATCCTGCTACTTTACCAAATTCATTGATTAGCTCTAGTAGTTTTCTGGTAGCATCTTTTGGATTCTCTATGTATAGTATCATGTCATCTGCAAACAGTGACAGCTTTACTTCTTCTTTTCCGATTTGGATTCCTTTTATTTCTTTTTCGTCTCTGATTGCTGTGGCTAACACTTCCAAAACTATGTTGAATAATAGTGGTGAGAGTGGGCAACCTTGTCTTGTTCCTGATCTTAGTGGAAATGGTTTCAGTGTTTCACCATTGAGGACAATGTTGGCTGTGGGTTTGTCATATACGGCCTTTATTATGTTGAGGAAAGTTCCCTCTATGCCTACTTTCTGCAGGACTTTTATCATAAATGGGTGTTGAATTTTGTCGAAAGCTTTCTCTGCATCTATTGAGATGATCATATGGTTTTTCTCCTTCAATTTGTTAATATGATGTATCACGTTGATTGATTTGCGTATATTGAAGAATCCTTGCATTCCTGGAATAAACCCCACTTGATCATGGTGTATAATCCTTTTAATGTGCTGTTGGATTCTGTTTGCTAGTATTTTGTTGAGGATTTTTGCATCTATGTTCATCAGTGATATTGGCCTGTAGTTTTCTTTCTTTGTGACATCTTTGCCTGGTTTTGGTATCAGGGTGATGGTGGCCTCGTAGAATGAGTTGGGGAGTGTTCCTCCCTCTGCAATATTTTGGAAGAGTTTGAGAAGGATAGGTGTTAGCTCTTCTCTAAATGTTTGATAGAATTCGCCTGTGAAGCCATCTGGTCCTGGGCTTTTGTGTGTTGGAAGATTTTTAATCACAGTTTCAATTTCAGTGCTTGTGATTGGTCTGTTCATATTGTCTATTTCTTCCTGGTTCAGTCTCGGCAGGTTGTGCATTTCTAAGAATCTGTCCATTTCTTCCAGGTTGTCCATTTTATTAGCATAGAGTTGCTTGTAGTAATCTCTTATGATCGTTTGTATTTCTGCAGTGTCAGTGGTTACTTCTCCTTTTTCATTTCTAATTCTATTAATTTGAGTCTTCTCCTTTTTTCTCTTGATGAGTCTGGCTAATGGTTTATCAATTTTGTTTATCTTCTCAAAGAACCAGCTTTTAGTTTCATTGATTTTTGCTATTGTTTCCTTCATTTCTTTTTCATTTATTTCTGATCTGATCTTTATGATTTCTTTCCTTCTGCTAGCTTTGGGGTTTTTTTGTTCTTCTTTCTCTAATTGCTTTAGGTGCAAGGTTAGGTTGTTTATTCGAGATGTTTCCTGTTTCTTGATGTAGGCTTGTATTGCTATAAACTTCCCTCTTAGAACTGCTTTTGCTGCATCCCATAGGTTTTGGATCGTCGTGCCTCCATTGTCATTTGTTTCTAGGTATTTTTTGATTTCCCCTTTGATTTCTTCAGTGATCACTTCGTTATTAAGTAGTGTATTGTGTAGCCTCCATGTGTTTGTATTTTTTACAGATCTTTTCCTGTAATTGATATCTAGTCTCATAGCGTTGTGGTCGGAAAAGATACTTGATACGATTTCAATTTTTTAAAATTTACCAAGGCTTGATTTGTGACCCAAGATATGATCTATCCTGGAGAATGTTCCATGAGCACTTGAGAAAAATGTGTATTCTGTTGTTTTTGGGTGGAATGTCCTATAAATATCAATTAAGTCCATCTTGTTTAATGTATCATTTAAAGCTTGTGTTTCCTTATTTATTTTCATTTTGGATGATCTGTCCATTGGTGAAAGTGGGGTGTTAAAGTCCCCTACTATGATTGTGTTACTGTCGATTTCCCCTTTTATGGCTGTTAGTATTTGCCTTATGTATTGAGGTGCTCCTATGTTGGGTGCATAAATATTTACAATTGTTATACCTTCCTCTTGGATCAATCCCTTGATCATTATATAGTGTCCGTCTTTGTCTCTTGTAATTGTCTTTATTTTAAAGTCTATTTTGTCTGATATGAGAATTGCTACTCCAGCTTTCTTTTGATTTCCATTTGCATGGAATATCTTTTTCCATCCCCTCACTTTCAGTCTGTATGTGTCTCTAGGTCTGAAGTGGGTCTCTTGTAGACAGCATATATATGGGTCTTGTTTTTGTATCCATTCAGCCAGTCTGTGTCTTTTGGTGGGAGCATTTAATCCATTTACATTTAAGGTAATTATCGATATGTATGTTCCTATTCCCATTTTCTTAAATGTTTTGGGTTTGTTATTGTAGGTGTTTTCCTTCTCTTGTGTTTCTTGGCTAGAGCAGTTCCTTTAGCATTTGTTGTAAAGCTGGTTTGGTGGTGCTGAACTCTCTCAGCTTTTGCTTGTCTGTAAAGGTTTTAATTTCTCCATCAAATCTGAATGAGATCCTTGCTGGGTAGAGTAATCTTGGTTGTAGGTTTTTCTCCTTCATCACTTTAAGTATATCCTGCCACTCCCTTCTGGCTTACAGCGTTTCTGCTGAAAGATCAGCTGTTAACCTTATGGGGATGCCCTTGTGTGTTATCTGTTGTTTTTCCCTTGCTGCTTTTAATATGTTTTCTTTATATTTAATTTTTGATAGTTTGATTAATATGTGTCTTGGTGTGTTTCTCCTTGGATTTATCCTGTATGGGACTCTCTGTGCTTCCAGGACTTGATTAACTATTTCCTTTCCCATATTAGGGAAGTTTTCAACTATAATCTCTTCAAATATTTTCTCAGTCCCTTTCTTTTTCTCTTCTTCTTCTGGGACCCCTATAATTCGAATGTTGGTGCGTTTAATGTTGTCCCAGAGGTCTCTGAGACTGTCCTCAGTTCTTTTCATTCTTTTTTCTTTATTCTGGTCTGCAGTAGTTATTTCCACCATTTTATCTTCCAGGTCACTTATCCGTTCTTCTGCCTCAGTTATTCTGCTATTGATCCCATCTAGAGTATTTTTAATTTCATTTATTGTGCTTGTCATCGTTTCTTGGTTCCTCTTTAGTTCTTCTACGTCCTTGTTAAATGTTTCTTGCATTTTGTCTATTCTATTTCCAAGACTTTGGATCATCCTTACTATCATTATTCTGAATTCTTTTTCAGGTAGACTACCTATTTCCTCCTCATTTGTTAGGTCTGGTGTGTTTTGACCCTGCTCCTTCATCTGCTGTGTGTTTTTCTGTCTTCTCATTTTGCTTATCTTACTGTGTTTGGGGTCTCCTTTTCACAGGCTGCAGGTTCGTAGTTCCCGTTGTTTTTGGTATCTGTCCCCAGTGGCTAAGGTTGGTTCAGTGGGTTGTGTAGGTTTCCTGGTGGAGGGAACTAGTGCCTGTGTTCTGGTGGATGAGGCTGGATGTTGTCTTTCTGGTGGGTTCGTCCACGTCTGGTGGTGTGTTTTGGGGTGTCTGTGGCCTTATTATGATTTTAGGCAGCCTCTCTGTTAATGGATGGGGCTGTGTTCCTGTCTTGCTAGTTGTTTGGCATAGGGTGTCCAGCACTGTAGCTTGCTGGTCGTTGAGTGAAGCTGGGTCTTGATGTTGAGATGGAGATCTGTGAGAGATTTTTGCCGTTTGGTATTACGTGGAGCTGGGAGGTCTCTTGTGGACCAGTGTCCTGAAGTTGGCTCTCCCACCTCAGAGGCACAGCCCTGATGCCTGGCTGGAGCACCAAGAGCCTTTCATCCACACGGCTCAGAATAAAAGGGAGAAAAAATGGAAAGAAAGAAAAAAAGAGGATAAAATAAAATAAAATAAAGCAATTATAATAAAAAATAAGAAAAAAAATTATTAAGAGTAAATTTATTAAGAAAAAAATTTTTTTTTAATTTTTAAAAATAGATTTATTAATTTTTTATACTAAAAATAAGAAAAAAATTATTTAGAAAAAATTTATTAAGAAAAAAAATTTTTTAATTTTTTAAAATAAAAAATATGAAAAAACTTATTAAAAATTTTTTTTAAAAATAGAAAATGAGGAAAAATTATTAAGAAAACATTTATTAGGGAAAAAAAAATTTTTAAGCCAAAAAAAAAAACAAAAAAAAAAAACAAAAAAAAAACGGACGGACCTAACCCTAGGACTAAGGGTGAGAGCAAAGCTATACAGACAAAATCTCACCCAGAAGCATACACATCTACACTCACAAAAAAAAGGAAAAGGGGAAAAGTTAATATATCCTGCTCCCAAAGTCCATCTCCTAAATTTGGGATGATTCGTTGTCTATTCAGGTATTCAACAGATGCAGGCACATCAAGTTGTTTGTGGACCTTTAATCCGCTGCTTCTGAGGCTGCTGGGAGAGATTTCCCTTTCTCTTCTTTGTTCGTACAGCTCCCGGGGTTCAGCTTTGGATTTGGACCCGCCTCTGCATGTAGGTCCCCTGAGGACGTCTGTTCCCCGCCCAGACAGAACGGGGTTAAAGGAGCAGCTGCTTCGGGGGCTCTGGCTCAGTCAGGCCGGGGGGAGGGAGCGGTACGGAGGAGGCGGGGCGAGCCTGCGGCGGCAGAAGCCGGCGTGACGTTGCAGCAGCCTGAGGCGCGCCGTGCGTTCTCCCGGGGAAGTTGTCCCCGGATCACGGGACCCTGGCCGTGGCGGGCTGCACAGGCTCCCGGGAGGGGCGGTGTGGAGAATGACCTGTGCTCGCCCACAGGCTGTTTGGTGGCGGCAGCAGCAGCCTTAGCGTCTCATGCCCGTCTCTGGGGTCCGCGCTGATAGCCGCGGCTCGCGCCCGTCTCTGGAGTTCGTTTAAGTGGCGCTCTGAATCCCCTCTCCTTGCACGCCGCGAATCAAAGAGGCAAGAAAAAGTCTCCTGCCTCTTCGGCAGCTGCAGACTTCCTTTCGGGCACCCTCCCGGCTAGTTGTGGTGCGCTAGACCCTTCAGGCTGTGCTCACGCAGCCAACCCCAGTCCTCTCCCTGGGATCCGACCGAAGCCCGCGCCTCAGCTCCCAGCCCCCGCCCGCCCCGGCGGGTGAGCAGACAAGCCTCTCGGGCTGGTGAGTGCTGCTCGGCGCCGAGCCTCTGTGCGGGAATCTCTCCGTTTTTCCCTCTGCGTCCCTGTTGCTGTGGGATCCGCGCTGATAGCCGCGGCTCGCGCCCGTCTCTGGAGCTCGTTTAGGCGGCGCTCTGAATCCCCTCTCCTTGCGCGCCGCGAAACAAAGAGGCAAGAAAAATTCTCTTGCCTCTTTGGCAGCCGCGGTCTTTTTCCCGGACTCCCTCCCGGCTAGCACCGAAGCCCGAGCCCCAGCTCCCAGCCCCCGCCCGCCCCGGCGGCTGAGCAGACAAGCCTCTCGGGCTGGTGAGTGCTGGTCGGCACCGCTCCTCTGTGCGGGAATCTCCGCTTTGCCCTCCGCACCACTGTGGCTGCGCTCTCCTCCGTGGCTCCGAAGCTTCCCCCCTCTGCTACCCGCAGTCTCTGCCCACGAAGGGGCTTCCTAGTGTGTGGAAACCTTTCCTCCTTCACGGCTCCCTCCCACTGGTGCAGGTCCCGTCCCTATTCTTTTGTCTCTGTTATTTCTTTTTTCTTTTGCCCTACCCAAGTACGTGGGGATTTTCTTGCCTTTTGGGAGGTCTGACGTCTTCTGCCAGCGTTCAGTGGGTGTTCTGTAGGAGCAGTTCCACGTGTAGATGTATTTCTCATGTATCTGTGGGGAGGAAGGTGATCTCCGCGTCTTACTCTTCCGCCATCTTGCCCCTCCCTCCTCAAATAGGTTTAATTAATACTGCTATTCATTAGTGGTCCTTTATCATTTTGGGGAAGAACTTTTCTATCCAACATGTAATGACTGAGCCTCTAATCTGTGCAGAGCTCTGGGCCAGAAGACAGAAATACAGAGAGCAGTAAGTCCTGGCCGGCGATGTCCTGGAGCTCCAGGTCTAGAGGGGAAAACAACCCATAAACCTCATCCTGATGTCATCTGACAACTACTGCATAGCCATGCAGAGTGATGGGGTAGGTAGGGAGTCCATTCTTTTTGGCACAGGGAGGGATGGAAAAAGAAACTTACAAAAGTTTCACTCATCTTCCAGGGCAACAGAAGAGATAGATATTAAATGTACTGGTATCACATTTATAGATATCTTATTAATAATTTAAAAGTTTGCTTCAGAAAGGGTTACCTGTCCATAAACATGTTTCCCCAATTACATCATTCTTCTACTTTTCCATACAATTCTGCAAATGTAATTTCTAGGTCTACTTTAATTCAGATAATCACAAATTATAAATTAACAGGACCTACATTTAATGTATATTTTTCTTCAGGCTATTAATGCTCACTCATGTCAAATGATTATTTCTTCAGAAGGATGAGAACCATCACAAATACTGTAGGAGTATTTGCATGCTAATAAATTTAATTAGAGGCAAGATACAATTTCTCCTCGTGAAGATGGAATTCCTGCTTTGGCTTTACCCTTCAGCAAACATAAAAGGAGCCTCACAGTGGAACTAATATAAAATTTCAGAGCTGAATGGATACCTGAAGTCATAAGTTCCCATCTCCAGCTTCCAGATGAGAAAATTCTTAAAGCATCCAGGAGAGCCGGAGGTATTTGAGGAGATTCCAGAGCTTCAGCCTCAATGCCATCCTTAGCTGGCAGTGTTCAATCAGGCCTGAAGGCATCCTTCCTCCTGCTCACTAAGCAAACATGCTGGCTAGGAAGTAAGACCATTCATTTCTCCTCCACCCTTCCTGGAGAAAAAAATTCAGACAGTATCCTCCCCCAGGAACACTTCACATATTGGAAGTCAGTTGTTTTGGTAGCTCCATGATAACAAACATCTGAATGTAAATGATTGTGCTTGAGTCTTAAATAATATTCCACTTATTCCACTTAAATATTCTACTTTTTGCCTTCATATGACCCCAACTCCCTAGAGCTTACTGGAAAGTCTCCATCTAATGTAGCTCTCATGTTGCTCGTCTACAGACCTGCTGCAATTCCTAAGCATTCTGTTTTGAAACAGGGAATGACATTTGTCTCTTTATTCTAATAATGGCTTGATGAGTATTTGACCCATCCAGGTATAAACTCATACTAATCAGGAAATGAGACAGTTTGACCAAGACAAGTATTTGTTCATCCCTTTTAAATAGATGATGCTAGTTGTTTGAAACCTGCAGACAAATACATAAGCTGGGAATCTCACCCCTCCATCCACCAACACTCAATCAATCCCCAGTTTCTATGATTCCACTTCCTTCCATATCAGATATCTCCTTCTCTCTAGCTTTACCATCACTGACTTAGGATATACTTTTCTTGCCTTTCACCTGTACAGCTGGCACCAAACGTACCTCCTTTGCTTCATTCCTTCCACTGAAACTAGAGGAATCTTTCTCAAATCCAAATCTGACTATGCCATTCCCCTGTGTAAAGACAACAATTTTCCATATCCAAACTTCTTGGCATGACATATGAGATTCCTCAAGGAATCCTGTTTATTTAGGTTTCATCCTCGTCTCCCAACACCCCGCTGTGATTTAAGCCCCCGCAGTACCAACCTACATATGTGCTCCAAACCCACTCCGGGGTTCTACACATCCATTCCTTTCAAAGTCCTCTCCAGACCTCCAGCCACATTCTCTTCTCTCCACCCTTCTACTGGTTTGGCCGGACTTCTCCAACCTGGGACGAGGTATAAGGTCATAGTCCCAATAAATTCTCACACTACAAAGTAAGAGCTCCTCTTTCAGACCCCAACCTACCTCTGGGCTCCCAGTTCCTTTCCTATTTCAGGTGTGCTCCGGAATAAGTATCTCGTGTTTTCCCACTTGACTGCGTTTCCAGACCCCATGCTTTCCCCTAACTGCAGCAATACCCTGAGGATAACAGAACAAAAAAACAACACAGAGAGTAAGTTGCAACCGTTCAAAGATCTGACAACTTTCAATGTCTACAGACTCAAGTCCACCATCCGTCTGATCTGCGTAAGGCTCCCGCTGTGATGCTGGCCAGTCTGCAAGCTGCTCTGCCCACCATAAAAGTTCCTAGGGCCTGACCCTCATTATGGTCTCAGAGAGAAAAGAGGGTCACCTTTCTCTGGTCTGAAGCCAGCCTCCCCACCCTAATTTCTTATTCCCAAATTTGTCTCATCCTAGGATGAATGATCGTGGGAATATCACTTCCCCTGTTGGGGAACCCTATTCTCATCCACAGGGGTGTGGTTCTAAATTGCAGCCCCAAAAGGAGAACAAAATTCCATCAGCACACAATAGCTGAAGTCCAGTACGTGTTGGGTTATTCAGTCTTAAATTCTGTGAGTAGGATGTTAAGAGTGGGACCGTGAGTGTCCTGTTTCACAGTCTCCAGCTACAGGTAAACAGAGAGCGAACGTGCATGCAGCCCCCTGCGCCCTGGGGGACTCTCCAACAATGAACCTCAACTGACCTGAATTCCAATGAATACATGGAAGAGGTAGGCTGCCAGTTTGCAAATTCTTCCTGTTTTTAGGGAGAACCATATCGCTGCAAACTTTGTTGCAACTTCAGGAGTAATTCTTTCTTTTCATGTGTTCAGGGGGTCATTGTGACTCTCCTTCATTTGCAGAAGAGACAGATTCATGGTGCTCAGAATAAAATCCCCTTCCCCCAGAAGGCTGTGAGCACTCAGACTTTGAATATTCTCCAGTACCCCCTTTTGCTGCTCTCTGCTTTGCCATCTGGAACTTCAGCTTCACGGGTCCCCCTTCAGTCCTTGAAAAAGGTAAGCAGCTAAATGATTCCTTACACTAGGGCCTTTGCACATGCTGTTCCCACTGCCTGGAACACCATTCCTCCCCACCCTGCTACTCATCCCTGAATCTTGCAAATTCCAGATGACCTTCTGAGACCTCTCCTCCAGCATCCTCAGACAAGGTCAGGACTGTCTCTCCCATAAGTCTGTGCTTATCCTTCATGATGCACATAATTCCTGTCTTTCCAAACAGGCTCCTGAGCTCCAGCGGGGCAGGAACCACATCTTTTCTGTTTGCCTCTCCCCAGTGCCTGGCCAACACAAGTGGACATAGTTAGTAATTCTGAATAAAATGATTTTCACCAAACAATGGATTATCCTGGTCCAAAGGTAAATTCTATTTTCCTTGGTGGGTAACAAATATTAGTTTAAAGCTTTGAAATGTCAGGTTTTCTTTTCCTCTAACTGTACCTATTTGACATACATTTGGGGCTTCTTTTCAGCCACAGAACATTCCGTTACACTTAATTCAGAGGTTTTTTCTCCCACAAAATCTCCAGCTAGACATGACACAGATCTTCAGTAAGCTTTTCCGTCATTTAGGCTGCCTCTTCCTTGCCTGTAGTACTCCTGCTCTACTGCCAAATCTTATCTGCATTTCAAATCCATCTTCAGTGTCACCTCCTCCATAAAATCCCCCTGGTTCTATTCAACCACAAGTTCCCCGCCCCTGCTTTGGACTGGAATCCCATGGCATTTTCTTTAAGGATGCCATCACACTCTACCACATGTAATCATCAGCTGGGGAATGGTTTGACTTTTTTTCCCTCACTCCACTAGCTTGTAAAGTTGCACTGTGACACTTGAGACTGAAGGAAATGGAGAGCTTGAAAGAGGTATGATGTTTTCTGTGAGTTCATTTATGTTTGTTATATTTATTTATTTGTTTTATTTTTTAGATTCTACATATAAATGAGAACATACATTATTTGTCTTTCCCTTTCTGACTTATTTCACTAAGCGTAATACCCTCCAGATCTGTTCATGTTTTTGCAAAGGGGGCGGGGCAAAATAGGTGAAGGGGATTATGAGGTACAAACTGCTTGGTATAAAAGAAAGCAGTTACAAGGATGTAATGTACAGCACAGGGAATATAGTCAATATTTATGATAACTGTGTATGGAGTATGATCTATAAAAATATCAAATTTCTATGTTGTACAAATGAAACTAATACAATATTGTAAGTCAACTATACTTCAATAATAAAAAGAAAAAAAAAGAGGCATGATGTAATGAAAAAGGCAACAGCTCTGCAGTAAGAGCAACTTAACTGTGTCTGAAACCAACTTGCCTTATGACCTTAAAAATGTTATGAGCCTGCACAGAGCTAGACTTCCTTAACCATAAATTCTGACTATTATTACCTACCTCATGGAGTTGTAAATGTTAAATGCAACCATGGTTGTAACATGCCAGGGGCCCCCGGGCACAGGCTTGTTTCTCTTCCTACTCTTGTTGGCATTGGTAGGCATAAAGAGCTCAGGAGAGGGCTTCCCTGGTGGCGCAGTGGTTAAAAATCCACCTGCCAATGCAGGGGACGTGGGTTCGAGCCCTGGTACAGGAAGATCCCACATGCCGCGGAGCAACTAAGCCCGTGCGCCACAACTACTGAGCCTGTGCTCTAGAGCCCACGAGTCACAACTACTGAAGCCCGCGTGCCTAGAGCCCATGCTCCGCAACAAGAGAAGCCAGTGCAATGAGAAGCCTACGTACCGCAAGGAAGAGTAGCCCCTGCTCACAGCAACTAGAGAAAGCCCGCGCACAGCAACGAAGACTCAACGCAGCCAAAAATAAATAAAATAAATAAATTTATTTTTTTTTAAAGAAGAGCTCAGGAGAATCACTTCCACTTTCCTGTTACTGGATGATAATTATATGACTTGACTTTTGCTGAGACTTTCTCTAGTTGGAAGATAAAGACATTCTGTCCCCATATTGCAATTTCTATTTCCCAAAACTGAAATTCTTGCTCAGTTAAAAGGTTTTCATCAGTACCTGTAGGTAAAAGCATGTCACTTTCACTAGTATAAAATAGTAACTAACTCCTTGAATTGAACATCCAGGCCATATAAGAGTATGCTCCTTATCGTGAACTTGGCACTGTTTCGTTGAAACAGGCTCCGTGGGATAGGGCTTCCTTTGATTTCTCTGGGGACTTTCTTGCCATAATTTGATAGATAGATCTAGTCTATTGGAAAAGCTACTAGTTTTTGTTGGGCAGGTAACAAATGATTAAGTAACCATTTGTGATTATGACATATATTCTGATCTCAGAAACTGCCCATAGTTTTTTTTTTTCCTTCTGATATTTTTTGCTAATCCAAATAGGCAGAAACAGTGACTTTTTATTTATTTCCTGGCTACAGATAATATATAATTCCTTCTGCCTCTTTGTGCAGTCTCCAGACCCTTCTTGTCTAATCCATCACACCAAAAAAAAGCCATTTCTGGGACCCTTTACCTGGCCTTTTCTGTTCTCTCTACCTGGAATTCCATTCCAGAATCAACACAAATTCATCTTTGCCATGAAGAAATACCTGACTTTTGCCTTGGCCTTTTAAAATTACTTTTGAATCAATATAATTATAAATAAGTGAGTAAAATAAATTATTACATAGTCCAAGTTTGTACCCGCACACCACATGACAGACCAATAAATCGAGAGAAGAGTTGTTGAGGCAATGAATAGCGACTTCATTCAGGAAGCCATCAGACGGAGAAGATGCTGGACTCGTGTCCCAAAGAACCACCTTCCCTGAGTTAGAATTCAGGCTTCTTTTATACTAAAAGGGGAAGGGGATGTGGTTGGTTGTTGCACACTTCTTGGTGAGGGAATCCTTTCTTCTTGCAGCTTTCCACTTAGCTCAGGTCATGATGTTCCTGTAAATCTCCAACAAGACAAATGCTATTCTCTGTTCTGCAACTTTTTATCTCTATATGAATAGAAAAGTGTTATATCCTTAACAATGGGCTCTCCTGTATATTTCAGGCTATAGGCAACATTCTTAACTTGTAGCAAAAGCAATAGAATACAAAGGTTAAAGTAAAAGAAGTAGATCTAATGTGTAGTCAGATTTGTTCTTCCCTATCATAAAACTATTCTATCATCAGGTACATGTATATCTATTCTCATTAAATTGTATGTGTGTATTACTAAATTTAATTCTCATTTTATTCTGAATATTTGTGAACCCAGCTCAGCTACTATGAGGTAGTAGGTGAGCACATTTTTTATCATTTTTAAAAAACTATATAGTACCCACTATCCTCCAAAGAAACATATCAAGCAACTTCTAAGACCCTTAGTAGATATTCAGGAAGTATTTTTAATTGGATGAATGCATAGCTGAGCTACCTGATAGGGTAGTCACTAGCCACATGTGGTTTAAATTTAAATTAATTTAAATTAGATAAAATTAAAAATTTAGCTCCTAGCCACACTAGCCTTATTTCAAGTGCTCACAAGTGTCTAGTGACTGCAGTATCAGTAAGTGTATTTCTGGGGTACATGCATCATAACAGAAAGTTCTCTTGGACAGTCCTGGATTCAATGAATGAATGAATGAATGAATGAACAATCCACCATGAGGCTTTCAATGAAGCCCCTCTCTACCTCTCTGCCTGATTTCTAACGTGGAACATTTTGCCCGCTTTGGAGATGAGCTTCCCAGGGCAAGCTTCACAGCTTGGATTATTTAAAAAGAGCTCAGGAAAGCAGTGAACACATCCTGCAGGCGTGGTTGCTTCCTTTCCACAGACCCATCAGCCACATTATGACAGGAGTGCTTTCCAGCTCCAATTTGTCTAATTCTCAGCTGTTCTGTTAACAAAGAATGCCTGGCCAGAACATGTCAGTCATCTCCACAAAGAGTTATTTCCGTCTTCTCTCTTTTTCCAGAACTGCAAAGATTGATTTTAGGCAGATAATCTTTTTTGTGTATTCCTGCACACAGACTGCAGCTGTTCTCAAATGCAACATCAATACATGTTTTATGAGTCACTTTTTTTTGTAATGTCTGAAGCTAATCATTTTTATTATGACACAAAAATATTTGCCTTGAAATCTCGAGTGCCGTGTTCCTCGTTCAGTCTTGCCGTGAGCGTGGCACTCCTTGGACTGTCCATTGCGTTGAATCTCAATTTCATAATGCAATGATGCAGCAAGGTATAAACATAATAAGCACTTTTCTTTTAAAAAAGAATGAAATTTTGCCATTTGCAGCAACATGGATGGACTTGCAGGGCATTATGCTAAGAGAAATGAGTCAGAGGAAGACAAATACTGTATGATATCACTTATATGTGGAATCTAAAATACACAACAAACTGGTGAATATAATAAAAAAAGAAGCAGACTCACAAATATAGAGAACAAATTAGTGGTTACCAGTGGGGAGAGTCATGGCGGGAGGGGCACCATAGGAGCAAGAGAGTAGGAGGTACAAGTTATTGGGTATAAGATAGGCTATAGGGTTGTATTATACAGCACGGGGAAATATAGCCAATATTTTGTAATGACTGTAAATGAAAAGTAACCTTTAAAAATTGTATAAAAACAAAATATAATAATAATAAGCACCTTTCATATTGGGCTTCTGTCTTAGCCTGAGTCATCTAGAAAACAAACCTAAGACTTTATTTGGGAGGTGCAAACCCAGCGTAGAGAGAATGAAGGAAAGGCAGGGTAAAGAAACATGGGAAGCCAGGTTGAAGTCACCATGATTCTGCTTCACCATGAACCCTGAAGATACAGCAGGCAGCTCCACATTTGTGTTCACCAGGCACACAGGACTTGTCAGGAAGACTGCAACACAAATCTGCATTTTGGAGTAGAACAGGGGAGAAAGGAAGGAAGGGGATGTATCAACCTAGGACCTTCCCATCTCCTCTTTCCATTGATCTGTCCATGCCATGAAGAGTTAACACCTCCAAGATTCCAGGTTGCATTGGACCCTTCAGTAGCAACTCAGGTATCAGATCTCAGCCCTGTGTGGGGTACTTCGTCCATGTCTGGAAGTAGACAGGCATCTCACTGCAGATGGGCTAAGTGTGTGGCCACATGGGCCAGGCAGGCTCAGGGGTTCCACTGTCTAGGGCTGTGCCCATAAGTGAAGTCTGGGAGGTGGGTGGTGCTTTAGAAGGAAGGACAGTCAAGGGAACCCAAAGGGGCACATGATTTCTTGGTCCAGTACAGCTTCTCTCATATGCTTACAGGATTTACCTTCAGTTGTAGGAAGTATTACTTTTTAATGGAAAATATATTCTTCTCCAGACTCTTCAAAAGAATGTCATTTTTTTTTTTAAGGTTTGCTTTTTTTTTTCTTTTTAATTTATTTATTTATGGCTGTGTTGGGTCTTCATTTCTGTGCGAGGGCTCTCTCTAGTTGTGGCAAGCAGGGGCCACTCTTCATCACGGTGCGCCGGCCTCTCACCATTGCGGCCTCTCCCATTGCGGAGCACAGGCTCCAGACGCGCAGGCTCAGCAATTATGGCTCACGGGCCCAGTTGCTCCGCGGCACGTGGGATCTTCCCAGACCAGGGCTCGAACCCGTGTCCCCTGCACCGGCAGGCAGACTCTCAACCACTGCGCCACCAGGGAAGCCCCAGGAATGCCATTTTGAGAGGAAAAGCCTCAGAGGTGATCAAATCCTACTCTTCATATGTCACATATACAGAAATTGTTGTTGAATAATTTGGTGTTTGACAGACTTAAATCCCCACAACCTGGAAAAGTGAGTTAAATGCTTCTGTCTCATCTCCAAACAACAGGAAAATAATATCTATGCATTGATTGGTGAAGAAAATAAACCTAAACCTGGAAGGCTTCACTGGATTTGATTCTAATGAGTCTGAGAGCTTCCTGGGCAGCTGGGGCCATTAAAACCTGAAAGCATGAAGAGTAGAATCTAGATGGGTCTAGATGATCTTCAGGTAGGTGAGTCCTGGGGCTGCAGGGAGATGAAACATGAGTAATGGCACTTCCTAGAAACTAAGGTCTGTGCTTCAGATAACTCTGAGTGTGAGGAAAAGGAAGCTCAGTGACAGGAAAGGAGGCCTGAGTTCACAGAGGGGAGGTAAGAGCATTGTGCATGGTGAGGAAGGCCCCAGGGGTCCCCAAAGACTGTGGGGTTCAGCACTCAGGGGACAACTGAAGGAGGGGCCAAAAGTGCCCCCAGCTGGGAGCAGTGAGAGGAGCACTGAAGCTGTTTACACAGAAAAGTGATGTGATCATTTTTGTGTTTTAAGTCAGGGACCCCCATCCCCCAGGCCATGGACCGGTACCAGTCCGCAGCGTGTTAGGAACCGGGCCGCACAGGAGGAGGTGAGCGGTGGGCGAGTGAGCGAAGCTTCATCTGCCGCTCCCCATCTCCCCTCATCGCTCGCATTACTGCCTGAACCATCTTCCCCGCCTTCCCCAACCTTCCCTTCCGTGGAAAAATTGTCTTCCATGAAACGGGTCCCTTGTGCCAAAAAGGTTGGGGACCACTGGTTTAAGTCACTCTGCTGTGTAGAGAATGGAGTTGGAGTGAATTTTCTGGGCAGAAAGACCAGGGTGGAGACAGTTGTCCCAGACCCAGTGAGAGGTGATGAGGGTCTGAGAACGGCCCAGGTATGGCACACTGGCCTCACTAGGGAATGACTTTATTTTCAGATATGTGACAGATGAGCACACCTGCGGTCACCCAAGGCCCCTAAAATAGTGAATGAAAGATGCTGTGTCATCTTAGAGCAGTAGGGCCAAGAAATCTCAATTTAAACCCTTAACTTTATAGGTGGGACACCTGGGCCCTGGAGAGGAAGAATAGCAGGAAAAGTGGAAACCAACAGTCGAGTCTCCCCATTTTCATCTCCTTGCCCTCTTCACTGTCTCCTGCCCTCAGTTGTGATCACTATGGCCGCAGTTATGTCAAATTAACCATTCCCCATCCCTTCTCTCGGAATCCCAGATTGTGCCATGGAAATAACCTAAAAGAAGCATCATTGTCCAGCCAAGTGGACGTAAGAAGGCTTATGAGATCATCAACAATTAGAATATTTCACTAGGGTTTGTTTGGGGATGTGGTCCATGGACTCACTCGAGATACACCTTTTTGACTTCAGCAGGATATATGCTACCCTCTATGAATGATGTCAAGAGACTGACACACAGACTCAAAGACAGAATCTCCCAATTTTTAGCCTACCATACATAAGAGTTTTCTAAGATGTCACAGACAAAATAAATAAACTTTCTTCAAAAGCAGGCACATGGAGGAGACCTTCAAGATGGCAGAGGAGTAAGACGTGGAGATCACCGTCCTCCCCACAGATACATCAGAAATACATCTACATGTACAACAGCTCCTACAGAACCCCTACTGAATTCTGACAGAAGACCTCAGACTTCCCGAAAGATATATATATTTTTTCTTTTTCTCTTTTTGTGAGTGTGTATGTGTATGTTTCTCTGTGTGATTTTGTCTGTATAGCTTTGCTTTTACCATTTGTTCTAGGGTTCCGTCTGTCCGTTTTTATTCTTGTTTGTTTGTTTTTAAGTATAGTTTTTAGCGCTTGTTATCATTGGTGGATTTGTTTTTTGGTTTGGTTGCTCTTTCTTTTTTTTAATTACTTTTTAATTTTTTTATTTTTTATTTTAATTATTTTATTTTATTTCTTCCTTTCTTTCTTTTTTTCTCCCTTTTCTTCTGAGCTGTGTGGCTGACAGGGTCTTGGTGCTCTGGCCAGGTGTCAGGCCTGTGCCTCTGAGGTGGGAGAGCCGAGTTCAGGACATTGGTCCACCAGAGACCTCCCTGCTCCACATAACATCAAACGGCAAAAGCTCTCCCAGAGATCTCCATCTCAATTCTAAGACCCAGCTCCACTCAACGACCAGCAAGCTACAGTGCTGGACACCTTATGCCAAACAACTAGCAAGACAGGAACACAACCCCACCCATTAGCAGAGAGGCTGCCTAAAATCATAATAAGGTCACAGACACCCCAAAACACACCACCGGACGCAGCCCTGCCCACCAGAAAGACAAGATGCAGCCTCATCCACCAGAACACAGGCACTAGTCCCCTCCACCAGGAAGCCTACACAACCCACTGAATCAACCTTAGCCACTGAGGTCAGACACCAAAAACAACGGGAACTACGAACCTGCAGCCCGCAAAAAGGAGACCCCAAACACAGTAAGTTAAGCAAAATGAGAAGACAGAGAAACACACAGCAGATGAAGGAGCAAGGTGAAAACCCACCAGACCAAACAAATGAAGAGGAAACAGGCAGTCTACCTTTAAAAGAATTCAGAGTAATGGTAGTAAAGATGATCCAAAATCTTGGAAATGGAATGGAGAAAATACAAGAAACATTTAACAAGGACTCAGAAGAACTAAAGAGCAAACAAACAGTGATGAGCAACATAATAAATGAAATTAAAAATTCTCTAGAAGGAATCAATAGCAGAATAACTGAGGCAGAAGAACAGATAAGTGACCTGGAAGACAAAATAGTGGAAATAACTACTGCAGAGCAGAATAAAGAAAAGAATTGAGGACAGTCTCAGAGATCTCTGGGACAACATTAAATGCACCAACATTCGAATTAGAGGGGTCCCAGAAGAAGAAGAGAAAAAGAAAGGGACTGAGAAAATATTTGAGATTTTAGTCGAAAACTTCCCTAATATGGGAAAGGAAATAGTTAATCAAGTCCTGGAAGCACAGAGAGTCCCATACAGGATAAATCCAAGGATAAACACGCCAAGACACATATTAATCAAACTATCAAAAATTAAATACAAAGAAAAAATATTAAAGGTAACAAGGGAAAAACAACAAATAACATACAAGGGAATCCCCATAAGGTTAACAGCTAATCTTTCAGCAGGAACTGTGCAAGCCAGAAGGGAGTGGCAGGATGTATTTAAAGTGATGAAAGGGAAAAACCTACAACCAAGATTACTCTACCCAGCAAGGATCTTATTCAGATTTGATGGAGAAATTAAAACCTTTAGAGTCAACCAAAAGCTAAGAGAATTCAGCACCACCAAACCAGCTTTATAACAAATGCTAATGGAACTTCTCTAGGCAGCAAACACAAGAGAAGGAAAAGACCTACAATAACAAACCCAAAACAATTAAGAAAATGGTAATAGGAACATACATATCGATTATTACCTTAGAAATAAATGGATTAAATGCTCTAAGCAAAAGACATAGACTAGCTGAATGGATACAAAAACAAGACCTGTATATATGCTGTCTACAAGAGACCCACTTCAGACCTAGGGACACATACAGACTGAAAGTGAGGGGATGGAAAAAGATATTCCATGCAAATCGAAATCAAAAGAAAGCTGGAGTAGCAATTCTCCTGTCATACAAAATAGACTTTAAAATAAAGACTATTACAAGAGACAAAGAAGGACACTACATAATGATCAAGGGATCAATCCAAGAAGAAGATATAACAATTATAAATATTTATGCACCCTACATAGGAGCACCTCAATACATAAGGCAAATGCTAACAGCCATAAAAAAGGGAAATTGACAGTAACACAATCATAGTAGGGGACTTTAACACCCCACTTTCACCAATGGAAAGATCATCCAAAATGAAAATACATAAGGAAATACAAGCTTTAAATGTTACATTAAACAAGATGGACTTAATTGATATTTACAGGACATTCCATCCAAAAGCAAGAGAATACACTTTCTTCTCAAGTGCTCATGGAACATTCTCCAGGGTAAATCATATCTTGGGTCACAAATCAAACCTTGGTAAATTTAAGAAAATTAAAATCATATCAAGTATCTGTTCTGACCACAACGCTATGAGACTAGATATCAATTACAGGAAAAAAATCTGTAAAAATTACAAACACATGGAGGCTAAACAATACACTGCTTAATAACCAAGAGATCACAGAAAAAATCAAAAAATACCTAGAAACAAATGACAATGAAAACACGACGACCCAAATCCAATGGGATGCAACAAAAGCACTTCTAAGAGGGAAGTTTATAGCAATACAACTCTACCTCAAGAAACAAGAAACATCTCAAATAAACAACCTAACCTTTCACCTAAAGCAATTAGAGAAAGAAGAACAAAAAACGCCCGAAGTTAGGAGAAGGAAAGAAATCATAAAGATCAGATCAGAAATAAATGAAAAAGAAATGAAGGAAATGATAGCAAAGATCAATAAAACTAAAAGCTGGTTCTTTGAGAAGATAAACAAAATTGATAAACCATTAGCCAGACTCATCAAGAAAAAAAGGGAGAAAACTCAAATCAATAGAATTAGAAATGAAAGAGGAGAAGTAACAACTGACACTTCAGAAATACAAAGGAACATGAGCAATTACTACAAGCAATTATATGCCAATAAAATGGACAACCTGGAAGAAATGGACAAATTCTTAGAAAAGCACAACCTTCCGAGACTGAACCACGAAGAAATAGAAAATATAAACAGACCAAACACAAGCACTGAAACTGAGACTGTGATTAAAAATCTTCCAACAAACAAAAGCCCAGGACCAGATGGCTTCACAGGCGAATTCTATCAAACATTTAGAGATGAGCTAACACCTATCCTTCTCAAACTCTTCCAAAATATAGCAGAGGGAGAAACACTCTCAAAATCCTACGAGGCCACCATCACCCTGATACCAAAACCAGAAAAAGATGTCACAAAGAAAGAAAACTACAGGCCAATATCACTGATGAACATAAACGCAAAAATCCTCAACAAAATACTAGCAAACAGACTCCAACAGCACATTAAAAGGATCATACAACATGATCAAGTGGGGATTATCCTAGGAATGCAAAGATTCTTCAGTATACACAAATCTATCAATGTGATAAACCAAATTAACAAATTGAAGGAGAAAAACCATATGATCATCGCAATAGATGCAGAAAAAGCTTTTGACAAAATTCAACACCCATTTATTATAAAAACCCTCCAGAAAGTAGGCATAGAGGGAACTTACCTCCACATAATAAAGGCCATATATGACAAACCCACAGCCAACATCGTTCTCAATGGTGAAAAACTGAAACCATTTCCTCTAAGATCAGGAACAAGACAAGGTTGCCCACTCTCACCACTATTATTCAACATAGTTTTGGAAGTTTTAGCCCCAGCAATCAGAGAAGAAAAAGAAATAAAAGGAATCCAAATCAGAAAAGAAGAAGTAAAGCTGTCACTCTTTGCAGATGACATACTATACATAGAGAATCCTAAAGATGTTAACAGAAAACACTAGAGCTAATCAATGAATTTGGTATAGTAGCAGGATACAAAATTAATGCACAGAAATCTCTTGCATTCCTATACACTAATGATGAAAAATCTGAAAGGGAAATTAAGGATACACTCCCATTTACCATTGCAACAAAAAGAATAAAATACCTAGGAATAAACCTACCTAAGGAGACAAAAGACCTGTATGCAGAAAACTCTAAGACACTGATGAAAGAAATTAAAGATTATACAAACAGATGGAGAGATATACCATATTCTTGGATTGGAAGAATCAATGTTGTGAAAATGACTATACTACCCAAAGCAATCTACAGATTCAATGCAATCCCTATCAAACTACCACTGGCATTTTTCACAGAACTAGAACAAAAAATTTCACAATTTGTATGGAAACACAAAAGACCCCAAATAGCCAAAGCAATCTTGAGAAAGAAAAACAGAGCTGGAAGAATCAGGCTCCTGGACTTCAGACGATACTACAAAGCTACAGTAATCAAGACAGTATGGTACTGGCACAAAAAGAGAAATACAGATCAATGGAACAGGATAGAAAGCCCAGAGATAAACCCACGCACATATGGTCACCTTATTTTTGATAAAGGAGGCAAGAATATACAATGGAGAAAAGACAGCCTCTTCAATAAGTGGTGCTGGGAAAACTGGACAGCTACACGTAAAAGAATGAAATTAGAACACTCCCTAACACCATACACAAAAATAAACCCAAAATGGATTAAAGACCTAAATGTAAGGCCAGCCACTATCAAACTCTTAGAGGAAAACATAGGCAGAACACTCTATGACATAAATCACAGCAAGATCCTTTTTGACCCACCTCCTAGAGAAATGGAAATAAAAACAAAAATAAACAAATGGGACCTAATGAAACTTAAAACTTTTGCACAGCAAAGGAAACCATAAACAAGATGAAAAGACAACCCTCAGAATGGGAGAAAATATTTGTAACTGAAGCAACTGACAAAGGATTAATCTCCAAAATTTACAAGCAGCTCATGCAGCTCCATATCAAAAAAACAAACAACCCAATCCAAAAACAGGCAGAAAACCTAAATAAACATTTCTCCAAAGAAGATATACAGATTGCCAACAAGCACATGAAAGGATGCTCAACATCACTAATCATTAGAGAAATGCAAATCAAAACTACAATGAGGTATCACCTCACACCAGTCAGAATGGTCATCATCAAAAAATCTACAAACAATAAATGCTGGAGAGGGTGTGGAGAAAAGGGAACCTTCTTGCACTGTTGGTGGGAATGTAAATTGATACAGCCACTATGGAGAATCGTATGGAGGTTCCTTAAAAAACTAAAAATAGAACTACCATACGACCCAGCAATCCCACTATTGGGAATATACCCTGAGAAAACCATAATTCAAAAAGAGTCATGTACCAAAATGTTCATTGTAGCTCCATTTACAATGGCCAGGACATGGAAGCAACCTAAATGTCCATCGACAGATGAATGGATAAAGAAGATGTGGCACACATATACACAATGGAATATTACTCAGCCATAAAAAGAAATGAAATTGAGTTATTTGTAGTGAGGTGGATGGACCTAGAATCTGTCATACAAAGTGAAGCAAGTCAGAAAGAGAAAAACAAATACCATTTGCTCACACATATATATGGAATCTAAAAAAAAAAAAAAAAAAAAAAAAAATGGTTCTGAAGAACCTAGGGACAGGACAGGAATAAAGACATAGACGTAGAGAATGGACTTGAGGACACGGGGAGGAGGAAGGGTAAGGTGGGACAGAGTGAGAGAGTGGCATGGACTTATATATAGTACCAAATGTAAAATAGATAGCTAGTGGGAAGCATTCGCATAGCACAGGGAGATCAGCTCGGTGCTTTGTGACCACAACCTAGAGGGATGGGATAGGGAGGGTGGGAGGGAGATGCAAGAGGGAGGGGATATGGGGATGTATGTATATGTATAGCTGATTCACTTTGTTATAAAGCAGAAACTAACACACCATTGTAAAGCAATTACACTCCAATAAAGATGTTAAAAAAAAAAAAAGATTCCACATATAAGCAAAAAAAAAAAAAAAAAGCAGGCACATGGGATGGGAACTACATGAACAATATGGAATTATTAATGCTACAGACATCTAAGTGTGCAGAAGGTATTTTGGAAAATGGGGACAGTAATCCCAACACAACAGGAACTGCCTTCATGGAACTTGATGCCAACTTGGGGAGACAAAATACGCATGCAGAGTAGCCAGAATGCAAAAGAGAAAAGGACTTATGCTCTAATAAATGTAGTTACCTATAAAGTACCTTAAGAGAAGAATGTTCCAACTGGAAGTTTGAGACAGCGTCTCTGGAGGATGCTGTTCCTGAAGCAACTATGGACCAATGGTTTGGATTCTGACAAGTGAAGGTGAAGAAAGAAGACACTACAGGAAAAGCTGGAGCAAAGGTCTTGAACTGGGGAATGAGGAGGCCACTGAAGAAAGAGGAGCATGCAGTACGGTCTTTGCTTCAAGGACTATGCCGTCTTATTTAGGATAAGTCTTAAAAAGATATTAATCTCTGAGGGGCAGAAGAGTAATTTAAGTGAGAATGCAGGCTCTGCAGACAGACTGTCTGGGCGTGTAGGCTCACACTGTTCATTTCTTAGACACATGTCTTTAAACAAGTGACTTAGTCTTTCTGTACCTCATCTGTGGAATGGGGATGATGAAATTACACCAGAGGGTTACAAAGTGCCTAGTAGAGATCTGGGCACAGAATTAGCATTCAATAAAATATCATTATCATCATCAGTATCATCATTATCATCATCATCATTTCATCAGGGATCAAATCAAAAGGTAGGCTTAAATACTAGTTGCCTAGTCTTTCCTCTAATTTGTTGTTGATAACATTAATCTTCCCAATTCAACAATGTTCAAAAACAGTTTATTGAGCTTCTCGATCTTCACTGTCCAGTGGACATCTCTTCTGTGATGAGCATACTCTAGACCTATGCTGTCCAGTGTGGTAGCTGCTAACCACATGTGGATACTGAGCACTTGAAATATGGCACGTGTAACTGAGGAACTTGATTTTTAATCTTAATTTTAATTAATTTAAATTTAATTTCAAAAGCATACTGATTCGGTTATTTGAAAACTTTTATTTCTTTTTTGCTTGGTGGTTTCCTCTTTATTAATGTGCCTCCTACCTTCCCCCCACAATTTCAGTCCCTTCCATCTACCCCAAGAAAAGAAGGTAGCGAAAAGAAGGGATTGTTGGGGTTCTGAGCCCCTTGGGCAGTTAGAAAGGGAACAGAAACCAAAACAATCACGGGGTGTGACAGAGATTGGCAATCAAGAAGTCTAAAGCAGAATGGGAAAGGTGGTAAAGAAAGGGGAAGAATGGAGAAAGGAGAGGTACTAGAGGCCATCTCCCCCATTAACCCTTGTGTTAAGAGGGGCTGGAGGAGAGTCTCAAACATTAGGAAGTGCAGGTCCTGAAGAAGGGAGGTGGTGTTTGACCCTCAAGGAGGAGTAGGTCAAGGAAGGAGGGCCCCCTCTCTCTTTGTATAATGGGACTCCCCCCACCTTAGGGACAGCAGCTTCACAGACCATAGACACTTTCATCACTGGAGGCAACGTATAGAAAGAAGTCTTCTTCATGGTGTTCCTGGTATAGCTGACCCATCGTGGCACTGGTGGGTGGAATGACATTGTTGACAAAGGAAAACAAGGCATCCTCAGCTCGGAGATGAATTCACTTCCGGATCAAGAAGTAGAACTGACCAAGTGTAAGATCAGAAGGCAGCAGGCATTTCCTTTTGTGCAGGTCTCCTATCCGAGCTTTGGGAGCCTTTTCTACTATCACCGGGAACCGGTCCGGGTATTTCTTTGGATCTTCTCGCCCTCAGAGCGCCGCTTCTCAAAAGGATGCTCCTCTTTATACACCAACTTCATCCTCCGGGGAACCGGGCTGAGGGAACCCCAGGGTGGGGGCTGGGACGCGGGGGGGGTGGTGGGGGTGGCGGCAGCGAGGCGCGGGCTGAAAACTTTTATGTTTAGAACAATTTGGGTATGTGAATCTACACTTATCATTGCATAGTTTACGAAAACTAAGTATAGATCAAATATTTCCAATGAAAATGTAGCTTCCAAATTGAGATATTCTGTAAATAAAGTACACACTGGATTTTGAAGACTTAGTAGGATAAAAAGAATGCAAAGTAGCTTATTGACAATTTTTATTTTGAGGGTATATTAAAATAAGATTTGGGCTATATAGGGTTAAGAAAAATTATCATTAAAATTAACGTCACCTATTTCTTTTATTTTTTTAATGTGGCTACTAGAAAAAAATTTTAATTGCATTACATTATACTGCTATTGAATAGAACTAAACTAAATCAATAAATTCAATCAATGCATTAAAAAATAAAGTTCAAAATTATTTTTGTGTTTAAATAAAATTTTAAGTGAATGAAAAGTAATAATAATGCTCCAGGCATAGCAAATAGTTTAATACGGAGTTATTTTACAAGTCTCAAATATACCAATGTCTTTATATGCACACATTTGAAAATCAAAAGTATTCTCAAAACTACATCTTTAAACATAAAGATTTGGTGAAATGACTAGAATTTTCAAGTGTATTTTTCTGTGGTATCTATAAACCAGCTATCCCCTGACCTTGTTCACCCAAAAATGTGGGAAAATGTCTCCTCACTCCAAATCAAAGTATTCCCATACTTAGATTAGAAAGAACATGATAATCACAGGGACCCTCTTGAACTGAATTCTAAAGATTGTTTTTTGTGAGAGTAAGAAAGAATCAGCCTCACTGAGATGATTTGAGTGGCCTGGCCCTTGAGGCCAGTGAACCTAAAATAGCTCTGTTAAGAGATGACTGTGATGGCTTTGGGGAAGAAGAGGTGTCACTCAACTGTCAGAGGCCAAGATGGAAGCAATTTCAACTGCTCACGCCTGTTCCATTCTTGGAGGTCATTCCATGATCTTCCCAGGAAAGAAGGATAAATAACACCTTAAAAGGGCAAATAAAGAAGGGTAGGAAAAATAACACTTGTTTTGATCTGTATTAGAATTCCAGACACATTTCTACTAACTTGTGATCTTTGGGCAAATTACTTCACCTCTGGGAGGCTCAATTTCCTCATCTGTAAAGTAATAATAATATGCATCTCCGAGTGAAGCTGAAAAGATCAAGTATTCAATATTGCTAAAGTTCCTGACACATAGTAGCTTTGGTGGAAAGACTCTATGTTGGCCCCCATGACTTATTCCTCCTATTCTTGCCCTTGTATAACTCACTCTTCTTGACTGTAGGTGAGACCTGTGACTTGCTTCTAAACAACAGAATACAACAAAGGTGACAGGATTTCACTTCCTTGATAATGTTACATAAAATTGTAAGGACCGTCATGATGAAAGACTCTCTTCCCTCTTGGCTTTGAAGCAACAAGCTGTCATGTCGGGACCTGCCCTAAAGAACAAGGCACATGGCAAGGAACTGAGGGAAAACTCTGGCAGCCAGCCAGCAAGAAACTAAGCCCCTCGGTCCAGCAGCTTGCAAGGATTTTAAAGATGACAACAACCATATGAACTTGGAAGTCAATCCTTCTCCAATCGACCCTCAGATAAGAACTCAGCCCTGGCTGACACTTAGTTAGCAGCTTTATAGAGAGCCCACCTAACCCATGCCCAGACTCCTGACCCACAGAAACTGTGAGATAATAAATGTATGTGATTTTAAGCTTCTGTGTTTGTAGTAATATTATTCTGCAGAGTAAACCATAATACAGTGGTCTCTCCACAATCTTTAGCTCCCTCACCATGGGACTATCCTATCCCTGCACTGGCATGGTGAGTGTGAAAAATGTTATTGATATCATTTATTCATTATCCTTCCCTTTAAATATATCTATAAAAGATCTTTAAGTTTTAGAAGAATTTTTAAAGTGTGTGTCTGTGTGTGTGTGTGTGCATGCATGTATTTGGGGAAAGGATACAAAAATGCTCAACATTATTTACACAATGAATTGTGCACTGTAGCCACTGGTCTTCCCCTGAATTAGAACTAGTGACAAGTACCAGCAACTCCTCCCCAGACTATGAATATAATTGTTAAGGTATATGTACTCTCTGAACCTGTGTCAGCTTGCCTGCATTTTAGCATTTTAACTTTGGCAAGTTCTTAGCCTCTCTGATTGCCCAGTTCCTTTCTCAGGACTTATACACAAACTGCTTCAGTGCCTTTAGCTGCTCAATTTCCATTTTACAGTAATTGCCCAAGGGACCTGGGCTTCCCTGTCCGTTCTCTTCCAAATGCCCTCTACTTGACTACTGTGGTGGGAGGGACAATCCCATCCTCCTTGTACGCTTGGTGGGAAGAAGGTCAGAGTTCTGTCTGAATGATTTCCCCCTACTTCTTACATGCCCTTTTTCTTGTGGCTATTTACAGTGCCTCACTTTTTTTTTTCCTCTTCTATCTCACTTCCAAATATCCCTTGAGCTATAGGAGCTGGAGACAAATGTTCTCTTTTTCTGGTAACATTCTCCTTGGGGTAAGAAACCATTTCACGCTCACTAGACAAAGTTTATGCCTATGCTTTGGATATTCAGGATGGGGTGATATTTTCCAGATTGTTGATTTTTTCATTTTACGCAACACAACAATTTTATTAGTTATATTAATTATGTCTACTTGGGAACAGAATAAGAATCAAAATTTCACCACTATACTTCCCACACTGAGAGTGATAAAGTTCGTCATAGTTGCTGATAATCAAGGGCCTCAGAAAGTGCCATGCATGTGCTGTGTGTTTAGCATGCCATACTGTAGTTGGTTCTTCTTGAACCCTACAGGATGAGTTCTGTAAGAATCCCATTTTACAGATGAGGAAGCTATTTGGACATTTGTGAACTTCAGCTGGTCAATGGTAGAGCTCCTTCAAGTTGGCTTTGAACTTTCAGCTTTTGCTCTGCTGGAAGAGGTGATTTGGACCCTGAAAAGAGGCACTGAACCCTGAACAACTCCATCATCAGTAAATCCCAGAATTGTTCCCATTACTCTTTCTTGTGATACCAGTGTACTATTTTTCATTATGCACAAAGTTTCAAAACTGAAGTCTGTTTTTACTTCAAGATGTTTCAGAATCATGGTGAAAATTGTTTTTGGTAATTCTTTCTAGATTTATATGCAGGACCACAAAGGTGAAGGTGATAACCATCTCCAAAATTATGATGAAGAACTCCTCTTATAACACACAAAGTGACTAAGGTCATATCTTGGCAATGCTATCGTGACAGCACCTCCTCCCCTTTTCTTATTCTTTGCCCTTCTTTAAGAAATGTAGAGCAATTTGAACTTCTGAAAGATAAAAGTCAGTAATAAAAATGTTCAATATCTATAAACATCTGTATTAAATAGTTCTCAATTTTAATAAACTGCACAACATCTGGTTCCATAGAACACTTCAAAATTTCCCTCAAGTTCTTGTCTGACAAAATCCCTCCTGCCACTTTCAATTTGTATTAAAAAACCAAAAAAAGCACGTACATCCCCAACTCACTGAGTCATTTGATAAAAGCAACAGGGTGCAGTTTGTAAGCAGATGGAGAATTCAATGAATGGGCTGGCTGAGGTCACAAGATCTCACGACCCCTACAATTTCTGTCCCGTGGCTGCCGGGAGTAACACACACTGCTGAGGGGCAGATCAATCGAAGTCACTGAGACAGAGAGGAACGCAGATTTTCAGTACTTTCGAGGGCAAAAGCACAATGATGCCTTCTTATTTTCTCGTGAAGGAGGTCATAAGGGTGAGTGTGTGCCATGACATGGAAACTGTGTGGCCACCAAATGATTCGCTCCAGCTCCGTATGGGAAGGTCCCTTTATTAAAGCCAACAGAACCAGAAAATGTTCTGAATAAGAGTTGCTCTGATCTTACACAGGGAGAGTGTGAGGCAGTGAGTGACCATGAAAGCAGCTCTATTGCTGCAGAAAAGGTCACACAGGTCTGCCAAGTTAGTGACACAGTTGTCAGCTGCTGGCGATGGCTCCAGCCTGACTACGCATCTTGTGGGGTAAGATGAGCTTGAGGTTGAAGAGGACATTTTTATGGGAAGAGATGATAATGATCTTCTAGTCACAAGCATGCTCTACCTTTTCCTCAGTAAAGGAACTGCAGCTCAGAGAGGACAATGTCCAAGGTGGTGCAGCCAAAGTCACAGTCAGATACAGGACAGTAGGTCCCTGCCCTTGAGATTTGAACTGCGATGTCCCAGATCTGGAAGGAGAGATTAAAGCGAGGGTTTAGCGTTACTTAAAAGACTGTGGCCATCAAGATAATAATCTGTTTGTGCTAAAACCTCGCAATCCCTCTGCTGGCTGAAAAAGAAAAAATGTTAAGTATATTCATGATTTATTGGGGAGGAGGGCAGGTGTCAGTTAGATATCATAAAAGTGATTACTATCCCACTGGCAGTGTCGGGAACCCCGCGCAGCCCAAAGGGCTCACTTGCAGCTGCAGCAGGCTGCTCTCTGCATTCTTGCTGACAAGGCTGTAAGTGAGCTCGGAGAGGCCTGTGGGTTGAGTGGAGGTGACTTGTGAATGCAGAAACCTGCTCTAAGGAAATGCAGTAACATTCCCGTCACATTTTTAGCTTCAAGGATAGTAACCATGGACTGCACAGCCAGTTCTCCTTACAGGGGGCTGATGAGTGCTTGCAGGGCCTCCAGGCAACCATTCCCGAGCTCCAAGTGGAGCTAAGCAAGGAAGGAGAGGAAATGGAACTTTCCTGAGGTTTTCCAGTCACTCAGTTATATATAATCCTTTATGGGAAATGCTTCTAAACATGGAAAGTATGCCAAGGTTTTATGCCTGACATCGTTTCCTGTTTTCTACTAGTTTTTGTTTTGCGTTGCTTTAAATCAATCTGGATTTTGTTTTTCAGTGTGCTTTGTCTTTCTTGCCCAACCAGGCAAGCTTTGTAATTAAATGACAGTAACAACTTGCAGATTTTAAAGCGCTTTCACAGACCGTATTTTGTGTGGTCTTTATAACAACCACGTGAAGTATGTATTTTCTCCATTTTCAGATGAGGATGTTATTCAGAAAGTTTCAACAACTGGCTCAAGGGCACTTGTTTATTTGACAACACGTTATGCTCAAGCCCAGGCCTCTGACGCCAAATCCAGACGCTTGGCTCTGTACGGTGATGCTGCTAATTAGGGGACCTGCCCCCGCCGCATCCCCTCCTATTGACCCAATGCTTCTTTAAAGATGTGAGTTAGTTTGCTTCCATCCCCTGTTCTTTGTTTCCGATTCTTCCATCATTTTGCATTCAGTCTGTTTCTGGTTTTCTCCCTTAGACAGTTGGGCCATGTGTGAGACTTAATTAATCGACCATGCTCTTTGCCAAAGTGCCATCCATCAGTCAGTGAAGAGGTGCTGCGGGCACACTGGATGCAAGGCCCAGAGCAGGCAAAGAGAAGACTAAAATCAAAACAATTGTTCTGCATTCATGGGGAAACACTCCTGACTTACAGACAGAATAAACAACATTGCCTCTGCTCCTGTTAAAGGGATTATGAGTTGCTGGATGAACAAGGAAAATGGGAACAAATGCAGCATTAACGAGGAAATCAATTCAGGACTCTGGGTGACAGCCAGCCCAAGGAAGGAGAACCTCCATGGAATGGGCCTGGTCTAGCTGCCATGATAATCTCCCTACTTCTGTCATAGCCAAATACCAACAGTGACTCAAACTTGCCACGCACTCTCAACACACAGTGTTTTTCTGCTCCCTTGGCCCAGAATGCCCTTATACTTTATCTTCCAGAATAACTCTTTTGCCTCAGTCTTCCCCTCTGGACCACTGTTCTTCCATATCACAATAATTCCTGTGCTTGTTTCCTCATTACGTGGATTTCTGTCTTTCCGACCATAGAAATAATCACATTTTACTAAGACATGAATATATTAACAAAAAATTTAAGATAATAAAACTAATGCTTTTGTGTACACTAACAGATTTGCTTTAACATATAATTGAAGATTTTTAATCTCTATGTGATAAAAATTTTCTTGTTTGGGTGCTGAAATCATATTGGCTGATAAAATAAGTTAGATAACTGTTTTCATATCTTCTGCATCATTTTGTTTAAATCACTGTTCTCTGAAAGTTTAGTAAAAGTCACCTGAAAACCATGTGAGCCTGCATCTTTTGGTAAGAAAATCTTTGATTACCTATTTAACTTAGTAATAGTTATAAGCTTACTCAGATGTTTTCTCTTTTTTTCAATGTATATATGATTTCTTTCTAGAAGAATTTCAGCTCTATCTAAATTTTTGAAATTTATGGGCATAAAGTTGTTCAGAATATATTCTTATGCATTTAAAATCTTTACTATTTTTATGCCCTTTGTTTTGTTTTTAATATTGTTTATCAATGACATATCTCATTGTTTTTTTAATAACATTATGCACATTGTATTAGCTAAAGTTATGCTCATTTTATTAGCTAGTACAAAGAACAACACTCTAGGTGTGTTGATAAACTATACTTTCCCTATTTTTAAAGGAAAGGCAAGGAAAGACAAGTACATCATACTTTATTAAAAAGCATTTACTAAGGGAAACTCATGGAAACAGGAGCAGGGGCAGGTGTTTGGGTGCTGTATTAGTCAAGGTTCTCCAAAGAAATAGAACCAATAGTATGTGTATATATAGAGAGAGATTTATTTTAAGGAATTGGCTCATGCGACTAAGGAGGTTTTCAAGTCTAAAATTTGCAGGATAGGCCAGCAGGGAAGAGTCAGTGTCGCAGTTCAAGTCCAAAGGCAATCTGCTGGCAGAACTTTCTCTTGTTCAGGGGAAGTCAGTTTTTGTTCTGTCCAGACCATCCACTGATTGGATGATGTCTATCCACATTATGGAGTGAAATCTGCTTTAATCAAAGTCCACCAATTTAAATGTTAATCTCATCCAAAACATGCTCACAGAAACAACCAGAATAGTGTCTGACCATATGTCTGGACACTGTGGTCCAGTCACATTGACACATAAAATTAAACATCACAAGTGCCCAGTTCCAACTGCACTCTGGAGAGTACACAGAGATCCATTATGACTCTGTGTCAGTCTAAAAAGAGAGGCCCTCCACCTCTTGAACTGTAGGGCCCTTAAGCTGCATTATTGGGGAAGCACAGCCCCTTCCCTGGCATTAACAGGGGCTGGCACCCAACAGCAATATGATGTGGCAGAACTTTGGCCCCTACTGCTGTTTTGCTGTCTCATTCATCAGTTAGAAAATCTCTGGCCTTTACCCTGGCATCTTTAGAGACCTGGTGTCCAAGCTTTCCACTGTCTTCTACCACTATGTTTTCAGTGAACCAACATTTATTTATTTTTCCTCTTTTCAAACATATTTTGCATTGATAATAATTTCTATATTCCTTTATTTATTTTGGGTCTTAAAATTTTTCTTGTCATCCAGTGTTTGGGAATCTATAATCATAATTCTAGTTTCACACTTACTGTTCTTAATTTTTAACTGTACACTCATGATATATATATATATATAGAGAGAGAGACTTTATATATATATATAAAGTCTAAAGTATGTGAGGGTTTTTTGTCTTTTTCCAGAACATGTATAAATTATCATGTTTTAATGGCCGCTGAGCACCACTAACATATCATTGTTATCTAGAGGCTTAATTTTGCACTTTTTAATATAAAACAGTTACTTTTATAACCAATAGTTTCTGACATATTTTATTAATTTATATATCCACTCATTATTATTACTTTTACCCCTGCCTTTGTTTAAGTGTCATCCTCCTGCAGTAGATCCTTTACAAATATGTTTAATGAAAACTAACAGTAATAAAATTCTCTGGTCCTCTTACACATGAAAATATAATTGTTTTGTTCTCAATACTGAGCGATACTTCTGCAGGGTGTAAAATTCTCAAAGCTTATGTCAATCACTAACCTTCAGTCCCAAAGTTGGTAAAACATGAATCCAGTTGTTTTCGTCATTCAGTCATTGTTTTGTTCTATAAATTTATCTCAAGTCAACAGTAACTTTATATGTGGTTCTAGGCACTTTCCTAATGTCTTATCAGTAGTAAGATTAGAATATTGCTTGGCATTGATGACCCTTTACAATTAAAGGTTAATATTTCCAGTTGGACAAATCCAAGTATAACATAAATAACAATATTTATTTATAAATAAATAACTACATAAATTTCTATATTAAATATTAAATGATACACAGAGATTTAATATAGAAATGAGCAAGGTTGGAGGGCTGAGATGGCAGAAGGGCCCTTGTAAAACCCAAAAGTTATAGGAAATAACCCTGGGTAAGTTATTAAGAATATTTATTTTGTTTGTCTTACACCATGCACTGTTCTGTGAATTATGGAACCTACTGCAAATAAGACAAACAGAATTACTGCTTCCCAGGAACTAACATTCTAGCAAAATAGGCCATGACAGATTATATTAGAAAATAGTCAATGTGGTCACCACCTATAAATAGTAGTAAGTTTCCTTGCTTCATGGGGAATAATGGAAGAATATAGTTGTGCCCCAGATGTAGAAGGGCGATGCATTGTGCAGGCGATAACTACTGCATGTCCTGTGGTTCACGAGAAGGCAAGAAAGTGCAAAAATTCTATCTAAATAAATAGGAGGGGGTCTAGTACCTAAGACAGCAAGAGCTGACAGTCAGGGGGACTCCCTAAGTCCAAACAATTATCAGCATTCACCCTGGAACCTAGGAAATCTGTACACCTGAAAGTCCCACATACATTTTGTCATCAATTCGTAGTTACTGTGTGTAGTCTACCCACTTGGTATGGCTTATAGTGCACTTTCTATTATTTAAAAATCTTCAGGGGGAGGGGCAAGATGGCGGAAGAGTAAGACGCGGAGATCACCTTCCTCCCCACAGATACAAGAGAAATACATCTACACGTGGAACTGCTCCTACAGAACACCCACTGAATGCTGGCAGAAGACGTCAGACCTCCCAAAAGGCAAGAAAATCCCCACGTACTTGGGTAGGGCAAAAGAAAAAAGAAATAACAGAGACAAAAGAATAGGGACGGGACCTGCACCAGTGGGAGGGAGCCGTGAAGGAGGAAAGGTTTCCACACACTAGGAAGCCCCTTCGCAGGCAGAGACTGCGGGTAGCAGAGGGGGGAAGCTTCAGAGCCACGGAGGAGAGCGCAGCCACAGGGGTGCGGAGGGCAAAGTGGAGAGATTCCCGCACAGGAGCGGTGCCGACCAGCACTCACCAGCCCGAGAGGCTTGTCTGCTCAGCCGCCGGGGCGGGCGGGGGCTGGGAGCTGGGGCTCGGGCTTCGGTGCTAGCCGGGAGGGAGTCCGGGAAAAAGACTGCAGCTGCCGAAGAGGCAAGAGACTTTTTCTTGCCTCTTTGTTTCGCGGTGCGCAAGGAGAGGGGATTCAGAGCGCCGCCTAAATGAGCTCCAGAGACGGGCGCGAGCCACGGCTCTCAGCGCGGATCCCAGAGCAACAGGGACGCAGAGGGAAAAACGGAGAGATTCCCGCACAGAGGCTCGGCGCCGAGCAGCACTCACCAGCCCGAGAGGCTTGTCTGCTCACCCGCCGGGGCGGGCGGGGGCTGGGAGCTGAGGCGCGGGCTTCGGTCGGATCGCAGGGAGAGGACTGGGGTTGGCGGCGTGAACACAGCCTGAAGGGGCTAGCGCACCACAGCTAGCCGGGAGGGTGCCCGAGAAAAAGTCTGCAGCTGCCGAAGAGGCAAGAGACTTTTTCTTGCCTCTTTGTTTCGCGGCGTGCAAGGAGAGGGGATTCAGAGCGACACTTAAACGAACTCCAGAGACAGGCGCGAGCCACGGCTATCAGCGCGGACCCCAGAGACGGGCGCGAGCCGCGGCTATCAGCGCGGACCCCAGAGACGGGCATGAGACGCTAAGGCTGCTGCTGCCGCCACCAAAGGGCCTGTGGGCGAGCACAGGTCATTCTCCACACCGCCCCTCCTGGGAGCCAGTGCAGCCCGCCACGGCCAGGCTCCCGTGATCCGGGGACAACTTCCCCGGGAGAGCGCACGGCGCGCCTCGGGCTGCTGCAACGTCACGCCGGCTTCTGCCGCCGCAGGCTCGCCCCGCCTCCTCCGTACCGCTCCCTCCCCCCGGCCTGACTGAGCCAGAGCCCCCGAAGCAGCTGCTCCTTTAACCCCGTTCTGTCTGGGCGGGGAACAGACGCCCTCAGGCGACCTACACGCAGAGGCGGGTCCAAATCCAAAGCTGAACCCCGGGAGCTGTACGAACAAAGAAGAGAAAGGGAAATCTCTCCCAGCAGCCTCAGGAGCAGCGGATTAAAGCTCCACAAACAACTTGATGTGCCTGCATCTGTTGAATACCTGAATAGACAACGAATCATCCCAAATTTAGGAGGTGGACTTTGGGAGCAGGATATATTAACTTTTCCCCTTTTCCTTTTTTTGTGAGTGTATATGTGTATGCTTCTGGGTGAGATTTTGTCTGTATAGCTTTGCTCTCACCGTTAGTCCTAGGGTTAGGTCCGTCCGTTTTTTTTTGTTTTGTTTTGTTTTGTTTTTACTTAAAAAAAATTTTTTTCCCTAATAAATGTTCTCTTAATAATTTTTTCCTTATTTTCTATTTTTAAAAAAAATTAAAAAAAATTTTTTTAATAAGTTTTTTCATATTTTTTATTTTAAAAAATTAAAAAATTTTTTTTCTTAATAATTTTTTTCTTATTTTTAGTATAAAAAATTAATAAATCTACTTTTAAAAATTAAAAAAAATTTTTTTCTTAATAAATTTATTCTTAATAATTTTTTTCTTATTTTTTATTATAATTGCTTCATTTTATGTTATGTTATACTCTTTCTTTCTTTCTTTCCATTTTTTCTCCCTTTTATTCTGAGCCGTGTGGATGAAAGGCTCTTGGTGCTCCAGCCAGGCATCAGGGCTGTGCCTCTGAGGTGGGAGAGCCAACTTCAGGACACTGGTCCACAAGAGACCTCCCAGCTCCATGTAATACCAAACGGCAGAAATCTCTCAGAGATCTCCATCTCAACATCAAGACCCAGCTTCACTCAACGACCAGCAAGCTACAGTGCTGGACACCCTATGCCAAACAACTAGCAAGACAGGAACACAGCCCCATCCATTAACAGAGAGGCTGCCTAAAATCATAATAAGGCCACAGACACCCCAAAACACACCACCAGACGTGGACGAGCCCACCAGAAAGACAACATCCAGCCTCATCCACCAGAACACAGGCACTAGTTCCCTCCACCAGGAAACCTACACAACCCACTGAACCAACCTTAGCCACTGGGGACAGATACCAAAAACAACAGGAACTACGAACCTGCAGCCTGTGAAAAGGAGACCCCAAACACAGTAAGATAAGCAAAATGAGAAGACAGAAAAACACACAGCAGATGAAGGAGCAGGGTCAAAACACACCAGACCTAACAAATGAAGAGGAAATAGGTAGTCTACCTGAAAAAGAATTCAGAATAATGATAGTAAGGATGATCCAAAATCTTGGAAATAGAATAGACAAAATGCAAGAAACATTGAACAAGGACGTAGAAGAACTAAAGAGGAACCAAGCAACGATGAAAAGCACAATAAATGAAATTAAAAATACTCTAGATGGGATCAATAGCAGAATAACTGAGGCAGAAGAACGGATAAGTGACCTGGAAGATAAAATGGTGGAAATAACTACTGCAGAGCAGAATAAAGAAAAAAGAATGAAAAGAACTGAGGACAGTCTCAGAGACCTCTGGGACAACATTAAACGCACCAACATTCGAATTATAGGGGTCCCAGAAGAAGAAGAGAAAAAGAAAGGGACTGAGAAAATATTTGAAGAGATTATAGTTGAAAACTTCCCTAATATGGGAAAGGAAATAGTTAATCAAGTCCTGGAAGCACAGAGAGTCCCATACAGGATAAATCCAAGGAGAAACACGCCAAGACACATATTAATCAAACTATCAAAAATTAAATATAAAGAAAACATATTAAAAGCAGCAAGGGAAAAACAACAAATAACACACAAGGGCATCCCCATAAGGTTAACAGCTGATCTTTCAGCAGAAACTCTGCAAGCCAGAAGGGAGTGGCAGGATATACTTAAAGTGATGAAGGAGAAAAACCTACAACCAAGATTACTCTACCCAGCAAGGATCTCATTCAGATTTGATGGAGAAATTAAAACCTTTACAGACAAGCAAAAGCTGAGAGAGTTCAGCACCACCAAACCAGCTTTACAACAAATGCTAAAGGAACTGCTCTAGCCAAGAAACACAAGAGAAGGAAAACACCTACAATAACAAACCCAAAACATTTTAGAAAATGGGAATAGGAACATACGTATCGATAATTACCTTAAATGTAAATGGATTAAATGCTCCCACCAAAAGACACAGACTGGCTGAATGGATACAAAAACAAGACCCATATATATGCTGTCTACAAGAGACCCACTTCAGACCTAGAGACACATACAGACTGAAAGTGAGGGGATGGAAAAAGATATTCCATGCAAATGGAAATCAAAAGAAAGCTGGAGTAGCAATTCTCATATCAGACAAAATAGACTTTAAAATAAAGACTATTACAAGAGACAAAGAAGGACACTATATAATGATCAAGGGATCGATCCAAGAGGAAGGTATAACAATTGTAAATATTTATGCACCCAACATAGGAGCACCTCAATACATAAGGCAAATACTAACAGCCATAAAAGGGGAAATCGACAGTAACACAATCATAGTAGGGGACTTTAACACCCCACTTTCACCAATGGACAGATCATCCAAAATGAAAATAAATAAGGAAACACAAGCTTTAAATGATACATTAAACAAGATGGACTTAATTGATATTTATAGGACATTCCACCCAAAAACAACAGAATACACATTCTTCTCAAGTGCTCATGGAACATTCTCCAGGATAGATCATATCTTGGGTCACGAATCAAGCCTTGGTAAATTTAAAAAAATTGAAATCGTATCAAGTATCTTTTCCGACCACAACGCTATGAGACTAGATATCAATTACAGGAAAAGATCTGTAAAAAATACAAACACATGGAGGCTACACAATACACTACTTAATAACGAAGTGATCACTGAAGAAATCAAAGGGGAAATCAAAAAATACCTAGAAACAAATGACAATGGAGACACGACGATCCAAAACCTATGGGACGCAGCAAAAGCAGTTCTAAGAGGGAAGTTTATAGCAATACAAGCCTACATCAAGAAACAGGAAACATCTCGAATAAACAACCTAACCTTGCACCTAAAGCAATTAGAGAAAGAAGAACAAAAAAACCCCAAAGCTAGCAGAAGGAAAGAAATCATAAAGATCAGATCAGAAATAAATGAAAAAGAAATGAAGGAAACAATAGCAAAAATCAATGAAACTAAAAGCTGGTTCTTTGAGAAGATAAACAAAATTGATAAACCATTAGCCAGACTCATCAAGAGAAAAAAGGAGAAGACTCAAATTAATAGAATTAGAAATGAAAAAGGAGAAGTAACCACTGACACTGCAGAAATACAAACGATCATAAGAGATTACTACAAGCAACTCTATGCTAATAAAATGGACAACCTGGAAGAAATGGACAGATTCTTAGAAATGCACAACCTGCCGAGACTGAACCAGGAAGAAATAGACAATATGAACAGACCAATCACAAGCACTGAAATTGAAACTGTGATTAAAAATCTTCCAACACACAAAAGCCCAGGACCAGATGGCTTCACAGGCGAATTCTATCAAACATTTAGAGAAGAGCTAACACCTATCCTTCTCAAACTCTTCCAAAATATTGCAGAGGGAGGAACACTCCCCAACTCATTCTACGAGGCCACCATCACCCTGATACCAAAACCAGGCAAAGATGTCACAAAGAAAGAAAACTACAGGCCAATATCACTGATGAACATAGATGCAAAAATCCTCAACAAAATACTAGCAAACAGAATCCAACAGCACATTAAAAGGATTATACACCATGATCAAGTGGGGTTTATTCCAGGAATGCAAGGATTCTTCAATATACGCAAATCAATCAACGTGATACATCATATTAACAAATTGAAGGAGAAAAACCATATGATCATCTCAATAGATGCAGAGAAAGCTTTCGACAAAATTCAACACCCATTTATGATAAAAGTCCTGCAGAAAGTAGGCATAGAGGGAACTTTCCTCAACATAATAAAGGCCGTATATGACAAACCCACAGCCAACATTGTCCTCAATGGTGAAAAACTGAAACCATTTCCACTAAGATCAGGAACAAGACAAGGTTGCCCACTCTCACCACTATTATTCAACATAGTTTTGGAAGTGTTAGCCACATCAATCAGAGAAGAAAAAGAAATAAAAGGAATCCAAATCGGAAAAGAAGAAGTAAAGCTGTCACTGTTTGCAGATGACATGATACTATACATAGAGAATCCAAAAGATGCTACCAGAAAAGTACTAGAGCTAATCAATGAATTTGGTAAAGTAGCAGGATACAAAATTAATGCACAGAAATCTCTTGCATTCCTGTATACTAATGATGAAAAATCTGAAAGTGAAATTAAGAAAACACTCCCGTTTACCATTGCAACAAAAAGAATAAAATATCTAGGAATAAACCTACCTAAGGAGACAAAAGACCTGTATGCAGAAAATTATAGGACACTGATGAAAGAAATTAAAGATGATACAAATAGATGGAGAGATATACCATGTTCTTGGATTGGAAGAATCAACATTGTGAAAATGACTCTGCTACCCAAAGCAATCTACAGATTCAATGCAATCCCTATCAAACTACCACTGGCATTTTTCACAGAACTAGAACAAAAAATTTCACAATTTGTATGGAAACACAAAAGACCCCGAATAGCCAAAGCAATCTTGAGAACGAAAAATGGAGCTGGAGGAATCAGGCTCCCTGACTTCAGACTATATTACAAAGCTACAGTAATCAAGACAGTTTGGTACTGGCACAAAAACAGAAATATAGATCAATGGAACAGGATAGAAAGCCCAGAGATAAGCTCACGCACATATGGTCACCTTATCTTTGATAAAGGAGGCAAGCATATACAGTGGAGAAAAGACAGCCTCTTCAATAAGTGGTGCTGGGAAAATTGGACAGGTACATGTAAAAGTATGAAATTAGAACACTCCCTGACACCATACACAAAAATAAACTCAAAATGGATTAAAGACCTAAGTGTAAGGCCAGACACTATCAAACTCTTAGAGGAAAACATAGGCAGAACACTCTATGACATAAATCACAGCAAGATCCTTTTTGACCCACCTCCTAGAGAAATGGAAATAAAAACACAAATAAACAAATGGGACCTAATGAAACTTAAAAGCTTTTGCACAGCAAAGGAAACCATAAACAAGACCAAAAGACAACCCTCAGAATGGGAGAAAATATTTGCAAATGAAGCAACTGACAAAGGATTAATCTCCAAGATTTACAAGCAGCTCATGCAGCTCAATAACAAAAAAACAAGCAACCCAATCCAAAAATGGGCAGAAGACCTAAATAGACATTTCTCCAAAGAAGATATACAGATTGCCAACAGACACATGAAAGAATGCTCAACATCATTAATCATTAGAGAAATGCAAATCAAAACTACAATGAGGTATCATCTCACACCGGTCAGAATGGCCATCATCAAAAAATCTAGAAACAATAAATGCTGGAGAGGGTGTGGAGAAAAGGGAACCCTCTTGCACTGTTGGTGGGAATGTAAATTGATACAGCCACTATGGAGAACAGTATGGAGGTTCCTTAAAAAACTAAAAATAGAACTACCATATGACCCAGCAATCCCACTACTGGGCATATACCCTGAGAAAACCATAATTCAGAAAGAGTCATGTACCAAAATATTCATTGCAGCTCTGTTTACAATAGCCAGGACATGGAAGCAACCTAGGTGTCCATCATCGGATGAATGGATAAAGAAGATGTGGCACATATATACAATGGAATATTACTCAGCCATAAAAAGAAATGAAATGGAGGTGTTTGTAATGAGGTGGATGGAGTTAGAGTCTGTCATACAGAGTGAAGTAAGTCAGAAAGAGAAAAAGAAATACAGTATGCTAACACATATATATGGAATCTAAGGAAAAAAAAAAAAAGGTCATGAAGAACCTAGTGGCAAGATGGGAATAAAGACACAGACCTACTAGAGAATGGACTTGAGGATATGGGGAGGGGGAGGGGTGAGATGTGACAGGGTGAGAGAGTGTCATGGACATATATACACTACCAAATGTAAAATAGATAGCTAGTGGGAAGCAGCCGCATAGCACAGGGAGATCAGCTCGGTGTTTTGTGACCACCTAGAGGGGTGGGATAGGGAGGGTGGGAGGGAGGGAGATGCAAGAGGGAAGAGATATGGGAACATAAGTATATGTATAACTGATTCACTTTGTTATAAAGCAGAAGCTAACACACCATTGTAAAGCAATTATACTTCAATAAAGATGTTTAAAAAAAAAAAAATCTTCATATGCCTCGATGATAACAAAGCTTGGATTTTATGTATGGTATTTCTAGAACTAAAATAAAGAAGAATTTGCATCTCAGCATAAACATATTTCATGAAATAAACTATCTGGGCAATTCATTAAATATCACTTGGATTGAGTTGCTATCCATATATAATATCAAGACTTTATTCTATAACTACCAGATACAAACTTTAAAAAATATATATCAACAACTAGAAAGGCGTAGGAAAAATGTTATCATCTTCACAGTGATGATCATTTGACAGCATTGATTTTAATAATCTAGAAATGTATGGTTCTTTATGGTGATTTTAACCTCTTTTTCATTCATATTCTTAACTGGTACCGAAACTTACTCTTGGGAAAATCATGAAATTATTCATACATTTTTTATTTCTCGAATTCTAATATACATGATGACTGAACTTCCTGTAGATTAAATGCAAGTATGAGATAAAATGAATGTGAAGAAATGGATTCTGAGATAGACAATTTTTCATTAATATTTAATTGGTTGCAAATTTTGCTATCTCAAAAAGTTTCTGCTCTCTGCCTCATTAAGTGAGTTCTGTCATTATTCAGTGTAATTATACCTTTGGGGAAATTTTCCCAATAAAAGCTTAGGAGGGAAAAAAAGGAAGCATAAAAATTAGTGATAAAAGCTTAGTTAATAGTTCTGTTTCCAGACCTTCTCAGACTTCTGATCATGTAAGTTTCTATGACCTATAAGGGTAGGTTAGATGAATGTTCATAATTGATTTAGACAAGAGAGAGGGTGTCAGGAAAGCAAACAGATTTTTCTCCACTTAACAATTTCCCTCTCTGTCTGAGCATTTCCTGAATTCTCTGTTTCACTCGTCTGTTTAATATATACTGTGTATATGGAAAACATCTGCAGATTCTCTGCTCTTGCCAGTTTCCCAAATGTTTGCTCAAACTCAATACGAGACATTCTAGAGCCATGTTTAGAAGCATTTCCCATAAATGAAATACTCATTTTTGACCCATTTAGATCCAATTTTGTTGAAGCATTTGAATTCCTGACATGATTGCTTTCTATCTGTATGGTTCCCAAATGTGAATCAATGCTTTGAATTCTATTATGCATAAGGCATGATGTATTTTCAAAGGGCAAGTTGCCCTCTCCACCTTTTATAATGTGTCTTTCTTCTGTGTTTTCTTACATATTGACTGCAGGGCAATTGGATACGACCTAAGAGGTACCAGCTCGTGCAAACATCTTCCTCCAGCTCATACAATCAGCCCCATGAGACGCTACCAATCTACTTTGAAGTAAATAGCCCTGTGACCATTTTAAAGATGAGAAAATTAAGACTTAGAAGATTAATTGGTTTCCCCAAACACTTGGTTCCAGCAAAGTAAAAAACTAAGAGAACTTCTGTCTCCTACTTCAGAGTACTTTTCATCATAACAGGTACCCCCGAAATGTTGTAACTCCCTCCTTTTTGATGGAGTAATGTTCTGTTTGAGAAGAGGGAGACAGCTGTCAAATCAGATTCAGTTCCATTACTAGAAAAAAAGGCAAAAGGCTCAGCTACCAAATGATGAAAAATTCTCCGCTTTTATAGACTGCCAAGCTTCTAAAAATATTTCACCACTAGTCTCTTCTTTCAGTTAAGACACTGAAAGCTCCTAGTAGAGGTCAAAAATGGCATCTGTGGGTAGGAGTAAGTTAGATGATTATCCCCTTGGCACCCAGAGTAGATCTAAGTAAGCACAGTTGGAGGATTGAGTTCGCCCATTCACCTGATCATTGCGTAGTTGTCAGTTAAACCTGTTCTCCACTCCTGACACTATGATTCATACACGGATATATAGCTGAAAACAAAACCAAAAAAACCAATAGTGAGATCATTATAAATAAATGATAATGATAAAACAATGCAGTGTGATTATCCTCTAAGGTGATCAAATTTGGCTCCTTACCACCTGTTTTCAGAAGTAAAAGTTTATTGGAACACAGCTATTCCTGTTCCTTTACACCATTTTCCATGGCTGCCTTCACAGAACAATGTCAGAGTTGAGAAATTGCAACAGAAATCATATGACGCGCCAAGCCTAATATATTTACCATCTGGGCCTTTCTGGAAAACATTTGTTTATCCCTGCCTAGGCCATGAGCCTTATACTACAGCCACATCAGACTCTCAACTTTTTCAGAATCCTCATGTAGTTCCAAGTCTTTTTACAAGTGTTTCCCTCTGCTTACATATCACTTATGATTAGGTTCAGTTGTAATTAACAAATCCTACAGTAACATAAGCTGTGAAAAGATCGAAGTTTATTTCTTCCTCACATAAAAGCTGAGGTAAGTAGCCCAGGTCATTCACCCCATCTTTCAGAGCCTCAGGCATTTGTGAACTGTCCTTTCTGCCATCCGTAGGTATGGTCCTCAACCTCAGGGTCCGAGATGGTGGCGGGGACTCCAGCTGTCACTTCCAACAGAGTAGAGGAATGGATAAAGAAGAAAATGGAAAAAGAGCACACAGCTGATCTGAAGGAGTTTCTTGGAAGTGGTCACATAACATACACATGTATCTCATTGGCTGGGACTTAGTCACATGACTCTACCCAGCTGCATGAGAAGCTGGGAACTGCAACCTCGACCCAAACCAAACTCAGAGATTCTAGGACTGTAGCATGGATGTTAGCTGTCCACCAAAGATTCCTATTGCCTTTTCATAGTGTCAAGTTGTTGCTGGAAAGTGGCTGCCCAGCCAAGGACTTGATTTCTCAGCTTCTCTTGTACGTAAAAGCACTCAGCAGACAGAGATGAAGTGGGTACTTCCACACCAAGGTAACTCAGAGGCTGATGCATCCTCTCCTCACTTGGAAGTCAGATGTTGAAGATGGTGGAGCCACAAGATGGAAAGAACCTGGATCTCCAATTTACTGCTTAGAGGAGAGTCTACCCCTTACTGATTAGAAAGGCACACTTTAGACTTCATGTGCGCAAGAAATGAACTTCTGTTGTGTTTAGCCACTTAGATTTTAGGGTTTATAGTATTTTCCACAGTGCATTATAATATTACAATACTGTGTTCAATATTAATGAGAATACCACGTCAAATTCTCATTAATTTTCTGAACTCTCAATCTCTGTTGCATTGCCTGGTACCATAGGATAGGCTGAATACAGGCTGGGTGCATTATCACTGAGTAATGGAACCATGCACAAATACTGTGGGGACACAGAGGAAATAGTATTTAATTCAACCTAGAAACATTATTTTTCAATTCAGGGCCGTATGTGTAATAATACTATATGAAGCATGAATATTCCATTGGATACATTTTCCAGTTACTCTCACATGGGTCTTTTTGTTCTGTCCCACGTTGCACATTCAAATACTGTTGTCTGTGCTGCCTTGATAGACACCTCGTATATTTTAAAGAAGAGACCCTAGACTCTGGGAGGATTTATGAAGACTGACTTCAAGGAGAAAGATCAACTTACAGGCAATAGGGGTTCTCTTTCAAACCCCAAAATGGTGATTGTATGGAGAACAGAAAGGCTTTCTTCATGCTGTCATTTTAAAATATTGTGACAGCCAGACACTTTCCCACCAACATGGAAACCCAAAGCGTTGATAATTCTTAATGACAAGGTGAGTTTCCAAACAGAGCTTTTCCTTCATGTGGAACCAGTAGATGAAAACTTGTCTTGGCCACCTCACTTTTCTCTACTCCTTCTCTTTTTATTTATTTATTTTTATTATTTTTGGCTGTGCTGGGTCTTCGTTTCTGGGCGAGGGCTTTCTCTAGTTGCGGCGAGCGGGGGCCACTCTTCATCGCGGTGCGCAGGCCTCTCACTGTCGCGGCCTCTCTTGTTGCAGAGCACAAGCTCCAGACGCGCAGGCTCAGTAGTTGTGGCTCACGGGCCCAGTTGCTCCGCGGCATGTGGGATCTTCCCAGACCAGGGCTCGAACCCGTGTCCCCTGCATTGGCAGGCAGATTCTCAACCACTGCGCCACCAGAGAAGCCCCTACCCCTTCTCTTTTAGCAAAACTTTCTCATCCTTGCTCTTAGCAACCTAAGCAATTCCTCGTATTCTTGTTAGAACACTGCATTATGTTTATGTGTATTTGTAATGATTGTCTCTCCTCCTAGAATTTGTGTCTTGAAGATTGAAACTTCTGGGCTTCCCTGGTGGCGCAGTGGTTGAGAATCTGCCTGCTAATGCAGGGGACACGGGTTCGAGCCCTGGTCTGGGAAGATCCCACATGCCGTGGAGCAACTAGGCCCGTGAGCCACAATTATTGAGCCTGCGCGTCTGGAGCCTGTGCTCCACAACAAGAGAGGCCGCGATAGTGAGAGGCCCGCGCACCGCGATGAGGAGTGGCCCCCACTTGCCGCGGCTAGAGAAAGCCCTCGCACAGAAACGAAGACCCAACACAGCCATAAATAAAAATAAATAAATAAATAATTTAAAAAAAAAAGATTGAAACTTCTTTCTTTCTTTTTTTATTGATTGATTGATTTTAGGCTGTGTTGGATCTTCGTTGCTGCGTGCAGCTTTCCCTAGTTGTGGCAAACGGGGGCTGCTCTTCATTGCATTGCATGGGCTTCTCATTGCGGTGTCTTCTCTTGTTGCGGAGCACGGGCTCTAGGCGCACGGGCTTCAGTAGTTGTGGCACGTGGGCCTCAGTAGTTGTGGCTCACGGGCTCTAGAGCACAGGCACAGTAGTTGTGGTGCACGGGCTTAGTTGCTCTGCGGCATGTGGGATCTTCCCAGACCAGGGCTTGAACCGGTGTCCCCTGCATTGGCAGGCGGATTCTTAACCACTGCACCACCAGGGAAGCCCTGAAACTTCTTTCTTATTCGTCCTTAATTTTCATTTGCACAGTGCCTCCTATGTAGTCGCAAATACGAGACTTATTTTGAACTAGTTGTCCCTAAGTTAACAGGAACACTGGAGGAGAAAAACTACGTCTGGTAATGGGACAGGAAGAAAAACAAAAAGCATAAAATCACTGAGAAAAAGAGTGAGTCCCAGAGTCGCAATATGGTGAAACAAGTTCTGGGCTAACGGCAGGAGGGTTGGATGCTGGTCCCAGCTTGGCCACCAACTGAGTGACCTTGGACATGCCAGATGACCTCTCTGTGTCTCAAGATCATGATCCTTAATATCCTGGTGTTAGAGGAAATGACCTCTACAGGCCTCTCATGCTCTACAGCTTCCTTCGAGAGAGAAAAAGGCCACAATTTAAAATAAGACAGGGCCATCCGTGTGAGCCACCCCCCAAAATAAGGGGAACCATCAATGAGGTATGAAAGGCAGCCCATCTTGCCCTCCCAGGGGAAAGTGAGCAGCCTCTTATAATTCTAAACTTGAACGTCTCTGTGGCCATGAAGATATGTAAAGATGGAGCCCAGTGAGGCCTGCCAGGAGGGGAAGAGTGCTCACCTACCGAAGCACAATCAAATCCTTTGTTTCTCCCTGTAATCTTCTGCCTGACAATCAAAACATCTTGGTAGGCAGCACTGGCCTTAGCTTTGCAACTAGGGGAAGCTGGCCAACCCTGGGGTGGCTCCCCCAAGACTGGAAAGGGCAACGTGACTGTCAGTTCCACAGGGGCCAGCGTTCCGCATCCTCTCCAGCCAGGCCTTGCGGGGCTACGAAAGGCCAAGCTTGGCCCAGAGACACAGGGATTGTTTGGCTTAAACAGGAAACTGGGTGAGAGAGACACTGCTGCAGAGTGGACCAGCAACCCCACCTGCACTGCTCTGGATGGAGTCCTCACATGGCAGAGGGCCGGAAGGGCCATGGTGAAGGCAAGGCTCTGCCCATGGGGGAAATCCTTTCTGGATTCCGTGAGCCCCAGAGTTTATGTAAAAGCCAGGCAATGAAGAGAGCCAGAGAGCTTGGTATCGGGTTTTAGATGACTCCCCTCGGTCTCCCCACTGCAGTCACTTGAGTCTGTCTGCTGTCCTCAAATGAAACAGACATGGTCCTGCCTCAGTACCTTTGCTCTGCTGTTTCTTCTGTTGGGAACACTTTCCCTCAGATTCCACTTGCTAATTCCTTCACCTCCTTCAAGACTTCGTTTAGATCGCACTACCCGTACAAGGTCTACCCCCAACCACACTGTCAGATACCGTACCTGCCCTGCTCCCCCCACAACCCGACTCTTGTTCCTCCTTACCCAGATCTACTTCTCCTTTTTGATTCAGAACTTAACCATTTTCTAACATGCCATAGAAGTTGGTTCAGTATTTCTGGTCTGGCCAGCCCCCTCCCCCAAAATGCATGTTCCTCATAATCACGGGTGTCTAAGAATCTTTGTTTTGCTCACCTGCTCTAGGGCCATACCGTTGATGAGCAAATAATTAATAATTATGATGTAATGAGTTTGATACTCTTCTTTGATAGGCCAGTTCCCTGAGTTTTTCCCAGAGATAAATACGCAGTTGCAGGACTTTCTTCGATCAGTAGAAAAATAGCCCCACCTTGGGAAAAAACTGTTGAGGCAACAGACTAGTAGAACAAGCGTGCAATCATTTTATCGTCGTGGGCACATCTCTGTCCTTGGCATCCACCGTGGAGCTGCGAACCATTGCATTCCTCTCCCTCCTCCTTTGCCTTGCCTCAGAGAATGCTGCCCAACAGCGTGATCTTGGCAAAAGATCACAATTCTGAGAACTCTTAAGAGTGGCTGTGGCCTTTTCCTCCTCCAATCATCTAGCCCAGGGCTCTTCACACTTTAATGAGCATAGGAAGCACCTGGTGGGGGTGGTTCTTGATAAAATGCAGATTCTGACTCAGTAGGTCATGGGTGTGCCCATTCATCATTTTTAAGAAGCCCTCAGACGATGCCAATACTGCTGGTCCAAGGATCATACTTTGAGTGGCCAGTTTCTGGAGCACTGCCCATGTTTCTGCTCATGGTCCTGTTTCCACCTTGCCTACATCATTTTTTTTAATTGAATTATAGTTCATTTACAATGTTGCATTAGTTTCAAGTGTACAGTGAAGTGATTCAGTTATACATACATATATTCGTTTTCAGATTCTTTTCCATTATAGGTTATTACAAGATATTGAGTATATTTCCCTGTACTATACAGTAGGTCCTTGTTGTTTACCTATTTTATGTATAGTAGTGTGTATATGTTAATCCCAAACTCCTAATGCCTACATCTTGTAGAAACACGGCTTACCCCCCTAAAGAAGCTGGAAGGCCATGTAAAGTAGTTGGAAAGGTATGTATTTTGGAAGCTGAAAAGCATATATCTCATCCTGGACCTTCCTCTTAATGGTTTAGTGACCCTGGACAAATTAACCAATCTTTCTGTTAGTTTTCTCATCTTAATATGGACATAATCATTATTGCACAAGATGATTGGCAAGGATTAAATGAGATCACAGGTTTTTGATCCCTTATCCAAAATACGTGCGGCCAGATGTATTACAAAATCCAGAATATTTTTAGATTTAAAAAAAGTATTATGGTGCATATGCAATATATTATGTGACAGCCCCCAAGGGGTCTGGGGCAACAATGTTTAATCAAGTGTGTTAATATTTATGCAGCAAAATATGTGAACACTACACCAAACAGGACGACTAAGCATTATAAGTAGCTAAATTTCTCTACTCAATGTTCTGTAATAAGCTATATGGGAAATGAATCTGAAAAAGAATGGATATACATACATGTATGACTGGATCACTTTGTTGTACACCTGAAACTAACACAACATTGTAAATCAACTATACTCCAATATAAAATAAAAATTAAACTAAAAAAATAAGTAGCTAAAGTTCACATCAGGTTTTGTTACCAAATACATTCAGGCCAGGTAAGAGATACCAAAAAGCTTTCAGTTTTCAGAGCTTGCATGATTTTGTAAGTATGGATAGAGGGAGTGCACCTGTGCTTCACCTGTGAGTGCATCCTCTTTTTTGTTGAAAGAGCAGGACGCACTTCTTTCTTCCCACGCATCACAGGCTAAGAAGGCAAAGCCTCAGAGACTGGGACCAGACGTGGTGCAGTATCAACCTGGGGCACAAGGTAACCAAATCAAGGTAGAAGCACATAAACCAGGACCAGGTAGGGTTCAAGGTCAAAGCCACACCAGCACCGAGAATACCTCCATATTGAATCCTGTCAGCACTCTTTTAACCACATGTGTGTGCATGCACACACACACACACACATGCTCCCGCTCACACACCTAAAACCTTCAGGACCTGGGGCTAGATTCAGAAGTTGGGGTCTGGCAGAAAATGGAGGCAAGAAGCCAGATAATTTCTGAGAAAAACACACCTCAAGTCCCCCTTTAGCTCATAAGATTAGATGGGAATCTCTCCGTGGAGGGCTTTCAACTACCTTTCTTAAATATCTACTTAGGAAAATGAGCACTAGACAGGAGAACAAGTCATTTCACACCTCCTAATTTACATGTGCGATAAGGTGTTTGCAGGTGCAGCTCATTTATATTTTTCTGATGCTCTTAAAATTACAGCTCTTTGTGAAGTTGAACACTTTACATAGTACTAAAAAAAAAGAAAAAGTAGTTACTTGTCAAGTGGTTACTTGTCAAACCCTGGCTCTGCCATTCTCTCATTTTTTAGGACACAGGCTTCATAACCATAGCTCATGGCCAAATCTAAGTGCAGACAAGATGTGGGGCCACCTGTGTCCTGTGGCTTCAGTGACACGGAGTGCAGACACTGGACACGTGCTGCAAAGAGAGATAAAGACACACCCTGAGCATCTGGCTGAGGGGTCGAGATCTGATATGAGTCACAGGTTCTCACCCTGAAATGTACTATATTCTGCAACAAAAATTGGACTCTGAGGTTGTTTCAGAGACTAGTTTGGAGAATATATTAGGAGGGGTAGTTTGTGTGGTGGTTATGAGCTCGGTTTCTGTAGCCAACCTACCTGAATTTGATGCTTCACTCCACTGCTTGTGAATTCTGGGACCTTTATCTAGTCGTTTCAGCTCTAAGATTCAGTCCCCTCCCATGTAAAAGAAGGATAATATAGTTAAACAGCAAGGTCCTATTGTATAGCCCAGGAAACTATATTCAATATCCTGTGACAAACCATAATGGAAAAGAATATAAAAAAGAATATATATATGTATAACTGAATCACTTTGCTGTATCGCAGAGATTAACACAACATTGTAAATTAACTACACTTCAATAAAAAATTTTTAAAAAAGAATGTATCCTAAGGAAATAAAGGAATTAAGCACAGAAAAAATAAAAAATAAAAGAAGGATAATAATAGGACCTGTTTCATAAGACTGGTATGACTGTTAAAGGATTTGATATACATGAGGTCTGAGAAGAGATTATAGTAGGTACCCCTGCATTTGTTGCTTCTCTTGTATTAATCTAGCTCCTGTTTCTAGACTGAATCGGATGGAAAGCCAGTCCCTGTTGACTGACCTTCTCTGGAGGCTGGCAGTTCTTCCCGACATGGAGGGAGATCTTCTGGGTGTGGATAGGGGCAACCTCACTCTGCTCTAGAGCTCTGAGTGGGTCCTCACTCACAGGATAGAATTATCTACCAAGCCCCGTGCACTGTATCTCACTAGGTAGATATTCGTGATCCCCATTTCATGGATGAGGAAACAGATGCTCCATGGATTTAAGAGACTTGCCTAAATCCACACAACTAGTAAGTGACCAGGTCACATCTGGAAACTATGTCTAGACATAGTTTCAAATTCCAGATTCTTTCCATCAATTTCAGCCTCCAGAATTGTACACAACTTGTGGAATCTTCGTCTGGAAAGTTTAAGGACACACATAGGATCACTACCTTTTTCAGGACAAGGGGACAGGGCAAGGGAGGAGGTTGATCATGAACCAAACAACCGTAACACAGAAATAATGACCAAAAAGCACATGATGTATTATCACCATCGTGTCATTAAATCCAAGGCATGTCAATGACAAAAATGTGGATCCAATAGAATAGCAAAATACAGGACAGAGCTTTGAACCAGATCAGTCCAGCTCTCCAGATAACTCATAACTCCAGCCTCATTTTCTTCATTTACAGTCCAGTCCGCAGACCACGTCTGGGACCCCTCTGAGCTGACTGCAGAGTGGAAGCCAGTGACCAGCAGACAGCGGTCCAGTGTAGACAACTGCTCAGACTTCCCCCACACACGTAGCTCTGGACCTCATGGAGCCAAGAAAAGGAAAACACTCTTCCTTTCAATAGCTAAATAATTCTGCTTGGAGCCCCAGGAGAGGTGCGGCTGGGGCCTGTGTGGTCTAGCGGAGGGTCTCCTTGGCTGTCTGAGGAAAGAGAGATGCTCGCCTACCCCTCATCTATGTGATGGGGAGAAGCATGCAATTGCTCCCACGTGTCCACGGCCATGGCTCCTGCCAGCCGGGCCATAACTCAGAAGCAGCACCGCTGAACACAAGCACTTCCAAACAAGTAACCTATAGCCTGCATTGGAGCCCCGGCCCAGAAACCAAAAATCTGGCGGAGAATGCATGGGATACCTCTCAGCAGAGTTCCAAGTTGGAAAGGATCATGACAAATGTGGCCATAATGTCTCTGCAGAAAAAAAAAAGAGACACTCAGGGTCATTCTCAAACAGTCTTTGCAGGTTGCAGCTTTGCTAAGCCAATGGAGTACACGGTGCTTCCGGTCTCTTGGCAAGCTGATGGAAGGGTGTTTGCATGGAGAATAATACATTTTAGTCACAAATGCCCGGCATGTCTGCAAATATTAAATTAGAGGCCACACAGGTGGGGGCAGGCTGGCGAGGGAGGGCGCATGGCTGAGCTAATGGCCTTTCTCTGGCTGCTGCAGGCGCTGGAGAATGTGACTGCGGGGACCTAATGAATCTGATAGCAACTCTGAGTCCGGGCTGGGAGATGACTCATCAGCCCGAGACTCAGTCCAGGGTCACCCAGGGACGGAGGAGGTTCCTTTCAGAAAGAGAGGCACAGACGTCCAGGACCCTCCTTGAATTTCAATACCTCCTTTAAACAAGTAGAAACTGCCTCTGCAAGACCGTGGATTTACATTCTCAAAAGAAGAGCTTTATTGCAGCTCGTTAGGAGCGGTTTTCTTGATTTCCAGTAAGATTTGGGGAATTTTAAAACTCTGGGTATTAAGTGGAGTCAGCGTTCTTTTGTTTCATTCATTGTTTTTGTCCTGAAATGCTGGCTGCTGCATCCCATGTTCCCACAATTCTGGCCACAGGTGCTCCCGTGGGACCTGAATGTGCAGTGTCCCCGTCAACATTGGTAACATCAAATGCCCTATTTGCATTTGTAAAAACAATGTCATAGTAGGATTAGAAACATCAGTCAGAGAATCATGTTAATAGTAAAAGACAAAACTCTTCTTCTGAGGATGAAAAGGGCAGATGCAGCTCACCTTCTCCAGTGGAACCACTGCTCCGGTCCAGCTCCGGTCCACTGGAGGGGACCTCTTTGCAGAAGTTGACATTAGAGTCCTCCTTCCTTAAAACTCATTCTCTCTTGGTTCTGGTGACACCATTCATGTCTTGTCTTCCTCCTGCATCTCGGACCATTCCTTCCAGACTTTTCTTTCAGGCTCCTCTTCTCTGCATCCCTTATAAGCTGGTGATCATCCAATTTCTTCCCCAACTCTGCTGTACTTCTCTGCATTCACTCTCAAGGCTTCGATTTCCATTTCTACACTGATGACCTTCATATCTACTCTCTAGACCCATCCTTCTCCCAAACTCAAGTCCCAGGGAGCCAACAGCCAGTGTATAAGTCTTTCAGGTTATCTATCTGACAATACATCCTTTCCCTTTGCCTCTAATCCTGCTGCCATCTTGCATTTCCATCATCTGCCAAGTCAAGTAATCCACAGAACTGAGAATGGTTCTAGATCATGCTCTCTCCTCCATCTGCCTCAAATATTGTGGCCCTGACAAGTGGTATCCCTGCCTCTAGCCTCATTCCCTTCCACACTTCCTTTTACACTTTTATAAAATGAAACTCTGATCATATGAGGTCCTATGTAACCCTCCTTTAGGTCTTCCGGGCGCCTGGGGAAGCATTTCCAGACAGAGCAGTCCATCATGTGAGGCCCTAATAATCTAGTCCCTGTGTTATTTATCACAGCACCTTCCCTTTAATGTTAATTCTGACCTCCAGTCAAGCACAACCACTTATAAGTCTCCCAAATTGCCTTGTTGTGTCACAACTCTTCTTTCCTTGAAGCTGAAATACCACCACCACCCCTTCACCCTTTCTCTCTTGTAGTTCCACCTTCCATCACAGATTCTATCATGCTGCATTGCACATGTTTACATGTCTTTGGTTCTGCTACCTCCCAGCTGAGTGACCTTGGCTAATTACTTCACTCTTCTCATCCATCAAATGGGTATAGCAATAACTACCTCAAAGGCCTGTGCTCAGGATTAAGTGAGTCAATATGTTTAAAGCCCTTAGAATAGCATCTGCCAGAGTGACTGGCACAGGGTAGGTTCTTAGTAAATGTAGGATCAAAGAGATGGAATAAATGAATGGATACTAGTACTTTTGGCGGTCTATGTATGAGTTTGCCAGCACTGCCATAGCAAAGTACCACAGACTGGGTGGCTTAAACAGCAGAAATATATTTTTCTCACAGTTCTGAAGGTCAAGTTCTAAGATCAAGGTGTCAGCGTGGTTGGCTCCTTCTGAAGCCTCTCTCTTTGGCTTGTGGATAGCCATCTTCTCCGTGTGTATTCGCGTGGTTTTCCCTCCGTGACTGTCTGTGTCCTAATCTCCTCTTATTATCATTATTATTAGGACACCAGTCAGATTGGATTAGGGCCCATGCTAATGACATCATTTAACCTTAATTACTTCTCTGAAGACTCCATTTCCAAATACAGTCACATGCTGAGGTCCTGGAGGTGAGGATTTCAACATGTATATTCTGGGGGGACACAATTCAGCTCATAACGGCCCATGATTCTCAATTTCTGCAGATGTTTTGCTTTAATCCCTTGAGAAGTAAACAGAGAGACCTGAATGCCCAGTGGTTGACAGCATGACAGTGTGATATCCCAGTGCTGACATGAATATGCCCTGAGGCCTTGGGTGAATCTCACTGCCCCTCTAGGCTTTGGCTTCCCACCCTACAAAGAGAGGAGATGGACCTAATTGATGAGTTATGTCTCTTCCAGCTCTGATTTTCTGTGATTATATGTATAACAAATGCACATCCAAAAAGTAATTCAGAACATTTCCTCCCTTGCACATTCGTACCAAGGATCTCCCACTCCTACATTTGGGTCACTGACTCCTGAGTTCCTGGTGGGCGTGGCTCATCTGTTTGGAGATGACTTACTTTTTTTCACCTCACCAAACACTAAATCTGAAACATTTTTAGATATTTTTTTAATTCCATTTTTTTATTTGTTACTGTGTGCTCATTTTGCTATAAAGTTTCAATGTTAATTTAAATCTAATATAAAATCTTGTCCAAATATAGAAATCAAGATAGTACCAACCTTGAGGGGGTGAATATTGACTAGGAAGGAGCATGAAGGAACATCCAGGATAATGGAAATGCTTGAAATCTTCTCCACTGGGTGCTGGTCACACAGGTATATACGTAAAAATTCCACCCAGCTCTCTACCAGAGAGATTTGGGTACTTCACTATATGCAAGTTGTTCCCCAAACAAAAAGAAAAAAATAAATACCATCAGAATATACTGCATTTGGTGACAGTCACTGTGAAAATGCTGACTTACCAGATTTTCTCTGAGAAGCTGATACTGTCTTATTTGAAATCTGAATTTTAAATCCTGTGATCCAGGGAGGGAGGGAGGGAGCGAGACAGGAGTGTGAAGTCTTTTCCAGGACTCTTTCTACACATCCCTTGTCTCTAAAAAGTGAGAGGAAAGAAGAATGTTTAAATGAACTGAGAAAGGGCAAATTCTGTTGGGTGTGACCTACACCAATATCCAGAAATGCTGGAGAGATTAGGTCTCCAAGAAAGGAGAGAGAATGTAGGTCATCAGAGAAGGTTATTAGGAACATGTAAAGAGACCCAGCTCCCCTCTGGAAGGAGTTTCCATGGAGATGAAACACCATTGAAATTTGGGTCTGTCTTCTTGCTCAGCATATTCTTCACCCCAGCAATTGCTACACACTCAGAGGAGACTCAGACTCCCTCTGTTACTTCAGTCCCTTGAACTGGGGGAAAAAAAATATATATATATACACACACACACACACACACACACACACACACACATATATTCACTGTTGTTAAGATCTCTAAAGGGAGAAAATCTCCAAGTTCCTTTGGCTCCTCTCTCCCCCTGAAAACTTGGTGTGATGGTGCCAATCTGGACACATCAGTGAGAACCTCCAACATCCTGTGAAAAATAAAACTTTCTTACTTACCAACCTTGCTCCCTCCTGGGACCTTGGACCCATTGCTGCCTCCACGTGCTTGGAAAGTAGCACTGAAGACAAAATTATTTTTCTAGAGTTATGCATGCCAAGTATTCGTTATTGTATCAAGGACCACCTCTTAGTGTTTGCCGTCAGGTGAAGGAACTACGATATTGCCTAAGAGAGCAAAGTCATAAGGCATGTTTTCCAACAAGGCAACTAAATGTGTGTTGTCTTTAGCTTCATATATATGTGTGACGGGGCAATAGTCTGAATTATTCATACATAACCTGTTGTTTTTCTGAGTACTTGACCTCAGCCATGGTTGCTCAGGATGCCCACCTTCCAGAGGGGAGGTTAGAACTTATTACAGATGAGATGCCTGTTTGCCCCACAGTAACAAAGAGTTAGGTTCATGTTAAAATCTGGACACAAATGTTCATAGTAGTTTTCTTAATAGAAATGGAGAACAGGTTCATGGTTGCTAGAGATTAAGGAAGGAATAGGAGTAGAAGGGAATTGGGTGTGGCTATAAAAGTGTAACAACAGGAGGGATCCTTGTGGTGATGGAAGTGCTCTGTGTTTTGGACATTTCTTTTTCAATGTCCAGATCCTGGTTGTAATATTATACTAGAGTTTTCTAAAATGTTGCCATGGAGGGAAAATGGATACAGGATCAACCACGGGATCTCTCCGTATGATGGCTTTCAATTGCATGTGAATCTACAGTTATTTCAAAATAAAAAAATTAATTTAAAAACTGAAGAAAAGAAAGAAGGCACGTCTCTGACAGGCAAGATAGTATCATAGGATATCTGGCTTGGTGAGTGTGGAAAGGTACACCCATCTCCAAGCACCCCTCAGGGTTTGCTGCAGAGTAAAGGGATTGTGATTCTACTTGAGACAGCAAAGGCATAAGGCTTCCTTGCTCCTTGACAGAAGGAGGATCTGACCCAGGGAAAGACAAGCTCACCCTTCTCAACCCCAGGGCATGGGGGGAAGAGACAGGGAGAGAGAAGAAGGAGAGCACGTTGTGTTGCCATGGTCTGTACTTTCCCCTCCCCGTACTTTTTATTAGAGCACAAGGGATCCCTGGCCCTCATTCTCCTTTGAGAGTTCTGAAAGGCTTCAGCAACCCGAGCAGAGCAGTGTCAGCCTTGGGGCTCGGTGTCCTGGGGAGAGGAGGGTCCTGAGCCTTGTCCTTCTGAGCCACTTCATTGAATTAAATCAACGGCAGATCTGAGCAGAGGATGCCAGCATGGCCAGCAGCCACCAGGAGGGTAGAGGATGTCACCCAAGGACCAGAACCCTCGAGAAGCCCAGCTCTTCTCTTCTGCCAAACACATCGACCTGCCTTGGCGAGGAGCTGGGAGGGCAAGGGGAGCTTCCTGGGTGGTGGGCACATCGATGTGCTGGGAGGTTCTCCATGAGAAGGTGCAGAGACCCCACTCTCCCTCCAAGAGCTCGCCCTGTGTGTATCCCTTATAATAAAACTTTCATCATAAGTATAGCACTTTCCAGAGTTCTGCGAGTTGTAATATCAAACATTAGAGGTTCATGGAAACCCCCAAATGTATAGTCATTCCGTCAGAGGCAGGAGGCCTGGGGACCCACAGCACAGCTGATTTCTGGAGTAGGGCCGACCTGCAGAGGTCCAAGCCTAACACGTGGGTTCTGACGCTGACTGCAGGGCCCGCATCAGGACTGCATTGCAGTACACCCAGCTGTGGTGAAAACAGAAAAGAACCCCATCCCAAGCTTCAGTTCTATGGACAGGCTTCTCAGCAGGTCAGGAGTTCCCTTCTCTGTGCCCCACTGCACTCTGCAGGGTTTCTACCCTAGTTTCTGGAATGTACTTAGGCATTCATTTGTTTACATGAAGGCTCCTCCCACAAGACTGAGGCTACTCTTGGGGAAGGACTAGGGGCAGATTCAGGTTTCATGCAAACTGAGGCCTTTATCATGTAAAGAGGGGCCCTCTTTACATACATGTATTGTACAAACACATGTGACCATGTGAACACATTGCGAGGGCCCCTCCCCAAGCCTCAGCCGTGAGGGGCCCCGAAGCTTAAGCCACGAGAACTTCACAGCAAATCCGCTTCTGGCATCTAATTCCTCCCTGGCATCTGGCTCACAGTGGACCTTCAGAACCCGTTTAGTGAATGAATGAAAAATTAAGTTTGCAGCCACAAACACAGATACAAGTAAGAATAAGGCATTTCTTAACCTTACATTTAAAAAATGATTTGACTCCTTCTACGTAGATGACAAGGGCTCTTTTTTCCCTTTGGGGCTGACCTCACTTGCTATTTTTGTCTGAGTCCCTGAAGTGGGATTTGTAGGGATTTATAGGCTGTGATGACCAGGTCTAAACAGACAGAAGCTGGTGAATTTGGTCATCTGCTACTTGCAGCCAGATTAGAAAAATCCCCCCAGGAAACTGTGGTTTCATTTCCATGTTAAATCACAAAAGAACTAAAGAAACAGAGCTAAAATGCAAATTTAGGGCACATTTTAAGTATAGAGGGATTTAAGGTCTTTGTCTCAGAGCCAAAAGCTTTTTCTCCGTGGAGAATCCAAGTCATTACCTTGCCCTGACATTTTCTGGGGTTTATAATACGACAGTTACAGGCTTTTCCACAATCATCCAGCATTGAGACATTATGTAGCACTTTATGCTTCTCAAGCCACAATGAATTCTAGAATCTTGAATACCTCTTGCATTCACTCTTTCTTTCCCTTCCTGCTGTCACCACCCTGGGGAGGCCCCTGAAGCAGGTGGGAAGTGGGCTAAGGAGTACTGGATGTGGGATGCCATGGATCACCATCCTGCTTCCCACCGTCCCTTTCTCATCAGCTGCATCATCAAAACTTCTCCAAGCCTCCATGTATCCATAAGACCCTGGTACTCAAGAGCTTCCACCATCTTGGCATCTTCCCACACTTTTGGCACCATTTCCAGCTTGCTTTGTATAAAATAGGAACCCCAAATGTTCATCTCAGGTAGGTGAAGTGTGACACCTGCAAAGGAATTTGAAATCCCTAGCTTGGCCTCTATCTCTGGCTCTGGGATAAGACCCCACTTCCAAGGGGATAAACCCATAAGGGGCTCCCTATAACCTAGGAAACTGATGGCACTCATGGGCACCTGAGAACAAGTGGAATGTTCTGTTTGGTACCAAGCTGCAAAAGGCCCAGTGAAGGTGGAAAGGTCATCCCAGGAAATGCAATTAGGAGGTGGAGATCTCACAAAGATAAACGTGGAACGGTCAGACAGTAAAATCAAGAGGTCATGTGCAAGATAGGGAAATAATTCTGTGGGGAAGAGGAGGCCCCTTTGGCCTCCGGGGTTCTAGGAGCTCATTACTGAATAATTAAAATGTTGTTGACTCAATCATCAACCCCAGAAGGAAATGAGTTCCTTGGACATCCTTTCCCGTGTTGACCTTTCGTGCCTCTGAGTCTCCTCCCCGGGCAGAGCCGATGAAACGGTCATTTGTGCCGGGGTCACTGAGAGTTCAGAGCAGCCTGCAGTTCTCAGTTCAGAGCCAGAAGGGCTGGATGTGTTTCAATTAGGTTCACAAGACTATGAAGTCATCCTGGATCCCAATCAGTTGATTAAAAATCATCACGTTCCGTTTTAAGAGAACTTGAGTGTTTTGAGGGGAGCGAAAATTCTAATGATTTTTATATGATTGCCTCATTCTAACTACTCAGGAGATAGCAAAGGAAACTAATGTTTTTCCAGCTCCTACCACTGACAGCTGGGTACTGTGCTCATTGCTTTTCCTATGTTACTTCCTGTGATGCTAACATCGAGTCTGGAAGGCAGAATCCTTACACGCATTTTAGAGGTAAGGAGACCGCAGTTCCAAGAGCTTAAGGTGACTTATAAAAACCCATGCAATAGCACAGGGAGACCAGCTCGGTGCTGTGTGACCACCTAGAGGGATGGAATAGGGAGGGTGGGAGGGAGACGCAAGAGGGAGGAGATATGGGGATATATGTATATGTATAGCTGATTCACTTTGTTATACAGCAGCAACTAACACAACATTGTAAAGCAATTATACTCCAATAAAGATGCTAAAAGAAAAAACCAAACATGCAAATGGTAAAGACATCATCTAATTCTAATCTTGGGTCTGGTCAACTGCAAATTCCACACTCTTTCCCTTGTGCCCAGGCACCAGTTGGGAAGGGGGCTGAAGCCCAGGACGAAAACCCACTTCCTTCTCTCTGGGACCGCCCTGTCTTCTTCCTTCTGGGCCTGACTTTCTTTGAGATCCACGTGAAGTGGTCAGGTGGGCAGAGTTGCAGCAGGACCAGGTCGTGTGTCTCCTGGGTACTGTCCTGGGTGTCGTGATGCTCAGGGTCCAGGCTGATGCTGTGTGACCAACACCAAGGGGGTTTTCAAAGTCAAAAGTGCACTAGGCTACGGTCAAGGCTAGTTTACACCATTCAGTCCCTCTGAAAACCGCTGCACTCTCATATTTCTTAGGGGAATATGCTGTCATCCATGTGTTGATAGACTGCTGGCTGTATTTTTCCACCCACCTTGCACTTGGGAATATATTCCTCAAAGGAAATAGACAAAAGCTTTCACACATTTTGTATAAAATCTCACCTTGGGGCTCAGGTTTCCCACCGCCACGCTTCCCTTCACACTGTTCCTCCTGCCTGGGTACCCGTCTTCTTCCCTCCTCCAAATAAACTCCTTCTCCTGCGTGCTCCTTCCTCCGTGAAGTCAGACCCGCATCTTCAGCAGGACGTCACCTCTGCTCTCTGACCTTTGACATCAGCTCCTACCCCGGCACTTACCACACGGCCTGTGTCCTTGGGTGACATGTCCTGGGAGCCGCCAGCTCCTTCGAGTCTCGTGCTGTCCCCTATGTCTCTCATAGATCCTGGCAGATCCCACTCGAGGTAACATACAAAGCAAGGGCTGTGCATCCAGAAAGACCCATTTGCCTCAGTTGCTCCATTTTGTACAAGTCCCTTAGCCTTTCTCGGTCACTCCTTCGGCCTCTGCAGGGGCCTGCCTGACTGGGTGTGGCATTTGTGTGTATGAACGTGTGCACAACGAACTCGCTTGCCATCAGTCCTAGAGTCTGGGACACAGCAGGCCACTGAATCATAATCCTCCTGGACCCACAGTGAGGCCTTGTTTCCTCAGATGAGGCCCTGTGTGCACCTGGCCAGTTGGTCTCTGCCGCCCCCTGGCCTGCCGGCTGAGGCAGTGACGGGGTGGCATCCAGTAGGCTGGCCCAGGCAGGACCCACCTCTGGCAGTCTCCCCACAACCCCTGGCTTTGGGTATTTGAGAAAGTGACTTTCTCCTGAAATCAAGACATGCTAGAGAATGGGCTACTCAAACTTACAGACAACTGAGACAAACGAAAAGCGGTGGCTGGTAGAAATTTCTCACTTTCTAGTAAGGAAGGAAATGCTACAAGTTCCCATGGGATTCTCCATGGGGACTGTGGGCCTGGCCTTTCCCTGTGAGTAAAGCCTCAGTAGGAAATGCATTCAGCACCTGAAGTATTCTGGGGGGACCCAGAGTTGCAGCAAAACTCTCTGTGGGATCCCACGGGTCAGCGTCCTCCAGAGAGAGCACCTCACTAAGAGAGAAAGATGACTTCTTTTGGCTCCACCGCCGGCCTGCCCTGGTGGACCTCCAGAGCCTGTGACCAATCTTATTGCTGTTCTAACATGCCTTGCCATTCACCAGCACTGCTGTCCTCCCAGTATTGTTTCTTTCAGGTATATTTTGCTTTCCCAGACAAGAGAGTTCCCTACATCTCATTTTATTTATTTATTTATTTATTTATTTATTTATTTATTTTTACGCTTCTTTCAGCTTTGTTTTTTTTTTCTAAACATCTTTATTGGAGTATAACCGCTGTACAATATTGTATTAGTTTCTGCTGTATAGCAAAGTGAATCAGCTATACCTATACATATATCCCCATATCCCCTCCCTCTTGCGTCTCCCTCCCACCCTCCCTATCCCATCCCTCTAGGTGGTCACAAAGCACTGAGCTGATCTCCCTGTGCTATGCGGCTGCTTCCCACTAGCTATCTAATTTACGTTTGGTAGTGTATATATGTCAATGCCACTCTCTCACTTCGTCCCAGCTTACCCTTCCCCCTCCCCGTGTCCTCAAGTCCATTCTCTCCATCTGTGTCTTTATTCCTGTCCTGCCCCTAGGTTCTTCAGAATCAATTTTTTTTTTAGATTCCATATATATGTGTTGTCATACAGTATTTGTTTTTCTCTTTCTGACTTAACTTCACTCTGTATGACAGACTCTAGGTTCGTCTACCTCACTACAAATAACTCAATTTCATTTCTTTTTATGGCTGAGTAATATTCCATTGTGTATATGTGTGCCACATCTTCTTTATCCATTCATCTGTCGATGGACACTTAGGTTGCTTCCACGTCCTGGCTATTGTAAACAGAGCTGCAATAAACATTGTGCTACATGACTCTTTTTGAATTATGGTTTTCTCAGGGTATATGCCCAATAGTGGGATTGCTGGGTTGTATGGTAGTTCTATTTTTAGTTTTTTAAGGAACCTCCATACTGTTCTTACATCTCATTTTAAATGACGAATATTCACCTAGGCTTTTCCTATTCACAAAATGCCTTCGTAGACACGATTACATTGAACTGTTGCAATGCGCTGTGAGCAGGGGAATGTTATTTCTGTTTAAAAGACGAGAAGATTAAAGTGCAGGGTCATGGGGTCAATGGGAGTGACTCACTCAGGAAGAGCGGAACCAGGATTCGGACCCAGTTCCTCTGACTGCAAATGCTTTGTTCTTTCCATCGATTACATTTGTACAACACTTCTTTGTTTTCAGAGTGCCTCTGCCAGCTCTGGGAACAATGCCGGGAGTCAGCATCCTGCCTGCTTCCAGGTTAAGCTCCAGTAGCAAGTGGAAGCTTGGAGATGCAGTAGCTCTATCTGCCCATCGCGCTCTGTCCGGACCTCAGAATCCTTCCTGAAAACAGGAGTCGGCCAATCAATATTTTATGAAAGAAAGAATGAAAAGTATATATTAACTAACTCATCCCGAATTATACCACTAATAGATGTGAAAGCTGTGAATTGAGCCCTGGTTTCTTGATGTTAGCCTAATTATAGTCCTAATCTACGTTTTGTTTTATAAACTGACTGCAAGACCATTTTTTCCTATTATTAGAAGCAGCACTTCCCCTTACAAATTCCCTCAACGGAGGGAAGTCAGGAAGGTAAAATTAAGTGTTTTCTTGTGCACCATGCCTTGTCATTCCAAAATCACCACAAAGGGGGATGCCTTTGAAGTGTCCTCTTTGTACAGACAAGTAAAAGGAGTCTGAGAGAAATGGTATGACTTGCCGAGGATCACGATGGGGGACACACATCCACCAAGAGGCCTGATCATGTAACGTTTATAGCAGCTACTCCAAGGAACGTGGAGAGGGGGGCAGTGACAAGGGTCTAGATCCCTCCTGGGGGCTGCGACAGTACTAATCTCTGGATGAGTTTGCTTCTCCCATTTCATAAAAAATATGAGCAGATTGAATAGTAGGTCTAGCCACTATTAAGCAATGAGACAATTATGACTAATGTGCAATTATTGAAGGGCTGACATGTAGAAAAGCTTAAGGTGCCATGATAGTTCAAGGACATGAGAAATACCACAGACGTGCAGTATTGAAGGAAGCCTTTGCAGAGACCATGGCGTCAAGGCCATTGTACTGGAAAGATGGACATCTCCAGTTTTCAGCACCTACTGTCTGTGACATGAACGGATAACTTAACCTCGCTTTTCCCCAGCAAAATGGGGTGATAAGAGCCTGCCTTCGAGGGCAGTATGGCAGCAGATGAGCTCCTCTCAGAGGGCTTAGCTTGGTAGCTGGCACTCCACAAGACTCAGCAAAATCTGTCTGTAGCAATAATGAAGGCACCATGTAATCACCATCCAGGGTGCAGGGCGGAGGCCCTTCCTCTTGGCTGTATCTCAAAATCAAGCTCAAGGATCTTATGTGAATCCTTTCCTAACTGCCGCCCCACCCCAGAAAGACCTCCTCCTCCACGTGCACACCCCTGTGTTGGTGTCAGGCTCTCTTCTGCCTCATTCAAGGTCTTCCTCTTGTCAGGGAGCGTTTTCATGGATCTCTCCATCCTCAGTGCCAACCCAGGGCCTGCCACATTTTAGGCCCTCAGGAATGACTGGCAAACATGCCAGAGAATCAGAGATGCATGAGAAAATGGACCTTCATTTGTCTGTGCTCACACTGTAAATTTTAGATGATCTAAATGGTGATTTTATTCTATAAATATTCACTGAGCAACTACCAACGTGCTACACAGGGTGTTCAAATTCTAGAGCTAAAATTCTGTGGCCTAGCGGAAGGGTCAGAGAAATAAACCAATAATTACGTTAGATTACAGAGCTTCGGACCGTCCAGGACCTCCAGTCTCCCGAGTGGAAGGAGAATCCAAGTTGACCCAAACCCTTAGGTCGTCATCCCATGACACATGTCATCTCTTTCCTAAAGCTGCCAGGCATGTCATTGAACATGTGGGGGTAGAAGTCTCAGCCTGGGACAAAAGGGACACATAGGGAAGAGGGAACAAACCTGGCCTCCGGGGGAAGGGCAGGGCGGTTACAGCCCAGGTGAAGATATGTCAGCCAAGCCATGTCAGGAATTAAGCTGAGATCCTGGAGCAGGAGAAGGGTGATCGCCAGGTCCCTGGGAAGGGATGGGCTGGGGAGAGTGAGTATTTATGCTTCAGTGTGGCAAGGACTCGGGCCAACTTAGAGAAAAGGGAGTAGAAACACATAAGCATGGCTTCTGCTACTGTGTCTCTATCCTGGCCAGTACAGGGCCATGATCACGCGTTCAAGAGCAGGCTGCTGTAGGACAGAGCATCATAAATTGGGCGGGGCGGGGGGGGGAGTCTGTTGTGGAGGGATTCACTGATGGCGGGAGACGTGTCTTAGGAGAGGCGATCACAGCAAGCCATGGGAATAGCGAGGAAGGCCTCATGACTTCATTGCAGGAACTGGCCAAGGGCAGAGCAGCAGACGCAGTGGAGGAGACATTTGATCTTGGGGTGGGGATGGGGGTGGGGATGGGGGTGGGGATGGGGGAATGAAGGTAAGTTTGCCAGTGAAGGAAGAGAAAGAGAGCCTTCAGTGGAAAAGAGAACTAGACGATCGAAGGCCTGGTGTGTGAAGAAACATGGGTTAGGGAGGAAGGTGACAGGCCCCAGCTGCAGGCAGGGTGTGACAGGAGCAGCAGAGACCAGACTAGGAGAGCCCCACGCCTGGTGGGACAGTTCCCTCCCACGCGCTCCGCCAACTTTGGACTTTGTCCCACAAGCATCTGGCACTTACCCTAACACTGTCTGTAGTTTACTTTTTCATCATCTTTATTGTTGTCCTTCTTCCCTTCCCTAAGGATGTAAGTTCCATGAGAATTTTATTCACCGATAAACCCCAAGTGCCTATGACTAAGCCAGCACATAGTACCTGCTCAATAAAACTTGCCGAACGAATGGATGCCAACGGCTCAGAAATGTGCAGTGTTTAAATGTCACCTATTGCTAGCTATTCTCTCAAATAAGCCAATGACTTATGCTCTTGAATTGCATTCTTGGTCCATTTTTGGAAGAGCAAGTAAACATGAAGGCAGGGCTCTTACGATTTTATTCCACGTCTGATTTTCCTTTCAGTGATTTTCATGAATGTCCTCCCCTTCTTCCCTCTCCCCACTCCCCACCCCCATGAATTTCTTTGCAGGTGAGAACAAACCCTTTCACCACTTCCTTCCGACACGAGAGGCCCGACCCAGGGCATGTGAGGATAAGGAATGCACGGAGCGTCAATAGAAATATTGATGCCGAGCTTCCTGCGTGTCAGGCTCTGACAGCTTGCCTTCTGTCTCAAAACTATGTTCATGTCAATAAATCTGCTAAACTCCTCCACCAACCTGCTCTCTCTTCCCACAGCGGAGAAGCTGTGAAGAATGGTTGTTCTGGCTTAAAAAAAATAGTACTACACCCCAGAGCACATTGGAAGTGCACCTTGGTGGAAAACTGCATCTTTGAGAACTTTGTACAATTCCACCTGAGCTCAAAAAGTGAGATGCTGACCCCAAAGTGCTACAGGAGCTGAGATTGTATGGGAGGTGGGAAACAGGGTGTGTGTGTGTATGCAGTATGTGTGTGTGATGAGGTATGTGTGATGCAGTGCGTGTGTATGTAGTGTGGTGTGTGTGCAGTGTGTGTGTGATATGGTGTATATGTGTGTGTAGTGTATGTATGATGTGGTGTATGCATGTGTGTGTATGTGCCTGTGTGTGTGTATAGTGGGTGTGTGTGATGTGGTGTGTGTAGGGGGGGTGGGGGGGGTAGTGTGGTGTGTGTTTTGCCTGTGTGTGTGTGTGTGTGTGTGTGTGTGTGTGTGGTATGAGTGTGTGTTTATGTGTGGTATTTTTCTTGGCGTAGGTCATAATGTAACGATGGATCCAGTTATGTTTCTAAATATCGGCTCAGGTGGAGGTCCTGCCATCCTGATGAGGCTTTCCCATTTCTGAAGAGGCATGTGGTTGGTGGAACAAACCACAGGCTTTGGAAACACATAGGCTCAAAGTCAGATCCCAGCTTCATCCATAGCTGTGTGAAATCAGACATGTTATTTAACCTCCTTGAATCTCATTTATCACATCTACAGACTGGGGGGACTATCTCTTGGGTATTTACCCTGTTGTAAGGGTTAAATGAGAAAATGTTCATGAAACACTAAGTTCCATAACTGACACTTAGGAAGTACTTTACAGAATAAGCTGGGGACTCTGTCCCATTGATCTGATACATCCTAGGTGTTCCCTATATGACCACGTATAAGGCACACATTACTGTTACCCAGACTGGTAGTGATTATGGCAATGAGGGGAGGTTGGCAGAGTTGAGAGGAGAAGGAAAGGAGAAGGCCTGGTTTTCTTATGTTCAGTTAGAGATTCCATTGGTAGCTTCTGCTGAGGGCTCCCACCTTAACAGGACAAGGCAGTGAAGCTGGAAGTCCCCTCCGCTCTCATGAGGGTGCGGCCCCCTTATGGCAAGAGAAGGTGCCCACTTCAGTTGCAACTGCTATGAGTCCTCATCCTAACATCCTCCTCTCAGCCACTGTGCCACTGAACTTGAAGCAGTCCCTTCCCTTTCTGGGCCTCAGTTTTCCAAATTAAAGGAAGTATCTGGATCAGATTGAGTGATCCCTGCAGGATATCCACAGGGAGTATGTTTGCAGCTGGAGGGGGAATGCAGGGAAGGCAGTCCTGGGACCACCCTTGTCTTCAACGTCAGCAACTCCATGTTTATCTGTTTTGGATATGGGGCTCCTGCTTCCCATAAAAGATTTAAAGGTAACAAAGGATGCCATCTAAAGCTAAAATATCAGCAAAACAAAGATAAGCAAATATGAGTCCAACTTGTGTCATGACAAAATCACTTTTCCGAAAAGCATCAATGAGGTTGAACAAACCTGCCTCAAAGAGCATTTCAGTCCTCTGGAAATCAAGCAAAATCAGACAACAAACTGAGAAGCATTTCTTCAGAAAACTACTGAATTTCCCGAAAGGTCAGCAGGAATTTATGGTGTTCTTGCCCAGAGCCACCGCCGTCTCCATCTTCAACCCTATCAATAGCTCAAACAGGTTGGTGAGGCTGTAAAAATAATAAGCTTTGCTACCATTCCCAAAAGGGCTCACTTGATTTGTGGTATTGCCAGTGCAAGTGGTAAGGAAACAGGAAGAGCAGGTGGCTGAGCTCCTTTTAGGGTAAGCAATGGACCGACAGACTAGGCCAGAAATAAACTAATAGACTAACCAGGGATTTTACAGAGAGTCATGGGAGGTGAGGCAGCCATGAAGGGTCATGACAAGCCCCCACATATCCTGGGTTGCCCACAGGTCATGCACATGTACAGCAGAGACAGGAGCAGGCCCAAGGCACCCACACATTCCTGGACTTCAGAGCTTGTGTGCTTACTTGTGCAGAAGAGATATGAGAGGTGAGTGAGTCTGGCCAAAAGGAAAGTCAGAACAGACTTGAAAATGTACTGTCCAGCCCACATACAGCACACACAAAACTTTCCACGGGATAGACCATATACTGGGACACAAACCACATCTCAGTTAATTTAAAAAGATGGAAATCATACAAAGTCTATTCTTTGACAACAATGAGATTAAATTAGAGATTGACAAAAGAAAGATACCTTGCAAAATCCTCAATATTTGGAAATTAAACAAAACAATACTATAAAACCCAGGGGTCAAAAAGAAATCACAAAGGCAGTTGAAAATATGTTTTAAAAGAATGAAAATTTTAAAACAGCATACCAAAATGCATGGGATGCAGCTAAAGCATTACTTAGAGGTAAATTTATAGTTTTAAACACCTATATCAGAAAAACACCTAAATCAATAACCTAAGCTTCCATTTTAAGAAAGGCAAAGAAGAGCAAATTAAACACAAAGCAAATAGAAGGAAGATTAAAGTGGAAATCAATGAAATAAAAACAGAAATTCAGTTTTTTAAAAAGTTATATATTTGACCGGACTAAGATTGACAAACTCTTAGCTAGACTGACACAGAAAATAGGAGAGGAAAATGGAGGCAGAAAGGAGGGAAGGAAGGAAGGAAAGGAGGGAGAGAGGAAGGGAAGGAAGGAAGGGAAGGAAAGAGGAAGAGAGGGATGTAGGGAGGGAAAACCCTAGGAAAAAAGAAAGAGAGATCAGAAAGGAAGAAGTAAACTGTCTTTGTTCACATATGACACAATTCTATACGTAAAAAATCCTAAGGAATCCACAACAAAACCATTAGAGCTAACAAATGAGTTTAGCAAAATTGCAGTATACACTAGCAATGAGCAATCAAAAAATGAAATTGAGAAAATAATGCAATTCACAATAGTATCAAGAAGAATAAACTATTTAGAGAAATTCTAACAAGAGAAATGCATGATCTGTACTCAAAAACTACAAAACATTGCTAGGAGAAAGTAAAGAAGATCTAAATAAATGGAAAGATATTCCATGTTCATGGGTTCAAAGAGTAAATATTGGAGAGATGGCACGTCTCCCTAAATTGATCTACAAATTCAACACAAACTCTATCAGTATTCTAGCAGGCTTATTGGTAGAAACTGACAAGAAATTGACCTACATTTACATGAAAGTACAAAGAAGAACCAAAGCAATTTTGAAAATAAAAAACAAAGTTGGAGAACACTACCCAGTTTCAAAACTTACTATAATGCTACAGTCATCAAGACAGTGTGGTACTGAAGGAGGGATAGGCATATTGATCAAAGTTTGAAATTAAGTGTCTAGAAATAAACACTGGCATTCATGGTCAATCAATTTTCAACGAAGATGCCAAAGTAATTCAGTGGTGAAAGGATGATCTTTCTAACAAATGGTGCTGGGAAAATTGGAGAAATATATGTAACAAAACAAAACACCTTAGACTATTGTCTCATACCACACACAAATTTAACTTCAAGTGGATTGTATACTAAATATAAGAGCTAAGATGAAAAAACTTCTAGAAAAACACATAGGAGAAAACCTTTGTGACATTTGGTTAAGCAAAGAGTTCTTAGACACAATACCAAATGATTAGGCCGTAACAGAAAAAAAACCGATAAATTGGACTCCATTAAAATTACAACTATTTGCATTTCAAATGACACTAAGAAAATGAAAAAAAATAAGCCATACATTGGGAAAAATATTTGCAAATCATGTATCTGTTAGAGGACTTGTGTCCAGACTATATGAAAAATTATAATTCAATAATAAGATACCAAACAACCCCAAAAAGTAGTGGGCAAAATGTTTGAACACTTAAACATTTCAGCAAAGAAGCATACAAATGACTAATAAGCATATGAAAAGGTATTTATCCTTAGTAATCAGAAAAACTCCACAAGCATTGGAATGGCTATAATAAAAAGGCAGGCAATATCAACTGCTGACAAAGATGTGGAGTGAATGACATCCCCAAACATTGCCGGTGGCAATATAAAATAGTACAGCCCCTTTGGAAAACAGTTTGGAAATTTCTTAAAATGTTAAACACAAACTTGTCATGAAAACCAGCAGCTCTACTCCCAGGACTCTACCCAAGAGAAATGAAAACATACATCCACACAAAGACTTATATATAAATGTATGTATTGTATTATACTATACACAGTCCATCTCACAGTAAATGTATAAAGAAATGTATAAAGCTGTAGAATAGAATATACTCAGCAATAAACCTCAAAAATATTATGCAAAGTGTAAAGAAGCCAGAACAAAAGACTACGTATTATTCATTTATATGAAATATCTAGAAAAGACTAACTTATTAAGAGACCAAAAGTACATCAGTGTGTGCTTGGAGCTGGGAGTTGGGGTGGGAATTGATTGCAAACAGGCTCGAGGGAATTTTAGGGGGTGATGGAAATGCTCTAAAACTAGATCATGGTGAAGGGTGCACCACTCTATAAATTTTCTAAAGCAGTAAATTGTACTTTGTGGGCGAATTTTATGAAATGTTAATTTAAATAAAGCTTTTAAAAAAGCAGATTGGAAGCTGTAAAAACAAAAACAAAAAGCCTTTGAATACCATCAAGCTGAACATTTTTGAGTCTTTAATGCTACATGTGGCTTAGACTCTGGGTCCCAGCTCATTTCAGCCCATTCCCTGAGGTCTAAAACTTTCCAGTTCTGAAAAAATTCCATGCTTAGCTTTCCCTGATTTTTTTTATTCCATTTGCTAGGCAACACTCACCTCTTTTTGCAACCTGTAGTTTATACACTTCACAGACTATCTCTTGCATGCGTCTGCTTCCAAGTACAAGCTTAGCCCACCCTGAGATTGACCTACACAATAACTACTTTATAGTCTAATAATGCTTTCAGCTGCATTTTTAAGCAGAAAGCTCTGTTTGCAGAAGAGTTATCATTTTGTGTTATAAAATTTACCAATTAAATTGAGTGCATTAGACCCAATTTAAAAGAGAAGAAAATGCTCTGGTATTTTCAGATAAGGCTTTTTTTTTCTTGGCAATAACGGAGCTACTTTCTCCATTTCCCAAATGCCTCTAGGCAAGGAAATATGTTAGCAAAAGAGCTAACTTAGAACCGAGTTTGAATTTGGGCTTGACAATGGCTCCTTGCACATAGATTCTACAAGAATGTGCAGCTTTGGGGAGGATTACTACCCTCTTTCCATTTCCCACTCTGATTTGCTGGACAGTTCTACTTTCTGGAGCATGGTCACCTCTGGGAATGGGTTCTGTCCTGAAGGCAAGGGGAGATTTTAACTGCAGAACCAGAAACCACCATATATTGTGAGATTCTGATATGTAAATCGTATGGCAAAAAGCTGCAGCAAGATGCCTGAGCCCAGCTTTCTGTAGAGATCTTCACACTAATTTGAAAGCTTCTCCAATGTGAAAAGGACACCGTCTTCTTTTCAAATGCATGTCCTGAGCTTGCATGGTGGCCAAGAACAGATCTCATGCTCCAACTCAAGTCAAAGAAAATAGAGTCTAAAGTAAAAATGACTCCATTTAAATCATAATCAGCATGTCACATCTGTCCCCTTTCTCATTCTCCCAATCAGACTCAAGTTCGAGAGAACCTGGCCTCGGCATACTCTCCATTAATCCTCCAAAACCTACCTCTAGCCTTGCTCATCTGGTCCATTCTCCTAAATACTGCAAGAATAATCTTTCAAAAAGTTAATCTCTTCCCTGCTCATTTATTCCTCATGAGCTCTACCTGCTTCTAGGAGAAAGTCTAGACATCCAAGCCTGGATTCTACCCTCTCATCCACATTTTGACTGAAGCCTCACTGCTAAGTTCAGGGCTCCTTGTGCAGTGGATGGTCTGGGGTCAATGGCTTGCCTTTTCCTAAACGGTAAGTGCCTGGCACTCATCCTGTACTTTCTGCTTCTTCTGAAAATATTTACTCTTGCTTCAAGCCTCAGCTGCAGTGTAATCGCTCTGAAAACTTTGCCAATTGCTCTCCACCCAAAATCCATCACTTCCTTCTCTTTGTCCTGTGGAACTTCACAGATATACCACGCAAAACATTTCTGTTCCAATGCAATTTAACTGTTCACGTATCAGCGCCGCAGAAAGACCACACACTTCTCCAGATCTGGCACTTTCTCTTGTTTATTTGGTACCATTCATTTGATAGAATAGGAAGAATAAAAATAACAAGTCGAGGACTGAAGAAGAAGGAGTTAGGGTTACTCTCAGCCGTGTAGCTGGGAGGAAAAGGCAGGAGGTGAGACCAGAAACTGAGATAAAGAACACAGGTACAAAGGAGGCTTTGAGGAAGAAAGGAGAAAGTATATTTGTGACATGGGGTATACAAACAGCCTGGGGCAACCTCGTGGAGCTGTCAAGTGGACCAGACTCATCCCTGAGTCTGAAATGCGGGGGAAAGTCCAGGCAGGTTTGGAAGTGAAAGCTGTTAAAAGTCATCAGTTTGGGGAGAGATCTGAAGCTTTAGATGTTGATAAGATCATAATCTGAAAGTCTGTAGAGAGCAGGCATGAGAGCTATAAAACCCTGAGTAATTGAAAAGTAGACAGAAGAATTTAAAGAGTAGAAGAATTCAATGAAGACGCAAGAAGGAAAATTCAGAGTGAAACTTCCAAAAGTAGTAAAGGAGAAAGTTTTCCTCGGATGAATCCCTTCCAGACAATCATCCTGCAGAACCCCACCACGTGAGGGATGGGCAGTCACCTGGCTGTGTTTTGGGTTCTGGGAGTTTGACTTCTTTTTCCATAGCCTTTCAACCTATCTGCCCGTTTTCAGTTCCATCTTTACCCCTATGATCAGAAATACCTGATATCCCCATGAGGTTCTGAAACACATTCTGTTTTTCCTTTCTTGCTTTTCCCGTTTCCTCCATAGCATTAAGCTTTTTCAAATCTGTTACATTAAATTATCACTTGCCTCTCAGCTTTCCAGATTCCAAGTCTTTTGCTCTGTGTTCCTTTCCCATTCTGTTACTCCTGTGATTAATGCCATGTTAACAGTGTTACAGGAAAGAGTTGGGGTAAATGTCTATATTCCAAAAGCCACCTTTAAGGGAAATCCAGCTTTTAATTCAGCTTTTCACAAGTCCAGCCGGTCCTGTCTCAAACACTGAGATTTTTCCTAAAACCATAGAAATTGTGATTCTGAGATGACTATAGAATCTCCTGAAGTCGTAGCGTCTAGACTAGTTATTTCCAGGCAAGCATATTACTAAGCTAGCAGATACTCAATAAACTCAATAAACACTTATCAATCAATATTCACTGAATTCTGCCAATAACCAAGATATTTTTGCCAAATCCCCAGCAGACAGACAAATCCATATTCAGATCTTAAAAAAAAAAAAAGACTACTGATACTTCGAGAAATAGTGGTGATGATTTTTGAACACTTGTTCTTTACCAGGCACTGAACAGTTCTATCAGATAATTATTAACCCCTCTTAGCAGATGAGGAAAGAAGGGATAAATAATTGTTCTAAGATTACACCACTAATTGGTGTCAAAAAAGACGCCTGGAACCCGTATTTTTTTCTCAGCTAAAGCATCAGGTTATAAGTTAGCACCCAGAGAAGACAAACTTCCTTGTACTACGGGAGGGACATTTTTATTTTACGGCCACTCTTCAGGTTGGGTTTGTGGTAAGCTGTGTCCATAGACAGATATGACCGTTCCCCTAAGTCAGGTCTAACCTGAAGGGCAGGGCACGACCGGGGCTAGTCGCCCAGTCTGGTCCCTCAGAAGAATTAAGATCCCTCAGCCCAGCACTGAATGGGAAGGCTTTGTGTGGGCAACATTTGGGGAAGCAAACTTCATTTGTCAATCTTGGTTCAGAATCCTGATCAGTGGGTACTCAGTCTGGCTGATGATAAACTACAGATTCTGTGGACCCACCCCAGGCATTAAAGAATATGAGGAGGCAAGTCAAAGAACAAAACACGGAAAATCTCTCCCCACATGGAGTTTATCTTCTACTGGAATAAGATATTAGAACAGAGAGTCAGACACAGTCGCCTAGGGAATGTGAGCCCTTGGGTGCGGTGATATACTTCTGATCAGAGGCGGCAGATGGAGGGGAGCAAGTCCACCAGCCCCCCAGGCATACTTGCCGTGTAATTGTCAGAAACCTATAACCAGTAAGCCGATGAGACTTTCTAAAAAAATGTCCTTATCCATTTCAGTTTTATTTTCTCTCTGAACATAGGGTTTTGAAATGTGGAGTACTTCAGCAATTCGGACAGGAAACAATATAAAAGGTCTGACAAGCGGTGAGCATGGGGTTCCTGCGTGGCAGTGAAAACAGCAGTCACACAGAGGGACCCATGAGACTCCAGATGGAGACCCAGGAAGGCAGTCAGGCTGCTGTGTCACTAGCCCCTCTGCAGCCAGACCGCGTCCCTCTAGAATTTTCTCTATGTTTCTGGAGGATCCTATGTTTTGTTTCAATAAGAGCATTCCCGTCCTTACAGAGTGGTTCTAATACTGAGTTATCCGTATTCCCTAATGCATCTGGAGATGTGCCAGCAGTACCAGGACTTGGAAAATTTATGTGGCCTATCTTCCTGGAGTGTCGATTTTATTTAGTGGAAGTAATTTTAAGAATTACTCTTATATCAAAATAAATAGTGTTATATTATGGACTGGAAGGCAAAATTCACTGCAATAGTTTTAAAGAGGAAAGGAATAATTTTAAAGAAAATTTCCAAAAGCAGTGAATGCTGGATCTGCAGACACCCAGTTTCTCCTGCCTTTAGATGATATTTCACTGATTCATGTTCCCATCATCAAATCCTGCCCAGGCTCCTGAAATATGCCAGGCACAGTTCCTGGGCACTGAGGCTACCACGGTGAATGAGGCAGATGAGATCCGTGTTGTCATGGAGTTTATAGTCTGGTGGAGTTAAGAGGACACACAGTGCTGACCCTGAAGGAGGAAGAAAGAGGGTAACAGATAGTGAGCTGGGGGACGGGGATGACTTTCCCAAAGGGAATTTGGGTAAGCCTCCTCAGAGCCCAAACCTGACTCTTGAGATGGAGCCAGCACGTGAAGAGCTAGGCAAGGAGCAGAGCAAGCTAAACCTTCCCGAGACAGGAGCAAGCTGGTGACTCTGAGGACAGAAAGCAGAGCCTTGCACCTGAGTTTTAGTACATGCGGGGAAGTGGGATGTGAGGAGTCTCATTCTACTCGCTCATCAGATGCCAGCATCATGATCACCTGGTGCGCGTAGAAGAAAATGCAGGTTCCCTGGCTCCACCTCACACTTGCTCTTCTAGAACCCAAGGGACAAGGACTCAGGACTCTGCATTTTAAACCAATTTTTCCAGGGTTTCTCACACACACACTAAAGTTTAAGAGCATTGTTTGAAAGAAACTTAAAACATTTTTGAAACACAGTAATGTCAAATAGGGTGACTCTACTTGGGAATTTATTCCTAGATAAGCCCTTGACGTTATACAAAAATTAACAGGGCTGTCTTCCAAAACTCTCTCCTATCTTCTTTCCTGGTGAACCCAAGACCTTCTCAGATATTCTTTATCTAGTGTAACTTTTCAGGGAACATCAAGAAGGTGATTGGCTCAGACAAGATTGGGCTATTATTTCAGAAGAGCAGAGCCCCGTTGTACCTCAAGACCTTTGTGGCAGCCTGTTCTTAGTTGGGTTTCTTGTATGAAATAAAGAAGAGCTGGAACTGGATTGGGCAACAGCTGTTCTCATGAATCAACTATTTCTGAATTTAGAAAATTGCTCTGTTCCACCAGACTATCTTCCCAGCTGGTTAAATGAAGACAAACAGAGTCAATTATTATAATTTTGTGCAGTTGTGGGGCTTTTTCTGCAAAAGTTACAGTATTTCTATATTTTTTACATTAGAGATAAAAAGAGATGAATGACTTCAATTTTCTTGGAACTTCAATTACAGGGCTTGAATCATCCCGGAAACAAAAGAGAAGTTGAGAATTCTGAACACAGAGCCATCCTATTAAAGATGATCTCCCTGTATCAGGAAAGTACACAGAGCTGTGGAGTGTGCCAGGAAACACGGATTTACTCTCATTTGCAATTATTTTAGAAGTTACCTTTTGATATTTACCTACTTCCCAGGAAAGGGCGTGTCCGTGAAACCAGCCAGAAGACTCGCTTAGATGTAAGAGTGGTTGAGATTTACAAAGGGAATCAGATGCTGCTAGGGTTTTAGCTTCCTGTATCTCTCACCTGTTCTACAGGAAAGGAAGAGGAGGGGGTATCAGTCATCACAAAGGGAGTTTAAATGAGGCTTATCATCAAATCTTGGAATATGATATCTAATGTTTGCATAGAATTTTCACAGTTTAGATAGCATTTTCACTGAGTTTATCCCTTTGATGCCCACTAGATTCTTTCCCATGTTGCACTTCACACAGATGTACTAAACTGCCCGGTTGCCCTCCTCCATATCTGAGAAAAAAATATTTAACCCCATATAAGTAGCCTTGACGTGCGAGGGAGGAGACCTGAGGTCATTATGGATACCTTACTAATTTGATAGTTTCCTCTCTGGTCCTAGTTTAGGAGAATAAACAGATAGATGATTAGACTCAGATGGATGATTTTATCTGAAATTAACTTATTCTGAGTGGAAGGATATTTTAGAATATATGTACTATAGAATATGTATATATTTTGCATATACATTTATGTATTTTGAAGTCTCATCCACTATTTCAGAGAATGTTCATAACAGTTGGATTCAATCCTCTCCGTTGGCCAGTGAAATGGACACATGGTTTGAATCAGCCAGCTCTTCAAACAGTTTGGGCCCGAAGGATTCCCAAAGACGTTTGGCTCAGCACTTTCCTTCTTTTTCTTTATACATGTTTGAAAAATATAATTTTACACTAGCTTGATTTATACAAAAGGCAGTCAAGAGAATAGAAAGTTCCACTTTTGTTCCGGAGCCAAGTTACCGTTGTGAATCAAGTCAACAGAAGTGCCCATTTGACATGTGTTTCAGAGATGCTTCCTGCCTGATGGCTTTGCAGGCTTGCCCAGCTGGCTCTTAGGCTATGAGCAGACACCCAGGGCAACATCATCAAGTAGGGCTCTAGGAGGCTTTGGGAATTGGGGGAGCAAACCCTCCTTGAATGTCAGTGTCACGTTGCACTTGTGACATAGGAGTGTTTCCTTCCAAGCTTTGGGAGGTGTATATTCCCTCTCCCAGTCAGAGGAATTCTATTTCTGAGACTCTACAATAAACAAGTCTTCAACTTAAGAAACCTGTGATCTTATGAGTAAAAATAGGGCTTAGTATTTGGAAGTGAGTCTAGAAAAGCCTTCAGAAAAACTGCTGTGGTCATTGAACTGAAACAACACAGGCAGAGACACTGAAGATAATATGAATGACATACTTCTTAAGTAAAAATTCAATATAGATACTTTACATTTAAATTTTATCTACATATGCTATTTAACTAATTCATTTCTTTTCTTTTGGTGCCTGGTGTTTCACCTGAACATTCAGTGCTTTTATGAATAGATAGAGATAGACATTTATTTCTTATCAGACTTTCTGAAAACATTTTTCAAACTGAAACACTGAGTGATTTTATCATGAACCATTTAACCTCATTGACTTAAAGCTCAGAAAGACTGTATGAATAGTTTGCATGAAGGGAAATCACAAACATTTAAGGTTATAGAAGGGCTGGGTTCGAATCTGTATTGACGCAGTAAGTACTCTTGGGCTTTGTAAAGAAGAGAGACAGTTTCTGATTGAAATAAAGAATTTTTTATTACTTCACACGTAATTAATCCAAGGTTGAGATGGCATTTGTGCTGTCCTTGAAAATTAGATAGTACTTCAAAAAACTAGTGTGGGGAAAGGGAGGGATTTGGGTGAAGGGGAATTGTGTAAGTAGAGCTGTCAGGCATGTGCGAGTTCATGGAAGAGGCAGGTTCAGGAAGGCAGTGATGGGAGCTGCATCTTGAGTGAGAGACTGTATCTTCGTTACGGAAGCTCTCACGGTGTGCTTTGCAGGGTAAAACATGGGGAGACGTGGAACAGGCTGCATGGCTGAAGTGTTTCCATCAGAATGTTGCTACAATGCCCCCAACTTGTGTGCCAGGTGGTGGGCTGGACTGTCTCTTGTGACCTTGACATGGCCATGACCCCTTTTAAACGTGGGACAGGCTGCATGTTTGAAGTGTTTCCATCAGAATGTTGCTAGAATGCCCCCAACTTGTGTGCCAGGTCGTGGGCTGGACTGTCTCTTGTGACCTTGACGTGGCCATGACCCCTTTTAAGGCCTCCACATTGTGGGAGAGGAGCCAGGACTGCATTTCTCAGATGTCCTTTCTCCTGTGGTTCCAGGTGCCAGGGAGGGGCACTCCAGAGAGACGAGGAAGCCAGAGAGAAGACCACGCCAGGATTCTGCAGAGGCAGCTTCAGCCAGTAAGTGTGCAGAGGGAGGGTCAAGGCAGAGTCCAAGCGAGCTTCATTGCTGCAGACTGGGGCTCTGGCGCGCCTCCTTCCCTCCTTCTCCCAGCCTTCCAAGGGTTCCCTACTTGGAAAGCATGGGTAGCTCTGTTTCCTGACCGAAAGCTAACTGACAGTTTGGATGGGAAGCGACTGGAAACAGGAAGAGACCATTTAAGAGGCAATTCATCATCCCAGTGTAGTACCAGGAGCCTCCAAGCTGGAAGCAGACCTCTTTTTCAGCATCTCATTTACTCACCATTGGTTATTCAGCCACTCGGAGTCAAAGTATAGCCAATCTCACCTTAGGGGCACTGTGGCGCTCACTCCCCAATTACATTTTTAAGCCGATTTCACCTTTGCCCTTTCCTTCACTTGGCTTTACCAAACGGATATTTATATTGCACCCATTAACTTCATTGGGTAACATCTTCATTCAAAAGCAGAAGGCACACAGCCTCAGAGAGGGCAATTTGATCCACTTTGAGAGTTGAGCGCTTTCTCATGTCAAGATACCAATCAAATTTGAGAAAGAGTCCCATCGGCCCAGTGCATTAGAACCTCTTATAAAAGTAAAGGCGATACAGCTCTTCTCAAATGCATCCTCTTCCAGCTCTGCTGACTAAGTTAGAAAACAAGACATGTTTTCATACCAAAAGGAAGAGGAAGGGCCAAAGGAAGTGGGCCATGGAAACAGTTTTTCATAATTAATTTAATTACTAGATGGGTATCCCAGGAATCCTTTCTCTGTCTCCCTCACACCATGGAAGTTTGATGTAACAGCCCCGTTTTGCCTGTGAGTAGCTCAGGGAGAAGAAACGCCTGGTTCAAGGTCACACTTCTGGCTGGGAAGTGGCAGAACCATTTTCATCAGGTTCTACATTCTACCCAGGATCTCACGTTCTCCATTGATCAAGTTGTCCTGAAACTCAGCCCAACTGATGAGGTTCCTCAGGACAATCTCCACAGATGAACGCATGGGAGGGTGGATGCAGGTCAGATGTGTGGAAACAAGTGGAGACAGTTTGCACAACACATTTTAGGTAGGAGGTATTTTAAATGAAATCCTTTTCTGCTTCTAAAAGTAAGATGGAGAATTGGAAGTACATTCAAGAGAGGTGCTCCATAATAGGTTCACTTTGCCATCCCGAATCCAATATTGAAGAGTTCTCCTGAGAAAAATTCACTAGGAAAGGCCACAAGCAGGCTCATTGTTTTTATTACCCTTTTAAAGACTTTGTTTTAATCCATGGGTTGTAAAATATGCCCCATTCCCTGAAATTATAGGATGGATAGAGACTGAGAAACTGGCCCAGAAAATGCACCTGACCTGCCATAGAGGGTGATGCTCCGTGAGGTCACTTTAAATATGCCCTTGACATTTCTACCGAAAAGGCCAAGTTTCCTCTATTATTGTTATTCCCTCCAGAGTGTGGATATTCACCAGCCAGATCTCAAAGTGTCCTGAGATTGAGAAAGCAAAGTTGGGAGGGTCTCAGCAGCCACCTGGGGATCACACCCTAATGCGGGGTAAGGACTGGCTCATTTGGGGCTCTCCGTATTGCAAACAATCCAATATGGGCCTCTCACAGTTGTAAAAGGAATTTCTTAATTTGTCTCTGTTTTCCTGGAGGGCTCTCTATAACCCTCAGAATGAAGCTCAGACTCCGTGACTAGGCTTTTGGGGTCCCGTGCACTATGGTCCCTGCCTCTTCTTCAGCCTCATCTTCTGATGCCCACTCCTCCTCCCCTTGCCCCCCTGTAATGGGGGAAAACAAATCCATATTGGACTCCATATTGGATCTGTTTCTTTTACTTTAACCTTTGTATTCTGTTGCTTTGCTACAAGTTAAGAATGTTGCCTATAGCCTGAAATATACAAGGTAAGCCCATTCTGAGTCTTTGACCTTAAAGGTATAACACTTTTCTATTCACACAGAGATAAAAAGTTGCAGAACAGGGAATACCATTTGTCTTATTGGAGGTTTACAGGAACATTGTGACTAGACCTAGGTGGACAGCTGCAAGAACGAAGGATTCCAGCACCAAGAAGTTTGCAGCAACCAACCACACACACACCCCCTTTTAGTATAAAAAAGCGTGGATTCTAACTTGGGTAAGATGGTTCTTTGGGACACTAGCCACCATCTTCTCTGTCTGCTGGCTTTCTAAATAAAGTCACTATTACTTGCCCCAATAACTTGTCTTTCAATTTATTGGCCAGTTGTGTGATGAGTAGTATGAGTTTGGACTCAGTAACCTCCGCCCCCAACAAACCTTGCAATCTCTCCACCACCCACCACTTCCCAGTTCTCAAGCTTGTAAAGCTTTCTGAGCCCCCCGACACCTTAAGCTATGACCTTAAGCTATGACCTTCTCATGTCTCTGCTCTGGCAAACTCAGTTGAACAACATCATCATTTCAAATTTACCTCCAAAGTGAAAGTTTTTGAAACTCCCCAGAAATGATTACTTTTCCCTCTCTGTGGATTTTCCCTGCAGTCACTGAATACCGAATACCTCATATTAAATGATAGTACATACCTTATAATCATTTCTTCCCATGTAATCCTCCAGATCAAGACCACATGCAATTCATTTTATGGTCTCTGGCCTGTCTTTGTGTTTGGCACATTTTAGATGGAGGATTCATGATTTTTGAATAGTTGCCAATTAACGATGTGCCTAAAATGATGCATTTAGTGCTTTAAGGATACTTCCCAGGGAATTCCCTGGTGGTCCAGTGGTTAGGACTTGATGCTTTCACTGCTGGGGTCTGGGTTCAATCCCTGGTTGGGGAACTAAGATCCCACAAGCTGTGGCCAAAAAGAAAAATTAATTTTTTTAAAAAAGACTGTATTTAAAAAAAAAAAAAGATACTTCCCAGATCTGGGTTTCCAGGGAGGAGAAGGAAGCTTCTCATCATCTTCTCTATTTCCTCCTTAGCCTCTCATCTTCTCTTGGCCCCAGGAGAAGGAAGCTCGCAGGCATTACCTTTGAAGATGAAGACATCCTGCCATTGGCCCCCAGCAGAGCCAGTGCCTGACACAGCATTTGTTGAAGTGGTTTGTATTTCTCAGAGAGTCAGGAGGCTTTTAGAGTTTGGAATGAAAGTTTCCTGTGCCACTATTTTGACAAAAGACGTTTTCTTGACACTCACCTCTAAAATCCTCCGAACTTGCCCCCAGATATTGGCCAGCACTAGAAGCCCAGATATCAGAAGATGGCGTTTCAAGAGGAGACACGCAAAGTCTAGAGTGAGGATTGGAAAAGCAAAAGAATGATTTCCAGGGGAATAACTGAAGTTTGGCAAGAGCCTTACTGAAAAAGGCTCTGGCTTATGGCTATAAATTTAAGAAGAAAGAAAGAAAAGAAAAAAGAAATCCAAATCCCATGTCTGCACAGGAAAAGTATTTCTCTTTGCTGGAATGTCGCAGAAGGATTGGACATAATTAGGAATAAACAAATTTTCCCTGTCTTTTCAACTTCCTACCTAATTACTAATTAGCTTGACCCTGTGCTATTAGAAGAAAGACGTGAATAATGTTTAGAAGCCTTCAGAAAAGGACAATGTTATGACAACAGAGAAAACCAACTCCACTGACACAGAGAATGATGCTTGATTTCTGAGGTATATTCATGCGAATGTGCCTTACAAATATTTATCGTATATCATGTAAGAGCAGCTAAAATTGGCCATGGTAATCAGGGTCTCTGTATTTCAGCACTCTCATTTGTAAAGTAGACCAAGAATACCTGCCTGCAGGCACAGTCATGTCTTCATAGTGAAGCAGCAGTGCCCTAAAAGTGCTAAGGCAGTCCTGAGGGCTAGGGGGTGGGGGGAAGGGGGCCTGATGGATCCATTGAATTGATGCTAAATAATCACTCTCTGGGACAATCAGGTCAGGCACCAGGTCAGTTTTAATTAACAATCATCTACTGAGCCTGGCATGCTGTCCTAGACGCCATGGAGAATACGAAGGTGTCACCCAATCCAAGGCTTCATAGAGAACGTCCAAAGCAAATCTATGTGGCATGCCACCAGAATTACTACATCAGCTACTGGTAGGTCTGCAGTTGTGTTGAACCACACCACCTCCAGTCACTCAGCCAAAGATGGTGTCAGTCATTCAGATGTCTGATCCATGAGAAACACTGGGGTATGTTTTTAGATGAGTGAGCTCCAACAAGAAAAGGGAAGACAGTATCAATCAAATTAGATAGATGTTTTGCTAACTTAGTCCTGAGCATGTGTACAGCACTTCAGAGTTTCTAAACCACTTTCTTGTATGTGATGTATCCCCTCCTCACAGGAAACCAATGAGAGAGACAGGCACAACTTGAAGATAGACTAAAAATCAGAAAAATCAGATGAGTTCTGCAAAGTCACGGGTGGGACAAGATATCTTCATGGGTGTCAGGCCTGGGACTCGTACTGCAGGGTCATCCTGATGCACCAAACAACAGCCACACGAAAGCAAGTCCTTGCTTATCAACAACCCCTACTCGCCCTCCCTTTCTTCTCTTCCTTCTCTTCCCCCATCACTGGATTATCTGGTAACAGCACATGAGAGGGTTTTACTATGGCACAAAATGCATTGGCAATTCCTACTACTTCACACACACACACACACACACACACACACACACACACACACACACCCTCATGCCTTATTTCTGTAGCTGTATCTAGTCTCTGTGTGCCAGAGAGATCTTGGTGAATTCATTAGAGTTTTGTTCTTCTGAGATTCTGTAGTTGCACAGAGAGTGGAGTGAGCCTAGCAGTTTGAAGACAGCTCCTAAAAATCTACACATTCTAGATGTTTCCTACTGCCTCAAACAATCATCTGAATCAGTAGATTCCAAACGTTTTGATCATCCACCCGATCAGAAAAAAATATGTTGATCACAGACTCCTTGACATATGAAAATTTACTGCATCATAAATTTGGCCTGCGTATCTGTAAATCGATGCCTATGCCAATATGTGATATAAACAATGAAACATTCAAAAACTAGAACATTTAAAAATGAAAGCTGCAATGAGAAATATTGAGTTTTTATTTTCCTTATTTCATTTATTAGTAGAACAAAGAACTTAATACATAAACATTTTAGAGAGAAGTATACAATTCAATAAACTATTATTTTTTTTAAATGTGGATTTAAGTTTTTCATACAGAAACTGGTTTTAATTTAGATTTATTTCAATCCTTGGCTTTAATCGTTGCCACAGATGAAAAAAATACCTCAAAAGAAAAATATATACAAAACAAAGAAGTGCATTGTTGTATGTGCTTTAATAAATCCTGTCACTTACTTTCCAATCCTTTCCACTGATTATGCAAAGACTTTACTGAAATAACTACTGATGTCAGTTGGTAGTTATAGCAAACTAATATAAATGCCATATGTATCTCTCTCAAACCAGTAAATTCAAACAAATGAGTTCAAACTCCATTTCAAAACCCATTGAGAATGTTCTAACTTGGTAGTAATTCTGTTGCCAAGTTTTATTTTTTAAGTATGCAGGCATGAGCCTATTTAAGTGATTTATTAATTTTAACAAATCACAAAACAGTAGAATCATACCTAACCATGCATGTCCAAAATGTTCTCTTCTCATGAAGAACTTTTTTCAAAAGTCTGTTATAAAACTCACATTTTAAACATACTATTACCTTAAAGGGAAAATTAAATATATGTCCTCCTGTCATTTGTCCTCTCATGAGAAAGTCAGGGCATCTGGAACATGTTTCATGTTATTGCTATTAAAGAAAATGCATCTTTAGATTCTAAAAGACTTCTAAGTTATTTGCAAAGAGAAAATCATAAACCTTCTGTATGACATAAAAGATTAAAATGATCACTTGCATATCAGTGCAAAGTGTTGCAAATATTATTTAAAGCCATTGTCATTATAATATCTACCACATCAATCATGGTCTTCTATCACAAATTAACTGCAACGCACCACAAGCCTCTGATAAGCGAATGAACCAGCAATGACGCCAATCCCGCTCTCCCCGCAGGACACCTCGTGTGCCCCTTGGAACACATTATATGCTTGTTGGAAGTCCTCAGTGTCACCTTGTACCCTACAAATTTGTAAAGCTTAATCCCTCTGACTTTTTCAAACATAAAATACATCATATTGGAAGTCCTGACATGTTCTTCCCACACCCAGTGTGTCATCCTTCGCTTTCTCTGGGGTAGAGGGCCCCACTTTGAAGATCGCTCGTCTAGGTAACTCCTGCCTCACAGTAATTTACAACATCCATACCTGACCATGGATGTTTAAAATATGGTCTCTTGTCCTAGGTGGGTTTCCAAGAGTCCATCCATCTTCATGAATTCCATGTAAAACATTTCTTGGACATCCGTATAAATACTTTTTTTTCCTGGAGAGGCCACAGTTTTATTATATTCACAAAGGGCCCCTGAATCCCCAAAAAGTTTACTTGCCACTAACCCAGATAATTAATACAAAAAATGTTTTATCCTATTCAATTATTTAGATAATTGCACTGATTTTCAACCAGACACAGTTGAAACCAATTTTGGTTGCTTAGACCCTGAAAAGGAAAAATTTCCCAAGGGATGGAGGGATGTGGTTCTGCTATTAACACCCTCCTTAAGGATGAGATACGGAGACCGTTTGGAGACACAGGGCCTGTGGGACCCTACAAGGTGCCTAGTCCTGCCCTTCCCACGCAGGTGGGTTCAGTGATTTGTCAAACTTGAGGGAACAACAAAGCGAGGTTACAGCCTAAGAGCCATGACCTCCAGCTGGGCTGTCCTTCCCAATGCATGATATTAACCACCAAAGTCTCTCCACTGAAGTCACCTCACTTCTAGAAACTCCTAGCCCACAAGATGTAAAATCTCCTGTAAGAAAATCTGTTTACCTGGACTACACTCTAAAATTAGATTTTAATTCTTATTTTTCTTTAAGGGGACATTGAGGAGCTCAGGGCTGAGAGGAAACCTTGAGCCTCGGAAGAGTCTGATTCCCTGTTGGTTTGGCAATTGCCCTGATTAGAATTTTTATCTTCTTTCATGGATGCATAGATTTCCAAAGAGGAAGCCGCTTCCGGGCAGCCTTCCCCAAGCAGCAACTCAGAGGATGGCATCTCTTCTGTGCTGTTTTGAGCTTCCCCTTTGAATTTTTTGCGTGGACGGTTAGGAGCACTCACTTTGGCCCCCTGGACTGTCCCCTTTTGGGGCAGGGACTGTGTGTCCCCTACCCCCAGCCCTGCGCCTGGCACTTGGGGTCAGTAAATGAGTGATGGTGATCACAGACCTTGGTCCCAAAAGGAAATGCTTCTTGGTGACTGACAGCAGCTGACACAGACCCACCTCCCCGGGAAACACACAGGAAGTGGGTCTCACAGTAATACTGCATTCACTGATTCCTCAAAATTTCAATAGCACCTCTTTTTTTCATCTTTACATTGTGAGAAACACTGTCTGCCCGTCATTGAATCCAGGCATTGGCTTCTGCAGGCTGTGTCATCACTTCTCATTTGGTGATCACAGAGCAAAGTACCTGTGAGATGATTCTTGCCTTTCACAGATAATTTTAGATTTTGAATACATTTTTTTCTCTCCAGCACATAAAGTGCTAGTACACTTAGCCTTAAATGACCTGAGGATGTCAAATTACAAGCCAGTGTCTTGAACAAGAGCACCTCACATACCATGATGCAGACATAAAGACTTCAAAACAACTGTGGCCAAAGAGACAGCAACACTAGAAATTAGAATGTTCTTGAAGAGGTGGTATCTTGCTGGTTCCATCAGTTCTTCCACGCTCTGAAAAAAAAGAGTAGATGAAATCACTATATCTAATCTTATTTTTCATTTCTAATGTATTATAGTACAAGCTTAAAAGTTTCATATTAAGTATTACTGATCAGATGAAAACTTGAACACATTATTGATAACTTAGTTTATTTCTCACTAGATGTAAAAAACAGCGTTTCCAGGGCCTCTAGAATTACATAAGGGATGAGCATGTGTAGGGGTGCCTAAGGACACAAGATTGCATGAATTCACCTTTATGGGGGCTGCATTTTATGGGGCGATGCTTTTCAAAGGGCAAAAATCTGGCAGTAATCACAAATTCTGGATCATCGTTCTCCATCTGGTTTGATTTTGGGAGCTGGGAAAATTTCAGGCCCCCTTGGGCTCGTGGCAAATTCGAGAAGACACATGGCCATGGTCCTCTCCTTTAGGTGATAGTCCTTCCACACGGTCTCCTCAACCCCCCCCCCACACACACGCACACACGCACACGCACGCATACACGCACACCGTCAAACCCAGCTTTGTCCCCAGGCTACAGGAGTGCTTGGCCAAGGAGTCCATCTAACCTGACTTTATCTAAACAACTGATGTAGTTGGACAAAAAGTAATTCCCAGAAAGTTCTTTCCAGTGAAACTAGCTGGACCCAGAAAGGTAAAATGAAGTTATGAATCCAGGGATTCAGAGAACACCTTGCGGGGGGGGCTTCCCTGGTGGCGCAGTGGTTGGGGGTCTGCCTGCCAATGCAGGGGACACGGGTTCGAGCCCTGGTCTGGGAAGATCTCACATGCCGCGGAGCAGCTGGGCCCGTGGCCACAATTACTGAGCCTGTGCGTCTGGAGCCTGTGCTCCGCAACAAGAGAGGCCGAGACGGTGAGAGGCCCGTGCACCGCGATGAAGAGTGGCCCCCGCTTGCCGCAACTAGAGAAAGCCCTAGCGCAGAAACGAAGACCCAACACAGCCAAAAAATAAATAAATAAATAAATAAAATAAATTAGACAACAACAAAAAAAGATTGCTTACAGAGAACACCTTGGAAGATATTTGTGGCTCCCGTAAATCAGTGGCAAATGTGAAAATACCAAAACAAGAATATCTGTCTGCCTTGCCCCTGGCTTTGCCTGGTAGCACTGGGAGAGCCCCTGGCAGCAAGCCAAGGGGCCCAAACCAAGACTCCTCTGGGGACAGGGAGCACACTTCATAGCAACCCAGCTCCTAGGAAAGGACATCCGTGAGAAGACCCGCTGCTTCTTACTTCTAACCCTGCCTATATTGAGGTATTCACTCGTCAATGTGCATAAATAAAGGAGAGTTTGATCAGGCGCTGAACCACGTCTGAGGAATTCAGACATAAATCACACACTGCTCTTGCTCTGGGCATCAATGCAGCACTAATAACAATAAAACAACCACATTTGCTCAAGTACATATGCTACACTAGGCTCCTTAAATTTGTCATCTCTAAATCTCAAAACAACACTTCAAGGAAGGTATTAAGGTAGAAATAAAATCAGCTCTTTTTGTTTGGGGGCAATCTGAGTGACATACACCATACTGTCGTCAGAATATCTCTTCCACTGGGCTCAGGTAATTAACCAAACCTTTGTCCCTGACTTCCTCTGTCCACACGTTGCGTTTTCTCCAGGAGGCTTGGGTGATACCACTGTGCCAAGTAGAGTCCAGGGTGGACAGACGTGCAAGAGACTCAAGGTTCCCTCACTGCACACACTCACACACACACACACACTCCCTTCTCAAAGGGAGGACTTCTTCTTTGCAAAGTGGCCATGTTATTTTTCTATCTTCTCCAGGACTGAAGCTGTACTTTGCATGTTACCCAGCCTGAAGCTATGCAGTCAGCTAGTGCATTGAGACTGAGCGTGCTGTCACAGGTCTGGGAGCATCCTTTCCTGGGAAGTCTGCATATCCTAAGTTTTACCTGTAAGCTCCAGCCATGAGAAATGCAAAGGAGGAAGCAAGGGAGAACAGACAGAATGCAATGTTCAGGCTACGAGCATGCGATCTCCCTTTAAGAACAGGGGAAGACTCTGCCCGGTGATGAGGAGAGAAGAGGGAGATGGAGAGAGGGTTGGAGGCCCACCGCCTCCCTCCACTGTTAGCCCACAGCCCCACAGGGACCAATTTACTTCCTCGTTTACGCTGGGCAAAGCAGCCAGAAGATGTCAGTGCAGTGGGGTTTGCAGAGAGCAGGAAGACTCCAAGCAAGGAGGATGTGGTCCAGCCATGGGAGAGGGTACTGCAGCATGACAAGGCACATCTGTGGAGCCCCCGAGAGCCTGGAGCTCCTCCGACTTCCCAGAGCCCAGACCTCCGCCAGGCAGTCCTGACACTTCCTGCTCCTGCCAGATCGGGTCCTCTTTCATTCCTGTCTCTCACCATTCACACATGTGCATTTATTCCTCCACGCTTACGTGCTGAATGTCTGCCTTGTGCTAGTGCTCATCTAGATGTGTGGGACATGGCAGTCAATAAAACAGGCAAAAATCTCTACCTCTTTGAGCTTCTGTTTTACTGGAAAGAGACAGGAAGTAAATATGATCAGTCGGCAAGATACTTACTAGGGTAGAGGTGAAACTGCTACAGAGAAGTATGACACAGGGAGTGTTGGGACCTGGGGGGAGCAGCTAACTGAAGTGTTCAAGGAAAGGACTCCCTGCCAAAAGGGCACAGGTGTAAAGACCTGGAGGGGTGATACCTGCCAAGCGCTGGGGGAGGGTGCATGCCTAGAACATTCAGGGATGACAAGAAGGCCAGTGTGGCCAGAAAGGAGCAAGGCAGAGGGGAAATAGAAGAAACCAGAGAGGTGGGAGACACCTAGCACCTGTGGGGCCATGTAGACCCTTGGAAAGGCTTTGGGTTGGCCTTAGGAAGGAAGCCATCACAGGTATGAGCAGAGAAATGACATGATCTGACTTATTTTTGATCACCATGGCAACCATGTTGAGAACGGATGAAAAGGCACAGAGGCAGAAGCAGGGCCATCAGTTAAGGGCACTAATCGAGGTGAGAAATAATGGCAGCTTGGCCTGGTTATTCGCCACGATGATGCTGAGAACTGCTCGGATGCTGGGGATCCTTTGAAGGCAGAGACAGCAAGATTTGCCAATGGGTTGCATGAGAGATATGAAATATAAACTGGAGGTAATGTGAACCACAAGTTTATTAACCTGAGAACCTCAAAGAATGGAGCTGCCTTTTCCTGAGATGGGAAAACAGTGAAAAGAGCAGCTTTGGGGGAGAAGATCAAGAATTCAGTTTTATACCCGTTAAGTTTGATAGGACTGATACAAGAGGGAGGACAAGGAAGCAACTGGGTAGATGAACCTCAAGTAGGAGAGAGGTCTGTGCTACATACACGAATCTGGGATGTGCCCGTGCATAGACGGTATGTAATTCCATGAGACTTGATGCGATCACCTGGGAGTGAACATAGATGGAAAAAGGAGAGGTCCAAGGACTGGGTGCTGGGGTCTCACCATGAAAAGATTGGGGAGATGAGGAGACTACAGTGGAAGAAAATGAGCAGAGAACAAATCCAAGTGCAGAATTTATTTCAAAGCAAAGGGAAGTGACCAACTGTATCTGAGGCTGCTGGGAGGTCAACTAGGATGAGGACTGAGTTGACTGATCGATTTAGCACCTGGGTATCCTCTTGTTGGTGACCTTCCTGTGGAACAACAGGAGAAGTTTTGGTGGAGTGATGGGGGCAAAAGCCAATTACAGCATCATGGTGGGGCTGGCGAGAGACTCATCAATCTCACTTCCTCTTCCTGGGCACTGAGGAGGACCACGGTTTTTTCCAGTCAGTTTCATCAGTTTCATAAGTAAGGGACACACTAAAATTTACTCCTAGACACATAGTTCTTAAATGACCTCTTTGCTTCTTCAACACATTCTCCCATCTCTCTCTCTCTCTTCCCTACCCCCTCCCTCTCCCACCATCAGCCTTGAATGGGAAGGTCAAACCCTCAACCTAATCTTTGCTCTGAGTCGCTTTATCCAATCCAGGAGTGTTCTGAGAATTTATCACTCAAAGCCTGATTAAATCCTCTATCTTGCTGTTTAGAGACTGAAACAGTTGGTTTTTCCAATCCTGTAAGACCGCACATTTCTGGACTTTATGTGCTTTTATTTTTGCTTACAAACTGGCCGGTTCATACAGAGCACATCTGTTTTTAATCTAATATCTCGTACCCTCAGTCAACAATAGCCTCCACACTTCACTAATGTTCAGCTTTCCAATTTTATCTTAGAGCTTTACCAAATAATGTGCTGCTACATAACGTGGATTTTTAACTCTCCAGTGTGTTGTATCTACTCTTCTCATCTCTAAAATTTCCAGTAAGCCAAAGTCATCTATTTTAGTTTTTTAGCACAGCAAAGACCTATACCAATGTCTGCATTAGTCAGGACAAGGAATACTAGAGGCTGCAACGAAAACCTTCCAAATGTTAATGATTTAGCAGGAGGAAGGTTTATGCCATTTCCTTTTCCTGGGCACACTGGAATTCTACATCCTTCAGCTTCCCTTATAGTTATGTTGGGGCCCTGTGACCTGGATCTCAGGCATAGAAATGTGAGGAGGAGGATTTGTGCCAACTCTAAGCAGGCCTGCCCACAAAGACCCCCGTGCAATCCTGCTCACTTCACATTGTGGTCACCATGGAGGATGCATGTTGAAGATGGAGGTGTCACAGCAGAAGTACAGACTGCCAGCCTGGATCACCCCCTGGAGGAGAACCACCCAGGAGAGACATCAATCCACACCAACTAGGATGTGAGAGAGAAAGAAATGTTTATGGTCATTCATTGCAGGATTACTGTACTATCCTGACACAACAAGGGGAAAAAAATTGAGGCAGTGAGTTAGGACATTTTTCTTTGAGGACTTTTGGTGTAAAGGAAGCGGATAAATAGAATGATAGAGAGGGAAGTAGATTAAAAACAGAGGATTTTGTTTGTTTTTTGTTTTGTGTAAGGGGAAAAATGACTATGTTTGCACGCTCATGGGAAATAGCTGGTAGAGAAGAAAAACTGATGGTGAAGTCAGAGGGCAGAGAAGTGGGGTGAGGAGATGGAATCTGGAATCCACATGTCGGGAACAACATTGTCTAGGAACACAGACAATTTATCTGTGCAACAGAAGAAGTAGTGTATACGGGCACAGATGCAGGTTAGTAGGTGGGTGAGTTGATGGAAGCTTGCACAAGTTTTCTGAAAACTTCAATTTTCTCAACAAGATAAACAGCTGAGACTGAGGATTGGAAAGGAGACATCACAGATTTGAGGAGGAAAATGAAGGTGAATCATATAATTGTCAAGGACTGTAAGACTGCATATGTAAGGCAAGGGAATTATAAAATATTGGCTGGATTGCTTTAAGGGTCCACTTGAAATGAATGATCATGAATGTAAAGCAAGACCAGCGTTTCTTCTCCAGGCAAGTCCAGCTTCGCACTGGTTATACTGAAGGGCCATGGAATTTCAGCAGGGTACATAGGGCAGTGACAATAGAAGGGTGAGAGACAGTGACAGAACAATGATAGGCTGAATAGATTGAAGGACCCTGTGAGGTTAAAGGACCCTTGGAGTCAAAGACACTAGAAGAAAGGAGCTGAAAAGGTGATCAAAGAGAGAAGGTCGCTTACAATGGGAGTTATGGAGAGTAACGGTTGTTACTGGTACTGGTCGTGGTGAGATCTTGCATGTGACTGTAGGATGCATGGCTGAGCTGGGTGGAGGAAAAGGAGGAAACAGAGGAGAGGAGACCAAGGAATGTTAGAAGGGTCATCTAGATGGATACCGAAATTGCCCATGGTGGCGATGTTTCTCATATGAACCATGAGTCCGAAGCTAAAGCAATGATGGGGGAGGGACCTAGAGGTTGGTGGATGGCTTCAACAAGGAGGGCAGTGGGGGTGTACACTGATGACACAGAGATCCAGCAGGGAAGGTTAGGATATAAGAAGGAAAGAAAGGCCTGGAATCTCCACAAAGAAGCAGGACTCCAAGGCAACAGAAAACAGTCTTACTCAAGTGCACTAAACTCCCATTTTATGCCTGGAATGAATGAGTGAATGAATGAATGTGTCAATCAACTAGTCCAAGCCTTTCATTTTAACGAGGAGGAAACCTAGGTCTGAGGGGTAGAGTCCCTTGTTTCAGACCACTTGGTGAGTTAAGGTCTCCTCTAGGGGGAGCACACTGATGGTTGGACACAGTTCTTGGACACGTGCCAACCGGGTGGAGTACCAGCTCTGTGACTTCAGGCAATTTCCTTAGCTTCTAGGACCCTGGTTCCTCATTTAAAAAAAATCATGGATAATAAAAACACCTGCTTCACCAGTTGTTGAAAAAAAAAAAAGGTTAATGAATTCTCAGAACAATGCCTAGCATTTAGCAAATAATCTTTAGGTGTTACCTACTATTATTAACTAAGAACTGTGGTCAGTCTCTTTATGCCTGAAGTTTTTAATTCACATGTCCCCATGTCTTCCAGCTGTCTGGGCGCAGCCTTTCTTTGTATCCAGATCAAAGGGCCTAGATTCCCATTCCACATGCAGTGGGAAATCTGGCCCCTCCCCCAGATTTGCAAGGATTCCCAAGGACTTACTCCTCTGCCAAAGGTGAGCGCACACACACACACACACACCCCTGCACACAACTGTTCTCTCCACCCTCCTATGAGCCAGCAAGACCCCAAATTCCTGCAAATTCCTGTTACTTTTATTATGCAGATCAATTTTCACTCTCAACTCCAACCATAGACTATGAAGATTAGTCCTACCTTTGTTTATATTAAGGTCTGCTCTTGTGTATATGAAGGATTGACCCACCTTTTTAAGATTATTTTGTTCATTTTCTAGCACATTCAAGTTTCTAAACCGGGCTCCCTCATGCTAACAAGAATTTATCTGCTGGTCAGGTGCCACATAAAGCACTAGCCAGTGTACAAACCTCTGAAACAAGTAAGGAATTTGTACGGAGGGTCTGAAGGCCAGGACCCTGGATGGGAATAGAGAGTGGTTGTGGAAGTGCCAGAAGGCAGGCTTCATGTTTGTGGGCTCTCTGCCGCTCCAGTAGGAGCCGTTGGAAGGAAAGAAGCTCAAAAACATGATAGATGATTTTAAGTCAAGGTCAAGAGCACACCTTTGGCCAGCACCCATGCCAATTGTGGGCTGACCCTCCAGTGAAGGGCCAGGCACAAATTCAAGCCACACAGCCCTTCCTGTGACCTGCAAGAAATGAACAGGAGAGGCACATTCTTGAGAAAAAATAAAGCAACACTCTTCCCTACACGAGCCAGTTCTGGATGTCTGTGTTTCACTATCCCTCAGAGAATGGGGGAAATGAGAAAAAGAAAATGAGCAATGTTTTTTTTAAAGGAGAAAAGGGGGAAATGAGAGAGCAGCAGTGCTGGAGAGATGAACATTTGAGGGGCTGGGGACCGGGGAGCAGGAAGCAAGGCTTTTGCTTCGGGCGGGAGAGTCCCTCCTCCGGCTCTGTCTCACGGCTCATCAAGGGTGAATTTAGGACTCTGGTGTGATTCTAGGTGACAGCACAGTATCGACTGAACTGGCTCCTTTTTAAGTCTTCAAAAGAGAAAACACCCAATCCTCTTTGTGAAAATTCAAGCAGAGTTTGATTTATTCTTTACTATGGATAATCCATTTAAAGTAGGAACTAACTTGTGATATCAAAAATTAAATCCAACCTCAATGCACGGATTAAATCTTCACTTTTCTCTCTTAAATCCAACTCTCAATTCTCTTATTTGAAATACACATTGGCTCCATCCACCTATTTCAAACACAGCCTCTGTCACACAGCTGTGCAAGAAGAGTCCCTCCAACCATCGTTACCCCTGCACACACTGGGGAGGGGGTGTTACAAGGCAACTCTCTCTACTGGAGAAGCTGTCACCATTTCAGAATGAACTGTAGTCTTTCGTTCTAGCTCATAATTTATGAGAGAGAGAAAGACGGGTGGTGGGGGGAAAGGAGAGGAGAGAAAGAAGAGAAGGGAAGAGAATAAAGAAAAGAGAAGAAGAGGAAAGGAAAGGAAAGGAAAGGGAAAAGAAAGACAAGAAAACTCTTATATGTGACTACCCCGAGTTTCATTACCTAGACGTTTCTTCAAAGCCATGACATTTTTTCTGAATGTTCTAAAAACGGATGCTATGTATCAGCTAAAAATATGATAATTAACAAGTATGCTTTGAATCACATAATAGCAAATGTCATTTTCCCGTAAGATAGGAGTGTTACTCATAAGCTCAACAGAAACCAGCAGCGCCTAACAGGTGCCAAGAGGGCACTTCCAACTTGGCAAGTAGATTGCAGTCTCCTTTGGCAAACAGTCCATAAAAGTGCCCAAGAGCATGTGCAGCCTTGGGGCCCTGCTTGGGGGGCAAAGAGATTTCCAAAATCTGGCTCCCTGAGCTGGGATTCACAAGCCACCTTCCTGCTATTAGGAAGCCACCTGCCATCCTCTCAGCTCAGGTTGGATGCCAACAAAGGACAGAAAACACCACTGCGGTGGGTTATTTCTGTTAATAGCTGCCAATCACAGAGGACACTGGGATTTAGTATCCTGGTAATCCCAGTGGTATCCAAAAATAAACTTTTTCCGGCCATCTTGATTAATTATGCCTCTGTGGATGAAAGTCAGGAAACGCCAAGAAGGGAAGTTTGTGGTAAGTCATTCGTTTTATTTCATTGAGCTTTCGTTCCCTAAATGCCTGTTCCTTGTCAGGCAATGTGTTGAGTGCTGGTGACACAGAGAGATGTCGACACACAAGCAATCGAGGACAACAGGGTCTGTGATGGAAGCTGCTCAGGAGTTGGAGTGGCACAGAGGCAGGGAGAACGGAAGGAAAGCGTAGCACAGGAAGAGATTTTCTGAGTTGAACCTTGAAAGATGAGCCGCGGTTACCCCAGTTACGAGCAGAAACATGGAGACAGGACTGCGTAGGCACCACTGGGGACCCGTGGGTATTCCCTAGGACGGTGGTGGTCAGGGCACTATTTTCCCTTGGTGAGGCACCCTCAGAAGAGAATTATTGTTGCACATCACACTGCAGCATCAGTATTAGTCCTCTGTCCTTTTTCCCTCCAAGAAGTGCCTGTGCTCCATGCATGCCCTCACTCAACAGACCCGCATGTGATTCAGGCTCTGCAGACAAAGAGGTGACCCTGCCTTCAAGCTGCTCATCATCTAGCTAGTCAACAAATTCGCGTGTGTGTAATCACATAGGTACCTGACCATCGACAAAACTTCGAGAAAGAGATCAGTGTCACAGGGGGTGGGCAGGAAAGATGGAGCGCATCCTTGGGCATCTTCACGGTCCTCCTGGACCTCTGGTCCTCACCCTGGACTTGACTTTGCCCGAGGCTCAGCAAATCAGAACACCGTTAATGGCTCTGCTCATTTCTGCCTGCAGGATGCCCCTCACTGGGCCCCAGCTGAAGTGAATCGGGGTTACTTCCTCCTTTATACTAGTCCTCAAATGTGTGTTCTCCCCTCACTACTCAGAGTGTGATTTGGGAACCAACAACATCAGATCACCTGGTAGCTTTTGGGAAATGGAGACTCTCAGGCCTCCTCCCGAAACTCTGGAATCCGAATCTGCATTTGAAAGATACGGAGTGATTCAAACTAACAGTAAAGTTTGAAGAGCACTGGTACTCAAATTTGGCTGCACATTTTAATCACCTGAAGAGTTTTAAAAAATAAAGGTGTCTGGGTCTCATCTCAGAGTCTGATTTACTTGTTAAGGGTACAGACAAGCATCAATTTTTCAAAACTCCCCAAATAATTCTAATATGTAGCTAAGTTTGAAAACTCCTAAGTTACCTCTTTAGTCTGACAGCCACTGGCATGGATGAGAGGTGCCTGTGGTTAGTCCAGAACAGGTGAGGAGGGAGGAAGAATAAAGGCCAGTAGGAGCAGAGGCATTGAGAAGGAAGCAGTCATCCAAACGTGGTTAGAGATGGTCTCTAATTCACCTCTAATTAGACAGCCTCTGCTCTAATGCCCTCACTTTTCAAGAGTCCCAGAATGGGTTGGTGACTTGCCACTGTCATAAAACAAGAAGATCAAAAGAGATAGCAGTTCAGGTGGGGGAATTGGAGAACGCAGTTAGCAAGACCTTCAAGCCTCCTAAGTTGTTGACTTTGAGCTGTTCTCATCCCCAATCCCCCTCTTTGGTGCTGAGCAAAATCCACAGGTGCCTCTACTCTGTTACCTGTGTCACTTCACATGTCACCTTTGTGTAAACCATAGATGCCTTCATGGTTCCTGCAATCCACCTGCACATCTGGCTCTGAGTTTCCCGATGGTCAATCCAGAAAGGAAGATATAGTCAGTCTTGTCACCAAAAAGTTATAATTGCCCCAGCTCCTCAAAGGAAGCCAAGCTTTTCCTGACCTTTATCTCTACAGAAGAGTTTCTTGCTTCAGGCTCCATATAGAAGGAATTGAATGACCTAATGCATAGTACTTCAAAGACATCCCTACAGTAATAGTTTTCATAAAGCTATTATGTATAATATCCCTGGATGTAAGCCAAGGAAATAACATTAAAATGGATGAAAATTCTGCTGGGGACTAAGAACATATGGTCCAAGTGCACAGCTTGATGCAGGAATAAAAATTAGCACACTAGAGGAAAGGATAAATAGCGTGCCCTTCAAACAAGTCCTCATAAATATCACTTCCACTACCTGGGCTTCTGATAAGGCGGTGGAAGATTGAGGTTTAATTCATTGGCCTGCCATGTCATTGCTCTGTGTCCTGGATTGAAGAAAAAGCCCAAGCAACCAAAATGTAAGGTTATCACCCATTTATGAAAGTTCATAACTCTATCCAAGACTTGTGGGAGAATAGAGAATCATCCATTTTTGTGTAAAGCTGGGCCACGGGTATATCCAAAGGACAATCCAGGGGTTTTCTCAAGAGCTTGTCTCCATTAGGGCACATGAATATATAAATGATGGATCAAGTCCTGAAGTTCTATACACCATGTTTGGTGCATAGAATGTCTCTGTGCCTTTCCTTGGCACTTGTTTCTAATTGCTTACAGGAGCCCTGGGCAATACCATGTCAGAGGGCTTGGTACACAGGGAATTCTTGCAGAGGAAATGAAACTTGAAATAAATCTTGAAAGATGAGGAGGATATCAATAAGTCAAAATAAATGAGAATGATTGGGAGTGAAGAAAATAACTAAAGAACAGTGTTAGTTTTAGAGATGGGAGTTGCTGGACTCCTAGACGGAGAGTGGGAGCAGCCAGGCAACTTGCCTGCCTAATAGGAATTGTTTGTATGGGGTAGTCATGGGAAGTGCAAGCCAGTTCTCTTCATTCCAATATCCACTCCTCCCACCTTCAAGAGCTCAGCTTATAGAAAGACCATCACTGGGTGGTTCAAGCTAGAAACTGGGCATCATCTGGACTCCCTTCTCTTGCCCCTTCGCACGCTACTGGCACTACGTCAATTCTACTTATGGAACACCTTTTGAATCTATCCTGTCCAACCACCTCTACTTTCCTTAGTCCAGACAGTGTCATCTCTCACCTGGTCCATTGCAAAAGCCGCCTAACTCATCTCTGCCCCAGGCTGCCCTCCACATTCTAGCCGGAACAGTCTTCCTAAATGTCTCAGTCACCATCTTTTGTTTTAAGAAACGTAACCCCACTCCAGCTGTTTAGAATAAAGAGGAATCTTTTAAAAGCTATAATGGGAAATCTCAGGGACACAAGAACAGAAAGGCCATGGGCTTTTTGGGAAAAGGAACAGGGAAGAGCCAGGATTCGATGCCATTCTCTCTGATTTTGGAATCTGTATAATCACTCTCAATATTGCCTTTATATTCCCTTTTGTCTCTTTCCTCTCTCTTGACTAACTTCCCCCCTTGCAGTATCCCCAAATGGCTTCCACCTCAAGACTAGGAGATGTTAGAGATTCAACACTCACCATCAACTGACTAGAGCTTCAATATCTCTTAGTTGATATCCTTGAGAGAGAGAATCTGATTAGTGGATGATCAGCCAATGAATCAGCTTGGCTTGGTCCATTCCTAATTCGGAGGGCAAGCTCCTCACATGCCATGAACCGAGGTCATTAAAATCTGGTCTTTAGCAAGATCTGTGAACAAGTCACCCATCCCACAACTATTTATTGAGCACCTACTATGTGGCGAGCATTGTACTGGGAACTGCAAATAAACTGTTAAAAAAAAAAACAACTAAAGCACAATGTGGTAAGTGCTATCAAGGAAAAGAAACGGACACTGCAAAATAGACTGATGGGATAGGAGAGTGGAGTCAGGAAGGTCTTTCCGAGCAGATGATAAATGTGTTGAGCGTGAGAGGCGAAAGGATTCATCAGCACAGGAGCCTGAGAAAAGCCTGCACAGCAGAGAGGAGAGAGGTGGGAAGAATGTGTCAACTTCAAGGACAAGAGGAGGAGGATGTGCATCAGGTGATGGGAGGAGGCTGAACGGGACGCAGTGAGCCTGGAGTAGTCAGCAATATCCAGACCTGGAGAGACCCTACAGGCTACAGGAAGACATTTGAAGATTATTTAGTGAGAAGCCACGAAGATGTTTTAACATCTTAAATGTTAAGATGGTGAGGTGTCCATGTGATGGGATTTGCATTTTCAAAGATATCTCTGGCTGCTGTGTGAGAAGGGAAACTTGGGAGGCATAAGTGGAAGAGGGAAAATCCACTGGGAGATGGTTGCAGGAGTTTGGGCAAGAAACAATGGTGGTTCTGACTAGGAAGCTGCAAGGGTGACCAAGAGAAGTAGCAAGATGCGAGGTACCCTTAAGAGGTGCGAAGAACGGACTTGGGATGATTTGAATGAAAGAATTGAGGAAGCAAGAATCAAAAGGATTGCCAGCTTTTTGGATGAGCGATCGGATGATAACACCCAGAGGGGAAAGTTATGGGTGGAGGAGGCCAGCCAACATGGCCACCCCAGTAAAACACAAGGTGATGGGTCATCATCCTCTGCTGAAATGCTCTTGTTGCCGCCTCATTCATTCATGACAATGTCCAGAGTCTTTAGCATGAGGTTGAAGTTCCTTCACCATCTAGTTCCAGCCTAACCTCTTAGCCCTTCCCACTCCCACCTCATCCCTGATGCCTACATTCCAGGTATATGTCTGACCCTGTGACCCTCCTGTGCCTTGGCACAAGGCTTTCCTTTTCCTGAACTGCCCTTTCTCTGAACTAACTGACTAACAAGACCAGTTCTTTAGCTGGCAACTAAGAATGCATTTTGACGCTTCCAAAGTAACTGCTATATCACTGACCCTACCTGTAATAGTCTGCGGTTACCTCTTCCAGGGAGAAGTCTAGATTCAATGTGTGTTATTTCTGAAACGCAGTAAAACCCACTAAACTGAAGTTGTTGAGTTGTGCGACCTCAGCTCCCCCGTGTGAAAATAAGGGGTCATGCTTGGTGATCCCTATGGGTTTTCCAACTCTAACTTTTATGAGTCTTTGATGACGAATGAAATTGAAGAAGATGAAGTGACAGACATATCTGTATGCTCACTGGAGTGAAAATTGGAGACCAGTCATCACCTCAGGGGATTAGTCATGTCATGAGCAGGAACTATGCGTATTTTTAAATCCCTAAAGAATACATGCTGGGAAGAAAAAACAGTAATAGATAATATTGATTGAATTCATATACTTGCCAGGGGCTCTCCTAAGCATTAAAAAAAGTTGGAGGGAATTATCCCAAAGTGCAGTGTACTTTGTTTGCCATGGGTGATCTGGAAAGCACGGCAGGGGAGCTGATATGTGCATCTCATGGAGATGGGCAATCCCAAGGGGGAGCCTGGGGTGCCCGATTCCTGCATCACACAGTTATTTGTGCAACTTTGCTGATTTTGCTGCACAAATGACTCAGGCTCAAATAGCATGAGGAGCTGGTGATTTTGTTTTTAATTAGAGGAAGAGGATTTCAAAATAGAATCATAACTGAAGATGGAAGAGGTAATTATCATTTTTGAAATCATCTGTGAATCCAGGGAAGAGGCACCAATCTTTGTTAACTTTTTGAGAGTCTCTGTTTTGGAAAAATAACAAGCAGCCCCAAATGGAGGGCTCTCAAAGACCAGGTGAAGAAACCAAGTCCAGAATTGGGAAAAGATGTTTCCAAAGTGACATCAGCAAGACCTTGTGAGCAATTAGATGGGGCTGGTGAGGAAAAGGAAAGTGGAGAGAATGACTCCCATGTTTCTGCCTCATTTCCTGATAGGGAATGAGAAGAATTTAAAGGGAAGATGAGTTCTACTGCAGCATTTGAGACCTCTGTAAAAAATGCAAGTGAAGGTGTTCGGGAGGCAGTTGACTTAGGTGAGCAAAAACTGGCCAAGAACTTTGAATGCAGGATGTGAGAGTATGTGGGTGGAAGCTGAAGCCCTGGGAGTGGATAGAACTGAGCCGGGTTCATTAACTCCCGCGTTAATGATAGCAGTCCCATGCCCCAGACACAGCGCTCTCCACACCACATGGACAGGTAATGGCCAGAAGCTTCGCTGCAGGAGATAGAAAACTAAGACTAACTAGTAAAATTTCCCCCATTCCTTTTTCTAATATCATCAAGGCATCCTTGAAGTAACACATTTCCTCTCAGAAGTTCAGTTTCTCCATCTGTGAAAGGAGATAAGAGTCCCCCAGGGACCGAGTGGCTCAGAACATGTGATTGGAGTGTGGAAAATACATTAGGAAAAATTAATTCAGTCTCAGTTCCCATTTCTAAACTAGAGCTATGTCATTTGCACTCATTCATTCATTTGAGGTACATCTATTAAGCACCCGGTCTGCGACAGGCACAGGACAGAGGTGACCGAGGATACGGAATCAAGGAATGTACAGACTGCAAGGGGGACAGAGACTTGATCTCTCTTCCGGAGGCATAAACCAGTTACTGGGAACACTCAGGGAGGGGTTGATTCCTGGTCTGGGGTGGTTGAGAAGGTCCACGAGCAGGGAATTGTTGATGTGAGTTTCAAAGGGTGAATAAGGGCTCACCATGCAAAGCTGGGCAGACAGAAGTCTTAGGAAGGAGGCATAGTACTGGTGTGAGAAAATGCAGAGCGTGTTTGGGTGCATTGAATAGTCCTGTGCAACTGAATCTCAAGACTGGTGGGAAGTGAGGCTCAAAGTACAGGTGCTAACCAGCCGCGGAGGGCTTTGAATGTCACACCAAGAGCTTGGGTCTTATCCAACTGGAAGGGGGCAGCGTGTCACGACCCTGGTCAGACAATTATTCAATTTCCTAATTCTAGCCAAAGGATGAGAGGATACTGACTTCTTATAAACAGCATCTCCTCCAGGGCACCCCTTTGCCTTGAACCTGGCTTATTCTTAACTTGTCATCAGACATAGTTTTTAATGCTGGATGCACATTATAAACATCTGGGGAGCTTGAAAAAAAATGATGGCTAGGTCTCACCCTGAGCAATTATGTCTGAATATTTTCTGTAAGGTTCAGCCACCAGTGTTTTTTTTAAGATTTCCAGGTGTTCATAAGATGCGGCCAGGGTCAAGAAGTAATGCTTTAGAGTCAGACCTTCTGTCACCAGAGGAAATGGCCACTAGCTAGTCCCCATCCTTCTGAGATTGTCTCTATAAGACTCGTAAAGGTCAAAGAGCCAAAGCAATCATATTATTCAAAAAGCATATTTGAAAAACATTCAGAAAAACCCTAAATCGTTTGACTTTAATAGGTTCCTCATCCTCAGTGAGCCTAGAATTCGATTCAGATTCATACACCCTTTAGTTTTTATTCAAACAAAGCAAATCTAGGCAGCAATCCACGTAGCTGAACCCTTCCGGCCCCTCTGTCTGAATAGATGCCCTGGACTGCTCATCCGTATCCTTGCACCCACCCGGAAAACTCACATGAACCATTTTCCAGTGTGGGAGGCCATGAAATGTTTCAGATGATAGAATTTTTCTGATACTTTTACTTCTGATATTTATTAAAACAACAACCAGACGAACAAGTATCTTGTGAAAAGCTTCAATATGCATTGAAGTTTTGGCTCTTTCTGCCCCAGATGTAACCTATAATATCCTTGAGATACACTCATTAAATAAGTAAATAACTCATGACTATTAATATAAGATATGCATATCCACTGGAACATGTCGCTTACATATCTAATAAATGTGACTTTTAAGGTTTGGGTAGGACTTCAACACTGACCCAGAAAAAGAATGTATAACTTCAAGCCTCACAGCGGGGCGGAGGCACATCTTTGAAGGCAGCCGTGGGAAGGAATCACATCACCTAGGTTCTGACCTCTGCCCTAAGCTGACACACCACGTGACTTTGCACAAGCCCCTTTCCTGGGACTCAGTTTCCCTATTGGTATAAGGGGGGTCGGATTTTCAAAACTCTTTTCCAACTCAAAAATTTCATCTTTACCAATCAGTAACTTTGACTAGGAAGGAAAAGTCCTTTCCTTGGTTTGTATCACAGCTGTTTCTTGTTCTCTGGGTGATACTAAGTCACAACCTCTTTCTTTTCTGTAAAGGGGGACAGAATGCTTTACTGAGCAGAGGTCGCAGGTAAAGCAAAGTGCCTGAAATTCTAGGGGCTCAATAAAGCTAAAAGTAAAAACAGTCATCATTTACTGAGTGCCACTATGTACTCTGTATAGGTGATTTATATGCATGATTCAGTTAATCAACAGCTTAAATTTCTCTGGAACCCATCGGGGTTAGAAATAAATTGACATCATTTCCCAGTTGTCACAATACAGCAGTTTTACAGATGAGGACAGGAGACTGGGGAGGGTCTACAGATTCCCGGTGATGCTAAGATAGGCATCAATGGACCCAGGACTCGAACAAAGGACTCTCTGATCCCAAACTGGCTGCTGCCACGGGTCTCTCCACAGCTGGTGCCACCTCCCTTTGTCACTTTCAGAAAGTCACTTCATCCTCGGGAGCTTCCCCTACACCCCACCCTCTGCTTTGCTCACACGGTTGCCATAAAGGGTAAATCAACTGAGAACTGGGAAAGCACCTTTTAAACTGTGGCGCACACCCAGAAGTGAGCAGCTACTGATACCGTAATGACTTCTCACTTGCTGAAAAAGAACGAAATAATCATGAAGAATCCTCATTTAACCTTCGTTACAGAAGAATCCCTTTTAAACCCAGAGTTTCAATCCACTTTCTTTCAGATCTGCTTGGGGGAGGGGAAAGGGGCAGGGAGGAGAAGGGCGGCCCCAGCTCCAGCGCTGCCCGTGACCCCCGCCTGCACTGGGCACCCTGCATGCCATCTCACCAAGGACTCCCCACCACCTGCGCACGAGATGCTCTATATCTGCCATTCGGGTCACAAAGCAGAGACATTACCCCAAAATGCAGCTACTAAGCAGCCTAAACCAAATCCTGTTTGAAGCTTGGCATTAAGTGATGGGGTCTCTAAAGCCCTTCTGAAGCATCCCCTACATCCATTCAACACGAGATTTTGTAAAACACTGTCTTCTCTTCACAGTCTTTTAAGAACAAAATCTTAACATATCCAGACACGTGGCCAATACATCAATTAGGATGTGACCTAAGCACTTACATCCTGCAAAAAAAAAAAAAAGAATACAGTTGTCCTGTCCAGTCTAGGGTAGGGTCCTCCTGAAATCCAGCCTCCACTGACTCTGCCCCCGGGTCTTGGATCCTGGAAACCCTTTCCCCAAGGAGCTTGTGAGTGACAAGGCTATTATGGGATGGCGTAGGCACTCAGGGCGCTCAGCACCATGACTGCAGTGAACGGCAGTGGTTATTTTCCCCATTAGAGAAAAGGCCAAGCTCTACTAAACAGCCCGAGTGCATTAAGAAGAAATCTAGGTCATTTCTGATTTGAACAGACAGTGTGATACCCGGCGGCGAAAGAACAAAAATGACCACTTCAGAGAAATGCATTCCCAGTCGTAGCCACCCCCATGACTAAATGACAGGGTGAGATCTGTCTTTGTACCTTCCCAAGCATCTGTAGGACAACATTTTTGACCCCTATTTTGTGAGTCGCTGTTCTAGGCTCCCTGGGGGGAGCAAGGAAGCAGGAAATTAGTGCCTGGCCCAGAGCAGCTCCCTGATCAGTGGAACGGATGGGGTCGGATACAGGACAGCACTCCTTATGGGGGAGGAGATGAAAAGGGCAGGGTGGTGGCAGGAGTGGGGGGCAGAAAAGTAGGAGCTGATGATAAGAAACCTTTAGATTGATAACAAGGGCCCAGGCTCTATCCCCCAAGGCACATTAGGAGCTACTGAAGGGTTTATGCAGACACCTCAATTGGGCATATCTGTGTTCTATGCGCATCGTATTCTCGTGTACATTTGAGTGATATTTATGAGTCCTGTGGCTTCTAGCTGAGTTGATGCTTTAACAGATCCTAAAAGGATTCCACGTACCAGTGGGTGCACTGGACCCACAAGTGAAGATCCTCATGGGGCAAAGGTGTCCAGCAAAGCCCTCAGCAGGGCTGAAGGTCCCTGCCCATCTGTCATTTAAGCCCAACCCCATCTTCTGAACTCCAAGGAATCTCTTTCTTACCTAAATTGGTTTAGGCTTGGTCTAGGCTTTTCTGGGCTTGAAGGTGAGCCTTCTCTAGTGTAGCAGCTGGTGGGGAGTCGCAGGACCCCAAGCCCATCACCACTATCCCCCTTTGCTGCTGCATGGTCCCTCTTATAGCATCCTCCATGAGGTCCAGCTATACCATCAACTGACATGTGCCTTGTGCTTGCCTTCTTGTGGGAAGGGCACCCATGTGGGGGGCAGGAAACCCTACCTGCTCTTGAAAATTCAACGACTGGAAAGTTGTTCTTAATATTGAGCTGAAATCCAACTGCTAGTTACTTACATCCACTGGTATCAGTTTTACCCTTTTGGGTCATTCAGAACACACCAGCTTCCTCTCCAATGGGGCATGTTTATTTACCTGATTCTCCCTGGAACTGTGAGGTCCTTAAGGATGAGGATGGTGCCTGACTCATGTGGAATCCCCAGAATCTAGCACAATGCCTGACATACAAAAGGTCAATAAATGTAGGCTGAATTAATGGATGTACACAGGATAAATGGCATTAACAAACCTATGCCTGATTAAATATGCAAGTGAATGTAAAAACAATATTTGTAGGTCATATTCTTGTCTTATAACTTCTCATGATCCTCTTCTCTCATGACTCTTATTTGTAGGTCAAAGACTCTCAAAAATAAAACTTGGGGGCCTTTGAGCTAAGAACCTTCCCCTGGTAGCCCCAATTCAGACTGAAATATTCCATTCGAGTAGGAGAACATATGACACTCTCAGAGCCCATGTTCCTTTATGACTTGGGTCAGTGTTTCAAAGCTACACTTTCTCAGCTGGGGAGACTCTGAGGAAATGCAATAGAGGGCACATCCATCTGGCGTGAGCCATGGAGGTGAGAGGCATCCAGAGGAGGTGACCTTCCTTCGTGATCCCTTTGTTACACCTTTCCCGTGCTCCCCGGAGAGAGAATCCTCCCTCCTCTGTGCCAACGCGAACCCCCTCAGCTTCTCCCCTCATCGTTGCGCGTCTCACGCGGACGGTACCGACCTGCCACGGGCGGCATCCTGAAGGCAGCAGCAGGGGGTGACTCTGTGTGTCCGATTTATCTCTGTGTCCTTAGCCCAGCACAGGGCCTGGCAAACTAACCAGCAGACTGAACGCTCCCAGTGCATGCACTGAGAATTCTTCCATGCCCTGCCAAATGCAAACAACCATGGCCGTGTGTCTGCCCTTCAGAAGCGGGATTGCCTTGTCAGGTGCCTCTGACCAGAAGGTTCCTATTTCCCTGTACTAGTTCTACAAATGACGAATATTTTCATTCCCAGCAAATGGGTCCCAATTTTCTGCCAGGGCTTGCAGTTTTTCTCCCTGCCCTTTTTTTTTTTTTTAATATTTATTTATTTATTTATTTGGCCGCGTGACATGCAGGCTCTTAGTTGCAGCACACATGCGGGATCTAGTTCCCTGACCAGGGATGAAACCCGGGTCCCCTGCATTGGGAGCGCGGAGTCTTAACCACTGGACCAGCAGGGAAGTCCCTCTCTCTGCTTTTTGAACCCCCACATCCACTGCTTGATTCCAAGCTCCTGGAAGACATTAGCTCAGCCACGTGCGCATATGAAGCAAAGCCATGAAAACCATATCATGTCACTTTGCCGCTGTGTCCCTTACACTTGGAATGACATCTAAACGCTTAACTGGGGCCTGCCAGACCCAGCACGACGGGTCCCTGCCTCCTCTCCAGCTTCACCTCCTGCCCCCCCGCCAGCCCTCTGTTCCCCAAGCTCCAGGCATCCTTGGCTTGCTGTGAGTCTCTAGAACATGCTACCCTCGGCACTGCGGCAAAGGCTTTCTGCTCGCCAATCCCTCAGCTGGGAATCACTCTCTCTGACGCTTCCAATGCCTGACTCTTCTCATAGTCGAAGTTTAAGTGTCATGTTTTCTGAGCCCTTCCTCAGGCAATCTTTCCAAAGTAGAATCTTCCCTGTGTCTCTCATAGCATAGTGACTGTTTCTCCTGCAGTGTGAATTTCAACAGTAATTACTCTGTTTATTATTTGCCACCCCTCGATGGTGTGAAGCACATCTTCCTGGCATTCTGTCATGTCTCCAACTCCCCACATCATAATAGAACAATGCAAATTAACATTTCCTGGGTGCTTACGTGGGTCAGGCACTGTCCCGTGTACTTCTGGGCCATTGTTTCTTTTAATTCTCACCACAACACTAGAGGGTAATTACTATGCCCACTTTATAAATGAGAAAATGAGGCCTTAAGTAAGTTGCCTGAGGTCACACAGTAAGTGACTTAGTCAGTATTTGAATCCATGCTGTCTGATTTCAGAATCCATGGCCATATGATTATAACCTAGAGCTATAGCATTCAGTAAATATGCTCTGAATAAATAAATATTAAAAGCAACAATGGCCGATCTCATAACCTGTATGGTTGTACATTTCTAGAAGATAAGAACTATGTCATATATCCCTTTGGTGTTTTCCAATACCCATTACAGTTCTGGGGATAGAGCAACTGAATTGATGATTGCAAAAAGCAGAAACTTAGGGGACTTCCCTGGTGGTGCAGTGGTTAAGAATCTGCCTGCCAATGCAGGGGACGTGGGTTCGATCCCTGGTCTGGGAAGATCCCACATGCCGTGGAGCAACTAAGCCTGCAAGCCACAGCTACTGAAGCCGGCATGACACAACTACTGAAGCCCGCGGGCCTAGAGCCTGTGCTCCACAGCAAGAAAAGACACTACAATGAGAAGCCCGCGCACCGCAAAGAAGAATAGCCCCTGCTCGCCACAACTAGAGAAAGCCCGCGCACAGCAACGAAGACCTAATGCAGCCAAAACTAAATAAATTAATTAATTTTTAAAAAGCAGGAATTTAATGATAATGCAACCTGTGGCAGTGGTGCTGAGTATAGCGACACCAGGCTGCTGATGTGGATCAAACTTCAGAATGTACAGCATATGCAACATTAGTTCAGCTCTTCTCTTTACAGACTCGCATTTGCTCCCAAGTCCATGTTCCTCAGCAAGGCACGTGTGGTCCTCCGGGACCTGCCCTTGCCTCACTCCAGCCTCATCCCCCAGTCCTGTCCCCACCCACGTCATCTTCAGTAGCCAGAGAATCAAGGGCCCATAGACCTTGTCCTGTCGAGGAACTTGGCCTTTAATTTTTAGGTAGAGGAACCACCGACAAGTTTTAGTCAAGGGATCTGGCAGAGTTAAGTGGAACACAGCAGACCAGATTGAAACTCATGGCACGGACCACCACTAGGAGTGCACTGGGCTTACACCCCATGGGTACTCAATGAATAATTGTGGAAGGAAGAAAGCCAGGAATACAAGGGATTGCCCTTGGAATAATCCAGCCGAGTGAAGACAAGGGATTAGTTAAAGGACATGGTCTTTACATTTTAGCTGCAACTATAACAGCATCCTAAGAGTGGGGGATTAAAATAAATAATTTGGAAGGTGCCCTTCAGGTTGTGCCATTTCTCTGTCACATCTTCAGCAAGTCACCAGACAAAAACAGAGGTGAATAAGACAGACTTCCCAATATCAAGGAATTCACAGGGCAAAGGTGACCAAAAAATCTGTGACCCTGCCGGGAGGAAAAGCCAAAGGTAAAGTGAAGTGAACACGACCCTAGGCTGGTGCCAAAGAGACCTGAGTTCTGGCCCTGCCTCGGAGAACTTTAGTAACCTTCCCAGTGTGGACGAGGCAATTGAACCTGTTCCTCAGATTCCAAACCTCAGGCTCTTTACAATAAGATTAAATCATCCTGTCTATGAGTCAGCCCATCCCCCGCCTTGGAGGACCGCAAGAGAGTCAGACAAATGGAACCCTAAAGAGCTGCTCATCTCGAGTGGTTGTTGTTGATGGTTGCTCCCATGCACGCCTTAGGCTTAGAGAGACACTGCCTGCTGCTCTGGGAGCAGGACCCTTCAGCAACTTCACACATTCTTCCTCATGACCTCTTTTTACTGAATCAAACCACTGGGAAGCTTGCATAGTAGATGGGTTGGTCCTCAGTGTCCCCTGAGGCCACAGCGTGGAGACTTCCACCATCCTTTCCCCCTCCAAGTCTCCCTCACCCGGTCCCTTTTCCTCTCTGTCTTCCCCTCTGTTGGTGCAAACCACCTACGGCGATTTCTACACTCAACCAGAAATAGATGTTTTTTAAGTTACTTTATTCATTACAAATAATGGCCTGGTTTTTGTCCTATTGTGAAATCAATACATATTAAAACTCGGTGGCATGGGTCTCCATTTTTTTCTCATATGAAATCTAAGTTCTCCTCCAGTTCTGCCAATATGTCCTTTCCCATTTTCTGAATTTGGGGCTGCAGCACTCACTCCACTCCCCCTGCCATGGTTGGCCTTGTTTTGAAAGTCCTGTTCTGAGCAGAGGTCAACATTCTAAATAACCATCCTCAATTCTCTAATGATGTGGTTCAGTTTGTCCCTACACTGTGGGAAATGAGGACGCAGGTTATGGTATGGTTCCTCCCCTCGAGATCCAGGAATACTAAGGTCTCCCACAGACCTGCAGCTGTTCTTGTCATTTCAGACCCCAACACAGGCATCTTCCCCTCACCCCAAATCAGAAGGATGCACATGTCCGTAGGTCCATCCTCATTAAGAGGTCACTCTGATTACAGCTCTTCCAGGACTCATATTTCATCCTGAAGAATGTAGATCCTTTGTCATTTCAAACACCCAGGCAGAGCAAAGGATATTTAAGGACTCTGAAATAGCATGGCAGGAAATTGAGATTCACTTACTGCATATAAAGTGATCAAAAAATCCCCTCTTTCACTATCTCTTTTCCCCTTGGGTCTGTGGTTCACAAACTGCAGAGCATAAATCGTGGAGCAAACCATGCTGGAATATCAATAAAGCCACATCAACCCAAGGCAGGAACTCAGCTTGCAGCATGAGGATTTTTTTTGTTTTTAGACATTGGTTGGCAGCCAGGTTGATGAAAGGAGAAACCAAAGAGAATAACAGCTTTGCAGCAGCAGCAAAGGAAGTTAGGATTCAGGAAATGTTATTCATGTGCCTCTCTGTTAATTCATAAGGGATGGAGTTGCATGCGGTAAATAATGGAAATGCCAACATGATGCCGGAGGCCACAAGACCCCAGGTCCAGGTGGCCCCCAAGGGTTATGGGTTGATTTGCGCCCCTCTTAAAATTCATACGTTGAAGTCCTAACCCCTAGTGCATCAGAATGTGACCTGATTTGGAGAGAGGGTCTTTACAGAGGGATTCAAGTTAAAGTGAGGTCATTAGGGTAGGTCCTAATCCAATATGACCAGTGATTTTACAAAAGGGAAATTTATACACAGACACTCATGGAGAGAAGCTGATGGGAAGAAACGTAGGGAGAAGACAGCCTTCTTACAAGTCAGAGAAAACCCTGGAACAGATCTTTCCCTCACAGCCCTCAGAAGGAACCAACCCAGCTGACACCTTGATCTCAGACCTCTAACCTCCAAAACTGTGAGATAATGAATGTGTGTTGTTTAAACCACTCAGTTTGTGGTACTTCATTGTGGAAGGCCTATCCAACGAGTATACCAAGCTTCCAGAAATGCCAGAGAAGGAACGAGAGAGCTGCCATCTTCTTCTGCAGATGCCACCTACCTTAACTCCCCAATGGATACAGATTCTTTCTTTAATTGTCCCCACTCTGTCATTTTTCAAATAATTTTGCCTACCTGTAAAAGTGCATGTATAAAATAATAACCAATTTTTTATTATCATTCTACAATAATCAAAGAGAAAACTGCCATCAGAACATCTGATCAACATGAAGAGAAAGCGTGACCATCTTGAAATAATACGATTTCACTTAAAGACAAAAACACATGAAATTGACTAAGTTTGAATAGATTCTTCATGGGTAAGTGTAGCAATTCCATCAGGCTTTCAGAAATGTGAGAAATACTTCATGAATCTCCTTCCTTCTCCCCACTACCCCATATGACCTTCATGGGCACCAGGTGGAATTAAGAATCTAGGCCTGAGAAAGACAAATATCATATGAGATTGCTTATATGTGGAATCTAAAAAAAAAAAAAAATGCAAATGAACTTATTTATAAAACAGAAATAGACCCACAGACATAGAAAGCAAAGTAATGGTTACCAAAGTGGAAAGGGATAGGGAGGGATAAATTAGGAGTATGGGATTAACATATACACACTACTGTATGTAAACTAGGTAACCAACAAGGTCCTACTGTATAGGACGGGGAGCTCTACTCAATAATTTGTAATAACCTTTAAGGGAAAATATCTGAAAAAGAATATATATATAAAACTAAATCACTTTGCTATACACCTGAAACTAACACAACATTGTAAATCAACTACACTACAATTTAAAAACATTTTTTTAATAAAAAAATGTTTTTAAGGAACTAGGCCTGTGTTTCTCAAGGGCTAGTGGAAGACATGTACAGAATTAAAAGCCCAATAGGTTATTTTCATAAGCCACTGTCACCACCCCCACACCCCAGCTCAAGAACACGAATTTCTTCCCATTATTTTTTTGAGAGATGCCACCACTAAGTCAATGTTTCAAGAACCATATATGAAACTCATACTGTGAGCTCAAGATGTGCCAGACATCAGATGATTTCATAAAATACAGTCTTTTCCCTATGTAGCGCCACATCCTGTGAAAGATTCAGACATAAAAACAAGCCATGACAATGCTGGGTTGTGTGTGAAGTGAACGCCAAGGAAGGACTTAGAGTCAGACTCAGGGAGTCAGCAAGCTCTTCTGAGAAGTGCCTTCTTTTTTGTTGTTGTTGTTTTTAATATCTTCATTGGAGTATAATTGCTTTACAATGTCGTGTTAGTTGCTGTCGTATAACAAAGTGAATCCGCTATACATATACATATATCCCCACATCCCCTCCCTCTTGCGTCTCCCTCCCACCCTCCCTACCCCATCCCTCTAGGTGGTCACAAAGCACCGAGCTGATCTCCCTGTGCTATGTGGCTGCTTCCCACTAGCCATCCATTTTACGTTTGGTAGTGTATATATGTCCATGCCACTCTGAGAAGTGCCTTCTAAGCAGAGAGTTAGCCAGGCAATAGCAAGGCAAAGAGGACGGGATGAGCAAAGACACGGGGAGGTGGAGCACCGTGTGTGTGCGTGCAGGCACGCGTGAGAGAGAGAGAGAGAGAGCACATACGTGCCCACATGATACAAGCACGGTGGGAATGGGAGAAAGAGTAGACTTGTGTCTAGGGGACAACAGTGATTGACTACAAAGAGCTTGAATTGATGGAAAGCCAAGTGTGATGTGGTGAGGAGCATGACATGAAACTGGACCAGATCGTGGAGGGCTCTTTAGGTCCATCTAGCGAGATCAAGTGGTCGACACAAGGCCACTGAGCTAGTTACCAGAGATAAGAGTGGAGTCTTCTTTCTCCCAATTCAATGCTACCTCCACTAAGTAACAATGGCTTACGGGTATTAGTAGTCATGGTGAGACATTACATGCATTAAACCATTTAATCTTTACCACAATCCAATAAAATAATTATCCTTATTACTAACCCCACTTTTATGATAAAAACCATGAGGCATGGGGAGTTTAAGTATTGCTCAAAGTCACATAGCTGGCAAGTAATATCAGCTCTCTTAGCCATTATTTCATTAGTAATAAGCCATTATCCTTATTACTAACCCAACTTTTATGATAAAAACCATGATGCACGGGGAGTTTAAGTATTGCTCAAAGTCACATAGCTGGCAAGTAATATCAGCTGTCTTAGACATTATTTCATGGTTCCCTTGTACTATCATCTAGGACTATAGTATGTACAGAAAAAAGAAGGTCAGCTTTTATGATATATTTGAAATAGGGGGAAAATACATACAAGCAACCTTGCAAGATATAAGTTGATCTTTATTGAGGAGAAGAGTACAATTTTATCCACTTAATTCTCAATATGGTGAGAATTTACACTAATTTCAGGGATGTCTAACATTCGTCTTCAGTGGAAATAGCAAACCAGAATCCAAAATGATTCCTCTCTCACTTTAGCTTTCCAACTCCCACAGTCCAATGTCCAGAGGAGCATTTTGGTCGGGTGTGATTTATATGCCCATGCATTTATTTTGAAAACTTCAAATATATCAATTGTGCAATCATATATAAAGGGATTCTTTTAAGAAGGAAACATGATTTGAGAAAAGGAAGACTAACCTGCAACACCTTTCTGGATTGATAAGCATCAGTTGTTAGAAAAGTTAGGGTTGGACAGAGGGATTACACTTTAAATGCTATTGTGAGCTCTAATTCCCTGCTGTGCTGTATCAGGGCTGTGGTGGAATGCATAAATATACTATGTCGGAATAATGACTTCCAAAGAATTAATAAAAATAAAAAACAGTCATTACTGTTTTTAACACAATGCAGAAATTTATGTGTTCCAGGCTTGATGCTCTGTGAGGCGGAGAGAACACAAAACCCTCCTGCATTCAAATCTATGGACCACTTAATGTTTGAGCTCAAGCAATTACGTCACCTCTATAGGCTTTAGCGTCCTCATCTGTACATTTATAATAAATAATAGTCCTGATTTGATGGAGATTTGTGAACAGCAAGTGACATAATTTCTATAAAACTCTTAGCACAGCCCATCCCAGAGTTAATACTCTTCAGATATTAGCTATGATTATTATTATTTGAAGAGCTGACATTTGAGCCAGGCTGTGAAAGATGAAGAGTATTTTGCTAGGTGGAAAAGGGTGGGGGAGGACATTCCAAGGAGCAAGATTAACATCGGAATGGATTTTCCAGGCCAAGAAGAAAAGTACCTCTTTTGTGAAAAGCTCCTTTTTTTAGCTTGACTGTTAGCAAAAGCAAGCCAAGAGTTTCACATGGGAAATGGGATCTGAAACTCCACCTTTCATTCTGAAATTCAGGAGATATAAGTTTGCATCTTATTATTCTCAGTCTGTTAGTCTCTTCTTTTCCTTAACCTCCGTTCCACCCAACCCCAAGTGCTTTGCTAAAGCACTTTGCTCTCAGGCCAAGAAATGAATAAATTATTTTGGAGCATAAAGGATTGAGATAGGGATGCTGGTAAATGAAAATAGAAGCTATTCAGGTTGATCAGCCCTTTGGTCATTTTGTTTGTGGAGCATGTATTGGGTTTCTACTCTGTGCCAAGCATTATGCTGGATGCAGAGGATGTAAAGGTACTTACATCATCGTCCCTGTCCTTGAGGGACGTCCCTGTCCTAGTGAGGGAGAAGGGCAGGTAACCAGACATTTCAATTTCAAAGGACAGAGGGAAGAAACAATGTAGACGGTAACAATAAGCCCAGCCCAGAGGGGTAACAATAAGCCCAGCCCAAAGGGCGGAGGGGGAAAGTCACATGATATTTTAAATCAATATTAACAACCTTTAAATCCCCCTCTTGAAAGAGTGTTGGAGTTAAGACCATGTAAGATGGAGCTATTCTCAGGTATCAGCTGGCTTGCGCTAGCAAGTGTGCATAACGCAGCCCAATATATAAGCTATAGAGAGCTTCTTTTCAATTGAAAGCCACACACGTTAGAACCTTTTCCTCCCATCCTGTGTTTCACACTTTCAATTTCCTCCTTCTGAAAGAAAAGATTTAATCAGGGCTGAATTAAATTAGAAATGTTAATGCTGAGATAATTACCACTACTTTTGGAAGAATTATCTTTAATAACACATTTCATTCATCAACCCTAAATGCAGTTTTGATCCTACCATCTCCTGATGCGAGGAAGTGTTGGATTTTCATACTGAATTGTAGCTTTCAGGCATTCATCACACGCCAAAGGCTTGTATCTGGCATAGAAGATGATGTCCAGCCACTTCTCATCTGAGTGTGAAAATTCAATGTACAGATGCACAGCTGCTCAGAGATTCTTTGACTTTAATGAAGATGATTCACAGAGCTGGAGGTAGGAAGGACAGATTCTGAGGGTGTTGGCAGTCAGGGAAAGCAGGAGAAGAAATTTCAGTTAGGTCTCTTGAGCTGCCTCCATGGGACAAGTCACCTGGGACAACATTTTTCCACTGCAGTCTCACTGACTCTTTTCCAAGTTGGAATGTAATGCGCACAAGCACAGAAGGCAGAATCAGACAGACTTGCCCACTGGCCCCCACCCACCAGCTCTGATCTTACTGGAATATATGTTGGCTAAATTCATTAAAACCATAATTTTCTCATCTGTAAAATGGGTTAATAAAATCTATCCTAAAAGGTTGTCATTATACCACCTAAAAGGTTGTAACATAAAGAAATAATTCCCTGACTGCCAAAAACACTAAGAACTAAAATAAGTGACTAGCAAACACTTCTATTATTTACTTATTTATTCCCATGATCAGTTGAGAGCAGGATTCATGCCTCACACTTTTGGATGCCCTGTGCTCTAATACAGCAGGGGCTTGGAGACATTTGAACAGTTGTGAGCATCTGTATCTGTTAACTCATTTAGTACATTTCAAAAGCACTTTGTTTTAGAAATTTTAATAATGTTTACAGTGCAACAACAATGACTAAGAGTAGGCAAGGAGTATACAAAAGAGTGTACAAAACGATCTTAGTCAAAGATGGTTTCCATTGCAAGAGATAGAAACCTACTGAGGGAGTTCCCTGGTGGCCTAGTGATTAAGATTCTAGGCTTCCACTGCCGTGGCCTGGGTTCAATCCCTGGTCGGGGAACTGAGATCCCACAGGCCATGCAGCACGGCCACAGAAAATAAATAAATAAAAAATAAAATAAAGAAACCTACTGAAACTAACATAAGCAAAATTCTGAGTTTATTATCAGGGTCACAGAACAGTCTCAGAGGATCCAGTGGGGACACAGGGCTACCCCACTGACTATGGCAGCTGGATTCCAGGGCTTTGCCCTCCTGATCCCTTCCACAGGATACAATGACTATGCTCTCCAAACCCATGACCTTGGTAGAGGGTTAGAAATTGCTTCTGTGTTTACTGACCTTATCTGTCTCACCAGGGAAGGCTTTTCATGATTTCCTTTTGATTTTGCAGGTTTAAATACTTGAGAATCAAGTTTTGGTAAGTGAACATGATGACCCAATAGAGTTCTCATCACTCCACTTTTGGAAAGTGACGACCAAACTGTAACAGAGAGTCCAATACACTGGACAAAGGTGCTCTGCTAGAAAACAAACGGCACAAATAAAATAAAAAATTTAAAGGGCTCTGAGGAAAGTATTCTTCATTGTCAGCTTTTTTTTTTTTTAGCACTTTGAATATAACATCCCACTCTCTTCTGGACTACAAGGTTTCTGGTGAGAAATTTGCTGATAGCCTTACCAGGATTACCTTGTATGTGATGAGTCTTGTTTTCTCTTGCTGCTTTCAAAATTATTTGTCTTTGACTTCTGAGAGCCTGATTATAATGTGCCTCAGAGAAGATCTCTGTTTGGGAGTCTTTGAACTTCATGTACCTGGATGGCTATATCTCTCCCCAGATTTGGGAGATTATTACTTTAAGTTTTCTGTTTCTTTCCTTCCCTAGTTTCCTTCTGGTACTCCCATAATGCAGATATTGTTTCACTTTGTGATATCCCACACTACATATATGCTTTTTTTTCACTCTTTTTCATTCTAATTTCTTTTTTCTCCTCAAACTGCATAATATCAAGATATATGTCTTCAAGTTGCCAGATTCTTTCTTCTGCCCAATAGAGCCTGATACTGAAGCTCTCTATCATATTTTTCATTTAATTAATTGTATTTTTTAGCTGCAGAATTTCTGTTTGGGTCATTCTTATGATTTGTATCACTTTAACTTCTCATTTTGCTCATGTATTATTTTCCGGAGTTCATTGAGTTGTCTATCTGTATTCTCTTGATTCTTGCTGAGCTTCCTCAAAATAATTATTTTGAATTCTTTTTCAGGTAACTTGAAGATCTCCATTTCTTTGGAGTTAGTTACTAGAAAATTATTATGTTTCTTTGTTGGTGTCATGTTTCCTTACTTTTTCATGTTTCTGATGGCTTTTCATTGACGTCTGTGCATTTGAGGGTGCAGTCACCTTTTCAAACTTTTGGACTGGCTTCAGTGGGGAAAGACTTTCACCTGAAGGTGGCTGCAAGGGCACTGACTAAAAGGGTTGCAGTGTCTTTGGTTCCTAGGAAGGCACAACCATGTAGTTTCCATGCAGCTCTGTCAGCCGAGGTCAATATCAGCACAGCTAAATTCAAGATATATGGAATGAGATATTGATAGACAAATAATTACCATTCTGTAAAATAAATAATACAGCAATATAGGCAGTGATGTGAAAAACATAAATGAGATAGCTAATAATTGTGCATTAGAGGTTTTTCTGACCAGATAACCTTTAAGAAGATTTCTGAAACCTGAATAGGTAATTCTATAACAATTTAAATACAATCATCTATATAAGTCCTTAGTTGTATCAAAAGCAGAAACACTTTGATAAGTGTTAAAAAACAGTTTTCATCTGTAGTTTATATATACATACATTCAGTTCTCAAACAAACATGTTGTAACTGTTCATTATCTGCCAAGTACAAGACCATAAGACATGGTCCTGCCTCCAAGAAGTTCATATTCTAGGAAGGGAGACAGAGAAGTCAATTGAACAACATAACAATATGATATATGCTGAGAAAGATGTATGTACAAAATGTATGTACAGGGAAGGAAATAGGTTTAGACTATGGAGGTCAACATAGCATAACCTTCTAAACACATTGAAATATGGGCAATATGCTACATTAGTATTTTACAGAATTACAATACACTGTAAGATACTACAATAGGAGATACTGTCACACAAACCTCAATTACAGTCCCAGCTCTCCTGCTTACTAGCTGCATAATTTTAACTGAGATTTAACCTCTTTTAGCCCCAATTTCCTCAGCTGTAAACTAGGAAAGAAATAAATCACCTCACAGAATTAATCGAGGTAGTGAGGTACAATTTATTAGAAAACACTCAGTAGATTTTAGCTATTATTTTTATTGTTGTTGTTAATAACAATTTGTCTACCAATTAATTTAACTCAAAATGAAAAGAAATATTGACTAACTGGTAACCATCCAGCATACTATCTTGCTGTCTTCAGAATAACGTAAAGGATCAATGTTGGGTCCTTTGAAATCCTAAGGGACATCTCATCTCTGTTGCATTCTTATGCTACAGAGCAGGAATACAGACATAATCAAAGTAAATCTGACAGTAGATTTAGCACAGAGACACAGCTGGCACCCAAAGGAATCCTTGTTTGCCAAAGTGACTCCTCCCTGTCAAAGCACCTGCCACATTACCTATACACAGAAAGTCCTCAATAAATTCTTGCCAACTGGATGAATGAATAAATACATGAAAAAGAGAGGGCATGAATGAACAAGTTTATGAATAAGTCTTTTCCTCTCAGGCAAGTTTCCCAAACTGAACAAACCATTCAGAGTGAAATCTTCACCATTCTTCAAAGTAAGAACCTCCAGCACATACTAAGCCCTGTCATCTCAAGTAAGGGGCTTCCATATACATTATCTTTGTTCACTTTCTCAACAACCCTTTGGATAGTATTTGCCCCCATTTTATAAGTTTGGAAATGGAAGTCCAGAGTGGTGCAGTGCCTTATCCAAGAATTAAACTGCTGAGTTGGCGGACTTTGAGGCCAGCTAAGTGCATTCTCTGTTTAGTGATGCAGCTCTTAGGAAAGCTGTGAACTCAAAACCTCTCCACTAAAAGTGCTCCTCTTTTACTTTCACTTTTCTCATTTAAGGCTCAACTGTCTACCAGTCACCTCTTCTAGAAACTAGGGCATCAACTGAGACTCTACATTCTCCCCCCACTGCCTTTTATTTCCAGTGAATTACCAATAGCCACCAATCCCCCCATCCTAAAAATCTCAAATATGGCCTCCGTCCTCCAACCTGCATGCTACTCCCTTCATTCAGCCCACTGTCTTCTTTCTCCTCATCTAATTTAATTGCCTTGTAACTGATGTTGAGCCTTCTAGCCCCTGGATCTTAAATCCATCCTCCAAACAGCAGTCACAATGGTCTTTATGGAACACATGAGTGATCACCTCACTCACCTGTTTCCTGTTCTTCAATCACTCCTTTTTTCATGCATGAAAAATATGCATGACATATGAAACTCATCCTTTTCTGATTCTTCCCAATAGGTCCATCTTCATCCCCTAATATTGCTCTACCCTCACCACCACACAGTGCTTACCATATGTCAACACTAGGTGTCAAGAACTGTTCCAAGTGCTTTACATCCAATAACTCCTTCAATCTCATAACAAAGCTATGATATAGTTGCTGTATTAGACTGTGAAATCTATAGGAGAAGAACGTACGTGACCATATCTTATTCAACTATCCATTTCCAATGCCTAGCACAGGCCCTTGTCCATAGTATATACTCAGTGAACATTTGCTAGACGGGGGGATGAATGGATGAATTTAATCTGAGACAAAGGTGTCTAATGCTGATACTAAAAATAAGCTAAAATTAGATGCTACAGCAACACTGGGCCCAGCTAATCAGAACTCTGTACTGTTCCTCTCTTCCAGTTTGAAATCTCTAAATCAATCATATTTTCAACAGGCTGGTTAAAATATAGATTCATAAAAACTCCAGAAATTAAAAATGATAAACTGATGGTGAATGAAAGTAAAATATTGCTTTTTCTCTCCTTTCCCAAAATCTTGTGAAGTCTTGCCAAGCAACCCAACGAGAAGACCACAGTCAGTCGTGAAGTCTATGTGTCCAGCCATTTGCATTCAACCAAGACCAGGGAAAGTAAACTTACCATAAAGAATAGTTGTTCTAGAATCTTTCAGTAATTGAGCTGTTTTGCATTTCCCCTTCGACATAAACTGATTCTAAGTGGGAGAAAAATCAACTTCTGTTTTGTACTTTAATGGGAGGATGAAAGTTATACAACCATGTATTCCACTGATTAGAAATTCCTGCTCATTTTCTGCTCCATGCTAGCCATTTGGTAGCATTTTAATTTAACTTTCCACTTGCATGTTCCCCATTAATATTTATGAAATGATTACTAGCTGCAGCTCAGTCTTTGAAAACTGGATTTGAAGCATTCGGCAAAATACATTTGCTAGTAGTTGTGAACAAATAATGCTATAAAGAGCTGTTATGAGGCTTTCATTTCTTAATGTATCTCTTTTTTTCCCTAAAGCTAAGATAATTAAAAAGCAGTGTGGGCCTAATAGGCAGGTAGAAATTTTAATAATTACATAAAACATTATATATTACAGGAATCCTTAGACTAAGTCTAATTCCTGACTTGGAGTAGAATCTGCAGAGTCTCAAATGCCCATTAGATAAAGACAAAGCTTTATTCTCAGGACCTACATGAACACCATAATAACAACTAGTATGCTTAATGACCTGTCTAGTTGAGAAGTTCTTTTTCACATGTTTTTTATTTTATCCTCACAACCATTCCATGAGTTGGGTGTTATCATTTCTGTTTTACAAATTAAAGATTTTTAGGTTTAAGTAGTGTTCTTTATTTAAGAAATACTGTCTGAATGGCAGCCCTGTGCCAAACTCTGCATCCAATTCTTTCATCTACAGGGTACACGTTGCAGCCTGTCCATCCAAGAGCTCACGATCTCTGCAGGATAAAGACACCCCAGTAAACAGATCACTGCAGTATGGTGAGGGCAAAGATGGACTACAGTAGACGTCTGTGCAAGGTACAGTATAAAACCAAAGAGGAACTAATCAAAACTGAAATGGGGAGCAAGAAGAGGGGCTCTGGAAAGTCAAGAAAGTTTTGAAGCTAAATCCTAAGGACTATTAAGCCAATACAGCACAAAGGCATAAAGCACTTATCTGGGAACAACATATTACCTGATTCAGGACAGCAGAGAGAGTTAGGAGAGGCTGCTTGGAAAAGGAGGCAAGAACCAGATCCCAAAGGGCCTTCTGCTGCTGGGTTCAAGTTTCATTGTTTCACTGATACAGAATCATTAAAAAAAATTAAGCAGGACAATGAAATGACAGAATATGTGGGCTGGGTGGGTTATTTAGCACCAAGGACTGACTAAATCAGAGATTAAGGGACTAGAGGCCAGCAGACCAGGTAGAAGTTCAGGGAAAGAGTGACGAGGGCTTGAACTTGGCCATGGGGCAGGGACAGTGGGAATAAATGTCAAACTGCCAGAAATTGGCCAAGCCCGTTATTGGTCCAAATGCTGTGTCTCTAAATGCCATGCTCTGCACACCACACTTCACTGTCTTTGTAAGACAGGCTTTAACAACCATCTCTTATAGGAACAAAGAAACCAATGAGACAGCATCAGAGCAGGATGAGACCCCCACAGGATATCAAAGCTGAATGACTGCGTCTATAATGAGGCAGTGTTATATTGATCAGAATCTATCTCAATAATCTTCCATGTGCAAGGCTGGCTTTTAGCAAAATCGGAGAAGGTGAGCCCTTTGGCTTTCTCATCTCCTTCCTCTCTGTCTGAACAAGAACACTTTCACTGATAGCAGCTTAAAATGTAACCTCACTCCAAGGTGTACTGCCATGAAGAGCACTTGAATATTCAAGTTGAAGAGATTTCATCTCCAATGGTGGAAATCCTGGAGCTTTTAGGGAGATTGGGGAGATTGGGGGCCACACTAGGGAGCCTTGGTCATACGCTGTTCTTCCTGTTTGTATTAATCCCCACCTCTGTGGTACATGAGGGCTTCCAGAACAACTCCTTCACTCCCATGAGCCCAGTTCTTCCTTCCCCTGGCTTGGGCTATTTGAGATTCATAGCTTTATATTATGTCCCCTAGAAGTCTGCAGGTAAAATATCATTTTATTTGAGACACAAATTCATGGAGTCCTTACCAATATTATTAGTGGATATTGATTAAACAGCTTTGTACAGGGGCTAGTTGGCTAAAAGGAAAGAGAACATTGGTAGCAAGGGGGGGAAGGACTTATGGAAAGAAAGAGTTTATTATTCAAGCTGCAGGCATTGCTGAGGTGGCACTGTTTGACAAAAGGTAGATCCTCATTCACACACACACATATACAAACATGCACACACACACATGCACACACACACTGCAAGTAGGAAGGCACTGGATGAATCACCCATTTGTCAATGACTTTCGATGACAAAGATAGTCGTTTTTATGGTGGCCATATTTTTCAAACCAAAATCAAAACTCATGTCCTAAAATACTTTCCCTTTTATTATTTTTAGTAAAATAAATGTATTTAATAAAACCCGAGTGATCATCACAGTTTAGTTCACCTGAAGCCCGGATGAACAGTGGGTTTTACCACCCCAATCCTCTCTTTTCTTCCTTAACAGGACTTGCCTCCCATTTAACCCAAGTGATCATGGCTCTTTGATAAAAATGCTTATTCTCTCTTCCTCCTCAAAGCACTTGTTTCTATTCTACTCTGTCTTCTTTTAATGCAGTGAAAAGGCATAACGAAAACTGCATGGGATCAGGAATCGGACGAATCTGAGACCGAATTCCAGCCCTGATAATTACACATTCTGTGACGCAGGGCAAGTTCTTCCACGTTTTTGAGCCTTGGGTTTCTCATCTGTGAAATGTGGATAACAGAGCCCCCATGAAGCTGCAGAGACATCGTAAGCGCTCAATAAATATTTGCCCTCATTCCCTCTCTTTTACCTTCATTTTCACAACCTTGGGAGTCCTAGTACCATTTTTTCAATTCCAGTGTTCTTCCTAATGTTGCTGTAGCCCTTTGTGCTGCTTTTCCATCAATGATATTTTCCAAACACACTTCAAGATCCAGTTCCAAAATGACTCCAGTCCTATAAGAGATGTCATATGATTTTCTCTTTTTAATATAAGCAAATATAACTTCAGGATCCCATGGACTATTTCAGATGAAAATACAGCATTCCACAGGAGGCAAGAGTTTATTTTATTTGTTTTTTTTTTAAACTCAACGTTTCTACATCTCTGTAGTTTCTCTGAAATCAATAAAGCAAAACCCATTATTTTCAATGCTTATTTTGGTGCTAATAAAAGAGAAATAAGTATATTAATGTTGCAACTTAAAATATTCACAGTAAGGAAAGCAGCACTGATCATTTTTCACTTATGCATTTTGAAGCAGTGGGTCTGAAGTGGTAATATACTTATGAGCTGCTCTAAGAATGAACGCAATTATTAACTGGGCAGCATGAAAGAGAATTGATTACCTGAAGAGCTCTCTTCTATGCTTCAGCACCTTGTAAACACTTAAAAAAAAAAAAAACTTTTACCTTAAAGGTGACTCAGTTCAGTTCAACTAACATAGAGACTAAACTAAATATTTTGCTTGTTAGAAAAACCTCATGTTCCTCTCCTCACCCCTTCTTTCCCAAGTTAATGCGTTATTATTCTTCAAGAGGTAGTTCAGGTGTCTAGCTGCTGTCTCCTCCAAGAGTCTTTCTCTGATCTTCGCAGCTGGGTTAAATGCTTCTGCTCTCACCCAGGAGGCTGTGTGCTGGCTATTGTTACAGCACTGCTGCAGTACAACAGAGTTCCCTATTTCTTCACTTGTCACCCCAATAAATGTGACCTCCTTAAGGATAGGGATCATTTATTTTATGCCTATATCCACAGCACCTAGTCCAGTGTCTGGCCCATATAGGCATTCACTAAATGTTAAACAAACCAATAAATGGATGAGTCAATGAATGCATCAAAGAATGAGTTGAAGAGTCCATTTAATCAAGCATTTTAGCCAAAGATACACAGAAGGTATCTATTGAACTAGTGCCAGCAAACACATAACTAGCTAGAACAAGATGCTGAACGACAGAGAGTTTAGAAACCTATAGAGATTACTTTCAGTACTATTTGCAGATCTATGCTTCCATTAGCAGCTGCTATCATGTGCTTCTTGCACTTAAAAAAAAATAATAATAATGTATTATAATATTCCCATACATTTGCCCAAAGCTTTACATTTACAAATAATTTTCAAATATGTCATCTCATGTAATTTTTCCCATTTTGCAGAAAAGGAACAGAGCTGAGAAGCTATGGAACTTCCCCCGGGAAGTAGTTCTGTGGCCTCCCAAGCTCTTTATGACGCCAGGGTCGATACTGGTCTACTACCCCACTGGAGGCTGGCAGCGCTCTTTGTGATTATTACTAGATTGAATTCTGTGGTAAGACACACATGTTTTTCTGACTGTTGATGACAAAGAGTAAATCTGTCAAAAATAAATTGACCAAAATGATGTTTTCTCAGGCAAAATCTTCTTCATGCAATGATTTTTGTACACAAAGGGCAAGTATTCAATCTTATTATTAATCTTTTAGCATTTTAATCCATTTCTCAGAAAGTATTTTACTTTTTCATTAATTCCATATATCTTTTATATTGTTGTAGAATTTATTCTTATTTTTTACACTTTTCCTTTTTTATTTCTAATTTACCTCCAGATAATTATGCTAACCTTCACTTTTCTAAAAATTGCATGACATTTCTAATTTTCATCTAAATGAAAATTTTCAAAAGTAGATGCTGAGAATCATAACTTCAAATGCTGATAATTTCTTGGCACTCCACATTGACTTTTTAAAATCTATCTTAAAGTAATTTGTCCATTCTCTAAGCTCTTTTACTAAAACGAATTTTAATTTAAAGAAGATATGGTGTGTATATATATATATATATATATATATATATATATATATGTAATGGAATATTACTCAGCCATAAAAGAGAATGAAATAACACCATTTGCAGCAACATGGATGGACCTAGAGAGTATCATACTAAGTGAAGTCAGACAGAAAAAGACAGATATCATATGATATCACTTATATGTGGTATCCAAAAAGAAAAAAAGAGAGAGAAAAAGTACAAATGAACTTATTTACAGAACAGAAACAGACCCACAGACATAGAAAACAAACTTATGGTTACCAAAGGGGAAAGGATGGGAGGGTTATATCAGGAGTTTGGGATTAACATATACACACTACTATATATAAAATCGATAACCAACAAGAACCTATAGTATAGCACAGGGAACTATACTCAATATTTTTTAATAACCTATAAGGAAAAAGAATCTGAAAAAGAATATATATCTATATATATGTATATGAATATACATATATATATATGAATCACTGAACTGTAGACCTGAAACTAACACATTATAAATCAACTAAAAATGGTACAGATGAACCGGTTTGCAAGGCAGAAATAGAGACACAGATGTAGAGAACTAACCTATGGACACCAAGGGGGGAAAGTGGCTGGGGTGGTGGTGGTGTGATGAATTGGGAGATTGGGATTGACATGTATACACTAATATGTATAAAATGGATAACTAATAAGAACCTGCTGTATAAAAAAATAAATAAAATAAAATTTAAAGCTTCAAAAAAATAAAATAAATAAATCAACTATACTTCAGTTAATAAATAAATAAATAAATTTTTAAAAAATAAATAAAAAATAAAATTTATCAGATATGATGCCTATTTCACTTCTTTTGTTTTCCCCACATTAAACTGTGTTTATTTTATATTCAACTAAATGTGAACATAAATTTTGCTACCACTTTCAGAATTAGAGCCTAGTCTGAACATAGAGCAAGCTGAGAACGGATTGGTTCGGTTTGGAATCTAGGTCACCAAATTCAAATGAGATAAATCCAAAGAGTCAAGGTCAGGCAGATAAAAGGTAAAGACATACAGGAGACAAGGGCAGTGGAACCCAGGTCTAGAGTATCGATCAAGTTGGCCATTGACATACTGCATCAGGGCAACCAGGCCCTGTAGTTCGGAAGGGGGAGGGTGTCCCATTCCACATGTTCAGGGCACATGGAAAATGGGAGCCAAGCTCTCAAGGAAGCTTGGGAGCCATGCCCCGTGGTTCTCTCAAAGGGTTAACAATTATCTCATGCAGTTAATGTACTCATGCATATAACAATTTATCATTTTCCACGCATATTCTTTACTGGCATCTCATTTGCTTTCAAACCAACTTCTGGGGAGGAGAGAGTAAGTATGATTGGTTGCATATACCAGATCTGACCATGCCAAGCTCTTTGAGATGTTCCAACCAGTGACATTCTTTAGATGATTTTCCTCTCTTTGCAAATGTAAAGGCCTCCCATGGCTAAGAAAAGCAAATATGGCAGCAGCTGCCATGTGCTCAACCCCCTCACTAGGTAATATAGAATTTTCGAAGTAAAATTATTGATTAACATTTTCTGCTTCTAAACTGCCAGAAGAACGGTTATGCCCATGTCATGTGAATGGGCAGCAGGACGTTGGGATCCTCTTTCAGGATGCTAGCATTCTTTTTCTGCCTGTTTCCCCATTATTATCTTCCACTTTTTGAAAGCTCCTGGCTTTGTGAACTCACAGCAGCAAACCATGAATGATAGATGAGAAGAAACAATCTATCTTTTCCAGCTATTAAACTGTGAGAGTTCTGACAATGCCCCACTTTCCCAGATAAGCCCAGTTATTCACAAGAGTACCAAAAACAAAGATGTTAGTTTGGAAAATAAAATTATTTCAACAAGGGTGAAGGAAGAAAATAAAGAGAGAAAGGGAGAATTTGAAAGAGAAGTAAACAATTTATATTGCAAAGGAGATTTTTTTTTCCTTCCATGTTTTCAACCTTTTTATCTACAAGGGAACCTGAGAATAAAAATTGTTTACACACACACACACACACACACACCCCCACCTGCTTTATCTTCTTTACCTGCTATGTGATTTTTTTAAAAACTGGTCTATTTTACTTTCCACTGTGGTCATTTCAATGCAAACCAATGTCATGATGGGATAATAACAATTTCCTAGTCAAAGAAAGCAACACACAGCTCAACCATCCTGACTTATACCTACATAAGCCTCTTGAGACTGCTCCTGGCTCTGGCAACTCTGAGCCTTTCCTGTGGCTTTTGTCCCGGGCTTGTTATTAAAGGAATGTGGAGGGATGGTATGGGGGGGGGGTCAGGGAGCTTCAAGGGAGCTGGACTGCCGGACCCACAGCCAACTCCCTCCCCTCCACGCAGAGAGGGACAGAGTTCAGAGTTTTGTCTTAATTCCTACTTTGCTGCTTACCACCAGCTTTATGATTGTAGGCAAATTATTTAAACTCTGTGAGCCTAATTTTTGTTTACCAGTAAATTGGGGGAAGTAATACCAGTTTAAAGTCTCATGTTAAGGATTAGCTATACTATATGCAAAGCATACAATGTCTGAAACATAATGACATTAAATAAACGTTAGATATTAAATCAGGTTTTTTAATATTCAAAATTAGAGATTCAATCTTCCATGATTAAGGATATTAGTTATTGTTTCAGTTATTCCAATAAGTGCCTTTTCTTGGTTATTACACTTAATTTTTTTCTATAAAATGAGTGTTGTAACTCTAGTGTCTGAAAATGAAGTAATAAGTTAGCCAATAGTAAAAAAAAAAAAAAAAAGAGAGAGAGAGAGAATATTCTCTTATTTCTTTTTGATTAATGTCATCAATCAAAATGATATCTTTAATGGAAAATGATTCATAGAAATCATCTCGTGTTGCAATATGAAAGGCGTTCTAGCACTGAGGAAGGAGTCCAGGTCTGGAAGCCAGGCAGACGTGACTTAGATTCTAGAACTTGTCCTTTCATTATCATTTAAATTTTGCACTTGAGCAAGTTATTTAGACTTTCATTTTCCTTGGCTTCAAAAAACCATTGATTCAGATCCTAGAACTGTTTTGAAGGTGAGAGAAGCTGTGATAATAGTATAAATTCTAAGAGCTACAATTTCTTCGTCTGTTAAATGGACGTCATAAAAGTCACCATCATCTTTTGCCTGGACAACTAGACCAGCCTTTAACAGCTCCCTCTGTTTTCACTCTTTCTCCTATTCCTACCCTGCCCCCTCCCCCCACCCCCCCACCCCCTCACCCCCCCCCCCGTTCATATGTTGTCTCCACAAGATCCAGACAATCTGCTGAAACATGTAAGTTGCAGATCAGGGCGCTCCTCTGCTCAGACCTTACCTGTAGCCTCCTAGCACAGGTAAAGCAAAATTCAGAATTCTGAGCACGGCCACAAGGCTGCACGGTCTACCCCCCAGACACATCTCCCCTCCCTGTCCCTTTGCTCTATGTTATCCAGACACACTTGACACACTGGTCCTCCCTTCTCCAAACAAGCCGAGCTTTTTTCTACTTCAGGACCTTTGCACTTGCTATTCTCTGTGCCTTTTCCCCTAGACTATTTATGGCTTAATTTTTCCCTTCAAAAGGTTTCCCTTCAAATGTCACCTCTAAAAAGACCTTCTCTGACCCCTTTACCTAAAAGAGCCAGCCCCTTTGTCTCCACCTCCTTGTCACCCTTTTTGCTCTTACCCTGCTTTATTATTTTCATAACACTTGCCACTATCCCAAATTACATCACATATCTGTGTATTTAATTATTAACGGTCTGTTTCCCCTGTTAGACGGTGATCTCCATAAGGGCAGGATTCTGAGGCCGTGATCATTACATTATTCTCCGTACTCTGAAATTATGTGCAAGGCTCAACATGTATTTGTTGCCTGCCTTAAACAAATAAATGCAACCGAGACTTTGGTGATTAATGAGGTAAGATATGCAAAGTGACAGCAGAGTGCCGGGCCCTAAGTGGGTGCTGAACGAATGCACTAAAAGGAGAAACTCCTTGTACTGATTCCAACATACCTTGCTCCTTCACCCAGCATTATTATGGACACTCTAATTCTCTGATAATCTTAATAAGTCCCATTACAGTTGTGTGAGAACACAGTCAAGGAGAATGGAAAAATAATAAGGAATGAAGGTGCTCATTCAAGTACAAGGCAAAGACTGCAAGGGCCCAGGATGAAGATAAACTAGAGCAGGGCAGAGTGGAAGGTACACCTGAGGCCAGGGAGGAGAAAGCAGGTGGGGCAGGGGCTAAGAACTGGCCACAATTTCACAGCAGACTGGGCTGGGAAGAGAGAGGTCTTCCTTGGAAAGAAAGAGTTAGGCAGTAACTCCTTGGGAGATGACCTCAAGGCTCTGGCGATACAGGAGGCCCAGCCCTGAGTCTGAAATTCTTCGAGGAGATGGGAGATTCCTTTTACTCTTCCCCACATGAACCTTCTTCTGTCTCCCTACTTTCTTACATCAGTCACCTGTTGATCCTCCCACCTCAATGCCTGTGCCCCCTCCCCAGGGTCATCGCCACTGCTCTGCTTCAGGCGCTCACCATCTCTCATCTCACCTGGACAATTGCAACAGCTTCTAAACATGCTCTGCCTTCAGCCCCCCCTGGCCATCCATTCCAGATTCCCACTCCCCAGTCCATCCTCCAAGATGGATGCTGTCTCTCCATCACTCTTCCAACGAGATGAAATTCAAACTCCTGAGTGTGCCATGCAAGGCCTTTTAGAGTCTAGTTCCTGGCTTCTCTCTTGTCTCATAGTCTGCTATGTCCCACCACAAGTCACATCCTCCAGCCTGACAAAATGACTAGTTATCTCCCAAATACACATGCTTTTTCTTCTGTCTTCGATTCTTCTCCAATCTTTCTGTACATGCTACATGCCTTTCCGAGCACTCCCTTAGTCCTGTCCCTGTACCATGCATGGGAGTCAGAGGCATCCATGTTTTTATCACCACCTCCTTCTCAGAGAAAACAGTGGTAGCCTAGTTTTGTCTAATCTGATTACCAACCCCCCTTTCTCTGTTAATCATACCAATTGGTGCATGTCCTTCTCAGAGTAGGGCTGGGCAGAGGACACAGGTTAGCCTATGAAAATACTCCATCCTGTGTCCATAGAGAATTATTCTAGGATGGAGACATGTCCCAAGCAAGGCTTACCAGTTCTTTCCCTGGGATTGATAGTGAGGGTGGAAAGATAAGCATCTTTTGTTTGGCTGTTATATGAAGGTAACAGGATGTGGGTCCTGGGGCCGTGATGGTCTCCTGGCCTCCCTGAGGTCGGACCTTGTTTACAGGTTGAGGCCAGACACAGACATGAAACATGCAGAGCTGCTGTGGGGTAGAATGACACAAGGCTCTGAAAATGCCTGGCACAGAGAGCGACACCGAGAGCTGATTCAATAAACAAAATGCACCCGGAAGTGTTTATTGAATGATGGACAGATGGCTGGGTAGATGTAGGACAGATAAAATAACAGTGGAAGGACAGAAGGACTGATGAGGAGGTGTACACCTGTGCCATAATTAGGACCAGATGAAGAAAGTACAACTGCACAAAGTGTAGAGTCCCTCTTCTTTCCTTTGCATTAAATGCTATTCTAAACAGCTCAGTGCCTTCCTATTTGCTGTGTAAAGCCAAGCTGAACACGTTGCATGATGCTGGGAGTCTGTGATTTTCCTACTGCTGCCATTGTTTAATCAGATGAAAGAGTTTTCAAAAGGTCTCATCTGTGCATGTTTCTAACAGCTTTTTAGGATTCATCATTGGCCATCTCAAGCTCTCTCTGCATAGCTCTAATTGACATTATACTTTGATTTATCACCACGGGTGACTTTATTTTTTACACTTTTAATTATATTATCTTCTGAAGGGGAAAGTGTTAGAGCTTGAGTAGAATTACATTAAGTTGAAAAATCTGCAGCAAAAGATTTCAAAGATTGATGATACTCATCATTGTCACAGGGGTGTAAGGAAGGGAACCCACCTACTCTGCTGATGGGAATTGTATACTGGCAAAGCTTTACTGGAGGACAGCTTGGCAATGTGTGTCAGAATTGGAAATGCCCTAGCAATTCCTTTCAGGGGAATTTTTGCTTAAGGAAGTAAGTGAATAATTGTTCAAATGTATATAGAAAGTATATTCATTGCATCATTATTTTTAATAGTGAAAATCTAAACTGTCAATGTGGGATTAGTTAAATAAATTAGAGTACATCTAGGCGCTGTAATATTATATACATGCTAAAGGATAAGATAGAGATATAGATATGCAAATATATGGATATAGAGATATAGAGATAAATACAGAGGAATATATAAGTGTATGGATATGTAGACAGATATATAAATAGAGGTAAGAGATTTTCCTGATATATTTTTATATTTAAAAGTTAAATGACAAGCTAGTGTATATAACTCCAATTCTAATGCAAATAATATAATATTCGCATATATGTATTTATACACATCAAAAAATCTAAAAGCTAAAAGTATCTTTGCCAACCTATGGCCAATAGTTCTCTCAGGGAAGTAGGTCATAGAGAGCTTTCATTTTATTTTTTACACATTTTCTGTAGTGTTTGATTTCTTAATGGTTATTAGGTATATGTTAATAATAAGATAAATAGTAAAGAGATTTCTGTTTGAGGAAAAATAGCCTCCATGTGTTGCTCTTTATTTGGGGGTATATGCTGATTACAGTACTGTCCATATTTTATAAAATGTATCTATGCAAATATGAAGATATTTTGTGTCCATGGTAACAGCACATCCAGATATTTACGAACATGTGTAGCTCGCATATTAGGGTTGGCTCTGATATTTGGTTTGAAACAGACACAACTATAGATCATTAGAAAACATACATTTATTTCTTAATAAATTCATCTCATGATATTATAGAGGTAAAACCAACTGCATTCTAAAACCCAATGTGAGAATGTATGTAAACATTAAACCCTGGAATCAGAAAAGCTTGTGTGTCTGGAAGCGTGAGAGAGAAATCACCAGGGACCGCTGATCATTTTTAACATAAAAGATGAAAATTAAAACTGTGAAGAAAAGTCAGCATCAGTGTGTGACTGAAGGAAGTGGAGGGAGTGTGGCCAGAGAGTAGAAGTTTCCATGTAACCCTGCGCCCAGTTCAGACAACTGCATTTTTTGTTGCAGTTTTAGTTTCTCGTTTTTTAAAATCTGTTAAAACTTGTTTTGTCCTTCCATTTTAATCTAAGGCAATGGACCTTATTTGGAGAGGAGCATGGTTGAATAGAGCACAGTTCCCAAAGTCACAGGACTGAGCTACACATGAACTTCACGGTCATGGCCACATTACTTCATTCCTGGGACTCGGTTTCTTCCTTTATGAAACAATGGGACGTGGCTCCTTCACCGAATTCCACGTGAGGGGGTGTTTCTAAAGGGCTTTGTAAACTGAAAAGCACTTGCAAATATGTAAGCCCTTTTTATTTTTGTCATCATTTCCCTTGAAATCTCCAGAGACCACGCTGGCCCCTAGTTTTTAAGAGATTTTTTTTTTTTTAAAAAGCCTCCTTGTTTGAGTCCAGGTTGAAAGGATAAAGGATTTAAAGAGAGACTTAGGTTCATGTCTTACCTACACACCTTACTTGATGAATGTCTACAGATAAGCCAACGTGAATGTATAGACAGACATCCTCTTCCAGAAACTGTGGTGTGTGGCTCAAATAGGACAAGGTTGTGAAAATGCCTTATGAACTGTTATATGTCATACAGATGTCAGCTATTATTAGTAGCATAGGTATTGAAAGTTGTTTTCTGGTTTTTTTTTTTTTTAGTTTTCCTTTTTTATTACCATTTTTTTCTTGAAGTATAGTTAATTTACAATGCTGTGTAAGCTTCAGGTGTAGAGCAAAGTGATTCAGTTATACATATGTATCTATTCTTTTTCAGATTCTTTTCCATTATAGATTATTACAAGACATTGAATAGTGTTCCCTGTGCTACACGGTAGGTCCTTGTTGTTTATCTGTTTTACACATAGCAGTGTGTATATGTTAATCCCACACTCCTCATGAAAACCAGAGTAGGACGGTAGTTAAAGTAATAAAAACAGATTTTATTCAAGAACTATTGCAATAGGAGAAAGGAGACCTTCGTATGGAACTAGGCTCTATTCCAAGTACAAGAAGGAAAAGCAGGGATTTACAGCCAAGGAATAGATTTGGGGCATCAGTCCAGGAAAGTTAGTAAGAGGAGACATCAAGGTTGGAGGTGGGGAGGAATTCTTCCTAGACTGAACAAGCAGGACTCTTGCTGAAGTCAGGGCATAAGGATCAGATGCTGCCTGGGCGGGTGGTGAAGGAAGATGAATATGATCAGTACCGAGGGTGGGAGGTTCTGGCTAAATTGATTCAGCAGGATTCCTGTTACAACTGGGCTCTTGAGGACAAGGTCCACAGAGAGAGCCTAGTCAAAAAAAGGGCTCAGAGAAGGCTGTCCAGAGGTTGGTCAAGGAAAAGTCTTTGTCATAATATATGCTAAGTTGGTGACTCTAATGTTATGTTAATGATATCCGTTAACACTGTATATGAGGATTGCATAGTGATAATGAAACTCAGGATCATAGTGTAATAACCTACCAACCTTCAGGTTCAAAGCTCTCAGAAAATATGTCTTGATACCTGAAGCATATGTATCGTTATCTGAACCTCTACCAGGTGCCTTTGAGGGTCCAGGTTTTTCTAGGAAACGCGCTTTGGAAGGCCTTGTACGTAGGAAGGATAAACGCTGCCCCTCTGGAGTGTTTTGGCGGGCACCGAGAAGGCCTCGCATCCCCTGCCATTTCTTTCTCGCTGCTGGAATCTGCACCATGAAGGCCTCTGACAGAAAACCAACGCGGGGCCTCCCTCCTTGAGCCAAGAGACACATGCTTGGAGGAAGCAGAGGCAGACTGTCCATCCTGGTGGATGCCAGGCCAAAACCTTCGCTGGCCCTTCCTGCCTTATTTCTTCTTTGGGGGCTGACAAGGAGGCTAATAACCTAAAATGATGCACATGAAAGCACTCTGTGGTACATGAAGAGATTATACTGAGGCTGGCTTTCTTCAAAGTTTTTATTTTCATCATTTATTCTAAATGACCCCACCCTCAGCAGTCTGCCAGGCATTCCTCTCCCACTGTTCCCTTCTACACTGGGAGGAAGTTTTGAACAGGGCTGTAGCATCAGCAAAGCCAACCCTGTGACCCTTATCATCATGATATGAACTTGGCGTTATCCTTTAGCCCAAAGCACCTGCCTGAAGGATTGTGGCAGGAAGCAATTGGTGAAAAGTAAGACTCTAGCTTCGCCTGTCACTCACTTTGCTCAAATTAAAGCCATTTGCATTTCTAACGTGTATTAGTTCTATTCAAAGCCTGCCATAGAAATGGAAATGGTCTTGGGGGAACAGCTATTTCCTAATCAGTGATCCTGGGGTGGTGAAGCAATCACTGACTTTGAATCCCAGCCTAGATTTCTCTGCAGGAGACCCCAGACGCAAGTTTCCAAAGGTGAGTGAATGTAAATGCCACTTGCCTTCTCGGTGTGACTAATTACCAGGGTCGTGGCACCCAGAGCTGTCAGAGCTGATTAGAGAGCCAGAAGACAGGGCTTCCTCTGGAGGATGTGAAACAAAAGTTACCCAATAATAACTGCAGACCAAAAAGCCAGAGTTAAATCTTCTGGGAACACTCCTGGGATGGGAAGGGCAGAAGCAAAGCCACTGGTCAGAAGTTGAACGTTTCTTAAAACCCTAGTTCCATAAAGGAAAGGAATAATGAACAGTGAAGCCCAGAAAAACAGTCAGTAGGGGAAAAAATAAAAATATTTTTACAAAATGAACCACTAAAATTGCTACTGGGAATTCATCTCTCTCAAACCAGCAATGACCTTGAAATCATCATTCATCACTTTGTACCTGTCTATGGACAGTGCCACCCTGGACATTACCCCAGACATTAGCCATCACCCCGGAATCAGACAATTGTCCCCGTATTTGTTGATGCTTTAGGGAGTCTCCAACCTTTAATCTATGTTTCTTGGGGCCAGGTTGTTCTAGGGTTAAAACTAGGCTCAGGATAATAAATTACAGACATAGATTCATGATTTAATGCCATCATTTCTCTTATTTCCAAAAAGGTATTCACTTGCACTTCGTTTGAGCATCATCCAGACTGTGTGCCCATCAAGCCACCAGGTGGTAGGTGAGCCAGGCTGACTTCCCAGCTGCCACATTGTAACAGAGCAGGACCCTATGGGGACTTCCCCTGACAGGCCTCCCCCCCCCCATCCTCTGCTTTAGCTCCTCTCTGAAGTACCTAGATATTAGTATTTGATGCAAATTTCCTGAGTTGTTTTGCAGATGTGAACCCTCCCACCACCAAATGGAAGATGTTAACTACTGGATGACCCTGAGCACGTAGCCCCAGGCCTCCTGGAGCCTAAGGACTGATAAAGTTAAGCCCTGTGACACAACCCTGTTCCCTCATCATCAGCCAATCAGAGAATTGTGCACGAGCGGATCACGTACCCTGAGATCCACCCCACTCCCCAACCTGGCTTTTAAAAATGCTTTCTGAAACCATTCGGGGAGCTCGAGGCTTTTTAGGGCACGAGCCACCTCGTTCCCTTGCCTGGCCTTGCAGTAAACCTTCCTCTGCTCCAAACTCCGACATTTCAGTTTGTTTGGCCCCACTGTGCTTTGGGCACACAAACTTGCGTTAACAGCGTGTCCACGTGGCTTGGAGATTTGCCATCCACCCCTGTGTCCACAGCAAATTCTGTGACGGAGAAGATGCTTCTGTGAGGAAAACAGCTTTCTCATGAAATAAATATGGTAGAATAAAATTTAAAAGATTTCCCATGTAAAGATATGCACGAGAAATAGGTCCTCGTTGCTTGAAATTTCGGATAAAATCAGCAAACTAGTTCACCATTTTCTTATCTATTGTTGATGAAAAATTAACCAGTTGATCTAAGAGAGAAATGGAAAATTTTATTCAAGTCAAATTTGAGGATTTTAACCCAGGAAGAGCCTCTCAGAAAGTTCTGGGAACTGTTCTGCCCATTAGAAGTCAAGGCACAGTTATATAAGTTTTCTGAGACAGAGAGCTGTACATCAAATGACCTATTATTATTGACAGTTTACATGATCCAGATGGAAGCAGCATCATGGTGGGTCACGTGACCCCTTACAAGATCAAGAAGAAATGCTGTCTTTTAAAGAGTTGTCTCGTTGATGTTAGGAGAATGTTGATCTTTACAGTTGAGCAGGTATTTTCAATGAGCAGGTATCTTTCCCCACTGGGATAGGTTTGGTGATGCGTAATGCGGATACACAATGCACAGTCCGGGGAGAGACGAGGCCAAAGGGCAGAGAAGATTTTTTGTTTAAATTTCTCTTGTCTTGCCATAAAAACACGACTTTTATTTCACACTATGAATTTAGAGATTTAAGAAATTCCTCAGGATTGACCCACTCTAACTGTCGAGGACCTGTTATGTTTGTCTCACCTGCTGTTTGGGGAATTCTAAACCCTCTTCAAAGTCTCTTCTAAATATTTCAGGAAACCTACAGGAGATATCACATATGTTTTTCCAAGAGCTAATTATCGTGCACCTACCATGTGCCATACGCTGTGTCAGGAAACAGGAATGCGGTGGTGAATAAAACAGAAGTGGCCCTGCTCACTCAGGGAATAAAATCATGTGGCCTCAGTCTCTTTCCCTCCTGTTCCAGCTGCCAGTGAGGCCAGGTGTCTGATTCCCTGGAAATCTCAAACATCGTTGGTGGCCATGAAAAATGCTGTCGTTATATTAGTTTCCCATTGCTACTGTAACAAATTACCACCAATATAGTGCCTTAAAGCAACACAGATTTGTTATCTTACAATTCTGGAGGTCAGAAATCAGAAATGGGTCTCATGTGGCTAAAACCAAGGTATCGACAGAACTGCATTTCTTCTACAGGCTCCAGGAGAGAATCCATTCCTTGCCTTTTCCATCTTCTAGAGGCTGCCGGCATTCCTTGGCTCCTGCTGCATCACTCTGACCTCTGCTTCCATCATCACACAAGGACCCTTGTGATTACAATGGGCTCACCAGATAATCCAGGATAAACGCCCTATCTCCAGATCGTTAGCACAATCACATCTCCACATTCCCTTTGCCATGTAAGGTAACATTCACAGATTCTGGGGATTAGGTCATGGACATCTTTGGGGAGACATTATTCTTTCTATCACAAACCCTAGCTCTGCCAAGGCTGCTGACAAATACTGCTATGACTTCTGGCACATGGGATAAGAGTATCACTTTATGTCATTGGGAAAAACACACTTTCACAAACAGTCAATTTATTCTTCCTAAAAGTATTTATTAAGTACCTATTATGTGCCAACATTATTCTAAGCTAGGCTCAGTGATCAACTAGCAAGATAATGTTTCTGTCTTAAATAACCTATATTTCTCATGGGGGTAGGGGTGGGGAGGATGAACAGTAGTCAAGTTAAAAATAACCAATATAATTTAAGTGTTGGTAAATTCTATAAAGGAATAAAACAGAGTGACGTTGCAGAGTATGCTTGGGGAGGTCCTGGGCATGGGAGACCTCTCTGAGGAGGTGGCATTGAAGATGAGACCTGAGACCCAGCTGATGTGAGGAACGAAAGTTCCAGACACAGGGAACACTAACGCCAAGGCTCTGGGTAGGAATGAACTTGGGGTGATGGTAAAGATCAGGGTGTCTAGAAGGTAAGGAGCTCAGGGGATCCTGGAGCGAGATGGAGATTAGCAATGCAGGTTGAAGCCAGACCACATCAAGCCTTTGAAGGCATAGTATGGAATTTTGGTTTTGTCCTGGGAGCAACAGGACGCTGAAAGAGGGACATCCAGAGGAAAGTGGCTGAATCGAAATTATTAAAAGAACTCTTGGCTACTCTATGGAGAACGGACTATTTGAAGCCAAAAGTGGAAGCAGGGTTTCAAGATGAGTTCAGTAGTCCAGGCAAGAGATAATGGCAATTTGATTATGGATACTGGAAGCTATGGCTAGATTCAGGATATGTTTTTGAGATAGAATTAATAGGTCCTTCTAGTGGATGAGGATGTGGAAAAAACTCAAGGATAACACTTGGCTTTTTTTCTTTAAAAGGTGGATGAATGGTGATGCCATTTACTGAGGGAGGATGGAAAGAGAGAAGCACAAATAGATCACAGGTTGAGATGGAAAAAGCAATGGGAGTCCAGTTCCATTTTGGATAAATAGGGTTGGATACCTGCTAGACTTCGAAGAGGAGATTCAAATCAGCAGTTCGATATCAGAGTCTGGAGCTTAGAAGGAGCAACCAGCGAGAGAAATATAAACGGAGGTAGTCAGAGACGCCAATGCATTTGCGTCTTCTGTAGGTTGACACTTCCTGGGTACTCTTCTGCCACCACCAGGTGATGCAAGGACACCCTGAATCTCAGAAAGAGAAGACCCTGGGCACGTGGGTGGGGGAGGCATCCATGGCTTATATGGTAACCCCTCTTGACAACCATCAACTGCAGCTGAGACACTTTTTCCCGTGTCACCACTGTGCTCCCTCAGAAGGACATTAACTCCTGCACCCTAAAAAAATGAAAAGCCAGATTGTGCAAAGTGAGAAAACATCACTGCTTCTTCCAAGAGACCAATAAGATCACCTGCCAAAGGTTGTCACCCTAAAGTATTGCTTTATTCTACTAAACTAAAGAAGATTCACTTGCCATGAAGGGCTGGTCCTCCACCAGGAAGCTTGTTCACCAGTCGAGATTTAGGGACATGGGTTCTAAACCAGCGGCCCCCAACCTTTTTGGCACCAGGGACCGGTTTCGTGGAAGACAATTTTTCCACGGACCGTGGGGAGGGGGATGGTTTCAGGATGATTCAAGCGCGTTACATTTATTGTGCCCTTTATTTCTATTATTATTACATTGTAATATATAATGAAATAATTATACAACTCACCATAATGCAAGATCAGTGGGAGTTCTGAGCTTGTTTTCATTTGCCACTCACTGATAGGGTTTTGATATGAGTCTGCAAGCAATTGATTTATTATGGTCTCTGTGCAGTCACACCTCTCTGCTAATGATAATCTGTATCTGCAGCCGCTCCCCAGCACTAGCATCACCGCCTCAGCTCCACCTCAGATCATCAGGCATTAGATTCTCATAAGGAGCGCGCAGCCTAGATCCCTCGCATGCGGAGTTCACAGTAGGGTTCATGATCCTATGAGAACCTAATGCCCCCGCTGATCTGACAGGAGGCGGAGCTCAGGCGGTAATGTAAGTGATGGGGAGCAGCTGTAAATACAGATGAAGCTTTGCTCGCTCGCCCACTCCTCACCTCCTGCTGTGTGGCCCGGTTCCTAACAGGCCACAGACCAGTACCAGCCCGTGGCCTGGGGTTTGGGGACCCCTGCTCTAAACAGAGGCGAAAAGGCATCCATCACTTCTCCCACAATTTTCTAGTACAAAAGAAATTTTTTTGCAGAAACATGGCTGAAATGATGCCTGGATAGCAGCTTCTACCCAATTCCCTCCACCACAAAATACCTGCGCAGACAAAGAAAAAGGTAAAAAGTCAGAGCTCACCAGGGAATCAGCCTGACAGGCAGCTGACTGCCACAACCTGGTTGGAATTTCTTCCTAGTTAGAACTGATGTTAGAAGGGAAAAAAATGGCCAAAGTTCAGTAAATGGTAAATCCCCATTTCTCTAAATGAAAATGTAATGGTCTAAAATGTATGAAGCCATTTCATAAATCTCCAATATCACCCATTGGTCCAAAGACCCCAGGCTTATAGTAACCATGTACAGCCATCTCTCATCTTAACCCATCGGGTGATGATTCCTTTCTTCAATCAAAGTTATCACCATCCTGCCAAACTGAGTCTAGAAAATGAAAAAATAACTAGACATGGAGATTACATAGAGTAGCATGTGTACATGTTGTCTTCAAAGATACCCCAGATGTCAGATGGGAGTCCCTTGCTTTTTGAATATCTGGTTAAAATTGATTCAAGCTCCCCCTCCATGGCCCTGGAATGCCAAAGCACTGCCTGCCGTTTCTGAGCATCCCAGGGGTGTTAGCATTCTCTCGATCATTCTTTTTCTTCTGGCTCAGCCTGTGTTTATCTCAGCAATGCATCAACCCAAACCCAAAGGGCATCTCCTGCCATGATTCAACAACAAAAATTCCTCATACAGAATACTTGTGGGCAGAGCAGAATTTGCTAGAGATTTGTTTGGTTGGAGGCATAGAGCATAAAGGAGAATTTATGAAACAGAACGGAGCTGAATCAATCAGGTAAGGCTAAATTAACAAATGATCCCCAAATCATAGTGGCTTCCAATAATAAAGTTTTACTGTCTGTTCACCCTACGAGTTCATCACTGCCTCTGGCTCTCTTCCCATTTTCTCCTTTGTGGTTGGAGGCTGACAGAGCACTTGCTACCTGAAACACAGCCAGTCATCACGGAAGAGGGAATCACTCACTGACTCTTAAAGCTTTTGCTTGGAAAATGACACACATCAATTTCACTCATGATTTATTGACCAATGCAAGTCCCATGGCCAAGCCTGAGTTCTGAGAGCGTGAGGATATATAATCCTCCCACAGGAAGTAGCACCAAAAATAGATGAACAGTAATACAATCTACCACATCAGCATTTTTAAATGCACTAGTGGATATCATCACCTTAAAGTGCTTTTGAAAAACCCCAAAGAGCTAAGTAGCCCTCACCTCCCTTCTGATCCTCTTCCCCACTCTCCAGAGCCAAACAACTCTTCCCTTGTTCTCATGCAAACCTCGTTAAATTTTAGTACTTGACAACACAGTACCCCTTCTACACCAACCACTTGTCAAAATATTACTTTCAAACAAAGGAATGCTGGTGTTAATTGTTAAAATAATAATTTTTTTTGCCTAATTATACAAGAAACCCCGATAAATAGGAGTGGAGAGAAGCAGAACGCTGCCTCCTGAAAATGGCATTTTTACATCATAATTTATAATAGTTCCAAATACCAGGAAAACCACAAGTAGATTTAAAGGAAGTTGTCATCTTTTCAGAGCAGAGGAGCGCCAGGTGAGTGTTTTCTAGAATCTGGGCATTAGGCTGAGATCTGCTCAGGCCCACCTGTTCTCCAGCTGTAGCTCTAGCTCAAAAAGAATTTCAATAGCAACGCTAGTAAACAGAGAACAAGGCCAGTGCCTATCTGTCGCAGAGACCTGCCCAAGACAGATCTTACCTTTTTTTTGCTTTTGGAAGTTGGTTAAAGAAAAGACCATGTTTTCAAGGGTTTCTTAGCTCTGCAAAAGTTCTTTTGTGAAGTGTCTGTTCAAATGATGTGCCCAATAAGAAAAAGTCAAATAATTCTATTTTTTTTTTAAAGGGCAAGAGATGTGCACAGACACTTTGCAAAACTGGATGCTCAAGTTTCTAGTAGGCAAATGAATAGATACCAACACTTGTCTAAGAAAATAAACTAAAATTAACAAAAAATACTCTGGTACTAAGTTTTGGTGAGGATGCAGGACAATTGGAAATCTCAAATATTAGGAATATAAATTAGTGCAAACACACTGGATTACTATTTGATTGTATCTACTGAACCTAAATATAGACCTACCCTATAAATCACCAATATCACTTACAGTTTTATCCCCAAGAGAAGTAATTTATCCATTAAAAAAATGGACAAAACAACAACAACAAAAATATGGACATTTATAGCAGCTTATTTATAGCAGGTTATTTATAGCAGATTTATTCATAATTGTCAAAAGCTGGGAGCAAATGATTATCAGTAGAAGAATAGATACATAAATTGTGGTATAGTCAAATAATGAACTCTTACATAACAATAAAAAAACAACCAACCACTGATGCCCACGTAACATGGATGAATCTAAAAAACATTACTTTGAGCAAAAGAAACCAACCACAAAAAACTGCATACTGAACTTACATGAAGTTCAAAAGTAGGACAATCTAATTGGTGGTGACAGAAGTCAAAAATGCGCTGATATCAGGGGTGGGTTATTGATGATGAAGGAACAGAAAAGAATCATCATGGGTCCTAGAAATTCTCTTCATTTTAATCTGCATGGTTATTACACAGATATGTATAAAATATTATCAAGCTCTGCTTCGGATAATTGCTATGTAGTTTATGGTGTGTGTTATCTGTCAATTGAAAACAGTAAGTTCAGGCTTTTATTTCACCAAAGAATGGAAACCTTGAAAACTCCTATGAGATGGAAATAAATTTTTCCATTTCAAAAATAATCTTGAAGTTGGAAGTAAAATTTAAAAAAAAAAAACATTTGTTTTGTGGTGCATTTTGAAAGATTCGTAAGAATTGGTCAGGTGAAGAAGGAAATCAAGTTTCAAAGACAGAGAAGCAAGAGAGAATAAGAACCGTTGAGAGAATTATAAGAAGTGTGGACCCAGCATCAAATACACATGAAAAAAATCTAGATGATTAGCATCTTTAGCAACATGCTATTGGGTTTCTAGAAAATGGGAATCATTAAGAAAATAAGAAGTTGCCTAACAGACCTAGTTCAATGATTCATTTACATGAATTAGTATTTTACTCTGGAAAATAAACAAAGAAACTGGTGCTCTGTTATTTCTGAAGATTAGATCCAGCAGTTTCCAAAGGGAGCCAGAGCAGTCTGGCTTGAATTTTAGCATCTCCATGCTCGTCCCAGATGCGCGGGCAGAGAATTAATAAGAACACACGTCAGATTGTTTTCTCTGTAACCACCAACAGCCTCCTTAGTTTGTAAGAATGAACTCTTGGGTTCCCTTATTATCATTCCTCTTGCCCTCCTCAACTGTCCCTGGGCAGAATGCCTATGGGACATAGACTAGTGATTTAAAATGTCCTATTCATTACCAAGAATGTCGGCCTTTCAATCCAGACCGAGAAACCCTGAACTATGCTGGGGACGGAGGGAACACTAATAGTAGGCTATTGTTTCAATTGATTACGGCAGCACCTTGGCCTTCTAAGCAGTGACAGACGGAGGCAGGCTTAGGAATGCTTATCTGGTGGGAACAGACAAGATGTTATCAGATCCCGCTTTAAAACATCTCTGTGTAACATCTCTCTTCTTGCGGTGGCCGGAGAAAGTAGGTCAGAGGAGGAGGGCCTGGGTGAGCCACAGAGGCCGAGTTGGAGGCTCTCCTACAGGGTTAATCAACTCTGCGACACTACCATTTTCCCCTCTGGTTTTCCCCTTTCCCATCCTTGGTTATAACGTGAGGCCCACTCTGCAGTTTCAGCTTAAATTAGGAAGGAAAGATTCATCACTGCAACTGCCTTCTTGATTTGGAGATAGTGTGGGTCTTTATCTCCCAACTGCAGAAACCTGATAAGAATGCAGAGGTGATGTGATCATTTGTAACCGATTATAGGAATTTTTAAACTAAACAGATGAAAAGGAAAGGGGGTGGTGCAGGGGGAAAGAATGTTCGCTGATTACAGCTATTATGTGCACCACTTTTTTCATGTCTTTGGATTTTGCCATGAAAAGAGAGAACAACGCCAAAATGCCCTCAGGGTTTAACTTTGGAAGACATGGGGGTCAGGACGGACCCTGATATTTCCTGAATGTGGTGGGACTTTGGGAGAGTCTTCTTAAGCTCCATGGACCTGGGATATTTCATCTGAATCAGAAGGTCCTCAACAAGAAACCCTGACAGGTCATGCTCATCTTTGAATTCTATGATTCAATGACTTCTAGAATTTGATGGGCTCGCTTTTGTTTTTTTGTTTGTTTGCTTTTCAGAATAAAATATACTGGGGTCAAATCCAGGAACTGAGACAGAGGAGCATGTGCACCCACAGTCTGCTCCAACACCAACACCCTCGCCCGGCTGAACACGGCCGGTGGCTCGCCTCTGCTCTCACTTCCTGTTTGTGTGACTTGGGCTCTCTCCTTAAGGTCCTTACACCTGCATCCTTATTTGGGAAATATGGATAATACCTGCCTCACAGAGTTGCCGTGTTTTCTATAAGGCCAGGAAAGGTACCTGATTTAGACCAGTAGGTTGTTTTTTTTTTTTAACAGTTCCATGAATTTTAATACCTGAGTAGATTTGTGTAACCACCACCATCACAATCAGGATACGCAGCAGTTCTATCACCCCAGCAAATTCCCTGTGCTTTCTTTTCATAGTCACAACCCTTTCCACCCGACTGATTAGATCAGTAGCTTTTATTATGGCTCTCCACCAAGTACTGGGGCATGAATCTGGAGCCAGATTTCTCAGGTTCAAATGTGAGCTCTGCCGCTGTCTATCTGTGTAATCTTGGGCAGGTTGCTTAATCTCTCTGTCTCAGTTTTCTCATCTGTAAAATGGAGATAATGCTACCGACCTCATGGGGTTGTTGTGAGGATTAAATGAATTAATGTTTATAATGTCCTTAAATAGTTTAAATAACTTTTTCAATATTAAATACTTGAATATTAAAATATTTTAAATATTTAAATATTAAATATTTGACACATAGCAAATGCTATGTGTTTTTCAAATTAAATGAAAAAATACATATACATACACATACACTCCCACATACATACAATTCTTATACACATAAATGCGATGGCACAAAGCAAGTGTTCAATATATGTTGGGCATGATGATGATGATCACGATGATCACAGAAATGACTTGTTTTTAGGATTAGAAATGAAGCTTTAGAAACCAGTTCCTACGTGAGGCACTGCATTGGCAGAAGGAAAGGAGAAATAGGAACATGTTGCAGAAAAAGCTATGAGGCAGGTTCAGCAGAACTGGCCACTGGATGCGCTTGTGGTTGGGGACAGAGGTAATGCAGAGGCTGAATCAAATGATGACTCTAGATTTCTCTCTGGGCAACACGGTAGATGGTGGTACCATTACTTGAGAGAAAACCTAGGAAGGATCAGATTTGAGGTGAAATAAAGTGAGTTCATGTTTAGAAATGTTGACTTTTGAGGTGCCTGCAAGACATTCAAAGAAGCCCACTTACCCAAATAAGAACTGAATAAAGAATAGAATCCTGCATAGATCCTGGCCAAGACCAATTCCAGCAACCACATAAATCATCCCATTTTACATGTAGCTACTTATACTCGGTTTAAAAAAAAAATCTGAAGAAAATCAGTGGAAGTGCTTGTCCCCGTCACCTGCCTGGGAAGCACTCTGAAGGTCAGCAGGTCTAACTTCCTCTTTAGATGGATGACCTGTGACGTTGTTCAGCCATTTGTCATTTACAAAGCACGTTCACATCCCGGATCTTATTTAAACTTGTGAAAAGATCACACCCCATTGGATTGACAGGATTTGGAGTTGAGACTAGATCCAGACCGCCTCTGTCCAGAGTTCTCTCTGCTATCAGTTAATTATAAAATATAATTATATTATATAACTATAATATTATATAATTATACAGTGTCAACGGGTACTATAACAATCTTACATACCCGATTTAAACCAGATTATCTACTTTAATCGTCAGACCAACCCAGGAGATAGACGCCACCAGCTCCATTTTCAAATAATGTAAAGTATTTGCACAAGGTCACATAGACGTTAAATGACAAATTTGGAGTCATTGAGTCCAAATCTTTGTTATATTTTTTTGTTGGATTTTATTATAATAATGTGTAAGTAATAAAGCAAGTTTTTTCAAGAAAAACTAGTCTTCCTAAATTTAAATCCTGGCTCTGTCTTTTATTAGCTGTGGGACTTGGGGAAAGTTACTTAACTTCTCTGTGTCTCAGTGCAGTGACCTGTAAAATTTGGACAATAATGGCATCTGACACATAGGGTTGTAATGAGAATACACTGAGTTAATATTTGTAAAATGTTTAGCAAAAAGCCTGAAATTCGGTAAATTAATTAATTAATGTTAGGTATTACCATGACTATAATTATGATTTCCTGTGGGATCCATTTTTTTCAGTAGAGGTCAAACTTTGGAAATCAGTCCAGTGTAAACCAAACCCAATAATGATTTCCTTATTTTTTTGCATCCACATTTATTACCAAAAAAAAAAAGAAATCAAAGGTCTTAAGGAAAACAGGGCACACAGGTTAAGAAGGGAGGAAATTAAAGCAAGAAAATAAAGGCAAGGGTTGATGCTGTCCCTGTCCATTCAATTGATGTCAGGAAGTGTCGTACGTTTACAAGATTTGGGTCACGAATTCAACTTTGAATTTCTAGCAGTCCATGCAATGAGGCGACTATGATCAGAGAATCTAAAAGACAAAAGAGGGCTTCCCTGGTGGCGCAGTGGTTGAGAATCTGCCTGCCAATGCAGGGGACACGGGTTCGAGCCCTGGTCCGGGAAGATCCCACATGCCGCGGAGCCCACGAGCCACAACTACTGACCCCGCTGCCACAACTACTGAACCCCGCACGCCTAGAGCCCGTGCTCCGCAACAGGAGAAGCCACTGCAATGAGAAGCCCAGGCACCACAACAAAGACACAATGCAGCCAAAAGTAAATAAATAAATATATAAACAAATAAATAAACCAACATGCCCATTTAAAAAAATTAAACTAAAAGACAAAAGAAACGCTCAGGAGAGGCACCACTAGTCTTTAAGGTCGTTCAGAGAGGAACTCCTCCTACTCGTCTTACAACCTGATCACAAGTGTCCCCAGTATAGGACCAGCCCGGCCCACAGCTGTCAAAAGACTGCACAGGAAAACAACACAGAGGACCAACAACTTTGTCATGAGAATAATTTTGTTTCCACCAGAGCTGGGGCCCCCTTTGCTTCGCAAGAAATCCTTTCTTTCACTTCTGCATTTGTTTGGTTTAGGGGTTTAGCTGTTAAAATATATATATACAGAGAGAGAGAGCAATGCCAATGATTGGCTCAGACATCAGACACCAGTGATGAAAGGTGTCCCTTGGGCTCCTCTGAGGTCGTCCGTGTGTTGCCTTCATTGTTCTTGGCAGGACTGTGGACAGGAGAGCGAGCAGAGACTTTGCAGTCAGGCAGCCCCATCGGTCTGGGTCTCCTCGGGTCTAGGGACCCCAGAAGGGCAGGCTGTTCACTACATTCTAATTGTGATGCCCCAGAGCTCTGAAACCCTCCCTATTGCAACTCTTGAAATTTCTGAGAACGCTGGGTCCTTCAGTGTCATCTCAGATGGACAGGATATGTCTCCATTTCTCTCAGAACCCCAGTCTTCCTGGCACTCGCCTCTGGTTGGTTTTTCCTGAGACAGGCAAGGCTATTCCCCAGCTGCTTTCCCTCCTGGCTACCCCCTCAGCTCTCCCAGGACTGCCAAGCAGAGCCCCATCTCCAGATGTCCCCAAATAACCCCCAGCTTCCTCTCCCCATGGCGTCTCCTTTATACAACTCCAACTAATCCCTGAAAGGATTTTAATGGTTCGTGCCAAAGACGTTAATTTTTTAAAAGTCATAAAATTATTAAAATAAGCCTTCTGTATCTCTACTGTAAACACAATTTCTCCCATCTCTGAACTCCTTCAGCACCTGAATTCTTTTAAATTAATCAACATATTCTGCCTGGTTTTATAGCTATTCAGATTCACAGATTAACTTTTTCTTCTGAACTATGATTTCTTGAAGCAAAACCCATAGAAAATCCATGCAAATGTTCCTTATATATCTAATGAATGAATAAATACTTATAGGGTATCTTTGGGGGGATGGGACAGTGAGGGGGCATTATTCTGGAGGAGCTCTTCATACAGTGGGTGAGAGAGCCCTGTGAGCATGATTTTAATTCACTTTTGTGAACACAATGATAGACTAAGCCAAGTGCCTATAGGAACATGGAGAAGGGATGACCTGAGACACTTTAGACAAATGAATTATTTATATGTAAATATTTATAGCTAGGATAATAAAAAGGATACGAACAAGCAATGAAAGGAGGTTAATGGGAGACCCTGACAATGAACGTAATAGTTGGTACTGAACATCCTGGCAGCCAAGTCGAAAAGGGAAATTGTATGCCTTGACTAGCTCTGGGTGTCAAATCAAACTCACCAGTTTACCGGGAACACAAACTTTTATCCTTGTTTGGTCTGACTTCCGACAACACCTCACCTAAGGGACACTGAGCTACATAAAGAAGAGATTAACAAAAATAATAGTTTTAAATAGTAGAAATGATGAATCCAAGGGCATGTTGTTGATCCCTTTGGGGAAAGTAAATCTCCATGAGAAACTGAAAAAGTAAAAAGCTAATGAGGATGTGGAGAAACTGAATCTTTCATACATTTTGCAGTTTGCAGTTTCCTATAAAACTAAATATGCAACTACCATACGACCCATCAATTGCATCTGGATGTTTATCCCAGAGAATGAAAACTTATATTCACACAAAAGCCTATCCACAAATACTTATAGCAACTTTATTTGTAATAGCCTAACACTGGAAACAACACACGACGTGGATATCCTTCAATGGTGACTGGTTAAACACACTGGGATTCATCCATATCATGGAAAACCACTCAGAAATAAAATGAAACAGTTAGTGATACATGGAACAACCTGATTACTCTCCAGGGAATTGCGTTGAGTGAAAAATTCCAATCCCAAAAGGGTACAAACTGTGTGATTCCATTTATATGACATTCTTGAAATGAAAAAATTATAGAAATGGACAACTGATTACCAGATGCCAGCAGTTAAAGAGGGGCTGGATTAGGAGGGAGGCGGGGGGCTGGAAAAGGGCCACATAAGGAACCCTGGTGGTGGCAGCAACGTCCTGGATCTTGACTGCAATGACCTCAGTATCCAGGCTGTGACATCATACTATACGGTTCTGCAAGATGTTACCACCGGGGAAAATGGAGTACAGGATACACGGGCTTTCAGGATCTCTTTGTATTATTTCTTACAACTGCATAGAAATCTGCAATGGTCTCAAAATATGTTTAATTTTCAAAACAGTGAATCATTAAAATGACACAGACATTTTAAAAAAAGTTTAGCAGGTTCTTATAAACTTAAGCACGGATTTACCATGAGACCCACTAATCCCACACCTAGGAATTTGCCCAAGAGAAACGAAAACATACAACCGCACAAAAACCTGCATGCAAATATTTGCAGCAACTTTCCTCATGGTCTTCAAAAACTGAGAACAACTTGAATGTCATCAACTGTGAATGGATAAACAAATGGTGGTCCATCCACGCAATGGAATAATACTCAGCATTAGAAAGAAACTACTAATCCAGGCAACAACATAAACAAACGTCAAATGCATTATGCTCTGTGAAATGAGCCAGGTTCAAGCTACTACCCGCTGCATAATTTCATTTATATGGCATCCTGGAAAAAGCAAAACTATAGGCATGAAAAACAGATCAATGGCTGCTAGGGGCTGCAGATGGCAGGAAGGTATTGAAGACAAACAAGACATATGGGAACATTTTGGGGTGATGCAAATGTTCTATGTGTTGACCATGGTGGTGTTTACAAAATTATATGCAGGTTTTTCCAAAATTCATAGAACTGTATACCTAATAAGGAAGAAATTTACTGAATATAAATCATGTCTCGGTGGGAGTTTGGGGTTAGCAGAGGCAAACTAGTATATATAGAATGGATAAATAACAAGGTCCTACTGTTATAGCACAGGGAACTATATTCAATATCCTGTGATAAACTGTAATGGAAAAGAATATAAAAAGGAATATATATATATATATATGTATAACTGAATCACTTTGCTGTACAGCAGAAATTAACACAACATTGCAAATCAACTAAACTTCAAATAAATAAATAAAACCTCAAGAAACTTGACTTAGAAGGTGAGTCATTAAACTTTCCGATGTTACACTGCTGGAGTTCTGAGAAGTTAGAGGAGTGGTGATACGCATGCACCCCGCTCATGGAAGATGGGCCAAGTCAAACACAGCGAAAGGCACATAACTCCTTCTCCATCGATATCCACATCTACTCTGTGCTGTCCTATGACTACCGAGGCACAGAGATTCTAAGAGATCCACACAAGGCCTCACCAATAATAATGTGTGACAGAACCAGAACTCAAACCCAGATTTCCCTAGGCTGGAAAAATGTGCTCTATCTACAACATGGCACTGTATGATATGGCTGGTGAGGAACCAGAATGGAAGAATTTTAAATTGCCAGTTAGACAGTAATTGTGGACTTGGTGATGGTGTGTGCATTAGTTGTGAAACTAAAGAACCCAACTTGGATTTTGAATCCTGGTATGGCTCCTCCCTTCTGCTCAGAGACAAATGGGCCATAGGCCTATGATCTGAGCCTGGGTCTGCCTAGGAAGGAGCTTCAGATCGTCCTACTTTACAAAAAGGACAACATGCAATTTCCAACCCAAACAGACCTGGGGTCCCAGCCAGCCGGCTGAGTTGAGGCAGTACTAGGGCAGCCAGGATTCTGCACTGAAATAACAAGACACAGACCCAGGTCTGCTGCGGATGAGAGATTCTGGTGCGAGGGGAGTTGGGAGCTGCCCCACCACATTCACATTGTTCTCTTAGCTCGTGGCCAGGGCACAGGGGCCCCAGGAGGAGATGCTGAGGATGACCTTGAGGAACAGAGCATGTGACTGGTTACAAAGGCTGATGAACAATAAGATGGGCTCAAAACAGCCCGCCAGCCCTCCTCTTGGCTTCCTGCATGAGTGTCATTTCCAGCATCCGTTCATTCAACACATGTTTATATCGGACCTGGACCTGGAAAGCCCAGCTCTGAAATCGGGCAGTTCCCAGGTCATTCTTGGGGTAAGACAATCCCTTCTACACAGAGAGGAGCCTCCGCTCTAGAGGAAGTTAGGAAAAGCTCTCCCTCCCCGCAGCTTTCCCACTCTAACCTGGGATGCTCCAGATCCTTCCTCATCACCCCCTCAACCGCACCATTTCTTGGTGGAGCTGTTCCCACCATCACTAAGCTCTAACCCTCCTCATCACTCAGCTGGACTTTAAAATAAGCTCTTGACTGATCTCCCTGACACCACCAAGCCCTCAAATCTGTTCCCTGATGGAATTAACGCATGCCTCTGGCCAATTTTACACCCTGCTCTCCCTCTCTGTGGCCGGCAGAGTGAAGTCTAAACACCTTGGAAAGGCATACGATGTCTGTGACTGTCTGGTGCCTTCTGGTCCCTGAGTTCTCACCTCCTTGGGGCCCCTTGGCACCCATACTCTGTCCATCCTAACCTCCTTGCTGGTCCCTGAGCAACCTGGCGTCTTCAGGCCTCCGTCCTTACCACTCCCTCTTCCTGGGGTGGTCCCACCATGATTCTCCACGTAAGTCCTTAGAGTCTTCAGGAAAACACCATCCCTCCTGGGAAGCCCACTCCTCTCCACTTCCCCCACTCCATCCCCTGTGTCTCTCCCTCAAGACCATGAACTTCCCAGGGGCCAACACCAAGTCTTCCTGACCTCATAGCCTTCACTCTCAACCCAGTGCCTGGAATATAATAGAATTTTAATTTCCATTTTCAAATGGATGAGGGAAGGAAGGAAAGAAGGAAGGATGGAAAGAAGGAGGTGGGGAGGAAGGAAGGATCGCTCTCAACTCCTGAGATAAGGGCCAGTATAATTAAAGGCGTTGAAATCAATTGCTTGGAAAATTAGGTCTAGGAGGCCACAATAGAATGACAGTATCCTAGATAACTATAGATTCTCAAAGGTACACTGAAAATTGGGGAGTGATCCACAGACAGTCAAAAATAATAATAATTTCAAGAGTTACTATGAATGAATAAATTCAATATTTACCGAGGGCCTCCTCTGCACCAGGCAAAACTACATACATTATCCCATTTAATCACCCCTCACAACCAAATTTGTATGTATAATTATATTTATTCTATTGATAAGGAAACTGAGGCTCAGAGAGGTTAAGTAAGTTACCCAACATCACACAGCTAGTGAGCACGGAACCAGGATTTGAATTCAGGCCTTTCTGACTCGAAACCTGTGCTTATTCCGTTGCATCACTCCACTACCCCCTCCCCTTTTACTTCTAGTACCTTCCCCTTTCCTTCCATTTTCTGCTTGTTCAAAAGTTAACCTCGGCACAGTGTATTTAAATACAGAACACGACAGAATCCTCACTCTTAAAAGGCAAAAAGCACAGCATCTTAATTGAAACAAGATAATCCAAACATTGGCTTCACTTAAAGTTTATAAATTCCATTTCATTGACTTGTATTTTCACAAATGACTGCCGTGTCAAAGTTATTTTATTTTTACAGAAGTTAGGAAAATAAAAAGAGAGGAAGTTTTAGAACAAGATAACTTACAGCATGTTTTGGTTTTTTTTTCTGGGTGTTACAGGAAAAGTTGAGAAGTTTTCAAGAGAAAACTCACAGGCTTTTGGACTCCATTCCTCCGGGACCCTTGCCCACTGGCCCAGACCCTTAGGCACCCTGGGTTGCTGACAGCTGTGACCCTGAAATCTTGTTTCTTTCTCTCTTTCGAAACCCCTTCCTCACCCCCAACCCCAAGATAATTTCCTAGCAGGACGCTCCTTGCAAAATCAGAATTAGAAGTAAAGGCAGAGAGCTCCCACATTTATTTGGGTCACAGTTCCAGAAAAGATGCTTTTAGCCAAAGTGGCCAAAGTCAGTGCTTCTTTCAGAGAAATCAGTTTGAATGTATATTAAATACAGGATCTTGGGTCCCTCAGTTAACTTCTCTGCACCTTTTATACAGAACAAGAGAGGTAACACCCGGCCCTCCACATATGCGTGTGAGCGCTGAAACCTATGGCTCCTCTGACCTAATCCACATGGCCCCTCATCTTCAGATGCTGCACGGCCTGGTGAGGCACCACGGGTTCTGGGATCAAATGAACTGGGTTCCTGTGATGAATCCACTATTCCTTTGGGCTTCAGATATTTGGGGTTGAGTGTTTTCATCTATAGGGGAAATATAATTCCATCTACCTTCTTTGCCTAATACGTTTTGCTGTGACTTGCATGTGATCATGTGCACAAGAGCTTTTGAAACCTGGTTTGGAGTAGCTGCAAAGGCTGTCCGTATGTCACTAATAGCACTGTTCAGTCCCAACACAGAATCCCCTCCACTGTCTCCCAACTAACATGTTCTGGAAGATGTGACTCATCCCCAGCTTCTCCAGGGAGGCTTCTGCCACCACCGCAGCCCGCGGCCTCTCCCAAAGCACAAGGCTCACTTCTCCAAGCATTTCCTTATCCTCTCCCTTGAGCACTATGAATACAGGGATGGGGACAGAGTGTGGATTCCTCTCCAAAGCAACCTGAGACAAGGGTTCATGTGAACATAGTTTATCTTAGAGATGCAAGGAATGTTCTCAAGGAGACAGGGATGTGATCCAGGAAAGAAAAGGCAGTGTGTTCAGGACCAGCTTCAAGGGGTACAGCTTGGGCAACCACACGGGACCCCACATTCAGAAGGTCCCAGTGCTCTGCTGTCACCACTTGAAATTTTTAATCATTTTCTCCTTGAACTTGAATGTATCAGCTATAAAATACAAATGGTGTAATTTGGGGAATTCGTCATAGAGGTTAAATGCTCTTATATATTTGCATTTAAAACTGGCATTGCACAATATAAAAAAGGATGGTAAAACTCATTGCTAATAAGTTAAGACTTTTTTTTTAGTTAGAACAACTCCAAAGTAGTACCCCTTACCCATTAAGCAGTTATTCCCCATACCCCTTCCCCCAAGTCCTTGGCAACCACCAATCTGCTTTCTGTCTTGTTGGATCTACCTATTCTGGATATTTCATATCCAGAGTCATACAATATGTGACATTTTTGTCTGGCTTCTTTCACGTAGTATAATGTTTCAGAGGTTCATCCATATTGTAGTATGTAGAACTACTTCATTCCTGTCTATGGCTGAATAATATTTCAATGTGTGTATATACCACATTTTGTTTATCTGTGCATCCATTCATGGACATTGGCTATTACCACCTTTTGACTATTGTGATTACTGCAGGTGTGAACACACATGGACACGTATTTGTTGGAGTACCTGTTTTTAACTCTCTTCTACTTTTAAGGGCCCACGTGACTACATTGGGACCACCAGACAATGCAGGATAATCTCCCTTAATTCCAGCTATATATATGTAATGTAACATATTCACAAGTATTGGGGCGTGGATATCTTTGGGGGACCATCTTCCTGCCTCCCGTGAGACCTGAGTGATCCAAGTTTGGGAAGAGCGTGACGGCTGCAGGCAACTACAACCATTCTGGTGCTTCTATTGGACCAGTGCTTCTTAAACTTGAAAAATATGTGAAACCCATTTAGAGAAAAAGAACCTTGTCAGAGCTCAAGGACATGTCCAGAGACCCCCAACTTGAGAGACAGACAGTACACTGAAAATTTACCATCAGTTTAATGATCATTGGCCCTGATGTGCTCAGTAACACAAGTGTAAACCTGGACACCAAGATCCTGCAATAGGACTGTTTGAAGGCAAACTTTCAATCACTCCAGATTATATTTTATGTTCATTTTTAGATGATCATCAAATGAAAAGAGAAATTTGTTAAATTCTCATAGAATTCAGATCATAACAAGAATTGGGGGGCCCTTGGGTATCAGTAAATCCAGTGGGAGAAATATCTGGCTAGCACTTACCTGTTTTGTTCATTGCCAGGCCCTATGCCTGGTGTATGAAAGATACTCAAGACACGTTGCTAAATAAATAAATGGGGTATAGTACGAGGAGTTGGCAGGGCAGGTGTGTGGGGTGAGGTTGGCAGAGGCCTGATGGATCACGGACCATCTTATTTAGAGTGTATACTGTATACCAGCGGTCCCCAACATTTTTGGCACCAGGGACCGGTTTCGTGGAAGACAATTTTTCCACAGACAGGGGAGAGGGGGGATGGGTTAGGCGGTAATGGGAGCGACGGGGAGAAGCAGATGAAGCTTTGCTCGCTCGCCCACCACTCACCTCCAGCTGTGCAGCCCAGTTGCTAACAGGCCATGGACAGTACTGGTCCGTGGCCCGGGAGTTGGGGACCCCTGCTGTACACCATCCCTAAGAGCCATCTGAGGGCCCTAACTGTCTATATTCCTCACTTGGTGATTAGCACTTGGGGTTTTATAACACTTTTCACCAACATTAACAAGGAAGAGAGAATGTTCCAAATCCCCACGAAGGACGGATGGCAGTGAAAGGAAAATGTGTTCGGTGAAGAACATGGCCCCAGGGCCCCACTGACTCCAGAATCACTGCCCTTTGCTCGTCCCCACCCTCTCTATCTCAGAAGGGGCTGGGAGGTGCCACATATAGGATATGAAAGAAAAGATATCCAGTGACCAAGATATTAGAAACAAAACCAAACCTTCTATTAGGATTGATTGCGGAGTAGACAACTCAGAGCTCAGGACCCGTTGTGGTATCTCAATGGGTTGTGGTATCTCATTGCTGAGGAAAGGAGGGAGAATTTGGATAAGTCTTTTTATTGGGAGCAAATCCCTCAAACCTGAATGAGGAGTTACCTTGGGATGTCTGGCAGCGAAGGTCTCCCTGGAATTAATGAAGCAGAGGCAGGCCAGGCGGTGGTCCCAGAGAGCATTCCTCAAGATTTCTAAGGAGGAAAGATATTTCATCCTTGAAATGTAAATACAGTACTTTTTGCTTTATTCTTTTTAAACACAACTTGGCTCTGAATGTTGATCTATTGAAAGGAAAACTTGCCTTTGCCAAAATGTCAGAGTCTTACAGCTGAGAATGCATTCAACAAATAACTATTATTTCCTATTTATATAAACTTTTCTTTTTCCGAGTTCCAAAATCTTTGAAAACCTTCAGGAATTAGGCTGGGTCAATCTGTTTCAAAAGGGCTGTCAATAGGAATAAGATGTGGTTATTCTCAAATGACACAATTTCATGAAATCCCTTTTAAAAAAAGACTTGTGTTAATACTTTCGTCCAAATTGAAAAATCTCAAGGAGAAATTCTTTGTAATTTGGTAGTTATAGAGAAAAAGAATGACACTGTGTTTCCAAACTCTAAATGTTTAAAGAATTCCTGTTTCATTTTAGCTGGGAGTCATGAATCTTCTCCCCTCGCCCAAGTTCTGCCACCCTCTGGGTGGGTCGCATCTCTTCTCAGGGCTGCAGCTTCTCCAGCTGTAACAGGAGGAAAGTAACCAAACAATTTCTTCTAACACGATTCTGTGAGTTCTTGGCAACCAGTCTAGAGAATCCAAATATATTCTATAACCTTGGAGGTGTATTTAGTGTCAGAAATAAACAATGTCCTTCCCCTTCCAAAATATACACTTTCTTCAAAAAGTAAATCTCTCCTAAGAAAGTATGGAAGACATTCTTTTTTACAGACCCTTCTAAAGTTATGGCACTAAGTGTTTCCACCTGTGCCCAGCGTGGACTTAGCCACTTAATCAAGTTGTGATGAACTGGCTCAGAGTTTAGCCTGAGTATATGTTTTAAAGAAACGAAGAGCTGAGCCATGTGGCAAATGGCACAGAATTCCAGTCTCCAGACAATCTCCAGTCCCAAGACTATGGGGAGTGTATCTTCAGAAGGTCATAAACTTTCAAGGAAAAATATACCGTGCCTGTAACAAAAAAGGATTGCCAGCATAAACACTCAGCCTTTCTCAGCAAGTCCTGTAGCTTCCATCTCCAAAATATCCCTGGAGTCTGTTGCCTGAGAATCTCTTGATTGTAACCCTGGTTCAAAACTCCCTTTCTCTCTATTTAAATCAATGTCCTTGCTTCCAGTTTCCCCCTTTCTAGATCATCCTCCATGAAGCCAGCATAATATCAGAAATCTGATTATATCACATCTCAGTTTAAAAACCTTCCAAGACCACCCCACAAGACTGAAGTCAAAACTTTCAAGCATGACTTTCAAAGACCCCTGTAATATGGTCTCGTCTGCTTTGTACTCTAGTCTCGAATCACCAGATTTAGCAAATAAAAATATAGGATGCTCAATGAAATCTGAACCTTGGAGAAACAACAAATAATGTTTCCAGTATAAGCCTGTCTCGTGCAATATTTGGGACATACTCGTGCTAAAAAAGTATTCACTGTCTATCTGAAATTCACATCTAATGGGCTGCCTATATTTGAGCTGGCAACACAACTCTAGCTACGGTACTCTAATTCATTATTTCCCAAACCATGAATTTACTGCCCTTGTGCAACTGTTCATGGCATTTTCACTACCTAAAATGTTTTCTTCTTCTCCACCAGAAAACTCCTATTCATCCCTTAAAGCCCAACACATCATCTGTGAGGTTTCCCTGACTACTAAGAACATAATTAATCACTCCTTCCTCTGCCCTCTTTTATTTGTCTCCCCTTCTATACTTACCACAATGCATTGTCATTACTTATGAGTCACTTTCTTCCTCTACTGGGGAGATCCTTAAAGTGAAGGGACAGACTTTTGCCCACCTTTGAATCCCAAGCCCAACTCAAGACCAGCACAGGAGAGGTGCTCAGTAAAATGTACTAAATGAACAAAGAGTAAACAACTATGTAGATCATGGTTAAGACTTCAGACACATTCTCCCACTTCCCATCACAGTGTGATTCTGAAAAGAAAAAAATACAATAATTTTGAATTATTTAAATCCCCTTTATCAAGAAATAATAATGAAGGAGGCTCTGGAAAGGGTCACTAAACCACAAAGTAAACATCTCCCTAGAAGTGATTACACCCTTCATGCTCCATCCAGCAGAAGGTCCATCACTTTGAAAGTCCCCATTAGCAGATAGGATCACAATATCCCCCGGTTCCCTGCAGATATTAATCACATCAGCCCCTGTCCTAGATGTGCATATAGGACTGTATTTGTCCTGAGTAACTTGTCTTGATTGCCCAGAGGCCACCCTCATCTGCTAGCCTCTCCATGGTGGTAATTACTCCTATTTCATTCAGTTTGGGGCTGTTCAAGGTGGCAGGTCCCTCTGCAAGATCACACGATCAGCTCCCAATGAGGAGACTTACTTGATTCATTCACAGTCATCCCCTTGAACAGCTGTGCATTCTACTTGCTGCCTTCTGCCTGATCTCATCTCCTGACCCGTCTCTCCTCTCTGTGGGGAGTCACACTCACCTCTCAGATTGAATAACACTTGAATAACACTCTTTCCTCGAGCTCCTTAAGCCAGTACACTATCCTATCCACCTGGATGACAGCTCAGGAATGTTCAGTCTATTTCTGTAAAATGAATGAATGAGTGCATGACCCTTGCTCATTCAAGAACCAGTCATTGAAAATCTAGAGTGACCCTGGCCCTGGGAATATGGTGATGACTATAGCATAGTTCCTGGCTGTAAGTAATTTGAAATCTAAGATATTAACACCAATAGACATATATTCTATTCAAAGAAAAAATTGTTATATCACAGAAAACATCCAATTGGTGAAATAAAGGGCACTTTTAAAGAAATAGCATCGTGACTGCTTACGCATATTCTTGAAATATAAGTATTATTTCTGCGTCTGACATTTCAGACCCCATGCCTCTTCCTCATCTTGATGAGTGTCTCTGTGACCCCTTGCAGGTCAGCAAGAGCAAGGGGCAATGAAAGTCAGATCGTCCAGTGAGGAGTAAGAAACACAGACAGAGAATCTGCAATGCAGGGTGTTGTTCCACTCTGTTTACAAGGCCAGAAATGTTTATCTAAAATAAGTCAAAAGAAACGATGAGAAATCTTGGTCCCCAGAACTTAGAGTACAGAACTGGGAAATCCTCATATATGGTATAGCTCATTTCTTGATTATAGTGGCTAAATGAGCCAGGACCAGACTTTATTTGCTTTGTACATTTGTGTCCTTAATTTTTCAGAGGTTACTAAGCAAAAGCATTGTCCCATATATAAAGAAAATGTCTGCAAGATTTGTTTAACTCTAACGAGTTTCTGAAGCTAAGCATCACTATGAGGGCAATGGAAAGAACCTTGCATAGCCACACAACTTCTACATAGCAAATACTGTGCCATCCCTTGATCCATATTATCTTAGAAGTGCCCTGAAAAATCATCATTATTATCCTCTGTATTCAGAGAAAACTACGGTTTAGAGAATTTGAACCTTACCTAAAATCATGTAGCTAATGTGGGTCTTAGTGTAACTTGCACCTGGGTTGTCTCTCCAAAGCCCGTGTCTTTCCCACTCCCCCACGGTAGCTTGCTTAGAGCCCTAAGGATCCATCTCACGATGGATGAAAATTACGGTCAGTCATTCAGTCAACAAGCATCTTACCTGTAGCAAGCACATGATAAGGGCGAAACGCCGAGCGCCACCCAAGAAAGTACAATAAGGTCCTGAATGAGTATTCTAGAATCCTGGGCTCGAGCATCAACCCTCCACCAATAAGCGACGAGGCCTTGGCCAACCCCCTTCACTGGCCGAGTCCCACTTTCCTCATCTGTGTAACAGTGGTGACAATGGCCTCCTTACAGTCTCAGAGTCTGTGTGACCATTGGATGAACCAATGTGTGAGAAAATGTTTTCATAAGGTGACAAATGCTGTAGAAATGTGAAGTCCAAACTGGTTTTCTCAACAAGGCTTCCGGTAAACAGAGACTTGGATCATTCCTGGAGGGTTTCTAGAGCAGGAAGTGGATGGGAGGGAACACACAGGCAAGAGGGGCCCTGCGCTGTCAGGGGTCCTCCTCGCCTGCCAGGGCACACAGGAAGCTGAGTCACTGCTGCTCAGCAAGGCCCCTGCGGTCCCGAGGAGAGCAATTGAGGCTTCCTGTGAGAAAGCGGAAACCCCAGTCCTGCTGGCCCCCCGCTCGCTCCTGAGAACCGGCCCCTGTGGCTGGCTGAGGTTGGCCCTGGGGCCATGAGGCTCCCTCCTGCGGCTTGGCTGACAGAAACAGCCCTCGTGGTCCATGCCTCCCAGCCCACACGCATCCTATGGTCCATGATGGAGAGTCAGAGCGGCAGGAACCAGAGCCGCAAAAGTGACTCCTCTTCAGACCTCGCCCACTAATGAATTCTCTCTGCAGAACGTGTGTTGGTCCAGCTCACTGCTCTCGTTTATCTTTAGCTGCTCGACACTGGAAACCTTCAGAACACCACTGATGACAGCGATCTCATAGGAGGCGATGGAGAGGTAACTCGGGGAGGGGGGCAGGATTCTGGAAGGTCAATCTTCCGATTACTTTGAAAAGTGATGAATTCCCCCACAGCCTTGAAAGCCAGAGAACTTTCTGGAGAACATGAGCATCCTAGCGCCCGTGCACCAGCAGCCGACGGCTCAAACCCAGAGAGCCACACTGCGTAGAACAGAGGAATGAGTGTTCCATGACCCGGGCTGTCTTTGTCTCACCACCCCTGCACTCTGGTTTGAGGACCAACAGGACAGAAAGATTCAGGCGAGGCAGGTGGTCATTTAAGAGGATGGCTTATTTGGATAATGATAGGAACAGGGGTCAAAACCTTCCTAGAGCTGCCCCCAAGCCTTTGGCTGAAGGGAAGTAGGGTAGATGAACATAAAGACTGCAGAGTCCCGTGCAACAGGCTTCAGGCCCCGACGTCACCACTTACTAGCTGTGTGGCCGTGTGCGTGTCAATATAAACTCTCCAGGCTTCATTCTTTGTTCTATTCCAAGGAGATGATCTCCACCCTACCCCAGTGAAGCCCCAACAGTGGGGCTGTCAGAGGACCAGAGGTGAGGTAACTATTGTGTTCTCAACTAGAGGAAGCCATATTACTACCTCTACTACTGTTAGGAGCCCACAGAGGCAAGGTGCAATCAGACCTGGTTTGAACTGATCCAGATGCCTAAAGAGGCTGTCTAGTGCCAAGGCTTGAAGTCAGAGAGTGTCTTCCTCGGGTTTCAGGTGTCAAGTGGAGCCCGGAAGGCAGGAACAGACTCTAGCCCTTTGGACAGATGTTAGGTCCTGTTAAATAAGAGGCTGGACTCAGAAATTAGAAAGTCAAGTTCCGGTAAGGTTCAGCTGAATATCTGTAGCAGAGCCTCCAAAGGTAGGTCTGACTCTCTGGTTATAGACTGTCTTCCCATAGGCTTCCTTGTTCTGGTGAGGATCGCACGAAGCCCCCAGCCTCATGCATGTCCTCTGCAGCCCCCTGCCATGCTAACCTTCTTGCTCATCCCCAAAATCCACGAGCTCCCCAGCCTGGTGTTATGAGTTGAATTTTGTCCCCTTAAAATAAGATATGCTGACGTCCAAACCCCCCATACTTCAGAATGTGACCTTGTTTGGAAATAGGGTCTTTGCAGATTTAATCAAGTTAAGATGAGCTCATTAAGGGTGGCGCCTCATCCGAATGACTGGTGTCCTATAATGAGAAATTTGAACATAGAGACAGACATGCCCAGAGGGAAGATGATGTGAAGACACGAGGAGAACAGCACGTGAAGGCAGAGGATTGGAGTGATGCACCCACAGGTCAAAGGATGCCCGAGATGGCTGGCAAAGCATCAGAACCCAGGACGGGGCAAGGATTCCAGGGTCTCAGATGGAGCATGGTCCTGCCAAATCTTGATAGTGAACTTCTAGCCCTCAGCAATGAGGAGCAATAAAATTCTGTTGTTCTAAGCTACCCAGCTTGTGGTACTTTGTTACAGCAACCTAGGAAATTAATGCACTTGGGAATTTGATTTATTTTGGTTCAACAAATATTCACTGAGCTCAGTGTAGTGGGTAATAAAACAGGCAAATAAAAAATCACAACCCTTTATGAGGAGTGTGATGATGGTGTACTTTCAGAAGAGAATACAACTACCTGCAGGGGGAAAATGTCCTATAATTAGTTCCTTTTCACGGATTCAGAGTGGCGTTCCAACATTGCCGAGGTTGGCCTGAACTGTCTGTATGTGAAGCTCCCGAGAGTAACACTGGAAGCTGTATCTCACCCTCAACTCTCATCTAGGTGCCTCCTCTGTGCTCCCCAAGCCCCGTTCCTTTTCTCTACCATAGACGCACCCCAGTGTACCCTGTTTGTCTCTTTCACGTCAAACACATGCCGTGAGCTCTTTGCTGCAGGGATTGGCCTTTTCCATCACTGCATCCCTGCGGCCCAATAAGGACCTGGTGTGGGTTAGTATCCAGTGAACACTGGTTCAGGGCATTATCAAAGGGCAACCATGCCAGAACTGGTCCAGATCACCGTTTCTCACTGGAGCCCATAAATCCTTGACATTCTGAGGCCGTGGATTCAGCCTGAGATGCTCGCATCTAGATAATAATAAATAAATGAATAGATGAATCATCGCATTTCCCCACAGTGCCTGGCATATAGCAGGCACTTTTCAAAAATGTTTGTTCAGTAAAATTCCTTATATGTCCGATACTGTTAAGACAAATGTCTATATTACAACTACTTGTTTTGACATATTTGTTCACTTATTCATCAATATTTAGTGAGTGGTGACTCTGTAATCGACACCAAGGACAGCAGAATAAGTAAGAGACACAGTGCCCCTGCCTTCTTGTTACTTATACTTTAATAATAATAACCCTTCACTGAGCACTTACTATGTGCCTGGTGTTGTACTCTGTGTGCATTAACAAACTCAATCTTCACAACAACTTTGGGAGCAGGAATTGCTATTATCCCCATGTTACAGCCGAGGAAACTGAGGCTCTGAACAGATAAGCAAGTTGCCCAGGGCCATACGGTTAGTCAGTGACGGCACCAGAATTCAACCCCGAGCCGTCTGTACTCAGATCACTACTCAGCCTCAATTGGAAGGGAACAAATGACAAACAAATAAGCAAATAAATAGACAAGATAATCCAAGATGGAGATAAGTAGGAAACCAGAAGGATGATGTAGTGAAATATAGGAGAATCCTGGGGCCAAAAAACAGGTGGCTTGAATATCTTCCTAGCCTAAGGAAGACAGTAAAATTCATCATGACTCATTCTACAAGCATTTATGGAGCACCTGCCCTGTGCCAGGCATTAGCCAGGCATTATTCTAGGCACCATGGATATGCGAGTAAGGAAAATGATCAAAAATCATTGCCTCTTAGAGCTTATCATCTGGCAAGGGGAGAGAGATGTTAAACTAACTAAATAATCAGACAAACAAATATAAACACATAGAAAAATGAACAAATAAATAGGTGTAAAGAGCTGTACCAAAATATGATGCATGGAAAGGCAACAAGGAAGGTCGGAGTTGGGGAAAAGAGTCTAATCAATGCTTACATTGCTTCTTTTGACCTCTCAACATTTTTCTATATTATGACATATTTTCCCAACCACTCTACTGTTTACCTAATCAACCATATTCCACACATATTTATTTAGACTTACTGTGTGTCCGACGCTGCCACCTTCCCTTGACTGTCTCTTTCCCATAAGAGTTGTTGCTCCCCTTTCCCCAAGCATGTTATCAAGCTGTGACCCTTCTTCCCAGGCCAATAAAAGAGAAAGGGAAAGACATCTTCTTTCCATTAAGCATTGATTCAGGAGATATTTAATGAGTGCCTAGTAACTATACATAGTGTGGGTACCGCATTTATTGCTCATCAAATACTCTCACAGCCGTGATCTGCCATGGCTGACCAACAGTTACTCAATGAAGGTAGAGTAGAAACCATTCCATTCATTTTATTTATATTGCACCCCTTTTGAATAGAATTTGAGGACATTTATTTTTGTAAATGGCCAATGGGATTATTATAAACATTTCATAAATAAGGAAACACATTCTAGGAAAATCTATGGGACTTACCTGATACCACACAATAAACAATAAAGCTGGACTCAAGCCCAGGTCTTCTATCCCCAAACCCAGATGACTTGCCATATACGGTCCCTTGCCAGGTCCCCTAGGTGTCCAATATGCAATGATGAAATGGAGGTGCCTTTGCTCTCACTACACATAGACATCAGTAAAAACTATAAGCCAAGGCTTCAACAGCTATGAAAGGACACAAGGACAAATGTGATGATTTTGTGTGAGAGATGTATGGACGTTCAGAGGAGCACAAGCTCGTTAGCAACTTTGGCTGGGAAAGTCCTACGAGAAAGGTTTGGTGGAGGACATGAACTACTTAAAGGGAGAGGCAAGAAAAGCATTCCAGGTTAAAGGAATATTAATTGGCCCAAGTTTTAGGAAACACTGGGCATACACCAAAAATATCATCATGGCGCCCCCTCCTCTCTCCCTTAGTCCCATAAATTACTTAGCTTTCCCAAACTACTGTAAGCCAGAAATATCTCCAGGAATGCTCTTCTGCTTCTCTTTCACACCCGAGTTAGAACAAGCTTCCAGGTAGAGAAAGGGGGATGGGAAGAAATGACCTTTCGTTGAGCATCTACTACTTGCCAGAAACATTGGGGTGCTCTAAAAATGTTGTCTCATTCAATCCCCATAACAGCCCTGCCAGGTAAATAATATTCCCCATTTTAGAAATGAAGAAATGGAAACTCAGAGACTAGTTGACCTGCCCAAAATCAAACAACTAACAGGCAGAGAAACTCTTGATTTGAACCCAGGACAGTCAGAAGCCAAAGCCAGGTCTCTGTAGGTGACTCTATATTATCACCCAACCATACCTCAAGAAGCATCTGTTCTGTGCATGATTGTGAGGTTGTGAGCTAATAATTCAGTGCCTCGTGGAGAATCAGCAAGTCAAGAAGATCTAGAAGTAGATTTAAGCACCTAAATCTCTGGGAAGGGAAAATGAGGAGTTTCTGTTTAATAACTATAAAGTTGCTGCTATGCAAGACATATATAAGTTCTTGAGATCGGCTGTACTACACTGTGCCTATAGTAAACCATATGGTAATGTACACTTAGAAATTTGTTAAGAGGGTAGATCTCATGTTGTGTTCGTACCACAATAAAGCAAACAAACTAAATCACAAAGACAATGTTACAAATAAAGAAAAATATACAACTGAATGTATCCAAGCATGAATTCTTCCATCTGTAATTCTTCCTATGAGATTTTTTGATGTGGTATAAACGTTTCTTTCATCACCACATTTTTCTAAATTCCATGAGGAAGTCTTCTAAGATATGGTGGGTCCTGTTTATGTTTGTGTCTATCAGATCACACAAAAGCAATTATGAGGAGTCCATTGATTCATAAACATGAATGTGGACATCTTTAAACATTTACGCAAACACATTGATTACTTACATTTGTAAGCCTACGAGAAAGCACTGGGCCGATCTTTAGTGCAATGTTACGGAAAAAAAATAAGGTTCTTTGCAAATACAGTAATCAGTCCATATTCACTGCTCATTAGACTGACTCTTGAAATCATCTTTGAAATCAGTTTGTTTGCAAAGATGATTCACATCTGCACCAACACGTGTGGTGGAGATGAAGTGCGTGTGTGGAGGGAAGTGTGCTTTGGGCTACAAATCCAGAGTGGCTGTCAGCATCTGCGGGCTTGGGATCTACCCCACAGGAGCAAAAAAGCAAAGGCAACCAACAGGAGCAGCTGGAAAGTTCATTTCCAGCAGACCATCTCCGACTTTCACAATCCTTAGGAATAAAGTATATGGTGCTGTCACTAAAGGTTTTGCATATTATAGGATGTTGAATTGACATTGTGGCAAAAGATATTAAATAAGTTGTTTTCTCACCTTTTATCTCCGCCTTTACTTGGTTTGGATTCTGATGGTGGGACGCATTTAAAACTACAAAATTCCCAGAGAGTAATGAGTATGACTGTGTAGTTAAGGCTGATAGGGACATCAGCATTTAAGTTCTTTTTTTTTTAATTGAAGTATAGTTGATTTACAATGTTGTGGTAGTTTCTGGTGTACAGCAAAGTGATTCAGATATAGATAGATTAGATAGATAGGTAGATAGATAGATGATAGATAAATAGATAGATGATAGGGTATATATATTCTTTTTCAGATTCTTTTCCATTATGTTATTACAAGATATTGAACATAGTTCCTCCTCCTATACAGTAGGACCTTGCTGTTTATCTCATGGCATTGAATTTCTATTTCAAAGTATCAAACTGACACAAACAGTAGTTATTTGTTTGTTTACTGACGGCAACCTGAAGGTTCTAGAATTCACAAGACATCCCTGTAAGTGAGCAGACAGGAAAAATGGACAAATGAAATTTAGAATTGAGGGTGAGTTACAAACAATGGCAAGGGGTGTTATCAATTCACAAACTTCCTGAATTTGTCTTTTCCCAGCAAAACAGAAAAAGGATTTGTAACTTTTGTGTAACTCTCTTCCCATCTCATCCCACTCTCCTAAACCAGTTTAAAAAAGAGAGAAAAAATAATAATCTAATGACAATCCTAATCTTAAATGAAAAATTTATCCAGAAACAGGAATGGCAATGATAATACTCTTCTTCCACAGCTGATGTTTCTCAGTTGCTGAAGTAAATGATGTAAGGGGTGTGTGTGTGTGTGTGCGTGTGTGTGTGTGACACAGAGAGAGAGAGAAAGGAAGTCTTAAGGAATTGGCTCACATGATCACATGATTGTGGAGACTGGCAAGTCCAAAATCTGCAGAGGAGCCCGGCAGCCTGGAGACCCAGGGAAGGGTTGATGCTGTAGTTTTCTTCCTCTGGGGACCTCAGCCTTTTTTCTCTTAAGGCCTCAGTTGACTGGATGATGTGCCCTCACATTATAGAGAGTCATCTGTTTTATTCAGAGTCTACTGATTTAAATGTTAATCGCGTCTAAAAAAAATACCTTCACAGCAATGTCTAGACCAAGTTTGACCACACATCGGGGCACCATGGCCAAGCCAAGTTGACACATAAAATTAACCATCATATCCAGGATCTATTGTAGTTTCCGCTCACGCTCACCTAGTGTCTCTGCTGGTCTAGATGGCTTAACCGTGGGTGATCCAACCCTGATACCTGAAGGATCTGAGTCCTTAGTTACCTCTTTGCCCTGCTTTTCTTAAGTGTGGCTTCTGGTCTTGTCCATTCACCATTAAACCATTAAAATTAGTCACAGTACACCAAGAGCGGCTCCAAGGGATTGTGGACGCCAGGTATATTATTCCTTAACCCCATTGTATAGCGACAGATCATGATTGAGCCATACTTGGAAATCTACTCACCTACCCGACAATTTCATTGGATACACAATAGGCATCTCAAGCCCAGCCTTCAAAACTGACCTCCTGATCTTCACCGCCCTGAAAAACTTCTCCACCCCAGTCTTCCCACCTCAATAAATGCAACTCCATCCTTCCAATTGCTTAAGCAAAAATAGTAGAGAGATAATAGACTCCTCTATTTCTATTAAGTTTCACATTCAGCACATCAGCAAGTCCTGCCAGTTTTAACTTCAAAGTACATACAAAATCATACCTTTATCACTAATTTCATTATTTCTGCTATAAGAAAAACCTCCTGTCTGGTATCCCTGATTTCACCCTTGTCACCTTACCCCACCCCATAACCACCATCCACATACTCTTCCCCACTCAGTAGACAGAATGATCCTATTAAAACATAAATCACCTTATGTAATGTAAATACTTTGCTCAAAACTCTTAAATGGCTTCTGAAAGCAGTCAGAGAAAAAGCCAAAATTCTTAAAATGCCTACAGAATCTTACATATTCTACTCTCCACCCACCTCCTGCCTCTCTACCTCCTGTATTTTTTCCCAGTCACTCCACTGAAGCCCCTCTGGCCCCTCTGCTTTTCCTCGAACAAGACACCCCATCCCAGCCTCATGGTTGGCGCACAGGCACCTCCCTATGTCTGGATGGACCACGTGTAATTCAGGTGGACACGAGATTTTCTCCCTCACTCCCATCAGGTACCTGCTCAAGTATTATCTTAACCATTCAACATTCCCCATCCACCCTGTGTAACATAAGAAAAACTTCCAGACCCCAATATCTCTATCCCCCTTACTTTATTTCACTTTTCCCCCATTACATTTATCATCACTTGACATTAGATATTACCTTGCTTATTTCCTGTCGTCCCCCCGTAGAATGTAAGATCATTGAGGACAAGTATGTGTTTTATGATTTCCTGCAATTTTCAGCACCTAGAACAGTTCCTGGTACATAATAAATGCTCAGTCAATATTTCTTTGAATGAATGTTTCCTGGTTGCTTTTCATACGTTATCTCTGTTAGCCTTGGTATTTAATCTGCAACATCCATGTGAGTTATTGGAAAGTATTATCTCGTCTAATCCTCAGAAGAATTCATTGAGATAAGATACCATTTTTCACCAGATTTTACAGATGAAATTGAGGTTCGCAGTGGTTGCGTAACTTGGCTGAAGTCACACAACTAGCAAACGTCTGCCATGAGAAGAAAACCCAATTTGGCCTATTCTGAAGCACTGCAGCCCCCCATAGTGGGAGGGCCAGGTGAGAACTCCTGGACAGGTTGACCAGAATTTGGAAGAAGCACCTGTCTTTGGATTAGAAGGATACAAGGGTACATTTTAAGGAATAAGAGGAGAAAACTCAGCTTCCAACAGAGGGAGGTGACCCGATCCAAAAGAGAACAAGCTCCCAGGCAGAAAGATAACACATATTCTAGCACATCATTAAGACTGAAGTGCCCTAGGCAGCTGAGGAGGTGGGCTGGGAGGAAGGAGCATGGAACCAGAGGGTGACACTGCCTGAGGCTCTGGCCCTCCCACTTCCTGGTTGTGTGACCTTAGCCAGTTCCTCAACCTTATTTATCTTAGTTTCCACGTGTGTAAAAGAGGATCTGGTACTTACTTTGCATGACTACTATGAGAATTCTAGATAATGAAGATCAATTACCTGGTACACAGGAAACCCTCCAAAAACTAGACCATTTAGTGTCATTCTGCCCACATCATACATTTTCTGGCTTCTCGAACTCAAGCGAAGCTAGCTCAGACGTGGCCTCTTTTGATGCCAGCAGGCAAAGGTGGGGGACACAGGCCCTACCGGTGTCCCGTGGGTGTTGACGTCACTGGTTGCAACCCCGTGACCATAAGCCAAGGTGTCAGGGCCTCTAGAACAGAAAGCAGGTGGCTTTGCTCTGCTCTGTGACCACAGGCTGCAGAACCAGCTGCGAGGCATCAACAGGTTGGAGGCAAGGGTGAGGATGGCTCAGTGCAAGCCCAGGCCCTGCCAGGAAACTCCTCAACGTGGCTGCCTAATCACTGGAAAGCCCGTGTGCCGGACTCTCCCGTGAACACGGGGCAGGTGGTCCCCCCAGAGCCAGCACTGAACCTGGACATCCTGTACCATGTGTGAGGGTGGCGGAGATAAGTCACACATCACTGCACCCTCAGTGAGCACAGGGTCCAGAGGAGAAGGGAGCAAACAGATCAGTGAGTTATCGTGTTCCAGAAACTCCGCCTAAATCTACATGGGATGCAGAGAGCACGTGAAGGAGAAGTGATCAAGCGCTCCGTGCGGCATGAGGCCAACCTCACAGGAAGGTGCACCAGGGTAGGAGAGCACCCACAGCAAAGGCACCCAGGTGGGAGGTGTGCGGAGCCGGGGGGAGATGCTTGGTGCCTACGGCCAACTTCTCCCCCAGACGGTCCACGGTTGCCTCAGACTCAGCGTTCCAGCCTTGACCCAATTCTCATCCTGTTTTCTATGCCTCCATTAACAGTGACCCCCTGACAGTCACCCAAGCCAGAAACCTGGGAGTCATTCTGGACTCCCTGTCCTGTCCTCACCCCTCACACCCAGTTACCAAGTCCCACCGACTTTCCAACTATGTATTTCTCAAATCACTCTTTGCCTTTCATTCCCACTGCTACCACCACTGTGACTGCAAGTCCTCCAACCGCGGGGAAAGAAGAAAGGACAGTCAATCCTCCAAAAGAAAAGAGGTCATTGTTTCCGTGAGAGGAGGGAAGGGATGCCAGAAATCCCGAATCAGCAGATGTCCACAGCACTAATAATAGTGAAAGTACCAAGTTTTAAAATGTTACTTTTTTCATAAATTAGAGCATATTAAAGGTTATCCCTGACATAATGTCAGTCTCACTCTCATACGAATATGTGTTCTAAAGAGGGAAAGAAGAAGTGGAATTAGAACAACCTGAGGATGGTGGCTGGGAGAAGCATCCAGCCAATGCTCATGGAGCCCGGGGCTTGGGCACAGGGTAGACACGTGGGACGAACAAGGAGCAAGACACCTGTACACACCTGCAGAAACAAGAGTGAAAACGACCAAACCCAGGCTGAAGCGCCCAGGCACCGAGGCCTCAAATCACTCAGAAGCGATATCTTGCAACTCGACTCTGAAAAACTGCTATTCGGGGAGGGATAAATTGGGACATTAGGACTGACATATACACACTACTATATATAAAATAGATAACTAATAAGAACCTACTGTATAGCATAGGGAACTATACTCACCAGTCTGTAATGACCTATATGGGAAAAGAATCTAAAAAAGAGTGGATATATGTATATGTATAACTGATTCACTTTGCTATACAGCAGAAACTAACACAACATTGTAAATCAACTATACTCCAATAAAAATTAATTGAAAAAAAAAAAAAGAAAAACTGCTATTCGATTCTGCTCTCATCTTCGCTGACTTCCAGATCAGGAAACGATCTTGTGCTCAGCTAAAGTGCACCTAAGTCTGTCAGTCTATTGCTTTCCCACACTTATAATAAGGACTCATTTCAAACCCTCACCATGGCTGCTGGGATTTTCAGGTTCTGCTTGGGGACTGTGGGAATTTTTTTTTTTTTTTTCATGATCCTGATGAAAAAAAAAAACTAAATCATTTGGTGGCGTTGCAACTGCTGTTGTTTTGAAATGTTTCGGTTTTATTTTGAGACTTGTATTTTCTGAGTATCTGTTTCTACATTTGGAGACTCATGCAATATGCATGGTTTCTTTAGGAGATGTGATATGCATTGGATTGTCAGCCAGACTTTGTTGAGAAAATACATTGCAGTTACACCTGACCGGAAGACCGTCTGCCTCTGCCTCGTGGACACATGGCCAAAGCCGGGATTGGCATGGGAAGCCCTGACTCTCACTCAAAAAGCTCTCAGCTAAAGGACGTCCCAGAAGAGAAATGGCAGATTTATAGCAGTTGAGGAATACTTACCATTTGAAATAAATATTTATTTTTAATGATTTTTTTCCCTGGAAAAGTGACAAGCAGATAAAAGTCTGGAGGGATAGAAAATGTATCCAATTCTTGACTGGGAGGTCATTCTCTCTAAGTTATATGAGGTGTAAACGTAAGAGCAGAAGTATGAGTGCCCTGCCTAAAACAGAGCTGAAAACATGGTGGGAATTATTATTACTGTTGTTGTTCCTCACTTCATACCCTTATGGTCTGGCACGTGCCTGACACACACTGGGTCCTCAAAAAATGGCAACTGTATCATTGCTATTATTAACACTGTATTTGAACCTTCACTCCTTAGGACCTGGGACACAGTAGATGATTAATAAATGTCTGTCAAATGCCTGAATGAATTCCAGGTGGAGGAGGTATTTGGCCACTAACTTGCCAGCAGATTAGGATACTCATATTCTTTCTCTTGGTTCAACTGTGAAGCATGCTGGTGATGGGCCTGGGAAGAGTCTCTTCCTGGAGAAAGTAGGTCCACCAACCCTGAAGGATCCCGGGCTAAAATCGTAGCTGTAGAAGCTGTAAGTCAAGCCAGCACTGGAATAACATTTTCCAAGTCCCCTCAAGTCCTCAAATTCACTCCTGGCAAGCTTGGCAGGAGGCTGGAGGCTGCTTCTCAATTTGTATGAGATGCTGATTGAAGCTCTCGGCTAAAAACATACTTTGTACATGCAGAGCACACCCATACAGGCTTTAATGACAGTCCACAGGAAAAGGAACTTGTTTTGTTTTGTTGCACTGGGCCCATTCCCACATCCTCTGCAGGCCAGGTCGGCAGACAAGCCAAGCCGGGAGCAGCGGAAACCCCCTGGGGTGTTCAGCTTTTCATGTGTGCAAATGAGAAGAGAAAACATTCCTCTTGTCTCCTTCCTGCCCTGCTCCTTTTCTCTCCCGTAGTCCCTCTCCATCTCTCTCAGTCCTCAGTAAATGGGACCTCCTAGATGATAGAGCCCTAAGAGGTCAGATTTGGGGTTACCAGAGGCAGGGATGGAGGTGGGGGAATTGGATGAATGTGGTCAAAATGGTATAAGCTTCCAGTATAAGATAAATAAGTACTGAGGATGCAATGTACAGCACGATGATTCTAGTTAACACAGCTGTGTGGTATATTTAAAAGCTGCTGAGAGTAAGCCCTAAAAATTCTTATCACCATGGAAAAAAAAATCATTCTTTCTTTGGTAACTATATGAAGTGATGGATGTTAACTAAACTTACTGTGGTCATAATTTTGCAACATATGTAAGTCAAGTCTTAACATATACAGTGCTGTGTATCAATTATACCTCAATAAAACTAAAAGAAGAAAAAGCAACTACCATTTCATAGGCACCAAGAAGGGCTAGGTGATCTCTTTACTCTGACCGCAATCCACCCAGTGATACTACAAGGTAGGCTTTATTATCCCCCTTTTAGATGAAGTTGAGTCTAGAGAGGTTAGAAAATAGCAGAACTCAAGTTTGAAACGAATTAATCTGGCTCCAAACACCAGCCTTCCCTAACCACTAGTGCTTCCAATGGAGGGAGGTGAAAGGTCGGACATCCCATATTTTACCATAGAGGGCTAAACAGATCTCTGGTTTTAATGCCTTTGGAGAAGTCCTTAAGGGATGGTAGTGTTCGGTGTTTCCTCTCTTTTCATCTTTCCTCCCAACAATCCATTCACCTGATTCTGTCAAATGAACCATCCTCCCTTACAAGTCCCTGGCTTTGCCACACCTGGCTCCTGGAATTCCCTCTCCCATCTCTGGAATAGGGCAAATAGCTCAAGCAAAATGCTAAGAACATTGGTTCAAACCCTTGATCAGCACTGATGAGCCATATAGTCTTGGAAAAATCCTATCACTTCTGCAATCTTCAGTTTCCGTATTGTCAGCAAAGAACCAAGTGATGCTACCATCTTACAGAGTTTCTGTGTGAATTACATGACCTCCCACCCTATAAGCTTTGGGGTCTGAGGACTTTGTCCTGTAAGTTCATCCCTGACCAGTTCCTAGGAAGATCCTGAAGAAGACAACTTGCTTTCACTAAGAGATGGAGCTTGGGCATTTATCTCCTCCCTCAGACCACAGGTGATGCCTTCTGCCCAAGTACTTTTCTGTGAGTCCTTTTCTTTTGAGGAGAGTTACTCCAAGGCCTGTTTAGGCTACAGAGCCCTGGCAGGCAGTGAGCTTCTCCAAGGCACCAAGTGTCTAGAACCCCAAGCTTTTCACATGCCCGTGTTATAACATCTATTCTGCCTACTAGTACCAGCTCTCACACCCCAGGTCCACTGCTGGCTGACAGCGGCCTGGGTCAAGCCCAGCTCTACCACCTCCCTCGGATGCTAGTTTGTCCTACTGTCCCTGCTCTTTAGGGACAGACACCAAAGCCTGCCCATCCTTCCGGTTCCACACATCCTAGTGGCAGAAAATGAAAGAGCGTGACCTTTGGGGTCAGAAAAACCTGAGATCAAATCCTGGCTCTGTGCTCCCACCTGTTACGCAATCTTGGGCAAATTACTCATTATCATTCATTTTATGGCATCAGTGATTGACCTGTATACATTTGTAAAACAGCTGACACCCAGTAAACACTCCGGTATGATTGGTTTTTCATCATGTCACCTCGTCTTTCTCATCAGATCATTGCCCAGGTCCGGAATTCTTTACAGCTGAATTCATCCAAAGTAAAGACATATTAGACAAGAAACATTACTTGAAAGTTTGCGGATGTCATCAGAGCTCAATAAATATCAATTATTGCTACTATTATATTATCATCATCATCTACTATTTGTGGAGCCTCTTATATGTGCTAAAACCTGTACCAGGCACTTAAAAAATACTATTTCTAATCACTGTAATCCTACAGGCTAGACATTATTGTCCCTTTTTCTTCAGACAAGGAAACTGTGGCTCAAGAGACAACGTTAAGGGCTTCCCTGGTGGCTCAGTGGATGAGAATCTGCCTGCCAATGCAGCGGACACGGGTTCGAGCCCTGGTCTGGGAAGATCCCACATGCCGCGGAGCAACTAAGCCCGTGAGCCACAACTACTGAGCCTGCGCATCTGGAGCCTGTGCTCCGCAACGGGAGAGGCCGCGACAGTGAGAGGCCCGCGCACGGCGATGAAGAGTGGCCCCCGCTCGCCGCAACTGGAGAAAGCCCTCGCACAGCAACGAAGACCCAACACAGCCAAAAGTAAATAAATAAATAATTTAAAAAAAAAAAAAAAAAAAGAGACAACGTTAAGTGACTCAAAACCACACAGCTAGCAAGTGGCCAAATCAGGACTTTCTAATCGGATCTAACCAAGTGTAATCCTCCTTTAAGGCTCAGGTGAAAGAGAAACAGGAAAAATAAGCAGCTGATGTGACCCCTGGTCTCCCGTGAGACTGCTTAGAGAAACAGATCGAGAGCATCAAACACGAGCCAGGGCTGCCAGGCGTAGAGCGCTGAGGACTGAGCTGTGCAGGAGAGGACGGGTGCTCGCTGGAGAAACAGGGGAAGCCCCAGCATCAAAGCAGCCTTGAGCTGGATGTGGAGGCGTGGAAATCAAAGGGGACAGTCAGGAGCTCTGGCAGGAATGGGCAGGATGGGGGCGGGGCGGGGGATGCTGGGAGCAGCAGCGGATATTTACTGAGAATCTACTGTGTTCTTGCCCAGGGCTGGACAGCAAACATGTATTATCCCCTTGTCCAGGGGAGGAAGCACAGTCATACAAATAATAAGTAGTGAACAAAGAGACGGTAACAGGCAGGGCATATCCAGGAAATAGCTCTACTTTAGGACATCACCCGGAAGTCTACCTTTAAGACTCATGAAGGAATGACCAGGTCACCCTCACCACAAGCACACAATACAGGATACAGTTTCAGGATCTCCTTTTGTTACCTTTGCCTGCTCAGCCTGGGAGGTGGGCTCCACCTAGAGAACAAGGTGCCCATGCTTGCTTGATGCACTCTGGTGGGCCTAGACATGCAGTCATTCCTTCCCTAACCCACCCACCTTTTGGAGCCCCTATCGTGGCTCCTGTCAGAGATGCTGGGACACCAAGATCCATCACTGGCAGAGACCCTGCCTTCAAAATTGCTCTCACATGGCTCCTGGGTTCATGCTAAATGATGGACTATTGCCAACTAAATGTAACCAAGAGCACGGCAAATCTTAATTATAACATGGAGTCCATTCACCTAAACTACGCTTCATCATCTACTTTCCTTGGTTGTCCAATCTATAACCCACTGACCAGCTATAAATACTTACAATTATTTTCTTTCATCATGCTCAAAACCACTAATTAGAGTAATTACTGCAAAGTAGAGTTAACATGAATGAAGCTGACATGAAGCAAATCATCAACACCCTCTCTCCGCATGCTGGCTTTCCTCTAAGCACCTCACTCTTGTCTTGGTTGGTTTCCCAGGCCAGACTCACCCAATTTGCTAAAATGTTTGACTATCTAAGGAAGCTCCACCCTCCTGCCCTCTCTGACTTAGGCAAGGTCAACGTTGAAAATAAGTGACTATTTCCACAGATTTGTGTCTGGCTGGTCAGGTCTCCCACCACTTCCAGCTCTCCTGCAGCCAACTGCGCTCTCTCCTCTCATCCAGATCCTTTCTATGGCTTGTATCCCAGGCCCGAAGGCTTTAGTGCTTTTTGCCTTGTCGTGAGAGACCCACTACCATGAAAATTTATTTTTTAAAGACGTTGCCCCTGGCGCACAAAAAGAAATGGCTTTGATGTAGTAAAGAGAGCTTGGCTGGAAGATGAGGGCCCTGGCACTTCTCCCTGCTAACCCTGGGTTTCCTCAGGCGTACAGGTGATGACTAACGCCCGACCCAGAGCACAAGCGGGGTGCAGGCATGAGGGTGGGCACCCTGCCGTCCATGTTCACTCAGGAAAGCTCTGACTGCATTATAAGTAGGGCATGACGTGGTAGGGTCTGTAATGAAAGAAACACATCCCATGGTAGATACTCTGATTTCAAGCTCACTGGGGTTTTTGTGGTGTTGCTGTTGTGTTGTGTTGTTTTTCATGGGTTTATTCTTTCAAGAAGCCTACCTGCCTTCCCAGTCATCTTCCACTCACATCCTAAAACAGGGCATGAGAACAGGGTTGCAGTATCTCAGCACCCTCTCTGCTTCCCCACCCTCATTACAGCACTTACCTAATGCCACACGTAACACTCGTTCGGGAGCCAGCCGCTCCCACCCCTCCACCAGCTCCCTCGGAGCAGGGGCCATCTCCTTCTTCTCCATCCCAGTGCCAGCACAGGGATAGCTACAGGGCAGCTGACAACTCAGGAGCAAACTTACCACGAAGCTAATAAAGCTTCAACTTTAGGGCCCTTCACTTACACGGGCCCCTTCCGAAGCCTTGAACCTCAATTTTTTTTTTTTAATTTTATTTATTTATTTATTTTTGGCTGTGTTGGGTCTTCGTTTCTGTGCGAGGGCTTTCTCTAGTTGTGGCAGGCGGGGGCCACTCTTCATCGCGGTGCGCGGGCCTCTCACCGTCGCGGCCTCTCTTGTTGCGGAGCACAGGCTCCAGACGATCAGGCTCAGTAGTTGTGGCTCACGGGCTTAGTTGCTCCACGGCATGTGGGATCTTCCCAGACCAGGGCTCGAACCCGTGTCCCCTGCATTGGCAGGCAGATTCTCAACCACTGCGCCACCAGGGAAGCCCGAACCTCAATTTTTATCCATAACTTTGCATCTTGTTCTGGACGGCATCGTGTCCCCCACAGATACACATGTTGGAGCCCTAACCTTCCAGTAGCTCAGAAAGTGACTGTATTTGGAGATAAGGGGTTTAAAGAGACAGTTAAGTTAAAATGAGGTCATTAGGGTGGGCCCTAATGCAGTATGACTGGAAGCCTTATAAGAAGTGGAGCTTGGGACACAGACACATACAGAGAGAAGACCACGTGAGGACACAGGGAGAAGGCGGCCGTCTGCAAGCCAAGGAGAGAGGCCTCGGAAGGAACCAACCCTGCCGACACTTTGATCTCAAACTTCCAGCCTCCAGAACTGTGAGAGATATATTTCTATTGTTCAAGACATGCAGTCTACGGTGCTTTGTTTTGGCAGCCAGAGCAAACGAAGGCACATTCACCCCAAATGTAAAAGCCTCAAGCCCCACAGAACCTGACCTGCCACATTGTAAACGCGTGGTTGGCTGGCACTTGAATGACTAGTCAGTGCATCATCAGAATAGACTTGGGGGAGAGTGATGGCCGGAGAGAAGCACTGTGCTGCCAGCATAAGAACACAAGCACCCGGAGGGAAGGGAGAAGAGTTCCTGAGGCAAAAGACCAAGACTCAGCTTGACTCAGCTTCCCATGCAGTGGACTTTGTTCTCCAGCCCCGCGTCACGCTTCCATCTGTCAGCTTCCGGTCAGTTTCGTCAGTGTATACGAGATACCACGTGGGACAGTACCCAATACCTGTCGCCTCTCAACCAGAGTGAGCTCTCCTACCCTGAACCCCAGAAAAGGAGGGACAGGTAGAGCCAGAAATGCACTCACATCGAGGTGACAACCGCAGAAAATCAAAGCAATTTCTGGAAGACGTTCTGAAATGCCCAGCTCACAGGGCAAAGGACGCCCCAGAAAATTCTGATTTAGGGAAATTACAGGCTTTTTAGCTTCTCAAGTTATCTTATAATCATTGAAATGAGAGAGGAGCATATGGCAGGATCTACCCAAAAGCTTTAAAAAGGAAAGTGGCGGGTAGAGGTTAAAAACATGTATTATTTATTTCTCAGAAAGGAAAGTAAATTTTAAAATATAATGACAGATAACATTGACTGCACAGTGTGCAAAGTCACTTTCTCTGTCTCATGCAAGGTTCACAATGACCTGACAAAATGATCTTATGATTAAGAAGATGAGACCTGATTAAGAAACTGAGGCCTGAGTTTACACAGACAGCAACATTGTTAAACTTCAATCCTCTGAATCCAAACTCCTCTACTTGTAGCAATACATATGTGTAGTAGGCCTTCCTATGTGTGGTTGTAAAATAGTTTGCATTTACTCTTTTTAATGAGAAAAATATAAAATGATTGTTTAATCAAAAGCATTCCTGGGCTTTCCTGGTGGCGCAGTGGTTAAGAATCCGCCTGGCAATGCAGGGGACACGGGTTCGAGCCCTGGTCGGGGAAGATCCCACATGCCGTGGAGCAACTAAGCCCATGCACCACAACTACTGAGCCTGCGCTCTAGTGCCTGGGAGCCACAACTAGTGAGTCCACGTGCCACAACTACTGAGCCTGTGCTCTAGAGCCCGCACACCACAACGAAGAGCAGCCCCTGCTCACCACAACTAGAGAAAGCCCGCGCGCAGCAGTGAAGACCCAACGCTGCCAAAAACAAACAAATAAATAAATAAATATATTTTAAAAAAAGAAGCATTCCTAAGGGCCTATGTTTCCTAATATTCAGGCTAAGGCTGACTCCTTTGGCCAACAACCAGAGCTATAATCCTCCCCCAATGGAGACTGTGTCTTATTTTCCTCTGGGCCCCATACTCATATGGTACCTGACCTTCCAAAGGTGCCCAAGATATTTGTTGAACCCCAGGATCCTTCCTAGATCCAGGCTTCCAACTCAGCTTTGACATCCCCACCGCCACTGACCTGCTCCCAGAAGTTCATCCCCTTCCCAGAACCAAGGTCTGGCTTTGTCCCAACCCAGGGTTTAGAGGCCTGCTGCCTCTGACCCAAACATGCAGGTGACACCCTCTCCCAGCCTCATCCCGGCAGCAGCTGACCCACCTGAGTTGGACCCTCCTTCTCTTTGGCAATTTGCGTTGACTCTGGTACCTCCATCACAAATAAGCCAACCGCCCCTTTGATACTCCAGAAGAGGCCCTGCAACTCCCTAATAATGAGAGTAAAAGTAACTGACATTTATTGCACGCTTACTACGAGACAAGTAGTATACAGGGTGCTTCATATCTGTAATCACAATGAATTCCCACTATATCCCTGGTATTGTAAATGGCATGTATTCTGGCCCTGGGTGAAGTACTATAATCCTTGTTTCATTAGTAAAGAAACTGAGGCCCAGGGAAGTTAAGGAATGTGGCTTTAGGGACAGGCGGTCAGGAGCAGAAACTAATCCCACATGTGCCCTGCTGTTTGCACATGCCCCCTTTACAGACACTGAGACAAAGTCTTGCAGTGGTTTCATCCAGTCTCACACTTTGTCCTGAGCTGACACAGGCTCAGGTCTGAGGCTGTCTGATGCTGTCTGATGCGTTACACTGCACGCCTTACTGTCTCCCCGCACGAAGAGGGTCTCTGTGAAGGTTATGGCTCCCAGAGTGTGACAAGGATAAACAGAGTCTGGGACTCTGCTCAGACCACTCAGCCACAGGGGCTCAGAGAGAAAGGAGAGAGAGCAAAGAGGGCCGGGCACACCAGACGTGAGCACGGACCAGGCATGGTGAGCCTCTGATGAGTTTCTCCAGGGCAGACATGGAGAAACCTGGCTTAATGGCTTAATTCAACATAGAGTGACCTTACCTGTGCTTAATCCTAAAGAACCCACAGAAATTCCAAGAGCTCCTTTGTCCCAGAGACCTGGGGTAGCCTAGGGACCCAGAAGACTTCACCCAGAGATGTCATCTAAACCCATTTAACTGGCCATAGGCCAGAATAAGAAATTTGGCTTAAGAATCAATCAGTCAATCAATCAATCAATCAATCAATCACTTCCCCTACATCTTTGCCCAAGGGGAACCTGGAAATGCCATTAGAAGGGCCCATAGAAGAATAAATGCCAGAGTAAATCAGTCCAGACTGGCTCTGAAGGAAGGCCTGACCCACACATGCAAACATGGACAAAATAATGATGAATCATACCTTTCTTCCCAGATGTGAACCCTGAAACCCTGCCAAGGTCTGTTTTAGTGTTTTATTGATGGAGTCACATGGCCGCATCCCAGGGGCTTGGCTCACTCATTCATGGAGCCAAGTCCTGGTAAATGTTTTATGTTTGCAGATCTGTGAGCTTGATGAGTTGTGGCGATGTTTGCCCATCGCAGGCTGGCCTGTGTGCTTGGGGTTTGGGCACTGCTCACACCAGTGGCATTTCAGCACACACCAATAAACACAGATAGCATCTGCCCTGAAGAGTTCAAGACCTTTGTGATGGTTGTTATCATGGCGGGTTGTGGTTTTCTTTTGTTTTACAAAGCCCACAAAATTATTGTTATGCTTTTCTAACAATAATACCATGTTGTTAGAAAATTTTGAACTGGGATTCAGAAGACCTGGGTTTAAGACCCAGCCCTGCCATTTACTAGTTTTGTAACCAGGAGGAAAAAAAATCAACAAACCTGAGCCTCGGTATCCTCATCTGTAAAATGGGGATGATAATCCTCATCATCATGGGTTGAATGGATGCCCTACCTGTCTCTCTTGGATGGTATAAGGCCAAGGTTCAAAACATTCATAAAAGTACAATGCAAATTGCAAATCACTCCATAAATGTAATATATACCATTTTCCTCAAATTTCAATTCAACAAGAGTGTGTACTAGGCCAGGTGGCACATGCCTGGAAGAAAGTTATAGCCACGTGGATAAACTGGATTTGTCAGAGGAAAGTCTTTAACCAGTGGGCCAACCTACAAGGCTATAGGAACCTAAATTATTGACCCCCCTCTACGTACCAGGTACTACTAGGCACTGAAAATAGACTACCAGGTACTGTGGTTCTACTCTCTGGAGAAACTCACAGTCCAAACTGGAAGTGAACAACAGGAATTTAATAGTGTAAAAGCATTGGAGAGAAATGGCTCATGTGCCATAAGAAACAGGAAAGGCTTCACGAAGGAAAGGCTAAATGAACTGGATTTTGAGAGGTAATGAGAAACTTGCTCATAAATCAAGCAAGTCGCAGTACAAATACAAAGAAAGAAAATGGTCAAGACCTTTCAGAGGAGGGTGTGTAAAGCCATGGACTTTCTTGCCCAGTGCTGGGTTGGTGGAAAGAGGGAAGGTGGGTATGGTGGGTGACCCAGTTCTCCTGTCAATCCCAACCACCTTACACTTGTGGGTAGAAAAGAATTGAGAGATTTCGAGGAGCCGTGATAGGAGATGGTAAGGGGGAAAGATTGAGTGTGAATGGGATTGATAAAGACTGGGTCAGAAACAGTTTTCACCCACTCAGTAGCAAAGAAAAGAGAGGATACAAACTTCCATTTAGATATTTCCCGCTTTAGCTTAAATCCTTGATAAATGGCAAGTCACTAAGCTTCGCAGAGTCTGTTTTCTCAAATGACAAAGGAGGACCAAGAACAATTGACATGTGGCCCCTGCCATGATAGGTGGCAGGTCTCCAGCAGACTCATGATTGACTACGCAGTTGAGAAGCCCTCGTTAGAATTCCCAAGGCGACATAATCTGAAGGAAAGTTCAAGTTTCCCTGCTGCAGAGTCATTTTATCATTCCACTTTTTTGCCTCCCAATGGATGGCTTTAGAATCATCTTCTGTTCGTTCTCATTTTCTCCGGCTGCAAAGTATACTTTGGCACGAGAACAGGCAACGCAGGCACAGGAACTGGGCCTCGTTCCCTCTGGTGGATGAAGTGTCTTATCCTTAAACCAGAACCATCTGTGTAAAATGACTGGGAGGCACAAGAAAGTGCCGGAACCACAAAATTCCAGCTTTGGTTTTGGCTTTCTGGCAACGAAAGAATAAAAATGCCGCTCTTATTTCTCCCAAGACTTCCTTCTCCACCGTCTACTCAGGTATGACTTCAGTTCTCCATCAGGAAGCCCTGATGTTTTTGTGGCCCTCTCTTCCACCTGCCTTTGGAGATCTTGCTGGAATGCACATGAAGGTCATGGTATTGGCTGGGAATTAAAAAATTTTTTTTTTCAAGAAAACAAACTTCATAAATCCTGGCTCGTTCCTACACAGGTGTATAGAAGAAACATAAGAAATTGTTCTATGCGTGTGGGTCTTGCCAAGACCCAAACATGAAAAACATATAAGACCCAAATATGAACTTCTTTTTCCACAGAAGGTGTCTGTTAAGACATTTGAAGTGAGTCCAGAGAAAGGCAAGCAGTGAGGTATGAAAATATCGTGCCGAAGATCTGCCGAGAATGGCCCGCAAGGATCCGCACACAGCATCTTCCCACGTTATTATAATCAGGGGCGCCATTTGCATCGCCTGATAAAGACTGCAGTTTGGACTCACTAGATGGGGTGGGACAAAGATATTTACAGAGATGAGTGAGGGGTGTTGGAAAATGTGCTCTCCTCCACACCACAGGAAGGCTTAAAGATCCAACCCAAACCAGAGCTCGTTCAAGTGTCAGGAGATGAAAATAATGTGGTTTGGGTGCACAAACGTTTTTAGCTATAAATATCCTTTAGATCGTTCCAATGCATTGAGCCAAAACCTAAATGCTGTGAGGTTTCACCCAACTGAATGGTTCCTTAAATAAACACAATGCAAAGGACAAAAACTACCAAGATGAAATTCAAAGAACAGAGACTGACTAAATGGATGACCCGATGAAGGAGTGAAAACACATCCAGGCCTTTAGGAACACGTGTTGGCTAAGTACCTTTGGTGGGCTGTGCGTTGGTCAAGCTCATTCAAATCCATCAGCGTGGTAAATCTTCCACCAGAAAGTCAAATCCATCAGCGTGGTAAATCTTCCACCAGAAATTCTTTGAGAAAGATATGAGTGCCCTGCACTGAAGATGAGGAAACCAAAAATGCCAGACAGGTTACGAAACCGGCTCAGGACTGGAAGTCACATCCATCTAATCCCAAAGCCCACCATCTTCCACAGGACCCACTGTGCCCACCACACGTGTGTGTTTCCCGATCAGTGTGTGACCTCTTCCAGGGTAATGGCATTGTCCCATTCGCCTAGGACTCCGTAGGACCAGGAGGTGTCTGTTCCCTTGGAAGTTGTATGAAGTTTCTCAGGGCTGCCATACCAAAGTGGTTTACCACAACCTGGGCGGATTAAAACAATGGGCATTTATGTTCTCACAGTTCTGGATAAAGTCCAATACCCAGGTGTCTTCAGGGCTGGTTACTACTGGGGGCTCTGGAGGAGCATCTGCTCCATGCCTCTCTCTTGGCTTCTGATTATTAACCAGAAATCCTTGGTGGTCCTTGGTTTGTAGATGCATCACTGTAAACTCTGCCCCCACCTTCGCATGGCGTTCTCTCTGTGTCTGAGTGTGTGTCTGCTCTCCTCTTCTTATAAGGAAGCAATCCTATTGGATTAGGGCCACCCTACTCCAGTATGACCTCCTCTTAACTAATTACATCTGTAAAGAACAAGTTTCCAGATAAGGTCATAGTCACAGGCACGGTGGTTGAGATGTTAATATATGCTTGAGAGGGACACAATTCAACCCATAACAGAGACAATAAATTCTTTTTTTTAATTGAAGTCGAGTTGATTTACAACGTTGTGTTAATTACTGCTGCACAGCGAAGTGATTCAGTTATACATACATACATTTTTTAAATATTCTTTTCCATTATGGTTTATCATAGGATATTGGATATAGATCTCTGTGCTATATAGTAGGACCTTGTTTATCCATTCTATACATAAAAGCTTACATCTGCTAAACCCAAACTCACAATCCATTCCTCCCCCAACCCCTTACCCCTTGGCAACCACCAGTCTGTTCTCTACATCTGTGATTCTGTTTCTGTTTCATAGATAGAGTCCTTTGTGAGAGACAATAAATTCTTATTTCTTGAATTAATCAAAGACCAAATGGACCCTTCTGGGACATCTGATATCACCCATGGTCTGGGAATCCCTGTTAGTGCCTCTCTGGACACATTAGTTCCCCAAGTAGTGCCATTCTGCCTTCTTCCCACAGCCTGAAGAAACCAGTCAGATTTGCCAAAGCTTCCACCATGTTGGTGACCTTCTGTGTCCTGACAGAGTGAGGAAAAAACTCCTTTCCCATTAGGTATCCTGTCCCACTCCCTTTTCCTCTAAAAACTTGGGCAGTTTTACAACTGTGTAAGGAAGATGGGAAGCTCTGAATGTTATTTAAGCAGAAGGAGGAAGAACACAAATCTAAGAGCCACATTTTCACGCCTGAGCCACAGCACCAGGAGGAATGTTTGTTACCAAAAAAATAGCAGGAGCGAAACTAAACCTCCTCGAATTCTGAAATGCACCCATTATGTGTATAATGGCTATCAACTGATGAGATCTCAAAGAAATACCAACGTTGGCTTCTAGACTGCTCTGGCTGTTAAATCTTTTGGGTTTTTTGTTTGTTTGTTTGGTTGGTTGGTTGGTTTTGTATGAATAAATAAATTTTCAAGAATTTGATATTAACAAACACATATACAATATATGTCCAACCTTCAAAATAGCCATAAATGAGGATGTTACCACCCAAGAAGGTAATATTGACCCCAAAAATGAATAAAAAGTAGCTAATAAAGCCCAAATTAAGAAAACTATAGAAAATAACTAGGAAAATGTAAGCCCATTCTGGCAACAAGCATTTGCATACACGGTTAAATATAATTTCCACCAGGTGCATGAAGCACATGAGTAATTATAGACGGGAAAAAAACTGAGTGGTAACCTTTTTTCGGCACGGACACCACCTCCTCTGATTATGTGGCAGCACTCTGAAGAGTTAAACGCCTTCTACAAACGCCAGGTGGTGGGATTATTATTGCCTTCACCGTGCTTCATCACAGCCAAGGCTGCACATGCAGCAATTTCACAGGGAATATTTTACCCTCCACTTGCTTTCCCTGGAAATACATGGTGCATTTAAGCCTGTGGGGCTCAGAATGTACTCCAAAGAACCATGACGTTCTAACACTAAAATCAAAGAATGCATGTCTTTTCCCAATTTGCAGGGAGAAGAATAAGCAAATGAATAGAAATTTCTCAATGTGAAATTTTATTCTGTAATTTTTCTTGTAAGTATTTGGAACTCGCTACCTTTGGACCGCTAGTAAGTACCAGAGATGACAGAGAAAATCAGCAAGCCTTATCACCCCACTGTTTCCATAGCACCATGCACCTGCCACCAGCCCACTAATGCCAGTAGCGGGTAATGCCTGTTTGCATTTGCATAGTCTATTCCTCCCACCCCACTCTGATAGATCTGACAGTGGGGGCCGTGCAGCTCTAGAGCTCGGCACGCTTAGCCCTGGACTTGGCACCTGTGAGCTCTGAATAAATGTTTGCTGTAAGAATGAACAGGTGAAAATGCAAATCAAAACCACAATGAGATACAACTTCACACCCGCTAGGATGGCTGTTATCCAAAACACACAAAAATAACAAATATTGGCAAGGATGTAGCGACGTTAGAACACTTGCACACCAATGTTGGGAATGTAAAATGGTGCAGCCACTGTGAAAAACAATATGGCAGTTCCTCAAATAGTAAACATAGAATTACCACAGGATCCAGGAGTTCCACCTCTGGGTGTAAACCCAGAAGAACTGAAAACAGAAACTCAAACTTGCACACCCACGTTCATAGCAACACTATTCACAATAGACAAAAAGTGGAAACAAACAAATATCTGTCCATCGATGGATGAATGAGTAGACAAAATGTGGTCTAGACGTACAATGGAATATCATTCAGCCTTAAAAAGGAAGGAAATTCTGATACACACTACAACATGGATGAAACTTGAGGACATTAAGCTAAGTGAAATAAACCAGACACAAAAGGACAAATATTGTGATTCCAGTTATATGAGGTACCTAAAATAATCAAATTCATAGATTCAGAAAGTAGAATAGTGGTTACCAGAGGCTGGGGGAAGGGAGAAATCAGGAGTTATTATTGAATGGGTACAAAGTTTCAGTTCAGGAAGATGAAAAGCGCTGGGGATGGATGGTGTTAATAGTTGCACAGTCACGTGAATGTACTGAAGGCCACCGAACTGTACACTTAAAAACAGTTAAATGGTAAATTTCATATTATGAAATTTTCACAGTTGAAAAAGAAGATAAGCAGGCGACTGTCAACAATGGACAACATTCTCTAGTAAGCATCTGGCTTCCAGGAGCCCCATCACCTAACAAGCTTTAGCAACTTCAAAGCAGAGTTGCTAGGGTACCACTGGTGGGTATTTTAAGAATATTAAAGGAAAAGACTATAATTTTCTTTAATGCAGAGACATGTTATATTGACTCAATTCCAGCAATCAAATAATCGCAGTTGACCATATTTTTCAAGGTAAAAATGATAACATGCACTTACTTAGAATATTTAGCAGTGCACAATGTTGTAACATGAGACGTACAAGCATCTTTTCCCTTCCCAGTCCCTCTCTCAAAAGGTGATCACTATTAACAGTGTCTTGAAGTATTCTTTAAACAACAACAACAAATGCTACGCTTAGACTAATGATGGCACATATGCATGAGCGTGTATTTTTAAATTTTCACTTTGCATGTTTATATTTACATTCTATTTTATATTTACAGTTTTAACATTTATACAACTTGGTTCATATCCCGTACACTTTTCAGGATTGAACTTTTTTTCCATTGAAAATATTCTGAGGGATTTTCCCATATTAGGATACAAAGAGCTACTTGTATAGACTATACTATAGCTACTTATAGACTGTTTAGTATTCCTGATGAAACCTTTAGGCTGTTTCCAAGCTTGTTTTTGTGTTCTGTTTTGCTGACTCTAGCAAGTATATTCATTGCCGTGGAATTGGTAGATCAAAATATGAGCGATTTGTATTTTCATGAGTATTGGCAAATTACAGTCTGTAACGTAGTAACAGCCTAAACTCTCACAATGTGTGAGAAAACCTGTTCCCCACCCATCATCCCAGTCATGCCAGCATTTCGCAAGAATCAGTGTTTTAATGTTTGCTTTTCTAATGAAGTGACATGGTATCTCATGATGTTTATTTGAATTTCCTTAACTAAAAGATACGCTGAACATCCTTTAACATTTTTCATGTCCATTTTTCTTTTCCTTTAAATTATTTGTTGATATTCTTTACTGGCTTCCCTATCACTTTGTCTTATTATTTTACACGAGCTCTTTAAAGATTCTAGAAATTAGCCTTTCATTTGTCATATGTGTTGCAGATAGGTTCCCCAGATTTGTTTGTTTTCCTTTGTTTTAGCTCTTCCATGCCAGACATAAATTCAAAATTTGCTTTTAGTCGTATTTATCTGTCTTTTCTTTTATAGCTTCCAGACTTTTGATCATACTCAGAAAGGCTTTCCCTGATCCAAGTTTAAAAATAAACTCATTCCAACTCTTAGACTATCCTTGCTCTGTGTATGCAACAGTGCGCCAATGGTGTTGCCTTGAATGGAATAAAATATAAGAAGAGTGAATGGGAACATTAGGACCAGCTATTAAAATGGAGGTGAATGACAATGTCAAGTGATTTTCAACAGGTATGCCAAAACAACTCAATGGGAAAAGAATACTATTTTCAACAAATGGTATTGGGACAACTGGATGCCCACAGGTAAAAAGTGATGTTGGACCCCTAACTTACACCATAGAAAAAATCAACTCAAAATGGATCATAGACCTAAATATTATAGCTAAAAGACCAAACAACTCCTAGAAGAAAACATGAGAGTAAATCTTTGTGGCCTTGGGTTAAACAATGATTTTTTAGATGTGACACCAAAAACACAATTGACAAATGAAAAAAGTAGATAAATTGGAATTTGTAAAAATTTTTTAAACCTTGTTTCAAAGACCACTATCATAAAAGTGAACATACAACCCACAGAATGGGAGAAATTATTTGCAAATCACATAGTGATAAGAAACTTGTATCCAGAAGATACTCCTTCATACCCACTAGGATGGCTAAAATAAAATAGACAAAATACCCGTCCTCAAAAGCATTGAAAAGCAAAATGAAAAATAACATGTTTGGGCAAGGATGTGGAGAAATGGAACTTTCATTCATTGTTGATGAGGGTGTTAAATGGTACAACCATGTTGAAAAATAGTTTGGCAGTTCCCCAAAATATTAGACATAGAGTTACCATATGACCCAGCAATTCCATTCCTAGATATATGCCCAAGACAAATGAAAACCATGTTCATGCAGAAAATTGTACATACGTGTTCACAGCAGCATTATTCATAACAGCCAAAAGATGAAAACAACCCGAATGTCCATCAACTGATGAACATATAAACAAAATATGGTATATTCATACAATGGAATATTACTCAGCAGTAAAAAAGAATGAAATACTAATTCGTGTTACAACATGAATGAACCTTGAAAACATCATGCTTCATAAAAGAAGCCAGTCACAAAAGACTACATATTGTATGATTCCATTTATTTGAAAAATCCAGAATAGGCAAATCCATGGAGACAGAAAGTAAATTAGTGGTTGCTTAGGGCTGGGGTCAGGGGGGTGGAGGAGTGGACAAGGGGTAACAGGGAATGACTGCTAATGAGTATGGGGTTACTTTAGGGGTGATAAGATTATTCTAAAATTAGATAATGGTCATGGTTGCAAAACTCTATAAATATACTGAAAAACCCACTGAATTTTATATTTTACATGGGTGAATTTTATAGTATCAAACATTTAAATTATACCTCATGAAAGTTATTCTTTAACTTTATTTTAAAAATCAGGCAGTGAGCCATAGTCTTCCAACTTCTGTGCTAGATTTTAACATTTTGTGCTTTTGAAGTATTTGGTAATAAAAATGGAAGAAAGAGGAGTAAGTGATAAGAAAGGAAAGTGAGTGAGAAAGGGATGGGAGGAGAAAATTTAAAACTGCTACAGAGTGAAAACTCAAAGAATGACTTAAAGAAAAAAAGCATCTTTTCTTCCCTCTGTATATATAGATCTATAGATAAAATGCTCCCTCATCCAAGAGAAATACCCAGTTTGAAAGCAGGAATCCAGTGAAGTTTGTCACGGAGAGATGAGGAAGGGACCAGTGAATAAAGCACCATACATGTGTGTAACCTTGTCCCCTACTGTTTCCTAACACTGAGTTCACAGCCAGGTCACTCAGCCATCCTGAGCATCTCTTTCCTTCTCTCTAAAATGGCAATAATATCTCTCTTCACAAATATAAAGCTCAAACACTTGAAAAAATCTTAATACATTATGAAAGGTGAGTATTGTTACTATAAAACTGTTTCTCTGTTAATGTGGCATGAATGATGGCTTCTTATTAGAATTTTACTTCTTCAGATAAACGTAAATATACTCAGAGCAGAATAAGAAATTAATGTCCATTTTCCAAATAAAACAATAGAATTCAATCCCACAAACAAGAGTTCCAGTCCAAATTTTGTCATCCTCAACCGACGATAGACATTATCTGGGCCACCTTTCTCTCCAACCTGTGGAGGATGTAGTGGTAGAATCGGGGAGGCCCTTTGGTGTTTTCCAAGTCTGCAATTCAAAAATGTCAGATGCCACTTAGAAGTCAGAGCCAGGACCTGCTCATAATTACTGGCATGAGGACTAAAGGAAAACACAAGGCCCCAGTTTTTCTGAAACTTGAATGGCCAATTCCCAATAGGAAAAAAAAGTAAACTTTTACAGAAATTCAATGTGCCTATTGAACTGTAATCCTTGGGATAATGTGACTAACTCTTTTCTCATCACGTTTGTTATGACTAAACATTACTTTGGGTAATAACATGAATCTATGCCGGAAAAGTGAACGGGAGAGCAAATCAATGAGAAGACGTACTTCCAGACTGAACTGACTTCTGAGGCTGGAAGACTTCACGTGTGTCCCTCACCCCTCCCTGTCACGTTTCTCAAACTTTCCTTCTTTTGGCCCTTTTACCAGCCTCTGATCTCAGATTGTCCCCTACATGTCACTTCTCGTCAGACCTGTCAGCTCAGTGGCCAATACTCAGCTCCTGACATTGGCTGGTCCCTGCTTCTCTCGGGGTCCTTCATCTTATCTGTCCTCAGCTGGGGCCACCCCTTCAAATCCAGAGTTCTCAGCTGGCACCAGAAACACAGACACCACTTACCCTGCTCCGATGCTCGCTCGTATTACCTCTACACCCCCTTCTCTCTGGGCACAGGGTAACTTAAGTGTGTGAAACCGTTAGATAAGGAAAAAGTCGCCTCTTGCACTGTCGGTGGGAATGTAAATTGGTGCAGCCACTGTGGAGAACAGTATGGATGTTCCTTAAAAAACTAAAAATAGAACTACCATGTGACCCAGCAATCCCACTACTGGGCATATATCTGAAGAAAACCCTAATTCAAAAAGATACACACACCCCAATGTTCATTGCAGCATTGTTTACAGTAGCCAGGACATGGAAGCAACCTAAGTGTCCACTGACGGAGGAATGGATAAAATGTATATGTATAACTGAATCACTTTGCTGTACACCTGAAACTAACACAACATTGTAAAGCAACGATACTCCGATATAAAAGAAAAATTAAATTAAAAAAATAAAAGAGAGAACTGTAAAAAAAAAAATCCAGTTCCAAATTTTCCTTACCATGGACCCTGTGTAGTTGAAGAATAAACAATGTCTTAACCAATCAAAAAACCAAACAAAACAAAATAAAAATTTCAGGGTTCTAATAACCTATAATGAAAAAGAATTTGAAAAAGAATATATATATATATATCTGAGTCACTTTACTGTATACTCGAAACTAACACAACATTGTAAAGTAGCTAATTCAATTTTAAAAAGATAAAAGTTTCAGGGTCACATAAGCTGGGACATCAGCTGCATAAATCTAAGCTCTACCGTACCTGTCTCTGTGAACACAGTGGCAAAAGATGTACCTGTCCAAGAAAACACAGACAACGAAACAAACCCTGACTAAAATCTCCAGAAGGAAGATTTACATGGTGGAGCATACAGAACGCATCCAAAAGGTACTCTGGACTTTTCATCTTCTCGAAGTCTTCTCTGAGGGAATGGGAACTGGAGCTGGGGGAAGATTGGGAACGCAAACATGTGACTGTTTTTCTCCCTTTTAGGCTTGCCCGCTAGTAAACCCTTTGTGGACCTTCACACGGAAAAGATGGAGTTCTTCCATAAAAAGGAAAGAATGATGGGGTTTCTCCAAGCCCTTCCCCTTCTGGGTGCTGTCAGCCACTAGATGTCCTGTTTCTCCTTTTTGGCCACAAACAGAGCTAATGCAAGGCCTTCTCCACACACTAAAGACCTGGCCTGGGCAGGGCAGCGCTTGCCGCTGTGGACCCACCCACGCTGGTCCCCTGGGCACCGGGGATTGGGCTGCCATGGCAACTCCATGTGTAAGAGCCCTGGAGACTAACGAGGGGGCAGGCTCTCTGATTCCCTGGGATCCTCCAGCCAGGGGCCAGTAACTTATTTAAACTTGGCACCAGGCCTTCTGGGAAACCACAATGTACCTACATTCCTTCCGGCTAGCCAGGTCCACTCCAATACCTCAGGTGCAAGCTCTGTATTGTGGCTTGTTCTCCAAGAGCGGCCATCACCACTTCTTCATTTTTTAAAATTTATTGTATTGAAGTATAGTTGATTTACAATGTTGTGTTAATTTCTACTGTACAGCAAAGTGATTCAGTTATACATATATATACATTCTTTTTCATATTCTTTTCCATTATGGTTTATCACAGGATATTGAATATAGTTCCCTGTGCTATATAGTAGGACCTTGTTGTTTATCCATTCTATATATAATAGTTTGCATCTATTAATCCCAAACTCCCACTCCATCCCTCCCCCAACCCCTGCCCCCTTGGCAGCCACAAGTCTGTTCTCTATGTCTGTGAGTCTGTTTTGTGGATAAATTCATTTATGTCATATTTTAGATTCCACATATAAGTGATACCATAGGGTATTTGTCTTTCTCTTTCTGACTTAGTTCACTTAGTATGATGATCTCTGGGTCCATTCATGTTGCTGCAAATGGCATATCACCACTTCTTTCTCTTCCCTTCCTCTAATTTGTTCCACTCTCTGTGAAAATCCAGTGCCTCTTGGGTCTCTGGGGAGATGTGTTTCTTCAGGAAGTCTTAGCTCTCAACAAGTCCTGCACTTACTTGATCCAGGTTTTTCAGATTCTCCAACCTTCCCTCCAGGGACCTGGTGAATGACCTACCGTGAAAGCTTTTCCTAGAATAGAGAGAAAGAATGATCTGCTCCCCTTCCTGCCAGCATGTAGCTATGAAGTGCCCAGGAATCCCAGCAGCAATCACCATGGTTGTCCGCTCTCCCTAGAGTGTCCAGAGAGTGCATCACAGACTCAGGGGTCCTGGTGGCCTTGCTACATAGAACATTACTGATGCCGGATCCTGCAGACGCTTCTGGAACCTCTGCTCCTTCTCCATCTGTACAGTCCGTCATCCCAGTGGCCCTTCATTGCACATCTAACAGTGCCTTGAGTCCTTTTCACCCATTCCTGACAGTATCCTCCCCCATTTCCACAGCAGCAGTGAGCTCAAAGCTCCAATAGCCCCCTCCTCAGCTGGCAAAGCAGGACCAAGCCTTGACCTAGTCCAAGTTCACTGGCCACCGATCTCCTTTTCTTCCAGAGTGCATTCAGCTTTGTTAAGAAATCCATCAGGGTTGTAGCTTTTCCAGGAGATTTCTTAAATTTTCTCTCGCTAGTGAATTAGTAGAATGCTGTGTAAACCTTGTTCCTGATCTGAAATATGCAGTCCTAAACAGATTATCATCTCATTTCATTGTAATATTAGTAAGAAAAAATTAAAAATTAAAAAATTGTTTCTTCATCTCAGCATCCTTTCCAGTTTCCCTTTGTCTTTGGGGTGGTATTTCAAAAGCCATCGTGACTCGCTATTGGATCAGTTCCTACCCACTTGCACTCTAGGGCCAACAGAAATGTTGAAGGTACATTCCTGACTTAGTACTATGGCAATAATTTAATAAGCAGTGTTACTCAATATGAGTTGAAAATCCAAAATAATCACTCCCTAAACAGAACTGGAATCCATATTGCAACTGGTGCCAACAAAACACCACATGGTAATTCAACAGACCCTTCTTAATAGCACCTTTGTGCTGTGTCCCAGCACTGTCCTCCAGGCTTTAAGGTACAGCCTCGTTCACACCTCACAGCACCCCTATTAGGTGGATACTATGACTATCTCTATTTCATAGATGGCAAAACTGGGGCACAGAGGTTACGTCCTTGCCCAAGGTCACACAGCTATGAAACAATGGAGCTAGAACTTGAACTTGGGCAATCTGGCTACAAAACCTGTGCTCTAAACCACTCTACTACACTGCCTTGAATTCAACAAAAGGCATACTGTACCTCATCCCAAAGAGGAAGAGAAGAAGCTTTGAAAAGCACTTTCAATGTTGAATGGATTTTTCCCAGAGGCGCCAGTGGGGAAATTACATTATGAGACATGCGGAAAATAGTCTTAAAAACTTTGTTATCCCCAAATCTCACTACCTTGGCAGCTGTTCCCCTAAAATCTCCCTTCTCTGATTCATTTCTGAATTTTCTCCACAATCTCTAGACCACCTGGATCTCCAATCCCTTTCCATTCGTGGAAAAACTTAGATGGTTGGGTCTCTTTCAATTCTCCTTTCTTACTAATTATTCTGGTCAGCCAGACAAAATCACCAAAGGTAGATCAGGTTTAGCAAGGAAAGGATATGAACGCTTTTTTATACCTTTACATCTTGGTCACATTTATGTTAACTGTGTCCTTTGTTAAGTCTGAACCTTAAACACAACTCATCTGAATGTTCTTAACTCTTCTTTCCAAACCAAAAGATATACCCTTTATCTTGCCTATCACACCTGCAGGCTAGAAGGTGATGGTGCCTGTGGATCACTCTTCCTCAGCTTCCTTGGCACTCCTCCACTGCATCGCAATCCCCTCATCCGTAGCCTAAGGCAAGGCTGCTCCTTTGCCCATCCCTTGGCTATGTGACATAGAATATGTTATTTAAGTTCTACAGTCAATCAATCTACTCCTTTGTCTACTATTCTTCTTCATTTTTAAATCATTACTAGTAAGTCACACCTAGATGATCTATAGAACTGACAGAATCAACAGAGCCATTGACTTAGATTGGCTGGGTAACCCCTTCTGATGGCATCATGATTTTGTATTTAAAGCCAAGACTATAAAGTTGGCCCTGGGTGGATCTGTTACCTACCTAATCAAGGCCACACCCTGACCCCAGTCAGGCCCGTCTCAAATATGGGCCATGGAATGCTAGGGCTGGGCTGGGGAGTGCCCTTAAACCAGTGGGGATACCATTCCACCCCAAAGGAGAGACATGGGTCTCAGCATCGGAACACTTTCCAGAAGTGCAGACATTGAAGTTCTTCCCCTGTGTAGTCACAACCACCGAAGAGGGCGTTCAGAAGAAAGAGAGTGATAGCAAACTAAAAAACAATAATTCTTGTGATTTATCACCTTCTTAGCAGATGAATCTTCACCTAAAGAGGTGCACATTTCCCCTGGGAGGATGAGTAAGAATCTGCAGAGAGACCCACAGCATTAGAAGAACTATATTCAATATTTAATATAAATGTGTAAGTCACAAGACTAAAAATGCATGTATTTAAGCTACAAAAGACATCAAGTAGAGCTAAGAAAATCTGGTTGGGAAGAGGAAGGTGAAATTAAAAGGATGAGAAATACTCATCTGTTTTGGCAGGCACTGGGCTGGGAGCGCCCTACGCGGAATCCCATGTATTCCCCACTCCGTAAGGGATGTGGCTACTTTCTTTTTTTCTTTTTTTTTTTTTTATAAATTTATTTATTTTGGGGTGTGTTGGGTCTTTGTTTCTGTGCGCGGGCTTTCTCTAGTTGCGGCGAGCGGGGGCTACTCTTCGTTGCGGTGCGCGGGCTTCTCATTGCGGTGGCTTCTCTTGTTGCAGAGCACGGGCTGTAGGCACGTGGGCTTCAGTAGTTGTGGCTTGCAGGCTCTAGAGCGCAGGCTCAGTAGTTGTGGCGCACGGGCCTAGTTGCTCCGCGGCATGTGGGATCTTCCCAGACCAGGGCTCGAACCCGTGTCCCCTGCATTGGTGGGCGGATTCTTAACCACTGCGCCACCAGGGAAGTCCGTGGCTACTTTCTTGACTCAGTGACTTTGTTCCCTACTCTGAACAAATGTGAATAATAATGGCACCACATCCTCCCAGAGTGGTTGTGGAATTAAATGAGTTCATAGATTGAAGGCACTTAGTTAATTAATAGTAACCTTTTGATGTTCCGCCTACCTGGTTTTTGTTGCAAAAACTCCTTTACATCCTGGCTCCCCCCTGACCTCTTCGGAGCTGTCCTTCAGAGCCATCTGAGAGGCTGTCTTCAGGGCTTAAGTCCTCGGAAAATCTGCCCGATAAAAAGTAATTCTCAACTTTTAGGTTGTGGATTTCTTTTTCAATCGACACGATGCTGCCTCAGAGCAGCAGAGCTGAGGTTTGAATCCAAGTTTTCTGAATTCAAATTCTAATCAATGCCGCAGACAGCCTTTCTGTTACCTTTCCAAAAAAACACATTCTAAATGGGTGAGTTAATCTCAGCTCAACAACACCATACTTTTTAGACATTGTTTTAAAGAGGAAAAGCTCTGCGCTTGCAGTCAGAGAACTTGATCTCAAATGCTGAGGGACAGAGGTGAAGAAAGATATGGTAAGTTTCGGTGTCTGTGGGGAACTTAAAGGAGGGGTCCGAAGTTCAGAAAAAAATTCCAGGCTAGAAATACACCCTGAGGAGTTCTTAAGTTTAGGGATAGATGGTTACTGAAGCCCAGGTACGAATGAGCTGGAAGAGGAAGAACGGGTAGAGTTTAAAAGAGGAAAACCGGAGGCTTAGGAAAGTACACAGGCCAGGGCAACTCGGCTGCTCGGGGAAAACAGGTTTAGAAAACGCCAAATGCACTTCGATACTGGCGGTTCCAAGTCGCGGATGCAGAGCGGAGAAGGAGCGCTCTTATTCTCCTGTATAATTGCATCTCACACCTTCTGCATCATACAGATTTGCTCTGAGATAAGCTATCTAGGACTTTCCATTTCTCTGCTGGCTGAGATCCAACTTGGATCTGGCATTTCCCAGGGTGCTCACAGCCGTGTCTGTATTTTGGTTCCGTACTTATCAGGAGTTCTCTGAAAATAGCCCCTAGCAGCTTCTACTCTGTCTTTCTGAATGTGATGCTGAAACTCTTGCAGCTGAATATAGTTTTCAACACTTCGTTTCTCCTGGGAAGAATTGGGATGGAGACTCACATTGGTCTCTTCAAGGCCCATAAAGCAGCACCCCTCTTGTTTTATGGAAACCACACCCCTAGTGAAACAGCCTTAACTGGTGGTTGGCTACAGCAGATTGTATACTTTTAAGGCTTAAAAGTGTAACACTGGTCCTTACACACTCTCAAGTGAAAATTCAGGCCGGGTAATCAGCCATTAAAAGAGAGAGAGAGAGGAGTAACATTTAACAAAAATTCAAATCCTCCAAAAAGTTATGTCAAAGATAGAGTGCACTGAGGAAAACCAAACTAAAATGGGGAGAACATCGTGCATGAAAAATGAATATTCAATATGTGATGACTAAATGAAATGTTAAAAGAGAACGGTTATCAGTTCACTTTTCCTTTGATCAAACAAAAGTTTTTGATGTGTACCGGGAGCCAGACACTGTTTGAGCATTTGTGCACATACATTCTCTAATAGTCACAACCCTGGAAGAAAGTTTTTAAGCCCCACTGTACAGATAAAGGACCTGTGGTTCAGAGAAAAGAAGTCGCCCTCTCCACATCACACAGCTAGAAATTAATACAGTAGGACTCGAGCTCAGGTCTTCCTGACTCGAATCCCATTCTTTGCTGGGAGAACTTGCATTAAACTACAATACGTAGAGATGCAGGGTCCCACCTACCAACCGTGTCTTCAAGAATGAGGCATGTGCGCACAATTACAAGAGACCGAACACGCCAGGGTCAGTGCCAGGAGGCCAATGGGTCAAAATGCAAAGAGCTGTGACTGGCCTGTTTCGATCCGGGAGCAGAAAGGTCTGACTGGTTGCATATCAGCTCCTGAAGGTACGAAATGAGCAAAATGAGTGTTCTCAAGAATATGGAGACCCCGTGAAGAAACAGAAGGAGAGGCGCGTATGAGGAGCCAAACTAAACTAAAATTAGTTGCCACTGAGCACCCGTGGGAATGAAATGGAAAGTTAGGCTGAAATAAGTTGGGACTAGAGTGTAAAAGGGTTGTGAATGCCCTGCAGATAGCTTGGCTGTTATTCTGTAGGAAAGAGAGGGACAGGGAGACATTGATCGTGAAAGGTGAGGCGTGTGGCCCGTTTCAGGTCTCACGCAGGGGCAGAGACAAGGTTGGACACTGAGGGTGGAGGGGCAGGAAGTCCCTGTTGGAATGTGCTTGGTGACCCTGTGGCCGTCTCTGCGGGAATGGGAGAAAGGACAGATAAGGGAGATAGTATGGAAAGGGTGTAGACAAGAATAAATATGATGATGAAAATGTGTGTTTGGGAAGATGTGATGGCTAATGTGATGTGTCAGCTTGACTGGGCCACAGGGCACTCAGATACATAGTCGAACGTTATTCTAGGTGTTTCTGTGAGTGTGTTTTGGAATGAGATTAACACTTTAGTCCAAAGACTGAGTAAAGCAGATTGCCCTCCTTAATCTGAGTGGGCCTCATCCAATCAGTTAAAGGTCTAAATAGAACAAAAAGGCTGACCCTCCTGAGTAAGAGAGAATTCTTTCTGCCTGATCACTTTCAAACTAGGATGTTGGCCTTTTCCTGCCTTTTGACTCAAACTGAAACATTGGTTTTCCCTGGGGCTCAAGCCTGCCAGCTGAATGACCCTGAAGATCTTGGGACATCTTAGTCTCTATAATCGCATGAGCCAATTTTGTATAATAAATCTTTTTAAATATACACATCCGATTCGTTCTGTTTCTCTGGGGAGCCCTGACTAATCCAAGATGACATCAGTATGCTAGCGCAGGTGAATGGGAATTGGTAACAGTTCCAGAGATCAGAGCAGACTCAGGTTTGGAGGAAGATGAGGAACTCAATTCAGACATGAAGTCTGAGGTGAATAAGGAGGCAGAGACAGTTGGATGTATGAGTCAAAAGCCCAAGAGAAAGAGCTGGGGTGATTCCGGAGATTTGGGAGCCCTCACGAGGTGTGTGAGGGCTGAGGGTATGGGCTGGAATCACCAAGGAAGAGGGTCTAGGATAGAAACACTCTGCTTAGGACACCATGTCTGGTCTGAAGCCAGTGATAACCATGCCCTCCAGAAGAGTGACCCTGAATGTGTCCCTTCCAGGTACACAAGACCTTTCTCCATTTCCTTCTCTGAGAACTGGTACAAAAATTCCAAAGTCACCTTCCAGGGAGAGAATCTATAAGACGGCCCCATTGTTGCTCTCTCAGGTGGCACCCTGATCATTCCTCTGGATCTGCCCAGCCCTGTGAAGCGTTATTTCTCCTTTCTTGCTATATTTTGAGCTCCATTCATATGTCGCCATCTAAGTTCATTGTTTTTGCCATTCTGGAAAAGAATTCACCAATCTGTCCCTGTGGAATCTATTTCCTGCTAAGGTAGAGGACTTCTTTGTGTTCGTTCTCATCAGGCAGGGCCCAGTGGAATCCTGGGAACCTGAACCAAAAGAGATCTCCTTGTCCACTTAGACAGGGGAGAGCGTGAAGTGCTCCCAGTATCTCAAAAACACCATGTCACAGTAGAGACAGATTTTTAAACTAGCGTGCAGATCAGCAAGGTCACCTCCTTTTAGCCATTCATTCATCCATCCATCCATCCATCCATCCGTCCAGCAGACCTATATGGAGTGCCCACTTGCAACCAAGTGCCTGCTATGTAGTACCCACAGCATCCATAGAGCAAGGATCACACTGATAACACAGGGTTAATAACACCTCCCTCCATGTTACTGCGCAGACTGAAATAGTAAGTGTCAAGTGCTGAGCTCAGTGCGTGGCCCACGTCGGTGCCCCTTCAGTTCCCAGAGCTCCCCCTTCTTGACTCCATGTCCCCAGTCAATTAGTAAATTTGGCTTTGTTGCTGAATTTCTTTTGATACCGCAGGTTCCTCCCACTTTGAGTCTGTCCTCCTTCTACTGTTCTTCCCTCCTAAGCTAAGCTACCAACCAAGTGCATTTTTGATTGGAAAAGCCAGCTGCCCCATGGAGCTAAGAATTAGACAAATGATGCAGCTGGGACCGAGGACAAACAGGAGCCATTACAAGAGCATCTGAGCAGGGCCACTTTGGGGGAGGGGGGCTCCTGAGCACCCAGAAGCTCCGTGACCTGCAGGAGGATGCTGAGTCCTGCCCTGGGGTGTGTGTGTGTGTGTGTGTGTGTGTGTGTGTGTGCAGGTCAGTGCACCCACATCCACAGTCCAATCATTCAATATCCTTTCCACTCAAGAGCAAAGGTGGGCACAGGTAACGATCCGCATCACACCTGTGTATTGAGGACCTTCCCGCTGTGCTGCATTTTAGCCTCCTAGGAATTAAAGCTATTGGAGGCCGGTGGACAGTTTCTTTTCCTTGATAAATGACTAGAAAAGTAAATAATATTCAGGCTCACCCACCTCGAAGGCAGCTGTTCTTAGGATTAATTGGAAGGTTGGCCTGTTTAAGCCTCCCATATTTCTTTGGTAAAGAAAAAATCACAAAATCATGTGACCTTCATATTTGGTTCACGACTAGAAACAAATCTTCACTGGCTGCTATTTCCAAGAATTTGTGGGGAAATGAAGCAGTGGCCGTGTTTACAGGGCACTAAATTGTGTGATTAACAAACATGGTTGGACGGTCGGGGCAGAAAAAATCGATGCCAACGTGGATTTGCAGCCAGGATTCTGCACGTGGCTGCTCTGCCCAGGCCTGGCCTCAGAGGCAGGGATGCGGGAGACAAACCCAGAGGGAAGAGACGCCTGAGAAAGTTGTCTGCAAAGCGGGGAGGAAAGTTAAGGAGGAGCCGTAGAGACTCAGTAATTCTGAGACTCTTGAGTCCACTCCCTTTTTCAGAGACAGGGAAACTGAGGCACAGAGGGGAGTAACTTTCCCAAGATCGCTCGTTGTTTGTTTATTTGTTTGTTCGTTTGTTTTTTAAACAAGCTGGCTTTATTAACTTCATTGGTATATTTTCTTTCTGGCCACTGTGCATGATTTGCGGGATCTTAATTCCACGACCAGGGATTGAACTCGCACCCTGAACCCGCACCCTTGGCAGTGAAAGACCAGAGTCCTAACCATTGGACCGCCAGGGAATTCCCCAGATCTTTCATTGTTTGGAATGACCATTCTCCTACATTTGTGGTAAATTACAAACTGACCCAGGGTCACTCCACTTTCCCCTTTCTAACTCCCTCCCCCAAACACCAGGGACACGCACACGCCAATACACACACACACACACACACACAGAGTGAAAACAAAATGAACGACGTGTGGTCGAGAGAAGATACACAGAACTGAAGTGAATCAGCAATGGCACACTGATTGGCACCACCGGGCCTTGCATGACCTTGTATCTTTTGTTTATTTTTTTTGTTTAAAATCATAAAGAACTTCCATGACCCTACCACCTAAGCCAGGAACTAGAACATATCCAGTGAAGTAACATTTATCTTCTGTTCCTCACATATATCAACTTCCTACCTCCCCTCTCCCACCAGAGGTAACCAACATCCTAAATTTTGTGTTCCTTACTATGTTGCATTTATATATACGCATAACAAGGTATCATTTCGTTTTCTTAATTTTTAACTCCATGTTATTAGCATACTCTATGTGTCAGATGCATTTTTTCTGTCCACAATCACACTATTATTATTTATCCAGGTTGTTTGTCATTGAAGTTCATTCATTTTCACTGTTATGTAATATTCTCCTGTGTGACTATATTACAGTTTATCAATTCATTCTCCTGTCAATAGACTCATGGGTTACTTGATCTTTTTATTAGAAAGAGTACTTCTATGAATATTCTGATACATATCTTGTACACATCTGCAAGACTTTCTCTTACATGTATGCCTAGGAGATAATTGTTTGATGCTGATGTATGTGAATGTTCAAATTTATGAAAAATCACAAATTGCTTTTCAAAGTGATTATAGCAGTTTACATTTCCACAGCAAAGAAGCAGGAACACCATTGACCCATATTCCTTCCAAAACAGAAATGTCAAACTTCTTCAATTTTGCCACTCAAATGGATACAAAATGGTATCTCATATTGGTCTTGATTTCTACTTTCAGATGTTTGTTCATCAGATATGTGTCCTCATCGGTGAAACTTCTGTGCCTTTGCCCAGATTTATTGGGTGGATTTTCCATATTGATTTCAGGAGTTCTTTTTTTTTTCTTTTAATTTATTTATTTTTGGCTGTGTTGGGTCTTCGCTGCTGCACGCGGGCTTTCTCTAGTTGCGGCGAGCGGGGGCTACACTTTGTTGCGGCTCGCGGGCTTCTCCTTGCGGTGGCTTCTCTTGTTGCGGAGCACGGGCTCTAGGTGCGTGGGCTTCAGTAGTTGTGGCACGCGGGCTCAGTAGTTCTGACTTGCAGGCTCTAGAGCCCAGGCTCAGTAGTTGTGGCACAGGGGCTTGGTTGCTCCACGGCATATGGGATCTTCCCGGACCAGGGCTCGAACCCGTGTCCCCTGCATTGGCAGGTGGATTCTTAACCACTGTGCCACCAAGGAAGTCCCAGATTTCAGGAGTTCTTAATACTAGGGTTTTTTCAGTTATTGATGTTACATGTTTTATCTCCTAGCTTGTAGCTTGTCTTTTCACTTTTCATGGTGTCTTCTGAGGATCAGAACTTCTTAATTTTAATGTAGTATAATTTATCAGTCTTTAATGTCACGTTGGTATATTGGATTTTACTTCTCAAATCACTGCCAATTCTGCATCACAGTTTGCAGTTCACACTCCTTATCTTTTCTGTACCCCATAAACCTGGTGAGCAAGATTTAACATTTCCTCATTTTACAGATGAGGAATCTAAGTCTTGACGGTCAGTAGGTCACAAAGCCAAGAAGCAGCTGTGTGAGGGCCAGGGCTCTAGTCCTGTATCTCCAGTTTAGTTCCACAGCCCTGCACCGCCTCTCTGCGCTATGTCAGGAATTCATCCAGCCATCCTCACAGCAAACACTTACTTTAGGGTCTGATGTGCATTCCACATAGTGCTAAGCCCTAGAGATAGAGAGATAAACAGAATGTCATCTCTATGCTTGCAAAGCTTGTATCCGAGGGAATGTGCCTAGAGAAGGTTTTGTATGAGACGTCTGAGCTTGGCCTTGAAGGAGAGTAGTCTTTTTCAAAGTGTGGGCGTTTAGAATGGGTGGAATTGTTCTAGGAGAAGGAAAGAGCGTGAGCAAAGGCATGGAGGGAGGACGGAGCATGGTGAGGGGCTGAGCAGTAGACTGTCCCGTCTGGGGCAGGGCGGGGGAAGGAGTGGGAAAAGAAGCTGGGCCCCGAGACAAAGGTCAGATGGTGAAGGACCCTGGGTGCTTCGCTAACTAGCAGGAACTTCATCCTGTGGGCAATACATCTTTGACTTTGAAGCTCTGAGATCTGGCTTGCAAAGCCACTCTGTCCTCTAATATTGCTTCCAAGATCTTCTTCTTGAAGATTTCCACCTGCCAGGTAGGGCATTCCTTTCATTGGTCCTCTGAGTCCAAGGGTTTTCCTCTCAGTGTTGCATCCTGAGATTTGGTGAGGAAAGCTTTTATTCTTGCTTATCAAGTAATGCATAGAATTCCATCCTTTCTGCCCTCCTACCATCATCATCCATTGAATGCTGGCCCAGAGTGTTGACCTGAAAGCATGGCGGAGCACAGGGTAAGATGGGCAGAGCACAGACTTGGGTTTGATTTTCAGCGTTGCTGCTAACCATGTGACCAGGGCATGTTTCTTCATCTCTCTGAGACAATTTTGCAGGTCGTCATGAGAATTTAAGGACATATCGAACATGCCTAAAGCCAAGGAAACATCCAACAGATGTCAGTTGACTCCTCACCATGACATAAGTCCTACATCACACCCCTGAGGCCATGCAATCTGGACAGAGAATGAACTCCCCTACTGAAACCAAATCAAGAGACATGGAGTGTGAACTTGAAGGGAGAATTCCTGCCTTAGGAGAGATGACAGGCCCAGCAGCCCTGACCCTGAACCTCAGTGTCATCTTCCCCAGGAATCTTTTGTTCTTAGATACCAACTCCTGGGAATCACAAACAGACAGGGGTGACTTGTACTTGGCCCTTTGACAAGGGCAAGAAGTCAGAATAAACAACAGTTCCCATCTTTCAGAATCTTCCTTCACGAGACAGCTATCCAGTCTTATGATAATAACAACAAGAACCACAACAAAAAGACATCTAATAGGGAAGAAGCAGGTCAGCTGGCTGGCAGGTTTCAGAGAACTTCAATTGGACATAGCGACATCCAAACACCCCATATGACCTAAAGCTACCCTTTCTCTGACAGTCATTTGAATCTGCTTGGAAGAATCATTATGCTGAAGTTAACAAGTGATGGAGAAAAGTTCTAGGAAAGAATAGAAACCATTGTTTTAATACACATTTACCAGTGTGTGCTTCTGAAATTTGGAGAAAGTAAACTAGAAATCAGGGCAGGTAGTGTCCAGACTGGGAAAGTGCCCAACTAAGCGGAAACAGGATAAGATGAGGCAAAATGCACTTATTCTCCTGAACATATGGAATAGTTTCAAAATTTTATATCTAATAAGCCACTAAGCAAGACTCAACAAATTCCAGAAGAATCTATTTTGAACACTGAGTGGAAGTGTCCACACAGAGCAGTTCTGCCTTTGCTTCTGGTGTGTACCCCCAAAAGTTTCAATAGGCAGGACCCAGTTTTATATTGGTTTTTTTCAGCTTGGGATTCCCATAACACGCAGGTGCTAAGCATGTGGCTGCTATATCTGCGAGTGTCATGGGATTTCTTCCAGAAAACTCTTCCATCCCCCAACTCACAGCCACTAGCAGAAAGCAACCTTCTAGCATCTCTCATGCAGTGGGATTTATCTTATTCAGGATCCTCTAATTCTCCTCTCTTGAAGATTAGCAGTACCGATGGGAATTTACATAATTTTCTACATTCCTCTTCTTTCTCTATAACATTCTGGGGACCTGGGGGAGGGTGGGAAGCCATGGGCCAGAGCTATCCCAAGATGTGCCAAGAACCTTCTGTTTCCTTCCTTAGACCTGCCTATCAGAGCATAAAACGTCACATTTTACCCCTTTCTGAATTTGATTACTTTGCTGCTGAATCTTTCTTGGCTGTTACAACTTCTGTTTCTTCAGTTGGTCATCAAGAGGGGGGTTTTGCAATCCATCTTCATCTCACCATCATTGCCTGAAAGTCTCTGTATCAGCAAGAAATTGTTAAGAAACTTCTCTATGCCCTAGCCTGTGCCAACTTTGCTGGAAATAAAGGATAATTAGACAAGATCCATCCCCAGGAGCTTATGTTAATCTAGTTGTTAAGTTATGAAGATGTGGTCAGAAGCTACAGTAATAGGACTTAATAAACAGAAATAAAGACTAGTGTCCTAGGGAAAAGTCATAAACTACACCCATCCAGATAGTATCATAATAATCAGCATAGTACCTCATGAATTTCAAAATGCGTTCATGTTCATGATCTTGTCTGAGCCTCACCTACTCCAGCGACCTGTGCAGGATAAGAGAAAAGACAAGTGGCTTGCCCGAAGCCAGAGCCAAAGATGTAAGGATGGGGGTAAGGGCTGAAAGGAAATGGGATTATCACACTCACAAAAATTCACCATGAGCTGAACCACAGAAACCAATACAAGAAAAAGCTGAGTTACACAAACTTAAACTGAGTAAGTTATTAATTCATCAAATAAAATTTCACAAAATGGATTTTTATTTTTTAAAGAGTAAGTTCTAATTATTCTCAATATACTTTCCCAATGCCTACAAACTGATTTATATACAACAGTATCATTGGTTGCATAAATGTGGCTTCTGTATGTTTCAAAGCAAGAGAAGCTCTGGGATGTCTCAGTGGCAGAACAGGTCCTAGAAGCCCCAGGGGCTTCTCACTCTAGCTCAAATATAACCGTTCTCTTTCTAGTACTGGATCCAAGTCTAGACTCTAGTACTAATTAGAGAAACAATTTAGAAATCCAGAGAGAAGCCACACAGGCCACTGAAAGGCGGAAAAATCAGATGTATGATTTTTGAGATTCATGATTTATGATCAGAGGGTAAGCATGGAAAAGGAGACAGTGTAAGACTTTGGGGTTCAAATTCCAATTTACAGTCTTTGAAGTAGGCATGACACATTCACAATTGTAAGGAATATTTAAACTACAGACTGCTTGGGACATAGTAGATGCTCAATTTTTAAAAGTACTTTGGATATGGAGGTATCCAATTTTCATCCTTTTTACTTTTTTTCACAAATATTTATTGAGAGTACTAGCCATGTGCTGCACACCATGCTTATTATGTATTGTCTAATTTAATTTTGTCCTTTTCCTCATAACTTGTGCTAGGAATTGACATACCATTTTTACAGATGAGGAAAATAGAGGCTCAGAGGCTTTGTGTGACTCGCCCAAGGTTGGGGAAGTGTTGTGTGACAGGGCTGGTTTCCAGTGCAGGCCTGTCAGACTCCAAAGACTTCACGCACACCTAGTACCATGTTCTTGCCTCCGTAATACATGTAAGAAGAATCGCAAACCCTTAGCATCTACATTGTGTCTGGATCTGTTCCAAGAGATTTACTGTTTAATTTAAATTTGCATATTTAATTAACATTTAAAACTCATTTAATCTGCACACAGCCCTTTGAGGTAGGTACCATTATTATCCCATTTTACAGATGAAAAAAAAATGTGAGCTACAGAGGAATTGAGTAACTCAGTGTAGGTCCCATAATCTGCCTCTAATTATCTGAAGGAACAGTATGTGGCAGACCTGATATGTACACCCAGCTTGGGGACAATAAGGCCATGACCCATACGTGCTTTAGCTCCAAGGGAGAGGAATGAACCCAAGGGCTCCCCAAAACCTTTCCCCTCTCTGGATCTTATCGCTCCAGTTTTAACTAAGACAGACAAGACTAAATGTTAGGCTGCTTTTATCCATGTAGAGATTTTTCTCTTTGATGAGAAAGACGCTAAACTCTAATTTGCTCTTTTTTGAATATAAAATTTGACTTCAATTAACCAAAATTTTTCTTACTTTGCATTTTTTACAGAGATCCTCTTTGTTGTTGAGAAACTCACCAATGGCTAAGTATATTCAGGTGCAGAAAATCCCACTGAGACTTGGGGTTCTTGTGAGTCACCTCTCTTCACGTCCCTGCTGTGTTACTTTCCCTATCTATGGAGTGGTCATAGGACCCAAAGGGAGAGGCCATCTGGGTCCAACTTCTATTACATCATCTTGATGGAATGTGGATACAGGGTTTGCAGGGACTTTCTGTTTAAGCCTTGTTTTATTTAAGTTGGTATCATTCTTAGAGTTTTAAATCGCATCCACAGTTGCTTGGAATACAGGCTTCAGTTGGATTATTGAAGGGCTGCAGCAAACGTGCCCTCCTAAAAGCTGAACTCAGCAAATGGTTAAACCAAAGCCATCCTGCCCCAGGGCTCAAAGCGAATCTCTCAGTTCATTACATTTTAAAGATTGCTAGCAGTCAGCAGCCTCTAAATTTATGTAACCTAAGTTGTATACCGTAAAAGCACATGCTAGTTATATAACAGATGTTCATGTGAATTGGTTAAAATAGGGCAGGTAAAGGATCATACACCATGATCAAGTGGGGTTTATCCCAGGAATGCAAGGATTCTTCAATATACGCAAATCAATCAATGTGATACACCATATTAACAAATTGAAGGAGAAAAACCATATGATCATCTCAACAGATGCAGAAAAAGCTTTTGACAAAATTCAACACCCATTTATGATAAAAACCTTCCAGAAAGTAGGAATAGAGGGAACTCTCCTCAACATAATAAAGGCCATATATGACAAACCACAGCCAACATCGTCCTCAATGGTGAAAAACTGAAACCATTTCCACTAAGATCAGGAACAAGACAAGGTTGCCCACTCTCACCACTATTATTCAACATAGTTTTGGAAGTTTTAGCGACAGCAATCAGAGAAGAAAAAGAAAAAAAGGAATCTAAATCAGAAAAGAAGTAAAGCTGTTACTGTTTGCAGATGACATGATACTATACATACTATACATACCATACTATACTATACTATAAAGATGCTACCAGAAAACTACTAAAGCTAATCAATGAATTTGGTAAAGTAGCAGGATACAAAATCAACGTACAGAAATCTCTTGCATTCCTATACACTAATGATGAAAAATCTGAAAGTGAAATTAAGAAAACACTCCCATTTACCATTGCAACAAAAAGAATAAAATATCTAGGAATAAACCTACCTAAGGAGACAAAAGACCTGTATGCAGAAAATTATAAGACACTGATGAAAGAAATTAAAGATGATACAAATAGATGGAGAGATATACCATGTTCTTGGATTGGAAGAATCAACATTGTGAAAATGACTATACTACCCAAAGCAATCTACAGATTCAATGCAATCCCTATCAAATGACCAACGGCATTTTTCACAGAACTAGAAGAAAAAATTTCACAATTTGTATGGAAACACAAAAGACCCTGAATAGCCAAAGCAATCTTGAGAAAGAAAAACGGAGCTGGAGGAATCAGGCTCCCTGACTTCAGACTATACTACAAAGCTACAGTAGTCAAGACAGTATGGTACTGGCACAAAAACAGAAAGATTGATCAATGGAACAGGATAGAAAGTTCAGAGATAAACCCACACACATATCGTCGCCTTATCTTTGATAAAAGAGGCAAGAATATACAGTGGAGAAAAGAGAACGTCTTCAATAAGTGGTGCTGGGAAAACTGGACAGCTACATGTAAAAGAATGAAATTAGAACACTCCCTAACACCATACACAAAAATAAACTCAAAATGGATTAAAGACCTAAATGTAAGGCCAGACACTATCAAACTCTTAGAGGAAAACATAGGCAGAACACTCTGTGATATAAATCACAGCAAGATCCTTTTTGACCCACCTCCTAGAGAAATGGAAATAAAAACAAAAACAAACAAATGGGACCTAATGAAACTTAAAAGCTTTTGCACAGCAAAAGAAACCATAAATAAGACGAGAAGACAACCCTCAGGATGGGAGAAAATATTTGCAGATGAAGCAACTGACAAAGGATTTATCTCCAAAATTTACAAGCAGCTCATGCAGCTCAATATCAAAAAACAAACAACCCAATCCAAAAATGGGCAGAAGACCTAAATAGACATTTCTCCAAAGAAGATATACAGATTGCCAACAAACACATGAAAGAAGGCTCAACATCATTAATCATTAGAGAAATGCAAATCAAAACTACAATGAGATATCATCTCACACCGGTCAGAATGACCATCATCAAAAAATCTACAAACAACAATTGCTGGAGAGGGTGTGGAGAAAAGGGAACCCTCTTGCACTGTTGGTGGGAATGTAAATTGATACAGCCACTATGGAGAACAGTGTGAAGGTTCCTTAAAAAACTAAAAATAGAACTATCATATGACCCAGCAATCCCACTACTGGGCATATACCCTGAGAAAACTATAATTCAAAAAGAGCCATGTACCAAAATGTTCATTGCAGCTCTATTTACAATAGCCAGGACATGGAAGCAACCTAAGTGTCCATCAACAGATGAATGGATAAAGAAGATGTGGCACATATATACGATGGAATATTACTCAGCCATAAAAAGAAATGAAACTGAGTTATTTGTAGTGAGGTGGATGGACCTAGAGTCTGTCTTACAGAGTGAAGTAAGTGAGAAAGAGAAAAACAAATACAGTATGCTAACACATATATATGGAATCTAAGGGAAAAAAATGGTCATGAAGAACCTAGGGGCAAGACGGGAATAAAGACACAGACCTACTAGAGAATGGACTTGAGGATATGGGGAGGGGGAAGGGTAAGCTGTGACAAAGTGAGAGAGTGGCATGGACATATATACACTACCAAACGTAAAACAGATAGCTAGTGGGAAGCAGCTGCATAGCACAGGGAGATCAGCTCGGTGCTTTGTGACCACCTACAGGAGTGGGATAGGGAGGGTGGGAGGGAAGGAGACACAAGAAGGAAGAGATATGGGGACGTATGTATATGTATAACTGATTCACTTTGTTATAAAGCAGAAACTAACACACCATTGTAAAGCAATTATACTCCAATAAGGATGTTTTTTAAAAAAAGAAAGATTTGAAGATGCTGCTGGCTTTGAAAATGGAGGAAGGGGCCATGAGGCAAGGAATATGATTGGCCTCTAGAAGCTTGAAGGGGAAAGGGACTGGATTCTCATTAAAAAAAAAAAAAAATAGGGCAGGTAAATTAGATGTTGAACATCAGAACCCAAAGGTTCCCAATAGCTTTAAATATATGTTGTTTACAGTCATAATGAGGGTATAATTTGGGGTTTTTTCCCCTATGCTCTCCAATAACAACAGACATAATTAAGTGTCTACAAAATGCCAGTCACTTCTGCCCTATGGCTCGGCTTTGGAGTGTGGTCAAACTGCTTGATCTATGACATTCTGCAAGCTTCCCCACCATGGTTCACCCATCCATCAAACAGAGGTAGTCATGCCTACCTTACCAAGTCAACATGAGAATTAAATGAAAAACATGGCCAAGTGCCTGGCAGGAAGTGGGTACCCAAGGAAGGATGGCTTCCTAGCCCACTGCCCTTATCTGATTTTATTTACTCCTCCGGGCCAGCCGGGGAGCTTGGTATGATTATAATCCCTATGTAGCAGGTGAGGAGGCTGGAGCCCACTGCCAACCTGACATTGCCCTTCAGCCGAGGAGGGTCTTCAGTGCAGAACTCCTCAGAGGCGCGTCTTTGCTTTGCACAGGTTATCTCACTGGCAGTTCATGTAGGTCTTCTGACTTCTCTGCTTTTCCTTCTGGCTGCCTGCCATCTGGCACTTTCCCTGCTAATTAGCACCTCAACCATGGTACAGCAGGGGAAATCCAGAAGGGTGAGCCTCAGTGGTTAGCAGCTGAATTGTGTGGTTTAAGAGCTTTCGGGGAAAGAATTTTTTTTAAGTTTGATAAAAGAAGGAGTGTCACATCTCAGTGGTGACATGAGCATTTTAAATTATATCTGGAGTTCAGTTGTCTTTTATCCCGGCCTCCCACTAATAGGTAATTGAAAGTGGATCATTATATTTAAGAAGTGTTCTGATCCTCAGGGAGATTAAAGTTCATTTGTATGCTGAGGCATCGAGCATGCTTCTCAAAATCATATCAGAGCTCCTATTCATCCTAGCCATTACCACCAAACTGCTTACTCTCTATATTTATGCTGTCTTTCATTGGCAAAGAGTTTGATGTGCAATAGTGTTCATTCTTTGCTGAGATGAAATGGCTGGCATTCTGTACCCAGCAAAGCAGTGGATGCAAAGACATTAGATCAGTCACTGGGAATCCAAGGTCAGGTTCCTACATCCCTACTCAGGCAAATTCATGCTAACCCAGGCTGACAATCCACTGATGGGAGAGGTAGCGTCTCTTTTTGAAACTGATTTTTGATGGAGGTGAGAGAAATCACTTGAGAGACCCCATAACTCGGATTTAAAAATCCAGTAAAACATCTGCATTCACTCCCAACACATAGCCTACACTCACCTTTTGTTTTCAGCTAAGTCTTTATATACCTTCTTGCATAACAGAGTGAACTAAATTCACAAGGGCTACAAAACTTGTAAAAACCAACCCTGCAAAAATATGGAGAAGCAGTACTATCCCAAAGGTATTCTAGAAAACAGTTTGGCAAAACGAGGCAAAGGTCTTTAAAATGCTCATAACCTTTGATTTAATAATTGCACTTCTTAAAGTCCATTCTTATGAAACAATTTATGAATGCAAATAAATATGTTTCTTGCAGTGTTTGCATAGATGATGGACAAAATTGGAAAAGGTGAATGTTCCCCAAATGGGCATGGTTAAATTCATTTATTCAATACATATTTATTGTGCAGCTACTTGGTACAAAAACTCTTGCAGGCAGTTCTTCCCCGGTAATAGGAGAGAGGGGAAAGGGTATGGGCACAGGTGTCCTAGGGTGGGTGAGGGTAATAGAGGTAGCTGCGGAAGTTTTCTTCAGGTTGCTGAAGTAATTTGTGGTAGAGCCCCACCAATTCATTAGTCCATAGCCCCTAAAAACCATCTTCATTAAAAATTTCAGTGAGAGGAAAAAAGGCTTAGAATACAATGTCACATGAAAAGGCATCATACGTGTGAGTGTGTGTGTGTGTGTGTGCTGTGTGTGTCTGCAGATCTGAAGTCCTTGGGGATGAAGTGTACTGGTGTCTGCAACTAACTAGGAATAAGAAAATAAGGTAGACTGATGAATAGATAGAGGGATAGATAGAGAGATGGGCTAAAGCAAATACAACAAAATGATAACGAGAAAATCTAGATGATAACTATATGAGTGTTCACCATACAATTCTTTCAACTTTTCTGTATGTTTGAAAGTTTTTATAATATAAAATCAAGGAAAAACACGTTTTTATGTATATGTCCACACAAACATATATACGTACGAAAATGTTCAAAGTAGTCATCTTTCGGTGGTGACAACTGAGTGGTTTTTTAATTCTGTTTTATACATTTCTATACATTACCCACACCATGAGGCCCTGGTCCCAACTTGTTAGTGAGAATTTAATCTCCCTGAAGTGGTCCCCGCTGCTTCCAGATGCTTCCTTGACTGTGCTCTGGTATAAAGTCCTCTGTTTCTTCTCCCGCACCCCTGTCGGGTGGCCTCTGCAACAGCTCACTCTGTGACAGCCCCTCGTTCCTGGGTGCAGGTGGCCTCTTCTACATAAACCTGCTTCTGCCACCTCCCTCTACCTCAAGGGGGAGGACCTCACTCAGCTTCCCCAGGTCTGCCGCATACTACCTGGGGCACAGGCCCGTGTTCTGTTCCCCACGGTGCCTCTACAATACCTGCACTCAAATCTCAGCTCCAACACCTACCAGCTGTGGGACCCTCAGCTAGCTGCTTACCCTCTCTAGGCTTTAGTTTCCTAACCTGCAAAATTGGGAAAATATTAGTACCTAACTCATAACGTTATTGTGAGGACAAAATGAGTCCCCATCTAGTATTCCGAATAGTACCTGGAATGTAATGTGCACTAGGGGAGTGTATTATTATTATTATCATCAATATCATTACCATTACTAGTATTGCCGCCATACTACGATCACCACCAAACCCAGATTGCAACGTGCAAGAAGATATGGTACATTCTGAGACAATGGAGGGGAAATGTTGTGGACAGAATCATTTATAATACTGCCTCAGGTCCAGGGTCACCTGAGCATCCCTTTCCAGGCCAGATCCCAGGTGCCTGGCTTCCATCTGACCCAACAGGACAGTGGCAGGTCCCCCACCACTACATCACACCATACTTCGCTGTGCCAGAGACTGACCACTGACGTCAGGGAATTTGTTCCAGAAGAGGCAACTTACAAAACATGATAAGGCCCCTCCCCTGAGTCCTCCTTTCTTGCTCCAAGATTTACGTCTTCTGGGGATAATGGAAAACTGGGACCTTCACTCAATGGCAAACCCTTCCCTACGCACTGGGGTTCAGTCTGGTCTCAAAGCCTTCAAAAGACAATCACGAAGTAGTTTGACATAGATGTCTTTCCCAAAGTCTCTGCTATTCAGTCTTATTGTGGTCATCACATTAAATATATTTTCCAAATTCAATGTAATTAATGGGTGCCACTTTCATAATGAAAAGAAGATGGTGGTTGGGAACTTTCTTAATATAGCTGTTAAGGTGTTGCAGGATTCTACAGGGTGCCACGAAATCAAACAGATTCGTATTGCAAAGTCTTTAAGTGGTCACTGGTTAGCCTGACGGTGTTTGTCTAACTCGTTGCACTAGGACGTTCCCACTCCTTCCAGGAAATACTTGTCAGAAGTCATAGATGTTGTTTTTCTGAGATGTAGAAACAACAGCACTTTGTTATTTTTATCAATTCTGTCTTTGCTGGGCCTATCAGAGTCAATAATTTGAACTGGGGCAAAAATCAGAGACTACTTGTGTATTCAAAATTTACATGCTCAAAATCCTAACCTTTGCCAAAAATTTTGTTTAAAAAGTAGAAGAGAATCGTTGGTTTCTAGCACAGGAATGTCATTCAAACCCTTAAATTCAAAATAACTTACAAGTTTCCAAGTTCCACTTCTTTTTCCAAGTAAACAGAGATATCTTTTTCTAAATTGTTTCCACCCAACTTTTGCAACATGCCTAGCAAATTTCTCAAATATGACATATTTTATGTGTTTCCAGGTGTTGAGAAATGCCAGGAAACCAACCCAGGGAGTAAAAAAAATTCATAGATCTGGTTGGTGAGAAAGAATAACTAATGAACTTTCTACCTTCCAGCAAATGTAAAACTCTTCCTAATTCTTCAGGTACCAGTTTAATAGCCATCAAAACTGTCTTATTTAGTTATTTCAGGAGTGAAGATTGCGTGTGTGAGCAAAGAATTGCGTTTATCTTCATGAATATACTAACGAGTGCATTACGTGACTCAATCAGTGGCTTACCTCTCAGTAGAGACAACGTTCTGGAATCAAACAAAAAGCCTGGTATGTGAGGGCTAGAAGGGCCCCAGAGGATCATTTCATCAAAGCCCAGAGAGGTGACGAGCTCACCCTAGTTCACACAGCAAGCTGGTCCCAGTGGGGGCTGCCATCTTGGCCTCCTTCCCCCGCAGCAGGACCTCTTCACTGCATTGGGCAGTTAGGACTCAAACACTGAGAGCAGAAATACCTATGGATTCCTTTTCCCATCCATCGTCCTCATGGAATATAATTTGGTAAAGTGAGAAGACTGGAGGCTTTGGAACCAGCCCTACCAGGTCCAAATACAATTCTACCATTTACTGCCAACCCCTAATAACATTAAGAGTTGATTTATCTTCCAGTGAGAATGTGAGTGAGATGTACACGGAGCCAGCAAAGTACCTGCATATACAAGGTTCTCAGTGGAAGTCAGGATGATTATTATCTGTCTATCACCAAATATATACACTAGATGTTTATTAAGTAAATTGGACATACCAGATATGTACATTTGATGAATAGAGATATATATACCCTAGTATGTATGTGTATGTATAAATTTAAGAGTATGTACAGATATAGATAGATGTTACCAATGCCTAAAATTCCTATACTCCTCTAATCTTGTCACATAGAGATTAAAAAGCTAACAGACTCTTGCAAGGTAGGCGAAGTCACTCAATATCTCCTTGGAGAATCTTTGAAATTTCTCAACATGGGGTCAGACTAAAGTTACAGGAAATGCTGACAGAACATACCCTTGCAAACAGTATCCCGATAGCAGCAGAGAAGGTAAAATACTGCAAAGAGGGGACGAAAGGAAGGTGAAGAGAGGAGAGAAAGGGTAGGAGGAAAAAGAGTGAGCAGAAAGCTCTTGATTTGAAGGATGAGGTGAAAGGATGTCCACAAACCTGCCAGTCACCCAGGAGGCAGACGGCTGTCATGGCCCATGGACCTCATTTTCAACCCCAAGACCAGCCAACTCTTATCCCAATTCTACAGTTTTTTGAATCCCTAAAAGAGTCTGTTCATCCATCCATTCATTCATACAATAAACGTCCTCGATTTTGAGGGCATTCTGAAATAATGAAACATCATAAAGGAGAAATCGAAGGATCTTTCTCATCCATATAATTTTACAGAATTAATACTGACTTTTTTTCTACTCCATAACTACCATTGCTTCCAACCTACTATTCTCCCAGCCCCTCTATTCTGGTTACTAATTCTGTAATTAAATGCAGAGATCCAATCTCCATAATATAATTTGCATTCTCTACAAAGCATCCAAATATTGGTTGAGAACTTTTTTTACCACCCTGGACCCCAAAAGAGCATCTAACAGAAGATGGATAATCAGGTGTCCTATACAAGTCAACTCTCTTCTGCAGATGAAGAACTGGTAGGAATTCAGACCAATACATGTCTTACAAACATCACTCCAGGAGACTCTTTTCTTGTATGTATATGTCTAACCCAAATGGAATAAGACATTGGAAAATGAGCTGTTCATAACCCTGCCTTCATTTATGTCTTTTTACTCATTTCTGGTTGACCCCCTACTCGCCACCCTTATGATCTATGTCTATACACGTCCAAATCCTCCTCATGCCCCAAGGCCCAGCTCAGATACCACCTTCTCCAGGAAGCCTCCCATGTCTGCCCCCAGCAGGAAATGATTTTGTTTTCCTTACAAGTCTCAGAGAACACTTCACCTCATACTTTTCTTGTGAAATTGTTCATTTCCAAGCTTTTATGATAGTTATTAATAAACCCATCTTCTATCTCCTGGGAGCCACTTGCAGGCCACCATTTCTCACCCTCCCACCACCTCTCTCATCACCATCTAACCTACACTTTGCTGCTTTTTATCTGACCTTGCATTGTCCTTCCACAGGGAATTTCTTTACATCTATCGCCTGTCCTAACCTCTTCCCACCCAAAGTGCTTTCCCAGTAATATGTATAGTCATCACTGCCTTTCTGACTGCCCCACAATCCATGAGCTCTTTAATGACAATGGCTGTGACTTGCATCTGTGCTCCTAGTTTAGGAACGTGGGAAACTTTTGTTGCATAAGTGCACAGCCACATCCAGTTTCCCTAAATTGTTCCCAACCCAAAAGCACAGCTCTAGAATCTGACCACCTGCATTCTCATCCCAGGTCTATCACTTGCTAGTTCTATAACCTTGGGCAAGTTTTTCAACCTCTCGGATATCTCAATTCCTTCATCTGTAAACTAGGGATGATAATAATACCTATTTTACAGGATTATTTTGAGAATTGAATTAGATTGTCTATTTTAAATGCTTGGTATATTTTTGAAACATGGTAAGCAATTAATTATTCTTTTCAATATATGTTTCTGAACAAGTGAAGGAATAAATGCTTCTTGTTCCCAGAAACATATAGACTATGGGACACCTTTATTACATCTTCTCCCTACAGAGATTAACAGCTATATTTTGAGAAATTTCACTCTAAAATTATATTCTCTGCTAAAAGCAAGCTCTGATGTGTCAACAAGACTCCAAGCAATGGCTGGAGAGTGTCCTATTTAGGATGCTGTGTCCATTTATGAAATTTCACACCCAGTAGATTTACATCTTTGGAGAAGCAAAAATAAATGAGGTGACTTCATGACCGTATCCCAAGCAGGTGACTGAACACTTTCTTGGATCTTATTAAGGCGGCCCCTAGAAGTCTTTCTCGAAACACAGACTTTATATTCCATTTTATCTTTAGGTTTTATTTTTAGAAGCAAAAGGTTAAGAGCCTGGGACCAAATATCTATTCTACAAAACCACTTTTTCAGGGAAAACAACTCTCTAGGACCAGAGGAGGCCTCAGAGCATGGCCCTCCATCTTCTGGCAGATGCCCACTGTGGTCAGCTGGGCATCAGAGGCATCAGCCACAAACACAGCCCCTCTGGCACACTTTGCCATTTTTCAAGGCAAACCATTATATCCTGGGGCTGTTCTTATCATCAGAAAACTCCTTCCCAATTTTTACCCTCTGACGTTGCAAAGGCTGAATAAACTCCCTAATCCAGCTCTTCAAATACTGCCAAGCTCTTCCTACAACGTGTGCACCCAGTTCCTTGAGCCATTCTTCATATGAGAGACCTCGGCAAGACTGAGAACGCCTCCAGGCAGGGTCTATGCATGATCCATTTGGTGCAGTCCCATAATGGCTTCCTGGACATAGTAGAAGCTGAATAAATATTTGTCAAACGAATAGATGAATAATTAAATGCATTTGAAAAGCTTCTCATTTCTCCGTTTACTCAACAAACAAGTATAGAGGACTAATGATATTCTCGTAAGAGCAAGAGGGATGGAAGTTAAATAAGAAACAGTCTGTCCTCCCAAGGAATTCATGGCTCACAAAGGCACCGTCTGTAAGTGACTATTGTGGATTAATGTACAATATATGCTGTAACACAACGTACGAAGTGTGTGCATGTCCTTGAGGGTCTTGAGGGAGGAGCAGCGCTTCCCCAGACAGCATATAGAGAAACCCATTCCAAAGTGACCAGCATGGGCAAACCCCCAGCGATCCATCTGGGTTACTGTGACCCATTTCCTTTCCACCTGTAGCTCCACAATTGAATACAACACCCTAATTAGAGCCTTGGCCATGCAAATCACAAGAAAAACAGCATTTCTCTTTTAAAAAATCATAATGCTTCTAACAATGCATTTTACTTTTCAATTTATTTTTCTGGTAGCTGTGTCCCATGGTTGATTTATAGGGAGTACACAGTCATCTCAAACCACTGAAACATTTATTTCAGTAGCAACTCTTTGCTAAGCCCCATGCCTGCCAAGCTGCCCTGGTATAATGGACTAATTTTTCATTTTCCTTAAACATAGAAGTTTGCATTTTTCACCATGATATTTCATTTCCTCCCTCCAGACTCATGCTCCAGCCACCACCACTGAACTATATTATAGTGTCACACCTTTCCTTGGTGAAGAATGCAGAGTATTGAGATTCTGTACTGTATGATTAGGAAATTTGGGAGAAAGTAAAACTTGGAATTTTGGTGAGACCAGCATTCCAAAAGCAGCTGTCATTTCTGACCTTTCCACGTTACTCTGGAATCTAGTCCGCATCGACGTTATTTCTGTTGTAGGGAAGGAAGCCACGGAGGTGTGATGGCTCCATCCCCACGTTCCTGGAGCAGCCCCAATTTCTAATATTCCGTCTGCTTCATTGCCTGTATAAATCACCAAAATGTTCTAGAAATTACAGTAGCTTATTTTCTATATTTGCAGCCTCCCCCAGACTGGCTTTGCCTCATAAACGGTCCCTGTGTCCTTTGTCAGATCATTCATCCCAATTTTCTCTGAAAAGATTATTCGAGAAGATTTGAATGATGTCTCATAAAAAGTCCTCTAAAGAGCCAGTGAGACTTAGAGCTAGAAGCGAACTGGAAATCTTGGCGAGCTGCCTTCCCAGCTCCCAAACCCTTCCCGCTCCAAGAGTTTGTCAGGTAAAATGGGCAAGCCATCTCACAGGTTTCCCACTCCACTGCAAAATATGCCTTATTATTCCATTTCTACATGGCTGGTTTTTTTTTTACAGGGGTTGGGGCTGAGATGGGAGGAGGAGATGGGAAACAACATTTACTATCTCTTTCCTATATCACAGCATTCTGTATACATAAACCCATTTAATCCTTATAACTTTGAGGTGAATAGAATCATCCCTCTTTTACAGACAAAGAATAATGAGGTTTAAAGAATTTTAGTAACTTCTCCCAACACCATACAAAGCCCATATTCTGTCCGTGTACTACATACTTGATAGCTATGAAAAATCTAAACTTGGAAAAAATCTTGGAGGATAGCTGCTCCAAACAGTTTATTTTTCAGATGAATCCACAGAGGCCCAGAGAAGGCTAGAGACATTGGCAACACCCTGGAGCTCATTAGTGGCGGAACCGGCACCCAGGTCTCCTGAAACCCAAGCCCCATGCCCTTCCTCCAGCAACACACAGGCTCAAAGTCAAACAGAGAGGTGCCCAGAAGGAAGGACTATCTAATAAAGATGCCCTTAGACCACAAGAAGAAAAGGGACTGTTAATCTGCAGAATATTACTGGAATATTTTGAGAGGGCAGCAAAAATGATGTGAGTAAAGATTTGCAAATAATCTAATGTCAGATGTGAAAAGTAAAGCAGAGATATTGACAAGATGACAGACAAAAGGTGTTTGAATTAAACTACGCACAAAAAGCAAAAGTCAACTAGGTGGGCAAGTTTGGAGGGGTCTCTCGTGCAGTCCCTTTCTCTGAATTCTAGCAAAATACTCCCTTGAACTAGAAAATCAGTATCATGATTCCCTGATAAGATGGCTGAATGGATAGTTCGGGGTGGAAAAAATGAGGTCATCCTGAAGAATTCCATCTGCTGTGCAATATTGTGAACCAGAGGTTAATTTCCTGGGGATTTTTTAACAATTAATCTCTTCCATATGGCAATTGGGCAATAAAAAATAGTCCCTTATATAAAACCACCTAAAGGGAAAATACACATAATGGAAGAATTATCCAAAAAAATTGTTCAAGAAACAATGTACAAGTGACAAAAGCAAGTCCCCTACAAATGATGGAAATATTTGAACATGGAAATTTTCCAAGAAGTATTTTCCTTCTCTAAGCTGAACAAAGTGGGAGAATCTGGAGGTGGTACTCTATAAAACAGTATGATTTTTATTTGAATGGATTTTTCAAAATTTAGTATGCTGATGGAAATGCTACTTATAATTAATTAGCGAATAAGAATTTAGAAAACAAGAATAGTCCTTGGAGTCAGTCTTCTTTTGCAGCAGGGTATTTGCCTTTAATGTGATCATTGGTAGTTAAAATCACTGGATTAGGTTTGTTCCAGCTGAGCCAAGAGGCATTTATGATTCTCTTCTCTCCAAAAGTAAACCACAATCAAAACTAGGTCACAGATGCTGTTTGAAAATAATGACTAACATCTGCATAGCCCAGTTATGGTTTAAAGAGCAAATTCACATCCATTATCTCATTTGAGGCACATGAAAATTTGTGAAGCAGATATTAGTATTCCCCCATCAAGGCTCAGAGTTTGAATGACTCGGCTAAGGACACACAATGGGTAAGTGCCAGCACCGGGCTCCTGACGTTCCCTGCACTCCGCCCATCAAATACACTATCAGCCAGAACTATAACAACCCACCAAACACCTGCGAGTTCAGATTCTCCTGGAATCCAACTAACCAGGATCTACAAGGGTCTGCTTTTGTTTATTGGTTTTTGCGGGGGAGGGAGGAGCTTTGGGGAACATTTACTTTAAAGATGGAAAAGATGAACAGACAAATATCCTTCTGAGCATAATGGGAACTCCTCTGCTTGCTGTCTAGCTTTTCTGATCTCCTACACTTTTCAGGATAACCTTCTGTATTTCTGATAGGAATCTAAAGAGAATTATCAAAAAGCAAAAATCAATTTTGTTCAACATAATGTTCCATTAGTTTGTGAATTTGGCTTGCAATATTTAAAGAATATTTATAATTTAAAAAAAGGTGAAATCAGAAAGATTGTCTGGTTAGCCAGAAAAGCAAATTAATGAGAAATAATGTTATTCATGAACTATAGTGTCATCCCTGCACAAAGACGGTCTTTGAGTCTATTGTCAAATGTTGGCAGGATTCTCTTTCAGCCTTTCACTTATTTCTCATCTTCAGGGCTGATAACTACAGCCAGAAAATGAGATGTCAATTAGGAATAATTTTTGGTCATTTTTTTCATACATATTTTGTTTAAATGTTGGAATCTGGGCACATAAAACTCAGAATTGGAAAAAAAAAAAAAAAAAAAGATCCATCTGCCAGGTAGGGTTCTTTATAGAGTGTTCACGGGGAGAAACAGGAGAAGTCAAGAATTTCTCCAAAGGGGTGGTTCCTTAGTCCTACAATTCCTTTTGGTGGAAGACAGCTAGTTTTGGATAGTTTGGTTCCAGGTAATGTCTGAAAGCAATTCTTCAAGTAGGAGTCTTGAAGAATGTAATAGAGATGAAATGTAATAAGAGGAAACTCTGTGAGAATCCAAAGCAGACTCTTCCTTCCAAGAGTTTCTGCACTTAAAATCACAGTGTAATTTTGTTTACAAAGAAAGAAAGATATTTTGACTAACATGAAACAGATTTGATATATGATCCTCAGAAGCAAATATTCCCCAGGCTATTAAGGCAATAAACTTGAGAGAAAGTGATTTTACATGGAAAAAACTCAGAGATGAAGAAACGTATAATTAAACTTGGGTCTAGGCAGTATCAACTTTGGAATAACAAAATCAGTCAAATAACCAAGATTTATCTTCTTAATGCCAACAAAATAGTGTGGCTAAGTCTCCCCCCCACTAAATCATTTAATTGATGTTGGTGACCTATTATTTTGCTCAGGCTGCCATAACTAAATACCACAGACTGGGTATTTAGACAACAGAAACTTATTTTCTCACAGGTCTGGAGGCGTGAAGTCAAAGATCAAGGTGTTGGCAGGTTTGGTTTCTTCTGAGGTCTCTCTCCCTGCCTTGACAGATGGTCTTCTCACTGTGTCCTCACATGGTCACCCCTCAGTCTATGTGGCTGTGTCTAACCTCTTCTTCTCATAAGGGCCCTAGTCCTACTGGATGAGGCCCACTATATAACCTCAGTTTACCTTAACAACCCCTTAAAAGGCCCTGTCTCCAAGTGTAGCCACATTCTGAGGTCCTGGGGGACTAGACTTCAACGTGTGAATTTGGGGGGACACCATTCAGTCCATAACCCTATACTCTCTGGTCTCACAAAATGCGTGTTCTTCTCACATGCAAAATACATTCACCCCATTCCAACAGCCCCCAAGTCCTAACCCATTCCAGCACCAACTCTAAGTTCAAAATCTCACCTAAAATATAAAGCAGTTATGGGTGAGACATCCTGAAGGTATGAAGCATCCTGAGGGAAAATTCTTCTCCAGCTGTGAATCTGTGAAACCAGATAAGTAATCTGCTTCCAAGATATAATGGTAGGACATGCAGAGCATAGGCATTCCCATTCCAGATGGGAAAAGTCAGGAAGAAGAAAGGGGTGACAAGTACCAAGCAAGTCTGAAGCCCAGCAAGGCAAATTCCATTAGATTTTAAGGCTTGAGAATAACCCTCTTTGGCTCCATTTTCTATCCTCTGGGTCCACCAGGGAGGCAGCCCTGCCCCCCAAGGCCCTGGGCAGCAGTTCTCACCCTATAGAACCAAGAGGAAAGCAGCCCCTTCACCCACTCCCAGGCCTGTGCCCTCTAGGCCTATGGTGGAAGCCCTGCCAACCTCTGAACTGCCTTCCGGGACATTCTTCTCTTTTCTTGGAAAATAACATGTTCACAACCAGATTGCTCTACTGGTCCATCCTATAAAGTCTCAGAAGTCCAACAGCCTTCTTATATTTTGTCCTGTCTCTGCCCCTCCTTTCAGTTCAACCTGCCATCATTTCTGCTGAAATGGTTAACTGGATCCATGAGTCATACCTGTCACGTCTTTATAACCAAATGATTGTCCAGCAACACCCCTGATGTTCTCTCCAGCTCTCGCTTTCTCAGTTTTTGCAAAACTGATAGGCTGAGAATTTCCAAATCTTCCAGTTCTGGTTCCTTTCGGCTTAACGATTCCTTCTTCCGTGCGTTTATCCCCTCTCACATTTCACCCTAAGCAGCAAGGAGAAAACAGCCGGTACCTTCAACACTTTGCTTAGAGAGCTCCTCAGCTAAACAGCCCAGTTAATCACTCACAAGTCCCACCTTCCATAAAACATGGGAACGCAACTCAGCCAAGGTCTTTGTCCCTTTATTACAAGGATCATCTCTCCTCCGTTTCCAGTAACGTGTTCCTCATGTCCATCGGTGACCTCACCAGAAGCACCTCTTGTGTTCACATTTCTGTGAATAGTCTTCAAGGCAACCTTGGCTTTCCTGTCAAGCACCTCAAGACTCTTCCAACCTCTACCCCTTACCCAGCTCTGAAGCCACCAGCACAGTTATAGGTATTTGTCACTGCCAGACCCCCATGTCACAGCACCACAGTCTAAGTTCGTCAGTGTCCCCAGAGAAACAAAACCAACAGGATGCATAAATACACAGAGGGACATTTACTTTAAGGAACTGGTTCACGTAACTGTGGCGGCTTGGCAGTCCAAAATCTGCAGGGTGGCTTGCAGGCTGGAGACCCGAAAGAGAGCTACCACGTGAGACTAAGACATGGTCTGCTGCCAGGATTTCCTCTTCTTTGGGGGATGTCAGTCTTTCTCTACAAAGGCCTTCAAATGATTGGACGAGGCCGACCACATCATGAAGGGTGGTCTGCTTTACTCAACGTCTAAAAAGTATCTTCACAGGACCATCTAAATAACATTTAACCAAAAACCGAAGTACTGTGGCCTAGCCAAGTTGACACATAAAATTAACCTTGACAGTGACATACGTTATTTATTTCCTAACCCTCACATTGAACTCATTCTAAGGGCCAGAGGTGAGCTCAAGCATAGAAACGAGGAAAAAGCATGGCATCCTGATAAGAGTTCTGAATTTGGAGTCAACAGAGATATGTTCTCTGCTAACTGATTGGCTATATGATATATCTGCTGTCAGTTCTTCTTAAATTTATGAAATGGGGTTAAAATTAATAACCCCCTCATCAGGGATCAAATGTGATGATCAAGTATGAAACACTTTGAAATGTTAGTTATTAATGATAATATTAATTAATAGGGGATTATTGCCTCACTCTTTAAGTGGACAAATACAAAGTCTGGAAGGCAGAGAACTTGGGTGTCTATCTTGGTCAACACCATGACGCCTTGTATGGGTGGTGGGATGGCAGCTTTCTTGCTCTTACCCCTCTCTAAAGCCCAAACTTAAGTTCTCACTATGGACGTTGAAGTTCGGCAGCAGTAAAGGCTTTCTTAAAGCTACAGTGTGAGCACAAGCAAATGTCAAGTCCTCCTTTGCTAGTGATGTTGCTTCTGTTCTTCTGATGACAGTGGATTAACTCCACCGACAGGCAGTAGGTTTGAGAAAGATGGTCTCCAACTCGAAGATTCTATAAAATGTAATCAAAGTCACACACGTGGAAAGAGAGACCATCATTGTTAGTAAAAAGTCTCTTTTTAATTGAGGGGAAAACTTTTCCCTGCTCCAGAGTTTGGGATGAGTGTGAAATAGAAATAAGAATTTGGTCTTCTGATGTCAGTGAGATAGAGATCTGGGTAGGGCATTTTTGCACAGTTTTCATCCTCTTGGAAAGAAAGGAATAGAACTAAAGAACCAGCTGCCCACACCGGGCTCCCTTCCCATACATGGTCTCTCATTTGGCCTTCCCCCAAATCCTACAGCATAGAGATTATCTCTACAAAGGAACAGCTATGGGGGTTGCCAACAACTTGGAAATTAAAGAAATAAAGTTAATAGCAGAGTTAATATTAGCATCGCAGATACCAGATCAGAGCTGGGATGTTGAAAGATAACTGGGAAAACAATAGAATGGCTTGTAAGCCAAGCTATTAATAACTGGAGACATTAATATAATTAAAGTTAAGCAGAGGAGCACTTGGTCATTCCTGGAAGTGGAGAGTCACAGAGTAGTACCCATACCAGTAATGACCAGGGGAGATGGAATCCAGGTCTAAGGGTTCAGCCCGTCCAGTCTCTGTGGCAAATTTAACCCCTTTATGAAAATGGATGGAAGAGGCTGCTAGAGCCCAAGGCCATGGGACACTTAAATTGCATAACTACCTAATCATACTCTGAATGTATTTTCATCAAGGAACCTTCCAATTATAATTTACTTTCCTGTGTGACTTGCCTACAAGAAGAGAAGGTGCCATTTGGCTTATTGCAAGTATTTTGGCCATTGTGCTAGGTGTGACTCCCATTTTAACTTAACACATTGACACTGTGGTTTTTACATCAGCCTTTATGAGTTTGGTTAAGGTGAGTCTGCCCCAAGCGATGGAGCACAAACTTGGTGAATTGATCCAGCAACAAGGCTGAAGGTCATACCTTGAACCATGGAAAATTTGTCTCAACACTAACCACCTCATGAAACACCTTAGCAGCCTGACAATGGGTTTGGCTTAGTCTTTCCATATACAATCACATTTGAAAATTCAGCATGATCACCTACTTACTTTCCTTGAGCATGAGTTTCCTTTTCTGCAAAATAGGGCTACGCTTGCCAGAAATGAAATAAGACAGTGTAAATAAAGTAGATAGCAAAGGCCATGAACATAGGAACTCGATTGCAGGAACTCAATTAGTGTTAATTATTCTGATTAATTATTATTCCTTTTCTTCTGGTCCCATGACGGCATCTGCCTGGAAGCTGAAATTAGGGAACACGCCATCCCAGGACTCTCATTCCTCTAAGTCCAAAGTGCTCCGCTTCCTAAGGAATGCTTCTTCATTCAGCCAAGTTTCCAATTGTCAGAACCTCTCCCTTATCTGAAGTTCCCCAAAACAGAAATATAGGAAACATTGGTGGATGGTTAATGACCAGCAGCACTTATCAGTTTAACAAACATGCGAGAGTCGGAAGCAGTGTGGGTCCTGAGACTAACGAGGCTGCTCCAAAAGCTGACTCATAATAACTACATGGTCGCCAGGGGAAATGCCAATGAGTTTGCCGGGTCTGGCAGAAATCCACTGGCTCCAGGAAAAGGACTTTACATGGTGGCCATGCTGAAGGCACGTGGTCTGGGGACCATGGTAGCTGGGAATACCCTGGGTCCAAAGCCTCCCCCCCGGCTCTCAGGGCCACGGAAGACATTCCTGTCCTCTTGGCCATCGACACAATAATAAAAATGGGTTATTGCTGCTCTGGACAAATTTGGAGGTGAGGACGTCATGAAAAGCAAGGAAAATCTCCAAGGCCACTTCCTCCCGGGGTATATGCTTTGACATCCAAGTTGGCCAGGTTGACGGAATAACAATCCTTGGAGCATGCTGTCTGTGACACGGATGAACTCCTCCTTCACTTCTTGAATGTTTCAAGATGTATCTTTACAGCAACAAACTAAAATGAAGCTTAATGGGCGGAGGGAGAGAGAGAGGCAAATCCTACCCCAACAGGAACCATGAAGCAGAGCACGAAGCTGCCCAGAGAGTTTGGTTGGGAGAGCTGCCGAGAAGCCTGTCAGAGCAGCAGTGGAAAGAGGCCGTCTCCCCTGGCAGGGACTGCTTCCCTCTCACCTCCTGGAGAAAGAGATGCATTTCCTAGAATAGAGCAAAATCTCCCTTGGTCCAAGGTCACAGACACCTCTGTCCAACTTTGCTTCCGTTTACACCCAAGGAAATAAAGACACTGACGCAGTCTAACTAAAGGTGAAGTGGAGGTGGTCCAAGTGTAAGTTTGGGCCAAGAAAGCTTTTTCCAAATCTGGTCTCAGAGTGTCAGGTTTCTCCACTGATTTAGTCCAACACGGGCTTCAGATCCTGGGTGTGCCGCTAACGACTGTGTGATCTTAGGCAAGTACCTTAACCTCTCTGAGCCTCAATCTCCTGTTGGGCAAAAGTAGGCCTGACATTCTCTTTCTCACAGAGACGTTGTGCAGATTCAATGAGATAACATATGCAAAGGTGCATAACACAGCCTTGATACATAGTAGACACAGGCCAAATGTTAGTTTCCTTCCTTTCCAAATTACCTTTTTAGAATTGCTGAAGGCATTCACACCCAAAAGCACTGCTGAGACGGCTGTCTTCAATTATACTTTATAGAGAATATGAAGCATATGGGAGGAAGATATTGATCACCAGCTGCCAAAATTATTTTTGTGGAAGGAAAATTCAGAATCACTCCAGATCTGTACTGTACTCTTAGCTGCAGGTGTGCCTACCAAGCCTTTGACACTCTTAACTTGAATATATTCATTATGACCTAAATAGAATTTGGGGAGCTACTCATTCGGGTTGGAGCTGTGAGTGGCACCATCTTCTGTAGAATCACTCCATTGCGGATGTATCAACACATTGGAAAATGTCAGACTGAGAAGTGGAAGTTTTCTCTCTGGGATGTGAACACCTGGTGTGAGGACATCGAACAGAAAGGTGATGGCAGAGAAAGAGACTAATTCTAATTCCTTCTGTACAATATATTCAAGCGACACTGAGCAAAGCAATAGATCTTCCTTTAATATTTTTATTTGGTACATATTAAATGGCCTTTCACAATAATCCATGGGGCATGTTTGCACTGAAATAGTAAGTTTCTTAGATGTGCACAGGTGAAAAAGCATTATCAGCCTCATAATATCATCCATCTGCTTAGAAGGGGGCGGCTAGTGGGGACTGTGAAATCACAGTGGGGTCAGAGGGAGAAAATGAACAATTACTGATTTTCTACTATGTGCCTGACACAGTGTTTGGCTCTCAGAGACATTATATCGCTTGAACCTCACAGCACCTTTGTGAGGTCGGAGTTACCACCTCATTTTAGAGATAAGGAAATTGACTCCAATGAGAATAACTAACTAGGAAACGACAAGAGTCCGATCAGAGCCCAAATGAGTCTAACTTCGAAGCCTCGCCTTTTCCACTGTCACACACTGCCTGCCCAAGGACCTCAGATGGGCTCTAATTCACCCTCTCCCTCGCTTTATGGGGGCACAATCCCCAGCCCGGGGAGGGAGGTGCATCACTTTAGGTCAAACAGTGAACTCCTCCTGAAGGCTGAAGGAGAGCGCTGCCCTCCGAGGCTGGCACAGTGCCTTCTCGTCGTGTCTCCCTAGTTAGAAAGGCCCCACCTTTCTAACTAGGGAGTCACCAACCTGCTACTCCCCAGAGATCCCAGCTCAGTAAACAGAAGCCCCATTTACCCACGTGCTGCAGGCAACCCGGCGTCCGCCCCCACGCGTCGTTCCGTCACGCCCCCCATCTGATCCTCCCGCATATCCTGTCACCTCTACCTTCAGAAAGCCCCCCACGCCCCCCTCCCACTGCTCCCCCTGCCCCAAGGCTCCGCGGCAGCTCCTGCCTGACTGCTGTAGCCTCTTAACTCGTCCCTCTGCTTCTGTCCTTCGCTCCCAATGTTCTGTCCTCAGCATAGCAGCTCCAAGAGCATTCCCTTCACCCCCGCACTCATTCTTTCATTCCACGAATACCTGTGAACGCTTAATGTGTGCCAGGCTCTGCTTTCAGTGAGAATTCAGTAGTGATAAAATAAGTTAGCATCCCCGGCCTCATAAAGCTTACATTTTAATGGGGGAAACGGGCAGGTAACAAGATAATGATGTAAAATGTATAGCAAGTTACCCTGTGATAAGTTCCAGGGAGAAAAATAAAGCAGGGCAGGGGGCTGAGAGTTTAGATAGGGTGGGCAGTGAGGCGTTTCTAAGAAGGTGGCCTGGCCATGAACATCTGGATGAAGTGAGGGGTGAGCCGGGTGTGTCGGGAGAAGGATGCTCCAGGCTGAGGGAACAGTGCTACCTAGGACAGGTAACAGGAGCCGCCTTTACGGGGAGCCCTCAGTGCCAGGGTGACCCTTGGTTAAGCCCCACACACAGACGGAACATTCTAGTGGGCACTCTGCATTTATTGACTTCTAATTCTCATAAATTGACCACGCTCAAAATATCCTCGATTTTAAAATGAGGACAGTTCAGCAGCATACCCAAGGTCACAGAGAGCCGAACTTGTCAACCTTCACCGTGCTCCCGCTGCCTCTCTGTCGATCTGGGTTTGTGCTGCCCTATTAAGTAAGGACATGTCTTCAGTGAAAACATCTTAGCGTTAAGATCAACCGTGAGTTGAATTATGACCTCAGTTCTGAGTTATAAATAGCTGCTCAGAGCAAGCCTGAGCTCAGACCAAAAGCTCAGCCTGGACCACTGCCAAGGTTGGGTTCTGTGTCCCAGTGAAGCTGAGAGATGTGGAGCTCAACTTCCGGGGACCTCAGTTTCCCCACATGAAATGACATTGGACGTTACCAACTGGTCTCTGGGTCAAAGGGGTCCCTAGAGGCCATACAGTCCAACATCCGTATTTACAGTGGGTGAGACAGTCCCAAAGAGAGGCATGTCCAGCTGCTAGGCCTCCTGGGGTGTCAAAGGCAGAGCTGGAGCTCCCAGCCAAATGCTCATTCCCAGGAGCACGTGCCTCCCTCCATGAAGCGTGTGAGTTACTCTGCCTGGGCTTTGAGGCATCAAAGTGCAGGCAGGGAATGAAAGCGTGGGCAGGGGTTCCAGGTGACCCCTGAAGGAACCTTCCCTACCCTGGCATGATGCTCGGTCCCTCCTCACACCGGGGAGTGGGCTGAATGGCTGAATGGTGACTCCCAAAAGAACACATCCACACTCTAATTCCTGGACCACTGAAGAACACTTTACATGGCAAAAGGGTGAATATCCCTTTATATGGCAAAGGAAGTGATTAAGCTTAGGCTCTTGAGAAGAGGAGCTTATCCTGAATTATCATGGTGGGTCCTACCTGCTATCACACGTCTCCTTATATTATAAGAGAAACAGAGGGAATTTCGAGAGCAAAGACTTCCCCGACTCTCTGTGCCCTTGACGTGATGGCCTCAGACCGCCCCCCCCATGCCCATGCGCATCCTCCTTCCCGCCCTTTCAGCTCTACCCTCAGCTCAGGCCACCCCTCTTCAGCTCACACTTTCTTCTCCCCTCCTTTCTACTCATCCTACCCAGATATTCCAGTCCCTAGAAGCTCCCGTCCCGTAAGCTCCCCCTGAGGCCATCCCCACCCCGTCTGCCGGAGAGAGCAATGGGCTGAAGCCTCTCCCAGCACCATTACAAATGTTCAAGAGGACCTTAATGATCGTCATGCCGGGAACCGCGATGGCCCCGACAGCCTTGGGAGTGGCATTGATGGATGACTGCCCGGCTGCCCTCCCCCGGCTACGGCTACCGTGGCCTCGGGCTACTCAGTGTTCCGAATGAAAGAAAGTGTGAGGGAGTTGTTAGTGGGAGGAAGCTGGGCTTGGCCAGGGTGGGGTCTGCAGCTCCGACCCTTCTATTTAGAGTCAGCAGAGCTGTTTCTAGGTACTGGAAGAAGGCACCCCCAGTAGCAAGGCCCCTCTCTCCGAGCAAACCAGGCCTGGAGGGGGCCTGGGCAGACTTGCCAAGAAAAAATAGGAAACCCAGCTGATTTTGAATCTCCGATAAACAACAAATAAGTATGTCTCATGCAATATTTGGCACATAGTGATACTAAACATGTACTCCTTTTTCATCTGAAAATCAAATTTTTACCTGAGTGTCCTGTATTTTTATTTGCTAAATCCGGCAAACCTCACCCTGGCCTGGGCCTCCACCTGGTAGCTCTAGACAGTACCCTTTGCTTGTGACATCACAGCCTACCTGTCCTGGCCCCTGAGAGCGGTCCTTGGACAGAAGCTAAGTAGTCTCTGGCATTTTGAGCCCTTGCCAGAGCTTTAGGAACCTCAGGCAGAGCAAAAGAACTGATCTGCTGAAGTTGAAGAGACATAGAAGATGGCTCAGGAAAGCAATGTATTCAAGTCAGCCCACACGCGCTCCGCCAGGCACTGCCAGTGGAGAGCTGAGAAAAGCACAGCCTCTGTCCTGAGAAAGGCAATGAGGATGCTACGGAATTTTCCACGCTAATTACCCTGGACTCACCCCCCAGTCGCTGCCTCGTCTTCTCTGCAGCCTCCTCCCAACTCTCGAAACCAGCCACTAATTCCTGACCCTCCCTCACCTTCAGCGTCCCCTGAGCCAATCAGCACTTCTCCTTGCTGCTCCCGGCCTCACGCCTTCGTCATCTCCACCTTGGACCAGTGCCCTCTAGAAACTTGCTCTGTTTCAGGTCACGTTCCACCCCACTGCCCCCTTTCTGGCCCTGAGACATCGCAGAATGGATGGAGCAGCTCTCCTTGCTGCCATGGACTGTCTCCCCTTTGCCTGCCCAATAAAGACCAAACCCACTGGCACGGCACTTAGAAACCTCCGAGGTCTGCATGGCCCTGCCTCGCCTCCCACCAGCCCGCACTAAGCACACAATGCTGCAGGCACAAGGGATGATGAGAGGCTTGTAGAAGTTTGGATTCCTCCCTCCTGCTCGTCTGTCTTTGGAATCTGGGGCTCTGAAAACTGAGAAGGGAAAAGCTTAGGTTAAGCCTTCCTTAACCAACTTAGCTCAGCATGGCTTGGGGGGTCTCTATGACCCCCACCCCAGGACGTATCTCCACTTCCTCCCCAACAGCTAAGAGTCCAGGGCTTTGATCCTACCTGGGTGAGCCAGTGTCGGGCAGGGTAGAGCCCCCAAGACAGCATGGGGCTGAGTTGCAAAGCCGGGCATCCAACTCCAGAGCTGGTGCCTTCAACTCCTCCGCCTTGCAGAGCCCTTGATGATTCTTACCAAGGGACGTCTGCATACAAAGGAGGATCAGCGAGAGGAACCCACATTCTGCTTCTTAAGGCTGTGTTTATACATCTCCCCTCTCTCTGAGATTATACTGAAGATCTGCAGATCTGCAGATCTTATATTGGGATCTGCAGATCCCAATTCTTCCCAGGATTCCCCTCAGCATCCTTGTATTCCAGCCAATATGAAGGTAAGCCAACTGCTGTAAGTTACAAACCCCAAATCTCTCTGGCTTAACCCAGCAAGGGTTTGTTCGTTGCTCATTTCAGTCTGGAGAGCTTTGCTCCATGCAATCATTCAGGGACCCAGACCTCTTTCATCTTGTGGCTCCACCCTTTCCTAGGTCCTTGGAATTCTTTCCATTCAGAAGGTAAATGAGGTGATGATTGCATGTGCAAGGTTTTTATGAGCCAGGACTGCCAACGGTGCATGGGCTGTGCCTCGCAGGCCCCCCACTAAAACTGAAGAACATATTGCCCCTGCTGCTAGAACCAATGGCAGACCGTCTTCAGCAAGCAGCCCCCTCGGGAATCTCTCTGAGCTGAAGAAAGTTATCCCTTTCCTAGGGCAACACAGGAGTGTAAAAGCCCAGGTCCTTCACTCCCACCTAGGACAACTCTGAAGAGCCATGCCAGCTTCAGAGACCAGACTCACTTCTGCCTCTGCCTGTCCTGCTTCTGTCCCTTCCCTTCAATTGGTCTTAACATCAACAGGACTCACAGATAAACTTCCAGCGTGCTGATCTCTATTTCAGAGTCTGTTTCCCAGGATCCCAAACTGCATATACACGCGTCACTTCTGCTCACATTGCACTGGCCCAAACTCAGACCAGTGACAAAAACCCTGGAAAGCGTGCTCTGGCAGCGCACACAGGTAGCTGGAAAGTGCGGTGCTGATCAGCTCCAGCGCCATCTCCACGAGGAAATGCCCTCCTCTCTTAACACAACACTTCCACCCAGCGTGGAGCCCTGCTGTGATGGTGGGTGCATTTGGAAATAGAAGTGGAAGATACATTTGAACCTGAGAGCATGATTGCAAAGCACTGGACTTAGAATCAGGACACGCTTTTCTACCTTCTAGGATCAATAAAATGTTATTTCTCTTCCTTCTTCCATAAACTTCATTCCCAAAATCTATGAAGTGTGGCCCAAAATATTAGAATGTATAAAGCAGTTGTGAGATTAATAAGAGAATCTATGCAAAGTCAACTACTCCAGGACCTGGCATGGAAAAATTCCTCTCTTGGTGCTAGGTGGGTCCGAGTCTGTCTTCTGGCGTCTGCTTGATCCATGTAAAAACATTGACCTCTTTGACTATAAATTTGTGGGCTGGGACACTCAGACATGACATCCTATCAAGAGCTGATCAAATAGAAATGAATTAGCAAGCTGGAGAATTCAATATCATCACTGTTTTACTTTCTCTCTAAGAAAACTTTGAAAATGTTTTCCTTTGGTATTAAACCACTTGATCTCAGAATTCCATGGCCTCAGTCAGCCTGGAGTTGTGTGGTTTACATGAGTTGGACCAGGATCTGATACTGGGATCTGGCCTTTACTTGAGGTGGGCCTTTGAAGGCTGAATGAGACTTGGCTGGCTTGAGCTGGAGGTTCTTCCAGGCTTCGGGCATCCCACTAAAGGCACAGCTCTTGTGGCAAGAGGTTAACTGGGCAGAAGAGATTGGCAGGGCTTGAGACGCCTTCCTCCTTGCCTCATGATTTGAAACCAAACCAGCATAAACCTACAATATAATCAGAGCATTAAGAGGCTCTCAGAACTAAATCCAATCTATCCAACACCTGGGAAGGAATGCTGGGACGTCAGAGGGGTCAACGTAAACTCTACCTAATCCTCAGCTGAGGTCCCTGAGCCCCGTCCTGGGACACAGGACAGGAGTCAGCGGGGAATGAGATGGCTGTGTACACAGAAGTGAAGATCATGGCCTCTGGAGCAAGCGTGTCGGCACTGAAACTCTGGTTTGCTACTTCTTAGCTGAATGAATGGGTGCAAGTTGGTTATCTAACCCCTCTGGGAATGAGTGTTTCCATCCCTAAAATGGAGATCAAAAAAGGACCTATATCATCATGTTAGTGTGAGGATTAGATGAAAGAAATCTGGAAAGCTCTTAAAAAGTAGCTGGCATTCGGCAACTATGCAATGAAGTCAGTTGTTGTTGTAGGTTTGTGACTAGTAGTAGTAGTAATATAAGTATTATTATCACAAAAGGTGCTTCATCTGCTCACTGATGTGCTCATTGGTGACTTGACTGTCCCAGGTCTGTGCCGGACCCTGGAGGTGGAGACATCATTCTGACCCTGCAGTTGCCACAGTCTGCTCGGGGAACAGTGAAAGCAGAGAAGATTCTGTTTGGATCCAAGCAGCTGGAGGTGATGTGAGCCCCCGACCTAACCTGCAGGCATGTTGCTGCCAGTTTTTTAGGTCACAAAGAACTGGGATGGCTGATGGAGGAGACACACCAGCCCCGAGGTCCCTGTGCGAAAGGAGAGGAGATGGAAGGTTAAGTTTGAATGGCTGTATGGTGAAGAGGCCCAATGATGATCAGAACTACAGACACAGATCCTGGGGGTCCCCTCTGCTGACACCACGTACCCGCCCACCCTCTGACAGTGGAACAAGAATACTAGATTCTCAAGATTGGGAGGCACCTTCAAGGAAGAAGAAGTGGGGTGTCCTGGGTGGTTTTTAAAGTAACATCATTTTGTTTTGAAACCAAGATCTCCCACATACAAGCTGTACAACTTTGGAAAGGCATCTGACCTCTCTGAAACTCACTTTCTTATGTATAAAATGAAATAAAATACCTATGCCATAACATGCTGTGACAATTACATTAGATAATGTTAGGTTATTTTTTTCTTTACCACACCTGATTCCACACCACAAATGGTGATAAGCATCTACCAACAGACATGAAGCAGCAAGAAAAACAGATAAATAATAAAGAGGGGAAACCACAAATAAGAAGGAAAGAGAAAAGGCAGGGGAGGGTCAGTCCACACAACTGCATTCCATATGGTTCTGGACCAGAGGTAAGCTACAGTTTTTGCTCTGAGCTTTCTAGTGGCTAAGGCAAAGAGAGAAACCTGGGAAGTGACAAGATTAATGGTGCCCATAAGATGAAAACAGGCCTGTTGTTCATGAATGAAGCATTTGTTATAAAGCTCTTAGCTTCTACTAAAAATGTTTGCAGCTACTATGAACTACTACCACTGCATGACTTTTATCATCATCACCATCATCACCACCATCATCATCACCATCATCACCATCACCATCATCACCATCACCATCATCATCACTATCATCACCATCACCATCACCACCATCATCATCACCATCATTATCACCACCATCATCACCATCACCATCACCACCATCATCATCACCATCATTATCACCACCATCACCATCATCATCATCATCACCATCATCATCATCACCATCATCACCATCACCATCATCACCATCATCATCACCATCATCATCACCATCACCATCATCATCATCACCACCATCATCATCACCATCATCACCATCACCATCACCACCATCATCACCATCACCATCACCATCATCATCACTATCATCACCATCACCATCATCACCATCATCATCATCACCATAATCTTACCCAGTGTTTTTCAAAGTAAATGTGAACTCAATTTCATGGCAGGGGTCAGAATTTTTGAACAAAATAGAATAAAATAAAATAAAACAGAAAAATAGAAATTATATTTGTGAAACACGTGCTTCAATTTATATATATACAAAGAAGGAGAGAGAAAGAACCAGATTGTTGCCATGGACTGAATTGTGTCTTCCCCAGAATTCATATGTTGAAACCCTAACCCCCAATGTGACTATATTTGGAGAGGTAATTAAGGTTAAATGAGGTCATAAGGGTGGCACCCTGATCCAATATGTGAAGAAACACCAGAGAGCTCTCTCTCATTTTCTCTCTCTTCACCATGTGAGGACACAGCGAGAAGGCAGCTGTCTGCAAGCCAAGAAGAGAGCTTTCACCAGAAACCAACCTTGCTGGCACCTTGACCTTGGGCTAGCCAGCTTCTAAAACTGTGAGGTAATAAATGTCTGTTGTTTAAGCCACCAGTTGTGGTATTTCGTTATGGCAGCCTGAGCTAACTAAGACAGTTGTGGTATAAAGGACATCACTTAATGTGGTTCATGTTCGTAACAGTTTGGAAAGTGCCTGACCTTCCTTGACTCTCCTGTCCAGCAGTTTTCCAGGTGGACATCTACCTTTGAGCCAACAAGAGAGGACTGATGCTCACCTCCTCTCCTGGGCAGCCCCGTCTGTCACTGAGTCTCTCAGGCTTTAAAAAAAAAAAAAAAGGAATTCTTCCTTTGAGCTGAAATCTGTCTCCCTGGAATTTCCACTCACCAAAACAACACCACACATTATGAAGCAAACTTATTTTCCATTCATTTATTTTTGTGGTTTACTTGGATTCTCTGAACATCCTTCTCTGAACAGAGCTCTAGCCTAGTCCCTGGCAGAGTGAGGGAAGAAATAGATACGCACAGGGCACAGCTCTTGCCACCAACAAAACTTGGGGTCTCGGGGCTTCCCTGGTGGCGTAGTGGTTGAGAGTCTGCCTGCCAATGCAGGGGACACGGGTTCGAGCCCTGGTCTGGGAAGATCCCACATGCCGCGGAGCAACTAGGCCCGTGAGCCACAACTACTGAGCCTGCGCGTCTGGAGCCCGTGCTCCGCAACAAGAGAGGCCACGATAGTGAGAGGTCCGCGCACTGCGATGAAGAGTGGCCCCCGCTCGCCGCAACTAGAGAAAGCCCTCGCACAGAAACGAAGACCCAACACAGCCAAAAATAAATTAATTAATTAATTAATTTAAAATATATATATATATATATAGTACCTAACTTGGAGGATACTAATGAGAATTAAAAGAGAAAATATGTAAAGTGCCTGGCACGTGACCGGTCTCATCTAAATAGTAGTTATTACTGTTGCTCCTCTAGGTGACACCTGAAGACATAAGTAGAACCAAAGGCTGGAAGTTACAGGAGAAAGGTTTCTGTTTAATGGGCATTTCATCAACCGGAATGGCTCAAAAACAGAAGAGGCTGCCTTCTACAGAGTAAACTCCCACTTGAAAAGAGACAGAACAGTGTAAGGGAAAGATTACCAGAATTAATTCAGAGCGCCTTGCTCCGACTTCCGAGCTGGATCATCCAAAGAAGGCTTCCTCACTCCCCCATCTAGCTGCTACTTTCCCTCCCCCACTCCAGGATAACCAACGTCTACACTTCTCTCACCACAAATTAGCTGTGCCTGTTTTTGAACGCTACTAAATGGAATCATATAGTATGTAATCTTTTGAGTTTGGCATCTTCTACTCAGCATTTAGTTTATGAAATGTTCTTATATGTAGGTGTAGTTTATTCTCTATACATTTTTATTATTTTTTTTTCAGTCAGTTCAGTTTGTGAGCTGTCACCTTGAAACAAAATGACTATCAGAAAAAACTTCCAAATGGCTCAACTTCTGTGATTGCACCAAATGATGGCTGCAGTTCCAAAAAAAACACTAGTTTGGTATCTTGAATCACAAGATGATTCACTAAGTTGCCCTAGAGCATAATATATAAAATGTGCACATCTTTTGTAATAAAGGAAATAAACCGAGCAGTAGCAACCAACAGCTTAAATAAGAGCAGGCATATGTCAAAATCTCAGGGGACTCCAAGAAGACAGATTCAATTAGAATAAGGAGAGAATGCACATTGCCTGTGCAAATAGGTGACTAAAGAACAGAAACTTCCCCTAGAGTCACCAGTAGAGTCGTTAGAAACACACAGGCATGAAACACAGTGCAAAGAATGTAGATGTTGATATCGTACAGAACTGGTACCGAGCCGTTGGTCCCCTGCCCGTTAACGGTGTGATCTTGAACAAGTTACTTCACTGCTCTGAGTCTCAATTTCTTTATCTGCCAAATTAAAATAGTCCCTACCTCTTAGGCTTGGTTTAAAGATAAAATTCAATTAAATAATTGTGTGAGATAGAAAGTAGGTGCTTCTATTATTAAGAAATGAAGAAAATGCCAACCCATATCCCTGGCTCCAGGCTAACTTTTTTTATTTCTGTGTAAAGGGTACTAGGAGATTTTCGAGGACAGAGCATGAACCTTATTTATCTGATGGTCCCAAGTGCTTAGCATGTCATACAAGAAATGTACATCGATTTGAGGTAGATGGGTGGTTGTACTTGTGCTTATGTATTTGGAAGGAAGACAGTGACACTAATATATCTTAGTTCTCAAAGTGACTGGCATAATGGCTCATAATGTCAGCCATTATGCCAGTCACTTTGCAGATGGTAAAGGGCTATGATTTAATCTTTATAATGATTTTATGAAACAGAGTTTTATAGACCAAAAACAAAACTCAGAAAGATTAAGGTCATATATCCAGTTAGTTTAGGATCAAGATTGGGATCAGGTCCATATTTTTCCAAATGCTGGGTTCCTTCCACTCACCATTGTTTCTCACTATTTCTCACCATCTTCTCTGCCCATTCATTAATTCAGTTATTTATTGATTCATTCATCGACTCAATCCATCAGCAAATATTTATGAAGCACCTGCCATGTGCCAGACTCTCTTTCAGGCATTTGCAGTATACTGACAAAAGAGAAATGAAGGCTCTACCCTCATGAAGATGACATCCTAGTTGGGAGAGGGTAGTAAATAAATAAATAGGATTCAGGAGGTTGATCTATGAAATATATAAATAGAGGAATATAATTCAGGGGCGGGAGCCTTCCTGCAGAGGTGACATCTGAGCTGAGACCTAAAAAATGTCCTCTTAAGTGGGTCCAGATGACATATCCTCCTGCCCTTCCACGTATCTTCTTTCAGAAGTTGACCCGCAAAGTACTCTAAGCCACCCCCAGGCCTCCCATGGGGAGCAGTTTTGAAAGCTGGATTTACAGATCAGTAGGAACGGATCCCAGCCTGCCTGCCTGCCAAAGTCCCGTCAGCACTTACAGATGGTTTCCACAGATTACTGCTTTCCTATCTGTCTGGGCTGGCTCTCCCCACCCAAGGAGGCAAACAATCTACCAGAGGTGGATGATTAGGAAGAATTTTCCAAGCATCTTTTATGCAGCTACTGGCCCCTGTGGTTTTCACCCCTGCAGGAACCCTTGGCTTATGTTCTCTTATCTTCTTACACCTCTCTGTCCCGATAGGGAAAAGAACTACCAGTGACAGCGGATCTACTGTGCTCCAAGCCCTGCACTCTACATACCTATCTGAAAATGCCTTTAGCTATAAGACTCTGCACATTACTTTCTTCTGTTTGGTGGCGCCATCTTGCATGTGTTCACAAAGATGGTGATTGGTTTTTCCTTGATAGAGGTATTCATTTGTAGACAAAGAGTTTGGTCCACCACAAATACATTCAGAGGCAGCCCTCTCCCTACTAAACATGCAATATTAGGCTGTAGATGAGAACTACTGGCTCCAAACAGGGAGATGAAAATATCTGGTAAAGGAGAGACAGCATGAGCTTTGAAGTCAGACAGACCTGGATTCTAAACCTACTTCATCACAACAATGTGATTTTTAAGGAATCACTTTATTTCCCCTCTTAAGCGTCTATTTCTCCATCTGAAAAATGAGGTTATTTATATTTAGACAGGTTGAAAATAGTAAAGGAAAAGGGTTGATCCTAGCCCAAGCATACAGTGTGAAACGTGTCCAAAGGAAAGAATGGCAGACATAAGTACCTTGGAAATTTACTATAATCTAATGTCTGGCCATCAATTTTGTGACAGTAATGACATGATTTTTCAGCCCACCAAATGTCCACCCATCTCTCAGGATGGAATCACACTGACTCAGCTCACTGGAGTGATGGAAAAACAGAATATCAACTTTTAAAATGATAAGGAGGATTAGAATTGTGATAAAAACCTCAAGGTCATATCAGCATGACTAATATTTCTCCTCCCTGGAAAGCACAGGGGAAGCCAAGTTATAATCAGGAGGTCGACTCATGAACATGGAATCAGAAAAAGGAGAATTCAATGAAACACCTATTTCAAGGCATCAGGACAACCTGGCCATTGGGACCAAAGTATTCACAGCACCTCTCCGGGGACAGTGCCTGTACGGACACTGGTAAATTTTGCCTCCATGCCTTCTGCTTCCTGAGGTCCTTTCTGATAGCCTCATTCTTTCCCTTAGAAATACTAACATGTTCAATTGAGTTTCTTCAAATCTTTTAGACCCAAGAAACATTTTTCTGTTGGAAGTGATTTTGCACTGCCTTGTTCTGATCTCCTAACATTGATTTTATAATTTAGCTTTCTGGAGGCAATCTTAGTTCTAGCCACAATATAGTTTTCTAGGAATAGTAAATGACATAGATTTCATACAGCATTTGGAACATAATAGGTATTGGAGAAATTTTGATGATGGTGTTGATGATGATGATTTTGTGTATTGGTCAGAATACACTTGTGCTCCAATTTAGGGAATATTTCAAAAGGAACAGCAGGAAATGTAAAGGGTGGGGAATAGGTAAGTCACAAATCATGGTCATTTCATGATTATTTCTTCAAATAGCAAATCCTATGTCTTAACCATGAGACTAGGCATGTGACTCAAGCTGAACTAGCCTTAGAACCCCAGCCCTATAGCTACAGAGACTGGCACAGAAATGAGACACATGCCCAAAACCAGCCTAAGGGCATCCTTTGTAAGTCTTTGTAAGGCTGCTATGCTATTGTGCTCTGGTGTTTTGGACCTGCTCAGAGCATAGCCAGAGGCCACATCCCTGTGGGTAAAGGACAAGAGCATCCACTGAAGGAAGAGAAAATTCCCACCATCCTGAGATGAGGTAGCTTGTGGAGCAGGAAATAGAGACTCAGAAAATGGGAAGATGGAGTTTCTTCTCATTTCTGGGACTTGTCCTTGGGTCTGTACTGTGAGGAGATAGATGTATTCAGGGTGCTCCTGGGTGGAAGTCAAACACTGATTGCTGCCACATACAATTACCCAGAGCCAGACAGACAGACAGAAACATCCTGGAAAAACCCATGTGGATGGGCCAGGGTCTGTGTGCTGAGAGAGCAGACGTATATGGTACCCATTTGTGAGCTACTCTGTAATTCCCGGAGTTTACTCCAGCCCTCACCTGTGCTCTGAAAAAATGGGGAGGGTTTGTGACCACCCCAGGCAGCATAAATGCCTCAGTCTGTTCAGGCTGCTATAGCAAAGGACCATAAACTGGGTGGCTTATAAACTACAGAAATTCATTTCTCACAATTCTGGAGGATAGAATCCAAGATCAGGGTGCCAGCATGGTCAGGTTCTAGTTAAGAGTCCCGGACTGTTGACTTATTATCCTAACATGACAGAGAGCAGAGAGCACAAGCTCTCTCATGACTCTTATAAAGGCATTAATCCCATTCATGAGGGCTCTGTCCTCATAATCTCATCTAATCCTAATTTCCTCCTATAGCCCCACCTCCTAATGTCTTCACATCGGGGGATAAACTTTCAACATATGAATTTTCAGGGAAGACAAACATTCAGTTCATAACAAAGAGTAAAAAGTAAGCAGCAACCCTAGGCAGCTTTGAAGCCTCGGCAGCCAGGATTGGTGACTGGCTCCAAGGGGAAGGTGCATCTTCCCACCAATGGTGTGAACTCCAAGGGCTGGCCTCACCCTCCAACCCTGACCTCCTCCACCACCTGACACATGCACACACAGATACACCCTCCACTGACAACCCCAAAGGACTTGGTTTGATGTTATGAAGCATGCGGCCATTTCTCTTCTCCAGTTGCCTTATGTATAATTATGTTCAGTACATTTATGCAGATTGATTTGTGGCTGTGGCTCTCCCTTCCTATAGGGAATTTGGGGGCTGCAGATATGGATGTTGCAGCCTAATAGCAGACAGAACCTATGAGCCTAGAAATGAATCCTGATATAATCTCATTAGACTGGGAGAGACAAAGTGCTTCTTTAAGTAGAGAGGATATAATAAGGAGCAAAATTACTTTCCTAAAATGCCCAAAGAACCCAAGATGTGAAAGAAAAATCCCATGTGTTCTATGGGATCCAAAGAAGGAGAATTAGAACTGATGGGTGTAAATTATACCAAGATGGATTTTTATCTCATCTTAAGGTAAAAAAAATGTGCAGATACTTATACTTGATTGTGAAGAGCAAAGGATGATTCCTGTTTTCCTTCCCAACTCACCTTTAATTCCTCCAAAATGTTCTGTAGAGCACAAGTGTAAGGGTTATGAGGCTACCACAACTGTGTGGGGAACAGCAAAGGCACCAGCACCGCTAAGGGTAGCTCCTATCTCTTATGCTATTATCATGGGCAGGTACCTGCCAAGAGCTTTACAGACTTCTTCTCACTTATCTTCACAGGGACCCGAAGAGGTAGGTACCATCGTTGGCCTCATTTAAGGATGAGGAAACAGGCTTAGAAAGGTTAAGTAACTTGGCAAATCAACTTTGGTCGTAACCGGTAAACCATACTGTATACATGTTTTCTAGAGCTGTTTTCAGTGTTTTGAGCCACTTAATGAAACGTTGTGTGAAAAGGACTTACTACGGAGGATCACCAGGCTGTACAAGAGGGTGTTGTCCTGGGATCCCCTGGAAGTGCTGAGTGATCCTCACCCAAGGGCAATGGGGGTCAGGCTCCACGGAGGTCACTCCACCAACCTCCAGGTATGTTTCTTATCAAATGTTTGTTTTGTTGCTTTGCACACTCATGTCCCTAAGAATCTTGAGGAACTGGATTTTTTTCAAGATGAAATGAGAAAATCAGAGCAAGAAAGAAATATGCAGAAAAGTCCTTGGCAGGACGTTGGAAGCTGCTAAAAGTTGGATGCAGAGGTGATGAGCAGAAACGTCTGAAGGTACAATCTGAGTCCAGATGGCCAGCTAGATTATTCACACGAGAGTAACTATTTTGGGAGAGGCAGAAGTTCTAAAAGATTTTTTTTTTGTCACATCCCTTTAAATAGAGGCAGTTACTCTTCAGGGACACAGTGTCACACATTGTATGCCAAAGTCATACTCAGTACAGAGAATTTTGTATTGCATGCTCACAAAACTTTAGCATCTTCCAATAGTTTCACTATAAAGTTGAAATGCCTTAATTTGGCACACACATGCTTGGCCCTTATAGTAGCATCTCTTACCCCTTCTACATATACATACTTCGTCCCAGCCACACTGAGTTGCCTGTAGTTCTAGAAACAAACCTACTGTTTCATGACTTTCTACTTCTGCCTTTATGTCCTCCCATCTTTTTCCTTAACTCTTATTTATTCTTCGAGACTCAGGTCAGCCACACATGGGCCTCCCTGAACCTGCCTCTCTTCTTTGCCTGTGTGGTATAGTATCCTTCTGTGCTCTACACCAGTGGTCCCCAACCTTTTTGGCACCAGGGACCGGTTTTGTGGAAGACAATTTTTCCATGGACCGGCAGTGGGGTGGGGGTGGGGGGGATGGTTTTGGGATGACTCCAGAGCATTACCTTTATTGTGCACTTTATTTCTATTATTATTACATGGTAATATATAATGAAATAATTACACAACTCACCATAATGCAGAATCAGGGGGAGCCCTGAGCTTGTTTTCCTGCAACTAGATGGTCCCATCTGGGGGTGATGGGAGACGGTGACAGCCGAAGTGTGTTGCTTATGTCCAGTCTACTCCATAAGATGCAGCTTAATTGTCACTTGCCACTCACTGATGGGGTTTTGATATGAGTCTGCAAGCAATTAATTTATTATGGTCTCTGTGCAGTCAAACCTCTCTGCTAACGATAATCTGTATTTGCAGCTGCTCCCCAGCACTAGCATCACCACCTCAGCTCCACCTCAGATCATCAGGCATTAGATTCTCATAAGGAGCCTGCAACCTAGATCCCTCGCATGCGGAGTTCACAGTAGGGTCCGCGCTCCGATGAGAACCTAATGCTGCTGCTGATCTGACAGGAGACGGAGCTCAGGGGATAATGTGAGTGATGAGGAGCAGCTATAAATACAGATGAAGCTTCACTCGTTCGCCTGCCACTCACCTCCTGCTGTGCAGCCCAGTTCTTTACAGGCCATGGACTGCTATCGGTCCATGGCCTGGGGGCTGGGAACCCCTGCTCTACACAGCCGCAAGCGTCCTGTACCCAACTGCAGCACAATACATAGCTCACAATGAGTTCTGTCAATTGTCTCCCATCAGCACCTCCATCACGGATTCCACCACCATCAGACAGAGTAAGTGGAGGGAAAGGATCATATATATCTTCACTGATTTTTGTAGCCACAGGAGTTTAGCACTACAAATGATTTTAAAACTAAATGGTTTTAATTTTTAGTTCAGTTCCTTATAAGTTAAATTCAATAAACAAAAACCAATCAGATTTCTATATACTACCAGTGAACAATTGGAAACAAACAAAAATTTACAATAGTTCCCCACAAAAGGAAGCATTGAGGTATAAGCTAACAAATCACCTACAGCAGAAGCCAGAAAACTTGATGGAAAGGGCCAGATAGATTTTAGGCTTCTCTGAGAGCTATTACAGTGTCTGTTGCATATTCCTCTTTGTTTTTGTTTTGTTTTGCTTTGCTTTTGTTTTTGTTTTATGACTCATTAAAAATGTAAAAACCGGGCTTCCCTGGTGGCGCAGTGGTTGAGAATCTGCCTGCCAATGCAGGGGACACGGGTTCGAGCCCTGGTCTGGGAAGATCCCACATGCCGCGGAGCAACTAGGCCCATGAGCCACAACTACTGAGCCTGTGCGTCTGGAGCCTGTGCTCCGCAACAAGAGAGGCCGCGATGGTGAGAGGCCCGCGCACCGCGATGAAGAGTGGCCCCCGCTTGCCGCAACTAGAGAAGGCCCTAGCACAGAAACGAAGACCCAACATAGCAATCAAGCAATCAATCAATCAATCAATTAAAAAAAAAAAATGTAAAAACCCTTCTTAGATCACTTGTCTTACAAAATAGGCCACAGACCACATTTGGCTCATGGGTCATACTTTACGGATCCCTACAAAATCCTAATGAAAGACATCAAAAGCCTAAAAAATGGGGAGACATAGTGCATTCATAGATTAAAAGACTCAATATAGTAAAGATGACCAACTGATATATAGATTTAATGTAATATCAATCAAAATCCCGGAAGAACTTTTTTGTAGATATAGACAAGCTGATTCTAAAGTTTATGGAAAGGCTAAGGAACTAGAAAAGCCAAAACTATTTTGGGGAAAAAAAAGAATAAAGTTAGAAGAATTACACTAATCAATATTAAGACGTTACAAAACTACAATAACCGGGATAGCATTGATATTGGTGAAGGAATAGACACAAAGATCATGGGATAGAATAAACCCATAAATATGTCCATTGGATTTTAGACAAAGGCACAAAAACAATTCAATGAAGAAAGAGTAGTCTTTTCAACAGAAGTTTTGGAGCAATTGGATAAGCCATATGCAAAAAAAAAAAAAAAAATTGGCTTTGACCTAAACCTCATGCCTTATACAAAAATTAACTAAAATATATTAACTTAAATATAAAAACCAAATATTACATTATAAAGCTTTTAGAAGAAACACAGTAGAAAATATTTGTGGCCATAAACCAAGAACACAATCTGTAAAAGAAAAAATTTGACAAATTGGCTTCACCAAAATGAAAACTTTTGCTCTAATGACTTTTCTTTGGCATCATTTCATTAAGGTGAAGAGATGCTCATAGAGATTTAAATAAGTAGATGCCAGTGCCTTTCTGGACATTGTTATATACTCCTTTGCATTAGTCTTGATACAGAGAGCCAGACGTTTCCCTTGGGTTGAATAATGGCTGGAACTATACACTCATTCTAGAACCATCATCAGATGCAATCCTTCCTCTTGCATGGTCTGTGCCAACCCGATCATTTTCTCAAAACAGGCAAAAATTAGAAAGCCATGTAGAGGAGAAACATTTACCTAGGAAAACAATAAACTAAATATTACATTTTTACAATGACATTTTCAAGTATTATGTCCTCCTGGAAATCTTCCTCTCTGAAACTCCTCATGTTAGATGTCAATTTAAAATACCACTGCTGGGGTTTCCCTGGTGGCACAGTGGTTGAGAATCTGCCTGCCAGTGCACGGGACACGGGTTCGGGCCCTGGTCTGAGAAGATCCCACATGCCGCGGAGCAACTAGGCCCGTGAGCCACAACTACTGAGCTTGCGCATCTGGAGCCTGTGCTCTGCAACAAGAGAGGCCGAGATAATGAGAGGCCCGCGCAGCGCGATGAAGAGTGGCCCCCGCTTGGCACAACTAGAGAAAGCCCTCGCACAGAAACGAAGACCCAGCACAGCCAAAAATAAAAATAAATAAATAAATAAATTTTAAAAATAATAATAATAAAGTACCACCGCTGCATTTCTCTGTCAGGGCATTTCCCTTGAAGAGACTTTTCAAAACCTTGGTCAACGGGCTCTCTCTCATTCAGGATGAATATTATGTATAAAGAATATCCTTGATATCTTTCCTACTAAGGGGAAGCAGATTCCTTTAATTTTCATGGTAAATTGGGGAAAGATGTACGCATTAGTGTATTTTCTTCCAGGAGGCAAGAGAAGACTTAAAAGGGGGATGCACACCTCATAGGTGATTCTTTCTTCCCTCATGTCTGATCTCAGCTTATTTTTACCATGTCAAGCACATTACATTTCAGAGCTTTAATATACTTCTTTTTTTAAATTTATTTATTTTGTTTATTTATTTTTGGCTGCAGTGCGTCTTCGTTGCTGCACGGGGGCTTTCTCTAGTTGTGGCGAGCAGGGGCTACTCTTCATTATGGTGCACGGGTTTCTCATTGCAGTCACTTCTCTTGTTGCGGGGCAGGGGTTCTAGGCGCACAGGCTTCAGTAGTTGTGGCACGTGGGCTCAGTAGTTGTGGCTCGTGGGCTGTAGAGCACAGGCTCAGTAGTTGTGGCGCACGGGTTTAGTTGCTCCGCGGCCTGTGGGATCTTTCCAGACCAGGGCTCGAACCCGTGTCCTCTGCATTGGCAGGTGGATTCTTAACCACTGCACCACCAAGGAAGCCCAAAGCTTTCATACACTTCTTAAATATTCGATTTATACAATTCACAGCTTCTCAACTATCACGTGATCTGGATCCACTCACTGGCACAGCTGCTTCTGCTTTGGGCTCTGCTTGACCTAATTGGCTTCTGTTCAACTGTTCTTCCTTACAACCTCATTAGAATGAAGAGGAGATAAAAAGGGGAAGAAGAAAGTTCTAGTAGAGGGGTGAGCAAGAGGTGGGAAAATGGGAGGACAAATGACAGAAAGAGGAGAGACTCTTTAACCCAAATTTATTTTAAGCACACAGTTTGGGCAGTTTTGTCCCTATTAAGCTATAGGGATGTGTGCTCCAGAGCAAAGGTTTGTAGCAATGGTCATGGAGAGATGCACAAGGATGAATGGTGGCTGCCTTGTAATGAACTTTCTATGAGTTCTTTCTGGTGGTTAGGTATGTGTGAAACATTCTTTCCTTGGGTCAGAGATTTTATTACCTTCCCAATGGCAGTATTTTACTGTAATAACTGATGGAAAAATCTGTGCAGTATTCAGAGGGCTGAATAACCAGCTCATAACAGCAAGCCACGTCTATAGGGAGAAATTGGAGCAGTCTCTCCAGTTCAAACAGCCTAGATCAGTCCAGAAGAGAGCACTAAAGTAGCAGGATAAGGATGCTGGTCCTAGGCAGGCCAACTCAGGACCACCAGCCACAAAAGCCAAAATATCCAAGAGAGAGAGTTTATCCCAAGATGCTCTGGGACCTTCAGCTGCAAGTAGAGACAGAAGCTTCCTGAATCCTGGAAGAACCAAAGAATTTGATTTGACCAAACTTAGGGTGTCATGGTTAATCTTATTTGTCTTTGCCCAGAGCTACTAACTGCAGATCAAGTTGAGAACAAAAGATCTGGATGAGCTTTGCCATACTAGCCATGAAGAAACAAGAAAGAGAAAAAGTAAAATGTGGCAGGAAAGAAAAGAAAGGAAAGGAATAAACTACTGATTATTTAACACAGTAAATGTTTGTCCATGTCCTAAGAACTTTACCTACAATATCTCATTGTTGTGGTCAAGACAAGACCAAATGCACCTTGCTCTCTGTGACTTCTCTTAGAAGACGGGGTCATTCAGACTAGAAGGACCTTAGCAACTGACTGGTTTTAACCTTGTTTTTCAGCAGAAGCAGAAACCTTTGTTCAAATGAAATCATCAAGAAAGTCACTCTACAAAAAACAGATAAAAGCAGAAATATGATTTGAGAGGACTTGAGTTCCCTAAATAAGTGAGTTGATGATAAATCCAGGCAAGAGCTTGGGTCTCATTCCTAGTGCATGTTCTTCCCATCACCTCACAATCATCTCTTTATGGAGAAAACCTAATAGACGTTCTTGAATTCATGTCTCATCTCTCCAAAAAGATCATAAGCCTTAAGGGCATATTTCAAGTCTCACATACTTCTTTGTATCCCTCACTGCATATCGACAAGGACTGACACACACCAAGACTCAATACATATCTGCAGACAAACTCTGGGGATTTTTCAGTAAGGTACATAGGTGCAGAGCAACTTTAAAAGTTATGAAGAAGTTGTATTGGGGAGGGGGCATTTTATGCCTCTATCTGGGTGAGCCCACTTCTTTTGAAGTGTATCCTGAGCAACCTATGGGTACAGGCCACACAGGTAAGGACACAGGCTATGAGGTCTTACAGTCCTGTCAAACGGGCTTATTCCAAGTGGTGTATCCATGAAGGTACCACCCCAGAGTGGATACCTTCAAAACAAAGGAAAATAAATCATGTGTGTGTGAAGCTGGGCAAACACAAAACTGGAGGATGGGCAAGGATTAGCAAGCCAAGAGGTCCAAGTAGGTCATGATCCTAATTCTGCTAACATGGAGGAATTTGTTCATTAAAAATTGAAGTATTCGAATATTGTTGTTATTGTTAATTCTATAAGCATATCTTAGAAGAGAATGACCAATTGGTTTCTTAACTCCTTGTCCTCTCTCTTTACTGCTGTATAACAAAATTAGACCAGATGGAGGCTCATGGGACATACAGGCCTCAGGTTCAATCAACATTTGCTGTATGTAAATGTTGGCAAGGATGTGGAGAAGAGGGAACCCTCATACACTGTTGGTGGGAATGTAAATTGGTGTAGTCACTGTGGAAAACAGTATGGAGGTTTCTCAAAAAACTGAAAATATAACTACCACATGACCCAGCAATTCCATTCCTGGGTATATATCCAAAAAAACCCAAAAAAAAAAAACACTAATTCAAAAAGATATATGTACCCCATATATATAAAGAAGATGTGGTATATATATATTTAATGGAATACTACTCAGCCTTAAAAAAAGAACGAAATTTTGCCATTTGTAGCAATATGGATGGATTTGGAGGGCATTATGCTAAGTGAAATAAGTCAGACAGAGAAAGACAAATACTGTATGATATCCCTTATATGTGGAATCTAAAAAATACAACAAACTAATGAATATAACAAAAAACAAGTAGCCTCACGTATATAGAGAACAAACTAGTGATTACCAGTTCGGGGGGTGCACAATAGCGGTGGGAGAGTGGAAGGTACAAACTATTGGGTGTAAGATAGGCTACAAGGATGTATTGTACAACATGGGAAATATAGCCAATATTTTGTAATAACTGTAAATGAAGTGTAACCTTTAAAAATTGTATTAAAAATAAAAAATTTAAAATAATAATTTTAAAAACCACTTATTGTATGTTAGGCACTTTGCTATGAGAAAGGATACCAATTTCTTTAACTTCAAGAAACAAATAAAAAAACATAATTCAAAAAGACACATGCACCCCAATGTTCCTTGCAGCACTATTTACAATAGCCAGGACATGGAAGCAGCCCAAATGTCCGTCAACAGAAGAATGGATAAAGAAGATGTGGTACATATATACAATGGAATATTACTCAGCCATAAAAAGGAATGAAATTGGGTCATTTGAAGAGACATGGATGGACCTAGAGACTGTCATACAGAGTGAAGTAAGTCAGAAAGAGAAAAACAAATATCATATATTAACGCATATTTGTGGAATCTAGAAAAATGGTACAGATGAACCAGTTTTTAAGGCAGAAATAGAGACATAGATGTAGAGTACAAACATATGGACACCAAGAGGGGAAAGGGGGGGTAGGATGAATTGGGAGATTTGGATTAACATATATACACTAATATGTATAAAATAGATAACTAATGAGAACCTCCTGTATAGCACAGGGAACTCTACTTCACCTCGCTGTACAGTAGAAACTAACACAACACTGTAAAACAACTCTACCCCAATTTAAAAAAAAGAACCAAAAAACAAAAAAAAAGAAACAAATAGATGCTCCTTTCCTTCAAGAATAAGAAAAACACATCCCTGCCTTCAAGAAGCAAATAGTCTGTTCAAAAAAATGCTGGGGTAATTTCAGTACAGGGGTCAGTGCTTCACACCATGTCTGGCACCTAATGGATGCTCGATCCACATTTGTTGATGGAGTCAATGAAGGAAGGCTAGAGGTACCGCTAGGGTGGTGGGGGAGTGTAGCAGAGAGGAAAGGAGCACAGTCTAAAGTAGGAGGTGACTGTCAGAAAAATCACTTGGTAAAAATGTAATAAATGCAGGCTTCCCTGGTAGTGCAGTGGTTAAGAAGCCGCCTGCCATTGCAGGGAAGATCCCACATGCCACGGAGCAACTAAGCCCGGGCGCCACAACTACTGAGCCTGCACTCTAGAGCCCTTGAGCCACAACTACTGAAGCCCGCGCACCTAGAGCCCGTGCTCTGCAACAAGAGAAGCCACCGCAATGAGAAGCCCAAGCACGGCAATGAAGAGGAGCCCCCGCTCGCCGCAACTAGAGAAAGCCAGCACGCAGCAACGAAGACCCAACGCAGCCAAAAATAAATAAATAAAATAAATAAATTTATTTTTTTAATGTAATAAATGCAAAAGGAAGAAACATTTTAGAGCACTTTGCATTTTATAAGATACTTTTGCATGAAACATCTCATTTGTACTCATATCACCAAATAAAGAAGATGTAATTCTCTCTCAGTTTCCAGATGAGCCAATAGAGAAATAAGAAGCTGGCCGAGGTCACCCAGCTGGTGAGAGTCAGAGCTAAGGACCCAACCCCATTTCTTTCAGCTCTAAAGTGTGTGTGTTTTCCAGAAGGCCATGCTGACAAGACATGCCCAGTCTCAGCTCTCTTCTGGGAACTTGATATTGAAGGTGTACCTCCTCTTCCACTACAGTTTTCCAGTTGGCCCCTAAGGAATCATTTCAACCTCAAAATGGGAGGGCGGGGAACCTCACTTTCAAAATTTTTGGAGCCGTCACCTTGAGTATGAAGGTTTCTTTTTCTTTCCCTGGCCGCATCCCATAGAAAAACAAATGGTGAAAAGGAAAATGATATTAGTAGTAAAATGATAACTTTAATAAAATAGTAGACCATGCTCCTTAACAAAAACGCATGAAATGAATGCAAAATGATCAGTCATAAACACAAGAAGGTATTTTTAGCAAAACAGTATCGCCATGCACACACACACAATTTTCAGGTATGGTTTCATCAATTTACCTACATGAGATATTAAACTACTTTTTGCCGGGTTCCTGTACTTCCTTGCGTGTAAATGAGAAGTAACTCAGGCTGTTAATGAGAACTCAACATAAAGGCAGCACCAAAGCATGGCACTGCATTTATGAAATGGCTGTTTACATTTGTTTAATTACCAGGTTAATTAGGGGGTCATAAAATCAGAATGAGCTGGGGAATTAAAGGGCTGGCAGAGAAAACACAATTGATCATCTTCTATTCCTTATCAAATAAAGGTTCGCCTGCACATAATTGCTCCTAGAAGTTTGCTCCCTATTGCATATCTTGTCAAATCGAAATGAATCTTCCCAACATCGTAAAAGCCCCCGAGACCTCATTCCTCCTTTGGGGGTGGTAGAATGAGCGGTGGACCAGAAGGTGTGGATAGAAGTCTGACTTCACCGTGGAGAAGTCCCCAGGTTTGCTTCGCTCTCTTCCTTCCCCTGTCCCACGTCAGTCCTCCCCAGACACCCCATCCACAGTCTTCCAGCCAGAGAGACAGAGCAGTCATCCCAACATGCCTCACTCTCCTGCACCAGAAAATTCCACTGATCAACCCATCCAGTCCAATCTGCCTCCTTAACACAGACAATCCATCCCCTCCTCTCCAGCTCAGTACCATGGCCAGGGCTTACCACTCACCTGGTCTGTGGACATCACCTAATCAGACTCCCTCGGCCTCCCTCTCTCCAGCCTCCATCCCCTCACTCTGAGCCTTTCTCTGTACTGCCAGAGTAAAGCTCTACATCACAAATCAGAGCAAGTCACTCTCATAGCAGAAACGCTTTACTGTTTCCCATCACTTTTGGGGAACTCTGACAATAAGAATTCAATTCCTCCCACCATAAAAGTATTGCCTAAGTATCACATCTCTCTTTTCCTCAGTTGATATTATTTGTGGCAATTGTAAAAAATATATATATATTCATTCAACTATATATATATAGCTGAATGAAACATCAACAAAACTCTGGCTGTTTACAACATCAAAATGCATTTTTTAAATTCCAATTTTAAAAGAAAATCTATGCCCTAGCCTATCACCCCCATTTCAAGTAATTATAGAAAATTCAAATTCACTTTTGCAAGAAAAAAGTTTAGGTGATCCATTAGAGATGAATATGATGGGATTGGATCGGTATTTAATACGGCCGAGCATCAGAATGAAGGGAATAACTGTGCTGCGTATTAAATTTAATAATAATCAGGATGGATTTTTATCCTTAAGTCCTTTATGTCCAGTCTGGTGGACAAGGGGCGGTTGAAACTCTTCCCAAGCTTGATTAGTTCAGTAAGCAAGACAGAACTGGCTGCTGAAACTCTCAGTGGTAGAACGAGGTGTTATTCTTACAATCTATGCAAGAAATCATGGAGACAGCATTGGTAGTCTCTCAGCCAATCATGACTTGTGTCCAAAAGATTTTGTCATTTCAAATTCATCAGCCCATTCTCCCCTCGCACTACCACGGCCACATATGAGCAGAGGTAGAAAAGGGAATGCATGTCCCGTTGACTGGGTATTGCAGAAATGTGGCCGTCGAAATCAAGGTCTGAGCAGTGTCTGATGCTGCACATCCTTGGGACCACAGGCACAAGGACAGAATGAGGAAACTTAATTACAGCGTGTTCAAGCAGCTCATGGAGCTGCCCAGGGAGGGAGACCTAATGGGTGTCAACACAATTAAGGATCTTCACACACATTTGAAAATCACGGACTGTGACACAGGCTCAATGTCCATGTCGTCATCTCATCTCCACAGCGATGTCACATCCTGGATATCAATGCAGAATTGAATTAGAGGAAGAGATTGCACGGCGATTTCCCAAGAAATTGGCTTTCCAATTTCTCTGTTAGCCAAGGCGGAGCAAGCCCCACAGTCATTCTGGCAGTCCAGCCACCCCACACCCCGCCCCAGTCCAGGCTTCTGCCTAAAAACAGACAAAACCAGGATGGTTTCCCATCAGCATCTTGGCTGCCAACACTCAAGACACTTAGAAGAAATGCAGAAGTTGGAACAATGGAATGCTTATCCTAAACACTCCTTAGAGATCTGTGCTCCCAGGACTCCCATTTGCCCTCTCATCCAGCCTCATTCTCTTTTTTAAAAATTTTTATTGGGGTGTTGATTTACAATGTTGTGTTAGTTTCAGGTTTACAGCAAAGTGAATCAGTTATACACATATATATATCCACTCTTTTTTTAGATTCTTTTCCCATATAGGCCATTATAGAGTATTGAGTAGAGTCCCCTGTGCTATACAGTGGGTTCTTAGTAGTGGGTTCTATTTTATATATAGTAGTGTATATATGTGAATCCCAATCTCCCAATTTATCCCTCCCCCACTTATCCCTGGTAACCATAAGTTTGTTTTCTACCTCTGTGACTCTACTCCTGTTTTGTAACTAAGTTTAGTTTGTAACTAAGAAAATTCCATCAATAGTGTGATTTCAGCTGTATGTATATGCTGCTGTACGTATGGGCCAACACGAACAACCCAAAAAGTACATTGGTCTTGATGGTGGTATTGTGGAGTTTCATCTCCCCTTTTCATGTCATTTTTGTAAAATGCTTTTTTTCCAGTGATGGAGATACTGATGAAAAAAGAGTCTATCCCATTAGAAATTAGAAGCCTTAAATAAATCATATTTGCATCTGTTTCTAACCAGGTGTTAATTAGTTTTGGCAAAAGGCTACTGTGTAGCAAGAATGATGCTAGATGTTGGTGCAGAGCAGACGGGAAGGGATGACAGCAGAGTAAGTGCCTTGGCTGGAGAATCAGATGGCCTGAGTTCAAATCTCATCTGAGTTCTACCCCTGAGAAGGGGGAGAAAGTCACTTGCCGTGTCTGTTAAGGCGAACACCAAATTAATGTCAAGTAAGTCAGCAGGTAAGGATTAAGTGAAGTCCTTATAGGAAGCACCCTAGCAAGTGCCTAGTTTAGAGGAAGCACTCAATAAAGAGAGGCCTTTGTTTTCTTTATTGAGAACCCCATGCTCAGCGCCATTCTTCCTTTTCCACCAGACCCCTTCTCCAGCCTTCTTGCCTTCAACCGCCTTTCTTCCACGCTCCGCTCCCACCCCCTGCATCCCTCCCATGGGCACTCTTCTTCCTCTCCCCCCCCTTCATTTCTCTCTGTGGCAATCAGTCCACAGTCAGGCTATGTATCTTTCATGCGGTAAGACTCCCTCTTTCAGCAATAAAGACCTAACCTCATGAAATGTGAGAAAAAGACGTCCCCGAGAAACAATCTCTTCATCTTTAGCACTTCAGAGTGACCCCAGCCACCAGATCAAAAGGAGAGAAAGCCTGAAAGCCTTCCATCAAAGGCTCCCACCATCCCACAGACTGGCAGCCTCTCGGCAACACCGTGCTTTCAATTTGTTGCCGCCATTGCTATTCACCACGTGTGAGCTCCCATCACTCAACCTTCAGACGGAGATACTTGGAAATCTGGTCTGAAATCTTTCTTACCCGTAACCTTTGATTTATGTTGTTTCTGTCAAAATTACAAGAATTACGGTGGAGCCATTTATAAGATTAGTCACTGAAGCTTAGGAAAAGGGACCTGAACGCTGAGAAACCAACCCAGGACCAGAAGCTCCACAACCTTGGGGGAAGCCTCCCTCTACGGAAACCACAGCACGTGCCCACCCAGCAACAGCCCTGGGAATTGCTGGATAAGACCAGAAGCTCTCGAATCCACGAAGAGGCAGACGTACTGCATCTATCTCATTATGAATCTTTCTTGAAATCGATCACCAGATATTAAATTTGATTTTTAGTAAGTAATACACATTTTTGTAAACCCTGTGGAAAAGTCAGAACATATACAAGGTAAAAAATAACCCATAACCTCACCACTACAAATAACATCAGTAAACATTTTACTAGGTATAAGAGGACATTCATAATGATATTTATAATATCAAAAAGTGGATTGATATTTAAATATTAAGGAACATATTTATATATATTTTAGTATAATAGTTACATATTTATATAATTTTAATGTATTAATTTATATTGTATAAGCATATATTTATATTTGTACATTGTATATTTTGTACATAATGTTTATACAATGTACAATATATATGATATATAAGACATATCATACAGATATATATATCTCATGTAAGTATATTACATACAGATATATATAGCTCATGTAAGTGTATTACATTAATATATATGATATATAAGACATATCATACAGATATATATATCTCATGTAAGTGTAAGTGTAGATTTATAGATTTAGATGTAAATATATCTTTTGACATTATACATAATACTGTCATGGATGTCCTGTTACAAAATCATTGTATTGCTGAGGATTCACTTCTCTCGTATTGGGTACGGATTAATAATCCATTACTCTCAAGGTGCAAGAAATATTTTTTTGTAAGCCCCTCATCTGACGAGGCTGGCCAGAAAGCCATCTGCAGTCATTTTACGTGGTCCCTCTCCCTGCCATGGGTTGTGCCAGAACCAGGAAAAGAAAGGCAAGCTCTGGGCTAGGTTTGGATTGCTCACCAGTGCGGCTGCTCTGTGTTAAGGCCAGGTGGACCCTCCCAGGCCCCTAAACTCCCCTGGCAGAGCCTGGCCCTGTGTTGGTCCCACCAGGGGGCTTGAGCTATGGCTGCTCCAGCCAGCACTCACTGCCCAAACTCTGCAGGCAGCTGCCTGGCATCGCAGGTCCCGTAAATGAAGGGCTCCCGCCTGTGGTTGAAGGTTCCACCTCGTTTCAACACAGGCTCGTTCTTAATTTAGCTTGTGATGTGTTTGCACTGTCACACATAGGATGCTGGGTCAAGTGCTCTCTATATATATTTTAAGACTTTTTTTTAATTGGGTTATAGTTATTTTACAATATTGTGTCAGTTTCTACTGTACACTGGAGTTCCCTGTGCCATACAGCAGGTTCTCATTAGTTATCTATTTTATACATATCAGTGTATGTATGTCAATCCCAATCTCCCAATTCATCCTACCACCCGCTTCTCCCCTTGGTGTCCATACATTTGTTCTCTACATCTGTGTCTCTATTTCTGCCTTGTAAACCAGTTCATCTATATCATTTTTCTAGACTCCACAAATATGCGTTAATAGATGATATTTGTTTTTCTCTTTCTGACTTACTTCACTCTGTATGACAGTCTCTAGGTTCATCCACGTCTCTACAAATGACTCAATTTCATTCCTTTTTATGACTGAGTAATATTCCATTGTATATATGTACCACATCTTAAGACTTTTTAAAAAATCCTTTTAAATGATTTCTCATGAAAATATCATATATACAAAAACACAGGAAATGCATAGATAAAGTACACAGAATTATAAAATAAATATCATTATACCCAGGACCCAAGTGAAGAAATAGATTCTTACAATTCCTTTCAAGTTCCCCTCTCCCTTCCCCTCAGCCCGAAGGGAAATATAATATTGAATTTTGAGTTTATTAGTATTGTTACCTTGCTTTCACGTAAAGTATAACTAAATAATAACTATCTCTAAACTTTGTAAGGTTTTGTATTCTCGAGGACTCTGTACAAACAGTATCACACTCTTTATGTTCTTTAGAAACTTGCTTTTATCATTTAGCTTCAAGTTCTTTTAAGATTCACTGTGGTTGATGCATGAAGCTATGGTTAATTCATTTTGCCAAAGTATAGTGTTCCAACAGGGGAATAACCACAATTTATTCATGCATTCTCCCCTTGATGAATATCTGGGATGTTTCCAGCTTTTTGCTATTACAAACAATGCCACTCAGAACATATTTCTGCAGCTCTCCTGGTGCACACAAACAGGAATGCATGTGGTCTGTATACCTGAGAGGAACTGCTGTGTCAGATGCATTACACAGCTTCACCTGAAAACATAATATCCATTTCTCCCACATGTTCATACACTTTTCACACTTCCCCTAGCATTCTGTTAAGTTCTGTTTTCTCTACTCTTCTTCAGTACATAAGCTTTGCCAATCTGGTAGGGATGAAATGGTATCTACTTATTTTAATCTGCATTCCTCTGATTTCTAATGAAAAAGAACATCTTTGCACGTGTTTACGGGCCATTTCCTATTTCCTTATCTCTGAAATGCTTCTTCTATCTCTTGCCCAATTTTTTTCTGTTTGGTTTGTCTTTCTCTTTTTGATCTGCTGTAGGTCTTTAGATATTAAACCATTATTGGTTATGTTGAAAATATAGATTTATAGTTTGTCTTTACACTCCCTTTATGGTGTTCCTTGATAAATTGTTTCCATTTTTAATCTTCTTATTAAAGTATAATTTACATACAATAAATTCCACAAATTTACATGCATAGTTTGAAGAGTTTTGACAAATATTTCACAGTAAGCAATCACCCAAAGTACATAGTTTACATTAGGGTTCACTCTTGATGTTGTACATTCTATGTGTTTGAACAAGTGTATCATGACATGTATCCACCATTACAGTATCATACCAAGTATTTCCGCTGCCCTAAAGATCCTCTGTGTGCCAACTATTCATGCTTCCCTGCCCCCAGTCCTTATTAACCACAGATCTTCTTACTGTCTCCATGGTTTTGCCTTTTCTAGAATGTCATACAGTTAATCATGTAAACTTTTCAGATTGGCTTCTTTCACTTAGTAATATGCATTTAAGATTCCTTCATGTCTTCTCATAGCTTGATAGCTCACTTCTTTTTAGCTCTGAATAACATTCCACTATCTGGGTGTACCATCGTTTATCCATTCAGCAAAGAAGGACATCTTGGTTGCTTCCAAGTTTGGGCAATTATGAATAACACTTCTACAAACATCCATGTGCTACATTTTTGTTGACATAAGTTTTCAACTCCTTTTGGTACATACCAAGGAGCACAGTTGCTGGATTGTATGGTGAGAGTATGGTTGGTTTTGTAAGAAACTGCCAACCTGTCTTCCAAAGTGACTGTACCATTTTGCATTCCCACCAGCAACAAATGAAAATTCCTGTTGCTCCACATCCTCACCAGCTTCTGGCGTTGTCATGGTTCTGGATTTTGGTCATCCTTATAGGTGTGCAGTGGTAGTTTATGGTTGTTTTATTTTGCATTTCCCTAATGATATACGAAGTGGAACATGTTTTCGTAGGCTTATTTGCCACTTGTATATCATCTTTGGTGAGCTGTCTGTTAAGGTCTTTGGCCCATTTTTAAACCAGGTTATTTGTTCTCTTATTGTTGAATTTTAAGAGTTCTTTGTGTGTTGTGGGTAATAGTCTTTTTCATCAGTTGCGTCTTTCACAAATATTTTCTCTCAGTCTGTGGTTTGTGTTTTTATTCTGTTGACAGTATCTTTCACAGAGAAGAAACTTTTCATTTTAATGAAGAGCAGCTTATCAATTCTTTCTTTCATGGATCATGCGTTTGTGTTATCTATAAAAAGTCACCACCAGGTCATATAAAATTTCTATGTTGTCTTCTAGGATTTTTATCGTTTTGCATTTTACATTTAAGCCTGTGATCCATTTTGAGTTAATTTTTGTGAAAGGTGTAAAGTCTGTGTCTAGATTCTTTTTTTTTTTTTGCATGTGGATGTCCAGTTGTTCCAGCACCATTCATTGAAAAGACTATCTTGGCTCCATTGTATTGCCTTTGCTCCTTTGTCAAAGATCAGTTGACTATATTTATGTGGGACTTGGTTGTGGTGTATAATTCTTTTAATACATTGATGGTTTCAATTTGCTAATATTTTGTTGAAGATTTTTGCATCTATATTGATGAGAGATCTTGGTGTATAGTTTTCTTTTCTTGAAATGTTTTTGGTTTTGGTATTTGTGGGAAGATTTTTAACTATGAGATAGATAGAGAAAGAGAGAGATAGGGAGATAGATATGACTATTTCTTCTTCAATTCATTTGTTAAGCTGTATTTTCCAAAGAACCTGTACATTTTGTCTAAGTTATTAAATTTATTGGCATACAATTCTTTTTAATATTCCTTAAAATCTGCAATGATTTCTTCTCTTTCATTCCTGATATTTATAGTGCATTTCCTCTTTTATTTTTTTCTTTGACTAGTCTTACTAAGGGTTCATCAATTTTGTTCATCTTTTCAAATAACCAAATTTTGGCTTAGTTAGTTTTCTCTGGGTTTTCCTGATATCTATTTCATTTATTTCTTCTCTACTCTTTACTATTTCTTTCTTCCAACTTACTTTTGTTTTAATTTGTACCTTTAACTAGTTTACTATACAAATGTATATCATTAATTTTAAACTTTTCTAATATAGGCGTAGTGGGAAATGGGAACTCTCATTCGCCACTGATAGAAGCAGGAATTGGTGCTCCCACTTTAGAAAAGTGTTTGGTAAAACCTCAACCAGTTTAACATGGATGTAAACTACAACTCAGAAATCCATTCCTAGTTATATACTCCAGAAAACCTTTTGCCCGTTTGTTTCTGTAAGTATATTTACAGAAGCATTATTCATTACGTCAGGAAACAGGAAATAACTCAAATACTATACTAGAATAGTATCAATCAGTACTAGAACGTTAGCATGGATAAATAAACAATGCAATGGGACTTTACAGAGGAGGGAAAATGAATGAACCACAGCTACATTCACCAACATGAATTAATCTATATTCATGTTATAAAGCTAAATAATAACATTGCATGAAAGAAATGGGCCACAGACTAATGCAAAGAAAATTACTCAACCCATTTAAAGTTCAAAAACAGACAAAGCAGAACAACTGTTTCTTATCTAGGGTTATTTACAAAGGTGAACTACTATGAAGAAAAATAAGAGAATGATTAACACAAGATTCAGGATTGTGATTTCCTTTCGAGGCGGCAGAGCTGAAAGTGAACAGAAGAAACAGCAGAGCTGGAAAGGGCAGACAGAGGATTTCTAAGGTACTGGTCATGTCTTGTGTCTTAGTCTAGGTAGTTGGTACATGGTTTCCAATTTATTATCATTAACTAATCTTCACATACACTTTTTATACTCTGTAGTATATTTTATATGTGTCACCAAAAAATAAAATATTCCTCAAAAGAATGAAAAATGATTTTAAACTCTATGAAAATTCTGAGGCATAGGCAGGGCAAGGTTAGGTGATCCATTTAACAAGTATTTTCTGAGCACCAGCTCTGTTCCAGGTATTGTGTTGTGCTCTAGAGACATAGAGATGAACGGGATGGAGGGCGTGTCCTCAGAGTTCCCAGAAGAGGCTGATACTTACATGAGTGTAACCTCAGAGGCAGAATAAGTTAGAGGGTTTGTGAAGCCATGGAAAATGGTTTACAGAAAGAGCTTAGCATCATTGCCATATCCTTTGACCAATAAGAAAAGAGGAGACTGAGAGTTTTGCAAAAGGAGTGCCAGGATCAGAGCCTTTTCTCAGGATGTCTAATGGGGCCAGGTATGCTGAATGGCTTGCAGCAGGCAGAGAGCAGGCACAGGAAGCACAAGTCCGTAGACACTAGCATAAGAGCTCACAGAAGAATTACCAACAGCCTGAACCAGGACAGTGAAATCAGGATGGAGAAACAAAGGATGTTGACGTGCACATGGCAGCGGGGGTGGGAGGACTGTGTTGAGAGATGGGGATGGTTATCTGTCAAACAGATGGAGATGTCAAAGATGACCCAAAGAGCGGTTTAGCCTGGATGATGGGAAGATGGGTGGAGAATGGAGGTGGAGAAACATGAGCCAAGGAGAGGTGGCAGGGTGTGGGGAAGGAAGGGAAGAGAGCCTAGAGAGTTCTCTGTCAGGGACACACAGGGGCTAAGGTCAGGGTGGGCATCCCGGGAAAGATGTCTTGGAGGAAGTAGGGAAAGGAACATGACTTCCCTGACTCCCTTCACTCCTGATGATTTTTCCTCCTTTGGGTCAGATGATCCTCTGCAGCTGCATGATCTTCCATTTGCTGACCAGCCTTACGATTTTGAGAAAGAAATTCCAACCAATATCAGACCAATTCACATTTGCTTCTCTCTCACAGTTTAGGGTCTGCAGTGAAATGTACACTTTCAATCAAGGCTCACCTATGGACCATAGGCTGTATCCACATGGTAGAAAAAGCCATTATTCAAAACTTGCAACCTGACAGACTTAGGTTTGAACTTACATTTCTTTCTAGCTCTGTGACACTGGGCAGTCCAGTCAACCTCTCTGAGCCTCAAATTCTCTCATCTATGTAATGTCAACAATAATACCTGCTCCAGATGTCTCACAAAGTCACTGAGTAGATATCATACAGATGTGAGCTTTACCACGATGGTCATAATGAGAACATTTGGTAAGAGCGGGAAATGCAAGGGATCAGAGCACCAATCGTTGCAATGAGGAAATAAAAAGAGAAAACCAACTGCATGAACTCTTCCCTATTTCATCTGCTGTTCTGGCCTTTTCAATAATTCCAATGAGTGAGCTTCTAAAACCCGTCTCAGGTTCTGGATGGAAGTGATACGACAAGAGATCCACAGAACACTCTCAGGTTAAATTACTACCAACTAAAGGGGAAATACCAACCAGACCACACACCCTTCTTCAAAAGCAACTCCAGAAACACAGCATTTCCTCAACGCAGAAAGGAAGATAAGGGAGGGAAGGCAGGAAGGAGAGGGGGAGGGGAGAGGATGCTACTTGTAATAAGATCTTCTCTGTGCCTGGAGCTGTGCTAAAGATTTACACACACATTTCCCCACTTAGTCCTCACCACTGCCCTGCAGTGTAGGTATATTTTCCTAATTCAATAGATGAAAAACATTGAGGCTCTTCAGATGCTAAGAAAGCTGCCTAAGAGCCCGTGGTTGGGCAGCGTCAAGGCTGAGATTCAAACCCTCGTGTGAGTCAAAGCCATTGTGTTCTTACTCCACGCTGTCTCCCAAGCTGACCTGGAACACATCGTCACTGAAGGATTCCACACCCTGCGCTAATCATTTACACTTTCATCCTCAGTTCTTCCAGTTGGAGGAGGAAAGCCTTGCATGTAATTAACTTAAGGATGAGTCCTCCATAAATTATACTTCAATCTGTTTCCATATTTGCATAATTAAGTTTAAAACAGAAAGGCTAATGAAACTAATGGTTACCAAATTACTAGATTTTGAAAATCATTGATTTTCTCATTTGCCTGCTAAAATTAATTGATCTCATTTACACATACAGATTGCATTTGCCTTAGCTTTGAGAATATTTATCTTCCAAGTTTTTCCACCAAAGTTTCAAACTCCATTTGCAAAAATGCCATTCTATTTCAATTATGCTCATTTGCATGGAAACCAAAGCCTTATTGCTTTTCTAATTAATACTATTATGATTGTTCCTTTTATTTGAATACAATGCCCTTGCAACTTAAAGAATAAATCTTTAACCCAGTCAAGCAACTTTAAAACTACATATGGAAATGATCAGTGTAATACAATTTCTTCTGGTAAATAAGAGAAATAAAAGCATATTCTCCTGTTACAAAACACAAAAAACACTTTACAAAATACATTTTTAACAATATCTAAAACACAAAACCCTAAGATATTATGACCATATAATGCTAAATGCTTATATCTCGCATGATTAGAAGGTATCTCTTGGAATGATTAATAAACAGAATAAACCCAACAAAATTTCTAAGAAATAGAGAAACAAAAGGATCCAATGACTTGAAAAGAAAAAAAGGATCCAATGACTTGAAAAGGAGCTAAAAATCTTATAATTCACTGGTTTTTCGTAGAGAAGGTCACCTCCTACAAAATTGGTAGGTTACAAATTAGCATTTTTTGTATTTTTTATATTAGCATATATGTTTTACAATAAAATATAAGTTGAATAAAAACATATAGAAAGAGCAATTATTGTTTTGAGAAGCTTTTGTTTCAGTTTCATATTTTTATATGGGGTATAGAAATATGTGTGTGAGCATATCTCTGTGTGTGTGTGTGTGTGAATCTGTGTGGGGAGGGTGTGTATTGCCTGGGTCATTGCCATGACATAAAATGTATTTCTTACTGCAGATCAAGGTCAAGAAGTTTGAAAACCACTCATCTAATTGATCCCCTTTGTGCAGAAGAGTTTTGAAGGACTGATACTTCAAAGATAGTAAATAATTGACTTCAGCATCAGGTACCATGGGTTCAAATCTTGGCAAGTAACTTCATCTCCCTACATCTCAGTCTCTTCCTGAGGAAAATGGAGATAATAATAGTAATATCTCACAGGTTTGTTTTGAAGATTAAGAGAGGTAATATATGTAAAGTGTTTAGCACAGTGCCTGGCATAAAATAAATAGTAAATGTTGGCTTTCATTATTTTGCAAGAACTGCTGAAGAGCTTCTTTGTCTCTGATTAAATTTATCTGCTTCTAGTTGTGTCCATTTCCCATCAGGCCACACCCATATTGAGCTCTTCCTCACCTCCAGGCCCTCTGCTAGGGGGAGAGATGAAGGAATGAAAAAACAGGGCACACATCTATGGACCCCAACCTTATGCTACTTTCAAATAAAAGTGCTAGCACAGCCGAGAAGATTCTTAGTCACCTTAGAATTCCTCATGACATCTGGACCCTTCTTCTCTCACACTTGCCTCTTTCAATACGGTTTACTGCTGGGGCATAAAGTGGGAAAAAAGAACATTCCTTAAAAAAAAATTGTAATAACCTATAAGAGAAAAGAATCTGGAATAATTATACATATAACTGAATCACTGTGCTGTATACTTGAAACTAACACGATATTGTAAATCAACTATACTTAAATTAAAAATACATATACATTAAAAAAAAAAAAAGAGCAGACAGTCCAAATACTGATGATCCTGGAATAAGGAGATTTAGAGTTGCTAAAGCAAGGAAAATGTATAGGGTACGTGCAAGATATTAGATTGAAAATATCACCTATTTAAAGGAGTTTATAAGGCACGTTAAGGGCTTTGCACTTTATAGGGTAATAATAAAAGTAGGCAACGACTGCTGAGCTCTCACCCTGCCTGATGCCAAGTGCCTTACACACATTATCTGAACTCATGACACACACGATGCAGGTTTTCTGGTTATCCTCAGTCTTCACGTGGGAAAGTTGAAGTGTCAAGAGGCCGACAAATGTATTACATGGTGAAGCTGAGATTCACACCCCAGACAGCTAACTCTGGGGTCAACATTCTTCAGGTTCTCGTGCCTTCTGAGGGCCAGAGGAGGCCATCAGAGGCTGAACATGAAGAGACCAGCATTTTCTCTGTTTTTTCTGTAAACTGAGAACAAGCCAAAGCTGGGAGAGCTGGAATCAGGAAGCCCCCTGGAAGGCTGCCAGCTAGCTAATCCAACAGCCCAGGCAGAGGGTGAAAAAGAAAGGAAAGGCTTTGTTCTCAGGGTGGAGGGACTAGGGACAGACGTGAGAGATCAGATTGATACAGATTGGTGACTGTTTAAATATGAGGCCTGGGGTGACCAGCAGGGACCAAGGACAACTCTTGGGTTTCCACCCCTGGTGGATGGATGCAACAGAGCCTAAAACCCTAAATGCCGCAGGTGCACGTTCACCGAAGTTCAAGTGGAACAACCCGGGGAAGACAAAGCAAATTTGCACACAAAGAGGCAACTGAGCACAGGAGGATCCTGGAGCCAGCCTGCCTGGCGATGAATCTTAATTCTGACACTTAAAAGCTTTGTGACTAAGGGCAAGTCAGCTAATATATGTAAAACACTGCCTGACACACAGAAAGAACGCGGGAAGGGTTAGCTCTTGGTATGATTATATAACCAAATGAAATAAAAATAGGGCAAGGCAGAAAGTTCCTCTGGAATCACTGCTTCCTCCTTCTCCCCCATCCCTGTACCACGTCTTAGATGCCGCTTTAAGATGCTTAGGGGCAGCCGAGGTGCCAGAAGGAGTTTGAGAAGAACCCACCTGAAAGGGGTCCCGTCCTGTTTGTTCCTAAGCTCAGCCCTGTTCCCAATCAGGCCGCAGGACAGAATGGTCTCTATGTTCATCCTTCGTTCTTTGCTTCCTCTGCTGGGTCGGGTGATTGTGCGGCACTTGAATTTGGGACTGACTCCTTTCGGTGACTTTTTAGATATGACTGAGTCAGTCCTGCCTTCAGCAGTGGGAAAACAGCGCCCTCCTGAACTCCAGCCAGATTTTGCTGATTTACGTTCTCCAAGGGAAAGGGGCAAACGTGGAGAATTCACGTTTATTAAGAGTTTTCACAGTGAAGAGCACTTGATACACATCGGCTCGTCTAGTCCTCACAGTGGACCTGTAAGGTTGGCAGTAAAGTAAGGAAACTGAGGCACGGAGAGATTAAACCACCCTTCCAAGTCTCACGTCTGGCTAGTGGCCAAGCGGGGTTCTAACCCAGGTCCCCTGACTCCATCACTCCTTACAGTTTGTCATCAGGGGCAAGGCCCCACCCAGAGAGCTGATTAACCTACCCTAAAATGCTATGTCACATTTCCAGTACCTTCCATTCAGACAGGATGCTTCCTAAGGGGTGAAAGACGCAATGGATTACAGTTTTCTCGTGCCTAAAGTACTGAATTGCAGAGGCAGCGCACCAACCGCCAGTCATGCTCACTGGGTCCCTTCTACGAGCACCCCTCGAGGTTTTCTATGTGTCAGGCCCTGTAATAAAATAACTGAAAATTAAGACAAACTTAAAATATAGTATAGAACAGTATGCAAAGAGATACAACCACCTAGATACAAGTAGCCATCTAGTTAAAAAAATTTTTTTATTAAATATTGACTAAATCTAATCAGGTTTCCCTTAGCAGGGATTCTCTCATATTTGTCCTAGTGTCAGAGGGTTTCTGGCTCTTGTGCATCCCATAAGTTTTTCCAGGCCTTGACACAGCGGTGGCAAGACAATTAGCCTGGTGTCCTTCCCACGAAATAAGACCCGTTGCCCCGTCCCCGCCTCATTTCAATCAAGACGATGCACAGTATTGGCCACCCCATGAATTTAACTTGCATCCTTTATCAGCTCTTAATAGCCATGACATCTCTTCATTTCCTGAGCTCTGTGCTCCTAGCTTGGGCTTTAAGAGCTATGTGTGTATGACGTATGTTTCTTTCTTGCGCTGTCGTGTTTGGGCTGGATGCTTAAGTCTACCAGTTTCTTAAAGAGACTGATTCTTCTTTCCTACTTGAATATTTCCAGATTTCCACTTCCAGCCATAGATTAACTTGTTTCAAAACAATCCTCTTTCCAAGATGACTAGAAAAGCTAGACAAAAAAACTTTTTATATATTTGAAGGTATTGGAAGATGATTAAAGGAGCAAGAATTTCAGGGGCTAAAAGCCTGAAAAGAAGGGAAACCAAGAGAGGTGATTCCAACTTCTGGCACGTTTTTGTTCTTGATCAGAAAGCTAGGGATGAGAAAAGCTGCAGAGATTTCGACAGTCCCGAGGAGAAAAGGCCTGGTAACACCCGGGCTTCCTGAAGAAGTAGAATGCAAGACCTGCACTACTTTGATCCTTATCATATACCCGGGACTGCAAGCCCCGCATATAAAATCTCTGATTCCCCGTGTGTGAGGGGCACAGTTCTTGAGGTGCTAGCCTGCTGTGTCTTCCCTTCTGCCTGGCAGAGGAATAAGGCCATCTCTCTTATCCTCCAAAATCTGTCTCCGTATTTCTGTTCGGCATCAGTGCACAGAGAAGCCGAGATTTTGACAACAAATCCCCAGAAAGGCAACATCCCAGGGACAAGAATGAACAAAACCCAACTGTATGCTACACACCTTAAAAACAAGGGTACAGAGAGGTTGAGAGTAAAAAGAAAGAAAAAAATATGTCATGCTAAAACACTAACCAAAAGAAAGATGATTCACTAACAAGTGTAAAACAAAGTATCTTTGGCTATAAAGCAAGAAAAAAAAAAATCTCCAGAAATAAGGATGAAAAGAGCATATAAAATATAAAAATTCAAAGTCTGCAATGCCCTGTATCAGTCGGGGTTCATACAGAAGTGAGAGGCCACGCCAGAAAATGGAGCAGGGAAAATTCCAGACACAGAGTTGTCAATTAAGTGAAAAGTGGAGAACTGCTAACAGTGGACCTGCAAAGCTGAGAGATGAGCTTGGGGAAGAGTCTAGAACCCAGGGGATGGCCCACAGGCTGAGGAGGAGCCCCTGGAGCCGCCACAGCAACGCCTGGACCCGCTCTCAACTCTGAGATTTACCGAGATGCAGGGTCTCCATAATGGGCCCTGCAAAAATATATATGTAATCAGTGATGAGAATGATATTTTCTGGAATTTAGTCAAGAATTCATCATAGAAGATAGACCACTTTCCTCTTTTAATTTTGTCACGTTTCTTTTCTGAGAAGATCCTGACAAAACAGCAATACTTTGAGAACCGTTCCTCCACAATTTTGCTTCCTTTTCCTTTTTCTTACTCTCGGCCACCAAGACCTTCCTGGGCCACCCTCATCTCACACAGGACCACGGGGATTGTCCCCACGATCCTCACAAAGCTGGTCCGAATGAAAGCAGCATGCAAGGCGCTGGGGACCAAAGGAGATGTGTGCAGAACTCAGGACGAGAGAAGGTCCAGCTCACAGCCACTCCGGCACCACTGGCAGCTTGGAAACAGCCAGAGAGGAAGCAGCCTGGGCAAGAGGGACCCCAGCCTCACACATGTGCGCTCCTCTGATGTCAGCCGAAGCTCCGGATGCAGACGAGCAGGCTGAATTGGGCTCCATGCCTTAATCACAATGTTATTTTTCTCTTGGGGGTTCAATTCTGTGCTTGGCATCTTTTGTGCAATCCTTCTCAGCTTCCAGGCAACCTTTGGAAATCTCCCCCCACGGCTTGGATCACTCAGGGTTATATGAACAGCTTAAAAGATGGACAAGGCCTAGAAAACTCTCAGAGGGCTTCTGTCACCCACAAAACCAGGGTCTTGGGCTCCTGGTCGGGGGATGGCTCCCTCAACACCCACTCACCCAGCTACTCCGAAAGGAGGAACAGACAAATGGGGTAAATGGACACTTTTTTTCTCTTCTCTACCATGGCCTCTTTCCCACCCGGGCTGACAAAAGAAACAGAAAAGTAGGTTCTCAGATCTGTTCTGCCCAGTAGGTGGCTGCCAAAGCATCTGCTTTGAATGCTTTCCTGTCTCAAATACCACTGTTACCATCCCGAGCGGATGCCAGGACTCCCACCATCAGAAACCCTTCATTCTGGCCTTGGAAACTGTTGGTTTCCAGATTCTCTATTCAAACCCAAATAGCCTAACACTTTGAGACAGCATTTCCCAAAGTGTTTTCCTAAGACTGTTCCTCAAAATTTCTTAGAAAAATAGTGCTATGGTCTAAAAAGGAAAAAAAAAAGAGAGAGAGAGACAGGGAGAAGTGGCGTATCACGTGTCTTTCCTGAGGGTCATGATGCAAATTAACATGTTAAAGGCTCTAAAGATCCCACAGTAAAAAAAATCATTTCATTATGTTTAACAGTGTTTCCCAAAAAGATCTGCTCATGAAACCCTGTGTTGTTTTTTCCGTTTATAAACATCCCCCAAAACAGAGTTTTCTTTGGAAAACCTGACTTAAGCCATCAATTTACAATAACAGTGAAGTGTGTCCAGATCACTGGGCTCAAAGTCAGGAAAATGTGAGCTTCCTTCACCAGTATATACCCCACCAAACCCCTATTTCATTCCTTTGTTGGTTGTTACAAACCTTCTCTGTCCTCTTCCAGCTCTTTCCACTATCACTGCTACCCTATCACAGCAGATACCCTTTCCCTGCTACCCTATCACAGCAGATAACCTTTTCAAATATTTCATTGAAAACATTGAGACCACCAGAAATGAACTCCTTCAAATTCTTGCCCTGTCTTTGAAACTGTATCTATGTGTTTGCTTCCATCCCTCTGCCTTTTCTCCTGATTCAGAGGAAGGAGTGTCACCCCTCTACTTGTGTCTACTTGCAGATACACCCTTTATCTGCATCATGATATTCACTTCTCTCTTCTGAATATTTATCCTCTACTCTGCTGATCTTTTAAAGCCCATGTCTGTTCCAAGTTGGATTTTAAAAAACTCATTCAACAAATATTCAGTACTTATTGAAAGGCACTATATTAGCAACCTAACACTCATATCTCACCCTTAGATTTCTTACCAAAAGTAAACAGAGACAGACAAGCAAACAAATGCCACCCTCTGGTTGGGCCAGGGCCCCAAGGGGAGTGAGTGCAGGGGACCACAGGCACAGGAAGTCTGGGTGGTTTCCCAGTGGGTATGAGACAGCAAAGCTCCCAGAAGAGGTGAAGCTAGAACCACGCCTCACGCCACATTCTGGGGTAGCAATCACCTGCTCCCTCATCACTTGCACAGCCATGCTCCAAAAAATATAGTCCACTCTGGATATTTCCTCTTCTCCAACCACCCCTCCATTCACTTCCGATGAATCTGGCTTCTGAGCCAAACTTTCCAATGAAGCTGCTTCCTTGGAGGTCACTAGTCACATGGAACTTTCTACACCAATGGGCATTTTCATCACCTGTGTCTTACTTGATCTCCCTGAAGCATTTAACACTGCACTCTGCTCCTTTGGCTTCTGAAGTGCCTCTCTCCCCTGAGTCTCTTCCTGTCTCTTTTATCCATCTGTCCTTCTTTGTCTCCATCGTGGACCCCTCTTTTTTTTTTTTTTTTTAATTATTTGTACTGTTTTTTTTGTTTGTTTTTTGTTTTAAATTTATTTATTATTTATTTATTATTTATTTTTGGCTGTGTTGGGTCTTCGTTTCTGTGCGAGGGCTTTCTCTAGTTGCGGCAAGCGGGGGCCACTCTTCATCGCGATGCGCGGGCCTCTCACTGTCGCGGCCTCTCTTGTTGCGGAGCACAGGCTCCAGACGCGCAGGCTCAGTAGTTGTGGCTCACGGGCCTAGTTGCTCCGCGGCATGTGGGATCTTCCCAGACCAGGGCTCGAACCCGTGTCCCCTGCATCAGCAGGCAGATTCTCAACCACTGCGCCACCAGGGATGCCCTACCCCTCTTTTAATACCAAGTTTAACTCTTGATATTCCCCAAGGTCTTTTCTTGGCCCTCTTCCCTTTTCCCTGTACTATTCCTGGATATTCGTTGTATCTATTTGATTCCCATATGCTCTCAGCTCACGGCCCACTCATGACTTTCTCTCTGACCAAATAAAATCTCCCTGCCACACCCTCTGATGACATCATGTACCGCTCCTTCATAGTGCTCACCTCTGATGTAATTTTGCATTTATTTATGTGGCTGTTTGCTTAAGATATCGCCTTCAAATAGACTGAAATTCCATCTAGGCACTCTGTCCAACAATAACATGCTGTTTAAACAATTTATGGTATGCATACTTGATGAAATACTATACAACTAGTGAAAAAGCATCCTCCCAAAATGTAATGATTTGGAAAACTATTACCTTGTACATTAAATATTATAAAAGCATATTGCAAAGCAATACCTATAGTATGATCCCACTTTGCAAATAAATATGTACATACGTTCAAAAACTCCTGGAAGAATAATCTGCTAAAGTATACATACTGGCATGGTGTAATTAAAAGAGATTTTTATTTTCTAAGCAATAGTAATAAGACTTACAAATGGGGGTTAATTTACAGGAAGATCTGTATGCTTCATGTTTCCCTGGGCCCTTTTTTTTTTTTTTTGTAGCTGAGCACCTAATTGCCAAACTGACTAGCTGTGTTCAAATTTGTTACTGTATTAGTACAAACATATCCACACAGGTGTTAGAGATAAGCAGATTTTCTTTGCTTACCAGAAGCGAGAGAAGCATCAGTGAGTCATAAAGGTCCAGAGCTGTGGCAAGGGCTTCCTAGTCAACTCCTGGTTCCTTTGAAGTAAGTTCTGCATCCATTCCACAAGCATTTATTGCACAGCCCCAGCTGGGCACTGGAGGAAGAGGATGAAATTGGATGCACTCTCTTAGCATAAGGAGGGTACAGCCTAGTGAGGGAGTGAGACAGGTAAACAAAAGGCCAATAAGAGTTACAGATGCTATAACAGAAGTTAGTGGGGGCACAAGGCAGTGACGGTCCTTTCCCTGCAGGAGCAGATGATGAGTGAAGGGCCACTAGGAAGGTTCAAGGGGTGACATAACAAGACTCACATGTGTGTGGTACTCGACAGGTTTCAAAGGTGTCTTCACACTCTATTCTATCTGCTTATATCCATCCACGTGACCGAGGCTGGTAGTATTATTCCCATTTTATTTGGCAGATGAGTAAGTAACAGCTAAACCTTATAAAGCACTCACTAAGCATTTGACAAGTGTTAATCTCTCCTAATCCCCATCACAACCCGAGGAGGCAGGAACCACTATTATCCTCCTTTTACAGATAGGGATTGAGGCAGAGAGAGGTTAAGCAATTTGCCTGGCTCATCCGTGGAGAGACAGATTGAAAATACAGGCAGTGCGATGCCAGGGACTAAGCCCTGGATGAGAACTCGGTGCCACCTCTCAGGAGTGCTTCTCTCAAGGCCAGGAGGAGGCTGGGAAGAGGCAAATCCTGCCCAAAAATCCAGATACTCTGTCTCAAAGCCCAGCGCTGTGGTCACTCCTCCCCAGTACAAAAATTCTCAGAGACTTCGAAAAACCTAGAAACGTTAGAAGGGAGAGGGAGGGAAGAAGCACACCAACTTTGACTGAAAGCCTCTTTCTGTGCCAGGCGCTGTACAGGGCACCTAACAAAGATTATCTCCTTTAGTCTTTCTTACAACCCTGAACGTCTGTACACGTGATTCTTCCCATCTGCGCCAAGGAGATCTGGTTTAAGAGGAGGGGTGATTGGCAGCCCAGGTCCCACCCCTGCAGGCAGTGCCCACTAGGTCAGGCCCTGGCGGCCGACCCAGACAGCGGGTTCTTGCTCCTTCTCCACTCGGTACCCAGGAGGAAGCACTGCCACGGCCCACGTGGGCACACGTGCCCCACCCCCCACGAAGGACCTGCCACGTGCCCCGCGCTGGGAAATAGAGGTGAAGCCTGGTGTCCGCCCTGGAGGAGGTCACAGCATGGAAGAGCCTCCCCACCACCTGCCAGGCTCTGGGGAAGGGCACGGAAGTGGGAAGGGATCCCGACTGTCCCTTCAGCATCCGGTGGTCCCCCACCTCCTCCCACCTCGGAGCAGGAAACAAGAGAGGAAACATCACCGCACGACAGCCTCTGCTCACGTTGCAGCAAGGCCGACGCCGGATGCCTGTGGCGCACTTTTGTTCACGGTCACGGTGAGTCTGGGGAGAGGCCATCTGGGCTACACCCGCGCCCAGCAGGGGGCACAGGCCGCCCGGGGGATTCCTGCGCGCCAGGCCCGACTTCAGACACTGTCCTTTACTGGGCGCCTCCCAGCTGGGCCCAGGGGCCTCGCACGTACCCTCTCCTGCTTTGCAACCGGCCCCAGGAACTGCTGCGGGTATTTCACACGCTGAGAGCAGAAAGAACCGTGGCCTCCCCCAGTGACTTATGCCCTCCGTTTGCAGATCCTGTTGTGCACGTGATGAGAATATGCTTAACCAGACGTGGAGGTAAATTGTGCAGCCTAGCATGGCGGGGGGAGGGGGCTCAGTTATGTTACGGGTTATTTCGGCGGGAATCCCACCCAGGATGAGGATACCACTGCCCCTGACTGAAGGGGCGCGTCCGCCCAGCCAGCGGCACAGGGCCACCCTCACCCCCGCACGGGAGACCCGAATGTTTTGGTTTTTTTTAACATCTTTATTGGAGTGTAATTGCTTTACAGTGGTGTGTTAGTTTCTGCTGTATAACAAAGTGAATCAGCTATACATATACATATATCCCCACATCCCCTCCCTCTTGCGTCTCCCCCCCACCCTCCCATCCCACCCCTCTAGGTGGTCACAAAGCACCGAGCTGATCTCCCTGTGCTATGCGGCTGCTTCCCACTAGCTTACATTTGGTAGTGTATATATGTCCACGCCACTCTCTCACTTCGTCCCAGCTTACCCTTGCCCCTCCCTGTGTCCTCAAGTCCATTCTCTACGTCTGCGTCTTTATTCCTGTCCTCCCCCTAGTTTCTTCAGAACCTTTTTTTTTAGATTCCATAAAAGACCTAAACGTAAGGCCAGACACTATAAAACTCTTAGAGGAAAACATAAGCAGAACACTCTGTGACATAAAACACAGCAAGATCCTTTTTGACCCACCTCCTAGAGAAATGGAAATAAAAACAAAAATAAATGGGACCTAATGAAACTTCAAAGCTTTTGCACAGCAAAGGAAACCATAAACAAGACGAAAAGACAACCCTCAGAATGGGAGAAAATATTTGCAAATGAAGCAACGGACAAAGGATTAATCTCCAAGATTTACAAGCAGCTCATGCAGCTCAATATCAAAGAAACAAACAACCCAATCCAAAAATGGGCTGAAGACCTAAATAGACATTTCGCCAAAGAAGATACACAGATTGCCAACCAACACGTGAAAGGATACTCAACATCGCTAATCATTAGAGAAATGCAGATCAAAACTACAATGAGGTATCACCTCACACCAGTCAGAATGGCCATCATCAAAGAATCTACAAACAATAAATGCTGGAGAGGGTGTGGAGAAAAGGAACGCTCTTGCACTGTTGGTGGGACCGGAACGTTTTAACACGCACATTTCAACACAGCGGTGGCTTGGGCTGCAAATGTTTCTCTCCTTTTCAAAAGCCGAAGGAGTCGGCCAGACCGTAAAGAGATTTAGGAGAGAAGCCCAAAGGCGAACAGATTTTACTCTTGGGACGCACAGTGCTCAGCTTTGGCAATTCATTAGTTTAACTAGAAGTGAGGACCTCTGAAATTTCGAGGAACTCCACCCGGTGGGGGGTGGCCACTTTCGGAGTGTTTCTCTGGTGGCACCCCAGCCTCGCCTGTGCCCCCCAATAAAAATAAGCGTGGTTCGAGCTCCATTCTGAAAAGAGTGCTGCTAGACCGCTCGAGACACTTCAGCATCTCAACAAGGTACTCGTCTCCATTCAAATGGCTCCTGATCTGCTCCTTTAACAAGCTCTGGTATGTTCTATTATTGACTTGAGATGTTAATGCATTAAGAATCTCCATTAAGCACTGCTCTGGAAACGTTACTCTAAGTCATGCATGGTGCTGGATGCTTCACAGGTATTATTTGATTTCGTCATCATAAGAAGCTCCTTTTTCAGCCCTAGAAACAGGTTTAAAACCTTGCCCCAAGTTAATGCAGCCAGTAATTCTCTTGGTTAAATTTACTGAACAGTTAATTTTAGCGTACCTACAGACAATGCACGTATCATTCAATACACGGAAGGTTTCTTTCATTACCCCCAGCTACCCCCCAGTAGAGAACAGGGGCTCTCAGACTGTGGCCCGTCTTCTACTGACTCTCCTCACTTACTTTTTTATCATCCCTAGTTCTAGTGGGGTCACCTCCCACCTGGTCTCCACCCTGGTGGCGCCACCTTCAAACACTGATCACTCAAGATGCTCATAGGAAGGACTGAGTCGCAAACAGCAACACGTCTGTGTTCCGGCCACTTCTTAGCCCCAACTGCTCTGACCCAACTTTGTCCAGTACTAGAATCAAGGGCACATGTCTTCACCACACGTAGACTGCCTCTTGCTAGGTCTGCACAACTGTCTTCTGTGATAAATGGAGTATTTTATTCTCATTTTATAAATAATGAAATCGGGATTCAGGGAAGACTGGTGATAGAGTACAAGCTGTGGAACCACAAAGACAGGGCTTTTAATTCCCATCCCCTTCCTTCCTGAGCAAGCTTGTACAAGTATTTAGATGTCTCCAGTCTCAGGTTCTTCCTCTGTAAAATGGGACTAATCTTACAGGTCATTGAGAAAACTGAGTTAAACAGCATGAAAAATACAAATCCCTGCCAAGAAATAGGAGACAGAAGCAGTGCTAATAAGCAGGGCAGCCACGCAGCATCGGTGAAGGTAAAATGAGTTCCAGGCTGACTGAACTTAATGACTGCAGGAAGCCTTGGGTCCAGAACCTCATTCTGAGTTCAAAGGGATCAGGAAACTGAAATCAGATTGTTAATATGAAATGAGTTTAAGAGGAGAGAGTGTCACCCCTCCTTTTAAAAAAGAAAACCACTCAACCCAGGCAATCAGTGAGTACATCCTGCATTCTCAGGCTCCCCCGGAGTAGGAGGAACACCCAGCTCCTGGTCTCAGATGCGTCAGGCTTTACTGGGAGGCTAAACTCACATGGGAGTAACAACTGGAAAGGAAAGCTGAAATCTGCACGCTACAAAGGCAGGCTGGATGGGGAGTCAGGTGGGAGGAAGGTGAGGTTTGGACTTGGAGGTGAAGCTAGGGAGGGGGACCAGTTTGGAAGTTTCTACTCAAGGTTGCCAAGACTGAAAAATATCAGAAGGTGAGTATGACCCCAATTCCTTAGACAAAAATAACAGTGAAAACATTCGTTGACTGCCTCGCCCATGCAGAGAGTTCACTGGACTTTCTCATAATCCTGAAACTATTTTTACAGATCATAAAACTGAGACCCAAAGAGTGAAATCCCTTGACAGAGGGCAAACTACTAGTAAACAGCAAAGCTGGGAGTCAAACTCTGATCTGTTGGGTTCTCTCTATGGCGACAGAGAGCAAGGAGGCTTACACGGAGAAAATCTCAAAGATTAGTGGAGGAGAACTTGTCAAGTTGGAGAGGGAGTCTAATGTACTGCGAACAAGGGTGGATGAGAGCTGACAGGGTGCTGTTAAGCTATGGCCCTGAAGTGTCTGAGATGTGTCTCCCCTGGCCATTGGGCCCATGTTACTTGGGTGGGGAAGACAGCTTTAGAGACACAGTAGCTGGTCAGGAAGGATGCTTTTGAATATCAGAGGACCAGGGATCAACAAATCCTGAAGTGTTCATGAAAAACATCCTGAAGAAGCTGGGGTGGGTCCCAGTTCACATCCTTCAGTGTTCCACGACCTCCAGCCTCCTCCAAGCATTCGAGAGGGCACCTGGGGCTGTTTTATCTTCTTTTACTTCCAGCACTTCTATTTTACAAACTAGCACAATATCAAGATAACATTTTTCACCCCCTAACATAAGCTGCCTTTTTTGTCGACTTTACTGATGGTCTCAGTGCCCCCCAGGGTTTGGGGGAAATTGCAGGCACTCTTGAAAATTAGTACACCTCTTTTAGGCATAAATGAGGCATTATTTTGGTTGATAACTATTTACTGAGCATTTTCCATAAGCCAAGCACTGCACTGGGTACTAAGGATACAAAGTAAAATACAAGTCACCGATTTTAGGGAACTCAGGAACTAATGGTGAAGAGAGGACGAGAGAGGAAACTGAAACTCAGACTGCTAAGCTATTTGCACAAGGCACCACTCACCAGGAGCCAAGGAATTTGATGTCAGTTTACCCAGTAAGTCTATTTCTGGCACCTGATACGTAATACATAAATATGCTCAGTAAAGCACAACTTTTAATCATTGAAAGCAATATATCTGCCCAAGAATTTGAACCATTAAATAATTTATAGTACATCTATTCAGTAAAGAATTTTCCTTCTATTTTAAAAAATGATGCTTATAAGTTTTTTTTTTAATACCAGGAGGAAATGCTTGTGTTATGTTAAATGAAAAAAAATAATAAATGACACTATGTTTAAAACACATATTAAAAAAAAAAGACTGGAAGACAATAGCAAGGTGAGTACTGACAAATGTTTAACAAGCAAAAAATAAAAAAGCCTTGGTTTGTAGTACGTGCCAATTACTGTGATGTAAATATTCCCACCATGACCTAGTTCATGCTGCCAATGTGATGTCACTATGTCTTTGAACATGAAATGGGGAATAAAAGCACCCAGTTGGCTTTCCCAAGCTGGTCCCAGACAGTTACAGCACTACTGGCCATAACCTTAAGATGTTGACAATAGTTTGAATGATGCAATTATGGGCAATGTTATTTTTTATTTATACTTTCCAAATTTTTAGTAATGCACATCATGTTTGTAAAGCTCGTTTCTGCAGAGGAATGGCCTCTTAGCGAGTGTGGCCATTAGCTGAAGATCCGATTTGAGCAATACTGTTGGGCTTTTTCCTTGCACACCAAACTAAATAAATTCTTGTGATCTTGTTTCACATTTCATTCAGTGAATAATGTCAGGAGCTCAAGTGAGCCAGAGAAGACAGACCATTCTTCGTCCTAATACCACCCACCCAGCAACCATGGAATGATGCAAGCAAGGAGGACCCCCATACCTGAGCAGGAAGACAGGGGTCATCACAAAATTAGGCTATAGCTAACTGAGACCCTTACCAAAGGTCCAGCGTGGTCAACCAAGACAAAATCTTTTTCTTGGGTTGTGCGATTTTTTTCTTAATTAAACTCGAACGCAGCATTAGCCTCTGAGACGTATAAGATCACATAAGTGACTCCTTAGGCAAGTTATTTATCTTCCCCAATCCTCAGTTTTCTCATCTGTAAAATGGGGACATTAGTACACACCAGTCACCATGTTACGGTTGTGAGGATCGAAGGAGATAGTAATCGTGAAATGCTTGATAGCACTTAATAGGAAATATGAATTCTTATTTGCCTTCTTTTGCTCACTCTACTACCTTAGGGAGGAAAAGAAAGGTCCAAAGAAATGTCCACCAACAGAAAAGGGATTAATGATAAATGAGAAGCTCATGGTCTCACAAATAGCCGCAGAGGCTTCAGAGCAGCAGTAGCACACATGTTTCCTATCTGCAATGGCATGAAACCACACATTTGTGTTTTTGTAAAAGCCTCCAACAGCTTTGCCCTAAATACACAGCTATCGTATAGCAAGAAAAAAAAAAATAAGGCATTTTAGAAAGTCAGATTTATTTTGCATCTAAACCTGCAGCTCAGACAATAAGACATGATTTCAGAGTAGAAAAAACACAGGGTTCTTGCCTGCAATCATAAGACCTGCTTCCAGCCATCACCTTCCTGCCAAGAGATAAAGAATTTAATCAGAAAAGGTGGCAAATTGCTAAGCGCAATTCTGTGCAGCACACACACACGAAAGTATATACCTTGATTGAATTCACAAAACTACACTCCACTTTCGGAAAACAGAAGCGCTAATGGCTCACAACACTAAGTGCGAACAGATACCGGGGCGAAGAGCTTCGGGTCCTCCAAACGGCCAGCCAAACTGGCTGTGCTTTCTCACCTGGGAGGGCTGAACTCATCAGTGTTTCTGCCACTAAAGGAGAGAAAACTGTGGCCTGCTCTGGAGCAGAAAGGGCGCGGTGCTCTCCGGCTTTCTGCAGATGCCACATTCCAACCAACAGGCCCCTATGGAGACACGACAACCAGCCTTCACTGGTTCTTTTGTCCTCCTCTGACCAGAGTGTGGGCAGCAGATTGATTTCATGCTCAGATTTCATTTTTAACCCTTTTCTACATATTTAGCCCTTTTTGTTCTATCCTGGGATTGGAAGGCACTGGGGATAAAAAAAAAAGAAAGAAATGATTAAAAGCAAGCCAGTTGTGATGGTTAATTTTATGTGTCAACTTGGCTAGATTATGGTGCCCAGTTTGGTCAAACACCAGTCTAGATGTTGCAGTGGAAGTATGTTTAGGTGCGATTAACATTTAAATCAGTGAACTTTGAGTAAGGCAGCTCACCCTTCATCATGTGGATGGCCTCATCTTATCAGTGAAAGACCTTTAAAGGCAAAGACTGAGGTTTCTCAGAGAAGAAGGAATTCCACCTCCAGACTGCAACGTAAAAACCCTGCCTGGTTTCCAGCCTTCAAACTCAAGACTTTTCCCTGAATCTCCAACCTGCTGTGTGCCCTACAGATTTGAGACTTGACAGCCCTCACAATTGCATGAACCAATTCTTTAAAGTCTCAATAGATACATACATACACAATACATACATGGCATAAATATGTGCATAGGTAGATAAAGATAGATGATAGATACACACATAGATACATAAATAGATAGATGTATCTATATATCTATAGCACTATCTGTAGATAATAATCCTATGGGTTCTGTTTTTCTGGAGAAGCCTAACTAATACACCAGCAAACACCCCTCTGTCCTCAAAGAGCAGCCAGTCCAGTGGGTGCAGAGGATTTGCAGGCAGATGTAGGGAGGTCCTCGGCATGTAAGTCTGAGCTGCAGAGGAACACAGATACAGCCCCTGCAGACTGGCCTGCTTATACTTCTCCCAGGAGCTCCATTTCCACGATTACCTCCTGTCAAGGCCCTAGGTAGGTCTGAGGTACGGCTCATGGGGTGACCATGTCCCCAGACTCCTACCCCACCTCCCCAAGCAATCAGGAAGTGCTGGTCACTTTATTCTCCAAGCAAGGATGGGAATGAGAAGCAGGGCCTCCACAGCGGTAGAAGAGAGAGTGGGGATGCCAGACCATCCAGGGCAAAGATCTGACTCTGTGAGCCCTGCCCTGTGGTGTTGCAAAGCTGCTCAGTGAATCTGGGCCAGATCCGAGTGAGGAGAAGAAAACAACCAAGAGAGAAAATCCAGTGAGAAGGTACGCCCCGGAGCAGTGGTTTTCAAACTTGAAGTTTGCAAAAGCATTGCTTCCAAGCTTGCTAGAAAATGCAGATTCCAAAGCTCTCACGGGAAGATTTGGTTCAGAAGGTGTAGGATGGGGCTTAGAAACGAGCTTTCAAGAACACACCGCGGGCGATTCTAGTACAGATGTCTCGGGGCCCACAAATGGAGGCTATTTCCTTGGCAAGCTAGACAATACGCTGCTGAGAAGAGAGCGAATTCCCCCTTCGTTCTACTCCACGCTTCAGTCCAGTCAGCTCCAGAGAAGCTGGACGCCGAGGATGGTCATGGGCGGGCAGGGGCAAAGTCATCCCAGCCTCCCATCTCCTTCTGACTCGGCCAGCTAGGAGGAGAAGTCGGCTGGAACAGGGACAGAAGACAGGGTCCTTGTTGCTCCTCAATGGAGTGTCGGCTTAGCTTGAAACTTTGGGGAAGAAAAAATTAATTCTCACCGGTGCCATGAGTCAAAGGTTAACTTGAGATAGAATCAGCATTGAACTGACATTCATTTTCCCTCCTCCATCAGCAGAATTGTAATAAGGAAAATGTCATTAGTCAACACAAGGAATGGAGAAAAGGGACTCACCTCCTCCTTCTTCCTCGATATTGGAGCAAAGGACTCTCTCGTTGCTGCGACCTTCTCAGTGGCAGCACTTGACCAGCTCCCTCCCCCTGTTCATGTTCAGTGTCTCACCCCTTCCTTCATTTCCATGTTAATGAGCTATCTCCCAATCACCCTGTTCCCTTTGCTGACCCCTATCCCTGCTGACTTGCTTACAGCCTGCAGGGCCTTCCTCTCTGCCAGAAGCATTACCCAGCCATCTTAATTACTCCTTCCTTTCTCCTCTGTGACCTGACCGGAGGCTGAAACACCACCTCTATTTCTCCATCAGTCATTTTAACTACTCCGCGGTTGCGTAAGTGTCCTCCGCTCCGTTCATCACTGAAGCACCCGGGGCTCCCTGAATAGCACATAAACCCAACCACACTTGGGGATGAAGGATATTGTAGCATTCCACTTTATACCCCTTATCTATAACACGAATGCTCAAAATTACAAAGGGCGAAGCTGGAGGGTAGAGAGAGAGCGGGGGAGAGTTGGTTGATTACAGGATGGTTTTAGGCAGTGTAGCTTCGGGAAAGATGATGGAAGTGCATGTCCGTCTGTTTGGAGGAGGGGAGATGGGAGCTGCATGAGGGGACAGGGGACCAGGCGAGGGTGCACCAAAGCTTGGTAGCAAGGAGTGTGCACAGGCAGTGCTAATGCCCACCGCGTCGTGTTTGGAAGACGGGATTGGGGTTGTTCAGGAGAAGATTCGTGTCTCAGGGTTTCCTGCCATAGCTAACAACCCAAACTCAGTGAGTCACTAAGGTGGACGACAGTCTTCTGCTTAGGAGCCAGGTTACTCTGTGTGTCCATAGTCACGAGGCATCTGAGAGGCAGTCATGACGGAGCTTACCTGCAAACGTGCGTGATGAAGCAGGTGTTGGACCCAAATAGGTGGATACATACAAGTCTTCATAACCTGACAGACTTCCTGGCAAACCCTCACAGCAAAGATACATGTAGCGGGGAAGTATCCGAGGCATTGCTACCACAGAGGGAGCGCTGCCTGCCATCGTTGCCTCCTCCAACAGTGTTAGAAGTCCTAGATAATCCAACAGGCAAAAATAAGAAAAGAAAAACAACTAAAGTATAAGAATTGAAAATAAGGAGAGAACAAAAAAACTATACCGGGACTCCCCTGGCGGTCCAGTGGTTAAGACTCTGCGCTTCCACTGCCGCGGCGCGCTCAGTCCCTGGTTGGGGAATTAAAATCCCACATGCTGCCTGGCGTGGCAGAAAAAACAAAAACAAAAACAAAAAACCCTATACCTATTTACAAACAATGCCATTGTCTGGGGAAGTAGGCTGAAAAACGCCGCCCCCCCAAGATGCCCACTTCCTATTCCCCAGAACCTCTGAATGTTACCTTTTATGGCAAAAGGGACTTTGTCAATGTGACTCATTAAAAAAGTTTGAGATGGGGACATTATCCCCATCTCAAATGGGGATAAGAGGGAGGCATGAACAAGTGCAACAAATCTGTAAAAGAGCTCGGAAAAATCCAGCAAAAGATGTACAGGATTTTTATTAAGAAAAATTACAAAAATATGTGCAAGGACATGAAAGAAGACCTTTATAAATGGATATCTCTACCATGCTTATTATAAAGATCACCATCATAAAGAAGGCATTTTCCTCAAGTTAATCTGTACGTTTAACACATGAATTTCAACAAGGTTTTTGGGGGGTTTTTGGGGGGGGCTGGGGGTTGTTTTATTTTGTTTTGTTTTTGTAGAACTTGATAAGCTAACCGTAAAATCCAAAAGGAAGAGTGGGCAGGAAAGGGTTAACACAGCAGCCCTAGGTTGCTCAAATCCTGCACATTTCAAAGAAAGGCTTCTCTTCTGGACTGGTTAGCCAGCTCCTGGGAAATACCCCTGAGTCCCTGGAATATTCTGCCTGATTAGAGTGCTTTTGTGTGCTTGAGGCCATGGGTCATGCTGTACTACTCTGGCCTGATAAAATCATCCTGAGAATGTGATTTATGGTGAACGACTTTTTCTCTCAGCGCTAGGGAGGGGTGCTCAGAAGGACCTGAAATCCGAGGAGCTGAGGTCAGTCATGCAGGTTGCCGTGTGTCTACCTGACAGACCCCCAATAGAAGCCCTGCACTAGATTCAGGTGTGCTCCCCAGGTCGGGACACATACATGCGATGTCACACATTGTTGCTGGGAGGACTCTGTGTCCCCATGTGACTCCGCTGGAAGCTTGCACCTCATTTCTCCTACACTTTGCCCCATGTCCCTTTTCTGTCTGATGATTTTGATCTGCAGCCTTTTGCTGCAATAAACTGTAGCTTTGAGTACAACATTCTGAGTCCTGTGAGTCCTCCTAGCAAATCATCAAGCCTGAGGGTGGTCTTGGAAACTCCTGTCACAAAGAGCAAAGCGCTGGGAATAGCTGAACCCATTGTGAAGGAAATCGATAAGTTTGGGAGTAGTGGGTTACTACACTTACCAGGTTGAGGCTCGTTATAAAACTACCCCAGTTAAATTAGGAGGTGCTGGGACAGATGGGCAAGTGGAATGGAGTAGAGACCAGAGACACAGGCCTGTGTCTAGAAGCTTGAAAGATGAACGCAAATGGGGAGGGGGTGTTATTAGCTACTCAATAAATGGTGATTTTAAAAAGGAGGTCCCTAGCTGTCACCATATTTGAAAAATATGGAGCCTACATTCTAACTGGGTTGGGGAAGATGATAAACCATCGACATGATAAATAAGCAAATGTATAGTACATTAAAAGGTAATCAAGTGCTCTGAGGAATAAAGAAAAAAGGCAGAGGAGGATTAGAGAGGTCAAAAATGATTGATACGGGCAGGCTGCATTTCTAAACAGGGAGTGACGGTAGCCCTCGCTGAGAATGGTCTTAGTCTGTTCTGGCCGCTATGACAAAATACCACAGACTCAGTGGCTTATGCAACAGAAATTTGTTTCTCACGGTTCTGGAGGCTAGAACTCCAAGATCAAGGCAGCAGTGTGGTCACATTCTCATGAGGGTCTTCTTCCTGGTTCCGTCCTCACATGGCAGAAGGGGCTAGGGATCTCTCTGGAGCTTCTTTTATAAAGATACTAATCCCATACACGAGGGTAGAAACTCCCAAAAGCCCTAGCTCCTAATACTACCATCTTTGGGGGTTAGGATTTCAATGTATGAGTTTTGGAGAAACACAAACATTCAGACCATAGCAGGAATATTTAAGGAGGTGAAGGCATTAGTCATGCAGGTATGTAGAGAAAGAGCATTCCAGATAGAGGAGACAGTCAACAGTTCACATGTGAGAAAACTGAGGCTGGGAGAGGTTAAGAAACTAGCATAATTTTACATAATTAAACAGCTGAGTATGGATTCAGCCCTAGGTCTCGCCAACTCTAAAGTCTATGGTCCTTCAGTTACACTGTTTAAAATTATTTTAAAATGTTCTTAAAATTCATAGCAAGGATTTCTTACCCAAAAGTCAAAATATTTTCAAAACATATCTAATAGTCATCCTCAGATGTGACTCTCAGTAACTTTCCACCCTTCTTTTCCACCAGCCCATTCCCAATGCTCCGGCACCCACGCCTCAGCTTCACCAAATCTTCACTCTTCTCCCACACACCACACATTTTCAGGCCTCAATTTCTTTCCTGTTGACCCTTCATTTTGCAATGTACTACCCCTGCTGGTGAACTAATGCCCCACAGTCTTTTCAAGTGGTATTTTCTTCATGAAAATTTCCCCAGCTTCCAAAGAAAAGACACAGCTCCCTCCTCAACGCTCCCACACAAATTCAGTCACAGAGAAGCCACATTGTATGGCATGTGTTTGTCTCTCTGTTTCTCCCTCCAGCCTGTGGACCCTAGACGACCCAGTCAGTATCTGATTCATCTTTCTCCCCAGCACACACCACAAGATAGAGGGCCTCAGTAGGTGTTAAATAAATGTATGTCAAGTGGAAAATGAGTGAAATATTAATGATGGTGAAAACCAAAACATCATGAAGTAAGTAAATTGTAACGTTCAACAGGAACTATGGTAAACGGTAATAAAACCTAACATTTACATTTGATATAAAACAATGTGCCATCCAATGAGTATGTTCCGGATTTATTACATATTACTTAAATAAAGGAAGACGTCAAAAAGGCAAATAATTACAGCCAAGCTATGTGCAGAGCCTGTTAATTTGTTATCTTTGTTGGAAGAGTGTCTCCATGTAAACACATTTTTTCAGAAACATGCTTCACGGAACTGGTGTGCTATAAACATGCCTTGAAAGTTAAACTCTGAAAATTGGGTGATCTCACTGAGTACAGATTTATATAAGACTTCCATTCATGATGGAACTCATCCTTCTGCCTCTAGGAATATCTACTTAATAATTTTAAAGATGCCTGCTTCAAATCTAAGCACTCTTAAACCACATTAATCCATGCATACTAATTACATATTTCTTTACAAAAAGGAGATAGAAATTAAAGTTTCCCTTTTGCAGTATTCGCAGATAAAATATTTGTTAATCAAATGAGTAGGGGGTAATACGATCACAGGAAGAATTTGAAACCTTTAAGTAATCTCCCACTTTCTTGCTTAAGTGCACTTGCGCTATGCAATATGGTAGCTACTAGTGGCAGGTGGTTAATGGTCACCTGAAATGTGGCTGGTACAACTAAGGAATTGAATTGTCAATTTGATTGGGTTTCGATTAATTAAAAATTACATTTAAATAGCCACATTTAAGTGTAGCCAGTCACTACCATACTGGACAGAGCAAATACAGAATATATCCATCCCCTCAGAAAGTTCTGCTGGAGAGCATTGCTTGTACTGTGCTGTAGATGGCCAAAATACAATAAATACAAATGAAATTAACAAACAATGACCAGTTCATCAAAATACAAACTTTGACATTACGGCATATAAAGAGGAAGAGTGGGCTTCCCTGGTGGCGCAGTGGTTGAGAATCTGCCTGCCAATGCAGGGGACACGGGTTCGAGCCCTGGTCTGGGAAGATCCCACATGCCGCGGAGCAACTAAGCCCATGAGCCACAACTACTGAGCCTGCGCGTCTGGAGCCTGTGCTCCGCAACAAGAGAGGCCGCGATAATGAGAGGCCCGCGCACCGCGATGAAGAGTGGCCCCCACTTGCCACAACTAGAGAAAGCCCTCGCACAGAAATGGAGACCCAACACAGCCATAAATAAATAAATAAATAAATAAGTAAAGACTTTCTCTCTATTTCAAAAAAAAAAAAAAAAAAAGAGGAAGAGTGCTCCCTGCCTTCAAAGAGACAAATGTGTAAACAGTAAAATAGAGGGTCGTCCCTAATGCAGGTATGCACAAAAATTACATGAAAGAGAAGTTGACTATATCTACTAGATCAAGGAAAGCTTCAACAGAAGACGTGCTATTAGAACCAATTCATATAGGAGAGAAAAATCTGAACAAGCGACAGGGTGGGAGTTGAGAACCATCAAGCCGAGAAAACAACCATGGGGGAAGGCACAGAAAAGCATCCTGAAAGATCATGATGTCGGGTGGCCAGCTCACTGCTTGGCGAGGCTAGAATGTACAAAGTGAGTGGAGAAGGGGCAAGTGACAGCTGAGTGAGGAAGCATGAAAGCCTGGGAAACCATGTGAGGGATTTCAGAACTGTCCCTGGGGACAGAAGGGATTGGATTCCGTTTCAAGTAGAAAGGTGACATAGACAGATCTGTGTTCTGGAAAGGTCATTCTGGCTGTGGAGAGGAAAACGGACAGGATGGAGATAGATTAGAGATGAGGAGATCCAGGAGGAGGCTCTGGACATAAAGCAGAAGACAGATGACCAAGCTGCACGAGGGCAGAGCAGGAGAGGCTGGAAAGGAAGCAAGGGAGGTGGGCGTTGTTTATTCGCAATGGATGAATATTTATTTTTAAAAGTTTTTTTTAAAAAAATACCAAGTGTGAGACATGTGATCATTCTGACGTCCCAACAACATATGTTACAAGAAAAGGTGTTGCAGAAATTTTTATGATGGGCTCTGATGAAAGCTCACAAAAACCACTTCAAAATGCTGAGCACGCAGCCAACCTGAGAAAGCCCACTGCTGGTGCTGAGATCAGGCAGCCAGCGTGGCAATGGAGTTATGGATTCCTCAAGATGAAAGGAGATACCAGCCATGACCGGGGAACAAGACATGGGGCAAAGGCAGCTGGCAGCATTTTGTTTTGGCTGCCCTAGCAAACTAATACATAGATATACTACAAAAATCACAATTTTCAGATGATTTCATACCGCTAATACTTGAATTTGAACATGGACTTGCTGTGGAAACTCATGCTTTAACATTACCCTACATGGTTTCCCCTTTTGCAAAGCAGGTTAGGTTTTAGGCATATGTTGTGAAATTATTATTTTTTGAAGTAAGGTTGCATGAAGGTATTATCCCTGGAGTGAGTTCCAGTTTCATCTTCCATCTCCAAGTGGTTCCCTAATCCCCAGTCAAAATCAGTACTTTTTTCCAAACACAATAAACACCAGCTATGCCATGAACTTAACTGCAGCTCTAGCTATAGTTTATTAAATTTGCTTTCGTATGACCAAAATACAGAAATATAGAAAGGAATGAAGACTTAGAGCCCTCATATACACCATTCTCCATCTACTACATTAGTAATTATAACTTTTTCCAGTGTATCCAGACAGAATTTGGGGGTTGGTGTGGGAACAAATATGAAGAAAGTGGGATAATGGTGGAAAGAACATAAAGTTGGATCAGGCTGAATTGTGGATAGGGAACCACTATCCACAGAGATTCCAGGTTTAATGGTGTAGTTTGGGAAGGCTAGAAAGGACTTTGTTCCGTTGATTGGTTGGCTGAAACATGGACTAAAGGTGGCCTATACTAAATGAAGTTGAAATGCCAGAACTACCTTGGTTACCACACAAATACTACACAAATTTTGTTTATTAACACAAGGTCATCTGAATCAATATTTTTGTCCTTTCTTTTTTAAATTACAGGTAGTCCCCTACGTACGATCGAGTTCCGTTCCGAGAGCACGTTCTGAATTCCGGTTTGTTCATAAGTCCAACAAAGTTAGCCTAGATACCCGAATGGCTTTATAGTACTGTACTGTAATAGGTTTATAATACTTTTCACACAACTAATACATAAAAAACAAACACAAAAAATAAAGAAAACATTTTTAATCTTACAGAACAGTACCTTGAAAAGTACAGTAATACAGTACAACAGCTGGCATACAGGGGCTGGCATCAAGTGAACAGGCAAGAAGAGTCACTGACTGGAGGAGGGAGAGGAGGTGGGAGATGGTAGAGCTAAAGGATTGTCAGCAATAGGAGATGCAGGGCAAGCTGCAATTTCACTCATGCCTGATGTTGATGGAACGCACGTTCGCAACTTTGAAAGCTCGCAACTTGAAGGTTCGCATGTAGGGGACTTACTGTACAGAGAATCCGTGATTTCCGAAAGTTCTAAAACCCTAGGCTAGATAAAACCAGGTTACGCAAAGTAGTTTTACAGTGGTCATGAAAGCAAAGACTTATTGGTGCAATTTTCTAAACTCTTTAAAGAAAGTCCCTGCTCCAAACCAACATTAATAGAGGGAAGCCCGTCATCCTCCAGGTCTAAGAGGTGAGCTAATTCATCAGGCAATTATGGCTCTTCTAGGCGCTCCCAGGGGCATTTGGAGTCAGCAAAGTATCAGACAGAAATTATCTTCTATATCCTCCCATGGCAGAGGGCTGCCAGGTCCCTCCTCTTCTCTGAACTCCCCCTCAACTGAGAAGAGCAGGATCTTCCACCTGTGTCTCTATCTTCTGTGCTCAAGTCCATCTGGGCTGCCCCAGGGACCACCACCATCCAGGGTCAACCACATATCAGAGTGGTAATACTGTTGCCGTGGATAGTGGCCCAGCCTCCCACATCTCCTGTGAGTTTAAGTCTCCCCCGAGAACATTCTGTACAACATTAGGAGTCCATTCTCTCTTCTCCATGCCTTCATTGCCCATGGCTCTGCAGTGATGATGGCCTGCTTGGAAACAAAGACCTAAACCCTACTGTATGGGCCCCGCACATATCATTCCTCACAACCCAGACCAAGCCCGTAGATGGATGGATGAGGGAACAAAAGTTCCCAGAGGCTGGAGAGCTGCCAGGGGCCACTACTGCAGTACAACAGTCATCTTTCTGAGGCAAGCCTTGGAGAGAGGGGAGCAGCTCACGTGCGGGAGGATGGAATCTAGGCCGTGCCTCTGGATTGCATTCTAGAGACAAGGGTAAGGACGGGAGGGTGAGGAGAGTACATTCTGATTCCAGGAAATGTGATTGAGACGGCTCCCTCCCTGCCCAGCCCCAGGGTCCTCTCTCGGGCCTAAGCTGGTTTTCACACCCTTGGTTTCTTCTCAGCCCCAGGCCCCGGGAGGCCTCCATCTGCTTCGCCACCCACAATGTGCCCTGAGGGATGTCTCCTTCCAGGCCTGCTCTGCTGTCAGGTGTCAGGTGGGTCCCAATTACTCTGCTCTCTGTTGCCTCTGAAGATGCAACTACAGGCCTTCGCATTGGAAGGTCCTAGAGCTGCAGCCAGCAAGGGACGGGATGGGAGAGTCACAGACGTAGGACTCTGAGAGCTCATGGTTTTCACGGTTGCAGGCCAGGTGTCATGGAAGGCCGTGGGGCATACCCTAAATCTCTGCTGCTTTGTTCTTCTTCCTAGAAGGGGGTGTACCAGCCCTCCTTGTGCCCTGCCAGGGAGGACCAGACCGGTACCGCATGGTGAGGCCCAGGGATGGGGGTCCAGGAGCGCACAGAGCAGGAAGTGCAGCGGAACAGGGAACTCTGGTGGCGGAAAGTCACATCCAGGGTGAGACGTTGCCAGACAACTTAGCTCGGCAGAGACTCAAGCTCATGGGGAAAATTCAGAGACTTGTTTACTGGAGAAGAAGTACCAGGAGGGTCTTGGTCACAAAGAATAAAGGAAAAGCTCTGTTTGCAGACATTCTCTCATTCACGCATTCATTCAGCAAACATTTCTGAGTGCTCCCGTATGCGAGGGTGGGTCTGAGGACCCAGAGGGCAATTGGATTTAGTCCTTGTCTTCCAGGGGTCTCGTTCCCATAAAGAAGAAACCTGATTGGAAAACAAAGGTGTAAAGTCAAAAGCCCCCCATACTTATCCCATCCCTCAATGTAAAAATGTTGGCACACATTTATTCAGAAATTGTTCTGGGATTATACAAAAAAAACCAGAACAGAAAACACTAGAAGCACACTTGGCAGGCCGCACAGCCCCACGTCTGGAGGAACGTGCACAGCGGCGTTTCCAGGTGACCAGTGCTGGGTCGGGGAGAGCTGGTGAGCCCCGAGGATGCGGCGGAAGCAGGGGGAGTCACTGCGGGGAGACACATGCTCCGAGCAGGTGGCGGGATGCTGCTGCAGGGCTGGGTCGCCGAGCCCACCCGTCAGGTTCCCTCTGGGCCCCCCGAGTCTGGAGAGTGCCCTGCACCAGCGAGGCTCGGTCTGCAGAGGACGGGACAGCGCATTGGAGCCCCGAGGGACATCACTCACACACTGTTCTGAGTCCCAGGGCTGCCTCGGGGGAAGGCAGCGACGGAGGTGATGCTCGTTGCAGAGCGCTGGGAAACGGACACAGACAAGGAGCGGAGGGTCCGGGTCTCACGACGAGCCGGGCGGAGGGGGACAGGAGCGTCTCCTCCAGGCACGGACAGAGGTTTACACTGCATCCCACACCTCCCATATGCTTCGCTGGGGCCTCCTGCAGAGGGAGACGGGAGAAAGCAGCCCCCGCAGAGCCTCACGGAGCCCACGTCAGCCTGGGACAGCTCCTGGGACAGCTTGGCCGTCCTTCCCAAGCACAGGGAACAGAAACCAGCTGGGACCAATGAGGGGCAGCGGCCTGGGGAAACAGCTCGGCCTCTGGATTCGACCCCGGTTTTCTCAGCACCTTTCAGCTGGATGGTCTGAGTCCTAACCCCTCTGCCTGCAGCTTCCTCTTCAATAAGATGGCGATCATAAGACCTTTCTCCTGGATTTTTGTGAGAATAAAGTGAGGGCATGTATATAAAATGCTCAGCCCAGGGCTGCCACCTAATAAAAACGATGACAGTGACGTTCATGAGCATGGTGCACGGGGCATTGCTTTAAACACTTTGTGTGTCACCTTATTCATTCCTCCTAACAGTTCTAGGAGATAGATATTATTATGATCCCCATATTTGGAAATGAAAGTACTGAAAGGATAAGTATAACCTCATTGTTGCCCAAAGTCACAAAACGAGAAGGGAGGTGAAGCTGGAATTTGAACCCAGGCCATCTGACCCCACTCCCTATGGCCTCAATCACTGGTGCGCACAGCTCAGTAAGTAGCAGAAGTGGTGATGGTCTTATCGTTTTGCCAACCTTATAAGTTTATTGTGAGAATTAGAAATAAAACATAGAACGTTCCTAGAAAAGTCTGTGGGTATCCAAAACCTAGTAATGAATAATTAGCACTACTATCACAATTATTACCATTCTAACTAAGGCCAGTGGAAAGTGTGCATATTGGCCCCCTCATAAAGTTCCTGTATGTTATCTATTGCTGCAGTAATGCTATATAGCAAGTCCAGTAAGTCCCCTACATATGAACCTTCAAGTTTCAAACTTTCAAAGATGCGAACGTGCATTCGCATATCCAATCATGTAAGTTAGTTCACGTATCTGGCGTACATTGTCACATGTGTGCATCCTCTACACACCGTTGTGCTTTTGTGTAGTTTACTGTACAGTACTATATAGGGTACAGTAGTACATTATCTTTATTTCAAGCCCAGGATGTCCAGAAGTAAGCGTAAAAGCAATGGTGATGGGCTTCCCTGGTGGCGCAGTGGTTGAGAATCTGCCTGCCAATGCAGGGGACACGGGTTCGAGCCCTGGTCTGGGAAGATCCCACATGCCGCAGAGCGGCTGGGCCCGTGAGCCACAATTACTGAGCCTGCGCGTCTGGAGCCTGTGCTCCGCAACAAGAGAGGCCGCGATAGTGAGAGGCCCGCGCACCGCGATGAGGAGTGGCCCCCGCTTGCCACAACTAGAGAAAGCCCTCGCACAGAAACGAAGACCCAACACAGCCATAAATAATAAATAAAAATAAATTAAAAAAAAAAAGCAATGGTGATGCAGCTGGTACTGTACTGTACTTTTCAAGGTACTGTACTGTAAGATTAAAAATGTATTCTTTATTTTTTCTGTTTGTTTTTTATGTATTATTTGTGTGAAAAGTATTATAAACCTATTGCAGTACAGTACCATATTACAGTACAGTAGCTGATTGTGTTAGTTGGGTACCTAGGCTAACTTTGTTGGACTTATGAACAAACTGGACTTATGAACGCACTCTGGGAACGGAACTCATTCGTATGTAGGGGACTTACTGTACCCACAAAACTGCAGTGGCATGCAGCAACAAATTCAGTGCACAGTCTGTGGGGTTCGAGAGCGTGAGCTATGCTCAGTTACGTTACCTGGCCTCACTCACATGGCCTGGGTTGGCCAGATGTCAGCTGGTCCTGGAAGGCCTTGGTTAGAATCTCCAAGGAAACTGTGTTCTGCTCTGCTTATCTTTCAGCCCAAAGCAGACTAGCCCAGGCACGTTCTTGTGGTGATGACAGGAGGGCAAGAGCAGTAAACCCACCTGAGTGAGGGCTTTTGAAACTTCAGTCTGCATCCCATTTGCTAAACCCCAGGGGTCAAAGCAAATCACATGGCCAAGCCAAAAGCCAGGTGGGAGGGCCCTCCACAGTTACAGGGAAAAGTTTGTGGATGAGGAAGGGTAAAAAAAATCTATTACAGTGCTCACTTTGGCAGCACATATACTAAAATTGGAATAATACAGAGAAGATTAGCACGGCCCCTGTGCAAGGATGACACGCAAATTTGTGAAGTGTTTCATATTTTTGTTAATATACAGAAATCTGTTGCATTTCTATTCACTAACAGTGAACTCTCAGAAAGAAAAATTAAGAAAACAATCCCACTTACAATTGCATCAAAAAGAATAAAATACCTAGGAATAAAGCTAACCAAGACAATAAGAGACCTGTACTCTGAAAACTATCAGACACTGATGAAAGAAATTGAAGATGACACAAACAAATAGAAAGATACAGCATGCTCATGAATTGGGAAAATTAATATTGTTAAAATGACCATACTACCCAAGGCAATCTACAGATTCAGTGCAATCCCTATCAAAATACCAATGGCGTTTTTCACAGAGCTAGAACAAATAATTCTAAAATTTGTAAGAAAACACAGAAGACCCCAAATAGCGAAAACAATCTTGAGAAAGAACAAAGATGGAAGAATCACACTCTTTGATCTCGAACTATACTACAAAGCTATAGTCATCAAAACAGTATAGTACTGGAACAAAAAGACACATAGATTGATGGAACAGAATAGAGAGCCCAGAAATGAATCCACACTTACGTGGTCAGTTAGTCTATGACAAAGAAGGCAAGGATATACCATGGGGAAAAGACAGCCTCTTCAATAAATGGGCAGCAACATGCAAAAGAATCAAACTGGACTACTTTCTCACATCATATATAAAAATAAATTCAAATGGATTAAAAACTCAGTTGTAAGAACTGAAACCATAAAACTCCTAGAAGAAAACATAGGCAGTATACGGTCTTAGCAATATTTTTTTTTTTTTTTTTTTGGATCTGTCTGCTCAGGAAAGGGAAACAAAAGCAAAAGTAAACAAATGGGACTACATTAAACTAAAAAGGAAATGATCAACAAAATGAAAAGGCAGTCTACTGAATGGGAGAAGATATTTGCAAACAATATATCTGATAAGGGGTTAATATACAAAATATACAAAGAACCCATACAACTCAACCTTGACAAAGCAAACAACCCAATTTAAAAATGGACAGAGAACCTGAATAGACATTGTTACAAAGAAGACATACAGATGACCAATAATCATCAGGGAAATGCAAATGAAAAACCACATGAGATATCACCTCACACCTGTCAGAATGGCTATTATCAGAAAGACAATAAATAACAAGTGTTGGTGAGGATATGGAGAAAAGGGAACCCTCATTCATTGTTGGTGGGAATGTAAATTGGTGCAGTCATGTTGGAAAACAGTTTCCAACATACTGTTGGAAAACAGTATGGAGGGTCCTCAAAAAATTAAAAACAGACCTATCATATGATCCAGGAATTCCACTTTGGGGTATTTTTCTGAAGAAAATGAAAACACTAATTTGAAAAGATTCATGTACCCCTATGTTCACTGCAGCATTATTTACAATAGCCAAGATATGGAAGCAACCTAAGTGTCCACTGATCGATGAATGGACAAAGATGTGATATATATATTCCATATACACAATGGAATATTACTCAGCCATAAAAAGGAATTAAATCTTGCCATTTGTAGCAATATGGATGGGCCCAGAGGGTATTATGCTAAGTGAAATAAATCCCACGGAGAAAAACAAATACCATATGATTTCACTTACATGTGGAATCTAAAAAAAAAAGAACAAATAACAAAACAGAAACAGAGTCATAGATACAAAGAACAAATCAGAGGTTGCCAGAGGGGAGAGGAGTGGGGGGATGAGTGAAATAGGTGAGGGAGATTAAGGGGTGCAAACTTCAAGTTGCAAAACAAATGAGTCACGGGTATGAAATGTGCAGCATGGGAAATATAGTGAATAATACTGTAATAACTTTGTATGGGTATGTATGGTAACTAGACTTATCATGGTGATCATTTTGTAATGTATAGAAACATCACATCACTATGCTAGGAACTACCAGGAACTAACATAGTGTTGTTGGCCAATTGTTCTTTGCTTAAAAAAAAATCTGTCACAGTTACAAAACAAGTAGCTTCCCTCTGAGTTGCCGCCAGTGTAATTACCTCCTGCCCAGGGTGAACCTACCACTTTTTTGTTGTGGTTCCTGAACTCCCTGTGCTCGGTCAGCACCATTAATCCCTCTGAAGTCAGCTTGCTTAATCATTATTTGCCAGACACCATGGGAGGCACTGAGAACATACTTGTCAACAAGACAAACAAGGTTCCTGCTCTAATGGAGCTAATGTTCCAGCAGAGGAGACATGCAAAAAAAATACCTAACATAATTTCAGATAATGAAAAATTCTATGAAAAAGTTAACCAGAATTACTCGATAGAGAGAGGCTGAGAGTGGTCTTAGAGGACAGTGACCTTTGAGATTTATATCTGTATCCTCAGCCCTAAGCCCAACTGGCTAACATGGAATTAGGTTTCAATGTATGTGGAAAGGAGCATGAATGGATGGATGAACAGATGGATGGATGGATGGATGGATGGACGGACGGATGGACGGACAGACGTACGGATGGATGGGTGGGTGGGTGGATGGATGGATGGATGGACGGACCGGTGGGTGGGTGGGTGGTGGATGGATGGATGGATGGATAAATGGATGGATGGACGGACAGACGGGTGGATGGATGGATGGATGGAAGGATGGACCGACAGACACTGGGACCTACCTGGCACTTCCTGCCATTGCCTCTACTCTCTCTGGCCCACTGGGGCCAAGAAAGATCACAGAGAGAAGACCCAGTTCCCTCTCCATGTCTGGACAGCCAGCCCTGAGACCTCAATTAAGTGTCTTCTCCACAAACCCAGTGGCTGGGGCATCTCAGCTCTCCGTGGTTAGCAAAGGGATTGCCTTCCTTCTGAACTCCCTGCTCAGTGTTGGAAAAACGTCCTCAGAGCTGATGCTGCCCACTGTCCTTTTGGAGAAATTCAGACCCACTCCTTTTGAGTATGTTTAGGTTGTAGGGGGCGGGAGTGAAAAGGATGTGAAGAAACATGGGAAGTTGCCAGCTCTGGTCCCGCCCCTCCCAGATTTCCCTGAGCAAGATCCGCAGGTTCACTGTCCCAATATTTTGGCTTCTCACCAAAATGTACCGAATAACTAGGCACTTCATGTGTATTTACTCTTCACAATAACTCACTGAAACTGGTTATATTGCCTCACTCTACTGAAAAGATGGTGATTTTCTTAAGGTCACCAGTATAGAATGGCAGGGCTACCACGCAGAGCCAGTTTTTCTGAAGCAACATGGTGGAATGGAAATCGAACAGTCCTTCCTAGTCCAATAGACATGGATTTAAATCCATATTCAACCACTTCTTAGCCCTGTAACTGGGGCACACTGAGGTAGAGTTGAGTGTAACAGTGACAATTCAAATCCTAGAAACTCGCAGATTCAATAAAGTCAAAAGTGTTTTACAAACATGTTCTAGCAGAGGGCATCTGCTGGAAGCTCATGTTGGGGGCTTACATTTTTCTTTTTTAAAATACTTACTGAAGTGACTGACAAAGTATATTTAAAATCTGAACAAAGTGCTTTTGTTGTGGTCATCCATGTACAATGCTTGGTGTCAGTCTATTTATCTCTTGTAAAAATAAAATACAGTGTGTGTGGGGAAAAAAAAAAAATCTGAACAAAGTAATAAAAATCAGCAGTCTTCCCAATTGTGTATGCCTATAAACAAAAAATCATCTTAAATGACACCTCTCCTTCACAGGACCCGGTGGCCCATCGAACAAAGTCTCCAGATATGCATTCTGTTCAGGATGAGGGGCCTGGTGCTCCCCGGGGATCCTCTTCACCCCAGGCTCTCTCAGATTGTAGGTGCTGAAATTCGAGGCGGACGAAAAGCTGGAGGACGCAGGCGGAAGGAAGGGTCTTTGAGCCGTTCTCTGGGGCAATGTGTACCATGGAAAGTTATTTTTAATTTGTTCCATATGAATCGTGAAAAACATGAAACATTCAGGGGGTTTATCATAATTCTCTATGAGATAAATACTGTGCTCTGCAATAAAAAAATGGAAAATATGTATTTAGTCCAAAAACTCCATTTAAAAAAAAGTTAACATAAGGAAATAATTTCCTAAAGAGCCTTTCAGTCTGAGACCAAAGATGGACTCAACCATCTTAAGGATACAGATCAGATTTATCACTCCAGTTATGTCCCTCGACTAGGACAAACTTAAGCCGTGAGTTTTCCAAGCAGCAAGATTAAGTTCGGAAGAACCCAAGCATGTGCTCCACCGTGCTGTGCATCTAAAGCCTTGCTCAATCCATGTCCTGCAGTCCCACATACCCTGCTTCAAAATTACTAGCTGTGGAACCCTGGGCAAGTCACTGAGTATCTCTGAACTTCAGTTTTCCTATTACCATAATAACTACCTTCCATAGTAGGTAAGAAGATAAAACGATATAATAGAACTTTGTTTGGTGAACCATCTAACTTATTTATAGATGTTAGCTACTATTGCTTTCGTGGACTGAAAAGCAGACACAAAATATTTCCAGGACCTATCGGGAGCTCAGCAATATGCTAGACCCTAAGAAAACAAACACAAGAAAAGCAGAAGATGTGGTCCCTGAGTCCAAGGAGCTTGTAAGCAAGTTTTCAGACATAAAGAGGAAACAAAGAGAGACTCATGTAAGATAACAAATAAGCAAGTTAGTATTTTTATGAAACAAAAATTAGTATCTTAAGATACAAATGACTAGAAGATTCTGGTGAGAGTTAGGCACATGTGTGTGGCTACAGGAAAACACAGCGGGAGGGAAGGCAGATGCCCCATGAGAGGTGAGCAAGATGGAGAAGACATACCTTAGACGTCAATTTGGCCAAGACAACAAGATCTAATTTTCCCTCTGGTCCTGGTCATCCTCCAGTCAACGCACACCTCCCAGATGTGGCCGTGGCCCAGCCAGGCTAAGTCAGAGGAAGACTTGGAGAAAGCCTGGTCTCCAGGCTGGCCATGGTAGAGTCACCCCTCTGGACACAGGTTCCCCATCTGCAAAACAGGACATCAGTGGCCCCACCTCCCCAAAGGGAGGGGCTTTGAGAGAGGTCATGCAGACTGTGGAAACGGGACTAAGGACCACCTGGCCCGACAGGGGAGAAACAGACCAACTGGGGGGGGGAAAGGAGATGAGGAGGAAAATGCACTGAGTTCCTGCTCGGTGCCAGGTACCCTGTTACGTACCTTGTTGCACATTTTCCCACTTAATTCTCTCAACTGGAGTTGAAATTAATATTCCCATTTTACAAAGAAGGAAATGGAACCCCATAGCAGTTGAGAGACTAGCCCAAGATCCCGTACAAAGGAGAGATTTGAACCCAAGTCCTTCAGACACCGAAGCCCACACTCTTTGGGTTTTTTGTTTTGTTTTGTTTTGTTTTTGTTTGTTTGTTTATTTATTTATGGCTGTGTTGGGTCTTCGTTTCTGTGCGAGGGCTTTCTCTAGTTGTGGCAAGCGGGGGCCACTCTTCATCACGGTGCGCGGGCCTCTCACTATCGCGGCCTCTCTTGTTGCGGAGCACAGGCTCCAGACGCGCAGGCTCAGTAATTGTGGCTCACGGGCCCAGTTGCTCCGCGGCATGTGGGATCTTCCCAGACCGGGGCTCGAACCCGTGTCCCCTGCATTGGCAGGCAGACTCTCAGCCACTGCGCCACCAGGGAAGCCCAGAAGCCCACACTCTTTATGGCTCCCAGAGGAGGTGGAAAGCCCTGGGCTGGGCAGGTGTGGCAGGGAGGCCTCCACTCTGCCTTTTCCTCTTGGTTGAGAGAAGAGAGACACTCCTTTGGGGGCGCGGAAGGAGGAACCAGAGGACTGCAGCTTAAGAGTGGCTCACGGCTCCCCCATGACAGAGGGGAGCATCCCAGGGGCCCAGCCCGGGTGGCCCCAGCTGGGGATACACTCAGTCCAGGGATGAAGATGGGGCATCTGACGGGGTGCTCCCTGGAGGGCATGTATGGCCCTGCCCTGGGGTCCAGGACCAGTGTAACTGAGGGGCTGGTCTCAGGGAAATTCGGGGAGGACTTTGCTTATGAGGGTGCTCAGCCAGATCAGAAGTGGGAAGAAAACTGAAGTTACAGGCAAAAAATACAGGAAGAAGCATGCACAGGCAACCTGCATGTAACAGGTGGGCAAGGGTACAACAAGCCACAGGAGACGCAAGGCCCACCTCCTTGCAAGAGCAAAGCTAAGTAGTTTCAAACAATATTTTCACACTGGCACAAATTTGGAAAAATGGAATAGAATTCAATAATCTACATGAACTTTTAAAATAAAACATGATTTCAAAGAAATTTCACACATGAGGCAACCACTGGAGCTGCCCCCGAAAAATCTCCCAGCCATTAGGCTGTGTGATGGGAATTTTCTGAAATAAAATCAGAGGAGACAAAGAGGAGGCAACACAAAGGGAAGGCAGCCAGACCAGTCCTCAGGGGAGGCCGGGCTGGAGGCTGGAGTTAGATACCCAGTGGATGAGGAAGGGGGGCCAGGAAGACAGGTGAACAAAGGACTGGCCTCTTACGGCCCATTTACACAAATTTAGAAGAGTGTCACCCAGGCAAGAGACATCTCCCATGCATCCAGGGATTTAATGTGAAAGAACTTGTCAAACTGCAGGTGTGTGTAAACTGCAAAGGGCTCCAGGACAGAAGGAATTAGCATCTTAATTATGCAGCACTAACCTGGGTGACCTTGCCTGTGTCTTGACTGGTCCTCTCTTCCCTAACCACACCTCCCTCCTCTGTAGCTCCTCCCACCTTCCAAGCTGATGCCCCACCCACAAAGATCTGCCCCTCTGCTCTCCTGGTCCACCAGTTGCAGATGTGAGCTTTGCAATAGTTGCTCCCTTTGGCCACTGTTTCTTAGACCCACAGTCCAGACACATGGTTCTGGCTGAATCATGTCTGCTGCTCTGGCCACTCTGGGAGAGACGGGTCCACAGCCTAATGGGGCTGGGAGAGAAGGGAGTCCAGAAACATGCACAAGGGGACCTGTTGTGGGTTGAATTGTATCCCCCCAAAATTCATATGTTGAAGCCCTAATCCTCAGATCCTCCAAATGTGACCTTATTTGAAAATAGAGTGGTAGTTGTTAAGGTGAGGTCACATTGGAATAGGGTGGGTCCCACATCCAACATGACTTGTGTCCTAATAAAAATGGAAAATGTGGCGACAGACACACCCACGGGGAGAACACCAGGTGAAGATGAAAACAGATTGGGATGATGCTTCTCCAAGCCAAGGATGCCAAAGATTGCCAGCCAACCAGCAGAAACTAGGAGCGAGCATGGAACAGATTCTCCATCACAGAGGGAACCAAGCCTGCCAATGCTTTAATCTTGGAGTCTGGGCCTCCAGAACTGTGAGGTAATAAATTTCTGTTGTTTAAGCCACTTAGTTTGTGGTACAGTCAGCCCTCCAGATCCGTAGGTTCTGAATCCTTGGATTCAACCAACCCCATATCAAAAATACTTGGAAAAAAAAAAAATCTAGAAAGTTCCAGAAAGCAAAACTTGAATTTGCCAGGCACTGGCAACCATTTACATAGCATTTATATTATATTAGGTATCATAAGTAATCTAGAGATGATTTAAAGTATATGGGAAGATGTGCATAGGTTATATGCAAATACCACAGCATTTTATATAAGGACCTGAGCATCTGTGGATTTTGGTATCAGGGGGATCCTGGAACCAATGCCCCACAGATACTGAGGGACCATTGTTCTTTTTAACAGCATCCCTAGCAAACTACTAAATGCCCAACCTCTCACACCAGGGTCAAAAAGGGCTTAAGAAAGTAGTATGGCCTGAGCCAGGTCTTAAAGAATGAAAAAGAGGATTCCAGGTAGAGTAGGGGCATGCAGGTTGTTCTGGGCAGGGGAAAGAAGACAAGATACAGCATGAAGATGTTCCCAGTGAGCCACCGCTTGCTTTCCTGAGTGTCTAACTCCTGGAGAAAGAGGGGGCTGACAGTCTCAGTGGCACACAGCAGGACCCAGAGGAAGGGCCCTGGAGATGTAGAACAAATCTCTGGTTTTACGAACAGGGAACTTGAGGGTAAGGGAGGGGAAAGAAGCCACCCAGAGTCACATGGGGACAGGGCCCAGCCAGAACTAGAACCTGGGACTCCAGACATCGCTTGGTACCTTCTGTTTACAACATAATTGATGCGAATGGGCTATGATTAAACACAGACTTCTCTTTAAATCAAGGCTCATTAAAAGAAAAAAATTATCCATGGTTTTTTTTGCAGCAACATGGATGAACCTAGAGATTGTCATACTGAGTGAAGTCAGACAGAGAAAGACAAATATCATATGATATCACTTATATGTGGAATCTAAAAAAAGGGTACAAATGAACTTATTTACAAAACAAAAGTAGAGTCACAGTTGTAGAAAACAAAACTTATGGTTACCAGGGGGTAAGGGAGGGGAGGGATAAATTGGGAGATTGGGAGTGACATATACACACTACTATATATAAAATAGATAACTAATAAGAACCTACTGTATACCACAGGGAACTCTACTCAATACTCTGTAATGACCTATATGGGAATGACCACTCTTTAAAAAGAGTGGATATATGTATGTGTATAACTGATTCACTTTGCTGTACAGCAGAAACTAATACAACATTGTAAATCAACTATACTCCAATAAAAATTTTTAAAAAAGAAGAAAGAAAAAAAGTATCCATGGCTTTTGTTGGTATCACACAAAATATTTTGTTTTCCAGTGTAATCAGTATAACATAAACTTGGCTCATAGCGAGATTCACACAGGAGAAGCTGCAGGCCTGGCACAGCCTGGGATGCTGTCACCTGCGAAAAGGGAGCTGTTTCTATCAGGGGTTCTCACCAGAAAAGTGGGGTCTCGTCTTCCTAAGGGCGTCCTGCCCTGGACCGGAGAGGGAAACAGCGTCCGGTGCTTCCCAACCACAGCCCTAATCACTTTAACACGTTCGTTTTTCTGCTCAGATTAAGGCCGTCGGGGACTCACTCTTTTTCTAGCCAGATTTAGAGAGAAATTTTTTGCTGTAAAAGTCATGGGGTGGTTGCACGGGGAAGGTTCCAAATCCTGTGTGGGTTCGCTGGGCTCTTCCACCCGGAGGCCATGAGTCCCGGGCCAGGCGGATGGGGTCCATCCAGGAGGCTCCTCTGCTCCAGACACCAATAGGAAGAACTCAGAATTCGCGGTGGCAGCCTCAGCCCGGCTTCTCCTCTCCCAGGCTGTGTGACACAGGACAAGCCCAACCTCATGAGATGCAGCTTAGCGACCTCACTTGGATGAAGGCAGAGTGTTGGCCAGGTGACCTTGACGTTCCTCCCCTCCCCATTTGTAAAAGTGCTGTGCTCATTTTCAAATAAAAATATTAGGATTAAAGATCAAAATGGGCTTGCGTTTAGGAGCCACTGACGTAAGGCTATTTTGATTCCCCTCTTCTCCACCCTTCTCCTCTGTGACCTTCCCCCTTCCTCTCTTCCTTTGCTTCAAAGTTAATCCCCTCCTCCAGGAAAGGGGAGAGGACAGAACCAGTGTGCATGTCCATCCTGTTCTGTCCCAAGCCCCTGGCTCTGGACTAAGCCTTTATGCAGTATCATCACTTCATTTAATTCTCAGAACTCTAGGAAGGGGCTATGTTTGTGCCCATTTTACATATTTGAAAGCTGAGGCTCATGAAGGTAAAGCAGCTTTGAGGTCTGGGTCTTGATCCCTAAACTTGCTCATCCTCTTTTCTAATTTGACCCTGCATCATAGTACCAAGTTGTACCTGGGATTCCTAAATCTATCCCCTTCTGCCTCCCCAGGGTCAGGTTCAGGCCCCCATCCCCTCTCTTCTTCACTGTTTCAATCTCACCCATCTCCCTAACTCTTACCATCCAGCTTCTCCCATCTCTGCAAGTTCCCTTGTCCTCCTGAAGGTCCAACTCAATGGCCTTTCCTCCAGCCAATGAGTTCATACCATCAACAAATTCCCCAGTCTCAGGACACCCGAGGCATTGTTTACCGGTGACTTTCTTCCCTGTGCTTTTGATTACTTCTCCTCTGCCTCTTTCACTCTGGAGTATAATGGAGGAAAATCATGGACTTAGAGGCTCATCCCCAATCAGCTACTTCTAAGTCTCACTGATATTTTTTTCCCTAAAGCTTTCTCTGATTCCATCTATTCCCTGCCCGAACCTTCCATGCTTCCCCATAAACTACCACCCTGTTGGAAATAACACCATCATGCAAGCTATCCACCAGACACAGGGGACGGGCGCAAGTATTTTGTGGATTCATCACAACGTGCTTACAAGGGAAAATAAAAATCAGGTCATCTTGCTTCCTTAAGAATGCTGATCTGAATGCAAAATTCAGATGCCACAGAACCACACTGTTTATTCAGATAGATGCCAGGAAAAAAATCTTAACCCTTCCTAACTCAGAATAAATTTCCCTCGGCTAGAAAAGTGATCTCTTCTCAGGGGTCTGGAATATATACAATGTTTTACAAAGGCTAAATTAACATCTTTGAATAGAAGATGTATGAAAGGGGCACTAAAGCTCTAGATTTTGAATGCAGTATTACACAATAGAGTAACATCTAGAATGGAGAAGATTTTCTATTCCAAAGTGTTAAGGATATTATGAGATTCAGCTTCCAGTTCTGGCTGCTCCACACTTTAAAAATATCCCCTCTTTCTTCTCAAATCCTCCTAAATAAAGTAAAAACTTTTTTTAAAAATACCTTAGCCAAGAGTACTTAGAATTGGTCATAGCCAGAATATAAACAGTTAACAAGAAAGATGAGAGAGAGAAAGAGGCAGCAGGGTGGTGCTAATCTTATATTGACAATTAAAGGACGAACCAAAGCATCATACACAGAAAAATCAAGTCCAAAGTAACAAAGGGAGAGTTAAGTCCTAATGAAAACCCACTGACTGTTGCCTCTAATAACACAGTTTTCATGCACTAAGAGGTATGAGAGCGTTGTCCAAAACTGAAGAGCTCAAATCATTGCCTTGTTTTCTGTTTCATCATTATTGAAAGAATGAGGTGATGTCATGCATACACAGGGTCTGCCTTAGTCCTTGGCACCTGGTAAGCATTTCATCATTTTTAATGCTTTTCAAAGTCAAGTTCAATAGGTCCTTTAGAACTCTCGTTCTTATTGGCCACTTGATTGGAGGAACAGACCTATTTATTGAGGGTCCATTGTACATTCATCACTCTACAAGGACTTGTAAACTGGGGTGTGTGGGTGCAACCCATGTGATATTTGGCATGAAATGATTAAAGAGCTCTGCCCCCCAGCCTCCAACCATGGCAGGATTTATTTCTAATAGTGTGATGCATGGTGTCTACATTTCTACCCGAGGGCAGACCCTGTTTTCAGCTCAGACTCCAATAAGGAAGTGAGTCTTGCTACCAAAAGACATTCACAACACCCTTCCTTTCTCCACAGAGCAGCGGAATTCAACACTGAAAGAGAAGAGGTGGGAAACTAAGAACAGAAGGGAAGCCATGCCTGCATTCACAAGAAGCAGGCAGCCAACAGTTCCGGCAGAGTGTTGAAGGAAGCTACCTTCCTCAGAGCTACAGGGGAAGTGACTGCACAAAGGAAAATGGAGCAAGTACACGCAGAGACAGGACAGATACGGACTCCTATACAGGAAGACGCCGTGGAAGCAGGTGGGCATCACAGATGATGGGCAGAGGAGTCAGCCCTCTCAGATCACGTCATACTGGTTACCAGTAACTCCTGATAAGGAGGTTCTCAACCCTGGGTGCTCTGCACTTCCATCTGTGAAACCTGCTTGGTTGCACCCTAGCCAGACCTAATTAGACTCTCTGGAGGTGGTGCTCCAGCATCTCACAAATATTAAACGTCATTATCCTGCCTTCTGACCACCACCTCCAATTCTTCCGTATCTTTCCTGCCTTCATTCTCTTTACCTCTGTCTTTGACCTTGAAGAGACCTCCAGGTCCTGGATCCCTCCATTTTCCCACACCCTCCTGGTCTCTCCTCCTTTCTCTCCCAATCTGAAGTCTGGATTAGTCTGTGGTCTTCAGAGAAACAGAGCCAATAGGATATAGAGATAGAGACAGACATAGAGATAGAGACAGAGACAGACAGAGATAGAGAGAGAGATTGATTATCAGAGATTAGCTCATGTGATTAAGGAGGCCAAGTCCCAAGGTCTGCAGGGCAAGCTGGAGCCCCAGGAGAACCAGTGGTGCAGTTCTAGTCTGAGGCAGGAGAAGACTCATGTCTCAGCTCCAGCAGTCGGGCAGGCGAAGCTCCCTCTTACTCAGTCTTTTAGTTCTAGAATGGTCCTCAACGGACTGGATGAGTCCCAGTGACATCGGGGAGGACAATGTGCTTTACTCAGCCTACCTATTCACATGTCAACCTCATCCAGAAACATCCTCACAGACACACCCGGAACAATGCTTGACCAAATGTCGAGGAATCACGAGGCCCAGCCAAGCTGACACAAAGCAAACCATCCCCGTGATAGCTTCTGCCATCTCTGCCAGGTGAGCTCCAGCCTTTCTGAATTTCTACACCCAAGTGTCTCGGTGCTCTTGGGGGACAGTGCATACCCTGGAGTGGGAACAACTACAAGATCATCTCTCCAACGCCAGCTGGATGCTCAGCCCCTCCCTAACACCTCTTTGCTTATCCTGACTCACCTCCAACCCAAGTTCCTTCAATAATTATTCCACTCGTTTACCAGTCCCCTCAAGTTCCCTACTAAACCCCTCTCATGGCCCTACTACCTCATGCCTCCCGAATTGTAAACCCAAACATACCCACTCCCATAACTACTTTATTCTTCCCAATTTTCCAAACTTTTCTCCACCTGCACTTGATGTCCACTACTATCATTTCCTCTCCTCTATCTGCAATATCTATCTATCTATCTCTCCCCCCTCTCCCCCATTCTCTCTCTTTCCTGCTTCCTTTCCCTCAAACTCCAAACATGCTCACTTCTCTCCCATCCTGTGATTGACAGAACAATGCCCCCACCCAGAATCTGTGAATACCTTATTTTATACAGCAAAAGGGACTTTGCAGATTGATTAAATTAAGAACCTTGTGATGGAGAGATTTTCCTGGATGGTCCAGGTGGACTGAAATGTCATCACAAGGGTCCTAATAAGCTGGAGGCAGGAGGGTCAGAGTCAGAAGATGTGACGACAGCTGCAGAGGTCAGAGTGATGCAAAGAGGGGACCACGAGCTAAGAAATGCCGACAACCTCTAGAAGCTGCAAAAGGCAAGGAACCAGATCCTTCCCTGATAAGGAATGCAACCCTGCAGATGCCTTGATTTTAGGACTTGTCATCTCCAAAACTGTAAGAGAATAAATCTGTGCTGTTTTAAACCACTAAGCTGTTGCTGATTTGTTACAGCAGCCATAGGGAACTAAGACACATCTTAAAGATACCCTCCCTTGATTCAAATCTCTCTTTAGCCCACCATCCAAACTCGTCTCTCCTTCTTATACAAGCTTCTAAAATTAATCGTCTGACCTCCTCTCTCATACTTCCGCACCTTCCATTTACTCTTCAACCTACTGCTTCCTGTCGCATCCCTACTGATGTGGATTTTATAATTTATTAGTTATAATAACTCATTGTCAAGTGCAGTGGAAACCATCCAGTCAAATCTTTTTTTTTTTTTTTTTTTACTTTTTTAAAAATATTTATTTATTTATTATTTATGGCTGTGTTGGGTCTTCGTTTCTGTGCGAGGGCTTTCTCTAGTTGCGGAAAGTGGGGGCCACTCTTCATCGCGGTGCGCGGGCCTCTCATTATCGCGGCCTCTCTTGTTGCGGAGCACAGGCTCCAGACGCGCAGGCTCAGTAATTGTGGCTCACGGGCTTAGTTGCTCCGCGGCATATGGGATCTTCCCGCACCAGGGCTCGAACCCGTGTCCCCTGCATTGGCAGGCAGATTCTCAACCACTGCGCCACCAGGGAAGCCCCCGGTCATATCTTATTATGGCTACTCGATGAGTTTACTGAATGGGGCAGGGGAGGGGTTTGACTGCCACCCATATACTCACGCCCTGAAATCTATAGCTCCAGCCAGACCTCTCCCCATGTGCACGTCCACTGCCGGCTGCACATTTCCACACAGGCTCCCACTGGAGCCTCAAATTCAAGTTGTTCAAAACAAAACTCATTTCCATTGCCATGCCCATTCCCCCCCGCAAAAAAAAAAAAAAAAAAAAAAAAGCCTTTTACTAATTTATCTCAGTTTGAATTACAACCAGAAAACAAGTCACCGATTATCAACCCAGGGTTCATCTGTGATTTCTTGCCCCTCCTTCCGTCACCCATATCCCATCAAGCTCACCAGTCTTACACCCTATCTCCTGAATCCATACATTTCTCTTCATTCCCCACGGTTGCTCTTTCATTCAAGGTCACCATTATTTCTTGCCTGGAATTACCTCAATTTATCTACCTGCTTCCACGCGTATTGACCTGCTCTCCCCACTGCAGCCAGAGTCATTCATCCAAAGAGCAAATCTGACTACTTACTCCTTGCTGACAACTTTCTGTGGCTTCCTGGATGAGACAGAGCAAGCTGTGTGGCTTACAGGGCCCTTGATAAACTCATGCCAACCTACCCCTCCAGCCCCAGTTAACTTCAGCCTCTGTCTCAAGCGTCATGCACCAGCAGCAACGCAGGTATTCCCTGCTCCCATGTCTTATTCATATCCTTCCAATTCCCTTCTTACAGTTACTTATCCTTCAAGACTCAGTTGAAGCATCCTCTCCAAAAGAAAACTTCTCTAGACTCTCCCAGGCTGAGTTAGGTTCCCCTCCTCCACGCTCCCGGAATGGGCTTGCCAGCACTCGGCACGGGGCCCTGTGCATAGCAGGCAGTGCTGTCGATGTTTGTTGAGTGAATAAGTGAATACATAAACAGTCCATGCTGGTTAAAGGGTGCACTGATCCAGGTGAGAAGAAGAGGCTCTAGGAGCACAGTGGAGGGTGCCTCGCCCGCCTGGAGAGTCAAGGAAAGCCCTAAGAAGGAAACAGCAGATCTGAGCTTGGGAGGTGACTTAGGGGAAGGAGAGGAATTGTGTGCTGGGCAGATAAGCAGAGGCAGCTTCCCAGGCACGTCACCTGGAAAGCATCATTGCCCAGGGACCCTGCTTGTTCTAATCCTCTGCAGCCACCATCTTGAAATTCTTCACTTTTGAACATGGAGACCTGCGTTTTCATTTTCACTGGACCTACAATGTAGGCACCTGATCGTGCCGATAAGACAAACTTGTCCAAATGCAAAGGGCCAGGAGAGCCTTTGAAAGGGCTCATCGGGACCCCTGAAGGCAGCTCCAGTCTGATTGGGCTCCTCTAAGCCAGACATTCAGCCACAGTAAGAATGAATGTGTTCTCCCCACCCCATGCATCTTGATCTATTTATAAATGTTTAGAGTTTAGGAGGGAAACACCAAATCCACATTTCCAGGCCTTTTTCTACGCAAGACTTAAACGTGCGTATCGTGGGGCAAATCAAATCCATATGTTTCAGATTCGTTTACACTTTGTTCATCAGAAGTCCCTCCTACCCACTCCCCAGGAGGAAGTTCTCACGTCCAAGAAGGCATCGAAGCTCTCCTGGAGCTTTTGAGTTTAAAGAAAAAGGGAGGGGATTTGAAAACTCTGAATCTGACTAAAGAAAACTGGATTTAAACCTCAAAAGTTTCAATTACACTTTGCAACTCTACATCCCCAAGTTAACGCAGCTCAACTCTGTCCCTTGAGTCACCCCAATAACCCTGTGGCAGGCACGGCCCCCAAGGAGGGACGTTTCCTCACAGGGAGGAGATGGGGCCTTGATTGTGCATTAGGAACTGGAAACTCGGAGGAAATCTTATCGACAGTTGCTTGAGAAAAAAATAAGCCTCTTGCTCGGACCACTGCCTTTAGAATCACAAATCTTTAGGACTGAAAGGGATCATTGAGATCATCTACAGTAATAACTACCATGTGCGGAGTACTTTACACTTGATAAATCACTTTCACACTCATTTTCTTATCTAATCCCTGCAGCTATTTTGTAAGGGAGGGAGATGGTTATCATCACTTTCAGTTCAACAGCTAGGAAAATAAGGCTCAGAAAGGTTAGGTGGATTTTCCAAGCTCACACAGCAAACAGCAGCAATGCCAGACCCAGGCTCATGGTCTTGACACTCCCCCCCACCCCAACCCCGGGGCTTGTCCTCGACCCCACTCACCATTTCTCAGGATGAAAGAAGGCCAGCCACGCCCAAGCCCTCCCTTGACTTGCCAGCGTCCGCCCAGTTCAGGGAAAGGGTGACACAGCCAGAGTGTCCACCTCCCTGCGTGGTGTCCTTTCTGCCTCTCTCAGCCCCCCTTTCTCTATTTATTGGAGGAAGTCAGGGAGGAATTCCCCTTTCAGAGAAATGGCTTTATTGTTTCTGACATTGCAACACCCGCCCCTTGGAAAGAGCCATAAACAGAGCAACTCAATTTAACCTATGTATCTTTCCAATTCTTACACAACCTGGTAAAGTAGATATTCTGTAACCTATCTTCCTCAAAGAGGAAACTGAGTGTCAGAGAAGATAAATAACAGCCTCTGTGACATAAACGGTAAATAGCGAACAATGCCAAGACTTAAACCAAGTTTTCCGACACCAAACCTAAAGATCTTTCCACTAAGACGCAATGATGGCATTTGGCTCCCATCCCATGAGGACAGCCAGTGGCAGAAAATGGAACCGATGGAAGGCAAAAGGGAGGGAGGAAAGATGTCCCTCTAGGCCTGCAAATGGGACAGATTACTATAGGGTTTGCCTTTTTGGCCAGCATTATTAAAAACTGCAGGAAAATCTTATGCACAAGGAGCAAGACAGACTGAGAGGAGGGACTGGCTTGGCTTAGAGCAAAATCTGAGAAGCACGTATGTATGTGCAGACAAAAGACACGTAGTTTTACCTCTTTCACGTATATGCAAACTAAGCTATAAATTAGTACTAATCAGTACCCCTGAGGTGAATTAATTAAAAAGTTATAATTCACAAGAGGCCTACATTACTTGATAATGTATCACCAAAGCTTATGAATATGAGAATTAATTACTTGGCCCAGATGTTGAAGGAATGTTTAATTTCCTGATCTCTTGGTTTCAAGTATCCGCTGATTTTATCCAGCATTGAAATGAAGCTAACAATTATTATGTTTACTAAATTATTATTTTAACCAACAGTCATCATTTATTAATGAGTTAATATTCAGTGTCTTGCTGTGCTGATTATACATATCATTTCGTTTAACCCTCACAACGACGTAAGATGGACATAATTATCATCATTTTATATGTAGTAAAAATAATATATATATATAGGCTCTGTGATCTAAGAAACCAAAGTTACACAAATTAAATAAAGCACTGCATACACGAACTTGTGTCTGCCCAATTCCGCCCATGGCAACGACCTTTGCTCCAGATGAACCCCTTGACAATTCTGGATTATGAAGCTTCAAATGACTGAGAATTTATTCCAATGGCTTTGCCTGGTTTTCATTCAAACTTAGGAGTACATTTAAATCTCAAATCTACAGGCACATAAGTCCATTCATTTCCATGCTATGTGTTCATTCCTAACTTGTTTCTAAATTCTGCTTTAACCAAAATCAAAATCAAATGTTTCTGCCTGGTAGGTAGTACAAATATGGAGCCAAATTCCAGTCATCATTGTGAGGACTGGGGGAGCAGAATGAATGTAAACAAGTTATCTCCACAAAGTCCCTAAGCCCCACTGCATGCAGCTGCAGGAAAAAGGAAGCAGTGGAGAAACTAGAATTTTTTTTAAAATATGGATTCCATGTGGTTCTGAGTTTTTAAGATGTTTTAAATTTTTTTTTTTTTTTTAAACATCTTTATTGAAGTATAATTGCTTTACAATGGTGTGCTAGCTTCTGCTTTACAACAAAGTGAATCAGTTACACATATACATATGTTGCCATATCTCTTCCCTCTTGCATCTCCCTCCCTCCCACCCTCCCTATCCCACCCCTCTAGGTGGTCACAAAGCACCGAGCTGATCTCCCTGTGCTATGCGGCTGCTTCCCACTAGTTATCTATTTTACATTTGGTAGTGTATATATGTCCATGACACTCTCTCACCCTGTCACATCTCACCCCTCCCCCTCCCCATATCCTCAAGTCCATTCTCTAGTAGGTCTGTGTCTTTATTCCCATCTTGCCACTAGGTTCTTCATGACCTCTTTTTTTTTTTTTTTTTTTCCCTTAGATTCCATATATATGTGTTAGCATACTGTATTTGTTTTTCTCTTTCTGACTTACTTCACTCTGTATGACAGACTCTAACTCCATCCACCTCATTACAAACACCTCCATTTCATTTCTTTTTATGGCTGAGTAATATTCCATTGTATATATGTGCCACATCTTCTTTATCCATTCATCCGATGATGGACACCTAGGTTGCTTCCATGTCCTGGCTATTGTAAACAGAGCTGCAATGAATATTTTGGTACATGACTCTTTCTGAATTATGGTTTTCTCAGGGTATATGCCCAGTAGTGGGATTGCTGGGTCATATGGTAGTTCTATTTTTAGTTTTTTAAGGAACCTCCATACTGTTCTCCATAGTGGCTGTATCAATTTACATTCCCACCAACAGTGCAAGAGGGTTCCCTTTTCTCCACACCCTCTCCAGCATTTATTGTTTCTAGATTTTTTGATGATGGCCATTCTGACCGGTGTGAGATGATACCTCATTGTAGTTTTGATTTGCATTTCTCTAATGATTAATGATGTTGAGCATTCTTTCATGTGTCTGTTGGCAATCTGTATCTCTTCTTTGGAGAAATGTCTATTTAGGTCTTCTGCCCATTTTTGGATTGGGTTGCTTGTTTTTTTGTTATTGAGCTGCATGAGCTGCTTGTAAATCTTGGAGATTAATCCTTTGTCCGTTGCTTCATTTGCAAATATTTTCTCCCATTCTGAGGGTTGTCTTTTGGTCTTGTTTATGGTTTCCTTTGCTGTGCAAAAGCTTTTAAGTTTCATTAGGTCCCATTTGTTTATTTGTGTTTTTATTTCCATTTCTCTAGGACCTGGGTCAAAAAGGATCTTGCTGTGACTTATGTCATACAGTGTTCTGCCTATGTTTTCCTCTAAGAGTTTGATAGTGTCTGGCCTTACACTTAGGTCTTTAATCCATTTTGAGTTTATTTTTGTGTATGGTGTTAGGGAGTGTTCTAATTTCATACTTTTACATGTACCTGTCCAATTTTCCCAGCACCACTTATTGAAGAGGCTGTCTTTTCTCCACTGTATATGCTTGCCTCCTTTATCAAAGATAAGGTGACCATATGTGCGTGGGCTTATCTCTGGGCTTTCTATCCTGTTCCATTGATCTATATTTCTGTTTTTGTGCCAGTACCAAACTGTCTTGATTACTGTAGCTTTGTAATAAAGTCTGAAGTCAGGGAGCCTGATTCCTCCAGCTCCATTTTTCGTTCTCAAGATTGCTTTGGCTATTCGGGGTCTTTTGTGTTTCCATACAAATTGTGAAATTTTTTGTTCTAGTTCTGTGAAAAATGCCAGTGGTAGTTTGATAGGGATTGCATTGAATCTGTAGATTGCTTTGGGTAGCAGAGTCATTTTCACAATGTTGATTCTTCCAATCCAGGAACATGGTATATCTCTCCATCTATTTGTATCATCTTTAATTTCTTTCATCAGTGTCCTATAATTTTCTGCATACAGGTCTTTTGTCTCCTTAGGTAGGTTTATTCCTAGGTATTTTATTCTTTTTGTTGCAATGGTAAACGGGAGTGTTTTCTTAATTTCACTTTCAGATTTTTCATCATTAGTATACAGGAATGCAAGAGATTTCTGTGCATTAATTTTGTATCCTGCTACTTTACCAAATTCATTGATTAGCTCTAGTAGTTTTCTGGTAGCATCTTTTGGATTCTCTATGTATAGTATCATGTCATCTGCAAACAGTGACAGCTTTACTTCTTCTTTTCCGATTTGGATTCCTTTTATTTCTTTTTCGTCTCTGATTGCTGTGGCTAACACTTCCAAAACTATGTTGAATAATAGTGGTGAGAGTGGGCAACCTTGTCTTGTTCCTGATCTTAGTGGAAATGGTTTCAGTTTTTCACCATTGAGGACAATGTTGGCTGTGGGTTTGTCATATACGGCCTTTATTATGTTGAGGAAAGTTCCCTCTATGCCTACTTTCTGCAGGACTTTTATCATAAATGGGTGTTGAATTTTGTCGAAAGCTTTCTCTGCATCTATTGAGATGATCATATGGTTTTTCTCCTTCAATTTGTTAATATGATGTATCACGTTGATTGATTTGCGTATATTGAAGAATCCTTGCATTCCTGGAATAAACCCCACTTGATCATGGTGTATGATCCTTTTAATGTGCTGTTGGATTCTGTTTGCTAGTATTTTGTTGAGGATTTTTGCATCTATGTTCATCAGTGATATTGGCCTGTAGTTTTCTTTCTTTGTGACATCTTTGCCTGGTTTTGGTATCAGGGTGATGGTGGCCTCGTAGAATGAGTTGGGGAGTGTTCCTCCCTCTGCAATATTTTGGAAGAGTTTGAGAAGGATAGGTGTTAGCTCTTCTCTAAATGTTTGATAGAATTCGCCTGTGAAGCCATCTGGTCCTGGGCTTTTGTGTGTTGGAAGATTTTTAATCACAGTTTCAATTTCAGTGCTTGTGATTGGTCTGTTCATATTTTCTATTTCTTCCTGGTTCAGTCTCGGCAGGTTGTGCATTTCTAAGAATCTGTCCATTTCTTCCAGGTTGTCCATTTTATTAGCATAGAGTTGCTTGTAGTAATCTCTTATGATCGTTTGTATTTCTGCAGTGTCAGTGGTTACTTCTCCTTTTTCATTTCTAATTCTATTAATTTGAGTCTTCTCCTTTTTTCTCTTGATGAGTCTGGCTAATGGTTTATCAATTTTGTTTATCTTCTCAAAGAACCAGCTTTTAGTTTCATTGATTTTTGCTATTGTTTCCTTCATTTCTTTTTCATTTATTTCTGATCTGATCTTTATGATTTCTTTCCTTCTGCTAGCTTTGGGGTTTTTTTGTTCTTCTTTCTCTAATTGCTTTAGGTGCAAGGTTAGGTTGTTTATTCGAGATGTTTCCTGTTTCTTGATGTAGGCTTGTATTGCTATAAACTTCCCTCTTAGAACTGCTTTTGCTGCATCCCATAGGTTTTGGATCATCGTGTCTCCATTGTCATTTGTTTCTAGGTATTTTTTGATTTCCCCTTTGATTTCTTCAGTGATCACTTCGTTATTAAGTAGTGTATTGTGTAGCCTCCATGTGTTTGTATTTTTTACAGATCTTTTCCTGTAATTGATATCTAGTCTCATAGCGTTGTGGTCAGAAAAGATACTTGATACGATTTCAATTTTCTTAAATTTACCAAGGCTTGATTTGTGACCCAAGATATGATCTATCCTGGAGAATGTTCCATGAGCACTTGAGAAAAATGTGTATTCTGTTGTTTTTGGGTGGAATGTCCTATAAATATCAATTAAGTCCATCTTGTTTAATGTATCATTTAAAGCTTGTGTTTCCTTATTTATTTTCATTTTGGATGATCTGTCCATTGGTGAAAGTGGGGTGTTAAAGTCCCCTACTATGATTGTGTTACTGTCGATTTCCCCTTTTATGGCTGTTAGTATTTGCCTTATGTATTGAGGTGCTCCTATGTTGGGTGCATAAATATTTACAATTGTTATACCTTCCTCTTGGATCGATCCCTTGATCATTATATAGTGTCCGTCTTTGTCTCTTGTAATTGTCTTTATTTTAAAGTCTATTTTGTCTGATATGAGAATTGCTACTCCAGCTTTCTTTTGATTTCCATTTGCATGGAATATCTTTTTCCATCCCCTCACTTTCAGTCTGTATGTGTCTCTAGGTCTGAAGTGGGTCTCTTGTAGACAGCATATATATGGGTCTTGTTTTTGTATCCATTCAGCCAGTCTGTGTCTTTTGGTGGGAGCATTTAATCCATTTACATTTAAGGTAATTATCGATATGTATGTTCCTATTCCCATTTTCTTAAATGTTTTGGGTTTGTTATTGTAGGTGTTTTCCTTCTCTTGTGTTTCTTGCCTAGAGAAGTTCCTTTAGCATTTGTTGTAAAGCTGGTTTGGTGGTGCTGAACTCTCTCAGCTTTTGCTTGTCTGTAAAGGTTTTAATTTCTCCATCAAATCTGAATGAGATCCTTGCTGGGTAGAGTAATCTTGGTTGTAGGTTTTTCTCCTTCATCACTTTAAGTATATCCTGCCACTCCCTTCTGGCTTGCAGCGTTTCTGCTGAAAGATCAGCTGTTAACCTTATGGGGATGCCCTTGTGTGTTATCTGTTGTTTTTCCCTTGCTGCTTTTAATATGTTTTCTTTATATTTAATTTTTGATAGTTTGATTAATATGTGTCTTGGTGTGTTTCTCCTTGGATTTATCCTGTATGGGACTCTCTGTGCTTCCAGGACTTGATTAACTATTTCCTTTCCCATATTAGGGAAGTTTTCAACTATAATCTCTTCAAATATTTTCTCAGTCCCTTTCTTTTTCTCTTCTTCTTCTGGGACCCCTATAATTCGAATGTTGGTGCGTTTAATGTTGTCCCAGAGGTCTCTGAGACTGTCCTCAGTTCTTTTCATTCTTTTTTCTTTATTCTGGTCTGCAGTAGTTATTTCCACCATTTTATCTTCCAGGTCACTTATCCGTTCTTCTGCCTCAGTTATTCTGCTATTGATCCCATCTAGAGTATTTTTAATTTCATTTATTGTGCTTGTCATCGTTTCTTGGTTCCTCTTTAGTTCTTCTACGTCCTTGTTAAATGTTTCTTGCATTTTGTCTATTCTATTTCCAAGACTTTGGATCATCCTTACTATCATTATTCTGAATTCTTTTTCAGGTAGACTACCTATTTCCTCTTCATTTGTTAGGTCTGGTGTGTTTTGACCCTGCTCCTTCATCTGCTGTGTGTTTTTCTGTCTTCTCATTTTGCTTATCTTACTGTGTTTGGGGTCTCCTTTTCACAGGCTGCAGGTTCGTAGTTCCCATTGTTTTTGGTATCTGTCCCCAGTGGCTAAGGTTGGTTCAGTGGGTTGTGTAGGTTTCCTGGTGGAGGGAACTAGTGCCTGTGTTCTGGTGGATGAGGCTGGATGTTGTCTTTCTGGTGGGTTCGTCCACGTCTGGTGGTGTGTTTTGGGGTGTCTGTGGCCTTATTATGATTTTAGGCAGCCTCTCTGTTAATGGATGGGGCTGTGTTCCTCTCTTGCTAGTTGTTTGGCATAGGGTGTCCAGCACTGTAGCTTGCTGGTCGTTGAGTGAAGCTGGGTCTTGATGTTGAGATGGAGATCTGTGAGAGATTTTCGCCGTTTGGTATTACGTGGAGCTGGGAGGTCTCTTGTGGACCAGTGTCCTGAAGTTGGCTCTCCCACCTCAGAGGCACAGCCCTGATGCCTGGCTGGAGCACCAAGAGCCTTTCATCCACACGGCTCAGAATAAAAGGGAGAAAAAATGGAAAGAAAGAAAAAAAGAGGATAAAATAAAATAAAATAAAGCAATTATAATAAAAAATAAGAAAAAAAATTATTAAGAGTAAATTTATTAAGAAAAAAAAATTTTTTTTAATTTTTAAAAATAGATTTATTAATTTTTTATACTAAAAATAAGAAAAAAATTATTTAGAAAAAATTTATTAAAAAAAAATTTTTTAATTTTTTAAAATAAAAAATATGAAAAAACTTATTAAAAATTTTTTTAAAAATAGAAAATAAGGAAAAAATTATTAAGAAAACATTTATTAGGGGAAAAAAAAATTTTTTTAAGCCAAAAAAAAAAAAAAAAAAAAAAAAAACAGACGGACCTAACCCTAGGACTAACGGTGAGAGCAAAGCTATACAGACAAAATCTCACCCAGAAGCATACACATCTACACTCACAAAAAAAAGGAAAAGGGGAAAAGTTAATATATCCTGCTCCCAAAGTCCATCTCCTAAATTTGGGATGATTCGTTGTCTATTCAGGTATTCAACAGATGCAGGCACATCAAGTTGTTTGTGGAGCTTTAATCCACTGCTTCTGAGGCTGCTGGGAGAGATTTCCCTTTCTCTTCTTTGTTCGTACAGCTCCCGGGGTTCAGCTTTGGATTTGGACCCGCCTCTGCATGTAGGTCCCCTGAGGGCATCTGTTCCCTTTTGGGAGGTCTGACGTCTTCTGCCAGCGTTCAGTGGGTGTTCTGTAGGAGCAGTTCCACGTGTAGATGTATTTCTCATGTATCTGTGGGGAGGAAGGTGATCTCCGCGTCTTACTCTTCCGCCATCTTGCCCCTCCCCCAAGATGTTTTAAATTTTAATAGTAAGTTTTTATTTTCTATCATGAACATATTTTTCTTTTGTAATAGGAAAATGCATGTTAATTGTTGAAATTACAAAGGACAATTTGGCTGGGTATAGAATTTTTGAGTCATAATCCTCCCAAACTTTATAGATGCTATTCCATTGACTGCCTTTTTTTTTTTTTTTTTTTTTTTTATTTATGGCTGTGTTGGGTCTTCGTTTCTGTGCGAGGGCTTTCTCTAGTTGTGGCAAGCGGGGGCCACTCTTCATCGCGGTGCGCGGGCCTCTCACTATCGCGGCCTCTCTTGTTGTGGAGCACAGGCTCCAGACGCGCAGGCTCAGTAATTGTGGCTCACGGGCCCAGCCGCTCCGCGGCATGTGGGATCTTCCCAGACCAGGGCTCGAACCCGTGTCCCCTGCATTGGCAGGCAGATTCTCAACCACTGAACCACCAGGGAAGCCCCCCCATTGACTGCCTTTATCCAATGTTGTAGACAGAAGTCTGAGGACTCCTTGACTTTTTCCCACTATACTTTTTTTTTTTTTTTCTGTCAAGTTTTTTAGGATTCTTTGGTTGTCCATGGAATTCAATATTTTCACCAGGATATGTAAATATGGTTGTCAGATTTAATTAAATCTTCTGGATAAAGTTCACCTGACAGGTTCACAACTTACTTGGTTTTAGAAACATTTTATTCTGTATTACTTTGAATATTTTTGCTGATTTGTTCTTTAGGCCTAGCAGTTATTCTTTTTTCTAGTCCATGTTTATTTACATCATCTTTTTTCTGATTTTTTACATCTGTCATTTTTCTCTCCATCCAAATTTCACTTTGATTTGGTGCTCTATTATTATTTTTGTATAACACTGAATTTCTACTCTGCTATTATTTGTTTTACTTTATTTTCTGGAGTCTGTTTTATCCAATCGTGGTAATGCAATTTCAATCAAAATACAATGGAATATCTTGGGAGACTTGACATCCTAAAGATTATCTATAGGAATAAATCCATAAAACTAAATGGGACATTATGAGGGAGGGAATGGGGAAGAGTAGAAATAAAAGGAGGGGATCCATGCAATAAAAGATATTAAAATGAACTTCTTTAAAACTAAAATAACAAAAACAGAAAGAATCATAGCCTCTTGCCAATATAGGCAGGCAAATCAATGGAATGGTATAATTTTGTTTCAGCTGGGAAGAAAAAGGATTCCACTCGGCAAAGGCAATGAAACTCCTAGCTAAACACTTAGGGAAAAAATACCATACTAGAACCCTGACATATTTTATAATCTAAGTTCTAAATAAATTAAAGATTCCATTTTTTAACACATAAGAATACTTAGATAAAATTGATCAATATTTACATAATCTTCATATATAAGAAGACGTTTGAAGTATATCAACAAAGATAAAAACCATAAAGCAAAATCTATCAAATTTAGAAAAATAAACATTGAAGGTAATTGGAAAAGATACAAATGAGAATTTTTTTTTAAAGGAAAGAAAAGAAGAGAGAGAGAGAGAGAGAGGGCAGAAGGAGGGAAGTATAACCGAGCAGGAGACTGTGGGGTCTTCCCAGAACAGGGCTTCCCCCATGCCCTCTACCTGCCTTTTGTCTGTACAAAAACTTTAGTCAAAGAATAAATTTAATCAGAGAAGTGAGAAAATGCAGAAAGAAAGGAAAACAGTCAAGCAAGACAAAATAATATTAGTTTGGCCATTAAGCAAAGTCAAGGACATTTAGTTCCTCCTCAAGGGCTGTAGATAATATTTGGAACCATGTCCTCTGAGCTGTTTTGCAGATACTGAAACTCCCACCAGGTGGAAGAAGTGAACTGTATGCTGCCCACAATGACACAGACCCCAGATCCGTTGGAACCAGAAGGTTAATGATGTTGACTCCTGATGACCTCACCAGCAACCAATCAGAAGAATGTCCACTAGCTGATCACACACCCCACAATGCCCCTCCCTCACCCTGTCTTTATAAACCTTTCCCTGAAAGCCTTTGGGGAGTTCTGATCTTTTAAGCACTAGCTATCTGGATTCCTTGCTTGTCGTCCCGCAAAAAACGCTGCATTTTCCTTCACAAAGCCTGGTGTCAGTAGATTGGCTTTACTGTGCACGGGCAAGCGGACTCAAGTTTAGTTCAGTAACAGGAGGAAGGGAGGGAGGAAGGGAGGGAGGGAGGAAGGAAGGAGGGAGGAAAAAAGAAATATGTATGGCCCAAAACTTAAGAGAAACAGTTAACCTCACTATAATCAAATCATTGATTATAATCAAATCATTATAAATGGAAGGTAACTCAACATGTTCTCAGCTTTTATCTCTTGCTTCAGAAGCTCTATTTTTATGCATTTGTGAGATGTAAAAGGATTTAATTGGACAGTCTTGTAAGACCTGAAGTTGGCAGAACTTGCTGGAAACTGGTTAAAGGGGAGACAAACATGAAGTAGAATAATATAACTGTGCCCGAAATAAAAAACATAACAGGTAGGACTAGGCTCAGATGACAGAAAACTCACCATGGCTGATGTCGTCCAAGAAGACATTCAGGAAAACTGGAGTCTTGAACTTGAGCTTGAGAAAAGAAAAATCCAGAACAGTGAACTTGAGTGTACTCCATACTTGGCAACCTGCCTCAGGTGACCAAGATGGCTGTGAATTCACAGAAGATAACTGGGCAGTAGAAAATTTACTCAGCCTAGATTGCAAGAAATTGTGCTTATGCATCATGCTTTATCGTTCAAAAAAATCCTTTGATACATTATTTTCACATAATCTTCCCACAACCCTTAGTGTTAGGCAATGAACAGGTCATAACCCTCCTTTTAAGAAGAGGAAACTGAGGTCTAGAGAGATAGGATGATGCACTTGCACTTGAACTACTAGATGTAACTGGAGGAAGTACTTCAGCCCCATCTCACAGGGGAAGCTTGCCTTCTTCTTCACCACCCTGTTGCCATGTGGAATAAAAATAACCAGCTCCACGCCTCTGCCGTACAGCTGCACCAGCTTCAAAGAGTGGATGCTCATCCAAATTTCAAGTTGTTGTGCTAAGGAACACCAATTGCTGTTGCATGTAAAATGTTCTTTAAAAATTCAGGGCTTCCCTGGTGGCGCAGTGGTTAAGAATACGCCTGCCAGTGCAGGGGACACGGGTTCCAGCCCTGATCCGGGAAGATCCCACATGCTGCGGAGCAACTAAGCCCATGCACCCCAACTACTGAGCCACACTCTAGAGCCCGCAAGCCACAACTACTGAGCCCGTGTGCCACAAGTACTGAAGCCCACGCGCCTAGAGCCCGTGCTCCGCAACAAGAGAAGCCACCGCAATGAGAAGCCCACGCACCTCAACGAAGAGTAGCCCCCGCTCGCCGCAACTAGAGAAAGCCCACGCGCAGCAACGAAGACCCACCGCAGCCAAAAATAAATAAATAAATAAATAAATTTATTTAAAAAAAAAAAGAATCCAGATACTCTTACCACCAAGAGAACCCTTTTGCTGTATCTGGAGCCCATTTTCGAAAGAGTTAAGAAACACTGCAATGAAAGTATAAAAGTTGCTGCCACAATGGCATCACAGCTGTAAACAGATAAATCAGAAAACACCTACTGGGACATGCCGCCGACCACGACAGAACTTGCTGTGCTAATACTCCTCATGTTGGGCGTCTGTTTCTCCAGATACAAAACTACAAGTGAGATGCTCTCTAAATACCCTGTCTCCCTTGACTCTGAGAGGTACCATGGTTTGAGTAGGAAGTAGGCACACACTCAGAGAAGATTAAATAGGGCAAGAGGCCTGGAAACCATGTGATGACAAGGAGTGACCAAAGGAACCAGGGACTAGAGATGAGACACTGAGGGGCAAGAGTGATGTCTGCAGGGCTGGCGTAGGGAAGACTGACTCAATTCATCCTGAGTGGCCACAAAGAGGGAAATTGAGACTGATGACTGAAAGCCCAGGGAGTCAGAAATTGATTTTAAAAAAAATAGAGCCATCCAAAGATGAAACAAGCAGCTTCCAGTGAAGGGAAAGAGAAGGGAGAGAGGAAAACAGTTATTGCACTCCTGTCTTGACCTTTGACATGCATGACCTCTGACCCCTGTAACAATCTTGATACCTGGGCATTATCAACCCTATTTTCCAGGTTAGGAAACAAACTACTGCTCAGAAAGAAACCATTTGATCAACATCAGGGTAGTGAGTTACTGAATGCCCCATCAGGAGGATATTGAAACAGAGGACGAAATACTAATTTAAATGTATTTAGGCATCACATGTAGAAGGTTAGAGGAAAAGGTCTTTATGATCTCCTCCAGCCAGGGAATCCCATTATTCTATTGTATTTGGGTGCTACTTCCTAATCACAAAGAAGAATCATGTACTTCAAAATACTGAATGGGAAGAAAAAGCCCCATTGCTACTCAGCCGCCAGCACCATGAGGACCGCCACCATCGCTGTCATCTCTATCAGCAGCACCATTATCAGTAGCAACCTCTACTAGGTGCTGGGTACTAGTATAAGCTATAACTGGAGATACTGATTGCCATGCAATACAATAGCTGTCAAGGTAAGTTTCTTTGTCATCATTTCACAAGGGAGAAAACTGAGCCTCAAAGAGGTAAGTTATTATCATCTAGCAAGTTAAATGGCAGAACTCAGCCTCAAGCCCCGTTCTGTTTGATTCCAAAGCTGGTGCTATCTTCAGAATACCCCACTCTCTCCCTAATACTTCCTGCATGCCGCCATACCAATCTTGCAGCTGAGCACAGGATATATATACCACATTAGGAAGCAGAGGAGCAGGTGTTAGAGCCACCCCTGCTCCCATGGTTTAAAAAAAAAAATGCTCTCCTGCATGTAGCTATCACAACAAGTCTTGCTTCGATGTGCTACCACACTCCTTGAGAAACATGAACTTGATGGCATGCTAAGAATCAGCCTGGCTTCTCAGCTCTCTGTGGCTCTCGAAAGGAAGCTCCAGGACACTGGCCACTCTGTTGGAAAGCTCTACCGGCATAACCTCAAGGAGGCAAGACGCTACCTTGCAGAGTGTACCTCATTGGAAAGATTCGGCCCCCAGGGCCATCCTCCCCACTCTGGGATGCTGACTTGGCTTGCCTTCCTCACAAGGTACCAAGGCCGTCAGTAACTTTCCCCACACACGCACTTTTTCCGACTCTCTGGCTCTTTCAGCTGAGGCTGCAATGTTAAACACATAGTTCTGTAAATTAATTCTTTGAAGATTCACTCTTGTCAGCTAACTTTTCTCACTGCAATAAGCCAAGGAAGTCACTTCCTCGCAACTGAATTTTCCATTTTCATGTACTCCTGAGCCTTTTTAATTTGACAGTGTTCCAAAACCTCTGTTCAGCAGAACTCACCAGTTAGATCCAGGAATCTCAAAAATGTTCACTTAAAATTAATGGGGCAAGTGATAATTCCATCTTGGCCTTGGATTTTAAAAAGTGGGTATATCATCTGGGGTGAGAAAGGAGGCAGAAGATGAAGAAGCTTTCAGTCAGCATCTGACTTAAGACAATCCCAGTTTTTCAGTCTTGTTCTCCATTCCAGCCTCAGTACAGCAGTCATCTGTGCCTTGAATAGACTGGCCAGGCTACAGGTAAATGTCACTACAGGTGAGAACTTAGAAGAATGAGTCACAGCCTCTGCCCTCCAAGAGTTCACATCTGAATAGTAAAAGGACACACCATCCACCATGGGGCAGGGCAGACAGTCCTCAAGGTGCAGGGGTGTCCTGGGAGCAGCTCTGGGCCGAGAGGCTTGAGTCCTGGCTTTGGGTTCTGACTGCATCTCTCATTTACCCCATAAATTTGGACAAGTTGCTCCCCCTCCTAAATTTCAACTTACTCATTTTTCTAAAACAAAAAGGTAGCACCAGAGGATAACTAAGATTCCTTCTGTCTCTAGCTTTCTAAGAGTTAGGAATAGCAAAGTGTTCCAGGAGAAATACAAAGGTTCTAGCAGAAAACGAGGAGAGCGGTTGATCGGGGAGAGTGCTGGGAAGGCGGCCATCGTGAGCTGGCCTTTGAGAAATGCCTAGAACGTTGATGGATCTGGAGATGAAGTGTTGAGAGACATTTCTGTCAAAGATGACACCCCTGCAGCTGCTGAAGAGGAGAGGGAGGGAGAGTAGAGAGGTAGGGGGAGGGAGAGACAGAAGGAAGAAGAAGAGCAGAGGTACCACCACCTGATGAATAATAAGTCACAGCTGCACCACTCTTCACAGTTCACAGAGCGGTTCCCCATACACTGGCTCCTTTAACTCTCAGGACACAGCTGGGAGGCAGGGAGCGGCACTTTAGCCCACCTTATGGACTCAGAGTCGCTCGCACGTCTGGTAAGTGGTGGAGCCGGGACTCACCCTGAGGTCTGACCGACAGCAAGCCTCACATCACACAGCACAACTACAAGCTCGGCATGCGGCCACCACACAACGCGGGGTCCAAAGGAGGTCTGCACGCGTGCCCTCAGCTGTGTCAGTGGCTAACGTGGTCTCCAGAGGCAATGAAAGGGAACGCTGCTGTGTTCTTTTTTTTTTTTTTTTTTTTTTGGCTGCGTTGGGTCTTTGTTGCTGCACGCGGGCTTTCTCTAGTTGCGGCGAGCGTGGGCTACTCTTCGTTGCGGTGCGCGGCCTTCTCATTGCGGTGGCTTCTCTTGTTGCGGAGCACGGGCTCTAGGCGCACGGGCTTCAGTAGTTGTGGCTCGTGGGCTCAGTAGTTGTGGCTCGCAGGCTCTAGAGCACAGCCTCAGTAGTTATGGCACGCAGGCTCAGTAGCTGTGGCTCGCGGGCTCTAGAGCACAGGCTCAGTAGTTGTGGCACACGGGCTTAGTTGCTCCACGGCATGTGGGATCTTCCCGGACCAGGGCTCGAACCCGTGTCCCCTGCATTGGCAGGCGGATTCTTAACCACTGCGCCACCAGGGAAGCTCCCTTGCCGTGTTCTGATCAGCCCGGGACCACTGCTTTCAGCTCTAGGTCCCACACTTCATCAGGGAAATTGCCCCATTGGAACATTGCAGAGAATGGGTAGAATTCCTAAAGCCATGCAATGTTAGTCGCAATTGAGGGATCTTGGGGCATTCGAGTGGAGAAGACATAGTGGATACGCAGTGTATTAGAATTATCTGAAGGGCTATTGTATCAGCCGGAGTCCCAACTGGAAACAGATGGCTTTATCCAATTGGGTTAATTTGAGGAAGATTTGTTTACGAAGGGATTATTTGCAATGGAATAGGTGCAAAAGGAACAAAAGAAGAAGGCTAGAAGCAGAGACGCTGTCCCCCCAAGACACAGAGTATGTAGGGAGGAAGTAGTTCCTGAAACCTGAAGAAGTCATGTAGAGAGGAGGTCTCCTTGAAAAAAAATCAGTGACCATCAGTAAGAACAAACCTAACCAGAGAGAACCCCACAGGTAGGCCCCTAGGTAATACAGACATCCGAACTCACTCTCCTCTCTCCTTTCAGTCTCCTATGGCCAAAGCCAACCAGAAGTCAGAGCATACAGGACCCCACGGATGAAGCCCCTTGAATTCCATATAGGTCAGCGTCCCAGGGCAGAGAGCAGAGGGGCGAGGTGAAGAGAGGGTCTGGAGGGCCAGAGGGATGCTATCAGACACAGCTGGTCTTGTAGAAGAATTAGACGTGGGGGTGAGACCATAAGGGGAAAGGGGGGGTGGAGGGAGGTGGAGAAGGAATTAGGACCAAGGAGACTTTGAGGAAATGAATTTTAGCTAAATTTTTAAATAAGTAAGGAAGAAATTAATAGTCAAAAAGAGGGAGGTATAAATTAGGAGGTTGGGATTAACAGATACACACCACCATATATAAAAGAGATAACCAACAAGGACCTACTGTATAGCACAGGGAACTCTACTCAATATTTTGTAATAACCTATAAGGGAAAAGAATCTGTAAAAGAATAGCCATATCTATATCTGTATCTATATCTGTATCTATATCTATATAAATATGTATGTATATATCTCTGAATCACTGTGCTGTACACCTGAAACTAACATGACGTTGTAAATCAACTCTACTTCAATTGTTTACAAAATCTAGTGAAAGAGAGCTGAACTAGGAAGACTGCAAGTTCACGCTGAGCTTCCCACCACCCAACTTCAAGTCGAAGTTAGAAGACCAGTGACACAAATTCTCTAGAGGAAATTCAGTGGTCAACTGGATTAAATGACTTGTAAAGTTTCCTCTGACCCTGATATTTCAACATTTTATACATAAAAAAGGATAAAAAGTAAAATAATAGAAGGGTGTTTGTTTTTTTTTTAATCAATCTAGAAGTTCTCCCAATCTTCCTCCTCAATCTTCTTCCCAATGAAGTACCTGCCTTCACTGTGCCTGGAAGATAACAAAAGATGCTTATTGACTAAGGATGGCACCAGAGTTAAAGTTCTGATTAGGTAGAATTTTGAAGTCCTTTGAGTTTTTTAAACAAACCTCTCGCTTGCGTATTGTGAAAATAGGATGACCTTGACAAGGAAAGGGAATGGTTTTTTTTAGACCAAACAACTTCCGAAGATCACTTTCTTCATCATCTCAAGAAGTGTCACATTCCCTCAAAAAATTTTCAGCCATAATTTCCCCGGAATCTCTCTAAAATGGAGTCGAAAATTACAAATGAGGGAGTAGCTGAGAAGTGATTTGCAAACTTTATTAACCTCTAGATTTTTTTTCCCTCTTGTTTAGCAAATAACAATAACAATATGTTTCCCAGCCTTATTTACCAAAAGAGTTACACTGTGATCACTGTCAAGGTTAATTAACATCTGGATTTGCTGATGTTTCCATTTCCTGAATTTTCAAACAAATGCTTTAGAAGACTTTAGCAACTGCATAATTACCCATAATGTATTTCATATACTAGAGGCATCTCATGTGGACTTTGTATTAAATGAATAATAGCAATGTTGTTTTGAGTGAATAGTAGTTTCGTTAACTCCGTTGTTACTAGGTAATTTACACTTAGTTAGAAAACCAAGAAGGTCATTTGGAATTGTGTGCACTGAAATCTGCCATACAGATTAAGTGTACCTCCGTTACACAATGTGCTTCCCATTATTTCACAATGTCTTGAAGAATGGAACTAATAAAGCTGATATTCCATAGTGTAGGGTGCAGACTGGCAGTTTGATGTAATGTTTCAGCTCACGATTCCTTTTATACAAGGAACAGATTAATCTATTCAACTGGAGAAAAAGACCACCCAATGTTTAACTGTGCAGGTGAGGTGCAAAGAAAAACTGGCTGACAACTGTTTTCTCCCAGAATTAATGGAACCAATTGGCATATCTCCCAAACAAGCATGACAGAGCCATAGGTCGATGGATTCCATTACTAGTCTACAAAAACCATGAATTAATTCAGTTATGCTCAGAAAGCCAAAATATTGCAGCCATTAGGGAATCTTTTAGGAACCATGGTTTTGATTTCTTTGTTCCCACATAGTCAGTAGTAAGCGGAAGACGTGATCATGAGCTCAAGCCATGTCACGACAGATTAGTAGAGAGCCATTCCCACACAGGCCGCCCCATGAGGAGGGCAAGAGGAACGTTATGCCTAGCAAAATCTTCAAAATGCGATTCTCAATGCCAGAATTTCACCTAATCCCCGAGAAATTCTTGTCGCCTACATAATCTCTCCTACCCTCACAGTACAAGATTTTTAAGTCCTAAGCCAAAAAAGCAATGCCGTCTCTTCTCTGCATTCATTCAGCAAAATCCACCTTCATCCATACATTTGTTCACATTTGTTACAGACACTCACAGGCTCTTCGCCTGCACTGAGCAGGAGGTCTTCACAGACCAAGTTTCATCTTATCCACATACTAAGTCTGCCATGCATATATGTCATTGCTGTTTTCATCATTATTTTGTGTATCACTCCCTCCCCGCAATGTCGGTCTATGTGCTTGCTAACACAGCACAACTCACAGATGGGGAAACAAATTCACGTGGGCAATGGGTTTGCCCAAATCACCTGGTGCCTTAGTCCGCTCAGGCTACTGTAACAAAAGCACCAGAGACTGGGTGGCTTATAAACAGTAGATATTTATTTCTCACGGTTCTGGAGGCTGGAGGGCCAAGATGAAGATGATGGCAGATCCGATGTCAGGTGAGGGCCTGCTTCCTGGTATATAGTCTTTTTGTTGTGTCCTCACGTGGAAGGCAGGAGGGAGTTCTCTGGGGTCTCTTTGATAAGGGCACTAATTCCATCATGAGGGCTCCACCCTCATGACCTGATCACCTCCCAAAGGCCCCACCTCCTCATACCATCACACTGGGCGTTCAGTTTCATCACATGAATTTTGGGGGGACACAAACATTCAGTTTATCATACCTGGTGAATGGTCACAGAACTTAGGTATTGATAGCATTCCAGGTCAGTCTGACTGCAAGTTCCATGATCCTTCTACTGTAGCAAATGATTTCAAGCGCTGCAGCATCAACCATTTTCTCATGGGCTCTACCAGCGATAGTATGAGAAACATATTCTGGACACTGTCCAGTGGACTCACACATACAAATGCTTGGTACTCACTGAGCACTTCCTGTGTGCCAGGCACTGTTCTAAACGCTTTACAAGTTGTTTTACAAACCTTTCAATCCTTACAACTATCATGAGGAAAGTTATTAGTATCATCCTCATTCAACAGATGAGAAACATGAGGCACAGAGGGGTTAAGTAACTTTCCCAAGGTCACACAGCCAGGAAGTAACAAAGTTGAGATTCAAAACCAGGTAGTATGGCTCCGGAGTCTGTGCTTTCAACCTCTACATTACCCTCCATCGACATATGGGATCTTCATTTATTGAATAAAGCAACCATTTACTAAATGCCTCCTGTGTGCCATTAGTGAACGAGTCCTGGGCACCCAAGAGGTAGTGAGATGATGTGGTCCTTTCTGTGCTAGAATTTATAGCATGATGGGAGAGGCAGATAGTAAACAATTAAGAGCTATGGAGGAAAACACACAGTAAGAAAAAACGATGATGCAGAGGCAGGGGACAAGATCCTTTTTAGACTGAGTGGTCAGAAAATGCTTCCTGGCTCTAATTTGATGAGAATCAGCACTTCAGAGAAATATAAATGATGGATGAGAAGGACACAGATTCTCCCTTCATAGTTCATTTCCTCAGCCTGAGTTTGCATCTCAGCCTGGACCATTACCAGCTTTGGGGCTTTGAATAAGTTACTTCCTTGAGATACCACATTCCCATCTATAAAAGGGAAGTAATAATAATAACTCCCTAGGCTGCTATGATCTTTAGAACGTAGAGAAAGCACCTAGTTCAGGCCTTGCTACCCAGTAGATGCTGAGCAAAGGTCTGTCCTTGCCCTTATTTCTCCCCATGAACCTCATCAGCCAAACCAGTGCTGGGGCCCTGGTACCAACGGGGGCAGGTGTCAATGGAATGTTCCAGCTTAGTCACCCTCACACCCAAATCCTCTCGGCGAGGCCCAGACCTGCTCCATTAGTGTCTGAAATAAAACAGATCTGAGTGTCAGCTGTGAATGCAGCACTGTGAAGGCCATATGGGCAAAGTGAAGCCATCTGCATTTCCACATCTGCCCTCAAGTAGCGTATCAGTCAGAATAAGCTTGGTTCTGCTGCAATTACAGAAAGAAATAATCCCCAATGCCCAGAGACTTAAAACAACAGAGGCTGATTTCTCGCTTGTGTTATTGGGTTGGCCAAAAAGTGCCTTTGGTCTTTTAAGTAAAAATAAAAGACACATTTTTCATTTACACCAAGAACTTTATTGAACAATGTATCACCCTTTTGTTCCACTACCTTCTGCCATTTTTCTGGCAACTTCATAATTCCATCTCCCCAAAACTTTTTATCTTTTTGAGCAAAGAACTGTTCCAGGTGCCTTTTACAGTCTTCCAGGGTATTGAAACTTTTTCCATTAAGAGAATTTTGTAAAGACGGAAATAAATGGAAATCCAAAGGTGCAACGTCTGGTGAATGTGGTGGATGAATCAGAACTTCCCAGGCAAGCTGTAACAGTTTTTGCCTGGTCATCAAAGAAACATGTGGTCTCACGTTATCCTGATGGAAGATTATGCGTTTTCTGTTGACTAATTCTGTACGCTTTTCGTCGAGTGCCGCTTTCAGTTGGTCTAATTGGGAGCAGTACTTGTTGGAATGAATCGTTTGGTTTTCTGGAAGGAGCCCATAATAGAGGACTTCCTTCCAATCCCGCCATATACACAACATCACCTTCTTTGGATGAAGACCGGCATTTGGCGTGGTTGGTGGTGGTTCATTTCGCTTGCCCCACGATCTCTTCCATTCCACATTATTGTACAGTATCCACTTTTCATGGCCCGTCACAATTTGTTTTAAAAACAGAACTTTTCCATTACATTTAAGTAGAAAATGGCATGAGGAAATATGGTCAAGAAGGTTTTTCTCACTTAACTTATGTGGAATCCAAACATCAAAGGGAATCACATAACCAAGCTGGTGCAAATGACTAACACTTGATTTGGATATTTTGAGTATGTCAGCTATCTCCTGCGTGGTGTGACGTTGATTGTTCTCAATTAATGTCTCGATTTGATCGCTATCAACTTCAACTGGTCTACCGGATCGTGGAGCAACGTCCAGCGAGAAATCTCCAGCACGAAACTTCGCAAACCACTGTTGACACGTTTGATCAGTCACAGCACCTTCCCCATACATTGCACAAATCGTTTTTTGCATTTCAGTTGCGTTTTTACCTTTCTTGAAACAATAAAGCATAATATGCCGAAAATGTTGCTTTTTTCTTCCATCTTCAATATTAAAATGGCTACACAAAAATTCACCAATTTTGATAAGTCATTTTTTAAATGCACACTGATATGACAGCTGTCACATACAATCTAACAAGATTGTTTCTAATGAAGTTAAAGACAACTAAGTGCTACTAGAGCCATCGTACGGAAAAAACCAAACGAACCTTTTGGCCCACCCAATACATGTCACTGTGACCTACTGGGAGACCCTGCCAGAGACCCAGGCTAAGAGAAGCTCGTCCCATTTCCACGATGGCTGAGACTGGACAGAACAAAAGGGTGAACCAGATGCTGGCCCATAAGCTTCTGCTCCCATGACAAATATCACTTCTGCCCACATTTCGTTGTCTATGACAAGTCCCACAGTTACACCAAATGTCAAGGGGCCAGGGGAGTGCCTGAAGAACAAGATATAGTCTCTCCACAGCTCCAATGTCCCCACAAGGAGTGTATAAAGATACTGCGCGTGCCCAAGAGGAGGGAACCTTCCTGGGAAGTTCTCTTCCAGGAAGGCTGGGAGGAAACTGCTCCCTCAAATTGCCCTGGTGAGCAATTTCCTTGAAGCCTTATGTTTTTTCCTAGAAGTTCATGTGAATTTTGCATCCAACTCCATTACATATCACTGTGTGTTTTAATATCAAAATCGATGCTTACAGAAGGTGTGCAGTGCTGTGTTTTTGCATTACACCTAACCCATCACACCTCATGTTTCTGGGAAAGCATAGTGACAGATCCCTGACATTCCAAAAAATTATTCTTGAAATTTTCACAAATTGCCAACATCTCTAAACCATCATTTAATTTTTTTTACTTAGATCGCTTTTTTTTTTTCTGGATAAAAATACTATTGACCGGGACTTCCCTGGCAATCCAGTGGTTAGGACTCCACGCTTCCACTGCAGGGGGCACAGGTTCGATCCCTGGTCAGGGAACTAAGATCCCGCATGCCACGTGAGGTATGGCCAAAAAAAAAAAAAAAAAATACTATTGACCGTTTACTGAGAACCTATTATGTGCCAACCATAATCTCACTATCTCATTCCATACATGATCTACATCACCTCATTCCATACTCATAACAGTTCTCTGAGAAAGGCAGTTTCTACTAATGATCAGAGGTAGAGGCTCAGGAAGGTCAGTGATTGGTCGGAGCCACGTAATAAGAGGCTGAAAGGAATGGGAACCCCGTTCTGAATGGCTCTGTATCCTCCACCTTTTTCCACTACAACCATGTTCCCTCCCAGTTACCACTAGGAAATCAACCTCAGATCCCCATCAGTACAAATGAGAATCTGCAACACCAATGTTATTTCCTTGCATCTTTAGCGCACATCAAGAAAGAACCACTCGATTACTCCACAGGTGGCACTAAAAAGCTGCTTTGAAGTACAGAAGCTGGACAGGGGTGGCTCTGCTCATCAATCCGCTGAGCAACGCCGTCACACACCAGCCTCACGGCCACTGGGATTCAAGTTCACACCATGGGGAAGACGACAGACTACCACGCAGCGTGGACCTCGGAGTATCTGGTGATGAGTCCAACCAGGATTATAAAAGACACAAAGAAGACTGTGGCCCCCGCTTCCCGGGCAGGATGATGGGAGGCTGGGGCCAACGGTAAGAGGAAAAGCAGCGGGTGTGAGCGAGGCGCAGGCTTCCTGATGGGCTCACAGCATCACCACGAGGCCCCAAAGGCCTTTGCCAAGCATCCTTGTGTCAGTTAACCAGGGACCCTGGAGGCAGTCGACAGAAGCTCAGCTGGAGGGGAAATGTCACACAGCAGATCAGCTCTACCTGTCAGTTCTGGTTCCAGAGACAGACAGCCTTTCTGGACATTGTTCTGCTACGTGGCAAAGCCACTACATCTTACATTTTTTAAGAGATAGGTCAAAAAAGACGTTCTAAACATGAAAGCAATGGCTGTTATCAAAAAAGAAAGAAAAATAGATTCAACAACAAAACACGTTAAACCCCACAGGTCAAAAAAAAATTCCCCAAACAAAATTAAAAGGCAAATGACAACCTAAGTAGGAAAATATTTGTAATTTAACAAACATGAATACAGGGCAATTCATACAAATGGATGTAAAATGGACATCTTTTTTAAAGAAAAAGACATTCACAGAAGAACTATAAGTGGTCAATAAGCATTTCTAAAATGTTTATCCTTACTGCTTACCAGGAATGCAAATTAAAATAAGTTACCATTTTTTGCCTAATTGGCAAAAATGATCATTTTTCTCTTTTCAAGATAATACTTAGCACTCTTGAGAGTGCCACAATGCAGGCTGTGAGAGAGTAAATTCCAGGAAAGCAGTTTAGCAAAATGTATCAAAAGCCCTAGCAATGTTATCTTCTTTGATCTAGTAATTCACTTCTGGGGATCTGTCCTAGGAAAATCACCAGAAATGTGGATAAAGATTTATATTCCAGAGTCTTCAATATACTGTCGTTTATAATACCTAAAAACAAACAAACAAAAAGAAATGCAAACAACCTAAATAGCAGGAAAAAAAATTAATAAATTAAAGACAGGGTAAGGATAAATATGGTGGAGAGATATGACTGAATATTGAAAGGTATCGTATTTTCAAGAATTATTTGGTGACATGGGGAAATGTTCAAAATATAATGTCAATTTAAAAGGCAGGCTCTGATATTCTTTTAGAAGAAAATATTACACAAACATATATACACACACAGTCATAAATTCACTCACATGCTCATAAGACAGGAGGAAACACTAAAATACTGACAATGATCATCTCTGAGTGGCACATTATAGATGATTTTTGTCCTTCTTTAGATTTTTCTGTATCTCCCCAATTTTCCACACGAACACAATATACATATAATACATGTATAATATATAAATATATCATACATACATTCATTTTTATAATCTAAAAAAAGTGTTTTGAAAACAAAATGTGATAGATGAACAGTGCCACAAATTATTCCCTCCCTGCATCCATGCCCTTGGGCAGCGACCACCACACAGATTCTGAGCCAGGTAACTTGGTCAGCGGGATGTTAGCCGTTGTGACACAAACAGAGGCTAAAAGGCGCTCACACGCTGGAGCCTGTCTAACCTGGCTGCTCTTGGATCCTAAGACAACTACCGTGCGACAGAGCCTGGGCTTGTCTGTGGCGTGATGAGACACAAACTGCCCCAGTGCCCCAGCCGCAAGCCAGCTAACCTCGAGAAACAGCTGCCTAGCCAACCAGGAGCTCACCACTGATGCAGAAAAACCACCCAGCTGGTCCCAGTCCAAATCGCCAACCCAGGGAGTCATCAAATAAATAAGTTGCTGTTGTTTTAATCCACTAAGATTTGGGGTGGTTTGTTATGCAACAAAAAATAAATGACATAGAAGAAAACATACTCTAGTCGTAAAGTGGGGAAATCTTGGGTTTCTCCACTGGATACTTTATTTGACCTCTCACTGACTCTGTTTTTTCATCTCTAACATGAGAATAACACTACGTGCTTCACTGGGTAGTTGTGAGAATCAAATGAGATAATGTACATGAAAGCACATGACATAGAGTGAGGCTAATGAATCTGAATTACTATTAATTGTTAGGAATTGTTAAGAAAAAAGAAACAGTTAAGAACATTAGGAATAGATGAATCAGGATACATCTATCTCCACAGTGCAGGAGTGGGCTAAAAATATTATTTTAGTAGTCAAAGGATTTCATTATTATGAGCAAAGGATAAAGCCCTGGGCTGGAAATTGGGAGCATGAGTTTTACACCCTAACTCTCCCACTGACTTGGAATGTGACATAGGATGCTTTTTTTATATAGCCATTAACTCCTAAGTGGTGGTCCCTCAGGTCCGAGCCAATTGCAACAGAGCAAGGGAAGAGCTCTAGCCAGGGTTATTTCGGATGTAAAGCTTGAAGTCCATCTTCTTACCTGGACTTTTACAAATTAGTTTCAAACTACTTCCGCCATTCACAGCCCATCCTACCCCATAAGCTTAGCACTTCAGCCAGATAAAACATCCCAATATTCTCGAGACAGAGCACATGACTGTTGTACCTTTCTTACGCTGTTCCTCTGCTTAGAATGTCTTTTCCTATAATCAAATTCCCATGCATCCTTCAAGACCTACCCGAAGGAAGCCTCCTCTGAGCTCCCAGACAAAAGTATCTCCTTCCCTTCTGTTCCAACAGCTATAGATTTTCGGTCAGGTTCTCTAGAAGCAGGGACTAAGTCAGGGATCCCTGTGCAAGTGATCCATTAAGGGAGGGCTCTCAGTAAGATCTTTATGGAGGAGAGGGAAGCAGATGGGGCAGTGGAGAGAGCGAAGCAAAAATTGGGGCTCAGCTGAAGCCTATGTGGACTGTAAAAGAAACCCTAGAGTTGTCCTACCTTGAGGCAAGGGGTCAGTCTAGTCTTCTGTATCCCAAGTTAACCTTTGGCTGGAACCCATCCTCTGGGGGAGAGCATAACCTTGTAAGAATTTCCAGGGCTGCACCCACTTATCCAAGGCAATTCTCAAGAGAAGGAACTATCAGGTAAAAGCGGTCTACATGGGCATCAACAAGGCAGTCCAACCCTTCACCACTCACATCCCTTGCCTCTCATATTAAGTTCACTCTATTAAGGCACAGCTTCTTCGGGATTCTGATTGGGCATATTTCCTGGGGAAACTTACAAGACAGGGGCAGTTGCGTTGTTCCCAAGGTCGTATCTGAAGTTCATCATCTCCTTCCTCCACCACCCACACTGTTTCCCACCATGTTAGCTAGCACCGCTGACCTATGTGGATTTTCCTGAGGCAGAGGGAGACCCGACCATCCCCTAAGGGGGCCTGAGCCCCTATTAAGCCATAGCTATGGAACTTGCTCATTTAGTGTCAAAATCGAGTGTGGGAGTGCCAAGAGATGCCCAGGGGACCAACTCAACGCCAAACATATTTCCCCTGCCCTCGTTATAAAGCAGCAGCCCCACTTCCTCATGATGAGCACAGCCAATTACCTCTACCAGTAGAGGAACTCCTTTCTTTGCCTCATGATTATTGGCACAAAGAGCCCAAAATAGCCAGAAGATGCTGTAGCTTTAAGTCTATGGGTTCTTGTTGTATTCCTTGGTGATGACATTGCCACTCTGGGACCCAAGACCCCTAGACCCTCAGAGCCCAAAGTTGCAGAAGTGACAGGAAACATAAACTCCCCAAGTGGGTCATCAGGGGGTGACGGTGAGCAGATCCACTCCTGCTCCCACCTCTTAGTTCCTGGACCCGTGTCATCTATCTATTCCACAGCGTGTCTCACTCCAGGGACTATATTTGTGTCTGTCTTCTAATGCCCCCTTGTCCAAGGGCTCCTTGGGGGCCAGGTCTATTTTCCTTGCTCCCTGCACATATCATAACTCACAGTGCCCAGCATAGAGTGAGGGTGATGAGTAAAGAAGAAAAGCACTTTCTTACACCGCATACAGCATGCCTCTGGATGGCCAGACTCACCTTCCTCCAACAAAATATCAATTCTCTGGTCCTAAAACCTGACGCAGGGACAATGGGTCAGAATGGTAAATTAGGACCATCCCAGGATACCTGCAAAACAAATGGCTACCCAATTTGGGATAGTTCTTTGAAGACCTGGCAAAATTAAAAATACCAGCAGCAGCACATGTGTGGTTTGGAAGAGGGAGAGGAAGGCAAAAGGCCAGGGTTTCCAAGGTAAAAAATCAGACTTTGAAGATGAAACCCATTTCCCTGCCAGGCAAGACTCCCCTATGTGGGACTTGGGGCTGAGAGACAGTCACCTGGGATCACAGCAATGTCAGGTCTCCGTCCCCAGGACCACATCTGTTTGGGCTCTGGGAGTGGGAGATACGATGGGTGGGCAGAAGGAGAGACTATAGAAAACGCTGGACAAGGACCAGCTCCCTGGCCACAGCCAACACTGGATATCCTGCCTTGGCCAGAAGGGACCTGGAAAGGAAGCCGACACAGAACAATTGGGAAAGGTCTAAAAACCACAGGAGTCTGATGAATAAAGCCAAGAGGCTGCCCAGTGATGCAACTCATGGGAGACAAAAAAAAAAAAGAAGAGAAAAGAAAAAAATAAATAAGAAAATAAGAAAAAAGAACCTTCCAGTCCTACCCAGGAGCATTCATCCTTCAGCTTGACCTTCCAGGAATCTGCTGACAAACACAAAGTGTTTTGTGCGACTTTCTGCCTGGGTCCTGGAATGACTGAGAAGGGGAGGAAGGCAGGGAAGGGGCTGGAGTGGGTGGGGGAGGCAGGGGGAAGGGGAGGGCTCGGGACCGGGGGAAACCTCGTTCCCAGCAGGGTGCGTTGTTGGGCGCCATCTGCTGGTGGCCTGGGGAACCACACCCATCTCCCTGCCCAAACAAAGTATAAAACAATGTTTCAGAGAGAAGGTACATGTCAGAGGAGAGCATCAAAAATCTGCCTCTGATGAGCCAGATGCTTCCATGTACCTTGAATGTTACGTTCCAGTTAGGTGAGAATTGCTCTGCTAGTTTTACAGATGGGAAACTGAGGTTCAGGGAGATAATAACTTCACAGAGGGCAAGACGATGAATTTGCTGTCATTGAAAAATCCATCCTCTTTCTGAACTCATAGAGCCTGGAAGAGTTCCTGAAGCATAAACATTCTCTGAGTGAATGACTGGACCAGGCTTCAGTAACTGGGTCTTTTTGTAATTTGTCTGTATGAATCCAACAGAATAGGAAAAACTAAATGCAAAAATAAGAACAGCAGCTGTGTTTGTCAGTGGCGCTCAGGAAATGCCCGGGGCTTTATCATCCTCCAAGATTACAAACTACTTCAAAGCCTGGGAGGGGTTTGATTCCTTTTGGACCTCTTCCTAGCCCTGAGCTGTTCTGGAGGGGCCACATTAGGAAGGAGATCAAGCTGCACAGGCAGGCGCCAGATTAAAGGGAGTCGAACCAGTCCTAGGTGGCCGGTGGCAGCCACCACTGAGGGTTCTGAAAAACCATTCACTATTGTGACAGCTTTACCCCCTTTGTTTCCTGTCCCAGACTAGGACCCTTCTTCCTCTCCAATGTCTGGTGATATTCAGGCTCATCAAGTCTCTTCATGCTGGGCCCTACCAACCGTTCCATTCATTCCCCTCCCAATCACCCCCCCTACACACACACACCCGACCTTCCTATAAACACAGAAGCATACCTACTATCCATACTCCTATACACAGGCAAAAATTGCACCAGTCATGGACTCCGGCACAGAAACCTCAACATCCCCAAACACACTGGGATCTGTCACATCTTTGAATCTTTGTAGTACTTCTCTTCCTCTTGTTCTCTCTGGCTGGGATGACTCTCCTTCTCAGGCAAACTCCTATTCAACCTTCAAGGCCCATCTCCAATATCACCCCTTTGTGAAACCTCCCCCCCCAACCCCATTCACTCTTTAGTTGTTCCCTTATCTGAATACCCAGAGACTTTGTTCATCTTTTACTACCATACATAAAGCACTATCTTCATCTGTGCATGCCCTAGATAGAAGTAGATACTTGGTAAGTGTTCACTGAATGAGTACAGGAAAGAATGAGCACAAGCTTCTCATAAACCCTCTGAGAAAAAGAAAAAGAGTCAAAGCGGAAGGGAACCTGCACACCATCCGCCACTAGATCCCAGCTTCAGGACCAGGCAGCTCTCAACCCTTGGTCTGGAGCCTCTCGGCAAGGGGAGCTGACTTTCTGGAGGGGGAGGGGAAGTGGGAGGCTCCTAACTTGTGGAGGAACAATGCACAGCTAGTCAGAGAGAAAAATGACCCTCATGTCAGCAGCGTGTCAGAAGTACTGAGATCTAGAAGCTAGGAAGCAGCACCGTTCCCTCATTTCTAAATGAACGGTTTAAAAATAAGAGGACAAAAATGACCCAAACCAGTGGTAAATCTGCTCACCTAAGATCTTCATCCCTGTCCCAAGGCCCTGAGTCCTAGATTACAATGATCCCGCCCAGGAAGGGAGAAGAGCACCGACAGTCAGTGACCATCTACTGTGCAGCAGCTGCTTGACCCGCACAAACGGCTTCAAGGTAGATGTCATCATGCTCTTCTGCCAGATGAGTTCAGAGGCTCAGAGAAGCAGAGGAACTTGCCCAGGGCACCCAGCCTGTCAGGTGGGGCAGCTGGCCTCACTCGAGGGGGTGGCTCTCCAGCGCCTCGCCCGCTGCACTGCTAAGACAGCCTCCCACGCACACTGGGGGCTGGGGAGCAGGTAGCAGAGCCAGCTGGCTTCCTTTGCTGCTTGCCCTCTAAATGACCCCTTTTCAACTCTTTATCCCACGTGGGAAGGACATGGACTCTACAGAGGGTTTGAGGGAAAACTCCATCTACTCAAGGAAAACTGCAGAGAGGAAGGCAGAAGCTGAAGCCTTTGTTCTTCTTTGGATGAGCAAGCATACCCACTGCGGACCAGGTGTGCCTGGCCCTCCCCTTCACGGCACCGCGGGAGAACCCGCACTGCCCACACCTTGACTGTGGGGCAGTTCGTCAGGCCTTGGGAGTATAACCCTGGTTTAGGATTGCACATAGGTGCACTACCACTTTTTTTACCAAAGCTTGGCAAAGGCAGAGAAGTGAGAAGGTCATATATTACAGGATGTGAAACTAAGTTTCAGGCTAGCAAACCCTTGATCAGCCTTCCTCAACAGTATCGTTATGGAGCGTGTCAGAAACACTCACTGTATAAGCCAAACACTGCCTCATTTTTTTGGAACACAAAGGCAAAGAAAAACACCGAGTTATGATTCTTATGGCAAAAACAAATGGCACATCAAAACGGCAGGACCTTCCCTCTGGGAGCGCAAGATGCCTAGCAGTGGCAGAGATATTTGCACCATTATTTCTTACTTATTTATTCATTAACAAAAGTGCATTGGGTGATTACCAGCTCCCAGGCACTGTCCCAGGCCCTGGAGATGCAGCAGGGACAAGATGGACAAAATTGCCCCTCTGAATGCAGCTTACATACCAGTGGAGGAAGACAGACAAGGCAAGTTCGCAAAGCACAGGCAACATAAAAAGGTGATGCACACTGCAGAAAAGATACAACGAAGCAGGCAAGCAAATGAGAAGTGCAGGCGGCACCGCGCAGAGCACCAGCTAAGTCCTGCCACTGCCCTAAGGAGCTTCTGGAAAAGGTGGAAAAGGATGGATAAAGGAAGGCTTCCCAGAGGGGGTGACCTTTGAGCAATATTGGCCAGCAGACCGGGGGCAGGGAGGGTGGTCATTTCAGCCAACAGTCAAAGGCCCAAGTGCACACGCAGACAAATGTCCTTAGGGGTGTTGACTAGCTGAACGTATTAGTCAGCTCAGGCTGCTGTAGCAAAACACCATAGACTGGGGGCTCAAACAACAGAAATTCATTTTCTCCCGGTTCTGGAGGCTGGAAGTTCAACATCAAGGTGTCAGCAGGTTGGGTTTTTTGACGCTTCTCTTCTTGGTTTGTAGATGGCCACCATCTCACTGTGTCCTCACATGCTCTTTCCTCTGTACCCGCACATCCCTGGTGCCTCTACATGTTCAAATTTCCTCTTCTTATAAGAACGTCAGTCATGCTGGATTAGGGATCACTCTAAAGACTTCATTTTAACTTAATCACCTCTTTAAATGCCCCATCCAAATGCAGTCATATTCTGAAGCACTGGGGTTGGGACTTCAGCATATGAACTTGAGGGGATACCATTCAGCACATAACCCCTAGCTTATCAAGAAACAATTTCCCATGGATAAAGAAGAAGAGGTGGTGTGTGTGTATATATATATGTGTGTGTGTGTGTATACACACACACACACACACAATGGAATATTACTCAGCCACAAAAAAAGAATGAAATGTTGCCATTTGCAGCAACATGGATAGACCTAGAGATTATCATACCAAGTGAAGTTAAGTCAGACAGAGAAAGACAAATATTATATGATATCACTTATACGTGGAATCTAAAAAATAATGCAAATGAATCTATTTACAAAACTGAAACAGACTCACAGAAAACAAACTTATGATTACCAAAGGGATATGGAGGGCAGGAGGGGTAAATTAGGAATATGGAATTAACACATACACACTACTATATATATAAAATAGATAAGCAACAAGGATTTACCGTATAACTCAGGGAATAATGTTCAGTATCTTGTATTAACCTATAATGGAAAATAATCTGAAAAATATATATATGTAGAACTGAATCACTGTGCTATACACGTGAAACTAACGTGATATTGTAAATCACTATACTTCAATTAAACAAAGAAAGAAATTTAAATTGCCCAAAAAAAAACAGTTCCCCTTGACCCCTTCAGAGCAGAACTCCTCAAAGTGGTCATCCAAATTCATTGCTTCCATGTCCTCATTTCCATTCTTCCAAAAATGTTCTTCTTAGGATTCTAAAGCCTTCCACGGTGCCAAGTCCAATGGACCCATGTATCCAACCACCCAATGGGCATCCTAAATTTAACATGTCCAACATGGAGTTAAGTGGGCTCCTCCCTTTGCCTTTCCTAATTCGCTTTATCTGCTACCACCGTCTTGCTAGTTTAACCCCAAACACAGGCAACACCCTTGATTTCTCCTTTTCCTTTAAGCCTCCCATCTAAGCAATCAAAATCCCTCTGGCTCTACGTCCAGAATATTTCCTAAACCCACCTGCTGCTCACGGCCCCACCGCCCCTTCCTTGGGGGAAGCCTCCGTCCACCTGACCCTCCCGTTCACTGTTGCCCTCTGTTACTCATCCTTCCCACCACCTCCCCCACCCCCTTAAAATACCTCAGTGACTTCCCCGTGCTCTCAAAACAAACCCCACCTCCTCCCCATGGCTTAGGGAGACCCTGAGCAATCAGCCACCTGCCATTTTCTCTCAGCTCCTGTCATGTCCCTTCCCTCCCCTGCTGCCACACTGGCCTTCTTTCACCGCTCTGAGCACACCTGGCTCTCTCCAGCCCCAGGTCTCTGTACTTGCTGTTCCCTCTGCCTGGAAAGCCCTTTCCCCTGCTCATCTCATGGATGAATTGTTCTCACCTTCAGTGCTCAACTTCAACACAGACCTTAGCCGGTCACCTCTCCAAGGCAAACACTTCCCCCACCCGGCCCCTGCAATAATTCTGCCTCGGGGCTTCCCTGGTGGCGCAGTGGTTGAGAGTCTGCCTGCCAATGCAGGGGACACGGGTTCGAGCCTTGGTCTGGGAAGATCCCACGTGCCGTGGAGCAGCTGGGCCCGTGAGCCACAATTACTGAGCCTGCGCGTCTGGAGCCTGTGCTCCGCAACAAGAGAGGCCGCGATGGTGAGAGGCCCGCGCACCGCGATGAAGAGTGGCCCCCGCTTGCCGCAACTAGAGAAAGCCCTCGCACAGTAACGAAGACCCAACACAGCCATAAATAAATAAATAAACAAATACTTTAAAAAAATAAAAAATAATTCTGCCTCACCTCCAGGTAGCACCTTTTAGAGCATCCTCTTGATTACACCGTTACTGTCTGTACTTCAACTACAAGGGCAATGCCAAGGCAGCAGGGACCTTGTCTCCTGTCCCTGGACCAGTGCGAATAGAAGAAGGAGCCACAGCTGAGCAGAGGCATCAGCAGGAGACGTGAAGAGAAGCACTGGGGTCTAAGTGCTCACACGGCGTCATCCTGGACAAACACACGTGGCCGGCCCTCAGAATGTTCTAGCCTCCAATGACTCAGGCCATTCAGAGGAGGTGTCTCAGGAGGACTTTAGTCCTGGCCACCTGAGATGCATTTCCCTCTCAGCATTCGGGAAAGACTCACTCAACCAAAAACCTTTATCTTTGCAGGAATCCCTGCTCCCTGGCCCCAACTAACAGGACAAGAATTTTCTCCATTGTTTGGTGTTGCGTTTCTCCCTAAGACCCTCCATTAACTCCTTATCACCTACAGGCACTCCAAGCCGTTGTATCCAGCCCAGATCGCCCACTCTGGCCTCATCTCCCACCACCAGCTCAGAGGGCCTGCACTCCAGGCATATAAACCCCAAGACTTCTGCATGCCCCACCTTTAAGCTTTTGCTTACACTTGTTCCCTGAGCCTGGATTGCTTGCTTCCTTTTTCTCCATCTCTCTAGAATTAAGCACTTCTTCCGAGCTAGTCCCACACCTCTATATTGATATTTCCCTTTTGAGCCTCTTACAGCAAGTCTCTTGGATCGATGGATACCAGTTTACTCCACTAGATGGTTGTAAGACCCTAACACCAAACTAAAGTTGTTACTAGAGTATGATCCACCATGAGTCACCACAGGAAACATGGCTGAGGCAGGACAGCTGAGACGGATGCCACAGTAAAGATCTTACAGGATGGGGTGGAACCCAGTATGGGGATGCCGGCCGGTGTAGGAATAGAAGTGGACTTGGAGTCAGGCAGGGAGCAGTGTTCAAAACCCACCTCTGACGCTTCTTAACAAGGCAGACTTGAGCAAACCACTTCCCTTCATCCCTAAGCAAGATCATGAACCCACGTCGTAGTTTCATGTGACGATTAAATGAGATCATGTAAAATACCTGGTGCCCAATCAGAGTCAGTAATGGCCCATCCCTCCTCCTTCCCCTCCCTGGCCTCCCCAGGACTCTGCCGTGAGGCACGCTGACATTTTGTGACCTCTCTGCCTCTATCTCCTGCTCTCGGCTCTGACCTGAATCTCTCAGGTCTGAGGGATACACTTTGGGTGATGTCACCACAGCCTTCCCCAGCTTATTCCCATCCATAGACTTCACTGCCCCAGCCCTGCCCCTGCTCACCTACCCTGATGCTGGCAACCACATGGGATTTCAAATCTCAGACACAGGTTTAAGTTCCAGCTCTGCCACTCACAGGTCATGTCATCTTAGACTCAGCAAAACATGTCTACGTGGGGTGGTATTTATCCCCTCACCAGCCATGCGTTCAACCCTCTGGCTGACGCGTGAATGCACTCTGTGACCTGCAGACCCCACGCTCATCGTTGTTACTTGGAAGTCAGGAAGGGCGTTTTCTCCACTGTTCTCGTATCTGTGAAATTTAGGTTACTTGGCCAAAATTACAGACCGTGTCCTGTTGTATGATCCCTTAGGATAGTCTATCTATCTGCCACTCGACAGTGGGTTTTTTGCAGGTGGAGATGGTGTCTTCTCTCTGTCTTCCCCTTCCTTGGCACAGAGAAGATGCTCAGAATAAGTTTGTCGTGGGCGTCAATGATTCGCTGACTGAGTGACTCCAGTTTAATCGAACCTGTCTTCTAACATCTCTAGGCCCATTTCTTCATCTGCAAGATGGAGGGCACATGGCCCCAAGAGGCAAATGTAGTGATGGTTTTCTTCATCCCTCTCCTTTCCTTCCCTCTCCTTCATCCATCCCTTTCCTTCTGGAATTCTCCTCTGGACAGGTGCCCCACCTCCTGCCCAAGCTCCAGGGGTTCTCATACCCCTCGAGGTGCCTCTGTCCAAAGGAAAGCCTGTAGATGAACTACGTGCTCAGTGTGTGAGCTTGTGACATCAACGCCTCACGGAATGTCTCATCAGGTACAGTTCATGTGACTTACCTGATGGCTCACCTGTCCAGGACTATCCACACTCACTGAGAAAATGAATCACTTGGGGTTGGGGGCTAAAGGAGATTAGAAGCCTAAGTATTCTAAGCTGGTGAAAATTCAGACACTGAAACCACGGAGAGGAAGCAAGGTTCTTCCAGGCTCCACTCAAATCCACACCCCAGAGGAACACGGCTGAGAACAGACTATGATGTTTTCCATCCATCCAAATACCTACTGGGGTACAGTTCAAGCCCAGCCACTTCCTAGCTCTGTGACCAAGGGTAGGTTAATTTATCCCCTTGAGCCTCAGTTTCCTCATCTGTAAAATGGTGACAATAATACCCATTTAAAGCATTACTGGGATGATTAGAATAATTAAATAGATATATTAAATAAAATCAATAAAAAGAAGTAGATATAATAACTAAATACATAGGATAATTAGAGAAACCCATTCTATAATGAGTACATTATTTGCCTGCATAATAAATAGTCAATAAATGAAATTAAATTTAGTATCTTGACTCTAGACTCACTTTTTGTGTGACTTTGGTCAGGATCTTTATTTTCTGCACCCTAGAGTTTTCATCTGGAAATTAGAAACAACTTCCACCCAGCAATGCCATGGTGAGTGTAATACGATATCGTAGACGTGAAACCATCAAGCCTGCCACGTGGCAAAATGTAATTTCCTTCCACGGCTTATCTGTTAGACAGGAGCTGGGGAAAGCAGGAAGGTGAGATCATGTGTCCCTCCCTGCAGCATCAGGAGCGAAGGAGCTGCCCAAATTTGATTCTGGGATTCCACTTGAGCCCTGAAGCAATTCTTAGCAATGATGATGATGTGTGATGTTCACCCCACCTACTATGTGCTAGGCTCTGAGATAACTGTTTCCTGGTTCCGTCCCAGGCTAGCTCCGGAAAGCAGAAGTTTTGTGAACGACAAACCTGTCCACAGGAGCTGGAGATCCTCCCGGGGAAACAGATCGCCCCTTCTCAGGCTGCCAGGCGCCCTTCCAGGGAGCGCAGGGCACACAGCTGCAGCTGGAGGCCGGCCGGGCCAGTGCACACTTGCCCAATTGTGTCAGGAACCAGTAGGAGAAACAGTGTCCGCTCTGAGATGCACAATGCTGCTGTCAGCCTCCCTCTTCAGGTGCTGCCCACAGGGCACCTTTCCAGGGACAACGAGAGCTGTTCCTAATGCGTTCACTGCAGGGTGTCAGGACCTTCCCACGGGTCTGCTTTTTGCTTCAATAAACTAGCAAATGGCATTCAGGTAACAGCGATAATAGGTGATGCCTTGAAAGGAACTTCCAGAGCCGCCTATTTTAGCTCCATTTTCATTGTGTGAGGCCACTCTCCTGCCGGTCATCATCCCAGATGTTATTGGTAATAGGTATACTCTGTCCTCTTCGTAGATAAGAGGAGAGAATCATAGACTCTTTGAGCCAGAAGGAAACTTAAAATTCACCTAACCAGTGGTTCTCAAACTTTAGGTTATACTAGAACCACCCCCTTCCAAAGGGCCTGGGGAAACAAATTGCTGCACCCTGAGCCTTGAATGCCTGATTCCAAAGGTCTGGGGTGGGACCTGAGAACGCACATTTCTAATGAGTTCCCAGGTGGTGCTGAGGCCGAGGCTGCCAGCCCAGAGCCCGTACTTGGAGAACTGTGGTCCAGCCCCATCAGTTAACTTAATGGCGGAGAAACAGGAGCCCAGAGAGGGGAAGGGACTCTCCGGGGGTGACACCAGGAGTGAGGAGGGGGGCTCCTGACATGCAGGGCAGTCTTAGCCCGCCCACCCAGGGCCCTTCGAGCTTGCTTTTGCTGTGTAATTACCGGTGATACTCTTGTCTCTACCACTGGGAACTAATAACAGAAGTTAGGGTAGGGATTGCCTGGGATCTGTCCAATGTTTTCAGAAAATGGTCCCCAGATTTCTCAGGGGAGAAAAGAGCCGGGGCGATGCGGAGGGCTGGTGGCTCAGTGTGGCTGGGCTGGGGGCAGTGGGCCGGGAAGGTGTGGCCGGTGAGATCCATTCCAGCCCGACCCCGCAGCCCACCCGGCCGGGCCCCAAGCCTTGTGAGAGATTCCCTGTCCATACCTCCTTCTCTGCTCACCTGTCCCTCCATTTACCACTGAGCAGCATGGCTCAGGGAAGCTTGCCCCACAGCGGGTCAGAGCCAGTGAAGAGACAGATCCTCACAATCTCCGTGCAGAGAAACTCAGCCCGCTTTGGCACCGGCTTTGGGTTCGCGTCCACGTCCATTATACACACGGCCTTCATTCCCCTCACCTTGAGGGCGGTCTTGAGCATGAGGTTTCTAATAAGCCGAAGCACCTCTCACGATGCCTGGTATATAACACGTGCTCAAGTCATCGCTTCACCCCTTGTAGTTCTAACCCAGGGCCAAATGGTGACTCATCAGATTTTTATACGCGCTGAAGACTGTGCCACACACAGAAAAAACAGCAGAGAATTAGAGATGCCTTCTCTGACGAGGTGAAAACTCTGAAAAATGCCTTCGGAGGCTATTCTGCAGAGCTGACGGGAGCTGGTCCATTTGGGTAGGAGAAAGGGCCCATAGCGTTAGCATCTTCACCCTTTCTGGGGGTCGTTAAGGGTTTGCAAGAGCCTTTTAAATCTAGTCTGTTTTCAACCTCCTTCACGTGTCCCCTGCATTCAGGACCGGCAGCCACTGAGCCACTGAGGCCAAAAGACCAGCCCAATCAGTCTTTAGCAGGAGTTAAACGTAAATCTTTAAGTTAAAGGGTCCAGAGATAAGAAAGGAAGCTACCAAAAAACAAACAAAAAAAACCAGATGGGACCAGCTGGGACCAAGGTGGTGACGAATCTGACCTCCAACAGACCCCGTCTCATTATACGCTGATTTGACTACATCAGCATATTAAATGACACACCTACCGGCGACCAGGGCCAGACATTAAGGACCAAAAAAGGATAAAAAGGGGGTGGCACCCTTCTCCCTCGAAAAGCCCCGCCCCTTCCCCATAGACTAATGCATATGCCTCCCCATCATTAGCCTCACTCCTCCTCCCTTTGTCTTTACTCTTTAAATTAAATTCCTCTTGCCACGTGGGCAAGAAATTGCTCTGTGAACTTAATTCCCGCTTCTCCATTTTTTGGCCACTGAATAAAGCCTGTGCGGCATTGATCTCAGCTTCAGTTTCATTATTCCGGCTGCTCCTACCCGAACGGAAAAAGAACCCTTCCCACCAACACAGAGAGCCTTGGCCGGGCTAGGGCCTGAGCAGGGTCCATAAGATTTAATTCCGTACCAGCTTAGCCTGGGGAAGAAACGACCTGCGGGAGAAAACAGAACACGGTAAAATCAAGTGATTGCATGAGTGTGGTTTATCAGTTCAGTCTAGCAACCAGGAGATATGAACGTTGTCCTATGATTTTTGTCCTTCCCTGACTTGGGTTTTTATGTAGAAACTACTTTTTGTTCAATCTACGTATATTAATTCATTAAATAGTAATAGCTAATACTTAGAATGCACTTAATAGGTGCCAGGAACTGCTTCAAATGTTCACAAACATTAATTCATTTATTCAGTCTGCACAAGCTACAGGTATCCTCCCCATTTTAAAGGCGAAGATGCTGAGGCACAGAGAGGTTAGGTAACTTGCCCATGGACACAGTTAATTAGCCCAGGCAGTGCGGCTCCTGAGTCATTGCTTTGAACCACTACTTGCATGCCCTGGGCTACCCTCCCAGGATTCCAGTTATCCCTGTGCGTGTCACAGGAAATCATAATTACTGATGTACTTGTTGGTCTGTCTCTTCAACACCCCCTGCCACCAGTCTAAAGCTCCTCCTAGCCTTTGATTTGCTCATTGTGTGATCATTATCTGTGCGTGAGAGCTTGGCACGTGCCTGGTGTCATAGGCCTACAGCAAAAGTTGAAGGGACAAATGCACGGGTGAAGAGATTATGGGAGAGCAAATTCGCATATCAGTTTGAAAAAAAATACAGTGCAAGAAGATCTAATATTGATTGGAAAAATCCTCTATGTCAGAAAATTTATAGGTATGTTATTATTTTTCATCTGCAAAACAAGCTGGCGAAGAAATATCAGCCTAATTTTACAGATGAGGAATGAAGGGGTTAAATAACATGCCCAAAGCCACTATCCCAGTATTCCCCAGGGTCAGAAAAAAAATTGTGAAAGTCTCTGAAATGGGAATAAAACAGATTACTAGGTGTTCTTTCTAGAGCATCCTTTCAAGATATCTAAAACTTCTGTGCTTCTTTGTGCTATTTACTACTCTGTAAACTGTAGAAAACTGATAGTAATGCAAATAATTCTTGTCCGTGGAAATGCAAATGAATTTTGGTCCTTGGAGCCACAACTGATTATTGCCCTGTGGACACTGAATTGTTTTGCATCTATTTGCAAATTCATTTCCCAGTTCCTGACTGCCTGTGTTTGTGTGTTCTTTGAATTCTCCATTGAACCTGTTTTTACATTTTACTGGTTCCCTCATTAATTAATGAGTTAAATAAAATTCTTGGCATGTATTCATTATGTATTTCCATGAGAGTCTTGATTTTACCTTTATTTTAATTTTAGCACCAATTAGGATTCAAATCCATGTTTGTTGGTTCTTTCCGATTAATTATACACACACATACACATACTCACGTCACCGCTGATCACAAGTTCTTTATCATAAAGCTCTCTGTCAAAGGCAAACTAAGCTTGGCTAAAATGTCAAAGCAACACATATTTAAATAGGCCTTTTAAAAATTGTATTTTTCAGTATTGTCTATTAAGGACTGAATTAGAAAGGTTTGATTTGAGTAATGCGGCAGGTCATCCTCTGGGGCAGCCCTGGGTTCCCACTATAATATGTACCCCAGTCCTCTTTATTCTGTGCAGTCTTTGTTTCTGTGCTTGCCTGCCTCCCTCTCCACCAAATCCAGAGGGCACGAGCCACGTATTTTCTTCTGTTTCTCCTACCCTACACTGTAGCCCACAGCAAACCAACACATGGTCAGGGCAAAAGAATTCAGGGTGGATTGAATCGAACTGAACTGAACTGGGCCAGCCTCCAGCATCTACCCAGGAATCCTTACCTTCCCACAAAGCCAGGTCTTCAAGAACTGTCTTCCAGAGATGCTATCCTGAGAAACCTGGGGGAATCCCAGATTTTTCTCCCAGTAAGGTGACCAGAAGGTTTTCAAGGCAGGAAAAATGGCTGCTGCCATCAGCAGACCCCGGGGTTAATAGGTCCGGTGCCCCTACCCATCCATACACACACTAAATGAGACGGTGTGGCTTTAATGGAACAAATTCTGGAGTCAGCTCCCGACTCAAGACCTAGCTACACCAGTCCATGTTTCTCTGAGTTTCAGCTTTATCATCTGTGATGGTTAATTTTTCTGCATCAACTTGGCTAGACTATGCCTGGTGCCCAGATGTTTGGTCAAACACTAGTCCAGATGTTGCTGTGAAGGTATTTTTTTAGGTGTGATTAACACTTAAATCAGTAGACTTTGAGTTAAGCAGAGGACCCTCCATAATGTGAGTGGTTTCATCCAATCAACTGAAGACCTTCGGAGGAAAAGACTGAGGTCCCCTGAGGAAGAAAGACTTCTGCCTCCAGACTCCCTTTGGACTTGAGCTACATCACCTCCTCCCTGGGTCTCCAGGCTGCCAGCCTGCCCTGCAAATTTCAGACTTGCAGCACCCACAACTCTGTGAACCAATTCCCCTCTCTCTTTCTCCCTCTCCCTCGCCCTCTTTCTCTCTCTGCCTTTCTCTCTTTAGATAAAAAAATATTAAATGACAGTCCAGGGGTGAACTTGCAGGACGGGGCTGTCTTGGATATTAACAGAACAATAAAAAATTTACTTTCATAGACCCAGCGAGAGACTATCCTACTTGGCTATTGTCCTGCAGATAAATGAAGGGCCAGAGGAAACTCTAATGCATCACAGTGAATCATCTGCTCTCCGCTCTGTGTGGCCACCTCACTTCCAACAGGTGTCTGCACCTTTGGCTAAATAAACAGAAAACTTAATCCAACCGGAGAGTGGCTATTTGCCTGGGATGAGGTGGTATCAAATCCATAATCCACCTGAAATGTTGCACAACTAAAAAATGAAAGATGATTCTAAAATCTGATCTCTTCTGAGGACCACTTTACCAACCGCAGAAAGGTCAGTGGGTGAGTAGGCTGTTGGGATAGTGTTCGGATGTTTTACATCACCCATAGTCCCTCAGGCTATTCAGAGGGTGGCATCTGATCAAATGCAGACTGAAACCAAGAGGGTGGCTGCTGCCACCAGACTCTGCATTCACATCGAATTGCATGTGTGTCTAGGAGTGCAGCTGTCCTCCTGATGGGGACATCGCTCCCCAAGGTGTGAACCCACCCCCTCAATTCCTATCACTATTCCATGTGTACCACCAAAAGCTCTGATGGGAAAAAGCAAGACAATAATTAACTCCAAGGCCACATTTCCCCTCTTCTGAAAATTCACCTTTACTCTATTTCACTTTGTACATAAGTTCAGCCATATAGTCTAATACAGCCCTGGAGAGATTGTACACTGAGCCCAAATATACATTAAAGAATGCTCTCAGGGGCTTCCCTGGTGGCGCAGTGGTTGAGAGTCTGCCTGCCAATGCAGGGGACACGGGTTCGAGCCCTGGTCTGGGAAGATCCCACATGCCGCGGAGCAACTAGGCCCGTGAGCCACAACTACTGAGCCTGCGCGTCTGGAGCTGTGCTGCGCAACAAGAGAGGCCGTGATAGTGAGAGGCCCGCGCACCGCGATGAAGAGTGGCCCCCGCTTGCCGCAACTAGAGAAAGTCCTCGCACAGAAACGAAGACCCAACACAGCCAAAAATAAATAAATAAATAAATAAATTTAAAAAGAAAAATGGATGCCATTATTTGGCATCTATATTTATAATTTACAAAAAAAAAAAGAATGCTCTCAAATATGGACACTAAATTGTTTCCCATTTTTAAATTTCCACATAGGAATTAAAGGCCAAAGAAATCGAATCTAAAATAATTCTCCTTTCAAATGTCTCATTCTACTCAGGATTAGAGAAAGAGGTCCTGATGGAAGTAGATTCTGGATGGATTTGTTCCGAAGTGGCTGCTTCCTGAGCTCCTTCCAATGGAAGGGATGTGATTTTTTTCTTAACACTTGCAAAGGGGCAGAAATCCAAAGCCAAGTCTCTCGTATGCCCCATTTTTCCAAAGATCCATGAAGAACCACAAGATTACCTCAGCACCACCCCCCCACCCACAAATGTTACAAAACCCTAGCAAATCCCTAGCTCTGTGAAAATTATGGTGGCGAGACCAGTTCACTGCACAGTTCAGCACTCAGCCAAACACCACTACAGATTTCAGAAATTTCTGTGAGAGGACAAGAAATGGAAAATACATGGAAAAAGTTCAGTCTGCTTGGTTTCGGCTTCAGCAGAATCCCTGTGAGTCTGGCCATTTGTTGGTCGCGTTTTTTTTCCAGAAGCACAAATTCAGCAGGAAGCCTTCACCTTGGAGGAGGTTCGCGGTGACGGCTGCAAATAGACTGCTTTTCAGAAAGTGACATTTGAGACACTGCCGTCGTCCTGAAAACCTGAGAAATTTGAAGTCTCCGTATTTATTAGAGGCTCCCTTCTGCCTCTTCAAGTCTCTTCATTTCTGTTTCCCCAGGTGTTCCTGGCACCCCCAGTGCCTAACCATGTATCACATCAATCTCTGCTCCCTCAGCAGAGCATACCACATTTATTTGTAGCGTTTTGTTTCCTGACAATTCCGTTTTGGTTTTTTTTCTCTGCGTTACTCAAGAAGATGGAATAACCCTCAGAAAACAACTCCTTCCCCCGGCTCACAAAGGTCTTTATCCTTTTGTAGATAAAATCCACCATCACGCTGCTGTGGTTGAACCCACTGTCTGGGTCTTTCAAATCTCTAATAATCAGAGTTTACGATGTGAGCACTTCCGAGCAAGCCGAGCCCCACCTCCCTGGAGGATGGAGATCCAGAGACTCAGATTCAGTTGGTCTGGGGCGGGACTTACACATCAGTGATGTTTAAAATACCACCTCCATCCCATTAATTCTAATATCCAACCAAGGTTGAGGATCTCTGATGGTAGGACCTCGAAGATTCTCTGTTCTAAGACTTCTCACCAGCATCAGCCACAGCTGTAATTCTGATGCGGGCACACAGCTGCAGCCTCCGCAAGGACAACGGAGGCCCACAGGGTCTGTAAACGCTCTGTCTCCCCACCAAGAATCTCCTTCATGTAAAACTTGCAAAGTTTATGCTCAGAGATTCCCAGCCAGAACGCACCGAAATGTATCAATTACTCCTCCTCCGTTCTGCACGAAGAACTAACAGGCCTGTAGGAACCAAATATCACGGTTTTTTTTTTAACCTGGACAAGGTGTCCACAGCCCCCTCTCTCCTGGAAGAACAGGGGAAGAGCTGGGATGGAGATGACCTGGATCTGAGCCCAGATGAGGCTCCGCCTCCCTCTCCTCAGGTGTGAAGTTGCTGGGAGCCCATCCGGCCAGCCTTGGGCTCAGAGGTTGAGAGAGGAGCGGGCAGAAGCTGGGTCCCCCCGCTCACACGTTTTCGGAACTGGGCTCCGGGGGCTCTGAGAGGGTCTGAGACTTGTTCAGCCAGAAGTGACGCGCATCCGGGCGCAGGGGGGTCTCTCTGAGCGGACCAGCCCTTCCTCCTCTTGCAGTTTAGGCCTCGGGGACAGGCATCCAGGCATCCCTGCAGGGGAGGGGGAGGGGAAGCAGCTTTGAGGGAGGGGCCAGGGCCTGTGTCTGAATCTCTCCTGTCCACCTCGTTGGGGACAAAACGTGTGTCCAACTGGACGCCTTACCTGCCGCTCGTGCCAGCAGGTGGGGTGTCCTCGGGGCTGAACCACACAACGCGTCTCGGGCTGACTCTTCATCTGCCGGGTCCCTGCCCTTGGCTGGTCCTGTTCCCCTGGGCTTACAGGTAGGGGCTCCTCCGGACACTCGTGTTCATGTCGGACATCGGAATTCATCCTGGGTTCCGCCCCAGGGGCCCCAGTTCCCTCTCCTCAAGCCGTATGACCGCCCAGCTCAGGGTCCTCAGCATCTCCTCCGGGAGCTGCCCTGATAGTCTCTAGTGAGTCCCTTGGCCCGGCCCATTGCTCTGGCCCATGGCGTGACTGGCACTCAGGCCACCCCCTCCTTCATTCGAATGGCCACCAACTGCACGTGAGGCAAGACCAGACCCTCTGGCCTGGCCACACCGTGACGTGGCCACCTCTTGACCGTGTCTCCACACACTTCAAACTCCTCCTTTAACCACATCAAGTTCATAAAGCTACTCCCACCCCCCTGTTTCCCGGGTGGAAAACATCTAGGCATCACTTGAGACTCAGTCCAGGCACCTCCCTAACACCCACCATCCCGCCCCCAGATAAACTTGCCCTTCCCTCCACGCTGCCACCCCCGCCTAGGACCCTGGACGTTTCTATCGCTGCACCTGCCCCACCTCAGCACACAATTTCTTAAACATTCATCTCCTCCTGACCACGAGCTCCTCGGAGCCCCTGGCATTTTATCAGGCGTATAGTGGGTCTGCAATGTATTTTACTCCTTCAGAGGCTGGCTCTATGGTCAAGTACTAGCTCTAAGGTACCAGACACCACTCTGATTGTTCCATGAACACTCACTCTAGGCATAAAGCAGCTTATAAATAAATGGATTGGTGCTCTTGAGATTTGGTCACTGGATGGAATAAAAAGGATTATCCTTGAAGAGTTTGATGAGTGAAGAAGCCTTGTCCCTTAGGCAGAGTGGAAGCATGGAGGGGAGGAGAGGCGAGTGCTGGGTCTAGTCTCCGCAGGTCGTTTCTCTCTCCTCTTCTTGCTTCTTTCCTGCTCCTCTGTGTTGCTCTTTTTGTTTCTTTCTCACTTTATTTTGTTGGCGTCCTTTTATAATTTTCATCTGTTTTACTGAAACCATAATAATATATTCACATAGTCCTAAAAGTCAAAGAGTGTTACTAGAAGACACAGAACCAAAATCTAGCCTGGCCTGTCCAGCACACACACACGCATTCCGCTCCTTGGAGACGGGCCTTTCCAACTCTTTGAGCTGTTGATTCTGGTATTTAATTTTTTCTATTTCTAAATAGTATGAACGTACTATAATATTTGCATTAACCAAATTTAGATACTACTTATTGACTTACTATGATAGATGAAGATTTTATCTTTCATATAGCCTCTTTTCCCATCCCCAAACCTCCTAGTATAAACGCCATGGTATTTTGTATTCCTATAACTTTTTACTTTTCCTGGGGCTGAGAGTTGCTCCTTTTTTATTGCTTATCATTCTTTCAATGTAGTTCTAATTCCTCCCTTCTCCAAAAAAAAAACTGTTATGGGAGAAGAAAGCTTCTCAGTAGCATTTTTTCACATTGTCAAATACCTCTCTCCTTTTTTCTCCTTCTTTAACCAACAGAAAAAGAAAACATAGAACTCAGGATGAAACACCACTTCTCCTAAAGCACAGTGACCTCGCTGTCACAGGAGGCCTGGGCGGCCACCTCCCTCCCCAGGACGGCTCTGCCATCATGCTCCTCTCCAATCAGAATCTCTTCCCTCAACTGTTCTCCCGTTCTGTGGATCAGTGAGGTAGCACTAGCTGCTGTCGCAAATAAACCTCTGAATCTCAGAGGTTATCACCATGGAAACTTATTTCCCCTTCTGCAAAGTTCATCTGCGTATTTGGCAGGTGGCCTACTACAGAGTGATTCAGGGATCCAGGTTCCTTCCATCCTGTGGCTCTGCCCTGGAGACCTTCGCTTCCAGTGACGCAGAGAGACAGGGAATGTGAAAGAGGCACACCTGTTTTTCAACTACTTTGGCCCAGAGGTGGTCAGATCACTGCCACGTTTAGTTCCGTCGCCAAGATGGGGGTGACACAGCCCCACCTAGATGTGGGGCTGGGGGCTGGGGGCTGGGGAACTTGGTCCCTGGGAGGAAGCTGCTTTTCAGCAACGACTCTCCAGGACAGCAGGACTCTTCAGAGGACAGCTAACCACCTCTGCCCTACCTCCAAAAGCTCAGGGTCTCCAAATGCCCTGTCCCTGCCCCATTTTCACAGGAAGTCCAAAACCAATTAACATTTCCAGCAGGATATTATACAGCAGGAATTCAGCAATTGAACACGAGTGTCATTCCTTTGTGTTGCTAGGTTGCTGAAACACATCTGTGGCAAACAAAGAACAGAAGGCCGAAGACGAGTGCCGTTCACTCACTCCCATGCCCCAGACGCTGTTTCCTCAGTTCACGCTCTGGTGCGTCCAATCGGTAGGTCTCATGGTGCCTGGCGAGTCCTCCCGTGCAGCCCAGAGTCGTTGTCTTTGGCAGGAGTTTCAGTGACACGTGCTCCATTCGCCCACCCAAGCAGAATTGGGTGCTTGCAGATATTTCCGAATTGAAAGGTCAAGCTCTGCTTGGTGAGAGGCACAGGGCCTGGGTTGCATTCATCTCTGGTCGAAACAGGAAGTGCTTACCCCGTTTTTCAAAACGTGTTAGCTCGAAAAGGCACTGTGGCGCACACAATGGTTCCACCCTGAGTAATTTGTGGAAGATGCTTCAGGTCTTTCTCACGGCCTGTTCCCTGCTCTGTGTCCTCTTGTCTCCGCCAGCTCAGCCAGGACACGTGTTGATGCCTCTCTTGTGTGCAGAGCTCTGGGCACACGGAGGGGTTGCTCTGATCTTTGCCCACTTCACCTCCATCGCCCCAGGGGCCACCCATACGCCTGCCACTCTCGGTGGGTGCAGTGGGACAGGGCCTGTTAACACTTGAGGTCATGCTAGATTTGGAGACCCCAGTTCCTGCTCTGCCTTTTACTCATCAGAGGACCTCCGACCAATCAGTCTCTCTGAATGTCAATTTTTTCCTCAGTAAAACAGAGCGAATGTAAAAAGTGATCTGAAACAGCAATGACAATAAAACTTAGGATTGTGCCATGTCCAAAGCACAGACGTGCCCATAATTCTGTGCCATTATTTGCTTCATGGCAACCGTGTGGAGCCAGCAGGGATAACAATGCTCTCCCACTTCACAGATGAGGAAACTCATGCCCAGGTAGGATGCTGGTGCCTGTAAGGAAAGACTGCAAGACCGACTCGGGTTGCAAATCAACCTTTCTGGACATAAACGAGGTGCCAGGCACTGCGATCATTGCTTTGGAAAAGAAATATAAGAGCATGTCCTTCTATGGGGCTCAGAGTTGAAGTGGGATGACACAGGGAAATGGAGACTTCCCTGTTCCTGGCCCGGCTCGGTCTTGCTCAGCAAGTCAGGATGAACTGAATGACTGGCGTGCGGCAGCCATCCAGAGCGCTTCACAGAGACCATAGGAAGGTGAGGCTTACACCAGGCCTTGAGAGATGCTTGAGGCGCGCCCGGGGTGGGGGGGTGGGGGGGCGGGGACCAAGCCAGTGAGCTCGGGAATGTGCAAGCACTCCGTAAACTGGAAAGAGATGCTCAGAGGGGCGCTCCTGTAAATGCGGTCTATCGGCACGCCAGCTGAGAGGTGTCCTTAGAGGCCTTGTTCCAATGAACATATTGTCAAAGAAAATAATCAATAAACAATCTATAATAAGAATAAAAAAGCGTTTTATTTGAGCCACACTGAGGACTATAGCCCAGAAGCCACCTTCCCAGATTACTCTGAGGACGTGCTCCAGAGAAGCATGGATCTCAGCACGGTTTTGTATCTTATCAGAACAAAGAACATGAAGTAAGTCAGGGATACATTTCTTCAACCTTAAAACAAACAAACAGACCAGCACGTGCACGTCGAGTCAGCACGGCCTTGGCACCTGGGACGGGAGTCCTATCATCAAAGGAGGCCCAGCATTGGTGTCCCAGGAACGGAGGCATTTAATCTTTATTTTAAAAATCGACATTCTTTGGGCTTCCCTGGTGGCGCAGTGGTTGAGAATCTGCCTGCTAATGCAGGGGACACGGGTTCGAGCCCTGGTCTGGGAAGATCCCACATGCCGCGGAGCAGCTGGGCCCGTGAGCCACAGCTACTGAGCCTGCGCGTCTGGAGCCTGTGCTCTGCAACAAGAGAGGCCGCGATAGTGAGAGGCCCGCGCACCGCGATGAAGAGTGGCCCCCGCTTGCCGCAACTGGAGAAAGCCCTCGCACAGAAACGAAGACCCAACACAGCCAAAAATAAATATAAAAATAAGTAAATAAATAAGACCCGGTGCAACCAAATAAATAAATAAATATTTTTAAAAAAAAAAAAAGGGACATTCTTTAGTTCTGGTCATTGTGCCCTTTTCGTTAATCATTAAAGCAGATGTACAATGTACACTTGGTAGGCCACAAAGAAAGCTGTTCTAATTAGCATAAAATTCGAGTTATCTCATGTACAAGCCAGAATGACTTCCCCGGAACTCAATATGTGAACATTTCTTTTATCAATATGAACAGGCATATCAACTATACCGAAACAAACGGCCTCAGAAAAGCCATGTTTTATCCACAGGCATGGGTGAGACCCTCCCCATAGACATGCAGGACATGCTCAGTTTTAATGTCTGCCCTTTTCATAAGTTCACGTTTTCATACATTGTACATCAACAGCCTTAAATTATTTCCTGTATCTGAATTTCAATTTTTGTACTTTAGCTGATGATTTTACACTGTTGTAAAAGGATGCTCGTTGCCAGGTACTGCAGTTCTGCTGAGAGAAAAAGCCAGGTCTTCTCTGAGGCCCAAGTCAACCTCATTGTCCTCACCACCCCACCCCACCCGCCCCGTCCCCGTCCCTGTCCCCAGAGGATGTCAAGGATATCTCAGGAACCCAGGTCTGGAGCTTTCTCATCAGCTGCGTATTGCAGGGGTGAGGAGCTGAGAGCTCAGGTGAGATAGATGCCACCCAAGGTCCCATTCATCTCCAGGTGTCAAGGTTAGATCTCTCCCCCATCTTTTCTCCAGGTGCCGTGTGAACTGGAACAGACCTTGAGGATCTGGGGGCTGCTCAGCTCCCCTGCCCCAGTTCCTGCGACAGGAAGTGCTCATGGGCAGGAGAGGTGCCAGGCCTGGTTCCCCATTCCCTGGGAAAGCCATCCCAGGGCCCCCCCAAATTCACGCAAAGGTTCTTACCTGACCACTCGCCAACTTTCTCTCAAAGCAAGCAAAACCATCCTTAGAAGTTTCAAAATCGCTTTGGTTCCCTGGAAACAGAATTGCCCACCTGCCTCCTTTAATGCATGCAGATGTGCATTTAGCCCATCAGACCCTCCGCATCGTTGGAGGGACGGTCCCCGCCCTGTGGGAGGGGCTGCCAAGCAGGCCTCCTCCTCGCTGTTCACCCTGGCCGGTGGGGGGGCTGAGCTTCTGTCGCACGATGCGGGTGCAGGCCGGCTGGGCCCAAAAGCGGCAGGCATGCTCCCTTCTCCACGGAGCCAAAGACGGGAGGAATTTTCTAGTTTAGGGGGGTGAAAAGAGATATTTAAACGCTCCAATGAAACTTCAGGCAACTTCCATAACTTCTGTCATTTGGGGGAAAAAAGCTGACCTGTGAGTGCCCATTTTCTTCACTTGTGCTCCATCAACCAGAATCCTGGAGGAGAGAAGGGCGATGGGCACCCCAGACCCAGCCTCCAAGTGTGCTGATGCATTAAGTACTGAATGATGTCACACGATGTCCAAACGACAGTTTTATGGCACTTCAAACAGATTAGGACAATGGGATCTCGGTAGTGCGAGCCCTGGCTAAATACCAAAGTCCCCATTTCCAAGTCGGTGCCACGCTCATCCCATCAGACAATTTACTGAGGGGACCCCCATCCTGCTGGAAGAATCTGCAACCGCTCATTAGCCGTCAGTGTTGCTGGAAATGGGAAATAAGGACTTTTTCATTACCGTATTTTGCAGAAGTCAGTGTTAATAATGATTTAAATGATGACCCACCATGCTCAAAAATCAAAAGAATCAAGCTGACAAATGAAACATAAAACACGGATACTTCTATTATAAACCCAAATCCAGCATCATCTCGCTAGCCTTAACACATCATTTTCTACCACATAACATTCAGGTTAATTTGAATTTCATTGGTGCTTTAGTTTTATCTGCTCTTAATTTTAAATGCATTTTGGTTTTATTATTGTATAAGGGCTCTTGCTTTCTGTTTACGCGTACTTAAATACAACCATATAAAAATAATTTAGTTCAACACCGCAACATTTTGAAGATCACTGTACTGTTTGAGTTGGAGAAAAGATGCTACGTAGCATTTGTCCACTTAACACACACTCTCCAATCCTAAGAGGTTCACCTATTCGGGTACCGTAAACTTATTTCTGCGGAAGGTCCCGATGAAAACAATTTTACTACATAAGAAATTATTTCCATTGTCATCCTTTGTGTGCTGCATGAAAACAAGAACACGAACTTTTGTCCAGGACTAAATCTCCCTCAATAAAACAGAGGTTAACCGCCTCACTCAGTCAACAGGCACTGTTTATTTTTAGGATATCCCTGAAATATGAATCAAAAAGACAAAAGAATAAAAGCGAAACTATCAGGCCACTCTGGAAGGAAAAATATAAAGTTCCCAAATGAATGTGTTCCTTGAAAATATAAACCATTTCTTCTTAGCTTGGCTCTGTCATGCATCTCGGAAAAGGATGTTTTTACAATCAGAGCAGAAATATGACTGGCGCTCCTACATTTACATTTCTTTGTTGCAAAATGAATGTAACTTGTTCGGATTCCAACAGAGGAGAAAGCAGCAGAAGTCGTGGTTACTTTCCAAAGTGAAACCTAAAACCACCATCTCCGGTTCACAAAAGGCAGACTGAGTCACCGGAAGAGGCTACTTGCTTGCAAAACTCATTAAAAGCAATGCAAGGCTGAATGGACTTCCTGCACCAGTGAAAAGATCGCTGGCAACAGGACAGCAACTCAAGGCTCCAGCAATCTGGGGGAGGAAGGGAGCCAGTCAGAAATCCGGGCCGAGCCCAGGTCTGCTGGTTCACACGCACTCCAATCTCCTCCCAGCCGGGACCAGCGGACAGAGATGCCCAGGAAGGTGGTTCAGGCTGGCAGCTGTGCCTCCAAGGCTCAGGACACCCTGGAGTCGGTCGAGGCGCTGTATTGGGTTTCCAGGGGCCCCCATCCTTCAGCAGCTCCTTTCTGTGGCCCTGACCAGGCCAAAGCTAGATGTCAGCTGCTATAATACTGAAGCAGCTCCCTGGGGAACAGGATCCGGCCTCAGGTGTGTCCTCTGGAACTTGAGCGTGCATCAGAATCCTGGGGAGGATTTATGAGCACTGACTGTGGGCCCCACGCCCAGGGTTTGATTCAGGAGGCCCAGGGAAGAGCCCAGGAACGTGCATTTCTAGCAAGCTCTGATGCTGGCGCTACAGGCCCTGAGACTATATACTTTTGAGAACCACGAATCTAAATGGGTCTTAGACCTGAATGACAAGCAGCCACAAACTGCTCCCTCCTCGAGGCCGGTTAATGATGTTTGACCGGGGGCCATGCCAGCTGAAGGCACTTTGGTACCCGAATGGTCCCGCATGTTACTCCTTTCTCTCCCCATAAGCTCACGACACACCTGGCTGGCCTCCAAGGCAAGCACTGCAGGGAGGGGCCTTTGTCAAGCCAGGACAATGCGTTTAAAGGCTGAACTGCCAACCAAAACAGACTGCGCCCCCCGGTGGCCATCTGGGGGCCAATGACTTCCAGGGCCAGCTTCTGTCTGCTCAAATTCTGGTTTCCTGCAGACACCAAGACCTATCGCAGTGGTGGTGACACCCACCTCCACCTTCCACTGCAGCAGGAGTTGAAAAAGGGGTCAGAAACAGGAAGGAGACTCTAGTGGCGTTTTTTTTGGTTGGTTTGGGTTTTTTTTTATTCTTTTAAAAATTATTTTATTTATTTTATTTTTGGCTGCATTGGGTGTTTGTTGCTGCACGCGGGCTTTCTCTAGTTGCGGCGAGCGGGGCAGTGCCCAGGCTTCTCATTGCGGTGGCTTCTCTTGTTGCGGAGCACAGGCTCTAGAAGCACGGGCTTCAGCAGTTGTGGCACGTGGGCTCAGTAGTTGTGGCTCGCGGGCTCTAGAGCGCAGGCTCAGTAGTTATGGCACGTGGGCTCAGTAGCTGTGGCTCACGGGCTTAGTTGCTCCGCGGCATGTGGGATCTTCCCGGACCAGGGCTCGAACCTGTGTTCCCTGCATTGGCAGGCAGATTCTTAACCACTGCACCACCAGGGAAGCCCTCTAGTGGCGCTTTTAACCACCTTATCTTTGCTTAGCGCAGAGACGGGATGCCCCGCCACCCCCCGCCACTGCAGACCTGTAGAAGCAGGGCACAGTGCTTTGTACAGACACTTTCAAGGGGAGGCAGATGAGTAGGAAATGATGGGTGATGTGACAAAGCTCCCTGGAAGAGCTGGTTAGGACGACACTCCTGCTGGAACAAGGAAGTCAGATTCCAGAGTTTCAGTTTTTAAAATGGGGCCTGTGTAACTTTCCTCCACTCCTGTCCTCCTGTCCCAGGAGTGTACCAGGGCTGCCTGCGTTACCTTTTATAGGAAAGGTCACTCTGAGGTCCAAAGCCGGTGGTCACTGACCCATCGGCAATGTTCCTTGAGGTCCGATGACGTCACTGGCAAATCTGGTGGGGTGTATCAGGGTTTGAAAACAAGGATAGGAAGTATTTTGAATATTCAGGTGATTACAGCTGAGACATTGGGGAAATGCAAGCTACCGAACTGGTTTCCCTGGCACATGTGTGAGGGCTGCCTGCACAACCGAATGGAAACAGCATAGCCTACTGGCTCCACGGAGAGAAAGTGGTGATGGGCGAGCAGGTGGGGATCGCCGGGCCCAAGACCGCAGTTTATACTGATTTTTGCTTTCCAGATAAAAGCACCTACAACTTGAAATCAGGGTTGGAATAAATCTGTGATGTTCAGCTAAATGAGAGTTTGTTTTGTTTTTAAGATACAAAGGCATGAAGAGATGAACTGTTTGGATCTGGGCTTCAGGAGGAGCTCAGCCTGGTACCCTGTGGAGACATTTTGAAGTATTTAGGGACCAACATTCTTACATTTATTCCTGAAACACTCAGGCTGACGCACACAGGTAAATCAATAGGATGTCTCAGGCATGTCGACGATGCACAAAATCAATAGGAGTTATGACGGCTTTTAAGTGATCTGGGTGAACTCGCCAAGGGTTTTGACTGATTTGTTCAAAATGAGAGACAAATCGGGTATACCACAGAAAGTGTGCGAAAAATGAGGACAGTGGACATGAGGCAAGGGAACCTGTATTGTCTCTTTTATTTAACGTATATTATAGTGTTTTGGGATCTTAAAAAACTTGCTGGCTGGGAAAGATGGGCTGGCCATTTTGTAGAGATAGCAAAGGGCCCAGCTGAAGCATGCCTGTGATATGCAAACTAGCTGATCCAGAGCCAGGCCTCCTGTCTGGCCTGTGCACCCCAAGGAGGCACTAGTCCTCTGCCTTAATCAGCCCAGGGCAAAGGCACCAGGCAACCAAGGGCCACCCCTATAGCTCAGAGGCCACTGAAATGATTCGCACTAGGCAGTCCTAAGCTGTTCACCTTGCCCTGCCTTTCCTGCCGAAATCCCAGCAAGGGCCGTGGCCTCAGCTCCCCCCCCTCATTGTCTTTTGCCTCCTGACCACCCTGGTGCTTCCCCACGTGGCCCTGCTGGCGAGCTGCCTCCCATTCTGAGAACCTGCAAGTATAATAAGCTTGGTTTTCCTGAGCCTCTCCTGTGTTTTCTCTTGTGGCTGCACCTGATTGACATCCCATTCAAGAACAGGGAACAGAGCCCAGCTGTGTAAGAGCCACGTGTCAAACACCGATTATAGGCCAGGTCCTGGGAGGCACCTCAGGTACAGCGTTTAACTGAACCCTCCCTGCTCCAGAGTCACTCCCATCCAGGTGGGATGAGCCCAGGGGCGCAGCCCTCTCCTCTCCTCTCTGTCTTCACCCCTCCTTCCCCGCCGAGTGCATACAGAGGGTCAGTATTTCACCGAAGGCATCAGAAGAGACGGGCTCTTTTATTCCAAATATTGAATGAACAGTTCACAGTGTTAAGGGTTTCGTTTTTTTGTTTTTTGAGTAGAAAATAACATGCTTGATATCACACAGTAGGAAATCAGCATCTTAATAACTTACCAAAAACTATTTAAAATTCACACACCTGATTTTCAGGGAAGTCTTTCATTCGTCTCATTTGTTACAATACATCCTAGCTTTGCATCCAGCACAATGCAATGAAGTATTACAGTGATTTTTATCATTGTACCAGCATATACAAATACAGATCAAGCGTTGTAAATAAAATATATTTAAAGTGGCGATCCAAACCTAAAATGGAAAAGGGACTCCTCTTTGAAGGTGTCATCATTTTCTCCAACGTACCAGGGACATATATTTTTCTTCATCACGTGTGATGAATGTTTGATGACTTGTCGCAATGGAGGGATTCGCTTCCATCGGGCAACTCTGAAATGCGTGGTCCAAATAGAGCATCTTAGCACGTGGCTTTGGGGTCACTGAGTTACGGTTGTGTGAGCACAGATAAAACCAGCTGGCACATGCGTGAGTGCTGTCCGGGCACGAATCCCATTTTCCGAAGCCACGAGGCAGGTGTGAATGTCACTGCCTCTCCAGGGGTCACACTCTGAACCTGACTCAGGCCCGAGTGCGACTTTCTGGAAGGCATGCTCTGTTTCAGAGGGCAGTGGCGTGGAAGCTTAGGGTGCATCAAAATTGGGGGTCCAAAGTTGCATGCTCTTGCGAGGGAGAACTACAGCTGGTCGTCTTGATGAAGGGCACCCGCTCCGAGGGACAGGCCACCCAGTCTCATAGCCAGATTCCTCCCAGTGCAAGGGAGAAACTGTGCCGGCCTCTGCAGGCCCGTGAGCTTCTACGTAGTTCACAGCAGTTGAAGTTCACCCCAAAATACCCTCATGACAGAAAGAATGAATGTAGCCTCTGAAGGTCACTAATGGCTAGCCCAGGTTGAGGCAGGACTATTTTAAATCATTTTTAATGCCTCCAAAAGGGCATCTGCTGCTCTGAGAATCTGCGACCAGCTACGCACGGGTGTTTGCATTTCTCCGCGTGGCCACGCGAACCGCTCGGGAAAGGCGTCCGCTGCCAGCAGAGCCCACCGGCGACAGGGAAGGCAACGCCTCTGGGTTTTCTTTCACAGAAAGAGTAAAACTGCATTCAACTGTTCCACTGTTTGCCTCCATGACTCTAACCATGCGATTTAAATAGGAGAGCATTTCAACCACTGGAGTAAAACGCTCTTTGAAAAAAATAAGAGCTCGAAAAGCGAAATCTTTTACCAAAATAATTCTTTCACTTTTCAAATTATTCTCTTCTCCACAGGCCAATTTAACAAACAAGTAAAAGAATCATCTTCTACCGGCTTGACGAATGTCACTCAAATGACTACTTATCCACTTGCCCTTAAATCTGAGTGGGAAAAGCTAAAGGAAATAAAAAGTATGACTCATAAATTCCAAAAGAAGGTCAGTGTTGTGAGAATTATAGAATTAAGGCTCTTTGGATGGTCTAACACGTATATCTTTTTAATGTATTACTGACAGTTATAATAGAAAGAACATGGCTAAAATGCTTATAACAGTAACCCAATCAGAGTAAGGTAATAAATAATACTATCTACAAAGAATATAATTTAACTTCTTCAAACTATTTTCTTAAAACCAACCAGTTTCTGTTGAGAGCTCCCAAAAGAAACTGACATCATCACCGCTTGGCGTAAGCTCTGTGCGAGCCCACATTTTCAGCAGCGCGTTGCTGGACAGGTTGATGGCAGAGTGTCGAACTGATTCGAAATACTGCCTTGGTAATATTTCCTATAATCTGAACTTAAGGCATCGCAGAGTTACAGGGCGCTGGACAAAGCACATTCTAAATAAAATGTCTGCCACGGGTGCGTTAAGGCATAAACATTCCAGCCTTGTGCCACAAAAATGGGGGAAAATATGCCAGTTATATAGGTTAGCTTTAACCAGAGGAATTAAAAACATCAGACCAGTCGGCAAATACCGCAAGGGGACATCCGCAAGGTCAAGGCCCAGAACGGTGGGGTTTGGAGTCCCTTCCGAGACCTCAGATTCAGGTCACGGGACCCTGCACAGCCCTCCACATGGCACAAATGTGTCCCCCACTCTCCCAGAAGTCGTGCACACCTGGCGCCCCTCCTTGGATCCCGTCATCCCAGGGACCCCCCGGGTTCACAGCCCATCTTGCACACTAACCACTCCCAGCCTGCAGCAGGCTGGGGAGGGCAGCGCTGCCACGGGCTTGAAGCCTCAACCGGGCATGGCCTCCCCACCAGGGACGCACCCGACGTCCCGTCTAGGACGTACACATCACTTAGAAATGTCAACCCCGGCCAGGGGGCCGGGAGAGAAATGCTCCTCTTCTCTTAAGCAAATGACTGCAGGTTCCCAAACCTATCTTTTAATGGGGGCGCCCGATCTTCACAGGATGTCAAGAGGTGGCCCGGAACGTACTATGCTGATGCAGAATGAATGTCCTGGTTTTCAAAGGGTGGCAGCGGTTCTCTCCAAAAGGTGAAGTTACTGAACGTATCTGAGCAGGGAAAGTCGGAAGAATGGCTCCTTTTCAGCAAGGGGAAAACGTGGTCGACCACCTCGCAGAGTCTCACGTACCTGGGAGGAAAACGGACAACGTCACCGCCTGTGAGGGACACTCGGCCACGCGGGACAGCAGCACGTACCCACCAGCGGTGCCCGGGAGTCAGGAGGGATCCAGGACGCCCAGGGATGGACCATGTGCTTAACACGAGGGAGGCTGTTCTAGAATAATCCCTCACTAATTAACGGGAAACCAGAGAGTCTGCCAAGGAGGGGAGTCGGAGACGGCCTCATGGGCGAGGCGGGTGTGACCTGCCTTGACTCGAAGGAACAGAAGCAAGACAGCATGACAGACACAACCGCCCACCTTGGGGGCAGTGGAGACAAGAATCACAGAGAAGGCACATCTTCGGAGCGTCACCCAGAGGCTGCCTCACTGTGCAATGAAAGGGCAGTGGGCCCTGGGGTTAGGAGACTCCGATCTGACCTTCAGCTCTGCCATTTATGGGCTGTGCCACCTCCGACAAGTGGCTTCATCTCTCTAAGCCACGATTTCCTCAACCATAAAGGGAGAAAATGAAAACTGTGCACAGTGCTCATATGAGAATTAAATTAGATAACGTATGCCACGGTAAAATGATGTGAGCCGATGCTCCATAAATTTATTCAACAATAAATCATGAACACTACAACATAATTCGCCCTGGCTAATTGTTAGCCTCAGGAAAAAAAGCCATAGTTGGCATGAGGGTCAAGAGACCTGGGATCTACTCCCGCCTTACTGCTGTGGAACCCTGGGCAGGTGTCTTGCCCTCTCTGGGCCTCAGGTCCTTATGAATATGGACTTGGACCTGACCAGTGTTTCTCAACGCTCTCTGCAAGACTCTCTCACTCTGTTTTCTGTGTATTCCCAAGAAGATGTTGCATATTAGTTTCTGTGGCCTAGAACTACAAAAAGAAAGCTGCTGTACTGAATATGCATTCTCAGACCTCCGGGCACCTCCAACCAGAAACTGTGACAAGCCCAGGCCTCCCTGCATATCCTCAGAGTCCTCCCTGACAGCCACAGGTCCCTCTCCAGCTCTAATTGGCTAAGAACCAAAAAGGGCTTTTGAAATCCAAACTCAAGGAATTAGCATGTTCTGAGGCATAAAATAACTTTTAAATAAGGATGTGTGTGTGTGTATTTAATAAAGGACCTCCAAAGAACTTATGAGAAACATTGTGCTTGCACAAAATGGGGAAAAGCTCTCTTAGTAAGCAAGAATCGTCTTTCCTAGGGATTAAAACAAAATTTTAAAATACCCCCTGGCTTGGAGACCTGTCTGTTTGAGTTTTGTGGCTCTGGAAGGTGGCCCCTCCCTGCAGGGGGCAGTTCACGGCTCGTCATCAGGGTTCGGGGGTGCCAGATCCGAACCCACTCCATCTGTGCCTCTCTCGGACCAACCCTCCACACGCGGGGCTCCTTCAGAGCAGGCAGAGCTCACACACTGCTGGCCATAAACACCAAGAAAGAAAGCACTGAAGCCCCCCATCAGCGTGCGCCCCTGACTTCTCCGAGACAATGTCCCAGCTTCCAAGGGGCAAGCACCCACTTGGCTTTGAAATGGTGGTACCGAGTTTGGTGCCAGAGAAAAGTGTGTGCTTAAACTGGGGAAGGAGAGTCTCTCTCCCACAGGGAGAATCACATCTCCCGGTCTAGGTGGAAGACGACACCATTCCTTGGCGATAAATAAAGTTTCCTCCCCCAAGGCGTGGGCAAAGCGTGCATTTTCACCCCAGCGTCTCAGCGAATGGGATAACCTCAGAGGCCTCCTGGGCAGACCTTCGTAGATACTGGCATCCCCCTGTCAACACCCCTCATGACAAGACTTGCCACTGGGCTGCTGCCTGGGCAAAAACCTTTGCCATTTCAGGGCAGTGTGCCATCAGCTGAGAGTTCTTTTGACCCTAAATGGAAATCCGCTCTCTCCTCGAGACGGAGGAAACACTTTCACTTGGGGAACGACGGAGAAGAGGGAACTGAGACGTTATCAGCGCGGCCACTCAGAACTCAAGAGAGGGAGAAACCGTAAGGAAAGGGGTGTGGAAGAAAGAGTCCCTGCTGCCGTTCTGCCCATCAGGCAGCACCGCACGGCCTCCCCTTGTGAAGGATGGAGGCGGGTCCTGGCTCCCCCGCTCCCCTCTCGCCCCACATACCCTGGGAGCTGCTTACTTAGGTCCTGGCCTGGCTATGGGGGAGAGAGGCCTGGGGGGGCAGACCCCAGGGCGCCCTCTAGCCTGGAACTGTCCTGTTTAAGCTGGATTAGACTCCAACGGGTAAAAGGATCCTCTTGAAAGTGAAAATCTGCCCTAGGGGAACCTAGATCTCTACCAAACAAAAAAACCAATCCCTGGGAAGCCGCTAGACCCGAACTCCCCCAGTCCAACTCCTCCACATGAGGAGGGCCCCAGCAGGCCCCCTGGGGTCGCTCGGGCCAGAGGCCGTTTTCCAGGTCTGCAGGGGTCAGGCCAGGGATGCGGCCTCTGAAATGGACAAGGCAGGACGACACCTGTCTGCCCGACATCACCCAGTGGGCAAAGCTGAGGAAGCACTCTCCACTCTAAGAAGTCAGGGACCCAAAGCGAGACACATCCAAGTCAAGGGAGATTCCCGGCCAGCCAGGAGGCCTCACTGCAAACAGTAAACCCAGTTCAGCCCACGGCCTCGGGGAGAATGTGCTTCGGCCAAAAATATGAGAAGAATTCTTACCATCACATAGCCATGCTTCTGGTGAGAATATTATTACAGGTCAGTATGTGAAGGGCTACATAGGTTCCTCATCTTTAAATATAACTTCTCTTGATATTTTAATCTGGCTATATTTCCAATTCGCATTCTAGGCTTTCAAAACGAATTTGGCAAATGTAAGCCAGTAGTTTTCAAATTCATGCCATTCCACTCTGCAGCAGCATCTAACCACTCGTTTAAATTTTCGACCCGGTGGGGATCTGATTTAATGCAGGCTGTCCAAAAGTTAGGTTCTGGACAAAATCCGAGATGTTAACATATGTTTTCCTTGTAGGAATTAAAGATTAAAATATAGGCACTGAAGGATTAAAAAGGTATACTGTTGACTGTGAAACACCACTCCGAGGTCAAGATGATGACAACAGTAATGACACGGCGATCACAGCGAGGTTGCACAGTACTCACGAGGAGATGTTGGTCTTCGCGTGCTCCTGCACCAGCTCTCCTTTGGGGTTGACAGTGAATATCCTGTTCAGAGACACTCCCACTTGCTTGTACGAGTACACATCCTATATTTGGTAAAGTGTTAATTAGAAGAAAAGAGTTCATTGTAAATACAAATATTTCAGATTTGATACAAATACAGGCAGACCGCAGAGTTACTGCGGGTTCGGTTCCAGACACCACGACAAAGCAAATAAAGCCAATCATACGAATGTTTTGGTCTGCCGGTGTATATAAGTTATGTTTACACTACACTGTACTCTATAAAGTATGCAACAACTTTATGTCTAGAAAAGGTGCATACAAAAAACACTTTATTGCTGAAAATGCTAACCCTCATCTGAGTCTTCAGCGAGTCCTAGCAGTCACATCAAAGATCACTGATCCCAGATCGCCGTAACGTATAAAATCATGAAAAAGCTTGAAATATTGTGAGAACTACCAAAATGTGACACAGAGACAGGAAGTGAGCAAATGCTGTTGGAAGAATGGTGCCGACAGACTTGCTCAATGCCACAAACTTTCAATTTGTAAAAAAAAAAAAAAAAAATCCAATATTTGCGGAGAGTAACAAATCGAAGCGCAATAAAACGAGGTCTGCCTGTGTTATAAAATTTTCATTAAACTCGAATAATACCTCCAAGTAGTGTAGAGAAAGAATGTCTCTGGATGTGAAACTAGTAAGTCAGTTGTCCTCTCTGGGCCTCAGTTCACCCCTCTATTCAAGAACTGAGTTAAAAAGTAAACCACCTACTACATCCCCTGCAGTTCTAACATTCTTTAAGGTTATTCTGTGACCCATTTTCTTGGGCATGAGTTTCAAAAGCAGGAGAATTTTCTGACTGGGAAGTAAGTACCCAACTACATTCTCCAGAATGCTGACCTTTCTAGCAAATTTGGGAAGTACGCACAAAATCTCAAAGTATTACTTTTACCATAGGAAATAACACTCTTAAAACTTGAGACACTGAATTCACCTTTGTGCTTTGTGGTTCCATTCCGGTAGAAAGGGTCTAATCCTATTTAACGTTCTTGTTTTACTAATTTAGCAAGCAATTTGGAATTTAAAGTTTCTAGTTTCAAACTTCAAACTGAAACCCACAAGCCCACCTTCAAAGAAAACTAGAGGCCACGAAATAATGACGATCTCCTTGCCTTTAGATGCAGGCAAGCGGCTCTTTAGCAGTTATTTCTAGTAGGAGGAGAATCTGGCTTCACATGGGAGTCTAGGTCAGCCTTTCAGATGACGGCTATCTGAACAGACAGTAATTTCAAGAACTTGTATATACCCGACTACTACTTACAGCTGGTCGGTTTCCAAAAGCAGCATAAAAGGGTTCTGTATTTGGAAAAAACAAGTTTCTGATGTCTGTCAAACACTGGACTTTAAACTTCTCTGGCTTCTTTTCGATCACTTCTCTGTTAAAACAAATATATAATGGGTCAGCACGAGAGCGTCAGCTTCATTAGCATCAAACTACTTTTAACCGTCAAAGGTGCTGGGATACTAAGAGCTCTTTCGCATCTTCAGAAGTTAAATATGCGTTAAGTCGGTTAAGCCATCCCAGAGAAGCACTAGACAGAAAGTGAATCCGTACTTTCAAGTCTTCCCACAAGGAAAACACCCCAGACAAGTGATTTCAACAAAGACCTCCACCAGTCATCCAAGGAACAAAGAATTCCAGGGCACAGAGGAAGAGAAAACCTCTCCAGACTCGCTTCCCGAGGCCAGCCAGCATGACCTCAAAAACTAAACCGAAAGAGGTAGTAAAGTATGGGGAAAGTGTGGGCCAATCTCACTCGGGAACGCCAGTGCAAAAATTCTAAATAAGTTGAAAACTTTATTGCAATATATTAGCAAAGACCTAAATAAATGAAGAAATATACCATACAATTGAATTGGAATACTCAATATTATAATGAGATATTAATTCTCCATTGGTCTACAGATTCACTGTCATTTCAATTAAACTCTCACCAGGTTGTTGTCTGCATGTTTTTATGGAATGTGACTCAAATCGCTACACAGATGAACGAAGGCCAGAAACGGAGGCACACATTTATGGGCCTTCAATTTATGACCACGATGACAAGTCAAAGCAGAAGAGAAGGGCACTCTTTTCAGCAAATGGTGCTGAGACAACTGAATATCCATACAGGAAAAAGAGAAAAAGAAAATGGACCCCTAGTGCACTCTATATACAAAAATCAATTCCTGGTGAATTACAGACCTCAACGTGAAAGGCAACACCTTTAGGTAAAATATAGGAGACTTTCCTCAGGCCCACAGTCAGGGAAGGCTTTGTCAACACACAGAAAGTCCAAAAACTACAGGGGAAATGATCTGTTCAACTAAAGAAAACTCAGATTTATGTTCATCAAAAGCCATAAACTGGGGAAAGATATTTGTAGCGCTCATAACAAAGGCTACGTGTGCAGAATCTATAACACTCTTACAAATCAAAAGGAAAATAAGGGGAAAGACGTGAACAGGCACTTCACAGAAGATGAAGCCCACATGGCCAATAAACACGTGAAAAGAGACATTTCTCACCCACCAGAGTAGCAAAAATGTAAACGGCTGACAACGTGTAGGTAAGAAAGTAAAGCCGATGGAAGGAACACTTCGCACTGTTTGCTTCTGGTGTACGAACTGGTTCAACTACTTTGGACAACAGTTCGCAATGGCCGAAGAAAACCAAACATGTGCGTGCTCTGCGGCCCAGCAATCCTGCTCCTGGGGGTATACCCTGGGGCAACACTGCACAGGTGCCCCCAGAGGACACACACAAGCGGCACTGCTCCTAAGAGCAGAAAACCGGAAGTGGCTCAAGCACCCACCAACAGTAGAAAAGATAAGCGGGCTGTGGTGGAGTCTAACAACGGGACCTACACAGAAGCAAAAACGAGCCGGTTACAGCGACTCTCAACAATCCTGGGAACGTCATGTTGAGCAGTAAAAGTGAGTTCCGGAAGAACATATGATTCATTTACATAAGGTTCACAAATGTGCACAATTCAACATACTGGTTAGGATTACACATACACGTGCTAACTATTTAGAGGAGCAGGGAATGACTAACGCAAAATCCAGGGATAGCAGTTACTATTACGGCTCAGAGGGAGGGGTGAGAGCACATCCTCTCGCTTTATCTCGGTCGTGGGCAGGCTGGTGTTCACTGTCTGATTATTGGATGATCTCAAGGGTCCCTTTCAGCTTGTGTATATTACAGAGATACTGCATATCTATCTATCTATCTATCTATCTATCTATCTATCTATCGACAGATGCCTTGCATATATTTTAAAACTATTCTTCCGCACCTCAACAAAACGTAATTTAGATGATGATGATGCTGATGAGCCCCAAACTGAGTGTCAGAAGACCCAGCGGCTGGTCCTGGCTCTGCAAGGACTTCTACGGACTCCAGAACCCTCCTTAGCACTAAAAGGGCCTTACAGTCTACATCTCAGGACTCTTATACAGAGACACATGAGTGACTGTATGATTATAAGTCTCAAACTTCAATCCACTGCTTTGAGAGCAGCTCAGGACACTGCCCTGGGCCCCCAGCTCCAGGGAGGCCGCTGTTTTCCTGCCCCCCACCAGGAGGCCAGACTTAGTTTGGCTTGGCTGTCCTGAATGCGGGCATGAAGGGGAAGGGGAGAGGGTCATCAGAAATGGGCTGGTGTTCAACACCCATTTATGATAAAAGCTCTCCAGAAAGTAGGCATAGAGGGAACTTACCTCAACATAATAAAGGCCATATATGACAAACCCACAGCCAACAGCGTTCTCAATGGTGAAAAACTGAAACCATTCCCTCTAAAATCAGGAACAAGACAAGGATGCCCACTCTCACCACTGTTATTCAACATAGTTTTGGAAGTGTTAGCTACAGCAGTCAGAGAATAAAAAGAAATAAAAGGAATCCATATCGGAAAAGAAGAAGTAAAGCTGTCACTGTTTGCAGATGACATGATACTATACACAGAGAATCCTAAAGATGCTAACAGAAAACTACTAGAGCTAATCAATGAATTTGGTAAAGTAGCAGGATACAAAATTAATGCACAGAAATCTCTTGCATTCCTATACACTAATGATGAAAAATCTGAAAGGGAAATTAAGGAAACACTCCCATTTACCACTGAAACAAAAAGAATAAAATACCTAGGAATAAACCTACCCAAGGAGACAGAAGACCTGTATGCAGGAAACTATAAGACAGTGATGAAAGAAATTAAAGATGATACAAAGAGATGGAGAGATATACCATGTTCTTGGATTGGAAGAATCAACATTGTGAAAATGACTCTACTACCCAAAGCAATCTACAGATTCAATGCAATCCTTATCAAACTACCAATGGCATTTTTCACAGAACTAGAACAAAAAATTTCACAATTTGTATGGAAACACAAAAGACCCCAAATAGCCAAAGCAATCTTGAGAAAGAAAAACGGAGCTGGAGGAATCAGGCTCCCTGACTTCAGACTATACTACAAAGCTACAGTAATCAAGACAGTATGGTACTGGCACAAAAAACAGAAATATAGATCAATGGAACAGGATGGAAAGCCCAGAGATAAACCCACGCACATATGGTCACCTTATCTTTGATAAACGAGGCAAGAATATACAATGGAGAAAAGACAGCCTCTTCAATAAGTGGTGCTGGGAAAACTGGACAGTTACATGTAAAAGAATGAAATTAGAACACTCCCTAACACCATACACAAAAATAAGCTCAAAATGGATTAAAGACCTAAATGTAAGGCCAGACACTATCAAACTTTTAGAGGAAAACATAGGCAGAACACTCTATGACATAAATCACAGCAAGATCCTTTTTGACCCACCTCCTAGAGAAATGGAAATAAAAACAAAAACAAACAAATGGGACCTAATGAAACTTAAAAGCTTTTGCACAGCAAAGGAAACCATAAACAAGACGAAAAGACAACCCTCAGAATGGGAGAAGATATTTGCAAACGAAGCAGCTGACAAAGGATTAATCTCCAAAATATACAAGCAGCTCATGCAGCTCAATATCAAAAAAACAAACAACCCAATCCAAAAATGGGCAGAAAACCTAAACAGACATTTCTCCAAAGAAGATATACAGTTTGCCAACAAACACATGAAAGGATGCTCAACATCACTAATCATTAGAGAAATGCAAATCAAAACTACAATGAGGTATCACCTCACACCGGTCAGAATGGTCATCATCAAAAAACCTACAAACAATAAATGCTGGAGAGGGTGTGGAGAAAAGGGAACCCTCTTGCACTGTTGGTGGGAATGTAAATTGATACAGTCACTGTGGAGAACAGTATGGAGGTTCCTTAAAAAACTAAAAATAGAACTACCATACGACCCAGCAATCCCACTACTGGGCATATACCCTGAGAAAAACATAATTCAAGAAGAGTCATGTACCACAATGTTCACTGCAGCACTATTTACAATAGCCAGGACATGGAAGCAACCTAAGTGTCCATCGGCAGATGGATGGATAAAGAAGATGTGGCACATATATACAATGGAATATTCCTCAGCCATAAAAGGAAATGAAATTGAGTTATTTGTAGTGAGGTGGATGGACCTAGAGTCTGTCCTACAGAGTGAAGTAAGGCAGAAAGCGAAAAACAAATACTGTATGCTAACACATATGTATGGAATAAAAAAAAAAAAACCTTCTGATGAACCTAAGGGCAGGACAGGAATAAAGATGCAGACGTAGAGAATGGACTCGAGGACACGGGGATGGGGAAGGGTAAGCTGCGACTAAGTAAGAGCATAGCATGGACATATGTACACTGCCAAATGTAAAATAGATAGCTAGTGGGAAGCAGCTGCAACACAAGGGAAGATCAGCTCAGTGCTCTGTGACCACCTAGAGGGGTGGGATAGGGAGGGTGGGAGGGAGGGAGACGCAAGAGGGAAGAGATATGCGGATATATATATATGTATAGCTGATTCACTTTGTTATAAAGCAGAAACTAACACACCATTGTAAAGCAATTATACTCCCATAAAGATGTTAAAAAATAAATAAATAAATATTTTTAAAAATAACCAATCAAAGAAAAGAACTGGGCTGGTGGTCTATAAAAATAAACGGTGTGACCAGGACTCCTCATTACGGGAGGTCTCAGGCCAGGCAGGTGGTGATGGTGGCTGGTAGAGGGGCCACTGAACCCAGCCGAGGTCCCCGATTGGATGGAAAGCACACAGATAGATCCTCAGAGTCACTAAGACTCAGGCCAGCGATGCAGGGAGAGGGGCAGCTCCCCACGAAGGAGGGCAGCATGTGCTAAGGCTCAAAGCAGAGACCATCTCTCTGGACAACGGAGACAGTTCAGCACGACTGCATCACAGAACCCGGAGAGAATGAGACGGGAGAGGAGGACAAGGCGGGCAGTGAAGAGCCCGTGATGCCGAGCTCGTGGCCTTGGACTTTCTCCCGAGGGCCGTGACGAGCCAGCGAAGGATGCTGATGGGTGATGAGGCCAGACCCGCCCTTGAGGCTGAATCTCCGGGGCCCGGCACAGAGCGGGGGTGTCGGCTGGGAGGACGAGTAAAGCAGCTATTCTGGCAAAACCTCCGGTGAGCGGGAGGGGGGTCCTGAGCCAGCCCAGCGGTGCGGGGCGCGGGGCGGGCAGGCCGAGCCCTCACCTGTGCAAGGCGGAGAAGAGGCTGCTGGGGCTGAGGAGCAGCGGCCCCTGGGGCAGCACCGTGCCCCGCTCGTTGACCCAGTGCAGGTAGCCCCGCGTCATGTCCGCCATCCCGATGGCCCGTGCGGAGCAGTAGAGGAACTTGTACCCGTTTCTGAAAAAGAGACGAAACGTTCACGCTTAACAGCATCACACGATGGAGCCATCTCGCGTGCGCAAACCCTGATCTGTATCTGTTTCAGGAGGAAGGGCGCTGCTCTAATTCCCAAGCAAAAGGCCGCATTCTATAAAATCTTAATGGAGAAAGAAGCCTGAACGCCTTTCCCTGCCGTTTACTCAAGGACCCTCACGGCCTCACTCGGTTTAATCCTCACGGGAACCTTGTTCCGTAGGTGTCTTCCTCTCGCTTTACAGTTAGGGAAACTGAGGCCGGAGGCATCAAACTGTCCAACTTAGCTGCACCCGGACCGTTCATACATCTCCATCTGGCTGTTCAGCTGTATCCTTCATAATACCCTGATAACATAGACCGGTGAATGCGTTTCCCCAAGTCCTATGAGCCGTCATCAAACCTGGGGAGGGCATGTGGGAACCCTCACTTTGTAGCCAAGTCAGGCAGAAGTGTGGGTAAGCTGAGGACCTACCACTTACGACTGGTGCCTGAATTTGGGGCGGCCTTGCGGGAATGAGCCCTTAACCTGTGGGGTCTGCACTAACTAGGTAGTTAGTGCCAGAATTAAACTACTGGACACCCAGTTGGTGTCTGAAGAGAACTTGGGAATGGTGAAATGTGTGAAAACCCCACATATCTGGTGTCGGAAGTATCGCGAGTGAAGAAGCAGATCACAGGAGAATTCTTCTGTTAAACACAATTTTATTACTTTAGGAGAACTACAATGTCCCTTTTTTTGAACCGCTGAAAACTTAAGAGTCCGAAATGAGATGTTGTGCTATAAATATAAAATATATGCCAGATTTCAAGGCCTTACTATAAAGACATGAGATATGTCTCTGAATATGAGATACCTCCCAGAGTTTTTATATTGAGTACATGATTAAATGGTAATATTTTAACATAGCGGATTAAATACATGAAAAAAAATGTTTAAACCCCATCTGTACACTGATATCTCTCAAATTTACATTCGTAGCCCAGACCCCTCTCTGTACACTGTTATCTCTCAACTTTACATTCGTAACCCAGACCCCCCTCCTCTTAAGCTCCAGAGCAATACACTCAACGGCACACCCCACATTACCCATCAGATACCCACGAGTAGTACCTCAAACGCTTCCAGGCACCCCACCTTGGGGGCGGCACCCCTGCTAGCCCAGGTGGGAGGCCCACATCTCAGGGGCCCCCCTGGGTTTCTAGCCCCACTGCAACCCATCGGCAAGCCCGCTCAGTCCCACCCGTAACACCATGAACCCCGTGCCGCCCCTCAGTCCCCCCGCCCCCGCCAGCGGGACCTCTGACCTCTATTCCTGCAACAGCATCAATCATCTCCCTGCCCCCCGCCGAGCCTCCACAGAGAAAGAAAACTTAATACTCAACTCTCCAAAGCCTTGCCAGTTCTCTCAGATATAATCCAAATTCCTCGCCGGGACCCGCAAGGCCACTGAGACCCGGTCCCCGCCTTTCTCTCCAGCCTCATCTGCTCCCTGGCACCGGGCTGGACACCAGGTGTTCTCACTGTCCTCGCACTCGCCACACCCCTTCCTGCTCCTGCCGTTCCTGCTGCCTGCACGCTGTTCCCCTGGGCCTCCGGGCTCGCCTGCCCCCTCACCTCGTCCAGATCTGCTCAGACAGCACCTCCTCGGCGGGCCCCCCCTCGTCCGCCCAGCTAATAAAACACACCCTCCCTCACCCTCACCCCAGGCACTAAGCCCTCGCTCTGCTTTTTTCCTCATGCACCACCGGTCACTAACATTACACGACAGCCCCTTGTTTGACTGTGTCTCATTAATCCACGAGCTCCCTGAGGGTGGGGACCTTGTCTCATTCCTCGCTGTTAACTCCAGCGCCGAAAACAGTGCTTGGCAAGTCGCAGACACTCTGTAAATCTTTGCTGCATGGGTAAATACAAACTACCCGCTTCCTATCCGACTTACTGCTCCGCCGTGAATACTTCGTGCTGGCCAAAGGACTTGTCTTGAGATTTGCCTAATAATATGTTCTTTAAAACCAAGAAACAGGAAAGTGCCGGGACGAAGAGAATCTAGAAATATCAGGTTGTTTGCAATACAGGGATGCATCTGAAAATCAAGCAACCATTTTAATGAAACATCTTTGTATCTGAGCTGTCTAATTAATGCAATCTTCTTTTTTTAAATCACTATTTCTGTATATAGCTCTTCACATCGAAGTCCTAAAAGCTGCCACCTGCAGGGGTCTGAGATGCTAATTTTATTTAAGGCTTGGTTTGCAAATATGCTTCATGGCTTCATCCTGCCACTGGCTGTCCTCACCACACAAGTGTTCTGCTTCAAAGGCCGTTACTAAACGTAGCTGGAAAAGCAGCTCGAGGACGTCCTAACGGGAGAAATGCCTGTTGGTGGCAGCAGGGATCACCTCTCCAGAGCCTTCACCCCCCGTGAAAGCTGTGTGAAACGCCAGGTGTTCCCATCAGTCTCTCAGGTGGCAGAGAGTCACCGGAAAGCTTACTCTCAACGGTACCCCTCATGGGTAAGACCCCTCGCTCAGAAGGGCAGCCGGTAGCAGGACACAGCAGGCATACCCACCGGACACTCCCGAGCCAGGCTGGGCTGGGCGTGCTCAGGGGCCCAGCACAGCCCTTCCCTGCAGGAGTAGAGTGTACTGCGGGACCAACTGTGATGGAAACAGGACACGGGACGGAGCAAGGTGGCCACGAGGGACCCCCAGGGCAGGAAGGACAGCCCTGCCTGAAGAGGTACCAGTGAACAGAGGTGCAACACACACACGTGGGTCACACTTACCCCTCCGACATCTCAGCAACTAGAACAGGGCTCTGGGGAAACGCCAGAGACAAAAAGAAGGCATCATTCCATGGCCAGGCTTAGTACAAATGATTTTCTCCTTTCGTCCCAATCTCTACATCCCTCTTAGAGGCCTGGAGAGATACTGAAATAGATTGGAAAGATTCCGTTTGGGTAACCTTCTACCTCTTCTACTTAATTTTGCAAGATAAGCTTCTATATTGGAGTTTCTCAATGACTAGTTGCCAATGACACGCCCCAGTCATGACAATCAAAGATGTCTCCAGACACTGCCACATATACCATGGGGGGCAAAATCCCCACTGAACGCCAGTGATGTACAGGAAAGGGAACTCGGTAGCCCTGTCTGCAGCCGTAGAGGAAGGGTACTCGCCTGCCACCTTAAGAAAGGAAAGGTCAGGGCCAAACTCAGGCTCGTTCTCAGCCCCGCCTCCACGGGCCCTGCCGTCTGGTGCCAGCCAACTTCCAGGTCACGTAGGCCGCCGGCCCCCCGCGCCGACGGCCCCCTGCGCCGCGGGCCCCCTGCGCCGCCGGCCCCCTGCACCGCCGGCCCCCCGCGCCGCCGGCCCCCTGCACCGGGGCCCTCTGCACCGCGGGCCCCCTGCACCGCCGGCCCCCTGCACCATCGGCCCTCTGCACCGCGGGCCCCCCGCACCGCCGGCCCCCCGCACCGCCGGCCCCCCGCACCGCGGGCCCTCTGCACCGGGGCCTCCCTTCTGTGAGCGCTCCTCACCCCCACGAACCTGCCCATCTCTCGGCCCCTCCTCCCACTCCTACCTCCACCTGTGATGAGCCTTCCTCTCTTTCAGAACTCTGCTCGTCCAGTAAGGCTCAGCTCAGGCGCCACCTTCTCACTGAAGCCTTCTTTGATTCCTCGCCCTTCCAATCAGAACTCACTTCTCCTTCACGGACGTCTGTAAAATCTGCCTCTCTCACCACACCCCGCCCCAGTGCCTCGTTACGGGGCGTGCTGTAGGTGTACTTCTTGGGGGTCACAGGGTGCCTGACGGGGGGGGCTGGCAGCACCCCCTAGCGCACCCGGAACAGCGCCCGGTGCAGAGCGGGTTTGCGGTCAGGCTCAGCGCATCCAGGCCATAGAGCTGCCCGGGGCACCAATTCTGGCCTGGAGAGGCTTGATGGCTTGATGAGGCTTGATGAGGACCACGGGGTCTGAGCCGGGCATTACAGGCTGAAAAACTGGGGGAGGCAAAAATCAGAGGTAAAGGCACGCCAAGCAGAAGCCACCATGTGAGCAAAGGTGGGAAGATGGGAAAACGACGGATACGGGGTGGGGAACAGTCAGACTGGATTCGAGCAAGAAGGTCTGCGGAGAAGCGGCAGCAAATCAGGAACTAACAGAAGCTGACCCGAAACCGCGGGGTCTGAGAGCCACACTAAGGAGCCTGCCCTTGCTCTTGTACAGAGCCTGGGGGACGGCCAGAACATCACTGGTCTAACCGTCCGGGTGCCACCTCAAACTCAGTGAACAAGTTAAGTGCCAAGCTCCCTCCTCTCAACCAAAATGAAAACACAACAAGCACTCTGTAATTCTCAGATCCTCACCCACGGATCGGACTCATTCTAAATCAATCAATCGAACCAAAAGAACGATCAGGCATTCTTCAGTAAGCTACGCAACTTTATTTTTCAAGAAGATACCTTTTCTAGGGAAACCCAGGAGAGACACAAATCAACACCAAAAAAAAAAAGAACAGGCAAAACACAGTGCCTTTTTTTTTTTTTAACCTTACAGTAAGAACAGGAATAGCTTTATGTTCCAAAACCCAAAATGAATCAGGCTGTGAACTACCCTGTATCCTGACCCACAGGGGTTTCTTTCGACTAAAAATAGAGACAGTTTTCAGTGTCAGGTTATTCAAGGCAGCTCATCAGTGGATTAATCCTTCGAGGCAAAGAGTCAGCCGCGCGGAGGTGGCGGGAAAGGCCCTGAACACACCGCCTACAGGAGCAAGGCCGGGAGAACCTCTCAGGGGGCAGCTCGGGAATATCGACCAAAACTTTCCGTGTGCTCGGCCTTCCACCGGCAATTCTCCTTCTGAGAATCCACCTTACAGCGGCCCTTCTGTAAGTGTCGTACCTTCTCTACTTATCTGTATGCTCGTTGTACATAATAAAGACTTTCTGTAAATGCTTATTGCATCACTATTGGAAAGAGTGAAAAACTGGAAACTCCCTATCGTGTTCACCAACAGAGGACTAATTAAATACAGGATGGTTTATCCACAGCATGGAATTTTGTACTGCAGTTAAGAAGAATGAGGTAAACCTCACACATAATGAAACAGAAGGATCTTTCATTAAATAATGTGCACATGGGGCGGGGGAGCATGTAAATGAATTTTCAGTACAGACGGAACCAAACCGGTCACAGTAGTTCCACTGGTAGAGAACGTATAATACTCGTAGCCGATAACTTGCAGCTTATTGGTAAGGCAGGAGAAAGATGTGACCTTTGTACTTTTCTATTTCTCTCGTTTTTCTTATTTATTTTTTTCAAAGAAGCATGTATTACTTTTAACATTTCTTAAGGAAGACATCCAGAAAAGGAAAGTCAAATCAATGAGCTGGGCATCTAAGAAGTGAGAAGCTTTGAATCCACCAGGAGAAAAGGTCCTCCCAGGCACCTCGTGCCTCAGCAACCCGAAGCGTGAGGTTCAGGAGGCCAGAGACCATGTCTATGTCATCATCACAGCACCAGGCACGCAACAGGCACTCAATAAACACTGGATAAATGAATGGATGAGGAGCAGGAAAGTGTACTTCACTCACTTGTGCTCAGAGTACTGGCGACAGCTTTGAGTGCCCGTTCCCCATCACCACCACCGCCACCGTCACCGCCACCGTGGGCCGGAGGTGCGCACACCGGGGCGGAGTCCCATCAGCCCAGGGCACCTCCCGGCTCTAACTAACTGGAGGACAGAGAGCAGTGGGGCGGAGAGGTTTCACTTACGTGGGAGACTCTAGTCCACAGAGAGATGGAGACAGTGGGACCAAGCACCTGCTGGCGGTGGTGCAGGGATGGGGACCCCAAGAGCTCTGAACCCTGGAGACGAGCCAGAACAGATGCACTGGACTTGGAGCCAGGCCGACCAGGGTTTCAGTGCGTTCTGCCTCTTAGCAGCTCTGGGAATTTGGACAAATTGTCTTAACCCTCTAAACCTAGAAATGATATTCCTTGCTTCTCGGAACTACTGTAAGAGTTAAGTGAAGTGACAGATGTGCCCGACACACGAGAGCAACTCAAGATCTACCCTCCCACACTGACGTCCCAGGTACGGCCCCTCCGAGCGCTCCCCGGACCAGGTGGGCAAGATGTGCACTGCTGGCTGGCCCACAAAACCTGCTTGGAATCTGGACCTTTTCAGCCTAAAATAACTCCCTTGGTCTACATCAGAGACCACCATGTCCTCACCCGACTACCTGTGCCATTCCTCAGTATGAACTGAACCTCAACCCCTCCCCTTAGGCTGCCACCGCCTTCCTCCTCTGTCAATTTGCAATTCCCCAGCCACTTCCTTTCTTGCCTTTTGGTACTGAATTCAGATCTGAAGTTGGCGGGATTCACCACGCGCTCAGGACCCTCCCTGGCCAAGGGACACCCGTCTTTGTAAGTCAGCCCGTCAGCAAAGGTTCTGTGTACGGATTGCCGCAAGTACTTCGGCTGTGTACTTACTGGCTCACTTTATGGTACAGCTTGGCGATGCCCTGGTGGGTCCAATCCTTCCCAAGGGTGGGCAAAATGTGGCCAAGAGTATCTGATCTAAATAAAAACAGAGACAGGAAAAATAAAGTTAAAAGGGCATCACGAAAGGGGAAAAAAAAAAAAAAAGTCATTCTGACTCATCGCACCATAAATGCCTCATTAAAAAATGCAAATGGGATGCACGACTTGCTCTCTGGACGGAAACCCCGAAACTGAGCAACAAAGTCAAGGAGCCACCGCCCCAGAGGGAAGCGACCCCCGATCCCCCACTGCAGCTGTTTAAATCAAGGAGCTATGGCTCCGCGGGCGGCACCGACCACCCCAGAAACTGAACTGCATGAGCTGCACAATGCCCCAGAAAGAGGAACTGACACACTGGCTCCAGACCCCGGGGTCCCACGGCCCCGAGTCGGCGGGACCCACCTAGTGATGGTTCCATCGATGTCAGAGATGATAACCTTATCGTCCCAGTTCCACAAGTAGATGGTGCCTTCACAGCGGCACGTGCCCTGGTACTGCGTGGTGACGCTGAAGACCACGTCGTTGGGTCCGTTCTTCAACTTCAGGCTTTTCTGAAAGATATGAACTCTGTGTCCGCTGGAGGGCGAGGCTCAGAGAGAGGGATCTTCGGTTTCTGTTCCACGAGAAAGCAGATCCGGATTTTTTTTTTTCAAAGCACCACCCTAGGCCGCCGTACAGTTCTTTCCCTGTCTTGCTCTCGAGGAGGACTGGTCCTTCCAGGACTTGGGCAACCTGAACCCCAGGCCCCCTCGCAGGCCCCAGGGTAGTGCAGCTCACCCACGTCCCCTGGGGTTTGTAAGTGACAGGCTCTGAGGGTTGCCGCAGGAAATCACAACTTCAGACTGGGATGCACTTACTAGGCCACGGCTGAGCACGAAGGGCTATGGCCGGGGAGACGAATCTCAGTCAAGTGTGAAAATACGTTCCCCGAACCAGCCGTGAGTACTAGTTAATACACAGACACAGACTGGAAGAAAGCAGTCGTCTCAGTTATCAGGTACATCTCACACCCAGAAGCCCAGAAGCTAGACCCCAGGAAGTCACACCAGATTCAGAAGGCAGAATCCCCTCTCAGCGGCTCTGAATCTCTGCACCGGGGCCCCCGAGTGCAAGCCAGCTGCGGGCAGGAGTCCAGATCGCCCCCAGCGGCGCAGGGTGTCAGGCCTGACCGTTCTCTTTTCCCATCAGACACCGTCACAACGAAGCCTGGCCCCCACGAACTCTTAGGAGAGCAGCAGGGCGCAGACACCTGCTCGCTGTCTGCTCCTGGGAAACAGGGTCCAGGGATTAAAATGGGCGGTACAGCCGCAGAGCAGAGGACGCTGTGATCAGGATGGCGCCCTGCTGCCGGAAGCTCTCTGAGTCCCATCACAAGTGCTCCAGTTCCCCCAGTTCAGGAGATGCGGTTGACTTAACAAACACATCTCTGGAAAAGTGGAAACAGCCCTGCGAGATTTGGGCTATCCGTCATTCACAGCTCAGAATAAATTCACGCCTTCAGGCCGCCTTCCGCCAACACTTGCGGACAGGAGCCTCCAGGGCAGCGTCAGGGCCGGCACAGGGGAAGTGACGCCGAGGAGCCAGGCTGGGCAGCAGCTGACGTGGGGCGTGAACCGGAGGCACCGAGAGGGGCATGTGAGGTCGCGGGGGGGCAGCAGGCAGTTGGATAGAGAAGGTGCCAGAGCTGAAGCCGGAGCCGGAGCATGGGAGGGACGCCCGGATCGTGGAACCCACTGAGTCCAGGTGGCCGTGGCTGGGCCAGTGCCCACAGCGTGGTGGAGGGGGAGGACAGGACACTCACCAGCTGCTCTGACGTGAGGCGCAGGGTCTTCTTGTAGCTAACGCTGGACAGCAGGGGGAGGTGGCTTGAGCTGGACAGCTTGGCGGCCGTGTGCTCCTCATCACTGGAGGATGACTCATGCTTTATTCTGGAACACACAGTGATGTAATTGCCAATTAGGAAGTACATCTGGGTAGCCATTAAAAATGCATTAGGCCGAAATCGATGACGGAGTCCATCGGGTGTCTCCCAGTGCTGTCTCTGGGGTGGTCACCGACCAGACGCCGTCACTAATCCCATCCATGCGGCTCCTGCATTATTCATCCGGGACTGCCTCTCCTCGTTCACGTCCCTGTTACCATCACTCTACTTTAAACCAAGAGGCTCCCCCTCCTGATCAGCGGGGTTAAGCGCCCTCCTGGCCTTGGAGGATGCTCACATCCTCTCTCTTCCCCTGTCCCAGGCTGCTGGCCAAGCACAAGGAGCCCACATTTTCTGCACGTCCAAGCTGATCAGTTCCCAGTACACACCGCTCCAAACGCACAATTCCAAATAACGAGGACACTCTAGGCCTTACGAACAGGTGCCGGGGGAGCCAAGAAAGGCCCCCCGATGCTCCCCAGGACCCCTAAGCAGGCTGCCCCAGGAGCAAGAGCCGTACCTTATTCACCTGCACAGAATCCAGTGCTCCGAGCGCTTCTGGACTTCTCCACGTGGTCAGGGGCTGGGAGGTGCAGGTGGGAAGCAGGCTCATTTTCTTTAAATAGCTCAGGTAAGGCATGTCAGCAATTAGCTGTTCCCTGGATTCAAATCCTGCTATGGCATAGACCCCAACCCAGCAGTACTAGACCTGCTTCCCGGGACCATTTTCTTTAAAAATGCCGTTAACGCCCTACAAAGTGCTTCGTAAACGTTTGTTAGGCTAAATGGAGAAAGCTAGGCAGCCCCAGAGCAGGCCCCGCCCGAGACTCCCCGGATGCACGCCTCCCCGCAAAGCTTCTGGCTCAGCGCGTCCCTTCATGCAAGACAGGCACACGGGGCTCCATCTCATCTTTGCATCTCAGTGAACTCCTACCTTGTCCTCCTGCTACCTCGCCCTCCCTTCCCTTCTACCAGGAAGTGATTGGGTACTTCCTCTGCAGCCTGTTGCTTTCTTGCCCCATGTGCTCGTTCCAGAAGCAGTTCCTACAATCCAATACTGCCCCGCACTAGGGCAGACAAGAGGGAAGACCCCATTACACGGCACCCCGCTTCTGTGTTCTTTTCTACTGGCTCCTTCCACGTCCAGAATAAGCCGCCCCTCCCCAGGCCCCTGCTCCCGGGGCCCTACGAGGGGCGGCCTGTGGGCTGCGGGCTGGTGGACTTGAGCTCATGCCACCGATGCCTCTAGGCACCATGCCAGGCGTGGAGGATACAGCAAGCAGCCTGGCCCCTGCGCTCCCCGGGGCGTTCTGTCTAAGCAATCACAACAGAGCTGGACCAGTGCTATGCTAAGAAGGCAGAGGACATCCGAGCGCAGCCGGACGAGGGGTCCAGGAGCTCACAGAACAATCCGGGCTGGAGTCACAGACTTGGCCAAAACGGGGACACAGCCCTGGTGAACGAGCCGTGGGGACAGGTGACTATGTCCACGGAGAATGAGCACGTAGCCTAGAATCCTGGTTGGTCCACGGCGGGGTTAAGCTACAACTGGATGAATCTATACCTGTGACACTGGGGGCCGGTCCTAGGTAGGGTGGAGACCTGAGAAGCCCAGGTTTGAACCCCAGGAACTTCAGGCTGTGTTATCCTGCTCAGACTATTTTCTTTCAGACTAGATTTCCTCATCTTAAAGTGCAGGGGAGCAAACGGCATCCCACCCACCAAGAGGTCCTGGAGGCTGGCAGGTACGAGACAGAAAGAAGTGGACCGGGAAACAGGCGTCCCAGGAAAGGCCTCACAACCACAGGACTCCTCTCTGGGCCTCGGTGGCTCATGTGTAAAATGACACAAAAGTCCCCTCCCCTTCCAACCCCCGCCGATCCTACAAACAACGCCGATCCTTCTGAACCAACAACCTAGCGGTTGGTTTTCAGACAGACGGGTACACGTGGTCCTGGAGCCAGGCGGCCTGACCAGTGCCTGGGTGGGAAGCCAAGAGATGAAGCTACAGGCCCCTCGCTGAACTGGAAAATGTTATGCTCCACACAAACAGTTTGGTGGGAAATGAGATCCAAATGTGAACTGAAGCTCTCAGTGACAACAGATTGGTGTGAGCCTCTGCTGGTGGGACGTGGAAGCAAGGCAGAAGAGCTCTTATCTCCATCTGCTGCTTTAAAACGAAAACCAAACCCCCTAGATCGGTGCAGCACGCCACGTTTGAGGGAGCGCAGAAAGAAAAACACAGATACAGAAACTGCAAAGGGAGCTGTACACCTCAGCTGGCGGTGCCGGCTTAGGGCGAGGGCACGGTCATCTGCGGACCTGGCCACCCCCTTCCCCACTCCTGCAGCAGTCCTTACTGTCACTGGCTTTGCGGCGTCTGCAAGGAGCGACAGAACTAAACAAAAGGGCTCATCTCACTCGAGTGTCTGCGTTCAGCCGAGGAGCTGGGAACAACATTGAAGTTCACACTTGTCAGTGTGCAGTTTTTGATGGTATTTTAATGACTTGCATGGTGACAAGCTGTTTGCTCAATTATGAGACTTCAGGGACTGTTCTGTCAATCACAAGTCTGTCAATTAGGAAAGCACTCCGACACTTTTTTTCAGTCAACTGCATAAATCTAATTAGGGGACTAGGATGCCAGTAAAAATGAAAAGATGTATACGGCTCAGAAGACTTCACACGAAGACTTTTCAGAACCTCAAATCCCTTTCGCAAGAGTCAATTCTTCGTGTTTCAGGTTTCGTAAAACAATGTAGCCTGACTGACTAACTCAGAGTGGCCGATAGTCAAACTCTTTCTACCTAACAGGGCAGAGCGTTTCTGTCAACATCCGAATAGGATCACATCAGATACTAAGAAAGTCCGAAGCGCTTCAGATGGACTGTGTCAGCCGATGTTCCAGCTCAGGAAGAGCTCCAGAAGCGCCCTGCCGCTCCCTCCACCCTCGGCCCACCGGGCGGCCAGGAAGGAGAAGAACACACAGCCCGTACCAGCCACCATCGCGTTCTGTCCCTTTTAAACCTCTCTGAGCCCCTGGCCAGCCTTCCGCAGGTCTCAGACTGGCATATCGCAGGCCAGATTTGGTGGACATCCTGCATTTGGCCCATATTGCGGAGTATAATTTAAACACTTGCAACTGCATGGTTAAGACGAGCCTGTGTCCTCCAGGCCACCACAGAGCCACCCTCCTGGCCTCAGGCACAGCCCATGTGGCCTTGTTGGGTTTTACGTTCTGCACCTCCTTTCTCATGAGGCTGCCGTGAGGATTAGATGAGCCAACACCTGCGGTGTGGGTGTCAGTCTTGTGCCCATTTCACAGATGAAGGAGGAAACACCGAGGGGCTGAGGAATTCGCCAAAGATCACAGAGAAGAGTGACAAAGTCCCAGCTTATGCTGCCTCTTCTGCTTGGAAATTACTGCAGGACAGAGAGGGTCTCAAAAAGAGCCCCAGGAGAGCAGGGTATTTCCAGTGCAGCCAAACTGCTGGTTTAAACTGCTCAGGACAGAAGGGTGGCATCTTTGCTTGTGTCTCCCTCCCTGGCTGCTCTGGGAACAGACAGCACGCTAGTTCCTTCCCTCAGATACAGAAAGGAGTTTACCCAAAGCCAGGACTCCAAGCCAGGTCTGCCTGACTCCAAAGTCTGCCATGTACATCCTGCTGCTTCAAACACCGACTTACCGAAAACCCACTGGCTTCTATCCTAGAGGCCTCCTACACCCCCTCAGGACTGTGCATTCTTAGCCCGAGCTCCACCTGCCTTCTCCCCTCCAAGCTCACTCAAGGCACACTCAAAATTCCAGGTCGGGAAGGTATCCAGATAACCGTGCTGGAAAGCCCCTCCCCAGAGAATGAGCCAGAGATGGAGGGTGAAGATTGGAAAAGAAACACACAAGCTCTTCAACCCTGTTCCCTTGTCCAGGGCAGACCGGCAGGGGGACAGGTGGGAAGGGGCAGCGCCAGGGCACCACCAGGGGGAACAGAAAGGGTGTCCTCTGATAGCATCCCAGCCGAGAGCCGGCCCTGCCATGCAGAGTTTTATCAGGTCCCGCACACTCTTCTCCACAGAGGACAAGAAAGAAATCAGACTGTTTCCTATGTGACACCTACATGAGTTTCTATTTCCAACAATGAGTTCTAGAAATAAAATAGTTTAAGATACAGAGCTATGGCCAGGAATCCAAGGACTTGAAATCTAAGCCCGCCTCCCCTATGAAACAACAATATACTGGAAAAATCTCATCAGTTCAGTAATAGCACATTTAAGACATGCCTGCTCTGGGTCAGCCACTGGCTTGGCCTCTAAGGCATAAAAAGGATAGAGATATGCATCTTGCCCTCAATGAACATGTTAGCATTTTCTGCCTGCTAAATAAGAAACGCAATCCTGGGTTTCTCAAGCACAGGAATACCGGAAGGGTGAGGTCATATGGAAAAGGTGTTATACTAGCTCGGATCACTCAGCATCAATATGCAATAACACCGTCGAATTAGTGGGTGATGGCATGGCCCTCACAGAAGTTACCCTCAAATCCCGTACAAGTAGGTTACCCTGAAGACAAAACACGACTAATATGGATCCGTATTATCAAAATCTAAGGTCGCCTATACCAAGTTAATAGGAATCCCTATCAATACTTAGGAAAGTATCAATGTAAGTCCGGGTTAAGTGTTTAAACTATAGAGAAAGGCAAGTTCCTTCAGAAGCGCAACTTGTTTTCATGCCACTGTTAACGCTGTTGTTCATCCTCATCATCATTATTTACCACCACTGCTACTATCACCTTCTGTAAACTGAGGGCTAGCACATGCCAAGACCACGAGGAGTGCTCGTTACATTATCTCATGTACGCCTCACATTTACTTTGGAAATTCGGTATCTAAGGAGCAGACGCTTCCATCTGATTCATGGGAACAACAATTTGAGTAAATTGCTCCAGGTCACTGAGTTGGACCTGGGCTATTCGGTGAACCCTATCAGCATCTGTGCCTTGACCCTAGCCATAGAAAGGAGCCACAACACCCCAAGGTGACTTGGCACTGTACCTGGTGGCCATGCCCAGCTGTGATGGCTGCTCCCCAGTGCTGTGGCTCTTTCCTGCCAGGCACTGCTCTGGCTTACTTTCCTGGAGAAGAAGAAGACAAAGAATCATGGACACGCCAAAGGGAAACCACCTACACAACCACTGGCATTCTGTGACGGGCTCCCCAAAGTCCAGAGCAGGGCCCCAATGCCCTCCCCAATGGCACGCCCCCAGCAGGGATGGTGGGTCCTAGTTACTCCTTTGCTTAGCCGTCTACAATTAAGCTGAGAAATATTTTTGACAAAAATAAGTCTGTTTTCCATAAGTATTCTTGGCACCAAACCAAACTTCATAATCACTGTAGCTTATGCAAATGCTTTATCAAGGGCTGCTTGGATACGCGAGGGCTTTCAAAATATTTTCTTATAATTGCTGATAGAAATGCCTGAAAATATTTTCACACCATATTTTGCCTGAGGGAAACATGGGCGCATTCTCTTTCTCAATACCGCATGCTCTTAATAGAAGATGCTCCTTTGATGTACTGGAAAGAGCTTTGGAGTTCTAAGAGCTCTAGGCCAAGTCCTGCTGCCCTGGCTTAGGAACCTCGGGCAAGTCATGGAACCTTTTGGAGCCTCGTTTCCTCACCAGCAACACAGGGATGATGACATGCATCTCCTAACGCTGCCATGAGGACCACGGAGATGCTGCGCATAAACACAGAGCCTGGCCCACAGCAGGCAAGGGAGGAGGAGAACATCCACTAGCCCCACAGACATCACGGGAAGTCATCACAGGCCAGACAGGTGTGTCAAAGGACAAAGAATTTACAATCAAATTTCATGATCTGTGGTCATTTGGTCGGGGGGTAGAGATTGATGTTTTTAATATGAATAAAGAAAATGAGTGATAGAAACAGGGTGATGAGCTTAACATTTGATGGGTACAAGCTATTTCCAAATACTCTTTAGCTTTTTATAAGCACACAAATAATTGATGTGAGAACAGGCCCAGTAATGTTTAATTTATCTGTTGAGGCAGGTAACTTAGCCGCCACTATTAACAATTCTTTATTAGACCAGCGCAAAAATGTGTATCTATCTGAAATATATTTCAGGTTTTTAAGAGATTTCATAACTCTTCCTTATTGCATGCCGCATTCTCCGCAGTTCCAACTAATGAAACTCTGGACACTGTGCAAAATTAGGTCTCTGAAGTAGCCTTCTTCTTAAATTCTCGAACATTCTGCTCTCCAGTAAGAGAATCAGAAAGGCCCCTTACACTTTAAGTCTCCTAAAGTAAAGCGCACGCTTGCTCTACCGTGTTTATACCCCTTGGAGATAATGGGACAGTCAGTAAAGCTCAGGTATGCCGACAGAAAATGCCCAAGAACAGTTTTATCTTGGACACCCTCCCAACAGACTCTTTCCCTTTGAACTAATGAAATAAACAAACTGAGCTCCTGGGATTTCTTTTACTCTTATAATAACCAACTTGACCGCTGCCCTTGGGGTTTCTTCACACTAGATTCCAAAAGTATAATCAGCATTCCCTCAAACATCTGCCGAACCCCTGCTCTGGGTCCCAAAAACGGGTGCTCGGGAGACCACAGGGATCAAAGCCACGAGCACGTGTGGTCTCTGTCTTCATGACGTTTAGGGTCTGGAGGGGACAGGGATGTCAATCAAACAGTCGTACTAATCGGTGTATAATTATAAACGATGAGAAAACCTGTGAAGGAAAAGTTCACAGGCAGGGTTAGGAGAGCAGAGAACAGCAGACTAGACTAACCTGCCCAGAAAGGGCCACTTGAGGTGCTAGTTAATTAAGTGAAGAAGGGTGACAGGGGTCCGAAGAACACTAGGCAGAGAAATAGCACATGCAAGAGTCCTGGGGTAGAATGTACTTTCAGCCAGGGCCACCAAAGCACAGAGGGCAGGGGGAGAATGGCAAAAGGTGAGGCTCTACAGAGGCAGGGGCTAGGATACACAAGTCCTGTAGACCATGCTAGGGACACTGGTCTTAATTATAAGAGCGCTGGGAAACCACGGAAAGCTTTTAAGCAGGGAGGAATATAAATGGGGCCATTATACTACACAGACCAATGCAACTGCAGAGAATGAGGAAGAGAGAGCAAGAATGGATACAAGAAGACCACTTGGAAGCAATCCTCGGAGGGAAGGCGGCAGCCTTGAGTTGTGGGGTGTGGAGCTAGAGAGAAATGGAAAGCCTGAGCGATATTTAGGATGGTAAACTGACAGGAGGGATGAGGGAAGAAGGAAGTACTAGCCTGTGGACGGACAGTGGTGCCATTTTCTGACGGTGGTCCAACAAAGGAAGAACTCTAGAGAAAACCATCAGATCGATTTCAGAAATGACGAGTTTGAAGCGCTTGAAGCATCCACGTGGAGATATCTGCCTAGTTGGCTGTCTGATAAATGGACATGGAATACAAAACGCCTTCCTTGTTAATAAAAATGGAGTCATCGCATGGGCGTGAATGAGGTTGCCTAGGGAAAAACAGGCAGTCGAAGCAGGAGAGAAGGCTCTAAGACAACCCTTGAGGACCCACTTACAAAGGGGCTGAGCCGGGGGAGGAACAGCCCCCAAGGTGGGGGGGAAAGACCAGGCGGACACACTGGCACAGAAGCCAAGCAAAGAAATAGGTTGAGAGGTTGGCAAAGATCTGAAACAAATTATAGGCATTTATAGAAATGGAAACCAAAGCCACTGAAGTGCAATGACTAATGGGAATTAGTCTAGGCTGTAAGTCTACCTCGTTAAAACTGTTCTCACAAGCAACAGGAAGATATTTCACTTAAAAAAAAAAAAAAAAATTTTAAACATCACGTTGAATCTCTTCTTTTTACAGATGAAGACACGTTCCAGAGCAGGAGTGACCCGACCACGGTCCCCAGGCTGAGAGGTAACAGAGCCAGGAGGTGATGGCAACTCTGCTCACCTCTCCGGGCCCTTCTCCACCTCCCCTCGTTCTGTGCTGCCTTTGCCTACCCTGTGGCAGGCCTGACTCTTGCACACTCAGTGTGATGGCTTCTTTCACTGACACGCGCATGAAGACAAACCCTACTGCCCAAAACCAAAATTCGCTGAGCTAAGTAGCAACACTCTTTGTTTTTCAGACTCACCTCCTTGATTGTGCTGTTTCGTCCCCTCCATGAAAACCACCATCTTCCTCCCTTCCTGGGCATCTTATCCCTCATGATAGATTCCACCGTGGCCTGTTTTAAATGGATGGTAACATAAATAATGGAACCAAAAAAAGATCAACTTAGCACATTCAAACCAAAAGACACACACATGCAAATTAAAGTAAGATTTAAAAAAAAAAAAAAAAAAAAAAAAAAATCAGAGAAAACACAACATACTATTTGTGGATTAAAAATTTTTGAGAAGCAAAACCTAATGGGGTCCAAAATTACGTTAAGATAACTTAAGCATGAAGACTTAAGAAGATGTTAAAGGAATAAACAAACAACAAATAAAATACAACACAACAACAACAGAAAAAGAAAGCATTGAAAATCATTAGTGATTAGTCAGACCAGAAGTTTTCAAATTAAAGTGGTTGACTGATTAAGATATTATTATTCTCAATAAGATGATTATAAAATAAAAAATGAAATGATTAACATGAGGTATACGGTAAACAGTCTTAAACAAAAGGTAAAATGCACAGGATCTTTTTAGTAAATGTAAGTTTCCAAATTTTGGCACACTGAGTATTAATAGATGCATTTGATTTAAAAGCTCCGGTATTAAAAAGAAAATTCATACTCTTGCCCTAAATAAATGTCAATTGAATAGGAGGAGATTAAATGTTAATTAATAATTTTCTTTGTAAACCAACTGTACTTTAATAAAATAAATTTTTAAAAAATAATAATAATTTTCTACATATTTCCAAAGAACAAAATAGCCATCTTGAGGCTAATTCCAGGACCAAGGTAAATGTTATCTAATTTCCTTTCCTTGGTTTACAGAACTATCAGGTAGCTGATACCTCAGCTAGTAATGAAAGATTTAAGTTTTTCAACCGAACGAGTTGCAGGTAAGTGGAAAGAGAAATAATTCACATATTTAGCCTGATGTGTGCTTCTTTCTACCATTTAGAAATCCCTACCTGACACAAAAGAAAACCACAAAATACACCAAAAAGCAAACCACGCATACCCAATTCACTAATAGGACAATTCATGAAGATGTCAATTACCTTATTCCCCCAATTTCATCCATAAATATAACAAAACTCCAATTAAAAAAAACTAACAGGATTCTTTTCAACCCTAGACAAACTGATTCTAAAGTTCAATTATAAAACAAACAAACAAAACTCGCCAAGAAAACTCAGACAGAATAATAAGTAGGCATGAGCCTTAACAAAATTTATTTTATTAAAATACATTTAAAAACCATAGTATTTAAAAGAATGCAGTGTTGGGACATGAGTAAACATGTTGATGCAACAGAAGACAAAGTCCAGAGATAAATCTAAATTCATGGAGGAAGTAGTAATATGATAAAGTTGTAACTGCCTATCAGTGGGAGAAAGAGTTATCTAATGAAAGGTATCGGGATAATTAGGTAGCTTTGCCAGACCCTCTCGGTTGCTTCCCTGGGTGAATCATCACCTTTCTTTCTTGCCAACATAGCCAACACTTGGCTCGAGAATCAGACTACACTGTACAGGATGTTCTGGGAAGGCAGGCTCAGCTCCAGGGGAGGAATTTCGATTGGTCAGCACCACTTCGACTGGCCATTCCACTGTGTTGCCAACAACTGGCTTGGAGGTGGTCATGTGACCAAGTTGTGGCCAATGAAGTGTGAGAAGCCTGCCTCTATCCTTCCTATTTTGGATGCGGCTGTATGAGGAGATGATGGGTAAAACAGTCATCTTGGGATCATAAAGGGGAAGCCAAGGAAATCAAAGAAGCTCACCCAGATTCATCAAGCCTGAAACTACCAACCTCTAGCATTCTTATTATGCCAGATAATAAACCCCTATTATTTTAGGCACTTGTAGTCATTCTGTTTCTTGCAACCAAAGCATCTTGATTCAATAATCGGCTGAAGAGAGAAAAAAAAAAAAACTGGTATGGTTCCTGATACCTCACTCATGACTCTCAAAATATCCAAGTGTGATACAAAACCCAGCAGCCACAAAAGAAAACGATGAAAAATTCTACATATAAAGATAAATTCTGTATTAGATAAACACCAAAAACAGAATGCAAAAAATTACTAACAACCTGTAGAAAGACTGAGAACGCCTACCACAAAGACTCATTTCTTTAAGTTCAGGAGTCATTTCTTTTTCTGTGAACTTTATCACTACGTATCTAGTGCATTGTTCTTTCTTCTTTTGGATCTGTAAGAGCTGAGACACGTAACATAAAAGTCTGTGCTGGGCCATGGATGCTATGCAGAAGCTGCCGAGGACAAAACAAAACCCACTCTGGAGAACATGCCCTCGGCCCAGTCCACAAAGGATACTCACAGATAAAGCACCACCAAGGATGAGGTCACAATCCCAAAGCACGCACACACACAACCATAAAGGAGAGACCAGGGGCTCAACGAAGTCGGATTAGACCTTCAGGAACCTCAGAGATGAGAGTTCCGACAGACCACAACATCCACGGCAGCACAAAGCGCTCGCTAAGCACATGAAGGAGGCAAGTGTGAGACGTGGCCTCTGCAGCAAAAAGAACGTAGCATCTGGTAGAAAGACCCAACGCCGGAAAACGGTCAATCCCAGGCGAGGCCCAGGGAACCGGCAGGGGGAGGATGCGGGCACAGCGGGGCCGCAGCGGTGCGTCTGCCCCTCGCCTGCCTCTTCCCTGCAGCCGCTCACCTGCGCTCAGGTGCAGCTACGAGCTGCCCAGAGCCCGCACTTTCTCCTCCTCGGCCCATCAGCCCCGGACCTGCTTCCTGGCTGAGGGACGCCTGATGCTGACGGTGGCACCTGGCACCTGGTACACTACCTCCCTGCGCCCAACCCTGCTGCCTGCTCCCACCCTTCACCCTTTCTCCCTTCGTCTCCCTTGGGCTCAGACGTCGGCCTGTCTGCTCTGCCTCCACCTGTATCCCTGGCACGGCAGGTGCGGGGACAGGGGACTGGAGGGGGCCGGGCTCGGACCGGCACTGCCTTGATTGCGAGGAGGGGGGAAGGACAGCCAAGGTGCAACAGAGACCCTGACGTTTACACCCTTGGACTTTCCAAACAGCACGGTGTAATTCACCTCGTGGTTTCTAAATTAAAAGCTAAGTTCCAACCCCCCAGATTCATCTCGCCATCATTTTCTGTGTCCCTTTCTTTCTCATGGTAAAGCTCACCTTTGGCAAAGGTTTCTGGAAGGCCTGCATCGCCAGAAGCAGAGGTGCCGCCGTCGTCCAGTTATAGTATCTGACACGAAACAACAAAAAGATGTCAGAAGACCAAGGCTCAGACTGAAGACCTCATGTCCTGAGAAGCGGTCGTGGAAGGCTCTGGAACTCCAGCTGGGTCCTTAAAGAGCCCAAGACTGTGGCCAGCACCCCGGCCCGGCCCTCACATGCCCCGCCCTTGCAGGAGCCCCTCCTCCATCCAAACCCACAGCGGCCACGGCCGTCTGGCAGGACACGCGGCGTGGCGGGCGACCAAGCGGCCAGCTGAGAGCAGCCCTCGCCTCGTAGCGTATCAACCACCAACGCACTGGGGCGTTTCTTGCCACCTTTCAAGGAAAAGGAAACTAGGACCCTCAGTTAACGCGTAAACGTCCATGGCTTCCTCTTGGAGAGAGAAGTTTGCCAACAGTCTGTAAAAACACGTGCACGCCCCTTGACCCTAGACAACGAAGCTTTCACGGGGTGTGTGCAGTCTATCGTGCGACACCCGCGCATCATACGGGCCGAGCCCCACGGGCCAGGGCTGTGACATCACACCTCCCATCATGAAATCTCATGCAGGTGAGTGTAGACCCCCCGGGATCCAGTTACGTCAACACTCTCGCTATATAGTGACGCAGCATTTTGCCAAGGGTGAAGAGACAGTAGTAGACTTCTAACAAAGACTTAATTTCATGTATTTCCAAGAGCTATCGTCCAGGTCTCTATAGTTGAGAAATTGAAGCTGAAGCATTATCACACGACGGCTGAAATGACTTTCGGGAGGAACTTACTTATTCCCGATCTTCACCACAAGATTGGGGTCGTCAATGAGGGCAGGGTTGTCCACAAACTGCTGATATGACACGGCTTGTTCCAAAAACGCATCTGTGAAAGCAAGCATAGGGAAAATATAAGGAAAATTTGGTTCAAAACCCAGGCCTGTTTTTCACTCGCTCATGTTCACAGCTATTTTCTGAGAGTCTATACATTCCAACTGTGCAGACAATCCTATAAAATCTATTGGCAAAGGGGGCTTCCATTAGTCTGGGGGCAGTGTCTGCACATAAGTGGAGGGAGGTGGGGCGGTCGGAGGATGGGGGGCAGGCTGACCCTTAATCAGTGCACACGCGCTTCCGCGGCAGCAGGCATGTGGGACTACGGTAAACACACGTGCCCGCAGAAGCAGGTGACCAGGGAGCAGGGCTCAAGGTCCGGCCACCGGGTTTAAGTCACAGTCACTGGTGTGACCTTGGGCAAGTGACCAACCTGCCCGAACCTCAGTTCCCTCACGTGTAACGCGGGGATAGGAACCTCGCCTACGCCCTCGGTGGTCGTGAGGATGGACAAAGTCACAAATGAAAGCGCGGTGACCTGCCTAAGGCAGATTGGGGTGGGAAACACCCAGGGCCACCAGGTCCAGGAATCATCAGCTGGAATGGCTGACTGCATCGACTGGGGGTCTCAGGGCCACCTCACCACATAACTGGCATAAGACGCTGGGAAACCACTGTTATAAGTAGGGTGGGTGCCCCCTTCGGATGCAGCCGGGATGTGTCCCAGCACTTGCTCAGACATCCCTCCCTCCTCCGGCACTTCTGCACACTTGCAATGTACTGCGTTTTCCCCAGGTCGACGCTGCCGCCCTGGGACACCCCTGCAGGACGGGCACACGCTGTGCTCTGCGGGCACACTTGATGACCCGTGACCCCAGTGGCTTTGCTGCCGCCTGGAGCCACGTGTGACCCACAGAAAACCTGAGGTCAGCCAACCGCCAGGCAGCAACGTTCGGGGCCTGAGCAACAGTGGGTCATGTGTGCTCCACTAACCGTGCCAGAGAACATCGCCTGTGACCCGAACTCATTCTAGGAGCCCAGGCTTCGAGCCGTTCCCAGCGGCGGCCACCAGGGGGCGCTCTTGGCTTGAGGACCGGCTCCCCGACGGTACCTTTGGTGATCTCCCTGTTGTCGCTGAGGCCGCCGCACAGCGAGATGGCGATGGACGGCAGGTCCCTCAGGCTGTCCGAGGTGCTCTCCACGCCACTGTCAACGCCAGAGCTGCCCACGGACTGCGGAGACTGGTTGGCTGAACGGGTTCCGTTGTCATTGGCGTGTTTTGTGAGCCCAGGAGGGTCTCCGCTGGAAGCAGAAGAGTGGAACGGGCTGTGAGGTCTCACATGGATATCAAGGGGCTTTGGCAATCAGAGGAGCCAATGATTTCATCCCGGGACAGACTTTCATTCAGGCACCATGACAAAGACAGACAAGCTCAATGAACGACCTCAGGAGGGAAGACGATCATTTTTGGCCTCTACGTCTCCCTGCACCCTCTCCCAAACACACTGAAACTGACGGAAGAGAAAGCACACTGTCCTAAGAGGCCACAGTCCTCTGTTACACGCTCCGAGGATCTGGCCCTCCCTGCAAATCACGGGAGAACTGAAGACAGGCCCCCAATGGCCACGGGAGGCTCTCCCCGGGGGAGGGACAGGGCCACACAGATGCCCGCTCTTTGCCACTGATTCGGGGTGCGGGCCACTGACCGCTGCGATACCACCCTGGTGTCATCGGGGAGGTGGCCTCGTGCCTGCGTTCCCGCTCAGATGCCACCCCGGGGACACACCCACACGCTCACATCTACACAGAGAGTCCACTGCTTTTACTGGTTTCTTCTCACAGTAGAACATAAGCCTCCGGCAGCCTTTTCTTACTCACTTTCTAATCAAATGTAAGGAAAAAACGGACTCCCGGATTAATATTCAGATTACAAAAAACGATATGAAGGATAAAAAGGATTGTTACTTTTTGGGAAAATACAGGGCAGCGACTTCAGGATCCATGTCTGTGAGGTCATCCAAGTAGACGCCGTCGGCACCAAGGTGTCTGCTTCGTTTGTCTAAAACAGCAAAGGGGTCACATCAGAGCACCATTCTCCAGAAACAACCTCATGGACTTCTGAGTGTCTCCAGAAAGGGCACTTGAGCACAGTGTGCAGATGTGCCCAAACTGCAAGAAACCCAAGAGCTAGAAGCCAGCGGCACAGCATCGCCGCCGAGGCCAACGGCCCAGGTTCGCATGCGGCTCCCACCCTCGCCAGCTGTGTGGCCTGGGCCGGTTGCCTAACTTCGCTGAGCCTCAGCTCCCCAGCTGGGAAGGACCTGAAGAGTACTAAGCACTCAATATATTGACACGATTACCATTATTATTATTATTATTATTGGTATTAATGGTATTGGTTTTGTTGTTATTATTATTACTAAACAATAACGCTTTCATTAAGCACTTCCCCATCAAGACTCTGAAGCACGGTACCCTAAAGAGGGTACCATCGGCCCCTGGGCACCATGACTGCAGCCTTCCAGTTTACTTCTGCTGGAGAATTACGTCACTGGTTCATACAAACCTAGAACACGGCACAAAGCCACATGGCTAACAGATAGGCTTAATGTCATTGCTCCAGACAGGCAACCAGGTGGGCATTCAGCTATATGTAAGGAGCCCCCACTACGTGCCAACCACTATTCTAAGTACCAAGGAAACAGGCAAACAGACCAAAAAGACTCTTGACCTCATAGAGCACATATGTTCTAGTAGGGAAGTCAGGCAAAAAAAGAAACAAATGATCATTTGAAACAGTGACACACAGTACGCAGAAATTAAAACAGGATAATGCACGAGAGAGAAACTAGGGGCAAGGGGAGAGGGGGCACAGATTAGCTTAGTCATCAACGTCTTGTGCAGTCCCAGCGCGTGCTGGACCCCAGCATCGCTGACCTGCACAGAGCGGGGCTCACCACACTATCCCCGAGGCCTCCTTCAGGTCGGATTTTCTACGACTAAATTCTGAGAACTCACATATGGAGCAAAAGGGTACAGACCGAACAGGAGAGATGTCCTGTTTCCACTTTGAAGCACCCCGAACTTTGGGGGGAAGAAGCTGTAGTGTGCCGAGCCCCAAGTTCGCGGGAGGGAGCTGGGAAGCGCCGGCACCCTCACCCTTTTTCCTAGAAGGCGAATCCGTCTTGCTGGCTGCCGGGGCAGCGCTGGCGGAGAGGGCTTTGGACTCTTCGATCGCAGGCAACGGGGGCGCTGCGGCTCCTAAGGCCTCGACGTCTTCTTCGTTCACGAACTGCATCTCTGTCTGCGGCTTGTTCTGCTCCCACAGCGGCTGCGCGGGAGACCCCCCAGCCAGTGTCGGTGACTGTTCACTGAACGCGTCTGAAGAGTCACTGGGGACGGCTTGAAAGTGCGTCTTATCACAGATTTTTCTACTGTTCAACGGGCCGGACTCCTTCATCTTGTGTGCAGATGACTAGATCAAAGGGGCAGGGAGGGAGAGAGAAGGTCAGAGAGAAACTGAGTCACCAAAGAACACCTGGGCAGGTAAGGATCTCCAGAGCCATGCCCACACTTGGCAGGACATGGTGAAGCCTCAAGAGTCACCTGGTGATTCCGTACCTGCCGAAAGGTCTGGAAACCAAGGACAGTACTTCCAAAGTGAATGAACTTTCACAGAAAACATCAACTGCCAAAGAGCAGTGAGTGAGATTAGCAACGGAACGCAAACGTCCAGCAGGAAAATGGGAAGTATATTCACACCACAGGGCGTTTGCAGTAATAACAAGTGAATTACGATTACACCCAACAACATGATGAATCTTGCAAAACTAATCTCTGCTGTTAGAGTCAAGACTGGGTTTATCCTGGGGGTTTGGGGGGGGCGGTCAGTTGGAACAGTAACTGCAAAGGGTCGGAGGGTTTCCAAGTTCTGATTTAGTCCCACTTCCTGGTCTGGGTGCAAGTCACGTGGACACATTCACAGTGTGAAAATTTACTGATCTCGGCACTTAGGATCTGGGTATTTCTCTGAACGTGTGTTATATTTCAGTGAAGTCTACCCTCAAAACATGAATGAACAAGGGCAGACTTGGTGGCTGGTTCACACGAGTGGGAAATTAGCATTTCTGACTCTATCTCTCCAAGGAGTTTCCAGTTATGGAAAAGATTTATCCAAACAGAAACCGAAATGCAATTTGTGGGCCAGAAAGTGGGGAGAGGGTATGCATTTCTGTATCTGATCCCATAGCTTCGAGCACAAATGAAAACAATTCAACAGTGGATCTGTGGCCGGAACTGTTTTGCCAGAAGAAGTGATGGGTTTGCACTTTCGTGCCGTTTCTCCAGCAACAAATGACATGAATTTGTAAAGATGGTTGGCTGCATCAGCACTACCACTTGTGGGCAGAGAAATCAGCATTTTCCGTGAAAGCTAAATAACCTAAATAACCTAGAAAGGGAATTAACCCACAACTTCAGCCTCAACAGACCTAGTCTCCAAAGAGCTGCCCTTCTTGAGTCATAACAGGAATGCTTTCAATCTTCACTCACTCACTCATTCATTTATTCATTTATTCATATCACAAAGATTTACTGGGGATACAAGAGGCCGTAGCATCTTTCAAGGATCTTACAATATTATTATTTTAAAAAAAAAAAAAAAAGCCCCAAAGCCACTTACCTTTGCGGCTTGGGGCAATTCTCCCCAAAGCCAGAGCATTTCTAGATTATTCTTCTGCATTGTCCTGTCCACAGACTTGCTGACCAATTCCGAATCACTTTTAGGTGTTGAAGGTCGGGAACCTGAAGGACTTAAGAAAACACAAATGCACGATTAAAGTGGGAAGGGAAACTTTTAAAATTGTTTTTGGCCCAGAATTCTATGGTTCGGGAGAGCCCAGAAAAATGCCCCCAACCCGCCACTGCCTTATGTCCACAGCTTCATGACTACCCCTCTGTGGCCACCAGGGGTCGACAGAACACGTGCCAAGGGGGAAGGTGCTCCCAATTTGGGTAGCCCTGTCCCAACCTGCCGCCAAATTCCAAGTAAGTAAAGACGAGAAGGAGGAGCATTTAAAAGGGGAAGTTGGAAAAAAGAGAGATGAAACGGGAAAGGGAAGAAAAGTTGGTTGCCATCTTTCCCTGCCTCACCCTGATCTCAACGCTCCTGCAATGCCAATTTCCAAATCAAGCCCCTCAACTCGCAGACAGCTGCAAGAAGGTCCTGGCCATCTCGGACATGCACCCATTATATCCTATATTGAAAATATGTATAAATCTGCACCGGCTTTGAAAACAGGGAAACTGATCATGGGCCAACTTTACTACAAATGCCAGATGCCACCAATAACTCACTAACGTGGCAGGGACCTCCAAGCTGAGATTTTGCAAAATATTATATCTTCCAAGAATACTTCAAAGATTCCTATTTGCTAAGCTCTTCCTGCAACAACACATCATGATGCTTAATTCTCAGACCAGCTTTTAAGGGGCTGTAACTTGGGTTTGCCTCTCTGCGTTTTCTACATTTTCACTCCGGAGCCCTGAGCCGTCATACCTCGGTCCAAGCACAGAAACCACCAACTTATCTACAGAGTTCTCACAGCCTTCTAAACAACATGCGGATGAGAAAAAAAGACCCATTTAATTATCTCTGGTCTTCCATCTCCTGCACCATTTCCTCTAAGTAAGATGACAGTTTTAAATGACGTGAGAAAGAAAGCCCCTGCAATTTTCCTTTTGCACCTTCTCTCACAGCCCTCACACGGTCTCCCCTAAGTCACCTCTCATCCATGTGCTTGGTTTCATTCATCTGTTCAAGTTAGATGTCAGCTCCAAGGGAAGAGAACTTTCCTGCCAGGACAAGGAGAGCTCGTGGATGACACACAGCTCGTTTCAGACAAATAGGGACCCTGAATGGCTAAACTGCTCCTGGCTCTCTTTAGTCCAGCCATTCGGACAAACAGACTAAATGCTGCTTCTCTCCATTGTTTCACATGGAGGTGGACGTTGGCTGGCTCCCCCCTCCCTGGGCGCCCGCTGCCCTCCATCCACGTCAACGGCACGTGGCAGCCCTCGGGCTCCGCTTGGCCAGTCTGCGGAGAGGAGGACCCTGAGACCGCATACCGAGGGCGTGTAAACAACGGGACACCTCTACACGCATGAGCGTGCCTGCGCGCGCGCACACACACATACACACACACACACACTCGTGCCCATAAGGAAGGAGTCCCCTGAGAAGGAACGCTGGGCCCTCCAGACGTCGGAGAGGTGAAGTGTTTATCACCTCCGACCTGTCTTGCTTCCTCTAGTTTCCTAAGTCTGCTTTTCTCCAAAGGGTCAATGCTTTTCTGGCACCGAAGTGTCCAGAATTACACGTTCAGTATCAGTGACATGTGCAAATGGAGCGCTGTGGCCTCCAGCGAGGGGCCTTTGTGCCGACAACTGTGACCTGGGTCATTCTTTCTCCAGAGGCATCACGGGGGAAATCCATCGTAACTGGCTTCCTACCCTCATCGGCGCTGCACCCAAACCTCAAATCATTTGTTTGAAAAGAATACAATTTATTTATATTTTGTTATAAATTCTTTGGAAAAATACATTGTCTTACCCACCGCACAAAATTAAGTCAAGCCCTTTAGACTGAGCCTGCTCTGGAGTCAGGTGTTGGCAAACGTTTTCTCTAAGACGCCAGGTAGCAAGAATTCCAGGCTTTGTGGGTTATGTGATCTTTGCAGCAACTACTCAATTCTGCCCTTGTGGTGCAGAGGCAGCCACAGACAATATATGGACAAACTGGCTGTGCCCCATAAAACTTTACAGAAACAGAGGGTGGGCCAGATTGGGGCCACGGGCTGTGGTTTACCAAACCCCACTCTAGAAGAATGCCACACTGAACGCGGTTCTCTGTCACCCCGCTCAACTCCAGAATCCCTAACATTCTGATGCTGTGATAAAAGCTACAAGCCATACGGTTTCCACAGAGGCATTCAGGTGGGCAAATTCATATTCACAAAGGACCCAGCCCTGTGTGAGCCATAAGCTAGACGTGCCACCTCTCACATTCACTGTGCCACTACAATAAACGCTGGCCCCCAGGCCGCACCAGCCTCTCGGAAGGATGCTGCACCCAAATACATGAGCACAGTCTGCGCTGCTTGTTGAGAGAATTCAGACAGACAGAAGATGAATTAGGAAAAAGACTCCCAATGCTGAGTGTGATCGATGAGAAAGATGATTCCAAAATTTCTAATATGATTACCAAATATTAGACTTTTAAGATAAGGGTTGTTCAAAAAAGTAAGCTTCAAGGTCACTGATTGATTTTCATAACTAATGCATTTATTAGCCATAATAGTTTTCAGCATTTTTCCTGAAATCCCAATCAGGGACATCAGTTATAACTGCTCACAACTCAGTTGCCCTCATTTTAAAATGGCCTTTCTTCTGCACAGTAACCTGTGAGTGAAGTACGTCCTGAGATTGGGTTCTTCAATCAAGAAGAAAAACAGTTTCCCAGGTAGAAGTTAATCACAGCTTCTCTGTTCAGGTTTCTAAAGAAAACCCTGTAAGTCTACAAAGCAGGCAGGTCAAAGCGTGGGCAACGTTGAGGGAATGGAGGCAGGAATCTAAGGCCTCTGCCTCAGATGAAGACTCTAACCTAGGAACCCAAACCTTCAAGTCCATCCTATGCTGTTCTCCAAAATTCTATGCTACAAATGCTGTGGAAACATCTGATTATATTACACAGAAAGTCTATAAGCTATTTTTTTTTAGGAATTTTTTTTTTTTTTGATGTGGACCATTTTAAAGTCTTTATTGAATTTGTCACAATATTGCTTCTGTTTTATGTTTTGGTTTTCTGGCCGTGAAGCGTGTGGGATCTTAGCTCCCCAACCAGGGACTGAACCCACACCCCCTGCCTTGGAAGGTGAAGTCTTAACCACTGGACCGCCAGGGATGTCCCAGAAAGTCCATAAGCTATTGAGTGAGTTATAATAATAACTCTCCTTATGCTTAAGCAACATCTTAAAAAAGTCTCGTAAACTTATTTGTTGAACAACCCCAGACACAAAACAGAGATCATATTCCCAATTTTCAATGCATTGTTCTATTTTTCAAAGCACGTCACAAAATTAGAAAGAATTATATGCTTGACCCTAATTTCCAGAGAGTTAAATTTAGTACTTTAAAAAAAAAAAAATCTAACCATCGACAAATGCTTAAAATGAAAGGAAAAGTAATAATCTATACGTATTTTCTTCATAAGTGATTTGGTTAGTTGGTAAAATAGATTGGTAAGAGTTAAATCTACATTTTCACTTCATAGAATCTACATGTATTTTCCACATAAGTAATTTGGTTAATGGCAACACATAGTTCTAAGAGTTAGATCAAAGTTTTTATTATCAAAGACATCCACGGTGGGAAGATAACCCATCTACCTTTCCGAAGCGTGGAAGTGGGAAGATTGTGGAGGGCAAGAGCTAGAAAGACCGCCCTCGGCCGCAACCGCCACACGAGGGGGGCGCCTCCTGCAATCTATCAGGCTACTGGATGCCACGTGATCCACATTAAAGGAGAGAGAAATCACAGGTCAATTCAATTAAACAAAATTTCTTATCAATTATTTGACTACTCTCCACGATAACATCTTTAAGAAAGTGAAGGTACTTGGGCATCGAACAATAGCAGAGGATCACATGTTGAAATCACTAAGAAATCAACAAGAATCTTCTGAACCACAAAAACAGGAAACTGCCAAGACACCCATTTCACTTTCTATTTCAACCATATGCCCATAAAAGCTCGCTTTTCTTGGGTCAGAATTTAGTGCCTAATCAAATGACTTACTCCAAAAGGCTTGATAATTTGGGCTGGTAACTGTCTCTTAAAAGAAAACACATAAACCCAAGTATGGAAATGTATCTGTTTATCCTAATTTGTAATTGCATTTAACAGTGGCCAGATCACTTAATCTGACATGGTCATTCTTCTGGATTCACAGAGCAAAACATGAAAGACAGAGAAACATATACAGGATTGTGTTGAAAACATTTGTTTTAGATGCTTAAAATTAATGTAGAGTGTTTGAACAGATTTTTCTACCTATTAGTGGTTTCTAAATATTCCACATCATTTTCTTCCTAAAAGTACTGTGTTTTTTCCCTCAGGGTTTAACTCCACAGACCTCGGGAGAGAATGTACGAGGTTCTAGAAAGGTCTTACACCTGCACTGTCCAATATGATAGCCATGGGCTGCATGTGGTACTGAGCATTTGAAATGTGACTGGTCCAAACTGAGATGTTCTGCACATATGAGACACACGACTCAAAGGCTTATGAAAATGAGAACGTGAAACAGCTCAATAATGTTTTAAAAAACTGATTACCTGAAATGAAAATATTCTGGATATACCAGGTCATTGAAATAGATCATCAAAATTAATTTCATCAGTTTCTTTGCATTTTTTAAGGATGGTTACTAGAAAATTTTAAATCACATATGGAGCTAGCATTATGTTTCTACTGGACAGGGCTGGCCTGAGGACAGACAGACCCCCCATGAGGGGACTCCACGGGCCCCCAGCCCCACCCTGGCTGACGAACGTGCACTGTCACGGTCCTGGCTAGAAACCAGGCACGTGACGCCTCCATTTTTCTCCAACCTCAACTTCAGCGCACAGGGCTGACCATGCCATCTCATTAATGAGATTACTCGGGTCAAACTGGAACCGGGAGTGGTGTCTACGTGAGCCTGGCTTCAGGTGGGAAGCCCTGCAGCACGTGCCAGGGCTTGGGGGCTCCGACACCTCCCCTTTAGACCAGAAGCAAACCTAACACGTTAGGAGGACGAGTAACCAAAGGATGTCACTGTCACTTAGATCAGTGCTTCCCAACCTCTTTTCCATTCTCGCCACACCTCCGGGACCTTTTTTTTCCCAACAGCCCTCCCTCCACCATGAAATTGTAATGCCATGGATATACCATGTATCTGCTTATGTACTGTGGCCCTTTGGAAGCCACACACTATTATAATATCTAAGATTTTTTTGCCACCCCAGAACCAAGTTTTGTCCCGACAGGGGTGATAGTATCCCTGCTGAGAAGGCACGCTTCAGTTCTGTCCCCTCCCCAGTCCTGAAAACTGCTCAGAAGGGCTCACATATCCTCACGGGTTTCGCAGCCTTAAAGGCTTTAGAGTCGTCCCCACACACCGAGCAGCTCTGGTTCTCCAAGTTGATACAGGAAGTCTAGGGCCCCTTGAGAGTTCATTTCAGGGAAATCAGTATTCGTAAACGCAGCAAGGGAAGAAGGCATCATTCTCACAGCCCCGAATGACCGCAGGGGCCCCCGAAGCAACCTCTCTGCTCTTGAATCCCACTTTAGGGCTCAGGTTCCAGAAAGGCTCTGTCACCTGTCTGCTCCTGTTGACAATTAGCTTTATGTAACTTAACAAGTGGTTGGCCTTTCAGTGTCTCCTGGGGAAGCTAAGAGCCATATCTGTAGTTCCATTTTGCTATTAGATAGAAGTTTATGATCTGCACATGCTCTGGTTTTAATCCTGATCTGTACCTCCTACTCTAAACTGTGTTTTTTCCAGTCCTAATTCGTTTCATTTTTTACTTAGATTTCACTATTTTATTAAACATGTTTCCTGTAACTGACTTGGAATCCTCTGGACCAGGACAGGTGAACACACACGTACACACACCAGCCACTCACCTGGTGCTAGGTGACCACTCTCTGTCAGAATTCGGGTAAGATGCTGACTGAGGGTAAGTCATGACTGGGGAAAGGTTTTCCTTAGGGATATCTCCTTGGAATGGAGGTATATCATTAGAAAGAGTTCTGCAGACCAAAAAGAAAAAAAAAAATCAAAGTCAAAGAATTATTAGTGATAAGATTCATAATAAAGGCAAGTTTCCATTTTTTCCTTGATTATCGCTAATACTTCATAGATTAACATGATCTCCTTTTAAACTACCCCGGCGGGACTTCCCTGGTGGCACAGTGGTTAAGACTCCGCCTGCCAATGCAGGGGACACGGGTTCGAGCCCTGGTCCGGAAAGATCCCGCATGCCGCAGAGCAACTAAGCCCACGCGCCACAACTACTGAGCCTGCGCTCTAGAGCCCGCGAGCCATAACTACTGAGCCCACGTGCTGCAACTACTGAAGCCCACATACCTAGAGCCCGTGCTCTGCAATAAGAAAAGCCACCGCCATGAGAAGCCCATGCACCACAACGAAGAGTAGCCCCCGCTCGCCACAACTAGAGAAAGCCTGCACGTAGCAATGAAGACCCAATGCAGCCAAAAATAAATAAATAAATAAAATTTTTAAAAATAAAATAAATAAACTACCCAGGCATATTCCAGGCACATTCCAGGAATGTGGACAGGAAAAAAGTGACTCAGAGAAATGTTTTGTGTGCTCATGCTTTGGCTGAATTATAAATGTAAAGTGATTTTGTTCAAGAATTGGGACTTAGACATGGGCTCGATGACCACACTGCTTGTTACTTACACCGTAGGGCCTACGGAGTTGTCTTTCACATTTCATGTCGCAAAAGCCTGAGAGGTAGATTGGGCCCAAAACCATACCCAGAGGGTTAATAAAACTCTTGCCATGCACGAGTGAGCTACCAAATCCCTGTATGGCCGTACACAGATAATGTTTCGTCTAGCAGAATAAATAAATGTCACAACCAATCGTAGTTTTTTTTTTTTTTTAAACTGTGAACTTTTGCTCTCTTGCATTCTTTTTTTTTTTTTTAATTTATTTATTTATTTATGGCTGTGTTGGGTCTTCGTTACTGTGCGAGGGCTTTCTCTAGTTGCGGCAAGCGGGGGCCACTCTTCATCGCGGTGCACGGGCCTCTATCGCGGCCTCTCTTGTTGCGGAGCACAGGCTCCAGACGCGCAGGCTCAGTAGTTGTGGCGCATGGGCCTAGTTGCTCCGCGGCATGTGGGATCTTCCCAGACCAGGGCTCGAACCCATGTCCCCTGCACTGGCAGGCAGATTCTCAACCACTGCGCCACCAGGGAAGCCCCCAATCGTAGTCTTATAATTATGAAATGGCTGCAAATCTACCTCGTTTCAGGTATAGCATGCTCAACGAAATAGGATTCACTATTTCACTCACGCAGAGGCCACTGGTCTCTATTTTTGGATGTTATCTGAAATACCTAACACTAAGTTCTGGAACTAAAAGCCACGCAGGGAAGGCGACTGTAATAAACCCAACCACCCAGCTTCTGAGCCCACAGCAGATCAGAGGCCACAGTTAGGAAAATCGACGTTGCCAATGTGCCTTTATTTTTCGCCAGGGGAAAAAAAAAAAATCCTATTCTAAATAACAAAGCAGGAGGTTAATCCTGATGTTCCTTCTCCCTTTTTTTTTTCAATTGAAGTATAGCTCATTTACAAGGTTATGTTAGTTTCAAGTGTACAGCAACATGATTCAGTTATCCATCCTTCTCCCTTCTTTTGTGTTAACAAGACACAAAAACAATGATCAAAAATTACACTGAATTACATAAAAATATGAAACATCAAATATTCTTTACAAATGTTTTGGCTTTTTAAAATGGCATTTTTCACCAAAATAGTAATACCCAGAAACAGCATTCCACCACACTATTAAAAGCAAAGAAAAATAACAGGTGTCCATTCAACTTTGGGCCTCATCCAAATTGAAAAGTTTGCTTGTGGAGAAACCGGTCATGTTCTACATTCACCTGTGGCCCTAAGTCTATAACAGATCGGCCTCCAGCTATCCATCAGCCCAACTGCCGGGCTCATAGGTGGTGCTCAAATAGGAATAAGCGGGTTCTGAAACAACGGTTTCATGCATGAAGTATTCATTCGCTGAGCTCCTGTTTCTTGGTTCTGATCTGGAAAGCTGGAGTTATCACCAAGGATGTTACCAATCGTCTCTCTGTCACAAGCTACATCCCATCTTTATGCTACTTTAGAATCGGGCCTGCAGGATTCCAAAATTCAGTCTCAAATGCATTAACAGAAGAGTAAGAAATTCTGGGGGAAAAAAAGTTTATAAGAATAATCCTACTGCAATCCCACTGCTGGGCCAATATATGGAGAAAACCACAATTCGAAAAGATACCTGTACCCCAATGTTCATAGCAGCACTATTCACAACAGCCAAGACATGGAAGCAACCTAAATGTCCATCAGTAGATGAATGGATAAAGAAGATGTGGTGTATATATACATAATGGAATACTACTCAGCCATCAAAAAGAATGAAACAATGCCACTTGCAGCAACATGAATGGACCTAGAGATCATCATACTAAGTGAAGTAAGCTAGACAGAGAAAGACAAATATCGTACCATATCACTTATATGTGGAATCGAAAAAAAAAAAGATACAAATGGACAAAACAGAAATAGACCCACAGACATAGAAAACAAACTTATGGTTACCAAAGGGGAAAGGGGGGAGGGATAAATTAGCAGTTTGGGATTAACAGATACACACTGCTATATACAAAATAGATAAACCACAAGGACCTACTGTAGAGCACAGGGAACTCTATTCAATATTCTGTAATAACTTATAAGGGAAAAGAATCTGAAAAAGAACAGATATATATACGTATATATTAAAAAAACTGATTCACTCCTGTACACCTGAAACTACCGCAACATTATAAATCAACTATACGTCAATTTAAAAAAAAAAAAAAAAGGATCATCCTAAACAACGAATTCACCCAGTTCTAACTGAGGCCCTCCCTTTCACCCACATTTACCTACTGCTGTCCAGCAGCTCGGCCTCCTCGTCCGAGCTCATCTCTATGGGGAACATGTCTTCATCCTCGGACGTGTTCATGTTGTCGTCCCTTTTCAGGCTGTCCAGCTGCGACTTCCTCCTCCTCTTCCTTCGCTTCTTCACTAAAGAGCCACTTGAAGGGGTCTCGCTGGGAGGTAAGACCTGGGCTGACGTGTTGGGGTCCAGGCTTCTTATCCAATCTACGGAGTTCCTCTTCAGCTGGGACTCCATCCTCGAGGCTCCTTCCGACAGGATCGGGGAGGTGGCCAGGTGCATGGGGATCACCTCCTAAAAGACAGAACACATTTCCAAGAAGGAGTGTTGTTAGTTGGGGTTTAAGGAGCTGGTGGTGCCGACGACCCACCAGTGCTAATTCCGGAGCCCAAGCACCATGGGCAGTGGGGAGCACGGGGCGCTCACGGCGATCTGCAGATGCGGCTGCCGAATTTGACAGGTGGTCATAAAGTCGACAAGTCACTAACTGCCATTTTGTACTGAATCCTGCGTTTTCGTAATTATAACAAAGTGAGGTAATTATCAGTTATTTCAGGCTACCAAAATTCAACTTGGTCTGAAATTTCCAGAGTAAAGAGGAAAAAATGGGCTTGGAGTCATTACCCTGGGAACTGGGCTCCGTTTTGCACTCTAGTGTGTGTGGGGGTGTGTGTGTGTGTAAGAGAGAATGTGTGTGTGTGTTTTTAACATGCACTGAATTAAGAGGATAATAATAATTTTTAAAGAAAACATCTGACAGTGTCCCCACACCGTGCCCCAAGTGCCCACCTGCACCAGGGCACACCTAGGTATGTGGCTGTCAAGTGATTAGGTACTGACCCTCTTCTCTACAAAAAAACAAAAATAACAACAACCAAAAAAAAAAAACCTCTACCGCCTGTCAATTTAATAGTTGTTTTATAATGATTCACCAGTTTTCTAAAAAACTATAGCAATCATTTTATTATCAAATGACTCATTTCTTATCAGAAACCTGGTAACAAGTAGTAAAAAATAGGGTTCCATCTCTGATGAGCTATGTGATCTTGGGCAGAGTCACTTAACTTCTGAGTCTGTTTCCCTCATCAGAAAAATGGAAATGATAATCCCGACCTTACAGCATTGTTAGATAAAATGGAACAATGTAACTATTGTACATACAGCCTGACACATATGCAAAAATTCACAGACAAACATGAATGGATAACAACAGAAAACGGTATTGGAACAGTGGGAATCAGCAGTTTTACATAGGAAGCTTTGGGAGATGTTGTTTACTGTAATCTGCCTGAAGTTGCAACAGAACTGAACAAACAAGAGGAGTTTGATGCTTTGGAAAATGTGAAAGCTGCTCGTGAACTCTATTCTCCTCTATCAGGAGAAGTAAATGAAATTAATGAAGCTCTATCAGAAAATCCAGGACTTGTCAATAGATCTTGTTACGAAGATGGTTGGCCGATCAAGATGACACCCGGAACTAGGTGAACTAATGAGTGAAGAAGCACATGAGAAATACATAAAATGTACTGAGGAGAGACAATGGAACCCCTAAATAAACTAGTTTGAAAGAAAATCTAGGGAAAAAAAAGAAGTAAAGAATATATACAAAAGAGAGGGGATTAACAAGCATGCTGCTGATAGTTTAAAGTAGCTTAGAGAGGGACTTCCCTGGCGGTCCAGTGGTTAAGACTCCGCACTTCCACTGCAGGGGGCTCAGGTTCGATCCCTGGTCAGGGAACTAAATCCCGCAGGCCGCGGCATGGCCCAAAAATAAATAAATAAATAAATAAAGTGGCTTAGAGAGCATCAGACAATGTGCTACACGTATAAAATCCACATCTGAGCGGTAAGGCTGAGGCTGGGAGAGACCATAGCACCTTTGGGAAGACCAAAAGGAAGCAGAGCCTGGGATGGTTTTGTCCTGAAATTGAAACTATGGGCATTCATTTTAGAGCCTGGAGCTATTTAGAGCCGTTCCTCTATATAGGCTATCTTCTCATAAAGGAACTAGTTCAAGTGGTTTTTATTGAGGAATCTCTACATCAGATCCCTTCAAAGTGGCTTTCCCAGTGAATGAAAGAGTAAAAAGAAATGGTTTGTCTTATAAGAAAACATGGGGGTAAATCTTCATGACTTGGAACTCGGCAAAGGATTCTTAGATGTGACAACAAAAGCACGAGCCACAAAGAGAAAACAGATAAATTGGACTTCATCAAAATTTAAAACTTGTGTGTTTCAAAGGACAACATCAAGAAAGTGAAAAGACAACTCACACAATGGAAGAAAATATTTACAAATCATCTATCTGATAAGGAACTCATATCTAGAATATATAATGAACTCTTATAACTCAAGGATAAAAAGACAAATAACCCAATAAAAAACAATCAAAGGATCTGAATAGACACTTCTCCAAAGAATACATACAAATGGCCAATAAGCACAAGAAAAAATGCTCAACATCATTAGTCATTAGGGAAATGCAAATCAATACCATGATGAGATACCACCTCACACCCACCAGGATGGCTAGAATCACAAAGTCAAGGAGCAAGTATCGATGAGGGTATAGACAAATCGGAACCCTCGTGCACTGCTGGTGGGAATGTAAAATGGTGCAGCAGCTTTGGACAACAGTCTGGCAGTTCCTCAGTGGTAAATTCAGTGTTACATATGACCCAGCAATTCCACTCCCAGGTATACACCCCCCAAAATGAAAACATGTGTCTATACGAAAACTTGTACGCAGTGTTATTCACAACAGCCAAAAGGTGGAAACAAACCCAAGTGTCCACCAACACATGAAAAGATAAACGAAATGTGGTATACAGATACAGTGGAATATTATTCGGCCATACAAGGGAATGAAGTACTGACACAGCCAGAACACGGATGAATCTTGAAAACATTATGGTACATGAAAGAAGTCAGGCACAAAAGACCACAAACTATGTAATTCTACTCAGATGGAAGTTCAGATTAAGGAAATCTATAGAGACAGAAAGTTTGATTAGTGGTTGCTTAGGGCCCAGGGTGGTGGGGAGTTAGGGCTTTAGGGATAGGGGAGGTGTAGCTTAAGGGTACAGAGTCTATTTCTGAGGCAATGAAGTTGTTCTAAAATTGACTGCGGGGATGACTTGCACGTATCCGTGAAAACACTAAAAACCACAGAACAGTACACGTGAGATGGCTAAAGCACATGGTGTGAGAATTATATCTCAATAGAGCTGTTAAACATTTTTTCATAATAAAAAATTAATGTGATTTGGTCACTCACTAAACAAAAATTAGAACATTTCAGCCGTCTGAGATTTGACACACGAGTATAACCTGTATGCTTTGGATGATGGTTTCAGGCCAGGGTCATTCAACTCCTCTGTCTCCCTGGAAACAGGGAGCAAACGCAGCAGGCTGGGACTGATGGTTTCAGGCCAGGGTCATTCAACTCCTCTGTCTCCCTGGAAACCGGGAGCAAACGCAGCAGGCTGGGACTGCTCAGTCTTGGGTAGGCATAGCACACACTCACCCTGTGGCTCAAATCCCCAGGACAGGTAAACAGCCACTTTTCTCCTCTGCCGTCACCCACACAGCCGGCACCAGTATCACCTCTCCACACACGCTCCCAGATGAGCGCTGCTCAACGCTCAAAACGCGGGAGTAAGCTTCACCACCCAGCCTTCCTTACCTGATCGTTATCAGTCTCTTGAACAAAAAATGCTTCTCCATTATCTCCCAGTTTCATGTGCAAATCCACTGCTTCCCCATTGATTTCTATGTCAACCTGAAGGAAAAACACATGTTCTTCATCACAACAGGAAACCTCACGGGGAATGACCAGGTCTCTACATACGCTTCAGTCACATACATCCCCAAAATATCTCACAATTCCAAACCTCCGTTGGTCACTCTGGTCAAGAAACGGAGTCTACTCCCCCACCACCACCACCATCCTGGGTCCATGCAAGCTTGTGATTGCCCCAGTGAGTAGAGCACAACACAAGTGAGGCCACGTGGCTTCCGAGGCTAGACCAGAAAAAGAAGGCAGAGTCCGCCCGGCTCCCTCCCTTGGATGATGCTTGCCCTTGCAGCCAGCCGCCATGGTGTGAGGAAGCCCAGGCCACACGGAGAGCCCACGTGGAGGCGTCTGGGTGACAGCCTCGGCCAAGAGTCCAGCCAAGGGCCACCAGCCGAGTGAGCAAGTGCATCTACACAGGATCCGAGCCCCCAGCCCTGAGTCTTCAGCTGAAGCCCCAGGCGGCAAAGAGCAGAGACGGGCCAGCCTGCTGCACTTGGTGTGAATTCCTGACCCACAGAACCCCCGGAGCTTAATAAACTGTTGGCTTATGCCACTAAATCTTGGAGAAATTTACACAGTCATAGAAATCAGAACAATCTGAGTAACTGTCAATTCAGGGACCAGCCCTTTCCAACGGAAAGCTAAAACTCGGGGTCCACGAGGAGCTCCGGATACGTAAGGCCGCAGAAGTGCGAGGGTTTTTCTCTAAGGAGAGAACCCGTCCCCCAGGTCACGTACCACCTTCTCTCGGGAACGCAGGACCCCCATCTTCCCAAAGCGGACGTGGAAGGGGGAGCACTGCAGGCTCCCGTTGGGCTGGCGGACCACGATGATGTCAATGCATCCGGACAGAGTGGCAGGGTTCAGCCCCTTGTAGAGCTCCTTCACGGTGACAAACACCTGGCCTGCCAGCTGCCCGACGTAATTCATGGTTTGAGCCTAGGAAACAGAGACACAAGCAAGGCGCACAAACGGTTAACTCGGGGCAGGCTCTAAAGCCAGTCAAGGTGAACGTGCACATGCCGCATGCCCGACTTCAAAGACACCCAGCTCAGGGCATCTGGCTCCCCTGGAATGGGCCTCACCCAGCGCTCCCCACCCCAAACCCTGGCCACCCCAGGAGGCCTGATCTCAGTCGTCACCGGCTCTTCCTCTCCGAGTCCACGGTACATGTGGCTCTTGCTCTGTCATCATGTGCAGGTTTTACAGACCAAATCTTAAGACTCTTGAGAAGAGAGACTGTATTTGAGATCTCTTCATATTCCCCACCACGCCAAAAAGGGTAGGTGTTTAATAATGCTAGTAGAAAAAAATGGCTATTTTTACTTGAGAAGGAAAAAATAAGTGACTTTTATTTTGAACAGTTTCCATCCTGGTCCTTCTCTGCCCGCCTGATGCTCTCACATCTCGAGGGACACTCGTGCTCGGCTTCGGTTTGTCTGCCCAGCCGATCAACCGAAGTCCACTCAGCAAACATGCAGGGCCAACACTCCACGAGGGGCCTGGTGCTGGGAACACAGGTTAAAAAGACGCAGACCCCGTCCCCCGGAGGGACTCGGGCTCGTGAAGGAGAGAGAAGGAGAATACACGTCCGTGTGGTTGTGTCTGTTTGGACTTAAGGAGACGCTGAGGGACTTACGTCCAGGCAAAGAGGAGCGCCATCCCAGAGGGGCCGACAGTCGACGGGTGGGGAGCAGGGCTGGGATGCCCCCCGGAGAGGAAGGCGGACAGGCCGCGGCAGACAGACAGGTGTGCGCACAGGCACAGAGGGGGTGGCGCCCGCGGCAGAGAACACGCAGGGGGGACAGACAGGTGTGCGCACAGGCACAGAGGGGGTGGCGCCTGCGGCACAGAACACGCAGGGGGGACAGACAGGTGTGCGCACAGGCACAGAGGGGGTGGCGCCTGCGGCACAGAACACGCAGGGGGGACAGACAGGTGTGCGCACAGGCACAGAGGGGGTGGCGCCCGCGGCACAGAACACGCAGGGGGGACAGACAGGTGTGCGCACAGGCACAGAGGGGGTGGCACCTGCGGCACAGAACACGCAGGGGGGACAGACAGGTGTGCGCACAGGCACAGAGGGGGTGGCGCCTGCGGCACAGAACACGCAGGGGGGACAGACAGGTGTGCGCACAGGCACAGAGGGGGTGGCGCCTGCGGCACAGAACACGCAGGGGGAGGACGAGAGCCGACACCGGCCAGGAGACTCGGAAGGTGTTTTGTAGCAACTGAAGCCGTCGGGGACTTGGGAACCACAAAATCAGGATTCGATGTGTGACTGAGAAAGAGCACTGCGGTAAAAATGTAGAGAAGGCAGGCAAGAAAAGACACTGAAGGCAGGAAGACCAACCTGTGGCTTCTGGTGATGGTGCGAACAAGAAAGGATGCCAGCCTGAAGGGCGGCAGTGATGGAAGAAACGAGGCAGAGCGCCAATCCGGGAGACGCTGGGGCACAGGGCAATGGGAGCCCCGCCAGCACCGAGCCCTGGCCCTCCTCACGGCTGGGGCTCTGACGGCCACCCCGGTGTGAGCCACCCCTCCTGGCTGCCCAGCCGGCCTGGCCCGCCCTCCAGTTGCCCGTCCCCCACCCTGATGTGACTCGGACACTCAGACTGGCCCGGCCTCCCTCGGGGACGCGGCTCTGCTCAGTGGTCCTTCCCCCGCCGGGTCCTTCCTTCTCCAGCCCCAGCTACGCCTATACTTCGGGGCTGAGTCCAGACTCTCGTGTGCCCTCCTCTCTGCACACTTAACGCTCTGGAGGCTTCCAGTATCACCTGAGCACGCAGGGCTCACGCAGCATGACTTCCAGCCCTCGCCCACACAGCCCAGTTCCTCAGGGAACCCACTCAGGAGCACGTGGGACCACACGGACGCCACCCGCCCCAGGTCCCCAACGACGGCTCCAGCAGCTGCCACAGCGCGTGTGCACACCTGGCCCTGACGAGCCTCTGTTACACTGGAACAGGTGGTTTTCCTGTCACTCGGCGAAGCCAGATTCTCCTGGAGGCCAAGGATCAAGCCTGGTCCTTTCAAGTTATAAAAAAAAAAAACCCAAAAACTACCTTTTATAAGCCTCACCTCACCCCCTACGACACAAGCAGAAGTGATACTAGCATCCCTGCTTCACAAACGAGGTAACGGAGGCTCAAAAGTGGTCGGTCAAATGCCCTGCAGGCAAACAAGAACTGCTGATTTAATTCTCATTTAGAACAAGCCAGAGACCTAAGGCAGTGAACAAAAGCTTCGAAGAAAAGAGCGTGAGAAAGTCCTCTGGCTCGCTGTGCAACTTTAATAAACGACGCCCTCTGGATTCCCTCAGAGGAGGAAGCAGGCAGACCTTCCGAAGACACATTCAGACGCGAAGACCTGGCTCCCTAGCTGTGCAGCGCCCACCGCTAACAAAGGCCCAGGCACGAGAATACAGAAGATCACGCACCTTCTAAGTCTGCTTAGTGGCGCAGGTTAACTAACTTCATGCAAAAGGCGAGGGGGGACAGTTCCTGAACAATACAGAAAAGGATTCTTTGTAACCTTGACACTCCCTCTAGGGAATCATTTTATAAAAGAAATCATCACCACAATGGTCAACCTAGATTTTAACATACTGGGCTCACTAAGAGAGATAAACTTCTAACTCAACAGGGGTACCCGCAGTAAAAATAACATTTTTGTATGATTTCTTTCATATGCATGGCCTCATGTTCACGTGATTCTCACAATAACCCTGTAGATATAAGGCCTTTCAGATGGGAAAACTTAAGGACAAGCAATCGTGCAGTGAGGCAAACGCCCAAGATCACAGGCCTGGAATCCTACCTCAGCTTTGGTTCTGTCGAGCCCCCTCTCCCATCCCCCACGGCTTCCCCCAACTTCATCACCCTCACATAGGAGCCCTGCTCACCCCGAATGACAGGGACCACCTCCCCAGCACTGAGGTCCGGAACCCACGCCAGCTCACTGCTCTGGGGGCACCGCTCCTGAGAAGGCGTCAGGCCCCGCCAGCCAGTATTTTTCATTCATAAGAAAGAGAAAGCTCATGACTGGATGCTATTGCCATCTCTGCATCCTAGCTTCTCATCTGTAAGATGAGGACATTGGCCTAGGTGACCTGCAAGGTCCAATTCCAGCTCCAACTGTCCCAAAGATAAAGGCTGCACTCCTCAATCCTTAGCAACAGAAAGGGCATCTTTAATAACTTAAACGAAATGTTGCTCTCTGCTCTTGTCCTCAAGACCAAAGCATCCCTCCCCCTCCTAACGAGTAAATTCCAGGTTATCGTGCAGAACCTGAGAATTCCGAAGCTGGCAGGATCCGGACTGAGTTGTTGCCCCAACACCCTCGTTTTCAAGAAATAAGCCCAGAAATGGTAAGTGACTCAGGCCAAGTTCCCCCCACGGCAGAGACGGAGCCGGACTCAGATTCCTTGATTTCCAGCCCTGTGATCTTCCCTTTGTGGGGGCCACGGGATTGGCTGGTGTATTTTTCCGACCACAAATTATCAGAAGTTGCTTTGATATCTTTAGCTCCCCCCTCTATTGAATAACTTATCTACAAATCTGAAGACATCTCCATTTGGAGGCAGAAAATCTGGTCTATAATCCTTAACAGATGACAGGGTCAGGGTCCCACCTGGCAACACGCTCCTAGGAACTGTCAACATCTACACCCTGGGGCTGCCAAAACTGGGCGCTGACAATTTTTTAGAAGGGGGAACACTACCACCTCACGTTTATTTGGATGGCTGCTACCTAAAAAGTAGGAAGAAACATGCACTGGTGAGGATGTAAAGAAAATGGAACCCACTTGCACTGTTGGAGGAATTGCAAAACGGTGCAGCGACGGCGTGGCGACCCCTCGACAAACTTAAGACAGGGCTGCCACATGACCTAGCAATGCCACCTCTGGGTATACAGTCGAGAGAACTGAAAGCTAGGTCTCAAAGAGATAACCTGCACCCCCGTGTTCACAGCTGCATTACTCCCAACAGCCAAAAGCTGGGAACAACCCAAGCGGCCACAGATGGATAAATGGATAAACAGAATGCAGTATTATAGACACAATGGAATACTACTCAGCCTTAAAAAGGAAGGAAATTCTGGCACATGTTACAACATGCATGAGCCTTGAGGGCATTACGCTAAGCGACACAAGCCAGCTACAAAAGGACAAATACTGTATGCTCCTACTTATCTGAGGTACCTAGAGCAGATAAACCCATAGAAACAGAAGGCAGAACGGTGATTACCAGCGGGTGGGGACAGGGCAGGGGAAGTTCGTGTCTAACGGGGACAGAGCTTCAGTTGTGCAAAATGAGAAAAGTTCTGGAGCTAGAGGGTGGCCGTCCACCGTGTAAATGCACAACCACGTGCATGTATTACATTAAGTCTACTGAACTGTTCACTCAAAAGTGGTTAAAAGAATAAATTTTATGTCATGTGCATTTTACCACCGTTTTAAAATTTTTTTACAAGGAGGGTAAAGGAAAATACTGCCTTAACCAAAACTCATTTCAGGAAGATGAACCATTATTTGGTTAAAAAGTTTCTTTGAGTGACAGCTTGGGCCCACGTCACCTCCGGTGCCTGCCTGGCCGAGGGGCGTGAAGGCAACCACACTCTCCTGGACCTTCCCCTCGTCCAGGGTCTCTTGTAAATACATGCTGGTGAATAGGTACCGAATACAAGAATAAACCAGCTGGGCACCGGTTCCCAAGTTTCACTTCCGTCAGTTCTGTCTGAAGTAAAAGGCTCAAGGAAGAAGCTAATTTGATGTCAGTGAAGAAGCCAGGCCAGCCAGAGTCCCCCTCCCTGCCACCCTTCACCTCCCTCCTGCCACGGTGTCCGCGGAGACACACGAGCAGGCCCTGAGGGGAACGTTTGCCCTGGAGAAGAAAGTGCCTTCTGGACCTCAAGAGAAGCCAAAGATGAGCAAAACCTGTACACAAAACAAATGCTGCAAGTTCCACTGAACAGCTTCGAGACACCTGTCCTCCACTCACCCCATTCCAAGTTACTTTTCAATCTCCTGATTTTAATCTCAGAATTTGGCAGGAAACACCTGCTTCACCTGACAAGGCTTCACTGACCATGTGAAACGGGATTCCACAACCCTCGTTCAAAAGTTTTTCTACGGGCTTCCCTGGTGGCGCAGTGGTTGAGAATCTGCCTGCTAATGCAGGGGACACGGGTTCAAGCCCTGGTCTGGGAAGATCCCACATGCCGCGGAGCAACTGGGCACGTGAGCCACAACTGCTGAGCCTGTGCCTCTGGAGCCTGTGCCCCGCAACGGGAGGGGCCGCGATAGTGAGAGGCCCGCGCACCACGATGCAGAGTGGCCCCCGCACCACGATGAAGAGTGGCCCCCGCTTGCCGCAACTAGAGAAAGCCCTCGCACGAAACGAAGACCCAACACAGCCCTAAATAAATAAATAAATAAATAAATACAGTAGCTATTAATTTAAAAAAAAAAAAAAAAGTTTTTCTAGCAAAGCTGAGCCAAAACTCCAAAAAAACCCTCTGGCCAAACTGGGGCTCTCTAAGCTGTGCTTAACTCTGAGGTTAGGAAACAGGTAAATATATTTTTCTCAACATGACATCTTCCAGATTGACCTCCTGCAATACTACTAACTTTCTAAGATTTTTCCATGCCATTGGAACAGTGTCTTTCCGGATACTCTTCCCTAAGTTAGAAACCACTGCAGTAGTGGTATTAGACCCAAATAGATAATACACCACGGAACACAAAAATCCAAAAGCGTATCCCCACTGGGGATTCTAGCTACAACATTCATAATCAACAGCGTCTTCAGCTTGAAGAGCATCAATTATTAAAACTAGGGACTTCCCTGGTGGTGCAGTGGTTAAGAATCCACCTGCCAATGCAGGGGACACAGGTTCGAGCTCTGGTCCAGGAAGATCCCACATGCCGCGGAGCAACTAAGCCCATGTGCCACAACTACTGAGCCTGCTCTCTAGACCCCCGAGCCACAACTACTGAGCCCGTGCGCCACAACTACTGAGCCTGTGCTCTAGAGCCTGCGAGCCACAACTACTGAAGCCCGCACACCTAGAGCCCGTGCTCCGCAACAAGAGAAGCCACCACAATGAGAAGCCCACGCACCGCAACGAAGAGCAGCCCCCATTCGCCGTAACTAGAGAAAGCCCACGCACAGCAACAAAGACCCAACGCAGCCAATAATAAATTAATTAATTAAAAAAAAAAAAAAGAACCTAAATACGGGGCTTTGAATTATTTTAGGCCAACCCCTTTAATCGTCAATTCAGGAATCATTCCCGCTCATTTATTATGCAAGTGGATAAAAGTGATTTTAATTCCCTTCCCGGTTCTGTCAAGGAGACTATTATCGAAGGCATGTTATCTAGGAAATAACAGTGTCTCCATTTTCGTACTGTGGCTGTGTTTCCTGGCCGTGACACAGTGGTGCTACGATAGGCAACATCCAAGTCGGAGCTACTCCTCTCCAAGAAGGCTGGTGGGTCTCGACTCGGGGCTGAGAAACCTCACCTTAGCAAAGGTCAAAGAGTGCAAAACTGTCTCAATAAACACAACTCTCAGAATCACCACTTTTGTTAAGCCTTTCTCACCTTCATCATTTCCTTCTACCTTCATCTCTTTAAGTTCCGCAAGAGTTCTACAATCACCCCTTAACCTGTATTTCCCTTCGCGTCCTCCACGTCCTCATCTGCATGTCAGGATACCTTGTTCATCTACACGCCCAAAATCACTCATTGTTTTGCGAACTGAACCTTCCACTGGCCCTCCTGTTCAGTTAACACCACCCCCTCCCATCCTGGGCAGTTGCTTGATAAATGCAGGCTGTCATTTGTCAAGTGGCTGGAGAGACCCCATCCACCAAGCTGTCTGCCCTCCTTGAGGACAGGGAGGGGGCCAGGGACCCAGGAAATGTTGCGGCCACACACGACCACGTTTCCTTTAACTTCCCAGGCTGCCTTTGACTACATTCATCAGCATTTGCCAGGAGCCTAATCTCTTGTATTTGTCTATTAAGCTAGGTACGTGTGGAATGACGTGATTGAATTAAATCTATATGGTGACTGTCTTCCAAAAAGTGAAAATGATTCATTGGTTGGGAACGCTTTTGCATTGGTTCGATGGAAACAGAGGATGCACAATCAAAGCTGCCTCGGTCCTACTCTTATCACTTTGAAACAAACGCACGTCCCAGAGTGACGGACCAGAGTGCAGGCGAAGCCTATTTATCCCTGGTGACCATCGTGGCAGAACAGGACTGGAGCGGTGGCAGGTAGGGGGATGCGGAGCTATGTCACAGAGGGGGCCCCCGGGGCAGACATGGCGACACGGGTAGGCACAATATTCTAGTGCTTTAATGAGGAACGAGGAGACAGGTCATCACATAAAGAGAAATGAGGAAACGTACCAGAAGCTAATGAAAGAGAACTACTGAAAACAAATTCCCTAACTCTACTAGAATTTCAGCAAAGGCTAACCTGTGGATCATCTTTGAAAGGACATTCAGAATGAAACAGAATTTCAGGCTCTCTGAGAAAACAAATTCTACTGCCGTATGATGTTAACTTTTTGTCGGTCACCCCAGCCCCCCCGCCCCCAGACCGATCCTTGTTTCCGTGAGGCTCTCCGGGGAGCTGCAGGTGCAGTCTGGACACACATGCTTCTTACCTGACGCAACAACCAGGAACTCCAGGGATAATAAGTGGAGGCAAGAAGATAAAATGATGGTTTGGAGAAAGATTTAAATGGGCTTGGAAAACCACGACGGGTGCCTACCGACTCTGGAGAACAAGGAATACTCCAAAGCCATCAGACCCAACGCCCACCCCGTGGGTGCTGCAAATCCTCAGCAGGCCACTCATCACTAATAATCACCTTTTCCTGAATCCCAGGTGAAAGGCCACGCAAGCCTCCACACGACATTTGTTCAGCACTTCACGACACACGAAACTCCTTTGCCCAGGGCAGCTCATCTGATGCAAATCTATGAAACTCCTTTGCATAATAGGTGAGTACTCAGGACCGACATCATTATCCCATTTCCGACAAGGAACTGGGGCGCCGGGCATGCGTGGTGTTCAGGGCAGCACAGCTGGTAAGCGGCAGTGAGGACGGGGGCCCAGGTTGAACCCCTGGAACTCCCTGTCCTGCTGTGCGTAGCGTTGCCTCCCCTTCTTGCTGGACAGAACTGGTATAAACGGGTGAGGCCCAGTCAGAGAAAAACCAGTCGTGTGGCTTTAGCAAAACAGATGGCAGTCGTCTAGTTTTAAAAGTCGGTAACGTTCGGCACACGTTTACAGGGTATCCAGTGCTACCCAGGTGATCAGAGATTGTAATTAAAGTCGGAATCAGAGAGAGGCCATCCCAGAGCCAGGGTGGAAAGCACAATCTATGAGACCAAGCTTCTAAGAGAACTGACTCATTACAGGGAGTGAGCTCAGCATCAATGGGAGTATTCAAAGAATCTCAACCACGATCCAACAAAGAGGCCGTAAAGGAAATTCAAGAATGGGGCTCTAAGTTGATGATTCTATGACCTGGTCATAACAACATCATAAAAGCAAGTTTTCATCCCAAGCAAGAAACCAGGGGTTTGGAGTTGTTTTTTTGTTTTAGGGTTGTTGGGGTTTTTTTTGTTTGTTTTTTTGTTTTTTGGTGGGGGGAGGGGGAGAGCAGGGATGTAGGGGGGAGGGATTTGTTTGGGAATTTTTTTTTGTCCCATCATAAAAAATTCCAGACGTGCACACACCACCTCAAAGTAGCTTAGCAAGTCTGGGTATGAGGAGAACAGCGCTAAAATTCAAAAATTAGAAGAAATTAAGAAAACGGGAATTGTTCTCTCCCAGGAACATGAAACTCATGGAGACAATGCCCCCAACTAAATTCACTACAAACGCAGTTTAGGTAACAAGCTCATAACACGTTTCTTGACAACAAACAGGCCATGAAAGATAAAGGATAAGTATGAAAAATAGAAACTGCATAAAATTGGGGGTGTGGACCAAAAAAAAAAAAAATGCTGCCTGCCATTTCAGTAAACAAATAGCGTTGCCTGCCATTCTGGTAAACAGTGAATGTCGCCCCACCATCAAGCCACCCACCGCCACTGCAGCCACCCCAACGGTGCACCCTGAAGGGAACTCAGGATGGAGAAAAACAGGATACCGGCTCTAGACAATTAAAATATATTTCAGAGAATTCATTTCAATGAGCCCAGACTCTTGCATCTTCCCGTTCATAGACAAGCCCTCAAATCTTTAACTTGACATGTCTGGGGTTTTGTCATTAGCAGTAGTCTTTCGCTGCTCAACTACATTTTTTGTTTTCAGCAAAAAATTCCTCTATCCCCTGGCTCCCCCCTTGCCTCTCTGGAGCACCCAGGCTGTAGTCCTCAGTAAGGTCACAGACAAACATAGCTCCCCGCTTTCAGGTGCGCATGTGTGTTTAGTCAATGGGGCTCCAAAGGCCTGGATGTGCTCGCCTTCCTCCGGCACTTGTGAGCTGTGTGCACGGCGGCCAGGTCTTCACACGGCCTCTCTGATGAGGCCTCGCTGCTGTCACCAAGAGCGAGGTACAAGACAGTGACTTTGAAAAGGTCTTTGCCCTTGGAAAGCACAGGCCAAACGTCTGCCATTTCTTCCCTGAGCAAATGACTCGATAAGTCGGACTCAGTCATGGGCTCTGGGTGTGACATTTTCACAAGCGTTCACACCTCCCTCAGCTACCCCCTCCTCGGGGCTGCAGAAGGTCAATCCAAAAGCTTCCCCCACAGTCCTCAAGGCCTAAAAGGTCAGACAGCCTCCTTCATTCAGTTTGGGATCTGAAGACATCTTTGGCACTTCTGTCCTCAGGATGACTCATGGCTTCCTGGAGCGAGCCTGCCAGGAATCCACCCCCTGTGCACGCAGCCGTGTGCTGTCACCTCTCCCCTCACAGCAGATGCCTAAGGGACTCCTGCGGAATCTGGGTTTAAGACACATGCAGGGAGTGTCCTGATTGGAAAAGCAACCCAACATCACGCAGGGCGAGGCCTCTGACTTTGTGTTCCTGTGATCAGCAGCAGGATTACCCCCACAGAAACCCAACCAGCTACTGCTCTCCGGGGCCAGCGTGCCGGCCCGCCAGCTGCTCTGCTCAAAGGAGCGCCTCCGAGGGACTTCTCAACGTCCACTGAGTGGATATTTACTGGCAACGCTAGGTGAAGACAATAACGCAGCAAACCAGCGTGACACAAACCTTTAAACCTGCTGTCCGTTTTCACATACCATTAAGGCTGGTACACTGTCCAGATGGGATAATAATCAGGAGTTTAAATTGTTTGCTTAGTTATCATAATGATGCAAGGGATATAATTTTCCCAGTTTGCAGAGAGTCTATATATAACCTGGGCAGGGTAAGGGGTGGAAGTACTATCCAAACCCAGGTTCAGTCTATATCCAACACTATGACAATCCTGCCAACCTCCCGTATGACTTGATGGTCCGACCTACATAGGGGGCAGCGCACGCAGACTTTAAGTTATACCTGCGGAAAGGTAAATATAACGCACAGCATTTAAAAATATATTCGCTTCTCCAACGGTGAAGGCAAAGTTATCCACCACGGTACATTTTAAGAGTTTTATCTGCTGGCTTGGAAATTGGTCTGCTTGCTCCAGGGGTATGTCTGTGCTTGCCGGTTGGTCCAGGAGCGGCAGACCAGCCTCATCCTCTGACATCTCCAGGTGGCACACGCAGGTAAGCAGAAGGTGTTCGGGGCAGGCGCACAGGCTCGGCTGAGCCCTGCCACCAGCTAATAGTCAGGGCCATGCCCCAGGGACCTGGCAGCTCTGGAAAGGGTCTCATTACTTTTGAGTTAACGAAGAAAATGGGCAAAGAGATTTTACCATTAAAATCTAAATTAAATACCCATGGATAAAACCTTCTTCTCCTCCTCCTTTTTATCCAGGTCTACCTCAAGCGTCTGAAAGTCACCTCTGAGGACTGGTGAGTAACTAGCCAATCCCACCCCTTCCCACACACGTCCACTCCCCCTGCACCCAGCAGATGACACAAACGCTCACCTGTGCCCGGCAGTGGGCTTGGCACCAGCCAAGGCTAATTCCTGTCCTGAGAAGCTGAAAGTCTTACATCTTAGCTGGCTCAGTTATTGAACAACTGAACGTGGACGTCCATCTATAACCTTTCTGGACGCTGAAGAATTTGCTCTGGGAGACTGAGCATCTGCCACTGGGCGTATTTAAGCCATTTGGCTTTTATTAGCTAGGACCATTCTTCCTCAAGGACACGACAGAAGCTGCCTCCCTGGGGTTCTCCCCGCAGCTCCCCGAAGCCCCGGGACGTCTCTCTCTTCATCTGAGGACGGCTATGTGACTGCCCCTTGTGCCCTAGCACTCTAGCCGGGCCTCACAGGGATGGGTGGGGGGCCTCCACCCATCACCCCTGGCTGATCTCCGCTGAGCACATTCCAGACTCTGTCTCCACGTCTGGGGTCCAAATGTGAGGTCTGACCAGCTCTGAGTAACAATATAAACATCGTGCTGCTTCAGAACTGGCCAAGATCACATTCACCTGGGAGGTCACGAGGCAAACGCTGGTTTTCATACAAAGCATTAAAAAAAGACAATTTCTAAGAAATTCCAAAAATGATATTTTGACTAATAAGACTTACATGGAAATGAAATTAGTTTATAAACAGCGTATCTTCTTCTTGCTATTTATAGTAACGGCAAAGAGGAAGTCTTTCTTCAGAGCACTGTGCATTGATATTTATCAGTTGGCAAGTGTGATAAATTATATACAAAAGACCAACGAGGAAGTATGACTTAGGTGCAGCGTGATGCAGGGTAAACAACGCCAGACTGGAAGTCCAGGTGCCTGGGCTTCACGCCACCCCTGCCGCGCTGACAGCACACGCTGGGGCAAGTCTCTTCCCCCTGGCCAGTCTGGACCAGATGAGTCTGGCAGCAGCTGCCCCTGGTGTTAGTCCGACCATCTTGAACGGAGCGCTACGAGAAACATCGTACGCAAGAGAGCAAACTTCTGTGTCCGTCAGTACCCCTGGGGATGCAGGGACTTTATTGGCAGGCCAGTGTTCTTCAGGAGACACTCTGGTCCAAAGTAAGAAAAATTCACCAGAAAAACTTGCGATGCTTTTGAAAAGCTTGCAGATCAGACTAATATCAATACTTCCTGACAAAAGTGATGAAGCAGCAAAACCTGCCCGCCCTGGGGTCCCCGCGCCAAAGCCCTCTCTGAATTAAGCGCGTCCTGCCCGTCACAGCTCAGCTCCAGGCCCAGAGGAAGGGCGAGCCAGCTCCAGGCCATCCTGCAGGACTCAGGGTACGGCAGGAGGCGTGGGGCGTGAGTGTGTCCAGGATGCAGGGGGCTGTCACTCTGCGGAAGTCAGTCAGGAAAGTGGGCGTCCAGAATAACTCCAGACACTCAGCAAAGACAGAGGGAAGGCCCAGGAGGTTTTCTCCTCCTTGAAGGCCGCCCACACGGGAGGAGCCCCCACACTCCGGGCACACAGCAGATGCACAAACGCGCCAGCTACCCCAGTCTCGTACGGGTCCAGAGGGCAGCGCTGCGAACACTTGTCAACATGAGGTAATGGAGGTCTCATGACTTCTCACCTCATTGTTACATCAGAAAAATCAGCATTTCATCCAAAATTGGCAGACTCCTTCTCCAGGGTTCACAGATTGCCAAGAAACACTGCTTTCTTGGAACTTCTGCCAAAATTCAATACCCCAGCCACAGCTCTCGTAACCCTGTGGTTTTGCTAATACCATCCACCTCTAAAATATTAATGTCAATTTAAGATGGCCTCAGACCAACCCAATAGAAAAATGAGCAAAAGAGAGAGTTCACAGAGAAAGAAGTCCATTTGGTCAATGAAGTATGAGAAGATACTCAATCCTATTCATAATTTAAGATATGCAAATCAAAGGAGGCCTTTCAGGTGGTCCAAAATCAAAGCATTTTGTAAAAACCTGAGGGGCTGGTGAGAACAGGAAAAAAACAAACACTCACCACTCCCTGCCAGTGGGGTAATAAACAGGGGAAGCACTGTGGCAACAGCTGTCATTTTTTGCACACACCAGCCAACTCCAGCAATTCTTCTGCTATGTACAAAACAGTAATCAGAGCACTGATTATAATAAGGAAAATTAGAAACAAATATCTACAGGACTTCAGTTCAGTAAATTAGGGACCACCCACACCATATAATTGAATATTATGAGGCTGTTAAAAAAAAGAGACAGAGAGGTAGTTCTCCAAATACTAACATGAAAAGGTATATATACTGTGTGAAAAAAGTACAAAAATATTTATAATATGAACCCATTTTTAAGAATTACATTTACACATATTCTCATATGCACAAAAAAATTATGGACTGATGTACATACCAAACAAGGTTCACAGGCTCACCCTAGGGAACAGGCCTGGGGAAGGGGAGGAGACCTTCACTTTTCATCACGAATATTTCCACCGCGTTGGTTCCTGGGTTTTGTTTTCTACATGCGCATGTACTGCTTTAACGTTAATTTTTAATGACCTCAGAGAACTGGGGGAGGGATGGCAAACTCTGGTCTGCTCGGTGTCAGGGTCTCCCCAGCACTGAAACTGCTGGACAGGAGGGGGCGATGCGGGGAGGTCCTGCTTTGGTTGGAAAGGTCAGATGGGTGACCGCTCCTCCAGCGTTGGGATTGTGCAACGCTCCAATCTCACAATCCCGTGTGCTCAGTGTTCTCAGGTCCCTGCCAAGGAGCACAAAAGGCCTGGGGGGGGTGGAGGGTGGAGGCGGCTGAACTACCCCGGTGGCCAATGTGCTGGAAAAACAGGCCCAGGTTTAGACCCCGATCCCCCAGCTCTTGACCCTGTAACTCACGAATGGAGCACAGGGCTTGCAGCCTCTCTTTGCACCCCCGCAAGGGCCCCCTGTCCAGGTCTGTGTCTTGGCCAAAAAGAAAGCCCTGCTTCTGCGACTTCTGCACGACCCCTGCTCCCTCCACCCAAATATCACCTGGATGCTCAAGAGTGCTGCCTACAGCTCAGGGGTAAGAGCTTGAGCCCCGGAGGCAGACAGCTGGCCTTCACCTCCCAGCTCCACCACCTGCTAAGCCGTGACCATGAACGACTGACCGACCCCTCGGCCGCTCAGTCTCATATCTATAAAACGGACGACCCTAACAGCACCCACCTCATAGGATGGGTGTACGTGGAGTTCTTTTCCAAGTGCACGGCCAAACGAAAGCCAGGTGCTAACCCTCTGGTCACCAACGGCGCCAAAGGCCGGACTGTGAGTTAAGGCTGCAGCCTGACAGCGCTTTGCATACTCAGCTATTTAGGTCGCACCCTCCCGAAAAGACAGGGCCGAAGAATACTACTGGTTGAAATTAATACAGAAATATCAGAAGGGTATGGTTAGATTCCAATAGGCTGGGAATACATTTCCATTTTATCCAAAAATCTGAGCCCAAAGGCAACCCGAAGACTGGGCCACAGGCTGGGGTGATGCAGAGTTCACCGGCAGGAAATTCTCTGGCCAAAGCGGGGAGCTGCCTTGTGGGTGCCCCGTTAACCCAGGACCCTCGCTGCTTCTATCTTCTGTAAACCAAAGGTGGATGCCTAGAGAGACCAGTGAATGCAGAGGAAGATTTCACCCAAAAGAGAGAAGACATGTGTCCAAGGAGATAACGGGCCTTCCGGGAACAGGGCACATGGTGGAAGCGTGCTGATCGTGTCCCAGGAGCACTGCGCACGCAGGGTGTCTCGAATGCAGGGTCTGCAGTCGGCCTTAGGAGTAAACAGGCAGTCGAGGCAGAGCCATGACTCTGCTCTAACAACCTGTAGCTCTTTACTCGAAAGCCCAGCGTCCAGCACCAGGAAAAACCGTTGTCGCAAGAATCCCAAACCTGCTCGGTGTGTTGAGAGATGTGGTTTCCATCACCGGCGCGGAAAAGCATCCTCTCCAGGCGGAGCCCTGTCCCTTCGCTCCCACCCGCCCTCCAGCTGCACAGCGGATGCGGAAGAACCGCCCTGGGCCACCTCCCAGCAGGCGGTGACTGCCGGGGGCCAACATCTGACACACACAGGCCCCTCCCCGCACACCAGGCACTCGGTCTCACACACCCCCCTTCCCTCCACCAGAGCTCGCACGCGGGGGCACGCGTGCACACACACACATACACGCACACGCATCTCAGCTAAACAAGTTTCACAAAACAATACCTAACCTCAGATTAGTATGTCCGGGTCTGGGATTTTCTTTGCTATTCTATTTCACCTTTTCTAAAATGCCCATGGGTCTACTAAACTGATTTTAGGACCAGAGGGTGACAGGCTGCGCTGTGAAGAATACTGGCCTGCGCCAGTATTCACTTCTTACTGTTTAAATAAAAGGTGGGGCGGGGTCGGGGGGAGACATGGGAAGAGGAAGGAGAAGGGGCACACAGGGAAGTGTGGAGGACACAGGACAGGGGGGCAGGTCACAGTCTCCCTGACAGCCCCCCCTACTGTCAGGAGGGTCTCCTGAGCCCGGCACATTGCATTCCCCCAGCTGGACCTGCTGCCAGGAATGAAAGCAGGTGTCAGGCCCCTGCTCTCTCTAGACCCTCTGCTCACAGATTAGAAAGCTCCCGCTGATGGGCTTGCTCGGGCTTTGCTCGGCTTTTTTTCACAAATCCCACTCCGATTCTGAGTGAGTGGGCTTAGGGCGTAATAAACCCCGCCAGGGTTCAGTGAAACCTAAGAAGTGGGACTTGGCCCGCCCCCCACCCCCAGGGCACTCGCCCCAACACTGACCGTGCATCACGGCCTCGCGTGTTCCTTGTCACCTCAACAGCTCCCAGTTCTCATGGCTCGGTCACACTGAGGAAGCTGAAGTGCAAACAGGTCAAACCACCAGCCTCAGTGTCCTAACTGGACCACCGTCTTCCAGGTCTTTTTCAAAATGCTCCAAAAGCCATCCCCGCCAACAGGCCTTCCCTGGAATGAGCTGCCTGCAGCCTCACCCATCCCCATCGGCACCCCTGCCTAAATCAATTCATCACATTTAGGTACCTTTTAGACCTTGAACCCAGAAGAGAAAGGACCCAGGGGAGGCCCACTCACAGTGTGAGAGGGGGTCCCACAGCGCTGATTTACAGCCCAGAGGCCAGTGTCAGGCAGGATTGTCCCAACTCTACAATTAGCCCTCCTCACTGGCACCCTGTGTTCCTCTCTTAAAGTAACAATGACCACAGGGACCCCGCATTCTTTCCCAGGGGCTCTTGTATATCTCAATGAACTTTTACCATAACTTGCAAATGGGTGTGATTCTCCCTTCATTTCCTAGGAGAAGAAACACTCGAGAGACACTCAAGAGAATGTGTCTTTGGCCCAAGTTACAAGTGGGTAAGTGGCCAAAACTACAAAGCCAAGTTCTTTGCACCAGCCTGTGTGCCCCATAGGCTTCAGGCCCTTCTTTTGAAATCTCTCTCCATCTCCTGCCCTCCACCCCCGCCCTCTGGTCCAGGGCCCTGAACACAGCTGACTGGGTGGTGGGCAGGCTTACAGACTTCCTTCTTTTGAAATCTCTCTCCATCTCCTGCCCTCCACCCCCGCCCTCTGGTCCAGGGCCCTGAACACAGCTGACTGGGTGGTGGGCAGGCTTACAGACTTCCTTCTGGCCAGGTTGGCCACCCTACCCCCTCCCAGGGCAGACTTCCCAGCCTTTCCGAGGTCCCCTCAAGACCAGGAGATCCATCGGTGCCCCACCCGAGTGCCCAAGTTCTCTCCCTTGCAACAAGACTCAGCAGGTCTGTCCCCTGCAGCCATTCTTTTCCAGAGTGCTGAGATTTTTGACAACTGAGACCCGGGATGGTGAAGGCACCTGGGCAGGGCCCCAATGCCAAGCTAACGCAGAACCCAGACGAGAGCCCAGGCCTCCAGGCCCACTAAGTTCAGGTCCAGGGCTCTGTCCAGGCCTGGCTCCACACCATACGGCCCTCCACACAAACGAGCATAAAAGCTCCAACCACACACCCACACACAAAAACACTCGATAATAAAACAGATGTCGGCAGATGTGAATGAAGCATTATCAAAATACAGAACCGGAAGACAAACTCTTAGATTTCCACCATTTCTGGGGGGAAGACGCGTACGTGTGTGTTTATTTCTCAGTTGCTATACATTCCGCAATTGTTTACTTTAATTCATAAGACCCAAAATATAGAACAGGGACAAACAGTAAATTTCACAATCACCCCCCCATTACCCGCCCCCTCCCATAAAAACAGTTGACAAGCTCATCTCTCCAAACCACTCCTGGAAACTACTGGGCTCTAAAAACTCTCTGAATTAACACGGCCAGTTGTTTTAGTCAAGTTCCTGTTTGTTGGTCAAAAACGGGGTTGACATCTGCGTTCTCCAGCCACTACCCTCCACGCAAATTATCAGCCAGTTATCTATACACGCTGCTCCACGGCACTTCAAGTTATTTCCAAAACACTACTTTTCATCCCACATCTTCCCCGCCTTCCCCAAAATAAAATTATTCGCAGGGGCATCTGATGGAAGGCCTAGCACCCATCAGGCTGCAGGAAAGGTGCACAGAAGCTGGCAGAGGAGGGACCAGACTGTATGTAATCCGAGAACCAGGATTCCAACCCGGGCTCAGCCTGGGCCCAGCAGCTGTGTGACCTTGGGCACCTAAGTCAACCTCCCCGAGCCTGTTTCCTCCACAGCAAAGCAGGTATCCTAAATAACCCACCCCCACCTCCCCGAACAGTTTCATAAAAGTCCCCGGCGCTAAGCAAGGGCTGCTTGCTGCCCAGGTACAACCCACAGGTCCTGCCAGAACGGAGTCCCGTGGCCACCCCTCGAGTTCGCCACGCCGATCAAGGTCAGCCCTTTGGGAGAAGGCCCGAGGGATGCTCACGAGGCCGCCGGGTCCCTGGGCCTGTTCTCCGCCTCCCTCCCCGAAACACTTGCCCCGAAAGGGCCGCGGGGACAGAGTGTGGTCCCCGGGCATCACGTCGTCCCGCATCCCCCGGCCGGCAGCGGCCCGACCGCGCCCCCCGCCCCCGGGCCGCGCCCCGCCCTGCCCAGCCCGGCCCTGCAGAGGCTGTGGCCCCTACCTCGGCGGCGGCCGGGGTTTGGCCGGGGCTCCACGGAGACTCGACACCGGAGGCAGGCGGCGGGGAGGCTGTTACTCACCTTGCGGCGCCGCGCGCTTGGCCGCCTTTGTATGCAAACACCCAGCCCGCCTCGCGCTCCCAGTCTGCGCGGCCCGGCCCCCGGGGGCGGGGCGAGCGGGGTGGCGCGAGGGCCCTCACGAGACTCGGGCCACTCGGCTGCTTTCAGGGCCCGCCCGGCCCCAGGCGGCAGAGCCTCCCTCGCAGGAAGTGCCGGGGCAGCCCGCCCCTCCTTCCTCGCCTACCTTAGTGCTCTTTACTGAGATGCAGAGGGAAGACGGAAGATGCGGGCTTGGAAGGAAACACGAGTGCAGTTCTGGCCACTCCAAGACTGAGATTTTTTCCAGCCATCCCAGACATGTCGGGAAGGGGAAGGCTTCTGGTGCTCGTTGAAGAAGCCGGCTGGCTCTAGGTAGAAGTTTAGGGTCATCTGCTATGTTTCCCTGCTATCCCCATTACTTCCACTACATCTAAACAAGTCCAGACTCTGCAGGGAGAATTTGTTTCCAACAAGCAATGAGGAGAAAACACTAGATCACGTTTCAGTATAAGCTGAGCTGGATTCACCAAAGCCCTTGCCCTGCTGATCCTGCCCTGGCTGGAGTCCCCCTGGGAGGGCCCTTGCCGTTCTGTCTGCAACCCAGCAGTCACCCAGCTGTGACTCAGCCAGGACAGCTGAGGTGATCCCCTGGGCCAATCCCTGGACCTGCTGCTTTCAGCCCAACTCGGAAGAGGAGAAGGAAACCACAGGGATGAGTAAACTTGCTCCAGCCTCTGGAGGAGGAAGGAGGGAGGAGTGATGCCAGGGCAAAGCGACGCAAGCACCCTCGATCCTAAGAAGACTCAGACTCGGTTTCACTATCTGGAAAATGGGAGGCAGATGCTCAACACATAGATCCACTTTGAGGATGGAAATGGCCATCATGTGAAATACATGGCCTTTGCTCACGTGAAAGATTTTTAAGTTCTAGAGCCCTATACATTAAGGAGTGGTGATTCCCAGGATTTGTTCAGTGCTTAGCCCAGCTGTGATACAGAGAGTGCCCGGCTTGCCCAGCCTCAAGACTCAGCAGGCTGCTGACCTTCCTCCTAGGAGGGACACCTAGAGGAGGCTGATGATGTGTAAGGCTAAACAATTACAACTCCTCGATTGGCAGAACTTTTCTCTACACAGAAAAGCCACGAGAATGCTCTAAGCCGCCCTATTCTAGCTGGACATCTCCGTCCTTCTATCCAGTGACAATAACAATCCTGGGAATTCTGAAGTTTTCCAGATTAACTACCTACACAACTGAAAGGGCTCTGCAAGGGGGAGGGGAGACAGGAGGGTGAATGCTCACCCCTCTTCACCTGAGTCTCGTGAAACAATGCAGGTGGGTGTGCAATTGACTCATCTGACAGTGACAACAGTGGCTAGCTCTGTAAATGCCCTGGGCAGAAAGGATCCCAGAGAAAGAACAATGAATTTCCCCCAGAGGGCTATACTTTGTCTCTGGTGCCTGACTTGGTCTCCTAGGGAGGGAGGGAATCTCCCGCAGGATGCAAGGCCAGGGTTTGGCTGGAGGCCTGGCGACTTCAGCACAGGCACTCCACTCCCTTGCTCGGGGCCTCAAGAATCAGATGGGAACCCGGGACCAGCCGGTGCTGCCTCGCCCCCTCGGAGGGCAGGGCACAGAGCAGCCTGGAAATCCACCAGAGGTGGAGTGGGTCCCATCCCAGTGGGGTGCCCGTGGGTGGGCTAACCAAAGCAAGTTTCTTGGGGGAAGAGGCAGGTATGAGAGGTCCTGGGTTCCACAGGAGGAGGAGGGAGGGTACACCAGGGGGAGCGAATGCTTGGAACTAAAGCACAGAGGGCCCACCCCCAAATTAGGGGGAGGATCATAGATGAGGGCTGAGGCATCCAAGAGGGCAAAAGAAGTCGCAGGGAGATTAAGGGGAGCGGCTGACAATTGGCCACAGCTTGAAGGCCACACCACCCTAATTCACCCTAACAGATACATTAATCAGACAGCACGGTGAGCCCTCCCCTGGGCCACGCGCCGGGCAGAGTCCAAGACTCATGGGGCTCAGGCACACAGTGCAGCGGGGAAGCAAGGAGAGCCCCCAGCCTCAGGGCAGAGGGAGATGCAGGTCCCCCAGTGGCCGGCGGGCCACACTGCCTGGCATGGAGAGCAGTCACCAGCCCCGCAACCCCCAGCCCCGACTGTCTTCCCGCCTTCATTCAGTACTCATGTGTTGAGTGCCGCCCTGTGGCCATGCTGAGTTCCACTTTATAGCTTTCCTCCCTCCCTGTTTTTACCCCAGCCTTGTAGTGAACAAGTGTCTCTCCTTTGCCAGACCCAGGACTGATAGTCACTCTGTTTGGTCTGGCACAAGCATTTGCCAATGAGAACAGATATAAAGCACAGCAGAGCAGGGTCCTGCTGGATTATGGAGAAGGTTGGGAGGTGAAGGGAAGAGGAGAGATGAGGTGGCAGGAATGAGGCCACGTAGGGAACTTGCGACAGTGACTGGTGACTGGTATTTTAATCATTGGCAAGGCCATACTAGATGAATCTACCTGAGAAGAAAACATATTTGGAATTCAACTGAGAAATGCATCTGCTACGGACTAAATGTTTATATCCCCCCAAATTTATATGTTGAAGCCCTAACTCCCAGTGTGATGGCATTTGGGATGGGGAGGGAATTAGGCTTGTAGATGAAATCATGAAGGTGGAGCCCCACCAGAAAGCTGGACCCCCAAAGCTAAACATAGTGGTCCAGCCTCTGACCTCAGTGAGGGAAGCTGGCTACAGAATAAAATCAGGTTCCTGCAAGAAGACACTAGGCAACCCGTTATAGCACGTGGGCTCAGGGCCAACCCCAAGGTCATTGCTCAGCTACTAGAATTTTCAGCTGATAGACCTTTGCACCCAATTAAGATGCTAACTGATATAATCCTTTGTCGTCTCTAAACAAACAATTAAGAAAGCAGAAGGGACTGGATTTGCCAACAAATTATCATATCTGTAAATATGCAGCATTTAAACTCACCAATAGCCATCCACATTGGCATCTGCTCGTTGCCTGGAGCTTAACTAAACACAACTTCTTTAATTGTTGACCTAGAACCTGGGGTTGGTTGAGGAAAGTCACTCTGTACTCAAGGACTTCAAGTCATCGCTCTCATCATCTCTTGTTCTTAGAATAAGTGAAATCATTCTGAATTGGACATTCTCACCCACCCCTAACACGGTAAAGCAGTGTTTACCACGAAAACTTCTCACATATTAGAATCACCTGGGGAACTGTTAAACTATCGATGCCCAGACCAGCATTCACATCAAGTAACCGCAGTCTCCGGGGCCAGGACCCAGGCATCGGTATATCGCAGAACTCCCATGAGATTCGAATGCACAGTCACGTTTACAACCTGGTGTTCTCCAAGTCCACTTCCCTTCATCCTGTACCCTGGCCGGCTGCCCTTCCCTCTCTCAAAGCCCACCATCTCCTCTCCCAGCACCCTGTGCCAAGGGTCAACATGTAATTTATATTCCTTCTAAATGTCCTTATAACAGAACCCATACAAGACAACTCAAGTAAAGTGAGTGAGTGAGTGTGAGTGTGTGTGTGTGTGTGTGTGTGTGTGTGTATGGAGCATGATACATTGAAAGGGGCCAGGGATTCCAGAAATGGGCCTTGAACTGTGGCAGATTTCTCTCTGTCCCTCACTGTCTTTCCACTTGCTTAGCTCTGCCCCCTTCCCCTCTCCCAGCTGCTTCCTCTGCTTCCTCTCCAGGGTTGCCTCCTGCACACAGCTCACCAGGTAGCTCTTTCCTTCACATGACCACCTACCTCAGTTCCCCTAACCCCAAAATTTCAAGGAAGAAATAGTATTGACTCGGGTCATCTTCTCCGCCTACAGTACACAGTCTCAGGTCACTAGCATCCTAGGAATGACTACCTTTGCTTGTCCATCCCTGGTCCAGTGCTTCCCAGTTCCGCTCATACCCCCTTTCCCAGCACCTAGCGTACCCCAGACCCAGTGCTCAACACTGTAGGAGAGAGAGCCGTGAGCCAGACACGGCACCTTCCTTCAAGGCCTCCTTAAGTCTGTCAAACGTCCGAGCCTTGATGTCAGGGAGTACTGAGGGAGGAAGAGAAGCAGGTGCTATGGAAGAGCGGAGAAGACCGGATCAAGCCTGATGGGAGACGCCAGGGCGAGGGGCTCCACGCTGGGCTCTGATCCCAGCTTCACCTCTTGCTAGTTATGTGATCTTGACCTCTCTGACCCTCAGTTTCCTTTTCTACTGAACAGGGGTGAAATATCTGTTTCACGGGCTGTTTGAAGGAATAAATGATCTAAAGTACTTAGTGCAATGCCTGGCACAATATACATGGTCCACTCTGGTGAGTTTTATAATAGTAATGATAATTACTACTACTATTATCATTATTATTATTTATTTTGAACACTTAGACGCCTGATAAGGAACACAGTATCACATTTTGGGCCTTCAGGATGGGAAAGACTCCTGACCGATGACGTGTGAGTGGGAGGAGGTATTTCAGGCTGAAGGACCAGCACGTGGAAAGGCCCCATGAAGGCATGTGGGGAAATGGGGAGCTCGGTGCCCTGTGGCTCAAATGTGGCGTGGACTCCCCAGTTTGAATGCAAGAATGAATTCATACCCGTCTCTCTTCCATGGTGTCCAGTGCATGCTGGGCCCCCAGGGAGGTCTCAGAGGACACGTTGAAGGACTGATGAATTGATTGGCTAGGTTTAGTTAGCCTGGGAAAGGGATTAACCACTCCGGAGAGTTAAAGTCAGTTTCCTGGATTAAAGCACACGTTCCTTTGTGCTTAGGAGAGCTAAAGTCAATTTTCCCTTGACCCAAAGCAGGACATTAACATCACACATGAGCAAAATGACGTGCACCTACGAGGAGCGTCAAAGATGATGGAGTGTCCACATCGCCTCCTCCGGCATCCATGGGAACGCTGCCTCAGTAAACCTCTGGCCTCTCTCTCCACCCCTCGTCCCTTCCGTTTTGTGGAAGGAAGTACAGAGCTGTAACTCAACTGCTCCTTTCTGATGTGACGGTCAGTACAAACCAAGACAAAATTCCATCGTCCCTGGTGCAACAAGGGAAAGAGGTTGCCTGCCCCTCCCCGCTTTTCTTAGCACGTTTGCTATTGGACACTTGCTATACATTCTTTCTCTGCCCCTTTGAGAGTAAATCTTAAAAAGTAAATCTTTCTAAGAGCTAAATAAGCCTCTGGGCACCTGTACAACTCAGAAATATTCCTAGTACCTGGCAGCCACCTCTCGGAAATGTAGACAGAAAGATGGCGCCCCTGTCTCCCAGCGTCTCTGGGAGGGCAGGCGCCTAACTTTGGCAGGTTTCCTGCCTCGCTCCACGGTGCAAAACTAGCTCTTGTCACAAAGGAACTAGAAGTTTCATTTTTCCTTTGGATAAAGGCAATAAGCTAACACAGATGGCCACCCCGTTACCAGGTGAACCGTGTGTGACAAGTGGTGCTGTCAGGTCCTCTTACTGAGGACTGGTTGTCGTTTAACCCGAGAACACATGTCAGCCTGGCTGCATGAACGTGTGAAATCCCTTAATGTCTTTGCAGTCTCTTATTGGATGGCCTGGTTTAATGCTTATTCGATAATTAAACGCTTTTCTTTCTCGTCTCCCTTTGTGGAGGTTTTCTGGGCTGGGTGGAGATTTTGTTTTCAATGTTGTGTCCCAGCACCGGCCTGGCTGTCCTCAGGACATAGCCTTCCTGCCCCTTGGTTCCCCGAGCCAGTACAGGGAAGCGTGCGGTATGGGGTGGCCTAGGTTAACTCAGGAGAGAAGCTCTACAATCTGCTTCCGGTCCCAGGTCAAGTGGTTACTGTTGGCCATCCCTCATCCCGCAACTTCTCTCTCAAAGCATGCTGGGAGTCCAAAGGATCCACGGAGAGAAAGCACACATTCACGAATTCAAGGTGGAAAAAATTAAATCTTCATTTCACTAACTTCTAACTCACATTTAGTAGTGTCCCCTTCAATTATGAAGGTAGGACAACAATACACAATGGTACCAACAGTGCCTACAACCAACGCCACCAACTACAGATCGCAGATATTTTCACACCGCAACAGAGTTGCTGACGATATTGAGAAATATCCTAGACACTCATTACTACTTAAAAATTTTGGTTGTTATTCGATCTGCTGCTCAGGGACAGGGGAACCAAGGCAGCCAGACCTCGGAGAACCAAGGACAGGAGGCAGCCACTGGGACTTAGTCAGAACAACAGAGAATGTCTCCCTCTGCCACCCCACACCTCCGAGCTATAACAGAAACAACAGCAGGGTAACAAGAACGGCAGGGAGAGGAAGAATAACAGGCAAAGGGACCCTCTGTGAGGCCCAGTGCAAAGGGAAGGTCTAAAGCTGAGAGTCAGGCAAGTATTTCTTGGGCAAACCACACCCTGAAACACAAGGTGTTCCCACAGGAATTTGAAGAGTTCAGTGCACTGAGGGTAACCATAGCAACAAGGAACCTCAAACCCAGCCCACCTTCTACCCAGGTTAACTCCCACCCCCACGCTAAGGGCCTGCCAGGAGGAAAAGTGGGTCCATTTCTAGAGATTAAAAGCAATTTGTCTAAGTTTCTACAGTTCTACCAAGATGTCCAGCTTTCAAGAAAAAATGAGGAGGCAAATGAAAAGGCAAGGTAACACACTTCCAAGAGACAGTAACAGTAAGAGATGAGATGTGACACAGATGTTGGAATTATCTGACATGCATTTTTTTAAATCTGATGTATAGGGTAAAGTCTCGAATGCATAAGGTACACAATATGCAAGATCAGATGAGTTCACTGGAGAGATGGAAACTATAAGAATCTAAGGAAAATGCTAGAAATGGAAAATACAGTAATGAAGATGAAGACTGTCTTCAGTGGGCTCATCAATAGACTCAACATAGTGAGGAAAGAATCAGGGAAGCTGAAGTAAGGTGACCAGGAACAGCCAAACTGAAACACAAAGAGAAAAAAGAGTAAGGGAGGAGAAAAGAAAGAAATGGGCATCTGAAGTGGTGGGTCAATGTCAAACAGTCTAGCATTCATGTAGCAAATCCCAGAAGAAGAGAGTGAGATAGCTGGGCAGAAGAAATCTTTAAAGAAATTATGGCCTAGAATTTTCCAAAATTAGTGAGAGACACCAAACCACAGATCCAAGAATCTCAAAGATCACCAAGCAACCAAGCAGGGTAAATATTCACACACACACACACACACACACACACACACACACATGAACATAGGCATATCATATTGAACCACTGAAAATTAAAGGAAAGAGAAAGTCTCAAAGGCAGCCTGAGAAAAGAAATTACTCAGAGGAACAAGATAAGAATTACAGCATATTTCTCATCAGAAACCATGCAAGAGAGCCAGTGGAGAATCCTGACAGACATGGCCTTAACCAGGGAATGCAGGTTAACATCTTAGGTGATGCACGGCGACAACACGTGCCCCTGATGGAATGCACTGAGGAGGCGTGTCCCCTCTGTAACCTTCTTCCCAACAGCAGAACAACTTTATCTGATCCTGAAAAAACACCAGACAAACCCACATCGAGGGGACTTCCAACAAAGTAACTGATGAGTACCCTTTAAAAGTGTCAAGATAGTGAAAGACATGGCGAGACCAAGGAACTGTCACCGACCGGAGGGGACTAAGGAGGCAGGACAACTCAATGCCATTGAGGATCCTGGACTCGATCCTGGAACAGAAAAAGTAATTGGCAGAAAAACTGGTGACATTTGAATAAATTCTGCAGCTTAGCTTGAGAAAAAATAGATGACTGGTTCGATATTGCCACATATGCTTAGTTCCAAATGATTGGCAAAGACCCAAAGGCCCAAGGAGTTAGGGAGAAGGAGTGTTGGGAGAGTTCTGGGTGGAAAAAGATGCTACAGGCTTTGCTTAATTTACTTAAGCAGATGGGGTCTGATCCAGACCTTGAAGGGTCATTGCGTGACAACCAGTGGAAATGAATAGAGAAGGGATTTTGCAGGGGTGGGAGGAAGGGGTGCAGGTAAATGTGGAAAGACAAGTTTATCGAAGTTTTGGCAGTGGGCAAGTCAGAAACGTGTTTGGGATTTGCTGTGCAGGTTATCAAAGAGCAAATATCCTCATGGGTTTGTTGAGCAGTTAATATGGGCAAGCAGGTTGAGACCAACACATCATGGCCTCAAATGGCAGCCTAGTATTATAAGTTGGTGTTTTAAACCACCTCACCTTATGTTAAGCCCGTGCTTTAGAGGGGGGCTGTCAAGTGCTTGTCATCCCTATTATATTAGATAGTACAACTCTTCAGGAAGCTTAGATCTGAATTCACTGTGAATAAAAATAGTAATAGATATTTTATATTTATGGTGAGAATTTCAACCAGCTCTTGATCCCTTTTTAACAAAAATTATTTGAATCATGTTAACCATTAAAAAATATATAATACTTAGTTCTTCTTGGTTTATGAAATATCTATGTTAATGTGAAAGTAAGTAATTTAGAATTACAATTAAAGTGAACATTTGCCTACTGCAAAAAAAATGGCACCGCACATGGTGCTTTAAACTGAAGGCCCTGGAGAACCATTAAAAGCTTATAAGCAGGGAGGGAAATGTTATGAAACCTCCATTTTATGGAAATGAATCCGGCCATGGGGGGCTGGCCATGCGGGATGGCGGGAAGGCTGGGCGGCAGAAGACAGTAGAGGTAGGCGGCTTCTGCGATGGTCTAGGTATCCAGTTCTGGGGTCAAGCAATGATCAGGCATCGATTGTCATGGAGAACGGATGAAGGGACAACACATTTCCAAACTCCTCGGGTTTTCTCACAACCCCAGCGGTAACAACGCTAATCCCCACACTGGCTCCGGGTGGGATAAGTCCTGCCCTAAGCTGTGAAATGAGAGCCCTTAGAACTTCCCGGGAAGTGAAATCCTTCTTGGATGTAGAAAAACGGATTTGTCATTTGTTTCTGCCATCATCCGTTAAAGAAGGGCAAGAGACCAGGGAGAGAAAGTGATTCGGGAGCTGTGCTCGCCTGTTTCCCAGCTGGGACCCTAGTGTGGGTATCTGTCCACACAAGCTGGCTGTTTGGAGAGGTCTGTGGCTACCACCCTATCCCAACTCAGAAACATAACAAAACGAAGAAAAAAACCACTCTCTTAAATCCCAATGAAACTGCACTTCCTATAAATATTTGTGTGCTGATGATCATTCACGACTAGCTGCTCTGGGCCTATACGAAGGGGAGGAGGAAGGAGCCAGGAGGGGGTGGAGGGAAAAGGCAGATGTCACCTACTTCACAGGGGTGCTGTGGGCTCTGCTTGGGTCCTAGTCTGGGAATCGAAGTTCCTGTCCCTATTGCTTCGTCCTTCTAATGAGAATTAGCCTCTGGAGGTTCCTGTTAGGCACCAACTTGCAGAACTCCCTGAAAATACACTCAGTATCACATGCCTGCATGTACATCTAAGTGGCATTTCCTTCGCATTTCCCATGTTAATAAGACAAAATATTGGAAAATATTTGCATAAATAATGCACCATGGTTTACCATTCTTCAGAGAGCTCCACAAGAAGGCAATCAATGACACTGAACAGATGAGGAGACCCGTGTAACAGCCCAGAGCAAACCAATTCACAGAAGGTAGAATTGAGACCTTAAGAGTCTTGTGATAGGGCTCTAGTGTCCCCAGATTTCAGCCACTGATTTCATTCTTCTGTGGGTTCAGTGGCTGAGAAGCCAGTACGGGGGACATTTGGACGTGTTGTGTGGGGATTGACACCCCATTGTGTCCACCCCGCCAACCCAGCCATTTACCTTTGCTGCCAGCAGAAAGCCTCACCTTCCCCACTTGGAGGGCATGTTGGCAGGACCCCATTCAACTTCCATTCATTTCATATGGAGGTCACTGCTCATGGGAACAGTGGCCTCCTGGTTGGTTTTCCTCTTTCTCCTAGTTTTCTGGTTCCCATCAGCCCAGGCCACTGCTTACTGGCTGTTGTTAGGACAGGCACGGCTGGCTCCCCATCCCGGTCTTACCCTTCTCTCTCTTTCCTCCTGATCTCGCCCCTCAACCTGCCTCCTCCACTCTCATTTTCTCTCCTTCTCCACTCTCCTTTCACCCGTGCCCTCTGCAAAGACTCCGGGAAAAGCTCATTGTTGGGTGGCAGGATTGTGATGACCCCACTGGGGTTATGATGTCAGCATTTGGTGGTGCTCAGGGGAGGAGAGAGAGGGCTCAGTAAGGCTGCTGCTTGGAGCTGGTTGGAGGCCAGCACTGGATCCAGAACAGAACCTAGTCAAGGGCTGATCGAAAGCTTGGAGCACAATGTGACCAAATTCTTCCATGAAATCAGATTTTGCCTTGCTGAATTCTGAGTTACAAAAAGCTAACTAGAAGGGACTTTTCATTCACTCTAACAAAGTGAGAAAACATTGAGAGAGGAATCAGCATATCCATTTTTTATAGAGCACGAAAATTTGGTGTTATCTACTAAGTATACTAGTAAGATATTTATATAATAGACCTTTTTGCAGAAAAAGCATCAATTCCAAGAAATTTAAGCTGTATAGGAACCCTTTGAAATGCCTAAGTCATGGACAAAAATGATGAGTAATTACAGCATACAATTGTTTAAGTATTATCCATCAACTAAAAATAGTTTTAAATGGTGATAAACTGGAAAGTTATTATACAGTTAGACTGGAATCCTTTAAAATATGACAGTACTGCTACACAGCATTAGAAGTCTTTGCTCAGGTGTGACACTGTGAACTCAAACTTTTAGCTGAATCTCGAGGACCACCTTGCACCCAGTCTTTATATAGATGCTTAGGATTACAGTGGGATTGTTTTCTCACAAGCAATTTCTTTAGGCATGACCAGAATGCCTACCACCAGATGTTAAACATCAGAGTAGAAGGTAAAACTTGGAAATATTGGTTCACAAACCATGGGCCTTCTCATTCTTTGGGAAAATCCACAGTTAGAGCCAGAGTTGGTCTTCCAGATGTACACAACCCGCTTACCCCTTCCCATGTCTTCTTCGGATGGTGCTTTTGAATCTTAATGGAAAAGTCGCGTTTGTAAGACCAATTCTTAACAAGGAAGAGAATTGTTCCTTTCATCTCTAGCTCATGGTAGCTTGGATAGATTTGTGGTTAAGGTAGAGTCCTGAAAAGGATGTTCTAATGTTAAAAGGCTGAGCAGTAGGTTCCAGTAACTGCATGGGATTTGTACATTGCTCTGTTGATTTGTCACCATGCAACCCAGCACATTTCAGGAAGTCATGTGCAAATCTAGCACATTCTGTCCTGTGTAAGAGAATGGCATTGGAAGCAGCAGTATCTAAACTACCTACAAATCATTTCAACCAAATATGAGGCTCTTCTTGTAGTTTCTCCAGATCATGTCAACCCAGCCTTACCAAAGTTTGGAGGCTAAAAAACATTAACTCGCTTCTTAAATTGTGATTCTCGTCTTTAAAGTGTACAGTTTTCTACTGAGATATGAAGCCAGCATATGCATGGCCACGAGATTCCAGCCTCTGTGCCCCTCTGCCAGCCTCAGGAGAAGAAGATCCCAAAGCTTCACACTTCCCCAAACCTGTGGTATTGGGCTGCGCAGATAGATGACTGTTAGCCCGAAACAAAGGAAGTCATTTTTCCTGGTTTTCTCTGCAGATCACGCCACACTCACAAAACCACACTCGGTGCCACCTTCATACTTGAGCTCCGTAAGGATGGCACACACCTCTCTGGAAGGAACGACCCACAACCTGAAAGGCGAGGCCAAACCACTCTCTAATAACAAAAGCTGTTTAACCTGCAAAAGAAAACCCACTGCGGGGGAACGGGAGATGGAAGAATGGTGGCCTAATGCGAGGATAGGATCATATCTGCCTGCAGATTCCAAAGGATGTGAAGGATGAAAATAGGTGGATTTTTGATCATGATAAAAAGACCGAAGGAGACAGGTAAGGCGCGTACAGAGACCATCTGGGCTGCGTCTGGAACCTGGGAGCTCCCAGCTGGATCCCCACTTGGAACAGGGCTGTGGAGGGTTCTGAACGGGAGGCAGATCCAGAGTGAACTGCTGGATCTTTTGCATAACCAGTTTGAGAATTCTGGGCTTAGCCTTGCTGTGTCCCACCCGAGCAGCCTGCAGAGGAACGGTGGTCTGTGTAGAGGTGGGCAGGTCGGGCTCAAAACGCTGCCACCTGATTTCTTCGGCTCCTGGATTGAATTAGCTGCTCTCTACCTCCACCCCGCCCCCCAAAGAGGACCTGGTTCCAGGGAAGCTCTATGTTGGGTGAAACAGAGGTGAACGAGGCTTCTGCCCCAAGAGGAGAAAAGGGCCAGGGACACTCTGTCTAAAGGGATGCTGAGAGCAAGCTGGTTCCAAAAGCTAATTCTGCACCTGGTCCAGCAGTCAGGTTGCATCTGTAAGGTAACACATGTCCCCAGAGGGAAAGTGGCCCTCCCCGAGCTCCACACTAAAGTTGATCTGGGGGGCTTCCCTGGTGGCGTAGCGGTTAAGAATCTGCCTGCCAATGCAGGTGACACGGGTTTGATCTCTGGTCCGGGAAGATCCCACATGCCGCGGAACAACTAAGCCCGTGCGCCACAACTACTGAGCCTGCGCCCTAGAGCCTGCGAGCCACTACTGAGCCCACTCACCGCAACTACTGGAGCCCGCGAGCCTAGAGCCCGTGCTCCACAACAAGAGAAGCCCCCACTCGCCGCAACTAGAGAAAGCCCACGCGCAGCAATGAAGACCCAACGCAGCAAAAAAAAAAAAAAAAAAAAAAATTTTTTTAAAAGCTTTAACAAAATAAATCTGACCTGGGTCTTGGCCACACTCTGTGATTTTTTTCCTCCCCGAACAGTGAGGACATTGGCCCAGTACAAAACTCCCACAGATCTTTCTGGAATCTGAGGTTTCCTGGGCAGGGTGTGGTTCTGGGGAACTGGAGACCTGGGTTCTGGTCTGTGTTCTGCCACTTATAAGACCCTGCGGATGTCACCTCAGTCTCCACATCAGAAAGAGAGGAAGTGGGAATAGAGGACCATCAGCTCTGACCTGTCATCTACACATCTGTGCTGTGACTTCATAGGTGCAGACAGTCTTGCATCGTCACCCCTGCCCAACCCCCCAAACACACACGCAGTGTGACAACTGTCAGTCCTGGGCCCATGACACCCCAGGGCATCTCCGTTCATTTCAGAGGATATTGAGGTAGTTTCAGAAGAAGAAATTAATGTGATTTCACTTGAATTTTAAACTATAACACCCGCACCCAATATTCTCCTCTCCTGTCTCCCTCCCCGGGGGATGTGTAAGTGAAGGTTTGGACATCACTAACCTAATTAGAGGAAATTCTGAGCAGAGTGGGGCATACTCAAGACAAAGAATCAGTTGAGGGTTTCTTGAATTTCCAGTGGGAGGCAGGGACTTGGGGCTGGGCAGACAAGGATTTATCCCGGTCCCAACACCGCTCAGTTTCAGTTCTCTTCTATCGCTCTGTGCTCTGCAGCGTCGAACCCACCACGGTACCATCTGCTCCACTGATGCTCAGCTCAGCTGCAGTGTCCTCAGGAGACTCAGAGACAGACAGATCAGCTAGAGAGCTTCTGAATGGGAAACGGTTCTCTGACAGACACACGTACCCGCTTCTCCAGCATCAAACGTCTGACTGCGTGTCTGCTGTCCCGGCTGCTCTGGCTCCACTATTTCTCCATACAGTCTAAGCTCCATCTGCACTGGATCATTTTCCTGTCTTCGCGCTTGTCCTGTTCCCTCCGACCACCGGGCCTTTGTACCTGCTGTTCCCCCTGCATGGAATCCTCTCCCCTCTTCACCGGGTTAACCACTGCTCATTCTTCAACCTTAGTTCAAGCATCACTAACGTCCCCATCTATGTCCATTCTCCCTGTTAGACACTCACACTGCTCTGCATATCTTTCATTCAAAGTACTGAGCATAGTTGAAATGTTCCATCTGTGTGTGCAATTATTGTACAATCTCTCCCCAGCAGACAGACTCTGCAGGAAGGAAAAGACCATTTCTGTCTAAATATCTAGCACCGTTTCTGGCATTTAGTAGGTGTTCAATAAATATTTTGAAATGTATGCGTAATTATTATATAGGGGTCATAACGCCTGGTTGCAAATATATATATTCATCCTAATAAAAATAAACTAACTAGGGATGCACTGGTGTTAAAGGTACCAGTGCCCTTATCATGAATGAGGCAGGAGGGAAGTCACAAAGAATGCACCCATTTATGCAACCAGCCATTTCTCTTTTTTACAATAAAATATTTTATTAAATTCAATAAATCTAAAATATTACCATTACAACAGGTGATCAATGTAAAAATTACTAGTGAAGTATTTTACATTCTTTTCTTTTATACTAAGTCTTTGAAATCCAGTATGTATTTTATACTTGTAACACACTTAGGTCTGGACCAGCCACATTTCAGCTGCTCAGTAGACACATGTGGCTAGTGGATACCGTATTGGAAAGCTCAGGTTTGACAGGTCCTGAACCAGCCATTTCTGAGTGCTTACTCTGTGCTAGGTACAGTGGGGGGTTAACGATTAAGAGATGCCTCTGTCCTCAAAGAGCTCAAGATAAGTCAATACACAGTGTGTCCAGCAAGAGAAAACAAACACAAACAATTCAGAACAGGATGCCCACTGGGGTGGGAGAAGGATTTGGTGAAAGGGAGGATTGGGAATACACACTAAAATGAGACATTCATATAACGTTTCTATCTATCGCAAGTGAGAAAGGAGCCCTGGGACATCTCTATAAAACCTAAACATTCACTGAACAGGAAATGATCGTTCTCTGTAAGATTCTAATTAAATACATTATTGTTGGATCTGACTGTGCTAGTGCCTGGCACTAGCCCACCCGGGACGTGTACGGCAGAGGGGGGCTATCGTGATTCAGGCTAAGAAACGCAATCGGCTGTAAGAGATATGCGGTGCATTTCTAGATAGGAACACAGTGAATGTCATCGGACACGTGCAGAATGGCTCCATTAACAATGCTGAACAAGGAGGAAAATCCTGGGGCAGGGTAGCAGGTGAAGCAGAACAAACACGGTGTGTTTATTTTCCCTTTACTTCCAGACACTGCATCTCATTAAATTTCAAGGAAACTTCAGAACTTAAAAACTTACAACAGTGAAGAGAGAGAACAGGAGGGCCACTTTCTGTGGAAAAGACATCTAATCAAATTTGGAAGGTGAAAGCAAAGGGAAAGGTTGAGTAAAGAAATAATGCAGAGCACAAGGGCTTAATCTCCAAAATATACAAACAGCTCATACAACTCAATAACAAAAAAACAAACAACCCAATCGAAAAATGGGCAGAAGACTTTAATAGACATTTCTGCAAAGACAAAATACAGATGGCCAGTAGGCACATGAAAAGATGCTCAACATCACTAATTATTAGAAAAACGCAAATCAAAACTACAGTGAGGTACCACCTCACACCAGTCAGAATGGCCATCATTAAAAAGTCTACAAATAACAAATGCTGGAGAGGGTGTGGAGAAAAGGGAACCCTAGGGCTTCCTTGGTGGCACAGTGGTTAAAAATCTGCCTGCCAATTCAGGGGACACAGGTTCGAGCCCTGGTCCAGGAAGATCCCACATGCCGCGGAGCAACTAAGCCCATGGGCCACATCTACTGAGCCTGTGCTCTAGAGCTTGCGAGCCACACTACTGAAGCCCATGTGCCACAACTACTGAAGACTGTGTGCCTAGAACACATGCTCTGCAACAAAAGAAGCCACCGCAATGAGAAGACTGCTCACCGCAACGAAGAGTAGCCCCCGCTCGCCGCAGCTAGAGAAAGACAGCGCAGCTATGAAGACCCAGACCAGCTAAAAATAAATAATAAATAAAAATAAATAAACTTATTAAAAAAAAAAAGAAAAGAAAAGGGAACCCTTCTACACTGTTGGTGGGAATGTAAGTTGGTGCAGCCCCTATGGAAAACAGTCTGGAGGTTCCTCAGAAAGCTAAAAATAGAATTACCATATGATCCAGCAATCCCACTCCTGGGCATAATCCAGACGAAATTATAATTCAAAAAGATACATGCACCGCTATGTTCATAGCAGCACTATTCACAACAGCCAAGTCATGGAAACAACCTAAATGTCCATCGACAGATGAATGGATAGAGAGGATGTGGTACATATATACAATGGAATACTACTCTGCCATAAAAAAGAATGAAATAATGCCATTTGCAGCAACACGGATGCAACTAGAGATTATCATACTAAGTGAAGTAAGTCAGAAAGAGAAAGACAAATACCATATATCACTTAGATGTGGAATCTAAAATATGGTACAAATGAACCTATCTACAAAACAGAAACAGACTCACAGACACAGAGAACAGACTTGTGGTTGCCAAGAGGTGGGGGGGTGGGGGAGGGATGGATTGGGGGTTTGGGATTAGCAGATGCAAACAAGTATATATAGGATGGATGGACAACAAGGTCCTACTGTAGAGCACAGGGAACTATATTCAGTATCCTGGGATAAATCATAATGGAAAAGATATTAAAAAAAGAATGTCTATATGTATAGAACCGAGTCACTTTGCTGTACAGCAGAGATTGGCACAGTACTGTAAATCAACTATACTTCAATAAAAAGTAAATAAAATTTTAGAAAAAGAAATAACACGGAGCAAGTTACAACCTGGAATACCTGCAAGGGGGCTGCAGCCAAGGGAGGGGCTACCTGCCCAGGAGACCCTCAAACAGGTGCCGGAGCCAGAACCACACTGTTCCCCGGGTAACCACCGGCTCCCTGACTGGTTAGGGTGAACCCCAGCCATGGGAGTTTCCAGGCAACCTTCCTACCCCATGCATACAGTCACCTGCCAATCACCAGCCATTTGAGGAAACTCTGCAACAGGCAAGAGAAAGAATGACAGACAGGGGAAACCTGACTCCAGAAGAAATAAAAATAATGAAGGGAACAGAAGAGAAATTAATAGGAAGAAATTCCCAAATTCAAATCTCAGAGAGATCTGGGAAGTTATTTCATTCAGAAAACAAAAAACAGGAGAATGCTGTGAAAGATAATCATAACAGAAGTAGAAGATTAAGTGAATGAAACATACCAATTGTAGACCAAAAAGCTGGGCTATACGAGATAAGAGAGACAGAGGGGAACTTCATGGGCCTCCAGTCACCACTCTTTTATTTGTTTTCCATTTTCCTTTAGTCTGTTGACATATTTCATCCGCTGATACTCATTAGCTTACAAGTATGCTGTCCACTAGGACAGTACAGACTTGTGCTCCAAGGTCTAAGCAGAATGAATGAGACATGATCCACTGCTGGGCACATCACTGTGGAGCTTCAGGACACAGAGGATTAACTGAAGACCCTAAAAACTTACAGGTAGAAAATAATAATAGTAGGTCACCCAGGAAGGAACAAAAGTCAGACTGGCATAGAGGTAACATTGGTTATTAGAAGTCAATGAAACAATGCATTCAAATTCTGTGAAAAATTAATATCAACCACAAATGCTAATTCCAACTAAACTATCAAATGTGAAGTCAAATTAAAAAGGAGATTCAGACAGGCAAGGACTCGAAAACTTATCTTCTATCTTCCTTTTCTGGGAGGTTACATGAAAACAAAACTCCAGTTTGCTTATTTTTAAAGAGTGAACTAAGAAGAAAACAAGGATCTGGGTAAAGGTGGATGTAGTGAGAGCCTCCCAAGATGACAGCTCTGGCAGAGGACTGAGAACAAGCAGGAAGAGAGATTTCCTGCAGAGAGAGGTTATAGGAAAAAAAGGACTCCTGCACAGAGAGCTGAGAGTTTGGAAAAATTAGGGAACGTGATAAAAGTACTAAGTGCAAGGAATAAATGAAAAGAATTAGAAACTACTGAATGAGAGAAACTTCTTATAGAGGCAGCACATTGCAGTGCTTAGGAATAAAGTCTCTGGAGCTAGAAGATGTGGGTCTGAATCTTAACCCTGCCATTTATCAGCTGTGTGACCTTGAGCAAGTGGCTCAACCTCTCTGTGCTGATTTTCTCATCTCTCAACTGGAGATAATGATAAGACCAACTTATAGAACTACTGTAAGGAAGTAAATGAGTTAATTTTGTAATACTCTTAGAAAAGAACCTGTCACTTGGTAAGCACCATATAAGGTTAAATAAATAAGAAAACCGAAGTGCTATATGAAAATCATCGTCATCCAAATAAGATAAATAGATCCCAATTAAAACAAGTTAATGGGCTTAAAAATAAAGACTGTGATAGTTTCCAAGTGATAGACTAAAGTAAAAGCTTAAGGACATCATGTGTGTGTGTTGTGGGAACGGAGGGCAGGGGAGAAAGGACAGGCAGGGAATGGGAAGCACAAGTTTTTCCTGCTAACAAGGAAAAAGAAAGGCAAACATAACTTCCAGGAAAAACACACTTCTCCCCAAGAAAAACTCTATATATAAGAAAGGCAGAGTCTGAATAAAGAACAAACTAAAACAGGATAAGATTATACATAAATGGCAGAGTATAAAAAAGAAGGATGCATTAGCATATGATGCTCTGTGAGAATCAGCTAGATTCTCCTCTATCAGTAACTCCATAGGATAAGATGCAAAGAAGATACGTAAGTAGTTGGCTTTAGTCGTGAGTCAGCATTTCCTAGTAGATTTTCTAGAAAATAGGCACATGAAGCACTTGGGTAAAATTTTTCAAAAATTAATTTAAATCTAACCAAAAGTCACTTCCTCCCTGTACAAAATGTGCTCTCCATCCAAGAAGACATTTTAAATCCTGTCCTTTTTCAAACTGAAAGATAAGAAAGAAAAGGAGTAAGCAAAATATGGTTCCAAGTAACTGTGCCAGGATAATCTAGAATTCTGAGAATTGCTGCTTTTGCTAGAAATGGTGCAATCAAAGCACAGGTTGGCCAAGAGGGAGGCTTCATGTGACTAATTGTACCACGTTCCCTCGCCTGAGTTAGACGGGTTACGCAGTTTGGGTGAACATTTCATTGCTCAACTCTCCCTCCAGAACTCGGGGCCTTTTGCCTTGAATGAACCTCCACGTGTGCAGGGATGGGTATGCTGGTGTGTATCTGGGGGGTTTCTGCATCCCACGGCCAAACCAAGATTCTTCAAACTGAGAGCTGGACCTCCAGGAAAGCATTCCTCGGGTCCATGAAGAATTCATCACTGGCTTCTCTGTACGAACCAGCCCACATGGGACTCCATCACGGCACATTTCACGGAGCCTTGTCGCTGCGCCATTTCGTATGCCTCTGTCTCCTCTACTGGTTGGTGAGCCCTTCAAGCAAAAGACCAACCACGACGCACTCATTAGTGTACCCTCGTGCCTAGAACATTTATTTGCACAGTAAGTAGGAGACAGAGACAGGGACAGGGACAGAGAAAGAGACAGACAGGCAAAGACAGAGATTTTGAGCCCTACTCTCTTGCCCTGTTGTACTTTCCCTTCACTTGGGTTTTCTCATCACTAAGCATTTTTGGAATTTATGAACCTATCTTCTAAGGATAACAACATAAAAATTACCAAAAGCTGTGACAGTAGAGGTTCTGATTGGAAACCCACCTATGTGACCTCGCCCACCTCCCCTGGCCACACACACTCCCTGGGTGATTTTGTCCCCCTTGGAGACTTCAGCGATACTGTTGACCCACAGATCAGTATCTCCAGTCCTGACCTTGCCTCTCAGCTCCAGACCAAACATCCAGCTACCTTCTGGAAACCTCCATTTGGACTGTCCACCACGCACTTCAGCTCAACCAGGCTGACGATGACCTCCTAAATGGCCTCCCTGCCTCCAGCCCCATCCCATGACTACCCTGGAACAGGGCTGCAGATGTGACATGGCACTGCCTGCTTAAGGCCCCTCAATGCCAACACCCCCCATTACCATTACTTGTAGGATAAAGTCCAAGGTCTTTAGAAAAGCAAGTGAGGCCCCCCATCATGGGCACCCTGAAATAAGTGTTCAGGCTTTATCACTTCCTCCCTGGATTATTCCAAAAGCCTTTCCTTGAGCTTTTCCAAGTCTCTTCTCCACAGGCCATGGCCTAAGACCCGGCACAACCAAATAAATAAATAAATAAGGTAAAATTTTAAAAAACCATATATGTTCTGAGTGCAACTAAAGCAGCCCAGAATCAACAACCCTTGAAGCCCCTTACTCCTATTTCCCTCATCCTCTCATCCCCTTGCCCGTCACCCTACCTGCTATTCATCTATGGCATTTAGCTCTTCCAACCCATATTGTTGATTGGCAGATAATTCCCTCCTCCTCCACTGTCACCTCCCACTCTTCCCCTCTTTCAATCCCACCACCCAGTTCTCACCTCCGTGCCTGGCTAACTTAGACCTCTTTCAAGACTCTGCATAAGACTCACTTTCTCTTGGAAGCATTTTTCTGAATTGCTCCTAAACTCTCCACCCCACCCCTCCAAGCTGAGTCCCAAGCTGTCTTCTCTTCTACACAATGCCTGGGGGTGAACAGCAAGCGCTCCATGGTCACGATCGGACGAACTCCCAACGTACAGCCAAGGAACTAACGCTCAGAGAAGTTAGGGAAACTGCTCGACGTCACACGCACTCTAAGAGGCAGATGTGACCAGATCTTTGGACTCCAAATCCAGGTCCCCTGCTTAGATGGTAAGATTTTCTGTAATTTCGCCCTTGCAGCAGAAACTTCCTTTTTCACATCCCTTGTCCATTGCTTCCTGTCTTGTTACCACATGAGCTCTGTGACGGGCCCAGTACAGGGCCTGGCAGCAGAGGCTCAACTGATGCCTTTCCTTGACCGCCTCCCTTGTAACCATGGCCATTGCCCTGCACCTTGGGCCGGAGGCTGGGCCTGGAAACCTGGTGGCCATGGGCTCCAGCCCCCAGGTCTGGAGAATGGGACTTGGCCACGGAGAAGGGCAGCCTCAGACCACCTCATGACGGCCAGCCTGCCCGCCTACCCACAGGCAGAGTGGCTCACTTACCGGGACCTCCTGCCCTTTGTCTCCTCCATAGAGGACGGCTCCCCTCACGCCAGGCTCAACTGCCACTAACTGCCTGCCCTGCTCAAGATTCCTGGCCTCTGATTGGGCCCCGTCTCTGCCAATCCACTGGGAAATATCATTAGAACTTGTGGTCCTCCCAGCATCGCCGGGGCCAGGCCTTCCTCAGCAGCCTTCTTCACTCATTTAACTGGAGCCTCTGGATTCATCTGAGGAAGAATCTCTCACTCTGCCCGGCCCTGCACTAGGCCTCTTGGTCCACGCTCTGACCAGAGTCTCTCTCCACACTGAGCTCTTTGAGAGAGAGACCAAGTGTTACTTTTATTCTACATCCCCAAGGCTTAGGACAGGCCACAGTCAGGACAAATAGGTCTTCAGGCTTTATCACTTCCTCCCTGGATTATTCCAAAAGCCTTTCCTTGAGCTTTTCCAAGTCTCTTCTCCACAGGAAAGGATCTCAGGCTTAAAATCTACGGGGCAGGGCAAGTTGTATGAAGTTGCTGAACTTAGGCAAAGTGAGGGCAAGATGAACATACTGTAAGAAAAGAACCAGGGTGGGGCTTCCCTGGTGGCGCAGTGGTTGAGAATCTGCCTGCCAATGCAGGGGACATGGGTTCGAGCCCTGGTCTGGGAAGATCCCACATGCCGCGGAGCAACTAGGCCCGTGAGCCACAACTACTGAGCCTGCGCGTCTGGAGCCTGTGCTCCGCAACAAGAGAGGCCACGACAGTGAGAGGCCCGCGCACCGCGATGAGGAGTGGCCCCCGCTCGCCGCAACTAGAGAAAGCCCTCGCACAGAAACGAAGACCCAACACAGCCAAAAATAAATAAATAAATAAAATTAAAAAAAAAAAAGAAAGAAAAGAACCAGGATGTAGGTGGACCACTGCCAGGGATGCTTCAGCAAAATATCCCCCCAGACTACAGAGGCTCAGCGAGCCAGATTCACGAGCAGAACCTGGGAGCTGGCGTGGGCATGGGGGCGGCGTGGTGCTGGCCCTCGGGCTGCTGAACGTGGGGTCTAGGGAGACCCTAAAAGAGCAGAGAGCAAAGCACTAAGTACAGTCACAGAGACAACCTGAAGGGCCCGGCTGAGGCTTGGGGACCAGGCACAGGGCAGTGACAAAAGGGACCAATGGGTGCAGGTGGAAGAGACAGAATCTTCAGGAGGGCTTTGAGGGGTTCAGGGGCAGCCGCAAGGGCTTTTATTAAATAAACGTGACAGTCCGTTAAGGGCAAACAAATGGCATGAACCTGATACGAACATTTCCCTGTTGGCACGAGGGAGCCATTGAGTGCTTTTTAATCAGGGAGGTGACAATATCAGATCTATGCGTGGGAGAGGATGGATCGCAGGGAGAAGAGGTTAGAAACTAGCCAAAATGTTCTTAGCTTCATCTGGGGCTCATCAAACCTTTAGAAAGGGCTACAGGCCAACTCTGAAAGTTTCAGTCGAATGGCAGAGTCCTGGTTTGGGGACTGCATGTATCCATGGCAATAAACCAGTTTGTCAAAGAGTATTTTCTCTCATCTTGAAATGTCAAAGTATTAATATAATTAGGGCATTCATAGCAACTCTACTCACATTAATGTTTGAAGACCATACATTTCGAATCCAGCCAGGGTCTCTCATTATTGGAATCTGGAAAACAAAAACATTAGAGATTACTTAATGGAAACGTTCTGGAATTAGTGGTAGCAATTGCACAACCTTGTGAATATACTAAAAACCACTGAACTGTACACTTTAACCAGGTGAATTTTATGGTGTGTGAATTATATCTCAATTAAAAAAAAAGGAAATGCAGTAAGAAGAAGGATTTGGTGAGGTTTTTTTTGAACACACTCAGAGTGTGAGGTCTTGGTAAGAAACGACACATCGTGAGGTCATAAATCTCCCTGTCCTACTCCTTTACGTCTCTGTGGTCTCCTCCTTCCCAGAGCACGTGGACCGATTGGGGAAATGTCAGGAGATAAGGCAACATGGAAAAATGATGGGATTTGGAGTCCGAAGACATGCTTTCACGTGCTGCCTCTACTGTTTCTTGGCTGTATGACTGCACAGGGCTGGTTTTCTTTGTAAAATGGGCATAACGACAACCCCAGAACGGATGGGTGTGCTGTGAGCATTCACTGAGTCTACTCCGGTGAAAGGGCAAAGCCTCACGCACAATTGAGCTGTTAAGACTGTTGGTATGAAATTATCCAAGCAAGTAGCACCTGCACAGTCTGCTTTTCCAACAGGGGCCCCCGTTAGAGCTCCCAGCCTAAGGGATGCGATACGTTTTCATAGTCCTTAAACTATGCTTAAGTTATACTCAGAAACACATACGTTTTGGAACTTCCCTGGTGGCGCAGTGGTTACGACTCTGCGCTTCCAATGCACGGGGCCCCGATTTGATCCCTGGTCAGGGAACTAGATCCCACATGTGTGCTTCAACTAAGAGTTCGCATGCCACAACTAAGGAGCCCACGGGCCACAACTAAGACCCGGCACAAACAAATAAATAAATAAATAAAGTAAAATTGAAAAAAACCATATATGTTCTGAGTGCAACTAAAGCAGCCCAGTATCAACAACCCCTGAAGCCCCTTACTCCTATTTCCCTCATCCTCTCATCCCCTTGCCCGTCACCCTACCTGCTATTCATCTACAGCATTTAGCTCTTCCAACCCATATTGTTGATTGGCAGATAATTAATGGTGTTGCTTTACCTGATGATTCATTTAGTTTCTCGCAGGGGCCAAGTGCTTTGCTAGGTAGTGGGAACACAGAGATGAGTAAAATAGAAATCCTGTCCTTGAGTCACTCATGATCTAGTGGGGGGCAGGCAGGAAGACATGTAGAAAAGGTTTTCATGGCCAGGCCCACCATCAAGACATGCCCAGGGCCGGGTGGGAGCCCGGGAGGGAGGCAATAGCTTGCTTGCGGGAAATATAAGGAAGGTTCTGCACCTTCTGTCCACAGAAGGTGACATCTGAGCTGCTTCTGAAGGGTAAGTGGGGCTCTCGGAGGAGAGAGGAGGAGAAATTCCATTCCAAGCAGAGAAGAGGGTGTGTTCAAAGAAACAAAGGCACCACACATATGTTTGGGGAACAGCGAGGAGCGCCCATGACTGGGGAATATCCCATTGTGTGCAAGTGATACGGAGCGGGCCCGGGATGGTCTGCAGTCAGGAGACACGGGTAGAGTGGGGTCATTTAAAAAAAAGTTTCTTTTTTTAAACAGATGCCCTCCTTAAACAAAATCTTTTGCAGAAGCCCGTACGTAAATAGAAGGGGAATGCTGTGGTCATTTCAGGGAAGAGGCCTGGAGTCCCCAGTCTTGGTTGCAGAGCCCTGGCTTCAGAGAACACAGTTTGAGAGCGATGACTGTACACAGTGGGGAGCTGCCGAGGGGCAGGATGGTCAGACCTGTGTTTTACAGGATCACTCGGACATCTGTGTTTTGGACGCAGAGAAGCAAACTTAAAGGCTTTTTTTTTTTCCTTAGCCGCGTAGCTTGTGGGATCTTAGTTCCCTCACCAGGGATTCAACCTCCGAGCCCTCGGTAGTGAAAGCACGGAGTACTAACCACTGGACAGCCGTGGAATTCCCTTTTCTTTTTCTTTAAAGGCTATTCTAGCAAAGCATGGCCAGGGTGTGAAGGAAGGTGGTGACAGCGGGGGGGAAGAGGAAGGGGCGGCTGTGAGCACTGCCTAGTGGGAGAGGCCCCCAGGCTTAGTGATTGACTCGGATGGGCAGGTGGGTGAAGAAGAGGGAGATTTTGAGGATGACTGAAGTTTCTGGCCTGGGTGACTTGGTAGATGATGATATCATTAAGCATCAACCAATGAGGAAAACTGAAAGGATAAATTTGGGGAGGACTATTAGAGTATTCTGGAACACGTGTAATAAAAAGGATAGATTTTCCTATAAGACAGAACCCGGGAAAGAAGGTAGATGTGAGTTAAGGAATTCTATTCAAGTCCAGGTCCTGGTAGGGAAAGCGGGCAAGGCGATTGGTTTCTGCATCTATAAATTGCTTAATATAGTAATTATTTCAGTCCTGGTTTCAACCGATCAATGCATTTGAAACACTTCTGGAAGTCCAGTTACTACCTCCATTTTAGCTCCTCTAGAGTATTACAGCATTCTGCAAAAAATCATGCCACTTGGATACAGATGTTCTGAAGCACCCAACTCAAATTCCTCATGGGACACAAACATGGTCACATGCCCGCCAGCACTCGCTGGGTACAATAGTTGCACTGATTTTACACTCACGAGGTAGGCTAGGAAGGCTGGCAGCAGTCTAAATTCACAATGCTTGGACTTGGTCCGAATTAAAAATGAAGTTTTAAATCAAATACCAAATATATTTTTTGCTGCCATGGGAGCAATGACTCTGATCCCCCAGAAATTTGCTTTGATTTCAGAGATTAAAAATCAACACCAGAACACCAAAAATGGTGAACCCGTGTATTTCAACAGTAATTTCTCTCAAAGCTAAGAAGAAAATAATCTCATTCCACCCCACAGCTATTTGTCTGTTGTCATTCAAAATTCTAACACAAAATTTGAAGCCCACCCTTTGGTCCCTGGGCAACAAGCAGTTAGCAACCATGGGGGAAGCCAAAAATGAATTTGGGTTTGAACCCCCATTCTCCCAGTAAGAGCTGTATGGCCTTTAGCAAGGAATTTCACCTTCCTAAGCCTCAATCTTCTCATCTGTAAAAGGAAGAGAACAATAAAATAGTTCTGGAGCTGATGTAAGAATGAAAAGATATAATACTGTGTAAAACAATAGTGCACAAATTTTAATTGCTAATCCTGGATGATGATAACACGGAAGTCTCAATGTCAGGAACAGGTGAGCATCTTCTGAACAGCTGGTTTGCTTTCACCTTATTTATACCATGAAATGTGTAATTGCTCAGGTCCTTCCTGAGACATTGGGGGCCAGAGCCACACTTCTGCTCTACTCTTTGTAAATGAGCCAGACTCTACGAAATGCATGTTTGTGTTAGCCTCATCCTTGGCTCTATTTTCTGCCTCTACCTATTTTTTCCTTTTATTCCTCACTTAATTTAGACAGATGTAACTGTTATGGACTGAATGTTTGTGTCCCCCCCAAATTCATATTTGAAGCCCTAATCCCCAGTGTGATGGTATGTGGAGGCGGGGCCTTTGAGAGGTAATAAGGTCATAAGTGTGGAGTCCTTGTGATGGAATTAGTGCCTTTAAAAGAAGAGATAGGAGAGAAATGAGCTCTCTCTCTGCCATGTAAGGATACATCACGAAGGTGGCCACCTACAAGCCAGGGGGAGCGCTCCCACCAGAACCAAACTGTACTGGCACCCACATCTTCTTTAGCATCCAGAACTATGAGACATAAATTTCTGTTGTTTAAGCCACCCAGTCTGTGGTATTTTTGTTATAACAGCCTGAGCTGATCAAGACAGAAATTCTGGTATGTTTTGAACCATCTTTTGTCACTGGATAAATACAGTAATGGACAGATAGATGATAGACAGACAGATATAGAAAAATGAAAAAATGGTTGGAGAATGGACCTAGTAAATGTAGATAGAATAATAGATAGGAGATAGATAGACACTTTCCTATTGTCTTTTCCTTTATGCTGTGTTGATTTGCTTGCTCACTTGACTATATTAATCATTATGGGGTGTAGGGCAGTTGAAATAGAACCACAAAGACTGGTCCTGGTCAGGGCCTCTGCCACTTATAAGTAGAATAATACTGAACCACTGACTCACCCTCGCCGAGCTTCCGTTTCCTCTTCTAAAGAACCTACATGACACTACCCACCTCGGGGCTGCTGTGGGAATTAAGTGAGAGATGTACTTGAAAGTGACCAGCACACGGTAGGTGCTCAATGAAGGTGAATTTGAATCTCCATGGCAGCCTGATGAAGATCAAGGTCCAGGACACAGTCTCCTGTGTTCCTCGTAGGGCCTTGCTCACTCCTACACCTTTGCCCGTGATTTGCTGGAGGTCACATATATGGGCCTAAATCCAAATTCAAATTCAGGTCTGTGTGACTCCAAAGCTCTTGCTGCCGTTTCACTGATGGAGAAACATTTGGACCACAGAATTCCCACCACACGGAAGGAGAAAGAGGGAGACGTCAGAGAGAAAGTCTTCCAGATCATCAGGCCTTAAGTCCACAGTGATAGGCCAGGTGCGTCCCAGTTTACACATTCTAAAGTTCATTTGTTCATCTGAACTTCTTTTTAAATAGAGAGTAACATTTTCACATAGAAAGAGTTCCATCCAAGTGAGTTCGTTTTTCCAGGGGAGGAAAGGGAGAGGAAGCCATAGCCTAGATGACTGAAGCACTGTTGAGCTGTACAGCCAGGGACCTGCTGGCACTATGGTTTATACAGCCTACTTTTATGGGAAAATGCATCCAAACGCCAGCTGAGGATTCCAGGAACACCTGGGAACATTCCAGGAACCCAGGATGCAGTGGGAGGAGCCTTGGTCTGGGGAGGAAGCAATTCAGGATTTAGTCCTGACTGTCTTACTAACTTGGAGGGGGCCTTGGACAAGGTACTTCCCTTCTCTGGGTTTCAGTTTTTCATCTGTCAAAGGACAGAATTACACTAAGTGCTCTTTATCTCCAAAATTCTATAAGCCTAAATGCACGTGCCCTCCTACATCATGATTCCAATGCCAAGATCCCCCTCTTCTGCAGCCCAGCACCCTCTGTCAATACGATTTGAAAAAAGGGAAGAGGATAAGGAAGGGTTTGCTCTGGTTGGGAGGAGATGGGGTGAAGAGGAGGACACTACAGGTGGGGCTGGAACTGGACCCAGTCAGACTCTAACCTGGGTCCCCCAGGGTCCCTTAGACTAGTGTAGAAATGGAAAGAGAGTCTGTAGTCAAGAGAACTGGATCTAAGCCCTGGTTATAATACTTAATAATGCTTGGTCTTGGGTAGGTCACTTCATGTCTTAGAAATTCAGTTTCTTCAACTACAAATTGAGGTTAATAGCACTTGCTCCATCTTCAAAGCTCTCGAGGGCTCTCTGAAGCTTCTTCAAAGCTTCTCGAGGTTGAGTGCCTCTGATGTCCCATGTCTCTGACCCATTCTCTGAACTCATGGGATTACGTCGGGCGGTAATCCAGGATAATCTCCCTATTTTAAGGTCAGTGATTAGTAATCTTAATTCCATCTGCAACCTTAATTCTTTTTTGCCAGGTAATTAACACATTCACGGGTTCTGAGGATCAGGACATGGACATCTTAGGGGGGCACTATTCTGCTGGCACAGCCTCCTAATGGGATTGCCCACATTTCCTTTTGCCACGTTGTAGTTCATTCTCCTTGCTGCAGCCAAGGGCATCTTTCTGAAACACAATCTGGTCGTTCTACCTCCATGAGTAAAACCACTCAAATAAATATATAAAATGTATACAATTTTTTAAACCCTTCCTTAACTTGGTGAACAAAGTTTCCACCCACCTGTCCAGTCTCATCTCCCACCTGCACCCTTTGATCTCTCTGACCCAGTCACACTGGCCTTTCACCACCTCCTATTCAATTTATTCCATCCAGCCACAGGGCCTTTGCACATGCTATTTCCTCTGCCCAAGACACATTTCAGCTGGTTAGCTGCTACGGATCCCCCAGACCACAGCCAAGTATCACCTCAGAGAAGCGGTCCCTGGCCTCCTTGACAGTGATCACATCATGACTGCACCCTCCGATAGCACCCTTATTGCTCTTTGCTGGCACTTAGCACAGTTGGCAAAGTTACAATTGTTTGCATAACTCTTCAGCTAATGACAGCTTCCTCCGTCAGGGACAGTGCCTATTGCTCTCACCATTGCACCCCCGGAAGATAGTCAATAAATACTTGTTGAACGGAAGTATAAAAGTGTGACTTTTTCAACATACAGAGGAGGACACTGGAGCTCAGAAGGTCGAGGAACTCGGCCAAGGTCACACAGCCAGCAAGCGGGGGTGGGTGAGCTGGGATCTGACCCAGGTGTGACTGACCTCTAAGCCACAACATCACTCCATCTGCATTGCAGGCAACTGGTAAAGGAAGGGGACTGCGGATGGCCTGATTTTCGTACTTTTCCTAAGGGAAGATGAAGGTGGTGTTGGTCCCTGCAAGTACTTGAGATGTAACTTCCAGGAGAGAACTCTCCCCTGAAAGGAGTGACCCCCCAGTACAGGCTCTTACCCAAGCCTCGTATTTCATGTGCAGCCACTGGGAGGAGATCAAGAGAGGCAGCACCTCCCAGCTCTGCCCGAGGGCATGGCCCTCACAGTTGCCACAGCTTCAGACCCAGAGGCAACCCCAGTGGTGTGCTTAATAGGGAAGCCTTTGTGTGTGTGTGTGTGTGTGTGTGTGTGTGTTAGATTGCAGATGGCCTCAAATTCTTTGCTGCCATTGACAGGTAAAGTCTAACAGCCCTCCCCTTAAATCTGAGGCAGCCTAACAGACTCGCTTGCTCAGCGATACGCAGCACAAGTGACATTCTTCAACTCCTGAGGTCATAAGAAACCTTCCAGCGTCCCCTCCGCATTTTGCAATGCTCTTTATGGGGGATGCCGGCTGTGACGTAAGAGGTTTGACTACCCCGAGATATCACGTCTGAGAGGCCCGGCAGGCACTCCTGGCAACAGTCCCGGCTGAGGCCGGCCTACCAGTCACCGCCACCAAGCCACCAGACATGTGAGGGAAGCCAGCGTTGTCCATCCAGACCAGCCCGTCTAGCAGTCAGGTTCACTGAGTCATCACATGAGGAGGCGAAGCATCACCCAGCCAAGTCCTGCCCAAATCCTGACCCACAAAATCATGAGATATGATGAGATAGTTGTTGTGTACATGCACTCATTTGTGAAGCAGTTTGCTCTGGAGGAATAAATAGCCAGAACAGAGGATGTGTGTTGGGGGGAGGGCGTCTGGATTGTATTTCTCTGTTTGTTTACATGTAAAATTACATCTGCGCATCTGTGATTGTGCCTATTTTTGCAAGTGTGTCTATGTGTTTGCCTGTATCTACACAGCCTGTGCTTCTGTGTGTTTATCTGTGTGTCTTCTTATTTCCTCTGTGTCTGTGCGTGTGTATCTATGGCAGAATGATGAGGACGACTCTCCCCCGTGAAATCCAGCCCCAGTGCTTACGTGCCTCCTTGCCTATTTTTAAGAAGAACCCACACAGACCATAGATGTACGCACGTGTGTGTGTGCCTACACAAGGATAAGGTTTGATTAGAAAACAAGGACAGAGCCTCTAATTGGTGGGTTCTATGGGGGAATTCATTCAATACAGGCAATCACTGAGCACCCACTCTTTGCCAGGCACTGTGCCAGAGCTGGGAATCCAGAGAGAAGCAAGGCCTGGTACAATGCCCTGGGATGCCGGGAGCCTGGGGACCCAGGGAGGATCAGGCCAAGATGAGAGCCCAGAGTTCTGGGCGCAGTGACCTCGGGCTCCTGGGGCACCTGAAGCCCTGCAAGGTCATCAGTCCAAGCCCATGAGTGGGCAGCTCAGAGCCGAGCCACCCCCGACTCTACCCGGTAAGCAGGGCAGCCTTCCCCAAGGATTTCTCGTGGGATGGTAGTAAGTCTTATGCAAAAACCAGTTCTGCAGTGGGGCAGATAATTCTGGAAACATCAGATAAGACGGACAAAGATTTATTTCCTGCATAACTTCTTTCCTTACTACCTCATTGTATGCTGTCAATCTCCTAAAGGGAATATAAAATGTAGGATTTCCCCAAACCGCACAATCTTGAAATCCCTTTTCCACTGAGCAAATGGTGGTCTCTGTGTGTCTGGGAACTCATTCAGGGGACATTCTGATGCAGAAATAAGAGGTGTGGTCTCCAACCCTAGGGGTCAGTCATCCACACCTCCCATCTCCACCGTCCCCCCCAGAGAAGGTAAGGTAGTAAGTAGTTTTAAGAAATTCAGGGACTTCCCTGGTGGTGCAGTGGTTAAGAATCCATCTGCCAATGCAGGGGACACGGGTTCGAGCCCTGGTCCGGGAAGATCCCAGATGCCGCGGGGCAACTAAGCCCATGTGACACAACTACTGAGTCTGCGCTATAGAGCCTGTGAGCCACAACTACTGAGCCCGTGTGCCACGACTACTGAAGCCCTCGCGCCTAGAGCCCGTGCTCCACAACAAGAGAAGCCACCGCAATGAGAAGCCCAAGCACCACAACCAAGAGTAGCCCCCGCTCGCTACAACTAGAGAAAGCCCACATGCAGCAACGAAGACCCAATGCAGCCAAAAAGAAATAAATAAAAGAAATAAATTTATAAAAGAAATTCAAGTCTGGGGAATTCCCTGGCAGTCCAGTGGTTAAGACTTCACCTTCCAATGAAGGGGTTGCAGGTTCCATCCCTGGTCCAGGAGCTAAGATGCCACATGCCTCGTGGCCAAAAACCAAAACATAAAATGGAAACAATATTGTAACAAAAATTCAATAAAGACTTTAAAAAATGGTCCACATCAAAAATCTTAAAAAAAAAAAAAAGAAGAAGAAATTCAAGTCTGAATGGGGAGGCTAGTGGAAGGAGACATGCGAGGGCTGGGAGGGCTTGGGGGGAGGGAGAGGGGAAGGAGGGAGGGCAGTAAAAATGAACGAAAACAGGAGAAGATGTTTGTGCCATGGGGACAAGGGACAAGACTGAACCAAGGCCAGAGGAAGGGAGGTTGGCCCGAGCCCTCTCTGCTACCATCCCGACACACTCTCCATGCCGGTCTCATCAAAGAGAGAGCCCTGGGCTCTCACTAAGATCTTCTTCTTCTCTAGCCCACGCCAAGTAAGCCAAGGTTTGTCTGTCTCAAGCACCCACATTCCATGGTGTATTAACCACGTCTTTTTATTTTCTGTATTTAATGCTTTAATATCTAGAGCTTTGCTGACCCTGGAGAGACTACCCCTCCCCGAGTAGCCAAGAAGAGAAATTAGTGTCACTTCTGTGCTACTGAACACCTGGTCTTGTGAGTCAAAAGAAAAAGCAGCAATATTTACTTCTTTATTTTCTTAAGCATAAAAACCTCTTATGGAGTTCCCTGGTGGTCCAGTGGTTAGGACTCTGCACTCTCACTGCCAAGGGCCCGGATTCAATCCCTGGTCAGGGAACTAAGATCCCACAAGCCTTGCAGCAGACTGGCCAAAAAAAAGAAAAAAGAGAAAAAACTCTTACAAGTGACGCAGTTGAAATCCAGCTTTCCATGACTGGTTTCTCCTTCAGATCCCAGACTTGATGATGTTTAGGGGCCTGCCTTTCGTATGCAAACCAACCAATCCAGAGCCCTTAACTCAACCACCTCTCTGATCAAATGCTCACACTCTGGGCCACTATCCACTTGTCCTAATCACCCCAGGAAGAGGGCCCAGACAACCAGGGACAGCTCCATCCCCCAGAGCCTGCTGCAATCATTCACGTCAGCCGGTCCGAAGCCCGCTGACCCTGCCTGCCCATTCCTTCCCCCCGAAACCACAATAAAGACTCTTGCCCATATGTTCCCCTCTCTCCTTCTACCTCCTGACTGACCCTGGTGCTTCCTCGTGTGGCCCTGGATGGAGTGTCTGCCTCCTGTTTCTAGGGATCTGTGAGAATTACAAACTTCTTCCTTCATGACCGTCATTTCTGTGTCCACATGTCTTACCGTACTGGAATAAAACAAATCTTGGGTATACTTAAAACACTTGGCATCCTGGAGCCACAAGCCCAGAAGGTGGAACTCAGCAGAAGCAGCCATGATAACATCAAGGTATTGATATACCCAGAGAGATTATACAAAATAGTTAAGAATTTTAGCACAGCCACTGATCAAACCAAACAGACACTCGACCAACCAGAAAGGGCACATCAGCCTTGGATACACCAATTAGTAATTCAAGTAGCTTTTTACAGGGTAACTAAAACATAGATTCTAGAATCTGACCAGCTTGAGCTCTAAATCCTAGACCCATCACCAACTATCCATGTGATCTTGATCTAGTCACTTAACTTTTCTGTGCTTCAACTTTTTCACCTGTAAAATGGGGATAAGACTATATTGTTATGATGAGGATTGAATGTGAATGAATTTAAAACACTTAGCACAGGGGCTTCTCTGGTGGCGCAGTGGTTAAGAATCCGCCTGCCAGTGCAGGGGACATAGGTTCGAGCCCTGGTCCGGGAAGATCCCACATGCTGCGGAGCAACTAAGCCCGTGCACCACAGCTACTGAGCCTGTGCTCTAGAGCCCGCGAGCCACAACTACTGAGCCTGTGTGCCACAACTACTGAAGCCCACGCACCTAGAGCCCATGTTCCGCAACAAGAGAAGCCACCGCAATGAGAAGCCCGCACACCACAACGAAGAGTAGCCCCCGCTCGCTGCAACTAGAAAAAGCCCGCGCACAGCAACGAAGACCCAACGCAGCCAAAAATAAATAGATAAATAAATAAATTTATATGTTAAAAAAAACAAAAACAAAAAACAGCACAGAAACAGATACATATTATGCATTCAATAAATGTCATATTATTATCATTATGACCACTGCGTATAACTAATGACATAATTGAGGTCTGGTGCAGCTCCTCATCGGTGTTAAGAGCCCATTGCGTGTGCCTCCTATGCCGGGGGCTGTGGACAAACCTAAGTGTTGTTGCCGTTCAGAGCAGAGAAACCGGCGAGGACATGGTTAGTCAAGTCCGGTCATTAATTATCTCCTACCGGCCATGCCCTGTGCTGGGTACTGAGTTCATCACTGGGACAATTACAAAGTTGACTAAGACGTGATCACTTGAGTGATTCATCGATTAGTTTGGAATAATGACACGCATCGACTGTGTGCCTGGTGCCATACCAGCTGCTTCCCACATTCAATTCCTATCATTCTTCTCTAAGTATTGTGGGTATTACCATCCTGGTTTTTTTGGAGAAGCTGAGTTTCAGAAAGGTTGAGTAATTTCCCCAAGGCCACACAGCTGACATACTCTTTCTACCCTAAACGGCACTGCCCCGCTCTGTCCAGCGGGCAACTCCCACTCACCCCCCATCTGCTTTGCGGTGACCGCTGCTCCTGCAGGTGCAATCAGTCATTTCCAGGTCAGCATCTCCCTAGCACCTTGTTCGTATCTTAACGTTAACACTTGTCATAATGCCTTGCCTGCCTCTCCCTCACTGGACTGGGAGCTCCCCGAGACCAGCCGCCAGCTTATCCTTCTTGCTCTTTAGAGCTCAGTACATGTGGCCACTCGGTGACCATTAGTTGAACGTCTGAATGAGAGAATGACTGACTGAGGTAACTGCAGCTGTGGTCAGCTGGTACACAGACCGGATTCACAGCACGTATAGTTTCTCAACGTATTAGAGGGAGATTCCTCGAAGGCTTTGCATTTCACATGTGTCAAAGCTTGAGGCAAAGGAAAGAGGCACACATGACCCAATGCCATTGGGAAGCAGTGCGGAGCTTTGGTGTCTGTGTTCTCCCTGTTTCATCATCTTTCTCCTGAACACCCTCTAGGGACTCAGACCCCCTTAAGACATGGAGGCGGTCAAGCCTGAGGTGAGGTCCAACCCTAGCAGGGCTTCCCCAAAGGATTGGAAACCACATGGCCTATTAAGTCAAACTTTGTTAATTTGCACCAAGCAGGCTCAAGTCAACTTACAGCACGCTTTATTCTTTTCAACGACAAATAAGGACTTGGCCTGAGTAAGCAAGTGCCCCCTAGGAAGGTTTTTATGTGTATATATATATATATATTTTTTTTTATTCATTCTTTTTTTTAATGGCTGTCACTTATTTTTTATTTATTTATTTATTTTTGGCTGCGTTGGGTCTTTGTTGCTGCGCGCGGGCTTTCTCTAGTTGTGGCGAGCGGGGGTTACTCTTCGTTGCGGTGCGCGGGCTTCTCATTGCGGTGGCTTCTCTTGTTGCGGAGCACGGGCTCTAGGCATGCAGGCTTCAGTAGTTGTGACTTGCAGGCTCTAGAGCGCAGGCTCAATAGTTGTGGCGCACGGGCTTAGCTGCTCCGCAGCATGTGGGACCTTCCCAGACCAGGGCTCGAACCCGTGTCCCCGGTCCTGGCAGGCAGATTCTTAACCACTGCGCCACCAGGGAAGCCCTGGATATGTTTTTAAAAAGTGATACAAATAATACAGTATTTTGCATGTAAATGAAGGTTCTAAAGTGCCTGAGGACCATTTATTGATGAGAGTGATTTAAAGGAGGCCCCAAGTATGGGACAAGAATATGAACTTGGCTGATGGGCCTGAGTAACGGCCTCAGGCATGGAGTTGACACCCCCAAAGTGGCAGCTCATATACAGCATTTATACTCTTAAGTTCCATGACAAAGTTTCTGTCCACAAAATGTGCAAAGCCTTGTGTCCAAAACACCACAGATTCCAAATGAGAAGGAATCGAATAAATGAGGGTTTATTCTGTCTAAAAAGAAGAGCCAGCAGCAGCCTGCTGAAGGGCACCCTGCATTTCAGAACCACAGGAGAGGAGAATTAAGCTGATGTTCTCAAGTATGCACACACAGCATTGTGCAGTTTAAAAGCCAGCTTTTAAAAATGAGGCCCAGGCAACCAGCAACCTGTTCTCTGTGTCTATGCGTTCGGTTTTGTTTCATTTTAGATGAAATGAATAAAGGGGGTCAAAAGGGACAAACTTCCAGTGATCAAACAAGTCCTGAGGATGCAGTGGTGACTACAGTTCACAATGCTGTATTGCATATTTGAAAGCTGCTAAGAGAGTACATCTTAAAAGTTCTCATCACAAGAAAAAAAATGTTTAATTATGCATGGTGATGGATGTTAACCAGACTTATTGTGATCATTTCATAATATATACATGCATCAAATCACTATATTGTACACTTGAGACTAGTACAATGTTACATGTCAATTATATCTCAATTTAAAAAAATAGCTTTCCTAAGCCATCTACCAATCCAGTATTTGTCTGGATTAATAAGCTCGTCTTTTAAGATACAGACAGCCTGTGGAGAGAACAAACAGAGCAAACTTTTTACCTACAGTGTCCACAGATTAAATACGCTCAGCAAATTCAGTTGCTCTGAGGAAAAGGAGTTTATGATGGAAGGGTGGGAATGGTACAGAGTAAGGGGGGAAGGCACGTTTGGGAAAAAAAAAACAATCGGGTCCTGATCCATCAGTTCAAAAGTGGGTGGTTTTCTATGTATAAACAACCACCAAGAAGATGAAGAAATTGCTGCCCCTGAAGACATTAGGTCCACGCAATACTGTTCCTGCATTTCTCAGAAGAGGCAGTTGAGGAGGGAGCCAGTTACAGCAGCCCTGATTCCGGGGAGGACTCTTACATAAAGAACTCGGAGAAAGCCTCCTGACTTTGCGTACATCCAGCTCCTTCTACGAAAGCATCTGGTCTCCTAAGACAGCTGCGGTGAAGCTGGCCCCCCGCCAGGCTGGAGAGTGGGCAAGGGGCAAGGGAGAATCAGGACATGACAGGACACGACGTGCCCCTATGTCACCAGCCTCACCCCAGAGCACCATGGGTTGAGCTGACCCAGATGACAGACACCCACATCCCTGTGGAATTGGGACCTGCGGGGAGGGGCACTGGAGGGAAAGACTGTCTGTTGCTCGGGAGAAACTGACAACGCAGTCAGCGCTGGACACAGTGACATTCTTTGGCCACCCGGCCGCCTACGCCCCAGCCGGGACTGCAGGCAAAGCCTGGCGCTTCCAGGTTGGGAAGTCACCGAAAGCTGAGGGAAGCATGACAACCCTCCCTCTGATGGTGGCCGGTGGCCTCGGGACATGGGGAGGAGGGGGATGTAAATGGGGCGGGACACAGGAGGGGCGTGGTACCAGGCTCTGCCAGGTGCCCACAGCCAAGAGGCTAATTAGGTGGGAGTCAGGTGTTCAGCCGCCAAGACGGCCAACCAAGAGCTCCTCCATTCAGCCCGCCTGTGAGGGGGGCCTTTCCCTGTCCCCAGGCCAAGCACGGTCACTACCAACGGCAGGCAAGAAAGGAACCAGCAGGTCACCAAGGTTCGGCAAATGCAAGCTTCCCAGGGCTGGGGAGGCGGGCTGAAGTCCTCAGTCCTGACGCACAGACCCCTCGGCTGGCCGGGCTTTCAGGCTGAAGCTGGGAGAAGCAGGAGCCAAAGCCTGGTGTGGCCCAGAGTGGCTGCAGGGGCTCCTTCCTGAGCCCCAAGCCTGGCAGCGGCCACGGGCCCCCAGTAGCGGCTGCTCCAGCCTGGAGGGCAGTCATCAGAGCTCAGGGCTGCCACAACACAGGAGCTGGGCGAGGCTTCTGGAACGTGCAGGAGCCTGGCCTTGGGGCACACAGGGGGCCTCGGGTTTGGGGACTGCCTGTTTGAATGGCGGCTTCACTTAAAAACAAAGAGGGAATAAGCCAGAGCTCCACAGAAATGGGTGCATCCTTCTCGGGACTCGAGCTAGGACGCAGCTCTGCTCTTGGGAACAAACACCTTTCTCTGGGCCAGAGGCTGGGTACCCAGAGACAGGGTGGAGGTCCCTGTCCTGAAGGGGTCCCAGGCCCCCCCCACCAATGCCTGCTAACCTGAGAACCAGGTAAAAGAGAGCATGATGACGGGGCAGGAGCACAGGGAGAGTCACGGGGGAGTGACAGCCGAGCTCAGCTGTGAAGGTGGATGGGGGTCTCAAGGCCAAAAGGGGGAAAGAATCCCCGCAGTGGGGAAAGGGGCACAAGGGCTTCACAGCTCGGAGCAGCAGCCCCTGGTGGCCTGTGGCTTGATGCGGGGCCAGGAAGAGGCGCCCTGGGGCCAGGCTGAGCTGGCTGCGCGCCGCGGATGGAGCTGCTTTGCGCCCGCCTCTCCTGCTCCGGCTGGAAGGCCCGCAGCCTGCCCCAGCCTGTGCGTCAGGGCTTCGGGACTCAGCAGGCTGCCCCCGCACCAGGGACGGAGTGAAGCCCCTCTTAACGCAGCACCAGCTTGCCCGTCTCCCCTGCTGATCTACCCAGACAACGATGAAATACGCTCTCCCTTTGTGTTGCCTGTTTATTGCCTATCAAAGCCCCTCTCTTCACCTGATTCCCCTGCTGGCTGCTGCCCGTTTCCATTGCCCTTTCCGGCAAATGCCTCTGCAGAGTCTTTGGTGCTTGTGTTCTTCAGTTGCTCTTCTTGTTCTCTCCTAAACCCGCATCAGGGCGGCGCCCCCCCTCCCCCACTCTGTCACCAGAACTGTCCTTGTCAAGGTCACCAGCGGCATCCGGGTTGCTAAATCCCGTCAACATTCTCAGTCCTTAATCACGTTTTTGATCCATCAGCAATGTTTGAGGGCTTCCCTGGTGGCGCAGTGGTTAAGAATCTGCCTGCCAGTGCAGGGGACACGGGTTCGAGCCCTGGTCCAGGAAGATCCCACATGCTGCAGAGCAACTGAGCCCATGCGCCACAACTACTGAGGCTGCACTCTAGAGCCCGCGAGCTACAACTCCTGAGCCCACGTGCCACAACTGCTGAAGCCCGTGCGCCTAGAGCCCATGCTCCACAACAAGAGAAGCCACCGCAATGAGAAGCCCACGCGCAGCAATGAGAAGCCCACGCGCAGCAACGAAGACCCAATGCAGCCAAAAATAAAATTAATTAATTTAAAAAAAAACAGAAAAACAACGTTTGACACAATTTCTCACTCTCTCTTCCTTGAAACACTTCCTTCTCTGACCTCCAGGACACCAAAGGCCCTTGTCTTTCCCTCCTGCTCCAATGTTAGCTCTAGGTTTCCTGCAGGTCTCTCCTCCGCCCTCCAGGGACCACCTTGTCCCTCTTCTCGAGCTGACTGACTCTCTTGGTGACCTCATCGAGTCTCGGGGCTTTAAATACCTACAGAAGGCTCGTGACTCCTGAGTGCGTATCTCCAGCAGCTCCAATCTCTCTCCAAAGTCCAGAATCATATACTCAGCTGCCTACTCGTTATCTCCAATTGTGAAATCTAGCAGAATTCTCCCACTCAGCACCTGCAGACCTCCACTGACCCCCACACCGCTCTGCCTGCAGCTTCGCCCCATCTTGGGTGATGGCAACTATAGACTTTCAGGGGCTTGGGCAACCTTCTCTGCTTCTCTCGCACCCATATCCAGTTCACCAGGAAATCCCGATGGCTCTGCCTTCGGGATGTGTCCGGGATCTGGACACTTCTCACCCCCTTCACTGCTCTCACCTTAGTTGGAACCCCCTTACCTGTCTTCTCATTTACTGCAGTGGCCTCCTAGCTGGCCTTCCTGCTTCTCTGATCCTACAAACTACTCTCCACACTGCAGGCCCAGACGTCAGAAGACATCACTGCTCTGCTCAACTCAGACCCGGCAACGGTCAAAATAAAAGCCAAAGTCCTCATAACGGCCTGGAAAACCCTAAAAGCTCCCTCCTCCACTCCACCCCCACCCCTACCCTGACTTCATCTCCTGACGCCCCACCCCCCTTGCACCCCATTTCAGCTGCCTCCTAGTCCCCAGAGGTTCCACCGTAGGGTCCTTGCGCTCGTTATTCTCTCCACCAGGAACATTTTTTTCCCCCAAATCAGATGACCAACTCCCTCATCTCCTTCAAGTCTTTGCTGAGACATCACCTTCTCTACAAGGCACCCTTGACCACAGTCTGCCCTTCCGCCTCAGAATCTCTGATCCTTGTACTGTTTCATTTTTTTCCATTGCACTTTTAACCTCTAGCACATTAGATAATTTACATATTTATTATACTTACTGTTTATGGATTGTCCAGATGCGAACTCCATGAGAGCGAGGCTTTATTTTTTAGTTGTTTTGTTTTGCTTTTGGTCAGATTTGTTCACTGATGCGTCCCAAGTTTCTAGCACAGTTCTTGGCATATAACAGGCTCTCAATAATTATTCTTGAGTGATGGAATTGAATTAATTATAGTCTCATGACTGCCTTGGACCTTGGTTTTAAGATGCTTATTTGATGGGCAGCAAAATCAAACAAATAAACCATATGATGTCACAGATGATGGCCTGTCATGGAGATTCACAGATGGTGAGAACATGATTGGAGAGTGGTACACAGAGCACTTCAACTGTAATAATCTTTTTTTATTTTTTAAAGGAGTAGTAGGGATACAGATGTTCATTATATTATTCTCCATAACTTTTATTTGTATGAAAGATTTCATATTTTTTTTAAAATAACAGATATTCAGCAAGTTAGCCGTAACTACTACGTGCTCAGTCCTACGCTAGGTATTGGGCTGGGGAGCAGGTGGGGAGCACAAGGAACGCTGGTCCTGCCCTCCGAGAGCTTGATACGTACAGTGAGACAACACAGTAACTTCCAGAACATACGAGGAAGACAGTCCAGGATGCATGGGCAGACAAGTGGTACTGACACTCAGTGGCACAGAAGTTCAGAGGGCACAGAGACGGCTGTGGTCGGAGGGCCCAGGGGACCTTCACAAAGACCGGAAGCTGAGGTCAGCTCTGATGAGCCATGGGAAGGAGAAGACCTCGTGGAGAGCAGGAGGTGCCGCGGTGCACTCTCGCAGGAAGCTCGTGCGACAGTAACAGAGCATCTGACCCTAGAAACATCTGTCAACCTCACCAGAACTTTTGCATCCGTTCACGGGGTCGCTTGTTCTAGACAACCCACAGAGTCTTTTCTGTTTTGAGGATTCTATAATTCTGTGTGCCAAAATGACCAATTCACTCAATGCTAGGCACTGAGCGGGCAGAAATTTTTTAAGTGTATAGCCCTTGCCTCAAAGACTTCACAGTCTAATATGGGAGTCCGACATTAGTTGCCTTAACAACCTTGAGAAGAAGATACAATGAAGGTGCGGAAACTGAGGCTCAGAGACACGCCAAGGACAAAATACAAACCCGGCCTCCAGGAGCTCCCACTGCAGGGCTGGGTGCCCAGGTAAACAGGAAGCACCATTCTCGGTGACCTCTCCCACCCTGACACGCCTCTGAGCCAGCCAGAGGGCTCTTGTTATGATCCCACGGGCCTGGGATGGAGTCTGCGAGTCTGCACTTCTGATTAGCGCCCAGGTGATGCTGAGGCTGCCGCTGGTCTGAGGACCGACACAGGCCTCTCGGACTGCTGACCAGACCATTCAGCAGAGTGCCTGGACCACAGTTAGATCAGCCTAGAATCTCTAGATCAGTGCTTCCCAAACCTGTCAGCACATCAGAGTCACGTGGGCAACTTGTTAACGCCAACAATTTGATTCCATAGGGATGGCATTTGGAATTCCGTAGTCTTTTTTTTTAAAAAAAAAAAAAAGTTGCTCAGGGATTCTGGTGCGTAGTCTTTTCCAAAAACGACTGTCCCAACTCACCTTCCCAAGACCCCAAGGACCAGCTCTCCCTGCCTCTTCAATGTCTCTGACTCTCTAGCTCCACCTGCCGGATCCATGCCGTCTGTCACAATGACCTCAAAGCTTCCTTCCATTCACAGCTGGACTCGAGCCCGAGAAAGCCTCGGGGGTATGATCTGTATAAGGAAGCCTGGCCCGTGACCCAAAAGAAGATGTCTCCCCCACTTTAGCTGGTCTCGATGCCTTAAATTTCTCAGGCTGCAATATAATCCCAAGGTCTCAGGGCCAGGATCCTATTTACCTCTGTATCGTGGAGCTTACCCAAGGGTACAGAAGATAGACCTAGTAAGTGGGCAGTAAAATTTAAATGAAAACTTTGAACTAAACACTGCTCTTTCTTCTATTTTTATCAAAGGAAAACATCTGGAGAAGAGCAATTTAAATGAGTTTCCTCCTGTGGTTTTCCTCTGGGACACAAAGTGGACAACACCAGAGCCCTGGGTGTCTCGGAGGAAAGGAGAGGAGGGGATATGGGAGAAGGAAAGGCGATGGGGGCCTCTGCAGGGCACTGGCTGTTTGCTAAGCACTTTACAAACACTATGACTCGGGATCTCAACCTGCTTGCTCGTCAGAATCAACTGGAAAATTCACTAACAGTCCTTCTTCCAGGCCCACTCTAACCCGCTGAATCGAAATCTCTAGCGGGAGAACCCAGGACCTTCTCAAAGCTCCCAGGTCATTCTGGTATTTAGGAAGCATGCATTACATCGTTTAACCCTCACAGCAACCCATTTTACAGATGAAGCCACTCTAGCGCAGAGGGACGTTCTGAAGTCACATGGTCAGTAAGCGCCAGAGCCAAAGCAAGGAGAAGGAAGTGGGACCAACCTTTCTGGCGGCATTTTCACAGGAAGCCGAAACATTCAAAATCGTGGCAGGAGTAATAGGCTATGATTTTTTACTTTGAATATGTCGGTGTTTCCTTAGGATACATGGTGAGTCAATGTTCCCAGTTAAGGCATGTTCACCATGTAGACTTTACCCTGCATGCCCCCAAGTGAGTCATTCTCAGTGTTAAAAACCCAGGGACGTGGACAGCCTGGCAGCCACCAGAATCCACAAAAAATAAGCCTGGCAAAGAAAATACTTTTCTTTTTCATAGAATAGTTAGGTTGGCAGATCAGGAGAATATCATACATGCACGCGCGCGCGCACACACACACACACACACACACACACAAGGGTATTAAAGGTCTGACCAAGGCATTTGATAAAATCTTTCATGATGCCCCTAAGAGATAGGTTGGATAATTTGGGTTAGGTAATATAGTAATAAGTACAGCTAGTTAAACTAACATTCCTGAGGAACGTGGAAAGGAAAGCAAGTAAGTCAGATTTCCAGATGTAACAAAATCAGTACATTGGATAACAATTAAAGCACCAAAGGACTCTGACAGGTCTAAATCCGATGAAATGACGTTTAAGACAGATATACTAAGACTCAAGAAGTCAGTTGTGTAACTAGTAGATAGGGAAGGCTTAGCCATCAGCAGTTAACTCTGAATGCTTTGATCTTAGAAAACAGGAAGAGATATATAAGATCTAGAACAAGGAGACGGGGGCCATTGTACATTGCCCTGGTCAGATAAAACTTTAAGAAGGACACTAGCAAACTAGAGTCTTCCCAAAGAGTCCAAGTGGGTGTCGACAGAATCAGAAATCATGTCTCACAAGAAAGAGTCAGTGGAAGGAACTGAGCATATCTAGGCTGGAGAAGAAAAGACGAAGCAGGGTCGTGAACGCTGTCTACATACCTTGGAAAAAAGACATAGTCACTAAAAATATATATATATAATATAAATAATATATAAAAATATTATACATCATATATTTATCATAAAATTTATTATTTATTTTTTTATTTATCATAAAATGTATTATATTTATTAAGATATAATATATATAATAAATAAATATATTATTTATATATAATATAAATAATATATAAAATATTATACATCATATATTTATATTTAATATATACATATGTTTATATATTTATTATACTTAAACCTATATATTTAATGCACAAATACATCTTAAATATATTTATAATTAACTAAATATAGATATATTTAGTTAAATATATTTTTATTTATCTTTGTTAAATATATTTATTTTATTAATACAGCTGACCCTTGAACAATGCAGGGCTTAGGGGCACTGACCCCCGTGCAGTCGAAAACTCGCATAGAACTTTGCAGGTGGCCTTCTGCATCTGCGGTTCTGCATCGGCAGATTCAGCCAACCAAGGATCGCATTGTAGTATATATTTATTGAAAAAACCCTCACATAAGTGGACCCGCAGAGTTCAAACCTGTCTTGTTCAAGGGTTAACTATATATGGTTAATAATAAGATTCATTTTATTAAATATACATACAAGACTGATTCTGGGTAGCACAGGAGGGTCCGGCTGGAGGCAAGGGTTAACCTTACAAACAGGTGAACGTTGTTTCCTAAATGCTGGCCTGTAGTTAAGCCGCTCCACCTCCCACTTCCATTCGCGGAGCTGCTTCTCTCCCCCAGATCCTGTCAGGTGCCAGGAAACCAGAGAAACGCAGCAGAGTTTCAAGAAGTTCACCATCCAGTAGGGAAACAAGGCTGCAGAACTAATTGATACAATGAAGTCAGCTCTAGACTGATGGATACGACGTGCAACCAGCGCCAGAGGAAGGGGGAGTTCATTTGCTCTCCAAGAGTAGACAAGAAGTTTCACTAACAAAGTGACCCAAGAATTGGGTTTTGAAGGACAAGTAAGAGCTCGCTGGACAAAGAGGTAGGGAGGGAACTTCGCGAACAGGGGGCAAAGGCATGGAGGGGGTGGATTTGGGGAAAACTTGAGAGCTCAGCGTGACTAGAATTGTGTTTTCATGCCTGGATCACCAGGGGAGCTTCTAAGAAAACAGAGACACGGGGAGCTAAACCCCACAGATTCTGATTCTGTATTATTTGGAAACCCCGTGAGTCTGATGTCCAGGGCTGGGAGTGATGACAGGAGTCCCATGAGGCCAGCTGTGAGTTTAAGACTAGGTTAGGTGCCGGCCAGCAAGGCCCCTCCCTTCCCATCTAACATTTGAGAAGCCCATATACCAAGAAGTGTTCTTTCATCCAAAAAGTCTCCCAGGGCGGGACCCACGGAGAACAGTATCTCTCCTGCTAACCCACCTCCACCGCCGCGTCACCCCAGGAAGAGGCATCGAGCACCAGGGTCAGTTGAAAAATGACCGTCATTCAAGTGAGACGGTCCCTGCTGGAGAGTCAAATCTCTAACCCTAAGCAACAGGGCTGAGCAGAGACATGAAGCTGGGAGACTGGCTCCGTGAAAGTTAGAGCTCATTCCTGCGAAAGCTTCCAGAGAAAAATAGAAAGGCAGCATTTCCGGTAGAGAGAGCAGATCTTTGGAAGCAGACATAATGGTTTCACCGCTAGTTGTGAGACCTCAGCCCAGGTAAGTAATCTCTCTAAGCACCTCTGTGTATAAACTGAGGCTAATAATCCACTCACATGGTACTTAGGAAGACTGATATGACAAAAAGAAAAATGCTTCATCGGTGCCTGGCATACAGAAAGCACTCAGTAAACAGCAACAACAATAATGAACCTGGACATTTATCATTTTGAAAGCACTTTAAATTATCCATAAATTGCAAATAACTCATACGTTTGCAAAAATACTATTCTACCAGGTGGCCGCTCAGTGTTCAGCCTGTAAGACTTACTGTTCTTTCTCTTTCCATCTGGTGACCTCTTACCTGTCTGGCATTTCTAATTGGACAAAACCTAGAAACTTGAGCCCATCTTGCTTCACCTTTAAACGTGAAGTGTCTGCCAAATGTCTATTAATAAACTAAGTTTCTGCCTGGGTCAAATCAGGGGAAGTCACTGGCTAGCCCAAGTCCCCATTTCCTTTATCTTGAACTCCTTTGAAGTTCAAATCACCTTAGATAAAAATAATTCACTCAAGAATTTCAACAAAACTCTCTAATTGCTGGCCAAAATGTTTTGTATATTGATTCAGTTTTCATTTGTCCCGCACTTGTATGGAGCAGAGGGGACATGGTCCCTTCCCAGGTATGCCCTGTCCTGGGTCCCAGTGTCACAGCGCCCTCTAGAGGGCATTTGTGGGCCAGGACACCGAACCACAGCAGTTAGATGCTCCCTACGAAGGGCTGCACTTTTACCGAGTAAAGGAGGAACGTGCAGGGCCTGACGGATGTAACAGGACATGGAAACAGGGTCCCCCAGCCATGGCTCCACAGAAGGGCTCAGCGCACCCATCTGAAGTCCAGAGACTGTCACTCCATTTTGCTCCCCAAAGAATTCCAGGCTGTGAGTCCAAGATGGTCCACTTGGATGGACCACAGGAGGTTACCTCCCCCTCCAGGGGGTTCCGACTATGCTGCACGGAGCCCCGGGTGACAGTGAAGAGAGCAAGGGCGGGGACAAGGAGGTGGCTGATGTGGGCGCTTGAGAAGGGAGGGCACCAAACTCGCCATCTTGGCATTTCACAAGTTGCCCCATTTTTACTTCATTTACAGGGACGGGTCTGCAGATATGTTCATTGATAGCAAGGGTTCCATATCGGGGAATGCAAGCGCTGAAGATCGTGGTCAGGCCCAACTCCCCGGGCCACAGCTGGCACACAGGGCCCGTCTGGAGCGCAGAGTGCAGAAAGAGCACCCCTTTGGGTGAACAGATTTCAAAAAGGTGCCCCTTCCTCCCGACTGTCACAGCCACCCTCAGTCCCAGAGCCCAGCAGGCTTGGTGAGCGGAGCGCAGGTTGGCTTTCCGCCCCCGGTTGCCCTTGAGCCAGCACTCTGTGCGGACCGCAAACTCCAGGACCCTACGTGGCAGCCCTGCCGCACCCTCGTCCTACAAAGGCACCTGATGAGGCTTGAGGAATAGTGAGCTTAGCTCTGCAGAGTGGGCACTCCTCTGCCTGCAGCTGCACAGACAGAGTCTCCTGTGATCTGCAGACAGCCCTATGGGGGCGGAGGCACAGCTCCAAAGTGACAGCAGGCCTGCTCAAAGCCACACTGTGAGCTTAGAACCTAGACCTCCAGATGATTCAAATTCTTTGTGTTCCTCTCCCACTGAGAGAGACTCTCATTCTCTTCATCCTGGTGACAATAAACTCTTCAAAAGTTCAGAGGCGCCCCTCTTGCCCCCACTTGCTGTCCCTGCTGAAGGAGATGTCACATTCTTCAGCCCCTCCCCCCAGACAACAGACCAACCAACCAGGAGTGTCACGTTCCCATAACGTCCTGCTTTCCTGTCAATCCTGATAAATTCAAAAGACATTAGGTATTCCAAACTTTTGCTTATTGTTTGCTTATATCCTTTAACAAATCCAGAAAGGATCTAAGCAGCTTAGGGAAAAAACTCAAGTAATCAAACTGTTTAAGACTACGATCAAAAGCCACGCAATGGAGCAGGAATTAGAATTAGGGGAGGAAGTGGAGAGAATTATTCCTGAAATCTAGTCTCAGAGCAATCCTGCAATTGGGCACTTAGCAAAGCTCAGCCCCCAGGGCAGCCAGGGCAGAGGGGGAAGAAGAGAAACAGGGCTCTTGTCTGACAGAAGGACTCATGTCGATTCATCACCGTCAGACCGCATCCCAACCATACACCCTGCAAGGAGTGGATTTATGGCATCTCACACAGGACAGATAACAACAGAAGCTAGCGTCCGACCCACCGGAGCCTCAGGAGCAGGCATCTTCTAGATCACTCGCATGGGATGGGTATGATCTTTCTGGTGAGCACACGCTCTGCTCACAGCGCCCAGGTGGTGGCCATCCACCCCAGTCCTGTGCCTTTAAACCAGGCCAGCTCACGCCCCCCAAAACACACCACACAACCTCTGTCCAGCAGCCAATATCCACGAACTTCAGGCATTCCAGAACACCTCACCTGGGCGAGACCCTCCGGTACCACCCTTTCCTAAGAGCCGTCTCCTTTCCCAGAGTCTTTCCTTCCTGACATTCTGGTCTTTGCCTCCCATTTCACCCTTGGGCCTAACTACAGAGCCACCTCTGAGATTTCTTTTTTTTCTTTTTTTTTGGCTGTGCCGCGTGGCTCGCAGGGATCTTCGTTCCCCGACCAGGGATCGAACCCCCGCCCCCTGCAGTGGAAGCGCAGAGTCTGAACGGCTGGACCACCAGGGAAGTCCCTACAGAGCCATCTCTAAATTGCTTCTAGAGCCCACCTACTCTCTGGTTCCCCCTCTCCAAGTGCATCCCATCCACCCAGGGCAGGGCTGTGGATGACCACACAGTAAGTGCTAGGAGTGGGATCCGGGAGCCTCAGGACGTAAATGAAGACCAGACCAGGCAAACGCTCGCCATCGAGTGATAAAGATCTGGGGGCTCTCACTTTGTCATCTCATCCATTCACCTGTTCCTTCAACAAATGCCAAGCACTTGCTGTGTGCCAGGGACCAGTCTTGGAACAACTACAATGAAAGACCGTGTGTGCCAAGCTCCAAAAAGAGGATGGGGGTTGAGGATGGAGGCACCACTTGCAGCTGGGATTTCCAGGCAAAGGCTGCACTTGGACAAGGCCTTGAAGGATCAGTGGACGACTGACGGTGGCAACCCCTCCCCCGGGTTCTCTACTGATGGAGTACTCAACTGTCACCTCCTCAGGGAGACTGCCCTGACCTCTCCATCTAAAAGCTCATCATCCTCCCATCTTATGCTCCCTACTTTATTTTATAACCCCACTCTCCATCTGGCATATAGTTTACTTTTTATTTGCTCATTCTTTTCTCCTCCACCTAGAATGTAAGCTCTAGCGGGGCAGGGATATTCGGCCCTTTTATCTACTGCTTCATCTCCAGTGCCTAGAAAGATGTCTGCCACCTAATAGAAACTTAATGAGTATTTATTACTAGAATGAATAAAGGAATAAAGAGACAGTCATCATTTATTACTTTTGTTTGGAGGAACACGGGTGATTAGTGACATAGAATTGTCAACTCTTTATCTTAAGAAAGAAGGAAGGAAGGAAGGAAGGTGTCATCTACTATAATAATCATCTCATAAAGGAAAGATACTTTAACCTCCCCAAAGTGGGACATGCATTCTCTCAGGATAAATAGTAGTCTTTCCCAAGAAAAGGTCACATCAACACATACGTCACACAACATTGTCCTAGTCTGTATTTCCACTGTGAATCACTGAAGCCTTTGGCACCATCAGCCGTTCATCCCCAACACCTCCCAACCCTCCAGCTCTGGGTCACAGTGCTGCTTCCTTGAAAGAAAGACAAGATGGCCACGTGCCCCTGGCTGGCCCATGCTCCCCAGACGTGCCTGCTCACGTGGGGATCATTCTTGATGCTGAAAAAGGGTAGGGTTCCAGCTCCGGAAGCCAGCTCAGATCCAGGGCCACCCCCTGGATCAGAGAGAACCAGCATGACACCAGCCTGTGGTTCACGAACTTTACAGTTCACGTTGAATTTTCAGTGAAGTTATACTTTTTCCACAGCTCCTTCGACTGCATTTTTCATGCAGCTGCTAAGAGAAAAATCAAATAAGGCTCTACAAACCTCACCCCATTTACCTTCACAGTAAGCTAGCCAAGGCGGTTTATCAGCCCCGTTGTAAAGATGAACAGCCCAAGGATCAGAGAGGCTAAGAGCAAGTTGGCAGAGGTGGGAAAAGGGGAGGCACTGCAGGTGCAGGGGCGGCCCCGCCTCCACCTCCTCTCCTCTGAGGAGTCCGGGGGGTGAGGGTCAGGGGCCAGGAAGTGCGCACCTGCAGCTCTCCAAATCAAAAGCTGCTCCAGGCCTCTTTTCTCTCTTTCTCCCTTCTCAGCCCCCCTTCCCAGCCCTCAGGTTCAGCTCCAGGCCCACCTGCCACAAAAAGCCAACTTCCTGAGCTGCCTGACTCCAAGGGTTTCCATCTCTGAAGCTGGCCGTCCTCAGGCTCCAGACCTCACCGTTCAAAGCATAACTAGCCAGCTTTCTGCCACATAATCTGACATTTTAAAATACGAGAACACAAAATTAGACGTGTTGCGTGTTACATGATAGACATCATCTCACGTAGTTCTTGGCTCGCTGGCTATCGTTTCAATTCGAGAGCATGTGCCCTTCTTCTCCAGCCCCACAGGGCCTAGAGCAGGCAGAGCGGATACCCACGAGTTCCACTGCATCTCTAGGGAGCCCCACAGTTTGCGAAGTGCTTCAACTCACATAGCTCATCTGAGCCTCCCAGCACCAGGCAGAGAAACTGAGCCTCTCAGAGAAATGACCTTGTCCAAGGTCAGATAACTAGTCATTTGGAAAGCTGGGCCCTCAGCCCTGGTTCTGAGACCCTGGGTCCACAGCTCTAGGGCACCTCGGCATTTTGCTTCTCAATAGCACGTATACATGTGCAACAAAACTTATTGTTGGCAAAGAGTGGAGCCCTCATCATGTTCATACTTTTAATGTAAATGCATTCAATTAATTATACTTTTGGCAAAATAGAGAGGGGGAAAACAAAAAATAATATGTTCAACCGTGCATGGCAATTTCTCTTGCTGTTTTCCAGAGAGGAATGGGATAGAAGATGCAGATCTGCTGTTTCCTCACTGTCTCACTTCCCAGGAGGATCTTAGGGGGCGAACATCGCACATCACGTGAGTATAGCGTTCCAGGAGAGAGGTCACCTGGTGACAAAAAGGCCAATCATGCAAGGCTTAAGAGAGGCAATGGAAGTCTGCTTTAAGGCTGCGGGAAACAGGGCCTGTGTTGGACTTAATAAGAACCAGCACTCGTTATGTGCATACTAAGTGCTTTATGGCTTTTAACTCATTGAGTTCTCACAAAATCCTTTTTGCACACAAGGAAAGGCGTCTAAGAAAGGTCAGTCACCAGCTAGCAAGCCGGAGAGCTGGGCGTTGAGCCCCAACAGAGAAGCTATTTAATCTATTCCCTTAGTTTTTCTGCTAACATGGCAAGGCATGGTGTCTGCACGGGCCAGCATCGGCAGGGAACTGGACCACACACAATTTCTGCCCCTTGCACTAACGCTAGATCCTAGTCTTTGCATGAAACACAGCGCTACCGCACAAAGCCCTCCACCTGCTCTAGCCCTGACCGGAGGGGTGGGGGACGACTAGGACCCCTAAGTGGCAGTGAGAAAAGACCTTTGGGAACAAGATGTGGGTGAGGGGATGGCCCCAAAGCCAGGCACAGGTGTGGACTTACAGGTGTGGGCCAAGTAGAGTGATGACCCCATTCCAGAGCCAAAGGCTACAAGTAATTACATCAAGACAATATATGTAAATCCGACTGACCCAGGCAAAGGCAGCCGTGTTAGGAGGTGTGGCGATGCCAAGATGGAGACACCTCGCTTCCCTTGGAGCTCACCGCTCAATGGGAGAGAAGAGGCTGTAAATAAGTATGAGAACAGAACAGGCGGGGGTGGGGAGGGGTGCCAGCTGGCGTCCGAGTTTAAAGGCAGGGTCCCCTGCACTCCAATTCCATAAAGGGAGACAAAATCAGTTTCCATCAGAAACATACAGAACATGAAGCCGAGAAAACTGACGTGTTACTTAACACGAGGGAGGGGGCCCTCAACCTTAAACGCTAACTGAAACGTTACAGAGGTAGTGGCATGTGAACCGGGCCTTAAAGGAAGAGTAGGATTGGGATCATTTGAGAAGGAAGGAACAGCATCTCTCTCTGGGCAAGATGCAGAATGTATTCCAACAACAGTTTGCTGCTGGGAATTCCCTGGTGGTCCAGGGGTTAGGACTCCACGCTTTCACTGCCCGAGGGCCTGGGTTCAATCCCTGGCCGGGGAGCAAAATCCTGCAAACCACGCGGCACAGCCAAATAAATAAAGCAGTTTGACGCAAGGAGTTAAATCGCAAACAAAACGTAATGGCGAGGAATTCAAATTGGACCCAGTAATCACTGATTTTGCTGCATTGAGCTTCCGTGTTCATCCTAAGTTTCTGACCCTAGTTAAAGTTCCATCTGCCTCATGGTTGTGTTAGGAGGCCGTGGTGGTTCTCCTGTGTGTAGTGGCAGGGTACCGCCTCCAGGGGGCGCTCCAGGCCTCCCTGTGACTTCACTTGGAGGGGATCAGGTGGGCCCAGGTCACTGAGAGAAGGAGCAAAGAAGCCGAAAGCTCTGCTTCCCGGAGAGGGAGGGCGTGTGGGGACGGCTTCCTAGTTTTTCTCTCTCCGCCTCCCCATCCACACATACCCAGGGGGCTGGTGGTTTCAGGCTGATCCCAGACAGTAGCCTCTTGGGAGCCTCCCTGGACCAGGTGGGCAGACAGGTGTTTCAAGTCGGCTGGGGGTCTAGGGAGAGGCGGACCCTTTCCCTGAGTCTGTCTTTCCATGCCCTCACCACAGTCAGGAGTGCAGGCCCCAGAGGTCCCTGAAGAAAGGAGTCCAGGAGGGTATTATCTGGCTTCTCTCCAGGCTTCCGGTCAGCTTTGCCAAAGGAATTTAGGTAGCAAACATGTGCTCTGAGCAGTTGAGGCCCAAATTCCAGCCCCTGCCCAAGTCTCAGAGGCTGGAGGTGGCAGGATGGGTCTGGGGTCCTGACGGCCACCTCCTTGGAGACCCAGCTAACACGACTGGCTCAGCGCCTCTGAAGAAAGGCACTCGCTGTGCAGCACAAGGTCACGGTAGGAGAAACAGAGCCGAGAGCAGGAAGGTGAGGCCAGCTTTTGAGAGGCCTTGAATGCTGAGTCAAAATGTCTGGACAAAGACTCCCTCAGAATTCTCTGTATTAATGGACACAGGGGTCTGGATTTGTGCATTTCCTCCTTACAGCGCCAAGACCCATGGTCCAAATGTGAATGATTTGATTTCTCTTCACTGTGATATTTACAGCCCAACCTGTAACAAGCTATCTTTTTTTTGGGTTTAGGTGCTATTATGAATAATAGCTACCATTTACCCAATACCTGTGATTATTATATTATTAGGTATTGTAAGCCCCATTTTACAGATGAGAAAACTAAGGCTCCAGTTAATCAAAACTTGTAAGTGGCAAAACTAGCCCAAGTGGCAAAACTAGCGCCCGAGCCCCATGGCTCCCGCCTCCCCCACCCCCAGATTCACGCTGGGTCCCACATATTTGGCCCGTAACTGTGTGCTTTCTTTCACAGGCTGGGTGCCTGACCAAGATGAATGTCACCATGCACTCCCCAGCTAAGGAGAAATAAAATCCCAAATGGCCTGAGGAACAAAACCTTCAGACTTAGCTTTAGGGGAACGCCCGGTACTCGCAAAGCCCAGCCTTCACTCAGGCTGAACCCTTGGCTTAGAAGACTCCACCCACCGTGTGCTCTGTTTATTGAAATCCTACCCTTCGCCAAGGCCTCGTTCCAGTGTCAGCTTCTCAAAGACGCCTGCCTTCTCCAGCCCTGCCAGTAGGAATTCCTCCTGATCTGTCCCCATGAACTTGGCAGCTGGCTCGGTGCAGACCCACCCACTCACATTCCGCCTGGACCTCTGCGGGTAGAGACTAGGTCTCACCCATCTCTGTGCCCCATGGGGCTCTGCACACACTCAGGGCCTGGAGATCAAGCTCATAGTCTCTGGGAAGGGTTGCGGCCAATGTTCAGGTAGCTGGTGCCAACTTAACAGGTGCCTCCCAGGGCTCAGCTGCCAGCTGCCCTTTCCCAGCCCCAGGAATGAAGGTGCCCCATGGTGGCTGAGCCACTTTTACCCTTCCCACAAGCAGCCAGCCCAGCCCGGGCTCCTGGCCACAGCAGCTGTGGCTCCCGCCTCTCCCATCCTGCTTGGCCGGCTCTCTTGCAGCCACCTCCTAAGCTTTCCTGCATGGCAGTCTGTCCATCTGGGCATCTGCCTCAATTTCTTGCTTTGTGTTCCAGTTCTGCTTTGCTGAAGCCCGACTCTGGACCTGGCCCTCCTTTGTCCTCCCAGGGCTGGACCCAGCCCCCAGCAGTGGAAGGAGGCCAGCGCTCTCACTGGAGCCCAGTTAGGCTCCCAAGAGCCCCGCCCTGCAGCCACCCTTCAGCACAGCAGGTCAGAATCTCCCAGACGTGGGCATCAGCCCGAGCCAAGCCCAAGTTCCCAGGCCCATTTAGACCCCGCACCCAGGGGTGGACACCCCGCAGGAGCCAGCGGAGTCCAGCAACCCGCCCGCCCTTCACCCGCTCCTGCCATGGATGCCTGCCTCTCCCAGGGAGGACAGTCACAGGCGCCATGCAGCGGGGGATCCAGGCCACAGTGGTACAGCCAAGGGGCCTTTGAGGATTTTAGAATCAAGCACACAGGGCGGTGTAAGGGTTGAAATAAAAAGGGACTAGAGGCTTTGAAATCCTTGCTGTGGCTTAACTATAATGAGCCTTCAGGGAAAAGAAGCACGACCTCCGTTTACAAAGTTCCCAGACTACCTCCCGAGGGGTGGGATGACTGGCATTTTACTATCTTATTTACACTTTGCTGTAGATTCTAAATCGTCTGTAATAAACATACTTTTATAACCAGGAAAAATAACTGATAATCCAAAGACATAAGCAGAAAGCAGATATCGTCAGAGCTTCCTCGGATCACAGCGGCCGTAGGGTACCAGGGATGACAGACAGGCTGGGCTGCCATCCTGTCTCCGTCTTCCACCGGCCCCCAAGCTGCGGTGGGCAAGTCCCAACTTCAAAGCCTCAGTGTGCTCGGCTGTCAAATGGGAATGACAGTGTCGGCCTGGGCTGCACAAGAGAGATACCCACGATAATAAAACTTGCATCCCAGAGCCGGGGAGACTCGGTCCCAGAGTGGGCCTGGGAGAGGTTTCTGAGAGCGCTCCCCACGCGGGAGAAGTAGGGGCGCTTCTCAGACAGCACGGGGCTGCTCTGTCCAAGAGAGATATTCCAGGAATGGAAATGAGACACAGCCATCTTAATCCCCAACTAACCACAAAACCGTCCCTTTAGCCAGAGTGTGGGTGCCATTGATCTGCACAGCGCTGCTGGGGGAGGTCCCATTCCTGTCCTCAGCCTGCAGAGGGAGGCTCGTTGACCAGTCTCCTCTGCAAGCATCTGTCCACCCAGGAAACACCGGCCCAAAGGGCCAAGCGGCAAATGGTGGGAGCAGAATCCAGATGCTCTTCCTCTCTCGGCCCCCCGCCCCCGGCCCCCCGCATTTTGACCCGAGCACCAACAGCAAGGTCCCTCGCCCCTGCAGGGAAAGGAGCCGCCCTGCGGGGGGAACGTGCCCGAAGTGCAAGCGACAGGTGCTTTGGGGAGCCAGCAGCCAGGAGGCTCCTCTGCCCCGCACACGCCATGCCCTCACCCTCTTCCAGTGGGGAGCAGACAGCCCCAGGCTCTCTGCCTGCAGGGCGTGTGGAACCTTCCAGCACAGGCCCAGCCTCTGCAGCTGAGGAACATCACAGGTGTCCTAGATGCCATTCGGGGTGGGAGATTAACACATTGTCTTCACTGCAGCCAAACCTCCGGCCTTTGGAAGAAAGGACAAGGCCTGACTCTAGCCCAGGCTCCATCCTCGGTCCCCACTTCCACTTGGGGTTATCTGAACACCCTCTGCTCTTGCTTTGGGGCTTTAAATGAAAATAACTACCTTTGAACAAAGCCTCGGCATCTAGGATGAGATCCAGAAAAGGCAGGATGGTGCAGCCACTGGCTTTGGAGTCCAGTGGCACTCACAGCACACACGTCACACTCTCTGAGACAACCATGCTTAAATGACTGTGTCGGTCCAGTAACTTCAACACTCAGGGCCTCCCTCCTCTCCCGCATGCAGACACAGAAGACAACAAGACGTCCCAGCACTGTGCCTGGCGAGCGGGAGCCCTCAAATAACTGCCCGTCTTGAGGCTCAAAGCAATCACTATTTCTCTCCATCCAAGGCAAAGAAAAAAGCCTTCACTTCTTGATGAAGTTCTAAACCCTCTTCTATAAATGCAGCCTCCATAGCAGGGGCCCGTGGGCAGCAGCTGGTCCTGTCACTCATTTGAAGAAGTAGGAATGCACAAATCCTCAATGAGACCCGCAGGTCCCATCAGCGCTCCTCAGCTGGGGGAGGAGGGGGTGTGGTTTGCGAGTGGCGACGCCCTGGCCCTTACCCATGACCAAGGTGAGTCCGGGCGGCTCTTGCCCTGTGAGGGCTCCCAGGTGGAGTCGCAGGCACGGTCCTGTTCCTCCATGGCCGGGCCCGAGGGATGCCAGCTGCCTCCTCACCCAGTGCCCGGAGAGCAGTGTCTGCAGCGGCTAATTTCAGGAGCTGGGAGGCTGGGCTGGCGACACCGAGCCCAGAGCAGGCGGCTTCTCTTTACACCCAGGAGCCTGGCCAAGTCACAAGGCTGAGGAAAAGAGCAGGGTGCTGAATTGCAATTCCTCTCCCACCTGGGACTGGCTAACAAAACAACACCGGGACACCTCCCGTTCCCTGAAGGATGCAGAGATTTCCCACAGATGCCAGTTTCTCTAGACTTTTTGAGAAGGACACCCGGTGAGGGGGCGTGACCCCTGCTGGCCGGCGACTGGCCATTCTCTCCTCACCAGCTCTGAGGAATCAGGAGTAAGACTCAGAGATTGACTAACTTCCCCAAGGTCACAGCAACAGAGGACAGAACTGGGATCCAAACCCACGAGTGCCGCCTCCAGAGGGGATTTGAGGGGAGGAGGGGATTTAAGGGAGGGACCACCTCACGTGCTGCGTGCAGGGAACCTTGCAAAGAAAGCTGTGCAGATCGTTTCCTCACTTTCTTCCCTACCAGCGCGCCCCACAAAAGCTACGGGGAATCCTTTCTCTCCGTGCCTGGGCACCCCTCGGGGAGTCAGGAAGGCTGGGGTCCGTGGCCCCCCTTCCCCAGTGGGCCACCACCGTCACCTCCACCACGCTCAGCAGCAGCATCACGACCGTTCGCTGGAGTTGAACGCTCCCCACACACCAGGACGCTGCTTTCTGGTACGTATTTTGCATCTAAGGTTATGGAAGTCAAATAAGGAGCGTGAAGAGCTGGTCTTGGGTCACAAAGCGGGAAGTGACAAAGCAGGGTCAGCCTGATCCCACACGCGGTGCTTGAAATGTGGTTCTCATCCTGCCGGGAGTCATGGGTTTGTGCTGATGGGGTTGGGCTCCGAGGAGCGCAGGGCGGGAGGGAAGGTGTTTCTGGGTGGGGGGTGGGGGCGGGGGTGGGGGAGGGGAGGGGAGGGGAGAGGAGGGGGAGGGGAGGGGGAGGGGAGGGGAGGGGGAGGGGAGGGGGGAGGGGGAGGGGGGAGGGGAGGGGAGGGGGAGGGGAGGGGGAGGGGAGGGGGAGGGGAGGGGAGGGGGAGGGGAGGGGGAGGGGAGGGGAGGGGGAGGGGAGGGGAGGGGAGGGGAGGGGGAGGGGGAGGGGAGGGGAGGGGAGGGGAGGGGGAGGGGAGGGGAGGGGGAAGGGAGGGGAGGGGGAGGGGAGGGAGGGGAGGGGAGGGGAGGGGAGGGGAGGGGGAGGGGAGGGGGAGGGGGAGGGGAGGGGAGGGGAGGGGAGGGGGAGGGGGAGGGGAGGGGAGGGGAGGGGAGGGGGAGGGGAGGGGAGGGGGAGGGGAGGGGAGGGGGAGGGGAGGGAAGGGGGAGGGGAGGGGAGGGGAGGGGGAGGGGAGGGAAGGGGGAGGGGAGGGGAGGGGAGGGGAGAGGGAGGGGAGGGGGAGGGGGAGGGGAGGGGGAGGGGAGGGGAGGGGGAGGGGAGGGGGAGGGGAGGGGAGGGGGAGGGGAGGGGAGGGGAGGGGAGGGGGAGGGGAGGGGAGGGGAGGGGAGGGGGAGGGGAGGGGAGGGGGAGGGGAGGGGAGGGGAGGGGAGGGGGAGGGGAGGGGAGGGGAGGGGGAGGGGAGGGGAGGGGAGGGGAGGGGGAGGGGAGGGGAGGGGAGGGGAGGGGAGGGGGAGGGGGAGGGGAGGGGGAAGGGAGGGAAGGGGGAGGGGAGGGAGGGGAGGGGAGGGGAGGGGAGGGGAGGGGAGGGGAGGGGGAGGGGGGAGGGTTCCAGGGCACGCTGCAGGCATGCATGCAGAGGCTCCGATCCAGTTTGACAGGGACTGAGGGAGACAACTTCCCTGACTCCTAGCACAGAGGGACCCCTCGCCCCGCTTGTCTCCCAGAGCTGCTGTCCCTACAGCCTGTGACGCTAAGACCAACCACCTCCTGAAGTCTCTCAACTCTGCTCTGTGGGCCGAGAAGCACCTTTTCTGGTCCTCCACCTCCTCCCCAGCCAGGCCTTCTCCCATTCCACTCGCTTCACTCTTCTTCCTCCTTCCCTCCGGAGGAGACCCTGACCAGGAATCCATCCAGAGCTGTGCTGAGAGCGGCGTGGGCGAATACATGAAAGGTGCCTGGCGTGTCCTATCTAACACGATGGGTATAATGACCTCCCTTTATAGGCTGGGGCCGGTGGCTGCCCTGGCGCTGCATCTAGTAAGGAGCAGGGAGGTCCTCAGCCCCCGGCTTCCGCATTCCCAGGTCACCACGGTCCTGGCCACATTGTACCGCTGGCCTTCCTCCCACTGGGGAAGAGCAGAAAAGGTAGGGAGACCCCCCACCAGCCCAGCCCTGGAATGGCTCCCACATGTCCTCAACGGAAGGGAGAAGATAACACTTTAAGACATCTATACTGAGCTGGGTCCCCACCACTCCTACTAGTTTTAATTCATCCTGTCAGGGTATTTTGAGAACCTCATGACCGACGAGGGATAAGACTGTAATTATACCTGGTCACGGTGAACATTTAGCCTAGATGCACAGAGCCACACAGGAGCAGTCACTCTGCACACAGCACACCGGTGTCACTGCATCCATCCTGAGGCGCTATCACGTGGAGCCTCAGGATGAACAAGGCGGGAGAGGCGTGGTCCTCGGGGCTCTGGGCCCAGGCGGGTGTCTCAACCCGGCTGGCAGGGAGGTCAGGCTGATGCGTGTCCTGCTGCTACGTCAGGCCGCTGACAGCCAACACTGGCTTGGCTGGCGCGCCTAGAGGTGGGGACGTGAGTGTTGACGTGGCTCCCGGAAGCTCCATGTGATGACTGAGCCTCATCATCTGAGTCGCACAGACCCGGGCCCTGGGGCTGACTCGGCCCCTGGAAGCTGTTCTGACTCAGGCCTTTAAGAACCTTTGTTTCCTTATCCGGGAAACACAGGGATAAAAATAGTCTCTCCATCATAGGGCTGTTGTGGGGATACTGAGGCCAGGCACCGAGAGCCCTTGACACAATGCCTGGAGCGTATCAGACCCTCAAAAAGCCGTAACAACTATTAATCCTCACGGTAACTTTGAGGTGGATATTAATAGCTCCATTTTACAGGCAAAGAAGTGGAGGCTCTGTTTTATTTTGTACTTCTGTTGGCCACACTCTCCAACTTGTCCTCCACTGGAGCTTCTGAGGACTCCCTCGCTGCCCCAAGGGACCACGGCCAGGACCATGCTGGATTGCCCCTGAAACACTGCCCCTGCATGCTCCTGGCTGCAGGAATCCACAGGGCACTCCTTTCTCCCAGACTGCCAGGCCCAGGGTCTGGGAGTCTCCTGCGAGGCCCCACAAGAGCACCTTGGATGTTCCCATTTCTAAACCTTAGCTCATGCTATGACCCCTTCCTGGAATGCCTTTCCAAAAGTGTCCACTTTCTAGGCCCAGGTCAAACTGAATTCTTCCTCCATGGAGCCTTCCCTGATCTCTCCACTCCATAAGGACGTTTCCATGCTCTGACCTTCGAGATAAAGGATGCAAGGTTGGGACTGACATTTCTGAGCATCTTCCATGAGCCAAGTGCTTTTCTCACACATATCATCTCGAAGTCCCAAGGTTAGGTGTTGTCATTTCCCAGATGAAACAGACTCAGAGGGGCTCACCTGGCCAGGAAGAGGTGGGGCTCAGAATCCTCACCATACACTCCCCTTATCTGACACTTAGCGTGTGCTGGGGCAGGTGAGTTACCTGTGAGTTTATGTCTCATTATCTCAACCACTGTAGGCACAGGGTCCAGGCCTTACTCATCTTTAGCTCCAATAGTACCTCACACAGTAGGGTGACACAGCATGTGAAAAAGTCACATCCTCTTTTTTAAAATTAATAAACAATTTTTTAGAGCGGTTTAGGTTCACAGCAAAATTGAGCTGAAAATACAGTTTCCATATAGTCCCTGTTCCACACATGTACAACCTTCCCCACTATCAAAATCCCACACCAGGGGGGTACATTTTTTACAATCAGTGAACCTGTACTGACAGATCATTATCACTCAAAGTCCATAAGTTACATTAAGGTTCACTCCTGGTATTTCACATTCTATGGTTTTGACAAATGTCTAATGACATGTATCCACCACTGGAATCATACAGAGGAGTTTCACTGCCATGAATGTCCTCTGTCCTCAGCCTGTCATCTCTCCCTCCCTCCATGTCTTTTCATGACATGAGAGCTCTTTTTTTTTAGTGCTGCATAATATTCCAGCGTCTGGATGTACCACAGTTTATCCACTCACCTACTGAAGGTCATCTTGGTTGCTTCTAAGTTTTGCAACTATAAATAAAGCTTCTATAAACATTTCTGTGAGGGTTTTTGTGTGGACACAAATTTTCAGCTCCTTTGGATAAATGCCAAGGAGCACAATTTCTGGCTTGTATGGTAGGAGGATGTTTAGTTTTGTAAGAAACCACCAAACTGTCTTCCAAAGTGGCTGTAGCATTTTGCATTTCCCACCAGCAATGAATGAGCATTCCTGTTGCTCCACATCCTCACCAGCATTTGGTGTTGTCAGTGTCCCAGATTTTGGCCTTTCTAATAGGTGTCTGATGGTAGCTCATGTTTGTTTTCACTTGCATTTCCCTGATGACACATGATGTGGAGCAACTTTTTATGTTTACTTGCCATCTGTATATCTTCTTTGGTGAGGTGTCTGTTGAGGTCTTTGGCGCATTTTTAATCTAACTGAGCGTTAAGAATTCTGTGTATATTTTGGATAACAGTCTCTTTATTCAATTTATTTTATTTTTGGCTGTGTTGGGTCTTCATTGCTGTGCGCAGGCTTTCTCTAGTTGCGGTGAGTGGGGGCTGCTCTTTGTTTCAGCGTGCGGGCTTCTCATTGCGGTGGCTTCTCTTGTTGCGGAGCACGGGCTCTCTAGGTGCGTGGGCTTCAGTAGTGTGGCTCGCAGGCTCTAGAGTGCAGGCTCAGTAGTTGTGGTGCACAGGCTCAGTAGTTGCGGCTCTCCGGCTTTAGAGCGCAGGCTCAGTAGTTGTGGCACACAGGCTTAGTTGCTCCGCGGCACGTGGGATCTTCCCAGACCAGGGCTCGAACCTGTGTCCCCTGCATTGGCAGGCGGATTCTTAACCACTGTGCCACCAGGGAAGCCTCGGATAACAGTCTTTTATCATGCACATACACTAGATTGGTCAAGGTCGTAGCTGAGAACAGATGGGAGACTGGAGCTGGGTCAAGGCCTGACAAGGGAGCTGTTTACAAGGATATGGGGAGGGGTGAAGAAGACTGTCAGGGGGTGGCGGCGGGACCTAGGCCAGCCAGGGGAGGGGCTGAGGCCAGGCTTGGGTTGAGGGGAAAGGAGGGGAATCAGTGACCTGAGGTGTATGAGGCAGGATATCGGCCTCCAAAGTGTCCAGGTCCTAATCTCCCGAACCTGCGGATATGTCACACTACACAGGATATGTTACATCTTCTGCCTCCCTCTCTCTCTCTCTGTCTCTGTCTCTCTGTATCTCTCTGTCTCTCTGTGTCGCTCTCTCTCTCGTAGACACACACACACACACACACAATGACTCTCTGTTGTTCTCATGAAAGTAAACTCTGTTCCTCTGAGTCAGAAAACCCCACCATGACTCACTCCTGGAGTGAGGGAAACAGGGAATTAACTGTCTTTTTTTCACGGTTGAAGCAGCAAGTAATCTCTCCGGGTTGTCTGCCGGCATCAGTAACCATCAGGTCGTCTGTCGGCTGATCAGGGATCGGAAACTGTCTTAGTCTGCTCAAGCTACAGAACAGCGTACCATAGGCTGGGAGGCTTAAACAGCAGAAATTTATTTTCTCACAGTACTGGAGGCTGCAAGTCCAAGATTCAGGCGCCAACAGATTTGGCTCCTGGTGCGAGCTCTCTTCCTGGCTTGCAGAATATCTCCTCCTCCTGTGTCCTCATGTGGCAGAAAGACAGAAAGAGACAGAGAGAGAGGGAGGGAGGCAGCTCTCTGATGTCTCCTCTTATACGGACACTAATCACCCTTATGACCTCGTTTAACCCTAATTGCTTCCTCACTCCACATACAGTCACTAAGGCTTCAACAATTAGGGAGGGGGGGACACAGTTCAATCCATAGCAGAGGCCCCCGGGATGGGATCCGACAAGCAACAGGCAAGAAAGTCAGGAACCTGAGCACACAAAGCAAGCAGAAAACCCCGATTCCTGGCCTCAGAGACCCCCTTGCCTGGCCAGGAAGCCTTGTCAATACTTGACACTACTGCCCGGACAGCCCAAGGCAGAACAACATTCCACCTCTGGCATCCCTGGACTCAGGACTGCTGCCCTTCCATAACTGCCCACCCCTGGCAGCGCCCTCCAGCTCTGAGTGGTTCTGAATTATTTGCTGCACAATTAGAGACGGAGGAATTTAGCCTGGTCTGTGGCTAAACAGGAAAGCCAAGATTTTGATTCTTTTTTTTTTTTAAGTCAGCAGGCAGCTTTCTTTTATTTATTTTTATTTTTTATTTATTTATTTTTGGCTGTGTTGGGTCTTTGTTGCTGCACGCAGGCTTTCTCTGGTTGCGGCGAGCGGGGGCTGCTCTTGGTTGCGGTGCGCGGGCTTCTCATTGTGGTGGCTTCTCTTGTTGTGGATCACGGGCTCTAGGCGCGCAGGCTTCAGTAGTTGTAGCTCACGGGCTCAGTAGTTGTGGCTCTCGGGCTCAGTAGTTGTGGCTCACGGGCTCTAGAGCGCAGGCTCAATAGTTGTGGCACACAGGCTTAGTTGCTCCGCAGCATGTGGGATCTTCCCAGATCAGGGCTCGAACCCGTGTGCCCTGCATTGGCAGGCAGATTCTTAACCATTGCGCCATCAGGGGAGCCCCAAGATTTTGATTCTAACATAGACAGTGGGGGATATCAAGGATCAGAGTCTTCCAATACAGGCTGAAACCAATCTTGACACAAGTGATGTCTGTATTCAGAGGCAAAAGTAAGTTCTCGTGGGTACTGGAGAAGCAAGCGCTAGTCTCAGAGCATCTATGCACAGATACACTCTCTAGGAAGAGTTTCAGGTTAGCAGGACCATGCATGAGATTTACAACCAGAGGGCACATCCGTCATTCTCCTCTGTCCCCCTGGGTGAAGACAGAAACTCCAAGCCCTCTGCACACATCTGTAAGGGGAACCCACTGGGTGCGTCATTGGTGCTGAATCTTCCTCCTCGCTCATTAACTGCATTTCACCGTCCTCCTCTGACCTGGCTGGAGAGGCCCAACCACAAAAGGTATGAAGGAAATTCTCCTCTTTCTACATGACACAGGATGCTTGCCTAGAACTGTCCTTAAAAGGCAACAATACCTCTTCATGTCTTTGATGGTGTGTCCTGGAAAATGGACTCACCCCCAATAGCACCACAAATGAAAAACCAGAGACTGCCCCCTTTTTCTTGGAGCTTCTATACCTCAAAAGAGTTAAGAGTTTAACTCCTTGAAGTGACAGCCTGGGAACTCCAGCCCTGAAGACTCCTATCTGCTCTGTGCTCTAAACCAAAGAAATAAGAAAAACAGATCATAGTATTTTTCATTCCTCCTTTTCAGAGAGTAAACTAGGCTAAGAGAGACAGGTGGCCTGTCCAAGACACACAACCAGTGAACAGCGGAGATGAGACTTGGACCCACCTCTTCCGACTCCACCTCGGGGTCTCTCCACTCTTCCAGTCTAGACCTTGGGAGACTAAGTCCTTGGAGAATTCGTCCAAAGGGAAGCAGGAACTTGCCCTTTCCCAGGTCCTACAGGCCTGATTGAGCTATGTGAAACCCAGTAAAAAGTTAAAAATTTATTAATATTGGTTATTTGCTTTAAAGAAAATTTGTCTAAAACTCATATGTATGGAATCCTTGTGATGGACTGAATTGTGTCCACTCAAAACATATATGTTGGGACTTCCCTGGTGGCACAGTGGATAAGACTCGTGCTCCCAATGCAGGGGCCTGGGTTTGATCCCTGTTCAGGGAACTAGATCCCACATGCATGCCGTAACTAAGAGTTCTCATGCCGCAACTAAGGAGCCGCATGCTGCAATTAAGGAGCTGGTGAGCTGCAACTAAGGAGCCGTGGAGCTGCAACTAAGGAGCCCGCCTGCCACAACTAAGACCAAATAAATAAATATTTTAAAAATTTAAAATATATATATATATATGTTGAAGCCCTAGCCCCCAAAGTGACTGTAAGGTTATATATCCAAATGGAAGAATTAAATATCACTGGGCCATAACAACTTTGCTGAAGACAAAAAATCAGGAGACCTCGTTCTGGCCCTAAATGCCCGGGGATCTAAGGGTGAGATAAGAAAGCCTCCACAAGGGCCTTTCAGTTCTAAAGTGCTGGTGTTCTAGAAGGGCTTAGGAAAGAGGCCAATGGAAGGTTTTGAAACACGCTAAACACACTTCTTTTCCCTGGCACTGCTCCATGAGAATGACATTCTTGAAGGACCGGGGAAGTGTGATATCATGAGGAGGCATCTGACAGTGACAAAGGAGTCCTTGAGGTTATTAGTGTGGCACTGAAACAGCCTTTAACAAGAAGATGAAAGAGTGCTTTAGCAAGAAGAATGACAGCTGCAAAATGCTGAACTGCGGGCAAGTTCTTGATCAGTTGTCCTTGGGACTATACACACAGACAGTAGCACAGCACAGGGGCACGCAGTGCATGTGGGATGCCTACTTATGCTGCAGTGCAGAGTTTCACACAGATTCACCCACTTCATCTTCACAGAGATTCTGCAGTGTAGATAATATTTTTTAAATGCAGAAATGGGTTGAGAGAGGGTTAAAAAATAACCTGCCCAAGGTCACACAGCTAGTACGTGAAGGCGTCTGGCCCAACGCATGTCTCTCAGGTCCCAAAAGGAGCCCACCGTCCACCCAGCACGTGTTTCCCTGCGTGGAACTGAACTGAGAAACGTGAGCGCGGCTAACGGGCCTACCCTCGCGGTCCTGCGCTGGCGCAGGGGCGCCCTTCGCGGGGCGTGTCCTCCCGTTCTGGAGGTTCCCAGAGAGGAGGCGGCGCTGGCTCACGGGGCAGCTCGCCCAGTCTCCGGGCAGGGAGAGGGAGAGAGTGCGGCCGCGGGAGCGGGATGGAGACCAGCAGCCCGCGGCCCCCGGGGCCCAGCTCCGGCCCCGCGCCGGGCCTGGACGCCCGGCTGGGCGTGGACACGCGCCTCTGGGCCAAGGTGCTCTTCAGCGCGCTCTACTCGCTCATCTTCGCGCTGGGCACGGCGGGCAATGCGCTGTCCGTGCGCGTGGTGCTGAAGGCGCGGGCCGGGCCCCCCGGGCGCCTGCGCTGCCACGTGCTCAGCCTGGCGCTCTCCGCCCTGCTGCTGCTGCTGGTCGGCGTGCCCATGGAGCTCTACAACTTTGTGTGGTTCCACTACCCCTGGGTCTTCGGCGACCTGGGCTGCCGCGCCTACTATTTCGTGCGCGAGCTGTGCGCCTGCGCCATGGTGCTCAGCGTGGCCAGCCTGAGCGCCGAGCGCTGCCTGGCCGTCTGCCAGCCGCTGCGCGCCCGAAGCCTGTTGACGCCGCGCAGGACCCGACGCCTGCTGTCCCTCGTCTGGGCCGCCTCGCTCGGCCTGGCCCTGCCCATGGCAATCGTCATGGGGCAGAAGCACGAGCTGGAGACGGCCGGCGGGCAGCCGGAGCCCGCCTCGCGCGTGTGCACCGTGCTGGTGAGCCGCAGCTCGCTGCAGGTCTTCATCCAGGTAAGCGGGAGGGGCGACCCTACAGCCTGGGTTTTCATCTCTCATACTGGAGACCAGTCAAAAAGTTGGGTCTCATTGCCCCATTTTACAAAGGACTTGTGGAGAGACTTGGCTAAAGTGAAACACTAAGAGAAGTCCAAACAAGAATGCAGTATTGCCATTTGCAGCAACATGGCTGGACCTAGAGATTATCACACTAAATGAAGTAAGTCAGAGAAAGACAAATATTATATGGTATCGCTTATATGTGGAATCTAAAACATAATACAAATGAATATATATGCAAAACAGAAACAGACTCTCAGACATAGAAAACAAATTTATGGTTACCAAAGGGGAAAGGGAGGGGAGAGGGATAAATTAGGAGTATGCAATTAACAGATAAAAACTACTATATATAAAACAGGTAAGCAACAAGGATTTGCTGTATAGCACAGGGAACTATATTCAACATCTTGTAATAACCTATATGGAAAATAAAAAAATATATGTATGTATGTATAACTGAATCACTTTGCTGTATACCTCAAACTAACAAACACAGTATTGTAAATCAACTATACCTCAATAAAAAAAATAATAAAGAGAAGTCCACATTTGAATTCAAAATTAACTCTGAAGTCTTCCCACTCTTGCAGGAGTGGTGAGCAAATGTGACGGGGTATAAGAATTACCCTGAGAGCAGGTAAAAATATAGATTTCAGGACCCACCCTAGGCTTCTGCTTTTTTATTATCACCAAAACTAGTCATCTTTAGCCCCATGACAAGAACATGAAAGAACAACTAGTTTATTGGCACATTGTGCAGATATAAAAAGAGGCCTGAACATTCAACATTAATGAAGGGTTTCAAAACAAATACACATATCCACTGCAGCCTTACTGAGAATATGGAAAAATGTAAAGTTAAACCCAATAAGAAAACATTCCACTTGCTTTCAAAGTGGCTTACTATGGTCCCTATAAGGAGAATTACTCAAGGCTGGCTAGGCAGGATCCCTAATTTTAAAAAAATCCACTTCCTATATCAGACATTTTTGCAAGTTGTCAAATTCCTTACCCCAGTCTGGACCTGATGATAAAGGAGATCAAAACAACAAACACCAAAACCCACCAACAGTAACCATACTAATGGAACTGGTCCTGCAGGGAATCAAGGCAGCCGTCAGAATAAGGGAGCCCACTGACAACAGTGGGAGTGGCTCCTCCTAGCGCTGCATCAGGCGGACTAATTGTGACCTCAGACCTCAGCGGTCTGCCCACATGCTGCCTGCCCCAGCCCTGGCCCAAGCACATCCCGGCCACAGGGCAGCACGGGGCAGCACTCACCTACCGCCCAGCAGCCCAGCTGCCTCCGGATTGTGAGCTGCAGGGAATCGCTCAGCAGAACAGCCAGTGCACTGCTGCTCCTGCCTGAGGCCTGACCGCCTGGCTCCCGCTGCACACCGCTGTGGCCCCGCCAATGGACTAACAACCCCAGGCTCAAAAGACCTGGTTGTCAAGTTCCACCACGCAGTTCACAGACTGGGGTAGTGGCTTCCAGGCTGTACTTATTTTGGAGTTAGGCCTGAGAGAGGAAAAAGTGTCAAGCAATGTTTGTGCTGCAGATATGCTACTTTCAACGTTTACTTTACTGGTACGGACCAACCAATGTGATGAAAGCCATGAAGTGTTCGCGGGCCAAGCTTTTGACATTATATGTAGTGAATTCTTTCAGTGTACCAGTGTTGTTTGACAAATGGTATATGTCAAAAATGTTTCACTTGAGATGTACAGTCTGTGTTAACACAACGAAATAACCAGACTCAAATTATTTTGGCCCACCTTTCTTTTTAGTGTCTTATCAGTGAGTTGATTCATTATCCACATGAATCAATGCTTTTTTTTTTTTAACATCTTTATTGGAGTATAATTGCTTTACAATGGTGTGTTAGTTTCTGCTCTATTACAAAGTGAATCAGTTATACATATACATATGTTCCCATATCTCTTCCCTCTTGCATCTCCCTTCCTCCCACCCTCCCTATCCCACCCCTCTAGGTGGTCACAAAGCACCGAGCTGATCTCCCGGTGCTATGCGGCTGCTTCCCACTAGCTATCTATTTTACATTTGGTAGTTGACCAAGGAAACTGCTCAGAGTTTTTGAAAGTAGAAAAAGCTGCAAGGGCATACCTTGTTTTATTGCTCTTAGCTTTATTGTGTTTTTTACAAATTGAAGGGTTGTGGCAACCCTGAGTTGAGCAAGTCTATCAGCGCCATTCTTCCAGCAGCGTTTGCTCATTTCATGTCTGTGTCCTATTTTGGTAGTTCTCGCAATATTTCAAATAAAGATTATGACAGCAATAAAGATTATGACACACTGAAGGCTCAGGTGATGGTTAGCAATTTTTAGCAATAGTGTTTTTACATTAATGTATGTACACTGGTTTTTTTAGACATAATGCTATTCCACACTTAATAGACTACAGTATAGGGTAAACATAACTTTTATATGCACTAGGAAACAAACAAATTCGTGTGACTTGAATTTATTGCAATATTCACTTTATTGCAGTGGTCTGGAACCAAACCCGCAGTATCTCCAGGTATGCCTTGATAGTTCTTCTAGAAAGATCTCAAAGGTCCCAAAGATTAATTACTAACTTATGAATATATGTTTTACCTTCAATTTCTGTCTTGACTGGTACTAAAGTTACAGTTTGAGAGTAAGTATATTGTCAATAAAAACCTGTTTGGTTCCACAACAAACTTAAAATGATTGTCATGTACAGTGTTTTATTTTTCTCTAGGTGTTGCTGACTTGTGAGCACGCATTAAGATGAAAAAAGCCTGAATGATAACTCCTTAAAAAGGTGCAGCACCCAGTTGAGACATTCTGTGATGATTTTTTTTTTTTTCTTTTTTGTCCTGGCCGCACACTTGCGGGATCTTAGTTCCCTGATCGGGATGGAACCCATGCCCCCTGCGGTGGAAGCACAGAGTCCTAACCACTGGACTGCCAGGGAAGTCCCCATTTTTTTTTGCACTGATTTTAAAGTGCTATTAAAATGTTTCATTTTTTTTCAATGTTTGCGAAGGGAAAGAACTGAGGAGGAGAAAACCCTATAACACATGTATTTTGAATTTGAAAAATTAAACCTTTAAAACACAAGGTATATAAACTTGTTTTTCATAAATCAAAAAACATCAAATAATAACACAAGACCTATAATGTAAAGCAGCTGCTCCCTTCCTGCTCCTCCATGCTCCGACTTCTAGTCTCTGATCTGGAGGCAACCACCATCCACTCTTACGTAACTCCCGCTACACTTTGCCTACATTTTCCAAAGAATACGCCTGCTTTATCTGTCAGCCTTAAATGTATCCACTGACTTCTACCTGTAGAAAATGAATACGTCATTCTTTTACATTCCCATCCCTGCCCTCCACACCCCACATTCACACACACTTCCTCTCACCGTCCTTTCAGTATAATTATGTCATGGTATCTGGTTAGATTCATGGTCAATATTTATTTTATTGTGACTATGTAAAATTCTTCACTGATGAGCCAGGTTGTGTATGTTTGGTTTTTGTCCTTTCCAGTATTACAATATTATCTCCAGTATTTGTTTTCCTTGCAGTTAATAATGAATAGCCTTTTTTCCCTCTCATTTGCTTAGTTTCCTATCTATTTCTAACTCATTTTTCCTTCTCTACCAGAAGTATAAATACCATATCAATATGTTCAGACCCATGAGGTAATCTACCAGCTTCATCTTGTATTCTTCAGTCATCCCTGGAGCCCTATCTTCTGCTCCAGCCTCACTGGGTGCACAGCTGGCACCTTGCCAATGCCACCCCATCTCTCTGCTCCTCTGTGGGACACTGATTTGGGGATCCCAGGTCTCCCTCTGTATTTGTTCATAACCTTATTTTGATGGAACATATGCTCTTGTAACCTCCTGCGACCTGAGAGAAAGTTCGTAGAAGGTAAAAAAATTTTTAAGAATTTGCATGTCTGAAAATGTTTCATTTTATCCTTGCGTTTCTCATAATATGGCTGGGCAGAAAGTTATAAGATGGAAATCATTTTCCTCACAGATTGTGAAGCATCACTATTATTTTCTAGCTTCTTCCACTGTTGCTTTCAGTGAGTCTAATGCCATTCTGGTCCCCCATCCTTTGTATGTGCCGTTTCATCCCTTTGGAAGCTTTCAAGACTTTCTCTTTATCTCCAGGTGCTAAAATTCATAAGAACATGCCTTGACGTGGATTTATTTTCATTCATTGTTCTGAGTAGCCAAGCGCTTTTCAGTCTAGAAGCTCATATTCCTCCATTTTGGGAAATCTTTCTTAAACGTGGTTTTGGTTGTGTGTCTTTTTGTTGCTGTTATAATTTCCTCCCCTCTGTTTTCTCTATTCTTTTTCTTTCTAGAATGGCTATTATTTAGATGGTGAGCGTCCTAAACGTCCCAAATTTTCTTATCTTTTCTCTTCTATTTTCATTGCTCTCTCCTTACTTTGAGAATTTTCTCGACTTCCTCTTGTAAACCTGCTGTCACCACGCCCCTGCCACCCCCCCTCTCCTGCTGCTACAGATTCCTGGGCCCTTGGGCCCGGCCTGATGACCAGAGAGTATCACTGAGCCTTGGTGATACCTCCATAACCTTTGGAATTACCTTTTCCAGGTGAATGTGCTGGTGTCCTTTGTGCTCCCCTTGGCATTAACTGCTTTCCTCAGCGGGGTCACCGTGAGCCACCTGGAGGCCCTGTGCTCCCAGAGGCCATCCCCTTCTGCCCCCGGCAGCTCTGCCCCCAGCCACCTGAAGCTAATGAGCGAGGAGAGGAGGACACTGGCCCTGGGAGGCCAGGCCACCCTGGTGAGACACAAGGACTCCTGCCGGACCCGTGGCCTCCGGCGCAGCATCCAAGTTCTCAGTTAAGTGCCCGGTAACACCGCCCAGAGAGGGAGGGCCAGATCCAGGGCTGCCTCCACCAATACCTGGCCACGTGACCTTGAGCAAGTTACTGCCTCCCTCTAGCCCTCATTTTTCTCTTTGCCCTGGGGAGTTATATAGTCACCAATAGGCTTCTGTAAGGTGCAGCAGTAGAATTAAAGGAAAGAATGGGAATTGTGCACGTGAACCCCCCATCTGCTCTAGGGAGTGGTGCACAGAGACAAGTAGATGCCTGGCTGCTTTTCAGGGTGTCTGGCCATACAGACGGACGCGAGGAGCAAACGTAGTTAAGGACCCACAGACCAGCAACAGTGGACTCAGACCAGCTGGGTCTCCAAATCCAGTTCTCCACTAACTCTCTACTGTTCCTAATGTGACATCAATCAGTGTGTTTGCTTTTCTAAGTATCTGGGCAAACTTGGCTTTGTAAGGGCAACTTTAAAGGCACAGGAAAACAGAGGTCTTTCCAAGCACCTGCTGTGATCCAGGAACTCACAACGGTCTGGGAGGATGGAGTAAGGGAGAGGGTCTCCTCTGTCATCAATGCCACGGTCTTGTGGGCAGGACCAAAATATAAGAGCCAAGGGCAATGTGATGTGACAAGTAACAAGGGCAGCACATGAAGGGCCTGGATTTCCTTCCACAGACAACGGGCCGTCATGGAAAGAGCTGGTGTCCAGAACTGCTCTTGAGATATATGTGCTCAACAGTCTTAGAGGACAGGCTATCCAAGTTTGAGAAGTTTGCTTCTTAAACTTCTGTGTGCACAAGAATGATGTGAACAGTTGTAAGACGCAGACCACTGGCCCCCAACCCAGAGACTCTGATTCAGCCGGTCTGGGATGTGCCTGAGATTTTGTTTCTAACAAGTTCCCAGCTGAGGTGGACACTGCTGGTCCAGGGGCCACAGTGGAGTAGAGAGAGAATGGGTTTGCCACTCAGGGCAGGAGTAGAAGAAAGGAAGGGAAGAGGGAGAAGGTTGGGGCCACTGGGGCCACTTAGGAGACTGCTGTCAGAGTCCAGTGGAGGGAAGATACGGGCCCCTTAGGGTGGGCACAGGGGAAGTGAGGAGGAAGGAATGGAGAGGGAGATGCTAGGGAGAAGCTTTTTAATAGATTGGATCTTGGGGGTAATGGAAAAAGAAGAAGACTCTGTGGCTTATGACGTGAGTACCAGATGGATGGTGGTGCCATCAATCAATCAGAAAAAGGGATAGAAGAGGGAGAGGCCTTATAAGGCAGAAGGACATTTGAGTTCTGTTGTCCACGCAGTCAGACAACCAAGTGGGAACATCTAGCCCTGAGTTGGGAGTATTTTCTAGTGGCCAGGAGCTTATAGATATTGTAGCAGTTTCTAGAAGCATGTCAGTGGACAGGTCAGGATTAAAGTGGACATTCACTCAGAGGACAGGGTAACACCAGGTTTGGGGACAGATCCAGGTAAGGGTGTGTCAGATAACCTCAAAGTCCCCTTCCAACCCCTAGACTCCAGGAGCAAGTTCAAGGGAAATGCTCTCGTCACCTTGGGCAGCTTCCTCCCCAGAGATGGCGTAACTGTTATGTGTCTCCTGTCTGTCTGTCTCTCCCCGGTCCTGCAGGAGCCATCCTGGCTGTGTATGTCGTCTGCTGGATGCCGTACCATGCCCGCAGGCTCATGTACTGCTACGTCCCTGACAACGGGTGGACCGAGTGAGTGAGGGGAGGAGCCCCAGCACACAGCGAGGGGCCGCCGGGCGGGGCCAGGGCTGCCTCTGCTCTCCGGAGGGACCCCCAGTTGCTGGGTTCCCCAGAACTCTGGCCTCCATTCTATCTGGTCCTGCCCAGTCTGTTATCCCAAAGGCTCCCAGCTCAGGGTGGGGAACAGAGCATTATCCAGAAACCTCTCTGAACTGGTCAGGCCATGTGAGTGGTAGTTAGGGTTATGGGCATCCTGACTTCAGGACGGAGAGCGGCCTACAGGTAGGGAGCGGGGAAAAGGCCATGTTCTCACAAGGAGAGAGGGAAGAAGCCTCAGAGCTGTGATTCCATGAGCTAACAGAGGCCCCTTAGAGACCAGACCATGCACACCCTTTTTACGACACGACTGGAGAAAAGCAAAGCAGAGAATCCCTTATCTTCCTTTTGGAAATCACTATGCCTCGATCATAAGGGAAAGTCAAACATCTGAGAGGAGAGAGATCCCACGTGGCCTCCAAGGAGATAGCTGTGTCAACAGATGGCTCCTTCTCGAGAGCCGCTAGTGTCCCCCCCGACCCCCACGTGCACACACATGCACACACACAGCCGCTCCCACGGCGACAAGGGGCGCAGCTTCTCAGAAGGACTTTCTCCTCTTAGCGAAGCCACATCTCCTTGACCACACCCAGCAGCACGAGGCTCCCAGTGTCTCAGCGGGCTGGCCAGTGGCCCCCGTCCACCAGCAGGTGTGCCCTTCACTGTGCAGGTGACCAGGCCGGGCAGCCAGGCACAGGGACTCAAAGGCTGGGCGGAGCAGGTCAGCCAAGGGCAGCTGGTGTGATGGAACGTCTCCTGAATTCACACTGAGCTTCCCGATAGCAGGAAGCAGGCCTTCCTCACCCAGCCGTGTGGAAGGGGAGACACTCCCAGCAGGAAGGGGAGGATGCCACGGGCAGGCGGCAGGCCCTCTAACCTGCCTTCCGGGTTTCTCTTCCAGCAAGCTCTACGATTTCTATCACTACTTCTACCTGGTGACAAACACGCTTTTCTACGTCAGCTCGGCGGTGACCCCTGTGCTGTACAATGCTGTGTCGTCCTCCTTCAGAAAACTCTTCCTGGAAGCCCTCAGCTCCCTGTGTCGAGAGCACCAGCCCATGGAGCCATTCCCCCCGGGGGCCCCGGAGCCCCGCCCTAGTGGACACGGCATCCGGCTCTGGGGCTCCCCCAGCAACCCTGGCCTGGACGAAATCGAAGAATGAGCAGAGTAACACTGGCTGCACCGCCATCTCGCATTCAGATGAGCAATTCCAGCACTAATAACGCAAGCCCTGCAGTCAGGCGGACCTGCAGGGACCCCCAGCTCTGCCACTTACCAGCTGCGTACCTGCAGGCAAGTCACTTACACCTCTTAGCCTCAGTCTCCTCATCTGTATGATGGAGATGAACAGTACCCATCTTTCCTGTTGTCTGAAGATTAAACGCTTAGCACAGTGCCTGGTGCATAATAAAGAATATATTTTCGCTGGCATTATTTTTGTTGCTATTGTTATTACTATTATTATTATTGTTATTGCTGTTTTTCTGCTCTCCTGAATTTCCGCAAGTGACAAATCAACAGTGCCCAGAGCTGACTGCCTTGTTAGATCACATGAGCTGTCGTAAAATCGTCCAGTCGCTCCAAGTAAGGGAGCAGCCGTTCACCCCAGCAGGAGCGTTCTGTGGGCTCTAGAGAGCCTGGGGTCACCAGCTGCCCTCTCTGGCCTCGGGCCTGTGTGTCTGCCTGACGTGAGGCAGCCGGTGCAGCCGTGGGACGACGGCAGGGCTGCCTGCTCTGGAGAACAGCCCCACAGACGTGCTCTGGCCAGCAGTGTTCGGAAAGGTTGCATTTCCATTCTTTTTGTCAGAGCAGGCTCCCTCCATTTCCCCGCAGGCCGCAGCCCCTCTCCTGCCTGCACAGGGCCAAGTCCTGCTTGACGTGGCCAGCCTTGCTCCCGAAGGCTTGTGAGGCCCGAGCCCAGAGAGAAAGGGTGGTTTTCCTGTCTGTTGCCATTGAAGCCACAGATCTGCAAAGGGGCAGGAAGAGAAAAGTGAAGCGCAGAGCAGCAGGACCAAGAAAAGGTTTCAGGACTTCCCTGGTGGCGCAGTGGTTAAGGATCCGCCCGCCAACGCAGGGGACGCGGGTTCGAGCCCTGGTCCGGGAAGATCCCACACGCCGCGGAGCAACTAAGCGCATGCGCCACAACTACTGAGCCTGCGCTCTAGAGCCCGCGAGCCGCAACTACTGAAGCCCGTGAGCCACAACTACTGAAGCCCACGAGCCACAACTACTGAAGCCCGCGCGCCTAGAGCCCGTGCTCCACAACGAGAAGCCGCTGCAATGAGAAGCCCGTGCACCGCAATGAAGAGCAGCCCCCGCTCGCCGCAACTAGAGAAAGCCCGCGTGCAGCAACGAAAACCCAACGCAGCCAAAAATAAATAAATAAATAAAATTTAAAAAGAAAAAAAGGTTCTCTCTGATTAACTGTGCTGACGTTTCCCTGAACTCCGCCCATCACTCGCCCTGGTCCCCAGTCCTGGAACCAGCACCTGTGCACACACACCACGGGTACATATGTCTGTCACACAGACACATCCCCCACACATCACGCGCACACACATACACGCACACATATCACGCCACACACCTCACGCACGCTACACGCACACACGCCTGGGTGAGTACCCTGTTGGAGATGAGAAGCTAGAGCAGGCAAAGGAAGACAGGAAAGGTGGCCAGGAGGAAGGCCCAGCCCGGGCACACGGCCTGGGGTGCTGTGCGGTGGCCACTGCATGACTGGGAGGTGACCGTTCCGGCCCCCAGCCCCCAAGCCCTTGAGAAAAGGCTGGAGGCGATGACAACACACTTCAGAGAGAGCCTACACAGAGCCCACCACCCTCCTTGTCAGGGAGAGGAAGGGCCACCTGGAAAGAAGGAGCCACACGGTGCTGGTCTTGGGAACCTCTCGTCAGGCGGCTCCGAGGGTCGGGCGTGAGATCGCCCGGTGGATGGAAGAGGACGGACTCCAGACCGACACGTGGGGGGTGGGCGCCCCCTCTCTGCCCCATGTGCCTGGGCTCCACCGCACTGGCTGAGGATCCCTGTGGGCTGACCTTAAAGGCCCATCTCTGGAGCTCCTTAGTGAAGGCGAGGGAGGGCACCCTCCTTCATTCTAGCGAAAGCTCACAGAGCACCGTGAAGTAGGAAAGAGCAAGAAGCAGCTCAAAATACAAACTTTGGTGCAGCTCCATTAGGGGGTACAGAAGCAATTGAATCAGCGGGGTCCAGTCGGCCCAGGACTCGGGCCCCGGCCTGGGGCAGACCTGGTTTGGGGCCTGCCCTCATCACTTGGATGAGCCCACCCTGGGCAAAGGAATTTCCCTGAGCCTGTTTTTTCATCTATAAAACTGGTGGAGCAAAAGCCCTTAAATCCAGTTTTTAAAAATAATTTAGATCAGCAAAAACTGACTTGGATTTGAAGCAATGTACAGCCCTTAGTTATCCTTCTTCATAGAAGTATGTGTACATTTTGCTGCAGAAACGTGAATGTGTTTGATTATGGGATGCTCCAAGTTCCTGCGTGTCAGCTCGGGCTGCCATCACCAAACAACACAGACTGGGGGGCTTAAACAACAGACGTTTATTTTCTCCCAGCTTTGGAGGCTGCAAAGATCAAGGTGCTGACAAGTTTATATTTCATTCTGAGGCTTCTCCTGGCTAGTGGGCAGTGGCCATCTTGCTGTGTGTCCACATGACCTTTGTGCATGTGTCGGGGGAGAGAGAGAGCCCTCAGGCGTCTCTTCTTACAAGGACATTAATCCTGTTGGATCAGGGCCCCATCCTTATGACCTCATTATGATGAACTTACTTCATCAGTAATTAACCAGAATTACTTCCTTAGAGGCCCCATGTCCAGATACAGCCAAGGTGGGGGTTATGCCTTCAACATATGAATTTTGAGGGATGCCAACATTAAGTCCATAACACCCTGTTAGGGTTGCTGTGGTAAGTGGTATATGAACCATGTTACTTTTCAAAAAGTCAAATACTCTGAATTGCAAAATATTGATACATCTGATCCCAAGGGTTTCAGATCAGAGATTATGCATATATAGTACCTAATAATCAATGTGTAATGATGAAATGAGAAAGAATGAAAAGTTCCTATCACAGTGCCTGGCATACAGTAAATGCCCAATAAATACTAGTTGTCACTATTGTCATTGTCATCACTCTAGACCTCAAACTGGGTAAAACCTGGTAACTGGGTAAACCCTTACAGGAGGCCCTGTGAATAGCAAAGAACAGCAGGACCAAAATTTAAAGAAAAACATATCGAGAAAACAATTTAAGAAAACATGAACGATACATAAGGAGTGACTTTACATGTTATCCAAAGATCTCATGCAAATCATTAAGGAAAACACCAAGACCTCAAAGGCCAAGAAACAAACCAGAGGAAATACGTTCAGCCTCAAAAGTTCCTAAAGAAACAACGATCAAAACAATAGTGATGCAACATTTTATGGCAAATACATTAATTTCAAAATGTCAATGACAAGAGCCCATATTGCCACCAGAAACCAGGTGTGACCGATGTGCTCAGACAGTGGAGGGAGAGAAAATCAGAGTGCCCTCCTAGAAAGGAAACAGACGAGAAATTTTGGAAGCTAGAGAAATGTTCAAAAACTTAGAGCCTATGTTTCACCTGCTGGAATTTTCCTTTAAGGCAGCTTGCCAAGGAAGAAAAGCCTCTCTGTGGGCACACAGGTGTGTTGTCATGCTCTTCATGGGGCATTTACCAGCAGGCTCTGGACCAAGCAGGTTAATCACTCATGATGCCTGCCCCTTACATCCTGCCTGGAAACACTGTTACTACTTTTGTCATTTTACATGTGGGGAAATGGAAGCAAAGAGAGGTTAAGACAAGTCTTGTCCCATTACTTGGAAACTCAGACTCAGGAGCCAGGTACGCCCCGCTGCATCACACTGCTTCCCAAGAGTCTGATGACAAAAGACGATAAGAAACTAAAGGCTCAGCCTTAAGGAATCGAATGATTCATGATCATCTATTCAAACAAATCCTATGTGTTAGGCCACCATAAACAAATAATAAGACGTACTTAGCAGTATAAACATATTGTGGTTTTACTGTTAACTAAACAGGGAAACAGAATGCAAAATTATAGTATGCACAAGTCATTCCGATTCAGAGAAAAGGTCTAGAATGAGGTACTTAGAAGATGGTGAGTTTGCTATGGAGGCATGAGTGACCTAAGAATAAGGGTGGTTTCTGCCACCTTCATCCCAGGATCTGAGTTTAGTGCCTGGCACGCAGCAGACACTCAGAAATGTCTGGTGGAAAAAGGACTATGAAACCTATTTTTTTTTTTTCCTAATTTGTTGGCATAATGTTGTTTGTATAATATCTAAATAACAAATTTCAAATAGAAATCAAATTCCCCTTGCTGGGGCTTCCCTGGTGGCGCAGTGGTTGAGAATCTGCCTGCTAATGCAGGGGACACGGGTTCGAGCCCTGGTCTGGGAAGATCCCACATGCCGCGGAGCAACTAGGCCCGTGAGCCACAACTAGTGAGCCTGCGCGTCTGGAGCCTGTGCTCCGCAACAAGAGAGGCCGCGATAGTGAGAGGCCCGTGCACCGCGATGAAGAGTGGCCCCCGCTTGTCACAACTAGAGAAAGCCCTCGCACAGAAACGAAGACCCAACACAGCCAAAAATAAATAAATTAAAAAAAAAAAAAAATTCCCCTTGCTGGGGCCCCAGGTAGAAGCACTGGGCATTGACTAAAGCACCTGCAGTCCAGGCTCAGACAGGCCTGGAGATGGATCCTGCCTCTGTCACTTGTCAGCAAATTCCTTCACCTGCTTGGGCCTCCTGCCCACATCTGTGAAACAGACATGATAACAACTATCCTCTGGATGTGAAGAATTAAATGACATCAAACATATGAAAAAATGCTTGGAAAAGTGTGTATGTAGCACTTAAAGAGCTCAATGGGTAGTAGCCGTTATTAATATAAAGGGAAGCTCTTGGCTCCTGAATGCAGCCTATCTTTACAATTCTGTATTTTTTTAAATTTATTTATTTAATTTATTTATTTTTGGCTGCGTTGGGTCTTCGTTGCTGCACGCGGGCTTTCTCTAGTTGCGGTGAGGAGGGGCTACTCTTCGTTGCGGTGCGTGGGCTTCTCACTGCGGTGGCTTCTCTTGTTGTGGAGCGTGGGCTCTAGGCGCGTGGACTTCAGTAGTTGCAGCACGGAGGCTCAGTAGTTGTGGCTCGTGGGCTCTAGAGCGCAGGCTCAGTAGTTGTGGCGCATGGGCTTAGTTGCTCCGCGGCATGTGGGATCTTCCCAGACAAGGGATTGAACCCGTGTCCCCTGCATTGGCGGGCGGATTCTTAACCACCGCGCCCCCAACCAGGGAAGTCCTACAATTCTGTGTTTTAAAAAAATAAGCTATATCTATTTGTGTGGTTGTTTGGTCTACTTGTTTGCCTGCTTGGCCAAGATCAAGAGACCCCAAAAGTGTTCCTTTCCTAAGTCTTAGTCTTATAGCCACGACTACCTCATACCAGGATCCTAGGAAGCCTTTGTCAAAGTTTGCCAAACTTTGAAAGATGAAGTATGCATTGCCCACCTGTGTTGATTTCCTAGGGCTTGCATGTAACAAAGTGCCACAAGGTAGTGGGCTTAAAACAACAGAAATTTATCCTCTCACAGTTCTGGAAGCTACAAGCTCAAAATCAAGGTGTCAGCCGGCTATGCCCTCCTAAGGCTCTAGTGAAGAATCCTTCCTTGTCTCCCAGCTTCTGTTGGTTCCCAGCAATCCCTGGAATTCTTTAGTTTGTAGGTCGATCACTTCAGTCTCTGTCTCCACGGCCCCATGGCGTTCTCCCTCTGTTTCTCTTTATTGTCTTCTTATAAAGACACCAGTCACACTGGATTAGGGCCCCACTTCACTCCAGTATGACCTCATCTCAACTAATTACATCACAACAACCCTATTTCCAATTAAACTCACATTCTGAACGACTGGGGGTTACAACTTCAATATATCTTTTTGGGGGACACAATTCAACTCACAACACCACCCAAAGCCCACCCTTCTTGGTAGGGTGGATTGCCACCCCTAGGAAACACCCTTTCATAGAGCAAAAGATCCTAAGAGAGAAAAATTGGTGCTCGCCCGAGTTTTAGAAGAAAGGCAAAAGGAAACTGGGACAGTCTATTCGGTGAATGACAAATGCAGTCTTAGAACTTCTGTTTCTTCTCTAGACCTGAAGGGCTTGAAAACTCTGCACTGGCCTTCCCAACTGTTTTGCTAATTAAAATGCTAATTCCTTCTGAGCTGGAAGTCTGCCTAAGCAAGTAGACTGAAAAAGAAACAGCAGCCGTAGACACTGGACTTGCCCTTGGTTTATGGTTTTCCCTTAAAGAAGAGCTGTCTGCAGAATCTGAAGCCAGACGTGGGAAGTTTCATGCAAACTTCTTTATTGAAAGTGGTTTCTAAACCTTAATGCTGGGATTGCCTAGACTCTGGATGGCACATAATGTGGTGCATTTGGTACATGCTTGAATCCAGCACCACATTCAACGGGCAACCCAGTGAGAAAATTCTGGATCAGTATTTTTTATTGCACACAGAGTCTTAGGAGCCAACAGTGCCTTCTAATATACAGCATTTGGGGGAAGTAAATAACTCAAGATAGCACGCAGCTGTGATGTTAGTGAAACTATCCTTACACCTGCAGGCATGAATCTAGATTTGTTCTGTCACTTGAGAGGTGTGTGATCTCAGACAAGTCACTTAGCCTCTCTGAGCCCTAGTTTCTTATTCTGTAAAATGATACCAATGATATCTACTTCAAGTGTGATTGTGATGACTAAATGAAATAATGGACAATTAGCCATCTAGTAAAATGTCTAACCATAGTAGATGCTCAAGAAAAGTTTGCTACTCACTGTTGCTGATTTCATAGCTAACAGTCTCCAGGGAGCTGGGTGACTTGGCAAAGGAGCCAAGGCATGAACCCAAGTCTCCCGATTTCAGATTCCGTGCCCTCTGCACTGCCACATCCTGCGTCAAGAACTCAGACATCCATATAAATGTTGCTCTTGTAGCATGATTTCTCCTCCTTTACTGCAAGAGTCGTAAATTGCTGAAAGTTTTCAGGAAAAAAAGAATCAGTTTTTTGGTGTGTACTTACTATTCTTATCTGGTTTTGGGGTGACTTATATCTGGCCTTTCAGAAGTACAGGATTCCGCATTTCCCAATGTTCTGGGAGAGTTTTTATCTTATGGCGGTAAAATACACATACAATTGGCCATTAGTGACGTTTAGCACATTCACTATGTTATGCAACCCTCACTGCTATCTAGCTCCAGTCCATTTTCTGGAATTTTTATTACACAAGAATTCTCTCCTCTTTGAAGGTGAATTACTTTAGACCAAACATATTACTACTGTGTCAACCAACTCTCAATTCTGTGGGTCTTCTTTGTCTGCTTCTGCGACAGACATACTAGTCTCCATTTATGATTACACAGTTTACCCATCTTCTCGTGTTTCTCACAGTTCTTCATATTTCATAGCGATGTTGGCATGTCTACAACATGTCGGGACAGTCTCACCCCTCTGGGTAGAACTTTGAATTTTAACTTAAAATATCTTGTTGCCTATTTTTTTTTTTTTTTTTTTTAAACCTGGCTTAATAAAAGACAGGTAGTTTTTATTTATTTATTTATTTATTTATTTATTTATTTATTTTTGGCTGTGTTGGGTCTTCGTTGCTGTGCGAGGGCTTTCTCCAGTTGTGGCGAGCGGGGGCCACTCTTCATCGCGGTGCGCGGGCCTCTCACTATCGCAGCCTCTCCCGTTGCGGAGAACAGGCTCCAGACGCGCAGGCTCAGTAGTTGTGGCTCACGGGCCCAGTTGCTCCGCGGCATGTGGGATCCTCCCAGACCAGGGCTCGAACCCGTGTCCCCTGCATTGGCAGGCAGATTCTCAACCACTGCGCCACCAGGGAAGCCCCCACCTATTTAATTTTTAAACATGGAGTCCTAGTCTGATTAGCTTTCTTGACCCAATCTGAGAGCCTCAATCTGTTGTTAGGTGACTTTAATTCATTTATAATTATTTTGATTATTGATAGGTTTGGATGTGTTTCCTATTTACCAAGGTTTCTTGCTGTTTATCCCCTCCCCAGCCTGCTCTTACCTCATACACTGATTTTGTCAGTGCTACCTTTCCCTTTAATGTTTTAGATATTGGACATCCTGTTTTTTCCTTCTAGCAGCTTCTCTAAAAGTTTTTAACACATATATTTAAATATTCCTTTTCCATTAACATGTTAATCACTTCTGCCCCATTAAACCAGGAAGTTTTGCTCAATTTCACTCATTTTATCAGTTCCTCCATCACTGACCACTCCCACCCCCAGCTCCCATGTTGGGATCAGCTAAGATAGAAGAGATTCATTCGTTCATTCAATGGGCATCTCACGGTCCCTACAGTTTGCTGGGCATAATCAAGGCTCTGGGAACAGAGCAGTGGAAATGTCTCATAAAATTCCTGCTTTTGTGGGGAAAGACCAAAAAAACGAAAGACAACGAAACAAACTGTGTTCTGTTAGTAGGTACTCTCAATCAGGGATGACCTCATTGAGGAGGTGGCCTTTGAGTAATAAGGACCCAGTGGAAGTGAGGGAGGGACCCAAGCGGATGTGAGGGGGAGGAGCGCTCCGGGCAGAGGCGGATGCTGGCCTGGCAGTGGCCAAGGTGGTCCAGGAGGGCCAGGCAGCTGACATGCAGTAAGCAAAGGGATAAGTTAAGGGTCAGCAGAGATCAGGAACATCCCTTTGTACTGCCTTCTTAGAGACTTTCTCAACTGCACCTTCAGCTGTCTCTTTCACTCTTGAGCTGGTCTATTTCATCCACCTATTGAGGTTTGAATTTCCAAGATCTGTACCTGATCTTTTTTTGTTCTGGATGCAATATATTCTTTTTCCCTGAATTTAATTACACTTGGTTGATGGGATTCCGTCTGCTGTATCGACTCTTCATGGAGCTTATCACCTCTCCCTCTATAACATTTCCTGTATTTTTGTTATGAGTTTTAGTTGTGTGTTTATTTCCGTACTAGGGAGCTCCTGTTTGCTATTTACTGCCTCAAGTGACTGTGGGGACAGGACACTGCGGTGGCGACAGGGTGCCGACAGCTTGTCTTCACAGAGGCCTGGGGACCCGCCCCCTGCTTGGGGCTCCACACTCCGGGCCTGAGCCTCAACCAATCCGCTGCTCAGCCCAGGTTGGTTGGGGGGTGGGGAGCGCGGCAGGGAGGGCTGGGAGGGACCAAAGAGCCTGGCTGCTCCAGGCGACTTCCCCTGTGAACGACCCTGCCAAACGCCCAGGCCCGTTGCCTGCTTCTTTAGTCACTCGGAAGCTCAGGGCGCCCCTGAAAGCATCCTCCTGTGTGGCAGGCTTCTCTGCATGCTTTGGGCCACTGTTTCTTCCATTTCTGTCTGTCTTTTCTCTTTCAGGGATTCCTCCACATCTTAATATACCCTTATTTTTATGGATTTGTTCTTCTTTCCTTTCCAAAACTGTCCTTCTGTCATTCATTGAGATTTTAAGCAGGTATTAGCCCCCCAGGACCACTGGCCACACTACTTCCTCCCAAAACAATGCAACTCATTCCCAGCAAAGAAACAATACATGCATCACAAATTCTATTTATAAGGCTGGAGCAAATACGAATACTTGTTTGGTTTTCTTTCCCAAGTTTAAATTAACCAATAAAACGGGGAAAGCAGCCCAGAAGCCGCCAGAAGCCACCATTTATAAAAGACAAGTAGAACTAAAGAAGGTAAGTTTTTATTCCAAGATAGGAATAATGACATATACAAAGTGATCATTTAGAAACACTGATCTAAATCTCTTATACTCATGGGCTTTTTTTCTTAGGGAAGAAAAGATTGACATTAACTCTTTGGCATCATCTCTGAAAAGAATTTCTTCTCGGATTGCTATCCATTAGAGTGCTTTAAATGTCTAAGATGGATGGATGAGAGTGCATTCTGCTGATTCATTTCTGACGACCTTTAAACTCTTCCTTTGGTTACGGGCCACTCCATAAGCAGTGTGGTGGGGAGATGGACCCCCGAGTCTGCCTCTGCTTCTCTCCGGCTGTGTGATCTTGGTGAGATGCTCTCTCTACATCTCAACTGTCTCATCTTTGAAATGGGAAGAATAATTCCACACACATGGGCTGCTGGAAGGGTTAAGCAAGATCGTAACTGTGAAAGCACCTGGCCCAAGGCCCAGCCTCTAGGGGGCCCTCTAACACGCTGGTTTAAAAATCATCCCAGCACAAGCGAGAGTGTGGGCGCATCACAGAACATCGCTGCTGCCTTGTCTGTCCCCCGTCCTCTCCCGTCAGGGACCAAACATTCGTAAGAGAAGACAAGCGATTCAAGGAACTAAAAACTGAGCTTCAATAAATTAGAGTCAGAAGTCTAGTTCTTATCAACTATTTTCTACATCGCTTTAGTTGTTCTCATTGTTTGTTTCAAGTAAGCCGTTTGGTCCTCTTTCCTTTGTAAGGCAAACTCTATTTCTCAAGGTCAATCTCTGTAACCCTAATTTCCTTCCTGAAACCCCTGTAGTTTTTAAAAGTTTCTTTTCACTTTTGCCCTTTCTAAGAGGTAGGGTATTTACCCTATACTATTTTAATAGAATCGTATCTGCTCTGAAGTGAAACTATTTGTTTTACTTTATTAAAGTTGATGCCTTTGGGCTAGCTTCTAAAAGAGTAAACTTACATAATTCTTATGAAGTGAACCTACTTCATTTTTTCTTGTCTCCAGCCTTTACAGTTAAAAGGTTCTTTTGGAATATTGCTCTGTAGTAGGTTATAGAGAAACCTACAGAGCCAACACCATATCCATCATCTGAAATGCTGGCACCTGTACAAGATAAGCCAAGGGGGATCCTTCAGAGCTAAGAGAAAAGTCAAGTCTGTCCATGGAAGCATACGGATGATGTGACAGCAGGCAAAACTTTGTTCTTCACATGATGGACTTCGGCACAGGCCAGGGCAATGGGGTCTGCGCCGGAACCTAGGGGCCTTTGGTTTGAGTTCCTGCTCACCGCCCACTCATCCCCGTCGGTCTCAGTAAGTCTCGGTCCATCTCTGGGCCTCGGTTCCCTGGCACCTACCATGAGGGGGTGGCCAACAGACACCTCTGGGCCCCGTCCCAGTCCAGACACTCCGTGGTTCCTATTCTTCCTTTAGCCTCAGCAGCCTGAGGTTCTGAAGGCCCCACCCTCAGATGTGTCTCCCTCAGATGTGTCGTCCGGTCAGAAAGAAGAGGGGTCGGTCCTCCTTGGCATTGGCGGTCTGGAATTCATCTCGCAGCCGGAACTGCCACTCATCTTCCAGCTCCAGGCGGACAACCGTCTGGCGGAGTGAGCTGCGGTCCTGACAGATCACACACAAGGTGGCACCTGTGTGGACAACAGCAGAGGTATGTGAAGAAAACAGGGGAGTTTCTCCAAAGGAAAGGTACCGCCTGGCTGCTCTTTGCAAGAACAAAATACGCTGCTGCTTGGAAGGGAAGGACCGGATGTCCGCGTGAGCTCTTGTTTCCTTGGGGATGCTTCTTAATCTTAGCAAGACAATGAGATTGTGATTTGGCAGGTCTGGCAGATGAGACAACATGGAACCAAGAAACACTGGCAAAGAAGTGAGCAGAGGGGGAGAAGGAGACAGACTCGCAGGATCACAAACCAACATCCTCGGCTCCAGCCCCTCCGGGGAAGCGCCCCACCCTGCCCCTCCAGCCCAACCCTCCCTCTCCACCCATCCCAGCCGGCCACCCGCCCAGGCTCCACGCACCTCCTGACTCTTCCTCTGCTGGGGCAACGTGGATCCTCCCGCCTCTCGACGCCTAGCGTTCATCAGTAATCATGGGTGTTCGTTCTCGCTACCTACCTCCCTACCTACACGTCCTATCCTCCTATTAGACGAAATGTTTCCCAAGAGCAGAGAATGTTGTGGAAACCTCTGACTATTTCCCCAAAGCTTATGCAACATTGGTGCTCACTAAACACCTGGTAGAGAGGAAGGTCAGAGTCAAGGCCAACCAAGGAAAAGTGAAGCTCGATTAGGGATCCCAGCTGGATTGGAAAGAATGTGTTTAAGTCATACAGAATGAACGTTTCTCACTCGCAACCACTCTAGCACGAAAACACCTACAGAGGGAGAAAGATTAGAAGAAAAGTAAAGATGCATGTGGCACCCCAAGACAAGGAAGAAGAACTCATCCACCAAGAAGGAAAAATGTCTGAGGGGATCTGCATGCTTAGGCTAAGAGCCTGGCTTGAAAAGCAACAGAAAAGTTGAAAATATCTGCTAGTCACCGAAAAGAAAGGGACTGTGTCTTGTCTCTACGCAAACAGGTAGAGGGGGAAAGAGCTGCCCTGGGATCCCATCCCAGCCTTCTTGTGCTTTCCTGGATGGTCGGGGAAATCACGCGCCCTGAGCCTCAGTTTACCCATTGGCAAGAAGGACTAGGGCCAGAGGTCACCTCCGCAGAGGTGCCAGGTGACGACAACCATTCAAGTCAAGGTCCATGGTAAGAGTACGGGAAGTTACCTTTCAGAAAATGAAACTTTTTCAAAAAGCCAGCTCCCACAAAAGAGTCACAGAGGTACAGCAGGAGTCCACTAAACAGGAAGTCGGAGCAGCTGATGTTTAAAGAGTGGGGCCTGGAGCTCACATAACACACAGAGATCTGAAAAGAAAGGAACCCAAGAGAAAACGTCATTTTCCATGAAATACTCCACGACATTGTGTTAGGGCTTTGCATCTAGCAAATACTAACTGCCAGGTCAAGCTCAGACTTGGAGGAACAGAAACAATATTTAATGTTATTTCCAAACCTATATCCTAAAACTCCAAGACTTATCCAGATTTATCTATTCATTAATTCATTTGAGAATCAGAAATGTTTAGCATCAGAAGTGGGTTTGATTCTTAACTTCTTATATCGGGGCCAAACCACTTCAGTCCTCTCAGCCTTTATCTTATCAGCTGTAAAGTGGGGTCATACCGGAGCCGAAGTAGTGGAGTGGTTCTAATTCCAAGTCCTGGGTTCTGGCGCACGTGTTTAGGAATTTCCCAGATTTATGGACTCGACAGCGCCCCCTCTGACAGTTACCTGAGACCCCAGGTTAAGGTAGCAGTCGACGGACAGCACGGGGTGGCTGTGATTCTTCAGGGACAGGGGGAAGAAGCGGTGGCTGTGGTGCTGCAGGAACTTCTCCAGCAGGAGCTGCGCGGGGGCCGCGAGGAATGTGTGCTTGCTGTCGGGGGCGCAGATGTACTGGGCCGGCACGATGGCCATGGGGCTGTCAGACACCTGTGCGGGGAAGGGCGGGTGTCAGCCACTCCCAGCCACCCTGAGCAGGGACCTGGGGTGGGTGGCCCTGTCGTGGAAGGCTGTGCCGTGGAGCAGCGATGTGAGAACACATAACTTCCACGGTGAAGTTCTCCATTAAGAAAAATTAGGTTTAACCGAAGTGGGACGTGTGAAAACTGATCACGTGATCGATCAGAATCGTAGACAATGACCATTCCACGCCGAAAATTGGCTGTCTGGTCTAGAAAAAAATAAGGGAATCCATGGACCTTGGGAACGTTCCCCCAAATCCAGGGATGCAAACCTCTGGGAATGGCCAATCTCCCCTTGACCCCCAGACCCTATCTGCCTCCTGTCCAGCCACGTGGCCCCTGCTCTCCACAGCCCGGCCATCTGGGCCCGCCATCTCTCGTTCCATCACCAACAGACTTCCCATGCTACAGCCAGAGAGACTGTGGATGTAAATCATGCTAATCAAACCCTCTGCTGGACACCCTTCAATGGGTTCTTGTTACTCCTACAGAAAAGTCTAGAACCTTCCCACAGCGGATAAGGTCCTGCCTACTTCTCCAGCTCATCTCTGACACTCTGCCCCATGGGTCGGAGGGACCTTCAAGGCAGGGGTGTGCCAGCTCCGTATGGGTTCCTGGAAGACACAGATCTCCGAAGGCTTGCTGTGACTTCGCATCTGAAATGCCCAGGTCTGCCCGGCCAGGACCGACACAATCAGATCACGTCTCTGCCCATCTGGAGGCCGGCTCCGGGACAGACAGCACAGCCATCAAGCTAGCCCGTCAGTGCCATTCAGACAGTGTTTGGCAGGCACTGTCCCAGGGGCTCCGAGAAGAGCACGGCACCACACCTGCCCCCCAAGGGGCTCTGTCGGGCAGAAAAGCCGGACAAGTGAACAGCAAAGACGGTGACAGAGATGAGCTCAGGAAACCAATGGGGAGGGAGAGTGCGGGCAGGCAAGGGCGCACAGGAGGGCTGGTGGCGCCGGGGGGACACACAGGAAACCAGTTAGAGTCGGAGATCAGAAGGGAAACCTCACGGAGTCTTTCCCTTCCCAGGGCTCCCAGCCGGAAACCTTTCCTAATACTTCCCAGCAGTCAAGCACACCCCACTGACTCAAAGGCGCCCGGGTGGCCTCCCTGCCAGCTTTCCCACCACGGACAGCAGCCCCCTCTAGGCACACGGCCACACCCACCTTGGACGTGATGTGGAAGGACCTGTGCCCGCCCACTGCAATCTGCTTCTTCATCACACTGAAGCGGTTGAACCGGCAGAGCAGGAGGCCGGCGCTGTGCACCCGCAGGTTGAAGTCCACATCATCACACATGAACCTGCCCAGAACCAGAGGAGGGGGCGGGTCGGACTGGAGGCAGCTCACACACCCCCAGTCACGCCCCTACCAGACACGTGGAGTGTGCACCCCTGTATTGGGGGCTGGGAAGGCGGAGCAGGCTATTGGGGGCTGGGAAGGCGGAGCAGGCTCGCTCCTGCCCCAAAGACCTTCCTCTGGGAGGCACAGAAGGCAAACCGAGAAGGAATACAGGACAAGCTGTGATGCGCCTGCACCAGGAAAGCAGGGTGCACCCCAGGCTTACACTACAGAAGCACTGCCACTTGTGGACCAGGCACGACATGCCAGGCACCGTGAGGGGGACTTGACAAACACCACTTCATCTATTTGCTGAAAAGAAAACAACCGACCTCCCAAAGTAAAAATATTAGCCACTTTTTACAGCTGAAGAAAACAAGACTCAGAGATGGCAAGTCATCTGCCTAAACTGCAAAGCTGACAAGCGGCAGAACCCAAATTCCTAGCAGGTCGGTCTGGCTCCAAAATGGACACTCCTGCCTGGGCCCTCTCGGGGGTGTGCCCACTGCCTGGCACGTAGAGGGCTCAATAGACATTAGTGATTAGATTTTTCTCGTGATGTGAGCATTTCTGCATAGATCTGTAGAGAGTGACACAGGGAAATTACAGTTTCCTTCAGTGCTAACGCTCCTAAAAAGTGATGTGTTCAGAGAAGGAGCCAAAAAAGCAAGAGAAACAACACCCAGTAGCATTTAAGTCATTAAATAAGGTACCACGTGAATTGAGGAAGGAAGTTGAATGGTCTTAGGCAAATCTGCCCTAAAATTATACAACAAAAATACCAAAAAAACCCATGAGGGCTGAAAGCAAGGGACCAGGCCAAGGCTATGGGTGAAAAGGCTCTGGTTTCGTTGGCCCTGAAGGGCAAGGATGGAGCAGCCACCCGCCAGGAGTAAGGCTGCCCCTCACGGAGGGCCCTGGGACCGTGGGCTGAGCTGACAGCCAAGGTGGCGCAGGAGCTCACCGATTCTGGTTGTACTGCACGTTCTGGGTCAAGTCCACGTTCAGGATGATGAAGTCGTGCACGTGGCAGCGGGAGAAGGGCTCGCGCACCTCGCGGCTCCCAGGCTTGCTGGACCACTTGCGCATGCCGATCAGGGCGTAGTGAGTGATGTTGGGGGAAGCCTCAATGTGCTGCATGATGTGCTTCAAGGAAACATTTCTTTCCGACCAGGAAAATTCCCTGTTCGAAGGAAGGAGATGGACATCCCTCGGTTGGCATGCAGACAACAGCAAGGCCCTCTGGACCAGGCTGGCCAGGATGCTGCTTTCCCCTGAACATGCCGGGCGGGGTGGTGCAGAAGGAACCCATCACAACCACCAGGCACCGTGCTCAGCACTTCAGATTCACTGTCATTGATCCTCGCAGCAATCCTATGACATAGGCATATCATCCCCATTTTACAGATGAGGAAAAAGAGGCTCTGGATAACTTGCCCAGTGTCACGTGACAGAGCTTGGCTTGAACGGTGTTGTCTGTCTCCGGAGCCCACAATCTCTGCGTCTGCCAAACCACCTCGCGTTTCCAGTGTCAATTCCAAGTGAGGTGGGGGGAGGGAAGGAGGCAGCGTGTAAACACCTCCCACCCCACCCTGCCGGTGACTGAAGTCCGTGAAGACAGTGAGGGCCACCCGACGACCAGGGAGGGCTGCTGAAGGGAATAACCCCAGGGCTGGGAGCTGGGGTGACAAGAGCTCTGTCTGTGAGACCCAGGGAAGTGGCTCAACTTCTCTGCATCTCAGCTTCCTTTTCCCCAACTGAGGGGCTTCAACTAAACTCTCTAAGGCCCCAGCCAGCTCTGACATGCCAGGACTTGAACGGCTGCTACAGAATGAAATTCAGAAAGGCAGAGGGAAAAGCTCGGTTCTCTTCCTCATCGCTGCCCTAGCCGAGCTCTTGCCCTCGGAAGCGTGTCAGTGAGAATACTGAAAGCCCGGTGACTGCCGTCCTCATGCACGTGCAGCTCTATCAGACAGAAAACATTTTTTTCTAGAAGAGCAGTGGTGTTAATGGTAATTGCTACATTAGGACTCACTAACACAGAAGAGGTGGACCAACCTCAAAAGCTGCCTCTCAAAAAAACAAGCCAAAAAATCAAGTTGTTTCTCAAAAAAAAAAAAAAAAAAAAAAAAAAAAAAATCAAGCCAAAAATAAAGGCTAAGTTGAAACACTCATGGTAAAACCACACAGAAATATTTTACCAATGATGTTCAGATGCAGCTGTATCTCCTGAGCCTTTCCTACACTGTGTTACTCCATTGCCCACGACCGGGCACACAATTCATGGTTTAATTAATCCTTGTAACAAACTTTTAGCACAAGTTTAAGTGCCCCTTTGAAAGACGAGGAATCTAGAACCCAAAAAAGAGTCATTTCCCTAATGTCACACAGCAAATAAAAATAGAGCTTCACGTTAGGAGGAGGCTGGGGGGAGGGAGGAGGGACGGGAAGGTTCTGGGGTACCAGTGCTGGTCTGTTTCTTCATCAGGGAGTTTGTCAAGTGTGTGTGTTCTGTTTGTGAAAATACCTGGGTATGTATTATTCTTTCCTTTTCGCATATATTTGATGTTGAATATATATTGCATTATTTTCTGTATGTATTACACCTCAATAACATTTTTTAAATTAAGAACTCAAAGTAAAGCTTGGAACGTGAGCCCACCACACGCAGGGCTCTGTCCACTGCACACCACACCTTCCAGCACGAGGCGCCCTCTGGGGTCCTCGAAGGGCGGACGAGAATCCCCCACCGAGAAGAGAGCGCGTGCACTTGTCTTAGTGGTGGGGTGAGAGTGTGGGTTCTCACCTGCTTCTCTCCCCAGCACCGTCGACGTCCACCACGTTCCACATCACGCAGGAGTCATCAGAAATCACGATGAAAGGCCAGATGTCCTGCGGCTTGATCCCCAGCTCCTCCTGCCGGTTCCGTTCCAGCTCCAGGTTGTGGTAAGACAGCTCCTTGATCAGGAAATGGGCGGCGCCTGCAATGGGCAAACGACCCCGACTCAGGTCAGTCCCAGGCCGACGACCACCCAGGACAAAGCCGCAGTGAGGAGAGAACGTGATGAAAGCCCATCGAGGCCCCCACCCCGCCAGCTCCTGGGGGTCCTGATCTGCAGCCCTCATCCACCCACTATAGGCTGTTGACTTGGTAGAATTCTAGGGCAGAAAACACTCCTCTCCAGTTTGCACACACATCGATTTCTCCTTGCTTTTCTAACAGCTGAGAACATGAATAAATCAATAACCAAGCATCGAAGAAAAAAAGAATAGTCAAATCAAAATAGCTTTAAACGCCAAAAAGCTTAATGAGAAAGGTCTTTCATCTCTACGCGGACAAAAACTGTCTCTCGCCATCTGCCTGTACAAGGATGCGGTCAGTAGCCACGGCAGTCGCTGACCTTCAGCACACCCTGAAAGTTCAGGGTGGCGATCAGGAAGGAGGCAGTCTGTGCTCTGGGAAAAACTGGCAGAACAGGCCTTCAGAGAGTTAGATATTTTTCAGGAGGCAATTTTATGAGCCCAATTTCTTGCCTCGTCTCCTATCTAGAAAAGCACTAAAATCATTAACAGAGACATCTGCTCCCAGTGACCAGCAGCAGCCTTCTTGTGACCAGTAGCATCCCTCTGCCAACATGTGTGCTTGATTGCATGCATCTCCCTTCATCAAAATCCCATATACACTGACCTCCCCCCTTATCTCATTGGAGCAGTTCCTCAGAGCTATCTGAGAGGCCGTCTCCCATGCTCTAGTCCTCATTTTGCCCCAAATAAAACTTAACTCACAACTCTCCCATTGTGCGTCGACATCTAGAACATGCTCTCAAGTCTCCATTCACAGAAACTTTACAGAGTAGGGCACGTTTAAAAAGGCCTACCAACTCCAGCGCTGTTGAAGATACTCGGAAGCACCAGCATGATGTGGTTGGGCCAGTATTTCTTATAAATCGCCATTTCATACTCCTTGACAACTAGCACATGCAAATGGCTGGCACCATCCATCGCGTGGTACAGGTTAAAGAGCCCGTGTTCGTGACGGCCAGTTGTGGGAGTGAACGTCGGACTTTTTATGTATTCGTGACTCTGGAGAGTACGGGCATAAAGAAGCAAGTGTTTGTCAGCATGGCCACAATTATTCCCCTCCCTTTAAAATGTGACTTTGCAGCCTCTTCCATCAAAAGATGGCATCTATTTCCACACTCCTTGCATCTGGCTTAGCCTTGGGACTTGCTTTTATGGATAAAATGCAGTAAAAATGACAGCACGCCAGTTCCAAGCCTGGCCTCCAGAGGCCTGACACATTCTGCCTTCTCTCGGAACCCTCCCAGGAAGAAGCCCGGGCTCGCCTGCTGGAGAAGGAGAGGCCGCAGGGAACAGACATGGGCATCCCTAGCCCAGCCGGCCCCCCGCCAACCTGGTAACTAACCTCGGACACAAGTGAGAGCAAGCCACCCCAGGATAACCACCCAGCAGAACCGAGTCCAAACTGCTGGCCCACAGAATCAGAAGCTAAGTACATGCTTGTTCGGAAATGGTTTGTTAGGTGAGCAAAACTAACAGGCATATATCGATTACCCAAATTCATTAACCTCTCCTATTAGCACCCAACATCGTGCTCTGAGTACATGTTATTCCTGTATGACTTAAATCCCTCTATCATAGCCATACAGCCTAGCTACTCATACACTCAGGCTATGAATCTTTTATATAAATAACTGTGTTTTCTTTCACTCTTTTCTCAACAATAGGTTCCGCTGGCCAAGCTTCCAGCTAGGTCTTCCGTTCCTTCTCGATTCCTCAAAGTACTTGCTACAAAGCTGTGCATACAGCTGGTGCTCATAACCAGTTCTTTTTTTTTTTATAAAGTTATTTATTTATTTATTTATTTTTGGCTGTGTTGGGTCTTCGTTGCTGTGCACAGGCTTTCTCTAGTTGCGGTGAGTGGGGGCTGCTCTTCATTGCAGTGCGCGGGCTTCTCATTGCGGTGGCTCGTCTTGTTGCGGAGCACGGGCTCTAGGCGTGCGGGCTTCAGTAGTTGTGGCATGCGGGCGCAGTAGTTGTGGCATGCGGGCTCAGTAGTTGTGGCTCGCAGGCTCTAGAGCGCAGGCTCAGTAGTTGTGGCTCATGGGCTTAGTTGCTCTGCGGCATGTGGGATCTTCCCTGACCAGGGCTCAAACCTGTGTCCCCTGCATTGGCAGGCGGATTCTTAACTACTGCGCCACCAGGGAAGTCCCTCATAACCAGTTCTGATGGGAACCACCTGGAAAAGCTAGTGGAGTAACTGATAAAGGCTCAAGCACCTTATAGTAAAGGCCTCACTGCCACTTTACAAATGTTTTCATTCTTGATAATAGACTGCTGGGTCTGCAAGGCTGGGTTCAGCTCTGGGCATGCCTGGCCCTCTGGAGAAGGAACAGCAGAGCTGTACACAAGGTCCATGGGGCTAGGGCTGGGGAAGGGGCAGCAGGCTGACTCTGAGGTTGTCAGGCTGGAACTGACAAACCAAGCGCCCCTAAGAATGGCGGCCAGAGAGACGATGGATTATTAGGAACAATCTCCTCGGAAGAGAGAAGATTTCTCCTTTAGAGATATACGTTGAAATATTTACAAATGAAATGATGCAATGTCTGAGATTCGCTTCCAAGTAACACAGGAAGGCAGATGAAGAGAGATGGCTTGATGAAGCAAGACTGACCTTGAATGAATAACCGCTGAGGTTGGGTAATCAGCCCTGGGGGAGTCATTATACTATTCTGCCGTCTTAGCCTGTTTCAAATGTTCCACAAGAAACAGCATGAAAGAAAAGGTAGTGGAAGGGACGAACATTTACTGGCCCTTGTTATCTTCCAGGTACTGTGCTGGTGCCTGACGTTGGTTATTCCATACAATTCTCACCACAAGCTTTTGCAAGAGTTATTATTGCCCAAAGCTTACAGATGAGGAAACTGAGGCTGAGAGACATCAAGTGACAGTATGACGTCAAACGTGACTCAAATTTGACTCTGAGTGACCACAAAGCCCATGTGCTCCCCAGCCTCCTCCAAGTTCAGTCACCATGTTCGTCTCTCCCCGCCACACCCCACCCCATGTGCCCGACTCATCAAGAACTACAGTCTCTGGGTCTCCAGCTCAGCGGTCCCTTGCAGCCACTTTGATCTGACCCACGGGGACTCGAAGCCAGTACCTTGTCTGTGACGAGGGGCAGCCGCATGCTCTCCAGCTGGCCTCCGGGTTGGCTGAAGACAAAGTGGTGCTCCTTGGACTTGGGGATGATGAAGTGGAGCTGGATCTCCTCTCCTAGCATGGAGTAAGAGAAGGCAAAGGCGTGCAGGGTGGACTCATAGAGCTGAGGTGCGAGGGGGAAAGGACAGAGCTTGTCATCAGAGTCCGGCCTGACTTCCCAGAAGAACCCAGGCCCACCATGGCCATGACTACACAGAGGTCACTGCCACCTCTGCCCCAGGCTGACGCCAGGACACAGTGTGGACGCCCAGGTCTCACTAGGGGACAAACACACCTGAGGCCACACCCACTCGGCCAGCGGCTGCTCCCGTCCTGGTGCTGACCGTGCTTCACCCAGCAACGCCACCTCAGCCGCTCAGCCCTTCCCGACGCTGGATTCGACCCAGAGGTGCGCTGGGTTACCAACTAAAGCATTCACGTGCCAGATCACATTTTAAATTGTAACAAAGGTTATTTTCCCACCATAGGTAATATGTGTAACAGCATATTAATAAGACAGTAACTGCGAACTTGTGCGCTTCTATCTCACGCACCACGTCCAGGCCCCCTCCCATCCCCTTGGCGTTAAAATTAACAATCTATGAAGCAATTAACAACCCTATGTCCTCACCCCCACTTGGTGGACGTGGAAACTGACACCCACGGGTCTTGGGCTCACTCCGATCCCCAGTCTAGCCTCACCTCTAGTCACTTTGCCCAAGGAGCCCTCCCCTCACCCAGTCACCGTGCCCGCACTGCTCTCTGGTGCGACCTCCCAGCCCAGCTTTGCCCAGGTCATGCTTATGCCTCCTTCAGTTCTCAGCTCAGGCGTCCACAGAGGGGTCTTCCCTGACCCTCACCCTCCATCTGACAGCCCCTCCTGCAGACGTGCAGCTAGCCTGTGCTGTGCCCTCCCGGGAACCACGGGGGCCAGGGGAGGGCCGAAGCAGGCCGGGACACACCGGCTGTGAAGTCCTATTGTGGCTCTACTTTGAGAGCAGAGATGAGGGAGAAACAGATTCTGACTTGGGGAGGGAACACAGAGGGTCGTAACTGAGGAATCTCCTAAGACTTCCTCTCAGGGAGCCTTGAGCGATGAAGGAAGAACAGAACAAGCAGAGGCAGGGAAATGCCAGCAGGGGGCCAGCGTGTGCCCCTCAGTGCTCCTCACAGGGCCTGGTTTCACGTCCCCTGCAAGTGTGGCCCCCCCAGACCCGAGCCGCCTGCACACAGACCTGGCCCGCCGGCCAGAGCTCAAACCCGCCCTCCTCCTTCTCCCCCATGCTTCATTCATTCCTTCACTGCAGACCCTGAAGTGACCAGGGACTGAACCCTTTGAGTCTCTCCAGGTCTTTAAATTTCAAAATCAAGACAATGTTTTCACTTATATGTTTCTCTGCCTTGAAAGAAAAGCTTCACCTCCGAGGGAAAAAATGTTAGGAGAATTATTCTGCAGCAAATAGGATTTCTGATTATTTTAATCCTTTGAAAAACCGCTCATATGTATTTTCTAATTTCGTCTACAGTAAAATTACATCGTTTAAAAAAATCTGTGCTAAAAGAAGACAGGTGCTACTTCAGTGGAAGCTGAGCTCAAGGCCAAGCAGATTCGGGAAAATTAAAGCTACTGTCTGCTGTTTCCCTCTGTAAAGGGGACGGACAGAGCAAGCCAGTGCTCTTGCCACCTTTGGGCCTTTCTGGGGCATCCACTCATGTATACATGAGTATGTAAGTCGTACAGAGAAGTATAAATTAACTCATGCTGTAATAGCTATCAGTGTAGGTAAAACAATGTTGTTATTTTTTTGTTATTTCTTGGATGATTATTCATTTGGGTATAAATCCTGACAGCAGTGGAAGGCCTCCTACTGATAGGATAATAGTGAGAATAAGGGTTGTGATGATGGGTATTTTATTTCATGCGTGTGATAGTGATAATATGGTGGTGGCTCAACTGTAAATAAATCATTATGATATGCATATTGACTGGAATTGATTTGACTTAATGAGCTAGGTACAATTAATAAATGTATGTACTATGTAATACCAATGATTTAATGTAAATGCTTATAAGCATGGGGTAAATAAAGCACGATTATACATATTATATATTGTGTACAACAGGATGTATATGTACTTGTATACGTGAATATACATATAATGCACGAAGTACATAACAATTTATGGGGGAAAAGTATGTAAAAAAAAAAGTTTGCCGTACAGGTGTCTGACTGGCTCCCGTCAGCTCCGGCTGCCCCCTCCTCCTCTTTCCCCGTTTGGGTCTGAGATGAAAAGAAATACTAAGTGTAGAATGGGAGGTGCCGCTGGAGCGGGGGCTCCATCCTACCTGGTAGCGGGGGTGGAAGCCCATGTATTGGTGGCACTGTTCGCAGTGGTGGTACGTGTTGTATGCCGCGTACTTGGAGAGCCTCATCCGCGCCGTCTGGCGCCGCACGTAGAGGTCCTCCGGCTTCCGGTGTGTCCCTCTGTCTGCACGAAATCCCCAGCATTAAAGAACAGCAGGAGGCACAGCCCACGTTCTCTCCCCTGCCTACTCACAGGGAACCACGGTAACAGGACTTTGTGCGATCACCTCTCACCTGTCTGCCCCAAGGTGACTCAGCTGGTCAGAAAGGACAGAGTCTCAGTGGGATAAACTGAAGGCTACGTTCACATGGCATCTTACGCATGCACCTATGCATGGTTCATAGACATATTCAAGGATTCGCTACATGACAATGTAAATCGATCGCCAACATAATATGCAAATACTGTAAAGCACATGCATCACCTCCAGGTTTTCAAATGACTTAGCAAAATTAAGATTTTAACAGTCAACCTCCATTCGAGAAGGTCTGCTATGTGAAGAAACCTTCAGTAAAAGTGATCTGCTTGGGCTTCCCTGGTGGCGCAGTGGTTAAGAACCCGCCTGCCAATGCAGGGGACATAGGTTCGAGCCCTGGTCCGGGAGGATCCCACATGCCAGGGAGCAACTAAGCCCGCGTGCCATAACTACTGAGCCTGCACTCTTGAGCCCGTGAGCCACAATTACTGAAGCCCGTGTGCCACAACTACTGAAGCCTGCGTGCCTAGAGCCTGTGCTCCACAACAAGAGAAGCCACTGCAATGAAAAGCCCTCACACCACAACGAAGAGTAGCCCCCGCTCGCTGCAAGTAGAGAAAGCCAGCGCACAGCAACGGAAGACCCAACGCAGCCAATAAAATAAATAAATAAATAAATAAATTAAATCTTAAAAAAAAAAGTGATCTGCTCTGAGAACAACGAAGATAAAATGATTGGTTTGACAAGGAGACCGATGAGTATTTTCCTCTCACGCTGCATTCACCAAACTTCCCTAGTCAGTGCTTATAATCACACCGGCCACTCACGTCCGATGTTTGCTGCCAGTGACCCTGAAACCCAGCAGGGTCATAATACTGTGGAAGTTAGCGGACCCTGAAGAAGGAGCGAGAAAATGAGAGACCAAGGGCAGAAAGGGAAATAGGTGCATTTTGTTACAATCCAAATTCATAGAGAAACATACATGTCTTTTTCCTCTATTGACCAGAACCTTCAGAATACTCCGATCATGATAAACCACCAAGAGGGTCCTCACCGTTATTCAGCACCGACCGAGCCGTGAGTCTCCCCTCTTGAGGTCCATGAAGAGCCCTTCCTGTCAGGTGAGGTGGCGACCTCAGCTCTCCACCAGGCACTGTCGGTTCACTCACCACCACCAGATAAGTTCATCACTAACAAAATTCAGCTCATCCCTTTAAGAGGCTATTCCCACGTGCTCTGGAAGAAGGTGGCAGCAAGAGATTTAAAAATCTGACCTTCGTTCTTTATGCTCTGGTGGTGTGAACAGATCAGACTGGCATCCTCATACTTCGGGTCGTGAATAATGTAGTCAAAAGGCAACTTCTTGAACAGCTCCAGGTCCGGCCAGGGGTCACTGAGCTGGAGGTAATGCCAATCTGATTCTTCTCTGAGGTCTACAGGATCAGTAGAAACACAGATATATGACAAAACAGGAAGTGAGAAGGATTTATGTCAAATGTGCACAAGGATGATGGTAGGAGTGGAATTGATACTGAGTCTACAGGTTACCAGGGGAACTCCACTGGATCTCAAATACTCTGGCACCCGTCCCATTTTCAGGATTGTTCTAATTCAGCAAGAAGGTGCATTCAGATCTATCTCTATCCAGACAAACAGTCTTATGCTGTGTTTCCTATGGGATGGGGTTGCTCTTCTAACTTACACTGACTTCCACTCCTGGCAGTTTACCTACCCCTGGGCTGTGGGCTTCTCCCCAGCACCATCCCCCAAATATACCACACTGGTCCCCACCACTGGCAGAACTTAATGTAGTTCTCTCTCTTGCTCTTATATCTAAATGCTACCCAGCCAGTAAGGCCCAACTCCTATCACTTCACCTCTAGAAAGCCTCTTCTGAATGCTCAGGTACACTGGTCTCTCCCTTCTGAATGCCACCACTACTCATGGCCCAATCCACATTTTCACATTTGCAGTGTATCGCCCTACATTATAATTGGTGTAGTCTACAGTGCTCACTAAATGCTTGTTGGCTAAAAGGTAAAAAAATCTAGTTGGTCCAACTCAAACTTATGTAACATATTGATTTTACATCAATTGATCAACATCATTTTACATCATATTGATTTTACATATTTGATATGACATATATATAGTATAGACGATACTGATATGTATCTATATATCTATATCAATGTATCCTACTATATATATATATATGGGCAGAGTATATGTCCATAAGAAACAGAAAAAATAAGGAAAGAAGAGGGAGAGGAACATTTATTCTGTATTTAATAGGTGTTCAGTGCTTCATATGTGTAACATCCGTTAATCTTCACAACATCCTGTAAAACAGGAATTACACACATTTTGCCAAGGAGAAACCCAAGGCAATAAGAGAGTATTTAAGAAAATGAGGCTTTGAAGTTTAACAAACTGGATTCAAATCCTATCTTTATCATTGGTATAGCCAACAAAATGAGGAGACAGAAATGCAGCAGACCTGTTGACTTTCATTTGTAAAATGGTTTCAAACTGTGGGGAAACGGTGGAAAGCTCAGAGTTTCGATGAACAGCCTCTTTCCCTTCTCCTTCAAAGGAAAGACCAAGGACTGGATGGGTTTCCTTGGTTCTAAATTTTCTCCAAGTCAAAACTCAAACACAGCAAGAGCATCTAAAAAAGCTCTGTGTATCCAAATGACAGGATTTCCTTCTTTGTCAAGGCTGAATACATTGCCAGTATATACTCCATCGTTATCCACTCAACTGCTGATGGACGTCTGTCCATTAATGGACAACATATGGTTGTTTCTGTATCTTGGCTGTTGTGAATAATGCTGCTGAACATGGTAACTATGTGAGGTGATGAATACGTGCATTAGCGTGATTGCGGTGATTACTTCACAATGTATACGTGTATCAAATCATCCAGCTGTACAGCTTAAACGTACATAATACAAGTGCTGTTACAAGCTTACTGGGGCCCCTTCTCTACAACACACGACTCCTTAACACAAATCTTCGTTCCCAAAGCAATGGATTCCTTTACCAGACCAAGTTTCTGAGCCACTGGAGGGGCATTGGAAGAGGAAATGGAGGAGGTATTCTACAATAAGCATGAAACAGCTGTTCAAAGAGTCTTACCTTAATCAGGGTAAATTCTGTTCTGTGAATGAGAAGAAAAGGCTATTCCCCTGCATAGCATATGTTTCCATTTTGCCCCAAGATGTTGACCTATGTGCTCAGCAGCCTGAGAGGGAAACCCTCCCCTGATGGACAACCCCGCTTTCTAGAAGGCAGCAATGAAATCTAGTTTGGTTCCAGCTCTGCCACCTCCCAGCTGGACCCCTGAACATGTTATTCCGGAACCGAATAAGAGTATCCATCTCTTGGTGTGGCATAGGAAACGAAATGTGGTGATTTACGTAAACCATCTAGCACAGTGGTTGACGTTTGGAAGGTGCGCAGTAAACAGCAGGTATTTTTAGTATCATAATTTTATCTCCCACCAAGGCCTCCCAGGCACTATTCTAGGACCGAGCGAAATGGCTACAAGGGCAAAGATAAAAGCAGCCCTACAAGGCCCTTGGGAGGAGTCCGATCATTAATCTGAGAATTCCATCTTCAAAGTAAAAGATACAGCGGAGGTCACTTGAGAAACCGACTAAAGATGATTCCACGCCCCAGCGTCCTCAGCAGATAACTCACTGATATTGATCTCTTCTTCATCGTAAACATCCACTTCCGTCAGCCGAATGAGCATTCTGGACAAAATGCTGAGGAATTGCAGGTAGGCGCCTGTCTTCCCGATCTGTAGAGACAGCAAAACAGGAGCCAGCCTCAGTACGCCCTGCCTACGTGCAGGCACTGACTGAGCACCTGACACGCCTCCACTCCTCCACCTCTTTCAACCACCTCACCTAATTGAAAGGAGGGCTGGGCGGATGCAAAGACATTTGAGGGAAAATGTGGCCTGAAGAAGCATGGCAGGCAGACAGATGAACTCCGGTGGGCAGGAGACCCACCTGCTTAGAAATCATTGCAAATGTCTTTCCAGATTTTAACTGGCCACGTTGTTTAAGCTGTTAGAAGTAGGACTCCATCAGGAGCTGAACAAAGGTTGCTTCAAAAAAAAAATGAACTGACATTTCAATAATGTCTTAAAAGAGTCTTGCGTAATTGCAAATTGCTATCTTATATTAACTGATATAGCTGTAGTAAGACAACAAAATTCACTGTGCGGGACATAAAAAGGCTGGCATCACACTTCTCTCCTCCTAAGGCCAGGAGAAGAAACAAAATGATTTTTCTCTTCTTCCTTCTCTTTCTTCTTGTTTTAGACAGTCCCCTGCCCCCTCAAGCCCAGCACCAGGCCAGTATACTATTGGTCTTAGTTCACTGAGGTCACAACTGGTTACATGGGTACCTGTGGGCTATCCTCGCCTCCCTCCACCCTGGTGCGCTACGAATGTGCTCTCCAAGTTCTTAGCTCAACGCCGGGCTCACAGCAAGTATTCGACAAATGCTGATGAATGGAAATAACTAACTTTTTATTTTTATTTTTTTGGCGGTGCCGCACGGCATGTGGGATCTTAGCTCCCCGACCAGGGACGGAACCCACACCCCCAGCAGTGGAAGCGCAGAGTCTTAACCACTGGACTGCTAGGGAAGTCCCGGAAATAACTGACCCGTTTAAAAAGAAAATATGAAACACAACTGGGGGAGCTTTAGAGAAAATATATGCAATACACATAACTGACAAAGGATTAAAATTTATAATCTAAAGAACAAAGCGAAAGAATAAAAGTCAAATGGACTAAAGGAAAAATAAGAGAAACAAAACCAGAAAGTCACTGTAAAAGAAGTACCAGTGGGGGCTTCCCTGGTGGCGCAGTGGTTGAGAATCTGCCTGCCAATGCAGGGGACACAGGTTCGAGCCCTGGTCTGGGAGGATCCCACAAGCCGCGGAGCAACTAGACCCGTGAGCCACAACTACTGAGCCTGCGCGTCTGGAGCCTGTGCTCCGCAACAAGAGAGGCCGCGACAGTGAGAGGCCCGCGCACCGCGATGAAGAGTGGCCCCCGCTCGCCGCAACTAGAGAAAGCCCTCGCACAGAAACAAAGACCCAACACAGCCAAAAAAAATAATAAATAAATATTTTTAAAAAAAAAAGTACCAATGACCAATAAATATATTAAAATATATTCACCCTTACTATTATACTAGAAATATACTACTTCTCCCCTATCAAAAAGGCAACAAGTTTTAAAGATTGATAACATTCGGTAATGTGAGGGGTATGGAGAAACCAGGAATCCTTTTTAAAAAACATTTTATTTTTTCCTATTTTTTTAAATTACGAAAAGTACTATATACTCATTTAAAAGTTCAAGAAGTACAGATCAATAATCAAGTAGAATGGTCACAAATTCCAGTCCCCCCCGCCCCCAAGCTCTCCTGTCAGGGATTTTTTAGATATTTTCACACACGCAGACACATACACACACTGATTGTTTTCATAATTGATATGACACCATGTATATATTATTCTGCAACTTGATCTTTAAAATGTAAATATCTTAGAGAAATTTCAGTGTCAGTATATAAAGATCTATTGAGTAGTTCAAACTTTCTGTGGCTGAACTGTACGATATTGTTGTGCTCAAATATATTCAACCAAACTTGACCAATGCAACTTAAGTTGTTTCCAGTCTGTTTTTTAACTACTGTAAACAATACAAAAATGAGCATTCTTATACATATTTTTGTGGGTTTGTGTTTCTTGGGGTAGGTACCTGGCAGGGGAATGAACATTCGGTGTGAAAAGGAAACATGTCTTGAATTGGGGCAGTGATGATGGTGGTGACAGTAACAATGCTTTCCAGGGGTCAGGCCACGTTCCAGGTGCCCTACAATTATCCTCTTGTTTAACACTCCTGTTTTTGTGACAGAGGGGCTATTATCTTCCTCTTTCTCAGATGAGGACAGTCAGGCAGAGAGAAGGCTGGAACCGGCCCAGGGCTCCGGTGATGTTTTAGTCCGAATCCAAGCCCAGGCAGTTCACTGTAGGGCCCACCCTCCAGCCCTGCCCTGTCTGGCCGAGCCCCCTCCCAAGACCCCAAACCAACCTCGTGCGTCCTCCTTACATGCTCACGACACCTGACATTCACACCGCCCAGGTTCCTGCCATGTTGACAGGTGAAACGGTCTTTTGTTGTCAGAAAAACACAAAGAGCTGGGAGATGGAGACAGGTTTCTCACCTCCCTGTTCAGTTTCACCAAAATCTTGCAGGGCAGAAACAGGGGTTGGCCTCCATTGTCAGAGTGGGAGGGAACCGCAGACTGGCCATGAGGACCGAATGCAATCACGTGGGAAATGCAGAATCGTTGTCTGAAGGAGCAAGAAGCACCCGCAGAGAACTCCTCCACCCACACATCACACAGAGGAGGAAACTGGGGTCAGAGGATGGAGGTCACCCAGCCGTCCACCTGCCCACTTAGGGCCATCCGAGATTCCACCGCGGGAAGGCAGGTGTGAATAAGCCCCAAACCTGCCTCCGGGCGCGAACACAAGCCCCGCGGAGCCCGGGCGCACGGGGCGGCACCCACCTGGGGGGGCCCGCTGAGCAGCAGCCGGCGCGGGTGGAAGCCGTCCACGCGGCCCTCGGCGCGGCTGCCGTAGTCCATGTGGCTGGGCCGGGGCACCGTCCACTGCCGGTAGTACAGTGACTGCTCTGTGGACGTCATGGTCTTGCTGAGCAGGGGCCGGAACGAGCTGGCCCACATGACCGAGTGCGAGGGCAGGAGCGAGGCGGCCTTGGGCAGGCCGCTGCCGTCGGTGGACGTGACCATGTCATACACCAGCTTGGGCAGGAAGACCACAGGCGGCCGCCGGCAGGCCTTGGTCACGGAGCACTGGGCGGCCTGCAGGACGAGCGGGCCGGCGGCGGGCATCGCGGACGAGGAGGGCGAGCCCGAGGAGGACGATGAGGGCACTGACACCTGGATGCTCCACTGGCCGGTCTTGAGGCCGGGGTCCGGCTGGGGGGCCGGCCCGGGGCTGCGCCTGCTGATGACCACCGGCGGCCCCCGCCCGGCCCGGAGCCACTGTCTCTCTCCCGGGGCCCTGCCCTCCTCCGCGGGGCCGCAGGGCTGAGGCGATCGGGCCCGGTCCCCCCGCGAGGGCCCCGCCGGCTGAGCCTGAGCCGGGGACTCGCCGCACCGCGCTGAGCCTGGGGAGAGAGGGTCCCGTCAGTCAGGGCCCCGGACCCGCCGCTCCTGCTTCTGCAGCACTGACTCCCCTTACCTGCAACGACTGGGAATTTCCGTCGATGCCATCCCACCTCTGGTTAAATACAGACTCTGGCCTGACAAAGCCAAGAGGCACCGCGGGGAGACAGCCAGCACGGCTCCCTGGCCCCGTACACGTCGCAAAGGCCTCTCCTCTGCACCCCCCGCCCGCTCTGCTCCAGAACCCTCACCTGCAGCGCCCAGCCTACACTCCCGCTTCTGTGCAGGTGGGTCCTGGAGCTCCGCTCTCCCCTCTGCACAGCGTGGTGGTGCTTCTGGTTCAAAGCAGCAAAACTCACAGGACTGAAAAGGCTTGACTCCAATGCTACAACCACTTAGCTTCTAGAAGAACTCAAGACGGAAAATGCAGCACGCACAGCAGCTACCCAAACACGGGGTTTCTTTTGCCCTTTTCCCCACGTGGACCATGTTGAAAGGCAAGATGAGTGTGGGTCCCCGGACACCGAGGAGCAGCGTTGTCTTTCATATCAATCCAGCCACATCTGCCCGGGGCATGCGTGCCAGCTCTGAGCAACCCCGAGGACCTCAGGCTCCACGGGAACCACATCTCTGTCTTCGCTCTGTTTTCCCGGAGACGAGGGAAGCTGCTTCCCAGGCCACCCTCCCCAGACCCCGCCCCATGACACTTGGTTCAGCCTGCGTGCTACGCACCACACCGCTCAGCCAACCTCCCCACTGGATCCCAGCTCCCCAGCAAGGCTGTGACTCAACCCCACAGCCTGCGTCTTGCTTGGTTACAGGCTGCTCGTGGACAGAGGAAATGCAGCAGTGGCCTGTCCCCCTAGGCTAAAGGCCTGACGCCTGCTAAAATGCCTCTTCCCCGGGCAAGCCACCCGAGGTGATCAGCTCAGAGGCAGCGGACGAGCTAAGGACCAGGGTCGGGGAGGCTATGAGGACCTGGGCATCTGGCCCGGGGGAGGGACAGGTGGACACAAAGGACATGAAAGGGGCATGAGGTTCCAAAAGTAGACCACGGGGACCCAAATGTCTTCACCCACGTGCTAGGTTGTGAGGCCCAGACTGGGAGGACCCGGAGGACGGAGATCCACACTGATGCTTCTCTCCGTCCACCCGCCCTGACCTCAGTCATTCTGCCCCGGTTGAATCCAGGGGGACTGTCAGTCTATAAAAGAGCGACCCAGCCCCTCCCAGGCTGACTCGTGTGACCCCGCCCCCCGCTCTTGACTCCTGTGGCCAAGGCTCCCCTCCCTGCACCTCCTGAAATGTGGGAGTTACACCGAAGGCCACGGGAAGCATCTCATCAGAGACATGGGAAGCATCTCATCAGAGACCCCTAAGATCCCAGGACCCTCTGAGGAATTTTAACAAGTCACCTCACCGGAAGGGGGGGCTGGCTGGCAGCCTGGGCAATCTACTCCACCTGAAGACGCTGCACAGCCCTGCGTGTCCCAGAACCTTCTAGAAAGCTGCCAGCCCAGGATCAGGGAAAAACAAAGCACCACACCTCTCTATTCTAACGGCACAGATCATCCACTCCTCAGGTGCCCCCCCGGTACCCTGGGCTCCCTCTATTGCTTGGGGCAGAAGGGTAACAAGCTGCAGCATTTGGCTTTTCTGACCGACTCTAGCCTATAAATCAGGCCTTTCTTCTATCACAGAGACCAGGCTCATGTTAAGGAGGCCTCGTCTGACTCCCTCTGTGCACACCTGTGAGGGAGAGCCCCACCACTGGCCCACTGTTATCTGTGGGCAGGTGGGGAGGGGGAACGAGAAAGGAAACCAAAGAAGGCCCCAAGCCAAACCCCCTGATGTGCTCTGACCTTTGCAGCCACGCCCTGACCCTGAGCTGTAACCCTGGGACCACTCACTGCACCCAAGCACCACACACACCTTCAGGCCCCAAGCCTCCTCTACCTGTGAAGTCTCCTCCACCTGGAATACCTTCTCCTGCACTGGAAAGCCTTCTCCTGCAAGGCCCAAAGGCCAGCTGCTCTCTGAAACCTGCAGGGGTCACACCCTACCCCTAAATCTGCCCCACCTGAGACAAAATAATTACTTCCTCATATGCATAACCGTAACACCTCACGGGTGTTAATATGTGTGCAGAAAAAATACAGCAGCCCCTATTGCAACATAACCTGGTCCAAAGGAACAGTGGTTTCCTTGAGAGCAGGTCCGTATCTAATTGGTCTCTCAATGCCCTGAGCCAGGTAGAGAGTAGGCTCTCCGTAAATGCTTGTGGTGGGAAGACATGCGATATGTCTCACGTGTGCCCGTCCTGACTGCTCCTGAGGCCGAGGCATCCCTCAGAGCAGAGACCTGGAGCGCTTCATCCACATTCCCCACTCCCTCCACCAAAGTGTGGTCCAGGTCCAGGGGTCAGTGACACTTGCTAACTTTTGTTATTTCTCCCCCAGTGAAGTCTTCCGTGTCCACTTCTCTCCGCCCTCAGACTCGACAAGAACACTCACCCAGCTCCCCTCCCCTGATTCCCCAAACCAACAGCTGCCTGTAGAGCACAGAGGGAGGGCCCTCTGACACCACCCGGCACAGGCCCTGCAGGGGCAGAGGCCACGACCTCCTCCCGGGAAGGACCCCCCCACTCCCCGCCCAAGTCCAGAAAGACGCGTACTCTCTAGAAAGGCCAGTTCTTCGTAGATCCCTTCTCTTTCCAGTTCTAGTTGAAAATAAAGGATCTCTTTTCATTCTTTGAAATCTCAAAAAACAAAAACGGTCCAATTGTGGGATCTTTATCCCTTGGAAACTTACTGGATGCCTTAGAGGAGAGGGATGAAGACGCGGAGTCATGGGAGCGGGATCGTTCTCTCTTCACGGGGCTCCTCTTCTCTGATGTGGAGCCTGTTTCAAAACACACACACTGAAGAGGCCTCATAATCATGGTCCCGTACGTTCCCCCAGCACTTCACAGTTTACAAAGTGCGTTCACACATATCATCTCTCATCTGTCCACCCACCCACCCAACCACCCATCCATCCCTCCATCCGTCCATCCGTCCATCCGTCCATCCATCCCTCCATCCACCCATCCCTCCATCCATCCCTCCATCCACCCATCCCTCCATCCATCCCTCCATCCACCCATCCCTCCATCCATCCATCCCTCCTTCCATCCAAACATCCATCCCTCCTTCCCTCCATCCATCCATCCCTCCATCCATCCACGTTCCCAGGCATCCTCCTCTGAGGGAGTGCTGAGGAGACAGGTGTAAAACACAGAGCAGGCCAGTGAGGCACTGGTGGGTCAGTGAGGCTCCTGCCCAGGGGTCACAGCTACAGGACAGAGTAAGGAGAGCAAAGAGGGAGGAGCCCAGGGGCCAGGTGCCCACCCAGCAGGGAGAAGCAAGAGCAGGGAAACATCCTGGGAAAGGTGGCCCTGATCCCAGTTCTGAAGGGCCGGCGGGGATTTCCAGGTGGAGCACGGAGCGGAGGGAACTCGAGTGGCCGGGAGAACGCCTGTGTGGCCCAGAGGTGACAGAGCAGGGCACATTCATGAGATGAGTGTGGCCAAGAGCCCGGGGTGCGGCGTAGGGGCCGGAAGCCAAGAGGAACGAATGGGGAAAGGACGGAGGTGGGTCGGGAGATTCCAGGAGTGTGGATTCACTCCACGGGCAATTTCATGTCAGGGTCCCATTCACGTCTGTGAAAGGTTCCTACAGCACCAGGTGGGTCTTTCCACCCCACTTTACAGATGAGTCATCTGAGGCTTGGAGAGGTGACGTGACCTGTCCAAAGCCACACAGCCAGAGATGGAGGGGAAGAGCGTCCTCATCTTCCAGCTCTCCTTCCATCTCTCTCTCTGCTACACCAAACCCCACGAGTGCCTTGCATATTTGTAGTAGCAGCTTTTTATTTTCTCGCTATCCTGTTGACTACAGCCAAACGCCTTGCATTGCTCCAATTTATGTGTCCCATTAAAATACATGGCGTTGAACTTTGATGTCTGCAAACGAAACTAGCCTGTTTTCATAAATCTCAATAAGGGACAGATCCTGTTAATTCACATAGAGGAAACAAGCGAGTGAACCTTAAACCAGGCAGTAATTCCACCAGCAATTCAAACAAGGCATGAACTTAAAGCCTAGGAAATCTCCATTTTTCTTCCTACTCTTTTAAGAATTCTAGAGCTACGAAGAACCTGTTGGGATTTCCATTTTCTCACATCACCAAAAATGAGGGGGAGAAAGCAAAATCTGAAATCGTTGAGGGATTTCCCCCAAAGACGTGTCCAGATGGCTCTCATTGGGAGCTGCTGACCAGCAGACGGGCCCAGGGCCGCGCTGCGTGCGGGACAGGTGTCTAGACCGGCCCTCCCCACCTTCCGTCACCAGCTCCTCATCCTCGTTGTCTGTGCTGCTCAGCTTTTCAGCATCACTCTCCAAGGCCTCACTCCAGGCCCCCTTCTCCAGGGGAGCCTCGCTGCTCACAAAGTAAGCAGCCAGGCCCAGCTCCTGCTCCAATGCCGTCCTCACCAGGCAGGAGGAGTTTATGAGCCGCAGGTCACAGTACCGCAGAGACCTGGGAGGAAACGGAAGAAGGGCTCTATCGACTGCCTTCTACAGAGGAGGTACCGCTTGTGCTGGGGACCAGCACCCTGCCTTCCTCATTAGGCCCCTAGGACTCGTGCAAACGGAGAAGCAAACAGCATCACTGGGACCCCTGAGCAACAAAGTCTGTTTGACTGCAAGTCTCTGGGGGCCCCTGCCGTGGATCTAGCCCCGTGTTGCTTGGAATCAAAGGAACACTGACTTTCAGGTCAGACAAAAATGAGGCTTGAACCCCTGCCCTGCCACTTCCTGGTGACAGACCCTCGACAAGCTGGGCAACTTCTTGGAGGCTCAGATTTTTTTCAAATGAAAGATGGCCATGAATATTAATAACCATCTCCGTGCACTGCTGGGAGAAATATATGTAATAAGTGGATATTTGATTATTCCATCAACATTTAAAATGTGCCCAAGGTTATGCTTCATGCAAGGGAGAGGATGGTGATCAAGTCATCACCATACTGGAAACGAGAGTCTGCCTGGGAAGACACGCCAATGAGTCACGACATACGTGGAGGTGTGGGCACAGAGGGCATGCGGGGGCAGGGCTCGGAGCTGTGTGGGGGAAACAGCAAAGGGCTTGGAGACAGGCAGATGGGGGGTGCAGTTAGGCTTTTACTAAAGCAAATGACCTTTCATTTGCTCATCTATAAAACAGGGGAGTAATACTATGGTCGTAAGGTGCAAATGCTAGATTAAAAGTCTAGCCCAGTGCCTGATACAAAAAGTAAACGCTTGTTCAACGTTAAGCTAGACTAAGACATTGTCTTAGTCCTTATGGAGCTGAGGAATAGAAGACTTGATCCGTGACACGGCAACAACTGAGGTTGAACCCTGTGCGGACACTTCTACCCGGCCCGTGAGTACGCGGCACGAGGTGGCCCTCGCGTGTCGTGTGGCCAAGCGGCAAGAAGCCGGGCGGCCCTGGAGTCCGCCATGCGGTGCACTGGCTTAATCTCTGTAAGCCTCAGCTTCCTCATCAGCTACAGGGCCTCCACCCACGGAGCCCGGCAAGAGTCCCCACATCCCCCACCACGAGCCTGGGGGGTGCCTGTCTGAGAATTAGGGAAAGCTGCCCAGGCCTCAGACGCATTTCACTGACATTTGCTGGAAAACGGTCACCATAAAGATACACATCTATGATGACTTTGATGTGAAGGCACTCCCAAGAGTCGGGCAGGGGAAGCTTGACCTGGCAAAGCCCCCAGCGGCGAGCCCAGGCAACTGGCTCCTCAGAGACCCCCAGGCGCACAGTCCCTCCCCACTCACCTCGGTAAGGACTCCCCATGTGGGTCCATCCCACTGAAGATCAGGATGCAAGGCAGGCCCTCCAACTCCAAGTATGTCTGAGGCCTCCACTCCGCATCCTCAATTTTCTGCCACATCTGCAGGTGATTAAAAAGAAAGCTGTAAGACTTCTTACTTTCCAACCAGCCCAGCTCTAAGGGAACCTTGATGTCCTTCTGTTGATTTAAAGCTCTTGCAATGCCTCGCTGGATTTTTATCAAATTTAAACCGCAAACAAGCATACCATTGGCTTCACCACGGGACTCCCAGCCACACAGAACACTGCCTGGCACTTATCAACTGTTCAAGAAATATCTGCCAACTGACTGCCTGATTCTTTGCGAGACAGTGTATATCCTCAACTGTCTAACATTTGGTACTATGTTCTCTCCATTGTGGGGCTGTGCCTTCACAGTTCCTTCCCAATTATTCTCTCAGTATTCTTACCCTAACCCTTTTGCATCCTCCGTCACCTGTACGTTTAGTGAAAGGCGATTATGGTCCAGGCACTGTGCTAGTTTGGGGGGCTGAGATGTGTGGGGCTGTCCTTGCCCTTCTCTGCTGGGGGAGGAGCCAGATGACAGGCAGGTAAAGCAGAACCTGCCCCAGGTTGGGGGGGACAGGGGGACAAGTAAGGGGAAGGGCAGCTTCCTGAAAGAAGAAAAGACGCTGGGGACTTCCCTGGGGGCGCAGTGGTTAAGAATCCGCCTGCCAAGGCAGGGGACACAGGTTTGAGCCCTGGTCCGGGAAGATCCCACATGCCGCGGAGCAACTAAGCCTGTGTGCCACAACTACTGAGCCTGTGCTCTAGAGCCCGGGAGCCACAACTACTGAAGCCTGCGTGCCTAGAGCCCATGCTCCGCAACAAGAGAAGCCACCGCAATGAGAAGCCCACGCACCGCAACGAAGAGTAGCCCGTGCTCACCGCAACTAGAGAAAGCCCGCGCGCAGCAACGAAGACCCAACGCAGCCAAAAATAAATACATTTAAAAAAAATTTTTTTTAAAAAGACACTGAGTTGAATTCTGCAGATTGATAGGCATCAGCTAAATAAACAAGAAGAAGAAATGAATCCCCAGAAAGAAATAAAATCAAGCTACAACCCAGAAGTTTGAAAGAGCAAGAGAGTGTGTTTTGGGGGGGGGGGTGCAGCTTTTATAAGTAATGTGGTACAGCTGGACTGAAAGCTGCAGGTAGGGACGTGGCAAGAGAGGCAGCTGGAGGGGTGGCCCGGTATGCAGAGGCCACGATGGACCGATGGACCGGGATGGGACCTTAAGGAGTTTGTCGCCACCCCACTCCCTCTCCTCCCCTCCCCCTCCCCCTGGTGGTCCCGCCCCACCGCCCTCCCAGGAGTCTATCCCCACTCCTGTCCCACCTTGAGCTGCTTCAAGAAGTGCTTCCCGATGGTGATGCCAGAGCTGGGGTTGCCCAGGATGATCTCAAAGTGCTCCTCCAGGGCCAGCCGCGCCCGCACGTGGGCCAGCCGTTCGTAGGCCACGGCCGCCAGCGGGGAGCAGGGCACCCGCAGCAGGACCATGAGCCCGTGGCCGCAGGGGCACTGCTTCGGGGAGTTGATGAGGTTCTGCGTGATCTCCAGCGTCTCCACCGATGTGTAGTTCTTCATCTGAGAGAGGCCGCTCACGGCCATCATCGCGGCCGTGTAGTGCTGCACGAGAACAAAGGTCCTGATCACCGCGCTGTGCAGGCGGGGGAACCTGCAAGGAACAGAGAGACCACGTCGTGACCGAGGGCTGCAACCCCCAAGGATGCCCGGAGAGCTCCGAGAGAGAAAGGCCTTTCCGGGGCAAACAAGTAACCCAGACACCTGCCATCTCGGGCACAGGCAACTCCTGGATCACAAACAAGTGTGTTGCCTTTTGAAGCTGGTTGTTTACAACCTGAAATTGAAGTCTTCCTTATAAGTCAAGTCAAAAACTGCTTTATCATTTCCAGCTGAGAAACAGAAGCAAAGTTTTGCTGTTTCTGCTGGCGCATACTAGCTGCTCAATAAAGATCTGTTCAATGACTAGATGAATGAGTAAAATAAATGCCCATCATCAGCTTAATTTATGGTTCCATGAGTTAGGTAATTTGCCCCACGTTCCCACTGGCAATAGGAGAACCATCAGTAATCAGTATGTAAGTGCAGCTACCACTTACCCCAGATTTGGGGGGGGACCATCCTAAAGGCATATCATTCATTTCATGTACAGTGAGTTATTAGAAATGTAACTAATGTGATTTTAATTTGACAGATGAATTACAAATCCAAACACAGCCAGTCAAACCAAGAATCCTAGTTTTTGTTTCAGAAGCTGTGGTCACACACGAAGGGGGAGACCCCTCCCACAATTACGTGCACTGCCAGAGCAGCTCTGACCCTTGTGCCAGAGACAGACCCCAGAACACCACCAGAAAAACCCAAGTCACTGTATGTCACTCTGTGTTTCTCAGTAGGAATAGACAAATTGATGTTCCGTTTATAGGCAATGCTCCTGGGAGTTTATTTAGATGGAATGAGTGCCCTGACTCAGTGGCTTTTTGGAGCAAAGATAAAGTAGTTTCTTGACCTACAAAGATAGGAACCTTCCCATGGCCATGTCACCCTGTGAGTTCTATCAGGGCAGCCAGCTCACCTTCCAACAGCATCTCTGATATCTTCTCCTGCCCATCGTTATACTTTTGTTCATTCTTTCTCCTTAGCACTCAACTACTTTATGGCTTCTATGAACTGAAGAGTTGGCCTGGCAAACTTGCCAATACCAGTGCTGTCTTGGGAAGGCATTAAGGGTCTGCAGGTTCTGGCACAAAGGGGACCAGTGGCCCAAGCACTGGTCCAGTGGACCAGTTCCCAGGATTGCTCAGGAAGGAGGAACCCAGGCAAGCCCCAAGCACTGCTTTACCCTGCCCCTGGTGCACTGGCCAAGTAGTGCCCAGGAAGAAAGAGAGCAGAGTGGAAAATGCATCGTCTCCACTCTCTACAGCACTGCCCCAGCTGTGGTGGCCCCCTGTCACCTTGAGCAAGGTAAGAAGAGCAAGATGTCACTTAGGGAGAAGCCCACTCTTCTCCCCATCTCCAACATCTGCTTTCAACTCTGCTCAAAGGACAAGCAGAGACTTCTGCTTCTGGCCAAGACAGAGTAACAGGGACCAGATTTATTTTTCCATCAGAAATAACTAAAAATCTGGATGAATATATGAAACAACAGTGTTTCAAGACACTGAGCAACGAAAGACAGTGATCCTTCGAAACGGGAAAGAAATTAGGTGAGCCTCCGGTTTCTACCTGGAAAGAGTTCCCAGGATTGCTCAGGAAGGAGGAACCCAGGCAAGCCCCAGTGTCTCCCTGAGTTGAGGAAAGATCTGGAGTCCAGGGAAACCAAGGCAGCCAGAGCTCATGGGGGAAATTACCAAAGAGGAGAGAACTGCACAGATAGAGAACTCAGGAGAGCCGCAGAGGGTCCCACTCAAGTCCTCAGCTAAGTAGTGATCAGTGCATATATGTGAGAAAACTACCCAAAGCCAAGAAAAGGACCATCCAAAAGGATTAGAGGGAACAATACTTCAAACTCACATAGGGCTTGGAATAGTTCCTGTTCCCATCACCAGTGTGGAAGACATCAAAACTCATGAAATATTGTAGAGTACTTAGAGGGTTTCACTTCAGTAGTGAACAAAATTAGCCCTAGACTAAAAACTGCTCTGGTCCTGCCTAACAAAGTTGAAAAGCAAGACCTGAAAGAATTAAACTGTTTCCAAGTAACTTAACTGTACCTCAGAACAAAGCTTAAGAAGATTTATAGGAATACAAATATATCCAGCACCCAACGAGGTAAAATTCACAATGTCTGGCATCCTCTCAAAAATTACCAGATATGTAAAGAAGCAGAAAAATACAACCCATAATAAGGAGGGGGGAAAATCAACCAATAGAAACTGACCCAGAAACAACACAGATGACAGTATTAGTAGAGAAGAACATTAAAACAGTTATTATAACTATATTCCATATGTTTAAGAAGATACAGGAAAAATTGAGCATTTTAAATGGAAACATAAAAAAGACTCAGATTCTAGAGATGAAAACTAAAATGTCTGAGACAGAAAAAAAACTGGATCCTGAATTCTCATGGGAGCTACCATCTTGGTATTTGGCCCGGCCCTGCCAGCTACAATGGATCAGTTCAGGAATGGCTACCTGACCCAGGATGGGTCATCAGTCTTTTCTTGGGATTTTTCAAACTATTTATAAGAATCAGTACCCTTCTAGAAGCTGGAGAATATGAAGTTCAGCAGCAGCTAGGGATGATGCTGTCAGCACATGGAAGAAACCAGTGTGTGATGAGATACAATAAAGCTAACACAGAGAAAAATACCAAAGACAAGACAACACAGTCTTGGCAGTGTTTAATACCTAACTTAAGTTGTTCCTGAAACCAGCTGCATCTGGTTCTGTGGTTTATTTATTCAACCTCTCCTTTTATTTCATGAGTCAGTGCATTCCTCTCCCTTTCCTAAAGTAGTTCAAGTTGGGTTTCAGTCACTTGCAAGGAACAGTCCTGATTAATAAACAAACACAAGTAATAATTTATTATCAACTTGTCAGTGTGTACATTCATGTATGTGCTACCTGAAATTGCCTTTCTTCTTCTCTTAGGAACCTTGTTATATGACTATTTTGCTTTTGTGAAAAATAAAAATATAAATATAAATAAACTGGATGTGACCGACAGCAGGAAAAAAAACACTAGTAAACTTGAAAACATAACAATAGAAATGATCTAAAATGAAACAGAGGGAAACAGAAAATAATGACTATAGCACCGGAGAGCTATGGAACAACTTCAAGTAGGCTAATATATGTACAATTGGATTACTCTAAAAGGGGAAAGGAGAGATGTAGAAAAAATTTTTTGAGGAAATAATGACTAAAATTTTTTCATATTTGATGAAAATTCAATTAACTCAAGAAACATGAAGAAAACCACACCAAGGCCTATCTTTATCAAATTGCTTAAAATCAGTGATAAATTTAAAACATTTTGAAGTAGCTGGGGTTGGGAGGGAGTGGTGGGGAAGAGAGGTCATTACACAGAGAGAAACAAAGGTGATGATGACAGCAGACTTCTGGTTTGAAACAATGTATGTCAGAAGACAGTAGAGCAACATCTTTAATACTTTGAAAGAAAAAAGTCAACCTAAATTTTACACCCAGGGAAAATACCTTTCAAAAATGAGGCAAAATAAAGACTTTTAAAGACACATAAAAGCTGAAAGAATTCATCACCAGCAAACCTTCCCTCCAAGAAATGTTAAAGAAAGTCCTTTGGACAGAAGGAAAATGATGCCGGATAAAAATCTGGATCTACACAAAGGAATGAAGAGCACTGGAAGTATTAACTATGTGCATAAATAAAAAAGGTTTTAAAAAATATTCTTATTTAAATATCTTTAAAAGATGATCGACTGCCTAAAGCAAATGTGATTTATTGGGGAGTTTATAACATATATAAGTAAAATGTATGATAACAAAAGCACAAAGCCTAGGAGGAGAGAAATGGAAACATACTATTGTAAGAATCTTATACAGGAAGTGGTACAATATCACTTGAAAGTAGACTGTTCAGGCAGGTTCCATGATTTGCCTAAAGTTAAAACTAATAAAGAGTAGAGCCAGGATGTATGGTGCCATGATCACTCTGGCCTTCTACCAGCTGTGAGAGCTCGCTCCGTACAGTTTAGTAGGTCTACTGTTTGGACTTAAGTGACCAGGATTTGGTCTGGCTTCACTACAAACCCCCCACATGACTTTGGGCAAGTGACCTAACCCAAGTCTTTGTTTCTTTCTCTGTCAAATGGGGGAATAACAGCGTCTCCTATCTCACTGTGCCATTGTGAGGATTATTTTAGGCAATAAATGGAAAATACTGGCCCAACGTCTACAGATCACTAAGCACTCAGCACATGTTTGCTGCACGAGGAGAAGCTGGGGAGCCGGGCAGAGAAGCAGAGGCAGGACAAAGGTCAGTTCTCACAGCCTTAGTGTAAAATCTTGGAGGGTGTCTTCCCTCAGCAAGGTTATGAGAGCTCGGCTGACAATCCACGAGTTGGAGAAGTGGCCTGATTAAACCCATCAGCATCAGAGCTGAAAGGGATTTAGTTCCCCAAAGGGTGCTCTGGGGAACACTAATCCCATGAGTCAATGGAGATGCTGCACGCTCTAGCCGTCTCTTAGAGATTTATAGCACACGTGGCACATTGAAGGCTTTGAGAACTCTCATTGGGAGAAGAATCCTTTGTTAAATGTAAGGTTTATCAAACACACATGACCATGGAACCCCTCGTGACATAACAACTATTAGCATCCAGCAGTATAGCTTGGGAAGTACATGTCTAATTCAATCCCTTTGTCAGCAAGTGAGACAAATGAGGGGAGATGGCAGAGCTCAGTTCAACACCCACAACTGGCAGCAGAGCCATTCATTTTGTTTTGTATTAGACAGTCTGTAAAGCTTGGCCTGGCTTTTCCACGTATAAACTGTGTGGATGTCGGCACTTAACCTCCCTGGGCCTCAGTTCCCTCATCTGTAAAATGGCAGCACTGATATCCACCTCAGGGGTCTGCTGTGACAGGGTTGAAAAGGTAGCACTGACTCTGGGTTCACACCCAGTTCTGTCACTTGCTAGACGTGTGGCCTGAGAAAGTCATGGGGTCTCCCTGAGTCTCAGTTTATTTGCAAAATGAGAATAATAATAGCAACTGGCTCAGAGAGGTCGGGAGGACTAAATAACATGATGAAAGTAAGAAGAGTGACTGGCACAAAATAAGCACACCGTAGATGACATGCAAAGGAAATAAAGACAAAGACAACTGACCACCACTCTCTCTTCCTTTACACCTTTTGCTATCTTACCTCCCATTTTCTTGCCCTCCCTTGAGTCTCAGACATGCAATCCCATATTCTAGCATATTTCTGCCCATTCTCATCTCTCAAATTTTCTGGAACAACATCACCGGCCCAAAAAGGCAAGACGAGAAATAAACCAGGATCCCTTTAACGGAGGGACTGAGTCACCCAGGAAGGGAGAGAGGTGGCCCCCTCCCTGGAATTCCCTGGCTGCACATTCCTCACCTTGCCCTTGACTACGGAGCATTTTTAGTAACTTCAAGAGAGACGGGTACCTTTTTCCCAATGCGGTGACCATGGCCTCAAAGGAGCTGTCGTATCTCAGCAAGGGGAGGCTGTGTCCTGAGAGGGTGGACTCGATGAACTCGGACAGCCCGAAGTACTTCTTATTCTCAGGATACAAGTCCACTCCCTAAAACAGAAGCGCATCGGTCACGCAAACATTGCCTTTGTGCGGACTGAAAGGGTCACACGCCGGGCGCACAGATGACCTGGACGGGCATCTTGATCTGAACCGTGCTGACTCTGCAATCCCCTGGATGACGCTTTATAACTGTCTTTCCTCTGCAGCCCCAGAGCACAGCGCACTCCACGCGTAAGGGCCGGCGCCTCCCCATCGGTCAAGACTTTTCCATTCAGTTCACCCCAGTGCCTTTGCCAAGAAGAAAATCAGCCTCTTTTTTTTTTAAAACACCCAACTTCCCTTTGTTAAAATTGCTTCTTTCCAACAATTTTAGCTGGTTTTAGGAATAGACAAATCAACTGTTTTGCATTCAGCTGCTATTAAATCAGCAGAAAGAAACGCATTCATCCAACCAATTTTACCCACACTGATATAAAATTCCTCCCAAACTAACATCAGAGCTTATCAAACTTCAGAGCACAGCAAAGTTGGTGGGGGGAGGATGCTAAAATTACAAAGGCATGAATTTCATCCTTAAGTAGCACAGTGGTTAAACATGAGGGCCGTGGATTTCGCTGGACTGGGTCATATCCCGGCTCCAGAACCTTCTAGCTGCATGGCTTTAGGCAAGCGGCTTAACCCCTCCCCTCTGCCTCATTTTCCCCATTTGTAAATCGGAAATCATCCTAGCACCTGTGTCTTATCTGAGTTCATACGATAAAGCACTTAGAACAGTGCCTGCCTGGCTCACGGGAAGCGCTACATAAAAACAAATGCCGTTGCTACCTCTGATTCTGAATCGGCGGGAAGGAAGCCAAGCATCAGCATCTTTAGAAGTTCCTCGGCTGATTCCGAGACACTCCGAAAAAGTCCGCAACTTGATGTCTACTTATTGCTTGTGTAATTAGGTGGAATCCAACCACCAGATTTCTCAAATTACCAGAATGACTGCTGTCTTCTATTTTGATGAGAAAATGGCAGGTGATAGGCTGAAATAAAACTCACCAGGGTTTGTGGACGTGTGTTCAGTTTGAGGAAGGAGATTTTGAACCTCGCTGCTGAAGGATGCAGGGGTAGGAAAGACAGGAACATTTCCAGGGCTTCTAGACAAACTTAGAGTCACCCCATGTGGAGTCCAAATCCCCACAGCCCTAGAGGGCTGTACGTCCAACACCAGGAGAGCAGGTGTTCAGAACGCTGCTCAGAGAGCTTCAGTCGCCAGAGAAACAGTAAACCAACTGTGTTGCATTACATGCTCTAAGACAGGGAGCCAACAAATGCACCCAGGAAGGTTTCTAAAGACCAAGAAGGGTTTAAACCTAACCCTGGGTAGAATCAAAGATCCAAGGAGCTGGAACCCACTGACCCTCAGCTGGGCTAGTCAGTCAAGTCTTTAGTGAACGGGATCTCTCCCAATGCAAGGTCATTGCTACAGTGGGCCCAGCAGCCTGGGACACTCACATTACTGTAGGAGGCCGGCCAGTGTATCTCGTTGTAAGGACTGATGAGGGTGTGCTGCGTCTGCAGTGCGTACGGGAAGGAGGTCACGTGGAGCGTCACGATGTTGGGGGCCTCCTTCACCTCCTTGCAGTTGAGCAATCTGTCCACCAACCCCACGGACGGGTCACTCTGGGAGTAGAGGTCGTGAACAGCGCTACTGAGGGAGCAAAAGGGGGAGAAGAAATGATAAGCGGAACGGCAAGCTCTGTCCTGTCATTTGACGACAATCAAGCAGCTGGATCAATTGACAGCGAGCCTCCCAACGCTGGCAACAATCGAAGCTTAGGGCTCTGCCCATGACTAGGAAAATGAAATTTTTAAATATGACTGCGCTTCAGGTACCCGCCAGGGACTCCCCTGAATACTCATGACTTATTAAAAGCTTGGCTGGGGGAACAGTGTCTACAGAGGATTGCTGGCAAGATACACAATCCACCCGCTTCTCTAGCACAGGGATGCTCTCAGCCAGGAGTTGTCAATGAGTCGCCTTTTCTCCCTTGGCCCCATCTGATTGTACACCTGCCTCCTTAAATTCTTTTCTCCAACAGTCCTACTGATCTTGAAATGACCCAAAGAGGACATAACATGGTAAATTCTATACTATATTTTTAAGTATAGGATCAGGAATGGGAAGCATTTTGGACAAGGGGCCGAGGAGACAAGTACGTCTCAGCCTTTCTCAGTGGGTCAGTGGTCTCAGCATTCTTGTCTATAAATCTAGGGGGACAGGAAAAAAATCAGTGCTTCACCCTTTGGGTGGCAGGTAGCCACTCTGAGAAACCTACCCACCAAATGAATATGTACAATTTAGCTTTTTATATACTTCAGAATGTTCAAATTCCCCCACGCCCATACATGGATGCGAGAATGTAAACCCTTTAACTGGGTGAACTTTTTTTTTTTTTTAATTTATTTTATTTATTTATTTTTGGCTGCATTGGGTCTTCATTGCTTTGCGTGGGCTTTCTCTAGTTGCGGCGAGCAGGGCCTACTACTCTTGGTTGCAGTGTGCAGGCTTCTCACTGCGGTGGCTTCTCTCGTTGCGGAGCACGGGCTCTAGGTGCGTGGGCTTCAGTAGTTGTGGCACGTGGGCTCTAGAGCACAGGCTCAGTAGTTGTGGCGCACAGGCTTAGTTGCTCCGCGGCATGTGGGATCTTCCCGGACCAGGGCTCGAACCCATGTTCCCTGCGTTGGCGGGCAGGTTCTTAACCACTGCGCCACCAGGGAAGCCCTAACTGGGTGAACTTTAAGGCTCTGGCCAGCCCTGAGCTTCTGCCCCTGCGCTAAATCAAAGCCTTCCTCCGATGCCCGACCCACAGTCTTCTTTCCCACCTCATCCATGTCAGGAGCAGTGTCTAAACACACAACCCCAAGGCCCGTCTCATGGAGATGACCAATCCTGGTAAACACCCAGGAATTCTGCCAGACTCCAGGCTTGACACCACCTGAAATTCATCTAGATTTATGTTCATTTGAGTTGAGAAAGTAACATCTCCCCTGGGAAGGGCACCAGCTGTGACCCATGGTGTCCAGAGCCAATGGGGCTCCATCAGGAAGGGGCCTGGGCAGAGCTACTCCCAACAGGATCCCTTCCCGGCACCTGTCGCTCTGCCACTGATACCCTCCCTCCCCCACCCCAGCCTGCGACATTGAGCGAGATGCTTCCCTTCTCTAGTTTCCATAATGGTACCTTTCAGAGGCTGCACTAGATGATCCCTCAGGTAACTTCCGGCCCTAAGGTCGGAAATACACCCACAGCATCTGCCTACAAATGCCAAGCCCCCAACACCATTCATCTTTTTAACACTTATACCCACAGTATTATCCATACATATTCATTCAAAGAAGGGAAATGCCAGCCCTGCCATGTGCCAAAGCCAGGCTAACCTCACGAGATCCCAGTGGGCGTGGTCGTGGATGAGGACGAAGAGCGTGTGTGGATTCTGAAAGGAGTTTTGCAGAAAGGACTTGAATTTTGTCTGCGCCTCGGCATCTAGCTTCAAAACATACTGCTCGACCCTCTGCTTGGTCATGTGCTCCTTTTCCAAGCCAAGCTCCAGCAAAACCCCTGCAACACAGTGAAAATGCATCAGTAACTCCAAAGATGGTCATGAGTTTTTCACTCAGCAACAGACACTTGAGGAGCATCTCCCATGTGGCAGGCTCCTTGCTGGGACCGGAGGCTGCGGGGATGCAGGAGGTACGTGTGAGTCAGGGAGGCCGATCACCGTGCAAGCGACTGTCGTGTCACTGCCCGCAGGAGCAGGGCCTGGAGGTGGGCCTGCTCCCCAGCGTGGTATGTACACAGCCCACCCAGGGGCACAGCAGAGCTGCCTCCGTGAAGCAGCTGAGCCCAGCATGGGTGACTGAAAGAAAGGGAAAGGTCCCCTCTCACCCACCAAAATCATCTGCAGCCTGAATGCCACCAGGCCTTAGGTTAGAGCACTCAGAGTGAACCCTCCGAGTGAAGACACTGACTCTCTGTGTGGTTCATGTTTAATCCCCTTGAAAGCACAGGGAAAATACATTAAGTTGAAGCCAGATATCGGGACATACTTCACTGACTTGAGAGGGACAGAGGGAACATTCAAGTCATGTTCTACCTTTAACAGATTATAAAACAGTGGACAAGTCGCTTCCTCTGGGCATCAGTTGCGTGAGCTATGAAACCGGGGTGTTAACACGGCACCCTCTACTTTAGAAGTAAAGATGGTGTTCGAATCCAAATCTGAATGCAAACAGATCAAAGCTTCTCCACACAGACCTCACACTTGCCCCTGAAAGGCCCGTACCTGAATGCCAGACGTGGAACAGGGTCTGCTGGTAGGTCACTTCTGAGGGTGGAATACAGATCAGAAAGTCCACCTTCTCAAAGGATCCTAAGTCCAGATTTTGGGTGCTGGAATCTGCGATTGAACACACGTGGGAGAGGAGCTTCTGGGCCACGGCCAGCTGGAAGGGCCAGATGCGGTGAGGCTCCAGATGGTAACCTGGAACCAGAGCCCCCATGAAGGTGAGGTGCACGCCAGCAGATGGCTACAGCCCTGGACCTCTGCTAGGGAATCAAGCAGGGGGGCCCCGTCTAGTACACAAAGTGATGAGGGAATGGGGAAAACACCAATATTCATTGAGCGCCTGCTCCGGGCTACCACCGTGATGGTCATTTCACACCCTTTTCCTAATTTGAAAATAAAAGGATGAATAGCACTCGGGGAGCACAGAGGCTGTGACCTGCTCCACCTGGAGGGGACAAGGACGGCATCCCAGGGAAGCTGATGCTGAGATTGGATTTTGGAAGAGGCTACAGGTTCTCTGGAAGAGGAGGAGACCATCACAGCCCTTCAGGAACTTAGAATGAATAAAGTATTTCAACAATGCATCGATAAACTGGAAATCAACAGAGAAATGTGCCATCTCAGGAAAACTGTACAGATGTACGTTTCAGGGTAAAATGAGACTGTTACCATCAAAGACTAAAATTAAAATTAGACATTAGGTCTACTTGATTCTAAGGAGATGCCCTGCCCGCTGGAGGTGCCTCTACCTTTGCTTCCTTGCAGCCCCTGGGGGCCCTGGATGCTGCCTCACCAGCCCAGAGCTTGGCCACCAGCGCCCCGGCGTCACTCACTTGTGCATACCGGTGTCCCGCCGACATCTAGGGATGCTGATTTGGTGACAGAGGAGGCAGTAAGTGAGGAAGAAATCTGGCCTTGATTTTCCTGATGAAATTTGTCCAGCAGAATATCAATGTCGCCCTCTGCCCAAAACAGAGAGAATAACAGAAATGGGTTTTCCGTCTCAGTGAAACTCGGCAAGCATCTATGGAACACCCCCTATGTATCAGGCACTGTCCTGGGCCTGGGGCACCAGAGATAGGGTGGCCCATCCTGTCAAGGAGCCCACAGCCCAGGAAGGCAGATGTGCTAAAGAAAATTACATTATGACCCAGAAGGTGCCAGGACAGAAAGAAAGAAGAGCGAGATGCCGAAGATCAGGAGGTAGGGGTCTGAGCACATCTTGGAGAAGGAGGGGCCAGCAAGAGTTTCTGGGAGGAAATGGGGTGAGTCTTGTAGGGTGAGTGGCCAGGAAAAGAAGGGAGATGGGCACTCAAGGCACAGGACACACAGAATGAGGCACAGAGAATACACTTCTCCAGTGAGAAGCTTTAAGCAACACAGAGGGGGAGGCAGGAGGGTGATGGACAGAGCCGGAGAGGTACGGAGAACCAGGCTCAAGGCCCTTGTGTGCCCCCAAAGGACGAAACCACAAAGCCGCCACCTAGAGAACCCACAGCCAGAGCAGGAAACAGCCAGCCAGAGACGCCACAGATGGAAGGGCCGCCCACACATGCAAACCCAGGCCAGCCTCAGCAGGTCACGGGGGATGGGCTCCATCCCCGAGACAACCTTGCCCTTTGTGTCTTTCTCATCAATTTATGAATTTGCACCTGTCTCACTACAAGCCTACCTGGACAGAGGGTGCTAAAAAAGGCTCCCAGAGAGTCCACTTTCCCCGTAACCAGCTCATAATTGACTTCTTTCTGGTACTCGGCTGGGGTGAGAAGGCTCTCAGAAAGAATCCGGGCTTGGTATTTTCCTGGAAGACAAACAACAATTTGGACTGGGCCCTCCGCTTAGAATTAGCACGTGAGCTCCTCGATGGCAGGGTCTGTGCCTGAATCTCTTTCTCCCTCCACCCCGCAAGCCCAGCACCACGCCTGGCTAAGAGCAGGGCTTCCTGCTGGTGAAATGAATAAAGGGTACACACCCCCCGGGCCCAGTTTAGTAGTTGGGATAATAAGAGGGAAATCCCCCGAGTATGGTCTTTGGAACCTGACTCTCTCCCCACTTAACTAGCTGTGTAACCTAGGCTGACCCAGTTTCCTCATCTGGAATTCGTGGCTAAAAGTACCATCTACTTCACAGGACTATTGTGAGGATAAAACAAGACAATGTTTATAAAATATTCAGCCCAATGCCTGACACAGCAGGGGCTCGAGGTTTATTACTAAAGATATTACTGAAATCAATGTAAAGAATTTATTAAAAACACAGGTGTTTAAGATGAAGGAATGCCAAGAGATCACTGGGACCCTGCAGTTACTGCAATCCTCCATCCCTCCCCCCTCCCCCCGGGACATTCTGCGCTGTTTGGTGTCTGCCTCCCCACCAGAACGCACGCTCCAGGAAAGCAGGGACATCACTCCTGTGTCCCCAGCCCCCAGAACAGTGACTGCACATAGTAGGGCTTCAATACACGTTTTGATAATTAATTAGCTAATTGGCTCATTGACCCACACAACACAAGAAGGCCATTATTTTTTTTTTTTCATCTCCATTAGGTAGTTGAAGAAGCTGAGGGCCAGAGTCATTCAACCACAGACCAGCAGGTGCACGGGGGACCCAGGTTTTCCCTGTATCTATCCAGATCCAAACCTGCTCCCAGTCTCTCAAGAGAAAGGGGAATGGCTCACCTTCTATGCCAGGAGGGATGGAATTTTTCCCGAAGCGCACTATTCCGGGCACACCAGGGGCTACTGTGCGCTAACAGCTGTTACTAACCAGCGCAGCTGCAAACCCGGGGCCACGAGAGGCAAAAGAGGGCAACGGCAAAGGAGGGCTTCTGGGCATCACCAGACTGCTCTCCCGGCAGCCCAGCGGCGGGGCCCAGCCTCACCGGTGACGGCGATGCAGGAGTCGATGGCGGCGCTCCGGCAGGCGCAGATGATGACCACGTAGTTGGTCTTGGCCAGCCTGCCCTCGATGAGTAGGCGGAACATCTCAGAGAGGCCCTCGGCCAGGGAGGAGGTGCACTCGATGATGTGCACGCTGTCGTTGCAGGAGCTGGCGGCCAGGCCGGCCAGCCAGGGCAGCTGCGCCGAGGTGACGGGCGCCACGGCCCCAGGCGCCGGCGGGACGGGCTGCGGTGGCACCTGCTGGTACTGCCGGATCTCCGTCAGGTGCGACTCCCGCCAGGAGCGCAGGAAGATCTGCTCCAGGTCCTCCATCAGGGGCACCTGGTCCGCCGCTGGCAATGACAAGGCGGGCGGAAGGGGCCTCAGCACCTGCCCCATGCGGCAGCTTCACACTAATATAACCGGGGCCGTGCTGGGGAAATGCGTGTAAACGAACTCTCAAACAACACAACCTAAATGATTAACGTTACATGGTATGCGAGACAGCTGGGAAATAGAGGGAGGTGATAAAAGCAGCCCTCATCTCACCATCCTAACAGGACCACTACTATTTTTGTACGTTTCTCCATCTTTTTTTTTCCACGTGCAGGTTTTACATCGTTATAATGATTGCGGGCCTATGACTTCAAGGCGTGTCTGCTTTCCTCACCATCACGCCACAGTCATGCTTGCATGATGTTTACGGCCCTCATAAACAACACTGTTAACGGGCACTGTTAACGTGGAGGCACCATCACGGACTGAGCCATGCTGATCTACTGTTGACCCCTGTACTGCTTCCAAATAAGCACATTTATAAATACTTCTGCAATACGCAGCTTTATGTATAGGACATTCCTTAGCCTAAATGCTCTAAATTGGGCCTACAGAGCCAACTAATACATATCATCAGACTGTCTCCAGATGGTTTAAATGTCTCAACGTACCATGACACTAATGACACACGGTAACACTGGTTCTACTGCACCCTTAGCGCCACTGGATAGCATCGTTTGGGTTGTTATCATCAGTTTAGTTGAGAAAAGCACCACTTGTTTAATGTGTTAATTTTGTATCTCTTTGATGACTAGTGAGATTGAGTACCTTCAGTGTTTTCTTCCCTACGGGTATTTTCTGGTTGATGTGTCAAAATTTCATATTTGGGTGAGCTGGAGGAAAGAGCACCACGCTTCAATTTAGAAGACGTGTCCCCATCCAGCTCCACCCGGCACCAGCTGTGCAGCCTTGAGCTGTCTTAGCTTGAGCAAGAGTGGTACCCTGGGCAAGGGAGGTGGTGATGGAGAAGGTGGGCAAGGTTGGATTCAGGATGAAGCCGGGCTTACTGATGGATTGGATGTGGATTGTAAGAGTGAGAAAGAGAAACACATCCACATTTTCCCAGATTCCGGACAGTCCTAAGCAGCACCCTCGAGGGTTCCTCCCTACCTGCTCCATCTCCGTCTCCTCCAGGTCCCTGAATGCTGAGTGTCCCAGGGCTCAAACCTTGGCACTCTCCTCCATCCACCACCCCTCCCAGTCTCTCATCCAGCCTCACAGCTTTAATATAGATCATCACTGAGCCCGTGTTTCCTAAATTTATACCTATAGCTGCAACCTCTCCCTGGGGCTCAAGACCTGCACATCCAAATCCTTGACTTGGCCCACCTGGCTGCCCCATCAGCAGCTCAAACTTGAAATTGCCGAGACAGGACTTTCGCTCATCCTCCAGCGCCATGGCTCACCAGGTTGCTCAGGCCAAAATGCAAGTGCCGTCTTTCCCTCATGTCCCTCAGACAGACAGCCCACCATCCTGACCTTCAGAATCTCTCCCCTGTGGCCGTTAGTGGTCCAAGCCACCACCTGCCTTCACTGGGACGACTGCACCATCTGGCCACACATGGCAGCCCATGTGGTCTTCTTGAAATGAAAGTCAGATCATATCTGTCCCCTGCCTAAAACATTGCAGTGGTGCTATGGACTGAATTGTGTCCCCCCAAAATTCGTATGTTGAAGTATTAGCCCCCAGTACGACTTATTTAGCGATAGGGCCTTTAAAGAAGTAGCTAAGTGAGGTCGGAAGGGTGGGGCCCTAAGCCAGTAGGACTGGTGGCCCTATAAGAAGAGGAGGCGACACCAGAGCTCACCCTCTGTCCCCACACACATGCACAGAGGAGGATACAGTGAGAAGACAGCCGTCTGCAAGCCAGGAAGAGAGGCCTCACCAGAACCCAACCCTGCTGCCACCCTCATCTTGGATTTCCAGCCTCCAGAACTGTGAGAAGATAAATTTCTGAGGTTTAAGCACGCAGTCTGTAGCATTTTGTTACGGCAGCCTGAGCAGACAAATACAAATTGTTTCTCAGTGTGTCTAAAATATGAACTCTTGACCTTAGCCTGAGGCCCTACCCCCTCTCTGACAGCACCCTCACTGTCATGCTCTCACTCTGCAGCCGCCCTGGCTCCCACTGACCTGGGGCTCCATGCTCCAGCCCCGCCTGCGGCCCACCCATCCTCCCCCCTCTGCCTCCCTCAGATCTTCATAAGGCTGGATCCTTCTCACCACTCGGGTCTCGACCCAAACGCCATCTCCTCACAGAGGCCTTTTCTGACAACCTGAAACAACCCCACAATCACATACCCCACCTCCCTCTGCTTACTTTCCACTTGTTTACTGTTTCTCTCTCCCACTAGGATACAATCTCCTTGAGGGCAAAGCCATTGTTTTATTCCTGCTGTATCTCTGCGCCTAGAAGGGCAGGGAAATCATTTTTGAATTCTCACTGTAGATTTTGACCTACTTTAAGGCCTTCCCAGCCCCTCGGGGTGGAGACCACTGCAGTGACCTGATAGCAGAGGCGGTTTTCACAAGGGTTCCAAGGGAGGGTCAGCGATCAAGGCTTGTGCGGTTCCTGCCTTTAGCGATTATTCCACCAGTGGTTCCCACGAAATGGGAGGGAGACTCACCCAGCTGAACGAGATAGTAGACGGTCAGCAGGAGCTGCATCTCCTCTGAGATGGGCTGTATCGTGGAGGCCCCATACTGTCCATACGCTCTGGAGATAGACTGGGAGTTCTGGTAGCACGTGTACAGGAGAGGGCTCACGACGACATCATTCAGGTTCCCACAGAGGTAAGGGAAGTGCCCGTGGCCTGGGGGAGGAGAAACAGCACCCGCTTGGCCCCTGGCCTCGGGCACAAGGCGTGGTCCCCACATGTGGGCGGTCTCTGAATGCGAGGGAGTGAAAACAGGCAGGCCAGGTGCACCTGGGGTAACTCAAGTGCTCCTTTCCAGGAAATCTTGAACCCCCAGCCCTTGCTGATTTGTGCACCTGCTCTGAGAACAGACAGGGGCTGTAGCATTTGCTTGTTCATTGACTCCAATCCCCTATTTTACAGCCAAGCAAGCCCAGGCCCAGAGGGAACTGCCAAAGCTGAACAGCCATCGCCTGTGCTGCTCCTTTGGCTCTGACTCTAGAAATTTCACATGGGCAACACCTACCAGATCTTTGCCAGGCCTGCGCCAGCCCGAGCCTCCCCAACTCCCCGTGTTGGATTCTGCCTCCCAGTCTCCCAGAACTCTCTGACAAGCTGAGTTAGGAAAATAAATCACTGTACAGACCAGAGACTCCGAATACTGACAGAACTTTACAAATGCTTTAGCGAACGTTACAAGATTAATTCGGATGGCAACTCCCAGAGGCGGGACAGCCCAGGCCAGTTCCGAATCGCCTCTGCACCATTTATTAACTATGTGAGCCTCAGCAAGAAGCTTAACTTCCCTAAGCCTCAGTCTCCACCTTTGTAGAATGGGGTGGAGAAAATCGAGCCCTCGTGTGGTTGCTGAGATGATCAAGTGTGGTTAAGCGTGCGTGTGGCATCTTGTGCTCAGAAGGTCTCCATTTATTCACCAAACACACACTTAGTGGACGCCTGCCGTGTGCTATGTACGGGCCTCACACTCGGCTCTGGGGGAAGACCTGGTGACTGGGACACAGTTCATGTCCTCAAGGAAATTGATTCCCAGACCTGAGGGTACATGAGTGTCCCCTGAAAGGCTTCCTAAAACACAGGTTGCTGGGCCCTACCACAGAGCTTCTGATTCAGATTCCGGGATGGGCCTGGGAATTCACACCTCTACTGAGGTCCCAAGTGATGCTGGCTTTGCTGGTCCAGGGACCACAATTTGGGCAGCATTGTTCACAAACATTATGGTTTGTAAGAGGCAACGTAAAGAATTACTATTAAAAGAAGGATGTGAAATTTGTCATGAAAGAGGCACAGAGAAGCTACAACGGGGCCCAGATAAAAGGGAATCGGAGGGGCTTCCCTGGTGGTGCAGTGGTTAAGAATCCACCTGCCAATGCAGGGGACACGGGTTCAAGCCCTGGGCCAGGAAGATCCCACATGCCGTGGAGCAACTAAGCCCGTGCGCCACAACTACTGAGCCTGTGCTCTAGAGCCCGTGAGCCACAACTACTGAGCCTGTGTGCCACAACTACTGAAGCCCACACGCCTAGAGCCCGTGCTCTGCAACAAGAGGAGCCATCACAATGAGAAGGCTGCGCACCGCAATGAAGAGTAGCCCCCACTCGCTGCAACTAGCCTCACGCCCAGTTCAAAACCCAGACCTGCACCCTTCTTCCTGAATACCCTGTCCATTTTTTTTTTTAGGATAAAGAAAGGAGTACCCTCTCCTGTTTCGTAATTAAGAGTAAGATACCTCCCCACTTTCCTACCACCCTCTCTCCTCTAGTCCTACAAACATGATACCAAATAGTGTTCACTCTACTCAATACTCTGTAATGGCCTATATGAGAAAAGAATCTTAAAAAGAGTGGATATATGTATATGTACAACTGATTCACTTTGCTGTACACCTAAAACTAACACAACATTGTAAATCAACTATACTCCTATAAACATTTTTTTTAAAGTTTATGCCATCTAACAGAAAAAATAAAAAAATAAAAATAAAAAAACGAAAAAAACCCCACAGTGTGCACTTATTTAAGAAGGACCTGAATGTATGAGTGTGTGTGTGTGTGTGTGTGTGTGTGTGTGTGTGTGAGAGACTCCGTGCCAGCCCACGGTACTGGCCAGCACCATCATCAGACAAGCCCTGCCGAATCCTCACGTTACAAGGGCTCCCGCTTCATTAGGAAGGAATTTCCTTAGTTGAGCCACAAATTGACCTCCAACCACGTACATAAGCCCACAAAACAGAGGTCAAATCTGGTCTTGCTTCATGCTTCTGCCTGGTGACCATGGCTATCTTTGCCCAAAGTCAGATTTCATGGCCCAAAAACACTAGTGGTCACGGGACAACCCGCCAGACCAGGGGCCTGACAAATCAGCAAGGGGCTGATGACCCATCTCTCACCCACGGTGCTCAGCCCTGGGCCTGGTACCATGGCAGGAGCCGAGTGAGGCTGAGAGAGGGACTGATTGAAGGAACAAATGAACAAGCAAACAGTCGTCACGGAACAGGATCGCCTCACTTGGGCTCATCATAGAAAACCGTGACAAGCTCTGAAACTCTGGCGCCTGATCAGGGGCTACCCCAAGGACCGGTCTGCTTGGTTCTCTCATTGCCCCGGAAAGGATTTGAGAGTTTTCCCAGGAGGACCCCTTGGTGTGGAGCCAGACTGGGAGGACGTGTCATGTTGCCTGTTTCTCGTGCGTTCCCTGGGCTCCCCGACTTCCACCACTCGTCACACTGCTGTACTTGCCTTTAAAGATCACTGGCTTGGCCTTGCATATTTTCAGCAAGTTGTCGGGAACGGACACTGGTTCTCCGGAGGCCACAACGGGAAAGGTGACTGAAGCCGGTCCCACCAAGCCAACCCGGGGCATGCAGGTCACGCCTGTGCTCTCTAGGAACACGCCGAGAGCATTAGGAAGACACGTCAGACAAAGCATCCACCTCCGGCAGACCTGCCGTCAGGCTGGCCAACACATCTGCTACAGCTTGACCAGTTCCCTGCTTATGGGAGCATCCAAGTCCGGGAATCACAGATTCCTGAGGTCGAAAGCATCTTAAAGGTCACTGGGTCCCCCTTCCCCACCAAACAACCCAGTCTCCTCCTCTCAATATCCCTGCCAAGTGACAGGCAAGCCTTTTAAAAAATTCCTCTAGGATCAGAGAACTCAGTACTGTACATGGATCCTGGGCTTTGTTAAGCAAGTCTAATGTACGAGAAAGAGAATCTTTTGTTATACCCAAGTCTGCCTCCCTAGAACTTTCTCACCAATACACACAAAAGCACATGTAAACGCACACACACACCACCAGCAGCACCACCACCGCTAGTACCCAAGCCTTGGACTTGGGGCAAGGATTTCGTCACTTACCATACTTAGCTCTGTTCCCACCACCCTGGGGGTAGCCACCATCCGCAGCTGATGGAGATTCTGGAGACCATCCTTTGTGGCGTTTTTTGGGTGGCCCGGAGTTTGATAAGATACCTAGACAACATTCAGAGCATGGATTAGGCTGTCACTAGGGATGAGCTTCAATACAACGTTCCCCTGAACCGGAGCACACTTATTTGTAATTTTTTAAATCACAGTTTCACAATGGGTTTTAGCACCTAGTGAAGTATCTAGGCTTAAGGAAATATCTCAACGACCTTCGTAAATGTTTTATTCCAAAGCTGTACAAGTGTCTAAGCTTTAGCTCTCCGGGCATTACCCCCTTCATCTTTACAGTGGGACAATAAAACCTACTCTGAAAGGTGGTTTGATCAGGACTAAAGAGAATATATGTAAAGCACAGAGTTTGGGTCCAATAAATGATAGCCACCAAGACCCACATCACCATCATCATCTACACATTCCAGTAAATTAATATGTGTTTCTGTAGACAAGCGGCAGCCACATTCAACTTACCGCCACAGTTTCACCACTTGGGGGCAGTACCGATCCACCTGTGCACCTCTCCCCACCCCCGGCCTCGAAAGCTAATTTCAGACTAACAAAATGATGGGGAACAGAAGCTGGTACCCACTGCTGTTAATGAGTCATCCCGGCCCACGGCAGGGAACAGCATGAGCATGACTCATGCTCTGTTCTTGGATTATTCAAAATATCAAGAATTGGTTACCATATTTTTGGGGACCCATCCAACACAAAATTTCCCCTACATTTAAGAGCTCCGCGTTCAACCATGACACATTAAAGTTTAAATTTTAAAACTCTCTATTCCCAGATGCAACCCCATCCCAAGGAAACCAGAACCCCAGCATGTCCAGATGCCTTCTGATGACCCACGAGCTCCTGGTGATTCTAAACCACAACCAGGGTTGAGAACCACCGGTTTAGAGCAATGTTGCTCCAAGTCTGGCCTGAGACAAAGCTGGACAGAACCAGTGGGAGCTTGTTCAAAGTGTCTGCTCCTGGACACCCCTCAACCTACAGAAGCAGACCTCTGGAAGTGAAAGAAAACACTTCGTTCACAAGCACCCTGGTTATGCTGAGGCGCACTGCAGTTTGAGAACCATTGCTTTAGAGTCTTTTAAAAGTAATCCAAGGTTATTTTCACCTCTTCTTTAGACCGACTGAAAATGAATGAAATGAAGTGAATAAAATGTTAAAAACGTGAAGTTCTTTCTTTGCAAAGAGCTTTCCAGCAGGTGGTCTCCTCTGATCCCCGCAACCTCTGAGGCAGCTTCTGCTATGTTTGTTCCATTTAGAATCATATCTTCACCTCCCCGAACATCTCTCCTCAAGAAGAGCTCCCACAAAGACTGAGATGCCAGCTCCTCTAAAAACCACGTTAAACTACCAAAGCAGGGAGGGCAATGGGATTGGGCCTCGGTACTAAGGATGGAAGATCTGCAGGTATTTTCTCCCTTTGGCATGCTAACACTAACTGTCTCTACGTAGACTGTAAGCTCATGACCTCTGCCAAAATGATGTCACCAGGAGCTGCCCCTGTGGACCAGCTATTTCTGGCCATGTGTCCTGGTAGTGGGGAGGGGGACCCTATTTGGCACTTTGGGGGACACAAGCCTTCATCATATAGCCCACTTCCTGCAGGCACTGCACATCCGGACCCTGAGCTGGGACAACCAAAAAAAGGATCCTGCACATTTCCTAACTCCCTCCCCCACCCTACCCCCTCCCAATCCCGCAGGGGCAGCACTTCCGCTGTGAACCACAGAGCGACAGCCCCCAAGCCCTGGTTAAACACTCCTTGTAGCTTCAGAAGCAGCTTCTTAAAACTGATTCCAGCTCTCCCCAGAGCAGGCGTGAGGCACAGGACCTCCGATGCTCCAGCTGTGCCCTTAATGGTGCAACCACCCTCCGCCAGCATCCATCGCGCCCTCTGGGCCAGGCTCTGCGGAGTATCTGGGCTCCCGGAAAACATGATGACGGATACTCCCGGAAAACATGATGACGGCCCTGCTCCCAGGAACTTCATAGGCTCGACAGACACAAATGGCCGCGGAACAGAGCCTGACACCTGAGGGTCACAAGGAGGGAGCCCTCCTACGAGGAGGAGGTGACCCCTGAGCTAAGCTCTGAAGGGCCAGTATAGAAGGTGGGTGGTGAGAGCCCTTCAAGGGCACGGATGTGTGACCACGGCATAGAGACAGGATGGGGAGGCCACTGAGCTGTACCCAATGCAGCCAGGGTACGAGTTCTTAAGTAGAAAGGGTGGGGAATGAGCAAGTTCAAAAGGTTGGTTGGGGCCAGATTCCGGAAGTTTCCAGCATCACGCTAGGGAACTGGGGCTCCATTTCCCATGCCCCTCCGAGGAAACACATTCATTCACCACAGAATGAGCCTCGGGTTGGGTCGCCGGAGCCCACCTCGTGGGGCCCAGGCCGAAGGATGTCCTCTGTCCCTGCTGCCCGCGGTGGATGCACCCAGGCCTCAGTGCAGGGCGGTGAGGTACCAGCAGCACGGTCTCCCGTCACCGTCCCCAGAGGCCCAGTCCTCAGCCACTGGCCGCCCTAAATTTAGCACCTAACCGAGAAGAAACAGTCTTGGGAGGAAAAGTGGGTGCTTGCCTGGGGTTCCTCACACTGGGGAAGTTACGGGGATTTGACTCCAGAATGGACACTCTGGTCAGGACTGGGAAGGCTCAGATCCAAGTCAGAAAAGATATCGTTCCTTCAACTAAGAGGGAGACAATTCCCCCACCAGGGGAGTCCTCCGCCAGCCGTGTCATGGAAGCGGGGAAGCCTGGCAAGCAGGCTGGTGTCTCTCTGGGCCACACTTTCCTTCTCTGTAAGGCAGGTCGGACTAGACGGTTTCTGGGCCCTCTTCCAGCGACGCCCTCGGGTCCTAATATTCCATTTAGCTGTGTGCTCGCAGGAGGGAGGAGAGAGGTAAGACTGGCCTATCAAATGGCTCCAGGTAAGCACGGAGGGAGAGCGCCGAACGTGGGGTCCCCGGACTGCTCCGACTCTTCCTCAACCCACAGCCTCTACCCCAGCAGGAGGCCTGCTTCACCCCTTCACTCGCTTTTCTCACTCGGACCCTCACCTCCTCATCTCTCTTCCTCATTTCCTCCCATACCGTCTCTAATTAATGCTTCCCCAACTGGCAGCTCAACTGAGCTGGCAGCTCAGCTGTCACCTCCGCCAGGAAGCCCTCCCTGAAAAGACCAGCTCAGTGCTGGTGTTGATGCAGGTGGCAATAATGGCGCCCCTTAGTGAGCTTCCAGTTGTGTCCTGAATTTCCATACAGCGCCTCATCTAACCTCCTCAACTGCTCTCAGGGCAGAATTCTCATCTCCTGATGAGAGAATGTTTAGCCAGGAGACTTGATCCCCTGACAGAGCTGGGTTTTGAATTCTTGTTCATCTGATCCTGGAGCCCCTGTCTTCCCATGACACCGCGTGGCCCCATTTCTCCAGAACTCTCCAGCCCTCACGGTGGGCGGCCCGCAATGCGACAGGTCACCCGCCCATACGGGGCTCCCACTGTGTCTTGGCAGACACACCCACCAGCCAAGTCGGGGGCCGAAGCCAGGGCCCCCCCAGCGCCAGGGCCTGAGCACAGCGTCATGGACTCAGGAGGTCCTGCCGGCCTGGCCTGACTCTCCTCCCAAGCCCCCCAATTCCAGGAGGCTCGCGGGCCTCGGCACAGGGGCTCCCCCATCCTCCCTCCCCGCCACCGTCTCGACCCAGAGCAGAGTAAGGCCCCTGAACAGGACGGGCAAGGCTACCTAAGGCCGAGGGACGCGGCACGGCGGACAGGCTGTGCTTCGCCAGCGGCTGGCGCTTCGGGGAATCTTTGCCGTTGAAAACAGCCGGACCCACGGCTGCGGTGAGAGAGGCATGATCGGAGGCTGGTCCTGACAGCGGAGAGAAAGAGGGGAGAGGGCAGGGCACTCTGTGAGCCCAGCAAGCAGGAAATGACTCTTCCTCCATTTTACAAATTAGCTTTTCACTGATGCGGCCCATCGGGGGTCAGAACTCTTGCCAGAGTGATTCTGCCCCCCGGAGAAAGCACAGACACACACGGACAGGCACACACGCATATGTGCACACACAGGCACACACACTCCTGCGCGTGCTTTACTGAGCACGCCTGGTGAGAGAAGGGCCAGCGGGGCCCCTGGATTCCGGGAGCACCCCTGCACCTGCTCCACCCTCCTTCCACCTTCTCGCTCACCCTCCTGAGTTCAGGGTCATGTCAAACATGCTCAGGAAAGCAGTCAGGTTTGCCATCGCCCAGATCCAGGCTGCCCACAGGGCCTGGGGCTCCCCGGGCCCGAGGAGAATTCTGGGGGCAACTGGGGGCTGTGGCCTTCTAAGTCACCCACATCAGCCAGAATGATCTGGAAGGTACTCCAGACTCAGGAGTAGCACGAAACGTCTCCTGTGTTGAGGCGGCATGGTGAGGGGGTTACGGGTGGGTTCCGAAGCCAGACGACCTGTGTCTGAGCCCCAGCTCTGCTGCGCACTTACTGTGCAACCTTCCTTAACTTACCGCACCTCCCATTGTTCTCATCTAGACAATGGAGGTAATAATAGAGCCACTGTGAGGACGACATGAGTTAACGGAAGGTCATAAGCACAAAGTACTTGCTATTACTATCACCATACTCAATTCTTACAATCACCCGGCAAATTAGACAGAAAAGATTTTCTCCATATGTACGGATGAGGAAACGGAGAATCAAAGAGTTAAAATGAGTGGCCCCAAATCACTTGGCTAGCAGGCAGCAGCGCTGGAACTCACACCAAGGTGTTCTGACGACAAAAACAGTGATCCCTCCAGCTGCCAAGGTGTGACAGGCCCCAGGTGGCCCGGGCACAGTGAGGACAACAGCAGACACCACGTGGAAGGGGGGACACGGTGCCTCTGGAGGAGAGCACGTTCCCAGCCCAGGTGCAGCCTCTTCGCTACGGATTGTGAGTCACATGGGGCAAGGGCCCGGGTCCCCTCGACAGAGCCGCTGGGCAGGAGGAATAACAACCACCAACCCACCAGAGGCCTTGGGAAGGAGGCTGCTATCTCCTTGATAACAGCTGTCGTGCTTATCAGGTCTGTTCAGCATGGCAAATGCCGAGTTCAGGAACCAGAAATGCCTGTATCGAATCCTACTGCCCGTGAGATCCTATGCGAGCATCTTCGTGCCTCAATTTCCAAGTCAGAACATTGGGGAAACTAAAGCCCACTCCTGGCACCTCCGGCACTGCTCCATCACCTCACCTGCCTGCGGTGCTCCCAGCGGGATGCTCGGGGTCGTCCCAGGACCAGGCTCCCTGGGGAAGGGAGCTGGCAGCCCAGAGCTCTCCAGCGGTGGGAACAGCGAGCTGGAACACGCACTGGCGGAGGCCTGCCGGCTTCTGAACTCTGCGGGGAAGATGCACACGTGAAAACCAACCCACTGCTCCTCCCCAACAGTGTGAGATGACTTCCTAGACCGGAATCTGTCCTGTAGGAGAGCCAGGTACAGAGACGACCACAATGGTGCCAAGGCCATCCTAGTCTCTTCTTCGCTGTAGCCGGGGAAGGAGGGGGTGTGACGTGCCCCAGGCTCAGTGCCAAAGGCAGGGGATCCATCTGAGGGACAGCTCTTCTGCCAGGAGCAGGAGCGATAGTGACCATTTGGGAAAAAGACAGAAACACATGATACAAACAAGACCTTCCATCGCCGCCCTTCAAGTCCAAGGGAAGAACAGAGCTTTACTCAAAGGTAAAGGAACAGCTAATACCGTCCTCCAGCCCCTAAATCACTCGCTGTCCGGAAGATTAACTCCCAGGAGTACTTGGCCACAGCAAGTGATCAAAGACTCTTATCTGGTCCCACAAGGGGAAGAACCACTGCCTCCCCAGGATGTAGAAAATGACAGGCATGTACGCAGTAGGGGCTCAAGAAATATTTACTGAGCCATGCAAGAACAGGAGAGGGGCGGGGAGAGGAGCGATGGGAGGGGACAGGGGAAGAACGTCCAGAGCCAGCCCCTCCTGAAGCCCTGTGCTCTACTTGCAGAAGCTGGCTGGGAGATTCCAGGTGACCAGAGTGAACCTACGCAGACAAGTGAGGGACAACAGTCTGGCTCTCCCGGGCACCTTGCGGAGACCACTCCTAGGACACGTCCCTCCCCAGCTGTTTGTGGGGGAGTGGGGGGGATCTCAGAGAGTACCTGGCCCTGGGAAATCCAGCCCCTCCCTCTGCCCCTATAGCTGACTGCAGCCATGAGAATACAGGGAGACAGAGAAGGGCGGAGTGTGGCCCTTTCCTAAAGCGGGAGCCCACTCACTTCTGCAAGGACCAGCACCGGGAAGCTGGTCTTTCTCTTCACAGTCAACAGGCTGTGGGGCGGGAAGGGGGCCTATTTGAGCTGAGTTTTCTCTAAGTCAGGGTTTCTCAACTTTGGCGCCATTGACTCTGGGTTGCACACTTCTTTGGAGGGGTGCTGCCCCGGGCACTGCACGATTTAGCAGCATCCCTGGCCCCACCCACGAGATGCCAGCGGCTCTCAGCGCTCATGACGATCAACAGTGTCTCCAGACATTGCCAAATATCCCCTGGGGGACAAAACCACCCCCCGCTGAGAACCTTGCCCCAAATACTTGCCACAAGAAGGCACAGCACAGTGTGGCCCTGTGTCAGCTTTGAAAGCTCCCATACAATTAGGCTGATACTATAAACTAGATGCTACAGTCCTGGGAAATTACCACGCGACTTTGCACTACGGGCATCTAGTTTATAGTGTCAGCCTAATTGTATGGGAGCTTTCAAAGCTGACACAGGGCCACACTGTGCTGTGCCTTCTTGTGGCAAGTATTTGGGGCAAGGTTCTCAGCGGGGGGTGGTTTTGTCCCCCAGGGGATATTTGGCAATGTCTGGAGACACTGTTGATCGTCATGAGCGCTGAGAGCCGCTGGCATCTCGTGGGTGGGGCCAGGGATGCTGCTAAATCGTGCAGTGCCCTATGGAGAACAGTATGGAGGGTCCTTAAAAAACTAAAAGTAGAATTACCATATGACCCAGCAATCCCACTACTGGGCATATACCCAGAGAAAGCCATAACTCAAAAAGACACTTGCACCCCAATGTTCATTGCAGCACTATTTGCAATAGACAGGTCATGGAAACAACCTAGATGCCCACTGACAGACGAATGGATAAAGAAGATGTGGTACGTATATACAATGGAATATTACTCAGCCATAAAGAGGAATGAAATTGGGGCATTTGTAGAGACGTGGATGGACCTAGAGACTGTCATACAGAGTGAAGTAAGTCAGAAAGAGAAAAACAAATATCGTATATTAACACATATGTGGAATCTAGAAAAATGGTACAGATGAACCGTTTTGCAGGGCAGAAATAGAGACACAGATGTAGAGAACAAACGTATGGACACCAAGGGGGGAAAGCAGGCGGAGGGGGGATGGGATGAATTGGGAGACTGGGATTGACATATATACACTAATAGGTATAAAATAGATAACTAATAAGAACGTGCTGTATAAAAAAGTAAAATAAAATAAAATTCAAAACAAAAAAAATTTCACAGGGCTGATGTGTTGCCCGAAACCACGCCCACTGCAGAGCAGTCTCGGCCCAGAGTCCTGCCGACAGGCCCCTGGCTCGCTTGGAGGCGCCCCCTTCTCATGCCCCACCCCCTTAGAGATGCTCACCTGAGCCTTTCCAGCAAATGAGAGGCCCTTTGGTCAGAGCCCCTTGTGCGTTGCGGATCAGGTAATATTTCAAGTGTTTCTGCTTCTTGGGCTGGGTGGTCACCTTCAGGTTCATGTGACTGGAGAACTCTGTGAAGTAACAGAAGCCTTTCTTCCCACAGCCAACGCAATTCCCAGAGAAACCTGGGGAGGAAAAAACCACGACCATCCCCATCTTACACCAAAGTCCCTCCAAGTGGTACATCGTCCACTAGGCATTCACATCCTATACCACACCAGCAGGGAAGTCCACGGGGCAAAGGTCCCTGTCAGCTGCTGCTGGCCCAGGAGTCAAGATGACCTTGATGCAAACAGGAGGACCCAGTGGACTTGGTCGTAGAGCTGAGCCCAGGCAAGCTTGGAAGACTGAACTCGCTTAGGGGCCTATTTAAAGCCTCTGTGTCCTATGGCACAGGACAAGAACTGTCCCATTCAACTGTCTACACTGCCCGAGCACCTGCAATAATTTGCTGTGTCCGCATCTCCTTCAGGGCTGGCCAGTCACAGAGTCTCAAAGCAATCAGACCCCTGAGACTGGATGCATTGGGAGTCCTCTTCAGAGTCCAAAGTTCCCTCCAGGAATCAAGTAAGTTGATCCCACGAGTTGCAGAGAAGAAATCAAGAGCTCCACCATGCAAGGCCAGGGCGGTGGTGAGTGAAATCTATGGCCCCAGCAGCCGCAGAGTGGAGACACTCGGCTAAAACGTGGTGGTCTATGTCAGCGTCCTGCTGCCTGCGGCCAGAGGGGGCCTTTCTGGGAGATGGCAGAGTTCAGCTCTGAGGCTCTGGGAAGGCTGGCTTTATAGAGGCAATGACAAAACCACCTCCCATGAACTATTAAAATCCAGAGAACGTGCTTGAAAGACCTTTACATACTGTAAAGTCTATTCAAACTGGACTCAACAGAACTGTTGGTTAATACCAGAGAAACGTGATGATTTAGGTTTTCTATCTGGTGACCCTTCTGGTTTAAGTTCACTATCTCACAAAGGCCTTCCCTATGACCTTGCCTCGCCCACTGGTACGTCTGGTTTCTAAGGAGCAAGGTCCTTCGGCAGGAGAGACCCTGAAGCTGAGACTAACTTATTTTATCGTATGCTCTGGCTGACAAGTTTACAAAGGGCATTTCAACTTAGGCCAGGAGGACCATGGGGTTCTGTGCATAAGCTCTGCTTTTAAAGGGGATAATCCTGAGGCCTCTGGCTACTGTCCAAAATAACATCAGTTTGTGAAGGTTCTAAACATCTCTCCACAGAGAAAGAAGACGTCTATATTACAGAAACCTTCTGGATTCTCTGACTGATTTTAAGCAAATTTAATATTCCTTAAAAGGCATTAGAAACAAAGACAAATCTCTTGGTCTAAGAAGGCAGGCACAGGTTAGTTTATCCTTCCAAACTCTTATCCCCTCTGTACCAGAGAAACAGATAAGGTACCGAAGAAATGCCAACACCATGCTCTATGTTTACTTGTTGTTAAAGGGACAGGGAGGAAACTGCCATGCAGAGAAAACCAACAGCCTTCTTGCCATTTACTGTCACCCAAACAGGGCACTCAGCTTAACTGACACAACCACCAGTCAGTCAGGACAGCAAAACCTTCTTTTGGGAAATGAGAACCAGAGAGGCTAAGTAGTTGTCCAGTGCAGATCCAGAAAGTGATGCATGGGTTCTAGCATGAGAATGGAGTGTAGACCCAGAAGCATGGCCTTCAAGGCTGCCCCCAATGCCCCCCATCCTCGCCTCCTGCTTTACCTCCCGTTCCTCCTACTACTATGCCGAATTCCCAACTGGACTTTATATTGCTGGCAGTTCTTATAACTTCTGCCTTAGAGTTACTGAAATTTGTGTATTTTCCCCCATAAATATCCCCATGCTTCCAAAGGACCAGAAGCATGGTATGTCTGTGGGGAGGCATGGGTCATGTCTGTGTGTGTAAGTGTGTGTATACAAACTAGTGCCTGACACAGGAGAGGCAGCAAATATCGGGAGGGAAGGAGGAGGGGGAAACAAGATAACTATCAAAGTGAACACTTAGCATCTCCGCATACATTTTGATAGGCTTTTGTTTTCTAATGTTTTAATGTTTCTAATGTTTTCTAACTTTATAATCTAATGTTTTTATTTATTCTTTGGTCTCCAACCTGGGCACCTTGAGATAAACAGCTCAACTGCCATCTAAGAATGAGGCCCTGAGAAAACTTCCACGCTCCCTGGAAGGGATTCTGACCCTGAGGGTTGAAAAGATGATGAACAAGAAACAGAACTGCAAAACCAAGGATGCTCAGAGCACTTCACCAAGGCCAGCACTGCCATCCCTTTCCAGAAATAGCTAAATAGCTTACAGGCCTTTTGTCCTATGAGAACTGTGGACTGTGGGACCATGGCTCCATTCCAGAAGCAGGGAGGGGAGCCACAGATGAGAAGGGGCTCCTCCTTGTGGTTCAGAAATAAAAGTGGAAACCCTGGCCCTTCCAGGACAGTAAGGACAGGCACACCTCGTTCTACTGCCCGTGCCTCTGTTTCTTCATATCTAAATGCTAGGTAGTAACACCTCACTCACCTACCTCATTTTAACTAGGACAGTTTCTCGCACGTGAGAAGTGCTCAGTAAAGTAGCCGCTGTCAGGTTCATTTGTTGCGGCTGCTGCTGTCTTTCTCCAACTGGCAGTCCACCCATTTTTCATGACCCAACTCCATCACCACATACTCTGAGATACTCTCCCATCCCTGGGAGTCGGTACGTCCTTCGGGATCCTCTAGCGCCTTAAGCCCTAGGCTGGGACCTGCTGCACAGAGATTTCTGTGGCCATGGGTGCGGATCTCCGAGCTGAGTCCTGGTTGGCCTGTGTCCTCCCACAGGCCCTGAGCTCCCAGGAAGGACCAGGTCCCACTTGGCTTTGGGGCCCTGGGCTGAATTTAAAGTCCACCTTCAGTTTGGGGTTATACATTCCATAAATGCTTAATTATTTGCGTTCTGGATGCACAAAGAGCTTGTTTACTCCCATCTCAGAAATGAACAATCTAGCTAGATGTTTTCTTCTCCTATGTCTTAGCTATCAGCCAATTTCGATGAACTACTATCAAAAAACTGAAACACCCATCTAGGTTTTCATCTTTTCACTTTCTCAGAACAAATCCCTCAGTTGATTCCAACGCACTAAAACAACGCTCCCTTCACTATAAATTACGGGGGGGAGAGGCACCGAAAGCTGTTGCTTCCCCCAAGATATTCCACAGCCTCCACTTTATAGGTCACTAAACAGCGCTGAGCCCCGGCCCCCAGAGGGCTGCAGGCCACATTGTCCTGTGCAGCCATCAGGGTTAATTGCAGGAAACCTAAACAGCGCTAAGTGTGCAAGCTGAGAGCATAAAGTTATTTTAAGAGACGAAAGTGTTGGTTATTACCAGCCGGCCCTTGTTACCCACCTCCGATGGCTTTTTGGCAAGCAATTAACAAAGACCCCACTTCCTCTAAGCTCCCCGCCTGAGGGGCTGAAGCTGTTCCTGGGCTGGTGGTGAATGAACTGAAAGATTCTTGTCTCCACATTTCGAGACCCAGAGCCTCCTTGATTTACTACCCTCGCAATTCCTTTACAGTCACAAAGGGGAGGAATTCAGGCAAACCCCCAGCCACGGCCAGATCAAACACGAACCAAGGCACCAGGCCATCTTCCCCACTCACTTTGTCCTAAGCGGCCTTGATAAGCAAATTAAATCTGAGACGCAATGACTCTGTGGGCTTCCTTGGTAGAGTGAATTTTCTGGATTATTCTTGCTTTCAAAAACTAGTTACGATATCTATTTTACACATGGTAGGGTAGATAGCTAGTGGGAACCTGCTGTATAGCACAGGGAGATCAGCTCGGTGCTCTGTGGTGACCTAGATGGGTGGGATGGGCGGGGGGGAGGGAGGTCCCAGAGGGAGGGGATATATATATATATATATACATAGAGCTGATTCACTTCATTGTACAGCAGGAACTAACACAACATTGTAAAGCAATTATACTCCAATTTAAAAAAAAAACAAACCAGTTGCGATACAGGCCATTACACAGTACTGAGTAGAGTTCCCTGTGCTATACAGCAGGTCCTTATTAGTTATCTATTTTATATATGTTAGTGTGTATATGTCAGTCCCAATCTCCCAATTTATCCCTCCCCCACCTTAAGAATCTAAAAAACAAAAAAAAGAGTGGATATATGTACATGTATCACTGATTCACTCTGCTGTACACCTGAAACTAACACAACATTGTAAATCAACTATACTCCAATGAAAATTTAAAAAAAACAAAAACCAGTTACGATAAGCCCATGGAGCTGCCTTAAGAGAGTACTGGCCACAACTTTTTCTCCCCCTGGTCGTTGCCCCAGAGCCATGTCCGTCCCTCCAGTGAGCGTTCGTCTGCCGTGTTTCAGAGTCTACGCACCACTGTGTCCCCGCGGCCCTCGTGGCAGGAACCACTTCTGTTTCTTCTCTGGGTCAATCCTCGCTCTCCCCTCCCCACCTCCACCCTTCAGTCCTTCGCACAGAGCTTCAGACATAATACCTCCTCAATAAATATCCACTGCGGTACGTTTACCTACCCAGCTTCGGGGGCCGTATCAAGCACAAAAGTGAGGTTTAAATGTCTGTACACGTGGAAAGTGCAGAAGGAACTGGGGAACAGGGGGAGCCAGCTTGCTGGGCTCTCGGTCCAAACCTCACGTCTCCCCTGATTCTGCTCCACTAATGGGGGAGTGAGCTGAGCACAGGGCCAGGCACACAGAAAGCGCTCAATAAACGTCTGAGCAAAGGGGAGCCGGGCTTAATAAGGCTTGGTCTCAGCTCTGCACTGCAGCTGGGGCCCCCTGGGCCAGCGGTGGCTCCAAAGATCAAAGCCACAGCTTCCCTAGGCTGACCTCGACCAGGTACGGGACCGTGGGGTGTGGTAGTTAGAGGGTACAATCTGGAACCAGGAAGACCTGAGTTTGCATCCTGACGCTGTTCCTTTACTTGTGCGCCCTTGGGCAAGTGCATTAACAGGTCCAAGCACACCTATTAAGCCAGGATAAGAATGACGGGCTGGTGAAGGGTAAAGCGAAGGAGAGAACGGTAGAGGGTGTCCGGCCGTTCCCCAGGACGTGACTGTCCAGGAGGCAGGGCCACATGCTCGGCCTTCTCCTCCTCCTGCCTCGTGTCTGCTGGCTTCCGAGAGCATCTAGGACAGGGTTTGGATCGCATTCCTGACACAGTAGGCACTTAGGAAAGGTCTGACGAATACGTGTACAAGAAGAATTAGTACTGATGGGCTTTCTACAGGAAGGTAGTCAGGTTTTAAAAATAACTCTCATTTGCCTTCCATTCCACAAAGAAATAGCCCACGGAATGATGAATAAACAGGGTTGTGTGCCATGCTCATGAAGAGACTCAAAGGTGGCCTGTCCCCCAAGGGGACCAACGGCCCTCCTTGTGCCCACCCGCCATGCGGCCAGAGCCGCAGAGAGGAGCAGAGGAGAAACTCACCAAGAAGGGCATTGTGTCCATCGTCATCCGGCAGGAACCTCTTGTCAACGGCACACACCAGGAGATGGTCCGGCAGGCTGGGGGACTTGGCGCCCACCAGGAGGAAGCCCGCGGGGACATCGATGGGCTCGCTGGAGATGGAGACGAGACGCAGGTCCTTCCCTGCCTGGCAGAACCCTAGGAGGGACGGACAGGCTCACACGCTGCCCAGCGAGGGGCTCCCACGGAACCAGGATCCACGCGGGCAAAGGGGTGACAAGAGTCTGGTCTCGTAAGCAGCCACCCTGCCGCTGGGCCTGGCTGACTTTCAGATTAATTCTGAGAGCACTCTGAAGTACATTACCCTTACATGCTTTTCACTTGCCAATTACAACCATTCACAACAATCAAGTGATTGGGAAGAATAAAAAATTTTAAAAATTAATTCATTACTCATGACACTTAACCACATGCTGTTTTTATGACTCTCGGTGTCACCGTATAATACACATTAATGTAAAATGAAGCTCAGCAGGAAAGAAGGGTAGACGAGTGATGGTAAATTAAAATGTAGACAAGATAAATCCATAAGGGACTGTAAGTTGATGTCTTCTCCACCCTATATTTTATGTGTATGAGGCAGGGGCACATGGCAGGGATACGGGCTGAGGACCAGGCGATGCTGGTGGCCTCAGAGGGGCCTCATCAGCAGAGGCAGACTTTCACTCTATACACATGAACTTTTTGTATTTCAGAGCTTTTAAATATATTTCCTACTTAAAAATTAAGTGTCCAAAAATATTTAGGAAAAAAATGAAGAAGAGGGAAACAGCTGTGATTTATTTGGATGGGCCCTTTCTGGGAATCTCTCTCCCTGAAGGCACATTGAGCCGGATGCCCTGTGGTTTTCCATCTTTTGTTATCGATAGGGACGATGAGAGTTAACGTGAACCCTGATGATCCCAAGGCCTTCCCTGCAAAACTCTATGGTACTTTTAAGAAGACTCCCCTCCGGTGTATCTGCTTTACCATTTACAAGGCACTAGCTCCGACTCGCGTCTGCCCCTGAGCGAAGCAGGAAGAGGCACCCACTGTTTACAGCACCAGGTGGGAGAAGCCCTGGAAAGTTCTCATTTGAGAGGTCAAGTCATTTGCTCAAAGCTGCTGGGAGGGGGGTCAGGATGGAGCTTGGGGTGGTTCCCCTGCGTCATCTTGGGGAAGTTAAACCAATTCCCACAGGTGAGGTCAAGGGCCCAGCAGGTCTTTACCTCCATGACCCAGGCCCCTCCCAGTCTGCACAGCAGCCCCTTCCTTCTGAAGAGCTGGAGGAAAAAAGGCCGTGGACAGTCAATGTTCACTGTGTTCACCTGGAAATTCTTTGAAAGTCACGGTAGTGACCACCGGAGAGTTTGCCATTCTCTTATTTAATTAGGCGGCCTTTTAGCTCTTGGACACCAGAAGCCCTACATCATGAAGAGCTACTGTATCTGTTTCCCTTTTCCTGGAAGAGCAGCCCCAGGGAGGGCTGACTCCCTCCCCTGCCGGCCATCGTGCACAAGGTCAAGTCCAGGCCCCCAGGCAGGGTGCATGGGGCCTCCACGGGCCGTCTCATCACTTATCCAAGCCCTGCCTGGCCACCCCTCAGGCCCCTACCTACATAAACCAGTAGCAGTTCCCCAGACGGGCCGCGTTCCCACTCCTCTAAGCCTTTGCACCTGCTGTTCCTCTGTCGGGAATATCCCACTCCCCCCAGCCCTTTCTCAAGTCTCCTGGCTAACTCCTACCGATCCTCCAAAACCCATATAAAGGGCCAGCTCCTCCAGGAGGCCTTTCCCCAAACCCTCCACCAGCATTCGGAGCATCTCCCGTGCTCCCACGGACCCCTGCTGGCCCAGACCACCCCAACCTCCCAGGACTTTCTACACTGTGTGCCGAGGGTCTGCTCACATAGCTTGGCTACACTGGGAGCTCTTGGACCTTTTATCTCCATATTTTCAGAGCAGGGGCTCAATAATTATTTTAATCAATTAACTGACTAACTAAGTAGTGACACCTCTTGACTGGTATGGTGACGGGACAGGTGAACTTCCAACCAGCCAGTGAGTTTGCCAGGCGGGGGGGGAGCAGAACCAGAAGTGCCCTCCAAGACCCTCAAGCGCAGAGCACAGGCTCCCATCGCTGAACAAAGGTGGCACCGCACCCGGCATCTCCAAGCCTCGGGTCCTCAACGGCAAAATGAGGGTAACCTTACTGACTGTACAGCGTTCCTGAGACAACGTACTGATACATCTGCTTTTTCCACAGTAAAGTAGCCACAGATGTGAAAGATTATTCCTACTCATCAATGCTGATATAAATACACGGTGGAAGCCGACCTCAGCTGGGATATTCTAGTTTTTAAATGGCCGATGGAGAAAAAATTAACTTCTGGATCTGAATGCATTTGCAACGGTGAGGCTGTCCAAAGAGTGACTGAGGACTGTCAGCCTGACGGGGCCCCACGCGGCGTAGCCAGTGCTGCTGGGACGGGAGGGCCCGCCTGGCCACGACCTGCTGGCGACGCGGCACGGCTCACACCTCGGGGCCCCTCGGCACGCAGCCTGGCGGGCATCTCACCGTCTGTGGTGCAACATCCTTCGGGCGGGGGGTGCATCTGGTAGGGGTTTGGGGGGCAGCTCTGTTCCAGCCCCCCTTCCCCCTCCTCTTCTTCTTCCTCATTGCCCACTCGGCTTCCACCTAGACGCGGGAAAGGAGAGCAATGAGCAAGGCGGAAGTGAGTACACAGCGAGTCTCGGCTCGCTGGTAACTAACCAGTCCTCACAGACACGTTATTTAAGGAAGGCGTTACCACCCTTCTTTACTCTCGGTGAAGGCCAAGGCTCACTCAGGCTGGAAGTCCTTCCCAAGGTCACAGACTGGGGCTCCAAGCCTGGCCTTGTGACTTCAAATGCAGGTCCATGTTACCTCCCAGCCCCCAGAGCCACACACGTCTGCACAAGCAGCAGGGCTCAGTACAGACATCGCTGTCGACAAGGACTGAGCATGAAGCCTGCACACGGTAGGCGCTCCAAAACCATCTGTGCGGGAGGAACCACGGTGTAACATAGGGACCATTTTGCAGCTAAGGAAACTGAGGTTCAGAGAGACCCAGTGATTCAACAAACCATTAAGCAGCACAGCCGGTATGTTCCCAGTTATACCCAATGCCCAAGCTGCTGTTCTTGCCACCAACTGCATCGCTTGGTTTAGAACCCAAAGTCCAGTGTGAACAACCTTTACACTGAATAAGAGAGGAGTGAAGCTACATGCGGTTATTTATCCCCAAGGGAAAACTGGATGTATACAAACCAGAAATGCGAACACCCGAATGTACCACACTCAGCAAAAAAAGCCATCCCAGAACAGGCCAAGTGACTTTAAGACTTTAGGAAACTTTTTTTAAGTGAAATAGTATTTTAGGAGTAATGGCAAATGTGGAAACGGCCAGGAGAGCCAGGAATTGGCCAGGAAAATCCCACTCCCCCTGTGTGTGAGCTTCATCGCAGCAATAAAAGAGTTGGTCTTCCCCACAGGCTCTCAGCTCCTGGAGAGTGCGGGCCCTGCCCTTATTCTGTAACCCCGGCACCCAGCAGAATGCCTCGCACAGGAAACTCCTTCCCAACTGGTCTGAGCACACACAGTCATACCTTACTTACCCAGCCTGCTAGAGAGAGAGGGTTTCACGTCAATGAATATACAAACTCCTTCTAGCTTCGTTTAACTTCTTTGGGTAAAAAAAATCCTTCTATCTTTAAATGTCATTTAATAAATAGAATCCAGATTTCCTCATGGAATAGGGTCGTTACAAGCATCCTTAGATACACTAGGCCAGGAGACGGTTGCCTCTTCCTTTTTTGTTTCTCTGTATCCTCCTCTAGTGCTGACCCCTTTGCTGCCATTCCTTCTACTCTCATCTTAGTTGGCTCTCACACTCTCCATCCATCCAGTGGGTTACGTGGCTTTAGGTTAATGACGAAATTGTGTGCAGCAGAAAAAGATCGACTAGGAATCTGGGAACTCGAGTTTTAGTCCTTGGGTCTGCCATTGTCTGTGTGGCCACAGAAAAGTTACTTAACCTCTCTGTGTGTCAGATCCTGCATCTTTAAAATGAGGTGGTCATAGAAGGTCACTTTGAGCTGTGACAGTCTATGTGGGGATATATGGCTCTCAGAGTTGCACAGAACATTCCAGGTGTGATTTAATCAGTACACGGTGCTGGGAGCATAACCTCAGGGTGGTCACCATTTTAAAGGTGCCGGAAGGACAAGAGGCAGAAGAAACTAACATCTTAGGCCAGCCCAGGCCCATGACCTTGGGAAGGTCACGGCAGGAAGTGAGCAAGAATTCCTAGTGTCTCCATCCCTCCAGGACCAGAGGACACAGAGGTGACGGGGAGGCTGTAAAAAGATTACCCAGGAAAAACACAAAGGGCTTGGAGGGATAAACTCCAGAGCCTCCTTCAGACGTTTCCTTCCTGCCATTAAATGCAGGCAGGGATGGTTTTAGCAGAAGGTAGAGTCACGCCCAGACCCCAGGTGCCAGCCATGCAGCTCGGGTCCCCACAGGGGCTCAAACCATCCTTTGGCCGTCTATGGAGTACGTAGCTTAGAAGGCTGCCTGCCAAATCAAGACTAGTCTGTAAGCCAGAGACTCGGCTCCAGGGGCTCAGGGCGGGGGAACAGCAAAGCACCAACAATTAGAGTGAAAAGGGGAGAGAAAGCTGGGGACTTCGGAGCTCTGAGGGCACACACAGGAATGTCTGCACGTTACTCCGTTCAACCAGAAAGAACAGGAATCCAGACTCTCTGAAAGAATGAAAGGAGAGGGTCTTAAGCCTCTGAAAGTCAAAGAAAGGGCTCAAAATCCAGTCGCTGCTAAGAAAGCAGGATTAAAGGTCAAAGGTCTACATCAGACATTCCAGAGTCTTTGATGGAATCCTTCAGCCAGCAACAAGCCCAAGGAGCCTTCCTAACCAGGGCCAGACTAAACCAGACTGTTTACCAAGGTCTCCTGGCAGGATGAGAGCTTTAAAATGGCCTGAGACAAAACCAACTGGATTGGGAGCTCAGGACCTTAAAACTCAACCACAGGAATCCAGAGGTTCCACAGCTGCACTGCACCCCATAGAGTATGAGGGTATTTGTTTTAATGTTTAGAGTAAATTTTGTTTTCTTTCCATGAGAAGAAACCGTATGACATTCTGAGTGGGTGGGATTACAGGAATTTACCTGCATCTTGTTTAATAAATACTTATCCCCAAATACTGGGGTTGTATTTGTTTAGTTTGGTTGGCCTTCCTTTAAAAAAAAAATAACACGTAAAAGATTTCTCCCCTAGAAGGAGGGGGTAATACCCCTAATTCGTAGAACAAAGTAACAAGGGCCCTCTGAATCGCCCTCACAAATACAGAAAATGTTAACAGATCAAGGGGTGTTCGGGGTACCAGCACCCTGGTCATTAAAAGCATCCTTAATGTTACTGTCTGAGGAAGGACAGCAGTAAGATAAGAGACCTGATAGAGAGACAGACTGACAGAACAAGCCCTCTGCACCACGCTCTGTGATGCAGAAACCAGGGGCTCAAGCCTAGTGCTTGGTTGATGGTGACATTTAGCAAATCGACAAGAGTCTCCCCCTTTTCACCAACCCCCTCCTCCATCCTCCCAGTACTAGAGAAACAAAATCTCGGAGGATTCCTCTATGCTGTTTGCCAGACATATGGGAAAATCATGGGAAAATCATAGAGAGGGCCTGCTCTGGTTTTCATACCAACATTAGGGGCTGACCAAGCCGGCTGACAGCTGGCAGGGAGGCTTCGGCACTCAACATGGGGGGCCCGGGCCACGCTAGCCTCCAAGCTGTCCCTGGAAAGCGCCACATGATGAGGACAGATGAGGGCATCCCAAGGAGTCAATGTTCGGGATGCAGCCTCCCGTTTAGAGGCCAGCAAAGGTTGTCTATGGAGAGCTTCGACCCCAGGAAAAGCTGACTGGGAAACTCCAGGGCTTTCTCCCCACCTGTCCCCAGGTGAACATCCTTCAAAACGTCAAATCCGTCTTCCATCTTCCCAAATCACGGGATTTAATTACTGGTGGAGGTAAAAGCACTTTGTTGATTTTAAGGTGCCATTTGAATGTACTAAATTATTTATCATTATATTGTTCACTTATCATTAGCAACAAAGCCTTTCAATACTATAAGAAGTTAAGGATGACCATTTAATACGTATTTCACAAGTCTTTCAGCTAGCTGAAAACACAGTCTACAAGAGATCCCCCAGTTATTTCTCAAATGCCCCCAATGTCACAGTAATGCTTCCTGTGCTGGAAAACCTTGGTACCTTCGACGTGAATACCAGAGAATTCTTGGGCTTCCTAATTCGTGCTTTTGATCACAATCTACTTTCTCCCAGACCCAGATCCAGTTCCTTTAGGTCCTCTGCGATTGCTATTTGCAAGGTTAACTTGGTAAGGACGTTTTAAATAGTGACACAAGGAATGCCTCCCTGCTAGAAAAAGGGACTATCAGACATCACACGAGGCCCTCTGAGCCTCATTTTCCCTTATGTGCAACCGTCCCCAGCCCACCATCCCCGCCCTGCACGCACACACATATCATGATCACCCCAAGACAGGACCCGGCATACTGCATGCTTCGTTAATTAGTTAACTTTTGTTTTAAACCACAGCCCTCTTTCACTTCAAAAGCTAAGAGAAGCGTGCAGGTAACTTCACGTGAAAGACAAAGTGACAAAAAGAACTTCCTTTAGCAATAACTCTCATACTTTGGATTGCTGTGGGTTACTTTTGACATGAAAATACATGACTACAAAAAATACAAAGGAAAGATTGAAAAATACAACCAGTTTATTCTCTGGATAATTAAGTAAACCCTAAATTTAACCCCATGCCTGAAGATAATTTATTCCCGGCACATGTTAAATCTATAAGGGTTTGTTCTTGGTTTTTAACAGTTTCTAGAGGGCTGTTGTAACTGCTATGACAAAGAAAAACTACCTGCACTCCTTTGCAAAGATATGGCCACAAATCACAAAGAGAAAAAATATATAACGGAGGGTCAAAAGCATGTTAAAATGTCTTACTTATCCAAGTGAGACCATCAAACCTTGTAATACGAGTATAAGTAACAACCAATTCAGAACAGGCTAACACAGCTCTTTCTTTCTCCTACTAGTCCAATGAATCATTTTATTCCTTGCAACTTTATGGCTGAAACTTATTTTCGTTTTAGCCAAGTAAGGATGGGATGCATGTGCAACGTTCTCTTTTCTAATAACTCTGTTCTTCCAGACCCAACAGTTTCTACAGTTTCCTCAGAAGAGGAAAGAGTTTTCCAGTGCCACTGCTAACATTCTCACACACGGTAAGAGAAAGGCAAGAACGCATCTCCTACCTTCTAGAGCGGAAAGCTGCTGCTCTGCTTCCAAGTACAACTGGGAGAAGACGGGCCTGGGTACCAGGCTGTTGGAACGCAGTGAGGCCTCGATGGAGTGGTGCAGGACCTCCTCAAACCGCGTGGTCTTCAGCTGTCCAGCGTAAGAGTTTCCCATCTCCAAGAGAGACGAAGCAGTCTTCTGTTTAAAATGGCATTTCAGTTTCAGTTAAAAAGACTGACCCCGAGCATGAAGCCCAAAGGTAGAAAGGATCCCCGCTGCAAGGAGGGGAGAGGGCCGCGTATCCCCCGCTCAGCCAAGACGAGGAGCAGGCAGCTCTCAGCTACAGCTACTGCCGGGCAATTACAGGAAGTTATATAAGTAACAGCTTTCTCTAATTTAGCACTCAGAGAGCAGAGCCTGACACCTCTTAGGAGATTTTACTAGAAATTGGCTCTTAGTCATCTGCAGGTTTCACAGACCCCCAGCTTTTCCCTGAGTGGTGATCCTGCTTTTTGAGAGACCCCAGACAAATGACGCTGTCTTTTCCTTGACTTGAAGAAGAATAGCCCTGCGCCACTTTATGTGTGTGACGGCGGCTGACAATGCAGCGACCCATGACAACCAGTCCCCAGTTTCAGGATTACGGGACTCGGTCTCCTCTCACCTTCTCAGGAGGAAGGCTAGCAAGCAGATTTCCCCTCATTGCCTCCTCTGCTAAAAGGCCAATTGTGAACACTTCCTCTAAAATGTTTTTAGTTTATTATGTTTCCATTAGACAAGTGATGCAGAATTACATCTGGAAATCTGGAAATTACAGAGAGGGTGGAAAAGCAGGAGGAAAATCAGTATGTCCATCCCCCAAGATAACCACTGTGATTTTTTTTTTTTTTTTTTTTTGGTAGCAGCTTAAGATCTAATTCACATAACACCCCATTCATCCACTATATGTAAAAGAGATAAACAACAAGGTCCTACTGTATAGCATAGGGAACTATATCCTATATCTTGTAATAACCTATAATGGAAAAGAATACAAAAAAGAAGATATATATGTATAACTGAATCACTTTGCTGTACACCAGAAACTAATACATGGTAAATCAACTATGCCTCAATTTTTTAAAAAAAGGTACAACTCAGTGGTTTTTAGTATATTCCCATGTGACACAACCGTCACACAATTGATTTTAGAACATCTGTCATCACCCCCGAAAGAAATCTCATACCCTTTGGCCGTCACCCCTAAGTCCCCAATCCTCCAGCCATAGGCAGCCACTGATTTACTTTACGTCTATAGACATATTAACAGAATCATACAGTATGGGTCCTTCCTTCCGTTAGCGCAACTTCTTTACCATTCCTCTGTGTTAAGCACGCGTCAGTACTCCATTCTCTCTGACACTTTGATGCATTCTTTCCAGACTTAATTCTCTGGGGGGCAGGAGGGAGCTGGGAGACTGTATCCACATGGTTCTAATCCCTTTGTGATACAATTTTTGATTCTGCTCTTTTCATCTGACATAAACATTTCACCCAAACCTCTTACAAATGCTGTTAGAACCATTTTAATGGCTGCATCGCATTCCGCTGAGTGAAGGTTCAGGTATTTGCTAAGACATTTCTCTGGGATCAGACATACGGTTAAATCCCTATATTTAGTGCTTCCTAAGAACTGGCATTTAAATGTATATTCCTTCCTAACGTTTGCTGTTTATTTTCTATTTCATTTCGTTTTTTGTTTAGATCTCCCTTTTTCTATTTCCTTTTGGTTTAATTTGTTGTACTTTTACCAAACTTCTTAAAATGACTACTTTATCATCATCTTTACTTTCCATCTTACTGCTTTGATAACGAAGATGTTTAGGGCTATACATTTTCCTCTGGGTACCTCTTGTGCTGTGGCCCCTAGGTTTAGTGTGAAGTGTTCCCCTTTCCATCTCTTTTTAGACAGTTTATGATCTCCCTTTTGAGTCCCTTTTTGATCCTATAATTATCCAGGAATGTAGGTTTAATTTCTAAACAGTCAGAATTTGGGAGGAAGAAGGATTAGCCTTATATTATTTATTTCTAATGTTTATTGGATAATCACGACTGTGGCCTTTAAAAACTCTACTTTTAAAATTTGTTAAGGGTTTCTTTTTGACAGGTGCCAGATGGATTTTTACAAATATGCTGTCATATGAGAAAAGATTAAACTCTCTTCAAGGTATGAAAGTAGACTATTCAACTTTTCTACATCCTCATATATTTCACGCCTCCTCTACTATTAATGTCCAAAGTGGCATTTGACTTCAAAATAGCACAAGGTGGGGAATTCCCTGGTGGTCCAGAGGTTAGGACTCCACGCTTCCACTGCAGGGGGCCCAGGTTCAATCCCTGGTTGGGGAACTAAGATCCCGCAAGTTGCATGGTGCAGCCAAAAAAAAAAAAAAAAAAAAAAAAAGCACAAATGCCATCCTCGACATGACCACAGGACACCGGCTTCCTGCTTCATTACAGTGACACACACACTCGGTCGCCCAAGTTGTGAGACTGGCTTCACATCCCAGGCACCTCCTTACACATCACTTTGACTTAAGATGTATATAAGAAATTCCCCTTGTCCTTGTTCTGTAGGTGGCTAAGCAATTTCAAGATGGGACCGTTGGTGCCCTAAGGAGCTCTGGTTTCCCTCCTGAGGGTAAAATGGGCCGGTGTCATCAGGTTGATTTTCTGCCTTCTGTTGTAAGAAAGGTTCAGAAGGTTCAGGCTTCCTTCTTCCAACTAAAAGTAAATGGAAACCATTAAACACTTCCTGCTTGGGGCAATAACTCCTGAGCACAGGGCCTCCCCTCCGTCAGCCCCTGCTTACAGCCTAGGGAAATGAGCTGGTGGGAGGATTGCTTCAGGAATTAGCCCGAACAAAAAGAAAGCGCTCCTGAAAGAGAGAGGGGAGCGGCTGGAGCCACCTAATAGCCTGAGTCAGAAGAGGCTCCCGGGCCCTCTGCCTTTTCTCTTGACCCGCAGCCTCCTTCAGTACATAAATGAGGGATTACGGGCCACATGTGGGGACGCCTGTGTCCGTTTCCATTCAGGGTGGTCCATGGAAAGCTGCCGCCAATTAATAACATCACGAATGCCTCCTGTTTCTATAGATCTTTGTCTGAAGAGCTTAACGCACACAGAAAGCAGCTTTACTTCTGGCCCATTTTACCTGGAGCCCCTGCAGAATGATGCTCAATGGTTGAAAGAAATGCTCAGGGCATCCAGACCCTCCCTTCCCAAGGTCCTGGGCCGCTCACCTGGCAGCTGATTGGCACCCTGAGCCCAGAGGACTCCAGCGGTTAAGGCAGAGCAATGCCTGGTGTGGACAGAGCAGTAAAGAGGAAGAAAGAAAACTAATATTGTCCGGCTCCCGTGTGCCAGGCACCTTGCTCAATACACTTGGTAGCCGCGTGAGGGATATTATGAAGCCCATCATAAAGATGGCCAATCCAAGTCTCAGAGATGATAAGTAACCTGAAAGAACTCTTGTTGAAAGAAAATATAATTGGGGGTGGGGGGAAGGAGAAGGGGAAGGGGAGGGAAAGAGGGAAGGAGGGAAGGAGAAACACAGAAGGGACAAGGGCATAGATAGAAGAATGCTCACACTCAAAAAAATGGAAATTGTATTTTACAACCCTAAGCAAACATCAAAGCTTTAATGCCTAGAAGCAAATAGTGAGAGAGACAATGACCCCACTCCCGATCTAATGAGGCATTTGAAATCCTAAGTAAATGCTGGTAACTGAGGATGGGGAAGGAAACTGAGAATCGTACGACAATGCTCTGGCCCTTGTTGTTAGTCCTACTGGACCACAATCGAATGGTGTGGAAAATTCCTACCTACACCTGGCAGTGCACCAGCTCACAGACAAGACCACCTGCCAGTGAGGAGTTAGGGCTCAGAGGGCAGACAGAGCAGGCTGAGATGGAGGCCCAGCTGGGGCTCGCTGGCGTGCTAGGATCCCACAACTGTCACACGGGGAACTAAAGAGCCAGAGAGAGGACGGCCTCGCTCAGGGTCAAACACCAAAGCCAAACTCCTCCCCAAAGCCTCGTGGATCCAGGGCGACACCTGTGACCTCCCGGGACTGGGTTCTACCACTCGCTCCCTGGGAACGGCCTCTTTGCTCGTCTCCTGTTGCAGTTACTCAAGTCTGCAAACTGCGGGGATTCCTTTCCCACCCTGACACGTCACACTCTGCTGCCTGCCTTCCAAGGCCTGGCCCAGCCCCTCCCAATGCTGGTGTGTGATGCTCTTCAACCACAGAATCTGAAGCAGTGCCCATCACCGCAGCGACGACGGTCAAACCACGGGCTTCACCTTAATGCACAGGAGCCTGGTATAGTAGACGAAGAGAGCATGTGTGGCTCACCGGGCCTCGGTATTCTCATCTGTAAAATGGGCTCTTTGAAGGACTCACTGGTCATCACAGAGAGCAGAAGACACAGAGTGTGAAAGTGCCTAGCAGAGCACCTGGTAGTCAGTGCATGACCATTCATTTCTAGCTAAATCTGAACAGGCATGTGAAAAGATAAGAACTTCAAATCATAAGTGACAAGGGACAAAGAGTGCTATAGTCCATAATTCCTACAACGTTAAGGTGGGGGCAGGGGTCTTGGGGAGAATCAGTGAGAACTCAGGCAGTCCAAAGGGGCTGGTACCCAAAGTGGGCCAAAAAGGAAGAGTAGGATATTTTTGGCCAAAAATTGGGACTAGCATTTGGGAAAGAAACAGGAGGGTACACAGGCAGGAAAGCTCCACGAATACACACGTGCTCTAGAAAAAGAAAATAAGTGCATTTGATGAGTAGTAAAGGTGGCACCATGATAGGAAAAAAACCAAAGCTGAGGGTAAAAATTAGACATTGTTTTAGTAGGCAACAGCACTGAAGCTTCAGAACTAGGGATTTATGTTGATAAAAGTGATGTTTTAAGCAGGTCAGCTGGACAGGGATGTTTGGAAGAAAATTGGAGGGAAGACCCGGAGGCAGGAGGCCTGGTGGAGATAAATTAGGAGCTTGGGATTAACATACACACACTACTGTATATAAAAGAGACAAATAACAAGGACCTACTGCAAAGCACAGGGAACTCTAGTCAGTATCTCGTAATAACCTATGATGGAAAAGAATCTGAAAAGAATAGATATATATAAATATGTATAACTGAATCACTTTGCTGTACACTTGAAACAACATTGTACATTAACTATACTTCAATAAAGAAATAAAAATAAAAACAGCCTTTGCTCACTTCCTGTCTCTGTGTCACATGTTGGTAATTCTCACTATATTTCCAACCCTCCGCCAGCAAAAAGATTATGACTCACTGAAGGCTCAGATGACGGTTTGCATTTTTTAGCAATAAAGTACTTTTTAATTGGGGTACATACATTGTTTTAGACACAATGCTATTGCACACTTAATAGACTACAGTATAAACATAACTTTTATATGCACTAAGAAACCAAAAAATTCATGTGATTCATTTTACTGCAGTGGCCTGGAACTGAACCTGCAGTATCTCCAAGGTGTGCCTATAACTATTTTGGAAGATGGGGAAAGGAAAAAGGTGGGTGCACACATGTGTTTGGCGGGGAGGAGGAAAGAGGTGTGAGAACCCTCAATTCTCATTCCATGGTAAGAATGAAAAGATGGTCCAGGAATAATCAAGAAAGTGCAACATCAGTTATTATTTGTAAATAAAGAGGTAAATTCCAGAAAATTAAAGAAAAAGAAAGAATTAAGAGATGGTTGCCTCTGCGTAGCAGGAATTGGAGTGGAAGTAGGTGAGAAGGAGATCACTGGTTTTCAGTTTAAAGTTTATAACATTTAACTTTTTAGACTGTGTGCATTTTTACGTTTATTAAAAGCTGAAGGTTACATTTTTAAAAATTAATGAAATGCAGGCTTTATGCATATCCATTTTTATAATGGATGATGGACATCACACAGCACCTCAGTAGGAGAGCAACTGAAGATCTTGGTGAACTCCAGACCTACAGCAAAGGCAGGCCACCCTGCTAAGCATCTCCACAAGCATCACTGAATTTAATCCTAGCAACAATCCTTTCTGGTCATTATTTCTCTCCCTACTTGTATCCCTATTTTACAGATGAAGAAACTAAGGCTCAGGGAGGTTGGGAGACCTGTCTAATGACACACAGCTAGTGCCTGGTCTGGAATTAAAAGCCCACCTCCAAGAATCTCTTCCATGAAAAGCAGTATTTAAGAAGTTTAAACTAGCAGAATTGAAAAATCTCAGACATCCTCAGTTTAAAGGTTATAAACTTGCATTACCATTACCTTCTAGTGTTTTTTTCCAGTCGTGTCAAGACATTTCCCAGTTTTACAGAATGCTACGGCACTCCTCAAAACTTCTAGAGGATAAATAGCACTGGAGAGTCGGCCTCACGACACTAAGCACATGCACACACATCCAAAACTGGACATCCTTCCAGGCTGTGTTCTCGTTGGTACTCTGGGAGCCCACAAAACCCTGCAATTATTCATAGGAGAAGGTTCTACCTATACTCACTGAACCACATGACCGACCTTATAAAGTCCCGATTATAGTACTTACATACATAGTACAGCATTACATCCAAAGTGAACAAAAAAAGAAAATATAAAAACCTCTGTTCATATCTATTTTACCTAATCATTATATTATTTTTCAGTGTATGTTTTATAATGTAAATAACATACAGGATATACTGCAGTCCATGTATGCAATTTATAAATCAACAGACAGATATATACATACATATGAGGGGCAACCCGAGTTTGAATGAAAGAATGAGAAAACCAATATTTGTTTAGTATCTCTTTTGCGCCAGCAGTTCTGTGACAAAAGTACTATTGTCTTCATTTTGCAGGTGAAGAGACTGTGTCTGGGATTTAAAAGCATTTATTGTCTTCACATCTTCCTTATTTCCTTTAGCAACAGAAACCCCAAGAACATTTTAAGTAATAATCAAAATAACAGTCATCACTTACTAGGGCACTTTGTGCAGACACCTTTCTTAGTTTACATTTACCATTTATTTCATCTTCACCATGGCCCTAAAATGCACATAGCATGGTTCTCATTTTATATATTAGGAAACTGAGGCAGGTTGAGATTAAGTGACTTGTGCAAGGTCTCACATTTGGGACAATTTTAGAATGTCGAATGATGGCCCAAAGCAAGGGAATCTTTGCTTTCAATGACGTCGGTGACTTCAGAAAAGGGAGCATTTTTTAAAGTTCTTGTTTTTGTTTTTGTTTTTTTAATGGTGTCCACTTGTCCAGCCATGCCAAAACTTTTGATTAGAAGAGGACTGCCTTAGGTTCTTCCTTAGTGGTACTTTACCAAGAGGGGGGCTGCCATGACAAGAAAACACAGCATCAGCAGCTGAAAAGCCCCATTTAAAAAGACACATTTCTAGCCAGACAAAGAAAACCAAGATTATTCTAAGAATGCTACCTGAAGACAGGTCTCCCGGAGGGAGAAGGGCGAGCAGGCTCAGTGCTGCTTCAAGACACAGGCAGAACAAACAAGTAATCAGCGGGCCGGCCAGCCAGGGCCTGGACAGTGTCGGCCTCTCCGACAGCCCGGCTGGCCCTTTCCTGGAGATTAAAGCAGGGATTAAACTAGACTCCAGCCCTTTCAAAGAAAAACATTCTCGTTCCGGCCTCTCCTTGAAGTGACCTTTTTCCTTTTTCTTTCTTTTTTTTAAAGAATAGACTATCAAAAGTTTGGGGGAATACCCTGGCAGTCCAGTGGTCAGGACTCCGTGCTTCCACTGCAGGGGGCACAGGTTCCATCCCTGGTCAGGGAACTAAGACCCCACAAGCCGCGCAGTGTGGCAAAAAAAAAAGAATATCAAAAGTGTTGCCCAAGAGACAGAAAATCCATTTCACTTAAAAAGCTCACTGACACTTACTGGGAACCCTGAAGAGCTCTGTGTCCAGCTAAACTCTGGGTCCACAAAGATTTTCCTGTTCCTTTCTGAGCACCTTTCAACTTTGCCTTTTGTCAGTCAAGTAACGAGGCACCTCTGCTTAAGGCCAGAGCTCGCACCTGTCAACAACAGTTATTGGTTCCTGGAATGGCTGGAACTCACTTCCTAAGGATGACACCCAGCTCTGTGTATCCCTGGCTGCTGCACACTGGTCATTCTGCTCATAAAAATAAAGCTACCACCTCCCCCTGCTGCTCGCCCATCAGAGCTGGCTCTCCCCCTTCCCCAGAGGGATCCTCACCCTCATCCCGTTTCCTCCAGACGTCCAGAGGCGCACATCGTTCGTTGGCTGGGTCCCTCTGTGTGTGGAGACTGAGGCCAGCAATGTGCTGGGGGAAAGCTCTTGGGTTCTCAGCCATGGTGTCAACTTAGATCAAAACCAGCAGGACTCTCAGAGAGGGCCCTGCAGGTCCCTTTGGGTTATAAGATAATAAACCCCTCAGTAAAGTTGGACTTTACCAACTTCAAACAAGTTTTCAAACGCAAAAGCGTTCATAATCTGCCTGCTGGGTAGTAAAAAGCATGTACTTTGGAATAAGGCCACCAGGGGCTTCATTTATGACTATGCTTCTTTTGAGCTGTGTGGCCTTGGGCAAGTTACCTAACCTCTCTGAACCTCCATTTCTTCATTTGTAAAATGAGGATAATACAAACCACCTCCCAGAGTTGTAATGAGGGCTAAATGAACTAACATATATAGAGTTGTTGGCACATAGTAGATGTTAATAAATTCTAGTTTTCTCTCTTAAATTGGAATTAACTGCACCTAATTCTAATTTCTAGATGCTAACCAGAGATCTTAACTTGATTCACTGTACTTCGATAGCAGTAATTAAACTGGCTTCCTTTAGGGGTACACCAATTGCAATGTGCCTATGCAAGTAGATGGCATTTCCACACTGCTTATCCCCCTTTCTCTCAAAACTTAAAGCCGCTTGACAACAGAAACTATTCTAGTCACTTCTTTATTTCCCAGAAATACTGCAGGTCCCGGATAATAACTCCTAAAAGGAGGCAGAGGGAGACGGAAAGGGAGAGGGAGACCACCTGTTCAAGGTTATAGTGAGGACGGCAAAGAAACGGAGCGTGGTCCTGTGTGAAAGCATCACATGGAGACTCAGAAGCCCCAGGTGTACCAAGCAGACGCATCTGAGGTTTTCATTTCAGACCCCAGGATGCCATCGCTGTTACAGTTCCAGAAAGTGTATTAGCTAATGCCTCCCTGCCCCAGGTATTACCTGAACTCACCTGATTGTTTTCCATCCCAAGCAGGGTCAGAGGGGAGCCCTTCCCGTGAGCATCGAAGTTCAAGATGTGCACTTCTGTTCTTTCCTCATGAACACTCTGCTACCCCGTGGGCCCTGTTTGTGCCTGTTCTTCCCTGGGATCACACTGAGGCCAGCATTCATGGCTTCCTCTCCTGCACCCCCAGCACTCTGCACACACCTCACTGGGCTCCGGGTTTCTCCCCCTAAAGCCACACAGAGTGTGTCTGCGTTCCCCCCCCCCTCCCCGGGGGCTTGAACTGCTGGATGGAGCAACCAAGCTCACTCATTCCCCATGGAGCCCAGAACAGTTTCTTTGGAGCAGATCTGGCAAAGGATCAGCCATTGACTCTGCTCATTACCCCAGGCGGCCAGAGACCCCGCTTGCCCTCCACCCGGGCCACCCCAGGCTCAAAGAGAAGACACAGCTGGAGGCCTTCAAGGTCTCAGAACCAAGTTCAGACAGCCAGGTCTGTCCTAAGCCACAAATCGACAACTCCGGGCCTGTTCTCTGCTTCATGAGAAAGAGTGAACCTTCCTCTTAGATTCATGGTTTTGCCCTAAAGTTAAATGCTTAAATAGTCTAATTTGGATACATGGCAGTCATATTTCATTCCTACTTGGAGCTAAGGGTGAAAGTGAAAGACACAGAGTCCCTGACCTGGAGAAACTCACGGGTAGGGAGGAAGTACAGGTAAACAAGGCAGTGTGACCGTTGCCTTAGCAGGGATTTAGGCAAGAGGGCAGCTCGAAAGGAAACAGAGATGGGCATGGAAGGTTCTATCTCAAGTCAATCTCAGGGTAACTCCCAGAAGAGCTGAATCTGGGGGATAAGCACAAGTTTGCCAGCTGAATATAAGAAAGGGCATTCGGGCAGGAGGTGGGCAACACACCCAGACTTGACCCGGGGGTGACACCCACGTGTGACTGGGGATCACAGGTCCTTCCAGATGCTGCAGCATGGTAGGGGGCGGGGGGGCGGGTATAGGAGGGTGATGAGGGCCAGTCTAGACTAAGCCCTGTGAACACACATTCAGATTTAACCCTGTAGGGTCAGGCAAGGACTTTAAGCTGGCTGGATCAGACTGTGAGAGAGATTACCTAGGCTTCCTAAGGAGGAATATAGAAGAATATTGCAATACACTGAGACTCAAGGAGGACACAAAGACTGGCTCATGTGGAAGCTGAGGAAGAGGGGAGACTGGGCTTTAGAAAGAGGAGGAAGCCAGTGGTGTCACCATCGCAATGCAGAAGGACAGGGGCCGCGGGAGGTCTGAGGAGCCCAGCGCGCCAGGTGTTCAGGACCCTCCAGCCATCCCCTTGCTTGCGATCTGTTCCCTCACAAGCATCCGCTGAGCTATGTGCAAAATGGGGCTGGTACCCACCTGTCTTTGTCCTCTGTCTCCTCTCAGCCTCGCCTGGAGAGGTGACCAAGGGCAGAGAAGAAAGCGGCCGTGCCCTGGAGTCAAAGCCGGAGTTCAAGTCCATGAAAGAGAAGACCCATCCACAGCCCCCGCCAGGCCTCTCTTCCCCTCCCTTTGCCATCTGCCTCCATTCTGAATCACATCCAAAACACACCTGTGGTCCTCAGACCCTCTCACCTGTCCCTCTCCGGAGACAGCCCTCCCCCGGAATCCCTGCTGACCTCAGGGCCTCCCAGAAGGTAACCATCAATGCCCCAAATTCCAGCTCAGATCTGAGCTGCCACTAACCCCTGTTCCTTCTTTCTCCCACATCCCTACAGCAAAAGTTAAGAATCCTTCAGCCGGGGCTTCCCTGGTAGCGCAGTGGTTGAGAATCTGCCTGCCAATGCAGGGGACACGGGTTCGAGCCCTGGTTTGGGAAGATCCCACATGCCGCGGAGCAACTAGGCCCGTGAGCCACAACTACTGAGCCTGTGCGTCTGGAGCCTGTGCTCCGCAACAAGAGAGGCCGCGATAGTGAGAGGCCCATGCACAGCGACGAAGAGTGGCCCCCGCTCGCCGCAACTAGAGAAAGCCCTCGCACAGAAACGAAGACCCAACACAGCCATAAATAAATAAATAAATAATTTAAAAAAAAAAAAAAAGAATCCTTCAGCCGACACACAAGTATGGTGATTTATTTCTTATGAGACCAAAGTTTCGGAAAACAAAACAAAAGCAAAGCCCTCTCAAGACTGCGTTTCCAACCTCCTCCTGTACCTCCCACGGCACGGTGGGCCCTCGCATATGAGGAATGGCTGTGATGCTCTAGGAGAGGAGGAAGAGTCAGCCCCGAATATATGATGTGGCCATAAACGCATCCAGACGGCAGGATGGTCTCCTACAAACTCTTTGAGGTCCTCCTGGCAGGAAACAGCATTCTAATGTAGATTTTTGCGATTTTCCCTGGAGGAACTCATAAACTCCACAGGTGCTGTTTGATGATGAAAAGCCGGGCTAAGGGCTTGACTTCTATCTAATCTGCTTGTCTCTCTCACCGGGACTGTCCTGTCTCAGCCGCCAGAGCACCACGCCACCCAGACATCTGTCCACACAAGGTCAGATGGCGCCTTCCTCTGGGACCGTCCTTAAGCTCTCTGGAATGGAACGACAAAGCAAGCGCGATGTCCCCACCCCCAGGTGCAGGGAGAACTGAATGGGAGAGAAGCAGCTTCTGAATAAAGCCAGGGAAGATTTTCAGGGAAGAAGAAACCATGGAAAAACTTCTCTCCAGAACCCACCAGGCAGGATCCAGACAGTATTTCCTTAGCACATCATTTATAGCTAGACTCGCCGCTGCTTGGTGTCTACCTTGTGCAAAACTAATTAGTTCTAACCCCTTCAGATACCATTTTCAACAGCAACATCAGGAAATGAGTTCATTAAGTGGATTCACTCGGCTTACTGAAAAGGCAAACGCTTTGCCATTATTCCGCTTGACACGGGCCAGTGCCGTCTCCATCATCAGCCAAAACGCCAACGCCAACCTCTCCAACCCCCCAAAGCGGGTGCTCCGCTCCCCACGTCGAACACACCGTACCTTACAAGAAGCTGGTCATTTCAGGCAGCCAGAAACCAACCAGCCAGGAGCAGGCTGAGCCCAGTGAAGGGCGAGCGCTTGCTGAGCCCCTGCTTCCCGGGCTGTGCCTTTGATCGTGCGGGGAGCCCTTAATGCCCCCAAGAACAGTGCCAAGTGCTCGGTCAGCCTGACACCCTGGCTCCCTGGCCCCTGCCCTGGGAGGCAGAGGCAGTCAAGCCAGCCAGGGGAAAGGTTTCAAAGGCAGTATCTGCTCCCGAGGCTACAACAACAACCAGGAGGGGAAAAAAAAAAAAAAAAAAACACAAGCCAGCAGCAGCCTTTCCAAGCTGCGCTCCCCCTGCCCCAGGCTCCTGCTGGGTCACGTGGCAAATGCCATGGTTTTCCATCTTCTTAGCGCTCAAGTGTTTTACTGGGTCAAAGTGCTCACCACGCAGATACATACCAATCTGTCGGTCTAACCACCAGCAGTTAAACCGAGTCTTTTCAAACATGAAAGTTCTGTACTTGGCCTGGAACCGCGTCCTCTTGAGCAGAGAACAAAGGGTCAGGGAAGAGCACGGGCTTTGCCATGGGAATCGGGCAGTCCGCTTGGCCACGGGAGGACCGCAGGTGTGGCACTGACCCCGAGAAGCACGTGCCCCTCCAAACAACTGCCTCCGTGAATAGCGAGGGACACAACCCGGCCAGGAGAAGTCCCCTGAGGGTCACAGTGGCTCGTTCTTAAACTTATTGTATTTAAGTCATTTCCACCACGCTGGAAATCATGAAAACACCAGCTCTTGTCCGGACCTTCCTACACATTCCTGTGGCCACTAACATTTGGAAATCCAGGAATCCTGCTCAAATCCCAACTGAAAAAGGGAAGACAAGAAATCATGGGAGCCCCCTTCTTTTGTGCTAAATCCCTTTAACTTTGATTTTTATCTTCTTTCCACGGTCTTTTATTTGCCCGCCAAGAGGACATGGATAGGACCCAGGAGGATCCATGTCATCTGCCTTTTGTGCCAAAGCCCAAAGGACTGGATTATTCTTGTTGGTGCCCCAGTCAGCACAGAGAGTTCTCAGCTGTTTCGAGGCCCCGTCCTCAAAACCACCATGCGGTGGAAGGAAGAGCCCCATGTCTCGGACTTACTCCTCCCCAGGCTGAGCCCCATCTCCCTAGCAAGGCAAGTGGAGACCCCACCTGCCCCCAGGCCTTCACAGACGGGCAGGGCCGCGGCCCCTGGTGGCTCTGCTTGAATGAGGCTGCAGAAGTGGAAGCAAAGCCTGGCGTGGCTTCACTCACGGCGGGGCGGGGGCAGCTCAGGTCTGAGGACGCTTGGCGACTGGAGAGGGGGTGACCCTGCATGGAGTGCCTATCACCGTCCACCGCTCAGAGCACTGTCTGTAATGGTGGGAAACTGGACACCACAGACATGTCCAACAGGAAAGAGAGGTTTAATGCAGCCTCTGATAGCCACATGCATGTGGCTTTGTGCATGAAGTTTTTAAACGATATGGATATCCTTAGGGTACAACATGCAGCAAGAAAAAGATCTTAACTTGTTATAGAAATATAAAGAGAGGAATACATGTATACACATACATGTAATACAATGTATTGATATATGATATCTTATTATATAGAGATCCATCAAGAGAGATATATCTTGGGTCTGGCCCAGGCTTGGGTTTGAATCCTGACTTACTGGACATTTTACCCTGAGCAACTTACCTAACCTTTATGTGCCTCAGTTTCCCCGATCTGATAAAAGGGATAAAAGTACCTGTTTCTTAGTGTTGTTGTGTAGATTCCATGAATGAAGATGCAGAGGGTACTTAGAACAGTGAATGGCACATATATAATACTTACTATATAGGCCATGATAATAGTAACAACTATTATCATTGCTAAGCTTTCGGCCTGTAAATAAATAACTAAAATGCTTAAAAGAGATTGAAAAAAAAATGTCTACAGTGGTTGCCTCTAAGTGAAAGAATTCAAGATTTTTTAATGCTTCTTTAATCTTTTCCATAGTTTGCTAATTTTAAATTGACATAAATTATCATCATCACGAGGAGAAAATTAGCAAAGAAGGAACTGCCTTCATCAGGACTGTATTACAATACCTTTGAACTGACCGTGCTTTCCCATTGCTGTCAAAATAGGCTTCGGATGTGAAAATAACATTGGGGTGCCTGCACAGGAGAGAGAGCTCGCCCCAGTGGCAGCTCTGATGGTGTTTCTGGTGTGAGTCTTCCTGCTGAATTTACATCTGCAAATCTATGCTCAATGCCAATATATCTCCTTGACATATATATCTATCTCCCTCTCTTCTGTTCCATATCAGATGCTGTTCTCCCCCCCCACCCCCACCCCTCGGCCAAGTCCCTTCCACCTTACATGATGTGACAAGCATGGACAGATTCACTGTACCAGCAGCCAACTGTGTTGGCTTTTTCTCTGTGACCACAAAGGCTTGAAGTGATGACCTTCAAAAAGCAAAAAGTCTCTACCTGTCCAACAAAGTGTCCTGGAGACTGTGATAACCACCATTAACAAACAAATAGGCCTTGGCTTTTACAAAATGTTTCCCTGAGAGTTTTTCAGATCAGTTTAGGTCTGCTTTACTTGTACAAACTGTGAGGGGCTGGTACTGCCCGATGCAGATTGCTCATGCCTCCGGTGCTTTGTGCATGCTCTGTGTTCTGTCTGCCTGGGAAGCCCTTACCCCTCATTCATGATATGAACTCCTATTCATCCTTCAAAACCTAGTTCAAACATCTCTTCTGTTGTGTGATGGACCTGACCTCCCTAAACAGACCTGAGCACTTCTGTCTTTGTTCAGGTTTAACGAAACTCCAGAAGCCAGACTAAAGAGAGGACTTGTGGCTAATACAAGGCAAGTAACTAGAGGAAGCCAGCTGGCCCTACAGAAACCCAGACTCGGGCCTCTGGTATGCGTTAGTTGAAAACAGGGGACTTCTTTGAAATACTGTGTACAGAGCACTTGACCCCTCCACCTCCCACCCGACAGCCACATGCAGCATTCCGGGACTCAGGTATGCACCACTGGCAAAACACATGAAATCAATTAAATTGAATCAACAGAGAAGAACTAGAGCCACTAACATAGACACAGTCTGGCATTTAGAGGGCTCCAAAATACGAGCTGATGCTGTCCTGAGCACCCAAAAAGCAACACCTGCCGGTCCACAAGCTCCACCTATGGACACAAAACTCCCAGCCGACTGTCTCTTTCTTAAACCCACATGAAAATCCAAGGGTCACCTGGCATCTGAAGAAGGACTGAAGCATGACAAGAACATCCAGGAGAAGGAAAGATACTAAAGCAACGTGAGGAAAAAACAAGGATACATAAAGAATTTTTTTAAAAACTCTAATTATTATCCTCTGAGAGACTGGGGGGGAGACACACTGTGTCACCGAGTCCATTCACTGAGAGACCCAAAAATCACAGAGGAAGAGCTCTTAGAGATGCCCCCGTCCGTCCTCTGGTTTAGAGCTGAAGGACAGTCTCAGTCCACTCAGGCTGCTGTAACAAAAATACCACAGACGGCGTGGCTCAGACAGCAAACATTTATTTCTCCAGTTCTGGAGGCTGGGAAGTCCAAGACCAAGGTGCCAGCAGATCTGGTATCTGGTGAGAGCCCATTTCTTGGTTCACAGATGGACCATCTTCTCCCTGTGGCAGAAGGGACAAGAGAGCTCTCTGGGGTCTCATTTAAAAGGGCACTAATCCAGACTTCCCTGGTGGTGCAGTGGTTAAGAATCCACCTGCCAATGCTGGGTACACGGGTTCGATCCCTGGTCTGGGAAGATCCCACATGCCGCAGAGCAACTAAGCCCGTGCGCCGCAACTACTGAGCCCGCATGCCACAACTACTGAAGGCCGCGTGCTCTAGGGCCCATGTGCCGCAACTACTGAGCCTGCATGCTGCAACTACTGAAGCCCACACACCTAGAGCCCGTGCTCCGCAACAGGAGAAGCCACCGCAATGAGAAGCCCGCACACCGCAACAAAGAGTAGTGCCCGCTCGCCACAACTGGAGAAAGCCTGCGCAGCAAGGAAGACCCAATGCAGCCAAAAATAAAAACAAATAAATAAAAGGGCACTAATCTCATTCCTGAGGGCTCCACCCTCATGACCTAATCACCTCCCAAAGGCCCCACCTCCCAATACCATCACATTGGAGGATAGGTTTCAACATATGAATTTGGGAGGGACACATACATTTAGTCTCTAGTAGGGACCCTAACTAGAGAGCTGAGTGGAAAAGCTACAGGTATGGAAGCCACACACATTTTGATATGTAAGAGTTTGCATATTCTGCTATGTTGTCCTACATACAGTCAGTTCTGCTATGACACTTGTTTTTAAACCACAAATCTGTACCAATGGATTAATATTTTGTGAATTTTGTGTGCCCTTAGGTGTGATTTCCTCTGCAAGAAACACTAAGGTGAATGCAGAAAAAAGGTGCCCAGCTGAAGTGAGCTGCTTAGGAATACACAAAACCACACACCTCAAACACCTACCAGCCACCTCCAATCTCTGCATGTATTATGAGCCACGCCCATCCACAGCTGGTGTTAGAACTTTCCATATGATTCCACATCTCCCTCCTTCCTCTACTTCACAGTAACTCACAGCTGCAACCCTTCCAATGCCCATTTCCACACAAAACTCCATTTATCTTGCACTTCTAGGTAAAGTTCCATATTTATTGCACCACTTGTGTATTTCTTAACCATTTCTCATATGTAAAACTGTGCTTCCCTTTTCTATTAGGCGTTTACCTTTTTTTTTTCCAATATGTCATTGATGAAATTTTTTTGAGTCCTGTGCCTGTAATCCCATCTTTCCCACAAATCCTGTGGTTTTTATTGTGCAATTTTTCATGATTCAGTGATTTTTAGAAACATATGTCTCATTATATCAGAACTGACCATATGACTGTATTTCCGCATTCCAACTACATTTTCAGGAGTTCCTCTGATACTTGGGGTGGGGCGGGGTTGGGGGGAAAAACAAAGAGCATGGCATGCCGATTCTGGTTTGGAAAATTTGGTCACCACCACTGAAATGCACACCAGTCACAGCAAGCTCATTCTTTCTGGCAACCCCAAAACTTTCATCAGCTGCTTGGCCTTTTCCCTGCACTGACCGAACTGGAGTCTCTCCCTGGGGTAGAGCCAGTTGCTGGGTTTTGTCAGTATAAAAGAAATGTGTATATCATACGGGTTTTTTCTCTCCATCAAATACAAAACAAAATTCAAGCATAATTAATGAAATCTCCATCCCTGGCTTTTGTTTATGGGGAAGCAGCTATGGAGCTGGTGCCTGGGTTCCCATCCCGGCCCCTCACTGGCCTGTTGCTGTGTGACCTCAGGCAGCTCCTGAACTCTCTGAGTTCGTTTCCTCCCCCATAAATGGAGATTAACAAGGCTTACTTCAAAGGGGTTTTGTGAGTTTCAAATAAGATAATGTAGTGAAGTATTTAGCACAGTGGCTGACACTTCAGTGCTTTTCCTCCTCTTTTTTTTTTTTTTTTTTTTTTGTCCCGGTCAAGCTGATCTTTTTGCTGATCACAAACTTATTCCCTCATCCATATCTTATGTTATTTGCCTACATTGAAATCCTCTCGCCTCCCTCACTGCTACTCAAATTTGGAGCTTAAAAATTGCAAACATGAATAACTGGGTGGTACACAGTCTCAAGTTTTGGGCTCATACTGGCCATGTTCTCGCCTCTGCTTTTCCCCTCCATTAGCTTGGAGTAATCATGCATTCACTCACACAACATTGCCAGATGCCTACCTTACATACACTGGGTATTTGAGTGACTTAATTTTCCAGAGCCTATTTTCTCAGCAAAATGAGGATAATAATACCTATATCATAAGATTGTTGGAAGGCTTAAATGACACAAGGACCATAAAGCACGTTTTACACTGTCTAGCACACAATCGGTGCTCAAAAATGGTAGCTTTTATTGGTATCACCATGATGAAAATGACTAAGCCACAGCCCTGCTCTGAGGGAGCTTAAACCCTGATAACGTGAAGACCCCTCCCTGCTGTACTAGTGCAGCCGAGTAGATCCTACGCTGGGAAGATCCGCAAACTTCTCTCCTCCTACAGACCCAAACAAGCTGGAGCAAATGTTCCACTGGCGACGAAACAATGAGTCTGATTATGAGTGCATATGACTGAAAAGGCAGCAAGCTAGCTTAGGTATGATTCATCATTGTCTGCCGCAGTAATTAGAAGTATTTTGGTTGGTTCTAGGTCAGAATGACCCAGTTACTGCACTTTTTTTTTTTTCACTGCTGAAGTTTGTGGTGAACCTTAAAACAAAAACTAAAGACTTAGGAAAAGATAGCTCCTTTGTGGCTTTTGCTCGGAGTCAGGACATTATCAGCTCTGTCTTTCAGAAGCAAGCCCCCATCGAGGAAGCCATTAACGCTCCATCTTTAATTTTACTAGACACAAGAATAATTTTCTTGGATGCTCCAGACTGGAGCTCCTGGAAACCTATCCCGCCCATCTGTTTCCCAAGCTCTTAGCACAAAATAACAACCATGAGAGTATTTAGTGATGAGGTGCTCCTATAGGCAGTAAGAAAAAAGAGAATTAATGACCCTAAATATCTGATGGTTGCTAAACTCTCCAGGAGTCAATGAACCTTTCCCACTTTATTCTGGCTAATGTTGACTCACTAGCAAGAGAGCTCCTTACATACTTAATATGAGACATTTAAATGACAAAAAGCATGAAAAAATGATAGAAAGCAGAGAAAGTATATTACATCCTTAGTACCTACTACAGTTGCGGGTTTTAAAACGCATAGAAAAAAAGACTGGAAGGAAATACACTGAAATGTTAACAGTGGATGTTTTCCCTGGTGGGGGTAAGGGAACTCTTCCATCTTCACAGGTTTAATACAGATTTGGCAATTTCATTCTTTTTGAGAGTTTCTTCCCTTTATTTTCAAATGAAAAAGATCCTCTGAATCTTGGCCAATGGGAATTTTCAAAGTCATTGTGCAAAACAAACATATAAATTAGGAGAAAATAAAAATATTTAGAGTCTTCTGATTATTTTTGAAGGTAATAACTATACTGCAAGACAATTCTGTACTTCTAGTGACCAAAGTCACATTTGAGTAATGTTGAGAATTGTCCAAGCCAGTTGAAAAAAATTGCCAAGGGCTAATTCTTCATCCAATCGAATTACTGAATCTAATTACTTCCAATCTAAAAGAAGCTATCTCGTCATTCTTTTAGAATAAATATCTATAGCTAGCAAAGAAAAAAGTGAAATTTGACAAACGCATATAATTTCATATGAGTATTGGTGTTAAGGATTTCTCCCCAAAATACAGACTTAGTAGCACTTAATGCTTGCAGACAGAGCATTGCTTGGCAAAGAACTATATAAAATATTCTATGATCACAGGTTTTACAGTTGGAGGGTACTTAAAACTATCACCCAGTCCAACCTTCTGCCTTATAATAAGAAACTTGTATCATTTTAAAAGCAAGGAATAGAACATTTAATCCAAACAAATAATTCTGCTACGTTCAACTAGGGTGCTTGCATTTTATAAATTCTTGCCTTTTATGGATGGATTTGAAAGAGATTTCTGCCACTCATTAACTTTGATGTAAATGTGAATTTGAAGTAGATGTAAAGCGGCAGGTCTGCAACCTTGAAAAGTGATCATTCTTCTGTTCTACCAGAGTAGTGACCCCTGGACTTTTGTGATCCATTCCTCAGACACAGCAGCACGCTCATGAATTCAGGGCCCTTTCCCAGTGTGGACAGCTGCAACAGGCGTGTCCAACCCCATCTCTGCTGCACTGTTTCCCTGAGCAAGTTTTGGATTGGATGAAGGTTGACTTTATAGCCTGAGAAAGACTGATTCTGAAATCTTGTGGGTTTACTCTACTCAATAGCTGTTTGCGTGTCAACGCAGAAAAGAGATAAGCCTTCAAAAAAGTTAAAGGAAAGGGAAACTAAGAGATCTGGGGAATCCTTATCAGCAGAACTATCAAGCTGGCAGACTTTGGTCAACTATTGATGGAATTGGGATTAGGTGACACATCCTGCCTTTTTCTTTCACAACACTCATGACACCAACAATGCACGTTGCGGTATCTGTCTTCCCACAAGACCGTGAACTCCATGAGAGCAAAGACCACATCTGTTTTGTTGATTACAGACTCTCCAGAGCCCAGCCCATGTCTGGCTGTCTAACTGAATGAATGAGTGCAGTCCTGCTATTTAGAGAGGCTGACCAGCAGAAAAGATAGGTCAGGAGACATGCCGTCCATTCAACCCACCAGGTGCCCGAGCTTACTCTTGGATCAAGTTTCACCACAAGACATTTTCAACCCAATTAACTTGGTCCCTCATGGAGTCATCCTCCCAGAGTTGCACTGTGACATTGTAACTTTGGCTTTTTTTCAACACCATCGTGGAAAACAGCCATATGGAACTGGCTTTGGCATTTGCTATCAAATTAAGTCCACTGTGTCACAATATCATTTACATGAGGTCCCACGGTAGAAACTGATTTAAGAATTTAATGGGGGAGGGGAGACCTTTCCCCTGAAAAAGTGGCATGTCTCTTCTTTTCTCATAATATGCCTACTACCATTTATCACTTCCCCATTTTACGCTGATCACCAGATAAACAGTGATAAATGCATACAAAAAAAATAAGCAATGGCTAATTTTAGGGAAAACAAAAGCTATGCAGGAAAAAGATAAAACTAATAGTACTACATACCTGGCTCAGCCGTCAAACTGTTTACATGGCCATATTCATGCATACATTGAATTGAGCTATCAAACACTATAAATAACTATATTGGAAGGCAAGAGGGCAAGATGTGTGTATCTGTATGGGAAGAATGGGGCATATATGCAAGAGGGCAAAATCCTTATCTTCCACATTGGGAAGTTAATAAATATTATTTAAAATTCAAGAATCAAGAAGTAGCAAAGTACGTTCTTTAGAAATGGCAAGAGAATTACTAAAAGAATCATTTAAAAGGATTGAAAGTTATTGCCTCCCAAGAATAAGATAAGGAGGAAGGAGCGGGCAGCTGCGGAGAATAAGACTGCCATTAGTATTCGACGTACAATATCTTATTTAATCTCCACTAAAATTCTTACCTTACTAATGAGAAAACTAAGGCTTGTAGACATTAACCAAGATCGCATAGCTAGTAAGTACATCTCAGATTTTAATGCAGGTTTCCTGATATCCAAAACTCATGATCTCTCCACTACATTATGTTCTCTTATTCTCCTATTAAAGGAACTTGTGACATAAAGGAAGAAAGCTTAGAGTCATGTGGTGTCATAAAATGCCATATGATGCAAAGAAAGAAAACAAGGTGGCAAAGATGAGGAAGAGTGAAGGACAATGTTTAAAACCATTCATAAAACTAGTTACGGGCTTCCCTGGTGGCACAGTGGTTAAGAATCCGCCTGCCAATGCAGGGGACACGGGTTCGAGCCCTGGTCCGGGAAGATCCCACATGCTGCGGAGCAACCAAGCCCGTGCACCACAACTACTGAGCCCATGTGCCACAACTACTGAGCCTGCGCTCTAGAGCCCGTGGGCCACAACTACTGAGCCCGCGTGCCTAGAGCCCGTGCTCCACAACAAGAGAAGCCACCGCAATGAGAAGCCCACGCACTGCAACGAAGAGTAGCCCCCGCTCTCTGCAACTAGAGAAAGCCCGTGTGCAGCAACGAAGACCCAACACAGCCAAAAATAAATAAATTAAATAAATAAATTAAAAAAAAAAAAAACTAGTTACATTAGTAATTAATCCACATGAACTCAAGCCCTCAATGGATCTTTTCTTCACTAGAACAAACTAAGTTGGCATTGATAAAAGTGAGTCTTTGAGAAAACCCTGGCAAGTGTCTGACCCCTCTATGTGACTTGGTGCCAGGCCTCCATCTCATGCCACATCCTATGGGGCTGGTCTGTGCCTGGCTGGGCAGTCCTGGCCTGAGGAGAGGTGGCTGTACCCCAGCAGGTGCTTCCTCTCAGCACTAGAGACAGGATTTCTGTATGAACACAGCCTCCTGTGTCTTTGCCAAATGGCTAATGAAAGAAGCCCGAGTAGACCTATAGGGTATGTCATTCCAGAAGGAAATAGTCACAAGAAAGAGAATGTGACCAAGACAACTTTAAAAAAGGTCACATGAAACACATTTACATGGACAGAGTCATGTCACTGTGAACTCAGGGAAGCACCTCACATACCCATCATGATATTTCATTGCCTGTTACAGAAACCCAACCACAGTGGCTCAACCCAAGAGGAGCTCACTCTTCCCATGTAACTAGAAGCCCGCAGGGAGCTAGTCCAGAGCCGGGGTGGCCTTCTGACAATGACATTCAATACCAGAGCTCCTTCTGCCTTGGAAGGCAGCCACTGAAGTTCACAATCCAGACTGGAAGAAGGGAGAAAAGCAAAAGATAAAAGGAACAGGGCTTCTTCACCAGGAAAACAACTGTTTTCCCAGAAGTCCCACCCAATAGATTTCTGCTTATAAAACACTGGCTGGAACTTGGCCTTAGGGCCACCTACACTGCAATGGAGCCTGAGAAATTGGGTTTTTAGCCAGGCGCTTTGCTGTCCTGAACAAAATCCGGGTTCCATTAGTCAGGAATAAGGAAAGGGATGGACAGAACCGTCTGCCACGGGCTGCAATGAGTCCAGCGTCTGTTCAGCCAGTGACAAGAAGATGTGTGATGTGTTTTGGAAAGCACAGCATGAAAAGTAGTGATAAGACCAAAACAGAGCAAGGCCAAATCTGTCCCAGACAATGAGGTCATGCTGACCCTCCGGGGAGAAGAAGATGTTCAGACAGGACATGGTACTGCAAGGCAAATGCAAAAATATCAAAGTGCTATTTTACAAGCCTGCAGAGGTGGCTATTTTAAGTATTGATTCTCCACCTGATAAGGCGGGCACACAAACTGCCCCCAGAGGGTCCTTCTGCTGGGCATCTGACACATCACTTCACTTCATCCTCATGCAGGCCTATGAGACCAACAGGAGGGCCAGAGAGACGGATGTCTTGCTCAAGGACACACACCAGTAAGAGGCAGAGGTGGGATCTGAAAGCAGATCGATCACGCTCCCGAGCCTGTGGTCTCTCCACCTTTCCTCTGGTCCAGTTTAACCTCTGGATACTGGACACCAGCCTGAGGAGCTGGGCGAGATTCTGCCCCTGTTCTGCTCCACCCAGACGTCTGGGTACCAAGCCAGACAGAGCTTCAGATCACCTGTGAGTCTAAGGTGAGTTGTTTCTGTCGGTTTTAGCCTTGGTGAAATAAAGGACACCGGCCAAAGGGCGGACCGGATAGATGACCCGCATTAATCAACACCCCTGCCACTTCCCAGCTGCAGCGTGGACAAACCTCATCTTGTCCGATGCCCTAACCCTGGGCTTCTGAAACTCTCAACTCAATGTCTGAGGCACATATGAGGAGCCCCAGAAAGAAGAGAGACTTCACCCTACTGAAAAGAAAGGAAAGCACCGCCACTTACCCGGACAATCCAAATTTACCTTTAAATGAGCATGACTTTCTCCTCTCCTGAATTTATTTTTAAGTGTTCATTTTCAACTCTCAATGACTGTAAAGTCATAAACTCCCACCTAACCGGACTCTCCGGTTCCTGATGACCTTGACATGAGACACCTATCTGGAAAGAGGCCCCCTTGCTTCCTGGGCAGGTCATCTACCCCCGTTTGCAGGAGATAAAAGAGCGCCATGGCCAGTGATTAAATATGCACGTACCATTTTGTTAGAGTGACTGGTTCCTTTTTTTCCTTTGCTCTTGAAGAAAAAGCACTAAATCACTTTCTCTAGTAAAATGCCCACAGGCAAGGAAAAGAAAAACAACCACTCCTAGGGAAACTCTCTGGGTCCTGTGAAGTTCCCAGCAGCTTTTAATTACTCCTCAATATTTTGCTACCAGTTGTTAAATGTAACAGAAACAAGAATTACATTAGCACATTAAAACAAGAGGATCTAGGCCTGCACTAGGGTGAGACTAACATATAAAACAAGATGAGTATGTGGGAAGATCCCTTTGAACAATGACTATAAAGGCAGGAAGCCAACTTATACTGGGTGATAATAAACTACCAAGAACTTTCATTTTTTTTTTTTTAATGGTGCTGTTTTATCATTCTGACTTTATTTATTTATTTATTAAATATTTATTTGTTTATTTATTTATTTGGTTGTGCCGGGTCTTAGTTGCGGCAGGCGGGCTCCTTAGTTGCGGCACATGGGCTCCTTAGTTGCGGCATGCATGTGGGATCTAGTTCTCTGACCAGGGATCGAACCTGGGCCCCCTGCATTGGGAGCTCGGAGTCTTAACCGCTGCGCCACCAGCGAAGTCCCCACCAAGCACTTTAATTTAGTCTTCAATAACTGAGTGGGGAAGGGGAAAAAGTCACCCTTTTTCACAGATAGAGAAGCTGAGTCTGGCCACAACAGGAACACACAGGAAATGATAGTAGAACCAAGGCTGTAACTGACTCCATACTCTGGCACACCTGCTCCACCGTCGGTTTAAAAAAAATTCACAAAATGGACATGTCCGGGACCGTTCATTTACAATAGCATATTTTCCAAATGCCTGAAAGTTTCCAATAAAATACTCTCTTATAGGTATTTTATAAGAGTTTTCAGGGAGCCATGACCTTTTGGGGACTTCCAAAAGGAGAAGCAAGTGGAAAAGTGTTTGCAAACACAAGAAGGACGTGTTGGAAAAGTCACTCACCCACTGAACGACGTCAGTCGTAAGCCAGAAAAGAAAAACATCGTACATGCATAGATTTTTGTTCATCTGATAATTTCTTGAAGAACAGACTTTTAAAAATGGACGAGCGAATATGCTATAATTCCTTATACTGCCTTAGTAAAGGGCTCCATGCTGTTCCAAAACACATGTTGCCTTGGTGATGCCTGTGACAGTAGCCTGGGGCCCCCAGGAGGACAGAGGGAGCCCTGCCGGGACAGGTAGAGGGACCACCTGAGGAAAGTGCCACAATGGGGATTATTCTACAGGTGAGGAGCTAAAACTCAGAAATGTACCAGGGACTCCCGAGTGGTGGACTGTCTGAGCCCCACATCAAGCCCAGTTTCCAGGGAAAACTGCCATGAGGACGCGCCAGTGAAAGGGGTGAAAGATGGGTGTGTGCTCACCAGGCTGACAAGAGCAGGAAAAATGGGGCAAAGTGACTGAGATGTCACAGACCCGGGGTCCTGGGAGAAAAGTGCGAAGCCGTGGCCACAGGAGCCCAGGAGGCTGGGAAGAGAACATAGTAGGCACACAGGGCCGTGCCCAGAGCCACATGCATCCTCTCTGAGGGCGAGGGGCAGGGTGCGGCCCACCATGTCTGTCCACAACCCACAACGCATGAACAGCTCCACTGACCAGCTCACTCTCCATTCAGGCAAATGATCTCAACTATGCCGGCATCACTCCTAAAAAATTCTGCTCCCAGTAGCATGGGCATTTGATTATATCCTCTTGGTTTGATCAACAGAGACGGTCAATTCAGAATGTGGAGCCAACACAAAATCCAAGTTGAAGCCAAGCATCTCCTACCAGTGAATGGGTGGGTCATTCAATTACCATGTTTCCAACCCCATTTACGCTGCCCACATGCAATTTGGGGAGGTCCTTAGGTCCAGCTGAGGAGGCAGGGCGAAGACCCATAAATCTGAAGTAATATATGTAATTATGATGCCCAAGTTTATCCCAGGGACAAGCTTCTCAGCAGGATGAAGTGAACCGCAGATCAAGTACAAGGTGGTTGACTGCCTTGGGAGAAAGAGAAGAAGCGCCCCTCCCACCTCTGTGCTTTTGCCCCTGATGTCCACGCCCCACCCCAGGAAGGCCCTTCTTCCATGTCACTGCCTATTAAAGTCCTAAGCACCTTTCAAGTCAAGAAGGTAACTGTCATGAGATGAATTGTGTCTTCTAAAATCCATAACCCTCAGCACCTCAGAATGTGACCTTATTAGGAAATAGGGTTATTGCAGATGTAACTCGTTAAGATGAGGTCATCCTGGAGGAGGGGAGCCCCTAGTGTAATCTGACTGGTGTCCTTATAAAAGGGGAAATTTGGACACAGACATGCACACACGGAGAATACCGTGTTAAGACTGGAGTTATGCCGTCACAAGCCAAGGAATTACCAGAAGCTAGAAGTGGGGCCTGGAACAGATCCTTCCCTAGTGCTCCAGAGGGAACTCAGGTGCCACCCTGAAACTGGACTTCCAGAGATACTGCATTTTTGTGTTTCAAGCCACTCAGTTGTGCTACCCTGTTACGGGAGCCCAGGGAAGCTAGTACAGTGACTGTGTTAGTCCACTCAGGCTCCTATAACAAAAAAGCCACAGATCGGGTGGCTTGTAAACAATAAATTTACTTCTGTCAGTTCTGGAGGCTGGGAGTCCAAGATCAGGGTGCCAGCAGGGTTGGGCTCTGGTGAGAGCTCTCGTCTAGGCTGCAGACTATCGTCTTCTCACTGTGTCCTCATACAGCAGAAGGGACAAGGGAGCTCTCTGGGGTCTCCTTTATAAGGGCACTAATCCCCTTCATGAAAGCTCCACCCTCACGTCCAAATTTCCCCCCAAAGTTCCCGCCACAATACCATCACGTTGGGGTTAGGTTTCAACATACGAATTTCGGGGAACACAGAAATTCAGTCCATAGCAATGGCTTAAACCTTATCTTCACCAAGAGGACTTTTCAGATTCTACTGACCAAGCTCCCAAAAGAAGGGGGTCTCCTGCCCTGCCTTTGTTGTAGGATTCCCATTTCAAATAAGAGACTCCACCTCCCCTGCAGAGTGGGGAGAAGGAACTTGCACAGAATGACTCAAAAGCAGTAATTGGGCCAAATCCCTTTCTTGTGAGTTTGAACCGAGAGATGCAGAGGGACAGCAGAACCGGAAGGAGGAGGCACGTGGTCTGCTGCCGAGACACAGCTTCCTAGACACCCCCAGTGTGAAGCTCCCTTTACACAGGGCCACCCACTCCAAGGTCTAGCCAGGGGCGGGGCGGGCCGGGAGAATCAGCCAGGCCTTCGGCTCACACCGTAACCAGACAGGCCAACAGCCCCGGCAGAAACGAAGGTGAGACTCTGGTCTCCGTCTGCCTGATTCTCCATCCACTGCAGCTGGAAGCTGGGTAAGGAGAAGAAGGTGGCTTCAGCCCCTGAGTCCCGACGGGAAAGCACAGCAGGGCTTGAAGCCCACGAGTGATGAGACTGGACTCGTGTTTTGGATGCACTGGGGATGCAGTGGTGTGAATATGACCCACCACGGAGACCTGACCAGAGAAGAGAAACCGAGGACCTGCCCCAGAGCAGTCACAGGGAGAGAGAGAACAGGTCCCTCCCCAAAAGACATGCACAGAGGATTACAGGGAAACCTACAGCACGCCGTACCCACCAGTGGTGGAGGTAAGGAAAGACGCCCAAGTTCTGGGGATGGAATCAGCGCATTCAGGAGAAGCAGGACAGGGAGACCATGAGGAGTTCGTTGTGGACGGCACGCATCCGGGGACACCAGCAGGGAGTGGGACACCCAAGTCTGAAAACAGCCAGCACTGGTCGTGCTGTTGTCAGGAAACCCACCAGGTCCTGCAAGATAGGTCACCCCGCTTTTCCACCTAAAACGCCCAGGTGACGGATTTGCCAGGATAGTTTGAAAATAATACACCACTGAGCTCTGACTAGGCTTCTCTGGGGCTGTGTTCCAAAGCGTACCCGATGCATGGTCCTGCGAAGCTAACTAAGCATCTCCACGTGGCCTCGCAATCACAAAGGCTGGAGAAGATGAGAAAACGTCCTCTGCCCCTCAGGAGTCTGAAGTGTTTCACAAAACGCTAGTAGGATGGATGAATCAAGAATAATGTCAGAGGATTTCGCCTCTGCTCTCAGATAAATGTGTTGTCACCCCCTGTTCCCAGAGGAGGGGCTGATGAATGATCACTCTGCCCAGAGAACATCTGCTCTGTCCGTTTAGGCAGCATTCCTCTCGGGGAGACACAGGAGGGGACGGCGATATGGCCACCTTGAAACCGCCAGATCAGTGCCCCCTGCCCTGCCCTCTGCACGGAGCTCCTATGGAGATCCTCACGTCTCAAAGGGCTTCCAGCAGAGCAAGGGCCGAGATGGTGCCAGAGAAAACCTCACAGGGGCTGAGATACAAGGGAAAAGGGATAGAGAGGGAGAGGTTGCCTCGTTCATATCTATGTCATTTAAGATAAAGAAGCAACCTATTATCTTCTTGGAAAGTCCCAGGCTTGGAGATAATATGGTCTTCATTCAGTCATTTTTTTCCCTACTTGCCACATTTTCTTCTCATTATCCTTAGACTCTTGAGCTCTTTGAGAGCATGGTCTGTATCTGACTCAATCTCTTGTTACCTCAGCACTGGCCATAATACCAGGCACATTGTACTCTTCAGAGAACACCTAATGGAGGACTGAGTGAGCGAGTGGATTGGTGTATGGGTCAGTGAATGGAAGGATAAATAAGTGGATGGATGGATGGATGGATGGATGGATGGGCAGTTGAATGGATGGCTGTGTGGGTAGGTAGATGGGTACATGGATGGATGGGTGGATGGGCAGATGGATGGATGTGTGGATAGGTCAGTGAACGGATGGATAAATAAGTGGATGGGTGGATGGATGGATGGATGTGTGGGTGGGTGGATGGATGGGTGGATAAATGGTTGAATGACTGGATGGATAATGGAGAGGCAGATGTGTGAACGGGTAAGTGAGTGGGTGGGTAGATAGGTGGCTGGCTGGATGGATGGATGGGATGAATGGATCGATGGATGAGTGGGTAGATAGATGGATGGATGAATGGATGGATGGCTGGATGGATTGGTAGATGTATGGATGATGAACAAATGGATGGATGGCTGGATGGCTGGATAGATGGTTGAGTGGGTAGAGGGATAGATTCAACAAGCAGCTCTTAAGTACCTACTCTGTGCCAAGCACAGTGCTAGGCACTGGACACATAGAGATGGATGGCACCTGCTCTCAACTTCAAAGGAACTCACAACCCAATAGGGCAAAATGCCATATTACTAAATCAATACATGATAAGTGCTATGACAAAGGCAAGGAGTAATGGTCTCAGCATAGAGAGTGGTTGTACAGATTGAGTTCTGAAAGATACACAAGTGTCTCTTGGTCACTGTATTCAGCACCTGATTTCCCAAAACTTCAGTGGCACTCCTTCGGCCCAACTGAAATCTCCAAAGAGTTCACTCCAGTTCTTCCCCTCTAACGAGCTCCCTGCAATCAATCAATACCCCTTCCCTTTTCCTTGACAAGCATTTCTGTGGGCCAACCCCCTCCTGGAAAAAGCAGTTAAACAGCACATACATCTGAAGACACAACACTGACATTTGATAATAGAAATATGGCCGTGGTATGTGAGCAAAGAGGTGGACACCCACTGGACGGGCGTAAGATTTGGAGTCAGAGTCTCCAGCTGGTGAATTATAAGCTCAACAAAGCAATAGATAACTTGGGGAAATAACTTATTTTCTCTAATTCTCAGGTTTCCCCAATTCAAAATATGTTAACATGGTAACAGCTACACAATAGGATTGATGAAAGGATTACATGAGAACTGTAGTAAACAAGCCTAGCCCGGAAGGCAGCACATACACATTTGGCCCTCAATGTCCACTGCTTATCATCTGTGTCCTGGGATTTGGAGACACCATTCATCTCCCGTCGTCTTTGGTCGTATAGATCCAACTCTACACCATCTGGCCCAGGCTCCCAATCAGAAACATTCTTTCCTCCACCCATCCCCACTGATCCAACTGAACCTTCCAGAGTTATTCTCACTCCTGTTCTGTCAGAGTTAGAAGGAGATCTGTCTTCCCCGCTCTAGTCTATGAGCTCCTAAGGGCAGAGACCAGAACCCATTCGGCTCTTCAGCTCCTGAGCACGGTTCAGTACCCGGCACAGGCTGCTATTCAGAAAATACTGGCTGAATGAAACCACAAACGTGCCGTTGCCACCAGTCCTGCTATAGCCCACGTGAGGGCAGCGGGACATACCAAGCCAGAATGCCTGCCAACACGTCACACTCAGTACCAAGAAGAGCCAGGCCTGGGAAGTTACTTCACAAACACTGGTTTATTTCATAAAAGCTAAGTAAGTGTGAAGTACTACAAAGAAGCCACTGTTCCTATTTTTGTAAAGCAAGACCAAGAGCCCTCAATGAATTGGAATTCTTGGGAAATAGGATGTTCCTATTAATTTAGGTTTCTGGTGGATCCGAACAAAACTCCAACGCAGGGCTACAGAAGTTCAGAAAAGGGAGAAAATTCTATCAGCTAAGGGGACCAGGCAAGGCATCCTGAAGGAAGTGGGCCTTAAAGGGTGACTAAGAGGTTCCCTAGGAGCCCGGGTCTGTGCTGGGGACTCAGAGAGTCCAATTTGTGGCAGAGATCTTGAATGTTGCTCCTGGAAAAATTAGTCCCAATGGCCGAGCTACTTAAAACTTCCTTCCCTGAGAAGGCCATCCTTCAATTCTGGGACCGAAATCCCTCAAGGGTGACATAGAGGCCCTTACTCTTCCCACACTGGGACCAAGTTAAACAGACCCAGCACTCTGTCAGGGAGATTAGCTGTGGGTCCCTAATCGACCCCCAGGATGGGTGAAAAAATAGCCTTCCTTGGGAAATTAAACAGAAAAGATATACCTGAAACCAACACAACACTGTAAATCAATAAAAAATTTTAATCCTATATATGAACCTGTAAATTGCAACCATATAACTTAGCAAAACTTTAGGATATAAGAAACCAAATAAAAATGACATAAGTATATTTTAAAAAAAAAGATTTGATGAATCTGCAGAGCTTTCTGGAACCACACCCTGCCTACCTACGCAGTCTCGTTTATGAAAAACAAACAGGAAAACGATCAGGTCCAATTAAGCCTATTATTTTTAAACTTTTCCTTTCCGCTCAAGAACAGAGAAGCCCTGACTTTATCAAAAAGTCCGTTCCCAGGCAGATGGAGTGATGAAAGAACCCACAGCCATCTTCCCACAGCCCCTGGGTTCCTTTACCCAAGCTGCTCCAGCAACTGAAGGAGGGTCATTGTGACCCGATTATCTTTGTGTATAAAACTTAAATCATATTCACTCAAGTAAAGCATAAAACTAGCTAAACTGTGCAAAATGTCTGGGGAGTTGTTCGGAAGAGGCATTTCTTTCATTCTGTTCTCGAGAGGACCCTTCAGATCCAACGTCAGGTCATTAATCACATAGGGAAAGAGGTTCAGGGGTAGATACATTGCTCCTATGACAGCTGATGGGACAAACAACCCGATCCAGGTTATCGACTCTCACCGCACTGCGCCTCCCATCAAAACTAGGGGCTCTTCTACTGGGTTGCCCAAAAAGTTCATTCCGGTTTTTCCTCTACTTTCCCCAGTATTTATTTTGGGAAAGAACAAAGAATCGTTTTTTCCATATGCCTATTTACATATGCCCCCACCATGATCTCCATGGAGAGGAAAAAGAAAGATAAATATCTCCCTCCAGGAACACAAATAAGCATGTCCTGGATAAAGAAGATGCAACGCCTCCCTCCCACCCACCTCACCTCCCCACCCTCCACCCCCCTCCCCCCTCCCCCCAGCACACAATGGAATACTGCTCACCACCGCCCCCCAAGAAAAAAGGAGGATTATGCTAAAAGAAATAAGTCTGACAAAAAGATAGACCCCATATGATATCACTTCTATGTGGAATCTAAAAAATGACAGCAACGTAGTGAATATATTCACAACAGAGGACAAGCTAGTGGGTTGCCAGTGGGCAGCATCTTGCAGAAAAACCTGAACGAACTTTTTGGCCAACCCAATACAATCCTGGGGCCTAGAAGCTCAAGACTAATTTTGTTCTAAAGCCTTAGGAAACCAGCAAATCTCTCCGTGCCCTGGTGTCGCCAACAAAATCCTGGCAGGAGTCACATCTGTTTAATGCATCACTAAATGCCCAGGGCTTAGCCCATAGTAAGCACTCAATAAATATTTGTTGAGAGATCAATTTGTATTTATAGGGAGAGTTGCTTCTTTCATTTTTAAAAAAAATTTTCCACTTCAGCCCCATAAAAAATGATAGTTTCTTTCTTCGAGTTCTACTTACCTGAAGGATGGTTCTAAGAAACGAGCTCTTCCACAGGAGCCAGGGGTCGACGGAGCGCCTCGGGCGGGGCGACGCGGGGCCTAAAAGCCTTGTAACGTGGACAGAATGTTATTAAAAATGGTGGTCGCAAAGCAAAGGGCGGTCAGCCACCCGAGGTGGAAAAAACAGTGGGTAGAAAAAATGTAAAAAATACGAAAGTCTGGGGACTTCCCTGGTGGTCCAGTTGCTAAGACTCCGCGCTCCCAAGGCAGGGGGGGCCCGGGTTCGATCCCTGGTCGGGGAACTAGGTGCCACAACTAAAAGATCCCGCGTGCCCCAGCTAAGACCCAGCGCAGGCAAAAAAAATACAAAAGTTTCATTCTGATCCATAGAAATGTAGCATTTGTGTCCCTCCCAAAATTTCTAAAAATGAAAATAAAAGAATTTAAAGACGCTGTTGCTAGAGATGGCAGAGGCAAAGGGCCCTTTTTCAAATGAAGGTACTGAATGCCACTAAACCCTTCAATTGAAAAACGGTCCACTTTACGTTATATAAAGTTCACCTCAATTTAGAAAAAAAAAAAAAAGCCTTTACATTTCCAACATTGTTTTCACGTACAACTCCATCGCCTTGTGCCATGGAAATTCCACCAGCCGCAGGCTAGAAATTCCCTGGTGACGGAGAGCGAGTGAGACTGAAGCAAGATTTTCCTTCTAGGAACACAGGTGCCAAAGTGACGGGCAGGGAGAAAAGTCTCACTGACGGTAACAGAGGCCACATCTATGGAGGTCCTCACTGCAGACCAGTGCTGGGCCACTACCTGAGGTGTATTATCTCATTTAATCCCCACAACAATCCTAAGAGAAGGGACTATGGTTATTACCCCAGCTTGGAGCTGAGAATACTTATCTAAGAGACTTGGGGCATCTACGAGGAGCGTCTGCTTTAGGACAGGTGTGGGCTCACTGTTTAATTAGGAATGGGTCCTGTTCCCAAGAAGCTCAGGAAGCAGAGGAGACAATGGACGCGGGGGAGGAAGCCCCACGGGGGAGAGTATTAGGAGTACAGGTGAGACTAGGAGCTGCTCACCTGTGTGAACCCCCAGCCGCCCCTCCCGCACCCAAGTGGCCTTCAGATTTTGTCTGATCCCTCCTCAGAAAGGCATCCAGCTTCTCCTGAGACCTAGCTCCTCTTGCCATTTCCACTCCACACTCAATGTGCCCCTCTTCGAACTGGCCTCGCCCTGAATTCACCCTCCTGTCTTTCCCTGCCTTGCCCCTGCACCTGGAACGCCATCCTCCAACCTGTTCTCATGCCCTCCTTGATTTTCAGGGTTCCGTCTTTACTGGCTACGTCATCTTGGGGAAAACTTCACTTCCGTGAGCCTCAGCTCAGATGGGGGTGATGGTGTAACGTTAAGAAAGCTCTGATCCCTGGAAAAATGTTTGATGGGAAGCGGAGAGGGTGATCTTCTGCTGCCCCTTCGTTGAAATCTCGCTCCCAAGGCCATCCACCAGGGAGAAGCTCTGCCCTCAGAGAGACTGCTGTGGGGAGGTGAGCCCCATACCTGGGCCATTGGCCAGAGGAGGGCAATTTGAGCACCAAAAAGAATAATCACTTCTCAGAACTGAGCCCACTGAATATGCTAAAAAGCCATACCTTCATAACAATACTAAAAAAATACTCATTGGTTGGCTTTGGAGGATGCTAGGGAACCAACTCATTATCCAGAAAACCGGTAGTTGCAGAGCCAAGCACTTCTGCTGCCTTTCCTGTGTGATCTGTGTTTCAGGGTAGCCAAGTAGCTGATGATGAAGAGTCCTTTATAAAAGAATTCCAACAAATAAGTGAAGAAGGAATTCCAAATTAGCGTATCATCATTTTGCAATCACTCACGATTTGGCAGTGACTGTCACTTGTGGCTAAATCCAATGCTGAAAGGCTGATGGGGAATTTATAAATGGGTAGATCAGGCTGACAATCCCTGAACCCACTGGCCAATCCTAACGTCAGAAAGGGGGACACTCAAGACGCGATGTGCCTCCCAGTGAGATGCAACGTAAGGTACACACCATCACTCGGACACCTCTGGCCAAACACTGAACCTGAATCTGATCAAGCGTCTATATCAAACCACCAATTTACTGATTATACAGGGACAAAGTTACATACTAAACAACAGCCCAGTGATGCAATCAGCAAAATCCAGGAAGAAGGGAAATGCAAAAGGTCAGTGACCTGCTGGTTTCAACAAATAAATGGCAAGGAAAAAGGAAAAACTGTTATCAATCAAAAGAGTCCTAAGAGACTTATCAATAAAACACATGGACCTCATTTGGATCCTGATTCCAACAAACAAATCAACTGCAAAAGCATGTCAATGAAACATCAGGGGAAATTGAATACTAACTGGATATTTGGGATAATAAGGAACTACTGTTAATTTTTTATTTCAGTGTGATAACGGTTTCTTGAAAAGAGAATACCTTTCGAGATAACACACGAAAATATTTTTGGGTGAAACAGTTTATCTGGGATTTGCTTAAAAATAATCCAGCAGGGAAAAGAAAACTGTTGGTAGGATAGACAAAACAAAATTGTCCATGTGTTGCTAATTTTTTAAGGTGGGAAATGCATACAATTGTCCCTTGGTATGCAGAGGGGATTGGTTCCAGGACCCCTGTCAGATACCAAAATCCACAGATGCTCAAGTCCCTCTTATAAAATGGCATAATATTTGCACGTAACCTACGCACATCCTCCCGAATACTTTAAGTCATCTCTAGATTACTTATAATCCTAATACAATGTAAGTACTATGGAAATAGTTGCCAGAGCAGCAAAATCTAGCTTTGCTTTTTGGAGCTTTCTGGAATTCTCTTCCCAAATATTTTCAGTCCACGCTTGGTTGAATCCTAGGAATGTGGAAACTGAGGATATGGAGGACAGACTGTATGTAGGGGTTCATTATAATATTCTTGTTTCTTTTGTGTATGTTTAAAATTTTCCATAATAAAAGATGGAAAAGGCGAAAAAGCAGATTTGGCCCTGAAACTTTGGACTTAAGGGAAATGGTAATTTCTGGCAAATCAAAGGGAAAGGGAAAAAGTCTGGATTTACCTTTCAGGCAGAGAGTCTCTGGGTACAGAAGACAACCTCAAAGGACATTTTGGGTGGGCAATAGTTAGCAGAAAGATTAACCTGGCAAATGATGATGTAAAATGGTGTAGATCTAGAAAAGAAATGGTCTTCAACACGTTGAAGCCAAATCTCTATAGTTTATGTTGGCTTTGAAAGGATGTTTTGTTATTTTGTTTTGTTTTCTTCCATTCTAAATACGGGTTTAGTCTACACTGTCCTGGAAAATGACTGTTTGTTCCTGGAAGGATTGTGTGTTCTTGTTCAGGCACATAAAAGTGGGAGTGGCCATCAAAGAAGTTAGGAAGGATGGGAAAACAAGTCTTCCCCAGGCAAGGTGAAGGACAGAGGGGAGACCACGCTCAGAAAGCCTCTTCTTTTGAAGAGCCCGTGAGGTGCTGTTGTTTGTTGGAAAACAAAGACTCTGGGAAACATTCCCATGCAGGGAGTGGGGAGGGGCAGCTGAGGGCAAGGCCAGCCCTGGTTGTAAGGGGTGGGGTTTTCCCTCCCAAAGGAAATAGAAATTCCGACTGCCAAGAATCTCTGGAGAAGGAAGATCTAGGGGTGGAAAGTGGCCTAGGAGAGCAGGCCTGGGACTTGGGACAGTGGGGACAGTGGGGCAGCCTGGGGAGCCTGCTTGTGGTCATTCTCTCTCTCTATCCCTCTCTCTCCTCCCCCCTCCACTTGCTGGAGAAGAGGGCAAACCTTCACCACTGGAGAAATGGCCTAGAAACCGTCTAGGAGTCTCTGAAAACATATCTCATACGTGGTTTTGTGTTTTCCAGACTACAATGCCCTCCTGGGATAATTTCTTCAATACGTTATTGGAAAGCAATACAGCCCTGGTTTAGATGAGTTAATGAAAAGAATTAAAGGGCCAGAATCCCCACTTAGAAGAATTTCAGAAAAGAGAAAATAGACTTTTTCCTGCTCACTCCAAGGCCAGCATGATGACAGCGGCAACAAGTCAACAGTTCCGTGGTCTCAGGACCCCAGCCTCAAGTGGAGGCAGCCAAAGGACAGGCTCGGCGTGGACCACTGCTGATGTGGGGCTCGACCCGGCCCTCAGAGGCGGGAGGGGCTTTGAGAAGCAGGGCCTCTGCCTGTATAGCTGGGAGCTCCATGCCCGGGGACTCCTGGATCAGAAATCATGATACCCATTTCACAGAACAGCAAGTTCTGCGCAACTTCTTTAAAATAGTAAAACACGGTATGTATACTCACTATCATTGTTTCTTAATATCAAATATAAGGCACCTGATCTAGCACCTAGAACAGAGTAGACAGTCACTTTTGCCGCTATTACTATGGTTTTGTTGTTACTATGGACTCATCAAGAGGAAATGTCAATGCTTGTTATATCACCTACTCAGCACAACTGGTATAGTATATTTTTAATTTCTTGATTCAATGAGTTATTAATTATTGTGTAATTTTGTATCAAAATCAGTATATTTAATTCACACAAGACATATAAAGTGACATAAATACTTTGCATTTAAGACAATGGCTGGGGAGGATAAATTGGGAATTTGGGATTAACAGATACACACTACTATATGTAAAATAGATAAATGACAAGGATCTACTGTAGAGCACAGGGAACTATATTCAATACCTTGTAATAACCTATAATGGAAAAGAATCTGAAAAAGAATAGATATATACATATATGTGTGTGTGTGTATATGTGTGTGTGTGTGTGTGTATATATATATATATACACATATATATATATATAACAGAACCACTTTGCTGTACACCTGAAACATTGTTAATCAACTATACTTCAAAAATAAAAAATAGGGACTTCCCTGGTGGCGCAGTGGTTAAGAATCCGCCTGCCAGTGCAGGGGACACAGGTTCGATCCCTGGTCCAGGAAGATCCCATGTGCCGCGGAGCAACTAAGCCTGCAAGTCACAACTCCTGAGCCCACGTGCTGCAACTACTGAAGCCCGCGCGCCTAGAGCCCGTGCTCTGCAACAAGAGAAGCCACCGCAATGAGAAGCCCGCACATCACAATGAAGAGTAGCCCCCGCTCGCCACAACTAGAGAAAGCTCACGCACAGCAACGAAGACCCAACGCAGCCAAAAATAATAAATAAATAAATAAATAACAAAAATAAATAAAAATAAAAAGACAATGGCTACTGTGGGTGACTCTCTGATCCTTAAAGTTCTGAAAACCAAAGTGTTATATCCCCAGCACATTCCGCCACAGCGCACGGCCGTGTGTCTGGAATATTGGAACCGTCCACACCAAAGCAAAGGATGCAGAGTCAGGAGCCCTGGATTCAGACCTGCTGCACATACTCTGTGTCCTCGAGCCAGTTACTTAACCTCTCCAGGTTTCCCTTACCTCTCCTGGAAAATAGGGCTGATAGAGGCCTGTCGCAAGTTTTTTGTTAGGAGTAGAACCAGCGATCAGGAGGTGCTCAGAGCCATGCCTGGCTCACATCAGGAACCAAACACCAGGAGCTGGGCGTGGCAGCAGCAGCAGCAGCAGGGCTGGTCTTCTCCTCCTCGTTCTACCTGCTCTGTCTCAGGACGGACACCTGCCCTGAGATGACACCTTCATCATCTCCAAGTCCAACCGCCTCATTTGTATGGAAAATGAGACCCCAGAGGACTTCTTCACTGTTAACACTGGCTGTAAACTAAACTGAAGATATTCAGTTAACACGTAATTTTTTTTAAAAAATTGGACCTCCACCAGGAATGTCCTTTCCCCTTCACATAACCCAAGAGTACGTCTCTTTAAAGTATTAACTCAGATGACCTTTCTCCACGAAGCTCTTTGAGACATTTCCACCCAAAAGGGCCCCTTCTTACCCCCGCATCTGCACGTTACCCCTTATGGTACTTTGCCCCCTTCTCCTACCAGCCAAGCTGCAAGCCCCAGGCCACATTTTTTCTTTCCTCCCAGCACACGTCACAGCATCTAAGCATAACGAACTTTTAATAAATGAATAAAGGAAAGAGAGGGAGAACTATAAGATTATTTCTATTTGTACACTTTGGGGAAAGCCACCACCCATTCCTAGCTAATTGAAAGGCATCTGGTCTACTGGAAAAATAATAAATACACCACACGACGCCCTAATGTCCTCCATTGGCCACAGTAGGTTTCTCATAACCTAATTAACAAAATACCACGGATCTGGGGAGGATGTGCAGAAAGGCCTGCCATCAATCGTGGGAAGAGAAGCTTAGATTCATGGGCCGGAGGGGCCGTCATCACTGGCCTTACTGATGAGAAAGTGTGGCTGGTTCCCCTTAGGCCATTAACACAGGCTCAGTCCCCAGAGAAGCCATCTGCACACAGCCCAGCAGTTCCCCCCCTGGCTCAGCCGCTTGTTCACCACCTGCTTACACGGCCGGCTCCCTTCCGAAGGATAGGAAATCCCAGCATCTTCACTCAAGCAAAGACTGAGGGAAGAATGCATCATGGTTAGAAACAACCCTCCCAGGCCACGAGGGATGGTATCGCTGAACGGGACCGACATTACCTCGTCCCATCTCCTCGCTTTCCAGGTGAGGAAATCCCGTCCAAAGAGCTTCCCTGGGAAGCCCAAGGAAGTCAGTGACTAAATCTTGCCTAAGGCCTGATTCCCATCCCTGCCACTTTAAAGAAACAAACATATAAGAACATCCACAGTACACATGTTCATGTTATACTTTCAGAAAATATTTTCTTCCATGTATATGATGTACATGACACATGTTCATATATACAAGGACATTTCTAAATTTCTTTTTAAACACACCACAGCCATCCCAGGCTTGTGGAGAAAGGAGGGCCCTTATGTGTGGGCATATACGCCTCTCCTACTTGACCTTTTCAGGATTAAATAAATTTAATCTACCATGTGACCCCAAAGGTGAGGGCACAGATGTATATCTTCTAATTATCCATCCACCTTGAGATGTCTGTGCCCAGAGATCAAGGCCCTGAAACTCACCTGGGAACAGGATTCAGGAAGTGAATGATGTGAACCCCTGTTCCATTTACCTCTGCTCATGGGAGGGAGAGCCAGACTGCCCTCTTTCAGGGACTCTACAGATGTCCCCCCACCTCCCCCTACCCATCACACACACACACACACACACATACACACACACACACACACACACACAGACACACACACAACAGAGGGAAGGAAGAAGACAGGGAGGAAAGAGGCTCCCTCTCTTGTCGAACTGGATGGAAAATCAGAAAATCTGAATCTAGTTGCAGCATCTATGAATGTCAGACCCTCTGATTTGGTCCCTTGACTCATCAAAGAAGCTGAAGTCAGGAGACCTGGAGTTGAGGAAAGCAAAGGAAGAAGCAGGTGCTGGCTTCTCTCCAGCTGTGTGTGTAACACAACAGATGCTTGCCAGGTGCTTTGGGTCCCAGGTGTGCTGAGCTGGGAAGTGCAGAGTAAATCCTTCCTCCCCTGCCATCAAAGACCTAGGGCTCACTTGGGTTGATGTGGTTACACTTAATACTACCTTTCCCCCAAATCATCGGGTCGACAATAAGCTTCAAACAGAGTAGAAAAGAGAGACCAGTGAATATCTGCAAACATAGGGGAAGTTTCTTGGAAGACTGGGACTCTGCTGGACTTTCACACGGGGAGGCCGTGGACAAGCAAGAGGGCATCACCCCATTAACGGCCCTCTGTGCCTCAAATTCTCGCGATGTTACAGGTCTTGCAATAGAGGAAAGACATGGTGGAAATACCAATCATGGCTACTGTCTGAAAAAGCTCACCGCTGACTCCCAATCCCTGTGGCTAAATCTCCACTGGAGGTCCCCCGGAAGACCACCTGGAGGCCAGCTCAGAAAACTGAAGGCTAGACACCCCCCCAGCCCCCTTCAGCTCCATCTGCTGTCACATTCAAAGGCCTGGAAGAAAGCTTCATGGAGAACATCAAGTTTTCAGAGGCAGCTTGCAAAGGACACAGAGTCGGGGGACAGCCCACTGACCTGGCCACGGCTCCCCACGCCCGCCCCAGCCCCTGAAGCCCTGGCAGCAGCTTTCCATCGCTCTGTGGTTAAGCTCTCTCATCTTTAACAAACCCCAAAAGGTTGTCTGGGCAGGTCCCCGCCTGCCCACCAGGCTGCACACCTCTGCCCTCCAGACATCCACCCCACCGCCTCCATCGCAGGCACGGGCCGCAGGGCTGAGCCCTGCAATGCTCACATTGCTTCCTGGGTCAGGACAAACCTCCTCCACACCCACCACCACACCCCCTAGTCCTGCAGTTATTGCCAAGTCCTCTTCAGATCAAGTTCCAATCTAGGTCACGTTTCTTTGCTCTCTGCTCTCTGGAACTTTCTTCCTATCTGAGTGCATCCCTCCTCATTCATTCATGGATCGTGTGATAAAGTCTGTCTCCCCCAGCTCAGCTGAACAGACACACACACAGGAGCCACCGCGGGGTTGGCCCACCAGTCTGTCCCCGGTGCCTGACACACGGCGGGCGTTCGATAAATAATTGTTGCAGCAAAAAGCAAACGTGGCAGCTTTGATGCCAGCCTGTCACTTCTTCATCACAGAACTACAAGTAAATTGCTCTGTCTCTCTGCCCCCTTGCACCACCCCTGAATGTCTGCCAACACTAAACATTATCATCTCCCCCAATTTAATAGTTATTAGTAGCATACTTTACTACTGCTTTCCTCCCAATGTCTGTTTACAGGTGAGTTCGACCACTTTCATCATGTGTTATAATTCATCGGTTTGTTATTATTGGATTTCCTCAAGGACAAAATCAATATTCTGGTGCCGTGTCTATTATTGATTGTGATCTTGGTGAATGTGTGCCTTTCTCTAAACTCATTATATATAATACAGAGATTTGGAAATGTTTTTGTTATATCACTGCAAAAAGAATATCGTATCAAAATTAAAAGTTGGAAAGAAATATTGTCATTCCACTAAAGTATATCAGGATCTAAAGAGGGCTTCCCTGGAGGCGCAGTGGTTGAGAATCTGCCCGCCAATGCAGGGGACACGGGTTCGAGCCCTGGTCTGGGAAGATCCTACATGCCGCGGAGCAACTAGGCCCGTGAGCCACAACTACTGAGCCTGCGCGTCTGGAGCCTGTGCTCCGCAACAAGAGAGGCCGCGATAGTGAGAGGCCCGCGCACTGCGATGAAGAGTGGCCCCCACTTGCCACAACTAGAGAAAGCCCTCGCACAGAAACGAAGACCCAACACAGCCATTAATTAATTAATTAATTAATTAATTAATTAATTTAAAAAAAAAAGATCTAAAGAGAATTTTAAGATAATAAGTAGCAGCTGCTGCTACACTAACATGTTCTGGCTGTCTGATGAGTCTCTGTTTCTACCACATCAGGAATTACTAAGGTTAGGAAGTAGCCCTTTTTTTTTTTTTTTTAATTATTTTTTCCCCACAGAAGTACCTCACGAGAATTTCCGAGGAAACCAATAAAACAGTAAATGACATCGTCCAACAGCTTTAGGACTACAAGGGTGTCCGTGCTGGGAGGTCATCTCTGACCTCGGGCATGTGTGAAACCTCTATCCAAGCTGGGGGCTGAGATGAGGCCCCTACAACCACAACGTGGTCCCTTAACCCTCTGGAAAGCTCTTGTATCAGTCGGCGCCACTGCCCCTCCTTTTCCAGCTCTGTCTATGAAGCCTGCACGCCCCCCGCCCCAGAAACTGGACAACCCAGTGGCATCAACACAGCCTTGAGGCTGCATAGACTTCAGTTTGATTCCCAGTTGACCCCTTCAAGCTGCATGATCCTGTCCTTGCGGCTTTCTCAGCCTCTGGTCCTCAACTCTGAAGTGGAGACAATAAAACTTACCTCTGCGGGCTTGTTAGGAGCATTAAATCATGCATCCTTTCTATAAGCCCTATAGAACCCCCTATAAGCCTTCACTATATGAAGTGCTACAGATGAAATGATGCATAAAGTAGATGGAGATACAAATGAAGTACCTGATACAATGTTTGTGGCCAGTAAATATTTTCATCCTCTTTGTTATTATTGCCTTTATTCAGATTCACTAATAAAGGAGCAAACAGCTGAACTGAGGGAGGCGCCAAGTTGTACTGGTTCTGTAAACGTACAAGGAAATCCAGGCTCTAATGAGTAAAAAAAAAAAAAAATCAGTTCCACCCAAACATAAATAGAAAGGGAACCCTAAGAGTATGATTCCTGGGAATTCCCTGGCAGTCCAAGGGTTAGGACTCTGTACTCTCACTGCCGAGGGCCCGGGTTTGATCCCTGGTCGGGGAACTAAGATCCCACAAGCCACACAGCATGGCCAAAAAAAAAAAAAAAAAATTATGATTCCTGAAAACAAAATAAAGCAAACCTAACAGGAAGCATCTCAAAATTATCTTTTCCTTTGGTAAAAGTATAATATAAAATAGTATCTAAAAGCACCTTCCCTTAGTAATGAACTGGGTTACGGTAATTCAGGAAACCTGTCTAAAATTCTTCACATCCCATCATGGAAAGACTCCCATAGTGGAAACAAGACGCCCTCCTCTCAGTCACATCCTTTTGCCTCTCAGATCCCACCACCACCGCGGCAATTTACTCAAAAGAGCTTGGGACCTATGTGAATAACTGCAAAGTCTTTGGGCACACCACTGAATTAAAGGGGTTGAACGTGTTCATTGGCCAGGAGGCTGCAGCACTCAGCTGGGGTCCCATGGGTGCCCGAGTGATGGAGCCTGGTTTCCTGCCTTCAAAATCTGGGCAATCCATGCAGGGAAGGTGCAGGTGAACAGGCGATGACATTCAGTGTGGTCAGGACAAAGAGCCTGGCACAGCGCTTGACTGAGGACTCTAAGATGGGACCAAAAACCTGAGCCCGGCATCACGGCCAAGTCACATCATAGATGAAAATGTGGAGTAAAATGGTATCTCATGATCTGTTACATTTACATCGCAGGCTAACACCGAAATCAAACTAGTTTGCCAGGACTCTCTACACTTTCTCTCTTAATGTTTCTTAGCCAAAAGTTGGCCTAGGAAAATGCACCAGGGACTGATCTGCTGTCCCCCTCGTGAGCCTTTCCGCCACAGAGGTGACCATGTGTTCAGAAGCCCGACCAGGATCCATTCCCTGCTGTAAAGATGTCAAGCATCCACTATTTGTTCAGCAAAACTGAGTCAGTCTCAGCGATTCCCTTATTCCAAGCGGCCAGAACCATTTGAACTAGCAAAGTAACCATCTATTACTTGAACATACCTTTACAAAGTTCCTACAATAAACAAAAGCAGGTAATTTTATACACAATGTTTTAGTTGCTACAATAAGAATTGTTTGCTAAGCAGAAAAGGTAACAATACCATCTTAATATTTTTAAGCAACAATTCTAAAATGTAAAGAAATTATGTAAAAATGACATATGGTAGAATACTCTGCAGATATCAAAATTTGTGCAGTAGAATGTTTACAGCAATGACATGGTTGACGAGTCCTAGCACACCTACAGGGAAACTGTATATACAGGAGGATAGCATTTTTTTGTAAAATTTCTATTGTATGTGAACATGAAAAAGACAAGAAGAACTTCCCAAAAGGCAAACAATGGTTATGTCTAGGTGGAGGAATTATATTTTTGGGTTTTGTATTTTTCTGTGTTTTATAACTTTTCTGCAATTAACACACATAACATAAAGAAATGTAAAGAAAATGCTTTTTAATCTTTTAATTAGGTAAGTAAACAAATTTTTTCTCAGAACAAAACAGAGAGACGGATGTACATGGCTAATGCAAATACTACTGATCCGCTCTTACGTGGAATTAATAGTGGGACGGAAGGCAGGGGCTCTGCTCTCCAGGGCTCCCTGTGGGGAGACCCCTTCCACAGTCAGGGCAAAGGATAGGGTCAGACAACAGTGTTTAGACATGTCTTTGATGTCCGCAGCCATGATCCTGGACAGCTGAGCAGTGGAAACAAAAGATCATTCTGGCAGCTCTGGTCCCACCGGCCTTGGTACCCCACCTTTGGGTGCGGCTGCATTTGCCAGCGCTGACCTGGGCCCTCACACACACAGGCCTCATCTGCGGCATGATCCGCAGTGTCAAAACCTCTCTCCAGATGCAGCCAATGAGAGAACAATTTCTTTTTTTCTTTTCTTTTTTTTCCAAACCAGCTTTGGGTCTCGATGTTCCAGCTGGTGAAAGAAATGAGAAAAAAAAAAAATCTTCCTTCCAAAATTAATAATTTTGTGTTCACAGAGATTATCTCAGGGTATGGGGATTACAGATAAATTTTGCTGAACTGTACTATCTAGTTTTTTCTCCAGTGAACACCTGTGTGTAATAGAAAACATTTAAAAATAATCACAAATTTTTCAGTGCAAACCCACACTCCCAAGACGGCACTGGAGTCCTGAGTGTTCTAGATACAAGTTTTGAAACCGCCAGCTGCTGGAGGCTGCACTGGGGGTCGGGGTGGGGGAAATCTCACAGGAGCTGACAGCTGAGATCACCAGGGATCAGGCGGGGCTACAGATGACGGGTGAGACAAAGTGGGAACCTAACCTGGTCATGCCCATGCCTTCCATAAGGTCAAGTCCACCAGTAGGTCAGCGTGCCCCAGGCCGATCCAGAACACCCGGTGTCACCACCCCTGCCTGGAAGAGGAAGCGGCCCAGCTGCCCAGCAGCAGCAAAACTCCAGAGAAGCTCAGCCTCCCATCCAGAGTCCCCGGGCCCTGACTCTCACTCCCCCCACAGCTGCCATCAAGTCCTGACCCTCAGGGTCCCTCAGCTGAACTGTCCTTGTGGATGTCCTGACTATAATTAGCTACACGAGCAACTCAAATTTACTGTACAAACCGCAGGTGCTTATGTGGCCCAGTATATTTGCCTTGATAAGAAAAAGCATCAATTCTTAAAATCTTAAAAGAAATCAATGCAAATGCAACTCGATGGAGGAGAAAGAGCTTTTTCAACAGACGGTGCTGGAACAATTGGATACCCATAGGCAAAGAAATGAATCTTAACCTAAACCTTTGCACCTTACACAAAAATCAACTCAAAATGGATCACAGACTTAATGTAAAACAAAACTATAAAACTTCTAGGAAAAAAAACAAAACACCAAGAACAGTCAAAAATCTTCATGATCTAGGGCTAGGCAAAAAGTTTTTAGATTTGACACCAAAAGCACAATCCTTAAATTGATAAGTTGACACACTGGATTTCATCAAAATTTAAAAGTTTTGCTCTGCAAAAGACTCTGTTAAGAAAAGAAAAGACAAACTACAGAATGGAAGAAGATATTTGCGAACCACATATCCAACAAAAGACTAGCACCTGTAATATTTTTTTAACTCTTAAACTCAACAGTTAAAAAAAATCCAATTAGAGGGCTTCCCTGGTGGCGCAGTGGTTGAGAGTCTGCCTGCCAATGCAGGGGACACAGGTTCGAGCCCTGGTCTGGGAAGATCCCACATTCCGCGGAGCAACTAGGCCCGTGAGCCACAACTACTGAGCCTGCGCATCTGGAGCCTGTGCTCCGCAACAAGAGAGGCCGCGATAGTAAGAGGCTGGCGCACCGCGATGAAGAGTGGCCCCCGCTTGCCGCAACTAAAGAAAGCCCTCGCACAGAAACGAAGACCCAACACAGCCAAAAATAAATAAACTTAATTAATTAATTAAAAAAAAATCCAATTAGAAAATGGGCAAGAGACTTAAAAGAGACATTTTGCCAGAGGATAAACAGAAAGCACATAAGTCATGAAAAGATGTTCAGCTTCATTAGCCCAATAGGAAAATACAAATTAAACCCACCATAAGATATCACTATACACCCATCAGAATGTCTAAAATAGAAAATAGTGACAATACCAAACGTTGTCAAGAATGCAGAGAAACTGGATCTTCATGCATTGCTGGTGGGAATGTAAAATGGTACAGATACTCTGGAAAACTGTTTTGCAGGTTCTTATAAAATTAGACATTCAACTACCATAAGACCCAGCCATTGCACTCTTGGATATTTATACCATAGAAATTAAAACTTATGTTTACACAAAACCCTGTACACAAATGTCAATACCAGCTTTATTCATAATAGCCAAAAACCGGAAACAATTTGGGTATTCTTCAACAGGTTAATGGTTACACTGTGGCACAGCCATAGCTTGGAATACAGCTCAACAATAAAAAGGAATAAATTATTTTTTTGAATTTATTGTATTCAAGAATGGTTAATTTACAATGTTAATTTCTGCTGTACAGCAAAGTGATTTAGTTATACATATATATACATTCTTTTTCATATTCTTTTCCATTATGGTTTATCACAGGATATTGAATATAGTTCCCTGTGTTATATAGTAGGACACTTTGTTGTTTATCCATTCTATATATAATAATTTGCATCAACTAATCCCAAACTCCCACTCCATCCCTCCCCCACCCCCCCTTCCCCTTGGCAATCACAATTCTGTTCTCTGTGTCTGTGAGTCTGTTTCATAGATAGGTTCATTTGTGTCATATTTTAGATTCCACATATAAGTAACATCACATGGTATCTGTCTTTCTCTTTCTGACTTACTTCACTTTGTATGATAATCTCTAGGTCCATCCATGCATGTTGATGCAAATGGCATTATTTCATGCTTTTTTATGGCTGAGTAGTATTCCATGGTATATATATATATATATATATATATATATATATATATATATATATATATACCACATCTTCTTTGTCCATTCATCTGTTGATGGGCATTTAGGTTGTTTCCATGTCTTGGCTATTGTGGCTAGTGCTGCTATGAACATAGGGGTGCACGTATCTTTTTGAATTGTAGCTTTGTCCAGGTATATGCCCAGAAGTGGGATTGCTGGATCACATGGCAACTCTATTTTTAGCTTTTTTGAGGACCCTCCATACTGTTTTCCATAGTGATTGCACCAATTTAAAAGAAATGAATTATTAATACTCAAAAGAACTTAGATGAATCTCCAGGGAATTATGCTGGGGCGGGGGGGCGGGGCGGAGGGACAATCTCAAGAGATCACATTCTATATAATTCTCTTTATATAACATCCTTGAATCAACAAAATTATAGAACTAGAGAACAGATCAGTGATTGCCAGGGGGCAGGGATAGGGGATGGCAGGAGTGAAAGGGAAGCAGCCATGTCTCCGAAAGAGCAGCATGAGGGATGGTTGTGGTGATGGAACAATTCTGTATCTTGACTGTATCAGTGTTGTGATATCGTACTATAGAGTTTCAAGATGTTACCCTTGGGAGAAACTGAGTAGAAGGTACATGAGAGCTCTGTATTATTTCTTACAACTGCCTGTGAATCTATAAATACCTCAAAATTAAAATGTTAATTAAAAATAAATAATATCTCTCAGCATTTTTAAAAAGATAGTCTTGCTAGCGAGTTGCCATAACACTGCTACCTGAGCAGGAGAGAAAGCTCTTGTCCAGACTGCTTGCTTTGTTAGTAAGACATTGGAGTGTGGCCACAGGCTGGAGAAGACACATTGCTGCTCCTTACCATTGTCTCCACGTGAGAAATCTCTCTGGGAATTTGCAGGCTTTATCCAATGTTAATGGGGATTAGAAGGGCACGTCCAAGGGCCCCGTCTGATTCTATTCATTTTCACCCATGTAAATGCACCCAAATATGTATAAAATCCCAACAAGGCACTTTTGTGCCCTACCATGATGATCCAGTCATTTAAAGAAGACCCCATTGGCGACCCGAATCCCAGTCTGAGAGTTGAGAGCAGTGCAGTGGCCAGGGCTGGCTCTCAACAGAGCAAGAGCAGGAGGTTGAGAAACCGGATTCCTGACAACGGTCGCGGCGGTAATTCCACCACAGGAGGAGTGAAAGGAGAGGGAAGCAGCACCCAGCACAAGGACAGACAGAGCTCTGCAGTCAGACACCAGGAGGCTTGAAATCCAGCTAGTTTTCCTCACCTGTAAGATGGGAGGTGAGGAAAACATCACGAATCTCCTGCTAAAATTAGATGAGAGGGTACACAGAGCACCTAACACAGGTTCACGGAGGTGCTCAGGGAGGCCCGTGCCCTTCCTTCCCCGACTTGTCCAAAGTCCACAGCGGCAAAAATGCTGCTTACTCGAGAAAATGCCCCTGACCCCAAGATTCAGGAGGCTTAGGGCTCAGGCTCCGGGGCCCAGACTGCTTGTGTCCACATTGTGTTTCTGTCACCTCTTGGCGTGTGGCCTTGGACAAGCTCCTTAATGTCTCTGTGCCTCGGCTCCCCATCTGTAAAATGAGGGTGCCGATAATAGCACCCACCTCATAAGGCTGTTGTGAGGACGGAGTTACATTGTGAAGTGCTTGGAAAAGTGCATGACCACAATTTTTTTAATGTGTCCTTTCAGGTAATATTCTGGTTAGAAGAAATAAGAAAATATCCTTTTTGGCCGAGCCGCATGGCTTGTAGGATCTTAGCTCCCCGTCAGGAATTGAACCCAGGCCCTCGGCAATGAAAGCACCAAGTCCTAACCACTGGACCGCCAGGGAGTTCCCAGGACCATTTTTTTAAGTGTGTGAAAAACAATTATGCGGTATGATGAAAGTATTAGGTTAAACCATTCGAAATTGCCATTATACTATTTCGATCTACAAAAATAGCAATTTCCTATGGTTCTGCCCAGCAGGTAAAGCTCTGGGCCTCAGTTTACACAGCTGTAGAATGTGTATCGCAGACCCTACCTTCTGAGGCTGTGCTGAGGCTCAGGGACAATGTAAAATGCTGGCACGACATAGGAGGTTCACAAACCACAGCAGCCAGTTGTGCAAAACTACCAACTGCTTCCCAGTTACGACGCTCAAAGAACACCACTCACAGGCAACAGCGCTAAAGGAAAATAGGTGAGATAAGCAGATGATGGTACAGGCCCAGTTCCCCATGCAAATGGGTCCGTGTCACATGGGGGGAGCCTAGAGGTCACAGGATGACCTGGCATCATCACCATAGGAACTGAGCAAGGGGTGTGGACGGCAGTGGAAAGTGAGCACCATTGTGTTCAGACCCAGAGGCAGGATGTGGGTGATAACATCATCACCATCATCATCATCACAATGAAGAGGAAGAGGAAGAAGTGGTGGAAGAAGGGGAGGAGGAGTTGTAATAGTAGTAGCAGGAGGCGGAGGAGGGGGAGGGGGAGGGGAAAGGCGTTTGGGCTCTTTCTATGTAGAAGGCAATGTTCTAACACCTGACATGTAACACGCTGAATTCTTGCCACTGCTCTACAAGGTGTTTGTTATCACTGACCCCATTTTACAGATGAAGAAACAGACCTAGGGAAGATTAGGTCACTTGCCCAAGTGTAGCCGAGTTCACATTTGACCCTGGGTCTGCATGACTCCAGATACCAGCTCTTAACTACACTCTCATTAGCGTAACCACTCAGATCACCGCCATGTGAACAGATGCAGCAGCAGCAGCATCTAAAGGCAAGTCTGACTGAGGAAGCTGTGTCAGGATGGGCTCCAGCTTTCTAGACCAAAGAGCCCTTCCAATGACCTCTTGCCAGAGCAGCGCTAGAGCAGCTTCATAGAGCAGTGTTTCTTACCCTTCAGCATGCATAAGACTCACTTGGAGGGCTTCTGAAATACAGATTCATCAAAGATTCTAATTCATAAGGTCTGGGTGGGACCCAAGAATCCTGAAGATATCTTACAACGCTAAAGTCTTCGCAGTCTGTGTGGTGAGAAGTCGGGGAAATGGCTTGGTGTTGGGGTGCCCTCAGACCACACACACCCCCCCCACAAGCCCATCTCATCAGCCTGGCTCTACCCAGGCCTCACTCCCACTTTGGAGTCAGATAAAAATGGGTGTTTCACCACTTGTTGCCCATGTAACCTTGAGCAAGTCCATTGGCTTTTCCACACCTCCATGTCCTCATGTCTACAATGGGTCCAATCCTCCACCACACTGAGTAAGGATTAGTGATATGGCCCATGTAAGGTAACCGAGCTTAGGTCAAAGTCTACCTGCTCCTTTCTCCTCTCACCTGCTGTCAATCAGATTCACTTCCTCTCTGTCCACAAACACACCAGCCCAAATACTACTTTTTCTAAACTTGTATCATGTCTGTAGCCATTAGTAAGGATAGCAGCAATACTTCATATGTCTCTAGTTTACAAACTGCCCCTTGAAGGCAAGGTCCACGCTGCCCCTGTGTGTCCCTTGCCACACCTAATGCAATACGATGTACAATGACACAGAGTGAGCATTTAATACGGATTTATTGATCAAGCACACTGACTGAATTTGCTCTCAAACTAACATTTTGAGAAGACAATTTAAACTTCAGAGATGTGAGCTCATAGCAGTTCTGGTTTTCTGTTCAACCAAGAATCTCTCTCCTCCACTCGCTTCTAAGAGATGCTGTGAACAGCCATGAATGAACAGAAGAAAGATTGTAATTAGAAGATGAAAGTAAAATCAAGCCAGCATCCTGGATACAGTCAGGCAAAGGTATCTCTCTTAGAGCTACAGAAATCATAATGCCTAATTCTCTAGACAAAACCAACAAATATCTTAGTAAAAGAGAGGGCCAAATGAAGATTTTTTTTTTAGGCTAACACCCCATAAAAGCCTGTGAAAAAATGCAGGTTCTCAGAAAGAAACAGGGAAGATGATAGAAAGGATAAAGGCAGAATGTTTATCCTAAGATATGGCTGTTACTCTGACCAGTCCTGGGGCCAGGGCCAAGAGAAGGGAGACTGAATGACAGACAAATGAAAAGTACAAGTAGAAATTAACTTGAAACAGATGACAGTTTGGACAGGTGACAGAATGGACAGAGACTTTTTGGGTGGGGCTAAGATTTGGCTTCACAGTTGTATAGCTTTGTGGTCAGACAGATGTGCATTCAAATCCTGGTACAGCATCTCACTTCTACATGACCTGGATCAAGTTCCTGAACTTCTCTGGACTTTGGTTTTCCCACATATAAAATGGGAATGATAATACCTACACCTCATAGGTGCTATCAGTCCAACTCAGAACCTGGCCAGAATAGCCATGTAATGTTTGTTCCCATTGCCTTTACTCCACTTAAAATCATAAGAGAGGAGGAACTGGGTTTTACTTCCATGTATCTAACTAAATAACTGCAAAGTTATATTCCTATCACAACTGAAAAAATTTACACTACTAAAATGAAAACTTTGTGAAACTCTTACAATGTGAAAATACAACCAAACTCAGTGGAGCCCATAATGAAGGTAACAAACTTTGCAGGACCCTGTTATTTAAATGCCTTCGAGTAGTTAAATGGTATTTAATTTTTAAATCTTACTAGATGCGCCAGAATCAGCGCAACTCAAATCAGTTCCCAGGTTTCCTCTTTGGGCTTCCATTTTCTTATTTCCAACCCCTGACTCACAGGCTCACCCTTGGGTGGCAAAACTGAAAAAGCAATGCAATAGGATGGCCACCTGCAGAATCACCTTCAGAGTGAATGTGGGTGAAAAGAAAGGCACAGAAATGCACAAAGATCATCCTTCACTACCTAGGAGATAGAGTTTGAGGATCAGGTCCCACTTCTGCGATTGACCAGTTTTGTGATAGCTTCTCAATCTAAAACATGGGAATGATGGATTCCAAAGAGCAAGGAAGCCCTAGTAAACCCAAGGTCCAGATGGGTCTCGTGATTAATTACTCCTACATTGAGTCACATTCAAGTCTAGCAGAAGACAAGAATGTCATCAGGAAGCAGAGGCACAGGAAATGAACAGAATCGTTTGTCAAGCCAGAAGCAGAGAGGGCCAAACGGAATCCTTTGTAAAGGGTGGTCTGTACATGTGCCTTCAACATCAAAATAAACCAGGACATTTAAGAAATGTGTGAATAATGGTGGTAGATCTTATTAGCATGGCAGGGAATTCATCTGATGGCTCAAATCCAGAAGTACTTGCTCTCTGAAGGACTTAGCAATTTTTGTGTGCTGTTTCCAGTCCAGAACTGTCTACCAACAACCCACAGACACCTACAGGTAAGTACCCTGTCGTGTGTTGCCCCGGGCTGCACAGGGGTATACACACTCAGTCTCCCTGCCAGGTACAAAAAAGATCACCGACAATAACGGTGTCACCTGTGTGTGCTCCAGCCTCACACACTTCAGAAGAAGAGTCTCGCTCCTCCTCTAAACCCCCCAAACCAGTGCTGGGAGCCCCTGTGTGCTCTTGCAAACCAACCCTAAAACTGCAGGCTCCAAAACTGAGCATGCTCACCTGAGGGGGCAATCTTTGGAGTGTGCCATAGACTGAAGACTTGTGTCCCCCCAAAATTCATATGTTGAAGCCCTAACTCCCAGTGTGTTGAATTTGAAGACAGAGTCTAAAAGGAGGTAATTAGATTAAGTAAGGTCATAAGGGTGGGGCCCTGATCAACAGAGTTAGTGTCCTTATTAGAAGAGACAGCAGAGGGCTCCGTGTCTCTCTCTCTCTCTCTCTCTCTCTCTCCCCCCACCCCCACGGTCCTGTGGGAGGAGGTGAGGAATGGCCATGTGACAACACAGCAAGAATGTGGCCACCTGCAAGCCAGGAAGAGAGCTTTTCACCAGAAACCAAATCAACCAGAATTTTGATCTTGAATTTCTAGCCTCCAGAATTGTGAGAAATAAATTTCTGCTGCTTAAGCTGCTTGGTCTATGGTATTTTGTTATGACAGCCCAAGCTAATACAGGGCAGTGCAAGAAGGCAATATTGGATCTTTCTTATTATGTATCGCTTACTTTAAAAATCATAAATACTTTAAGCCTTGGTAATGGATCGACCCTGGCACTCCCCACCTCCAATGCATGTGTCACATAGGGTAGGAAAGGTATCATGAGGAAAGAGTGGGCATCTCACAGCTCAGAGGGGTTGGCAGGAATGCCCACACCTGTCTGTTTGGTCTCCATGGATTGCAACATATTACAGCTTATATATGGCCAGATTGTGATCTTAGATAATAGAATCTTTACCATATTTTCTACGAAAATGAAAATCACTTACAGCACAGAGGTTCACTGCCAATCTTACCACTAGAATGTAAGTTCCAGGAGGGCAGGAATTGCCTGGTTTGCTCACTGCTGTATCTCCAGCACTTAGACAAGTACTTGGCACATGGTACATACTCAATAAATAGGTATGTATTAAATAAATGATGCTAAAACTCGTGTTACCTTTACAGACCATGAGGTCTGCAGATTTTTAAATTTTGGAAACAACTTTCTAACCTCATTTTTAATTTTTACAAATGAAGGTATCAATGAGTTTCTATTTTGTTAAAATACAAAATTTCAAAACTTACCAATAAGCTCACGTCAGGGAACAGACATTTAGGCGATTCTCATAAAATACTTTTTACATGGTAGATGCCCAAGGATTGCGGTGGCTCTAATAATTATTATTATTTGGCTAACTCTTGTGCCTGAAAGCACTGGAATGCAAGGTAGTTACCAACCAATGAAACAGTCGTATTAGCACGAGCTCCTTGTTTTACTCTTTTCTTGTATTGCCTTCCATACTTCTCCCCAGAGGCCAAGATATTACTAAGCACATAATAGATACTTTTATGTGACAAATATAAAACTAACTGAACTTTTGGCTCAAATTCTCCTACACTGTAGTCAAGACCTCAAAATAGAACGCTTAACTGTTCTCTAATTGTTTCTACCAGTATTAGGCTTGGCTCTGTCCAGAGTTCTGTAAGTTCCCTAAAGAACAAAGCTCATTCGTTCCTCAAATATTTACTAAACACATACTATGGACCAGCCATTGTCCTGGGTGCTGGGGCAGGACGGTGAGCAAAGCAGACTTGACCCTTCACAGCACTTACCATGTGTCACGGGGGAGATAAGACATCAAACAAATAAATATGTAATTACAAATGTGGTGTGTCCCATGAAGTGGTTCTCGACCTTTTCTTTTTTTTTTTTTTAATGAAAATTGCCTACATATACTTCAGTTCAGAAACATTTTATCTAATCATTTCTTTCCCAAATCTTTTTGAGTCAAGAACTGTAACTATCAATCAGAGTTCCTGATCAACAAAAGATCTCACAGTCACTCCACCATTGGTCTCATTCTGCACAAAGGGAAGAAGCTGACATTGTACTGACTTACCGAACTCGATGATGGGTAAACGCACAATTTCCAGTAGGGTTTCCTTCTTTTTTTTTTTTTTTTTGGTTTATTTTTTGGCTGTGTCGGGTCTTATTTGCTGTACGTGGGATCTTCGTTGCAGCGTGAGGGCTTCTCTCTAGCTGTGGTGTGTGGGTTTTCTCTCTTTAGTTGTGGCGCGCAGGCTCCAGGGCGCACGGGCTCTACAGTTTGCAGCGCGTGAGCTCAGGTAGTTGTGGCATGCGGGCTGAGTTGCCCTGCCACACAGAGGATCTTAGTCCCCTGACCAGGGATCGAACCCTTGTCCCCTGAATTGTAAGGCGGATTCTTTACCACTGGACTACCAGGGAAGTCCCCTGTTTGTTTGTTTTTTTAAAGAGCTTATAGACCTCTTGTCTACTTTCACAGATTAGTGGTTCTCAAGCTTGGCTGTTCATCAGAATCACCTGGAGGGCTTATTAAACCACAAATTATTGGCAAATCTCCCCCTTCCCAGAGCTTCTGAGTAGGGCTGGGTATGGGGCCTGAGAATCTGCATTTTGTGCAAGTTCCCTGGTGATGCCAAAGCTGCTGGTCCAGCAACTACAGTTTGAGAACTACCGCATTAGACTAAAAGGCAGACCTGAGCTTGAACAAAGTAAAAGTTGGAAGGAAGCTCATGGATTACCTAGGCCAAGCTCCTCAGGTGATAGATAGGTGAGCCAGAGAGCCAACCTGCTCAAGGTCAAAGCAGAACAAGGCAGGCAGGTCACTGGCATGTCTGTTACACAGCTTCCCAGCAAGCCCACCTTCCTGAAAACATGCCCTTTTCGGTGGATTCGGAGGTAAACTCATCATCAAAAATCCAAGGGTATGAAATGCTATAATGTCTTGGATTTACTTCAGGGTAATCCAGGAGGGTTGCAGTGTGGGGAGGGAGGAGGAAGAAGAGGCAAAATTGATAAAGTGTTCACAATTGTTGAATTGGATGAGATCACACAGAAGCTCAGTATATGATCTTTCCACTTTTGTAGACGTTTGAAGTTTTCCACTATAGAAGGGTAATGGGAGTCAGTTGGATCAAGATTTGTCATTGCACATCTCTGAGAGGACCTGGGTTCCCACACAGCCCCTGAAATATACTCCCCCCCGCACCAAAGGAATATTTTGAACATCTGTGACATGCCAAGTCTTGGCTGGCCACTAGAGGGAGTCAAACAAAATTAAGGCACAAATTGCTATCCTCAAGAAGCCCATAATTTGGTGGTGTAAAGAAAATGCAAATTATTGTGTTACAGAGACAAATAAATGGCATAAAAGATAATGAAGAAGGGGCTAAGAGACTGAGAGGACTAAGGCAAGGCTGCATCTTTTCCCACTGCATATCCTTGAAGTAAAACTTTTTGTGCCGTTTTCTAAGGGTGGTCAAGTTTCAGAAATGTGTATTACCATCAATCAGTGATGTTTTATCCAAGTGGAAAGAACATCAAAAGCACAAATAAAAGGAAAAGCCCAAGAGTCTGGTAGGGTAATAGTTAAATTATAGTTTATCCACACAAGAGAATACAAAATTGTAATTTAAAATGACAATATCGCTTTGCGGTTCCAACATGGCGGAGGTGACGGTGGAGATTCTCGGCTCCAACGGGGCTTTCGACAAGGGATTTATCAAAGATGTTCATGAAGACTCCCTCACAGTTGTTTTTGAGAACAACTGGCAACCGGAACGCCAGGTTCCATTTAATGAAATTAGATTACCACCACCACCTGATATAAAAAAATGAAATTAGTGAAGGAGATGAAGTAGAGGTGTATTCAAGAGCAAATGATCAAGAACCATGCGGATGGTGGTTGGCTCAAGTTCGAATGATGAAAGGAGAATTTTATGTCATTGAATGTGCTGCTTGTGATGCCACTTACAATGAAATGGTCCCACTTGAATGACTTCGGCCTGTCAATCAAAATAAAACTGTCAAAAAAAATACCTTCTTTAAATGCACAGTGGATGTTCCTGAGGATTTGAGAGAGGCGTGTGCTAGTGAAAATGCACATAAAGATTTTAAGAAAGCAGTAGGAGCAGGCAGAATTTTTTACCATCCAGAAACCACACAGCTAATGATACTGTCTGCCAGTGAAGCAACTGTGAAGAGGGTAAATATTTTGAATGACATGCATTTGCGAAGTATTCGTACGAAGTTGATGCTTATGTCCAGAAATGCAGAGGCCACTAAGCATTTAGAATGCACAAAACAACTTGCAGCAGCTTTTCATGAGGAATTTGTTGTGAGAGAAGATTTGATGGGCCTGGCAATAGGAACACATGGCAGTAACATACAGCAAGCTAGAAAGGTTCCTGGAGTTACAGCTATTGAGCTAGATGAAGATACAGGAACATTTAAAATCTACGGAGAGAGTGCTGATGCTGTAAAAAGGGCTAGAGGTTTTTTGGAATTTGTGGAGGATTTTATTCAGGTTCCTAGGAATCTTGTTGCAGCGTCAAGGATGGAGTTGCTGCTTGAGCTTCACTGTGCTAACATGAAGGTTGCTTTTATATGCTGCTGCTAGGGCTGCTCAGAGAAGACATACATCATGTGAATTCCCTGTCCTACTCCTCTGTTTTTTTCTTTTTACCTGTTCAGTTGCTGCTGCTTTTAAATTTAGGGTTATTGGGCAAGGAGGTTTGAAAATCCTCTAATAGTGTCTGCTGTATTGATCGGCTTATTGTTGCCATTGTTCCCTTATTTAGTCCCCTCCCCACTTATTTATTCTTCATTGGGAACTGTTCTCTCAAGCACACAATAGAAGAAACTTACATTTTAACCTCTTTCAACCAAAATTAATTTATTGTGGAAGTAGATTGCTGATATAGTATAAAATTTTAATTAATTGAGGATTTGGACTTAACAAATAAGATGTTGCTGTTAACTTAGGATACATCTATTCCATATAGTGATAGTTACCTGAACATCTGCTTCTGTTACCAGGTAACATGACCCAGTGTTGCTTTGTTACTTTATGGGTGTATGTTAGCTTTATAACAAGTGAGTTCCGAAGGGGAAGAGCATCTTCATGTCCTCCTTTTACTTTCTCCTCTAATTACTGGATACTCAATAACTGCTATTTGACAGACTTACAAGTTAAGTGTGGAGAAGGTAAATAATTTGAATTTTATGTCATTTTACAGTAGTTCATATCTAGGAAGACAGCAAACCATATACATGTTGTATGTAGTTGTACAGTTCTGCAGTACTTTAAAAACTTACAAGTGTAAAATGTAATACTTGTTAAATGTCAACTTTTTATTTCGGTGAAGAGAATATTCATTTTAAAAGAATCTTCAGGGCTTCCCTGGTGGCGCAGTGGTTGAGAATCTGCCTGCTAATGCAGGGGACACGGGTTCGAGCCCTGGTCTGGGAAGATCCCACATGCCGCGGAGCAACTAGGCCCGTGAGCCACAACTACTGAGCCTGCGCGTCTGGAGCCTGTGCTCCGCAACAAGAGAGGCCACGATGGTGAGAGGCCCGCGCACCGCGATGAAGAGTGGCCCCCTCTTGCCGCAACTAGAGGAAGCCCTCGCACAGAAACGAAGACCCAACACAGCCAAATAAATAAATTAATTAATTAATAATAATTAAAGGTGCTAATAATTTAAAAAAAAAAAAAGAATCTTCAAGTCACAGGTGTCTTTTGAACAAATAGGAACTTGAAAATAAAAGCCAGATTGATGACTTTGTTAGTTGTTTGAATAATAATATATGTAACATGTCATAAATGTAAACAAATTGATGTGATTAATGCCAAAATAAAAGTTTTCTTTCTGCCTTCAAAAAAAAAAACAATATCAATGAAATAATAAGTATATTCATAATACAACTTTTATATTTAAAAGATACAAAATGACATATATTTTATAAATATATAATTTTGGCCAGTGTTTAGAAGCATATAGAACTTAATTTTAAGACCAGAAAAAACATGCCAAAGTATTAACAGTAATTATATCTGGATCATAGATTTCCAGTTTTCCTTTTTTTTTTTTTAACTCTTCTGCAGGTTTTTAAATTTTAGGTCACAGATACAACTTCTACAACAGTCTTCCTCATTCTGTTGTTTTTGTTTTTAAGGGCAATTAGCTTTAAAGTACTATAATTTATCTATATATTCAGAAACTGAACCAAAAAGACAAGCGTGCCCATTAAGCAGTGTACAAACTGCAGAGATTAACTGGAATCTTTTGAAGGGATTAGAGGGCTATGGACCCCTGGAATGGCCAGATCAGGGCTCCATGAGCTGCCCTCAGCCAGCCCCAATGGTCAGTTACTCCCACAAAAGCCCTACAGGCTTCCTAGGGGAAACAGAACAGAACCACTGAAGCATGCTGGACAGGGAAATGTGGATTATTAAAAGCAAGCTCCCTTTACCCACTTAATGCATGAAGCATCCACATCACAGCCTTTGTTTAAATGTCCTGGTCCCGCCCATTTATGAGGACTGTGCTTGGGCATGGCACGGGGTGCAGGGGGTCTGTCTCTCTCTTTAAGTTACAGTCTATCTTCTTTTCATTCTGAATGAATGAACCTTTTATTAGCTCTACTTTGAGATTGCCTCTGAACACTCTGGAATCACTAAATAATTCAAATGTTGAATCCACAAACTAGACACGATTTTCTTAAAATGGGGGTTTCTGATGTCAAATAAAATGGTAGTAGTAGAATGAACATCTGTAATGCCATAGGAGTTCACTCACTTGCTTACTAAATGAACCAACTTTATACTAAGCATAGAAACCTTTAGACAGGCTCTACATTATAAACTCTCCTATTAAAAATGACAAGACAAAAATACAGATATGAAAGTGTAGCTTCAAATTACCCACCCACTGAAAGATTACATGTATTGGTGCAAGTGGCTATTTTCACTGATTAAAAACATCTTAAACCACAAATAAGCCATTTGTTAATCAATAACAAGAAAGGCTAGGATGGAATTTCAACTTCAACCTGAACTTACTTCTTATTCTTTGAAGAATACTTGTTCCAAAAAACACTAATTCTAAAAGATATATGCACCCAATGTTCATAGCAGCATTATTTACAATAGCCAAGACATGGAAGCAACCTAAGTGTCCATCAACAGATGAATAGATAAAGAAGATGTGGTATACACACACACACACACACACACACACACACACACACACACACACAATGGAGTACTACTCACCCATAAAAAAGAATGAAATTTTGCCATTTGCAGTAACATGGATGGACTTGGAGGGTATTATGCTAAGTGAAATAAGTCAGAGAAAGACAAATACTGTATGATATCACTTATATGTGGACTCTAAAAAAATACAACAAACTAGTGAATATAACAAACAAGAAGCAGACTCACAGATATAGAGAACAAACTAGTGGTTACCAGTGGGGAGAGTCGTGGGGGGAGGGGCACAATAGGGGTAGGGGATTAAGAGATACAAACTATTAGGTATAAAATAAGCTACAAGGATATATTGTACAACTCAGGGAATATACTCCATATTTTATAATAACTATAAATGGAGTATAACCTTTAAAAATTATGAATCACCACATTGTACACCTGTAACTTATATAATATTGTACATCAACTATACTTAAATTAAAAAAAAAAAAATTGCTCCAGAATGAACAGCAGACCACCTCATCCACTGCTGTGGGGATGGAAAAGTCACAGATCACAATGCAAACTTTAAATGAACCAGATTTCAGTATGAAAAGACTTGTAGAAACATCTCCTCACCTGTGTTTCATTTAATTGTTTCACATTTTTAATCTGATTTTTGTTTCCTAGAAACAAACTTTCCTGAGCAAACCCAAAAACAGTACTCTCGAAGCAATGGATTGCATATAAGGAATTCTTCAAATCTGCCCAGAGATTTAAGACATTCTAAGACAGGGGTAGAGTCTAATTGGCCTTTAAAACTTCCAGTAATGTTTTCCTACAAAGTGCTGCAAACCAGGTGACATTAAAACAACGCTTTAGGTAAGATGAAGCTCAGAACCGTCCCAGACCTCCACCTTTCCCCATGTCTAACACGCAGTGTTAATCGGAGAAATTAAAATGCTCTCGCTAGGAATAAAAGTTTTTAAAAGGTTAAAATGCACATATTGTTTAAAAGAGATACCAAAAAAATCTTCCAAGTCCTGAGTAACACTTAACTCTATAATAAAAGTTTCTTAAAGAAAAGCTTCAGTATACAAATTAAGTAGTTCCTCTTTTTTTTTTTGCTGGTCTTCATGACCAGGGATCAAAAGAGGCTTGACAGCAAAATGGCCCAACAGCCTTCTCCATGAATGGCCATCATCGCCTCCACCCCGCCTGGCGCCCTGGCGGACACACACACACACACACACACACACACACACCTTCTTGGACTTCAGGGAAGCAGCCTTTGTTCCCAAGACCCAAAACTGGGATCCAGCTACTAAGCCTCCTCCTCCCCCGAACCAGCCTTCCCAAGGGTCGGAGCCCCTCAGAGACAGTCCCAGGGCGGTTCTGGAAAGAAGCCCCATTTTCTCCCGTGTTCCAAGTGCTGGGGAGTTGGGGCCGCCACCGCCGGCTCCAGCTTCTCTAAACACACAGACATGGACACGCATGCACGCACGCGTGCACACCCTCAAAACAGTGATTATTACCATCATTGTCATTTTTATTAGCTCTCACCTACGGAGCGCTCACCATGTGCCTAGCGCTCAGCGCGCGTTCCAAGTCCATCTAAGTCCAACTCTGCCGGACCCTCTTTTTCTCTCTCTTTCACACTCACACACTCCCACGCGCGCACGCACACGAGGCAGCGGCACCCACACCCCCAGGCGCCCTCGAGGCTGAACCCCGACACTTCCGTAGCCTCCCGGCGGGCCCCAACCGAAAAGGTACCCACGTCCGCCCGCGCGCTCCCCGGGCCGCCCTTCCCCGCGCGCTGCGCTGCGAGACGTTCCCCCGGCGCGCCCGGCGGCCGCTCCTACCTCGGCCCTTTGTCCTCACGCCGCCGCGGCCCCGCTCCGGTGCGCCCGCCGCCGTCGGAGGGCCGGCCCAGCCGCCTGCGCGCTCACTCCCCCAGCTCCCGAGCTCGGCCGGCCGGGGGGCGCGCGGCAAAGCCCGGATCTGCGGAGCGCGGAGCGCGGCCCGCGCCCGGGACTGACCCCTGACCCCGGCCGCCCCCTGGAGTCCGCTTCTCCGGGTCTTCCGGCCGACCGCGGAGAAGGGCCGGCGGTGGGCTCGGCCGACCCGGGACCCCGCTGGGAAAGGGTCGCGGCGAGGGCGGCGCCGGGGCCGGACCGGGCGGCGTCGGGCGAGGGGAGGAGGCTCGAGGGCCGGAGCCGAGCCCCGCGCCCGCCCGCCGGCTTGGGTTTTCGCGCCGCGTGTCCGGTCCCCTCGCCCTGCCCCTGCGCCCCCCTCGCTAAAGTCCGACCTCCTCACCCGAAGGGCGCGGCACCGGGCTCGGGGCGCCGCCTGCTCTCGGGAAACGTCGCTCTCTTCTCTGATCTCCCCGAGGGATTCCTCCCCCAGCTTCCCCGTCCCGCCCCCCGGCACACCTCCCCACCTTCCCGCAGGGCCAAGCGGGGAGCCCCTCCAGCCAACGGAGACTCAGCGGGGGAGGGAGTCTGGACAGACGTTGGAAGAACCCTCGGAGAACAGAGGTCATTTTGTCGCTTGGGACGCAGACGCCCAGAGGGGACAAGGCAGGTCTGCGAGGCAGCAGGAGCGCAGCCCAGGCTTCCCAAAGGCTCCACGCCAAGGGCGCCGGAACGCCCACCCCTGGACGCACGGGCTGAGCCCTGTGGAGGGCCGCGTCGGCGGGGCGCTCTTCTCCGGCCCCCAGAGACCGGCTCAAGCAAGGGGGGATAGGGGGACCCGGGTTCCTAGCAGCCGGGGTCGGCCAGTGGCCCACCAGGGAGCCTGTCTGAGGCCAACAGAGGAGAAAGATTCTGGAACGGTGGGCACCTGCGGGGGGAACCCAGCCAACTCTCCCTGGCCCCGGTGTCGGGAAGAATCCGTGAGGAACGGAACGAACCAAAGAATCTCCGATAAATCTTTGCAGACCTCGCAGGAGGCTGGTGCAGAGCTAGACCGAGCAAGCAGTGAGCACGGGCAGGAGTATTTCTTTCTTTTTTTTTAAGCAAGAGAGGAGCCCCTGTGATTTCAGGAACCTGCGAGGCGCAGAGCTGGAATCAGGCGACCAGCCCGGCACCCTCACCGCCACTCACCCCCATGACTCGCATTGTGGCCTTGGGCCAGTCTGACAGTGTCCTTGAGGATGGGGGAGACAGTCACAGTTGAGTGAGCTGGGCGGTTAAATGAGGAAATGAGGGAATGAGGACCTGGCCCCCAGCAAGTGCCACCACACAACAGGTCCTGGGTAAAAATGTTGCCTGAATCAATCTCCGTAGATTTCCTGTACTCTGATTGGCAGTACCATCATTTTCCTTTTCTTATAATGAAATATTTCAAACACACACAAGAGACAGTAACGTCACGAGCCCCTCTCGTGTGCCCAAGAACCAGCCAATCCTAACCTCTTGCCATACTTACTTCGGATATTCACGTAAGAAATAAATATCACCATACAGTTAAAGCCCCCAGACAGCCCTCCCTGATCCCAATTCTTCCCCCACCACCGCCTTCCCAACCCCCAGTACTTTCCTAAAACATCCCATCAATGTTTTCATACTATTACTACATATGCATGTGTTCATGTTACTACATATGCCTGAGTTGAACTACAGCATGTTTTCCAATGTTACCACTTTCTGTGTGTTATCATATTCTGTGTTTTGTTCTGTAACCCAGTCATTTGTTTTATGTTGTTTTGCTCAATATGATGTTTGTAAGAGCCATCTCATCATACATAGAGCCCTAGGTTATTCATTTTAACTGCTAAATAGTATTCCATTGTATGAATGGCACAACTTGTACAGACATCCTTCTGTTGATGGACCTTTGAGTTGATCTGTTTTTCATGATTAGAAACAAGACCGTAGTGAACATTCTTGACTGCATTTGTGTTTCTAGGGAATACACAGTTTTTCAACCACTCCAGTAAACACATGTACAGAATAGCTGTGTTGAATTCACATTTACCAATACGTTGGTTCTATGGTTTAGATTAGTTACTGCAATTGCTAAACCAATAATCACTGTACTTACTTTTTTTTCCCTTACATTTTGACAGCTTACACTTTATCAAGCAAATAAAATCCTACAGAACAGGGTCAGCAAACTTTTTCTTAAAGGTTTAAAAGAAATATTTTAGGCTTTGCCAGCCAAGAGGCAAAACCACACTATTCGATTATAAAAGTACTTATATAACCATTTAAAGTATAAATGTATAACCATTTATATTAAAGTATAAATATTTTTTAAAATATGAAAACCATTCTTACCTCATGGGCCATAAAAAAGGATACTCCCCCCCTCCAAAAAAAAAAAAAAAAAAACTAGATAACTTAACAGATTTGGCCCATGGGCCATAGTTAGCCTGCCTAACCCCCATTATATGAAAGACATTCCAAAAATTAATTCCTTTCCTTGAAACCCAACATTAAAAAGGAAGTCACTTTTAATAAAGGCAAAAATATAATTTGATTCACCAGACGAATCAAAGTGAATATGTGGTTCCTGCTAGGGAAAAATTCTTAGGAAGCTGTCCCATGCCTTAGCTAATTGATACAGTGACTTTGGGGAAACCATTTAATCCCATTTTTTAATCTATAATAAATTTTAGAAATGCACAGACTCCTATCAATTAAGAATTAATAAGACAAGAAATGAAATTCAGTGAAAAAGTTGTATAGTATTTTCCTGCTTGATGAATCATCTCTCTGCTCCTAGTTCATTGATTTAAATACCAGCACGCAAATACGAATGATTAGCTTTTTTCTTCCTGAACTGAACCTGACCCACCCATTTTATGTCTTTACTGAACTTGAACCAAAACTTGAAAAAGTGATTTCAAGATATTTTCTTAAATGAGGGGAATCAAGCTAGTTTAAAATGTTGTTGACAAACATGGGACTGAACTAAAAAACTGTGGTGGCCAACCTCAGACCTACAAAGGAGCTGTCAATCTCTAAGTTCATTCAGTAAGCAGGGTTCACAGAGGCCATGGGGTCAGGAAGGCAATTAGACACGGCTTCTGGGCACATTTGTTTCTTTGACCAGCATTATCCTAAAGAATCACACGCATGTACTTCTCACACGCTTACACACACACATTCTTCTCTCCTTCTCACACACACATCCTCACACATATGTCCCCCCTTACATGTCTAGTCATGTGCTGCACACACGTATTCCTTACACATATATCTGCCTCCTTAAATGCACACACACTTCAAACATACATGTGACTCTTCTTCACATACATGTTTCCTTCTCACACGTTCCTCTCCACCGACAGAGAAACACCGAATGTCTCTCTCTCTCTCACACACACACACTCACACACACACCTTGTCACGCAAACATTTCTCCCCTTGGTACATACATTCTGCTTACACCCATATTTCTGTTTCTTGCAAATCCAACTCTTCTCATACCTTTTTCTTTCTAACATACACGTTTTCACGACTACACCCAGACACAAACTCATCCTCTCACGCACTTTCATTTTTATGTATACTTGTTTATCTCGTCACACATACCAGTAGATACGCCATCTCCTTCCTTTGTGCCTGAGCAAAACAGCTTACTCTTTTCACATCCATCACAGCGCCCAATTAAAATGCGGTAGAGTGGAATCGGCTGAAGCCTTTAAAAGCTCCCATTTGCGCGTGTCAAGCAGTGTAGAGTCATTTGTTATCAGCGTACCACTTGTTTCTATGTGAGACGGTTTCTGAATGGCTTAAGGGTACTTCGTTTATTCGCTTATAATAAATATCTCTAAACTATAACCCAGTTTCTGTTATTAGCTATCACTTTCTGTGGAGGAAATGTTTCTCTAGCCTAGTAAATGCTTAAACCCAGCTTACTTAAATTCTCCCAGAATGTGAGTGGGTAGGTATATTGGTTTGCTCAGGCTGCCATAACAAAGCACCACAGGCTGGTGGGCTTAAACAACAGAAATGTATCGTCCATAGTTCTGGAGGCTAGAAGCCCCAGATCAAGGCGTCAGTGGGTTGGTTCCTTCTGAAGGCTGCGAGGGAAGGATCTGTCTGTCCCAGGCCTTTCTCTTCAACTTGCGTGCCTGTCTTCTCCCTGTCTCTTCACATCCTCTTCCCTCTCTGTGTGTCAGTGTTCAAAATTTCCTTTCTTATATAGACACCAGTCATATTGGATTAGGGCCCACCGCAGCGACCTCATTTTAGTTTGATTGCCTCTGTAAAGACCCTCTCCCCGAATAAGGTCACATTCTGAGGTGCTGGGGGTTGGAACTTCAATGTATGAATGTGGAAGGAGGCAGGGATGGGGAACACAAATCAACCCCTAACTGTAGGACTTGACTTGTTTCTACAGGTGGTTCAGACCAGAGATACTAAACTTCACCTGGATCACTAATACATCTGAGGCCTAGATGTGCCACATCCTCGTTTGAAACCTTAAATTCAACTCCAATTGCATTCCACTCTACTTCACTCCACCTCCTATCACCAGGAATATTGACCACCCCAAATTCAGCGGCCCTACTCAATGCGCTCCCTAAGGTGAAACTGCTCCACCTGGTGGAGAGTCAAGATGCTACACTTCAGCAAACGGTAAGTCGGCTTGTAACCCGGCTGCCAGCACCGTATTGTCTGGTATCAAATATTAGATAAACAAAGGAAAGAGTGAGAGGGGCAAAACAAATTTGGTGCAACTGATGTATTTCCTGGGGGTAGTGCGTGGGAGGTGAACATTTAAGTAGGACACATTTAACAATCAGTAACACATTAGCAAACAAACTAAATTGTGCTTGTATAGAATTCAAGTGGAATAAAATGTAGCAGTTCAACTTTAAAGGCCAAGTGAAAATTGATTTATCATATTTTTCCCACCTTGCTAAAGGGGAGGTAAATTGATTCAACTTCTTTAAAGGATAATTTGACAATATCTATTAAAGTCACCTCTGGCCTCGTAATTCACTGCTAGCCACTTATTTTTTAGATATATGCATACCTGGGTGAAAGGTAGGCTGAATGAGATTGTTCTATGTTTGGTGTTGTTTATGGTTGCAAAATATTGGAAATAACCCAAGTGTCCAGACTTGGAGAGGGCATGGGTGATTTATGGTACATACACACAATGCAATACTGTGTAGACATAAAAAAGAGTGAGAAAAACTTTTATTGCACTGTTAGGGAACAATCTGCAAGATATTTTGCTAGGTTAAAAAAAAATCAAGAAATAGTATGATTATTAGTGTGCAAACAAGGGTTGGGGAAATAACACAGAGGACTATTTGTGCATAAAATATCTCTGCAAGAATCCATACAAAACCAGTGCAATGTGAGCTTCAAAGAGAGGACTTTAGACTTCACTGCTGAGAGACAGGCGTGGGAGGGACATTTTTCACTGTTTACTCTGGTACCTTTTGAATTTTGAGCCATATAAATGAACCTCTTCAAAAAATTAACAGTTTTCTTGCTTAATTTTCATTGTCCAAAATTTCTCAGAGGTCTAATGATATTTTTGTACTGTTGGTATCAGAAGTCTGAGACCAACGTGGTTATCCACCAATATTTGGCAACTTTCTTTTCTTTTAGGGGAAGGTATTATAATTTATCTTTTTCATTATAAAAGTGATGTGTAACTACCTAACAAAGAAAACAAAAGGTTTCAAGTTTGCTGATTGTAAGTCTTCTTTCCACACAATTAATACAAATGGATTGTATAATAGCACAATTAATAACACAATTAATAAAATGGATTTTCTTTTCCCAAAATGAAACTAACGTAAACCTACAATATTTAAGAAATACTAAGAACATTAGTATCATACATCATAAAATTCAGTCGAAGGAAAAATAAAAGTTGGTAAACGTATCCATAATCTGATAATGCTGAATTAAAACAAAATCCAGCGTAAGGTGTGCTTCAAAGATTTAAGACCAACTATTACCTCTATAATTTGGGTTGTCATGTTTTGCTTTAGAATTTACATTTCGAAGTCAACATAGTAAAGAGTTTATTTTTTTTCAAATGCTATTTATTTATAATGTAATGTGTCTATGGATGGTGAAAGGTTACTGGGGGCATCAGTCCAGGTTGTGGGGCTCATCAGACAACACGTGGGAAGGAGGCTGGGGCGCTAGCCTCATCTGGGAGTTCAGAGAAGCCTTTCTGGGGGGGGGGGTGGAATGTGCAAAATAAGGATGAGGCATCTGCTAGGGGAGGCGTCAAAGGGTTAACGTCCTAGCAAAGAAAACAAGATGTGAGAAGACTCAGCAGTGAGGGAAAGCTTTTGAGGAATTGAATGAAGATTAATGTGACTGAGAGAAAGTGATGCATCCAATGGCTCTGATAAGGTGGTAGGGGCCCCTGAGTGCCCGGGACCCAGCCCCTGCCCTCCCTCCAAAAGTGTGATACGGCAGACAGCCAGGCAGGCAAGTGACCAGTGCCCAGGGGAAACTACTAACCTCGAGCATGATACAGACAAAGTACACTGACAGCTTTTAAGCAGAGGAGTGATGAGATCAGACCCACGCTTTAGAAAGATTTCTCCTGCAATGAAAGGTCAACAGCCACCCCCCAAAAGGCAGTTGTTTAATTTGACAGTGATAGTATAGAGTCCCTTGTAAATGGCAGGACAGGCGAATGAATTAGGAAGCAGTTAAAATAGTCCAGGAACAATGACAATGAGGGCAGTCGTGGGGCAGTGGGAATCAGGAGGAGGGAAGGGCTGAAACCCTTTGGGGGGCTGGAACTGACAAGCCCCTGTGCCCATCCTCCCTCCCCTTTGTGGCGTCCTCATTGGAGTTCACCCAGGCGTATAGCAATAGCTCATCTTTCCCACAGCTCTTTTTTGACAGGCTTTCATGGGGATTTGCCCTTGTGGGTGTATTTAACTGCAGGCTTACTTTTTTGTTTCCTTTTCTGAAGCAGGAGGCAAATACTGTTGCTAAGTGGAGAGACTGAATCCGTGCATCTGGACCAATGACAACTTTCGTGGGCTAGCATCTTCTTGGGAGCTCTCTGGAAAGCTTGTCAAGTTCTGAACAAAACCTCAGAACAAAGAGTCAGCCGCCCGGCTCTTTGTTCCATTTGATGTCATTTTAGAACCATTTTTAGTCACTGGGGTAGGGAGCTTTGAGACTTGGTTAGAAACAGCCCCTGTGAAGCTAGGAAGTTTGTGTTACCACTGAAGATGGATTCAATGCACCAGGGACTTGACGTCCATTGTCTCTAATACAGCAGAATTGCAGGTATGTTTACCCTCAGTTTACAAACAGAGAAACTGAGGATCCTAAGGGTTAAGATGCTTGCCAGTGAGGCTAATAAGGGTGGATGCAGGACTCGCTCCAGTCCAGGTTTGTCTGTTCCTTCCTGCATGCCACCTCTCCTCTTTCTGCATCCTTCCATCTCTACGACACTCCTTTCCCGCCAAGTGTTTGTCCTTGCGCCTCATCAGCTTCCTAAAAAGGGTACTGACCTAGAGAGTAAAAGACCAGAATTTGGATTGCAGCTCTGCTAGAAACCATCTTTTTATTATTATTATTAATGAAGACTGTTTAAATTCTATAGTGCTTTACAATTTTCAGAAGTTTCACACACATGATTTCCTATAGTCCCATAATAACCCTTTTTTTAATCCTCTACCCCTATACTGCCTCTCCCCTCTCCCCACTGGTAGCCACTAGTTTGTTCTCCGTATCTGAGTCTGCTTCTTGTTTGTTATATTCACTAGTTTGCTGTATTTTTTAGATTCCACATATAACTGATATCATACAGTATTTGTCTTTCTCTTTCTGACTTACTTCACTTAGTATGATAATCTCGAGGTCCGTCTATGTTGCTGCAAATGGCAATATCTCATTATTTTTATGGCTGAGTAGTATTCCATTGTGCGTGTGTGTGTGTGTGTATATATATGCATGTACATATCCACGGCATCTTCTTTATCTATTCATCTGTTGATGGACACTTAGGTTGCTTCCATACCTTAGCAACTGTAAATAAAACTGCTCTGAATATTTGGGTGCTTGTACCTTTTTGAATTAGTGTTGTCATTTTTTTTAGATATATACCCAGGAGTGGAATCGCTGGGTCATATTTACTGAGTGCCTGGTATGTCTACCAAATCTCCACTTCTACCATCTCCCCTGACCCTCAGCAGATGACCTTGGCTTCAACAGAGCATGAACTCCTTCAACTTCCTGCTAAAAATACCTTATAAGGTTGTCTGCCTCTGTCCTTGCACTTTCCTCCTGTCGCCGTGGAGGTGGAGCCCTCCTCTCGTTTCCAATTTCCTCCTCCCCTGGAGCTCTGTATCGAATCCCTGACCAGCATTCTCAGGGTTATCCCCTTTCTCTGTTACATCTTCAAGCTTTCCCTTTCTACTAGCTCCTTCTCATCAACATTAAAAAAACTTAGGTCTCTGCTATCTTAAAAAAGTAAAAGGGGGGGTGGTGGAGAGGAAGGAAACAAAGTAGGAAAGAAAGAATAAAAGAGAAAAGAGAAGAAATGAAGGGAGGGAGGAAGAAGGAAGGAAGGGAGGGAGGGAGGAAAAAAGGAAGGGAGGAAGGAAGGAAGGGAGGAAAGAAGGGAGGAAGGAAGGAAGGAAAGAAGGAAGGAAGGAAGGGAGGAAAGAAGGGAGGGAGGGAGGAAGCAGGAAGGAAGGGAGGGAGGGAGGAAAGAAGGAAGGAAGGGAGGAAGGAAGGAAGGAAGGAAAGAAGGAAGGGAGGGAGGGAGGAAGAAGGGAAGGAGGGAAGAAAGACAGAAAACATCCTTTCTTTTAACCTCTAAGGCACCCATAGCCTAGATTCACCTTCTATTCCCCTAGCTACTCCCTCTTAATTACCTTTGTTGTTGCTTAGTTTAAAAACAAAAGCAAAACTGCTTATTGTAAACAATGTGACAGTATCTGCCAGCCCTTTCACACTGGCTGCCTTCTTGCTCTGCCCTCTGGCCCTGCCCCATCTTGCCCTTACTCCTGCCCTTGTCAAATCTCACCTGTGCCTGGACTTCAAGTACCCAAAGCGCCACCTTGGGTCCAAGTCTTCCCTTAAACTTCATCAACCCCCAAGCTCTGTTCCTTCTACATCTATCTTCTAGCTCTTGAATCTGTCCTTTGCTCTCCACTTTCACTGGCACTGCCCAGTTCTGGCCATCATCAGCTGTCCTTTTGGTGACTGACAGCCTCCTAACCATTCTCCTTGCCTCCCATTTGACCTCTCCTGTTGCTGAAGATCTGAGAATGCCTATGCCGGCGTGACAGGTATATGCAGAAAGCTGTAACACCTAGCAAATAGTAGGTTAGAGTGGCGACCATTGGATTTGCTCCAAGCCCTCAATCCCAAAACACCGCATTAGAAAAGTTAACGTGGCTTCAATTTAGCTGGTTTATCATCCCTTGGAGAGGGGATGAGGATCAGTTTCCTCACCTAGAAAAGAAGGGGCTGGGCTAGACCAGTGCCTGGCAGAGTACACCCAAATCCTCGGAGTTTCTGATTCTGTAGGGTCTGGGGTAGACCCAGAAAGTTTGCATTCCTAACAAGCTCGCTGGTGATGGCAATGCTGAGGTCCACAGACCACATGTAGAATCTCACCAGACTAGGTGATCCCACATTTTTGTATCTTCACCCGTGCTATCCAATATGGTAGCCACTAGTTACCTGGCTATTAAAATTCAAGTTAAATTAAAATAAATGAAAATTCAGTTCCTTGCTAGCCACACTTCAAGTGCTCAACAGCTACACGTGGCTAGTGGCTACCATACTGAACAGTGTAAAACATTTCCATTTTTCCCTATTGGATGTGGCCATTTCCTCACAGATTTCTGGGGAAGAAATTTTACCGTAGAAGGAAGGTAAAATATCCCTTGACAAATAAGGCCTCTCAGCATGCCTCCAGCGCACCTGGGCCCTCGGCCTATATCTCAGGCCTAATTTTAAAGTCTCAAAGCCCACACCCTATTTTGCCCTAGCACCATTTTGCCCCAAGAAAAACACACAAAAACAGGGCTGGAAATGGAAATACTAGAATTTCTGTGCTGGGAACTGTGTCTGGGCACCGCGGTGGGACTTGATGGACAAAGCTGAGGATCTGGTGGCTGAAGTCCTGCATTTGAGCCCCCTGAGGAGGTGGCCTTGAGCAAGTCACTTAACTTCCCTGAGCCTCTGTATCCTCATCTGTAAAGTATTCTAGAAATATCTACCTCACAGGAAGATGTGTGAAAAAGCACCTGTGATTTACATTAAGTCCAGTTATTTTTTTTTCTTCCTTCTCTGCGCTTCCATAGCATGTTATACACATTCTAAGTTAGTACTTACGCATTCTGGTTACGTGGGGGCCGCTGGAGCACAAGGTAAGGACCCCTCAGACTTAGTTCTCTCCTCAGCACATACTCCTGCCAGGCACAGGCTCAAAAAACGCGCAAATGATTAAGTCTCAGGGTAAAGCCAAGTCACAGGTATTGTAAGTGTCTGGAGGGCAGGGTCACGGGCCTGACTCTCTACAGCTGTGCTCATGCTGGGTCTTCAGCCTGCAGCGCCCGCCAACACCACCCCTGCCCCCGGACTCACCCACCTTCACTCCCCCAACCCCACCTCTGGCTCTAGAAAATCTAGTCACCCTTCAAGAATCTTCCCAAGGATCCACATACGAAATCAATCAGCTATGAGGTCAAATCCTGCCTCTGCCAGTGCCTAGCCAGGACCTCGGGTAATTTTTGTAAATCTTGCTAATATTTATTTTCCTGATCTGTAAATTGGGCAGAAAAATACCTATCTTTCAGTTTTGATATAAGATTTACGTAAGAAAATGTGTACAGAACATTTAGCAGAATGTTAAACAGACCTCAAATGCTGAGTTATGTCTTTTTTTAAAAAAAAAAACCCAGCCATTTCTGGTCTCCAGAGCTTGCCTTCTCAGGGGACTCTGGTTGGTAAAGGTGTCACTTAACCACTCTGGGAAATTCTCCATTCTGCAACATAATCCAATCTTTTAGAGACTTCTCCTAGATTATCCTTTATTTCAAGTTATTTGTTTAGCAAACACTTCTGGGGCACTTACTATTTGTCAGGAACTGTGCTAGATGCTGGAGATCACAGATTAAAGAATGCCTCTGACCTCAAGAAATTTCTAGTCTAGTGGGAACCCACCTTCCACCTTATGCTGGGTAGAAGCTCTTGGTCTACAGCTCAGTAGCTGCCCTCCACCCTGCACTTATCACATGGTATTACCTTTTTATATCAAACACGTGCTATTCCCAGTTCTAAGTAGGCTACATTCATTAATTCATTTAATCCTCACAACAATCTTATGAGGTAAGTAGTCATTAGTCCCATTTAACAGATGAGAAAACTGAGGCACGGAGCGATTAAGCAGCTTGCTTCAGGTCTTGTAAACTTCTAAGTAGGGGTAGCCAGGATCTGAAAACAGACCGTCTGGCTCCAGCTTTATTTTTTATTTTATTTTATTTTATCTTATTTTATTTTATTTATTTGGCATTTAAACTCCCCCTTTTATTACCTGCTTAGTGGATTTTTGGCACACGTAACCTTTGTTATTGAAACACTCTCCTTTCTTTTCTTTTTCTAACTTTAGTTGATTTACGATGTTGTGTTAATTACTGCTGTACAGCAAAGTGGCTCCAGCTTTAAATGTTCCTTTACTTACCTGTCCCCTCCACCGGAATCTGAGATTGTGCCAAATTCAAACGAATATCTCCTGTGCGCACCACGATTTCTGACACCTAGGGAATCAATAGTTTATTCCTCAAATGAAAAGAAGGAAGAAAAGGGAAAGGAGGAAAGATGCATGTAAGTAAACAATTCCACGACGGTTTGGTTACCAACATTTACTAAGCATCAACACTGGGCAAGTGCCTGAGACATGCGGAGGGCCTCAAGCGTAAATTAACATCCCTGCGAGCTCAGAACTTTCAGTTATTAGTACCTTTAGTGTCTAGAATTCCGAGGCGACCACTGCGTTGTCCCGGCTGCCTCCTTCCTCTCGCCCCGCTCCCTTCGTCTGTAATTCCTGCTCCACGTCTTCCTTTTCCTTCGCCATCCTTTCCGTGGACTCCGCTCTCCGGGATTTCCCGGGCTCCGGCCTTCGGGAGCGGGTCTGTGTTTGAGAGCGCTCCGGCCGCGCCGGGCATGCGCACTGGGGCGGCGCACTGCGCATGCGGGAAGATGGCGGGCCTGGCGTCCTGAGAGCCGTGGGTCGCCCTGCTCTCCTCCCGCCCGCTTTCCAGCTCCCGGGGTCGTGGGGCAGCGGCGCCCCCGTCCGCGGGCCAGCCTAGCCAGGCGGCGCCTCCGGGCAGGCCAGGAGTCCAGTTCGTGCTTGGCCCCCGGGAGCCGGCGGGTCGGGGGCGGCGCCCGACCCGAGCGGGAGAAGGCGGGAGAGCTCGCGGGGTGCGAGGCGAGGGGCGGCCGGCTGGGCAGCATGAGTCAGCAGCGGCCGGCGCGGAAGCTGCCCAGCCTGCTCGTGGACCCGGCGGAGGAGACGGTGCGCCGCCGCTGCCGAGACCCCATCAACGTGGAGGGCCTGCTGGTAAGCCCCGGGGACGGCCTGTGTCCCAGCGGCGGGGCCGGGGCGCGGGGTGGGGGTTCCCAGGCCCGCGGGGAGGCCGGACTGGCCGTCGTCTCGGTCGTGCGCTCCTCGAGGTGGCCCGGGGCTGCTCCTCGGTCTCCCCGGCTCTCGCACTGCCCATCGCGTCCAGTGAAGCAGACAGGTCGTTCGCTTAAGCTCTCGCCTTCTTGTTTGCGTCTGCTCGCAAATGTGTTGTCAGCCTCCTGGGCTTTTACGTCGGCTCCAGAGTAGTGTTGGAGAAAATTGCCAGCTTTGCCAGAGACAGTCATGCTTTTCCGTCTCCACTGGACTCAGTGGATCTCTGCAAGCTCTCTCTCGTGTGTTCTTCTCTGCAGCCTCTTCTCCCATTCTCCTCCTTCAGGGCAGCCACTTAAAACCGTGTCCACACCCCACACTTCCCACTCCACAGCCTCCCGTTCAGCAAGTTATCTTCGGTCCTCTTTGACAGAGCAAGTGGGAGATTGGCCTCCCTGCCGGAGGTCAGTTTCCTCTGTTGTTCTGGACTAGATGCGATATATTCTCGAGTCTCAGGACCCTCGATGAACCCATCGTTTTCCATTTCTCCCCATATTTTCGACTTTTCTGCTGGTTTCTTCCCATTCCTAGTAAATAAACATTTCCTGAGGTCCGTTTGCCCAGACGCCAGGAGGACTCAGTGCTCAAAAATAGTTGATGAGCATCATCTCATTTAATTCCGCCTAGCAGTCCTCAGGGATTATTTTTCTTGTTTTGCAGTTGCCAGAATAGACATGGAGCTGTTAAGCGGTTTGCCTGTCGTTAGTGAGTAGACAGGCCTGGGTTTAGCCTCGCAGTGTCTGACTCCAGATGGTAAATTCTCGACTACTTAAAACGCATCCTAAATCCATTTCCATTGTGAAAGATCCCTCCCTTAAATTCCGTATGCCCTTCCACCTACTGTATCTCTTCCCCTTCACAGCCACGCTTTCTGAAAAAGTTGTCAGCACTCCTGGGTCTGCTTGCTCACCTGTCATTACCACCTGCTGGGGGACCTCTGCCCTAAGCACAGCTCTGAGACGTTCTAACCCAGGTCGCCAGTCACGTCCAGCAGATGTCTCACTCCGTACCTTCTGTAGTTTCCACACGATCGACCGCTCACTCTTGTTGGACACTCGCCCTTGAACGGCCCCCTGGACGCGTACTCTCAGCGCTCCATCTGCTTATCTGGCCTCTCCTGTGCGCTTTTGTAAACTCCTCTTCCTTTTCCCATTCCTACCATGTCGGTCTTATTCAGATCTTCTACTTTCTTCACGGTTTCTTCATGCGGGGTGTCATTCACCACTCTCGTGACTTCTGTTACTATTGGTATTGGCGGTCTTAATCTTTGAGAATTTGATAAAAGCTCCAAACTCTTACTATGGAAAAACCACTTTATTTTGCATTTAAATGTCAGAAGATGCACATATCCCTTGAAGTTGTAGATAGTCTTATTCACTCTGGTAGTTTCAGTTACCATGTCGTGACTGCCAAATCTATAAATCTGGCTCAGAGCTTTGCGACTGTCTACTAGACATTTCTACTTAGATTTCAAACTCACGTATCTAAAGTGGAATTCATTATCTTCTTGCCTAAGCAAGCAGCAACTCGCTGTCTCCTATTGCAGTAAATGGTACCACACCCACCATATTGCCCAAGCTAGTATCCTAGGCATCACTCATCCTTGCCTTTTCCAAACGGATCCCCTCCATTCTATCTAATTAAAATTAATCACCAATACTTGCCACTTCTAGCCATCATCTACCTTTTGGATTGTAATCTTTTTAACCAGTTTTCCTGCTTCTCGTCTTGCCCTTGATTTTTCTATATATTCTCCACATAGTAAGTAACCATAATGGTCCTTTTAAAACATATTTCCGATCATGTCATTTGACTTAGAGAATCTGTCATGGTTCCCTAGTGCTCTCAGGAGAGAGGAGAAACTTCTTTATGTAATCAGACCCCTGGATTTATCTTTCCTGAACTGCTTATAGTTGCTAAATTTTCCATATCTCCATATTCTCTTGGACCCCTGTATATCTGCACTCCCCTTTTAAAAAAACCTTTAAAGCACACTTTTCCTTGTCACGTCGCGTGGTTCTTCAGGCCTAGATTTATAGGTCACTTGTCGGAAGCCTTCCTGACTTCCCAGGACTCGGTCAAGCGCCCCTTTTGCGCTCCCGGAGCGCCCTGTGCCTACTCCTCTCTTCGCACCGTGTGGCTCTTCGGTCCGAGTGCAGCGACTCTGTTCATTTCATTGTTACATCCCCAGCACGTTTGGTGCTTCTTGCAGAAATATTTGGTGGATAGTTTTTGGATGAATGAAATAGATACTCTGTAAATGTTTGAATGTATGAGTGTTTATTTTCCTGGCTGTAAAATGCTGATTTAAACACCTATCTCAGCATTTTTTAATTGGCTAATGACTGGCAGTATTTAGGAAACTGTGGATTATTAAACACTGTGCAAAAAATAGTTATGTGTACGGCTGAGTGTTTGATGTTCCCTGGGCAAATGGCTTGAAAACTGGAGTTCTGTGAAGGCAGAACATGGTACTGATTAAAGATGGAACTTAGTGTGCACATTGAAAAACAGGAAAATTTGAGTGTGTGACAAGAATGCAGTCACCATGGGAAAAGGTATATGTCCAGAGAGCTCTTAAAGGGATATTACTCCCCCAAACAGGCAATTGGTACAAAGAAGCATCTGTGTAGAGAAATTTTTAACCAATTTAGAGGCAGTGTTTAAGATTTTAGTCCCTAAAACTCACCTTTTGTTCTATTCTTTCTCCTTTGAGATCACAAGTTGAAAAGTGTGGGTTTTTAGATGTGGGACTTGGAGCGCTAGTGAAATAACTTGGAACGTGCCGCCTTGCCCATCAGGAGCTGCTGGTGCCTAGACAGCTGTGTGCGCTGAGAGCAGCCTTAGTGGTTTCAGTTTGCGGCCTCTGCCTCTTCCCGGCTAAGGTGCAGGCAGGCCAAGAGACTTGAGCAAGTGAGAGAGAGAGAAGCAGTTTGCGGATTGAACGGGAAGGTTTCCTAGGACGTCCAGCCTTGAGGCTTGGCTGTTACTGGGCTGTCCCTTGGCATGTCTTGGGGAAATACCTGAGCGTAGCCCCTCAGTGTGACTTCCTTAAAGGACCAGAAGTGTTGGCATGCCTCCACAGGGGTGGGTTCTCAGAACTAAAAGCAGCAGCATCTCTGCTGGCGCCTGGGCGGTTAGTGCCGTAGAAGTTTGAGGGAGCATTCCTCTGAGGACTGCCGTCCTAAAGATGCTGAGAAGGTCAAAAATAAGTGTCCTGTGCAGGAACCACTTTGGAAAGTCTCCCATTGGCCTGACCTGGGACAGTGTGAGCCTCAAAGTAACAGATTTTGTACTCACAGAATGAGGTAAGAATTCAGGCTCCTTGGGTGTAGTTCTTTAAGTACAGTTCCTCAAGTACAGTTCCTCCAGATCTTTAGGCCTGTGAAACTGAAAAGACAAGTTATCTGACCCCTGCCCCCCCCCACACCCCCAGCATACATCGTACACTAGTGGGACAGACAGGGGATAACTGCTGTAGACAGTCCTGTCCATAAAGGAGAAAAAGGGGGGTCACAGAGGAGTATCTGGTCTGGAGCAGTTCTGAAATGCCACCTGGTAAATGTGGGAAGTTTTTTGATTAGGTCTCAAGGTCTGGGAACAATTCTTCATGTTCCCACCTCTCCCTCTGGGCTCTTGGTTCCACCATCTGAGCCTGTCTGTCTTTTTCATGAAAGGTCATATCTCTTCAGTATTTGTAGCTGAGTCCTTTTTTCAGCCTGCTTCCTGTCAGCATAATTTGGGGGTGTCCAGTGGCCTCTTTTCACTTTGAACTGTCTTTATCCCTTTTAGACCAAGCTGGCAGTGATCTTGCCAATGTAATTCTCTCGAAATCTATGTGGATGTCCTGTGAATCTTGTGGTTCACTCAGTAGACAGGCGTCCCCCCCACAGATTTCTTCGAAATAAACTCTTCTGTGCCTTGGGCTCCTGCTGGGGTGGCCGAGGACAGTGCCCTGCAGCTCCCAGAGGCCCTGTCCTTAGGCTGCGAGGATCTGTGAGGCTCATCCTTAGTCTCCTTCAGGGGCCTTTTGTGTGACCGAATGGCACTCTGAAATACCATCTTTGATCTCTGAGGACTTCACCAAGAATTGTTCAGTCTCACCTTCCCCTTTAGATTCGGTTTTTCTGGCGGTGCCTTTGATTTGGTCTTTCTCAGAAGTCTTCGCTTAATGTTTAGCTTCTTGAGAGGCTGAGAATTTTTTAAAGCTACCAAGTCGTAGCTTCTTTTTCTTTTAACAGTCCTTTCCTCTCTCTGTCTCTCTCTGTCTCTGTCTCCGTCTCCGTCTGTCTCTCTCTCCCTCCCTCCCTCTCTCCCTCCCCCCCTACCCAATCCCCGTTAACACTGTGTGGAAATCTCGGTGAGGTTGCCCGGTTCATTACCATCTGCTTTCCATGGATCTGCAGTTGACAGAGTTGCTAAGTGCTCTATCTTAGCATAACGGGGATCCCCCTTCTTGAAGTTTCTAACAAGTCCCCCTTCCTTTTGAACCCTTACTGGCAAAGTCCAGATTTCTACTGACAAACTTCTTCAAGACTGCTTAGTCTTGAACAGACTTCTTGGTAGTTATACTCTGGTTGTCTAAGAGAATGTCCTTGAGATACACACTGAATTATTTAGGGGTCTGCAATTTACCCTCAGATGATTCAGAAAAAATAAATTATGTGTGCGTATAGAAAAAAAAAGATAAAGCGAATGTAGTAAAACGTTAGCATTTGAAGGATTTGGGTGAAGGGTATATGGCAATTCTTGGTACTATTTCTGTACCTTTTCTGAAGGCTGAGATTATTTCAAAATAAAAGGAAAATGGGTATCCCTGAAAGGTGCTCACACGATCCGTCTCCTGTTGGGAAGGGCCTCGGTCGTTCCTCACCTTGACCGGGAGCCCTCTGCCCGCCTTCTCTCCAGTGTCCTCGTCCCCGCGGGGGTGTCCTCGTCCCCGCGGGGTGTCCTCGTCCCCGCGGGGATGTCGAGCCTCAGCATTCTCCTCCAGGGCAGGGTGCCCTGCTCTGCTCTGAGGGACCAAGTGCAGCGGTGGCATTTCATTTACTTTTTTTTTTTTTTTTTTTTTTGATAGCTCACTAACTTTTGTGTGAGAAAACCTGTATTCTGATTTTAAAGCCATTTAAAAAGAAGAACTCCTATCTAGTCCCCTTTCCTCCCAGAAAAGCTCCTAGCTTACCTGTTGGGTGTGGTTCCCTAAAGTTAAGAGTAGTTGGGAAGGCTTGCCAGGATTGTCAGATTGAGTCTCTCCAGATGATAAATTTGTATTAGAAAACAGAAACTGAGGCTTCATAGTCTCGCAGTGGTCCTTATTGATGGTGTACCAAAGAGGGAGTCTTCACCCTGTGTCCCTGTGTCTGTAAATACTCGTTGTTTGTCAGTTGAAGTCATCCAGACAAGGTCCTATTTCACTCTTCCGCTCATTAGTTTAACAAATATTTACCAAGTGCCTGAATGTGCCAGGCACTGTTCTGGTTCAAAAAGGAAAACAATAACAATAGTCTCTTATGCTTTCATAGGATTTTTACAGTTTACAAAATTTGTCATTTAATCTTAACAATAGCTTGGAAAGTGGGCGGTAGAGTTACATCCCTACACTGTGTTACAGATAAGGGTGGGATCTCCCAGCATCTAGGAAGTTCTGGTAGTCCTGAAACCGATCTTAAGCCAAGAACTATTTTGAGTATAAATGAGATGAATCTGTCATCACTATGGGCACTTTGGAAATCTCCAGAATTGTAGGTCTGTAGGATTTATACGATCTTTATTTGGGATGTCTGCCCCTGAGGGGCCATGATGCTATTGTGATTCCTCCAAAATAAAGAGATAGTGCTCTTATATTGAAAGGGAAAAAAACGAATGGGTGCTGTTAGTGTCTGTTTTCCCACAGATCTCAGTAGAGCCAATATGTGGTTTAGAGCAAAGACTGTAGGGGAAAGGAAGTCATACTTTCTCGTGTTACTAACTGAGGTATTATCCCTGTGCCAAGCTGTGAATAGCAGCAGTCTAGATAAGGAGACCAGAGGGAGGGGGTATAGAGCAGGAAAGGTGCCCTTGTAGAATGTGTAGAGAGCAGATAGGGAGCCAGCCTGTTTGGAAACCGTTAAGTACTGTGTGCAGGACTCGCCCTGCTGCTTTAAGCTAAGAACAGAAGCCTGTTTGCAGCAAGGCACCTATGAATGCTGCTCTGTTAACCCTGTCTGTGTGCATTCTCAGGATTTATTCAGACATTATAGTAATTGAAGTAGTATGCTGCAGATACATAAGTAACAGATCGTGGACTGAATAGAAAACTCATAGACCATAATATTTTTTTTTTTGATGGTTAACAGATTCTTTTATTAATAATCAAAAAGCTTCACACTTACAATATGAAAATAAATGCTTCTTTAATGAATAATTAAATGAAAACTCTCCAGGACCTTACAGGATTTTTAGTATGTACCATGAGTACCTTAGAACACAGGGCATTAGCCTGCTGGGATCATTAGGGTATGACTGAAAAAGAGAGACAGTGATTTATAAAACAGTTACCGAACAGCTTTCCCAAACAGTAGTTCCCCTGAAATTAAAACAGGAAACAAAATTTGTATTTATACCTAGTTTTAGATATGACTGACAACACACATCAATCTTAATTTTATGATTTTGATGTTACTTTTTAAAGGCACTCCACAGAAATTCAAATCTCATTTTAGAATCATGAATCTGAGGTGTGTAATAAAGTTGTAACTTCTCAATATCAAAGTTTAATTATTACACAACAGTTCGAGCAACAGATACTATTTCACAGACAGTATTTGTTCTGCATCCTGTTCCCCTGCAGCGCCAATCATGCTAAGATTTTTGAAGCCCATCTATGACTAGAGCAGGCACTGCTGATTCAGTCACAAAAATCCTTCCTGGGTGAACAGTACTTGCTCTTTCCAGAAGAAACGGTTGTTTTACCTTTTCTGTTTCTTTTCTATTTTGAAAAACAGGGCTAAACAGAATCTTATAGAGTCTCATTTTCTGCTGGATGATTAAAATCTCTACTCTGTATGTTATCTTAAGTCTCTTAAAATCCAAAACTGCAGTGGAGGACAGTATGCTTTCCCTTGTTCTCACATGATACAATCAAAGCAAAAATAGAGCCCCATAGAAATTTCAACATTGAATATTTTTTTAATCTTAAAGCTTAATGAGAGTCCAAAAGCTTTATATAAGTCAGTAGTCTCTGCATATCTGTTAGTTCATGATCTAGAAGACTACTTGTATTCAGAAGCCCATCTTTCAAAAAGATCCTATTTTCTCAATGGTCTGTTTACACAGAGTTCACTGCCTTGTTTATATACATAGGCATATATACGTGTGTATAGGGTATATGCAAACAGCCGCATAGACCATAATATTTACAACAACTTAGGATATTTGTTGATGTGTGTTTCAAATTAGTGTGATGAGGATGGATTTTTTTTCACTTAAGAATCTTGCATCAGTAGTTCAACTCCATCTCATACTGTTAGCAGAAGGGTTGAAAGTAAAAATAGCAGTGACAGTTGGTCCTGTTGGTCTGATGTTTGCCTTGAATAGGACTGCCCTTCAGCGTGGCACTGTTGGACGCTGTCTTCACAAGTCTTAGCACTGTGCTGAGAGCTAGCGGGGCAGAGTCCCTGCCCAAGACGGGCCCTCCCGACTGGTTTTGCACCCAGCAGGCTTACGTGTAACAGCTAAGTTAATGTTACAGTGGAATCCTGTTTCAGGGGAATTATTCCATATCAAGTTAGCTTGCTGACAGGTGCTGTCACCTTGTCATAGGTGGTAAGGGAATCATTGTGCCGAGGATCGTAACACTGCCAGCAAAGAGCTTCTTAGCTGCTCACCTCAGTCTTTTTGCCGCATTGCCACCACACTTAGATTTCTAAACCATGAGCTGGACGACGTCGTATCTTGTTCGGAAATCTGTGGTGATTCAGCACTGGTTACAGCAGCAAGTCCAAACTCTGTAGCATGACTTTCACGGTCCTCCGTGTCGAGCGTGGTGCTAGCATTCCCGTCCAGCCTTAGTATCAAGCTGGCTTTGCACTGGCCACCCAGGTGGCTTCTCAAAAGGTGCCAGGTGATTTATATTTCCATACCTTTGTTTATTTCACTTCCTGCCCCAGGAATTCTGTCTTTTTCCTCCCTCCTCAACCTCCCACAGGTTGCGGCAAATTCTGGCTTGTCTTCCAAGGCTCAACTAGGGGTCCCCTTGCCTGTGAATCCTTGTGATTTCCCTCGCTGTGTGCATCCAGAGCACTGTTGTTTCCCTTCTTAGAGCACCTTATGAAATTCACTTATCCCAGTTTTGCTACGGCCCATTTGGGGGCCAGTTTTCTTCACTTACACAGGAGCTAAACCTGCTCACAGCTTGTCTGGAGACACATGGCATCATTATACGTACTTTGTTCTAAGCAAGAGGCCAATATGGATTTCTGTTTATTAGCCTTAGCTTAGGTTTTATTTATTTTTTTGCAAAAACAATTTTTAAATATATTGCAAACATTACTACAAGTTTATATAGACTTTCATAGCCTCCAAATAACTGGTAAAATGGTGAGCATTGATAGGGGAGCTACTGCTAATTTCCTGGTCATCTCAGGAATTTAAAAGAATTTTTTTATGAATCTTAATACCATAGTCTCTAGTTATGTAGCATGCATTATTTTCCATGATTAGAAATGCTGTTTTTACATTAATTATGGGAATGCGTGGCTGCCTGTGAAAGTTTGTGAGCACATTTCTTGGAGCCACTCTCACTTAATTAGCAAGGAGTGAGCATTTGTCAGTTTGGACGTCTCTTAGATCTCTGCTGCGCTTTCCAGAGTCAGGGACAGTGTCCTGATCATCTCTGTATTGCTTTTTATCCTCAGTACCTGATACAGTTGATAGGTGAATGTCTATTTAGTAATAAAGTCTCATATTCCCCCCCTCCCCTCTGCACCATTCCTCCCCCCCCCCCCCCGCCGCCATCTCTTTAACTACTATTTCCATACTTATGGAGGCCTATGCAGTTTCAGAAATTCAAATCGATGAACATTGTCAGATGTGATTACAGTTAGAGTAGATATAGTTTAGAAGGAAGACTGGTTTTCTCACACCAAAATTATTACCCCAGGGTGAAAAAAAAGACAAACTTTTATATTATCCAGAAAAATGTTGTTCATTTGCATTGTTTCTGCTTTTTTTTTTTTCTACCCTTTTTGGCCCCTTTAATCTGTAAAAAAGGCCCCTTATGCACGCACGTTAGTTCATATAAAGAAGATTAACCACTGTGCCGCTATAAGTAAGAGATGGGCAATAATTATTAACAATTCTGCTTTTATTTTTTGCTATTCATTTGCTTGTATTTAAATTACTAAGTTTAAATTTCTGTATCTTCTTTTTTCCAGCCATCAAAAATAAGGATTAATTTAGAAGATAATGTACAATATGTGTCCATGAGAAGTAAGTTGATTCGATTCCTGAATCAGTTTTAGGTTTTGTAGTTTGAACTTCATATGATTTAAGTGATTTATTTTAAATGTACACGAGTTGATGAGTAACTTAAAATGCATTATTTGTACACTGAACTGTAAAGCTTGGAATTTCAGCAAAAACTCCTGAGGTTGTGGGCTGTTAATGTGCACAAATGCCAGTTTATTCTCCATTGCTTTGGAAATGTCATTTTTAAAACAGAATGGTCTCTGTTGGGGTATTTTCCCAGAGTTCTGTGAGAGCAGTTGTCACCGCAAGCAGAACTGAAGGCAGTTTGGCAGCAAGCGTGCGGACAGTCTTTGGCCCTCCTGGTTTCCTTTGATTCCCTGTGCCCTTCCCATCTACTTCTGCCGTGGATCAGTGTTCAGAGTCAGTCAGGTAGTTCCCTGTCTTTCTGAAAATTGTTACGACAAATGGCCCCACCCCCGTTTCTTCTTAGTTTGGTGCTAATCTCGGTGGGTAGGTGGTGCATAGGTGCCCACGAGGAACCATAACCTCAGCCTTCATTTCTCCCCGGCCCTGCCACAGTCCCACCCGTATCTGGCCCCCGGGTTTGGCCAGTTTTACTCTGGAAGCGTTTCCTTCGTCTGCCGCATACCACCAACTTACACTCATGTCTCAATTTACTGAGCTCGTACAGTGCCTGGCCTGTATTAAGCTCTTTGCATGGATTATCACAGCAACCTTTCAAAATTCAGGTTTGGATGATTATTCCCATTTGATAGATGAGTAAACTGATGCCCAGAGATTAAGTAACTTGCTCAGTCAGGATTCAACCCCATGCTCAGACTTGAGCCCACAGTCTTACCCGCGGGTCAGGCTGCTCTTTCTCGTGCAGGAAGCAGTGGTCTAACCATCTAAGTCGGTCATCGGCTCCAGCCTCTTCCACCCCCTCACCTCTTCCATTCTACTGCCCGTGTGATCTTTCTAATACAGAAATTAGATGATGGTATCACTCAACCTAAAATTCTTCAGTGATGCTCTGTTACACATGGAGAAAACCCTGACTCCTCATTTATTTATTTCTATTAAATTCTACTAAGAAACAAGGCAGAGAACGGACAGACAGATGGACAAGGCCCTTGATGGCCATTCCCTGCTCCACTTTGCAGCCTCACCTCCCAGTACTCTGCACCCTCCCCCCATCGCGAGTGCTGTACAGCTGTGGATTCCCTGCAGACGCCATGTTCTCACGCGGGGCTCTGCTGTTTCCTCTGCCTCACTCGCCCCCCGCCCTCCACCTTCCTGTCCATCTTTCTGTGCTCTGTTCCCAGCCCGTGAGGAGGCCTCCCCTGTTTCCCACTCCAGTTAAGGTTTTATTTCATCTTATGTAACTTTGAATCCCTCTGGCACACTCATCTCAGGGTTTTGGGTAGAGTTCCTGCTAGACTGTGGAACATGGAACGCCTTTGTTTTGGAGACCATTTTAATCATGTTTATATCCCTTCAGCAACTGTCACGTTATAGGTGTTCAATTAATATCTGTTCTTTATAAAATGAATAACATGATAGGAATATACTTACCCTGAACTTATAAGACCATGTCTTGTTAGTAATTTAGTATCATTACAGTTGACCGTTGAATAACAGGGTTTGAACTGTGCAGGTCCACTTAGATGAGGATATTTTTCAGAAGTAAAGGCTGCAGTACTGAATGGTCTGGTTGATTGAATCCGTAGATACGGAGGGCCACAATAAATTATACGCAGGTTAACTCCTGCGTTGTTCAAGGGTCAAATGTAAATGTTTTTAAAGTCAGAGTTTCTCATTTGTAATCTTCCAAGATATGTTGTAGAATTGTGACTATCTTCTGCTTCCATTTTTAAAAAAAGTTTAATTCCTCTTTAATCCTGTTTAATCTTAAGTACAGGAGTAGTCTCCACATGGAAGACATTTACATTATAAAATATGTACTTTTGTTTCTTGCAGTAACGACCAGTGGTCTCTAAACTGAATATGACATTGTAGAGGTTCTGGATAAGGGCATTTTTGATTGAAGATAGGATGACTGTTTCTTTTGAAGCATACTGTGGTGTGCCATGAAGTAGAAATAAAGAGTAATCATATACTCCACACCAGAAGGACAACTAAATTATTCATAAAAGTATTTCCTCTGCACACTAAACCATAAGAACTTTTTTTCCTAGTATCAGATTGGGAAAGATGAAAAGAATGATAATATTCAGTTTTCCCCCTTCATTTACTTATGTTAAGTTCATACAGGGTAGTGAATATTTTAAAAAATAGTTATGCCACTTTTCCTCAAGGTATAATATCATAATCATCCTAATTAGAAGACTAATTTGAGCTCTTTCTGAACTTCATCAGACAGGGTAACACTATGACGTGTATAGGAACATTTTAAACATTTTTTATTTTAAAGCCAAGTCTCTAACTTTGCTTTATAAAGAATTTCTTAACTTGAAGACCAAATGAGAAACTTAATTTTAAAAATCATTTCTAATCGTATTCCAGATAGTGGTGTGGATACAAGTGCAGACTCACCATTTCGTGTCTGATATGGTGCCATGATGCCTTTTAAATTCACATACTCAGTGGAAACTGGTTGCATATTTCAAACACTCCTTTAAGTCTAAAGCCTTTGTTTACCTGCAATAGGCTAATAAATTTTTATCCAGTTTGAGAAATCGATTTCGTAAAAATTAGCTGTGATTTGGTCAGTGTGTAGAATATCTGTAGGTGTCTCTGCTTACTGATCAAGAATAAATAAATGGTTTTTTTAATGAGTTGAGAAAGAAATGCGGTTTTAAATTTTATGAATTGTGTTTGTTTTGTTTCCCAGAAGCTCTGAAAGTGAAGAGACCTCGTTTTGATGTATCACTGGTTTATTTAACTCGAAAATTTATGGATCTTGTCAGATCTGCTCCTGGGGGTATTCTTGACTTAAACAAGGTTGCAACAAAACTAGGAGTACGAAAACGAAGAGTGTATGACATCACCAATGTTTTGGATGGAATTGATCTTGTTGAAAAAAAGTCTAAGAACCATATTCGATGGATGTGAGTTGTTTTCAAGCTTTTCTTCTTTTTTTTCCCCCCCCTTCTTATTAAGTGACAATACTGTGCTTAAAACAAACTAGTTACTAGCAATGTTTTTTTACTACTTGGTACCAGTTAAAAGCCATAGACATAGAATATCATTCCAATATTATGGAAAAGTTAAATGGAGTCATGATTAGTTTTAAGAATTTCACTTTTCAAGATAAGGGGACATCTGATTTGTCTAGGAATTTTTAAAAAATATTTCTTCAGTTCTAATTGATTATTAACATCAGGGGGAAATCAGTTAAGGCTGTAAAACAGTGGTTCTTGCACTGTAGTGTAACAAACACTTAGATGCCTCCCTCCCCAGGGGTTGTAATTCAGTTCTGGGAGAAGATGGATACCTACCTTCTTAACAACTACCCCAAGTGATTATGGTGTATATCATACTTCGAAACACAATGCCCTGAATGTAAAAAAAAAAATCAGGAGACTTAATATCTAAAAGTCAATAGCTAAAGACTTAACATATGATTAGGAGGGATCTCATGGAAAGAAGACTTTATGGTATAAATGTAGGTGTGTGTGTGTGTGTGTGTGTGTCCACACATGCACATGTGCGGGGAACCCACACAGGAAGAAGGCTGTTAATACTCACAATAGGCAAGTATTTTGGATCAGTAAGAAACAGTTCCAGCATATAAGTACATAAAGACCTTTCAGGCAAATGAAAAATCTACCAACAAAGCTCATTAAATGATTCTAAGTAATTAACTTAGCTATTAGAGGAAAGGGATTCATAAAGGACGTTATTTTTTCAATATTACGGAAATGCAAATTGGATTCTAATTTGAACATGTTTGCTAAATGACATTAACATTTTAGGGGTTAATATCAGATTGTGTTCCGAACCACTCATTAGAATTAGATTTGAGAACTAGCAAGTGAAAGAAAGGTAAAGTGGTAACAGCCTTTTTTCACTTTTTATTTTCTATAAAAATTGAACAAAAGAATGAATATTGGTTGTTGCTCAGGTCATGTCATATTGGGGTAAACAATAATAAAGAAAATATATCTTTAAAAAATGATCATTATGTTCAGATAGAACTGGATATGCACAGTGGGGAAAAAATAAAGACTTACAGAATTTTAGCAGGGGAACTATCATTTGGCCAATACATCTTGTTTTTCATATGTAAGAACTAAAGGATTAAAAGATCATAACTTGTCAAAAGTCACGTGAGAAGTAGAGCTGGGCTGAAACTGGGTGTTACTGACTCAGTTCACTGCTCATTAAACTTCATTAAGCTTTTCCTACTACTACTAATTTCCACAGGATTATGATGTTGGTTTTGTTTTTAAAGTCTCTGTAAGGGAATAGAAATGGGGACAAAAACCAGGAGAAATAATGGTTGTCTAGAATAATGGGCGGGAAGGACTGGAGTTCAGTACCTGGTTTCTGTCATTGTGGGAAACACCTGGTGTAAACGTTTGGAGAAGTTCCAGTAACCTAACTTGTATTTTTTTGTAATCTCCTAGATGTTATTGATGGTGATCTTTTTCTTTTAAAGAGGATCTGATCTTAGCAATTTTGGAGCAGTGCCCCAACAGAAGAAGCTGCAGGAGGAACTTTCTGATTTATCGGCGATGGAAGATGCTCTGGATGAGTTAATTAAGGATTGTGCTCAGCAGTTGTTCAAGTTAACAGACGACAAAGAAAATGAAAGATATCCTTTAACTCTGCCTTTAAAAAAATTCTCCTTCCAAAGCAGATTACTTTAGATGGTAGGGTCAGCTTGGGGATTAATTAATATATTTAAGATACAAAATAAGACCTTTAGAAGTGAGTGAATTGCCGTAGAAATGGTACTTAAACTGCCATTCTAGTCCACAAAGCATAACACGCAGCTGAATGTCGTATTGTTCCTAAGTTCAGTGTCTCTGGGACCAGAGGGGGAGATTTGTCTTTGGTACTGATCTCCTCCCGGGTCTCCTAGACTTTTTTGCTGCCCTGTTCCCCACGCGGAATGGGTGAACACATTTCTGAGGTGTCGCTGATTCTGAGCTGTTCCGTGCTTCAAGTTTACTTAGACTCTTCCCCAGTCAAAACTTCCGTTTCCACAATACAGTGATTAGAAAGAAGGTAAATGCTGTTACTACACTCAATCGAAAGATGTGTGGAGTGAGAAAAAAAAAAAAGAATGCTGGGGAAACCCAGTAAATCATGTAACTGGTAAAAATTTCAGGCAACACAATAAAAGAAGATAAGAAAAATTCAGGTAGGGAGATAGAAAATAATTTTGGATGAGGGAAATCCCATGAGTACATGATAGTCCTGAAAAACTGGTTCTCTAAGTTGTGTCTACTTCTTAAGATTCTTTCCACCTTACATTTTAGGAGATTCTCATCAAAACTCTGAATATTTTTTCCCAAAGGTTCTCATAGTAATATCTCGCAATGCATAGGGAAGGGCCGGGGGAGGTTTGATAGCTTCATGGGTTGTATTTGTTTTAGAGGTCCAGACTTCATTAATATTTTTCTCCAGAGAGTGTCGTCATCACAATAGTATAGTTTAAAGGGATTCTTCAAGTTATAAATATTGTAAAACACTTTATAAAATCTTAAGAATTGTTTATGAAATAATAAGAATTATATATGAAATAATTTTTTCCTGACTGCTTTCCTTAATTGTGAGTTTGTATCCCATAAAAACTAAAGATATTCTAAGATGACACTTGGATTCATGTATTATAAGAGATAAATTGTCTCCCCACTCTGCTTAGAGACCCTTGACTGATTTTCACACTAGCATATGTGACGTATCAAGATATTCATAGCATTCAAGCCTTCCATGAACAGATTGTAATTGCAGTTAAGGCTCCGGCAGAAACCAGATTGGATGTCCCAGCGCCCAGAGAAGTAGGTAGCCCTGCATTTTTAAGAAGGCTTAAAGGGAGGCGGGTCAGCTGCTTAGGCTGCGCTTTATTGCAGCCCCAGCGCCTTATCACCAGTGTGTGCGTGGCAGCTGCATACCTGATACAGCTTGAGGCACTTTACACATTCTGAGTTGTTTCGCATAACACAACAAACGCGGTCGTCATGATTATTATCCTTTTAAAGATGAGGAATCTGAAGCACAGAAAGTTTAGCTAACTTCCTCACCATCGCACAGTAAAGTGACAGAACCACAATTCAAACCCAGATAGTTTGGGTTCAGAGTTTGTTCTTAACCGTTGTACTCTCATGCCTCTTAGAGGAATCACCGAGGACTGCCTCAGTGTTAAGATCCAGTGTCAGCGAGGGCTCTAGGGAATTAACTCACTAACCAAATTCATAAAAGACTATGAATAAAAGAGAACACTAAATTATACATTTAAAATGAAAAGTAAAATTGCTTTGTAAATGAAAAGACTGTCAGCTGTCAGCTGCTTGCAGGCAAGTTTGTATTGAAAGATACGTGTCATCAGAAGGTTGCGTGGTAAGGGTGGAATCAGAACGAAGGGGCGTGACCGTTCTTAGGACAGATCACGACGTGCTGACAGCCTGATAGAACTGTCAGTGCTGAAGTCATCACTTCATTGCGATAGGGACTTGCCTCCCTCCTCGTGAAGAAATTCTCACCACCCACCTTTCCTTTTGTCCCCAGAAGACCACTGTCCGTGTGAGACCCCAGTTGCCACTTGACAGTGTATTACAGATGGATTAAGGAACAGCTTTCGTGTATTCCAGTCACACTCAAATTGTGACTTCTTGGTGATGCTTCCTAGTTGTTTTATTTAGATTTAGATATATTCCGAGTCTCCTAAGTAACATTTATATTTAATGTGAATCATTTCACATATTCACATTCACACATAATCACTAATCTTTCAATACATCCTTCCTTTGGGGCATGATAATCCATTCTGCAGTGGCTGACGCGTTTTTGGTTGTTTCCCTGTGCTGTGAGCTGCTTCAGGCTGTAATTGCCAAATCTTGCCGAGCCTTCGATCATGCCCAAGATGTCTCTTGGATCCCATTTAAAAGCTGAGGAACGTGGGCCCTCTTGGCAGCCATTCTCAGCAATAAGGAAAGACAGTGGGACCGATACAGAGTCCGATTCCAGGGAGATCTGGGGATCTTGTCCCGGTGGAGATGGACTGGCCTTTGGGTCACATCCAGCCTGCTGGGTTTTTGTAAATAATTGTTTTGGGACACAGCCACGTGCCCATTCGTTTAGATTGTGTCTCTGACTGCTTTCACTCTAGAATGGCAGTTGTGTGGTTGTGAGAAGGATGGCATGGCCCACAAAGTCCACAGTGTCACCTTGCCCTGCACGAGACGCGGGTGGGCCCTGACTGAGTGGACTGCGAGGTCCCCAGCTGCCGCTTCTGGGCAGCTCAGTGGTTTCCTTTATTGCTCAGAAGTATCTATCGAATTGCACAGCGTGTACCGTTCAAGCCAGACCCGGCCTGCCCGTCTAGGAGCTGAGCAGATGTTCTTCAGCGTACCTGCCTTGCCTGCCTGCTACCGGGAAGCTGTGGAAGGTGGCGCTTGAGGTTGGGAGCCCCTCTGCTGTGAGATCGCAGGGTGGTGTAGAGCAGAGGCATCTGGTACCAAGCCCAGGCCTAACCGCAGGAGAGGGGAGAAAATAGCCTTGACTTTACAGTTGAACCCACTCGCATCAAAACAACAAAGAATCATCTGTAACCGGAACTGTTCCTTACGAATGTAGCATAATTCTCAGTAGGAGTACCCAATTTCCTGATATCTTTTGGGTTTTAATGTTTTAAATTACAAGAGGTGTATTTTGTCTTGATCTCATCCTCTTTTTCAAGTGGATGGAAGAATGGTCCTTTCCTTTAGCTCAGTTACCTCTTCAGTGGTCTGAAATCTTAACACAGCCTTATCATTTGAGTCTGCGGGGTGTTTTAGATTTCTTTGTCGTCAAAATACTGATCTTTGAGTCTCAAGTACAGACTCCTTAAAGGGGTCAAGTCTTGAGTAGAGAAAGATGGGCTCCTGAGTACTGAGGTGGTCCCCTCCTGGCTCTGAAACCATTGCTGCACCATCAAGTAGCTGTGTTAACTGTGTGAATTGGCCAGTGGTTTCCTGTGACTCAAGCTAACTAATAAATACGTGATTTTCTCAAATATATGATAGAAAGGAAACTACCTGAATGAGAATTTTGAAAAGTGTCCCTTGAAACTTTTACAGTTCTAGTAAGTGAAAAAATATAATTAATGAATCCTCTCATTCATCTTGATGTTTTCCGTGTCTCTTGCTAGGATTCTATCACAGTACATATCAGGAGCACTAAAGGGCCTATTGATGTTTATCTATGTGAGGTGGAGCAGGATCACTCAGGTCATAAAGTGTCGGACGGTGTAGGGGCCTCTTCGTCTGAAAGCAGACATCCAGAGCGCCCTCCCGCTGAGAAAGGTAAGTGCGCCAGTTCTGTGGTTAGGAAAATGTAAGACTTTAATGATTTTTAAAATATATGTAGTTTTATAAATGAATATCATGGCCTTATAGGTATTTTTACTCTTCCTAGCTACAAAAACATGAGTTAAAAAATTACAAGGTAATTCTTAACTGTAGTTTAGACTGTTTCTGTGTAGTTTTGATAGCCGTGAAAACTTAGAATTGTAGCTGGTCCTAGAGTGTGGTCTCTGTAGAGAAGGCTGTTTGCATCCTCTGACCTGGCCTCTCAGGCACATGCTTGAGTTGTAGTTTATTCTTGTGAGACTCAAAACATTAGCCTTATGCCATTAACGTAAGAATATGGTTCTTGACCGAGGTCTTCCTATTTTTTTTTAAGCACTTGAATTGTATGTTCTATTACCTGTCTGCCTTTCATACCTTCACTTAGGAGGGTTTCTCTTGTGCTTGTTACTTTTCAGAAGAAAATCCTCCACAGCAAAGTGAAGAACTGCTTGAAGTGAGCAATTGATGGCATTTGAGGATTCGTGCATTGAGTCTCTTGGGGACATCCTGTGTGGATGAATTATGCATTAGATGTGATTCTCAGAGCAATAAATCATCCCAGACATTTTCTCATTCTCAGTAGCAGCAGTAAGGCCAGGAGTACCTTCGAGTAGTTCACTACTTAGATTACTGGATAATTATGCTTTCTGCGTTTGAAAACAACTCTTTTTATAATTATTCACTGCTTTTTGTCAGTGAAATAGACATCTTGCCTACTGAAATTACTAAATCACCCAGAGTATCACTGAAACAGACAGGCAGGCTGGATGGACAGTTCTTAGTGGACCCTGCCCTTTGCTGCATGGATCATGTGTCATTATCACAAAAGAAATTGCCTTACACGGGTTCATGTCTGCAATGGATGGGTGTACGCACGCATCTGGACGTGATGTCTTTGTATATATTTGTATAATGTTTAGATCACTTATGAAATAAGTCTAAGTGAAACTTTTCACCTTTGTACAGCCAAAATAATGTATATATGGAAAGTAACAGACATATTCTCTAATTTCTGTGGTATCTATAACTTATTAGAATCCTCTGAATGAGGGTTAGAGGAGAGTTTTTTCCAAACTTCTACATGTAGAAGTATCATAAATATGCTATACATTTAAAGTTCGTAGATTTAATGAAGGTGTTTCAGTACGGTTCCCAGCGCTAAACTTGGACTTCAAGCTCCCCACAGAGTCATTGTGTCTGAGCAGACTGGTGGCATGCCCCAAGCCTTAGGGGCAAGTGTACAAATGCCATCAGGTCATGGCCTAATTCCTTGCAAGACATGAATTCAATCATGATGAAAATTGGAAACTATTTTAACCTTTTTTGCAATCAGGTTTTGTAATATGTTTCTGTATGCAGCCTTGCTCTTCAATCAAAGGGGTTTACTTATGATGAGTTAGTGGTACCCTGCCCTCTCTCCAGCTCTAGTCCCACGTTTCCAAGTACCTAGCTATTTCTACCTCATTGGGTAAGTCATTTACCACTCTGTGCCTCAGTTTACTCAGTAGTTTACCATTAGACTGTGAGCTCCTTGAGGGACTTTGTCTTAATCATTGTTAAACCCAACGACTTGCACCACGCCTAGCACATAAAAAGTGCTCAGTAAATGTTTGAACAAATCAGTGAGTGAGTGAGTGAGTGAGTGAATGGTAAAATTAGACTAATAATACTTGGCTTATATAACATTCAAGGTTCTTGTGTCATTCAAATTCATATTTTAAACTTCTCTTGCTTTCAAAGAAAGAATTGAAGCAACGTGAAATTAAGACCATGTATATAGAGTTAGCATAGGAATCAAAAATCAAAATACTGAAAAATAATGCTGAGTATGTAGGATTGGCACACCTCTGGGCTCCAGCGGCTTTTGCCAGTCCTGTCCCGCTGCCGAGCACCAGCCTCTTCCCTCCTCAGTCCGCGCCGGCTGCCTCTGTCGGCCCGGGACTGCTTGCCGTGCTCCTCCTCTTGGGCACGTGTGGTGAACCTGAGAGTCCAGGCAGAAGGTGTGTGTAGAGATCAGGTGCTCCGTGGAGAGTTCCAGGCTCTGCCTTGTAGATTTGGCAGCTGTCGGTCATATGTGATGGCTAAACATGAGAGTGGATGAGGTCACCTAATGAGAGGGTACAGCAGAAGAGGGAGAGGCCCATTAACATTTATTTTAAGGGGAAATACGGAAGAAAAGGCTTTTCCTGAGAAGGAATCATGAGAGGAAGGGAAAATAAACAACTAAAGAAGGCAGTGCCCCCAAAATCAACAAAGAAAGCATGGCCACAGGTGATAGCATCGTTTCTAAGCAGCAGTTCCTTACTTGTGAAATGTGATAAACGTTCTACTTTGCAAATTGCTCTGAGAGTAAAATGAGATCATGTAAACGAAAGTCCTTTGTAACTGTAGACGTGTTACATAAATGAATCTCTCTCCTGTCACTCCAACTTCTGGTGTTGGTTTCTTCTTTTTACAGCTGCTAAGGTGCGCATCCCCAGAACTAGCGTCCAGGGTCCTTCCTCCCCCACTCTGCCCTGAACATCACTACCCATCTCTCTGTGCGTACAGGCGTACCTCATTTTATTGTGCTTCGCAGATGCTGTGATTTTTAAAAATTGAAGGTTTGTGGCCACCCTGTGTCCAGCAAGTCTGTAGGCGCTATTTTCCCAGTAGCGTTTGCTCATTTCATGTCTCTGTGTCGCATTTTGGTAATTCTTGTAATATTTCAAATGTTTTCGTTATTATGTTTGTTATAAATATAAAACTTGAACAGATGAGGAGTTGCTTCTTATTGATGAACCAAGAAAGTGGTGTCTTGAGTTGGAATCTAATCCCAGTGAAGATGCTGTGAAGATTGTTGAAATGGCAACAAAGGATTGAGAATATGACAGACGTAGTTGATAAAGCAGCAGCAGGGTTTCAGAGGCTTGATGCCAATTTTGAAAGACGTTCTGCTGTGGGTAAAATGCTAGCAAACAGCGTTGCAGGCTACAGAAGAAACATCCGTGAAAGGAGCAGTCTACTTCATTGTTGTCTGATTTTAGGAAATTGCCACAGCCTTTGTCTGCTAATCTAAAGCCGTGTCTCCAGTCAGCTTTATTCATAATGGTAGAGATACTTTATTAATATCTGATGTCCGTCTCTCATACCTCTGTGTCTATCAGTTAATTCTGAACGTGGAAGGGGAAGAGGGATGTTACTTACTGGGAAAAGAAACTATAACAGACTTTGCACTGGGGCACCCATATTAGCAAGAATTAAATTCAGCTGCAAGTAGCAGAAAAACCCCAAAATAACAGAAGCTTAAAAAAGATACAGGTTCATCTGTCACATACAGGAAATCTGCAGATAGTCCAGAGTTGGTATGGCTCTCCAAGGGGTCAGGGACCAAGTTTCCTTCCAGGTAGTTCTTCCTTCAGGCTTGGCTTGCATTTCCGAGTTCACTTCAAAGTCCAGGAGAGCTGCTGGAGCCCTAGCCGTTGTGTCTACATACTAGCCAGCAGGCAGGATGAAGAAAGAGAAGAAAGGTACACTTCCCCTTGAGGACACTTCCTGCAGTTCACTTCACTTTACATCCATTGGCCACAATTTAGCCACTTAGCTTTAGAAATGTAATCTTGGGTAGGGGGACAGCCACGTGCCCAGCTAACACCTGGAGCTCTAGTGCTGTTGAAGAAGAGTAGATACAGGGTGGTGTCAGACATTACTAGATCCTATTCTCCTCCCCTCTGGGCAGGAAGATGACCTCTAGTGAGACCACATGACTAGTTCTAGCCAGTTGGCTATGAAAGGAAGTGACACGTGAAAAGACTACGTGCAGTTCTGCAGTAGCTCTTCCTGCCCCAATAACCAAGAAAGCCGCACGTTGCAGGTGATGCAGCTGTAAGATCCTGGAGCCTCCATCCGCCTGGATCCCCGAGAGACTGTGTGGAATTGCCCTGCCTGTCTGCATGCAATGTGAAATGTGTCAAATCATTGGGATTTGTTTGGAACTAATTTGTTACTGCAACATAACCCAGCCTGTGCTAACTAGTATGTTTGGGGACAAGTAGCAATCTCTGCCACAAGTCGGTGAGTGAAAGACTCAGAAACAGCCTCACGCCGAACCAGTGTCGTACCTTCGGCACACTCCCAACTTGTCAGTTGCTTATGATCAATAAAATCTGACTGTTAATACATTTGTTGGCCACTAGCGTCATGGGAGTCTAACACAAATTTGTGTAATGATTGCCATCTAGTGGAGAGTTCAGAGTTTCCAGATTTCTTCACTTACATCCAATGAAGCAGATGCTGCTAGAGAATAGCATTGACTTTAAATTTCCAGATCCCGTTCTTGGTGATAAAGTGAATTCACACTAATTCTCACATATTAAAATCTAAACGGAATAACTGGGGAGGAAAGAAGTCACAACTGTTCAGAGATCAGCATTATATTCTAGCTGAGTCCATTTTCCTGTTCTTGCCATGATCTAGTCTGCAGAGATCTTGAGTGTCTTCACTCCCCTCAGAACATTACATTGGCCCATGACATTGGATCTGTTGAGCAGGAAGTAGTAAATACCTTAGATGTTTTCAGTAAGACACACGTGTTCCAAAGACAGTATGACAAACACTCTTAATACCAAGTACTGTATCAGGCAGGGTCCGGTAAGAAAACCATGGTGGGTATCACATCAGAGGTGAGTTAATACAAGAAGGCTGAAGTAGCAAAAAAGGACCTTGAGGTAGCAGATATTAATAATTCAGGAAGCAGCTACCACCCCTAGGATAAAGTAGCGTTCCCATAACCCGGGAGCCGAGAGGCGAGGTCCTCACATCTCTGGAGGAGATGCCACACCAGTGCTCTGCTGGGGAAGGAGACACCCACCTAATGGTTAGTACTCAAACCTCTGATTGGGGTGGGACACAGGCGTGCACACCACTAAGGGGGTTACAGCCGCTAGTGCTGGCACTTCTGAGGGGACACCATGGCCGGTGCTGGGGCTACCAAAGGGGTCTGGAAAGTGGAGCCACGCAGTCCTCTGTGGCTGCCAGGACACTGACAGGAGCTAGAAAAAGGAAGAAAGTCACTTCTGTCCTCTTCCTGCATTCCATTCTCCCACCACTGCCTGCTTGTCAGCACCCAACTGGCCAGCAGGGGAGGATAGGCCACGGGGTTTGCAGGGCCCGGTCCCAGCGTGACAGAACAGAGCATAGAAGGGTGGGATGGATCTGAGAGAAAGGAAACACCCAGCATGTCTTTCCTACCCATAACGGCGGCATGGTGTAGGCAGCCCAACTCTGCCCTTCGCTAAGTATGACATTAGAGAAATCACCCTGTTTTCCCACCTGTAGGCTAATTGTAAAATTCCATTGTACGGTTGACCCTTGAATAACACGGGTTCGAACTGCACAAGTCCAGTTATATGTGGACTTTTTTTTCAAAAAATGCTGTAGGATCACACAATCCCAGGTTGGTGGAACCCGCAGATGCGGAACCCGCGGGTACAGAGGAACCGCGAATAGGAGGACGGACTGTAAAATTAAATGTGGATTTTCAGCTGCGCCAGGTGGGCACCCCTAAGTCCCACGTTGTTCAAGGGGTAACTGTAGTTCTATCGTCTCTGATTCTAAGTTGATTCCTGGGTCCAAGATGACCTTCAGTCCAAGTGGATGGCTGTGATATGGGTTATTTCTTGGAGATTTGCCTTCTGATGGTACGTGTTGTAATACAGTTTGAACTGCATAAATGCAAACCAACCTCATTGGGAGCTGTCATCTCCCTTCCTCCTTCATCTCCACTCTCCTTTACTGTGATGAGGACGAGGATTTGCTGCAGTAATTCAAGGCTCTTATTCCAAGGTTACCGTACATTCTCTTTGGCCTTTTGCCAGTGCACGAGCTGTGGGGAAAGCAGGTACCTAGTTCTCTATGTATAGCCTGAAACTCTGGTGAGAGGAGGTAAAACCTTAGTCTTTTTAAAACCTGGGAGTGGTATCTACAAAGGTGGCCACTTCAACTGTTTACACTGCTCTGAAATGTGGGCCCAGGAACGCAGCCCACAGGTCTGTAAGCTGAGCATGTGCCAACACAGAACCTCTCCACTCATGAATGGAGTGGTTATGTGGCTGGGCTGGAAAGCACTGCCCAGCATTTTTGCAGCATTTCAGTCTTGAAGCATAGGTTGCCGTGTAAGCAGAAAGAAAAGTAAACCATCCACCCTACATCAGATTGGTAACCGAGCTCCTTCGCACATTTCTTCTAGAATTTATTCTAGCTGCCCCAAAGGCAGCTGTTGTAATGGAAAAATAAAGAACATATGTGAAATTGATGGGGGGAAATTATTTTCAGATTTAACCAGAGTCCTATGAGGCTTGTTTCCTTTAAGTGTCTTTCGTTTCCCATAATCAACTTATTTATAAAGAGAGAAATTCTATTTGAATTCCGAAGTGTAAGTTTTACTAATCTTTTTGTTCTGCTTTATTCCTCCAGAGTCAATCAGCCTCTTTTTGATCACGGTTTCTTTACGCTAAGAAATGTATGGATCTTCTGAAATCTGCCCCGATGGCATTCTTACTTTAAATGGGGTCACATCAATGTTGGGAGTAGGGGGAAAAAAGAGCAGATAACATCACCAGCGTGTTACGTGGTACTCACCTCGTTCAAGACAAATCTAAGAATCACAATGGATGTGAGTTGTCTTCAAACTTTTCATTATTTTTAAGCTTTAGTTATAGAGGAATTATATTGCTGTTAAAAGCTGAATATGGGATTTCCCTGGTGGTCCAGCGGTTAAGACTCCGCGCTGCCAATGCAGGGGGCCTGGGTTTGATCCCTGGTCAGGAAACTAAGATCCCACATACTACAACTAAGCCCGCACGCCACAACTACTGAGCCCGCATGCTCTAGATCCCTTGCACCACAACCAGAGAGCCCGTACGCCGAAACTAGAGAAGCCCGTGCACTGCAACAAAGAGCCCACATGCCACAACGAAACCCAGCACAGCCGAAACAAATAAATAAATAATAAATAAATTTTTGTAAAAAGCTGAGTATGACAATAATGGGAAATTATAAGGCATATTAAGAAATAACTTGATGTTCAATAAGGATTAACTGCAAGCAAAGGTTTATAAAAGAGTGAACGTAACAGAGTCCTTTCTGAGACAAGCTCTGTTACAGGCATTCGAAAGATAAAAACAAACACAGGGGACTTTCCTGGCAGTCCAGTGGTTAAGACTCCGAGCTTCCACTGCAGGGTGTGTGGGTTCAATCTCTGGTCGGGGAATTAAGATCCTGCATGCTGCACAGTGCAGCCAAAAAATTTTTTTAATTAAAAAAAAAAAAAAAAAACTCGAAACATGACATGGTCCTTGCCTTTACCCACAGCACTAGGAGAGACCAGCAAACAAGTAACTACCACCCAGGAAACAGAGGAAGGGACGAGAATTAAATGGCTGAGAATGGAGTGGCTGATGCATTTAAACTGGGACTTGAAGCATAGCTAGAGGTCCCCAGGCAGAGCAAGGGAAGAACATTCCAGATGAAGAAACAATATGTGCAAAGGCAGAGAGAGGTCAAAGGGCAGCGAGGATGACTTTTTAAATGTCCAGCACACACACAGATGTTTCCCAAACAATACTTTCCTCACTCCCTTGCGATACACTCTTCCATGGATTCCATTTCACTTTTTAAAGACTTCATCAGTCACAAGCCACAGTTTGAAAAACATTGTGATAGAGCTTTCAGGCCTCTCCAGTTCCTGTAGGATAAAAGGTTGCCGCTCTTTACCAGTCAGTGGTAAGGTCAGATTTGTATTTTAGAAAGACGACTGCACAGTAATCCTAGGGAAAACCACCTAGAGTCAGGAAGATTGGAATGTGTTCCTTCATTCCTTCATTCATTCCACAAATGTACGTTGTACATTGTGTCAGTGCTGGATATGCAAAGACAAACAGGCAAGGTCCCCACCTTCAAAAAGGGGGACGAAGGGGGCTTGAATCCTGGATCTTCCACTTAACAGCATAAGCCTATAAGTCCTTTACTTAACCTCTCTGAGCTCAGGGTGATTACCCATTAAAGCGGTCAGTCTGAGAGAGGCAAACGTGGTATCCAGCTTAAAATAAGTGTTCAGTAAATATCAGGTTTCTCCCTCTTGTTGTGGAGGGGGCTTGAGGAGAGAAGTGACTACTGGCAAGGAAAAAAGATTTTTTTAAAATTTATTTTATTGAAGTGTAGTTGATTTACAACGTTGTGTTAATTTCTGCTGTATAGCAAAGTGATTCGGTTATACATGTATATACATTCTTTTTCATATTCTTTTCCATTAGGCTTATCACAGGATATTGAATATAGTTCCCTGTGCTATATAGTAGGACCTTGTTGTTTATCCATTCTATATATAATAATTTGCAACTGCTCATTCCAAACTCCTAATCCATCCCTACCCCAACCCCTGCCCCCTTGGCAGCCACAAGTCTGTTCTCTATGTCTGTGAGTCTGTTTCTGTTTCATAGATAAGTTCATCTGTGTCATATTTTAGATTCCACATATGTGATATCATGTGGTATTTGTCTTTCTCTGACTTACTTAATATGATAATCTCTAGGTCCATCCATGTTGCTGCTAATGGTATTATTTCATTCTTTTTTATGACTGAGTAGTATTACATTGTATATACGTACCACATTTTCTTTATCCATTCATCTGTTGATGGACATTTAGATTGAAACAAGATTATTTTTATTTTCAGCTTCAGCCATTTTAGAAAATGTATAGGTTATATTGAAGTTATGGACTAGGGTGTTTTGCTTTTAACAACTTTGATTAAATTTCCAAAAGTGGCTTGGAATTGCATTGGAACACAGATGTTTGTTTAGTTTGGGTTCCTGGTTTGGTCCTAGTATCCGATGGGAACTGGACTGGGGAGATGAAAAGGAGATGTATCTACTATGTATCCAAAAAAGCAATCAAATGCTTAGGCTTGTTATATGAGGATTAAATGAGTTAATGTTTCTAAGTACTTACTTTTGAAGTATTTTTAATGTACAGGGCCGGCACACGGTAAATACTATACAAGTATTTGATACATTTAAAAAATCTAATAGAAATGAGGCTGATCCAAATTCTGCTTTGAGGCTGTAACTAAACAGATATTTATACTTTGAATTTTCATCCGTCCATCAGAGGGGCTTCTGACATGGTAGGGGGCACATTGCTGCTTTTAATGGACACTTGTCTGACCCGTGTGCTAGCAGAGTGATGGATCAAGGAATCCAGAGCATTCCAGCCTTCCATGATCAGATCGTTGTTGCAACGAAAGGTCCAGCTGCAGCCAAATGAGTTCCAACTCCCAGAGAAATAGATGTGGAGTCACAGATTTTATCTTCCGTTAAGAAAGTGAGAAATTATAACACTTGTGCTGTTAATTTGCTAAGGTTGCCACAGTGCTGTTGTCTTCAGGACTAAGTGTCCAGATCCTAGCTGTCCTTACCCGTGTATCAGCTCCGGGAAGCCCAAGAGCTGGAGAGTTTGGAGGCAGTTGCGGTTAATTAATACAGTCGGCTGTGACTGTTCTGTCCCCGAGGGCACGTCTTCATGCGCTGAGCCTCCCGTGGCTGTCCTCGCGGTCCTGCCGTGGAGAGGCAGCAGCTCCGCAGTGTGGAGGCTTCTGCTCACTCCCAGGGCTTTCTCAGTCCCGTTTGAAGTGTGTGCACGCGGCCCTCCTGGCCAGCCATTCTCCGGAGCAGGGAAAGCCATGGAGGTGTGGCACTGGTTCAGTTGTCTTGGTCCACAAGGTCTGGGAGGACCCGGCTGGATGCAAAGTCATCAGTGGACTGTCTTCAGAAATCTCCACAGAAAAACGTGCTCCTTTGGGGAAGGAGAACCATTCAGAGTAGACCTAGACCTGTTGTCAAGAAGGTGAGCTGATCGCGGATGTTCTTAGGTCTAAATGGGGAGCCCATGAGTGGAAGGACGAGTAAGGACCTGAGAATGTCATTCTTCATCTCACTGCCAGTGACTCATGAGAGATGGTGGAGGTACGGAGGTGGCAGGGTCGTGGGGTCCTGGGTGAAGTCGGGTCTGCCAGCCCGGACGTGAAGCAACAGGGCCGGAGGGCGTGGTGGGGTAGGGTTTCATATCCAAGGGCCACAAGGCTGCTTGGGGCTTATAACACTGTCCTCTTGATAATGATGCAAAGCCAGCCTTTCCACAAAGCTGTTTCCAGCCTGGAATGGAGAATAAGACAGAAAACACGGGACAGAGTGGTCAAATTTCATGAAGAAAATGATGAAAGGAAACTTCCCATTAAGAAGAGATGGTGCAGGACTTCCCTGGTAGCGCAGTGGGTAAGAATCCGCCTGCCAATGCAGGGGACACAGGTTTGAGCCCTGGTCCGGGAAGATCCCACATGCCGTGGAGCAACTGAGCCTGTGCACCACTACTACTGAGCCTGTGCTCCAGAGCCCGCAAGTACAACTACGGAGCCCATGAGCCACAACTACTGAGCCCACGAGCCACAACTACTGAGCCCACGTGCCTAGAGCCTGTGCTCCGCAACAAGAGAAGCCACCGCAATGAGAAGCCTGCGCACCGCAATGAAGAGTAGCCCCCGCTCGCCGCAACTAGAGAAAGCCCACACGCAGCAGCAAAGACCCAAAGCAGCCAAAAATAAATAAATCTATAAAAAAAAAAAAGAAGAAGAGATGGTGCAACTTTGGACTCTGGGTAATTCTCAAGAGGAAAACATCCTTTCTCAGTAATGTAAGGAGAAGACATACTTCATGTTTTTAAAATAATTATTTACAAGGAAATGAACATCTGACACCAGAACACATGAATACTCATCCTAGTGATCATGTTCAGGCCATATTAAGCTAATAATAACTTACAAATACATGGGAGTTAAAGCAGTATGAATTATACTGATTTGATCTCTTCCTTTTATATCAGGAAAGGAATCTGTTCTTGGTTGGTCTGATGTGTCCATAAATCACATTAAGATGAAAACAGTCGTCATTTTGGTTCTTTGGTCTCAGCAGACCTCTTGTTTCTCACAAAGTTATGAATTTCAGTGATAGAGACAGAATTTCCCGATTCATACAGGACAAACAACTGTATGCAGCAGGAGCTGACTTTTATCTTGGTTTGAACCTCACTCTTTAAAACTTCACCATCCAGGGGCTTCCCTGGTGGCGCAGTGGTTAAGAATCCTCCTGCCAATGCAGGGGTCACGGGTTCCAGCCCTGGGCTGGGAAGATCCCACATACCGCGGAGCAACTAAGCCCGTGCGCCACAACTACTGAGCCCATGAGCCACAACTACTGAAGCCCGCGCACCTAGAGCCCGTGCTCCGCAACAAGAGAAGCCACCGCAATGAGAAACCCACGCACCACAACAGAGTAGCCCCCGCTCGCTGCAACTAGAGAAAGGCTGCATGCAGCAACGAAGACCCAACACAGCCAAAAAAAAAAAGCAAAAAAACCTTCACCATCCAAACAGTAGCCACCGGCCACATGGGGCTATTTAAATCTAAATTGTAATTAGTTTAAAATCAAATAAAATGGAATCAATTCTTGAGTCACACCAACCACATCTCAAGGGCTCAGTGGTCACGTGTAGCTGGTATCTTGCACATTAGGCAGCACAGAGATCATTTCTGTCACACAGAAAGTTCTAGTGAACAACGCTGCTATAAACCTTTATTATAGCACCCCCCCAAAAAAAGGTTAATAGACTGTAACTAAGCTTAACCAATTATATTTCTTTATTTAAATTGTTTAATCAAGAAATATTTTAGGGGGCTTCCCTAGTGGCTCAGTGGTTAAGAATCCACCTGCCAATGCAGGGGACACGGGTTCAAGCCCTGGACCGGGAAGATCCCACACGCTATGGAGCAACTGAGCCCGTGCGCCACAACTACTGAGGCCCTCGCGCCTAAAGCCCGTGCTCCACAACGAGAGAAGCCACCGCAATGAGAAGCCCGCGCACCGCAATGAAGACCCAATACAACCAAAAATAAAAACAAAAAACAAACAAACAAAAAAAGAAATGTTTTATTGTCAAAGATTAATTATAGTCGTTCTAATAAGAATAAAGCTCTTAAAGCAGTTAAGCTGATTTATCTCGTGGCATAGTTATCAATAAAGCGTTTTAGCATGAATTTTATAGTATCAACAAATATGGAATGCATATAAATGAAATATAAACTCAACACCTAGCTTGCTTGAAGCATGATTGATTAGCAGCTGTGAGGCCTCAGGATTTTTGAGTATTCACAGCCAGGTAAATCCAGCCCAGCACATGTGCCATGACCATTTCACTAAACTCACATTGTTTTTTAAATCTCTACTCATTTTTCTTCAGAAAAGAGGGGAAAAGAAATTATAGGATCCCTATGTATTATGAGCTGGAAAGAATGTAAATTAAAACTTTGAGAAACAGAACTTTGCCTATTCCTGTAAGTAAAACAAACCTGGTTAATACTTTCTCTTATCGATAATGGTATCTTTTATCTTTCCCAGAATGTGTCGCAGTCCGTATAAAAGCACCAAGGAGCCAATTAACGTTTGTGTGAGAAGAAACAGGACAAGTGCCACAGTTGAAGACCTTGGGGCCTCCCTCTGAAATAAAAACATTTCTCTGACACTTTAACCAAAGTAAATATAAAGGGATTCAACATGATTATTAAAAAAATACATTTTACATGGATGTTATTCTAAGAGCAGTGTATGCTTGCAGCAAAAAAATTTGGAAAATGCAGAGACATGTAAGAATCATCCACATTTCTTCCTAGTTTTATTTCTATCCATCTATCTTTACACATATAGTTGAAACAGCCAAAACAAAATTTTCTATCAGAATAATGAACTTTCAAACTCAAGGTTCGAAATGGAAAAAATTTTTATCACTTTAATTACACTCTTACAAGAAAATGTTTTTAAATCTTCATTAAGAAATATTTTTGGGGGCTTCCCTGGTGGCGCAGTGGTTAAGAATCTGCCTGCCAATGCAGGGGACACGGGTTCGAGCCCTGGTCTGGGAAGATCCCACATGTTGCGGACCAACTAAGCCTGCGAGCCACAACTACTGAAGACCACACGCCTAGAGCCTGTGCTCCTCAACAAGAGAAGCCACCACAGTGAGAAGCCTGCGCATCGCAACGAAGACCCAACACAGCCAAAAATAAATAAAATAAAATAAATTAAAAAAAAAAATTTTTTTTTGAACAAGGCCATAAATATCTTAATTGACATCAATATCTCATTCTTCCAATATAAGTGGTTGCAGATATCAGACAGTCACCATTATGTGGGACAATCTAACCTAAGATGATATAAAATTCCATGTATTAAACTTTAGCCCTAGGGAAAAAATGAGAAGCCATTGTGGGGTAAGTATGAGAATTTGGGATCGGTAACTGATGGGAAAGAGGTACAAGGAATGTTGGAAATTTTTTGTGGTGACAGAAATGTCCTCTATGTTGTATTAGTGGTGACGGTGTATACAGTTGCTAAATTTAGCAACTGTATACAACTGCTAAAACTCATTGAACTGCACATTTAAGATCTGTGCATTTTGTTGTTATTAATAACTTACTTGATTTTTAAAAATTCTTAGCCTTTCTACAATTTATGATTTACTCCAAAGAAAATTAAATACTTGGGTTATACACTTAAAATATATACAGGATCTGTATGCAGAAAATTACAAAATGCTGATGGAAAAAATCAAAGAAGACCTAAATAAATAAAGCTTCAAATACTCTTCCTAAATGGCAGGATTTGCACCTGGATTCTACCCAAGCCCAAGCAGGGGATAAAGGCAAATGAGTCGGCCACAGACCACATGGGAGGAGAGAACCCAATCCCGGGAGACAGGCTCATGCTGACATTCATGGAGTTTGGAATCCATGCATTGAACTGCTTTCCCATTTTGTAAGATAGTTTTTACATTTGTCTATTTCTTAAACAACCTCTGGTTGACTTAGGTGGTAATGTTAGGAGAGTTAAAAATGTATTTGTACTGGTCAGAATGGCCATCATCAAAAAATCTACAAACAATAAATGCTGGAGAGGGTGTGGATAAAAGGGAACCCTCCTACACTGTTGGTGGGAATGTAAATTGATATATGGATATCATGGACACCATGGATATATGTATATGTATAACTGATTCACTTTGCTGTACAGCAGAAACTAACACAACATTGTAAGTCAACTATACGCCAATAAAAATTAATTTAGAAACGTATTCAGGGTGGAAAATATCAGACTTAGAAGAAAGATGGAAATGTTGCATAGTTAAAAGCCTTTAAAAATTTGTTTCCACTTAACATATGGCAACTTAGTCAATCATATAATCTGGTGAACACGAGACAAGATTGTGACACTGACTTGTTATTTATAACAAGGCAATATATTGCTTAGGACTTGTCAGCTTTCGAAGTAGCTGAGCATCATGTCCAGTACTCTGCAAAATTCTTTCAGATCCTCTAAAGACAGCTTCACTAGAAACGTCATCACAAGCCTACTCAGTTGTCTATAGACAGGCTCTCATTTCATTTTTCACTTTGAGAATATATTTACAATCCTTGCAAAGAATCATTCTTCTCTGTCGCACTGCAGTATTTAATTTGGTGCAGAAGGAAAATTGGGTTGCAGGTAAAAGTTGAATCTTGTTTGGGCAGTGAATTGTAGCAATTTCAGCTACATCTAGATCTGTTGTGCTTTTATGAATCATTTTACATTTCATGACTGTTTTAATTATTATCTAGGCATAATAATGACTACTTTTATTGAGCCCTTGTCACATGCCAGTCACTGGCGTAAGAGATATAAATAGTTGAATCGTCACATTATCTTGTCAGATAGGTATCATTACCCTCATTTTAGAAATGAGAGAGCTGGGGCTTGAGAGGGTAAGTTGCCCAGGGCTACACTGGGCAGGGCTCCTCCCTGCCTAGGGCTACACTGCTAGTTAATATGAGAACCAGGAGTTGGACCCGAGACAGCAGGATTCACAGTCCCAGACTCCCTTTAGAGACAGAGGTGACCCCCTTGCTAGGCTATGTGTTTTGAGGCTCTAACATTCTTTTCGTTCATGCTGTAGCCGTGAGAAAATGTCTTAATTTTTGGACAGCTCTTTAGAAGTTGGGGCAAGTGTTAACTTGCGACCATATTGTGACAACCATACTACTACCTGGTTCCATTTCTTCGACTATTGATTAATTCTTTTTTCCCTTGACCAGTACATATGGGTATGAAAACATACAGTATAATGATACCAGGTGAAAAGAAGCAATCTGACTAAAGCAGTAGGGCTGGTTTTTGAGTTTGGTGTCATAATTCACTAATAAGGCTATTTTAGCTGGGCAGTGAACCCCTGGAACTGTAGCTGAAAGTTTGTGTTAAAGTCTCATTCTATATATATATGTATATATATATATATATATATACACATATATATGTATATACTTATATATATATATATGAGATCTGAAATCAATATATATCTGAATACATGTAAATGCATATGTATTCTGAGGTAACTGCTTAGCTCTTGATTTCAGAAATCTGGAATATTTATTTTATATTCAATTAGGGAATTTGATTTGAGCTATTTTAAGCAGACTCACCTAAAATAATCTGTCACAAGAAATTTATAAAGTTATTAATACTTTGAAATATGACATTTTTACTTATTAGCACCTTACATTGTATTAACGTTCCAACATCTTATAAAAACATGCAATACAGGATTTTAAAAAAAAGAGTTAAGGAAATTGGGGCAAAGGGCAAATAAGGGTAGAAAAAATAAATGAAACCAGGGGAGAGGTTAGTACACAGAATGCCTGCTGTAAAGTGTGTGTCATTTATGGCATCTCATTTTAAAAATAAAACAGTACAGCTCACTTTCCTAAAAATGTGGCTCCTTGATCAGGAATCTCCATCTATTTTATTTTTTCAGCAGTGGAACTTCCTGTCCTTTTTGATATGTTGTTCTTTCTACCCTGCCTTAGGAAATATCCCACTTGATTTTTGTCTTCTTTTTTCTTCTGGTAATAGGCAACCTTCCACAGCAGTTGAGACAATGAAAAAATCACTTGAGCTTTTTTAAACAAGTGATCATTAGGAGCATTGGAGGATTCATTTGTCAAGTTAGTTGGAACCTCTTACGTGGGCAAAGCTCATGTTTCCAATTTGGGACTCAGAGCAAGCTATCACCTGTGTAGAATTCTCATAGCCGCTTGGCATCAGCCCTGAGACCGTGGTATCTTTAGCAGCTCACTGTGTAGGATGACGTCAAATGGATGAGTCGTCCCCGGGGAAAACAGCTCACTCGGCATACGTTTATGAAGCTACAATTTGGCAGTAGTATCAAGACCTTTCTTCTAGAAATCGCTATGACCAGTACACATAGTGGAAAGATCTGAAAGAGAGGATTCAAGTTTTCCGACTCTCCCTTTCCTGTGCAGATTATGGGGTATACACTACGTAAAACCATGACTTGCAAAGTGAAAGCATTGATAGCATTCTTTACTCAACATTTTTAGTAGATGAGTTGAAAATGATAAAGTGAAATGTAAACACCTCTATATAGAACTGCAAAACATTTTAGATAAAATGTGGTGTCCATTATTTTCACTTTGTGCCATTATAAATATGAAAAGAAATCATCAAATACACGAGGCAGAATTTTGAGGGCACAAATGAATGAATTCTCCCACATGTCCTACCTCGTATTTGCAACAGCTACCCCTGAAATAGTTTATTATTGCCACAATAATGCTGTGTAACAATTTCCCTACCCACCCACCCCCAATCTCAGTGGCTTAAAATGTTAATAATTGATCCTCAAGCTCACAGGTCTGTGGATTGGACAGTCTCGTTTAGGAACCCAGGCTGGAGGGACGGTGCTGGCCACCTGGTGCAGGTAGAAACATGCGATGCCTCTTAAACCCAAGGTTTCTGCCCATATCTATTGGCCAAAGCAGGTCATATGGCCAACCAAGCCCAACATCAATGGGGCAGGAAAATACACTTCCCCCATAGAGATTGATGGAAAGGGAGTGACTATTTGTTGGACAACTGTATGAAGAACAACATAATAATTTGAAAAAGCAGAGTTTAATATAAAGAATTATTAACTATAACAGGAGATTGGAGTAACAAAGGATTGGCTAAAAAGAAGTAAAGAAAATGCTAAAGAATACAGGAATAGCAGATACAAGGAGCAGTCATTCCACCTAGGACTGAGACAAGAGTCCGAGGTACAGACCCCATCCACCCCCAGGGCTGAGATCCAGATCATATTAGAGGGGTAGGGCCAGCCTTGGCCCACTGGATAGCACAGAAGTCACTGTGGTGCTGTGGAACTCACTGGAAATCTGCACTCTGGAATTTGTCAGAAATCACCCTCATAGTTACTGGGGAAAGCTGTTCACAGGAGGTGTCTCACTAGAGGCTCTCTGCTACAAAACTGCCCAAGAGGGGCTGCCCGGGAAAACTGCTGGCTACTAGGTGCTGCTGGCCACTGTGCCCTGTAGGAGCCAGACTTTGGGGAAGCTGCACATGCTGCAGGAGCCTTGTGCTAGAGAAGCTGCAAACTGCAGGAGCCTGCCCAGCAAGCACACCAGAACCGGAAAGCAAAACCTTTTTCCTCCTGCAACCTCTCTCTAGCGCCCTCTACTGACAAAGCTTAATATTGTGCCAGCTGGTAAAATATATTTAAATATTTTTAAAGGGCCCAGAGGAGTTTTCACAGAGCAGGCAAAAAGGATGATTTTGAAGCTCACTCTCTGAACAAAACTGCTTGCTCTGCTGGACCCATGAGTCTCAAAGTGCCCTCCTCTGTTATCCCAGAACCACCCAAGGGGCTTGTTACAGTGCGGATTCCTGGGCTCTCAATGGAACTGACAAACTGAATTAGGATGGAGGAAGGGAGACAGGCATCTGTATTTGAAAATTCTACCCCAGCTAGCTTTACATACATAAATTTTAAGATCCAGGAGCTCCTTGAGGATGGACACATTTTTGATTCACTGTTGTTTCCTTGGCTCTTAGCTCAGTGTCTGCCACTTATTAGGTGTTGCTTTAGACAGGTTGGTTCCTGGGTTGGTTGGTTGGCTGGTTGAGAGAACCGATTCAAACTTGATCAACTGTAATTGGCCATAAGCCATACACCCAACCATACTTTAATGATGTTTGGTTGATAAGTCTGTCCCTTCACTATTGTTGGTGAAACCCAAAGACAACACATCCTCACTAGAATGGCAGGTAATTTTTTTCCAAAGGTGGCTGCAACAATATCTTCCATCCTACGCGTTCTCCTACAATGTGACCTTGCCACCCCTCCATCAAGAGACAGGGTCTATATCCCCTGCCCTTGAATCTAGGCAGGCTTGTGATTTGCTTGTAACCAACAAGATGTAAAAAAGTGATGACGCATGACTTCTGAGGCTGAATTAAAAAGGCAATGCAGCTTCTTCCTTGTTCTCTGAGAAACTCACTTTTGGAGCAGAGTTTCCATGTAAGAAGTTTCCACGCCGTGAGGAAGCCCAAGTCACATGGAAAGGCCACACGTGGATTCTCCAATCAACAGCCCCATCTGAGGTTCCACCCAACAGCTAGATCGACCACCAGACATGTTAGCGTCCATCCCGTAGCTGCTGAGTCACCTTTCCAGACGTCATGAGGCTCCAGAGCCATCCCACTACCTTGTTGAAATGCCTGACCACAGAATTGGTGAGAGTAGTAAATGGTTATTTTAATCTTATTTGGGGGATAATTTGTTATGCAGCAACAGTAATCGCAACACATTGTAGAGTTCTTCTGGATCAGAATCACCTGACTGTCTCATTCTACAACTCATACGCACTGAAATGCATGAACTTATATTTAAATCTTCCCTCTTACTATTGCTGTGGTCTTCCCTCCCTTCTGCTGAATATCATTATGGAAGAGAAAGCCCAATACTTCTAAACTTGCTGCACTGCCTAATGGTTCTATTTGAAGTACTTAAGAAAAAACTATTTCAGAATTGTGTCACAGGTCTTGATACATTAGCAGTGTAAGGAGAACTTAATAAAGCAGCATGAAAACCTAAACCAAGTTCATTTAAAATTTCATTCCAATCTAAAAAGGAAAGCACTAAATAATTGTGCCATAGCAGTATCAGGAATTTGGTCAAGCAATCTTTATCAAGGCTCTCAGTTTGGAAAGTCAAATGGAATAATGATAAGAGGAAAGAATTAGGGATTTGTAAAGCCTGAGTTCAAAAATAAGTTCATCCCTCTATTGTCTTTGCAGTCTTGAACATGTTACTTAACCTCTCTGACCTTCAGTTTCTTCATCTCTGAAACAAGATTAGATAATAACCTTCCTAGCCCACAGGACTGTTTTGCTGCTCAAGCGAGGGGGTAAGAGATGTGACAGCACTTTGTAAAGCTGTATGACACTAAGGACTCCTTCAGAAAAAATAGACAAAAATTAAACTGAAATTGTATCCAGGCAATTTAGGACAGTATGGGGAAAAAATAAAGCAAAAACCAAAACCAGAAATCCTCTTGACATTTTCTTTCTTGAACTGCAGTGCTCCTAGCAGACACAGGTGTCCACTGGTACTGGTCATGGTGATAAGGGGAGGGGACTCTGACGGCAGCACCACTCCACTGCCCTTCCCCACAGATCCTGTTTATACCGGATGTTTCACTGCTTTGCTTTGAGCAAGTTCACCCTCTGCTGCTGAAGTGTTTCCTTCCCCCACTTTCGAAACAAGCAGCGGCTATGGTTGCTTTGCAAAGACGCATTTCCAATTCCAGTTCCTGAGATAAGCTGTGGGTCTTATACCTCTTTTTGGTTTTATGTCCCAACTGCAGCAGCCTAGCCCACGCTGCTGCTCCCTGAATTTAAAGCTAATGTTCTATTTTACACTTGCCTATCGGAAAGGACCCTTAGAGACCGGCCGAGCCCACCATTTCACAAATAAGAAAACCGAGACCCAGGAGAGGAGCAGCCTCCCAACCCAGTGTCACGACATCTTGCAGAACGGAGCTCCTCTTTCCAGAAATAGCTTCTCCCAGTTATTCCTGCGTTGAGCATGTGTTCCAGACTCGTGTATCCAGCTGCCACCTCGACATCTCCAGATGGATGACTAAGAAGTTTCTTCAACTTAACTTGTCCAAGCGGAACTCCTGATTCCACCCACCACCTCCAGTGGGTGCCTCCCCCAGTCTACCAAGCTCAGCTAATTGCCCAGCTGCCCAGACCAAAACCCCAGGAGTATACTTAATATCTTTCTCTCACTTCCCACACCCAGTTCACCAGCAAGTCCTAAGGCTCTACCCTCAAAATACATCCAGAATGTATCCATTTCTTCCCACTACGATGACTAACAGTGAGCCTCCAACACCTCTTATTAAGCTTCTACAGTGGCCACCTGACTAGATTCTCTGGCTCCACACGTGTTCTCCTTGAGTCTTTCCTCCACACAGTAGCCAGCGTGAAGTTTTCAAACATCAGATCGCATTGCTCCACTACTCCCAGGGCTCCAATGGCTTCTCATCTCTCAATAAATCCCAACCCCTCACCATAGTCTATAAGATCCTACATAATGAATCCTGCCCACTCCCCTACTTCTTAGGCCCCATCTCCTATTACTGTCCCCTTAACTCTCTCTATTCTAGGCCTTCCTGCTGTTCCTGGCACACACCAAGCTCATTCCTGCCCCTGGGCATTTGTACTTGCTGTTTCCGCCCCTGCAAGGTCTTCACCCACATCTTGACCCACTTTATCTGGGTTCTGATTGAACTGAGCTTGACCACTCTCTAGAAAAGAGTAAACCCCGCCAGTCACTCCAGCCCTTTATCCTGTTTTATTTTCTTTATAGCACTATCTCCACATGAAATTATACATTTGTTCATGTCCTTGTTTATTGTGTCTTCCACACTGGTACTTAAGCTCCATGAGGCCAGGATTAGTCTGTCTTGGTCCTCACTTTATCCAGGTGCCTAAAACAAGATCTGTCACATATCGGTCACATGTAAGAATGCCTGTCACAATAGTTATTGAATGAATGAATGGATCAGCAAATTAGCATTTAAAATTTGGGACAGTCCAAAACTTCTTGAGAAAAAACTTGTGGACTTAACACACCATGGGTACATGTGTCACTTCTTAGCCCAAGGTTCTCACAGTGGCAATTTTAGCTGTGATGAATCTACCAAAGGGTCACGGTGCTTACAAAGGAAAGAGATAAGAGAATATTTAAAAATGCATTTTGTAAACAAGACGAAAAGACAACCCTCAGAATGGGAGAAAATATTTGCAAACGAATCAACGGACAAAGGATTAATCTCCAAAATATATAAACAGCTCATTCAGCTCAATATTAAAGAAACAAACAACCCAATCCAAAAATGGGCAGAAGACCTAAATAGACATTTCTCCAAAGAAGACATACAGATGGCCAAGAAGCACATGAAAAGATGCTCAACATCACTAATTATTAGAGAAATGCAAATCAAAACTACAATGAGGTATCACCTCACACCAGTTAGAATGGGCATCATCAGAAAATCTACAAACAACAAATGCTGGAGAGGGTGTGGAGAAAAGGGAACCCTCCTGCACTGTTGGTGGGAATGTAAATTGATACAGCCACTATGGAGAACAGTATGGAGGTTCCTTAAAAAACTAAAAATAGATTTACCATATGATACAGCAATCCCACTACTGAGCATATACCCAGAGAAAACCGTAATTCAAAAAGACACATGCACCCCAATGTTCATTGCAGCACTATTTACAATAGCCAGGTCATGGAAGCAACCTAAATGCCCATCGACAGACGAATGGATAAAGAAGATGTGGTACATATATACAATGGAATATTACTCAGCCATAAAAAGGAATGAAATTGAGTCATTTGTTGAGACGTGGATGGATCTAGAGACCGTCATACAGAGTGAAGTAAGTCAGAAAGAGAAAAACAAATATTGTATATTAATGCATGTATGTGGAACCTAGAAAAATGGTACAGATGAGCCGGTTTGCAGGGCAGAAGTTGAGACACAGATGTAGAGAATAGACATATGGACACCAAGGGGGGAAAACTACCGTGGGATGGGGATGGTGGTGTGCTGAATTGGGCGATTGGGATTGACATGTATACACTGATGTGTATAAAACTGATGACTAATAAAAACCTGCAGTATAAAAAAACAAACAAAACAACTAATACTTAAGTTTCATTGGGTTATTTGTATGGAAATATGTTAATATAAATGTTTCAGACATTACATGAAATCTCTAAAAATCTTATATGTTCTGGTATAATGTTATAAGTCATAATTCTAGTTATTACTTTAAAATGTATATCTTAGAAATAACTAAATTTCCTTGTCAATTGCATTATTATGAACTTTCATCAAATCTTTAACCGTGGTCATTTCTAAGTCTTTTGTCATTTACAGACAGTTCTGGGTGTACTCTGATGCTTTTGCAAATATGTTCCTATAAAAGGGTTTCATCTTCAAGGAATTCATGGAAAAGACTCTGACAAGTACAGGTTTCTGGTAACTGATTGTACTGCTGAACTGAATGAATAAGCATTTTCAGAACTCTAATGAAAAACCGATGCACTCATAAAAGTGCTAACAAAAGATCAAGATGTAAAAAAAAAATTAATTACATGGGACTGAGAGAACTGATGAGGATGATTATAATTTTTGTGACTTTCTGTTTGAATTAAAAAAAAAAAATGCATTTTGCGCAGGGAACTCACTACCTGGGCCCTGGAATTCCTGTTTGAGTCTGTGTGCTCCTGTGGCATATATATGTTCTTATAGGCTCAGACCCAGGTGGTTTCCCAGGATGTGCAGCTCCCAGCAGAAAGATGGGTCAATTCCAACCAGTTGAAGTGTTCCATCTGTGAAACATGATTGATTCTCTCTCCTGAATCCATTTTCACAGCGGGCCTCCAGGAATTCCCTGGCAGGAAAGACTCAGACCTGCAGGGGGAGCTGATGGCACTTCTCCATTCTGGAAAGACTTGGAAAACTGAGGTCCAGAAATTAAAGGATGAAAGAGGTCATTGAATTTTATAAATATTCAGGACATTCTCTTACTCCTGCCAGAGTCTGAGAAATTGAAAGATTCTTTAGCCTCAAAATATCAAGTGGTCCAACTGGGTTCATACAGCCCATCTGACTCTGGGACCACTTCCTCTTCATGCATAGATTTGGATGCCCCTTACAACCTTGTCCACAAACATGGCCAAGGTGATGCCTCCAAATGATGGTTAAGAATGCCCAACACTCTATTGAAATTCTGCCAGCTCTCTTCATACAGAAACCGTTATGGGTTTATTGAGAAAACCCCAAAACTTTGCTTCAGGCACCTGGAGAGCAAAACAATGTGACCTTCCTGTCAGCGATCTAAAATTACTAAACAAAATTGAAATGATTCTATTAATAGTTTATTTATGGTGGTATCACTAGGTCAAAATGAAGTCTCAACTGTTGCTTCTAATTTCACAACAGCAACCTCACTTTCATCAAGCTAGTCCTTTTTGTGGATTATAAAGCCTCAGCTTGTTCTCGGACTACAATCTGTCAGGGCAAACCTTGAAAATGGAAGCAAGTCATATTCTCTCTCTTCCCCCGCCCCCCAACAAGGACCATTATAGTTGGAAAGAAAAGAGGGAGCAGTTAATCATGGTCTGGAGTTCTGTATGAGGTCTGGGAAGGGTGTTATCTCTCCTCCACGTGCAGGGGCTGGAGGAGATTTTTGCTCTAGAGTGATGGATTATGCCATCTTCCAAAGGCAAGTCTTTGTGTCTTCGATGGGTGCCTTCACCATTTCCTTTGCAATTTTGTGAATTCCCGGGCTTCTCACTCAAGGTCTTAAAACCAAAAACACAGTCCATAACAAATGAATTCTTAAAAATTGTTTATCCCTCACTTCCCTATCCATATGTCACTGTATCTGATATGGCCTCAGATCCCAGCAAGCTGGGGCTACAAACTAAGGACGTATGTAAATTGTAATGACTCTGTGTCTCCACCTGCCTAATATACAGAAAATCCGAGCTCCTTCCCTGGACTCCCCTCTTCAAGTTCCATATTTACCTAATATTTTCTTACATGATTAACAGTTCTGAAAGATGCATCCTACAGCTAACATCAAAAATTAAAAGACAACCCTTGGAGCATCTCTGGGTCCAGGTCATGACGAGTGGTCTGACGGTCATTGCCTGCCCACGCGCAGGTTGAGTTCTTCCCAGAAGGTGTGTGCTCACCCCATCTTCCCCACAGTTGAATTCTTTGTGCTGGTGCCATCGTGCATTGCTGAATCTTAAATGCGGATCTCAGTAACTCTCATCTAAATTTGTCTTCATAATCTTACACTGCACTGCAGCCTTGAGACAAAAATTATTTATATGCCAAAGACTGCCTCTCATATACCAATACATTAAAATGCCATTGAAATCACCAAATCTCTCAGAATATATCTTAGATTCTTCTAAGTTAAGCAAGATTAATGCAGTCAGTTCTTAACTAAAAAGTAATTTTTCCTCAGGCTCCAGAACAGCCATTCATCAAAAGCTCCTGGCTGATTTCCAAGAAAATCGGTTTATTTCCAGTAATAGGTAATTCAATTAAGAGGGAAAAAAAAACAATGAAACTAGGAGTTTAACCAAATAGGAAATGCCAGTCTAGAATCCCAATATGCTGGTCAATTGTGAAGGTGCTCACGAGACCAAGGTTACAAGTTCACGTATGACAATCACACATCACCTGGGCGCTATGCCTGCCTGTCAACAGCAGAAGGGAATTCACAAGAATTTTCAGAGTCGGGATATGCTTAAATAAAAATTTTAGCTGTTCACTAAAAAAGAAAGTTATGTAATCAATTGTACGGATAAAAGGATGCTACTATCCATTAATTTTTCTTAAATTGTGGACATCAGCAAATAGCGGTTCTTTTATCCCCACAAAGCTGTTATTCAATCAACAGTACATTTTACAACCTCCAACATCTTAGAATGGGAGAAACACACTTCCCAGGCCCCTCCCAGTTGCGTTCCCTGGTCCATTGAATCAGTTCTCCTCCTCCCTGAGTTTCTTCTACTTTCCCTGACAGGTGAGCAGGGAAACGCAGGTGCTGGTGCTGAAGACCACAGTCAACACCTCGCTCATCACTGCCGCGGGGGCCTCCCTGCCTCTCCCCGCTGTCCCCACTGCCTGGTCTCGGGCCCTCATGCCCATAGCAACTTAACAAGCTCCAGCCTTAACTGTTTTAGTAGTGGGCCGCTCCTTAAGAATTCATTTGGAGAAAGGCATCCACAGTTAAATTTTTAAGAAACCACTGGACAAATTTATCTCTCATGTGATTTTGGTTCGAATGTTTTCTGACTCACTAGCTATATTCCGCTTTTCATTTGAATTGAAATAGTCTTTTTTTTTTTCTTTATTTCACATGAAGGGACTGAATCAGAGAGAGGGTAAAAGGCTCAGCTAGGAATAGAATGAATCTAGCTCTTGTCCAGTGGTTTGAGCTCCATCTCAGGACAGTTACGTCAGAATCCCAGAGGAAAGCTCAGCTCAGACATAGGTATTTTTTAAAAAAGCTCTCTAAGTGATTCTAATGTGAATCCAGGCTGAGAACCAGTGATCTAGTGGAAAAAACATTAGGCTCTGAATCTAGGGACTCTGAGACTCTGTCAGTCACTTGGGCAAGCCACTTACTTCTTTGGGCCCAATTTTCAAAGCTGCAGAATAAAGGTTATGGAATGGAGAATCATTCAGTCCTTTCAGATCTGACACTCATGCTAATGGCAAGTCTCTGTCGTTGTGTACATCGATATTTCAGTATAATGCTGATTAGAATTGCACTTTGGACTAAAACAACCCAAGTAAATCACAACCAAAAAAAGGAACCTCTTATTGCCAAGTGTACCAACTTTTCCCAGACCGCATTCTTTTCCCGAGCTTTGCAGCTTTGATGCCGTAGTCCCATCTCCTTGAATTCCTCCTCCCTAAATGCATCCATGGCATTGCATTCGCTAGAAGGCACAAGCAAATATTTAAGTAAGGAATCAAAGGAATTCCGACCAGAGGTGAGGAGGGGAAATGGAAAGGGGCAGAGGAGTTATCACAGAGGAGAATCTCTTTGCAGTAACTGGAGGTGAGAGGCAAGCAAGGGGGCAGAGTCCTAACATCTCCCGGATGTTCAGCAGCATCCCTGGATGTATTGTCAGCAGATGGAACAGGCATGAAGGGAGGAGAGACAGCTTTGGCTGTGAACGTCACATGCCTAGTATTTTGGGTTTTGGTGGTTGTTTTTTTGTTTGTTTTTGTTTTATGGCTGCACCACGCAGCTTGTGGGATCTTAGTTCCCTGACCAGGGATTGAACCTGGGGCCATGGCAGTGGAAGTGCCGAGTGCTAATAGCTGGACTGCCAGGAAATTCCCAACACTTAGTATTTTGGATCTGTTGAGTCTGAGGCACCAAAGTTTAAATAACTGCATCTTGAAGGGTGGGGTCTTAAGGACTTGAGAGATTCTTCCAGACCTTTCACTCATGTTAAAGGCAAACTCTATGATGCTGTTTGCAGATGTCTGATGACAATGGAAAATTAGGCGTGCACTCTGGGAGAGGCCTATCAGGTTGATGGAATCTCCTCTTGCTCTTTTGACCTTCTTGTCAATTCCTTCATCCATGACACACTCTCTCACTCATTCATTCATTCATTTATTCATCCCCCTCTCCTCTCAGTTTTCAAAACTCTGTATCTGGAACTCTTTTTTGGCCTTTATTTTCTACTTTGTATTTTTTCACCAGTGGATGTTAGGTGAGTGAATGGAATGAGAAAGTATGAGGGAGGCTACTTGTGACAGGTGCCCCCAGCAGGAAGAGATGGGCAGCAAGGACACGACCAGACCACCTCCCCGCTTCAAAAAGAGAACATAAAAAACACAGACATAAAACTCAGTGAACTCTGTGCTCTCCAATGAAAATAACAGTCTTTGGGGGTGGTTAGTACAGGGGCAATAATAATAGCTGGCTTTTTGCTGCATCGTTGATAATGATACATGCACATTCTGTTTGTCAGATGTGCTACTAAAAGCGCTCTGTATATTATGTATGTACATGATCTCTTTTAATCCTCACAACAACCCCAGGAGGTAAGAATTATTTTCTTTTCTTTTTTTTTTTTTTTTTGGTGGTGCTATGCACCTTGCAGGATCTTAGTTCTCAGACCAGGGATTGAACCCAGGCCCTCGGCAGTGAAAGCATGGGGTCCTAACCACTGGACTGCCAGGGAATTCCCTATTTTCCTTTTATGTTTGAGGAAACCGAGTCTGAGAGGGTAGTTCACTTCTATAAGATCGCACAACTGGGAATTCAAAGTTGGGTCAATTTGACTCGAGGCCCAGACTCACCACTGAGCTGTCCTGCCACTGGCAGCATCGCTGTGGACAGTCCAGGAGGGTAAATGATGCTCCTACTACTGACCCTGATTCATCCTTTCATTTTCTAGTCTCAGAAAGTGCAAAGATGTGTACTACCCTTCGGAAAAGGTCCTCCCCAAATGGTCAGAATTTCAGTGCTTTTCAGCTCTCCATTGATGAATCTTCAATTACCTGAAAGATTCACTTATATGTAGACTGTATCGCCCATCAGTGAAACAAATGAGGAATTACAGTAGTTTTCTTGAGATCAAACCGCCAGAAATGCACACAGAATACCAGGCATGAATGCACTGTAGTTTTGCACAAGAGAAGGGTAACATATTCTGGTTTGTTTCCAAAACCCTGAGAAATCCTGTCCCAATTGTTTTAGCCTTCTGAGCCATGAAATCACTTTGGCCTGTTGGATTCAGAGAATAATCTATGATGACTCAATCCAAAGTCTGTCTCCTGGGCCCCTGTCAAAATTGAGTCACTAATTTTTTCATGTATATAAATTGGATGATGTCCCCTGAAAGGCTTCCCTCTTCACCTGTCCCCTCCACTGTCAGGCCGCTGCTCAGCCCAGGAACAAAATGTCCTGAAAGCATCAGATTAACCTCCTGTTTATTTATGCCTTTCCAACACTATGCCATTAAAGGCACTTGAAAGTACAAATTGTAAATTCCGAGGTGGAGCTCAGGGTTTCAGATATGCTGTGCAGTGACCTTCTCTTCTTCTCCCTTAACTTGGCCATCAGGATAGAGCCAAGAGTCAAGGTAATTCATTAGACTTTCATGCTATCTTTTATTTTTGTCCTTCTGAGCCAAGAAAGCAGTATGAGAGTGGTTAACAACATCAGTTTGGAATTAGAAGGAGTGTCCTTACATCCCGGCACTGTGCCTTCCACTTGAGCAAGTCACTTTGTTTTTTGAGCTGAATCTGTACAGGGGGATTATAAGGTCTCCCTGCCATGTCCTTCCTTCTTTCCTGCTATTTTCCTTCCTTAAAAAGCCTTGCCCTGTCAGATGCCAAGGGGAGTACCTACACTTGAAGAGGAGGCTTTTAGTGCAGTATTTCTTTTTTGGCTGTGACGCACGGCTTGTGGGATTGTGGGTTCTTAGTTCTCTGACCAGGGATTGAACCCGGGCCCCTGGCAGTGAAAGCACCGAGTCCTAATCACTGGACCGCCAGGGAATTCCCTAGTGCAGTATTTCTTATATTGCAAGTTCTCAAGAAATTAGTTATTCTAATTTTTAAGGTGGGCACAGGGGGCTCACGGGAGAACTGAGGGCCCAGCAATGCCCACAAAGGCCCCAGTGCTGCCATCAGGAGGGGGCCTCATGGTTTAACTGGCATAAGTTGGCTTTGGGTTTTGGTCAGTGTAGTGGGTTGACTAGTGTCTCCCCTCAAACTTCATGCCATCTGGACCCTCAGAATGTGAACTTATTTGAAAATAGAGTCTTTGCATATATAATTAGTTAGGTATCTCGAGATGAAATTATCCTGGATTTAGGGCGGGCCCCAAATCCAATGACTGGTGTCCTTTGAGGGAGAGGAGAGGACACAGAGAGATGGAGGGCAGAAAGCCACATGAAGACAGAGGCAGAGATTAGAGTGATGCTGCCACAACCAAGGAACGCCTGGGGCCCCCCAAAGTTGGAAGAGGCAAGGAAGGATCCTCCCGTAGAGCCTTCTGAGGGAGTATGACCCTGTTGACACCTTGATTTAGGACTTCCAGCTTCCAGACTGTGTGAGAATTAAATTTTTATTGTTTTAAGCCACTCAGTTTGTGGTAACTTGTTATGACAGCCCTAGGAAACTAATACAGTCAGTCCCTGCTTTTTCACTGGAACATTTTGGCTTTGTCTTCCATTTGCTGTAAAGTTTGACCCATGATCATTTCAACAGCAAATGCTAATGATTAAATGAACTCCTGGTACCTGGGAAGAGCTTTGAGGAAGGAGGGGACAACCTCCCATGACACCCACACAAACACTGCCTACAAAATTAGGACCAAATTTCTTAGCGTGTCCTTCACTATTTGCATGATCTGACCCAGCCCAATCTTTCCAGGGTCGGTTTAGTAGGAATACGCCTCATCCCACATCAGCAGCATGCAACTGTTCAGCTACCAGAATCATCGTTGTCCTCTCCCATATCACTGATCCAAATCCCACTCATCCTCAAGTTTTAGGTTATCAGCCACCTCCTCCAGGAAGTACACCTTATTTTATCCTGTATTGGTAAGGATGGATTTTGGTTGCAAGTTCAAAAAAACCCAACTCAAACTGATGTCAGCAAGAAGAGGAATTTATTGTCTCATGTGACTGAAACATCAAAAATAAAAATGGTGTTAGGTAAGGAATATTATGGTGATTCAGGGACTCGTTTATTTCTGTCTCTTCATTCACCGTCTGCCTTCAACCTCATCTGAAAGCTGACTCACCTCATAGGTACTAAATAGCTTTCAGCAGCTCCTGGGGCTTTTTCCTTCACAACCAACAAAAAGAGTCTTCTTTGCAGCATTTCTAGCTGAAAGCTTGATCTTCACTCTGATTGGTCCAGCTTAGAGCACATGGTCACCCCTGAGCCAGTCACTGTGCCCAGGAAAACGGAGTGCACTGATTGGACAAGGTCGTCATGTGTTCAACGTCTGAGGCTGGGCGGGAGCATCTACTTCCCCGGAACCACGTGTCTCCGCAAAGGGAGCAGGAGGAATGGGTGCTGGGAGACAATCCAATGCCCATTAGGTTCACTCCCTCTTCTGTGTGCCTAATAAATTCGTCAGCTGTGCTGTTAAGGCACTGATCGTCCTTTTGGTGCATTTTATTCCATTATCTGTACCCCCAAGAAAAGTCCTTGGGACCAGAGATTGTGTGTTCCTCATACTTAGGTCTCAAGTTAGCCCGTTCAGATGGTTGTTGCCCAATAAAGTTTTGTTGAAGTGAGTTATTTACACGTTTCTAAAAAGTTGTTTTCATACTTTCAAATTCCCAAAGGATCCTGTTACGTTGTTTTCTGCACATTGATTAATCCCTTTCCCAGTAAGTAAGGCTAATCGCAGCCGCATTAAAAGCTCTCACGTGCTGTAACCTGATACATTTAGAATATTTGAGTCATTTAAAAACTAAGTCGGATGTCCACTGCGTTTTTTGTGTGTGAATGTGTGGACGGTTATAAATAGGCATGGAAAAACACTAGGGCTGTGAAATCAGTTGGCAGGGCCCCTGGATTTGGACCCCCAAATATAGCCTGCTGACAATTTGCCCCACGCTTTTTTTTCTTTTTTCCACACAGTTCATCATTTCAAACATTCTGAGCGACCATCGTGAGTGTTTGTTCAACAGTACGTTTTTTCCGCTTTGTCTTTTGGCCAGATATGTGGCTTTTTCTTTCAAAAGGGGTAAGAATCTCAGGCACAGATGAATATATACCCTGGCACTTGGCTATAATACAACTCTTTATAGGCAATCTGTCTTGTCTCCATGGGATTGGTTTAAATCTGGAAGCCTCTGGAAGACCTCCGTCTCACACTTGTGCTCCCACAGCTTCTCCTGAGGCGAAGTCCCAGAGGGAGTGGGCCACAGACATTGTTTTCCCTTCAACAGAGCCAGACAGAAAAGGGGTGCTAATGAGGACTCTCTTGACAGAGATGAACTCTGGGGACCCTCCCTTTCTGAGCTGTCTGGCGACTGCCGCAGAATATCACCATGCGTGCTGCAGCCCCCTGCCTTTTCCCAGCGTTGTCACACTGTTGTGTCACCTGTATTTCTCTCCCTTGCTCTCCCCTTCTCCAAAGCCCACACAGCTTTCCAAGGCCAGCCTCACTGTCGGATTTGACATGTCTGACTATAGTTAATTCAGCCATTTCCCCACGTAAGGTTGGTCTATGTCCAAGAGGTCCACTGAACTGCAGAGTTTGAGATCAGAACAGACTTTCCCATGGGTACCATGTAATTAATGAGGGTTTAGATTCCTAGGCTAGACCATAGAAACCCACGTAACCCCGCTGTGCTAGTGATATCGTGGGTGAGACTTTGGGGTCAGCTTTGGAAAGGAAACAGACCACTGAATCACCATTGTTTTTTCTGTAGCTCCAGGGTATTGACTTCTGATTTCAAACAACGTGGGGCAGAGATCTCTGGGGCACACAGAGGCCACTGATTAACCTTGCTAATCCTGGTGTCCCTCCCTTGTCAGCCTGGTGGAGAGAACGCGCTGGAAAAAAGGGACAGTGGAAATACGTGATAGATGAAGAGGCTGGACCGGAGCGGCAGGAGAAGCCCTCAGAGGCATGCTCCTGTTCTGAATGGGCACAGAAAACGAACACCGTGCCCAGTAGGGCCGCTGTCCTCACTCTCAGCTTGGGGGCAACCCCAGCCCACCTGGCCACACATACTCCACTAGCTATTTTCTTTCTGCCCGGAGCTTAGAGTAGCCTGAGTCCATACCAGCTGTCACTGAGTCAGACCCCACCTACCCTCTGCTCCCATGGGAGGGACCCTGGTGCTCATGTGGCTTCACCCAGGGCCCTGGGCTCTGCCCTCTGCAAACACAGCCCAGAGGCCGCAAGGGCAGGGCAGGGTCTGCTCAGGAGAGGGAACTCCAAGGGGCTGCAGCACAGCCTTGGGCCCACTGTGGTCATCTGTCAAAATGTGGTGGCAGCAGCTCTGAGAATTGTGTATCTTGGTCGGAGTTTCATCTTTCAGCAGCACAGAACTTTGCAACAAAGGACACCAGCTTTGCCAAAGACTGAAGACTCAGTCACTGCTCCCATGCTGGAGAGGAGAGGGATCAGAGGAGATCTCTGGGCAGGAGCAACTTTATTACTATTATTACCTTTAATAATTCTAATAATAGAGTTACTATTGTACTTTCTATTCCCCAGAATATTTTCACCTATATTGACTCATTTAATTCTTACAATATCTTTCTGAAGTAGGAAAGGCTGGGGTATTATATCCTCATTTAACAGGTGGAGAAACTGAGGCTCGGAAAGGATTGCTGACTCCGTAGGATTACACAGGATATCAGACATGTTTCTTAAACTAAAAGGGATAGTAATAACAGCTATATCATCCAGGCTTCCAGCAGGAAACAGATGGCATTCTTCAAAGAGGTGATTCATGGGAGTGTAATAAAGGGACTATTTACAAAGGTATAAGCAGGGTCAGCGAAACCAGGATGGGAAAGTAAAGCATCCCGGGGCCAGCAAGAGCAGGAAAGCCCCTGCCACCCATGAGCCTGGAGAGGCAAAGAGAGGGAGCCGTTACTGGAATTCAGTGAGAGCTGTGCCGCAGGAGAAGGCCACAAGGCAGGAGCATCGCCAAGCCCAAGAAATGAATACCCCATGGCCCTGTCCTCCCACACCCTCCCATTTCCTGTAGGTGCCTCCCGTTGGCCAAACCCAACTGGAAGCCAGAGCAACTATGCCCGAGGATGCAGTTCGTGAGGTCAGCTTCCCACAGCTGACAGCCAGTGTCCATGTGCTTGTGTAGGTACAAAATCAGCGCTCTCTCCTGGAGGGGAAGGAGACAAGCGGTGAGCCGGAGCAAGGAGCAGCTTTCCCCACACAACACATTCTAATATGGCACTCCGAGGATTCTGAGAATTCTAAATTTGAACCCGGCCTTGCAGGTTACCAAGGTAGGAGGATGGAAGATAAGTTATTTAACACTTTGTTGGCTTTGTTGATAACTTTCAAGTATTTATTTTCAAGTATTTATTTTAAACATAAGAATGTGGACCTCTCTGTGTAGGCTTGTCCTGGGCTACATAAATGTTAGGAGTGGGCCTAGAGACACATTTTGTTTGGGTTAGTGGATATATTAACATGTTTCAAAATCACTCCCATTAAGTTATTGCCAGCCATCCTGGGGGAGGAATGGCTTCTAGGCATCCTCTGAGGACCTGCTGTGTGGACCCACCAAGCATCGTAACAGAAAGTTGCAGGACTAAAAGCCATACTGTGAAATGAACACATGCTGGCTGCAAAAATATGGCGCTGTGGAGAAACAGCAAGTCAGAATAAGTCCAAGGAAAATTCTTGCAATCATGAATGCATAAGATTGCAAACAGAAAATTTTTTCCTTCTTGACATCTACTAGAAACTATCAATAATAAAAAACAAACTTGGATCAACTGTGCGAGAGAACAGACTGAATCAACTTTATAATCTCTCTATAGAAAATGTTACAAAATCATTGTGCTATAAAGAGGCTACCAGTGTACACAGCCCAAAAAATGTAGGAAAAAGTATTATAGAAGCATATGTTAATTAATAAAATAGGTTATTTTTCTGGATTTTGTGATGTTTGTAGTATTTGCGGTTTCTAAAAAATTGTCATTTGTTGTGACATCTTTCTCCTAAGTAAACATTTCCTTTCATATTCAATTTCGTATTTGTAAATTTTTATTCTTCTTCTTGAAGAGGCCCCTCCGAACTGCATAAGCTTCAGGCCCCACAAAACCTGGACCCACGCCTGAATTAATATTAGGATTCTGAGCTGACGCATTATTTCATCCCATCTGTAGGGTGGACAAGATTGCCCCTGTTTTACAGCAAAGATGAACGAAGGCCCAGAGACAAAGTCGCTTCTCCTGATTCTGACGGCTCTTCTCTGGATTCCGAGCTCTTCAGGCTCCTCGCCTCGTCTGTTTGTTGTTCCTCTGACTGCTTCTACCACCCGAGTCCCAGTGGGGAGAGGCGGAGGGAGACTAAATCGGAAGATGAGGCCTCTGGAAATCAGCCTCTGCTTGGAGGGCTCTGCACGTCCCTGCAGCAGCCGAGGGCGGGGAGACGGGGTGCGCCTGGGGTGGCAGCGCAGGAACTGGGCCGAACAGCTTTAGCGGAGGACGAAACAGGGGGCAGTTCGAGTCTCTGCATCCCAGACCAGGACCCTAGGCCTTCAGTTCATTGCCGGTGTGGCCTAACCCTGACGTCACAGAGACAGGGAGGAGGCTGGTGAAGGATCGGATCGGGTGTCAGTGCTTCCTCATTTCCTGAAACCGTCAGGCACAGAGACGTCTTTGCTGCTTAGAGCCGGGCCTGCCTCAGGTTCAGGATGGCCACTAAGGGCACCTGATTGGTCACTCATCTTTGGCTCTGGGCCCCTGGACTGTCCTTTGGCTAATCAGGGCTGTTGGAGAATTAAAAGCGTTGCCTCTTAGCGCAGAAGGAACCTAAATGTCACGGAATCCATTGATTTTCTGTTCCACTCTGAGGGAATGGAGAGTCAGTGAGGACAATAGAGTGACTTTTTTCCAAAAGCTAAATTTTTGTTTTGGCCACGTGGCTTGTGGGGTCTCAGTTCCCCAACCAGGGATGGAACCCATGCCCCCTGCAATGGAAGGGCGCAGTCCTAACCACTGAACCAACAAGGAAGTCCCCCAAAAGCTAAATATACCCAGTTTAAACACTGTCCTTTTGCCTTAGATTGAGTCCTTTTTTTTTTCTTTTTTTTTGCTTTATTTGTTGTTAAAATTTCCTGTATGAAATGATGGTGATTGTGATAATATTTGCTAGCATTTCTTGAGTTTTGCCATTGTGCTAGGCCTTGTGCTAAAAGCTCTGCGCAGTTTGTCTCATTTCGTCACCACAGGGGCTGAAGAGACAGATGCTATTATATATTTTTTGATTCAATAAACATTTTTATAGAATTTTAAATCACTTTTTACTATTACTAAAAAATATATCGTTAAATAAAGCGTTTCAAAGTATTTTTCCATCCTTTATTCTTCATTGCCCTTGATTTCCTGTGATCAAATTTTTTTTAATTGAAGTAGAGTTGACTTACAATGTTGTGTTAATTTCTGCTGTACAACAAAGTGATTCAGTTATACACATATATACACTTTTAAAAATATTCTTTTCCAGTATGGTTTATCATGGGGTATTGAATACGGTTCTCTGTGCTATATATTAGGACCTTGTTGTTTATCCATTCTACATGTAGTAGCTTACATCTGCTAACTCCAACTTCCCACTCCATCCCAGCTCCCTCCCCCTTGGCAACCACAAGTCTGTTCCCTATGTCTGTGAGTCTGTTTCTGCTACATAAATAAGTTCATTTGTGTCATATTTCAGATTCCACATATAAGTGATATCATATGGTATTTGTCTTTTGCTTTCTGACTTACTTCACTTAGTATGATAATCTCTAAGTCCATCCATGTTGCTGCAAATATCATAATTTTGTTCTTTTTTATGGCTGAGTAGTATCCCATTGTATATATGTACCACATCCTCTTTAACTATTCTTCTGTTGATGGACATTTAGGTTGTTTCCATGTTTTTGCTATTGTAAATAGTGCTGCTATGAACATAGGGGGTGCGTGTATCCTTTTGAATTAGACTTTTGTCTGGATATATGCAAGAAGTGGGATTGCTGGATCATATGGTAGTTCTATTTTTAGTTTCTGAGGAACCTCCATACTGTTTTCCACAGTGGCTGCACCAACTTACATTCCCACCAACAGTGTAGGAGGGTTCCCTTTTCTCCACATTCTCTCCAGCATTTGTTATTTGTAGAGTTTTTAGTGATGGCCATTCTGACCTGTGTGAGGTGATACCTCATTGTGGTTTTGATCTGCATTTCTCTAATAATTAGCAACATTGAGCAGATAGATGCTATTATTAATCCAATTTTACTTCCAAAGAAACTGAGACGTGGAGGTCAAGTTGGCACGCGTCCTGGGGGAGGATGTCATGGAGTCAGGACCTGAGCTTGGTGGTCTGGTTTCATTGCACGCACTTCACCATCGCACCGTCCTTCCTCTGGAGATAACACAGTTTTTAAATGTTTATGTCCTTAGCTTACAAAATAAAAGTCTGGCAACCTAGGTTGGAGCCTCATGTGTTTTAAAGAACTTGTACTGGTTTGGAAATCTGGATGTCTGAGAGCCACTGAGCTAGCCCATCTGCTTTATTTGACAGGTACCAGGGAGAAATAGTTGAGTTACCCAATGTCACCCAGCAGGCTGGAAGTAAAATTAGACAAAGAGAAGACCTGGCCGGGCAGGTTTTCGGCATTTGTGAGACATGAAAATTTGGGAATTTCCTTTAAACTGGACAATGGTTGACTAAAGGAAAGGCAGCCTCTAGAAATGAATTCAGAAAACAATTCTTGTAACCTATGTTTCCCCAGGGACATCCTGGCTTTGACATTGTATTTCTACACAGCTCCAGGAATGACTCCACATTCCTCAACGGAGTGGGAATTCCCGGCTCTGGGTTCCTACTGGATATGCTGCCTCACAAACAACACAGAAGTGTCTGCAGGCATGCTCTCCCCTCTCCCTCTGCGGGACCTTCCTCCCACTCCAAGAGCTGCTTTCCACTGGGCTGTCTCCATGGTGAAGGTGAGAGAAAGAAGGAGCTTAGATGGTTTCCATGGCAACAGCAAGGGAGAGCTCATTTCCTTGGTGATGATGAAGGTGAGGCAGTCAAGCTCAGAGTATCTGCCCCTCCCCAGCTCCCACCCTGCATAGGTCACACCTTGGGCTTCCTGGATTAGGGCCTTGCAGGGCAATCATGACAATCTGACAAGTGATAGACTATCCAGGCCAGGCTCTGGGTCCAGGCAGACTTGGTTTGGGGCATATTATTTCATCCTTTGAGCTCTCAATGGCCGCATCTGTAAAATGGGGCTAATAATAGGATCAGCCTCTTAGGGTTGTAAGGAAATAAACGGAAGTGTCAGTAAAATTTAACCGTTATTGTTGCAGGGTAACTATGATTGCCACACACTAATAACCATAATTATTGCCATGCAGAGGGGGAGGCAAGTTGGGTTTAATAAGACCATTTTAAAGATGAGAAAGCTGGAGCTCAGGGATGAGGAGTGACTCTGCCTGGGTCCCAGCATTGTTAAGAGTCAGTACTAGAGTGAAAGCCAGCTATTTGGGCTCGAAACCTAGTGCCATTTCCACTCCCCCACCCTGTCTTGCACAGGCAACACACCGACCCCTGGCTGGGCCCACCCCCCATCCCTGCCTCAATCGGAGACCCTGAAAGCAAAGCATCCAGGCCCTCCTCCTTCCCTGTGTCACTCATGGTTTGCACCACACGCCTGGACCAAGTCAACACAAGCATCTGGATGATTGTCAAAGCAATTAATAAGCAAAAAACAGGCATAGTGAATTAATTTAGTGAAGTCTTCCCATCCCATAAATTACAGGGAATCAGCCTAGACTAAAGTCTGGGCTGCCGATGACTGACAGAATGTTCCAGTGTTTCTTTGAATGGTTCTGGCATCACACAGCCCCTGATGGCATTCCTGAATCATACAATGTATGAATTAGTAAGGTTTTACTTGTGTGATCCATTAGTTATTTAGACGATGATACATTGTTCTGGGAAGACTACTGGCTTTAGAACTAACCAGATTTGGAATCAAATCCTAAATTGTATTTTAAAAAAAAAAAAGAAAGAAAGAACCTGAAAAGACAAAAAAAAAAAAAAAAATCCTAAATTCTACTACTTACTACCAATGTGATTCTGGATGCGTTAATTAACTTCCTGGAGCGTCAGTTTCCTGTTTTCTAAAATGGGCATATAATACTATCTCCTGACAAATTGGTTGTGAAGTTTAGAGATAATATATATAAAACACCTGGTATATAACAGTCATTCAACAACTGATAGTGTTTCTTATTGAACACAGAGATTCTCACCATCCTTCACAGTTGGTTGTATTTTCACCTCTCCTTAGTCCTCAGTTAGGCTGCGTGCTCATTGAAGGCAAGACTGGGCCTTCCAGGGTTCTGCACCAAGGTGAGCTCAGGAAAGGTTTGCTTGGTTGCCTTGGATGCAATGCAGGGGGAGTAGTGGGGTTTAATGACTTTAGCCAGCAGCCTAACCATCATTACCCAGGTCAGATAGCAAAGTGAGCTGCCTAGCTAAAAGCAGTCACAGCATGATCTCCAAGGCTGGCTGGGAGCGCCCACTTTTTGGTCTGTCGATCACATCCACAGGGTTGGGTTCCTGCAGCAGGTTTGCACTACATGTTCCTCCCTAGTATCCTTGCTGAATTGCATCAGAAGTTAATGTCTGACCAAAACCTACCAATAAAATTGTATTTCCCTGGAATTTAGGATTGGGATCTTCGTATTTTGATGTGGTTAAATATAAACCCTGGAGTGGACAATTGGCAATTTGCTCTGATGAGGCACCTAATCCAGGATGTGCGCACATTCACACACGTGCAGAAGCACGCATGCGTACACACACACACACGCATGTGCGCACACTGATGCACGGACGCAGAATTCAGGGACAGAGGTCCCAGATCATGCATCGGATCCCTTTCTGGGTCCTGGCAGCACTTCTGACCTTAGGTTTGGTGAAACACATTAAAATAAATTTCCCCTTCTGGCTTCGGTTGTTACTGTTGCTAAACCAGGTCATTATTTCTGTTCCTTGCAACCAGAGAATCCTAAATGATGTACTTCCTTTCAGCAGGGAGGCACCACGTGGAGGGCAGGGCACATGCAGTGATACCCTGAAGGAATCCAGGCACCCAGGGTCCACACCTCAGGCTTTAAAAATAATAAAGTCACTCCCACCTGCTGAGCAAAAGGGTCATAAACTTTGTTTTCATCTCGGATGCCCCTCAACATCAAGATTCTGCAAAGGCAGGTAGACACCAGTTTTCAAGAGCCTCAGCGATTGCGTCCACTTAGTTATTGCCTTTCCCAGATGCCTGATGAGCTCGCTCCCCTCTTGGGGCAGAAGAGACTTGGAAAGATGAAATGCAACCCCGTACTACCTGCCAAGTTTTTGCCTAACCTACCTGTTAGGTTTTCTAACTAAATTTCGCTCCTGTGGAGGTAGGGAGTGATGCTTCCCTCTGTGCTGGAAGCAGTCCAGTGACAGCCTCCACAGTCAGTGAGAAAGTCCCAGTGTTGTGGGATTGCCCCAGAAAACCAGCCTCCCCGCCTGCCCCAGAGAGTGAATTCGGAAGAACCTGAGAGAGTGCCCAAGATCGGGCACACTCAGAAACCAGGGCCTCGCCAAAGTTTGTGCGGTTGTGTAGCTCGGAGAAGAGGAGCCTCCAGGGTGCCGGGCCACTCTTCCAGTCTCTGAAGGGCTATCCTGTAGAAGAAGGGGGAGGTGGGTGCTGGTACAGGGTGGGTCCCCTGGAAAGCAGACGCAGAAGAGTGTGTACACAGGATGTTTGTGGAGGAGTGTCATGGAGCCATCCCCTGAGGAGGGGAGAGGAAGGAAGCAGGGCTGGGCAGGGGGAGAAGATGCAGCCTGACAGTTGCCTTGTCACCTCCACAGGGAATACGGGAGCCAGGATGACTTTCACATTTGTCTCCCTTGGGACTGAGCTGACCAGGCCTTTTTACTGTCCCCGTTGGATGCAGCCACCACGGAAAGTGTATAACCTTGGACTAGCCAGCTCTCTCTGCCGCTGAAGCAGACCCTGAAGGGGCTGATAGCCGAGGTTTTTTGAAGACAGCACTCCCAGCCGCTGGGGTAGCGAGTCCTCCGGTGCAGGGGGTCTAGGTGGCACATCATGGTGTCCACCAAAGGGACCCTCGCTGCAGAGGGCACACTAGGAACCAATCAGAGAAAGCTACAGGAAGCCAGATTCTAGCGCAGTATACCGTGTTGGGGGCCCACCTGCTCCCCCTCTGAACCCATATTTATGAAGCGCCTACATAGGCAGGCCCTGTCCTCACAGAATGTGGTCTAGTAATTCCAGCGCAGAAACACTGTCTTACCGAGTGAGAGACATTAGCCTACAGAGGCGTCGGAGCTCAGGGTTTAGCTGAACTAAGAAATAAAATTTTAGCAAGTAAAGCTGTCATCACAAATTGGCTAGGCAGCATTGAAAAAGAGAAAAGAGAACAGAATGCTGGCCTGGGAATCAGAAAACCTGGATTCGAACCCAGGCTCTGCTGGCTATGTGAACTTGGTGAAGTCTCTAAGCCTCTCTGAGCTAAAGCTGAAAACAGCAATCACAACACCTGCTTTACAGGGCTGATGCAAGATTAAAAGGCTAACACATATGGCTGACACCACCCATGACAAAGAGCCAGGATGCAGTGATAATTATTTGGCTGGCTTTCTTTCCCTGATAACCACTCAGCCACCATGACTATTGTAAAAGTTATTGTTCTAACCAGAAGGGCCATAAACTGTTTTTTATAACCTAACGAAGGCCAGATGCCAGGCAGAGAACCAGAGAGCCAACGTTCAGTTCCGAAACCTTTGCAGCACACCAGTTGCTCGGTGTCTGATGATTTCCATTACCCAGGGTCCAGGGATAGGGAAGATTTATATACGTTATTTGGAGCTCTGGTTCAAATCTGGCCAAGCTCTGTTGGGACTCAGTCATCCTGACACTGGCCAGACAGCATCCTTATGAAATCGGATAAGCAATTACTATAAGCAATTCCAACACACACACACACACACACACACACACACACACACACACAGAGTCTTACAATAGACAGATTTTCACAGATAACCATCTGTGAAACCAGCGGAGGCTCAGATTAAAAAAAAAACTCATCCTGAGGATGAGACAGAACCATCCACGGCCCAGATAATTAGGAGAACTGAAATCATCTTTGCCACCCAAGTTTGCGGAGAGTGGGAGGCAGCAGAATATTTTTATTCCTGATGCCCTAAAACGCTGTGCCATAAACAGAACAGCTGGAAGATCCCAAGACTAACAGCCTTATTTTTCCCCCAATTTCTTTTTCTTGCAGTAAAATTTATATAACATAAAATTTACCATCTTAACCATTTTTAAGTATACAGTTCAGTGGTATTACATACATCTATAATGTTGTGCAGTCATCACCACCATCCATCTCCAGAACTCTTTTCATCTTGTAAAACTAAAACTCTTATACTCATGGACTTCCCTGGTGGCACAGTGGTTAAGAATCCGCCTGCCAATGCAGGGGACACGGGTTCCAGCCCTGGTCAGGGAGGATCCCACATGCCGCGGAGCAACTAAGCCCGTGCGCCACAACTACTGAGCCGGCGCTCTAGAGCCCGCGCGCCACAACTGCTGAAGCCCGCATGCCTAGAGCCCGTGCTCCGCAACAAGAGAAGCCACCGCAATGAGAAGCCTGCGCACAGCAACAAAGAGTAACCCCCGCTCGCCGCAACTAGAGAAAGCCCGCGCGCAGCAACAAAGACCCAATGCAGCCAAAAATAAATAAATAAATTTATTAAATAAATAAATAAAACTCTGTACTCATTAAACAATAACTCTCCATTCCCTCCTTCCCCTCAGCCCCTGGCAACTACCATTTAATAGCCTTATTTTACAGGTGAGGAAAACAAAGCCCAGAGAGGGTCAGCAACTTGTCAAAAACACATAGGCCATCTGTGGCTGATTGAGGGCTCAACGCACATCCCGGGAGTCCTGGTCCATATCACTGCTCTGTACTTTCTCATAATGGTGGCGCAGGAGGTACAGGGTGTGGTTGGCAGTTCTTTCCAGCAATGGCAGTCCTGAATACGCCCACAAGTCCTTACTAACATCCTATGTTATTTCTAGCTTTTCAAGCAGTGAAGAGAGATGGGGATGAAAGGTCAAAAGTAAAAAGCAAAATGGAGGCTGTCTTAGTTTCTTACAGCTGCCATGACAAAGTACCACACACTGTGTGGCTTAAACAATAGAAATGTATTGTCTCACAGCTCTGGAGGCTGGAAGTCCAAAATCACTGTTCCTTTTTAGAGCTGCAAGGGAGCAGCTATTTCAGGCCTCCCTCCTTGGCTTGTAGATGGCCATCTTCGTCTCCATATGGCATCCGCCTCGTGTGTCTGTGTCCAAATTTCCCCCTTTCATAGGGAGACCAGGCATATTGGGTTAGGGGCCACCCTACCCCACTATGACCTCATCTTTGTTAATTACATCTGCAATGGCCCTATGTCCAAATTGATTCACATTCTGAAGTACTAGGGGGTTAGGACTTCAGCATATGAATTGGGGGGAGGGCACATAATTCAACGCATAGCAGAGGCCCTCTCCTTTATGAATTGGTCCAGAGAGAGCAATAGACCCACAAGCTGATGAACTCAGACATAGACTCATGTATATTTGACAACATGATACATGACACCGTGGATCAAAAAGAAAAGGATGGTCTAGTCAATAAATAACCCAAATAACTCAGTATTCCACTCCTAGGCATGCACACAAATCTAGTTAGTAAATGTGACACAGAGTTTTATATGAGAATATTCATTGCAGTATCATTTATAATGCCCAAAAATCTATCCATAGGAGATAGATTTGTGTGTGGGTGGTTGTAGTGGGTTAATTTGTGCCCCTCAAAGTTCATATGTTAAAGTCCTAACCCCCAGCACCTCAGAATGTGACTGTATGAGGACATAGTCCTTAAAGAGGTAATTAAGTTAAAATGAGGTCATGAGGGTGGTCCTAGTCCAGTATGACTGGTATCCTTATAAGAAGAGGACGTTAGAACATAGACAAGCACAGAAGGAAGACCATTGACCTGACTGATGTCCTTATAAGAAGGGAAAATTTGAACAAACAAAGAGACACCAGGGATGTGCATACACAGGAAAAAAGAGGACAGAGGGAGGAGATGGCCAGCTACAAACCAAGGAGAGAGACCTCAGAAGAACCAACCCTGCCGACATCTCAATCTTGGGGACTTCTAGCCTCCAGAACTGTGAGAGAATAAGTGTCTGTGGTTTAAGCTGCCTGATCTGTAGTGCTTTGTTATGGAAGTCCCAGCAAACTAACACAGTGATATAAGTATAAAAATATGACTAGGAGTAATAAACACAATATTCAAGACAGTGGTTACCTCTATGAGGAAGGAAGCAGAATTTGAGAGGGAGGAGTACTCAGAAGGCTTGGATTATCTTTGCAATATATTTTTTAACCATTTTTTAAACTGAAGTAGAGTTAATTTACAACATTGTGTTAGTTTCAGGTTTACAGCAAAGTGATTCAGCTATTCATATTATATGTATAATATTAATATATATACTTTTTCAGATTCTTTTCCATTATAGATTATTACAAGATATTGAATATAGTTCCCTGAACTATACAGTAAGTCTTTGTTGTTTACCTATTTTATATAGAGTAATATGTATATGTTAATCCCAAACTTCTAATTTATCTCCCCCCACTATTCCCTTTGGTAATCATAAGTTTTTTTTCTATGTCTGTGAGTCTATTTCTGTTTTGTAAATAAGTTCATTTGTATCATTTTTAAGACTCCACATATAAGTGATATCACATTATGTTTGTCTTTCTCTGTCTGACTTACTTCACTTAATGTGGCAATCTCTAGGTCCATCCATGTTGCTGCAAATGGCATTATTTCATTCTTTTTAATGGCTGAGTAATATTCCACTGTATATATGTACCACATCTTCTTTATCCATTCATCTGTCAATGGACAGAGTAGGTTGCTTCCATATCTTGGCTATCGTAAATAGTGTTGCTATGAACATTGGGGTGCGTGTATCTTTTCGAATTAGAGTTTTCTCTGGAGTATGCCCAGGAGTGAGATTGCTGGACCATATGGTAGTTCTATTTTTAGTTTGTTAAGGAACCTCCATACTGTTCTCCATAGTGGCTATACCAATTTACGTTCCCACCGACAGTGTAGAAGGGTTCCTTTTTCTCCACACCCTCTCCAGCATTTATTATTTGTAGACTTTTTAGTGATGGCCATTCTGACTGGTATGAGGTGATTGCAATATTTTATTCTTTAAGCTGCATGGTGGGTACCTGAATGTTGTTATATTATTCTCTCTATTTTTAAATTTAAACCCACAAGAATAGGTGAGTGTGACTGCTGGCTGAGTACCCCCTCATTTCAAAGCATCCTAGCACACAGGGGCTCTAACTAGAACTCACCGTGTGACCCTGGGTGAGTCACTTCTCTCTGGCCTCAGTTTCTCTAACTGTAAAATTAGAAGAATGAACTAATTCAATGTTTTCCAAAGTGTGTTCCACAGGACAGTAATTCCATGAGATTTTAAATATATATTCTACATTACAAAAGGGTTACCTGGTCAAATAATTTTCGGAAGGCTTACCAAAGATATAATCACATTATTTTACTACAGAAATTTCAAAAGTTTTTAATCATGAATAGGCCAACAGGGGGCTATGGCATGCAGACAACAGAGCACTCTTTTCAAAGAATAGTGATCAACTGCTTTTCTGTTCGCTCACACAAGAGCTGACGTCCCCATTGGTTCTGAAGGAACATCAGTAATTTACTTCAGGGGTTATTTTGTGTAAACAAACATAGTTTAAATTTTAAATGCTAGAATGACAAACCCAACAGCGGTCTTGTATGCAACAGATCCTACTGAGTATGGCATGGGGCCTCCTAAGATGCAAAAGAGACTTTCCTGAAAACATGTTTGTTACAATGATTAGAAAAATATATTATTTCATTTTTAAAACACTAAGCTAAAAAATGAACTGAACAAAAACTAACCATCCCAAATTAACTGTGAGTTAAACTGTACATTTAAAAAAATCCATCAAGGTTTTCTTTTTATATTTTTACTGTGATGTACACACAGAAAAGGGCACAAAGTAAACGTATAGCTTAGTCAATATCCATTGCTCAGGTCAAGAAATGGAACACAGCCAGAACCTCGAAGGGTCCTTGCAGTAAAGCCATGCTGGGGACTCTGCTTTGGTTCTGAGATGTAGGTGAGGCAACGTTTCATCAGGTGCGTCCTGTGCTTTTCCTAAGAGCACAGGGACAGCAAAGGCAGAAGTGCCTTCCATGAGTTAAGATGTTCCCAGTGATCTCTGCCTTCTTGGAAATGCCCTACAAGCATCATCTGTTTGAACAACACCCATGGGTCTTATGTAACACTGAGGAGGAAGCCACGGTCCATTCCAAAACCCAGTCTCTCTTTTACAGGGACACTCAGAGAAAGTTTTGGCCGGAGCGTCATTCCCGGAAAATGTCGGGCTATTGCAAATCAATATGTATGCATTCTTTGGTCAGAAAAAGAAAACTAGGTAACTCAATACGTTCCTCCCTGCGTTTTAGCTGCCAGGAAATTAGACCCAAACTTGGGACCGCTTTAGAGTAATCAGCTTTTAGGACTGCTGATTTTAGGACTGCTGATGTCAGAGCCAGGGAACCCCTTAGAGAGCACGTGGTCCCATGCACACATATGGGGAGGTCAAGGCCCCCAGGATGTCACTGGGTTCCTCTCAGGTGACCAGTCACCCTGCTTCCCTGATAGGGTTTATTCCTAAGTGTGTCACTTTGCATCATTGATCCTGGGAAGCTCCTTTGAATCTGGCTGGAAGTACAGAGCTAGCACAGATCAGAGCTGAACAAACGAGCACAGAGGTGGTCTTCCCACCACCCAAGGTGCGGCCGAGCCTTAAAGGATTTAAATTTTGTGTCTCCCCTGACAACTTGACAGTTTATCTGGTCCTCTAATCCTTGCTTCCCAAATGGTAGTCTAGGAGCCAGGGTCAGGACATAAAAATGTTTTTTAGTCTGAAGCACGATCAGAAGAATAAGGCTGATGCAGTGAGTTCTTCAAGAAACTAAATTTATTCACATTTTTGGTTTTAAAAATACCTTTTATTTTATGAAATGATGGCACTGAAAATTATTTTATTGCCCTTTCAAGGCAAAACAAAATGTTGTCAACCCCACGTTAGCCACCTCCCAATTTTTTTTAAATAATTTTTTTGTGATGTGTGAAATTCACAAGTCTGTGAGCCATTGTTCTAATGGCCTCTGACCAGCTGGACTGCCAGCCTGTGTCTGGAGACGATCCAGGACCCCAAGGCCCTTCGTGAGCTGCTTTTTCCCACTTTACCACATACTCTTCCCAGTAAACACTCTGTGTTACTCTTGCTACATTGGATTACTGGCCATTCCTTGAACACTCATAGCCTCGGGACCCCTCGCTACCTTTGAGATGGAGTTCTTCCTGCCCAGAATATCACTCTTCCCTGGCCTCCGTGGTCCAGCTTCATGAGAGCCCTTGGCACAGTTAAATGAGCTATAAATGTTTGCAACCTGGTTGTGAGTGAGGAAACCCCACAGCCTCTGGGGAGCTTGACAGCCAGGTTTTCCTCCCACGAAGCCTTTCCAGAGGCTTCTTGTGGATGTCAGACCTCTCTCCCTCCAGTGCATGGGCATTTTGTGCTCACGTTGTACACAACTGTGTTAGGGTCACACACGTCCTGTGAAGATCTGTGTACCTGAGAGGGGGGACCATGTCTTACTCGTCTTTGTATCCCCTGTGGCCTAGCGCGGTCTCTTGCACACAGTTTACACCCATTTCATGTTTATGGGACAAGAGAGTGAGCAAAGGAATGAGGGACTCAGTGTGCCCAGCTCTGGAAGTAGGCACAGGGCAGGATGTGGGATGGATGACCTACCCCTCTGAACTTTCTGCTCAGTGCTCGGCCAGGAGAGACAGTGGAACAGGCACTTGTGGGTGAAAGGGAGCCGTCTAGAAGAGCAGGCAAGAACCACATCTTTCCCTGCCTGCATAAGGAGGCTAATAATAATGGATTATCATTTATAAAGGTCCGATCTGAGCCAGGCACCATTTATGGATTATCTCATTTGTTCTTCTTCTCAACCAAATAAAGTTAGAAACCTGGGGCTCAGAGAGATAAAATAACTTGTCCAGGGTTGTGCAGTTAATGAGTGCCTTAATGGGGGGGGGTGGCTACAGACAATGTTTGTGTCCCCCCAAAATTCATATGTTGAAAATCCAACCCTCAGTGTGATGGTATTGGGAGGTGGGGCCTTTGGGAGGTGATTAGGTCATGAGGGTGGAGCCCTCAGGAATGGGATTAGTGCCCCTATAAAGAGACCCCAGACAGCTCTCTTGCCCTTCTGTCATGTGAGGACACAGCGAGAAGATGGCCTTCTAAGAACCAGGAAGCAAATGTGCAACTGCCTTGATTTTGGACTTCTCAGCTTCCAGAACGGTAACAAATAAATGTTTGTTGTTTGAGCCTCTGAGTCTATGAGATTTTTGTTACAGCAGCCCAAAAGAACTAAGACACGGAGGCTCAATCTGATGCTAAAACCTGTTCTCATTCCCCTTTTAAGGAGGAAGAGCCAGCCTTGGGCCACACAGCACCCATGCCCAGGACCCACTGGCCCACCCACACTCTCCCTCTTCAGAGCACTGAGAAGAAAGTTCCCATGAGGTGCAGTGATGATTTGGGGAAGGGATCATTTATCACAGCAGACAATGTCACCACGTGCTGCTACAACAAACACAGTTATTTCGGATGCTGCAAGGCTTGGAAAAGCAAAGGGAGGAAGAGAAGCTTACTTTAGCCTGGGTTTATTTTTGTGACTAGGAGAGTGACAGCCATAGAAATACTACAGAGAGTTCAGAGCGTCTTGGAAAGGGAAATATTTGTGTTTTATCACTCGACCCAGAAGCTCCGGCAGAGTGCTAATCTTTGATGGATTCTGTCTGCTTAACAGGCAAACTAATAATAAAAGTGATGGGGGTGGGGAGCATTGCCACACATCAAACGCCCCACCCCTGAGATGACGCCCAAGCCTGCATAAGCCCTTTCTGGGTGGCTTTGTCCACTGAGCGCAGTTAGACGGGTCATCGGCATCTGTAGCCCGGCAGCAAAGGAGGGGGATGAACAGTTCTCCAGGGAAGTGTGTGGCCAGGATCCTCATAATCAGAAAGTGAGTTTAGCTTTCAGCAGGCCCAGGTTCCTACCTTACCAAATTTTCTCATTTCCTTAAATGTTCTTTTCCTAATAATTCAAAGCTTGGGCAATAATCGTGCATTCAATAAATATTACGGAGCATCTACCAGAGGAATCTGGAACAGAAGTCAACCTGGGGGGTCAGAGGACCTCTCACTGTGCTTTTCTGACATTGGCTTTGGCTGGGACATCCTAGTTTACCCCAATAGCCCTTCCTGTCTCCAAGTACCAGGTGGAAAGGGCTCTTTCCCTCACCAAAGTTTCCTGGGTCACTCCTGGGACGGGCCTGCCCCTGCCGGTGCCCTGCAGGCCACCTGGCGGGGCTGGCCTTGCTAAGTCAGAGCTCGCCTGTGGTTCACTGAACAAGTGAGGCCGCTCAGGACCTGCCCCGCACTGACCTTTTGTCTTTGTCTCCCCCGATAGCAGCTGGGAGATTTTTCCACTAAAAAAATTTTTTTTAATTCTAATAGGTCATTCTGTTACATAAATTTAAGCCCTAATAGAACATTCTGTTACAAGAAGACAGAGGGATACTTCAGGGAACAAAAGGGTCTCAAGAGTGACCGGAATCAGAAACAGGGAAGCTGTCGGAATTGTGTCTCGCGTGCTAGCCGTCACTGGGGGACAGTTCCATCATGTGCTGTGTGACAAACATCCTCTGATCATCTTTGCATACGGCCAGCACGGCTGCCTCGGGCCTCCGTTGCCGGGCCTCCCATTCTAGGGCCCAGCAGAGGCTGAGGAGCATTTCCGAGTCAGCAATCAAAGCTTGGAGAGAGAATATCCTTCTGGCCCGGCTTGGGTCATTGGTCCATCTCTAGTGCAATTAACTAAAGCTTGGTGAGGCGAGGTCACTGCCTAAGCCTGCTGTAGGCAGGGTTAGTTCTCAAAGTAAAGGGGGTTTGGTGGCGGGGCAGGCACCCCAAAGTTGTCCGGAACAGCCCGTGACTTTATACAGAATGGATGGGTTGTGGCTATTGCTCTGTTTTAAAATATGGATGGCAACACCCGCCTCTTTTGAGTTTTTGTGAAAACATGGGTCATACGTGCAAGGACTCGGCCGAGTCTAAGGGGCTGGGTGGAGGCTGGTGACATTCTCCTGAGGGTACTCGCCATGGCCAGCCCGGCGCTGATCCTGCCCCCTCCACCCGCCAGAGCCAGGCGTGAGCATCTCAGTGCCTTGTGCGCCTTCAGCCCCACGCGCCCCCCCGGCCTGGAGGCAGCGCCCAGCCCCGCCCGAGTCAAGGGCGGAGGTGCCAACTCCACGGCCACCCCTTTGGAGAGGTGCCCGGCTGTGCCCAGGTTGTCTCTGAAACACTAACTGTCTTAAACACTCCGCAATGAGATGTGCTCCGCAGAAGCCCAGACCAGTATAAATGGGCCTCTTTATTCCCCTGCCTTCATGCTAAGAAAAAAGAACAGCAGAAGTGGGGAAGAAGGACATTCCAGAAATGCCACAGAGAGACCTCTGTGAGCACTGCGCTGTGTCCGCTACAGGAAGCGCTTCATGGCAGAGACAGGAGCTGCAGCAGGAGACGGGGGCCACGCGCCAGCCCGGATGAGGAGACCCACTGCCCTCGGTTCCCAGGGGGAGCCCCGAGAGCAAGGGCGGGGGGCCCCAGGCCAGCTTGTTCCCCCCGCCCCGTGTCATGTTTTCTCTCCTTTAAGACGGTGGAGTCTGGCTGTGGCGTGTCATCCTGAACGGACTCCAAGGATGTCCGATCGCCTGAAGATCCGTCGGGGGAGTGGCTGTTATTAGTTTTAAACAGACTCGTTTACAAGCAGAGTCTCCGTCCGAGCATATCAAGAATAAAGTCCTGCGAGATCGAGTCTCATTAGTGTAAAAATTAATGATTCAAGATACAGTAGAAACTGAATAAAATTTGTCTTTATTCTTACTTTAAAAAAAGAGGATAAAGTCCTGCTGCTAACTGTAGACTTATTACTCAACGGGAAAATAGAACTTTTTTGGTTCTACAGCTGCCAAGGCCCGTACTGGGGACACCAAGTTGTAAAAGGAGGTCCCTCCTTGCGGGGGCCGCACCCTCGGCTGGGGGGTTGTCAAGTCCCCCCGACTGACTGGCATCTCGATGTGATGATCTCTTTAGGTTTGAGAAAGTAAAGGTGAAACCTCTGTAAATAACTTCTTCCCCTGATATGGACAAACTAAACACACACACACACACACACACACACACACACACGCACACAGCCCTGCCACTAAGTCTCAATGAGTTGTATTTTTTTTTAGCTTCTCACTTAACAATTGGCGTGTTGATTTGTCCCCGCTGACCTCATTTGGGTACGAGGCTCAGGTTCCGAACAGCGTACGCCACTGCTTTGCTTCTTTTAAATCACAGAACACAGGGTCAGAAGTTTGGGTTTATTGTTAAGAGGCTGAAGAAAGGGACACACAGCTGGCGTGTGCCTGTGCTGCCTATTTCGGGAATGGGACTTCTGAGTCACCGACTAAATTAGACACAGGTGTTCTCGGCGTTGCTGGGGGGGCCCTGCGCCTCGGCTCTGCTTTGTGAGAGCCCAGGGACGAGGAGGGCTCCAGACGGCCAGGGCCGGAAGGAAAGCACGCAGGCACTCTTCAGACGAGGCGCCCAAAGTGGTATCTTCGTAAGGAATAAGCTGTGGTCATTCCTTGGCAAGGTCTGGTTTCACATCCTGGTCCCAGAAGTTCTACTCTCTGATACATAAGGCAGCTCACCTATTTCAATTCTGTAGCCGATAAAATGGCACTAGTTCACAAATTGCAAGGTCATTATAGAAAAGAAAGATGGTGAGTATTAAGCGTCCCACACATAGTAGGTGCTTAACAAATAGTGTATGCTATTAATGGTATTCATTCTTGAACTGCCCTTTGTTAGTTCTGTCCTGCATCCCCAGATCCTCAGGCTAAGCTCTTGGAGGGCAAGGACTAATTTATTCATCTTTGAAATCCCCAAAGGACAGGAAGGCAGTAGGTGGCTGTCTGCAAACCCTCATGGGTGGACCCCCCCAGCAGCTGGGACTCCTGCTGCCACCTTACCCCTATCTTGACATACGCACCCATGGAATGTACTTCCAAACGTCCCTTCACACATCATGGTGTTGACCAGCAGGGTGAGAGACAGACAGGAAGCAAGCAGTAGAAACCTAAAAATGCATAGCTTATTTCAGTTGAAGTGTCAAATGCGTCATCAAGGAAGACCCCCCAGTGAAAGACCAGCAGGGTCTGCAGAGTTCTTGGTGCGAACGTGGCTGGGGTGTGGAAGGTTAGATGACTCTCCTTCATTCATTAAGTACGGTGAGGACCTACCATGTGCCAAGCACTGGGCTCGGCGCTACAGATGCAATGGAGAATGAGACATAGTCCAAAGGGCATCTAAACAAAGAAGAGCTAATTACAAAAGTCTCTGGGGCTCTAGAAGTCAGTGCAAAGTGCTCACAGAGGTTAGGGAAAGGTGCCGGGGAGGGGCAGCCCAGCTGGGATCACAAGGTTGCATTGGGGGAGGACTGGCCAGAGGAGGAAGGGCATTCCAAACACAGAGAACAGCACGCAAAAGGCCCCAAGACCCCTAGCTTGACCGGGAGACTGGAAGCTTTCCGAAGCCCGTCATTATAGGGGCCGGCACTGGGGCCCACCTGCCGGATCCAGCTGTGGGTTCCCTGAGACGGTCTCCCCGGGGGGGAGGCTGGGCATTTTAGGGAGCATCCTTCCTGGAGGTGACAGACACTCTGCGCCCAGCCAGGAATGGAGGAGGTGAGTGAGAAATGACCCCCAAGGATGACAGCAGGGAAAACTGGAGGGACAGCTTCACCACAAGTGGGGACAGCCGGAATTCTGCCTCTTGTTCTGGAATGTCGGGCTAATGAAGGAGGACGTTGAGCCCCTTGTTGGCTGTCCCCTTGGCAGACGGAGGCCCAGACACCACAGGACGGCAGCGGATCAGATTCGGTTTCAAAGGTTAACTGCGTTACCACAGGGCTGGCACAGCCTTCAGACCAGGGAATGCTCAGATGCAGGCTTAGTCTCCAGCAGTGGGTGGAAATACCATCGTTCCTCTGTGACATCTCCCTGCCACCCCAGGCCTTAAAACACCACCGTCGAAGAGGCCAATGCATCCACGGGGCCTAGAGCAGGGCCTGGCAGAGGACAACACGCAACAGGTGTCTGCACCTGAAAGTGAACAAGGGGCAGAGCACAAGCACCCACCTGTCTGCCCCTGTCCTCTCCCTGGGGCCTGCTCTGGGCAGACAACACAGGGGGCCACGGTGGAGGGAGAACCAGACCAGCGACAGGAGACCCAGGCCCAGGCCACTAATTATCTGCATGACCCTCAGCACATCACTTTCCCTCCCAGAGTCTCCATTTTGTCTGCAAAATAGCACGGTTTGGTATCTGCCTGCCTGGCTCATAAAGTTACACGTGATGGTCAGTTGATATACGATGATGGGTACGTACTTTGTAGCTGTAAAGAGAAGGTCGACTCTATTCAAGGATTTCCAAATATCTACTGTCTCGAGTTCAGGACTGTGGTTATTGTCATTAGCATGGCCAAGTGGGAAAGAGCGGGCAGCTTTCTTCCCAGGGAGGAGCAGTGCGTGCCCTCACTGCCGAATGGGGAAGCTGACTCCGGACACCAAGGACCATCGCAGGAAATTCACTGTTGTGGGTCCCTGAAGGGTCCTGCTCCCAGCTCGTCCCTGCTTGTGCAGGTAGCCAGAGGCCACATCAGGCCCCGACAGCAAGAGTGAGGCTCCCTGGGGTCAAAGTCAGAGAGAAACTTGGAACCCTGGGATGCTAGGGCTAGGAGGGACTTTTGGATCAGATTCAGTAAATACATGTTCAGTGCCACCAATATGCATCAGGCACCAGGTCAGGTGACTTATAGACATTAAATAGTCTCCATGACAACCTGGGCTGACGCATCATTGTTATCTCCATTTCATGAGTTCAGATGGGCTACACGGCCAGCCCAAGCGCCTTTAGCCCCACTCTCTACCCATTTGGGTCCTCTCATTGCTTAGGTTTCTTCTCAGATGTCAGCTCCTCTGAGACGCCGTCCATGTTTCTTCTCTCCCACAGCTCCCGGATCTTGTACATAATAACTCTGTAATGACATACTTCTTTGTGTGTTGCCTTTTTTAACATCTACCTTTCCAGCTAGACTGTAAACACACGAACCAGAACTTTATTTTGTGCACCATGATTGTCCTAGTGCTACAGAGGCATTCAAGAAAACACTTGTTGAACAAACTATCAGAATAAATACAGGTATTAAAAACTTAAACATACATTGTCTGATTTTTTAATTCATTCCTTTGTCATTTTTCACCACTCTTCTTTCGAGATATGAGAAATGATATTAGGGGTGGGGCTCTTCAATAAGGCCACAAAAGTTCCCATAATCTTTCTCATCTTGAAATCATTGAGCATCTGGCTGAGAAGTGAGGCCAAGTTCTTCCAGCCAGTTCCTGGATCCACAATCGTCTCTGCCCATCTCATAATTTACACAGTCCCCACAGCCTTGCAGGCGCTCAAAGAATTCATCACGACCATGGCGTAAGCCAATTAACCTTGCTCCTTAACTATTTAAGACATGTAGATCGTGGCTGTTTCTGCACTGGCAGAGAAGCACAGCTAGTCTAGAAAAACATCCAACCTGAATAGATTCCGCCAAAGCTCAGACCAGGCTGTCATTAATGTTATAAATGTGCATTAATGTTAATTGCACCATTTCCCTGCTGGATATGCCCTCTTCTCTTCCAACCCCTATCTTGGGAATTACCAGAGATAACCACCCAAGCTCTTACACTAACTCTGACACATAGTAGGTGCTTAGTAACTGCTGTCTCCCTTCTCTTCTCCATCTGTCAAGGGGCGGCCCTGGTCCTCGTCCACTCCACTCCAGCCCCCGAGTGCGTCCCATCCTCTGAATTCCCACACCACTACCTCCTCCGCCTTCAATTGACTGGTAACTCAGCAAACTCTGAACTGAGACATTTATCCACCGAGCACGTGGGTCTCTAAATCCAGACGTTGGGCTTCTTGCAGACAGGGACTCAGCGTAATGCTTCATAGCCTAGCTATTCTTATCCCCAAAGAACATTGATTTCAGGCCTGGCCTTGCGTGCAGTTGGTGCTCCATAAGTAAGGACCAGGCCTTAGAGCTTTTTAAAAACCAAGGCATCATGGATGTAGAACAGGCTAGGAAAGCATTTAAGTGTGAATCAGCTTTTCTTCCTTCTCGTTCTGAACTGGGTCTGTGACCCCATCACTATAACTCCAAACCCTCCTTCCCAGGGGATAGCGTGGGCCTGGGAGGGTGCACAGAGCTTTAGGACTGGAGTTGGATCACAGTGGGAAAATCTATAGCGTATAAACCAAAGCTGAATTAGGGTGTCATGAGAGTTGAAGCAGAAGAGCAGAATTCTGTCCAAGGGGTTAGAGTGAAGCCAAAAATGTTTTCCAAAAGCCAGAAAGTCAGAAGTCGGTCACTCACTGAAATGTAGACAAGACTGGGAAAGACAGGGTAAGAAGAGCAGAAACAATGACTGGGAGAGACTTGTGAGCCTGAAGCTCGTTTTTATGGGTGTGGACTTGGGACACGGGAGGCCCAGCCCGCTTTGACGGCTTAGAATCCGAGGATGCCCACACAGGCCTCCCAGCTTCCCTTGGCTTTCTGGTGTCCAGACAAAAAGGGAACAAAGCCGTAGGCAAACGGAGGTACCTATTTCCTGTTTCATTAAAACTCTGTGAGTGCCTTTTCTCTCCCAGAATCTCTCTCACATTCTGGGCTCAGGCTGTGTCCAGGGCCCAGCCCCTGGCCCTCGGCCAACTTGCAAGATTCCATTTCAGTCTGGAGTTTGAAATTTGTCCTGTGCTGACGTTTTTGGTCAAACGGCTTAGTTGCGCTCATGTCCGGAATCCACCAAGTCTGCATTTTGCACAACTGCCCTCTCTTCACAAGGTGCTGTCTCAATTTTCGTTGAGAGCAGCTGAATATAACGAGAACTTTCAAACTAGAAATTGCCTGATTTTCCTCTGTGAGCTTCTGCCGGGGGAGGGCAGGGCTGAGGCTGCAGACACAGGAACTTATTCATCAGTCTCACTCAAAGGCTACAAATTGGTTCCTTATTCACAACAGGGAAAATGCTTTAATGAGCCCTCTTTTTGTTTTTCAAATCAGATATACAAATAAGCTGATAACAATTTTCAAAAATACAAAACAAGAATCTCCAATTATGGGAGCGCCCTTGGCCTCTGAGTTCCTGCCTCACTGAGGAAATGGATTTGAAATGGCAAAGAGGAAACAAGGAGGTCAACTTTCATGTCTATTTTAGTTTTTCAGTGAAGTCCCAGTTTCCTTTGGACTTCGTATAAACAAAGAGAGGACGGTTGTTAGTTTGGTTATTACAGATAACCCATGTCTTTAAAGTGTATGTCATTTATCTAAATGGGGAATCTAATAAATGACTCAACTTCTCCAAAATATAACTTCTCGCCTAATAATAAGAATAAACGCAGGTTTCATTTTATTGAGCAATTACTATGTAACAGGCATACATTTGAAACATTGTTGACTGGCTATGCTATATCTGTTTCACCCAGAAATCCTATTCCTGAAAATCTACTGCAAAGAAATAAAATTGATTATGTAACAAAGGGGTAGTGTGTGTGTGTGTATGTGTGTGTGTGTGTATATGGGTTGCAGCCGAAACAAAGTGAATATCAATAAACATGGGAACAGATGAATAAAGTATGTTGCTTCCAAATCACAAAAAATCATGCAGCTATTAAAATGAGACCTTCTCCAGATGCTTAGGATGGATTTCCAGAACATATTGTTGAGCGAGAAAAGTAGGATGCATAAAATTGTGTGTAATATGATCTCTTTTTACAAATGACCAAAAAACCTTTTATATGATTATGTGTATTCACTTAAGTGTATATATCAATATGCTTTTATTATTGTATTATCATAGAGGAAGATATGGAAGGCACTTTCTAGGTTGTCAACATGGTTTGTGCGTGATGGGCCGTTGGCCTGGGTTTGACAAGGAGCTGTAACAGGAGCTGTGACAGCAGTAGCGCTGACCAGAGCGGGAGGGAGGAGTCAAAACAGAGGAAAAGGAAAAAAAAGGACTCCAAGAAAGTTCACCTGGGTATATAATGTAATCATATCTATGTATTTGTGTAAAATTATCCAGGTCAGTTACAAGTAATGAAAATATTAGAGGGGCTTCCCTGGTGCTGCAGTGGTTAAGAATCCACTTGCCAATGCAGGGGACACAGGTTCGAGCCCTGGTCCGGGAGGATCCCACGTGCCGTGGAGCAACTAAGCCTGTGCACCACAACTACTGAGCCTGTGCTCTAGAGCCCGCGAGCCACAACTACTGAAGCCCGCGCGCCTAGAGCCCGTGTTCTGCAACAAGAGAAGCCACTGCAATGAGAAGTCCGTGTACTGCAACGAAGAGTAGCCCCCGCTCGCTGCAAATAGAGAAAGCCCGCGCGCAGCAATGAAGACCCAACATAGCCAATAAATAAATAAATAAATAAGTAAGTAAAATCTATTTTAAAAAAAGAAAATAATAGAAATAATACTGACTTTTTCTCAACAATCTTCTGAAATATTATTACTTTCCTCATTTCATAAATGAGGAAACTGATGATCTGATTTGCCATAGGCCAAGGCTATCTGATTCCAAAGCCTAAATTCTTTTCCTGAAAATACAATATGATGTATAGTCACTGTGAAAAAAAAATTCAAATATGATACTAAAGTAAAATGACGATTGTAAGAATCACTAAAACCCAGAGGTACTGCTATTAAAATTTGGGGAAACAGCCCTCCAGACATTTCTCTATGCATATATAACCTTTTAACATATATTACAAAATATGCTGATGTCACTCTCTGTTGAGGTTATGGCACCACATCCCTGAAGGATGTGACGTTTCCACTGTCACTCATTCTGAAAAGTGGATCATCCTGGGCAGGAAATAAGGCTGGTCTTAGGGTGAGGGAGGAGGAGACAGGCCCAGGACCTGCCCTAGGGTGCTCGAAGGGGTCCCTGTGGTGGGGGTGAGCTGCCTTGACCTGCAGGTGGCCAGCCTCCCAAAACGTGCCTGGTGAGTGAGTGGCATGGACCGTGGTCTCCATCCTCCAGAAGAGCTGTGCCCCCCTGGACAGCAGTGAAAGGAATTAGGAATGACCCTTTGGACAGGAGGAGGATGGAGGTCAGAGAAGATGATGTTTCTGGGCGGAGCAGGTAGCTGACCTCAGAGCCACTCTTGACATGACCCCACCAGTCCTCAGTCATGCCTTCTGATAAGTGGGCTTCTGCTTATGTGCATAGAAGGGGCTGATCCACAAGAGCTGTCACAATTGTCCCCTAGTTGCTGCAGGAGGCCTCTTCTGGAAGTGACATGGGCTGGAGAGTTCCCCCTTTTCTCCTGAGGAGACACTGAGGTGAAACAGAAGGCCTGTACCGGCCACCACAGAGGCAACAAGTAGGGTGCAGAAGACGCACACGTGGCTGCAGAGGGACCCTGGCTGCCCAGAAGGCCACTGTTCTGGAAAGACACGGACCCCCATGTTAAATGACTGCAACAAGACCACCCTGGAGGCAGTGGGCAGAAGCTGGCCTTCCACCGAGGGGAGCAGCTTCAAAGGACACAGCCAAGTTCATGTTCTTTGGGAGGTGGCAGCAAGGACATGCCTGTGAAGACTGATTCACAGACCAGGGACAGGTCTTGAGAGATATTTGGGTCACTTATATGTGGAATCTAAAAAAGCTGAACTCATAGAAACCGGGGCTGGGGGGTGGGGGAATCGGGGAGATGTTGGTCAAAGGATAGAAACTTGGAGTTAGAAGATGAATAAGTTCTGGGGACCCAATGCACAGCATGGTGATTATTGTTACCTATACTGTATTATATACTTGAAAGTTACTAAAAGACTAGATCTTAAACGTTCTTACCACAAAAAAGAAAGGATAATTATGTGATGTAACTAAGGTGTTAGCTAACTCTAGGGAGGTAATCATATTTCAATAACAAGTATATCAAATCAACATGTTGTACCTTAAACCTACACAGTGTTATATGTCAACTTTATATCAATTAAAAAAATATTTGGGGGAGAGAATCTCAAAGATAGAATCTTTCTTCTAATCTGGGTGAGCTGGGGGCCCCTGGCCATTAAGATTTGAATATTCAGGAAGGGTGACATTTTTGCATACCAAGCTGGTGAAGTGGGAAATGTCAATTACATGGATATAGACATACATAGCCAAAATACAAATCTTATCATGTCACTGTCTGCTTAAAATCCACCAATGGCTTCCCTTGGGGTGGAGCCCAAACTCTGCAGCACAGACCCCAGGCCACATCCCTCCTGCGCACTCTACTGCCGGCTCACTGACGTCTCCCAGCTCCTTCCTTGGGTCTCCAGGCCTTCACACACGCTTCTGCTTCTTCTTGGACCACTTCCCTCTCCAGCCACCTAGATAGTTTCTCTTCACCCTTAGAGGTTCAGCTTAAAACGTCACCTCCCCTGGGAAGTCCTCCTTCAGCCATCCCCCCTCCCAGATTAGATTCAGTCCTCCTGCTCGGTGTTCCTGTAATCAGTGCACTTGTCACACTTTATGGACATGTTCTTCTCAGATAGGGATCCCTAGTGTTTCATATATTATAATTAGCACTTAATATCTGTTGAATGTTTGAATGATGAAGGTAAATAATTTTACACAAAGAGATCACGTTCTGTAATCTCTCTGTCTGCATTCAACAATGCTGTACGTCTGTCCTGAGCATGGCATTCAAGTGTTTGACAATCTAATCCTCGTCAGCTCTATCCTATCTGCTTTCCTCTACAGTGCTTAGCACACAAGAGGTGCACAATAAGTGCTATTAAACCGCCCAAGTGAAATGTCCTTGGACCTTTCCACATTCTTTCCTTCCTTTAATGACACGCCTTTCTTCAGCCCCTGCCTGGCTACCTCCTACTTGTCCTCTGACGTCCCACTGAAATCCATCTCCATGTGAAGCTGTCTCTGTCTCTTCCAGAGTAAGTCAGGCCTTGCTCTGTGGTCCCCTGCACCCTGCTGCTGTCTCCTTGTGGGTCCTAATGTGAACAACACAATATGTTTATCAAACTGGTTCTCCAACTCAACTCGGATCACGGATGGTGCTGGCACTGTGTCCTCTGCCATTTCTTGTCTCCAGCATCTAATACAGCCTCTGCCACATAATTGACATTCAGCAAGTATTTGTTGAAGGAATGAATGAGCGAATGAATGAATGAAGTTTATAGTGTTGAATTTAGAAAACTACCAGGTTAGACTGCATGAACGATTGGAACCCATCCCAGTTTGCTGCTGCAGACCTACAGACCCTGTCAGTTGCGATCAGAATCAGAGAAATCAACCCAGCATGCTGGAACTGGGTGGAATCCTTTTTTGTATATGATGAAATTGAGGCCCTACATGTAAAGGTCACACAACAAATTGCATAGCAGTGAAGGTGGGCAAGATATCGAGATTGATACCTATGCATTTCAAGGGTCATTAGTCATCAGGATCTGATGTCACCTCTATTTCTGGTGACAGGTAATGCACTTTTTACTTCTTACCAAAATAATGATTATTTCTTAAAATTGTATGGCACTTTATAGCTTACCAAGTCCTGTACAGAAAAAACCTCTGAGTGAGGTATTTACGGTTAAATAACTTGCCAAGATCATTCAGCATTTCAGCAACAGATCCAGGGCTCGCACTCAAGTTTTCTGGCTCTACGTCCAGTACACTTTCCAGGGTACAGTCTCTGCCGCCAACATCACAATAAATGGTGATTAAATATTGATTCTAGACTCACTCACGGGAAACACTAGCATTTCTAATCAATATCATCACTTATTATTTCTAAGAATTTTCTGAAGGAGACATAGACCAGACTTGTCAAACCTTTACGTAAGAGAGCTGATAAAAACCTAAGGTAGGCTACTGGAGGAACCAGAATGTTGCGTGTGTGTGTGTGTGTGTGTGTGTGCACTCATGTGTCTCTCAGGTGTGTCAGTGACTCTGCATGTGGAATACTTGGAGTTTTGGGGCACTCAAAATTGTGAATGTGAACACAATAAGCAGATCCCCATTGCATAATGTCTGCATAGAGTATGACCTTAAGTATTTGCCAACAAATTAACGTGCCTATGTTTAAAAATTCTCAAATAGTTTTTCTGCATTTAGCCAGTATTTCCACAGAATGACTTTTAAAAATTTAAATGTGTTTTCCAAATAACTAAGTCTATTCATTCATGCTTTCATTCAGTAAAGAATGAACGCCTACTAGGTGCCAGACACATAGTTCATCCATGACACGGCAGTGAGCAAAACAGACAAACCCTTACCCTCGTGGAGTTTACATTCCTTTGGGATAGGAGAGAAGGCTCATAACCAAACACTAAGTTACATATTACATTAAGTGACAAGTGGTATGAAGAAATGGAGCTTAGGCATGCCAGGGGTGAGTGGGGCTGCAATTTAAATCAAGGTTCAAGAAAGTGATATTTAAACACAGCCCCGGGAACAAGAGGAATAAACTGTAAGGATCTCTTGGGGAAAATCTTAACTTTTTGAACAAACACTTATAATTTTACAATGATTTTTTTTCCCCAAAGAGCTTATATACATTTCACCGTCTTCTAAGAGAGGATACAGCAGGTCATCTAACTTTTTTTTTTTTTGATAATTCAGGCACTTCTGTGATGATCAGTTTTGGGCTATTGTGTAGTGATGTCCAGAGAGGTTGAGATTATGACATTCAGAGGACTATTTGCCCCTCCACCCAGTGGCCCCAAATCTGTTTTCCTTTTGCACAGATTTTATATATGTCACCCACTCAGCTCTCGCATCTCGCAGTGTCTCTACATCACCACCCCCAAACTTTCATCTGCTGTTTCTAAGATGTCACTGGCTTGTTAGGGTTGATTCCAGACGAAAAAGACTTGAGCAAAAGCCTAACATTTAATGCTGGTGCTTTATGACATCTGCTCTGCCTATTCCCACGGGACCTGTTGTGCCCATTTCATTGCTCTCAATTTCCTTTCTGACCGTTGGAATGCCAAAGAATTAAACCTCCTAATCTGGGAAATATTGCTAATTAAGACCTCATTTTCTTTCCTTTTAGAGCTCAGAACCGTTTTCTTTCTGATTTCAACAGATGATTTTTATATGAGGGAAGCTGATGCCTAAATTCCACCGATGTAGCCAAGACAGACTCAGATGGAACCATGTCTGCGGAGAAGATTCCCAGGAAATAATCTAAAAGGAGGGGACCCAGAATCATGGAGAACAGGGGCTATTTTAATTTTTTTTAACCAGTATGCCTCTTGCACACAACTGGCAATACTGGTTACAAAATTTAATACTGGCACAGAGGGGTACCAATAAATGACAGCTCTTATGCATGGCTATCAAGAAAGTACTTCAAGTGAAATTCATGAAAAGTCCTGTGAGTAATGAGTAATAAATTACACATAGTAATGAGTAATAAATTCTTAGTACGGAATTTGGGGAGGGTGTTCGGAAGAGGCATTTGAATAAAGCTTTGAAAGATGAAAGGCTTTTCATAGGTAAACAAAGGGGAGGGGTTTTCTAGACTGAGGGAACAGCGTGAACAAAGGCCAGTGGGGGGTGGAGGGGGTGGAGAACTCATAGTTTATGGACAAAAAAAATGAGAGAATAATTAGTCTAATTGAACTTTTCAAGGGCTTTTGAACGGAAACCTAGGCTCCTTCAGGTAATTCCTGCTTAAGATCCTGCTTTTTTCTCCTTTTCTTTCTCCAAGTTTATATTTTTACAACATTCACACTCAAAAAAATGATCAACTATCAATTAATAACTCACTTGCACTGGACTTTAGGGCGGACAGAGGAGCTGTGGGAAGTGAGGCTGAGAGTTACCAGGGACCAGACTGGGTTCGATGGGCCTGAACAGGTCTCTCTCCTTGGGGACTTGGAGCCCTGGGACCCTGCAAGGGAGAGCGAGACACAGCAGGCTGCGTTCTCCAAACTCAAGTGACGTGGCCTGGGGTTCTGAGGAACACCTTACAGGATGGGTGCCTCTTGGGGATACGCTGCTGCAGCTCGATAAGGGGCTGTTGCCAACGTTTTTGGTTTTTTTAAAAAATAAATTTATTTATTTATTTATTTATGGCTGCGTTGGGTCTTCGTTGCTGCGCGCGGGCTTTCTGTAGTTGCGGCGAGCGGGGGCTGCTCTTCATTGCGGTGCGTGGGCTTCTCATTGCGGTGGCTTCTCTTGTTGCAGAGCACGGGCTCCAGGCACGCGGGTTTCCGTAGTTGTGGCTCGTGGGCTCACTAGTTGTGGCTCGCGGGCTCTAGAGCACAGGCTCAGTAGTTGTAGCTCACGGGCTTAGTTGCTCTGCAGCATGTGGGATCTTCCCGGACCAGGGCTCGAACCCGTCTCCCCTGCATTGGCAGGAGGACTCTTAACCACTGTGCCACCAGGGAAGACCTTGCCAAAGTTTTTGAGCTGGGACTAACATCAACCACAGAGGAACATTTTGCAATGACCACCCTGTGAGCCACATGGTGTGGGCAGTGGTCAGGGGGCCACCCTGGGGAGCATTCACTAGAGGTGACGAGTCCTGTCCCCAGCAGTCGCAGTGAGGCTGATGTCTAGATGACCCCTTCACAGAGGCCCAGCCTGACTGCAGGCTGGCGCTGACTCCTCTTGATCTCTGGCCAAAGCCACAGAGGGTACAGAGCTGGGCAGCTGCCTCAGTTCCGCAGCTCTGAGGGGCCACACAGGGGTCAGAGGTCAGGCAAGCAGAAACCAAAGTGGTGCAAGTTCCGTTGTGCCCTCCCAGGAATGCTGTTCTCAGCAGAGGGGAAAGAGAGCTGGGAGCTCAGGCCCCGCCCGGGCAGGAGAGGCTTTTAGAGCCCACCATTGGGTCTACTTGGCATATGGGGGGACTGAGGCCCAAGAATGAAGGGCCATGCCTAAACTCCCAGGGTTAGCCACATTGTCAAATAACCCCATGTATCTTACAGTAGTTTGGGATTATTATTCTTATTGTTAATTTTCATAATTTTTTCCAAGTGCTTTGACTTGGTGTCTAGGGTCCTTCAAGGTAATATTCTTGCTCAAGAACCAATAAACTTTTTGTCTGGATTGATACTTTTGCAGTAATTAAAAAAAATCACTTTCTTTTGATTATCTTGCCTTTGACTTTCCTGCAAACTAACAGATTTTAAAATGCAAGCAGGATGATGACAGGAACAAGCCTTTTGCCAAGATTTGAACAGTGCCAGAAATATCCCTTACCAAATGGTTTCCTCACCCAATAAAATTTTCCTCAAAGAAAGGAATCACAAAAGGGAGAAGGCAGCTGCCATCAGGAGATGAAGACAGGGACCCTGATGGCAGTTGAGAGGGTTGAGTGGAGGAAACTAGAATCCTAGTTCTCCACTGGCTTCCGGGGCCTTGAGGAAGTCAGACCCCTTCCTTTTGCAGTGTCAGTTCCTCAGCCTGATGTTCAAGGCCCCCTAAGATCCCACGAGAGACTTCTGTTCCAGCCGGATGTTTATTCTTGGCCACCAGAACTGACTGACCTCTCTCCCCTTCATCCCCTCCAGTCTCTGCTCACTGGAATGTCCTTCTACTGTTCTAGTTCTTACTATATTGTTCAGATCTCTGCCTCTGCCCTGAGCGCTTCCCTAATTTCTCCAATTCAAATTGTTGTATGTTTCTCTGGAACGCTTAGTCCTGATAGGATGTCCAAGCTGGATGGCCCCTTAGAGGTTATTAACTCAACTCTTTTGTTTTATAGAAGAGGAGATAGAGGCACAGCATGGGAAAATAATTTGCCTGCGATCACACAATTAACAAATGGAAAAACCGGCTCAGTTTTTCTGATTCTTGACCCATGCTCATTGTATGATATCAAGAGAGTTAATGTTATCTATTACATTCATTCGCCATTTAATAAGAATTATAATAAATATTTTCATACCTAATACATTAACATCTTGTCATTAATTCTCGTAGGTATTCATCCGTTCAGTCAGCCAGCCAGCCATCCACCCACCCATCCATCCATCCATTCATTTATTCAAGCAGTCAACATTTATTGAGGGCCCATGTTCAAGCATGGTGCTAGATACTAAGTATTATTATTAATTTCATTTCAAAAGGGAAGAACCTAACACTCTAAGAAGTTCCATGTCATGTTCTAATTTACTGAATGAGTTGGGTCTCAACAGGAAACAGAATTGTTTCAGGTGGTTTCCAGGAAGGAACTCTTTCCAGAGTTGTAGACAGGATTAAAGGAAGGCAAGGCATATCGAGGCTTCCAGGCATCAGCAACAATGAGAAGCTAGGGCCACAAGGGCAGGGGGAGGACCCACTGTTCCTGGATCCCAGTGAGAAGGGAATGTAGTGAGTGGTGGGGCTGCAGGTGTCAGGTACAGGGCTGCTACTAGAGGACGAGGCAGCGAGGAAGGGAAGAAACCCTGTTCTCCTTCCCAATATCATTCCAGGGATGCCCTTTGGCTGAGCCCAGCCAGAAGACAGACAACAGGGGAGCCCAGGGGAGGTGGTCCATAGAGGTCAGTCCCTGGGGCATAAAGGAGGGTGAACAAGCAGAGGTATCCAGCTTAATACCTAGCTGGAAAGTGGGTGAGCTGGAATGTCACCTCTGTCTTCAGACTCCAAATCCTGTGCTTTCTTCTGTACCATGGGCTTGCTTGCATTTATGGCCTTATGTTCATTCATTCAGTCAACACTTTGTTCAGGTAATAAGCTGAGTGCATACTCCTTGACAAGCCTTACGTGTATGTCTCATTTCCCTCCCCAAATCATGAGGTCAATGACTTTGCCTTACTTATCTCCAAGTTCCCCTTCATATGTATGGTAGGCATTCTACCCATGTGGTTGATGAATAAAGAGCTCCACTAAGTACCACTAGGAATTGTGCTAAAGGATGCTGCCCCAGACTAAGCCTTAAGCCTGCTCTCATTCTTTGAGGCAGGGGGAGGGGGTGTTGGTGCACCCATCCCTAAGTCACTTTCATGTTGTCTTGGAATGAGAATGTGGATTATATTTGAGGGCAGATGCTTCTGGTGCTCTGGGAATTCACACCACTTCTGACAACACAAACTTACGACACCCATGTCTTGCTTCCAGAGCATCTCTACTCTGCTGAGCTCTTCCCAGCTCTCAGCTCTGGCTGTGAAATCTCAGCGCCCCTTCTTTGAGGGTTGTGGTAAAGCAGATGAAAGTAGAGCTTGCCCCCTCCTTCAGACTTGTGGCTCACACCTCTTGGTTGAGGTGACCAGGTGATATATGTCAAGGTTTGAACGGCTTTCCCTTATAGGTCCTGCTGGGCTACAGTGAGCAATGAACGTGTGTAAACAGCCCAGCCCTGTTTAAACACTGTCAGTGAGAATGTCAACAAGAGATGGAAAGATTTGAAGACTGTGGTCACTGGCATTCAGCTTCTGGTGGTTGCCACAATATATTTCTTTTTTTTTTTTTTTTCTGGAAAAGTGCAAAAGAATCACAAAGGACGATTCTATTACTTGCTGCTTCTTTTTTTGCAAATTTATCTATTTTTTATGTACCTTAAGATAAATTCACAGCATTTAGATGCAATAGTCAATCTTGGTTACTTCCTTGGGGATGCCTAGTGAAATCTGGAGGTCATTTTTGATTCCTCCCTTTCTCTCCTCTTCTACGCCCAGAGTGAAAGCTGGGAATATCACAGGATATAAGAGAATAGACTTCGGATGCGAGCCAGGATCATATTTGTAGAGCATCCTCGCATATATTATTTTAACACTGGAATCAACTCTGTGGAGTAGCTTTTACAGATGAGGAAGCGGAGTTCGGCAAGGCTGAGTTACTTGCCTAAGGTCACATAACCCATAGATGGTGGCCCCAAACCCTGAACCCAGGACTCATGTGTCCATCATCCGCTTCTCCCATTGGGTTCTGCTGCTTCAGATAAGGGAGACAATTAGGCCCCCCTCCAGCGGTGATCAAAACAAGCATCTACCTGACCAGGAGCTTTTAGATTCACCTGCTTCCAAGAGTTACTACCAAAAGTATTTAGAAAAATGGCCACAAAGAACCCTGCAAACAACAAGTGTGTGGATACGTAGAAGAAAACTCTTTAGACCTCAGTGGGCTAAATTTCAAGGTTCTGTAAAAACAAGGGCTTCCTCTCTACCCATTGTGGGCCTGTGACTTTCCTGGTGTCACTCTTAACAAACCACACTGCAGGTGGCATAACTACGGGCTTGTAATGAAATGCCTTTATTTGTTAAATAAAAAGAGACTTTTCTCCTTGACCTCAGCCTGGGGCACCCTCTTCTCCTCGGCCCAGTTTTTCCCAGCTCTTATTCATCCTTTTAGATTTCATCAGAATTATTACTTTCTTTCTTTCTTTTTGGCTGCACCTCGCAGCTTGCAGGATCTCAGTTCCCTGACCAGGGATTGAACCCGGGCCTCCGCAGTGAAGGTGCCGAATCCTAACCACTGGACCACCAGGGAACTCCCAGAGAATTATTACTTTCTCACGAAACTTCTCTGACCCCATCTGGACTAGGCCCCCCTCTTATAATTCTTTTCACATCTTACAGTTTTCCTTTGTAGCGCTTACCAAATTTGCAATTACCTATTCATTTGTATGGCTATTTGTGTCATATCTGTCCCCTCTGTTATATCATAAGCCTAATAAGGGCCCACAGGGATTATGTCTCTGCTGTTTACTACTGTGTGACAGGCACGTAGATATCTTCATTGAATGAATAAATCAATTGATGAAAGAAACAATGCCTGGTATCCTGTCAGTTCTGACAGGTGGGAAGGAATCAGCCTTTCTGGACTGCCGGTTCAGGATGCTGAATGCTGTGGGAGCCCTTATTTGTTCCTCACAGGAGAGAAACTGAAGTTCAGAGAGGTAAGTTAATTTGCCTGAGGTCACACAGCTAGAAAGGGACAGAGCTTGGCCTGGAATGAGGTTTCTGCAACTCTACTGTAAGTTCCCGCCACTCACTGCCTGTCTGAAGATATGGCCTTGACCAGCTTGCACTTCTGGCCACACAGCTCTGACTCGGGTGGGCTCACCTCCTCTGTGTTCACTTCATGAAGGGCCCAACTTCATTTAGAGACCAAGGCAGCAAATGGAATATTACAAGGGCAAGTTAGCCATCAAAGTGCCATTCTAAAGGCCAGGAAGTTTAAAGTGGTTCCTTATTTCACAATAAGGTGGGCTTTTAGGAAAACTAAGTGTTATCCTTGTATTCTAATGACCGAACACTTTACAGTTTTCTTCTCTGTATGCTTTGTAAGTTTTTAATTACTCATGATCATAAACCAATTAATTACAAACGGTGGCCTGTGGATTATGGCACATCTCCCAAATTGGCCTCTTTCCACTTTGCTTTCTCATACTGCTGCTGAGTCCCAAGTCCCTCCCTCATCATGCCCATAATTGAAAAGTCCCCTAATGCCCATCATAGAGGTCACAGATCCAAAGGATGGTGGCTTCTGCCAGTATCTTCAATTTCAGCAAGTCCTAGAGGACGGCAGTGGCTTATGTGACATCACACAGCATGTTAGGACAGACTCTAGGTCTTCCCTGATCTGGCTTCAACTTACCTCCTCTGCTCTCTTTCTAACCACTCATGCCTCTACTCTCTAGTCACTGCTTACTTTTTCATTTATTTACCTCGTACTTTATTCACTAGTTGTGGAGCGTGGGCTCAGTAGTTGTGGCTCGCGGGCTCTAGAGCGCAGGCTCAGTAGTTGTGGCCCACGGGCTTTGTTGCTCCGCGGCATATGGGATCTTCCCGGACCTGGGATCAAACCCGTGTCCCCTGCATTGGCAGGCGGATTCTTAACCACTGCGCCCCCAGGGAAGTCCCTGGAACAAAGTTTTTGTCCCACCTGTGCTCAGGACACATCAGAGAGAGCGTTAAAAAGGAATCAGTCAACCTGGCACAGAGTCACAGAGCAGTCAAAATCCTTCTAAGAAAAGCAAGCCCAGGGAGATCCTCTTTCTATGGGTCATTTGGGATGCGATGATTTTGGTATTATTAGGAAACTGCCATTTCCTCATAGCTTAATGCAGTTTCGGTCCTCTGTGTGCCCTAAAAGCTGGGTTTAAAATCTTTCCCAATCCAGATACAAAACCCAGGAGCTGTAGAGGAAAATATTGGTAGATTTGACTTCATAAAAGGTAAAAATTTTGTGTGACAAAAGATACCAAAACCAAAACTGAATGACAGACTGGAAGAAAATAATTGCAAACCGTAACACGTATTTTAACATTCTAACAGAAGGAATATCTGTAATGCATAAAACCTCCTATAAATCAGTAAGAAAAAGACAAATCCAAAGGACAAAACATATAAGCAGGTAATTTCAGAAGAAATGGAAACACAAAATGCTCATCTTCAGTAGTAATTAAGGGAATACAAATTAAAACAGGATCCCATTTTGTTTGCCCATAAAATTGGCAAAAACTAAAAAGATTTATAATATTTAATATTGGCAAAGGTAAAGGGAAATTGGCAGTTTCTTCCATTGATAGTGAGAATGTAAACTGGTGTAGTCTTTTTAAAGGACGTTTTGGCAGTATTTGTCACTATTTAAAGTATGCTTACCCTTTATTACAACAATTTCACTTTTAGGAATCTATACTACTTAAATATGTCCACATGAAGGCAAAAATGGAAGGATGTCCACTGCAATAATGTTTGTGATAGTGAGAAAGCACTAATAATATCTAACATTTATTGGGGGCTAGCATTCTTCTAAGTGCTTTGTAACAAACATGATGAGGAAACTGAGACACACACAGCTAGTGTGTGGTAGTGGCAGGATTTTAGCCCAGGCAATGTTTCTAGAGCCTGTTCTTAACCACTATGCCCTCTAAAGAGGATAAATGAAAGTATGATACATCCACACTATGGAACATAGCACAGCAGTTAAAAAGAAAGAGGTCGATCTCTGTGTACAGACGTGGAGATGTCTCTAAGACATATGATTAAAGGGAAAAAAATCTGTTGCAAAACACTGTGATATGGTATAACACTATATATGTGGGAAAAAGATACACATATGGGTGTATACAAATACATATGTATGAGAATGGATAAAGGCCTTGAATGATAAGAGAATGTGTGTGTGGGGAGATTTGGGAGAGTGATTTTTCAAGCTATGTTTATATATTTCTGGTTTGTGTGAACTTTTACAAGAATGTATTTGTGCTCTCTTTAGGTAAAACAAGAATTGTCGTACTGACCAAAAGAAATAAAGGTTTAACTCATATCAAGAGATTAGTCTTCTTTTCTTCCATGTAGACAATGGTGTAGGTCTTGGATAAAAATCTTCTCCACTGTGGCTTTTTCTAGCCTATGTAAATGGCCATATGCAGAAGGTGCCCATTATCTGTGTCTTGTTGATCATTACCTTTTTCTTTTTAAGTAAGGTTTTCATGTCCAGTATGTGGGATCATGGCTTTCTCTTAGTCCACCAAGCTCCATAAAAATATATGGCCAGACAGTTGTTGAAAAATTAATTTGAAAACTGCACATGGTGTTCCTTTTGCTTTGCATATTATATTGTCATCAGGTAAAAGGATTGGTAATCATGGATTATCTCATTATTTTACTTCAGTGCAGAAGCAGGTGTAGTGTCTAGCTCACTCTGTCCTCTTGGTGTGGTCTGTGGAGGTATGAATGAGTCACTCAACATACACACTTAAAGGACTGACCTTTGACCAGAAGTCAGTGTTACTATCTGAGAGGAAAAAGCTGTATTGGATCCTCCAGGACCCCTTCCTGCCTAGTCCAAGTGAGGGTGGCTTTAACACCAAACGAATGATGAGACTCCTGGAAAACTCACTGAATTGAAATGTTACTTTTATAAGGTTAGGCCTTTGGAACTATGTTGCCCTTTTATGGGCTTCTCTCTGACATGCCGGTGAAAAAGGTTCTTAAGATTTTTACTACTTAATGGATTATCAGTGTAGATTTTTGGAGTGGCCCATCTATCTTATGACAGTTTTTCAGTTTTTGACATTGAAATGTTCTCTTAAGCATCATCAAGGAAAAATAAAAATCCCATTCACTTAAAAACAACTGTATTCACCTCTTGTTCTTACAGCTACTCATTTTACATAGTTTTGAGTAGTGTGTACAAACTAATTTTTGTCCTCGTTGTTTATTCAACCTTATTTCCAATACATCTTTTCATGTACTTGCCAAAATTTGACGTGGACTTGAATCCTGCATACCTGCCAGGATTCCTTCTGTTAATGTGACAGAACTTGTTTGGATTATTCCCCAATTGTTGGACAATTGGGTCCATTCCCAGGTTTTGGTCATTATGAACATTCTGAATAGCCCTGCTATAAACATCTTTATGCAAGTTCTCCCCCCACCCCCCCTTTGGATCATTTCCTTAGAAATGTACTTCCTTAAATGGGTTTACTGGGTCAAAGGGGCTCAATGAACAGTTTTACAGCTCTTGGCACATACTTTTCAGATTGCGCCCTGGGTGGATCTGACCAATGGCAAGGGCCGCGAGAGGCAGGAATGTGGACGAGCGGCCCCTATGACCGCCCCTCTTCCGCCCCCCCAAAAGGCAAAGACCTCGAGAAGGTCTGCGGAGGAAAAGCATTTTTCTATCGCCCTCTTGTTCTCTTCAGGGTTGGTGTTGAAGCCCAGCTGGGAAGGCGACTGTTAGGGATGCGCAGAAAGTCTTCCGGGAGTCCAGGACTCCTGCCCTGGGGACAGAAGCAGCTCTTCCAGGCCCTCTTGCCCCAGGACTTGGATTCCAACCGCCCGTCCTCTTCCAGTTTCCGATTCCCAAGGCACACCCTCCCGGCCTTTCCACTAAAATCTTCGTGGCCCAGACAGGCCCCCTGCAAGCGCAGAGCTCTGCAGGCGAAGGCAGCGAGTGGCGGTCGCTATTATTTTGGCGCGGGTGATGCAAGGCCCGCATAGCTGCGCGCTGAGTCAGCTGGGGCCGGGCGGAGGCGGGGGGGCGCGGACCGACCCATCCCCCCACTACAAGCCGCCCGCCACCCCCCACCCCCCCGGCCCCGCGCCGGGTGCGGCCGGGCCGGGCTGGGCCGGGTCGGGGCGGTGGGGGTGGGCCTCCGAGTCCGCGGGGTCGTCCGCCCGGGCAGAGTCAGGCGGGAGCGGAGCCGCGGGCCGACCGGAGCCCCCGGCGTGCCCTCCCCTCCCCCAGCTGGAGCTCGCGGGTCAAGTGAGGCGGTGACCGCGCGCCCAGCCATTTACCCTCTGAGAACTCAAAAAGGGGGAGGAGGAAGCGGAGAAGAAAAGAGACTCAAAAAGGAGAAATGCGAAGCCAAGCAGACAGGAGGAAACGATAAAAAACGAGGAAAGGGGCGAGAGGAGGCGGAGGCCGGCGGGCGGGGGGGGTGGCGCGCGCGCGCGCGCGCGGGGGCGGGGCGGGGCGAGCGGGGGCGCGCCGGCAGCCGCGGGCCGAGGGGCTTGTGGGTAGCGGCTGCGCGCGGCCGTAGACAGGCGCCGCGCGGGAGTGTGTGAGGGGCGCGGGCTTGTGGGACTGAGGCTGCCGACGGCGGTCATGGGAGCGGGCTGGGGGCGGCCGTAGTTGTCGGAGCCTGGGCTTCAGCTTCCCCGAGCCCCAGAGGGCGGGACAGTCCCGGCCCGGCGGTGGCGGCGCCACTTCCCCGCTCCCGCCCTCGGGGTCCTGAGGGAGCTCGCGGCGGAGGAACGGACCGGGCGGCGCGAATCTGACTGAGGGGCGGGGACGCCGTCTGTTCCTCGCCGTTCTCGGCCGGGCCTGGCCGGCCTCTCCGACACCCCCAGGTCCCGGGGCGCTGAGACCCGAAACCGGAGCTCGAGGCGGGCGGTGGGCCCGGGCGGAGCCCCGGCCGGAGCCGGCGGTTCGAGGGCGGCGCTAGGCCCCGAGGCGGCCGGGCCGGAGCGCGGGGAGCGGGGTGCGGGCCCGGCGGTGGCGGCGGCATGAGCCGGCCCCCGCCGACGGGAAAGATGCCCGGCGCCCCCGAGGCCGTGTCGGGGGACGGCGCGGGCGTGAGCCGCCAGAGGAAGCTGGAGGCGCTCATCCGAGACCCTCGGTCGCCCATCAACGTGGAGAGCTTGCTGGTAGGTGGCCGGGGCCCGGGAGCCCTCTCTGCTAACCGCTCACACCGCCGATTCCCCCGACTGCCCACCCCTCCGTGCCCACCCGTCGGTGGGGGGAGGTCTCGCCCCACCCCGCCCAGCTTCCGGCAGCCGGGGCCCGGGTCGGAGACCAAACATTTCTGCGACTAAGTTCCGGGAGTAGAGACCCACCTTTGATTCTTCCCTTCTGTCTCCTGGAGCCGGTGTCATCCCCGGCTGGCCCTTTCTTGGAGCTCTGGGAGGAAGCACCCCTCTTCTCCTTCCCGCCTGCCCTGGGGGTTTGGGGAGGTAGGGTGGAAGGTACGCTGTCCTTCAGGCACCAGGCTAGCCCGTTTGCAGAGCGTCATGCTGCGTGGGGACGTGAGTCCGAGGAAGCGAGAAACCTGGGGCTGTCGCTATGGGCAGTACCCACCTGGGGTACAGGACAAAGAGTTCAGTCTGAAATCTTGAAACACACAGCTAAGGTTTTCCTGTTTTCAGTTGTGTTTGAACGTTGCTAGTTGCAATTTAGTGCATTTTAATTTATGTAAATTTAATTTACGAGATTATTGCACCAGAGCTAAAGAATCCATCTGAATTGTAGAATGGAATCAATCTCTCCTTTTCATTGTATCTCTTTCCTGAGATGGCCTTTGAAATCCAAATTGATAGCCACGTAACGTCTGCTAGTTGGCTTTGTTTAAGAAAGGGACATGATTTACAGATCAGAAACGCACTGTAGAATGCTTGTTTATTTCTTGTTTTTGTTAGGATAGACTGTTGTATTTCACAGACTCTTTGATTAGTAGGCAGTAGAGATGCATTTATGGGAAAAGGGGGTGTGGGTTTTTACCCTGGAGAGGAGAAGAAAGCGAAAAAGATGCGCTGGATGTTAAATTAACCCTGGACAGCTAGAATTCAGGTAGATGACCCTTGGATCCTTCAGATACTCCCTTCCAGAACTCCTGTTCAGCTCTACTCCCTGACAGGAGAAATCTATTGACTGTATGATGAGAAAAACTGTCTCCTCCCTTTCCAGTGACTGACTGACTTTCCTTCAGAAGCTGTTGGTTATCCTTTGAGGTTTCTGGAATCATTTGCAGAGTGACTCAGTACCGTTTGGCTGAAGTGCAGGAACTGACTAAAGAGTGTCTTTCTGTACAATGCACAGAATGTAGTGATGTTCTGTACTCTGTAAGACGCGTTTGACATTTCCTTTTCCCGATTTTCATATTAGTGGGTTGTTCATATGTTTTCATGGGAGCATGGCACTATGAATAGTGTTTAGAAGTCTTCAGTTGGGGATAGGATTGGTTGCATGAAGGGCATAGCTTTTCCAAGGCCAAAGCAGAGACTCTGGGCTTCACTCCCAGCATTTTCGCTTTGGTATTTTGCTAGCAAAACTTTGACCTAAGGCCAGAGAGTTCAGTTAAAAATAGTACAGCAAATCTCAAGTATTCATCAAGTTCATATTCAACCTCAGATAGAAATTTTTTACACTTCACTTTCATCTCTTGGGTCTTTACTGATGTTCATCATAATTATTAGGGTTATTATGAGCTTGAGCCTAAGCTATTTATACATGGTAATGAGCATACATTCTTTTTTATTAAAGTGTTTTCTAAATTATTAAAATGAAGGCTGTTTTTAAAAAAGGAAACATTACACATGCTCAGTAAACAATCTGGTCCATTCATTTATTGAGTGCCTAATACCGCCAAGACACTTTACACCTTTATTAAGGTAACATACTACTGGTATGCCATCAGATGCTGCTGACTGGACGGATTTTGTTTTTGCTGTTTTTAGCTGATTAACTGTTATGGTTCTGAGTTGCAGTAAATCTTATCAGGCCAAAAATTGTCCTTTACTCTTTGAGGTTGCTGGTGTTTTCTATTGCAAAATGATGAACTGAAGATTTTTTCTAAACCATGTTATAGTAAGTTAGCTTTAAAATCATGTGTATTTCACTGTATCAAGTAGTAGAACGAATTAATTTTTAAAATTGTGGTAACGTGTACATAACATAAAATTTACTGTTTTAACCATTTTTAAGTGTACAGTTCAGTGGCATTGATTACATTCACATTATTGTGCAAGTATCACCGCTAGCCATCTCCAGGGCTTTTTCATCTTTCCAGACAGAAATTCCAAGAATTAATTTTTAAAAGAGTGTTATAAAAACATATTTCCTGAAATAATGGTGCAGATCACTTTAAAGATTTGAAACCTTACCCTTTAGCCTTCATGTCACAATTGATCATTGTTTTACTGCGAATGGCATTTCTTTTGGTTTTATTATAGAAAATATTTTTCCTTTAACAGAGAAAATTTAAAGTAATATAATCTGATAAAAACACAGTCACTAATCTTAGTTACTTATTCAGGAGCTTAGAAAGTACCATTTAAAATTGTATACTGCCTAAGATGACAAAAGTAAGAAGATGAAGTATACCAGAAATTACTGTATAATAGTTACTATATGGGTACTGTAGGCTAGGCCTAGAAGGTAAAACTTTTTGTTGGAAAAAATATTATATAACATGTAAAGTGCTTAGCTCAATGCTTGGTACATAGTAGTGCTCGTTAAATTTAGCTCACTTCTGTGTGCATTTAGCATATTTTTAGGTAAGTGCTTTATATTTCCTTTGAAAAGGAAAAGGTTTTATTGGCAACTATTTCTTGCTATAAAATTCTGAATGAGTAGCATTATCTTTTGAATTTGCCATCAGAAAAGTGCTAGCAATCATCAGGCATACCTAGAACTGGATTCCAAGACTGTCCGTATAGAGACTAAATTGTCTTTTTTTCTCTGCATCAGCTCGTTTTATGGAGGCTTTATATGGGTCCTTAAGATTAATCTGAAGAGAATATATCCCTTTGTGGTTGCAGATTGTGAGTTGCTTGGTATTATTTAAAAATAGAGTTTTGAGAGAGATTTGCTTCTGTAATACTTTTTTTTTTTTTTTTGGAGGGAAGGATTGTCAGTAGTGTGCTTTTGCAGTGTTTGAGACTTTGGGGTAAATACCCATGCTTTGTTGTCAAGACTAAGCTTCTGATACTGCTTACCCAAATGTTATGGTAAAAAGAATTGTCCTTTAGTGTTATGATGGAGAGATGTCTTTCTAAAGGTCTGTGCTTTTGTGTTTTGATTTATTTTTTTAGGAGAGTAAATGATTGTTATAACTTGTGGGATTCAGGCTTGGGTAAACTGTTCCATAAGGCTGGTGTTGATGGGGAAAGGTGATTAAAAATTTACTTATGATTTTCAGCCACTTAGAATACAAAACACTTTGATTTTATTATACCTGTAAACTATGTGAAAATATTTCTTATCACAGTGCTAAGATTTTCAGCTTGGTGATGGTTATTTGCTTATTTAAAATAAAATTGTATGTGCATTTTTCCCCCACTATATAACAAGTGTGAATATGATAAAGATACAAAAGTGAAATAGAATAAAAATTGAATAAAGAAGGTTTTATATGTGTTGTTCTTTTGTGAAATAAATGTTGGGCATTTATAGCATAAATGGGATTATATTACTTTGAAACTTGCATTTTGATGGTCAGGAAATCTTTAAAGAAAATGAATTAGCTAGAGAAGTTGAAAAAAGTAATGTATAGAATTTACTAGTTAGGTGAAGTTGAACCCCTTTGAAAGTACAGGTCCACAGTCCCTCCCCCACAGTTCTGATACATAAAGAGCTCTGAAAACCTAGTTTTTGGTAAAACTTATTTGATGTAACATCTGACCTGATCTGATGTTACAGTATTTTAGGCGAGTCATCTCTCTTGGTGTAAATAGTAATAGCTTTCCCTGGAGAAATATTAGTGTTTGATTTCGGGGTGCTACCTCAGACTCTCCAGAGGGTTTTCGGGAATATACTGTATATAGTATATGTACTTTATTACTATTCGAAAATCCAAAAAACTCTGAATTTGGAAACATCTTGCCCCACGGTAAGGCCAACATAGACTAAGTAAGGAAATATTGACTTATATACACCTTAAATAGTTGTAAAGAAATAGTGGATAATTATCTTGAAGCCTAAGTTGTTGTTGTTGTCGTTGTTTTGGTTGAGTCCTGATCAGATAGCTCTCTTTTCCCATTTCAAATTCTGAAGTATTCTAAACATACTAAGAGAATATAGCATGCAGATATGAATTATGAAGCATAAAAAGCAAGCATTCCTGAAATCACTGCTCAAGTTAATGAATAGAACACTAACCTATTGAAGTTACCTGTATTCTGCTGCTGCTGAATTTAGTCTTCCTTCATCCTCTCTCATCTGCTACCTGGACCTTTTTTTTTTTTTTTTTTAATCATTTCCTTGCTTTATTTCATAGATTACCACATTAGTATGTATTCCTAAACAATATTGTTTAGTTTTTCTTTTAACTTTATAAAGGGTTAACATCTGTATATATTCTTTTGTGACTTGCTTTTTCACTCAAAATTACTCACATTGTGGTTTATTAATTTTCACTCATACCATAAACCATAATATATTGCTTCAATCTACTTGATGGATATTTAGATTATTTTTCATTTTTTTGCTATCATGGAAAGTGTTGTGATCATTCTTGGAGCCCATGTGAAGTTTCTATAGGCTAGGATATATATCGAGGAGTGGAATTGTTGGGTTTTAATATATTCTATGTTCAACTTAACAAGGTAGGGTTTAAGTTTTCCCCCAGCGTTTTACTATGGAAAATTTCAAAGTATAGTGAAATTGAAAGAATTGATAATAAACATCCATATACTCATCACCTAATTAATAGCTTGCTATATTTGCTTTATTATATCTAGCCATCTCTTCATTCATCTGTCAATACATCTTTTGTTTTTGATTCATTTAAAGTAAGTTGCAGATGTGGTACACTTCTCCATTAAACACTTAAGCATGCATTTCATTAAGTAGAGTTTTTTTCTTTAAAGATTAAATTTACATACAATGATACACAAATCTTAAGTATCACATTGATGAGTTCTGACAAATGCACACACCCGTGTAATGCAAATCCTTATTGAGATATAGGACACTCTTAATCAACCTAGAAATCTCCCTCATATGCCTTTTCAGCTAATTCTACACCCCATTCTCTTGGAGTCAGTCGCTCTTCTGATTTTTTTTGGGGGGTGTAACTAAAGATTACTTTCACCTTTTCTAGAACTTCATATAAATGGAATCCTATATAGTATGTACTCTTTTATATCTGGCTTCTTTAGTTCAGCATAGTTTTTGAGACTAATTCATGTTATTTTGTGTATCAGCAGTTCCTTTTTTATTGCTAACTAGTGTTCCATTATGCGTATAAACCACAATTCATTAGGCATCTTCTGTTAATGGATGCCTGGGCTGTTTTCAGGTTTTGGCTATTTTGTATATATACTTCGGCTCTTAATAAACTTTGCTGTGAACAATCTTGTAGTAAGCCTTTGTGAGGACATATTTTCATTTCTCTTGAGTTAAATACCTACCTAGTAGTGGAATTACTAGGTCTTAGGGTAGGTGTATGTTTAGTTTTTTTAGAAAAATGTCAGACCTCTTCCCAAAATGGTTATAACATTTTACATTAACATGGCAACCTAGGAGAGTTCCAGTTCCTCTCCAACACTGCGTCTTAAATTTTAGCCATTCTGTGGGCGGGTAGTAGTATTTCATTGTGGCTTTAGTTTGCATTTCTCTGATGACGAATGAGGTACTTTTTTATGCACTTAACTGGCCATTTGTATATCTTCTTTTGTGAAGCATCTGTTCAGATCTTTTGCCCATTTGAAAAAATTGTGTTCTTTCTTTTTGAGCTGTACAAGCTCTTTATATATCCTAGATACCAGTTCTTTGTCAAATATGTGGCGTGTCTATTTCTTTAATCACATTTTTTCATGGTTATTGCTTTTTCTACCTAAGAGACTGTTGCCTATCCCCATGTCACAAGAAATTTTCCTTTCCTTTCTTTTAGAAGCTTTATAGTTTTACTTTTAGGTCTAGGATATGTGTTAAGCCAGTTTTAGTGTGTGGTGTGAGTTTGGGGTCAGGGTTCATTTCTTTCCCTCATATTCCCCAAATCCAGTTATTTAGACTATTGAACACCATTTTTTCCTAGGTTTATTGAGATATTATTGACATTTAACATTGACAGTTGATACACATGTATTGCCAACTGTTCACCACAGTAAGGTTAGTTAACACACCCTTTACCTCTCATAATTACCATGCTGTTGTTGTTGTGTTGAGAATATTTAAGATCTACTCTCTTAGCAACTTTAGGGTCTACTATACAGTATCATTAACTATAGTCACCAGCACCAGTTTTCAAAAAAATATTTTTCTTTTCTCGTTGGATTGCCTTGCTTGGCACCTTTGTCGAAAATCAATTAACTGATAGGTGCACTTTTTATTTGCTTTTTTATCACCTTAGTAACTACATCAAGTCTTAATTCTTTTTTAATTTTTTAATTTTTAATTTATATCATTTTACCTGAAGGAAATGGGCAGGCAACCATGGTTGAGACAGGGAAACATAGATTTTATTGTTTGAAGTGAAGAAAGATTTGTTATTTTTTAAATTATAAAAATAATATGTTCTTATTGTAGAAAATTTAGAGAATAAAGAAAGGTATAAATGCAAGTGACCCTTCTACATAGTCTCCTCACATAGAGATAACCACTGTTTAACATTTTGGTGTAAATATCTGTCTGAAGAAATTAAAATGTAAAAGAAGTAAAATTACACTGTATATGTGCTTTGTCATTGTTGTTTTTAACACTTAATGAATAATAGAAGCTTTTATGTAGTCAAATTTATTAGTCTTCTCACTGTAGAGTGATTTCTGGCTTAGATGTCATGCTTAGGACATTCTCCATTATCAAGATTATGATATCATAGACCTGAATTTTCTTTTAGTACTCTAATGGTTTTATTTTTAATGTTACTTTTATTTCACTTGGAATTCTGATGGAAACTATGAAGTAGGGGTACAAAGATTTCATCAGGAGATTTGTCTAAGTATCAGCACTAGAGTTCCCAAAATATTAATTGGGAGCCTCTGTTTATATTTCTGTATTGTCATATAACTTTGTTTGGAGAGTGGTGCTTGGGGGAATAGAGAGGGTAACGATTATAGGTTTGGTCTCCACTTGAGCTTCTTGAGTTTCTTCATGGAAATTACAACTTTACAACTATACTTAAAATCCTATTCTGTGCTTTTATATATATATATATATATATTCCAAAAATATATAAATATGAGCTGTTAGTGATAAGGGTTACTGGTAAAGGGAATGTGGATGACTGAGAGCAGCTTATTACAATATAGCCTTTGGGGGGAAGAAAACCACAAAATAACATTTTCATTGGTAGCTTAAGCTTATTTTATAGAGCTTAATATTTATTTATTTTAAATATTTATTTATTTATTTGGTTGCACCACGTCTTAGTAGCACTGGCAGGCGGGCTCCCTAGTTGTGGCTCGCCAGTCCCTTAGATGTGGCATGCGAACTCTTAGTTGCAACGTGCATTTGGGATCTCGTTCCCTGACCAGGGATCGAACCTGGGCCCCCTGCATTGGGAGCACGGAGTCTCATCCATTGCGCCACCAGGGAAGTCCCTAATATTTAAATTGATGTGAAATCGTGGTGGCATTTGGGACTCTACTAAAACTGTCTCTTCTCACTTTATCCTTGATTGGAGTCATTCTCCTTTCCTCTCATCTGTATCATCTGTACTTTTTTTTTTCCTTTAAAGTATGATTAAATTACAGACATATATTTGTAAATTCTGCATGTCAGTGTCCCAGATGACCCTCACTTATCTTTTTAGAAAGCATTTGGGTTTAGCATTTCTGTGTGTGTATGTGTGTGTGTGTGTGTGTGAGAGAGAGACAGAGAGAGACAGAGACCGACAGAGACAGAGAAAAAGGAAATATTGAGGTTCACTTTTGGTTCATCATTGATAATCTTTTGGGGAATGTTTCTAAGTCCAAGAATGATTATATGGTTTGTTGCTTCATTTTGGTAAGGTGTGGGTTTTTCAGGTCTGATACCTGAAGTGCTCTATAATTTTTTTTTTGGTTATAGTTAACTGATCACTTAGTACTCAGTGTCTAATTTCTTTTATTCTCTAAAAGAGTTTCAGACTATTTAAGTTATAAAGCAACTGATAGAAATTTTCTTCATTTTCAAGAGATTATAGACCTGGAACTAATTTTTAACATTTCATTGTTGGGGTTATTTTTTATGCCATGGAAATGAATAGCAGAGCCTCCTATTACTTTATTTAGATAGAAATGGAGCAGAGCAGCGTTGGCATTATCTTAATTACCTGGATGTTTGTGATGAGGAATGCTTAAGATACCAAGTTTTGTCTTATGTACTTCTTGGCTTTTGAGTTTATTTAATGGACAGAATACAAGCTCTTTTAGGACCTGGGTCTTTTTTGACTTCCTCTTGATACGTCTTGTAAATATTTGTTGAATAACTAACAAATAATTCTTTTTTAAGTAACAGGAGTGATAAACTGTAGAAATATATCCCTGCTTGAAGAGATACTAAAGTATTCCCGAAGTAAAAATTTTGGTATATGTCCTTGTCACTTATTTCTTATCTACCTATGGGAAGGAAGATAAGTAAACACGTGTATATGCAGAGAGGATATGGGTGGTAGAATTAATTGGAAGGTTTGGGTGGTAGAATTAATTGGAAGTCAAGCAGGAAAGTGAATTGTGATTTGAATATTTTCTGGATTGTGCTGAAGCAGTTTGTCTTGGAAAGTACTTAAGCTACTTTTATTCAGTGTTTTAGGTGAAGTAAAAACAGCTCGTGTGGACTGAACAACCTTTATCATTTATCATGTGTCTTCTGTTCTCTCTACCCCCTAACTTTTCTTCTGGTTAAACATATCCAGTTCCTTCTTACGTACCTAGGTGATGCCTGTGTTGAAACAGTGTTTCACGAGTAAGGGCAAATGAAATGCTGGTGGTGTGTTCGCAGGGTGAAATTCCTTAAAGTGGCATGTTGGCTGTGATTAATGGTAGGGCAATATTCGTTTAACAAAATTAAAAACAAAGCCAAAGGGCATGAGAGATTTTGATCAGGATTCAAGAGTGTTATTACAAGTCACTATGAATGACTGTTTTGAAAACTTTTCAGATATTATCAGGCATTCTGATTACTAGCCCCAGCCCCAGCCAACCACTGATTCTGTTCTGTTTCTATAAATTTTTCTTTTCTGGAAATTCCATACAAGTAGAATGACACGGTATGCATTCATTTGTTCTGGCTTCTTTCACCTGGCATAATGTTTTTGAGGTTCATCTACGTTTTAGCATATATCAATATCTTGTTCTTTTAAATTGCTGAATAATATTCCATTGTATAGATATACCACATTTTGTTTATGAAATTACCTTAATGTTTTTATTTCTCTTGGCTAGATTGCAAGGAGTGGGATTGCTGGGTCATATGGTAAGCTTATGCTTAACTTTTAAGAAGTGAACAAAATGTTTTCCAAAGTGGCTGCACCATTTTACATTCCCACCAGCAGTGTATGAGGGTTCCAATTTCTCTACATCCTCAGAGAACACTTGGTGTGGTCTGTCTTTGTGATTATAGCCATTGTAGTGCATGTTGCTAATGACACATGAGACTGAACACTATTTCATGTGCTTGTCAATTTTGCTTGTTCTTTTGGTATTTTACTAATATACCATGAATGTGGTATATAAAAGTTTTTAAATTTTGTATGCTACGGGCGAATTCCGATGTTTAAAAATAGAATGTGAATAAATACAGATCACAGCCCTTTGTAGGTGGAATTATCCTACTGACTAGTGCCTCCGCTAGTGTCTCCACTAGTGCCTCCTAATTAATACTAGGCCTTTTTTTTTTTTTAAAACCTTGTTATGGTACCTTTTTCTTCCAAGTAATGTATGAGCCTTGGTGAGCTGTGTAGGCCCGCAGTAATGGCAGTAGAGTCTCTACTAGTTGGGTTATTCCTAAGCTAAAGTTGAAGTACTTCTGACACATATGGCCTTTAAATGTTTCTCCATTCTGCTTTGTGCTCATCTTTTCTTTTTTCATTATTTTGAGCATCTTGAAGTAAGCTTATTTCTCTCTTGTTGACTCAACATTCATCTTTATACTTTTCTGTTTTACATGAAGATCAGGCAACAATTCTTCGTATCAATTTAGTAACTTGGTTCCTTTGAGGGTGGATAACTATTGGTATTTAAAACGCTGTATATTACGCTCGTCTTTTGGTTTATTCTTTGAGTACCCACCTGAATTTAACAACGAAAAAAATGTTCTTCTTGTTTGTAGGTGGCATTGGATATTGATTTTGGGGATTACATTATGTGCAAAGTTTTGGAACGTAACCAAAATAGTATTCTTTTCAGATATAACAGTAACTGCCTTATTTGTGCATTCTGTATCAGGATATGACCCTACTGTTTCACCTTGTATTTCAGTATGATTCCTTTAGAAGTCATAAAAGTGTGCTTATTGAAATTGAAGTTTTCCCTTTAGCTTTAGTTTAGATGATTGTATTTTTTTTTTTTTTTTTTTAGTTTTCATTAAAGATAACCACACGTGGGACTTTTTTTGAGCATTGAACGGAAAATTTAGGAAATAATTCTTTTAATATTCAAGATGCTTTAATATATTAAAGATGAATTAAAAAAATTTTTGGTCATAGTGATATTTATTTTTCTACAAGGAAAGTGCACCAGCACAGTTGTCATGCACTTTGAGGCCTGCAAGGTGTAGTGAAATGTGTTTTTGTATGTTGAAACCCTGTAAAAGTATTTAAAGTATTATATGTCTGAACATTAGTATGATTTTGAAAAATGCTTTACCTTTTGGGGATAACTTATTATAGAGTTAGAGTTTGTGGCACTTTAGACTTTTGTGCATTGAATAAATAGGGCCATATTTTATTGTGTTACAGAGTGGATAAAGTTCAGGTTGAAGTTGAATGGTTAATAATGGTGTATTATGGTTGACTAGTGTCCCTTTGTTAAAAGAATCAAAATTAAAAAAAAATTTTTCTTCATGGACCATTAGATTTCATCAAGTGCTGCTAACAGGTCATATAACCAGCATCTATGGGAATTAGTAAAGAATAGAGGAAAAGATATCAAGATTGCGATTTTCTTTCAGGGAAATGATATGCCAAGTCAGAAATTGGGAAAAGAGATAATGCAAAATGTAGTATTAATGTTAATAACAATATTCCATCTATTCTAAATTTAGAAACATTTGGAGTCACCAGAATATTTGGAGTTGCTTTTAAATATCTAAAACACAGACTTTGAATTTTTGTACTGGCTTTTCCATGATTATATTTCCCAAAATATAATCACTGAAATTAGTATGCAAATGAAATAATGACGAATTTTTTCTCTGAACTTTAAATGCGTGGTATGATCCTACATTAGTTGCATTCAACGTGAAACAATTTTTTTTTGTTTTACATTCTTTCAAAAAGGTAATCTTAAGCTTTAATTTAATAAATGCATTGAAAAAATTTCCCTACTGGATTAAAATAAAAAGGGAAAATATATTCATGTATCTGGAAATTTAAAAACTTAATTTAATACCAATACAGTTTATGTCTTAGCTCTTAGAGGTCCTTTTAGTTAAGATTTTTCTAATCTATATCTGCTAAAGCCAATGGCTAAGGCAGTAGTTTTCAAACCTCGTTATACATAGGACTCAACTAGAGATTTTTAGAAGTATTGATGCCTGGAATCCACCCTCACCCATTCCAATATAATTGGTATGTGGTGTGACCTGGGGATCGGGAGATTTAAAAGTTCCACATCTGATTCTCAAGTTCAGGAAAATGTGGGAACCACTGAGCTGAGAGCTGCAGTATTCAAAGATTGGCAGAGGGGCCATTGGGTCCAAAACGTATCTGAGAAAAGGAGGATTTTTTTTTTTCTTCTTTTATATTTGTGGCTCAGAGAGGCTTGAATGAAGCCAGAAAGTCAGAATTACCTGATGAAAGCCAGAATCACAGCTAGGGTGCTTGGTGGAAATGGTGTCAGATCTTGTGATTTAGATTGTCTGTAGTGGGGCCAGGAATTTGCATTTAAACAAGCATGTCAGTTGATTCTTTTTTTAAAAAAAATTAATTAATTAATTGTTTTTGGCTGTGTTGGGTCTTTGTTGCTGTGCATGGGCTTTCTTTAGTTGTGGCGAGCGGAGGCTACTCTTCGTTGTGGTGCGCGGGCTTCTCATTGTGGTGGCTTCTCTTGTTGTGGAGCATGGGCTCTAGGCAAGCGGGCTCAGTAGTTGTGGCTCCAGGGCTCTAGAGCGCAGGCTCAGTAGCTGTGGCGCACGGGCTTAGTTGCTCCGCGGCATGTGGGATCTTCCTAGACCAGGGCTCGAACCCGTGTCCGCTGCATTGTCAGGTGGATTCTTAAGCTCTGCGCCACCAGGGAAGTCCCATCTCAGTTGATTCTGATTTAGGTAATCTGCAGGTCAGAGTTTGAGAAACACTGTGTGTTGCTTCTTATACTGATTGAAAAAAGCCAAAATCAAATGGTTGAGATCTCTGGCACACAGAATTGTATATGTGGGAAACGCTGGCATATGGAGGGATGCCAGATTTTCTGAAATATCAAGTGTCATCACATTGTATATCTTTTTTTAGAGCTCCATAGGAATCAGACCAAGGCTTTTCTTTTTCTCATTTTAGAAGAAAATTTAACTTGCTGAGGTTTTATGAAGGGAGAATCAGACAAGATACACCAAATAGAAATGAAAAAAATTTTATTGTGGTAAAATATACACAATACAAATTTCAATGTAGAAATGTTATCATTACATCTTACCCTTCAGTGGGAAATATAGTCTACAGAGACTTACTGTCCTCGAAATATATACTTCTGATGTTTTACATTTAACAAATGACGATGGGAAAATAGTGACAGTCTTTTTATTCCCTGACAGTTGATTTAATTTAGGAAGAAGAATTTCACTAGAAATGTATGGTCCTTCAGAGACTAGCACCTAAAGCAGGATGGTTTATGTCTGTGATTGTTATCTGTGTTGAAAAAAATAATAAAATCATTCAAAAATTATTTTGTGGTCTCTTTACAAGCAAGCAAAAAAATATTGTAAAATATTCAAAACCCTTATATTAAACTATTTTGAAATTTTATTTTCAAAGCAGCCTTCAAGTCATTGGTTACATTAATAGTCATCTTATTAACATGTTAGTGTTTAGATTTTTTAAAAGTGTACATTGTTTGCAATTATTTCTCTTCACTTCATTTAAAATTAGAGATATCCAGATGATTCATAGGCAGTGGAAGATATCCATATTTTTCATTCACTAAAGTATTTGTATATCAGATTTCCTGTTCTTAGGCCATTTTAATTTTGGTGGTTAAGGGGTATGTGCATATTTCATAAATTTGAAAATTAAAATTTGCATTTATTGATTCTTGTCAAAATAGTTAAGCTCTTAGAGGAATAGCAGTTGTGACTTTTGTCTTTTTTTTAGTATTTGAAATCTTCAGCAACTCACTTTTTGTAGATTTTATCTTGTGGCTAATAAAACTGCATAATTGTGGCCAAGGCACAATTAACTAATATTTATGAGACTAGGGTGATACATAAGTAAGAGTATCTTTAAAGCCCTAAAATTTTGTGACAGTTTATCTTTTAAGACATATCCATCCTTTCCAAATGATTGCTAAATAGAAAGATAACTACAAATGTGAAACATCTGAAATTGGGTGACCCTTCTTTTACTGCCTTAATATACTTCTGCTATTGTCTTTAAAAGTTTGTTACATGTGATTTACTAACATTTCATTGGAAGTGTTTTTCTGATTTAGAAACATTTTACAGCTAGTGATTAGAATCCCTATTCCATATACCTCAGTATTTTATTGCTTTAGTCAGCATTTCTAAATATTTGACAAAATGCAATTTAATTTGAGACTTCATGATTCCTTATGCCATATCCATGCTAAAAGAATTTTAAGGCATTATTTCTGACTGTAACTTAAGTGGAATATATTGCAAAATTTAAAATTAGAGTATGAATGTGTTTTGTTAATCTTATATTGAGGCTAGTGAAAAATTTAGTCACAAAAGCAAGATATTACATTATAAAAGAATGAGAAAACTGAACTAAAGGATTTTACTGGTAGTTCTGATAAACTGTTTCTGCTGCAAGCATATATTTTTGTATAAAAGGGGAAGCTGTAAAATTACAAATTTTGAAGGCATTACTGAAAACAGATTTGTTTTCCACATTTAAGACATTTCCATAATAGGAAAATGATGGATGATACAAATAAAACTAAATTTAGAACTAATAAAAGGAAACTCTAGTACAAAATTGGCTTATGAAATTTCCTTCAGAGGGAAGTCATCAAGTAAAACACTTACATTTTTAAGAAGTTAATTACTGATTTTGGGGGGAGGGAGTTGTAGAGAGGGGATTGCTGTAAATTTTAGCATAAGGAAGTTTTGTCTTTCAAGATGATATGGAGAATGTAAGTCCCTGGCATAGTGTTTTACTGTGCTTTTTGTCCTCACTTGTAAACAGAATTTTTCAGTTTGGTCCAAGTTAAAACAAATTTGTGAAATAAAAGTTTAAAAAATCTGAACAATGACTTGCTTATTTCAAATTATTTTCTGTAAGTAAAATTCCATTGTAATAAGTCCATAAAATGAATACTGTTTAAGCTGTATTCATATATGAAAATACAGATGAATTTTTTCCTTAGGAATTTTTTTTTTGGTCTAAGGTAGTAAAGATGGAAAAAAATGAAATGGCTGGATTCTTTTCAAGCGTATTTTTAGAAGAGAAGCAGAGTAGTATAATGGAGAGAATGCTGGATTTAGAGTCAGAAGACTGGTGTTAATTAATTAGGTGTTGCATTAATTATTTTTCTGTCCATGAGTGATAATTTACAAGACTCTATCTGTCCACCTCAAGGAGAGGTGAAGATTAAATTCAGTGCGAAACTAACTATATGTGCTAGTTTCTGTAAACTGAACAGAACTTTAGCTGTTTTACAGGCAGTTGCAGAACTATGTGTAACACAGCCTATGTTTTATATGTCTCTGTCTTCAAAAAGGTATGTGCATACAGAATCAGTCTCCTGATGTTAGCCTGATTTTTCCAAAAAGGTAGCACATTAATTTGCACATACTCAGTTCTCTAAAGTATTAAATTAATGAATGAAAAGTGGTTGGCATTTTTATTTTTTAATTTACTGAGGATAATTCATTTCATTGGGTGAGTATTTGCTTATATGCATTCTTTGGATTACTTTATTGCACTGCAAATGTCACTTTTTCCCAACTGATGTTTATTGTTTTTCAGTAGGTATGATATTGAATTATCAAAACAGAGTCTGGTGTTCTTATGTAATGTTTAAGATTTCAGAAATCCTGACATAAATATATGAGGAAGAGTCATGACAGAATTTTTAAACCATTGCATTATTCACTTGCAAGAATATTAATTATGCTTTATATAAGGTTTACAGGAGCATTTGGGTTGCACCAACAGTTCTTAACTGTGGCTTGAATTTAGCAAATTTTGGCCTACATTTCTTTTTTAAAAAAAATTAATTAATTAATTAAATTTTGGTTGCGTTGGGTCTTAATTGCTGCGCGTGGGCTTTCTCTAGTTGCAGCGAGCGGGAGCTACTCTTCGTCGTGGTGCGTGGGCTTCTCATTGCGGTGGCTTCTCTTGTTGCTGAGCACCGGCTCTAGGCGCACGGGCTTCAGTAGTTGTGGCTCGTGGGCTCTAGAGCGCAGGCTGAGTAGTTGTGGCGCACGGGCTTAGTTGCTCTGCGTCATGTGGGATCTTCCTGGACCAGGGCTCGAACCAATGTCCCCTGCATTGGCAGGCGGATTCTTAACCACTGTGCCACCAGGGAAGTCCCCTGGCCTACGTTTCTTAACACAGGTAAGTTTAGGAACAACGATGAAGTATAGTTTGAAAGATGTAAATTGCAGATGTTATGCTGTATTACCTCTGATATAGATTCTGGTCTTTAGGTATACCAGGGTAATTATAAATTTATCATCTAGAAAAATATACACAGGTAGCATAATAGTATATGATCATTCTGTATTGATGGCCACTGCAATCAGTAACTGATTTTCTTGGCTCATGTAATTTCAGAGCTGATTTGAGGATTTAGGATCTGGTAACAGAGGTGGGTCTTATTATATAAGTCCATTGTCAACCGTTTAACAACCTCATGAATTTGGAATTTGTATTTCTGCAGGCTAGAAAAACTGAATTGGTATCCAGACATAATTTTTTTTTCTTTTTTTTAAAAAATCTTTTGGCTTCGCCGCGTGGCATCTGAGATCTTATTAGTTCCCAGGGATCAAACCCGCACCCCCTGAATTGGAAGCTCGGAGACTTAACCACTGGACTGCCAAGGAAGTCCCTATCCAGGCATAATTGAAATGAATATGGGGAGAGTTCTGGTGGTAGCCACTGTTATGGTGATACATTAAACACTTTCCCTGTTGTGGCATTTATGAGTTAGGAAATGAATTTTATCTACTTTTATTTATTTTTTTAATTTCAGTGTTTTTTCTTAGAATAGAGAGTCTTCAGCATAGACTGTTCTCTGTTTTGTGGTTGGTCTCTATGCTTAGGTGCCTATGTATCTGTCTCCATAATAGCAGGACATGGCTCACAGATGATGGGCTTTGGGGGATAGAGGCTTATCTTCAGAGATGTGAAAAGGAAGAGAGTGAACAGGACCAATCATCTTTTCACCAATAATTGAATATATCATGTTTTTTTATACTCTTAGCTTTTGTCTCTACCTGGAATGCTCTCTCTCCTCCTCTGCTTTTGTCAATTTACAAAAAAACAAAATAAACTTCATTTTTTAACTACAAAAGTAATACATGTCTATCTAAAAAATTAAAAATTATAGAAGTAAATGTAAGTTCTCTTCTTAGCCCTCTCTTTTTGATCTCAGTCTTCTGAGACAACCACTTTTTAACGCATCAGCGTATCACTTTCCCTTTCTCTGTGCATAATATAACAGCATATTGGTGTTTCATTTTCCCCCCTTGCATTAAAAAAAACATACAGGGACTTCCCTGGCGGTCCATTGGTTAAGACTTAGCCCTCCAATGCAAGGGGTGCGGGTTCGATCCTTGGTCAGGGAGCTAAGATCCCACATGCCTCACGGCCAAAAAACCAAAACATAAAAAAAAAACCCAGAAGTAATATTGTAGTAAATTCAACAAAGACTTTAAAAATGGTCCACTCCAAAAACCTTTAAAAAAATTAAAAAGTAAAAAATAAAGCTTACAAGTACTTAAAAAAAAATACAAATATTTGTTGTTTTTTAAAAACCAAAATGCAACTCTAGCATATGTGTTGTTCTGTATTTGCTTTTTCTTCATTTATTTTGGAGGTCGTCCAGTCAGAATTTATAATTCACCTGGTTCTTTTTAAATGGTGTAGAGTATTCCATTATCTGGATTTGATATAATTTATTTTACTATTCCAATATTGATAGACATTTAGGTTATTTTCTTCCATTATAAACATTGCTGCAGTGAACATCATTATAAATATTTTTGTGCATGTATGTGAATATTTTTGTAGATTTCTAGAGATGGAATTGTTAAAGTGTGTGCACGTTTAAAATTCCAAAATAATCTCTATTGCCTTTTTTAAAGGCTGTAGCAAATTGAGCACTCCCAATAGTGATGAGAATACACACACGTACTCCCATATCTTTGTTAGGCTGAATAACATCAGCCTTTTATGTTATTTGCCAATCTGGTAGGCGAAAAAAGCCATTATGACCTTTTGTTTTTATATGTATTTCAGTATTTGATTACTAATGAGATTGAGTACCCGCTGTTAATCATTTCTGGGTTTTAATTCTCCTTTAAGATCCACATTAAATTTATTTTCTCCGTGAGGTCTTCTCTAATCCCTACTTACCCCTCCTCTAACCGCAGGCAATGACTTTCTTCCTCTTTGCGCACGTAATACTTTGTATATATCTCTGTTGTAAATGATTTTAATCATATTGTATTATGATTATTTACTTATGATATGCCAGACCAGGAGCTCCTCCAGGGTTGTGACGGTGTAGTACATGTAGTATTCTTTTATTTTTAATAAATAAATAAATTTATTTATTTTTGGCTGCGTTGGGTCTTCGTTGCTGCGTGCAGGCTTTCTCTAGTTGTGGCAAGCGGGGGCTACTCTTTGTTGCGGTGTGCGGGCTTCTCATTGCGGTGGCTTCTCTTGCTGCGGAGCACGGGCTCTAGGGGCATGGGCTTCAGTAGTTGTGGCTTGCGGGGCTCTGGAGCACAGGATCAGTAGTTGTGGCTCACGGGCTCTAGAGTGCAGGCTCAGTAGTTGTGGCGCACGGGCTTAGTTGCTCCGCGGCATGTGGCATCTTCCTGGACCAGGGCTGGAACCTGTGTCCCCTGCGTTGGCAGGCGGATTCTTAACCACTGCGCCACCAGGGAAGCCCCTTCTTTGTTAACTTTTATATCTCAGTTTATTGGCAATATGAGGGCTAAAATCTAGTTTTTATGGTAATGGGGCATAAATGCTTTAAAGATAATTTCTTTTCCTTTCATTTTTATTGACATATTATTGACATACAGCACTGCATAAATTTCAGATGTACACATAATGTCTTGACTTACATATGTTGCAAACTGATTACACAGTAAGTTTAGCTAACATCCATCACCTTATATAGTTATATAGTATTCATTTTTATGTCTCTTTTCAGTATCTAGCACAGAGCCTATAGCACTTAGTATGTGTTTAGGAAGCTTCATCAAATGGTTAGTCTGACTCCCAACTGGTAGTTTATATGTAAGGTTTGCTGCCTCCTTTTGTGGGGGAGGGAGAGGGTTGGCTCTTAACTTAATGGTAGTGGTTCTAGTTCAACCCCTTCATTTTACAAACCAGGAATCAGATCTAAAGGAGGGATGTCTTATTTGGTTAATGAGATGTTTTTATTTATCACACTCTACTAGGTGTTGTGACATAGCACCTAGCACTAAACATAGCAAAGCTCCAAACGGGGGGTTATCTGTGGTCAGGGACAAATGTTGATTTATATAATCTGAGATAGATGGTACGCTTTTCTCAGTTCTTAACAGACCAAGCCTAACCAATGAGGCTTTTGCCTGATGGTCTTAGCATGTAGCCTTAAGCCAATACAATTCATCCAAATTTCATTTGGCTCCTTCCAAAAGAAGTCTGAGTCTTCTCACACACTAGAAACAGACTTTTCTAATTGCAGTTGTTACAGGCACTGGCAGACTCCTGAGAGGCCTGATGTCTTTTCTTCCAGAGAACTCTTGAAACCTGTTCTCTTAGCTACCTTCCCATGAAGTGACCCCACCAGATCTCATTTCATTGTTGCCTTTCCTGCCTGAAGATATAAGACCTTATACACACACATCTCTTCTCACTCTTGTTCCCCTGCCTGTTCTTCCCCTGCTTTTTAAAAACTTTCCCACCCTTCTTCTAAGGTTAACATAATCACTTGCATCTTCAAATTCTTTCTTGAATGTTACTTTTATATTTGTTTAAATAACACCTATCTTTCTCTGGAGAGAAGGCCCTCTTTTCTGGAACTTGTACCTGCTTTTAGTCTCTACATATCTCAGTGTAGGAAAGGGTAGGAGGGGGTTTCCTTCGTTCCGCTGCAGTGCCTATAAAACCTTCCTGGTAAAATTCTTGTTGCTGAGTCTTGTGTAGTTGCGGGTATACATCTTCTCTTGCTTACTGAAGACATAGGCTTCTGGCTTACAGACTTCCTTTTTCTGCAAGGTTGTGCCACCATTCCAGATGAAATCAGTGATTATGTGAACAGAGTACCCAGGGCCCTGGCTTCACACGGTTTCTTCATCTCTAGTGGTCTTTATCTTCACTTAATTCACTTGCTTATTCCCATGAAGCTACTCTGGACCTCACCATTACCTGAAATCAGCTTCTCCTTTGAGATCATTAATTTAAACTTCTTGCTCCTGACACTGATCCCTTACGCTTTTACTAAACCCACTCATCAGTGCTTCTACGATCTGCAGTTCCTTGACACCTCTCTCCACCAAATGCTTCCTTTATAAGCAGGCAAAAATCCATTGTCTGTCACTTCAAAACTCTTGCTAGAATTTTCAGTTTCCTTGCTCTGTTGAATTTCTATCATATGCATCTGGTAAAACCTAGATTTTGGGTCGTTTTGTCTCTGTGGCTTACACAAAAGGTGTTTGTTGAGTACTGATGGAGAAAAATCACAAATTGCCCCAATTAGTGGTACTAGGAGTTCATGGTCTCCAGTCCCTGCAAGAGCTGTCAGGGCTGCAGAGCAATTCTTTTCATTCTCCACAGGGGCTATTTTAAACTTTTTTTTTCTTTCTTTCTTTAAACTTAAGAAACAAAGTATTCTCCACAGATGGTCTCCCTACTTCATGAGAAAATAGAAGCCATCAGAAGGAGATCCCTTAAATTTCCTGCTACTTGACTCATCAGTTTATCTCCTCTGTACCATTTGTTCTCCCTTTTCCTTCTGTTTCAGAGGATGAGATGTCCATCATTCTGTCTCAGCCTGATTCTCCAGCTGTGCTTTGGATCTCATTCTGTCCTTCCTGCTGATTAACTCTAGTTTGTCTTTTAATCTTTCTCTTAATTCTGATTCTTTCTCATCTTGCTAAACTTGTTCTAATATCTAACCTAAAACAAAGCAAATAAACAAATTACTTCTAGAAAGAAATCTTAATTCTCTCTGCCTTCTGCCCCCTCTCCAGCAAAACAAAGCCCCAGACTTTTTTTCTGTTCACTCAATGCACTGCAGTCTATCTTCTCTCATCACTCAGCTAACACTGCTTGCTTCAAGGTCATGCTGACTTCCTTGTTGCTAAAGCTATCATTTTATTGAATATTCAGAAGTACTTAACATTTCTAGAATTACTGTCTTCTCTTGGCTTCTGTAACAGTTACTCAGAGCATCTCTAGTTGTTTCTTAGGCTCCTTTGCTGCCTCTTTTTTCTCTCTGAGTGGGAACCCCTCCCCCCTTTTAATGCATTCTTTGTCTTCTTCTTAAGCTTGTATCAGTTTTAGGACTTTCTTTATCTTTTGTATGGTGCTGACTTCCCTTTTTCCATATGAAAATTTGCCTCTGAGATTCAGACTCACACTTCCAGCCACCTACTTAGGCATCTCCACTTGTATACCATAGACACTTCAAGATCAACATATCTCCAGCTATATTCTTTTTCTCTCTGCTCTTGTATCTTCATTTCCTCTAATCAGGAATCAGTGATTCTTTCCACTGTCCTAGCTTGGATCAAGCCAGAAATCTGGGTAACTGCATCCTTAATCTCACATTCAGTCAGTCGCCAGATCCTGTCAGTGTTATCTCCTAAAAATCATTCACTTCTCACTGCTACTTTCTTATTTCAAGTGGTCATGTTTTTTCTAAATTGTTATGGTATTTTCTCCCTTGGTGTTCTTTCCTCCAGCATTTCTAGCCTTCTTTTTCTATTCTCCAGCCAAACTACTTATTACAAGATGCAAATCTAATCATGTTATTCTCAAATTTAAAGTACTTAAATGGCTAACTTCCCATTCATTCAGGGAAAAGTTCAAAATGCTCATTCTTAATTTTTTTTTTTAACATCTTTATTGGAGTATAATTGCTTTACAATGTTGTGTTAGTTTCTGCTGTATAACAAAGTGAATCAGCTATAAGTATACATATGTCCCTATATCCCCTTCCTCTTGTGTCTCCCTCCCACCCTCCCTTTCCCACCCCTCTAGGTGGTCACAAAGCACCCTCCCTGTGCTATGTGGCCGCTTCCCACTAGCTATCTATTTTACATTTGGTAGTATATATATGTCCATGCCACTCTCTCACTTCATCCCAGCTTACCCTTCCCCCTCCCCATGTCCTTAAGTCCATTCTCTACGTCTGCATCTTTATTCCTCTCCTGCCCCTAGGTTCTTCAGAACCAAAATGCTCATTATTTCTTACAAGATTGTTAATGATCTGACTTCTGCTGACTTCTCCAACCCTATTTCATGTCACTCCTTCCCTTCCTCCCCAATTCTACCCATATTAAATAACTTCATTTGAAACTGCTTCCTTCCCATCTCCAAGGTTTTTTTTCCCCCTAAATATGCAGATCCCTTTGCTTAGAATAAAAATGCTAACTCCACAAATATTACTGATATGCAGCATGTGGAAATATTGAATACTTCCGCCGCATTGTACTTAGTTTGGTTTGAACTCTGATCTGTATGGAGAGGACAAATTTATATTTACAGTGATATTTTTCAGAAAGTGACCTAGTAATGTTAATTATAATGGACAGTTGGTTTATAGAACTCAAAAGAGGATTTCCTTAGAGAAGTGTTCCAGGTAGAGGTTGCTAATGTGAACTCATACTTCTTGTGAGCATTTCTGTCGTGAGAAGTGTGTATAAAATATGGCTAATGGAAAACGGTGATATAAATGCTGGACATAAAACTTTCTTTAAACTCTAGAAAATAGATAAGTGAGTTCTTAATGATAAGTACTTGAAACTTAGCATGTTGAATAGAGGCTTTTAAAAATCATGTATCATTGAAGTTACTGTCAGTAGCAATAATAATAATAATGATAATTATAATGAATAATAATAGTAATAATAATATTAGCAAGACATGTAGTTTTTGCTATGCAAGACATGTAGTTTTTGCTGTGTACCAGGCACTGTTCTGAAGTGCTTTATTAATTTGTTAGAGTTCTGTTTCATTTTTCCAGTAGCATCAAAATGACATGTTCTTTAAAAATATTGTCTTTCGAAATATGTATAAATTCAGATATGGTTTCAAATATTTTTAAAAAATTATGACCCCTTCTAGGTAGAACAGAGTTAGTTGCCTGCTTTTTGCAAACATAAGGAAAAAATCTGTTACCTGTCTGTATTAAAGTCACATTAAAGTCAAAAAGCCTGAGTAGCATATTATCTATTAGTATAATCTCACCAATTCTTTCAGTAAAGGTTTTACTTATTCTGTAGCTAAAAGATTTAGTAGTTTTTAGATTTACTATTTTACTGAGCACCTTTGTATGATGTCTCATTTGATATAACAATCTGTGAAATATGTGGGCAGATGTTATTCTTCATATTTATCTGAATGATGAGGAAACTGAGGTTCGGAGAGGTCTAAGTAATTTGTTCAAAGAAATGCAGCTAATAAATAGTAGAACTGGAAAAGAGTCTGTCTTTAGAGTTCCAAGATAGTGTTCTTAAGTAAAACTTCAAGCTCTTTATAAGAAATTGGTGGCTGTTATTTTTAGACGAGCTGGATAGATATCTTAGAAAAATAATATTAAATGTTTTGGGCTTCCCTGGTGGCGCAGCGGTTGAGAATCTGCCTGCCAATGCAGGGGACACGGGTTCGAGCCCTGGTCTGGGAGGATCCCACATGCTGCGGAGCAACTAAGCCCGTGAGCCACAACTACTGAGCCTGCGCGTCTGGAGCCTGTGCTCCACAACAAGAGAGGCCGCGACAGTGAGAGGCCGGCGCACTGCGATGAAGAGTGGCCCCTGCTCGCCGCAACTAGAGAAAGCCCTCGCACAGAAACAAAAGACTCAACACAGCCATAAATAAATAAATAAATAAAGTCTTAAAAAAAAAAAATTAAATGTTTTAACATTAAAAGGATTTCAAATTTCAGAATATTTTAAAAATCAGTGATTGTTAACTTATTCACCCTAAAATCCCCTTAGGTTTGGGTTGATCTTTTCCAAAAGGGAGTAGTGAGTTTTGTTTGTTTTAGTTTGGGTTTTTTTGTTTGTTTTGTTTTGTTTTTTATGTCTGTAAGTGGAGAGAGCATTTAATTCTGTATGATCTACACTTACTGGAGGGCTACAATATGATGGACAGTTCCAGAACAGTAAATTATCTAATGATCACTTTTTATTTATACATCTTTTAAGAGTTTTTGTGGAACACTTGAATATGGATATGTGTGGAATTCTGCAGATTAATAAATCTTACGATGATGAAGCTGCAACCAGAATCCTGGACTTTCATCTGTCTAGTTTTCTCTTGTTGGCACCGACCTTATTTTCATTGCTGGTGATGAGTAGCATTATCTCCCAAATTGCAAAGAATTACTGTAAGGAGGACTACTGTTGCTCTCTCTCATACTGGTTTGCTGTCAGACTTCAGGGTAGCTAAGTGGTGTATTTCAATTGAGATACCCTTAAATTTTCTCTTATAGGTCTGGCTGGGATACACATGAAAATGGTAATGATGTCTTTTAAAATAAAGGAGGTGATGGAAGCTTCTATCTTTTATTTATGTTTGGATAGCAAACTTGGTGAGAGGTGATAATGATTAAGAAATTACAGTATTTTTACAACTTACTAGTGTTAGTGTAGATATTGTTCACTGACCATTTGACCAAGTTAGGGAGGAAATGGAATGCATGACTCAGGAAAGAGGAAAGGAACTCTTCACAACTGTGGTATCCTATAATGATAAAATTAGCAATTAAAAATATATATTTTTCTACCTCATATAAGATAATGTTTGAGACATAGTCCAGGTACTTCCTAAGAAGTTATAGTTTATTTGGGAAGGTAAAGCTTATTGTCACATGGAAAGTTAAATGGTGAACTGAAGAGCAGTAAATGCAGTAATGTCAAATAGTGCCTTGCTATTTGATCAGCAACAGTGAACACCATAAATTAAGAAAAGGTAGCAGTCACCAGACTTTGGAAATAGTAGAAAAGCATTATGAAGGAAGAGGGACTTGATTTGCATGTTGCAAGATGGTAATGATAACAGTGATAACAATGGTCATAGTAAGAATAACAAACACTTACATACATGTTATCTGTGGCAGTTTTATGTGTATTAACTCATTTGGTCCCCCCTACAGCTCTGTGAAAAAGATACTGTTACCTACTCGATCTTGGTGAACAGGACACTGAAGGAAGGAGGGGTTAAATAACTTGTCTAAGGCCACATTGCTTTTAAGTAGGGGAGCTGGGATTCTGCAGTATGGCTCCAGATACTTTGCTTGGGCTACACGGCATCTCACACAGTAGGATTGTAATAGACTGGGAGGAATGGGGAGGATAATCTTCTTCTGCCTTAATTGGTAGTGGGGAACATGTGTAGGCCTTTGGATGGACGTATTTCATTATATCTCTGAATGAAAAATAAGCTCTTATCCAGGCCACAAGCTTTGGTTCTGTGAAGTTTGGTTAAAATCTTTTTTTTTCTTCCAAGATAAAGTGTGTTTTCAGTGAGGAAAATTAAATAATTGGCACAGATTTTTTTTTAAATAAAAAAGAAAACACGTTTTAACCTTTTTGAGTGGGATAATTTTTTTCCACCTGTGTCATTTTCATTATACTGTATTAAGATATTTGAGTAAAACTGTCTATTGAGAACAAATGTGTGACTATTTTGCATTTAAAAATCGGTACTCTGTAAATTTAGAAAATTAAAAATTTTGAAGAAAGGATTGTTGAAAATTGTTAAAAAACAGTGACATTGGATTAAAACAAATCAAAAGACCTAGTCAGACCCTTGTATATGTATGTTTGTGTAAAACTTTATAGGACCACCAAAAAGAGTCCCCTTTCATATAGATGACTAAAAAATATTGGTCATACGTATTATGGAGGTATTGTTGCATAGCAACAAACATATAGTGAAATGATATTGTTTGGAATATAAACATGTACTTGTTCCATTGTATATGTAATTTTAAATTTAAGAGTATCATGCTGTATCATCAAAACACATAAATTGCTTTAGCTGGGAACTCTCCCCCCATATTTATTATGAACATTTCTTTTGATAACACTTCCTTCATAAAAGTGATAGCCATTTAGCAGAGGCAGTATAACATAGTATCACTATTTAAGGACTCAGGCTCTGGAGTCATATTTGGGTCTATTTTTTGTCTTTACTGTGTCTCCTTATGAGTTACTTAACCTTCAAACTTAGTTTTGTCTCAGTAAAATGAGGGATAAGAATAACACGTCTTTTAGGGGCTTCCCTGGTGGCACAGTGGTTGAGAGTCTGCCTGCCAATGCAGGGCACACGGTTCGAGCCCTGGTCTGGGAGGATCCCACATGCCGCGGAGCAACTAAGCCCGTGTTCCACAACTACTGAGCCTGCGCGTCTGGAGCCTGTGCTCCGCAACAAGAGAGGCCGCAATAGTGAGAGGCCCGCGCACCGCGATGACGAGTGGCCCCCGCTTGCCGCAACTAGAGAAAGCCCTCGCGCAGAAACGAAGACCCAACGCAGCCAAAAATAAATAAATAAAAAGTGAAATTCTTAAAAAAAAAAGAATAGCACGTCTTTTATAAAGTTGTTAAGTTTAAATGAAGTAATCAAAAGCAGATAGTGACAGACATTTTGTGAGCCTTCAACAAATGCCAGGTTTGTTTGTTTATTATTGTAAAAAATGCATAACATACAATCTACCATTTTAACAATTTCTAAGTGTACATTTCAGTAGTGCTAATAAGCACATTTGCATTGGTTTGCAACGAAGATCCAGAACTTTTTTCATCTTGGAAAACTGAAACTGCCTACCCTTTAAAAAACAGCTCTCTATTTTCTCCCCTTAGCCCTGGCAACCACCCTTCTACTTTCTGTCTCTATAAATTTGGCTACTCTAGGTACCTTATCTAAGTAGAATTGTACTTTTTGTGACTGGTTTATTTCACTCAGCATAATGCTCTCAAGGTTCATTCATGTTGTAGCATATGTTAGAATTTCCTTCTTTTTCAAGGCTGAATAATATTCCATTGTATGTATAGACCACACTTTGTTCATCCATTCATTTGTAGATGGACACTTGGGTTGCTTCCACCTTCTGGTTATTGTGAATAATGCTGCTGTGAACAGGGTTGTAGAGATATCTCTTGGAGACCCTGCTTTCAGTTCTTTTCAGTATATACCCAGAAGTGGAATTGCTGGATTATATGATGATTCTATTTTTAATTTTTTGAGAAACCACCATACTGTTTTCCAAAGTGACCACACCATTTTACATTCCCACCAACAGTGAACGAGGGTTCCAGTTTCTCCACATCCTTGCCAGCACTTGTTGTTTTGCGGTTTTTGGATTGTAGCTATCTTAATGAATGTGAGGTTCTTCTCTAATTTTTATTTATTTTCTTCTGCTTGTAGGCTTACTTTGTTCTTCTTCCTCTAGTTTTCATAAGGAAGCTTAAGTTACTGAAGTTAGTTCTTTTCTTTACCTAAATTTGCATTTACTAGTATGTTTCTCTTTAAATACTGCTTTTGCTGCCACCCATGAATTTTGATAAATTGTATTTTTATTTAGTGACATCTTAATTTTTGGAAGATATTTTTGCTGTAAATAGTATTCTAAGTTGATAGTTTTTTGTTTTGGCACTTTAGGAATGTTGTTCTGCTGTCTTCTGACTTGCATCATTCCTCTGTTCATAATGTATTGGGTTTTTTTTTTTCCCACTCTCTCAAAAGAGTTTTAGTCGATCTGATTATGATATGCTTGCTGTAGTTTTCTTTATGTTTCTTGTTTTTGTCTTGGCTGAGCTTCTTGATCCTGTACAGTTTTTGGTTTTCATCAAATATAGAGAATTTCAGGGCTTTCAAGAATTTCTTCACATATTTTTTCCCCTTCTCTTCTTTTTCCCTCTCTGGCAATTCCAATTACCTGTATTTTAAGGTTACTTCATGTTGACCCACAACTTATTGATAGTCTATTCTTTTTTTTGGTCTTTCTTTCCCTTCTGCGTTTCATTTTGGTTAATTTCTGTTGCTGTGTCTTCAGGTTCCCTTGTCATTTCTTCTGCAATTTGGAATCTCCTGTTAGTCCTATTCAATGTATTTTTCATTTCACACATGATAGTTTTTACCTCTAGATTTTTGATTTGTGTCCTTTTTATATATTACATGCCTCTACTTAACATTTTCAGTCTTTCCCAAACCTCTTTTTTATATATTCTGGTAAAATGGATATAACATGAAGTTTGCAATTCTAACCATTTTCAAGTGTATATACAATTCAGTGGCACTAAGTACATTCACAGTATTGTACAACCATTATCACAGTGTATTTCCAAAACTTTTTCATCACTTGAAACAGAAACCTGTAACCATTAGGCAATAATGACTCCCCATCCCTCCTTACCACCAGCCCCAGGTAACCTCTGTTATATTTTCTGTCTCTGAATCTGCCCACTCCAGATACCTCATGTAAGTGGAATCATACAATATTTGTTTTTTTGTGTTTGGCTTATTTCACTAATAATGTTTTCAAGGTTTCATTCATGTTGTAGCATCTATTAGTACTTTATTCCTTTTTTATATCCTGTAGCTTTTTGAACACAATGAATACAGTCATCTAACTGTTCTGATGCTCTTGTTTATTATTTGTATCATCTGTGTCATTTCCTGATCAGTTTTTTAAAGTTTTTATTGGTGTGTAGTTAATTTACGATGTTGTGTTAGTTTCAGGTGTACAGCAAAGTGAATCAGTTATACATATACACATATCCACTCTTTTTGAGATTCTTTTCCCATATAGGTCATTACAGAGTACTGAGTAGAGTTCCCTGTGCTATACAGTAGGTCCTTATTAGTTATCTATTTTATATATAGTAGTGTGTATATGTCAATCCCAGTCTCCCAATTTATCCCTCCCCCCCAATCCCCTGGTAACCATAAGTTTGTTTTCTACATCTGTAACTCTATTTCTGTTTGTAGATAAGATCAGTATTAACTGATTTTTTTGACATCTGTTTTTTGAGTTTTATTGATATAATTGACATACATCACTGTTTAAGTTTAAGGTATACAGCATAATGGTTTGACCTACATATCAATATATTGTGAAATGACTACTGCAGTAAGTTTAGTTAAGCAATTGATTTTTTTGTACTTATTATGTGTGGAGTTTTCCTGCTCCTTGGCTTTTACATGGTAACTTTTCATTGTTAGGTATTACTGATTTTACCTTTTTTGCGTGCTAATATTTCTGTATTATTATAAATGGTCTTGAACTTTGTTCTAGGATGTGGTTGTGTTTCTCGATTCTTTTGTGTCTTGCTTTGTTGTGCAGGTAAAGAACAGTGGTTAATGTAGGGGTAATTTTTCCATGCTACTGAGGCAAAAACTCTTGAGTAATCTACCTCAAGCCCCGTGAATTGCAAGGTTTTACACTATGGCTAGTATGACAGGAACTATTTTCTACGCTCTGTCATCTCTCTCCTCTCTGGTAATCTGCCCTTTAAGCTGCCTTGGCCTCCCTGGGTTCTAGCTCTCATCTCCTCAATCCAGGGTGACCACTAGCCTCAGCCTAGGTTCTCTCTCCAGGAATTGGGCATCTGGAAACTGTCTTTAGGTGGTAAGCTGCAACCGTCTTAGGGCTCACTATTTCTTTCCTCTCAGGGATCACTGTCCTTAATTTTTATCCCGTGTCTTGAAAACTGTTGTTTCACTATTTTTCTTGGTTGTTTAGGTTGGGGGTGGGTAAGTGGGTAATTCCGGTCCCTATTACTCCATCTTGGCTAAAAGTGAAGTTTGTAGATATTTTAACTTAATCCCCTAAATGTGAAATAAAAATCCATTATCAGACTATGGTAAGACCTGTATGAAATAAATTTTATTATATGCCATAATTTATGTAAAGTGTTTATCACAGTGCTGGCACATGGCAGAACTGTTATCCTTATTATCTCATCAAAGGATCTAATGTTGGTGTTTTTCTTTAAATGTTAATTATTTAAGATGAGATCTAATCCAGTTAATTATAACTGCACCATGAGAGAGTGCTACTGAAGGGAGTTGGTGTAGTGGTAAAGAATATTGAGAAAGTAGATAAATTATAGCAGAGACTCCTATTGGCCTAAATATCTATTATATTCTACTTCTGTACTGGGAAAAACCCCAAGATTTACTTGGTTTGAACTGAATGTAATAAAGACTGTATATGTGTACACACAACTATACACACATAAATGTACATGTTAACATATATGTGTTAAAATACCTGTATGTCAAAAAATATATATATATTTTTTAGCAGTTTTTGTTGCAGTGTGTGATTGGCCACACAAGTTGAGGCTTACAAAATGTGAACATAAGGGGTTTGTGAGTAGCATCGTGGAAGAATCCTTACAGGGAGCTTATGTATCCTTTTCTTGTCATTTGTTTTTAACGGCTCATGTTGGCGCTTGCTATCCCACGTCATGATGTGGAAGCAGTGTGTTGAGGTTGAGGTAACAAAGCTGAGAAACCTGGGTTCCTTGATGATCATTGACCCTTAACTGTTTTGAGGCAGACAAGAAGGCACTGAGGGAAGTTTTCTATCACTTGCAGCTGAACCTAATTTGAACTGATAAATTCCCATCATTTCCTTAATATTGCCAAGGAAATAAGGTGCTTAGAAATGTGTAGCGAAGGGCAGTTTGTTTGGTTTTTTAATAATAATTTTAAAAAATTACTAGTTACTCTCTGTTAGAGTTCCTTTATGTATGTGTCTTATGTTTTACAGACATCATTTCATTCCCTTCATGTCTTTTTTGCAACAATCCTTCAGTGTTGTAATATTATCTTTGTTTACTGATGCTATTGAGGTTCAGAGAAGTTATGTAACTTGGTAGTAGTTGCAGAGTTCATATTCCATTTCAAGTCTTTCTGACTCCAAAATCACACTTTTTTCAGTAAGCCATGCCTTTTCTAACACCTTTGTTTTAAATCTTTGTTTTTGAGACAACTTCTGGTTGGTAAATTAATCCCTTTACTTAGGGGGTACCCTGCGCAAGTGACTAATTGTTTTAGGCCACTATTTCTTTGGTTATTAATGAAGAATGAGAAGGTAAACTCCCCTGAATCTGCAGAGTTGAAAACTGCCATAAACCCTAGACTAGTGGTAATTCAACCTTAAGGTTTACATCATAGATGATGATTATTCTGAAGGTCTCACCCTAGCCTTTGCCTTAAGTCATTTAACTATTCTAGTGTTCTTTATCAATTAAAGATTTAGTTTTAGGCATGGTTAGCCTTAATTTACTGTACTTAAGATCTGAGGAATATAACTTGACTCTTATAGTTTATTTGTAGATTCTTAATTTGTTGAGAAATTTTGATGCATTTTTGGTTTTCATTCTCTTGTTTTAGCCTAGTCTTATTGTTCAGTAATGATAGCAGTCACAGGACAAACACATCACATCCTAGGAGCGTAAGAGTGCCAAGAATTACTTAAAATACATGATCACATAAAACATTTACTTCTTAAAGAAATTTAATTTTTGTAATCTGTTATGAAAAATATTTTTAAAGCCTGGGTGTTCTAGAACTCAATTTACTTGTTATCTCTTAAGTGAAATAAAGGCTGATTGCATACCTGAAAGAGAAATTCACTGGTGGAAGAGACAGATGCCAGAACTATTGAGAATAAGCCCTTGTTTGTATAACCTTTTAGTTTGTTGAGTCTTTCCTTTTTTGGAGTACAGGAAATTAAAAAGTATGGAAGAATTTGCCATTCCCAGCTGGTCAGATGTTCACTATGCTGTAGAAATTCTTAACGCTACTTTTATTACTTTATAAATCTGGTATAATTTTTCTCTTTAGTAGTTGATGAAGTATGGATGTAAATTTAACAAGGAAAGTTGTTTAAAATTGATAATATTATATATACAAATGTGTAAATGCCATTGCCTCCATTGCCTCTCCTTCCGCCAACCTCTGATACTGGATATATATAGTTTTGTTTTTTCTTCTTTTGCGTTTACAGTACTTATCTACTTTTCTAACTTTTCGTGTTTGAGTGCTACCAGTTGAGGGTAGTTGTATTGAGTAGTTATTTTTAAGAGAGCTGCCTTAGAATTGTATCCAAATATGCCTCTGCCCAATATGGTAGCCCCTAGCCACATGTGGCTTAGTTAATTAAATTAATTAAAATAAGTTCAGTTCCTCAGTTGCACTAGCCTTATTTCAAGTGCTCAGTGGTCACATGTGGCTAGGGGCTACCATATTGGACAGCACAGAAATAGAGCATCTATTGAGTATCTGAAATGCCAAAAATCAGATTGTGACCTAGTGCGATTCTTATTACTTTAGATATAGGTCATTTAATAATGTAATTATTGGTTCTGATTTTTAGCAGAGGTTGTTTAGAAAGGTGAGATCATTCGTCTCTACATGTAAGCCTTCCTACATTTTGATGAAAGTTTTCTCACTATATTTTGAGGACGTTTTCAGAAGTCATTATATAGTGTTGCCTAGTTAGCAGATAGGACTTTGTTCTTTGTTAAATGCCTTGCCAGAAAAAAATTATGGATATTTTTTTAGGTGTTTATTACATTCCTGATTCTAGGAGTAATATGTGGTTATTATAGAAATTTGGAAATGTAAAGAGTAAAAAATAAAAATTTATAACCACCCCAGACATAATTACTCTTACTGTGTTTTGGGGTTTTTTTTTTCCTCTGCTATCTTTCTGTTTTGCTAATTAAATCTTAAAAATTTTTTTAAACTGTTGAGAATGTACCTCATTGTCATTTTGTTCTTAACATGGTGGCATAAGGATTTCCCTAGATATAGTTAATTCTTTCTTAAACTTTAAAACAAGCACACCACAATATTGAATATAATTTGGACATAGTGTTCTGTGTAATGGTGCTTTTGTAACACTGATTACAGGAGTATGTCTGTAACTTGAATATAATCCTTTTAAGAAAATTTTTACCTTTTATAGTAATTATTTGCTTTAAGTTTTTGTCTTTTAGTAGCGTATAAGCCACTTGAGTTTAAGGACTATGCCTTAATTACCTTAGATCTTTTTGGCAATGAGACAGGATATAAATAAAGTTATTTTACTTATATTTGCATTTCCAATTTATAGCAATTGTACATGGCATATAGTTACTCATTAATGTTTGATGAATTGAATTTAGATAATTGGATTATCCGTTTTCATAGGTTTTGCCTGTGGATGGGAATATGCATGAAATTTTAATAAAAGGATAATTCAGTTTTTAGGACATATTCCTTGCATTTAAGGACTATAGTCTCATTTGTAATATACTTTTTTCCCCCTTTATTTGTAGCTCTTAGGGATAGTTTTTGGATATGCCATTTAACGAGATGAATATTTTTTCAAGGACATCCATATTTAAGCATCTTATTTGCCTGGCTTTATCACATGCCACAATATGGTTTAGCTATTTGAAGAACGTCTTCAGTGGCAAACATGAAACGGTGAATCATGGGTGCTGGGACACTGGCCCAATTTAATTATGATATGGCTTTTGTAACTTTTAAAAGTTGATTTCAACAGTGTTCTAATACATGGCAGCATGAAAAGCAAAATTAATAATTGTATAGTTAATATTTTGTTTTCTAAACTTACTGGATTTGATGTCCTGTAAAATGTGGAGGATATGAGACCTTATTTATGGAATATAGCACGTTATATGTTGAAAATTATATTGGTGCCAGCAAATGTAGTCCTAAACCATTCATATGATATTTTAAATGTACTTAACAGTCCTGTGTTTCAGTGTATAATAGTGACTAAAAAGCCGGATATGCAAAGTCTGAATCAGTTCCTTTATAGAACATGTAGACAAAGCATATAGGTCAGTCAAAATTAAAATTGGTTAAAAAAAAGAGCAGCAAATCAAAACACATTGTGGTAATGTTTTTAATTGCTACGTTGGACTATGAGGAGAGCATTATTGTTACTCTGAAATGCATATTATTTTTTATTTTTTTATTTTTTTAAAGATTTATTTATTGACTGATTGATTGATTGCTATGTTGGGTCTTCATTTCTGTGCTAGGGCTTTCTCCAGTTGCGGCAAGTGGGGGCCGCTCTTCATCGCGGTGCGCGGGCCTCTCACTATCGCGGCCTCTCTTGTTGCGGAGCACGGGCTCCAGACGCGCAGGCTCAGTAGTTGTGGCTCACGGGCCTAGTTGCTCCGCGGCATGTGGGATCTTCCCAGACCAGGGCTCGAACCCGTGTCCCCTGCATTAGCAGGCAGATTCTCAACCACTGCGCCACCACGGAAGCCCAGAAATGCATATTACTGACTGAATAGTTTTTTCTTATCCATTTAAAAATATCATAATATGTTTTATTCATTAAGCAATATACTCTTTTCACATTTAAATCTACTTCATTCTTTTTTTTTTTGCGGGGGGAGAAAAATTAATGTTTTATTTCTGTTTACAATGGTATAATTTATTGAATTGCTGTAAGTTATAAATAGCTTATGAGAAAAGAGAAAAAGTGTCCCTTATATCGAGAAAATAAAACATTAAAGAACTAGCAAAATTTTAAACAAAAAGGTCATAAAAATTTTATAATCATCCTCATCAGTTTATTCTGTCCTATTACTTCATTCTTCTTAATAGCTCTGTAGTATTCCATTGGATGTGTTATAAATTATTTATCCATTACCCATACTAAAGGACTTTTAAGTCATTTTAATTACTTACATCTAAGTACCAAATGATATTCTTAAAATGCATGTTTATATATTTATGCAGGCTCTAGGAAAAGGCTAGAATTTATTTTTTGTTATTTCCCACATTTCAATTAGTGTTACACAGTTTTACAATAAGAACAAAATATAAGTTTATGATTATAATGAGAAGCTTTCCTTAAAAAGTTGGTTAAATATTTGAGGGAAAAAATGAGGTTATTTTCTCTCGTTATAACGTGCACCAAAATAAATTCCAAATAGTCAGACGGGTTGGGGATAAAGGTAAAATATAAAACCATAAACAGCATGAAGCTATATGAAATGCCTATCTGATCTAAACATAACTGATATGAAAGCAATCATGAAGACAAAATTGTAGTTTTTATTTGCTGAAAGTGAACACAACTAAAAGAGAAAGAAAGTTAAAAGATAACAAACTGGGAAAAACCATATGCCCCAGAAGGTAGATAATGCAATAATATTCTTAATATAAAGAGCTTGTGTAAATTCACCATACAACCTCAAATATCAGTAGAAAAATGTTTTAAAGGTTTTAGGCAATTCACTAAAGGGCATAGTTGTGTCTAATCTGTCTATTGAATTCTTAATTTCATCTGTTTTTAAGTTTTAGAATTTTCATTTGATTATTTAATAAAATTTCAGGTTCTCTGCTGAAATTCTCCATCTTACTATCATGAACATATTAGTAGTGGTGATTTTGAAGTTTGTGTTAAATTTCTGGCTCTTTTGTGGGTCTGATTTTTTAAAAAATTTTTTCTAGGTTTTAATGATAGTTTTATCTCTGGTATGATTCCTAATGCTTGACTGACTGCTGGACATTGTATATGAACATCTGCTTAGATGATTTAGGCTCACCTCCTTGTGCCTCCTTCCCTTCTTTCCAATTTTAGTCTCAGTGGTAGGATTGGCTTGCAGCATTAAGTCGGTAGTTGGTGGAGGTAGAAATCTCCCTGTTACATTGTCCATGAATTACATGTTTCTTTTTTAAGAGTCTCAGTTCAGTGTACCAGATATTGGAATTTTAGGGGTTTGATATGTAGCAGTTATTCTTAGGCTGAATTCAGAGCCAGTTGAGAGAGGAGTAAATTAGGGAACTAAATGTATTATTGGTAAAATCTAGGATATAGGTTTAGATTTGGGACAGATTAGATTCATTGTCCTGAATAGATTTGGACTCTTCCAACAGATAGATCTCTTTCACAGAGGCAGAATCTTCCTTGCTGTGTTTATCACTAAAATGAGGATAGATGAGAATTAGTGTGTATCATTTATATGGGTCAAGATTCTAGTAAATTAAGTAATTTAGTGTAACTTAAAATAATTGTCAATAGCAGTTGTGCTCACTGTGTCTCTTATATACAACCTATGATTCTTGCGTCATATATTTTTATAAATTTGGCTATAAAGCATGGATTTATAGTAAGTTGTAATGTTGAACATGCTGAAATATAAAACATTTTGTGTTCTCAAGAATAATTACAAAACGGAATATTGTATGGTATTCATGCTTGCAGTATGATGACCTTTATATAAATCTGGTTATTTGCCTTTTATATTGAGAATTTATCTAGGAGTCAGAGACTTTTGTGCCCTCAGAATTCTCTCAGTGTTACATATACTACAATAATGTTGGCAGTTATGAAGTCTGAAGTCTGAACCATATGACTAAGTACAGGAATCTCCCACTTAAAATTTGCTTGACTTTTGATCCCAACTCCAACTTTAACCTTTTAAAAGAAAACTTATTTTATTGTAAGTAAGACTTTACAGTAATGGCCAAACTCATATTTAGGATTTCCTGAGGGTTGCAGTCAGTGGTAACACAGGTAACGCAAATATAGTTACACTACATCCCTTAAAAAATTCCCCAGATTTTGGGATCAGATTACCATAGTGTGGACTAAGTTAGAAGGAGAAATAAAACATGCCAATACTTGTTACAGGGAAGTTTACCAGGAAAAGAAAGTATCTTTAGGCCATCTTAGTTTGACTTTTATTTTACTTAATTAGTTCAGCCCATTCATAAAACCCCTCAAAAAATGTTGACACAGCTTTTATATTAAATGATTGGTTTCACACTTAGGAATGTTAAACTACCTTTTTGTGTTTTATGTTCTTTTATTTTTTGTTGTTACTACTTTTTGGCAGTTGTTGAGGAGAGTGAGTGAAATAAGGTTTCTGGGTATAGAACCCTAATTTGTAATACTATTTCTATTTGAAATTAGAATTGTATTTATACATTTGGATTTCATTCACTGTTAGTTTGTAAGATGGATGGGGGTCATGTGTATAGCTAATTAATGATTATCAAACCATGTTTATTAATACATATATATGTACATGCGCACATACATACAGTTTTGTGTGTATGTGTTTCATTTTTAGAAGTATTGGGTTAGATTCAGATATGTTTGTATTAAGATATTATTGCCTGTCATTTTGGTGACAATTATTCAAGAAAGGAAGATCAGCTGTATTACCTAGTGCCATAGGAGACAATAGCATTTATAAAGTGAGATGCTACTGATTTGACCACTTTATATTATATATAGAAACTGTTAGATCATTTTGCAGATTTTTGGACTTATACTTTTTTCTTAAATGCAAACAATTCAGTATGTTTTATTATACTGTAAACTACTTGAGATCATTGTGGTTAGCTTAATTATAGTCTTGGTATCAATAGTTTTTCAAGGAAATATGGTAATAAAATATCAGAGACCTCTACTTACGTATGTCCTGTGGTTCACACCATTGACTTAATATGAATATGAGTTTACCATCATTCTTTTTCCCAAGAGAAAACTTGTATCTGTATTTTTCAATCAAGTCTGATACAGCTAACTCTTGTCTGTCAGCATTTGGATTGTTTATACTGTATGTTGTACATGCTGTTGGTAGATATTTTCTTGCTGTATTAGCTGACTGCAGTACTACAGCTTTGTTTCTGATGGAAATAGGTTTGCTTACTAAGCTCTTTAGAGCAGGGACATTATCTCATTCATCTGTGCTATAGACATATTTGTCAAAATGATATCCCAGAACTATCAAATTTAACAGTAGAGTTCTTTTTACCTGTTTTAGTATTCCTTTGCTATGATTGTGAAAGGGAACTTATTTTGTAATTGTATCTTAAGTCCTGTGTGTTCCAAGGACTTTGTGTACCTTCAGTCATTTACTAAATATTTATTTGCAACTACCATGTGCCAAGTCCTGGTTTAGGCCTGGATTAGGCCCTGGGAATGTAACAGTGAACAAAATAGATAAAAATTCCTTGCCATCAGTTTAGATTTTAATGGGCAGCCAGATAATAATAAATAATTAAGATAATTGTATGTAAGATAGTGATTTATGGTAAAGAGAAAAGAGTAAAAAAAGGAGGAAGATATGACTATATAGGGTGTTGATAGTTTAGAAGGTGCCTTTTAAGTAAAAACCTGGTGGAAGTAAGAGAGCTGGGCATGCAGAAACGTGGATGTGAGCATTCCAGACAGAAGGAAATAGCAAATCCAAAGGCCATGAGTCAGGAACATGCCTTGGTGTGGTTTTTTAAAAAAACACTTTAAATTTGGTAACAATTTCAAACTACAGCAAAGTTAAAAAACACTTCTGTGTACACTTTGCTAGAGACCTCATTCAAGTTTTGTTAATTGCCCAAATAATGTCCTTGAGACAAAAAGGATCTAATCCAGGACCATGAATTGCATCCAGCTCTCATGTCTCTTTAATCTCCTTCAATTTGGAACAGTTCCTCAATCTCTCTTGATTTTCATTTGTTCACATACTGAAGATTACAAGCCACTCATTTTGTAGACTATCTCGCAATTTGGGTTGTCTAATGTTTCCTGATGACTAGACTCAAGATATGTATTTCTGGCTGCAGTTTCACAGAAGTTATGTTGTTTTCTTCTTAATGAATCCTTTTTGGTGGCATACAGTTTATCCTATTAGGTAGTGTTAACTTTAGATCACTTGATTAAAGATGATGTCTTTCAAGTTTCTAGCGCCTCCCACCCCATAATTAATAAGTATTTTGTGGGGAGATACTTTGAGACTATGTAAAATCATGTTTCTATTCCCACTTCAATCCACTAGTTTTAGCATCCATTGATGTTTTTCACCTAAATTAATTTTTGCTATGGTGGTTGCCAAAGGGTGATATTCTGATTCAAGTGTTCCTTTGACTTTTATTAGTTGGCATTTTACTGTAAGAAAGAGAATTAATTAATATCTCTTTTTAACTTTTTAAAAAAGATTTTTTGGCTGCAGCATGTGGGATCTTAGTTCCCTGACCAGAGATCGAACCCATGCCCACTGCAGCGGAAGTGCAAAGTCCTAACCACTGGACAGCCAGGGAATTCCCTTTACTTTTTTAAAAAACTTGTATCTTGAAGTAATTATAAATTCACAGGAAGTTGCAAAAATAGTCCAGAATGGTCCTGTGTACCCTTCACCTAATTTCCTCCAATGTTTATATCTTACATAACTATAGTACATTAACAAAATGAGGATATTGACATTGATACAATGCATATGTATAGTTCTATGCAGTTTTATCATCTGTGCACCTCCTTTTGGCACAAGGTCATCTTAAAATTTTCCTGTTCTAGTTCTGGAATCAGCTATTTCTCCAAGGAGCCCTAATTTTTTTTAGTGGAGAAGAGTATTTCAAAACCATGGTCTGGGTGGCAGGTAAGCTCATGGCTGGTGAACTGTCTCTGCACTCAGACCCTTGCAGTGGACAGGTCAAGGAAACATGGGGGTGTCTGTGTGTACACCCACATAGATATCTACATATATATTTTTATATGTCTTTATATATTGGAAATCACAAATTTACACTTATACCTCCAGTTCAGCCCAACACCCTGTATTCATTCTAGCTCTTTTTTCCCCCACATTTGTACCTCTTCTCCCAAAATTAAGAGCTGGTTCCTATTATCATATAGTTACTAATTTGCTCAGTTCTTTCATATGCAGCCAGCTCACCACCCCACCGAAATGTGATGTTGCTCAGATGTACCGTCTTGTGAAGGCCCTGGCAGCTGCCGAACTACCTTCCTACTCTGTTCCACTTATTCCTTGTGTAGGGCCCCTGTTGTGATTTTAAAAACCTTTAGAAGGCCAGTGTGGCTGGAGTAGAATGAGTGAGAATGAAACTAATAGGGGATGAGGCTTGAGAGTTAACCAATTAAGTGGGTGAAGTATGATCATGAAGAGCCTCATAGGTCATAGCAGGGAATCTGCGCTTTACTCTCAATGAAATGGAAGGCATTGGAGGTTTTGAGTAGAGGAGTGATGGGATCATCTCTGTGTTCCTTGAAAATAATATGAAGGAGAAAGGAAGGGCAAAGCTGGAAGCAGGGAGACCTGATAAGTAGGCTTTTGCAATAATTCATAGGGTGGTGTCTTGAACTAGTGTGATGGTAGTAGGGGTAGTGAAAACTGGTGGAATTATGAATTCATTTTGAAGGCAATGCTGGCAGGATTTGTAGGTGTTTGGACTTAGGCTCTTGACAGAAAGAAGTCAAGCTTGACGCCAGAGTTGTTGACCTGAGTATTTGGAAGGATGGAATTGCCGTTGACTGAGATGTGGAAGACTAAAAGAGGAAGTGGTTGCAGTGGAAAGAGGTAGGGGTACAATTTTGGATATTGTCATTTAAGATATTTATTAGACATCCTGAAGTGGAGATATGGGTCTAGAATTCAGAATTTTAAGTATCTTGAATAGCGATAATGAATTTGAAAGCCATCGGTACTTAAAGATGAGATGAGATCTCCTATGGAGTGAGTGTATTTAAAAGAGAAGAGGCCCAAGGACTGAGGAGAAAATCAGCAAAAGAGACTGAGAAAGGGCAACCAGAGAGATACATGGAAAACCATGTGAATGCATTTTCATCAAAGTTAATGAAGAAAGATTTTTAAGAAGTAGATAATGAAGGATTGTTCAAATAAGCTTATAGGTCAAGTAAAATGTGGATTGAGAAATGATAATTGGATTTGAAATGTGGAGGTCATTGATAAGCTTGAGAAAAACTTTTTAGATAGGGTGGTGGCGGTGGTGGTGGGCGGTGGTGGTGGTGGTTGGGGGGGATTGATTGGAGCGAGTTCTAAAGAGAATAGGAAGAGAAAAGATCGGGGGTGATAGCGTAGATTTCTCTTTCAAGGAATTTCTCTATAAAGGCAAAGGGAGAAATAGAATGATAACTGTATGGGAAATAGAGTCAAGGGATTTTATTTTCTTAAGAGCAGAAGAAATAATATGCCAGTGGCAGTAATCAAATAGAGAATAAAAGATGAAGAGATGATAGGTTGGCTGTGGTGGGGGCAGAGGGGAGTAGTTACAGTGTTGTCTGTTAGGAGGTAGGAGGGGATGGGAGATGTAGTGTATGGGTGAGGGGTTGGCTGTAACTATGAATATAATGTAATGTAATTAATATATAATATAATGGCAGAAAAGAAAGAATATATGGGTACAAATGCGGGAATATGAACAGATTTGGTGATGAGAGCTTGTGTAAGTTCTCAGTTGATGTAAGAAGCCAAGACCTTAGCTGAGAATGAGGTTGGGAGAGGAGATTTTTGAGGTTTGAGAAGAGAGGAGAAAGTGTGAAATCATGCAGGAGAGTGGGAGAGAGAATGGACCAGGGAGATAGTCTAGGATTGTCAGTCAGCAGAGGGCCACTTGTGCATGGTTGTGTGTTTTTTAAGTCACATTTAGTTCTGGAGGCGCAAGTACTGAGTAGAGAGAGTTGGATTTCACCAGTGATGTAGTTCTTCCAGGAGAGTATGATTAAGAGGAGCACGAGGGTAAGCACAGGGCAGTGATTATGATGATTGACTGGAATACGAATTATGTAAAGAGTAAACATAAGAGTGGAGAGGATGAAGGACAGTGGAAAATGATAGGATCTGGATTGAAGGTCCCTTTTGAGTCAAAAGATTGTTGGAGTTGAAGTATTAGAGTGAGCTAGAAAGATAGGAGGTGGTGGTCAATGAGTAGGATATTTAAAATTGAGATTATGAGGTGTTGCAATTATTGGTAATGATAAGGTTAAGGACACCACACAAGTGGATTGTCCAGAGTATTAGGATATCTAGGAGTATAATGACATCACCAAGAATTATGACAGGATTAGTGTTAGAGAGTGTGTCAGTTAGCAAGGAACTAAAATCTTCAGAGACTGAGGGTCAGTGACGGTGGGTGGCGGGTGCATAAGAAGGGACGTGGTGGGTGGCTGATGATGTGTTTCAAAGCTCACAGTTTGCAGAAAGAGGAAGAGTGATCTAAGATTGACCACTAGAAGCAAAGAGAACATTTACCCCACCTGCAAGATCTACCATTTGAGAGGGTTGTAATGTAAGGTAGGTAGTGTCATCAAGGGGAAAAGTAAGGTTTCAGCTAGAGCAGGAAGGTGAAAGGAATGGTCATAAAGAAGTTCAAGATAATAATTGAATTGCATATCTATGTGAATAATACTAACATAAATACCTACTTTCTTGCTTTACTAAGTGTAACTTATTTAATCTTAGATAATTGTATCACCAGTGTTTGAGGGCAGACTCTTATCTGTGTAAGGTTTTATGACAGAACCATTAGAGGAATCAAATTGAATTTGAAGAATTCTGTACTTAAGGAATTTACAGCTAATAGATGTGATAAGCACTGTGTAGGAATAACTGTTGTAAGTAGAAAGTGACATGTTCATTGAAGAACATGTAATATGTCAAATTTCAAAAGATGGGAAATTTTTATCCTGGCATATCAAGGAGGGCTTCATGGAAATAAACTGCATTTGAGCTGGTCTTGAAGCAGAGATAAGATTTGGCAAGTAGAGATGATCATGAAGAACATTTTCTTATGCTTAGCATTCAGTCGTGGTACATGGTTGCCCCTTGACAAATGATTAGTAAGTGTTGAATGTTCTGTGGTGAAAGACTGATATAAGCAAAGTTATGAGGGTAGAAAGATCAGTGTGAAAGGTTAAAGTTTTGTTGGTCTAGGCAATGCTCTCAAATAGAGATATAATGTGAGTCAAATATAAAATTAAAATTTTTCTGGTAGTCATATTTTAAAAAATAGAAAGGTGAAATTAATTTTAATAATGTATTTAACCCAGTATAACCCAAATATTATTTTAACATGTAAAAAATATTAAAAAATATTAATGAGATATTTTACATTCTTATTTTGGTACTAAGTCTTTGAAATCCAGTGTGTATTTTATAGTTACAGCATATCTCAAGTTGGGCTATCGCATTTCAAGTGCTCAATGGCCACCCCGTAGCCAGTGGCTTCTGTATTGGACAGTACAGATCTAGAGCAAATATGAGTGAAGAATAGTAGAACAATGGGAAGTAAGATTGCAGAAGGTTGGTGGGGCCAGTTGGCACAGAAGTTTGAATGCTAGTTAAGGGTTTTCTTTTCTAAGCATTTGTAAGCTGTCAAATAATTTTAAGGAGGGCATGAAATGTACAGATTTAAATTTCAAGAAGATTGACTACTTAATAGTAGGCTGGAGATGGGCTGGAGCAGTGGGTGATTAAAGGCAAGGAAACAAGTTAGTAGGTAATAAATAATCAGAATCTGAGCAAAGCATAATGGGGAATGGAGTAGAGAAGGAAGCACCTGTGAGACCTTAGAGGAAGTATCAGCAGTACAGAGGGAATGACTTGATGTAAAGGACAAAGAAAAGGATTTCTGAATCTGACTTACATAAAATGTCACTGCTTATTAGATAGAGAGTAGGTAAGATTTGAATGAGAAAATATGAATTGTTTTGGATATGTTGATGCCAAGATGCTGGCTGAATATTTATTTACCCAACAGTCTTGGGGCATATATTTGCTACTTTAAATATGAAAAATAAAAATGTTTACCTTTAAGGATAATAAAAAATTCAGTACATTTAAGGAATTTGTGATCTCCAAACTATTACTCTTGTATTCCATCAGTAAAAGAGTTTTGAAATATCTTCAAATAGACATGTCTTATTTATAATTTGTGTACATCTATTAAAATACTGTGTACGTTATAAAATACACATAAAACAGGAGTTCAAAAGTATAAGCTAAATCTATAAACATATTTTTGAGATATTTATGACACCAGAAAAACTTTTCTCATTAAATTAAATATGCTTAATTGCTTTTAAAAGTTTTGGCTTCATGTTGTTACAGTGAATTGAAAATCAGGTTTGAAGTTCAGTTTATTTTGCTACTGCGTTTTAAGGACTATCAGGATTTTTTTTTTTTTTAATTTCACAAAGATATATGGATACAAGTGGAAGAAGCACAGTATATCAGTGGCTGCAGTTATTAATCACAACACTCATTTTCCAGTTCCGTCCACTAGTTATACAACTTTTTTGTGTGGTTGTTGAAATTCGGTTAGTAAATTGCTGTTTTCTCTGATGAGGCCAGTTTTTGAAAGCAAATCAGAAATAATTTATTTTTATATTTTAACATATGGCTGAACATCTTTAACTGGGTCAGAAAATTATGTTTTCAAATTTTAAAAACATGGATGTGAAAGTTAAAAAACAATTTTAATAGGCCAAGCATCTTATTATCTACAAAATTCACATATGGATGGAAACATTTCCAGACACACCCTTTTCAAAAATATTCCTTCCATAGCAAGAATTTCTTCTAAAAAGAAAGTTTTTCTTTTCTTTTCTCACTTGTTAACATATTACCTTTACTGAGACAAAATCTATTAATTTTTCCTCCAAATGTTCGCCAGCATACTATAATAAGTCCTCGTTATCATAGGCAAGATCAGATTTGGAACACTTGCCTTTTTATAGAATAGAAGGAAAATGGTAATTCATCTCTAAGTTCAATAACTTTTAAAAGTTCATTGTGACAAGATAGCTAGAAAACTTTTATGTGAAATTAAAATTTTTTATGGTCGTTCTTCATCTCACTACAAAGAATTGAAAAATTCTGTTACACTTTAACAGTCTTATTTTTATAAATTTTACAGTGTTGATGACATAGCACTTTGTCCTCTTACGGATTTAATTTCTTAGTTGTAAAAGCTGTTCAGTGAATGAATTGCATGTATATACTATATGTAATGTAGTTCTAGAGGCAGTTTTGTATTTCAGCTGAAGTATCAGTTCTCTCAATGGTTACTGTTACAGAGGTTTTTCCTTCAAATATAGTTTTTAAAAAAAAAATTTTTTTTAATTAATTTATTTATTTTTGGCTGTGTTGGGTCTTCGTTTCTGTGCGAGGGCTTTCTCTAGCTGCGGCAAGTGGGGGCCACTTTTCATCGCGGTGCGCGGGGCCCTCACCATCGCGGCCTCTCTTGTTGCGGAGCACAGGCTCCAGACGCGCAGGCTCAGTAATTGTGGCTCACGGGCCTAGTTGCTCCGCGGCATGTAGGATCTTCCCAGACCAGGGCTCGAACCCGTGTCCCCTGCATTGGCAGGCAGACTCTCAACCACTGCGCCACCAGGGAAGCCCCAAATATAGTTTTATTAAAGAAGTAATTTACTATTGAGAATACAGTATATTTTCATTACAACAGTATCCAACCGTATTTTAACTGATCAGGTTAGAAAAAGTGTGTACTTTCTTCCAATTGTGTAGTAACCCTCTCTTATGGAGTAATTTATTTTGTTGCTTATTACATCAACTTTTCAATTTTTTTTTTCTGTGTGCGTTCCAAAGATACTTGGTCTCAAGAAAATGTATTTTAGTTTTTTACCATATTGTTTTTCATAACATTTCAGCCATTAGAAAAATCCAGTGTTTCCCAATGATGTCTGAATTAAAAACAAAAAAACAAAAAAAGAAACCTTTTTTTGATGTTAAAGAAACAAGTTTTATTTTTTTATTTTAATAAAAAATAAATTAAAAATAAAAATAATTTAAAAAAAGAAACAAAACTAAAACACAAGGCTTTCAAACATTTATCATTAAGCTCAATGAAAATTTGTAAAATTCTGGGTAGCACACAGGCATTAAATATTATGCAAATAATTATAGAGATTTTTTTTCATGTTCCTGTTTAGGTTTTAAATTGTGATGGCTTCAGTCATTAACATGAAATATGAATTTCTGGAAAGCTTTGTGTTCTGCAAAAATCATGCACCATAAATAACACGGCTTATGAGAATAATAGAGTAGGAACAGACTGTGCAAAACCTATACAAATTTTAACCATAACACTAACAAAAACAATAATTCAAATAAAAATAGCAACAAAGTTAAATCTCTGCTGGCATTTGTACCCAGCATCACAGACATTTGAATATCTGTAGCCTTAAACCCTGAGGCTTGAGCTTTTTTCTTTGAGATTTAGGCCTATGAAGGCCTTTATTTCTATAGCCTTCTTTATCAGGTTTCTGTTTGTTTTTAACAAAGGAAAAATATCTTCTCAGCTTTTTCATCTGCACTTGTAACCTTACTAGATAGCTTAATGTCATGAACAGTGTAGGGGTTTTTGAAGCTACTATTTGTACTTTAGTAAGGCATTTCTGCGTGATATTTGGCTTTTTTCTTAATGTCATCCTATATTGCTAAGGCTTTCTCTTTGACTTGAGAAAGCTTGCCCATCATTTAAAAACATTAACAAGCTGGAAAAAATCACATATTTTACTTAATTGAATTATTCCCTCACTTTCCAGTTACATGTGGGATAATTTGTGTTATAGAAATTCAGATTATAGCAGTACATCATTAATGATTATGGATGTAATTCCATATTTCAAATAGGCTTTAGGTAATTTTTAATTTGGGGGGCAGTGGTGTGATTAGCTTGCCATTGTTTTTAGCCCCATAGTTTGGGCAATAAGAGCTTATATAAAGAGTAGGTTAAGAGTTAATACTGCCGTTTTCTTTCTGTTTGTACTAATTGCATTTTGGTATTATCTTAAATCTGTGATTATATACATTACATTCACTTTAAAAATAGCTTTATTGAGGTGTAATTGACATAAAATAAATTGTACATAATGAAATTGTACAGTTTGGTAAGCCTTGGCATATGTCTGCACCCCAAAATGGAATGCTTTTTAATCTGCTTGGTAATCTTTCTACTAGTAAAGTTTTAAAAATCTGGGTACATGTAAGCTGTAGTATGTCACAATTCAATGAAAGCTAACAAGAGTGAGATGTTGCTGAAAACCTCTATGTTAAACTTACAATTTTTTAAGCTTAAATGTGTAAAATTGTAATATTTTCTTCTTGCACCTCAGTGGATCATCTTATACATTCCCATTGAGTACATTTACCCAACTTGGGAGATTTCTGAGGTCCGTTGGATATTTGTTGGGCACTTGGAAATATGGTACTGAGTCCCAGGGTAGAAGTCGATAGAGCTATCAGCCATAGAAGATGGTTCTCAGAATAAAGTTCACATATGTGTTTGTTTCGCTAACTACTCCCTTTGAGTGTAGGATAAATTATGGCTATTTGTGAGTTCCAATTAAGGATGATTTTATGTTCAGTGTTTTTAAGTAATTTTCTTTTAAACCAGTGATACTAACGTGTCTCTAAATTGACAAGAAATTGTTCCTACTTGAAGTACTGTTATTGCCAGAAATTGATCAATAAGCAGAGGAATTGTGTATGAAATGATGGTAATCAGCCTTTAGAAACTTTAGGTTTGCCTAAACTATTAGTTTTCAAATTGTTTTAGCAATGAGACCTTTTCTCTGCCAAATAAAAATTTATAGACTACCAAAATGTAAAACAGACCAAAATATAGTGCATTAGATTCCCTTACCAAGACTTGCTCACGTCTTCTATTTGTAGGGAAGTGCACATACAGTGGACAAAAGAGAGATGGGACAGATATTGAATCTAAAAGGTTTTAAAATTTTTTCTAATTTTTAGAAGTGTTACTTAAAAAAAAAAATTCCCTCAGATGTGTAGAAGAAATACTGCTTCCTGGGTAAGGAAGAGGTACACCTTGCTTCTGTAGTTCTACTGAGAAGAATATTTTGCTTTTTCACTAAAAGTAGGTGGGCCAGGGACTTCCCTTGTAGTGCAGTCGTTAAGAATCCGCCTGCCAGTGCAGGGGACACAGGTTCGAGCCCTGGTCCGGGAAGATCCCACATGCCGCGGAGCAACTAAGCGCATGTGCCACAACTACTGAGCCTGCGCTCTAGAGCCCGCGAGCCACAACTACTGAGCTCGTGTGCCACAACTACAGAAGCTTGTGCGCCTAGAGCCCGTGCTCCACAACAAGAGAAACCACCGCAGTGAGAAGCCCGCGCACCGCAACGAAGAGTAGCCCCCGCTCGGCGCAACTAGAGAAAGCCCGCGCGCAGCAACGAAGACCCAACGCAGCCATAAATAGATAGATAGATAGGTGGGCCATTGAGTCTGTACAGCTACATAAGTAGTCAGAGGGAGAAAAGAGAATGTTCTTTAAAAACAACCACCAACAACTATTTTTGTTTTGCTGAAATGTTCTTCACTGTTCCTAGTGGTAGTTGTATGGGTAGCAGAAAGAGCTACTTCTGATTACAACTTTTGCTTTTGTTATGTACCAAAATGGCTCTGTCCCAAAACACTTTTCCATTTCCTAATACATTCCTTTTCCAGTGGGGGTTTTTATGAGAATTAAATGAGAAAGTGATTCTACTCTCTCTGGCACAAAGTAGGTGCTTAATGAATGTTGATTTCCTAGTGTGATTTGTGGGTATATATTTTTGCCCTTTAATTTTCCTGTGAACTTGGTTTGTAAAGTACTTGGTTGTGCCTTAAGAAGTTCATTGTTTAGACTTGATTAATATTTGACTGGAAAACTGAGGATATTATGTTTGTGAGTATAATGGATGTGATACTGAAATATTTTCAGTGATTGTTTTTATGTGGGATATAAAATGAAAGAGTTAAATCTCTGTAGTTTTAAAAAATATTAGTGAGAACTGTAGTGACATATCAAATAATAGTGACATGTCTAATAATAGGGAAGGACAGTTTTGTGTTTGAAATTCTTTTAATTCCATCTCAGATTCACTCAGCAGTGCAGTTCCACTTCTCCTTTACAATTGCTGGATTGGTTTTAAAAATTACAAGAAACGTATTTTTCTTTACTTGGAAGATGGGATACAGAATATAAGGTTGTATGACTCCACAAGACCCCTTCCCTCCCAGCACTTCAAACACAAATAAGGATTTAAAAGTGTTTGGAGGATAAGTCTCTATAATAGAAAACCTTCGTTGAAATTTAGCAAACTTGGGGAGTTTTTAACTAATTTTTGTCTCATACTTCCTCCCTGATGAAGTAGACAGTATATTAGATAAGGTATGTGAAAATGCCTGAGAATAGTGATGGCATACAGGTTTTTAAATGTTTTACTGTTTATTTGCCCCTGTGATGTTTTTATCTTGTCAGTTAATTGATTGTTGTCCAGTACATTCAAAACAATTTTAATGATGTATAACACACACACACACACACACACACACACACAAAGTATATATACTATATGTATTGATATATAGCATGAAAGGCTTAAGATCAGTGGGAACTGTATTCTTTGTTCAGAGGTTCCCCTTCCCCACAATTCAGAGTTCAGGTTTTAAGCAAGTTTTTGTTATAATATTCCCTTAACTGTTCTAAATATGAATTTTACTCTCTTAGACACCTATTACTTCATTAATGTACAACCTATATTGTTTTGTAGAGAGCTTTAAGAGCTGATTTTACTATAGCTATAGGTAAAGATTCATAAAAGCAAACCAGAAAACAGTTCTTACGCTTTGTTAAATTAGCTACTTAAGCTTATGGTGAAGTTAACTTGTATCACACAAAATATGTACAGGACACTTTCACCCAGTACTCTTTAATTTCTTATTTTCCTAGATAACTTTTTTTTCCTTCAAATATTCTTTTTTGATAGGGGACAGGATAAATTTAGTTTGTCATTAATTTGGTTGACAGACCTTAAACTAATGTACTTACAAAGCTATATTGTAAAATAAGCATTACGTATTTTATTCATCTGATGTTGATAAATGATAGCAGATTAGTTAATATTACTTAGATTTTTCTAGGTGAAATAGAAAGTGTACTATAAAAAATAATATGGCGTATCCATAAGATTCAGAACGTTTTCTGCATGCATATAGGGGGCTTTAAAATCTATATTTTATACGCTAGCGATGGATTTGTTTGGCCCCACTGTTTTTACTTTTGTGTTTGTATTTGGAGTTGTAATAACAGAAGGCGAAAATGTAAATATTACAAATTCATTTACATGACACTTCCTGGTCACTTATCTGTACAGCAGATACACAGAAATATGTTTCCTATTTTGTTGTCTTAACTTTAAAATGTGGATATTGTTCAGTACTCTGTTAGAGGAATAACTTTATTAACTTTAATTTCAGTAATAAAGTATAAATGTATCATAAAATTCTAATATTGTCACTTATAAAATGTATTGGCTGGGGCAGGTTTTTTAACCTCTCTAAACTTCAGTTTCTGTGCCTACTAAATGTGAGTATAATAAGAGTACCTAGTTTATACATTGTTGTGAGGATTAAAATGTTGATTGCTTGAGCTGTGCTCAGCACATGGTACAAAGTAGTCAAGAAAAGTTCCTATTATTAATAATAAATACTGTATTGACCTGTGTAATTTAGTTATAGTTTTTGGTAGATAGACTGTAAGGTATCACATAACTTATGGTCAAGTTGAATGCTTGGTATTATTTAGGGTCTATGAATGTGAACTCACAGTAACATTTTTTTTTTTTAATTTGGCCGCGCACTGCGGCTTGTGGGATCTCAGTTCCCCAACCAGGGATTGAACCTGCGCCCTCATCAGTGAAAGTGCGGAGTCCTAACCACTGGACCACCAGGGAATTCCCAGTAACATCTTAAAGGAGGTTTTTGTTTTGTTTTTTAAACATGCAGCAATTATAGAAAAACAAGTGCTAAGAAAGTGGTGAACGGTGGTTTGGAAATAACAAATTTATGATCTAAATAGCTTTTATAGAAGTCACTGATGACCTCAAAGTGTCTAATGTCTCAGTCTTGATTTACTTGACTTACCAGTCATATTGATTTTGTGGATCACTCTCTCCCTCTTTGCTACATGCTTCATCTGGCTTCCAAGATACCACAGCAGTCTTGATTTTCTCCCTCCTTTACTGCTTGCTTCTCAGTCTCCTGTACTCCACAGTCTCTTAATAAGTGGTGTATCCCAGGACTCAGTCCTTGGTCCTTTTTTATTTGTCTACACTCACTCCTTTAGTGATCTTATCCAGTTTTATGGCTTTAAATACCACCCATATACTCACAACTCATAACATTATGAAACTTTCAGCTAAAAGATAATTTGCTGCATTTAACAATTGAAATTCCTAGAAGGATGTCTCCATCATTTTGCTTATCACTTTAGACATTCCAAGTTGGTGAAGTCTTTCCAACCTCCTTCCTTTTTTTTCTTTTTCTTTTTCTTTTTTTCCTCGGTGGATGCATTTTATTTGGAGATTTAAAAACAATTAGATATTTAGAAGCAGTTTATAGTGAGAGTAAAATCAAGTCCAATACTTCATTCCTTCATGGCAACTAAAGTATAAAAGGCTCTGTGTTAGGAAAAGTTAGGAAAATAGGCCATTCTATACATACTTTTTTCCACCATGATGATTGTAATGGGAAAAATTGGGTGTTGGCTTGTACCTGTTTATTCAGAAAGAGAGTAGGATAAATCACTTTTCTCTCTGCTGTCCTCTGGTGCTAACTTTTTACATACAGGCAACCCAAGTCAGTTCCAGTACTACAGCTGATTCACATATTTTAAACCAGTGATATTAGAGATGCGGGAGATCTGGTAACTGGGCAAGCTCTGGGGGCTTAGCTTAAGATTTTCTTGAAAGCTGTGTCTGATCTACCTCTTTATGCAGTTTCATATGAAACTTGGGCAATAAGATTTTTTTTTTAGTGTCTTTTTGGGAGCTGGGATTTTCACTCCAGCTACCGTTTTCCCAGTAATCAGTCTGGTTTTCGCCCATTACCACATTTAGGTTCTTTTAATTCTCAATTATTGGTCTTACTGCTTTCTGCCCTGAAATCCAGTAGATCTTTGTGACTTTAGCTCCTACTTTAGCTCCTACATTGCTTAGCATTTTTCTTTCTCGTTCTTGAATGTTTTGTGGTGGTGGTGTTTTTTTCCTTTCAGTGGGGCTATGACTTTTAAATGTTCTCCTGTCATTTCTGTGCATTTGAAAGTAGGGAAAGGGACAAATAGTGTTAATTTTCTTCATTGCTTTGAAGTTTTGGTTGTAGGCTTTTCTTTAATATAAGTTTTATTCTTTTAAAAGTTTCTTTATCTTAGCTTTAGTATCACTTTCTCTGAAAAGAATCACAGTTGAAATCATAAGACACTGAAAAAAAATCTTACCTCCTAAGGTTTATATGAAACTGCTTAATGAGGATGGTCATAGACATAGGCTTTCATTCAAGTCTTGAGGTAATCCAGCAACTGTAACTCAGTATCAATTTTGTGTACTGAAAATTCTAGTATCTTTTAAAAATTCAGAATTTGTTTCTTAAAAAGTGGTACTAAATAGAATAAGTTTCAAATGTAAAAATTTATAAACATAGAACCTTAAGTATAAATGTAAATATATAAATATGTATTACCCCTACATTATCTTCTGATGTAAATTATTAGCAAATTAAGGTATTTTTTAGTATTATTCAAAAATAAATATTACCAAAAAAACTTAATGCACAAATGAAATAGTATGTGATCTTTAAGAAATGGTTTAAAAAAAACAAAATAGTATTATTGCTGAGTTGAGCAACTGTTCAAATGTTGCAACTGCTGAAAAAGCTCTCTGACTCTACACTAGTGGGGTATATTATGGGAAAATACTTACAAACTGATTCCAGTTTTTTCCTGTTATTTAATCTTTGTGTAACTCCATTTCTCTGTGATAACTTTCAGTTCTTCTAGAATTAGCAAATTAAAAACTCAAGTTACCTTTCTAAGTTTTGCATGTAATTTTCCCCACATTTTCTCCCTACCCAGATCCTCAAAAGTTCTCTTTATTACTGTTTTGTTTTCTGCATTCCTCCAGGTTCCTTCTTTCCCCTTCCAAGCTTCCACTGGTGGTTAAGATGAGGGAGATGAGTTAAGTATATTGAACCTCTAAGATTTAGGTAGTATTTTGCTACATCGTTTTCTAATAGCAAGACCTTGGGCATGCCAAAGTCACTTAATCTCTCTGAACTTTAGTTTGTTTATTTTTTAAATGAGAATATGTCCTTCTGCCCTCCTCAGTTACTTGGGGATGAAACAATATATGCACTAGTGTTTTAAAAATACTGTTTTCTTCACAAGCATATCCATTGAGTAATTTGAGACTTGGTTTGTTTCTTACTAGTTTTTTTCACTCCCACCAACTTATATGTATGTACTTTTTCATATTTTGATTATAAATTTAATGCATGCTTGTTGTAGAAAGTCTGGAAAATACAGGAAACTTACAGAAGAAAATAGAAACCTGAACAGTGCATCATCCTGTTTTCATGTTTTTAGGGGAAATTTAGTTTTGAGCCTGAATTTCCTGAGGGTAAAGATAGTTAGTGTCTCACTTGTTTTTAGATTTTCTATTCTTTTTATACACTAGGCACAAAATTAATGCTTGTTGAATGAATGGGAACTTAGTCTGGGTGTATTTCTTAAAGTAAAAAGCTAGGTAAAATTTTACTGGACATTGGAAGAGAGAAAAGACATCTGACTAGCAAAAATAATAGTGGATGCATATTTTAAAATGACATTTTTCTCTTGGCTAAAACTACAATGGAAAACATGATAGGGTCAACCCTAATATTCTCTGGCAGAAGTTAGGAAACTATTTAAAGCTATTGGATATGGTGCCACTGGGGGCAATTTCAAATCAAGGTGGATTAACATTAACTCAGTGAGAGCAAAACAATAAAATTTAAAGGCTTTTTATCTTGAATGCTTGAAAATTGTAACAACTTTCTTTTTTCTCTTTTTATTTTTTTGTTAAACAGGATGGCTTAAATTCCTTGGTCCTTGATTTGGATTTCCCTGCTTTGAGGAAAAACAAAAATATAGATAATTTCTTAAATAGATGTAAGTATGTGTAAACTTCATATTTGATATGACTCTACTTTTGATAAGAGATTTATGTTTAATTAATATTATTACAGTCCACAAACTTATAACTTAACTTATTAAATTTAAATTTTTTTTAGTTTGCCATTTGATTTATTTAAATACTAATATTCTTTATTTCAAAGCAGAATTGCCAAATCAATTAAAGTATGTAAAGTAGGTAAAGTTCAAGGTTTTGATTAAATTAAGATTGCTTAGAATTTCAGGACAGGTCATTTATGGCAGTTCCAAGAGAAGTTTTCAATTAATGTTAACAACTCTAAGACTTAGCTTTACATTACCCAGAAGACTTAATGAGCTTTATGTTTGTATAAATGTAGACATTTCAGTCTAGTTAATGAAAGATAATGTGATAACAGATATTGCCATAAACGTAGTAACTATTAATATATGCCAGTATTGATGTTGCAATGAAGTTGTAAATGAAGTTGAATTCTGAGAATAAGAAATTCTCAAAATAATTGTATACACTTTATGTGAACACAGTATGCTCTTTAATTTGGAATTAATCAGAGACTAGGCTGTTTTCCTAATTAAAAAATCTTATCTATAGTTATCAAATCTACAATATGTGATTACTGTTTTTCAAAGAAGTAAGCTACCAGCATTCATGATTGAGATTAGCCTTGCGTACTTTCATAGCAGCTTTCTGCAATGATTCAGAGTGTACTCCAGGATTGCCTGGATCATCACAGTTTCAGCTGTCATATAACTTGCCAAGCAACAGAGTCAGAAACAGAATAGTTTAACTGCTACTTTTTGGTAGTCATTAATGTGTTTATATGTGTTAAACCAGAGAGTTTTTGTCCTTTGATGTAAAGTGTATGTGTCTTAGAGTTTTAAATAGCAACATTTAAAAACTGACAGATTTAGCTGGAAACAAAGCCCAGTTTCTTGAAATAAAAATTTGTTTACAAATATGGTGATTATTTTAAAAGGTTGCTTATAAATGTGATTGATATTATGGTGATCTTTTTACTGTAGATGAGAAAATTGTGAAAAAGATCAGAGGTCTACAGATGAAGGCAGAAGACTACGATGTTGTAAAAGTTATTGGAAGAGGTGCTTTTGGTGAAGTCCAGTTGGTAAGAAAGAATTTGTTTTGTTCTTTTTATTATTTCTTTTAATGACATGGTTTTGTGAAACATTATCAGTGGCCCTTTAGTAAATCTAATTTCTGTGTCCAACCATGCCAGAAAATTAGTTTTATGAGCTTGGTCAAGTCATTCCATCTCTGAGAGCCTCAGTATCTTCATCTATAAAAAGAGATAATTGTGCTGTAAATACCAGGTCTTTTCCAGCTCTGAAACACTGGGATTTAGAATAAGGCCAACTTGGCTTCACTCATGATCTGCCTAGCAGTTAATATTCTTCCAGAACTACTGTGTTTTTATTTAGTATGTTCAGATTAATAACATCTCTGCTTAATTAACTGAGATTTATTTAGATATACGAGAAACCCAACAAAGGCATTTTAATAACTGAAAGTAAATATAAAATTTACCTTTGTAGGCCAAAGTGGTAGCACTGGAAATACTTCTAAATGTTTGCAAATATTTCAAATATTTTATTTATATTATTATTATATGAAGAACTAGAATGTAATATTCCTATTTTCATCGCCTGAATATGAAACTCTTCTTTTTTTTTTTTTTTCTTTTTACAGTTAAACTGTGGAGTCAAATTCTGTTTTTAACTTAATAGTGCTTTACTCTTTTTGATGGAGCACCAAGAAAAACTGACTATGTGCCAGCATGGGTTTCTCTAGGAACAAGTCATGACAGACTAACCTTTTGTCTTTTTCTCTTTCATTCTTTCTTTCTTTGATAGGTTTATTGAACTTGTAGATCAGGATAGTGCAATAGGTATAATATATATCCGTAAGATATTTGAAAAAGTCTGACATACTTAGGATGATACGGAGAAGTGTCAATGAATAAGCATATGGATAGGGAGCTTTATAACTACGTTAATAGCTGTATTCTAAGGAGCCCGATGAAGGCATGAATGGTTCCTTGGACAGAGATCCCCAAGGTCAGGTTTTAGGATTCTTTCCTCTCCTATTAAACATTTTATTAATGACTTGTATGGAGGCAATGGTGGCATGTTGAATAACTTTGCAAATGAGTTAAAACTGAAGTATGAAGATGAGCCAAAACCCAGAAATCATCAAATGGGGAGGTCATTAGCCAAATAGAAGAAGTGAAATTTAACCAGGATAATGACCTGTACTTGGGTGTGAAGAACTCAAGGAATAGATTGCTTAACAGTGATTATGAATTAAAGAACAGTTTTCCTGAATGTAAACCAGGCAAAAGTCATTGGTGATGTGGCTACCCAAAATAGTAAAGTTTGGACTGCTGTAATAAATTTCTAAGATAATAGAGATAGGTTTTTCTCTAATTTGAGATGACTGGGCCATACCTGGCATATTTAATCCACTCTAGATGCCCTGTTGCCCTGTTTTAAAAGGGACGAATAATGCTCAAGCACTTGAAATAATGCCATCTGAGGTATGGTTGAAGGAATTGAGACGTTGATTGGGAGTAGATTTGAAGAATGGGCTGCCTTCGAAAGTAATGAGGTTTTGTTTTTGTTTTACTTTTGTTCTCAGTCAGTGAAAGTGCTGAAGCTTCAGCTGGTAGAATGCTCTAGTGGGTAGGGTGGGAGATTAGATTACATGACAGTTGATATGAAAGTTTCTGTAAGATAGGGAAATTATAAAGTAGTTGAATCCTAGCTCTGCCATGGTCAAACTCAAAAGATCATGGTGAGTTCAGGCAGATTTCTCAATCTCTCTGAGTTCCAACCTGTAGAATACAGATAATAACAACTATGTTATGGGGGTTGTTATAGGAAACTAAATGAATTAACAAAATAAATAAGCCTGATTGTAGTGTTCTCTGACTGTTAACCATTATTATTATTTAGTATTTGATATAGGAGTCATACTATTGTGTGCATGTTTCAAATACAATACATGTATTTGAAACAGGCACATTGTTTCTTCATACTTATTTCATTGTGGTTAGGGAATAAACACTAGAATTTGAAGTTGTATTTTTGGAGGGAAATATGACAGACCTTGACTTGTCATGTTTTTGTGTCAGGGTAGTCATTGTTCTGTGTTAGATTAATTTGATCATTAAAGTTCAATATGTTAAAGGAAAGGAAAACATAGAAACAGAGGCTTTTATTTTTGTTGTTAATTTCCATCCTTTATTTCATTTTGGCCACAGGATATGCAGAAACAAAGTCATATGTTTTTAAAAATGAAAAATATTTTAACGTTCCACTAATTCGATGACCTGACCTGAGAGCTTGTACATGTTTGTTTTGGCTTTAGTTCTTGGTTGTTACCTTAGGCAGGGACTCTTAAAAAGAAGAATGAGATTGAAAAGGGAAAGCCCAAGTGCTTCTCCCATAGCCTTTTGAAGTTGATTCGTATGTGGAAGATAAGTTAGTTAGGCAGATACGTAGGGAATGTTCCATATTTGGCACATCTTTATGATTATTTTTTCTAGTCACCTGAAGAAAGTGTTACAGTAGTAGGTACAAATGTGTCTTCCCTTGTGAAATGCTTTTTCTGGTCAAGTAAAAATACGTTGTCACAGAGGACCTACCAATCAATTTCCACGTAGAAAATTCTCATTGTAAAAGTAACTTCGGTATGTCACAGCAACTATACCACAGTATAAGAGCTAGGGTCCAGACTACCTACGGTTGAATTCTGACTCTTTCGCTGTCTAGCTGTGACTTCAGACAAGTTACTTAATCTCTCTGTGCTTAGTTTCTTATCTGTTAATGAAGATAACAATAGTGTTTATACCTCATGAGATTACTGGAAGAATTAAATGTGACAATATATATAAAGCATTTGGAACAGTTCCTGGAATATATTCAATAGTAAGTGTTTAGTAAATGTTAGCAATTAATTGTCAGACATAAAACAGCGCATTTATCTATATCCATCAATGAAATAGTTAATCAGGATCTGTTATGTTCCAGGAGCTGTGCTAGCCTCTAAAGATACAGTAATATAGCCTCTATCTTGCTGAAAGTGGTAGTTTTGTGGAGGAGAGGAAGAATTTTACTTTAAACAAGTAAAGTTTTTTCAGATTACAATAAATGCTATGAAGGAAAAGATCTGGATGCTCTGAGAGAGAATAATGGAGGAATGTGCCTTACTCAGACTGGGCAGTTAGGAAAGGTCTTGCTGTGAGAAAGTGACACTTGAGTTAAGTTAAAGGAGTTGGCCACATGAAGAAGTGGGGATGGAGTGGGAGTTAAAATACAGAGGGAATACATGTGAAAATGTCATGAGTCAGGAAAGTGACAAGTCATTTAATTTATTTGGGTGTAGATTTCCTCATCAGAAAAGGCATTTCTCATGGATTGAAAAGTTCTATAATCCCAGGAGGGCAAAATTTGTTCAGCTTGTTGTCTTTTGTCTTTTTTTCCCCTATCTACAGAGGAGATGTACATTTATGTTTTTATATCATGAAAGGTCCACAACAATGGATGGTTTTATCTAATATCCCTCTTGTTTTTGGATTCTACTCTTTTGGAATATTTTATCACATCTCATTTTGATGGAACATAATACGAGTCAGTATAGTATATTGATTAAGAGCATGTACTCTGGTGACTTCCATGGTGGTCCAGTGATTAGGACTCTGCGCCTCCACTGCAGGGCTGCAGGTTCCATCCCTGGTCGGGGAACTAACATCCCACATGCTGCGAGGTGTGGCCAAAAAAAAAAAAGGTGAATCAAGGATTTTGAAATGAATTTATAAATAAATGTAAAACTGGCTTTAAAAAAAAAAAGAGCATGTACTCTGGAGCTAGACCTCTCAACTACCTAACTTCTTTGTGACTTAGTGTCCTCATTTGTAAAGTGAAGGTTCATTATTCATAGGTTGCTATGAGTGTGAAATGAGCTAATACATGGAAAATATCTAGAATGGTATCTGACACATAGTGAATAGGTAATAAATTGTAGGCTAAAATTGGAGCCTGCTGGAAAAGCAGTTAAGGTCCTTTTAAAGACTCATTTACTAATTTCACATATTGGCTTAACAAAACATGTTTTTATAGTTAAGGTAGTAATGTTCAACTTTTAATAGATATTTTTGCATAAAGTACTCTGGTACTGTGGAAAAACAGTCAAAGCCATCTACTTTTGTTTCTGTTCTGTGGTATGCAGATGTCCTGTCATCAAAGGTTTCATTTCTTTATCTTGGAGTGGCACTAATAATAGAACTTTTATAAGAGGTTTTGTGAGGACTAAATTATGTTATACATGTGTGGTACTTATCATGGGCGTGGCACATTGTAGGTATCAAGTAAGTACTAGCTGTTGTCACTATTGTCAGTTTCTGTGGATTTATGGCATTAAATGAGTTTTAATTTGGAATAAATAATCAGAAGTCTTGTTCTTACTTTCATATATATTTATGTATGTTAATTTGCTAGGGCTGCCATAGCAAAATACCACAGACTGTGCTTAAACAACAGAAATTTATTTCCTTACAGTTCTGGAGGCTAGAAGTTCAAGATCAAGGTGTTAGCATGTTTAGTTTCTTCCAAGGTCTCTCTCCATGGCTTGCAGATGGCCACCTTCTCACTGTGTCCTCACATGGTCTTTCCTCTGTGCATGCACATCCCTGGTGTGTCGCTCTGTATGTCCTTCATCACCTCTTCTCATAATGACTCCAGTCAGGTTGGATTAGCACCATCCCTAACTGCCTCTTTTTAACTTAATCATGTCTTTAAAGGCCCTGTCTCCAAATACAGTCACATTCTGAGGTACTAGAGGTTAGAGCTTCAAAATGTGAATTGTGGGTGAGGGGGACACATGATTCACCCCACTACAGTAGGTATGTATGTATGTATGTTAGGATGAACTTTTCAGTGAGATAACCTTTTGACCATGGTATGCATGCTTACTTTTTTTGTTTATGTTTATTAACTTTTCTTGGACACTAATTCTCTTTTCTTTGAAAAAGAAAGTTATAAATTCTAGCCTTGCAAATGTCTTCTTAAGGTAAAAATACAGTCTTCCTCTCTATTAGTAGAATATACATTGTTCTTCAGATATTCCTTTGGTTAGTTGATTAGCAAATGTTTATTAAATGTCAAGTATCATCATAAACATATAAGTATCGTCAACACATTAAACAGGTAAACTACTCAGACAAGGCACCTTTACATTCATGGAGCTTTTGTTTGAAACTGTTATAGTTTCAGAAAGAAATTGTGGTCTGGGTTCTAAAAGTAGAGTTATAAATTAATCTTCTTAAATGTAATGCGTATATGTTAGGAATTACTTATATATGATTCTTTACTCGGGGGAGATGTATAAAAACAAGTTTTCGTGGTAGCAGTGGAAATATTTTTATTTTGAAGTTATATCTTCTTATTTTGGAGTTTGGAAACCTTTAATTGGTTTTGCGATATTGTCTACTCATTCTCCTTAAGAAAATGTGACATCAAATTTTTTCTTGGTGGTTTTATTTAAAGCTACACAGATTAATATATGAATGTATTCTCATTCTCAAAGGTCTAAGTTACTTAGAATTAGGTAAAATATGAAAATCTCTATCATGTCTTCTCTCGATTCCCATTTTCAAACATAAAGGTAACCAGCCTGTTGGTAATCTTTTAGTGCTTTGATGATTAGAAATATTTGGGGACTGTTGCAAAACTAGTGTCAAATTATTTTCAGTGGATATTTATATTTTATTCTAATTATTTTCATTCTAAGAAAGTTGAAACCTTTCCGTATTGAGTTATAAAAATTGCATCAATGCTAATTATTCTCCCTTGAAATTAAAAATTATTTTATTTATACATCAAATATGTTCATAGTAGAATAATAAAATAAGCCAACATTATACTTTTTAAAATCACCTGCAGTCCCACTGCTGAGAGATAACTACTTTCATTACTTTGATATATAGCTTTCCAACTTTTCTGTTTCTAAAGATATGTGTAATATATGTATATTAAGGGACCATATTATGTACATGGTTTTACAACCTGTGTTTTTTTATGCAACAGTAAATAGTAACACACACTTGTATAACAGTTACAACATGCCAGGCAGGCTGCTAAGCAATTGGTATATAGTAACCAGTCTTTACAACAGTCTTTCTAGATGGTATAACTACTGTTATTCCCATTTTACAGATGGGGAAATTCAGGTAGATAAGATAAATGACTTGCGAGAGTTCACACAGCTGCTAAATGGTTGAACTGAGATTTGAACTTAGGCAGAGGACTCCAGAGTCCATTCTCTTTGCTCTATGGCCATAACCAGTTTTCTGTGCCAATATAGACTTTGTATGTAATTTTATTGGCTACATGGTGTTTCACTATCATCTTAATCAACCTCTTACAAGTATTCAGTTCTCCTTTCTTGAAACACCATTTTTTCTACATTACTGGCTCTTCCTTCTCAGTTTCCTTAGTGGTTCATTCTCCACCTGACTTGTAAGTATTGTAGTTCCCAAAGGCTAGGCTCTTATTTTTTTTGATCTGCATTTTCTCCCAAGGCAAGTTCATGCAGTCCTCTAACTTTAAATACAATCCATGTGATGTCAAGGCTCAAATTTATAGCTACTGCTCAGAACTTTCTACTTTGCTCTCCAAACTCATATTCATGGTAGCTTATTTGACAACTCCATTAAGATGTATCACAGACATCTAAAACATGTGAAATTAGAATGCTTGATTCCCTCTCTAACTTTGCTCTTCCTCCACAAATCTGTTCCTTCTCTTATTTTCCCATCTTAATAAATAAATGACTCTAGCATCAACCCAGTTGATGCTCAAGCCAAAAAATTGGGAGTCATTATTGATTTCTCTTCCCCTCATTTCTTATATTTAATTTTTCAGTAAGTCCTGCTCATAATATTTCTCTAGTCTCTCCACTTTTTGGGGGGTATTCACTGCCACCGCCTTTCTCCAAGATACCCTTTCATTCCCAGTCAGGTATGAGGGCCTACTTTGTGTCCTGCTTTGTTTTCTACTTCTGCTAACAGTTTCACCATTGTACTATTGATTTTGGATTGGGAGTGCTGATGGAGAAAATACCAAGACTGGATTTATTAAATCTTCTGCAGATTCATGCTCTCCAAGTTCAGCTGAACCCACATTACTATTTGGCAAACTTTTTTCCCTATACTTCATAGCCTTGTATTTTCACATACCACTCCTACGCCAATAAGGGTATAATAGAATCAACTATGGGGCTTTTCTAACATACATGCTTTGTTTCATTTTGTTTTCTTTATTTCCCCACTTCTCTATAATGAGATACATGAAGATGGGAAGTATAGATGTATCTAATATAAACTGCTGCCAAATTGACCCTTCTGAAATACATTCATTGTATCTCTCCTTTGCATTTTATGGCTCCCTTGCCTGCTAAATGAAGCATGAAGTCTTCATCCGGGCCTTCTAGGCCCTCTTATTTAAGATACCACCAATTAATCTTTTTAACCCTTATTTTCCATCATGCTATCCTTTCTGAGCAGGCTACTTATTTCAGCGCATTCTCTTGTTTACTTGTCTGTTCCTCCAAAAATGTTTCACTCACTCTCAGTACTTATTTTAAAAGAGAAGTTTCCTGATTCCTTTTGCTTTCCTTTCTACCCTTTGAGTGTGCCCTCTCTCGTCTGCATCTTTTAATTATGATCGCTTTATTTAATTTCCCATATTATGCCTTGTGCTGTGGTTTATATGTATACTTCTTTGAATCTTTTTATATTGTAAATTTTTTGAGGGCAGGAACTGTGTCTTTTCAGTACTTTTGGCATTCCCATCAGGAACTCATAGCTGTGTGTCTGAAAATAGTTCACCTATATCTGGGAAGATGATCTTCTTTAGTCAAGTACACAGTTTAGTAGGAATATCTGTAGAGCAACAGGGAGAAAGGGGGAACCCTCACCATGGAGCCATTTGTTAATTCAGTCTTGAACATTGGTAAAGGACGTGTTTGTGCAGCTAGATCATATCTGTGATTGGATTTTTCTTGTCTTTTTATATCCTGTACAACACAGAACCTGAAATGTAGAAAATTTTCATTGATGTGAATTGACTGTCATTATTCCTGATCCCTGGGCTCAGGTGCTCCCTGGGGATCCAGAATGCTAAGGGGATACAGATTCTCAGTGATAGCACTCAAGGCTGATATGAGATGAGGATCTTGTTCTTTGTTGTTTTTTTTTTTTTAATCTCCTACTGGCTTGCTCTTAATTAAAATGGTTTTAAACTAAGGTTTTAAAGTGGAACCAACCAGAAGGAAAGAGTGTATGGGAAATGATTCTCTAACACTTGTCATGTAAACTCAGGTTTTTTAGTCCTTTTTGGAATAAAACAGGCTCCTCGCTGGTTACAGGGTTATTTCTGATTTGTAAAAATTATCTCCCTTCCTCCATGTTTTGGTAATTCCTGTATTCCCCCATTCAATCTTAGCTGCCACAACCAGACCTGGCAGAAAGCAGGAGGACATGCTTTTCTTGTGTCTTTAGTGGAAACCCCAGCAGCACACAATAACTGTTCCAGATCTGTCAAATAGATGCATTGGTTCTTTTTGTAAAAATAATCTATTGTAATTTTTGATATCAAAAATAAATTTTAGGGCTTCCCTGGTGGCGCAGTGGTTGAGAATCTGCCTGCCAATGCAGGGGACACGGGTTCGAGTCCTGGTCTGGGAAGATCCCACATGCCGCGGAGCAACTAGACCCGTGAGCCACAATTACTGAGCCTGCGCGTCTGGAGTCTGTGCTCCGCAACAAGAGAGGCCGCGATAATGAGAGGCCCGCGCACCGTGATGAAGAGTGGCCCCCACTTGCCACAACTGGAGAAAGCCCTCGCACAGAAACGAAGACCCAACACAGCCATAAATAAATAAATAAATAAATAATTTTTTAAAAATAGTAAAAAAAAATAAAAAATAAAATAAAAATTTTAAAGCCTGAAATGGGGCATTTTGGTTAGAATGATTTTCAAAAGTTTTTGTCCACAAGTGTTCTAGGAGATCTAGGTCCATTTTAGGACTTTTTCAAACATGTCTCTAGCTACACTTAGGAATGTTTCATCTACTTTAAAAAAAATTTTTTTAAAGAAGTACATATTAGCTATAAAAAACACAAACAAATCTAAGAAAATAAAAATCCCTCAGAATTCCATCAGCTGAGATAAAACTGTTAACTGTTTTGACCCTTATTATCTTTTTTTTCCCCACATATAGTCAATTAGCTGGTACTTTTGCATTCATCCACTTTTAAAATTAGAAACTAGGAATATAGCATTTTTTTCTCTTAACAGATAGAGACACTGGAAGAGAAGCAATGTTTTTGTCCTTTAGGTAATCATGGACTAGTGACATAGGGGAGACACATGTAAGGTTTCATAACAGAATGAACTGAGTTCCATTTGTCTATGGTGGAATTAGCTAACATTTTCATTGACTATATTCTGTGTGCTGAGTATTTATATTCATTATCTTGTTTTATCTTTTCAACAATTCTGTGAGATTCTTAAGTAGATGAATTCACTGAAATTTAGAGAGATTAAGTGAATTGGCCACATAATTCATAAATAGTTAGGACTTTTGCCCAGGTTTGTTGACATCTACATCCATGCTTTTAAGCAGTACTCTCTGCATTGTTGTAATGAATCGCTACTATATCTATTTATCCATCCATATTGAATAAAGGAGAAAGAGCTAGAGAACAAAGGGGAACGTACAGAGATGCTGAGGAAGATTATAATAGAATCATTCAGAAGGAGATATCCTCACAAGGAAGGTCAGTGGAAACCAGCTTTCCTGAAATAACAGTGCTTTACTGTAGTACTTTGTAATACTAGTACTAATGTATTTTAAGGTATGAGGCAGACGTTTGGCATGAATACAACTATTGCCTCTTAATGTTTGTTCTGTAGATAAAGTCAAAGACTACAAGCTGGTGGTTCCTGACTCTTGTGTTATGAGCCTGTAAAGTGTTCTATTACAGTAGTTTAAATGAAATTCAGGCCTCATTAACTAGAACATCTAACCAAAATTGTCTTTATCTATTAAAAGTTTTATAGATCTCATAGCTGTAATTTTGCTGAATTTGTTAAATTGGATAATTCAGCATTGTGCCAACCACTAGGCAGCCTCACAAATGAAAGTTTGTATTCTGTTCTTAAAGGAGCTTATGAAGCAGACATGTACACAACTAATTTTGATATTAGATTATTGTAAGCATTTTGGAAGCACAGAAAGGGAAACAGTTTTGCATAAAGAATCACCAAGAATAAAGCACCAAGAACAGGCATTTTTCTCATGTTCAGAAAATCGTCTTATGCCTGTGTTGTTGTTTATTTGAATGAACGGCTCTTTTCTCTAGGTTTGTTTTTGTTTAGTTAATTCATATATAAAAGATTAAACATAAATAAATGTTTAACTATTTCCTACTAGCTGACAAATATCTTTTAGTTTCTGTTCATAGCTGTTCTTTATAGCAGAATTCTTAAAACTCTTGTCATGGTCTGAGTCAAGCATAAATAATATTATGGTATAAATTAATTGGCTCTTACTGTTATATGATTGCTTTTTCTAATGAAGTTAAGATAACATTCAAATCCGATTTATTCTTAGAATAAGTGAACATTTGAAGAATGGCATAAATACAGAAGAGAGGGTACCTTAGCTGTCTCTTTTTAGTAATGTTTTAAACTTTAAAAAAACCCACAGCATTTTATTAAAAGCATTGCTGGACTGAGCATTTGCTTTGAGATAATTTGCTAAGTAAGAATCTGGTCTATCTGCTGTGGAAGGGATTTCTACTTTTAAGACTAGGATCCTTCATCCTCTAATCCCCCACCCTCCCACCCATGTTTTCGTATTGCTTTCCCATATATTTATCTTTAGCATTCTATAAATGGCATAACACCATACAAATCAAAGGAATTGTTTTTCCAGTTTAGTAATTTAATATAGAAGATGGATATAATCTGTGACCCTCATCATAACTTATTTGGCCCTTGGCATATAGGATTCTTTTCATGTAAAGTTACAGTATATCAAAACACTTTAAATTTCAAAATATTTTAAAATACTTTAAATTTCAAAGTATTTCAAAATAATAAGTGATATAACCCATTGATATAATAACCTTTCTAATTATAATTTGATTAGGCAGTTTTCATCCTGGGCTGTATTTTCTTTCTATCCATATTGATGTTTTATTTATTTGTTATATAAAGTACTGAGAAGGGATGTTAAAATTTCCAGCTGAAATTAGGATTTGCCTGTTTCTTTCTTTAGTTCTGTCAATTTTTGCTTCATGAATTTTTAAGCTTATGTATTAGATACAAACATATTTAGAATTTTTAATGCCTTCCTGATGAATTATTACTCCTTTTATCTGAATTATCCTTTTTTTCTCTTTGCCTTGAAGTCTACTTTGTTATTAATATTGCTCTGTCTACTTTCTTATCCTTGCTGTTTGCATGGTGTATCTTTTCCTATCTTTTTATTTTTAACCTGTTTGATCTTATATTTAAAATATATGAGGTTAGGTTTTGCTTTTTAATTCTCATAATCTCTGCCTGTGAATTGTGTGTTTAGTCCGTTTATATTTACCCATATTTCAGACTGTTTAAAATTGTCTTGTAGGCCCTCAAGTCTCTATTCATTTTCATTTATGCATTTTTCTCTTTATTCTCTAGATTGATTTGTGTTCAGGTTCACTGAATGTCCTTCTATCTCCATTCTCTGTTAAGCCCTTCCAAAGAATTTTCCATTTTAGTTATTTTTCAGTTATAGAATTTCCAATTGGTTCTTTTTTTAGTTTCCATTTCTCTGTTGGTATTTACTTCTGTTCATTCATTGAAACTATTTTTTCCTTTTTTTCTTTAACATACTGTCTTTTAGGTCTTTGGACATATTTATAAGAAATATTTAAAGTATTTGTTAGCTAAATCCAACATCTTTTGGGGATGTTTGCTATTGACTGCTTTTTTCTTGATGATGAGTCACATTTTCCTCTTTGCCTGTCAGGTAATTTTTAAATTATGTACAGGTCCTTTTTGATATGTGATAGAGACTGAATTTTGTTATTTTTCTTTGACAAGTGTTGATTTTCATTTTAATAAGCTGTCTAGTTACTTGCTGATAACCCTTAACTTTTGGAGCCTTAGTTTTTTACTTTGTAAATGTAGATGTGTTTAAAGACCAAGTTGTTTCCCAAGTCCTTTTAAGGACTCCAAACTCTACTCCCCTTTTGATCTTTTAGGGTTTGGTATTATAAGGCTTTGTTAGGTAGTGCTAGAGTAGGCCTTGCTTTAGAGCATGGTTCTTTCTCCTAAGATGTCTCACCTCGATGTCCAGGAAATCATCAAGGTTTCTCCACTCTTTTTTTTGGCTGGAAATCGAATGTGCCTGCAATGCTGCTTAACATGTGGTGACTCTATTTTGTTATCAACCCCATTGCAGTTGCTCTCTGGTATACCTTTGCTATTTCCTCTTTGGATAATCCCTACCTTTGTTGAGCTTACATTCTAATATGGGACTCAGACAGTACAATGAAACAGCATCAAAAAATTGCAAGTTATGATATCTTCTCAGAAGAAAACAAATCGAGTTGTGGGGTAGAGAACAATGAGTCTATTTCCCCCACATCTGCAGTAACTTCCTTCACTGTAGTCTTGAACCCCTCAAAATCGTCCATGAGGGTTGGAATCAACTTCTTCCAAACTCCTGTTAATGTTGATATTTTGACCTCTTCCGTTGAGTCACGAATGTCCTTCTGGCATCTAGAGTGGTGAATGCTTTCCAGAAAGTTTTTAGTTGACTATGCCCAGATCCATCAGGGGAATTGCTGTCTATGGCAGCTATAGCCTTACAAAATGTATTTCTTAAATAATAAGTCTTGAAAGTCGAAATGACTCTTTAATTCATGGGCAGCAGAATGGATGTTGTGTTAGCAAGCATGAAAACAACATTAATATCATCGTACATCTCCATCAGAGCTCTTGGGTGACCAGGTGCATTGTTACTGAGAAACAATAATTTGAAAGGAATCTTTTTTCTGAGCATAGGTCTCACCAGTGGGCTTAAAATATTTAGTAAACTATGTTGTTAACAGATGTGCTGTCATCTAGACTTCATTGTTCCATTTATAAGGCATAGACAGTAGATTGGCATAATTCTTACAGGCCCTAGGATTTTCGGAATGGTAAAGGAACATTGGCTTCAACTTAAAAGCCACCAGCTGCATTAGCTCCTAACATGAGAGTCAGCGTGTACTTTGAAGCTTTGAAGACAGATACTGACTTCTCCCTTCTAACTATGAAAGTCCTAGATGGCTTCTTCTTCCAGTATAAGGCTATTTCATGTACAGGGAAGATCTGTTGTTTAGCGTAGCCACCTTCATTAATTATCTCAGCTAGATCTTTTGGATAACTTGCTGCATCTCCTACATTAGCGCTTGCTGATTCACCTTGCTCTTTGACATTATGGGGAAAGTTCACTGGCAACCAACTTCTGCTAGCTTCAGACTTCTCTTCTGCAGCTTCCTCACCTTTCTCAGCCTTCATAGAATTGAAGAGAGTTAGAGCCTTGCTCTGGATTACGCTTTGGCTTATGGGAATGTTGTGGCTGGTTTGATCTTCTATTCAGACCACCTAAACTTTCTCCATATCAGCAATAAGGCTGTTTTGCATTCTTATCATTTGTGTGTTCACTGGGGTAGCACTTTTAATTTCCTTCAAGAACTTTTTCTTTGCATTCACAACTTGGCTAACTGGCACAAGAGGCCTAGCTTTCAACTTCTCTTGGCTTTCATCATGCCTTTCTTACTAAGTCTAATCATTTCTAGCTTTTGCTTTAAAATGAGAGATGTGCGACTCTTCCTTTCATCTGAACACCTACAGGCCATTGCAGGATCATTAATTGGCCTAATTTCGATACTGTTGTGTCTCAGAGAATAAGGAGGCCCAAGATGAGGGAAAGAGACAGGGGAACAGCAGGTCAATGGAGCAGTCAGAGCGCATAAAACATTTATTGATTAAGTTTGCTGTCTTATATGAGCATGGTTTGGGGCACCCCAGAACAGTTACTGATCACAGATCACCATAACAAATATAATAATGACAATGAAAAAGTCTGAAATATTGTGAGAATTACCAAAATGTGACACAGAGACATGAAGTAAGCAAATGCTATTGGAAAAATGGCACCAACAGACTTGCTCGACACAGTGTTGCCACAAACCTTCAATTTGTAAAAAATGTAATATCTACAAAGTACAGTAAGTCAAAGTGCAATAAAACAAGGTATGCCTGTAAAAAATGTCAGACCAGGGTGGTATCAGTGAAGGTAGTTAGAAATGGTTGGGTTCTGAAACTGTTTGAAGGTAGGACTGACGTGATGGGCTGATGAGTTTTTATGAGCTATATGAGAAAAAGAGGAGCCAGAGGTTTATAGCCAGAGCAGTTAGAAGAATGAAGATGCCATTTACTAAAATAGGGAAGACTATAGGAGAAATAAACTCAGGGGTGAAGATTTGGAGTTCAGTTTTGGTCATCCTACTAGATATCCAAGTATAAATGTTAGCAGTTATTATTTATTATTAATTATCCAGTAGATGTTAACTTTTATAATCATTCATTAAATATTTATTGGCTCTGTGGTAGAGTTTGCTATGTTATATTCTAGGATTTAAATGATGGTCAAAAATGGACACTGTCCTTGCCCTTACGGAATTAGCAGTCTAATGAAGAAGATAAGAATTGATCAAATAACCATATTATTGGTAGTTTTTCCCTTAAAAAAAATAAGCTTTTAAATAGGATACCTAGGAAGAAATAAGGATGACTTAACAAAATCACAAATAACCCTTGATATCTAAATTTACTAGGTTCTTATGGTCAGATCGTGATGGATACATGTACATATCTTACAAGTTTCTCATTTAACAACATCTTATTCTTAAAATTGGTTAGCTTAATTAACAGGGAATGAAGCTTCATGAATTCAGTTTTATTTAGATGAAATGAGGTAGTTATATATTGAATCTAGCATTTAAAGGTATTGTATATTTCATGAAATATTTAGGCTGTGGGGAATTTTCTCCTCTCTTTCATTAAAAATGTTATGTTTTTACTTTTTATTAGCTAAGGATCATTTTGTTTGTAACTAAAGTCTTTAAGAACAGCATTATAGTATGATCTGTTGTTCACCATTTTCTCATAAAATTAAAGAATTAATTCTTGTGTTTTAAAAAATCAACAGGTTCGTCATAAGGCATCACAGAAAGTTTATGCTATGAAGCTTCTTAGTAAGTTTGAAATGATAAAAAGGTCAGATTCTGCTTTTTTCTGGGAGGAAAGAGATATTATGGCCTTTGCCAACAGTCCCTGGGTGGTTCAGGTAAGCATACTAACTTTTATAAGTTTATTTCCCCTTTTTATAAGTGCTTATTATTTTTAAGAATTGATTTTGCATGCTGAAAGTCCTATATCTCATTCACATAATGACAGTGCAGTTATTTTTTAATAAGATCTGATTCATTACACTTGTTTAATCTTCCTAAATAGTGTGTTATATAGACATGACATGTAATACTTAATTGTTGTATAAAAGCAAGTATTACTTGCAACTTTCTCTCTTTTAATTCCTTTATAAAGAATTGGATCGATTACCAATATGCCATTGTTCCCCACCTACTCTTTCTCATGATTTACAGAATAGGAACAATAATCAGCTTATCTTGAAGAGGGGGAAAAATTCTACATTAAAATTTTTGAAAATTCTCTTATTACCTATAATGTAAGACATTCTTGGGATTCCTAATTCAGCCTTTTATTTGACTGTGAGGTAAGGAATTTACTTGGTTACCCAGTAGTACAGGTCACAGAGGAAGGACAGGATAAATACTTTATTCTTTCCCTGTATTTACCAGTTTTCAAAATAAGGGATTAGTTTACTTTTATCCTCAAAGGTGACCAATTTGGGAGAAGTATCAGTTTAAACTCATGGACTTAAAACCTATTTGATGTGTTTCAGTCCTTTATCTTATTCATACTCAAATTGTGACACCTTTGGCAGTGATCATGTTCAGGTTGGCTCTGAGTCCTTTTGACAGAGCCTTAGTTAGTCTTCGATAGCTAGCTTGCCGTCTTGGTACATAACAGAGTGTTCCAGACCTGTCTTGTACATTTTCTGTCCTTCACATGGAGTTAACCTTGCTTGTAAGTCCATCTTTTGTACATGTGTGAATATTTCTTTGGAATAGATTCCTAGCATTGGAATTGCTAGGACATATGGTGTGCACATTGGGCATTTTGTTTGATATTGCCAAATTGCCTTGTAAAGAAAGGTTTTTTACAAGTTTATATTACACTCTAATTGTCCAATAGATGTTTTATTTCACTAAATTTTTAGCAAATGCTGCATATTGTAATTATTTTAAATTTTTATTAGTTGCATCCTTGAGAAATAAGATGTTATTGTGTTAAGTTGCATTTTTTTATTATGAGGTTCAGCATATTTCGTATGCTTATTAGTAATTTGTATTCCTTCTCCACTGCTTATCCCATTTTCTAATGTGTTGTTTTGCTTTTTTAAAATTGGTTTGTTAGAATGTTAATACATTATGGATATTAATCCTTTGTTATATATGTTGGAAATATATTCTCTTGGACTATTGTCTGTTGTTTATTGAATTTTTAAATTTAGATGTAGTCTAATCTGTAGATTGCGTATTTTAATTTTTGCTGGCAACACCTTCCCCATCCTAAGATGAGGAGTTTATAATCCCCAAGATTATAAAAATATTCTCTTATACTTTCTTTAACTTTTTATATTTTTATTTTTTTTGGGGGGGTTCTATTTCTAAGTCACTAGGAATTTATTATTTTTATTATGAAGTAGGATTTGTTTTTCCCAGATGGGTAGCCAATTTCCCCAGTGCCATTTGTGGAAAAGCCCATGTTTTCCCCATGAAGTAAATGAAAGGTCCTGTATATCATTCATGTGTATTCATGTATACACATGAATTTCTCTTTTGACTGTTTGCCATTACTTTGATTTGTTATTGGTTTATACACTAAAATCATTGTTTTAATTTCTGTAGTTTTTCATTTATTTTGGTATCTGGTAGGGCATATCTCCTCTCATTATTCTCCTTTTATAATAGTTTTTTGGCAGTTCTTAAAATTTTTCTCTATAAAGTTAGAATCAGCCTTTCATTCTGTTAAAAAATACAGTTAAAATTTTGACTTGCATTGCTTTAATTGGTAGGCTTTTTTGGGGGGGGTGGGTTGTTTTTATTATTTTGAACTATTAGGTCTTCCCATAACAATAATAGTATATCTCTTTGTATAGAGATTGATCTTCAGTAAAGCCATATTACTTTTTCCCCCAAAATAGGATCAGAAGAAACTTATGTATAAGGAAATAATTTTTAAAATATGTAGATATTCAACATACAAAAAAAAATAGAATTGGCTCAGTCTTTCAGTGTAGCATTGAATAGTAGAAATTTTTCATCCTTATCTTTTTTATTTTAAACTTCAGTGGGTAGAGCTCTGATGGTTAACTGTTAAATCTGATGTTTGCTGAAGCTTTCTGGTTAAGACAGTAAAGGATTTGGCCTGCCCATCTGTTCTTAGCTTATCAAATATTTTTTATCAGGAGTAATGTTAAAGTATTTGAAATGTTTCCTTCAGCATCTTTTGAGATGGTTTTCTTGCTTAAGCTGTTATTATAGTACACACAAAAAATAAATTTCAGGGTAGTGTAAAATCTAAAGTAAGTGCTATTTGCTGTAGTATGATATTTTCAATAGAATACCAAATTGGACTTACTTACATTTTAAGTAATTATCCATCTATTTGCATAAGTGACATATGATCTTTAATTTAATTTAATTTATTTTTAACATAGGCTCTTCTGGTTGGTTTTCATATCATAGTGAGATCACCCTAACAGACACAGTTGAAAAGCACACCACTTTCTTCTGAGCTTTGGTACAGTTTATATAAAGTAGAAACTATTCATTCCATGAGGCTTGTTTGAACTTGCTTGCAAATCTTTCAGGGAAAAATTTCAGTGTATTTAATGATATATTTTTTAATTTTTAAAATTTATCATGATACATTTCAAACATATCCCAAAGAAGAAAGAAAGTATATTGAATCCCCATGTATTGTTCACTCAGCTTCAACAGCAGTCATGGCCAGTCTTGTTTCAGTCACACCAGAAATTGGCAAACTTTTTTTTGTAAAGAGCTAGATAGTAAATATGTTAGGCTTTGTGGCCCAAGAGGCAAAATCAAAGATATTATGTAGGTACTTACATAACAAGCAAACAAATTTGTACAAATTTTTTATTGATGAAATTCAAAATATAATAATACAATTGAAAAAATACAGGTCTATTAGGGAGAAGAGTGAAATTATTTTCTGAGGCAATAACAGTTTGCAAAATTGGGGTTCACAATTAGTGTTTCCTATCAAAATCGATTGTAGATGTTCTATTAATACTGATGTATAAAAAGATTTTACATATTTATCTTATCAGAAAATATATTTTCACACAGCTAGTTACTGCTAAATACTATCATCTACCAGCATATGATTTATTTTTTATCAGTAAGCTTTATTTTTAGACAGTTTTAAAAATTTACAGAAAAATTGAGCAGATGGTAGAGAACTCCCATATACCCCCTGTACCGTTTCCCCTATTATTAACATCTTGCTTTAGTAAGGTACCTTGTTACAATGAATGAACCAATATTGATACATTGTTAGTAACTAAAGTCCATAATTTATTCGGATTTTTCCTAGTTTTTGCCAAATGTGCTTTTTCTGTTCCAGGATCAACCAAGGTAGCATGTTACATTTAGTTATCATATCTTCTTAGGCTCCTCTAGGCTGTGACAGTTTCTGACTTTTCTTGTTTTGGATGACCTTCATAGCTTTGAGAATACTTCTCAGTTTTATTGTAGGATGTGTATGCTCTGTTACTGGAATTCGATGTTTTCCTCATTATTTAGACCAGGGTTATGGGTTTTTGAGAGAAAAACTACAGAGGTAAAGTGCCATTTTCATCACATCATATCAAGGGTACATACTACTCTATCATTTGTGACTCTTGGTGTTGACCTTGAGTACGTAGTTTTGATTGAGCGTATGTATCACTTGGAAGGCGTTTATAGAATTCTGTTAAATTCTTCTCTTGATGTTTACCTTTTAGCACTGTCATTACATTGCAGGTTAATCAATTCCAATTGAAGATTGGGTAGAAGCTTCTCAGTTGCAAAGTTCAAATGGATTTTTTAATGGATATTTCCTTTGCACTTACATTCATGTCCAAAAAATGCTGCTGGAACTGTGAGACTGTAGTCTGAGATCAGAAAGTATATCCACTGCAAATTTGTGTAGGAATGGAGATCTCATGTATTGTTTTGATTTTGATAGCATGGGAAAGTATATACAGTAGCTTGATGTTAGTTGTCATAAGAATGATTGTGTCATAGAATAAGTTTTGCATATAGCACTGTTTTGCCTTGCCATTTTAGGTCATTTAGGTATTAAGAAACATTATCAAGTTGCAGCTAAAGCTAATTTCCAAAGCTGTTCAGTTCAGTCATAGTGGTTGAGGGTGGTTCTTGATCAGACAAATTTCAGTCTCACCTCTGAGCTCAAATAATTGCAGTAAAACTTTACCACTGCTAAGCCATTGAACTGCTGTGTAGCAGGGTTAGTCAGGATATTCAGCTTCTATTTCTGGCAAAAATTCACAGAACTGATGGTGATGGTTAAGTCAACAAGAGCAAATAACACCATCAATACTACTTATTTATTAACACATGAGATTCAAATATATTTTCCACACTGTACCTATTGATCAATATTACGAAAAATAACCATAGACTTTGAACAGCATACATTTTCACAAGCTTTGTAAATTTGTCCAACTAAGCCTTTTTCTGTTCCACATATATTTTTACCAGCATCTGTTGTAACACACCTTACCAGGTATTACTTCAGGTTGTACTGAATTAACGTTTGCTCAACTTCTTTTAAGGTATTTTTGTCTGTAGTTGATCTATGCGGACTGTTCATAGAGGCTAATTCTGTATTCAACTTCAAACTTGGCACTCCTCCAATAAATAGTAACTACTGAATAGTATTAATAATATCTGTTGACTCATCAAGAGTCAAGGAAAAACACTTGAAATCATTTGTCTTGTTTTTAAATTGATGATTAATATTGCTCCCAGTGTTCTCAACTCTTTGAGCAACTGTTGTTGCTGAAAGATTTAGTCTTAAAGTTGATTTTCTCTAGACACATTTCTTCAGCTGATGCAAAACCAAACACAATTTAAGTATTCACCATTGGTAAATAGCTTTTCTTGCTTGTCTAACAAATACGGCATCTTGAAACTTTCTTTGGTTTCAGTCTTACACACATTTAGCAAATTTTACACACATTTAGCAAATTTTACCATACTTAATTTTAATCTTTTAATTTTGAAGTACTGAACATTACAAGAACTGTTGAAATACTTTTTAAAAATATTTATTTTATTGAAATATAGTTGATTTACAATGTTGTGTTAGTTTCTGCTGTACAGCAAAGTGATTGAAATACTTTTTGTTCTCCGGCCCAATCTTTTTTCCCTGCCTTTCTTCTGAGAGATAGCTGCTATCCTAAAATTAATTTATGCCATTTCTGTGTTTAAATTTCTCCCTCCCTCCTTCCCAACTGGATCGTCTACCAACCTTTTAATTTTTCATATGATTGTTGACTGATTCAGGTTTTTTAATTTCTTGAGTCTGTTTATATTTTCTGTGACTCTGTCTTCTCTTTCACTTTTCTGTTGAATGGCATATTTGTAAACATTTTGGTCTTAACGTGTTTTTCGTTTTATTTACAAAATATACTTTTTGGCCTTCTTTTTAGTTATTTCCTGCTTAAAAAAATTTTTTTTTCTAGCTACTGTTTTCCTTGGGTTTATATTGTTCTTTTCTAGTTTCTTTACCTTCCTGACTTTTATTGTCAGTCCTTATTTTCCAATACAGATATCTCTGTTTGAATATTGGATAATGAGAGGATAAGGAGAGATACCTATAAACTCATTTGAAGTTATAAGTTTCTCTTTGAGTTCTGCTTATTTTTTTAAAATGGTTTTATTTGTAACATGCATAGAAAAGTACATAAAAAAGCAGCAGAATGATTTATTGCAAAGCAAACACCCATGTATTCACAACTCAGGTCAAAAATAAACATTGCCAGTATGTACTCGGTTAAGTCCCCTTGTGCTCTTTCCCAATCACTACCTCCATGTGTTCCCCCCAAAATAAACGTTCTTCTGGCTTTATTAGTAATTGTTTCATTGTTTTCTTTCCAGTATACCACCTAAACAAGCACTCAGAAACTATATTTTTCCTGTTTATTGAACTTTATATAAGTGAAACCATTGAATATCTCTTATCCAGGTTACTCCAGTTTATTGGTGAGATTTATTACCTTTTCATAGTTGAATATTCTCTTTTGTGAAATGCCTGTTTAAGTCTCTTGCTCATTTTCCCATTAGGTTGTCTGTCAATTGAAAAAAAAGATTTGTAGGAATTGTTTTTATTTTGGATATGAACCCCGACTGGCTTCTTAGACCTATGGGTTTACAGATTTTACCAAGTTTGAGAAAATTGTGACCACTATTTTCTCAAATATTTTTCCTGTCTCACTTTCCATCCATTTACCCCTCAACCCCTTTCTCAGACTACAGTTACGCATATGTAATTTGCTTGATGTTGTCCCACAGGTAACTGATACTGTTTTTTTTCTTTCCCCAGTCTTTGTTTTTGTTTTTGTTTTTGTTTTTCAGGTGTGCTTCATTTTGTATAGTTTTTATGCTATGTCTCAACAGTCCCCAACCTTTTAGGCACCAGGGACCGGTTTCATGGAAAATAGTTTTTCCACGGACGGGGTGTGGGTGGTGGGGATGGTTCAGGCGGTGCTGCCAGTGACAGGGAGCGGCAGGTGAAGCTTCGCTCACTCACCGGCCCGCCGCTCACGTCCTGCTGTTCGGCCTGGTTCCTAACAGGCCGTGGACTGGTACCAGTCAGTGGCCCGGGGTGGGGGGGCGGGGGGACCCCTGCTATGTCTTTAAGTTCACTGATCTTTTTTTCTGCAGTGTTCAATCAAACTTTAATCCCATCGCATCTGGCTTTCTTCAACAAAATTGTTTTGAGATTTATCCGTGATGCGATATATCAATAGTTCATTTCTTTTTATTGTGGAATAGTATTCCATTGTGTGGATATATAACAGTTTGTTTATCTGTTCATCTGTTCATAGACATTTGGGTTGTTTCCAGTTTTCGTCTCTTATGAATAATTAAATTGTTTTGCGATCAACTTGTACAATTAAATGATTTTTAGGAAATTTATGGAGTTGTGAACCCATCACTAAAACCTGATTTTTAGAACATTTCATCATCCCCAGATGATCACTTATACCTACTTACAGTCATTTCCCATTCCCCTCCAGCCCCAGGTAACCACAAGTGTGCTTTCTGTCTCCATAATTTGCCTTTTCTGGACATTTCAGAAAAATAGAATCATACAACATGTTGTCTCTTTCCCTTAGTGTACTATTTTTGAAGTTCATGCACATTGTAGAATGTCTTGTATTTCATTTCTTTTTAATGCTGAATAGCATAGCCAAGCTATGCTATGTGGTTTAATCAAGAATGTATTTGGTGTTTGTCCTCAGTTCTTAGCACAAGAGCTTCAAAAGCTCTTGGATTTCCTGAGTGTTAAGAGTGTCTTTGTTATGCTAATGAGACAACTTCTGGTGGCCTTTTGATAACTTTTGGATGAGATGAGGACTGATCATTAGAAAGAATGAGCACGTGATTAGAGGATTGGGACTTTCAGCCTTCCATCCTTCGGGGTACTGGAAGGGGGTTGGAAATTGAGTTTAATCACGTGGCCAATGATTTAATTAATCATGCCTATATAATGAGACCCTAATAAAAGCTGTGGACATTGACACTCAATGGAGCTTCCTGGTTGGTGAAGACATTGGTGTACTGGGATGGTGATTCACCCTGATTCCACAAGGAGAAGTTGCAGGAGCTCTGTTCCCTCCCAGACCTCATCTTATGTGTATCCTTTACAGTAAGACTTCGATCATATGTATGGTGCTCTCCTGAATTCTTTGAGTCAGCCCAGTGAATTATCGAACCTGAGTGGGTCATGGGAACTCCAGAATTTGTAGTTAGTTAATCAGAAATGCTGGTGGCTTGGGGACTTCCAAAGTACAGAAGGACAGCTGATGTCTGAAGTGAGGGGCTTGTGAAAGACTGGCCTCTTAGCTTGTGGTATGTGTTGCTAACTCTAGGTGCTTGGCATCAGAATTGTATTGCAGTATACCCAGTTGAGGTGGAAAGAGTATGTGGATACACCCCATTATGTTTGTCCATTTACCATTTGATGGACATTTGAATTGTTTCCACTTTGGGGCTATTATAAATAGTGAATAATGCTGCTATGAACATTTGCATACAAGTCTTTTGTGGACATACTTCATTTCTCTTGGGTAGGTACCTGAGAGTGGAATTCTTAGTTATGTGGGAAATTTATGTTTAACTTTTTAAGAAATTGCCAAACTGTTTCCCAAAGTGGCTGTGCCATTTTACGTTCTTACCAGCATAGATGAGGTTCCAGTTTCTCCATATTCTTGCCAACAGTTGATGTTTTCTGTTGTTTTTATTATGGCCATTCTGGTGGGTATAAAGTGGGATCTCATTGTGGTTTTAATTAGAATTTCCCCAATGACTAACATCTTTTCATGTGCTTATTGACCACTCATATATCTTCTTTGGTGAAATGTCTATTCACATTTTTGCCCTTTAAAAAATTATGTTACTTGTCTTATTGTTGAGTTGTAGGAGTCCTTTATGTAGTCTAGATACTTTATCATATATATCACTTGTTAGTATTTTTTCCAACCTGTGATTTGTCTTTTCATTTTTTAATAGGATTTTTTGAAGCCAGAAAATTTTTATTTTGATCAAATCTTATGTGTCAGTTTTTCATTTTGTCAATTGTGTTTTTGGTGTTAGAAGAAATCTTTGCCTAATCCAAGGTGATAAAATATTTTTCTCCTTTGTTTTTTCATAAGATTTTTCTAGTTTTAACTCTTAAATTTAGTCCTGTGATCTGTTTTGAGTTAATTTTTGAGTATGATGTGAAGTAGGGGTCTAAAAATGTTCATATTTTTGTCTTTGAATATCCAATTGTTCAAGCACCATTTATTGAAAAGACTGTTCTTTCGCCACTATATTACTCTGGCACCTTTGTTAAAAAAAAAAAATCTCTTGACCTATAAATATAAGGGTTATTTCTAGGCTGTCACTTCTGTTCCATTGATCTGTATGTCTGTCCTTATACCATACCAATACTGTCCTGAAAACATTAGTTTTGTTTTGAGTTTTGAAACTGGAAAGTATAAGTGCTCCTGCTTTATTCTGTTGTAAGATAGTTTTGGCTCCTCTGGGTTATTTGCATTTCCATAGAAATTTTATTATCAATTTGTTAATTTCTGGAAAAAAAACTTGCTGGGATTTAGAGTTTGCATTGATTCTGTGGATCAATTTGGAGAGAATTGCCATCTTTATACTATTGTCTTTCTATCCAGGAACATGAGTGTCTCTCCATTTATATACATCTTTCCTTTTATCATTTAGAGTTAACAGCATCACGCGCACACACACACACACACACACACACACTTTCTCAATTTGGTAACCAGCCTTATGCTTTTTCATCCCTTTCTTCCCTGCATCTCACTACCTTCCATTTTAAAATTATTCTGATTTTGGCTTGACTCTCTCAAATAAATATTTAATTTTATGTCAGTAATAAGCTTTTCTGGATTCTTTATTTGTCCCTTTTTCTTAGGTCTCACGTAATTCTCTTACTTGGATTTATTCATTGTGTCAAACTATATCCTTGAACAGTTCTTTCAGAAGTGGTTTGTTATCAGATTTCTAAGAATATGAATGATGTAATACATATTTATTTTGCCATCTTATTGATTTTTTTTAAACTGCCGTATTCTAGGATCAAAATTATTTTCCTTCAAAGTTTCGAAGATACAGCTCTGTTTTTTGTATTCTGTGTTGGCTGAGATGTTTGTTGACAATATGATTTATGTTTTTGTACATAAGGTACTTTTTGTCTTTGGAAACTCTTAGAATTTTTCTGTTGGATTTCTGAGAGTTTAGCACTGACTGTCTTAGTTTCTCTCTTGTTTCATTTGAGATCTTTCAATCTTAGATTTTTGACTTTATTCATTTCTAGAAGTTTTTGTTTGCTATTTCTTTTTTTTTCTGTTTCTTCTGGTCTATTTTCTCTCTTCCAGACTGCTTTTAGATGTCGGAGCTTTGCTAACATTGCTCTGTTTTTCATCTCTGAATCCTTCAGTGTCTTCAGAGAAAGTTACTTTTGCTCAATTTTCAAGCTCTGTAATTTGTTTTTCACTTATCATCAGTTGTATATTTAATTCCAAAGCTTCAGATTTTTTCCCCATATCATCCTATTGTTTAATTGATGTGACTTGTTACTCTTTTGAGGGTATTGATTTTTACATTTTTAAAGCTGTTCTTAGTTTGTCCTATTTTAAGCATTTCCTTGACTGTTAACTTTCTGTTTCTTGACTTGCTTTGCCTCTATTTCATGATACTGATTTTTTCTGAAATGTTGATTCTTGGTTTTGTTCTTTTTCCTATTTGTGGAAATCTTTTCTGTTTACATTGGTTGCTTTCAGGAGGGGTGGGACATGTCCTTGGGTGGAATGTACAGATACCTTTCCTTCTGCATTTGTGGTTTCTCTTGTCTCTCCAGGGGATCAGTAGCAACCTAGCTTGGTGTCCTATTTCTCTGGTCCCAGTGCCACTGCTTTAGTCTGAGTACAGGTATCACTGCCACTTGCTGTTGATTATGAGCAAGATGATGGGGAAGGGAAGAGAGGAGAAGGCCCAGTTCCAAATGTGGCTACGAATTACTCTTCCCAGTGGTATGGGACTTACTCCCTCTTCTTATATCTATTGAATCTGGTATTTTAGGTTTTTCTAAACCTCTCCTGCTTCCTCAGCTCTCTTCTTTGTGAGTTATGTGCAGTAATTTGTTTTCAGAAAGCTGGGCATTTTTTTATTATCTATTCTTTTGTCGTTCTTTCACCTTTTATGTTCCTCATTCTTAATCTGTTTCTCTTTTAAAATATTTCTATTTAAGTAGATTCCTGTATTCTCTAAGAGGGAAAATGATACATTTATGCATATTTTGTTAGTAAGCATGAAGAAGATACCCATATAAAAGTTTTATTTGATAACGTTTTTTCCATTAAAGATGTCCAAATCTAAAATCACAGATTTCCTAAAGTTTAACTCTGTTTTGGTTATACAATAATTTATCTTTTTCAATAGCAGTAATAGTTTTGGGGTTTTGTTCTCTTAATGGTTTTGGTTTTCTTTCTTTCTCTCTTTCGTTCTTTCATTTCTTTTCTTTTTTTAAATTAAAAAAATTTTTTTTTCCTTCTTGTTTTGTTTTCCAGCTCTTTTGTGCCTTTCAAGATGATAAGTATCTGTACATGGTAATGGAGTACATGCCTGGTGGAGACCTTGTAAACCTTATGAGTAACTATGATGTACCTGAAAAATGGGCCAAATTTTATACTGCTGAAGTTGTTCTTGCTTTGGATGCCATACACTCCATGGGTTTAATTCACAGAGATGTGAAGCCTGACAACATGCTTTTGGATAAACATGGACATCTAAAATTAGCAGATTTTGGCACATGTATGAAGATGGATGAAGTAAGTAACAAGCAAGTAAAAAAAAAAAATGCTAGTTTTTTGAGAGACAAAAATAAAGAAACACTTGAAATCTGGACTTCATAGTTTTAAACGAAGATAAATTTGGTTTTGCTAACTGTGTAATGACTCAGACAAGGTAATAAAATATCCAAATCAAAACATTTACTTACTAATCATTCATATAGTTGTAGAGTACTTTGTTTGTAGATTTGGTGAATCCAAGAGAAATAAGAACTCAAATAACTAGTTATCAGATAAGTAGTGATCTTCCTCATAGAATCTTGACAAACATTTGCTACCAATCAAAACTAGTTCATGTATATAATGATCTAGGTGAAGAAGTAGGACACAAAATATAAATTAAGGTACATGGGTATTTCTATCATCATCATTATTTCTGTATTTTTCCTTTAAAAAAAGAGGTAAGGTAGAAATTTACCAACTCCTACCAACCCCATCTGTATCAACCACATAGAATAAACTTGGGGGCAAGTTTATTGTTGTGCTTTACCTGTTGAACAATTCATATTATGATTAATTGATTCAGTAGCATTAACTTCATAGCTAACTATGGTATTGATTTATTTTTGTTGCAAAATTTATATCCCTTGTCTTTTTCTCTGTAAGTGTACTGTAATTCCTGGCAGTAATTCCTGATGGGGAGGGATCATGTTTTATTTCCTATGTATTCTTGTTAATTATCTTGTCAATATGTTTATTTTGAATTAAGCTGATTTTCTTTTCTCTTTACTTCTTAACTTATTTATGCCTCCTGTGTGATATTCACTTTTATTGATTGTCCTACCATCATCAGTGATCCATAGTCTTCCAAGCTCAGCTCAGACTTTTACCTCATATAGAAAGTGCTGCCTGATAACCCTAACCTGACTGATCACTCTCTGTCATAATTTCCATAACGTTACTTATTTAGAATTTGTGCTGTACTTCACAGGCCACTTTTATCTATCTAGGATTGTACGCCCTGTCTGCCCAGCTAAAACGTAACGTCCCTTTGGTTCTTTGGTCTTCTTCATAGAGTATTACTATGTTTGTGTTCTGCATGCATTAATGTTTAGTAGGTAGAGTATTTGATTGTACCCAAAGCTCCCTCTTGTGGTATTTATCATTCTACAGTATGAAGTGATTAACAGTGAAAATCATATTTAATGAAAATAAAGTAGAAATAATTTTCTAATAGAACGCTAAACTTTTTAATGTCTGTTATACATAATGAATGATGTTTATGTGCTGCACATCTATGAGTGTATTCTGATTTTCATTAAACTGAAAACTTTTGGGAGGGTGCAGAGAAATCTCACCACATGTTTTTAGGATAGGTAAAGGTGGTTAAGGAAAGAAGGTGTAGAGGGTGAGAGTAGAGGAACAGGACAGAATATGTTGTTTACAAGATAATTTTATAAGCATGTAAGTGAATACTAAATTCAGCTATTTAAATATCTTAAATTGTCTCTTTATAAGGCAAAATAAAAATATGGTATATATAATTTTGTTTACTATTTTTAATTCAGGTACATATAGTTCCGTTAATTATGCTTCTTGGCTCACAGCTTATTGTCATTAGTAGTATACACAAAGGCCCCATCTTGTTTTGTTTTTTTTTTAATTGTTTTCCCCCTTTCAGTTTTTGTCTTATTCTCTTTTCCCCTAATACACAGCCATTGTAATGTGTTTATAAGCTCTTAGAGGCTATTAGTATAGTGTACATATGTATAAAGAGTATAACGGATTGTTGTCATTTTGTTGTTAACTTTTTTCACGCAACATTGTTTTATGTCTATTCCTGATATATGTAAAGTAGCTCACTGCTTTTTAGTATTCCATAGTATCTCTTAATTTTACTTATTATTCCCCCTCGTGTTGGATTCCTAAGTCACATCCAGCTCCCTGTTACCAACAGTACCATGTTGAACATTTTCATACATGTCTCGTGTCTGTCTATTCTGACAAGGGTTTCCTCTAAATATAAACCCTAGAAGTGAGACTACGATCTCAGAGGATACATGAAGTATTACCTGGTCTCCAGAATGGCTGTAAATGTTATCACCTCTTGCTAATAGTGCGTGAGAGATCCTGTCTCCCCTATCCTCACTCACCTTTCCTTTTATTCACTCTCTAAATCTTACCAAATTCCATTGGTGTGTAAAGTAGTATCTTTTAAACTTTTTATTAATCTTAACAGTTGATGTCAAACCTTTCTCCATATACTTCTCAGTCTCCTTTGTGAATTAACCTGTGTTGTGTATCTTTTGACCCTTTAAAAATTGGTGGTTTGTTGATGTGCAGGGATTCCTTATATAATCTAGATACTGGTTCAACAGATATCACTGATAATCATCTTCCAGTGTGCTACTCATCTGTATCTTTGTTTGAACAGAAATCCTTAATTATGATGTAGTCAAATATATTTGTTAATATTGAACTTTTAGAATGTTGTTTGTTTTACGCCAAACCCCCATTCCTCCAGTAATATTGAGAGTAATTATGTCATGTTGAAGAACAAAGGAATTTTTAATTAAAACTATAGTACGTAGAATTTATAATTTTGTTATGTTAGTTGTTAATGTGAATAGTGTTATTGCAAGTTTCAGCTTCATCACTTTGTTTGCCTTTGATTATTATTATGGTCTTAGAGCCATTAGAAATGTTCATAGTTTCATTCTTAATCATCTATATATCTATAGAAGGGATTGGCAAACTAGAGCACAGGGCCAAATCTGGCCTGTGGCTTGGTTTTGTATAGTTTCTGTGCTAAAAATGTTTTTTCCATTTTTAAAAAATTGTTTTTAAAAGAAGATATGCGATAGAGACCCTATGTGTCTCATAAAGCCTAAAATATTTACTATCTGGCTCTTTATAGAAAAAGTTTGCCAACCCTTTATCTGTAATAAAGACAGAGATGCTCGAATTATTTTTTAGCTCTTCTGGCTTCACGTAAAACATTATTCCATGGATAAAGGCAAAATAGAATATAACTATAAAATTATAACCTTATATAAGGACTAAAATTGTTACTATCACTAATAAGAGTAATGCTGTTTCATTAAATTCTGTCATTGATAGATTGCAGATTACATAATTTTCTGGGTGTTGTTATTCTTTTTCTCCCTGAAATAAATATCTGGGTGTGAGTGAAAGTCACAGTTAGTATATTTACATCTAGATTATCTCAGTGACAGTCAAGGAGTACTGCTATTTAAAATTACCTGCATTGATCAGACAAGTTGACTTCCCTCTATGTCTGTCATTATGCATTTCATAGCAACCTTTACCTCCTTTTAAGGCACAATTTTACATTAATATTTTAAATTACTGAAAATAGTATAAGATTTTATCCATTAATATTCTAGTGTATACCATTGGATTAGATTGAAGCTATAAATTTTTAAAAGCTAACAGGTAAAATGTTAGTGTTCTTAACCCTTCTACAAGTGACCTCAATTTTTAAGATACAGGCATTTCTACTCATGTTTCTGAAAAGCCCTGTTTTCTGCAAAATTATACATTTAAAAGGACAGGTTTATGGGAGCAATAGGGACAGACCATTCAAAAGCTATGCAGCTTTGTAACCAGAGCCCAAAGGAAATTATAATTGGTATCCAGGAAGATGATTGGAATAACAGGCAGCTTTGCGCCTATGTGTGCTGCAAAGTGCAAATGGAAATGGAGTTCTGAAGCAACTGGGCTGTCTTCTAGATAGAGCACAAGAAGCAGGACCTTCCACCAGCCAGCAGTCTTACAAGGCAAGGAGGGGACACGCCTCTCTGAGAAAGTAGCCCCTGGTGCAAGTGCTCATTTTTTTAAATAAATTTATTTATTTATTTATTTATTTTTGGCTGTGTTGGGTCTTTGTTTCTGTGCGAGGGCTTTCTGTAGTTGCGGCGAGCGGGGGCCACTCTTCATCGCGGTGCGCGGGCCTCTCACTGTCGCGGCCTCTCTTGTTGTGAAGCACAGGCTCCAGACGCGCAGGCTCAGTAGGTGTGGCTCACGGGCCCAGTTGCTCCGCGGCATGTGGGATCTTCCCAGACCAGGGCTCGAACCCGTGTCCCCTGCATTGGCAGGCAGATTCTTAACCACTGCGCCACCAGGGAAGCCCCAAGTGCTCATTTTTAATTGTTAAAATGGACTGAATACGCTCCGGACTATGTAGTAGTAATGCTGAAGCTTTCAGTGCTTCTGATAATTAAGAATTTCACTTACAGTTTTTCTTTTCCACCCTCACAGGAGGCATTTTTTTTTTTTTCTTTTTATAACTTAAAAAAAAACTAATTTATTTTTAGCTGCGTTGGGTCTTTGTTGCTGCGGGGGTTTTCTCTAGTTGCAGCGAGCAGGGGCTACTCTTCTTTGTGGTGCGCGGGCTTCGCATTGCGGTGGCTTCTCTTGTTGCAGAGCACGGGCTCTAGGCGCGCAGGCTTCAGTAGTTGTGGCACAAGGGCTCAATACTTGTGGCTCGTGGGCTCTAGAGCGCAGGCTCAGTAGTTGTGGCGCACAGGCTTAGTTGCTCCGCAGCATGTGGAATCTTCCCAGACCGCGGCTCGAACCCATGTCTCCTGCATTGGCAGGCAGATTCTTAACCACTGCGCCACTAGGGAAGTCCGGACGGCAGGCATTTTGAATAGTTTCTTAGACTAACTCCAAGATTTGTGATTGACCGATTTTGTGTTTTCAGTAAATCTCTCGACTTACGATATTTTGTCAGTTATAAAACACTCATGTATTTAGCAAACACACATTATCTGATCCATTTAAGATAAAGTACTTTTGAAGAAGCTTTTGAAAATGCATACCTGTTTATGTTGCTCTCCAGCTTGAAACCCTTTAGTAGATTTCTGTCACCTACTGAATAAAGTTCAAATTCCTTAGGTAGTCATCTGAAGCCTCTTATGGTGATATGATCCCTGCCTACTTTTTCACCCTCGTTCTGTATCATTTGACCTCTTGTACCTTGTGGTTCAGAGGTCTTAAATTACATACAGTTCTTTTTATACCATGGTATGTTAGGATTCCTGGCCTTCATATATGCTGTTGAATATACTCTGCTTGGCAAATTCGTACTCACACATTGAAACTCAGTCCAGAGTTTGCTTACCTTGTGAAGGCTTTTTAAATTGGCTTCTATGTCTTTCCCCAAATGTACCCTTTAGGGAGCATTTCTTTTCTTTGTTTCTTTTTTCCTCCCTCCCTCCCTCCCTCCCTTCCATCTGTTGAACACTTATCTTATATTTTCTCTGTCCCAGGCCTGGAATCAAACACTTCTCCAAGAAGCTCTAATTCCTTTTATTTAAGAATGGTATTTAAAAATCAGTGTTTGGGTGCTGAATGTACTCATTGCTCCTGGAGTGTCATTATTTCTAGGCTCTGTCAGTGGATGTGTGTATATTGTATATACTGTGTCTACTAACTCACATGCACACACATGTTCATATTTAATTCTGTACCTATCTGTCTGTATATAAAGTGTATTAAAAATTATGAGTTCATATGATACTTCTGATTCTAGTCCTGCACCACAGGGTTCATTCTAGTCTTCCTCCTTTCTGTTTCGTGATTACTTCTTTGGATAGTGAGAAAACTGGTTCTCATTATCTACACTACAACTGTTTTCCAAAGTAACCTAGGTCAGTTCTTTTCCTCTCTACCCTCTTTGGTGTGGTTATGTTATTAATTTATGAAACAGGTCCATTTCTTTTTTTTTTTTTTTTTCACTTTTATTTGCATCTATTTTTTGCAGCATTTATTCCCAGGCCATAAGTTTTTGTTTCTTCAATTTCTTCTGGGATATCTTTTTCTTCTGGGCAACCTCCTCTTCTGGTTTAGGAACAGTCTGTTCTTTTTCAGTAAGGATCATCTCAATGTGGCAGGGAGAGCTCATGTACGGGTTGATCCAACCATGAGCTCTGTAAGTCCTGCGCTGCATCTTGGGGGCTTTATTCACCTGGATATGCTCAATGACCAGAGAATCTACATCTAAGCCCTTAAGTTCCGCATTACTCTCTGCATTTTTGAGCATGTACAGTAAAAATTTAGCACTCTTTTTGGGCCACCGACCCTGCGTCCAGCCCCACTGTTTGGCCTGGGCACACCTACCAACTCCACCATTGTAACGACGGAATGGCACACATTGCTTCTTTAAAGTGACATCCTTCAGATACTTGGTGGCTTTTCGGATATGCATACCCTTAATGGCCTGGACCGTTTCACGAGTGTTCTTAAAGTGAACACGAAGATTTGAACCTCTCGACTTGCATGATTTTGTGGGGTTTTCTGGGTCAAGTGAATAGTGAACCATTTTTAGAGGTTACCTCAGGCCACTTACTGGAAAAGCCAGGTCCATTTCTTACTGTTTGTATTCCATTTAGAGTTGTACCACATCTGGTTGATTTTGTTTGTTTTTTGGATATGTGAAGCATATCCTCTGGTTTAAGAGTCAGAACTATACAAATTGCATGCTCAGAGAAGGATCACCCCCTCCTTATCCCACCATCCCATTCCTGTACTTGCTTCTTTCTACCCTTTTCCCACTCACCCCCTGTAGGTAAACCAATCTCTTTAGTTTGTGGTTTAGCCTTCCTTTATTTCTGTATTTTAACCTTCCTGTATTTCCTACATTTGTCATAAATGTAGATTTTATATTTATATAATCTGAGAACTTCCCCATGAGATAGTTTTTAAATATCTTTCCCAAATGTTTAGTTAAAAAAATTTTAACTCTCAATAGGTGGTTGCCAAAGATGGTGGTTAGAATATTAATTTTTCAAAAACAGAGTACCAGTAACACAGTTTACCTAGTAAAAATTCTTTACTCCTACCAAAGTATTTATTCTACAAGTAATCGGTTATTCAAACTGATCTCCATCTTACCTTTCCCAACTTCATCAGTGTGAAACTTTACATTTAGCTGATTTGGACTTCACTGCATTTCTTGAACCTGTTTTATATAAAGTATTCTTGTTCCTTTGTTTTTGCTCTTTTTTCTGTCTAAGCTACCATACCAACCCTCTCTCTGAAGTCTAACTTGTCCGCCAGTTCTTTTTTTTATCTTATTCTTTGCTCTCCTTCTTCTGAACCTTTGAATGCTAAATAATTTTTCTTTTAGTGGCACTTTTGTGTCTGGCCAGGTTTTAGCTCTTAAGTCTCACAAGATTCATTTTTTTGAAGTCTAATTTATATGGGTACATGTGAAATAAAGAGATTTTACTTACCCTAGTAAGTCTCTATGAATTTTTCCTTCAGTAGAAGTCTAAAATGTAGGATAGTTAATGATAAAAATTAATTTTATAACCTGCCTTTTGTAGTCAGGCACTGTCATCTTCATTTTTTATCCTAAGTAATAACCCTTACAGAGTATTACCATCATAATTTGCTCAATTATTTCCAAATTTTTTATTTTATTAATTTATATTCAAACTAAAATGACCTCTATTTGCTGAATACTTGGGAAAATAAAATCATTGAGTTATTTCTGCTGATTTGAGGAAAGAAAAGATTGCTTCTAAAATTAATCTCTCATGTTTAACATACATTTTATTGCATTTAAATAAAAGCATTTATATAAATCATGTTTATAAAATACATTGAACTTCCTTTTTCCAAGGGGGTCATAATACTTAGTATTTTGGTAGTTGTATAGCTTCCTTATAAGGAACGTAGGTGACACACTTTTTAACCAGGCAGGTAAAGGAAATGAAGGGCATTTAAGTTAATCTATAAAATCTTTGCATGTTTGTACATAGCTGGAGGTGAACAGGTACTGTTTAGCAGCACACTACTATATACTGTCGTGATTTAATCTTGCAGCATATACACAAACATACACACACACATACATGCTGCAAAATACACACACGTAGATAATATCTACAGTGGTTCTTGTCCTTGTCAAAAAGACGTAAGATAGGGATTATCTTACTACCCACTGAAACTAAACACAGAAAAAGGTGTTTTTAATCATTTTGCCAAATATCTTGATACCACAGCTCCACGTTTCTAAACATGCAGCTTGGAGGTGTAGCTTTCAAACTATTAAGATCTTTTGATTTAAACATTTGATCTATTTCCCCCCATTTTTTTCTTGGTATAATAAGAACCATTTTTTAATACAACCTCCAAAACTGGGGCCTTAGTAATTTTCATTACTGCAGTTTCTTTGGAAACATCAAAGTTTCCTTTCTCTAAAGATTCTTTTCTTTTCCCCGGGTCAGGTGCCTTAAGACCACATTTTGTACTTCTCTTGTAACTCCTTCATGGTGTAAGAAAAAGAAACAAAAGATGTTGATTTGCATGGAATTCCCATGGAATTAACCACCTTTTTCTTCTTCCATTGATGAAGCCACCTGTATTTTAGAGTTGGAAAATTATCCCTGATCTCCCATAATCCAGACATTTTTATGCATTTCATAATGCATTTATCCCCTGTCCTCCCCAAAGCCATGTCAGCAATGAAGGTCTATTGGTAGCCATGTGTAGTCGCTGTATATGTAATAATAAATGAATTAGTTGCGCTTATGTGTGTGTGTGTTTACAGACATTTTATACACATTTTTTTTTTCTCTCTGCACTTTACCCAGACAGGCATGGTGCATTGTGATACAGCAGTTGGAACACCTGATTATATATCACCTGAGGTCCTGAAATCACAAGGGGGTGATGGTTACTATGGGCGAGAATGTGATTGGTGGTCTGTGGGTGTTTTCCTTTTTGAGATGCTGGTGGGTAAGTAAATTGTTCTTTTTTCAAAACCCATCTCATAACACTTTAGTTCTAAGTCAAGAATGTGAGACTATAAAAAAATGAATTGCTTGTGTTCTAGGGAAAAAGTAGTAGTTCTGAAAACTGAATTAGTGGTGTCTGATATGACAGATTATTGATTGGAAAATTAAAACCAAGCCTCATTCTGGCACAGTAATTGAGTAGAGTATGAAAGGAATTGAAAGTCTACTGCTAGGAAATATTCCTCCAATAGACCTTTTGTATTAAGAAAATATTAGAACAAGAAGCAAGTTTATAGTTGCAGTGGGCCTTCATTCTAAGATTTTCTTAATCAGGAGTATTTGTTGATAATATTTTAATTATAAGGCTGTTATTAGTTCTAATAATAATAAGGAACTGAAAGTACTCTTAGTTTATGTAATTGTTATGTAATTAATTTGTGCACTGTGTTTCTCATATTTATTACTTGTATATATATTTGGTTTGTAATTCTAGTCAAATAAATCATAAATATAGTTATTGACCATTTGACTATCAAGATAAATATATTTTATAATAATATTTCAATCTCAGAAAACTCAGAGGCAAATTAAATAATTTCTTTTACTTTGACCAGATCAAAATTTGAAAGGCTCAAGTGTTTCAAAACTTTTCTTTACATCATTGATTTCATTTTTAAGATTTCCTATTCCTAAGTACTAGGGTCACAAAAATATCTTCTGGCCAAGGAAGCCAGTGGCTGACTCCCCTGGTTTCAGGTTGAGGGAGATGTAGCAAAATTCTACTTCAAGAGGCAAATGTGTTAAGGCTAATAGCATTATATGAAATGACTTTAGAATTGAAAATATAGTTTTAGAAGTTGGGGAATTTATTTTCTAGAAGATGACTAAAAGAAATTAGTAGTGGAGGGCTTCCCTGGTGGCGCAGTGGTTGAGAATCTGCCTGCCAATGCAGGGGACACGGGTTCGAGCCCTGGTCTGGGAAGATCCCACATGCCGCGGAGCAACTAGGCCCATGAGCCACAATTACTGAGCCTGTGCGTCTGGAGCCTGTGCTCCGCAACAAGAGAGGCCGCGATAGTGAGAGGCCCGCGCACCACGATGAAGAGTGGCCCCCACTTGCCGTAACTAGAGAAAGCCCTCGCACAGAAACGAAGACCCAACACAGCCATAAATAAATAAGTAAATAATTAAAAAAAAAAAAAAAAGAAATTAGTAGTGGAAATCTGTAAAATCTGTATAGTAACTGAGTATGTTTATTGCTAAAAAAAAAATCAGTACAAATTTAAATAACAATTAGTCATGGAACTTTTTTGTGGTTAAAGTGCCTTCTCTTGATGACCATATGTGTATGTGTAGCACTGATCTTGCTATGCATAGTCTCATGTCCTTCTATGACCTACTTTGTTTTGGGCCTTTGTCTTTGTAGTGGGTCTCTTTGTACACACTATGTGTCCTCAGGTAGCTATCTATTCTCCCCACCTCTAGGCCCTATCTGATGATTCATTAGGTGTGTCTTGTAATCTTTTGAAAGTAGAATATATTCCATCATTTGCCTAGACTCTCCCAGGGGTTTAAAAAATAATATACTTTGGAGGAAGTCACCTGGGTTTGAAGAGACTATTTAAATTCCTGCTGCTGTTTTCAGCCTGAGAGCTGAATTTAATGAGTTTGAATGGCACTGATTTGCAGTATTCTGAGCCTACTCTGGTGCTTGCTCATCAGGTTGGTTGACTGGACTTCATTTAAAGGAGTCTACTGCAGTTAAAAGTTGCACTAGAAAAATCTTGAATTCAAAACTCTCCTCTACCACCCTTGGAAAACAAAAACTAACTACCTGAACACTCCTTTTTGGCTGATTTGGGAAAGTCTGATTTGTACTAAGGTGACTTGTGGTTGAGGCATACTGGCAGGGCCTTTAACTCTTGTGGCTTTAGATGAATACTGGCCAAGATGATGCCGTGAACTTTTTCTGTCTTTACACTTGCTTCAATGCCTATTTATCACAGTCATCAGTCAGCAGGAACACTGCATTAGGAGGCTGTTTCTGCCGTTTTCAACTCTAGCTATGTGTCATCTTAGGCAAATCACATGTCATCTGTCTGGGCCTGGCTTCCTCATATGTAAAATAATAGGGCTGATCTAACTCTTAGAGTTGCACTGTCCAGTCTATCATGATGAAAGTGGTTTATGTCTGCACTGTTTAGTACGGTAGGCACCTGCCATATCGAGCACTTGAAATATGGCTAGTGTGACTAGGGAACTGAATTTTTCATTTTATTTAATTGTAATTAATTAAACTTTAAAGTGCCAATTGTAGCTAGTGACTACTGTATTGTATAACATAAAAGGTTGATTTAGCTTAAGCACTAACTGATCTGACCCCACCTAGTAATCTTTTAAATTATCCAGTAAATTGGTTTTTTTCCCCATTATGTATTTAAAAACCCAACAAATTCTACAGTTAGTATTGATTTTATTTTGCTCTTAAAAGTTCATGGTTCATTGGTATGATTATAATTTAAATATATTCTTGGTGTGCGCCTGTTTGTTTTGACTGAGATTCCTGGCCCATAGACCTTTTCGTTCTTCCATGCATGTGACAAATTTAAACTTAACATATTTAAATATTAGGTGAAAAATGTTTAATTTGCATTCTCTGTTACACTGTGTCTTTTTTCTTGGAACTTTAGGGGATACTCCATTTTATGCAGATTCACTGGTAGGAACATATAGCAAAATTATGGATCATAAAAACTCACTATGTTTCCCCGAAGATGCAGAAATTTCTAAACATGCGAAGAATCTCATCTGTGCCTTCTTAACAGATAGGTAATATACATTGAATTTCTTTATAGAGAATCCTTTTAACTTTTGGATTTGTAGAAATGAAAGCATACCTAACTCTTATTTACATATAAAATCAATCTTTTTATCCAAATTGCATTTAATTCTGGTTTAGCCTTTTCCTACTGCTAAGCCTGGTGTTGGGTTACCCTTGTCATTTTGTATGTGCAGCCTAATGGTAATCTAACTCTAATCTTAACCCTCATGTCTAAAAAGGAAAAAAATAGAACTTGGTAAAATAATGCATTTGAGAGAAATAAAACTTCTGTATTATTCATATTTTATCCTCTAAGGTGATTAAGCCGTACTGCTCTTGATTGTACAACTTTTGAGAAGAGAACATTTTTGTGCAGATAAATACTCAAAAGTTAATAATCTTAAAAACTATCTGTGTTTGATTTGGGAGTGCCTCCTTCCCAACCCTTTTTAATTTGCATTTGAATATGAGCAAGTCCATCCTGGAAATTCTATATTTCTTGAAACAAACTAGATGAACATTGTTGTGAAAACCTGCCTTAAAAAGAGAAGCTAGAAAGCTATTTGAAGTTTCTTCCTTGCCCTCTCTATTCTTTTCTGGTTTCCCATTTTATATTTGTAATAGGAGTCATCCTATTAAAGGACTAACACATATAAGTGGGTGCTTCCACCTCAGTCCAGACTTACCTCACTAGCTTTATGATTTTAGGAAAATTATTTTACTTGTTGGGGAAATAATTTTACTCATCCTTAAAATGATGGGATCAGATTAGATGATAACTAAGAACATTTCTTGCCCTAAGATGCTATGATTTCTCAGCACACCTTATTATTGCCTGTTAGCCAGTTGCTGTTACAACCAGTACTGCAGTGACTATCCTTATACATTTATCTTTGCATACTTTTTGTAGGATAAAATCTTAAAGGTGGAATTCTAGGAGATACATTTTAAAATTGACCTACTTGAGTTACAAATTTGACCCCCAGAGAAGTCACATCAGGGTATATTTCCATTATTAATAATTGTTTCCCTCATTCTTGCCAAACTAAGTATTATGAATTATTTCTTTTCCATACAAAGCAAGAAAATTATATTTTTCCTCATTAGACAGCTTAATCATTTTTATATGTTTGTCAGTCATTTGTAAAATAAAACTTTGATTGTTAATTACATGATTAATGAATAATACATGGTGATAAACTCAAAATAGTGTTTGATTTGAGGACTAGATGGAGTTGATGGGAATGACCATAATTTGTGCTGAAGGGTAAAATATAAAACAGGATACAGCATATGCTAATGAAAGGAGTACCATTCATGAAATATTTACCTTAGCAATTTATGGGGGGGGTGGTTGCAGTCTAAGGAATGATTGTAGGTGGAGAAAAGATAGTTTGAAAAGAATTTAATGCCATCAATGTGGCTAAGAGCACTTCCTTCTAAACTTTACAGGTTTTCTTGTTTATATTAAACATAGCTCCAGGGACATACAAAAAATGTTTTTTATTTCCATATAGTCTTCACTGAAGACTCAACAGGTCAAAGAATGAAATTATTAGTAACATTTTTTTGTATTCAGAATGATAATTTTAATATAAATGTAATATATATTTATATTTAACAATTTATATTTAATATAGATGTAGATATATCCAGAGTAAACATGGATAGCTTCAAACATAATATGTGAGTTCTTTTTAAGAAAGGAGGGGGCTTCCCTGGTGGCGCAGTGGTTGAGAATCTGCCTGCCAATTCAGGGGACACGGGTTCGAGCCCTGGTCTGGGAAGATCCCACATGCCACAGAGCAACTGGGCCCGTGAGCCACAATTACTGAGCCTGTGCGTCTGGAGCCTGTGCTCCGCAACAAGAGAGCCCGCGATAGTGAGAGGCCCACGCACCGCGATGAAGAGTGGCCCCCGCTTGCCACAACTAGAGAAAGTCCTCGCAGAGAAACGAAGACCCAACACAGCCATAAATAAAATAAATAAATAAATTAAAAAAAAGAAAAAAAGAAAGGAGGAGGATTTTTTAAAACAACATTTATTAGAAAGGTTTTAAAAAACTCTTATATGCCAAAAGTTAAACCTCCATCCATTTTACCCCCTAAAGTTGGTCATGTGGTTTTGGCACACGCAGATGATTTTTTTCATTGAAAATCTCACACTTTCATTTGACACAAAACAGGTGGAAACATATTTCCCTTTCCATGGCGTTTACTATCTAGAGCAATCATATACTATAAAATTAGATTGCTTATTTTTGAGCAACATTTAAGCTGAAGCTTTTAATAAAGATATCTTAAACTCATTTCTGATCCTTATTTTGATCCTTGTTGAGATAAGAGTTAATATTTTTGTATTTATATAATGTTACTCTTTATAATACAGTTTTTAACTGCATTGTTTAGGGAGGTACGACTTGGAAGAAATGGGGTAGAAGAAATCAAACAACATCCTTTCTTTAAGAATGATCAATGGAATTGGGATAACATAAGAGAGAGTAAGTCAATAAATTTAAATATTTCCATTTCATCACATTTTAAATCTCATAAATTCATTCCTCTTCTGAATTAACAAGCGTGTCTGTACACTTAATGCTAACTAATTTTTAAATTGAGAGGTTTTATTTCAGTTTGTTCTGAAGCAGTATTTATAACTAAATTAATATTACCTCACTATCTTAGCAAACTAATATGTCTTTATTTCCCAGTGCTTTTATGATAAACATAGGTTTCTTAATTTGTCAAGCTAAGTTTTATGGACCTCAGTAATTTTCAGAATTGGGGAAATACAATTCTTTAATTCAGATGTTTGAATTAATAAATCAGTAATTAGTTACTTATGGAGACCATACTCTGGTGAATACTAGAGTAAGCATAGTAATTCATTTAAACTTCATGTATATTTAACATTAATTCATTTGAAGAGTAAGAAATATTTCTACTTAAAGAATGTAGAAAACTAAAGACTAAAGAACGTATATGCAAGTTATTGCTGCTTGTAACTTTAGCACCTAGAATAATATCATCCTGCTTTCCTTGTTTGATTGATTTATCTATATTTAAAACCAATCTAATATAATAATAAAACACTTAAAATTTCAATTCTTTGAAATGATAAAACAAAATCTGTTACTAAAATATTCTATAGTAAATCATAATAATATAGTATTGTTAATGAATCAAATATCAATATGTAATATGTTTATTTATATCACATATTATTAATAATATATAATTACTAATATAAAACAAAACAGGGGTCATTTATATAATTTTAAATCAGATATATTATTATTAAATAATTTGTTTCTTTTCTTTTAATAGCGGCAGCTCCTGTGGTACCTGAACTCAGCAGTGACATAGACAGCAGCAATTTTGATGACATTGAAGATGATAAAGGAGATGTAGAAACCTTCCCAATTCCTAAAGCTTTTGTGGGAAATCAGCTGCCTTTTATAGGATTTACCTACTATAGAGAAAATTTGTATGTGATTTGTTTGTTACATTTTTATTGTTTTCAGCATCTGGCTATAAAGAGTTGTCTTACTTTGAGACTCTGAATTATAGAAGATAAAGTGTTAATTTGTTTTAAACTGAGTTTTTTCATAGAATATTATATGATATGAATTTACAAATGAATGTAAGGCAAAGTTCTGTGTTCTTTGGGGGATATAGAGTAAGACCAAACACCTACTTTTGAAGGAGCTTGTCAACTAATAAGGGATATAGGAGAATTATATAGTCATAATGAAGGGTAAAATTTGATATTTGCCTTAAGAAAGGTACCAAAAAGATATGAGATGGTTCAGAAGAAAAATAAAAGTCACGTCTCTTTGGGACGAGGGTGGGGGAAGTCAGGTAAGACCTCAGGGAAGAGGTAGCATCTTAGCCAAGTCTAAAGTTAAGAAAGGGTTTTGAGTGGCTGAGATGTAAGGAGGTTAGGTGAGTATAGTGGGGAGGTGAATAGTGGAAGCAAAAGTTTGGAATGTAAGCATACTTTGGGAGCAGAGTAGTATAGTCCAGTAGGGTTCAAACATAGGGTATATATATATCACTGTATCATGACCATTTGGAGGATTTAATGGGACTGTGATTTTCTTGCCTGTAATCCCTTCATGTAGTGCAGAGCCTGGCACAAGATCATTCAATACATATTGGTCAACTGGAGTGAGTATTGGGTATAAAATTAGAAAATAGACTAGACTTGGAGTTTAGGGGAAGCATAATGCAACAGATGATTGTTGTGTGCTGTGCTAAGGGACTTTTGACTTTGACAGGCAGTGAAGAGCCACTGAAAACTGTTAAATAGTTGAATGAAGTGTTAAAGACGTTTGAGAAACATATATTTGAGAAATTTTTGGTATTTCCATGTGTGTAATGGTTGGGGTGATCAACCATTATGGTTTCCCCAGGACTGAGGGGTTTCCTGGGATGTGGTGTGGGACTTTCATGCTAAAACCAAGAAAATCCCAGGCAAACCAGGATGAGTTATTCACCCTGCTAAGGACAGTGTTCTGAAAACTACTGTAGTGCTAACTAAACTGAGGATATCAGTGCCAGGAGAAGCCCAAGCATGTTTATACACAGTGAGGAAGGACCCAGCTAAGCGAGAAATTGGCAGTTCAATAGAAGTGATGATTTGTGTATTAAGACCTGGAGATCAAGAGATGTTATTTTTGAAAAGGAGGAGAGCTGTCTCTTTCTAGAAGATTTCTAGAAAAAAAGAATAAGATAGTTACAGGAACTCAAAATGAGATGAATAGGGAGAAAAGTGTAGTTCTATTTAGTGACTCCAGTCTCAACGATGTTAAAGACTAGAACATCCACTTAAGAGCGAGAGGCAAGAAATATTTATCATTTTAAATGATTGAAAATGTTATACATCTCTAGAGGGGAAAATATTACTTCATTTTAAATATGTTGAAGTGAAAAGAAAGAGAATCTGTGGTTGGAATTTAATGCTGAGAATAACTTGGTATTAGAAAATGAGTTAAAATGACATGCAAAAGAATTTATTTCCTGCCTTTCCTTCTAGGCTATTAAGTGACTCTCCATCTTGTAAAGAAAATGATTCAATACAATCAAGGAAAAACGAAGTATGTATAAATTTTTACTACTCTATACGTGTTCAAATATTTTAGTAATATCCCTGTATTTTTAAAGTTCACTTGATGCTACTTTTAGATGGCATTCCTTCTTGCAATCCAGTTCAGCATAACATTGAAGTGATTCATTTATTTGACAAGTATCACTGTGTGAGATCCAATGGCTAGTGAAAAGATGACTTATACATGGCTTTAGGCTTAGTTTTAGTAGCAAAAGTGATAGAATAGGTTTACAAACAGCTGTATTTTCTACCAGTTAGAAAATTTTATGATCTTAGTACTATAAAAGAGTACAGATAATAAGCTATAAGGATATAGAAATAGTAGATAATTTAAATTTTGACTATTTAGCAATGAATTCCTATAAAGGATAATTTTATCAAAATGTTACAATATTTTGTGACCTCTATACAAAGCTAAATCATGAACACACATACACATAAATGAGGATGCTAAACATTTTTCTCTTCAAAACCTATAAAAGCTAAAAAAAATTAGTTGGGTAATTTTGGTATGATTTGTGTTTTAGGAATTTTACAAAGCATAACAAGCATTTTAATGTTTTTGTTTTGTTTTAAATAGGAGAGTCAAGAGGTATGTTGATGTCAAATATGTTGAAAAACAGGAAAATCTCATCACTCTAGCGATGTTTTGTTATAATCATATTCCACCTAGCATTTGGAGTACTACACCTACCCAAGAGAGAAGTTCTCAACCTTTTTTCTACCAAGTATTCTTTTTATTATTGCTCCTATGGATCTGTTGTTTAAAATATATATTATGTAATTTTCTTGTTTTTATTTATTAAGGATATATAAGTAGCAGCAAGAACTTTTGATTAGCATGTGATAACTAGTGTGATCAAATTATACTAATATAGTAGCAGCCAAAAGCTGTTAAACTTGACTAGTTCATTGGCCTGTATTTTCTTACTAGGGAAGTATACAGTTTTGCTTAAGGTATATGAAATATTTAAGAAATCATGGAGAACTTAATCACTAGAAAGAATAGTGGAAAGAACAGTGGCCATGGAATCTAATAGATCAGGATCTTTTGGGGCACTGCCACTTATTAGCTATGCTCTCTTGGCCCAGCTGTTCACCTTTTTTGGATTTCAGTTTCTTTATTGAATAGATATAATACTACCCATCTTTTTAGGGGTTTTGTTAGGATTAATGAGACAGTATTTGTAAAGTGCCTGCCACTGTACCTAAAACACAAAAGGAACTTGAAAAGTTAAATCCTTTATAAAGGCAGTAAGCCTCCCAAAATGAATTATTTAATACTTTCGGTAATTTTAGTTTGTTTAAAGCCCGACATATCTGGCCTTATGGCAAGATGACTTGTAATTAATTAGTTGTCATTTATCCAAAAGAGTTATTGTTGACAACTTTTCACAGTATTGTGCCTGGCACAGTGTAGGAAGATATAAAGAAGAGCTTTTATATATCTTTTTTTGAGGGAAAATTGGTATGTAACATTACATAAATTTCAGGTGTACAACATTATGATTCTCCTTCTGTATTCATTGCAAAGTGATCATTATCAAAAGTCTAGTAATCATCCATCACCATACACTTGACCCCATTCACTCATTTCATCCAGCCCTAACCACCTTTTCCTCTGGTAATGACCAATCTGTTCCCTGTCTTTGAGTTTGTTTTATTTTTGTTTGCTTTGTTTTTGTTTTATTTTCTTTCCTTTTCTGTGTGTGTGTGTTTGTTTCCGCATGAGTGATACCATATGGTTTTTGTCTTTCACTTTTTGACTTATTTCTAATACCCTCAAGGTTCATCCATGTTGCAAATGGCAAGATTTCACTTTTTTTTTTATGGCTGAGTAGTGGTTTCCACTGTGTATATATACCACATCTTCTTTATTCATTCATCCACCAGTGGATACTCAGGTTGTTTCCATAACTTGGGTGCATATATCTTTTTGAATTAGTGTTTTCATATTCTTCAGATAAATACTCAGAAGTGGGATAGCTGGATTGTATGGGAGTTCTATCCTTATCTTTTGAAGAATCTCCATACTGTTCTCCATAGTGGCTGTACCAATTTACATCCCCACCAACACTGCACCAGGGTTCCCTTTTCTCCACATGCTCTCCAGTATTTGTTATTTTTGTCTTTTTGATGATAGCCATTCTGACAGGTGTGAGGTGATATCTCATTATGGTTTTCATTTGCATTTCCCTAATAATTAGTGATGTTGAACATCTTTTCATAGATCTCTTGGCTATCTGCATGTCTTCTTTGGAAAAATGGGAAGAGCTTTTATTATTTTTAAGAAAAGTAATATGTTTTTGAGCGTGTTCAGTCAAATATTCCAAATATTTGTTTCAGATGTAGACCTTTTATCTTTATAAGCACAAATGGTGACAGTATTTTCGAATAAATAATCTACAAAAGAATGATGGAGGGTATCAAAGGATATCCTTTGTTCATAATGAATGAGAAACTTGGTGTCATAGAAGAATTCTGCCAAGATTGGAGCTTTTTATTCTTATGTTTACATAGTGTGTTCATACATACATGTGTACTGTAATAGAAAGCAAGAGATGGAGGATTTTTTCTCTCTGTCAATAAAAATCACATTAAGAAGGTACAAAAACTGTACCTATATTAAGTTGAAAGGAAAGAGATTATCATTGTTTTCTTTAAGCCTCTCATCTTTTAAATATGATCAGACTTTATAATTATAGTTTTTTATTTTCTGACAGATTCAGAAAAAACTATACACATTAGAAGAACACCTTAGCAGTGAGATACAAGCCAAAGAGGAACTAGAGCAGAAGTGCAAGTATGTTTTGTAGATATTTAAGTGTTATATTTTAAAATGTAAGTTTAAACATTTTACTAAAAAAGAAGAGCTACAAAGTAATTATATGATAATTTTATAATTTATGGTAAATGTCTTTATTGTAAACTAGGAGAGAATTATTTACTGTTGCCTTTGAAATTCTTTAGATCTGTTAATACTCGCCTAGAGAAAGTAGCAAAGGAGCTAGAAGAAGAGGTAAAGTCGCTCTGTGCTTTTATTAACATTTTTGTTCATAAAAAGTTTTGATGCCTGACTTATCTACAGAGTTCTTTTAGTGCCATATTAATACATATCTTGTTATATAGTAAAATCTACCTTGTAGCATTGGTGGACAGGACTCTCAGATTATAGGGTAACCATGATAATAGGCTTCATTTTGTTATGTTTTTGCAAATGAGTCAATTTAGTATGTGTAGATATTTCAAGTAAAAAGAAAATTGCACTCATATTACTTACATGGCTTAAAAATAGAAATTGACAATTGTTTCTTTTTTTATTCAGACCCATAGTTTGTATTAAGTAAAGATGGTTCAGTGGTGATGGAATGTTACAGAAATTTTGACTTTCAATAGTAAACAAAACACTTGTGGTCTTGATTATTTAAGAATAGTGTGCTGTTTAAAAAATATGGAAAACATTGTAGTTTTAACAAAAGGGCAGTTAATAGCTTTTTTAAAGGTCTTTTTTATTTGCTTGATGTAACTGAAATATTTTTTGTTTTCGTTTGATTTTTATACATACTTTCCTTTGATAATAACTTCAAGCATTATTTCAGATTACCTTAAGGAAAAATGTGGAATCAGCATTAAGACAATTAGAAAGAGAAAAGGCGCTTCTTCAGCACAAAAATGCAGAATATCAGCGGAAAGCTGATCAAGAAGCAGACAAGAAGCGAAATTTGGAGAATGATGGTTTGTGGTGTAGAATATTCAATACTAAGAGAAAAAGTTTGTGTGTATTGTGTTGAAGCTTACCACTAAAATGCTTTTTATCACAGTTAACAGTTTAAAAGATCAACTTGAAGATTTGAAAAAAAGGAACCAGAACTCTCAAATATCCACTGAGAAAGTGAATCAACTCCAGAGACAAGTAGGTTGATCCCAATTTATAAGGATATTGAATTTTATTTATGACTGTTAACATTTGTTTTAATTGGCAGTGTTACGAAAAGGAAATCATTAGGAAGATATTTTTAGGTTTTTGTTTATTTTAAATAGTTTGTAATGGGGTAATAAATTGAAGGTATTTTCATCATATATACCTGTGTTTGTTTGTTGTTTGTTTGGTTTTGAATGGAATAACAGCTGGATGAAACCAATGCTTTGCTGCGAACAGAATCTGATACTGCAGCCCGGCTAAGAAAAACCCAGGCAGAAAGTTCAAAACAGATTCAACAGCTGGAATCTAACAATAGAGATCTACAAGATAAAAATTGCCTGCTGGAGACTGCCAAGTTAAAACTTGAAAAGGAATTTATCAATCTTCAGTCAGTTCTAGAATCTGAAAGGAGGGACCGAACCCATGGATCAGAGATTATTAATGATTTACAAGGTATTAAAGTAGATATTGCACTTAAGTTCATCTTAATGATTTGTGTTTTGGAAATAACCTTAGAGGATGGATAATGTGCTAGAATAGTACATGTCTGAATATACTACTCTGTTATGTAAGGTTAGCATCTTAGAAATACATTGTTACAAAATTTTATGAATGAAAGATTTACTTTCAAATAGTATGAAGTATTTTAAGTAACAAACCACTTCTAAAGGTGGTAGATTGGATTCCAGTCGAATTAACTCTAAAGCCCTATACCAACAATTATAAAAATTCTGCTCATAAATAACAACTTGAAGGAATGAGGTGAATTCCAAATTTTTTACTCTAAGTTTAATATATATACTATATGAGTTTATTGTTTTTAAAAATGTTTCAATTTTAGGTAGAATATCTGGCCTAGAAGAAGATTTAAAGAATGGCAAAATCTTATTAGCAAAAGTAGAGATTGAGAAGAGACAACTACAGGAGAGACTTACTGATTTGGAAAAGGTAAAACATGTTAAGTTTTACGTTTGTGTAAGTAAATGACTAGACAGTTTCGGGTTGAAAAACTTATTCTAAAATAAGGAAAATTAGTAACTGAAATATTTCCAACGCTCATGTACTTTCCTATATTCACACTTGGTTATGTAGATTAGGGATGTGTATTTTAAGGCTTACCATAACACTATGCAAGCAGCCCTTTAGATGTTAGATGCTTATGAAGGGAGAGTCTCTCTTGGGGTGTGTAATGAGGATGCTTCTTCCTGGGCATCCAAGGAAAATGCAAATTTTGACTTACAATATATCTTTTTTTTAAAAAAATAAATTTATTTATTTTATTTATTTATTTTTGGCTGCATTGGGTCTTTGTTGCTGTGTGCGGGGGGCTACTCTTCGTTGCGGTGAGCGGACTTCTCATTGCAGTGGCTTCTCTTGTTGCGGAGCACGGGCTCTAGGCGCACAGGCTTCAGTAGTCCTGGCTCATGGGCTGTAGAGCGCAGGCTCAGTAGTTGTGGCTCGCGAGCTTAGTTGCTCCGCGGCATGTGGGATCTTCCTAGACCAGGGATTGAACCCGTGTCCCCTGCATTGTCAGGTGGATTCTTAACCACTGCGCCACCAGGGAAGCCCATCTTACAATATGTCTTTAAAACGACGTAAAGTTATCGTGACTTTTCATTTAGAAGTTTACCAAAAAGTACTATAAGCCAGGGATAATTTTTAGGCTCTGTGCAGTTAATATTTTATTTTCATTCACTTATTTATTCATTCATTTAAGTATTTAATGTATCATATGTGGTAGAAATATCAGGATGCAGTTCTTCCCCTTAACAATCTCACAGTCTAATGGGTAATTTCTAAAGTAATAATTAAGTACACAGATAATTCTAATGCAGTGTGGTAAGTAGAATGAGAGGTATGGGCAGGGTATATTGGGCGCACAGAATGAATCCCCAATCTGACAGGGCAGGATTGGTTGACAGGGTAAAGTTGGAGAGGACAGCATGGGCAAAAGGCACAGAGGATAGAAAATAAAAAAGTCATAGTCAGTTTATTTAAATGCAAACCATTCAGTATTTCTGGAGTAAAGAGCAGGGGTCAACAAATTTTAATCTTTTAAGGGAAAGACAGTAAATACTTTAGACTTTGCAGGCCATATGGTCTCTGCTGCAGTAAAAGGAATGGGCATGGCTATGATCTAATGAAATTTTACAAAAATAGACGTCAGGCTAAAATTGGCCTGAAAACCTAATGTTAAAGTGTGATGAATTCACTGGCCTGAGTGAGGCTACAGAGCCAGGCATGAGCCAGGCCATGCAAGATGTTGAATACTCTATTAATAACACTTAGTTGCTCTAAGTAATGGACTAGCCACTGAAGGGCTTTTAAGTTAGATGATTTTATTAGAGGAACATTTAAGATAGATCATTATGTACCATGTGGAAACTAGGTTTGAGGAGGACACGATGACGTAGGTAGATTAGTCAGAGGCTTTTTCAGTAACCTAGATAATGGAGACTTAACTAGTACAGTAGTTCAAAGGATGGAAAATAAGGATGAATCTGAGAAATATTTGGAGGAGGAATATTTGAGAACACTTAGTGATTGATTAAATATGGCATGTGAATAGTACTCAAGAATGAGTTTTGGGTTCCTAGTTTGTGACAAAGTCTATAGTGGTACCATTAATTAATAAAGAATAAAGGAAAAATAGCTGTTTTAGAGGAGACAATGATAAATCCATTTTAGTCCTAAGTTGAGGTGCCTGTGAGACAGCCAAATTAGGATGTCTACAAAGAAGTAAGCTATGGTAGTAGCAGCTAGAAATATTTGAGAGTCATCGATATAGAAGTGACTCAAACCATGTGACTGGAAGAGCCCATCTGCAAAGAGATTGCTTAGAGCATTGGTTTTTCAGAGCAGAGTAAATTACTCTGTTGGTGGATTGTGTAGTTTGAAAAAAATCATTTTTATTCTTGAAAAACAAAAGAAATACCTATATTTACAATATAAATTGTAGAAAACAAAGAATTAGAAAATCTTTTGAGGATATATCGAAAATAGACTGACTTCTATTAAAGATTCTCAACTTAAAACAAGTCTCCTATGTGGAAAATAAGGGTGAATAGTAGAGGATCCTGAGATTTCTTTTTTTTTTTTTTTAGATATAGCAAAGGGAAACATTAGGTATGTTTTAAAAGTTTGAGAAGTAATAATATAGGAAGAGGAGAAGCATTATGGCTAAAGAACACTACTCCAGAGAACACCCAACATTTCAGGGGCAGCTGGGAGAAAACTTCACATGCAACAGAAAAGATGAGAGCAGGATGGGGAGAGCCAAGTGAGTTCAGTGTCAGGTATGTCAAGGAAATAGTTTCAAGGGCGACAGTGAGTTCAAATGGAATAAAGACTATAAATGTCTGTTGAATTTGATATTGAGATATCATTTGTCACTTTATTGAGCTCAAGCAATCTCAATGAAGATCTTAAAACAGTAGAGCGGAGATGTGGGAGATGGGTACAGAGGGAAGTGAACAGGTAGAGTACATCGATTACTTTTACAAGAAGTTTGAAGATTGGAGAGAACATGTTGAACATTATTAGTAAATCTGTTAAAAAAAAAAAGACTATGTTTTTGAAATTGCAAGCCAGTCCTTTTTGTTGATAGCTGCCATTTAAAATCTTTAATAGGAGAAGAACAACATGGAAATAGATATGACATACCAACTAAAAGTTATACAGCAGAGCTTAGAACAAGAAGAGGCTGAACATAAGGCTACAAAAGCACGGCTGGCAGATAAAAATAAGATTTATGAATCCATTGAAGAAGCTAAATCAGAAGCCATGAAAGGTACGCATTTTCATAAGAGGGTTTTCAGCAACATTTTACAGAATTGATTCCGTATTCAACTCTGATTTTGAAAAATATTTTAAAAAGTATTAGGAAAGCTTTACATATATGTTTTTCCTTGAAGGCAGCAGCCATTTCTAAGGTAGTAAGCCCCCAACACAGAATTACTCAACCAAATTTCTAGATCAGAGAGAAATTAATAGTTCAGTGCTATCAACAGTGACAGGCATGCAGAGTGCGAAGCTCTAGATACATCTATTCAGATTTGGGGGATATGCTCTTTTTATAATATTTAGTTTGACATTTCACCAGCTTGTGTTACAAAAGTCTTGCGAGTTTATAGAATATAAGTTCACTGAATATTTTGAAATCTGGCATGATAAAGATACTAGCTAGATTTGGTCAAAGTCACACAATACTAATGAGTGTAGGGTAAGATAACAAAGTGAACTTTTCCACAAACCAAGCCCGTATCTTGGAATTAATTGTCTTTTAGATAATTTCTTGTCTTCCAAACTGACTGTTCATATATGATGGATTTGAAATTCCAAAGGAAATCAATAAAGTATTCTTGTCAAAGATTTATAAAACTCTTAAACAGAAATTTCACTTCATATTAAAGCATAACATTTATTAATAACTTAGCAAAAAATAGCCTTTAAATTATTGAATGTAATTAAAATTGGAGATTTTTTTTTTAAACAGTTTAGTTTAAGGCATTGATTCTAGATGATAAAAGATGAAATGAGTGCTTTATTTAGAAATATCTAACAAGAAAGTTAGTGGGCCATGTTTCCCTGTCCATGGCCTAAAAAGACAAAGTTGAATTTCTTTTGAGGTCATAATTTAGATGCAATAAAATGCAAACATTTTTCACATTTGTAACACACACATATAATCACTACCCAAAACAAGATACAGAATCTTTATTTTCCTCATCTCAGTGAGTTCACTCTTGCCTCTTTCTATTCTCTGTGCCCACATTAGGGTGATTAGTTTTTAAAATGAGTACATTTGTTTATAGATTATTCTCTGAAGTGTTGAAAATAAACCAATTTAGCATAATAATAACTCATTTTTTAAAATTCCTTTTTACAGCTGTAACATAAGATACAGATGACTTTCATATTTTGTATGAATACACAAAACTTAAATTTTATAGATGGTACTCACATCTGGTATAAAGCCTTTGGTCTTTCCAATGCATGTCAATGCATTGCATTCTTTGTTTAAGAATATGGCTTAGCAATGAATTACTAGTTATGTGACTTTCTCTAGTTACTTATCCTTTTTGTGCCTTGTTTCCTGTAAAGGGACAATTACTGTATTAGGTTGTTGTGAAAACCAAGTATAATGATACCTGAAAAGTGCTTAGAAATGCTAGCTATTTTTAGTAGTGTGTAAAAAATGGTTTCATTTTTCTACACTTTTGAAGACAGTTCATTAAAAACTGAAAATTCTTAAGGTTTAATTTTTACCCAATATAACTTTGTAATAAATGATCATTAGAGGTTGAACATTAGGTATGAGGGGCAGAAGAATCTATTGAATTTGAACAGATTTTCTAATCAGTACATCAGTAATCCTTTAGATGTAATAACCTGCAGTTAATATGAAATCACTTGATTAGACATAAACTTTGCTCTTCACTTTGAGATTGAAAAAAGGTCTTTAGAAGTCTTTTCTGATTAATAAAACAAATTAAAAGTTTGTTGCAAATCATTTAGAAAATATAGGAAAATAAAAAGTAAAGATTAACCAGAATGCTACTAAATCAGGATGATATTTTGTATATTTTCTCAATTTTCTCTACTGTTTTGGTTTTTTTCCTTTTAAAAAATATTGTGAACATTTTCTTAGGTCACTGAAAATTCTCCTGTGTGAGCACTTATCAAGTGCTTGCCATATCCAGGCAGTATTTAAGTACTACACATATGTTAATGCAAAATCTTTGCAAAATCCCTATGGGTGTAGGTGCTATTATCACCATTCTAGAGATAAGGAAACTGAGCCTCAGAGAGGTTAATTAAGTTGGCTAGTCAAATAATTAGGAAGTGTCAGAACCAGGATTTAAACTCAGGAAGTTTGGTTCTAGAGTCCTGTCCTCTGCCAACTCCCTAAAACATAATTTTCATCCTCTGCATAGTAATATGCTAATATAGAAAGAGCCATTGAAGTCATAGGATCTACCTCTATAATGATTAGGATCTTGCTTAATGTTTTTAGGCAGGAAGAGTAACACTGAGAAGCACAGAGTAGCAGAAAAATAAATCTTTATTTAAAAAGATGTAAATGTCTTTTAGAAACACAAGTAAAGGCAGAATTATTTTGCTTTCATTAAAATGGATGTAATATTGTGGAGTGTGGTAGAATTTTATACCCTGCAAATGAAACACCTAATTTTCAAGCATGAAATTGTTGACATTTCAATTATATTAAGAGGAGAGATGAAAATATTAAATTGGAAATTTAAAAAATTATTAAGGCAGCATCATGTACTGTAATTTTTATTAGCACTGTGTCATGTATTTGATATGCTTCTTTTGTTTGATTCATGATTATGTCCATTTTTGTGGCAATAGAAATGGAGAAAAAGCTCTTGGAGGAAAGAACTTTAAAACAGAAAGTAGAGAACTTGTTGCTGGAGGCTGAGAAAAGATGCTCTATATTAGACTGTGACCTCAAACAGTCACAGCAGAAAATAAACGAACTCCTCAAACAGAAAGATGTGCTAAATGAGGATGTAAGTGTGAAGTTTACTAATAAATAATAGTAAACTATTTAATGAATTAATAGTAAACTAGGTTTATTTATAAAGTTTCAGTGATGGTTTTATAATTTAAAATTTTTTCTTGTAAAATAATATTCCATAATCTTTAAATTTTACCAAATTTGGATGATATACTAAATGAATCATGATTAAAACATTTTTAAAGACCATATTTTATTTTAAAAATATGTCATTATGGAAAATCCAAGAAATATTTTATTTTGAAGTGAATTAACTGTTTAAGGGGAAAAATCTGTTTTACATCATATTTACTGCCAGCTTCATTGATAAGAAAGTCAAAATAATTTACTTACATACCAATAACACTATTTTTTAGGTTAGAAACTTGACATTAAAAATAGAGCAGGAAACTCAGAAGCGCTGCCTTACACAAAATGACTTGAAGATGCAAACACAGCAAGTTAACACACTAAAAATGTCAGAAAAGCAGTTGAAACAAGAGAATAATCATCTCCTAGAAATGAAAATGAGCTTGGAAAAACAGAATGCTGAACTTCGAAAGTAAGTTAATTGTTTGAGACAAAATTTATTAATATGCACAACTATCCACATGTAAATTATCTTAATTTTGATTTATCTGGGGATTTTCTTTTGACCCTTTTATTTTCTTGACCACATTTTCTCTTTCTTTCTGTTTTAAGTAATGTGTTAAGTGCCACTGTTGTCCTTCAAAAAGATTTTATTTGATTCCCCGACAGTTTTTTATTACTGCCACCTTATAATATAATATATAGAGTGTTGGTGTTGAAGAAGAAGAAAATGTCTGGGATTTGTACTCCATGCTCTTAGGATTTTTCCTCAGGACTGTCCCTCAAGCATAAGTGCTTTTTGTTTGTTTCTTTAGTTTCTGGGACTTGGAAATGTTTGACTGTTAAGCAAACACCATATAAAATTTTAAATCATTTTTTAGGATACACTCTAGTGCTATATTTAATTTACTTAGAAAATAGAAAACATTGGTAAAATACTTTTAAAGTATACAGTAATATACTGTTAAAATTTACCCCAATCAGTCATTAGTAGTATAATTAGTTCTTCCCAATCATGACCAAAGGTCATATTGGATTCCAGTTATTTGATAGGAGGCAGAGTGAAAAGAAAATAAGCTTCGGAGCCAGACAGATCAAGGTGTGAATCCCATTTCCACTACTTACTAGCTGATCACCTTTGGGCAAAATATTTTAACCTCTCCAAACCTTTTGTCACACCTACAAAAGGGGGGCAGTAATAGCTTCCTTGTTAGGGATCTTGTAAAGCAGGGGTCCCCAACCCCCAGGCCACGGACTAGTACTGGTCCGCAGCCTGTTAGGAACCGGGCTGCACAGCAGGAGGGGAGCGGCAGGAGCGAGTGAGCGAAGCTTCGTCTGCTGCTCCCCATCGCCCCCTGTCGCTGGCGTTACCGCCTGAACCATCCCCCCACCCTGCCCTGGTCCGTGGAAAAATTGTCTTCCATGAAACCAGTTCCTGGTGGCAAAAAGGTTGGGGACCACTGTTGTAAAGGATAACAATGACTTATTTACAGCATCTAGCACATAATAAATGGTAGGGACCATTATTACTACAACTGTTACTGTTACTATTACTAGTATGTCTACTATAGGACTATTACTTTGTTCCTATCACTTTTGCTAATTGCCTGCTTTTTATATACCTGTGACAGGTCAGTAAGATTGACACTACTTAGGAAAGGATGGTCAAATATTCAAATATTGACACTTCCTAGGAAAGGATGGTCAAAAAGAGTTTGTTCTTTTTGCTGATCTATTGCCTGGGTAAACCTAGACTCTTAAACTTAATGAGATTTTAACTTTTAAAAATTGGAACTAGAAACTTGAACAGTATCCAGGCATCTTTGTCCAATATTTTTTTGTTCTTTGTTTTTTCCCCTGTGTGTTAGCTTTATTCTTCCCTCTCATTTTTTTGTTTAACAGAAAACTTGGTCCTTCAAGAAGGACAAACTCTAGAGATATGTCTTATAGCTTCATTTATGTGGAGCGACCCTGATTTGGCTTTTCTGGATCTCTAAGTCCTGAGATGGAACTCATTTGCCTGACTTTGGTCAGGAGCCTAAACTGTGGATCCTTAGTTCTAGGGAACACAGTCTTTAAAACTATTTGACTGCACAGCTATTCTCCATAGTATTTATTCTAACAGCAATGTTTATATGAATACAAGAGCTAGTTAAATATCTAGACTGTGTTTCTTCTCCTGTTCTAATTACTCTGTGTTTATACCTAATTTATGCTACTTAGTATATATGCCTATTATTTTCTTCATAAGTGCACTTGGATCTATTGTTTCTTAATCCCTCAGTTCCTAACCCCTCCTCGCCAAAGATATCCACATCTGCTTTCTTAATCACCTAACAGAGTATAAATTCATTGAATGGCAAAAAAAAAAGAAAAACCACACTTATATTTTGCTATCTCCAACCCTTGATTAATTTCTTGCACATAAGACATCCTCAATAAGTGTTGCATGAATGAATGCATATCTATCATGTGTAAGGCACTGATAACCACTATGGGAGATTCAAAGATGAGTCAGATGTATTTCCTACCCTTAAGCTTACTAGCATTTTATCAGAAATTATTCCTTAGGAAGAGGTAAGGCAAGTACATAAATAATTGGAATACAAAGTGAAATATATATATATGCAATGAGAATTTACATATGAAGTGCTATGTAGGCTTGTACTTGTAAATGGCCAACATAGACTTCTTTTCTTCCTTCCAAGATTCCAGTAAAACTCTAGTAGAGGAATTTTTTAAATGTGTAAACCCACATCATGTCATTCCAGTGGATTGGAGGACAGGAAGTGAGTTAATGAGATAGTGGCAGGTGGGTGGAAACCTTCTGCCTAATGAAGTAGAGCAGCGGAAGCAAGAGCCAGGAGTATATATGAAGTGGGATATAGGTGAAGAAGAAAAATGTTTCATTATTCAAAGCAAATACCTTGGAGGGCTGGAGTAAGATGTGACGTTATAAATGGAGCAATCTGCTGTTCATACTCTGCCACTACCCCTTGCAGAAATGTCTGTATTCAGGCATTGCCACCACTAGGGTTCCTACAGAGCATTCCCTCTGAAGAAATGGGGCATACCCTCTGTGGATAATTAGAACAGCTAGTATGGGGTCAGCAGCTCAGAGAAAAGCCTTTCTCATTCTGGCCTTTAGTGGTCTTCCTGTTTATGACTGACTTCCTAAGCCTCTCATTTTAAACTGAAGTTTGCTATTTAGAAAACCCCTCCCCTGTACCCAGAGATTAAAATTTCTGATGCCTCCTGGTTACTCATCACTAGGCATTTGAGGAAAGCCTGCAGTATGAAAGAGAAAAACTATGATAAAGAAGAAGAAAAAGTGCCACCAGATGAAACATATATCAAAGAATAGAAGACAACTTAAGAAAGCACAGATTTTAAAAACCTGCTGGTAATAATTAGTACTGATCAAAGATTCTAGGAGATACTACTTCCATTAAACAAGAACCTGACATAATAAAGGACAGCCAGAATAGGAAGGAGCTCTTGAAGATGAAAAATTATTGCCAATGTAAACTTATTAGAAGGGTTCGAAGAAAAAAATCAAAGAAATTTCACAAAACATAGAACAAGAAGGAATAACTAGAAAATATGAGAGAAAAGCTAAGACACAGACAGACTGTTCCAGGAGTTCTAGCACCAAAGAATTCCAGAGAAACCCAGGGGAGGAAATTATTAAAGAAATAATAGAAAAGAATTTCCTATAGCTGGAAAAGAAGTCTTTAAATTGAAAGGACCCAGCAAAGATACATGAAAAAAGACTCACATTTAGACATGTTCTTATGGCAATAGTAAATGGAGGTTTGATTATGTCACTTAGACCAGTGATACAACTACATTAGGGATGGTAAGAGCTAAATTCTCACATCTGGCAGCAGGGAATTGGTAAATAATTAAAATGTATGTCAAGAAATAAGCTGAGATGTGGCGGTAACCACCGAAAAGAACAATACACAGAAATGAAACAAAGTAATTTTCTCTAGGGGAATAGGGTTAGCCCATGGATGGATATGGATAGGAGACTTAGAATTTTTTCTGTGCTAGTCTGTACTATCTAATTGTAACCATGTGCATATTATGTGGTTACTTTCTGAAAAATATTTTTTCTTAAATACCTAATGAATGTTGAGCTTTAAAAGTTACATATAATGAATGGTAGCTCTTCAAGAAGATCATGATATTAAAATTACACTGGGGTTTGCTGCAAGCGGGCTTAGCTGGTGATGATGATTTTAAATTTTTAAAACTTGTTCTTTCATATGTTATTAATTAGTATCTTTCACATTTTCCGCTCAGAGAAATAAAAATCATGATTCTTTAATAATACACTGATCAATAATAAAATAGAGAATTTACACAATTAAGTGACATTGAGTGATAATTTCCCTTTTATCCAGAAGTTGAAGGGCCAAGTAAGTAAACAAAGTGACCAAATTATATTAAATGCAAATAAGGATGAAAGTCCTAAGTAATACTAAATTGAAGATGGTGTGATTAAATCATTTAATCTTTCTGAGTTTTTTCTTGCTATCTACATTTTTATTTTATTTTATTTTATTTTTTTGGCCCTGCAGCATGTGGGATCTTAGTTCCCCAACCAGGGATCAAACCCATGTCTCCTGCAGTGGGAACGTGGAGTCTTAACCACTGGACTGCCGGGGAGGTCCAGCTGTATACATTTTTTAAATATCTAAGTGGTAGTAAAATATTTTCTCACTATAAAATATTCAGAACTATATTAAAAGATAAAGAGAAAACAATATAAGGTCTCCTTTATGAATGCAGACATAGTTAATCTCTGCAGAGGTAATATATCTTAACAGTCTGTTACTTGAAAAATCCTTCCACACCCTTTTCTGTGCCTGTACCTGTACATGTATACCATATTTATAGGGTGGAGTTTTTTGTAGATTTTATTTTGTGTTTTTTGTTTTTTAATTGTATCATATGTTGTGTTGTTCTCCAACTTTTTTTTTTCCCCTTAGCTTTGACTTGGAATAACTGTAATACATATATTTTGTTAATAAGCCTAGACTTTAACTTATTTCAACCCAACCTCTTAAATGCATTGTTAGGCTCATTTTTTATTTTATTTATTTTTTATTTAATTTTTTTCTTTATTGAAGATTAAAATATGTACAGAAAAAGTAAACAAATGGTAAGTGTAGAACTCAGTAATTTTTACAAAGTGTTCAAATCTGTGCAGTTACCATTTACATTTAGATATAAAAACCTATACTCTTTACCTCCTTGCAGGCCCCCTCCCAGTCATTTCTTCACTCATTCTAAGATAATCAATTTTCAGGTGCTCTTTTAATTCTGCTACTTGGTTGGCATAAATGGCTGATCACAAATGCATGCCTGAGAATATGTGATTTAGTATTATTGGTTTAATATAGCACTATTTGGTCTCAGAATCCCTTTATACTCTTAAAAATTATTGAGGACCCCAAAGAGTTTTTGTTCCTGTGAGTTATATCTAATGTTATTTTTTGTGTTAGAAATTGAAACTGAGAAAATTTTAAAACACAAGAGCATACAAGCACACATTTCATTAGCTGTTGGAGTGATGAAATCATCATATGTCATACAGCCTCAAGAAAAGCCCATATACACTGAGATAATTAAAGCTTTAAAAATAACAATGATTCTTAGTATTATGAAAATAATTTTACCTCATGAATTCTCTGAAAGGGTCTCAGTACTCCCATGGGTTTCCTAGACCACATTTTAAGAGTTGCTGGCTTAATATGTGTCTAACTTATTTAAACCTTTGATTCAATGTCCCCACAGAGAACGTCAAGATGCAGATGGGCAAATGAAAGAGCTCCAAGATCAGCTTGAAGCAGAGCAGTATTTCTCAGTAAGTTCCAGACGTGTTACTTTGAAAATTGTTGTATTTGTAGAATTTTAAAAAAATTTTTGCTGCAAAACCAGGAGACTGATCTTGTCTTTAGAATAGATTCTTATAGCAAACCCCAGACAGAATTTTGGATGAATGTTTTGTACCACACACATACAAAAAGAACACCTGGGCAAGAGACTGTAGATAGTTTAACAGAAATCCATTGTCATTGCTAAAAAAATGGTTCTAGGCACATACTCATACCCTATGAAGTTGATTAAAAGCATTGATTTTTGAGGAAGAATATATTTTATAATGAAAGAAAGAAAATTGTCATTTTAACATTTGTACTTTTTGAGATCAGTTTTAAAATATGAAATAGTAACTGTCACCTCTGTTTCATTGATTTTAAGCCAATAAAATTTTCTTGTCTAAATTAGTAATATTTTTTTTTGCCTCTTCATCCTATCAATCTGTGTCATTTAATGAGAAATCTCACTGTGATATCCAGTTGAAAATCATGCTTCTAAATTATTAGCTGAATTTTTATTAGTTAATTGGTTGATTACCAGAAAATAGAAAAGCTCATTAAACTATTAATTTGCTCATGGGCTCAACATTACTGTTTTGTGAGCATATTTGTATGTGCTCAACTGGACTTTTTGTCTGGATAGCTTTTGAATGTAGAAATAATATTCCTGATGATGATGATGATGATACATATTTCTATTATATTTTGCTATTTAGACCCTCTATAAAACACAGGTTAGGGAACTTAAAGAAGAATGTGAAGAAAAGACCAAACTTTGTAAAGAATTACAGCAGAAGAAACAGGAATTACAGGATGAAAGGTAAGGATAAGATCCTTGTCTCTTTTGTTCATAGCCATGAACCCTACTCCTAGAACAGTACCTGCTATATACTCCAAATAAAAATTTGTTGATGAAGTGAATTAGACAAAAATTTGACTTTGTAGTAAAAAATTGAACATTAAAATTTTATCCCTCTAAAATGTAGGGACTCCTTGGCTGCTCAACTGGAGATTACCTTAACCAAAGCAGATTCTGAGCAACTGGCTCGCTCAATTGCTGAAGAACAATATTCTGATTTGGAAAAAGAGAAAATCATGAAAGAGCTGGAGATCAAAGAGATGATGGCTAGACACAAACAGGAACTCACTGAAAAAGATGCTACAATTGCGTCTGTAAGTAAAATGCTTGGTTCTTTTTTGGTTCTAATTAAATTACTGTATCATAAATCTTCCTTAGAAATACTAAGAAAGTAACATAGATCTAAATGAAAAAGTGTATATGCTGGCTACAAGATATTTGACCTAGTGAACCATCAGCTTCTCAGTGTTTGGCAGAGAGAGGCTCAAAAAAAAACTACTTCCAATGGCTTCACCTGTTGGTAAATTCAGAGTTAAAGGACTAAATTGAAAGGGAAATACCAAAAAGAAAACAGTTTGTCTTTTTTTCCTTGTTAAACCAGTCTTAGTTTAAAAGAACCTTAAAACTAATCATGAAGATTAGTTTAATCATGAAGATAGTCATATGTAGGTTGAAAAAATTGCAAGAAAAATTTCAAATAGAAGTAAAATATCAAGTAGTTGAGTTTGCCTTATCAATTATCCAGACCTATTAAAATGCTACAGTAATTTAAAAGTTCGGCACTAGAACAGGGATATTTAATCCTGTTCAGTGGAAATGAGTAGGGGGGCCAGAAATAGATTCATTATGCACATACAGGAGCTTGGCATACGGTGTCAGTGGCAGTATACAAACCAATGGGAAAGGATACAGATTTAATAAATGGTTTTGGAATAACTACATTTTTATGTGGAAAGGAATAAAATTAGTTTCTTGTTATCATTTACCATATACAGTGGTAAATTCTAGCTATCTTAAGAACTTTAAATATGAAAAATAAAATTTTTTAAATATTCAAATGGAATCCAAAATTTACTTATAACAGAAGATAACAAATAAATGACAGGGAAAAGATATTTGTAATGTATTTATTGAACAGGGGATTAGTATCTAGAATATAAGTGGAACTCCTACAATTCAATACGAAAAAGTTAAATAATCCAAAGGAAAAATTGGCCAAAAAAGGAAACCTAAAAATATGAGCGGATGTTTAACCTCACTATTTTTTAGGAAAAGGCTGGATAAAATAACTTTGAAATACCATTCCATACCCATCATTTTGGCAAAAATTCAGTATCTGACTACTTTCAAATGTTTGAAGGATGTCTGGAAAATGGCATTCTTATTTACTGCTATCCAGAGTGTAAATTTAATATGGCACACTATAGTATAGTTAATAGTATGGCAATTTCCAGTAAATTTTAAATATTCATATAATCCAAAGAAAGTCCATAATAAGATAAATGTGCTAGAGGAATTCAGACACGATACTACTAGCAGCATAAATGTTTGTAATAGCAAAAAATTCAAATGTTATATTAATAGATGAATGAATGGATAAATGAAATGTGGTAGAAGATAGAACTACTATATCAGTTAAAATGAATTAATTAGGTCTTTATGTATATCAACAATTTAATTCTTAATATAATGTTGAGTGAAAGCAATTACAGAAAAATAAATGCAATATGATGCTGTTTATGGACAGTTTAAAATCACATAAGACCTCATTATATTATTTCACATATATGTAATAAAAGTATACAATCATGGATGGGAAGGATGAACACATAATTCACAATAAAATTTCCTTCAGGAAGGAAGAAGAGGAATAGGATTTGAAGTGAATACCAAAGAATGTCAACTTCTTTAGTAAAATTTTATTTTCTGTTTTAAAGCAATGTTCAGTAAGAAATTAAATTATGATTTTAAAATTTATTCTGCATGATGGAATATAGTGTAGTATTTGCTTTTTTTAGTTTACTAAATTGTTTTTCATTTAAAATACTGCTAAGGATTTTTGAAAGAGGGCAATTTTTTGGCTTCCTTGGGTGCATATGAAGTCGGTATGGTTAGCAAAATTTTCATCAAGGGTGAAGTTTGGTAAGGTAGGACAAAGGCAGGAAGTGTAGAGATAGATGTACTTAGAAAAACAAGAGTTTTAGCAACATTCTAGGATATTTTCATTTTGAAGTACTGCTTTAAAACTTAACGTTTTGTAAATTAGGATATGATTTTTCTTCTGCTTTCATTTCTTAGCTCGAAGAAACTAATAGGACACTGACCAGTGATGTTGCCAATCTTGCAAATGAGAAAGAAGAATTAAATAACAAATGGAAAGATGCCCAAGAGCGTATGTACTAATAAGAATAACATTTAGTTTCAGTATGCCTAATGCTTGTCAGTTGCTGAATTATCAGTATAATTTTTACATTTTTCTGTTTCAGAACTATCAAGGTTGAAGGATGAAGAGATAAGTGCCGCAGCTATTAAAGCACAGTTTGAGAAGCAGCTGTTAACAGAGAGAACACTCAAAACTCAAGTGTGTATAATATGCTCTAAATATGATTTTGAAATTTTTCTTAGTTTACCTTTTTTACATTTTACTTCTAACATTACAGATTGGCTGTAGCAGTCATTGCTTGTATCAGTCATTGCTTGTATCAGTATTTGTGAACTGTCAGGATTATCTGATTTTTACCAGGTTGGGAGAAGCTAGATTTGATTAACATTGTTGAGTTCAGTGTTTATTAAAGTTTCTCTTAATTTTTCCATATGGAATCACAGTCCATCCTAATTTTTTATTGTAATCTGATAAATTTTTCTGCTTTTAAGAAACGGTAGAGAATGACCATTTGCTGACAGCCTAAAAAAGGGTCACTCTGAAAAGGCACCATGATTATTAACTATTCTTTTCTCAGCTCTCATGATTGTATATACAGCATGAATACTTGTGGGGTCCGAGATGCTCTGCTCTGTGGTTGGACACATGTTGTATTTTATTAGTGTGATGCCAATGCAAAACTCTCTTCTAGGATAAAAGAAAATCTGCCTTGTAGAAGTCTCTCTTGGAACTAAAAACCCAAAGTGGTAGAAAGTGACATTAGAGTGAACCTATACATATTTAAAATTACAGTTCTCAGAAAATATGAGAGTGAAAAAGTAATAGAGTATTGGTTGGAAAAGGATGATGAGTAATGAAGAGGGTGTATTTTTTAATATAGAAAGTGTTTCTTTGTGGCCCTGTGTGTAGGGAAGGTTTTGTAACTTGCTATTGGTGAATGACCAAGAAATCATCAACATAATTTATTTTATTTATTTACATACTTATCTTTATGTTTTTAAGGCTGTGAATAAGTTGGCCGAGATCATGAATCGGAAAGAACCTGTCAAGCGTGGTAGTGACACAGATGTGCGGAGAAAAGAAAAGGAGAATAGAAAGCTACATATGGAGCTTAAATCTGAACGTGAAAAACTGACCCAGCAGATGATCAAGTATCAGAAAGAACTGAATGAAATGCAGGCTGTAAGAATACTTTTTGAAGACTTCTTTTTAAGAAGTAGAATTATTTTCATGTCTGTATATATTTTATAGCTTATGGAGCATTTCTATTAATAATTACAGTAGTCACCCGTTATGCAAGGGAGATATGTTCCAGGACCCCCAGTGGGTACCTGAAACCACAGATAGTACTGAACTCTATACGTACTATATTTTTTCCTATACTATAAGGGGGTGGGTAGCATATACAGTGTGAATAAGCTGGACAAAGGGATGATTAACATCCCAGGCAAGCAGAGCCAAGCAATGTGAGATTTCATCACACTACTCAGAAATGGCATGTAATTTAAAATTTATGAATTGTTTATTTCTGGAATTTTCCATTTAATATTTTCAGACTGCATTTGACCTTGGATAACTGAAACCACAGAAAGTGAAACCTTGGATTAGGAGAGACTACTGTATTATTGAACTAGGAAGCAAAATTATAAGATGTATAACATCCAGTTAATTTAACGTAATTTGATTTCTTGTAGCAAATAGCTGAAGAGAGTCAGATTCGAATTGAACTACAGATGACACTGGACAGTAAAGACAGTGACATTGAGCAGTTGCGGTCCCAGCTCCAGGCCTTGCATATTGGTCTGGATAGTTCCAGTATAGGCAGCGGACCAGGGGATGCTGAAGCAGATGATGGGTTCCCAGGTACAGATTTGTTTCCAGCCCTTATGTTTACTTTTGTCTTAAGTTAAATCAATTGATTGTTTTAAGACATTGACTGACTGCTCTTGAGGAAAAATATTTGTCATTTCTTTAAGGGAAAACCTACTCCTTAGAGTGGAGGTTCCAATGACAATTTAAACTATTTTATTTATTTATTTTTCACAAAATTTTTAATTAAAAAATACAAATGTAAATTTCACATATTTAGTTATTTAAATTAACTCTTTATATATTGTACATAGCTCTCTTTTAAGGCTTTCATTTTATTTTTTCTTAACTTCTTTCTGCATTCTTACTTCCTTTTATGTTGGGTGTTCAGTTCATATCACTCAGTCACACACTATGGAATCCATGTCATTCACCTACCAACGTTCCTCTACTTCTCTCAATATTGCCACTAAGCCTTCCAGTTCTCATATGCTTCTTGACTCTGATTCTGACTCAGAAGAAGAATCTGTGCCTTACTTACCTATTTCATCGGAACCTAATGGTACAGGTGATATCCTGAAAGTCTTTTGCCTCTGGGTTTTTTTTCCACTACCCATAATTTTAGTCCTTTTGAAAAATTGTTGTAACATTAACTAATATTCACTAACTCTAACAAGTTGCTCAGTTAACAAGTCTCAGTTAAAAAGAAACTGCTGCATGAACAAAGAATTTGTTTTTTAAAGTATTTTCACATGGCATTGCTATTACAATTGATAGATTTATTTTTTCAGCTTACAAGAAATAGAGCAGTACTTTATATCATTTAAGAACATATGGTTTCACTGTCTGTTTCTTCCATTTTTAACCAAGAAGAAATTCTTTCTGAAGTTTCATATCAAGAATGACAGTACAGAAAAAGCACGTGTAGACTGTTTTAGAGGATGTGTTTAGGTTTTCCTTGCGTCAACATTGTGCTAGGCCTTAAGAAAAGCATAAGACAATTTGACCTGATCCTTGTGCTGAAAAGATTTATAGTTTAAGTGAAGAAACCAGATGGAAAACCCTTAAAATGTTATGTTTAGCACAAAGTTAGTGTGAGTACAAAAAATGTTTAAAGTAAATGCCACAGGAAAGTAGTGTATAAGCAGTTGAACGTAAAGTAAAATTTAATCTATTAGTTGAATTCAAAGTAAACTAGCTATATTTATTTACATTGTCGTCACATTTCCCAGGTATATATCAGTATAAATCATAGGTGATTATACTGAAGTTGTTTCAGATCTTAGCAATAAAGTGATTTCAGTCTTACCCATATTGTTAGAGGTCATCTGATTAGTCCCTTGAATTGGCATAGGACCATGTCCAGACAGTTGAGAATATGGCTGTTTTTAATGACAGCATTTCTGTTCATGGAGTCTGGAAGGTTATTGATGTGAGAGAGAGAGTATAAGCCTTGGAGTCAGAGACGTGTCCCCGTGTGACCTTCTGTGGGGTTGTTGTGAGGGTTAAAGAAGATTTATGTAAAGTGTCTAGCACAGTTCAGACACATAGTAGATGTTAAGTGATAGGCACTTTTATTATTAGCATAACCTCCAAAAATGCTTATTTCACTTAATTATTTCACTAAAATAAACTGATCAGATACCATTAGAACAAATTCTAAGGGTTCAGAGAGTTTCCTTGGTTGAACTAGAACTTTATTGATTTTAATATTTTGGAATTTAGGACTCTTTTGGTTTATTGCTGCTTATTAGCCATATTTGATCTGTAATTTACACAGTTTTATTTCATTATATTATAGCCATTCTAAAAGTCCATTTTCTCTGAACACGTAATTACTCACTTAAAATGTTTTCTCTTCAAAGAAGATGTGCACTATACCTGTAATTAGGCCTTCTTCCAAAGGAAAAATAGAGGATTCTAATTCAGGTGTACTGGTGAGAATAGAGAGCTGCTTTTCTTTTTTGCAACTTTTCTGTGGAACTTTGCAAATGCATGAATTTAATTAACAGGGCATTTGACGTTATAAACTACAGGATATGTATTTCCAGTGTGATATAACCTGGATTTTGTTCTGCATTGTATAACTTGCTTATACTGATCCTGCATTATTATTATATTTTAGATGATGTATAATGGTAAATTCTGAACAGCATATTTGATTTGTGACTTTCATATTAAAAGTTTATTAAATTCCTCATTTTCTTAAGAGACTTGTTATATTTATTCTCATATCTTGTGCTTATTTATAGAATCAAGACTAGAAGGATGGCTTTCATTGCCTGTGCGAAACAACACTAAGAAATTTGGATGGGTTAAAAAGGTATTTGAAAATGGTTCTTTTGTTTTGCTTTTGGTTTAGCTACAGCCATTTCACTTTTGTAGTTGTAAGATATATATAACTAGAACTTTTAGACACATAAAACTTGTTTGCACTTTCTGATTTGGAATAATATAACTTTATGTATCTTTTTTTTTTTTTTTAACTTTATGTATCTTTGTGGGAAAAAAAAACGTTTTCATCACTACCATGTTGTTAATAATAAAATAGTTTTTGGTGTTAGGAAAATAGAAGCCTGTTGACCTTGGTGCTTTTGTTGTTTCAGTGGGAAAACAACTCTGGATATGACAGAAAGTCCCATTTGTTTCTTTTCCTCTGGTACTATGATTATCGATATTATGTTCATTTTTGATAAGTGTCTTATTAGCCTTAGGCTGTTATAACAAAATGCCACAGACTGAGTAGCTTGTCAACAACAGAAATTAATTTCTCATGGTTCTGAAGGCTGGAAGTTCAAGATCAAGGTGCCAGCCAGCATGGCTGGGTTCTGGTGAAGGTCCTCTTCCAGGCTGCAGACTTCTTGCTCTGTCCTCATGGTGGAAGGTGTAGGAATTTCTCTGGAACCCCTTTTATAACAGCACTAATCCCATTCATGAGGGCTCTGGTGTCATGACCTAATCAACTTCCAAAGACCCCTCTTCCTAATACCATCCCATTAGGTGTTAGGATTTAACATATGAATTTGGGGGAATACAAACATTCAAACCATAGCAATAAGATTACTTATGCTATTGGATCTTGAAGCGAAATCAGTCCAAAAAATATTTGAATTTATTCCCCCCCGCCCCCCCAATTTGCTTGTTTAAAGTGTGTACAAACATTTATTGTTATTTTGAGGAAGACTTTTTTAAGGATACATTAAGATAACTTTTTAGGTATTTAATTTATATTTTCTATGATTTTTATTGCTAATATAGAATTTATTTTCAAAGAAAAATGAATAAGATATCTATTAACTTCAATCATTAATTCCTTTCCTCTTTCTTTTTAACAGTATGTGATTGTAAGCAGTAAGAAGATCCTTTTCTATGACAGTGAACAGGATAAAGAACAATCTAATCCTTACATGGTTTTAGATATAGAGTAAGTATTTTTATTAGAATATTTAGGAACTTTATCTTTTAAAGTTTAAGAGTAACGTGACCTTTTCGTCAAGTTAGTGTAATTTATTAGTCATATAGTACAATGTATATACTCATATAGTATAGCTGCTAGCATACTGTTGTTACATTTTCTTATTTTGCTTCATACAGATGAAAGTCTGGGATATAGAGTTGGCTAAAAGGTCTTTATTTCATGGGTCTTTAATATGTTGTTTTCTGAAACTAATTAGAAAATTTCTGACTTACTGGAAATTTCTCAAAAAGCAAGGAGTGATTGAATTTATAGAGCAGGATATTCTCTGACCTTCTAACAAGGGTCAAAGTAGTCAGTTGTAATTTCTGACATAAGTATAGGATAACTAATATAATTTGATCCGTTGGTAATACTTTACTCCTTTATTAAAAATCTTTTATAGCAAGTTATTTCATGTCCGACCAGTTACACAGACAGATGTGTATAGAGCAGATGCTAAAGAAATTCCAAGGATATTCCAGGTAAACCGTTTTATTTTGTGGTTTGTTTGTTTTGTTTTTTCACCTTTATACATTCTCAGCATGACATGACATAACAAATTTCTTTATTCTTGGGGCTTTTTCAGATTATCTTTCAATTTTAGTCCCATTTAAAGGTGGTTTGTTCCTTTGTGACTTTCATGCTTATGCTATTTAGATACATCTTAATTCTTCTCTCCATTTTACTTGTTAAACTCTGTAGTGTGTTTATATCATGTTTCTAGCCTTTGCTGTGTATCCTTTTGTTCAAGGTTGGTTATGATATTTTTTGAGCATGAATGTTTTCCTGTTTTTAGTTTTATGCTCAGCTCTCTAGAAAGTTAAAAAAGTTGCTTGTGAAGTTAAATTTTGCCCCCAGGAGCCCTTTTACTTCCAATTTAAGGTGAAGACAAATTCTCCCCTTTATTACTTCCATTTTAAAATTAGTCAAACCAACAATTACTGAGTTCCTTCTGTGTAAAAGCCATTGTGCTTGGTGTACTGTGGGAAAGTTGGCTGCTTACTTTCTGAATGCTTAGAATGTTTATTTGGAGTATATTATACATCCTTTCCTCTTTTCCTGTCTTCCTCAACTCTCCAAATACAAATCTTTTCAATTAAAGCTATATTTGCAGTTATCACCAAGTTGTCTATTTTTGAGAATCACAGAACCTCAATTCATACAATTGCCACATCTCTTCAGGTGTTTTGAACATTCCCTCCCAGAAAAACTTTCTAACACTAATCAAGTGCAGATTTACCTTTTGCTAGCCTATTCTGATAAAATTGCTGAAACATAGGAAGATAACATGGAGAAAATAAGGAGGCATCCTTTGAACAGGATTGATTCTTTTGAAATGTGAACCAAAGTGACTGGCTAATGACTTTTCTCATCTGAGCTCTTGATTTGAACCTACTAGCATTAGAACATCAAATGCATTTTCTTCTCATTGAATAGTTTAGGCTAATTTTATTTACACTATAAGAATCATTATTACATAAAAAATAACCTATGTTTGAAGATCATTCATTGTTCTTTTTGGTGTTTATAGATTCTGTATGCCAATGAAGGGGAAAGTAAGAAGGAACAAGAATTTCCAGTGGAGCCGGTGGGAGAAAAATCAAATTATATTTGCCACAAGGGACATGAATTTATTCCTACTCTGTATCATTTCCCAACCAATTGTGAGGCATGTATGAAGCCATTGTGGCATATGTTTAAACCTCCTCCTGCTTTAGAGTGCCGTCGCTGTCACATTAAATGTCATAAAGATCACATGGATAAAAAGGAGGAAATTATAGCACCTTGCAAAGGTAAATAGTAAATTACTTGCTCCATCAATATTATTTATGTTCAGATCATTTTAAACATACTAATCTTTTTCAAATATTTCTTTATAGTGTATTATGATATTTCATCGGCAAAGAATCTATTGTTATTAGCAAATTCTACAGAAGAGCAGCAGAAGTGGGTTAGTCGGTTAGTGAAAAAGATACCGAAAAAGCCTCCGGCTCCAGACCCTTTTGCACGGTCGTCTCCTAGAACTTCAATGAAAATACAACAAAACCAGTCTATTAGGCGGCCAAGTCGACAGCTTGCCCCAAACAAACCAAGGTACTAAATTAAAGTGTGGTGAAACTTAAAGTGTTTAAAAAAATATTTTGATATTTATACTCAAATTACAGACTTTCCTAACTGCAATTTTTCTTTGGTATTTTCATGATCTATGGAATACCAAATGTTTGAAACTATTTCATTGTGCATGTCTCATTCATTCATTCAGCTGGATGTAATAAATTTACTTACTAAATCACACATATATTAAATTCAACCAAAAATATATGAAGGGCTCATTTTTGTCATGTATATGTATTGGGTTGGCCAAAAAGTTCATTCGGGTTTTCCCATAAGAATGAACTTTTTGGCTAACCCAATACATAATCATAATATTTTAGTATTTTATAAGCACATTGATTTAACTTATTGATTTAGTAGACAGGATGCACACACAGACCTTTAAGTGTCAGGTACACACATTGTTTTTATTATTGCAAACCTCTTAAACCTCTTTTATGTTAGAGACTTGTGGGGGCAGGACTGAAATCCTAATTCAGATCTATAAGTTTAAAATAATAACTTGTCTCAGATTTAAAGAGTAATACAGATCAGCTTTAAAAATGCAAAAATTAACTAATGAATATAGTGGGCATTTTTTTATAATTGAGGTGGAGTTGGGAATATGGAGTAATGATAGAGATTATTATTGCACAAAAACATTTTGATGGAGCCATTTTCATATAGCTGCATTATAGTAATTTTTGATTCAGAATAACCATTTCTTGACTTACTAGCTAATACAGTATTTATAAATAAATACTGCTATTCATTGAAATGAACATGAAGATTTGGTTAGCTAAAGGATAAAGTATATACTTAGATCATGTATCTGATTTCAAGTGTCCTTTTTGTTCCCTAACACAGGACCTTCAGTATATGAATAATGATGTGCATTGGCTGTATTATCAGAAATATTTTCATTCTAGCCGCAACATCGTGTATGAAACTGTTCTTGAAACTAATATCTCAAGGGAATAATTTAGAATGGCAAAGGTAGAACTGGTGTTTCAGCAGTGAAAATGTTGAATTTTTGTGTGAGATATGATAAAACTAAATATTGTAGAATTAGCGATTATATGATAGTAATTGACCTGAAGAAACTCAAAGAATTCAGAGACACTGAAGGTCATTCCATGTACCCTGTGCAAAACATCTAAAAATTAAATTTCTATTATTAATATTGTAGAACCATTAATGCATAAATGCCAAGCTATTTTAATACCTGACAATATATAGTGCTTTATAGCTTCCAATGTGCTTCCATATGTTGGGTTGGCCAAAAAGTTCGTTTGGGTTTTTCCGTAAGATGTTATGGAAAAACCCGAACGAACTTTTTGGACAACCCAATATATTCTCTTAACTTTCTATATATTCTTTCATTTGATCTTTAAAATACTCATAGAGTAGAATAGGTATTACTCTTTTTCTTTTTGAGACTCTAGAAAGGAAGATAATTTGTTAGATTCAAGACTATAAGAGCTATAGTTTTTTTAGTATATTTTATTCTTTTGTGCTATTTGACAAGTTAATGATTTCACTACATGTGTTAAGACATAAGTTTATGAAGCAGTTTTCAGACCAAGTGAGGCATGTTTTCAATTACGTAAGTTTTCATGTTCGCTGACTTATAATTTTCTTGCCCCCCAGTTCAGCATTATGATTTATTTGAAAGCACATTTACTTTTGATTTTTGTTACTTTTTTTTTAGTTCTGGCCCTGCCCTTCGAATCATTCTTCACTGATTTTTTTTAAATACATTTTACATAGCAACAGTAAGTAATAGGGATTTCTTTCTCTCACAACTATGCATGTAGATAAAACTAATACCAAAACTGACTGTAAAATGTACAGGGTTTTATTTTGGAATTTTAAAATCTAATACGCTCTTTAAAATTTTAAATGTAAAGATGGGCAAATTTAAAATACAGTTTTGCATTTTATTATGCCTCTGCAACATTATTTCCATTGCTTTTAACATCTGTGCCTCCATTGCTTCATTAACTCATAAAATTGTATCTGTGTCTGTCCTTAGGTGAATAACCCTACATTTTTGCATTCCATTTTGGGTGTCACATTTTATGAGTAGCATACACAAATTGGAAGGTATACAGAAGAGAATTACTGAGGGAGTAGTGGGTCATTTGAAGGTGTTACATACACATGTAGCAAGTGAAGGAACTAAGGATATTTTAGTCTTCTGAGGAAGTGTTTTGAAAGGATGGGAGATCATAAATAACAATAAAGATTTAAAGGATTTTTCCTTGGAAGAACCAAGCAGAGGGGCATAGTTTTCAGTCAGCTGGGAAGAACTATCAAGCAGTCAGATTTGCAAAATTGAAAGAATTGTCTTGCTCTAGAATAGTGAGTGTCCTGTCGCCACAGGTGTGCACCTGATTTAGATGACTGCTTGGCAGAACTGTGAGGGAGCAGCGCTCCTTGATCCGTCCTGTGTATGCAGTCTGATGTCGCGTAGCATGGCTCTCGGGGAGTCAAGCATTGGACTGGATGGTCTGCAGTACCCTACTAATTTATAACTTACTCCTGTGGACGAACGGGTAGAGCTTTAAACGATTATCCAAGAAAACCTAGGAACAGAATTTCTGGTGTGTATCACCAGTAATTTAATATCTAGCTCTTCATTTGTGTTTATTTAATATTAGTCTTAGCACTAGTCAGTCTAGCTTTAGTTGAACTAACTCACATGCTGTCTTTCTTAAAACAAATGTTTGGCTTCATTAGACATCATCAAATATATATATTTCTATACACACTAAAACATAGTACCCATAAATATTCATCTGATCTTTTTTTTTTTTATTCCTTTGTTAACAACTGCATCATTATATTTTTTTCCTTTGGCTTCTGTGACGTTCTTTGTTCTGATTCTCCTTTTACCTCTCTTTGCAGCACTTCCCTTTTTCTGTAGTGAAGTGCTTTAAAGTAATAAATGTTAGCTACTATTATTATATAAAATAACAATTTTATTATATAAAATAATTTTTGAGGGCATATTATAATATGCTAGGCACTCTTCTGAGAGCTTTAACTGTACTAACTCATTCATTCTCATAACCACCCTGTGATTTAGCTATTTATGTCTATATTTTACAGATGAGGAAACTAAGGCACAGAAACATTGTGTGCCCAAGGTCACACAGCTAATAAGTAGCAGAGCCATGAATTTAGATCCAGATAGTCTAGTTCCAGATCCTGCATTCTCAACTGTAATACTTCACTGCCTCACAGTGACTCAAGTAGACTTGAATTAATTGACAGTTTATAAAGCAACGTATAGAAATGCTATTCTAGAAGAATGTTTCCTCCGTAATTTTGAATTAAAATACTATGCTGGAAAAGTAAGAAATTTGTGAATAAAATGCCTACTTTTGATGAAGACAGTTTGGAGAGATCTTAATTTGTTCCAGTGCAAGACACAAAATACTGGTCCCTGCTGAGGGCATTTCTCTTTAATTATCTTTTTCTTTAAAGATTTTTTAAAATTATTTAAGCCACATAGAAAAGTATAAAGCAAAAATGCAACCAATGCTAGTTTATTCAGTTTTAAGAAATAAAGCATTGCCAATACAGTTAAAACTTAAGGGTGGGGGGAGCTATTATTTTATCATCATCTCGTCTTTATTTTTTCCAGTTCTAAATATTAGAACATTAATAGACTAATTGGGAAAAAAAATAATAAAGTTATATACAACTTGAAGTGTCAAAAATAAATCCATAAATGAAGTAGAAGAAAATAGGGGAATATGTATCTGATCTTGGATTAGAGAAGAACTTCCTAATAATAAAAGCAAAGAAAGAAAATAAAAAGATTGACTAACCAAAAATTAAAGCCTTGTAGATTTAAAAACACCACATATTTTACAATACATCTGCGAAAGATGGGTTAGTATCTTTGTGCATAGAGTTCTTATATAAGTCATTTAGAAAAAGGGAATTGACTCTTCCCAATATAAAAATTAGTGAGGAACATATAGGCATTACCATGAATATGAAAAAGTGATCAACCTGATTACTAAGCAAAGAAATTAAAATTAAAACTATATTGTAAAACTATTCTCACCTGCCAAAGTAGTAAGGATTAAGAAACTTAGTATTGGTGAGATGTAAAGAAACAAGCCCAGTCATGTGCTGCTAAGTAGAACTCAAAACTAAAACCCTTCTAAAGCAGTCTTTGGCAATAAGTTTTACAGGCCTGAAGTGTATACCCATTGATCAATTAATGGATGAGCATAGACAATCAAACAGATAATTACAATACTGCTTAACATGTTGTTTATTATGGAGGCATGAACAAGTGTTATGGGAGAACAAAGGAAAGCATAGAGAATTCTGCCATTAAAACATCAAGAACGGTCTCAAAAAAATGGCGGATAAGTAATTTCCCAGGCAAAGAAATAAGGTAAAAGACAGCTTTAGGCAAAATGTTATGTGTAGAGGCACTAGTTGTCAGAATTACCTATGTGTTTGTAATGTTGTATTGGGTTAGGGTGGGGAGAGGGTAATAACAGGAAGTGGTAGAAGATGACACTGGAGAGAAAGCTCTGAGCCAGATTGCAAAGGACCATGTTCACTATGCTAGAGGAGTTTTGATTTTGTTCTGATAGAAGGCTTTCAACAAGAGATTAGTATGTTTTGACTTAATGAGATCTTGAACTAAAGTATTGACAGTGAAAATGGAGAGAAGAAACCAAGTTAAAGAAAGATTCTTTTTTTTGGGGGGGGGGACTATTAATGCTTTTATTACCAGAAGGTATGAAACATTGCTCCTTTTATAATTCTGCAGTACAGCCTCAGATTCCCATAGTTTCAAAACAACTCGTCTTTTAAATTTCCATAACATCCGTTTAGAATAAATGATTTTGTTGCTGTTCACAGTAGAAGACAGTCTTTAGCTTTGATGGTTCAGACCTAATTAAACAGAAATGGCTAACTTTGGGCCTAAGATAAATGTGGTATAGAGAGAAGAGCACAGAACCCTACCAATAACCCTACACATAAACCATACTCCATTCAAATAGTCCTGGGACCTCACTGAACGGACTTTCAAATAAGTAATTAAGCCTCCAATTAAAAAACATTTTAAAATGTACTATCTGATAAACTTAAAATACGAAAAATGCAGTATCACCAATTATGTGCATTTTCTAGGATTCATTTTAAAATTCAGGCTAATGTTTAACAATAGTATTTCAATTAAATTATGGCATTTGAAAAAGGTTATACTTCTGGGGAAAGATCACATAAACATGCTTTTTGGGAGAAGATATGTTTGGAAAACAACAGTAATGGATAATTAATATTGCTTTAACATTTCTAAAATCACATAAAGATGATCATCTTTGATTGCCATTTCAGTAAGTTTCGATGCAGGGTATGTTACTGTCCACTTACTAGTAACCAAAGCACACATAGAACAGACTTGTAACAAATAGTCAGAATCAGTTCTTTTCATGAGCTAAACATTTCTGAGACTTTAAGATTCATGTTTGAACATACAGTACTGCAATGTTGGCTACATAAAATAAACAGAAGATCTTTTTCAGAGGAGGCTCAATAATCAGAGGCTGTATTGCATTTAAGGATTTAACACTGGCTATATACAGAAGGGAAAGCATTTCACTTAGAAATACTTCACATTACTGAAGCTCTCTTTTTAATATGGCAACATAGAGCAGCTAACCATTCTGACACTTAAAAATCAACAGGAATAGTGCTACTCTTTTATCCTTTGGTTCCGAGTGACAAATAATGCAGTAATACCACCTCTGGTCTTCATTTCCTCTCGAATGACATTTATTAACAGAGAGAAACCCGATGCTTAGCTGAAATTTGGCAGCCCAAGAAGTGTACCAACTGCTCCAGAATACCCCTCATGCTCTAGAAACAGTGCTTTCAGTTGACCTTTTGACAGTAATCCAGTGCATATGCCAAAAGTTTCATCGAGAGAGTATTGACACGTAAAGTTTCCAACAAAGACAACTCTGTTTATTTTCTCATTAACAGCCCACATTCGTGCCACAGAACCAATGTTATTGGTGATAGTAACTAATGTAGCTCTTGCTAGATGTTGTTTACTAACATATTCTCGCTTCTCCTTATAAATCATATTCCCAAAACTAGATGCTACAGCCCAACCAGGCAGACCAAATCTTTCATAATCTCTTCTGTAAATATCACGGACCAGCTTGTCAGCTTTGTGCTGTCACCTTTGGATGCCATTTCAAGGGCCTCTTCAAAACTTTCACAGCCAGTCAATAAAGTACATAAACCCAGAAAGGTACCCCCTCCAAGGCTTGTCCCAGTTACTCGTTCATAGTTGTCTTTGGAATGGACTGCTAAAATACTCCAGAACCAGTGTTTACTACCAGCAGTGGCTAGGGATCAGCCAGGTTGAAAGGCATCTTTTGGCGTCTCTCAGGTTCTGAGGCATTAGCGAAATAATAGCACTCTGCTTGTCCATTGAAACTGACAGAATCTATGTACAGCAAGCCCTTTACAAGGCAGTCAGCTTCATCCAGTTTGTGCAGGTGGAGGCTTCCAACTGTGTGAAAATTGTTTTCAGACTTGTCAGCACCACCTCCTGTAGCACATAGCACTGTGTGTAATGTTGAGAAGTTTTTATCTCTTCCCCTTTGGATAAAAGTAGGCAGCTCCTGGGTTGGAAATCTGATAAAGTGCAAGTTCCCTCTCCAGCCAAAAAGTGTTAAATCTTTCAGTTCAAGGTGTACATCCCGAATACCAGTGGATCCATAGGCTACGTTAGGAGTCACGTATTTCCGGATACTTTTTAAGCTCTCAACTTCTTCTTCTTCCTCTGCTGTGATATCGATAGGTTCAAAATATGAGCGCTTTACCGGGGTTACCCCGATGTCCATGCCAAACCATGGGAAAGAGGGTTTCTTGGCATCCTTTATCTTAATGGTGTCGGCCCGAGGGGCGAGAGGCGGCCTCGGTCCGGAGCGCAGAGGGCTGTGGCGGCGACTCCGGCGGTGGCAGGGCCGCTTCCTCCCCTCGGGCCGGGCGGGGCGGGGGCGCCTGAGACGAGGCCCCGGCCCAGGGGTCGGGCCCCCACCCCCACGAGGGGCGGCCGGGACCGAGCGAGCAGGGGAAGCCGCAGGCCTCGCCGCTCCGGGGCCCCCGCCGCCCCAAACAAAAGGCCCCGGCCCCCGAGCCGCTGCCGCAGTACTCTAAAGAAAGATTCTTAAATTGAAATGACAAGAATTAGATGACTGAGTGGGAGGGGAGGAGGGAGAGGTTTTAAGGGAAGTCTCGTCGTGCATTACACTGATAGCCTAGTGATGAGACTTTTAAAATTTGAAGATTGCGACATGGGCACACACTCCACACGTTCTTCAAAGGTTTTGGAAGGATATGAAATGCAGATTTTTCATAAAGTATGCTAAAACGGGGGCTTGGATACCCAGGAAGGCTTACTGATCTCAGTCTCCCAAGTAGTAGAGTTGAAACCATAGCTATAAGTTACTTTACATGTAAGCCTAAAAAAGTGAGTATGAGTATATACTAGGCTGTGATATATTTTAAGTGAATAAATAACTATATCTAAGTTTGTGTGCTTATTAATCAAATATTCTGCATTTAGCACATATTGGAGTAATTTGAGTCAACCTACTCTGTCAATGATTCTCAAAGTCAATCAGCTGCATCAGAATTCGTCTCAGAATTCATCTTAAAATGCAAATACTTCCCCCACCCCCCCACCCCCAGTTTAACTATATCAGGATCTCTTGAGATGAAGCCTGGGAATATGCATTATACATAGCACTGGGTAAATCATACACACTAAATTTTAAGAACCACTGACATAGTGACCATAGATGGGTCCTTGGCACAAATGTATTCATGAACGTCACAGTTATAAACAATGAGAAAGTTACTCCTATTTTTAAAAATAAAAATGATTGCACTATTAGATGGTTGGGTTGGGTTGGAAAGAAAAGACCACATATACCCCTGTTCTAAGTCCAGTTTATTTGGCCAAGATAAGTTGCTAATGCTGCTTATCTACCTGTGTTTTTCCCTTTATCTGTAGTTTTTTTATGGAAGGCTTAACTTTTGGTGACCTGTTGAAAAAGTAGGGTCCTGCTGGAATTGAGAAAGCTACATTCTTAATATTACTCACCTTTCATACTAGGGCTTATGGTACAATTCTGTGAAAATGTGAGCTAACTGGGCACTTTTGTGAAGGGAACATTGACACATACTGAGCTTTCAGTTCTTAAATCAAACTGGGCATCAGGGTGGTTACGTCTTCATGTGGGCCCAGTGGAAAGAAGATTGTGTCTTACCCCTAAACATTATCTCTGTCCTCAGTTCTCTGGTAGTTTGGAAAGCATACGTGGTCAACATGATTATATGCATTTGCATGTAAAGAGAAAGAAGATTTCCCTGTGTGCATCCATCTTAATTTTAAACATGTTATCAATGAAGGGAAAGTTAAAATGCTTACAGCACAAAGTGTGATTTTTTGATCATGGCATATTAAACTGTCGTTTCTAAAGAGTGTTAGAGTATAAATTTGCAAACCTCCTGTTGCAGATTGCTTGATTTGGCATTTAAAGACTGGGATTGGTCATTTGATGACGTTGATGGTGGTGATGATGACGATGTTTTTGATTTCTGAAGAAGTAAATGGGGTAAATCGAAACATGAGAGATGAGTTGTTCTAGTATTTCCAAGTAGTGCATGTGGTTTGCACTTTGGGTTTTCATTATTTTTGACCAGTTTGAAATTTTATTAAGTTGTTTTTGATAGTACTTATTTGAAAAGTAGTTTTCAGACAAGTTTCTAACTGAAATTTCCATGTTAAGTATAAAAGTGAAATGCTATGTTCAGATTCTTTATTGGCTATATATTTTCAATACAGTTGGAATTGTAATTTTTTATCTTAGGAATGAAACATGTAGAAATAACAAATGGAGCTAATTCTGGTACTTTCTGTTCATTCCAAAGAAGCCATATGCAGAGAAGTAAACTTTACAGTGTTTTCAAGTTCCTACAACTGTATTAGTTTGTGAACATAGCATGGGATTCCTTTCTCCCTCCACCCCTCTCTCCTTCCCTCCTCTTTCCTTCTTTCTAACTTGCAAGAATTAAAACCATAAAAACTCTGTAAGTCTAATAAATGCTGTGAACTAGCTGTTTCTGATCTGGCTTTTTTTGTGATGTGAAATGTTTACTTTTTGAAAATTTAACGTTACTCTTGCTGAGGAATGCTAATGGTATATGCTGTGAAAGCTCTTGTGCTTTTAGAAGATGTGGTTTGGTTAATAGTGGCTAACAGAGATTTGAATGAAAATTGAAACTCATGAGTTAAACCTTTTATATGGAATGAATTTAAAGGAAGTAATGTCTATCTTAACCTAAGCAACATGTTGCAAAATACATACTTAAATCACACATTATTGGGATCTGTTTATAACCAGGATTTACAGAGTATTTTTTACATATATTTACTATAATGTGTTTGTTCCCATCTCATAGATTTAAAAAATGTGGCATAGGGTCAAACAGTCAAGTAGAACCTGGTCCATAAGTGCACTCTTCTTTCAGCTACATGAGGCAGCTAACAGTTAAACCCCAAGTCAAACTTGACATTCACTTGAATTATTCAGTGACATATTGTCTCACCCTAATATTCAGTTAACCATATTAAAACTTGTGTGTCCTGTTTGTGGCCAGTGTGAGAAAATATGAGGAAGAATATAATTGCATGTACCTAAAAATAAGAAAAGTAATACAGTAAATATGTTTTATGCATGATTCAGGTGTTAAAAGTATAGTAGTTGGAAGACTATATTGTTTGATGTAAATGGAATGCCTTTTCAAAGCACTGATAACAATCTCTTAAATTATTTCACTGTATCAACTAACTTTATTTTCCTTTTCTTTCCAGCTAACTGCCTTCTATGAATGCAGTCATTATTCAAGGTGATCATATTCTTACAGTTGAAACAAGACTGAAATGTGATGGCCCAAAATTTATTAAAAAGCTATATTTTCCTGAGAGACCGACACACACATATATGTTCCCTTTATTCCTGCAATATAAATTCTAAATGTTGGATAGATTTTTCTGGGCTCCTTTGGAGCAACAAGTTGAACGAACAGTGATTGGTTAATAGAGTAAGAGTATCATGTGCAACTCTTCCAAACTTGTTCCATAAAGCTCTCTTAGCATCACTCACACTACATTGCATAAAAGGACTGAGAAGAGTTAAAGAAATCATCTTTTCAGCTTCAGCAGAGAGATTTCACCAGCACATTTGCCAGAAGAATCTGGGAATGGATTCCACTACGGTGATATAGACTGCATCTTTAAGAAGTGACCATTATACTGTGTATGTGTGTGTGTGTGTGTGGATGTATATATACACATGTGCGCGCGCACACACACACACACACACACACACATCTATATAGTACTGTAATACTGCAAGAGGGTTTTTTTAACTTCCCACTTTATTTTTTTATAAACATTAATCAGATATCATTACTTACTGCAGTTGCAACTATGCATTTGTATAAAGCCATAATGTTGGAGTTTATATCACTCATTTGTGTGTACCTGATGGAAGCTGCATGTTCATGTTTAAGCAATTACTGTAACAGGAAGTTTGACGTTAATTATATCAGTTTCCTAATGCTTCATAATAGGCAACTTTACCCATTTTGAATGCCTTAATTTAATTTTTTTTCAAAATCTCTACCCTTTTCTGTATTAAAAAAAAAAAGAAAAGAAAAAGTGTTTACCAGCTCTTAGGATGCAAATTTGCTTTGCAGAAGAAAAATAGTGCACTATTTTTACACATAATAGTTAACAATGTCAGCCTATTTTGATTGTATAAGAGAATTTTTTTTTTTAAGTATTGGTGATAGAAACAGTAATGGATAGTATTGGAACTAATATATCTTTTATGTATGTCTATTATTCATCCAACCCTTTTTACAGACCTCAGTATTAGTGTGTGACTATGAAATGTTTTCTTTTAATTTCCTGGCTACCCTAGGTATGTTTTTATTTCTGATAAAGATATTTGTGACTATTTTTACATTTTCACACTCAAGATTCAAAAATTATCTCAAATACAAAGAAAACTAGGACATACTGTAGATATATTTTAAATATTTAAATGTGATCCCTTAAACACACAACTGTGTATGGCAATATTTCAGTATTGGATTAAGAAAACTGGTGACTGGGAAGAAGTTGCCTCAAAGGCACTTAACTTGATTTTTATTTTTTTAAATGCTGTTAAAGTTACAGTTTATGCAGGACTATTCCTGCTTTATTTCTCATTATCCCAGAAAAGTGTATGTTTTATACTGCTACAGTGTACATCAATAAGAATCAAGTTAAAAAAAATTATGTAGTCTTTTATCAGTCTTTCTTTATATACATACACATACACAGAGTTTGGTGTGATATTGAAATACATCATCTAATATTTCTATGAAGGAAGTAGACATTTTTCATTGATTCCTTCTGGGGTCAGTGTAGGGTGTTTAAAGAGTTAGATTCCCAATTATAGATACTATTGTGGAAATTGAAGAGTGGCCTTTGGCTACTGATGTATTGAAACTGAATCTTGTTATTACATTATCCAGGCTGCACTCTTTCATGCTGTCTGTGCTAAAACTAGATATGCATGCCATTTCCCTTGCAGGTATGTTCTGGTTTGGGGGCACAGCTCTTTCTTTTTTTTTTTTTTTAAGTAAGATTAAAAAATGAAAAATATATAAAATTTATATAGAATAAATATTTCCATTCATTAGACTTGTTAAAAGGAGACTGAATTAATATTTTATATAAAGATTTTGTTACACTATGGGAGGCTCTATCATATTATTCTGAATTGGAGAGTATATATATATATATATATTTTTAATAAACTTTATTAAGGTGAAATAATTTGAAGTTTACACATGAGTAATTGAAATATTTGAGTAAAAACGGCAAAAGTTTAAATTTTGAATGCTGTATATATTAAAGAATATGGAGAATCATGGTGTGATGCAACTATACGAGGAAAATTAATGTGAAGTTTTTTTGGGGGGAAAAAGATATCCTAAGAGGCGAAAAAAATCTCTCCATGAAGAGTCTTCACATTATATGGTTTGACATAAGGATTTATAAGGTTGTTTGTTCAACTAATGGAAATGTGCTTAATAAAAAATTCTGACCTTGGGTAAGGATTTGCTTTATACCCTGTTGCTGGTTTCATGTACATACATGAGTGCATACACCCATCCAAATGCTCTCTTCCCAACACTCATTAAATATGACATTGACTTGGTTTCACAGCCTGATTTTGTGCCAGCTTCTCTTTTTCTTGAGGCTCCAAAACTTCCAAGATAAATTTAAGACCAAAAGTTGCTTATTTCGTCACACCTTGATTTCTCCTAGAGCCATAAATACCTCCTTTTGAGAACTAAGAAGTAGTGAATACTGGGATTTTCTTAGTTGGATTTTTTTACTTTTGTGGGAATAGTGAGACAAAGTAGAAGGAAAACTGATGCCAGGATTACTGTTGAGGATTACTGTATAGTGCATTTTTGAAAAGTATTAATTAAAAAAATGCTATCTAGAAGCAACATTTTAAAAAATCTGAAAGTTTAAAATGCTCTGGAGCTAACTAAAGGATAAGTATACTAATAAATCTAAAATAAAGGTTAGTGTTTTTAAAACTAACCTATGCTAGAGTTACACCATTCTGGCTCTGAAGGAGCTCCTTTATCCCAGTTTATGTGCAGATCCTCAAGAAGAAATACTCTAGGTTGCCAAACCACAATTTAAGAAGTTATGCTGCTGCTGTTAATCTATTCTTACAGGATTTGGGTGGTAAAATAGAGAAACTTGGACACTATATTACCTTATTGAAACATACTTTAAATAACATGTTTTAAAAATCCGATGAAAGCAAGTCACTTCTGAGTTTCTCGGTCTCTGTTGACACTGCTACTGACTCACCGCTCCTCCCCTGGGATAAGATGTCAGTTTCCCTATATTGTGAAGATACCGTAGCTGGTTTGTAAAGCACTTTGAAGATAAGCGCTGTGTGACAGTGCTGAATATTATGCTTGGGGGGCCTCTCCTTGATTCCCTTCCCCATAATAGTTGTGTTTGGAATTGTAATAAGTTATGAACTGCATGGTTTAGATAATCATGAATATTTGATCAGCTGTCCCTTGAACAAAAATCATACCCCCCTGATATTTTTTAATTTTGTTGCATCTTTGTAGTAATGTAATTGTATTTTATGCCTGCTTTTTATATTAAAAAATTAAATAAAAGAAATTAAGACATAAGCATTTTCATACTTTTCCTGTGAAATAGTCCTGGAATGCTGCAACCTTCTAAAATTTATCCCCCAAAATTACCTACCCTGAAAGATGGGTATAGCAAAGAAGCCTCAACTAAGGTTACCGACTTGGGAATCTTCAGCCCTATCGTTTAATCCATGGAGAATACAAAGTCGAATTTCAACTAGGCGTTTGTGTCTGACTTAATGTCAGTATTTTAAGGGGCATGCAAACTTGAGAATCTCACTTGAGTGTCGAGGATAAGGAGAAGAGGCAGGGAGCCTGTTTTGTTAGGAATACTGTGCTGACAGGTGGTTTTCTAGAAAGCACTTTTTTGGGGTCTTTTCTAGGATACTTGCTAACTATCTGATCTGGCACAGGTTATTCAGTCTGGGCTTCAGTGTTTTCATCTGTAAAATGGAGATTGTTTACTTATAGGATTGTTGCGGGATTAAGTATGATGATGTGTATAGAGTATCGGGTAGCTCTAATGTTTGTTCCTTTCCCTCCCAAAGGGGAGAAATGGAGAACTCTTCACCTAGGATAGTATATTTTCTTCAAGGAGTTGCTTTAAGCATTGATAAAGTATATCTAAATAAAATATGTTGGACTAAAAATTACATAATTTATACTAATGGTCAGATTATAACTGCATATGAGAAAAGACTCATTTGGATTTTTTTTAAATGATAACTGTGATTTTTAAAACTACAGAGTGATTTATTATTTACTTTTAGATGCCATGTTTCTCTTCCTGCTGGTCCCAAGCAGTAGTTCTAAAAGAATTAACCACAGTTTATATTTTTTAAAACTGCACTTTACATAACCTAAAACTAATCACATTTAAACAATTGAGTTTTAAGACTCAGAGGAGTTCAAAATAAAGTTTATTTTACATAGGAAACAAACATTTTCTAGTAAGCATCATTTACTTACTGCATATAATAGAATAATGCCATTCAATTATTAGGGGAAAGAGAGTTCTTAAAATGTTAGAGTTGATAAGCTTTTACAGGAAAACAGTGTACAGTAATCTTAACATCATGTTCAGAGTATGATACTGTAATGAGAATAAAATCCATAAGAACTTGGTAGACCCCAGCAATACCCTGCACTGCATATACTTTCAATAGGCAAAACCTGGTCGAGGTCAGCTGTATTTTGTACCAAATTCCAGTAATGGTATTGTGTAGGTGTGATCCTTTTAAAAACGGCAGCATTGTGCTTGAATCAGAAAGTATATTGGGATTGCCTCTTCATGAGTAGAGACTGCAGGTACCTTTTGTTACAAATTACTTGAAGGCACAGTATGAAGTTAAAGGATTACTTTGGTATATGAATTCAAGCCAGTTACATTTTTGCTTGCCTTCATATCCTTGCTGTAACCTAAGGAGGTATTACACGGTAATATGATACAATAAGGCCATCCCGTTATGTCTATATTACAATTAAACATTAGTCCCAGAAAGTGAACTCTGGTAATTTATTACAATTCCACTTGAGCAAAATCCCACTCCATTCATGTTCGTCTGTGTTGCGGAGAGGATTTATTTTTTAAAAGATTGTGAAAGCTGAGAAGTAGATGTAGTTAGCTCTTTGGAGGGAACTTGATCATGACTTCAAGAATAAGGGTCAACGCTGTCTCCTCAAAATGGGCTTCTTGGGAGGTTTCCATCAATCACCAGCCTTATCAGAACTGCAGATGTTTGAGCCCTACCTTAACCTAATGAAGTGGGGACAGGGATTGTAAAAATCGATGTTTTTAAACAAGCGTTTAAGCGGGCTCTTCCAAGTCTAAAATACCTTTGGCACAGTTGGCTAAATTTATAAAAGACCTGGTTTAGCAATGAGCTTTTTTTTCCTTTGGTTCAGTTATTCAAAATCCATTTTGTGTGTGGGAATAATATATCCATCATTCAGATTTCACATCGGTCTTGCGGTAGCGAAGTATTGTAGCTGCTACCCATATATTTAAGGCCAGCATGATCACAAAACGTGTAAGAACTGAAATCAGTCAAAAAGAAGTATGTGTTAAAAAATACTGTTTTCACATAAAACAAAATCACCACCTCTAAGGAGAAGCCCAGCCCCCCGCCCCCCGCCAAATGAAACAGAACTATGGATCATGTGGACTTTTGAACAAATTTGGTTCCAAATATTTCTGGAAAAATGATCTTCCTATCATGACTACCTTTGGTCACTTGGCCTGATTTCATGAATAATTTCATCCTAAATGCTTAATTTGGAGAAATCTGACTCTGGTTGGTAAATACTACAACTTTTTAAAACCCCGTTACTCATTTTTTAAGTCTTGAGGATGGTGGTGTCTCAGAACATTCCATGTTAATTAAGCAAAGGTGGTACACCGCACTCAGTTAAGGTAATTGTGAAAAACTAGCCCAAACGTCAAAGCATGTTTTATATTGAGGTAACCATGAAAATGTGGCTCTTTGTTAAAAAGAAAAAAATAACCTTAGTGACTTGACAAACACTCTCCTGATAAATAAGGTTTATGAGATTTAATGTATCTTTGGGGTTGTAAAACACTTTTAAGATAGCTAAACTGTTTTTAAAAGATTATTCTCAGATATATTGATCACTTTCAGGAACAGCTGTCACCTTAGATACAGAACAAATCACAATTAACATGAGGTTTGTTTTGTTGTTTAATTATGGTTTGACTCTCCTTTCCAAGCAGAGAATTCTTGAAGTCCTGTAGGGAAGACTCAGGTCTCTCTTTTCCCTTCCCCACTTGACCCAAGTTTATGCTTTGGCCAGAACACTTTTACTCCTTCTCTCAGAGCTGATGGAAAGCATTTGAACCAAAGATAAAAGCCTCCGGGAAGGGACTAGCAAATGCATCATTCTGTTCCGTAGCGATATTTCTCAGACAATGATTAGCTTATTTAAAAGGTCTACACACCAGGGACATATTTCTAGTCTCCATAGAATGGGTGACACCACCTGTTTTAATCATTTTTCCAAAAATTTATATGCTTAATTTGGGAGTTGAAAACTCAACCTAAAGAATTAATGAAATTCTCTTTAGGTTAACCCAGGTATATTTTATTTTCTCCTCCATCACAGTATTCCTTTAAAAAGAACAGAACAAGGACATGGAGTCGAATGATTACATCACTCCCTTTCCTGCTGCTCATGGGCAATTCTCTGAGGCTCTGGACCATCCGGCCCCTACCACCTCCTTCCCTCTCATTAGGCTCGCCCCCGTGCTCTCACGCCAGCCCTACTGGTGCTCTCTCCATCCTCTTTGCTCATGACCTCCACACATGCTGCTCCTTGTAACAGTCTCTTCCCTCCTCCCGATCTCTCTCTTCTTCAAATTAATCTCCCCAGCTCCCTCCAACTAGGTCAGGTTCCCATGTCAGGTGCTCATCCTGTCCTACTCTTTCAAAAAATGTTTCACAATATTTTTCAATAGTTAATTGTGTGATGACTTCACTGTTCATTTCCACTGCTGGTGTGGAAGCTTCACGAAGATAGGAATCTACTATCTTGTGCATATTCTATCCCAGGTACAGCAAGTAGATGCTTAATACTATACATGGTGACTGATGAGGACCAGGAATATATTGTCGCTGGCCTCCAGTGGGGCTAAGTGGCTCCGTTAAACCCTAAGACAATTTACAAGTGAAGGAGGCACAGATGGCATAAAATTCAAAAAGGAAGGGGGCAGAAAAATATTTTGCTTACTTGTAAGATCACTGGTGGTCATTAAAGTTGTCATTATTCTTGCTGTAAAAGCAAAATTTCAGCAATAAATATCAACTTCTCAGACATTTTGGTATTTAGCTAATATCTTTCCATTTTAAATGCAGGAATATATGCTAACTGTTCTTGAAAGATTTGGGTAGAAGAGAACCCTCGATGGAGAAACTGGTCCTTTAAGATATAGACAAAACATGAAGAAGTATAATTCAAATATCTAAAACTAGTAAATCTAATTAATGTAATAGCTCTGAATTTTTTAAATGTTCCTACCTAAATATAGCATATATTCATTTTAGGTAGTTCCTGCAAGAATCCAAATGAACAGTGGAAATTCTAAAGTTGAGACCAAACACTATGGCTCCAGAAAAACTCCACTGCTGCAAATTATATTCATTCGCAAAAGGCAATGTATGATTCTCATCTCTTTAATCTGTTACATCATAAACATTCACATTTTTAAAACAAGCTAGTGGATTCAATACAACCAAACTCATGATGCTTTTCAAACAACAAGAGAGGACTGTTAATATTAGGCCAGAGTTTTGGAGAAAAGTGTGCTTTCACTTTTTTTTAGCAACTTGCAGAAAATGGAGAGTGGTGTGCATTAAATCAGCCTTGTAAATATGGATACACAGGAGGGTCTATCTGAATAGTTACTTGCAAAGGATTTAAGCTCAAGGGTCTATGACATACCGCACTCCTCTGGGTAGACACCCCACGCCGACCAAGGACACCCCACCAATTAGAGGCTTGTTCTTACCCGCACAGGTATATGAAGCGAGGCTCCACGTGAGAGCACTCACGGCTCCTGAGTCCCTGCTTTTCCACAGGTACTGGAGCTGTGCAAACTTACTGGCTGCACTGATGAAAGTACATAAATTCTGTTTGAAGATAAAACAGGAGAAAGTTAGGAGTTCCTTAGTTTCACCAGAAACTAGATACACCAGATACTTAAAGCATTCTTTTTCTTTCTGGCTGCGTCGTGTGGCTTGCGGAAAAGCACTGAGTCCTAACCACTGGACCACCAGGGAATCCCCTGAAATCGCTTTTGAAGCCAAATTTTCATGTCAAGTAATAACCAACTTGTACAAGGACAAAACCCAAGTTTCCTGATAAAGAATGGACGCAGCAGTGGGACATTTATGTATAACCCACCAATTCCACTGCTTAGTGAGTAACTGATGGGCAGCAGGTAGTTGGAAGCTGAGAGTAAGAAAGAATCTGCAATGGCTGCAAAGGCTTATCTGTCCCCACCTGCCAATAACAAATAGATGTATAGATATTATGGTGTTTTTAGAACCTGGGGGGAACCATGCTGAGTTGCACTGACAGACTCATCAACTCAAAGCAGCAAGCTGGAGCGCTTTGGCTCTGAGTTTCTGGCTGTTCTGATGAGCCACGTGGTGAGGCTCCTGCCCTCTGGTCCCCAGCAAGGTAAGAGTATAGCACCCTCCACCCTAAGCCGGGCCCAGGCTGCCGTTCACCAGGCTTTACATCAGCTGAAACACCCCGTCAACTGGTTTCCAGGAGAAAACGCCATCTTTAGAATCATGAAGTGGTCTTGTTTGGGGGCATAACCAAGGCCTGCACAATCTTACGATACACATTCAACTGCAGATTATTAGGTTTTCCCATAACACAGAGTCTAGTAGAGAACAGGACGGGAGAGGAGCAGCGTGCTCAGGCTGTTGCGCCGGTCATTTTTAAGTACTTGAATCATATCTTTGTGAATGAACTAAGAGGAGGTGACTTATCAATTTATCTAACCACGAAAGCACAGTGTAGGACTTCCGTGGAAACCATCTGTCGGTCTGAAATGGGACTCGCTCTTGAAAGCCATAGAACTGTAAACCTTCTATAACTTGGCTTTTTCATGAATTCAAACAGCATCCTTCCCCTACAGGATCCTAGGGTTTGCTGCCCCGTGGGAGCTCTGAAACCCAAGCGCTTTCTCCTCTCTGGGGCTCCAGGACCCTCAAGCCAGCCACCCTGTGCCGAGGCCCCAGTGGCTGCTGTCGAGTTGGCACCCAGGAAACACGTGTTGTGGACAGTCCCTGCTTGACAAGGGAAAACGGAAACTACAGTTTATGAACTATTAGAGCATCACCGTGTGGTCAGAATAGAGCATTTGCTGAGAAGGGAACAGAAGAAACAGAAAAACCCGAAGCCTTCGGCCTCTGGACCTGACTCCTGACGAGCCTGTAGCAGCATGTTCCCGGGATGATGTTCCTGGGGGTGAAGGGACACCACCCCCCAAACAACCAGACCTGCACCCACGTGACCACAGTGGCAGCTCCAAAGAGCCTAGAGATGCCCTATTTGTAGGGTGGCCAGATTTAGCAAACATACAGGACACCCAGTTAAATTTGAATTTCAAATCAACGACAAACACTTTTTTAGCACAAGTTTGTCCCACGGAATATTTGGGACATAATTATACTAAAGAATTCTTCGTTGTCAGCGTGGTAACCCTACTAATCTGCTTTCCGTATGTCATAAGGTTGAGAGCGAAGTCCACTTTCCAACTAGATGCTGGAGGGAGAATGGGTGGAAGTTCAGGAGTCTGGGTGTGGCAGGCGGTGACCACAATTAGTTCTGCTCCTTCTTTTCCCACTGGGTGGAAAAGTTCACGTCAGCCACCGTTTGATCTGTGGTCAAATGCTTCCTGACCCACTGCCAGAAGCCTATTCTCACAGCAGGGAATTTCTGGCCCTTAACCAAGGAAGGAAAAAGAGTATAGGGCTTACCCTTTTCCAAGGAAGAAAAAAAACAGTGTTTGGGGGGGGGCAAAGTTAGAAAAATAATGAGTACGTGGCCCATATGTAATTATTAACCTGATAGTAACCTGAAACTCTTTTAATTTATGCTCAGTTCTTCATTCTACTACTACCTACCCGATCCCAATCCGGTTCTCTAGGGCCCCAAAAAAGGGAAGTAAAAAAATTGTGCCACACATTTAAGTGAGAATAATGTTTTTAATATTTGGATAGCACTGGGCTTTCATCCCACTATCCTTTGGTACAGCTGAAAAATGAGCAGGTTGAACATTTGATCTGTAAAGTTTTTTGCAGGGCAGGTGGCGTGGAGAGAAGAGGTAGACAGACTGCTGTGAACACACTTTCTTCTCCAGGGGCGATTTACTCACCATGGCCAGATCTATGATCCACTTCTGCAGGGTGAGGATGAACCAAGCAGACACATAGCTTACCACGTGCTAAGGGACACAGCAGTGGCTCGGCCGGCAGCTCCACTCCCCTCCCAACCCCGTGCGTGTGGAAACAAACCGAGGCCAGAGAGGTTACACACCTAAGCTAAGAGTGGAACTGGGAACAACAGCTCTGCTAGACCTCGTCAGATTCGGAAAAGACAAAAATGATCCAAGTGAACACCTTCTAGGAGTTCAAAAGCACAGACGCAGATTCTGGAAGAAAATTACAAAGAACCCTGTGTTCTTGGACCGATCCTAGGGCTGGGAACGTCCCAGATGATTTTAACTGCCGGTTTAACTCCTGACCATGCAGACCTCTCCAACGTAATGTCAACAGTGAAGCACTTAGGTTCAAATGATAAAGCAGGCGTCTTCTGCAAAACTGGTGTCACGTGAAGCTGTTTACTGATTTCCTCTTTCCCACTAACTCCAGTGTAAAAATGACGCGGCTGGGGTGAGCAATGCTAGGAGATGGGAGGAATGATAATGGCTTTTCATCAAGCTCAGTGATGCTGCAGGAAGAGAGCCCGGCTAGAGAAGCAGAAGCAAACATAGGGAGGTGGTGGCCAGGCCAGGGAGGGCACAGCCAGGAGCCTCTGCTGTGAGCTTGGGCAAGCCATTTTCCTTCTCTGGGCCTTGGTTTGCTTATCTGCAAAATGGACTTAACATTCCTTGCCCTATCTACCTCCTCAAGGCTTTGTGGCACATCGTAGGGACCCAACAGGCAGCTGTGATTATAATTAATAACATTATTTAAATGAAGAGATTGAAACAGACAATGCCCTGTGCTCAAAGTCAGTAGAACTAGACACTAGTCAACACCAGAAAGGCAGCCTGAATCTAGGTGGATGGAATCTTGCTTTTTGAACACTCTCTAATTCAAGTCTTAAACTAATGTTGCCCAATTTTGTACCATTGCACCTCATTCCATTCTTTCCAACTATACATTTTATAAAACTTCAGCAGTAGTACCAGCAATTGAGATCCTAGAGATTTGTAGGGTGGCCAGATTGAGCAAATAAAAATACAGGACACCAAGTTAAATTTGAATTGCAGATCAACAACAAATACTTTTTTAGCATAAGTATGTCCTGTGTAATATCTGGGACATACTATTACTTTAAAAAAAAATGCATTGTTAATATGGCTGCCCTGCTTATCGGCTCTCTGTAAGTCACAACTGGCAGAAGGAGGTCATAAAACATCTTGCTGATACTACAGAGTTGCCATCAGTACCTAAGTTTTCTAATCTACAGCCTCACCATTTGCACAAAGATAAGCTGTTGCATTTTATTTAAAAAGTAAATCACACAATGCTTTTCATTTCTTCAAAGTACTGTTTTCAAAAACCTTTAACCAGCTGGGGCTGACCTTGAAGTGTTGAGGGGCAGTAGAGCCACACGATCCCTCTTTTCTTGCAGAGGGAAACTGAGTCAGGGGGCTTACAACTCCATTGAACAGCAGAGGGTCAGGACTCAGTCCGCACCCAGCTCCCCTCTGCAGACAGGCTTTTAGCACGAGAGCCACCACGACCCTGCCACCTCCTCAGCTTGTCCTGTGCTCCTGGTATTTTCGTTCTGGAAACAACCCTAAAAGGTAGGCATTATGATCCCTCTTCACAGATGGGGCAACTGCAGCTTAGAGGCCAGTGCCCAAGGCCACCCAGATGGCAGTGGCACTGGGAGTTCCCACCACTCCACACCCACCTCCTCACATGCTCAGCGCAGACGGGGCCTGGCTGTCCCCTCCCTCTTTCCTCCACCCTGAAGACATATAAATAAACAGCTCAGATCATTTCACAGATGTGGCAGGATTAACTGACTGCCATTTAAAAGGCTTTCTTGGCCTTTTAAGGAAAGTGAAGTTCAACAAGAGAATAAAAGAGTTTTTACAAGGAGAGTGAAGATGGAAGGCTGGCCCTCGTTCACAGAAGACGCTGAGTGATGTGAGCAGGGATAGGTCTGTGTGACTGACCAGAATCCATGGAGACCTTCCTAATGTCTTGACTTTCACTTTGAACCAGCCATCAGGAGCCCAGACCCACCAACAGGCAGTAAGAAGCCAAGCTGACCAGGTGTGTTAGTGGCAGCGTGTTACACGCCAGACATGCTCGTTATTACATGGGGACATTTTTGGGGAAGGAAGAAATATCTCCTTTCCCCTAAAGAATACATTTGGACAATGTCGCTCTTAGCAGGAGTGCTTCTGCAGCTCAGCAGTGAGGTACTAAGTCTACCTGGTGGGTCAGGGCACCATGGGGCTCCCTGGTCTCAGAGGGGTGGCCCTTGGGCAGGGACTGTTCTAGAGCATCTCTAGGCTGTGGAGATATTTGCTCACATGGAATCTTGCATTAGGGATTTTTTTTTTTTTTTTTTTTAGTTTAACCAAAAGAATACATATCTGGTAAAGGACCCTGCTTAATAACATCCTGTTAGCAAGGAACACCCCCAGTTCCATCTCGGATTCTCAGATGCTGAAAGGATACAGGACGATGTATGGCGCTGCCCGTTTCACATGCCCCTTGAAATGGAAGACACACAGCAGGAGGATGAGATCTGGAAAAGAAAAGTTCCGAGTGAGAGGGAGGAGGGGCCCCGAGGGCCGACGCTGGGCACAGGGGCGTCGGTTACCTTGTGCGATGAGGATGGGGTACTCCAGGTAGGTCAGCAGTGGGTACTCGTAGTAACACTGGTACCGGAGAAAGACCAGGAACCTGGGGAGAGGGAGGGTGCATCTGAGCTCGGACCAACCTGACCCACAGCCGGGAGGCCTGGCCGCCACCCAGGAGCACAGGTTCGTTTGCAAAACCCTAGAACTGGTGGCGGGAGTCTGCAAATGTCAAGGAGGGAGGTACAGAATAAGAAGGGTGAAATATCAATTTTTAATCATCTCCCCGATTTCCGAAGCTGGGCACTGGTGTCTGTCAAGTCCCTTGGATGGTCAGTTACAGACAAATTTTATGAATTTTACAGAACCACTGACCAGGATGAGAAGAGACAGGGCTTTCTGGACCCGGGCCTGCCTCTGTCTCTGAGGCTGGGCTCTTTCGAGGCCCCAGGGAGATCCCTCAGAAGGTCGCACCCAAGAAGCCACACAGGCTGAGAAAGATATCTGAGGGGGGCCGAGAGCCATCCCTGGGTGGGGTTCCTGGGCAGGGCTTCTAAGTGACTGAGCACGTAGGGCCCAGCAGCGAGCTGGGGAGGCCACGTTTTGAAGACGAAGGACATCCCTAGATGAGCCTGGTGGCCTCCCAGAGTGCTGCCCAGGCTGGCGGTGGGGACAGAAGGGACAACTCTTTAGTTCCTCAAGAAAATTCAAGCTCTGGAGAGGCTTCGGCTTGGAGGGGTGGGAGACACAGACCCCAGAGTCCCACTCCTCTCAGAAGAAGAGGCCCCAGCTTCCTGCCTTCCCAGCTCACACCCTGGCCAGCCAACTCCCTCAGAATCGAAATGCCCTCACTGTCCCCTCAGGGTCTGTCTCCGTCCCCGCACCCAGGCTGTGAGGACCCCTCAGGCCTCCTGCTCCCCCAGGGTGAGCCAGAACCTCCACAGACCATGTGGACTTAATGGCTCACACCTTCCAAGCCAGGACGTGGTGTTAACAAAGTCCCACGCCCTCACCCAGGCGGCACTCTGGGTGACCCCAGCCAGCGCTTGCCCCTCCACTGCCTGCTGAGCCACCTTCCCGAGGCTGCCAGGCCTGGTCCCGCAGGCATCACCTGCTGAGTGTGGAGACCTAAGTGGAGTGCAGACTCCAGGGCTAGGGTGCTGGGCTCACAATTCCCGGCTGTTACTAACCTCTGGGGCCTCGGCTTCCCCATCTGTGAAATGGGGACAACATGCGCTGTATCTGCACACACGGATGCTTTAAACATGTTACCTAAGGTCATGTCTTCTGCCTCTTTCTCTGGCCTCACTGCTTCCAGTTCAGCCTCCAGGCTTCTGATCACAAGCCCCCTGCCTGGAGGGCCCCTTTCTCTACGTGGCTACCTCCTCTCCTGCCTGAGGACGCCAAGGTGGCTCCCCTCCTGGGGTGCAGATCAGGGCCTCCCCTGCCCCGAATGGGGAACTTCTCCTCCTAGTAATTATCTGTTTTCCTCAGAGAACTGGGGTCGCTCTGAGGCAGGATGTGCTTCCCCAAGGGGCCTGTGGCTCAAATACATCCTACGGTTGGCCCCTCAGATGGGGCTGTCCCAGGCGGGACCCCGCAGGTCCAAGGGTGGCCCCTCACCCCTTGTGCCCTGGAGGTCTCCTGTTTCTCCCTCTCTCCCCCCTGCCTTCCTTCTGGCCCGGGAAACCGGGGTCCTCAAGCCCGGGAAACCGGGGTCCACTGCCCCTCCGAGGAGTGCTTCCGCTGAGGACCGGCCCTCAGAGACGCCCGAGGGTAACTGGGGTCCCCGGGCTGTCGAGGAGCAAAGGGGAGGGGGCCCGGCCTTGCAGGGCGAGGAGCTAGACTGCTGGGTTCACGTCTTCCCCACCAAGTCTTACAACTCTGCTTTTCACCGTTCAGGTCTTTACTTTATTATTACTTTGCTTATTTAGAAGCGTACTTTTTAATTTTTTTTAAATTGAGGTATATTTGACATACAAGATTATATTAGTTTCAGGTGTACAACATAATGATTCAATATTTGTACATATTGTGAAATGATCACCACAGTAAGTCTAGTTAACATCCGTCACGTTCAGGTTTTTAAATACTGTATCAGGGCACCCATTCCCGATTTTGATAGAAAAACCGGCTCTTGGAGAGTCTCGGCTCCCGCTTTTCAAGCGCCAGTTAAAGCCCAAGTCCCGGTCAAGTCCTCCTCTCCCTCCAAAAAGCTCTACATTCTCTGACACCCCGCGCCCCCCGCCCCCAAAGGTGTAACTTTTAAAAGCCAGAGGGTCCAACCCCTCATTTTACAAGCGAGGAAACCGAGACCCGAGAACGGAGGGGGGGATGGTGGGGGGTGGCTTTAGGGAGGATGCAGATGAGAGAGCCTCGACGTGCAAGCGGCCTTGCTCAAAGCTGGATGGTTAGTTTTGTCACTAATGGTTGGAGTGATGATTTCCTTGAGTGTCGGTTTCCTCATCTGTAAAATGGGCGTGCGCCGTCTTTCGTTACCGCGCAAGGCTGGGGGAAGCAGCAAATTCGGAGAGGAAGTGAGCGGCCCGGGCAGGCGCTACTCCCGGCGGCCCGCGCTTTCGGCTCCGCTTCCCCCGCCCCTACTGTATTAGAGTCGAGGGTCTCCCGGGCTCCCGTCGGCTCCAGATCGCCCCGGCCTTACCCAGCCAGCTCCAGAAGTAGGCTCGGGAGGCTGATGCCCCGCGCGCTGCGCGCCCCCAGCACGGCGAAGATCTGCGGCAGCTTGAGCGTCGCGCACACGCCCAGCACGCTCCAGTTGCAGAACCACAGCAGCCGCGTCTCCATGGCGCCAGCGGGGCTGGGACTCCGGGATTCAGCGGATCCGGCCGCCGCGCGAAGGGGGGCCGCTCAGCACTCGGCCGCCGGGCTTGCCCGGTCCTTCCGCCTTCCCTTGTCCCCTCCCCGGGCCGCCCAGTCGGGGTCCGCCCCTCCGCCCCGATCTCCGCCCCGAACCCCGCCCAGGGTCCCCTCTCCCGCCCCTTTGTCCGCTCGGTGCCTGTCTCGCCCCGACGCCTCCCCAGGTCCGCCCCGTCCCCGCAGTCGCTCCGCCCCTCCCCGCTGGCCCGGCCCATCCCCGGGAGCGCTGCGCCTGGAGCCGCCCCTCACGGGTCCTGACGGTCGGGGTCCGCTCCTCTCCCTCCCAGTCGTCCGTCCCCGACCTCGCCCCGACCCCTCCCCGGGCCCTCTCCCTCCGCCCCGGGGTCCGCCTCTTGCCCGAGAGGCAGGTCAACGCTGGCCTTTGCGTGATCTGACCGCTGCTGATTCACTTTTCCGTGTTAAACCAACTCGTGCAGTTCTGAGCCTGCGGGCGACGTCTCCCGCTTTCCCACGGGTTGGATGGGCAGAAATTGAACCGCAGGAGGGCAAAGGGGCACCCCTCACGGGGGAATGGGCCATTTTGTTGGGATTTTTCACTCCTGAAAAGTGTTTTCCTTTCTTTTTCTCACTAAGCATTTCAGAGGTAAAAACTTAAAACGACCCAACTTAGTTTCTGTGCGTCCTCCTCGATTTACAGACGGAGAAACAGTCCTTGCGGGACCGCGCTTTCCTCCAGCCGAGAGTGGGGACGTGTCCTCCCCAAGGGCAGGAGGCATCCTTCCTGAGGGCTTGGTCCTTAACCCCGAAGACTCCCCTCCAGAGACTTGCACTTAAGAGTGAAATTTTTTCTTAAGGAGGTAAAAATAGATTTCTATTGACAAAAGAAGGTAACTTAGCGGGGCTGGGGATGCATTTTCAGGCTCAAAATGGTATAGGTACTGAGTCAAGGTTACAACGAAACAGAAAAGTCACAAAAATGCAATGCCAGAAACCACTGTAAAGAAAAAAATGCTGCCTGCCGTTCCAGTTCTATAGGATCAAGCCTGTTAGCCACTGCACTTGCCCACCACCAGTGTGCCCTGAGGGGAATTCAGGATGGAGAAAACCAGGAAGCATTCTGTGCGTTAGATTTACTGACCTTTTAGCTAGTTAAGATGCATGTTTAAGGAAAAACGTCTAATGACCCCAGATTCTTGCATCTTCCTGTACAGAGAAAAGCCCTAAAATCATTAACTTGAGACATCTGTTCTTTGTGCTTAGCAGTCATCTTGTGATGCTTGACTACATGTTTTTCCCAGCAAAAAAGTTCATATATATCCTGGCTCTCCCTTATCTCTTCTGAGCAGTTCCTTAGAGCTATCTGAGAAGTTGTCTCCCAGGCTATGGTCCTTAATAAGGTCCCCAAATAAAACTTAACTCACGTCTCTTTTTGAATTATGGTTTTCTCAGAGTATATGCCCAGTAGTGGGATTGCTGTGTCATATGGTAATTCTATTTTTAGTTTTTTAAGGAACCTCCATACTGTTCTCCATAGTGGTTGCATCATTTTGCATTCCCACCAACAGTGCAGGAGGGTTCCCTTTTCACCACACACTCTCCCCCAGCATTTACTGTTTCTAGATTTTTCGATAATGGCCATTCTGACTGGTGTGAGGTGATACCTCCTTGTAGTTTTGATTTGCATTTCTCTAATAATTAGTGATGTTGAGCATCTTTTCATGTGCCTCTTGGCCATCTGTATGTCATCTCTGGTGAAATGCCTATTTAGGTCTTCTGCCTATTTTTGGATTGGGTTGTTTGTTTTTTTGATATTGAGATGAACCTAGTGGCAGGGCAGGAATAAAGACATAGACATAGAGAATGGACTTGAGGACATGGGGAGGGGGAAGGGTAAGCTGGGATGAAGTGAGAGAGTGGCATGGACATATGTACACTACCAAATGTAAAATAGACAGCTAGTGGGAAGCAGCCGCATAGCACAGGGAGATCAGCTCTGTGCTTTGTGACCACCTAGAGGGGTGGGATAGGGAGGGTGGGAGGGAGGCTCAAGAGGGAGGGGATATGGGGATATATGTATGCATATGGCTGATTCACTTTGTTGTACAACAGAAACTAACACAGTATTGTGAAGCAATTATACTCCAATAAAGATCTATTTTAAAAAATAAAATCATTTCAAAAACCAAGCAAAAAAAAAACTTAACTCACAACTTTTACCGTGTATGTTTTTCTTTCAGTGGACACCATGATTGCTGGTTTTGTGCTGTGAACCTCAGCAGGGCATTTGAGGCTTTCCCTCTCTCTGCCCCACCTTCCGTCCCTGATCCTCCAGCCCGCACTTGGCTGTCATCCCCACCCGCTGGGAAAACCCAGAAGGTATTGAGTTCTTTCTCCATGGCTAAGGGAGAATGGGATGCATTAGAAAGAAATCTTTCAGAGGAAAACAAAGAGTGTGTGTGTCGGTGGGTCTAGTCCTTGTCTTCTAGAGATCCTGAAATATTTACAGGTGAAATAATATGTCTGGAACTTGCTTCAAAATATAGGGGTTTTGGGTGGTAGGGTGGGGATGTAGATGAAACGAGAAGAGCCGTGAGCTGATAATTTTTGAAGTTGGTGATGGGTGTATGGGGAATTATTATACTAGACTCTCTACTTCTGCATAGGTTTGATATGTTCCATATTAAAAAGTTTAAAAACAAAAGAGAGGATGTGCATGAAGTGCTGTGACTCTGAATGTGCGGATTCTGAGCTCCAGAAAGTTGAGGGAGCCCGAGTTCCGGGACTAGATCTAGTCCTGGTGTAACTGATCTGGGTTCGGGGACTCCTGAAGCAATAGAAATCAATAAGAAGCCAGACGAGAAATTCAGGCGAGGCTTTACTGGGACATGGGTCCCAGCAGATTGGTGGGTCGAACCAGAAGGGTGGCTTAGGTGGTCTGCCCACCCCCTTGGTGGTGCCGTGTGCAGGGGTCATGCGTGAAACCCTGCTTTTGCCCCCAGCACCTCAGAAGTGGCAGTTGAATTTTGGCCTTTTTGTATCTTATTGTTCATACTCTGCCCCAACTGCACAAGCATGCAGTTATTTTTGGTCCCTTATAGTGCCTTTGTATTTTGTTGCTCAAGGAGACGTTTGTCCAGGTGCAAGCTCTCCAGTAAAGGGTCCCAGGTCCCACCCTGTCTCACTGGGACTGGATGTGCTTATTGCTCTTGAGATGACCTTGCTTTTGCCCTCTCAGGAGACTCTTTGTGTGTGTGTGTGTGTGTGTGTGTGTATTATATTTGTCTGCTTGGGCTGCCTTAACAAAATACCACAGACTGGGTGAGTTAAACAACAGGAATTTATTTTCTCACAGTTCTGGAGGCTGGAAGTCCCAGATCAAGGTGCCAGCAGGATTGGTTTCTGATGAGATCTGTCTCCTTGGCTTGTAGACGGCTGTCTTCTCGCTGTGGCCTCATGTGGCCTTTCCTCTGTGTGTACATCCCTGGTGTCTCTCTCTCTTCTTATAAGGACACCCATCCTATTGGATTAGGGCTCCACACTTATGACCTCACTTAACCTTAATTACCTCTTTAAAGGCCTTGTCTCCAAATTTTATCACATTGTGGGTTAAGGCTTCAACATGTGAGTTTTGGGGGAACACAATTCAGTCCACAATAGACATATATATATATGTTCATATGCACTCTGTACATACCCACATACCCACATACATTTATATATATATAAAATGCACACTGAGCTGAGAAGCACTGGCTAGAGCACTGAGGATGGAGACTGCCCTCCCTGTAGGACTCCGTCATAAACATTGATTCCTTGGCCAAACTTCCGCTACGTGCGTAACGGACCCAGTGACTTCAAAATGCCACTCCCTGACATCCATTTTTTTTTCGAATATTTGAATTTTATTTTATTTATTTTTTTATACAGCAGGTTCTTATTAGTTATCCATTTTATACACATCGGTGTCTACATGTCAATCCCAATCTCCCAATTCATCCCTCCATCACCTCCCCCCACTTTCCCACCTTGGTGTCCATACGTTTGTTCTCTACATCTGTGCCTCTGTATTACTCAGCCCTAAAAAGGAACGAAATTGGGTCATTTGTAGAGACGTGGATGGATCTAGAGACTGTCATAAAGAGTGAAGTAAGTCAGAAAGAGAAAAACAAATATGGTATATTAACGCATATATGTGGAACCTAGAAAAATGGTACAGATGGACCGGTCTGCAGGCCTGACATCCATTTAAAGTGCAGCTCACCTTCAAAGACAGCCCAGTGACTCAGTGCAGGAGCGGCTTCCTTCCGGTTGGCTGCATGGAAGACCCTGTTGCACCAGCTTATAAAATCAAGTAACCTTGAGAGCAGCCCACCCCGCCCTCACCACAGCCTTTGGGAACGAACGAGTCAACATCACTCTTCTTCGAGCCACAGATTCGCGTGCCTGGGAGCTCACTCTCTGTGGCAAATTCAAAATGAGTCCCATGAGCCACCCAGACAGAGTCCCGGGAGATAACAGAATGTTCTGGAACTTTGAGGGGTCCAGAAGGGGTCTCTGCCGAGAAGAGTGTGTCAGTGAGGGTTCGACTACAGACTACAGAATCTTCCTCCTTAGGCAGCTAATCATATTTGGAGGCGCTAAACGGAGTGCGGGATCACTGGAAGGACGAGGTGCAGGTGTGAGGAAGAGTCCCTCAGGCACAGCTTCCAGAACCTCCTGCCAGCCTTCCCCTTTGGGAACCATAAGTTTGTTTTCTATGTCTGTGAGTCTGTCTCTGTTTTGTAAATAAGTTCATTTGTACTAGTTTTTAGATTCCACATATAAGTCATGTCATATAGTATTTGTCTTTCTCTGTCTTGACTTAATTCACTTAGTATGATCATGTCTAGGTCCATCCATGTTGCTGCAAATGGCATTATTTCATTCTTTTTTATGGCCAAGTAGTATTCCGTCATATATATATGCATGCGACATCTCCTTTATCCATTCATCTGCCAACGGACACTTAGGTTCCTTCTTTGTGTTGGCTATTATAAATAGTGCTGCTATGAACACTGGGGTGCATTTATGTTTTCGAATTAGAGTTTTCATCTTTTCCGGATATATGCCCAGGAGTAGGGCTGCTGGATCATATGGCAACTCTATTTTTAGTTTTTTGAGGAACCTCCACACTGTTTTCCACAGTGGCTGCACCAATTTACATTCCTACCAGCAGTGTAGGAGGGTTCCCTTTTCTCCACACCCTCTCCAGCATTTATCATTTGTAGACTTTTTGATGATGACCATTCTGACTGGTGTGAGGTGATACCTCATTGTAGTTTTGGTTTGCGTTTCTCTAATAATTAGAAATGTTGAGCATCTTTTCATGTGCTTTTTGGCCATCTGTATGTCTCCTTTGGAGAAATGTCTATTTAGGTCTTCTGTCCATTTTTTCGATTGGGTTGTTTGTTGTTTTGCTATTGAGTTGTATGAGCTGTTTGTACATTTTGGAAATTAAGCCCTTGTCAGTTGCATCATTTGCAAATATTTTCTCCCAATCAGCAGGCTGTCTTGTTGTTTTGTTTATGGTTTCCTTTGCCGGGCAAAAGCTTATAAGTTTGATTAGATCCCATTTGTTTATTTTGAAGCAAAGAGCTTTCTTACAAGCATCAGAGGCTTATCAACAGCAGCAGTGACAACTATAAATGTGGCTAGAATCTGCTGAGCGCCTGCTGTGTGCTAGGTGTTTGACTTTCGTTAAGTTGTTCCACTTATGGTTGAAGCAAGGAGGCTGTTCCCATGTCGAGGTGGTCCCGGCTGGGAGCTCCCAGTCCTGCCACACGGCTGTGGCTCCTTCTCCCCCCCGCCCCGTCTTGGACTCTGTTTATCTTGTTGCCCCAGGACCAGCCGTAGGAGAGCTGCTTCAGCCTGGGGCCCAGCCCTACCCTGCTGTTCTGGGAGTGCTGGCTGCCTGAGGGATGTCTCTGAAACCGGGGACGGGACGTGGGCTGTAGGACTTGGGTGTCGCGTACACCTCTACTGTCCCCCCAGCATGGCCCTCACAGGCTGTATGATCTTGGGCAAGCCCTTGACTCTCCTTGGCTTCAGTTTCTTCATTTTAAAATGGGGGAAACTATACCCACCTCATAAGGTTATTGAGAGATACACAGTTGCTGCTCAAAATATGGTAGTTCCCTACCATGTGCAAACTAGCAAAACGTTTTGGGGATTTGTGGGCACTGGCTTTGCTCCTGAAGCAGTGGGGGAGAGTGGCCCGAGGTGGAGTCAGGTGTGGGCCCCGTAGGAAGGTGTGCGGGTCCCAGCCCCCATGTCCCAGCTGGGACATCCCACTAGCACGATGGCTGATCTTCAGGGCCTCTCTGTATCCTCAGGAAGGTGGGGAGTGCTAGGATGTGGGGGGGGGGGTTCTTCAGTGCACACCCACTGGGATATCTCTGCAGCCCATAATAAGTGTCCTCATCTGAAAGAAACGCTGCCTCTTCCCCTCTACCCGGTTACATGGACACAGCCTGTCACATGAACCTGACCCCATTCCCAGGGCCACAGCTGACTGGAGCAGGGCAGCTCCCTGACTGAAGTAGGCCTGGAAATACCTTCCCAGGGACCTTGGCATCAAGCACTGACTGACTCCGTTCTCACCCGTCGGGGCCTGGGGGGCCTGGGGGGCGCCAGCAGGGCTCCTGCCCACCGCGGGGCCACCCCGGGCAGCGGAGGAGACAAAGGCTGGCGGCCTGGTTGAAGGCTGTTGGCACCCAGCTGATGTGGTTCCCTGGAGCCCAGGGGTGGGGTGGCTTCCCATTGGTGCAGGGGTGTGTGTGTGTGTGTGTGTGTGTGTGTGACCTCTCCCACGCCTCACCTCCCTCCTAACCCCAGGACAGCCTGTGCAGGCGTTCTCACCTCCCCCCGGACCGGAGCTCAGAGTGGCTGATGGGACCAGACCCTCCAGGCTGGAGAGAGCATTCGAGCCCTGCTGTGTTTGAGCTTCTGCCTGTGTTGACTGTTTCCCTGGGAATCGGCAGCTCCCCAGAGTACGAAGGAAGGGGCGGGCCCTATGTGTGTGTGTGTGTGTGTGTGTGTGTGTGTGAGAAAGACACTGAGCCCCAGGGTCGGGTGGAGAGAGTTCCTGGTCTGTGCCATGCCCAGCTCAGCTGCCCCTCAGCTCTGCCGCCTGCTCCCCCCATCCCCCTGCTGGAGACCTCAGTACAGCATGGCGGAGTGGAGAGGGACCAAAGCCCTGACTTCTGGACAGTAAGAAAAGACATGGGGCTCCAGACAGGACATGTGGGTTTGGGCCCAGACACATGACCTTGGGCAGCCCTGGCCCATTTGGGGGTGTGTGAAGGGGCAACAATAATCCTGATCCGCCCCCTGGTGGAAGCCGTGGGGCTCGCAGGAGAAGATGGACGGGAGGCGCTTTGCGAACTTGAGTGTGGCGCTTTGCTTCCCTCTTGGAATCATGGAAGCGGTTCCGAGTACACGCCAGGCAGGGGGCAATTAGTGACGCTGCACCATTAATACCTGCTCTTCTGCATCAACCTGGAGGGTTTACAAAGTGTTGCCCTTGATCTTGCTTAACCCCTCCAATCATGCAAGGCAGGCGTTTCCAACCCCATTCTACAGATGAGGGAACTGAGGCCCTCACCAGCAAGATAAGTGACTGCCCAAGGTCACTCCGTTACTAACTGAAGCTGGGCCTTAAGGTTAACTCCTCAGAAGGAAACAAGGAGAGCCCCGAGTGGGGACTCCCATTCGGAACCTTCCGCCCTGCTTCCGCTCTGACGCATGCAGCCCAGTGCGCCCCGTGCTCCCAGGCCTCTCTTGCTCGGATCTCCTCAGCCGCCGCCCCCCGTGGCTTCTGCCCTGGGCACCCCACACTTCTGGGGCTCTCGGCTCCTTCTTACCCGCTGTGTGTTGGCAGAGTCATGGTTCTTTCCATGAAGCTTTTCTGTGGGCTGACCCAGCTGGGCGTGGTACTCCCTCCTCTGCATGACTGGGAAGCAGACACTGGGGCGGATGGCCACACACACACGGAGCCCTGCTACATGGAGGGCGCATGTAGCGCCCCAGCGTGCGGGCACAGGTGCAGCCAACATACCAACCCTCCTCTGTGTGCCCCGCCCTGGGCACCTCTTCTGGATTCTGCTCTCATGAAGGAGGTGCCAAGGAGTTGGGTCTTCATGGGTGAAAAGGATTTAGCAGGTGGAAAAACTGGGGCAAATGCAAAAGCTTGGATGCAAGAGAGAACATTGGTATTTGAGCAGTGGCATTGGGGCTGGAGGGGGACCCCTGGCCCCGGGCTGTTTGGAGCTGTGTCGAGAGCTCATGCACAGCGGGGACATTGCTGCCTTCAAGCCACAGGGCAAAGAAGATCAGGAAAGGACAAGCAGGTGAGGTGACATGGCCGTGGTCCAGGTGAGAGGAGGTGGTGGAGCCCACGCTGGCCTTGGTAGAGGGCTGGAGCGGAGGAGACGGGGTGAGAGCCGCCGGGCCACGAAGAGCCGCCAGCACTTGTATGAGGAAGGAACTGAGCGGGTGTGACCTGCTGGGACATCAGTGTAAAAGCAGAGGCTGTGGGGCTGGGACCCTGTCTCTCCTCCTCCCTCTGTTCTTCCTCCAGAGCTGGGATGAGAACGGCTGGCATTTGGTGGCTTTGAAGGTTTTCTCCAAAAAAGATGAACTGAAAACCCCTGGGGCCCAGAAACAGTCTTCCCTGGTGGTGGTTCTCTCTTGGGTGTTTGTGACCTCAGCACAGCCAGGACAGGTCCCTGCTGTGCCTGAGGAGTGGCGGCTCTGACCTCCTGGAACCTCTGGAAGGGGTCCTGTGAGTGCGTTTGGAGAGCACAGTGCCTGCTATGTGGAAAACCACTCATAAGGCTGACTGCAGACTGTGGTACAGAGTAGCTTGGAACAGCCTGGAACAGCTGTGCAGTTTGCTCAGGTACCTTGGCCCGGGTCCCCCGGCCACATGCTCCAGAGATAAGGAACAGGACCAAAAAGGCCAGCAGGGGCATCCAGGGTGACCAAGTGCCTGATGCATGGAGAGGCTGAATATTTCCATGGGGCTTGGTTTTAAAAGATTAAAATTTATTTAGAAACTATTTCAGACTGATCGATGGTAGAGGGATGGATCGATATCAACAAAGCAAATACAATAAGGTGTTAATTGTAAATCTAGGGGATGGGTATATGGATGTTCACTGTACCAGTGTTTCAACTTTTTTATGTGTTTAGAAATTTCCAAAATAAAATGTTGATGGGAAAAAAGATTGCACCTGTCAGTCCAGCTTGAACACATTTTCTTTCCACAGTCACTGCCCTGGAAAAGCATCCAGATTCAGTCTGGGCGGGTCTCACTGAGCCCCAGCCTGGGACGACCCTCCACCCAACCTCCCCAGCCCCGTGGGATCAGGACACTGGTTCCGGCCCCAGCTCTGCCAGTGACTTGCCAGGTGTCCCAGAGCAAGTCATTGCCCCTTGCACACCTCACGACTTGGGATATAACTTTACACATGACTTTCTGAGAGAGGACAAAAATCCCTGGATTTGGGGGGTTGCTGGAGCTGTATTTTATCGGGTTTATCTCAACCCCAAGAAGGACCTTAACCGCAGTGCTGGTGGATCTGTACAGCCTGGGCTCAGGTGTGCAGTGACAGGCACTGCGGCCTAGGCCAGGTGGGAGCAGCACCTGGCGAGGTCCCCAAAGCTGGGGGAGGCCCCGCCGCGCCGGGCAGGTGGGGGCGGGGCTTGCTCCAGGAGCCCCGCCCGCTTCGTGTAGACTCCGCCCCTTCCGTGTTGGCCGTCTAGAGAGTCCTTAACTGTAGTTCCCCACTGCGGGGAAGGGGAGAGGGGCCCGAGAGCCTTGGGGGGAGCCCTTGCAGAAGGTTTAAAGAGCTGAGCAAGCGTCGGGAGGGAGCAGAAATGAGGGTCAGCGGAGGGGAGGGCGGGGATGGGGTGCCGGAAGAAGCGGGGCTCGGGGAAGGCAGGGGCGCTGCCAGGAAATGTTTGTCTGCATCTTTCAGGCCTCCTTCTTCTCCGCTACACCTCCCTTTCCCGGATAAAAATTTTGGCTCAACACTAATCCCCTTTTCCCTGCGTGCACACACACCTTGAAGGCTTTATAAAAGGCGGTGAAAATAAAGAAAGGATTCAGGGCCACCGTTCACACCTTTCCAACTGCTCCTACCAAGTCCCCAGAAAGTTTCTTAGTTTACTAGGACAGCATCATGAAAGGTAATTTATCTGCAGCTAAATTGACACCCCTTTGTCATCCAACCCAGCCCAACCACTTTCACTTTTGAAAACTCACTTTCCATCTTACTGCTTGTTATATGCTTGCTGTCAATGTCCCCACCATTTTGTATGCAGCTTAAATTTTTAAAAAAAGGTAACCTATTGGAAACATCTTTTCGTGTTTCTCTTTTCATACCTCTCCCTTTAATCCGTTTCTTAGAGTTGATATACCTTAATTTACTTAGCCATTTTTTCTGTTCTTGGGCATTTATTTTGTTTTCAGGTGTGGCATTAGCTGTGATGAATATCTTCCTGCCTCTGTTTCTTTCTGTTGAATTGTTTCAACAGGACACATTCCCCGAATGGGATTGTGGGTCAAAGCACACAGACATTTTAATGACTTTCAGTGTATAGATTCAGTGTATAGAGCAGCGTTGCTCTCCAGCAAGGCCTGAATGTGTCAGCTTTACTGGTCTTGCCAGAACTGGGAGCTGGGTGGTGTGTCGGTGTCTCCAAGACCACCCCAGGTTGATGATTCGCTAGGAGGACTCACAGGGCTCGGCATATAGTGATACTCACGGCTGTGATTTATTATGGCAAAAGGAAACAAAGCAAAATCAGCAAAGGGAAAAGGCACGTGATTTGAAGTCCAGAGGAAACCAGGCACAAGCTTCCAGAACCCTCATCCGGTGGAGCCACACGGATGAACTCAATTCCCTAGCAGCGAGTTGTGACAACACATGTGAAATGTTGTCCACCAGAGAGGCCCCTTGGAGACTCAGCTCCCAGGGGGCTGGTCACGTAGGCACCCTCTGCCTAGCACATACCAAAATCCCAGACTCCCGGAAGGAAAGCAAGGGCTCCGCTTAAGTCATATTGGGGCCCAAACTGGTTATGCACAGTGAGCCGTTCTTTTCAGGGGATGGAGGGAACCGTCCCGAAATCCAGGGTCCCAGACACCAGCGAAGGGCCAGTCTTATGAGCAGCCCTTCTGAGGACAGCAGTCTCAGGCCTGCTGTGTCAAGTCTTCTGTGCTTGTGCCACGTGGCTGCCTAACACTAACTAGCCCCGTTTTCCCCAGGAGCGTCCTTGAAAATTTCCAGCAATTAGGCGCTCTACATTTTCAATACCAATCTAGGCTCTGGGAGATAATTTAAATATTCCCTGATAGATAATTACATTAAAAATAGCACTTGTGTAGCACTTCAGGACTGAGAGTGTGCCCACCTGCATTTCTCCCTGACACATCATGACAGCCTTGGGCGGAGGGCTGATCATGGCTGGATTTGGGTGCAGAGCCTGGGGGCTCAGAAAAATCACCACCCTCACTGCTTACACGGGCAGGAGATGCGGTGCCAGGACCAGAGCCCCTGCTGACTGCCATTTTTGGTCTCTTCTTAAATTGTTATTTGCAGAGGAAAAGCATTCCTCGTAAACAGTCTTACTTTGGCCATGCAAAATAGAAACTCAGTGGTTGATATTCTGGAGGCTCTGGATTCTTGGAAGTTGGGAGCATTGGAAAAAAAATTCTGGGCCATTATCTTTATTTTCTTTATTGTTTTCTATATTCTGTAGCTTCCCACTAATAGGCAGCTGAGTGAGTTTCAGGAGAAAGAAGTTGAACTGGGGATGACTGCAATATTTGTCTGGGGCAGCAGGGGGCAGTCTGTAGCTTTGCATCCTCTGTGGGGCCTAGAAACACCAGGTACCTCTCCAACAGTCTTCCCAGGGCTCCCGAAAGAAGCCAGGCGTCTTTCAGGTTTGAGGCACTGTGAGAATGAGTGTGACGTCCAGAGAAGGTGTCCGTGATGGAACCCAGCAGCGGGCCTGAGGGAAGACGTGCCAGGCACAGAGCCCTCGGTGAGCAGTGGCTCAGGGCTGGGGTGAGGCTTTAACAACAGGTAGGGCCCTGGCCCGGCCAATCGGCAAGGACCGGAGGCCTCCCGCTTGCAGGTGTGCAGAGGTGAGGGGGTGGAGGAGCAGGGTCAGCTCTTTTCCGGTTGGTATGGGGGGATATCAATATTTTAACAACTGCACCAGTACTTAACAGTCGGAATATTAGCCCAGGTGCCTTCCAGCCCAAGTGCCGTGGTGTCAGTGGCTCATAGGATTGGTTTTTTTCCCAAGACAAGGGGACAAACTACACTATAATAGTGGACCAGACCGCCTTGGCTTTGGCCTTCTGAGCCCCCATCTGAGTCTTCATGCCTTATCCCCCTGCCCCCCACTGACTCACGCAGGTCGGGGTCCCCAGGAACCCGGGCTGGCAGACCTCACGCCTGCTCCAGGCTTGGCTCCCACATGGTCTCTGACCTGGGCTGTGCTGGAGCTGGGAGCAGTTGGGCAGGTTGGGGGAGGGGGTGTGGAAGAGAGCACCTGGCCAGGTACAGAGCGCAGGATTTGTGTCAGGCAGACTCCATCCTAGCTCCGGCCTCACCCTCAGTGTGACCTTGGCTGAGCCACTTCATCTGTCTTCCTCCCCTGTAGTCCCTGTGCTGGGTGACTTCGTGCTGGTGTCTGATTTGTCTTCACCCCAACTTACAGATGAAGAAACAGAGGCTCCGAGAGCTTGCCTGCGCTCTTGAAGCCAGAAAGTTGTGCAGCTTGGGGTCAATCTCACATCAGTTCCTCCCAGGACCCGTGTTCTCTGACCTCTCTTTACTCCCTCTCCAAGTGGGAATCTTCTGTTCTTTTCTAAAGGAAGGAGATTTTTAGAGGAAAAGGAAAAGATTCCTTTTCTAGAGGAAGCCTTGTTAAAGGAAAACATCTGACAGTGATTTTTGAGGAAGAAGGAATATTTGAAGTAAATGCTGGGGGATACAAGAGTTAGCTTTCGGGCTGCACAACCAAATTGGGTGGAAAAATATTTTGTTTACTGATGGAACTTTCACGATTTCCTGCTTATTGTTTTGCCAATATTAGCCTTGTTTTAATTACTGCAAAGGCCAACAGCTGCCTCAGACACATTGGTTCTACAAATTAGCGGGGAATCTGTAAATCAGAAAGGGTCCCCGGGAGACGCCACAAACTCAGCCCGGGCCCGGGAAAGCCCCTTAAAATGCTGCAGCTGCTTGTGGAAGAAAGGTGCTTTGCTGCAGGTTATCAACTCTCACGGCGTCTGAATTATGGGTGATTAGTGCCTCCCGGGAGAGAGGATGTGTTTGCATTTGCATCTTGTAAATTCTCCCGGGAACAAGGGCACTAGAACGGGATGCCTCCTGCATTTTGCATCGGGTCTGAAATCCACTTAGTGACTTTACCTGCAGAAAGGTGGTAAAATAATGGTGGTTATGAGCAAGCACTTAGGGGTCAGACCTGGATGCGAGCGCTAGCTCCCGCCCTCGCTAGCACTCAGAATGCTGAGAGCAGCTCTGCTGGTGAAGGCCCTGGTTTGCAGATAGCTGTCGGACAAGCTTCTTTATGGGGCAGACTCTGTCTCAATCCCCTTTCTGCTACTTAGAGTTTTCCTGTCTCAATCCCGGTCTTACCCCCTCGGAGGAAGGTGGTAATAACAGCAGTCACCCCAGAGGGTCACGGCAACATGCAGTGTCCCAAAGCATGTGTAAAGCTCTTAGCAAACTGCCTGGCAGCTGTTAAGAGTGGTGCTGTCTAATATTGTCGTGATTCCGTGGCAGCCTCCGCGTAGAGTAGCCCCAAGAGCATTCCTGCAGCCCCAATGCTGGCTTTACGGGGCTTGCTGCAGCCAGGAACCCAAGGCCATCTTGGAAAAGAGCCTCGTGATTGGCCTTGTGCTGGGGGATTCTAGGGAGAGTGTTAGTCATTTTGCAGCTGCAGGATGGCCTTGCCTAGGTTTCTTTGTTGTTGTTCTGTTAGCTTCATGCATGTCCTGTTGGAAACCTCGTTTACCTCGGTTTGCCTGCCAGCAGGGCGAATTTTCACTTTCTCAATGATTATACGGATCTTAGCTATCAAAGCCTTGGGTCTCATTGAAGCCAACACATGATCATTCGTCCCAACAGAAACTGGAACGAAACCTTCCCACACCCTTATGACTGCACCCGGGCTCCAGCTGCACCAGGCTGGCCCGACCCTACATCTCCGTGCTTCCTGCACCCTGGGACTCTCTCTGTGGTTGGCTCTTACTTGACATTCAGGTCTCAGCTCAAACCCCATCCCTTTCATGACTTCCTAATAACGAGCTCCCATCCGGCTCTCTGCCAGTCTGTCTCATCACTATTTTCTTCTTAGCATTATTATCTCAAATTATTTTGTTCACTGTCTGTTTCCTTCACTGGAGACAAAACATCATAAATGCATCTCCAGCTAGAATGGTGCCTGGCATGTAGTAGGTACTCAGTAAACAGTTGTGGAAGGAAGGAAGGAGGAAGGAATATCCCTACACATGACCCTTCCCTGTTTGATCCATAGGATTCTAAGGAGGAAGAGGAGCTTGATGTCCTGGGTCTGGCATCCCTCTCAAGCCAGTGGTCCCTTTTTTTTTTTTTTTTTAATTAATTAATTAATTTATTTATTTTTGGCTGTGTTGGGTCTTCGTTTCTGTGCGAGGGCTTTCTCTAGTTGCGGCAAGCGGGGGCCACTCTTCATCGCGGTGCGCGGGCCTCTCTTGTTGCGGAGCACAGGCTCCAGACGCACGGGTTCAGTAGTTGTGGCTCACGGGCGTAGTTGCTCCGCGGCATGTGGGATCCTCCCAGACCAGGGCTCGAACCTGTGTCCCCTGCATTGGCAGGCAGATTCTCAACCACTGCGCCACCAGGGAAGCCTGCCAGTGGTCCCTTTTGCAGCACCCTTCCTGTGCCTCTGTTGAGCCATATCCATTGCAGAGAGCTCTCCATTATGACATGCCTGGTGCTCTCCCGTTAGAAATGGCTTTCTTAGAGAGGGTCTGAACTTCTCCATTCTGCCCCTAGAACTGCTGAGAACAAGATCCAAGATGGCCTTCTAAGTAACTGAGGGTGTCTCTCAGACCTCCAGTGAGTCAGCTTTTCTCCAAGCCAAGCCCCCAGTCTCTTTAAACATTCCTCCTATGACATGGGTGCTTCTAAGTGCTTCAACATCATCTCTATCAGGGACCCTGAAAAATTTGAAGGATGTCCTTCAGAGGTACAATAATAAGGAAAATACCTACCATCAAAAGGATATTGTGAGCATTAAGTGGGATAATACACGTAAAGGATTTAAGTACAAGGTAAGTACTCAATAAAGGTTAATCTTATGACACATGGCTGGGATTTATCTTAGAAATCCTATATACCTTGGGCTGAGGTCACGTCACTCCAAAGAGAATTTGCTCTTGTTTCTGCACGTGGGGAACCATCAACACAAGGCCACTCATAGATACTTTCTTGACTTTGGTTTTCAGGCCAAACAGTGTCAATTCAAACCCCAAACCCAATGAGGGCAGGTAAGTAGATATGGATTCTCATGGGGGCCTCACTTTCCCCCTTAGCAAGTGGGAGTTGAGACATAAGTTTCCTTGTCATCTCGTTTTGTTAAGCTTTTCATTACACCTTGTCACTGAGGGTATGGCCTCCAAGGATCCTGCATTTCTAAGGAGTCTCATTTCCAAGTCCCTACCTCGTGCAGGTCCACGGTTTTGTTCTGGTTTCTAAACAGCGTGAACATCAAGCCTCCTTGTTTCCCAACTTGGCAAATGTCCCCAAAGGGCAGGAGCTTGAGTTCTCAGCTTCGCCTCTGTTTTTGGCTCCTGGGGATTTCTTTTACTTGATTGCATGCATGGCTATGCGTTTAAGAGGATATTTATTATGTATTACCCAGGATTTGTAGGTGTTTTGTGGCAATAGGCTTTTCAGATAATGGAGATTTCCGTGTCGCTGGAGACAAAAAGATCTAGATAGATTTTATGACTAAGTCAAACCCACACAGCCTGAACAGAGCTAGACCACACCCCCCTCTGTTACACCCTGCTAACATGTAGGCTGACCTGTGGGTAAAAGCACGCTTCCCATTAGGGCTTTGTAGATACCACATCTGGCTCAGAGACCCTACCAGCACCTTCATGGGCCTGTAGGTATGTGGACAACTTGGGCTGGGAAGTGTGGTTTGGTGACACCAGCCTCCCTTATTGTCACACAGAGGCCACCAACTACCATCTGTCATTGTTCATCTCTAGATTCTGCTGCTGCTTCTTTTGTTTTTACAAAGAATTGTGGAATGAGGTGGACAATTTTTCTTGCTAAAATAAAGATGATTTAGCTCCTTGCCTTCCCCTGGGCTGTCATCCTAACAACCTCATTAAAGTGAAATGAGATTGGTTCCCAGTGACTGTTCACCAGCTCCCAGCAATTAGCTCTTTTTTTCCCACTAATCATTTAAAAAGTACACCATTCTGCAGGAAGAAATATTTGCAAATGATGCGACAGTCAAGGGCTTAATCTCCAAAATATACAAACAGCTCATACAACTCAACAACAAAAAAACGAACAACCCAATCGAAAAATGGGCAGAAGACCTTAACAGACATTTCTCCAAAGAAGACATACAGATAGCCAGTAGGCACAAGAAAAGATGCTGAACATCACTAATTATTAGAGGAATGCAAATCAAAACTACAATGAGGTACCACCCACACCAGTCAGAATGGCCATCATTAAAAAGTCTACAAATAACAAACGCTGGAGAGGGTGTGGAGAAGAGGGAACCCTCCTACACTGTTGGTGGGAATGTAAGTTGGTGCAGCCACTGTGGAAAACAGTATGGAGATTCCTTAGAAAACTAAAAGTAGAATTACCATATGACCCAACAATCCCACTCCTGGGCATATATCCAGACAAAACTATAATTCAGAAAGATAAAAGCACCCCTATGTTCATAGCAGCACTATTCACAATAGCCAAGACATGGAAGCAACCTAAATGTCCATTGACAGATGAATGGATAAAGAAGATGTGGTATATATATACAATGGAAGACTACTCAGCCATAAAAAAGAACAAAATAATGCCATTTGCAGCAACACGGATGCAACTAGAGATTATCATACTAAGTGAAGTAAGTCAGAAAGAGAAAGACAAATACCATATGATATCACTTATATGTGGAATCTATAATATGGCACAAATGAACCTATCTACAAAACAGAAACAGACTTAGAGACATAAAGAACAGACTTGTGGTTATCAAGGCGGGGGAGGGAGAGGGAAGGATTGGGAGTTTGGGGTGAGTAGATGCAAACTATTACATTTAGAATGGATAAACAACAAGGTCCTACTGTATAGCACAGGGAACTATATTCAATATCCTGGGATAAACCATAATGGAAAAGAATATTAAAAAGGAAGGTTTATATGTATATAACTGAGTCACTTTGCTGTATAGCAGAAATTAGCACAACATTGTATATCAACTATACTTCAATAAAAAAACTAAAACTGAAAAAAATTTTTTTAAATTACATCATTCTGGAATTTTGCTCAAAACTGGTCAGTCTTGCTAATTTGTTTCTAGATTGCACCGTTTCTCCATTCTTGAAAACTGGATCACATTTTCCTGTCCTCAGTCTACCGCCCCCTTTCTTCCTCTCTTGATTTGTTACGTGTTCTTGCATTTGATCTGTAATGAGGGCTCAAGCTCTTTCAGTTTCCTGGGCTACGAATTGTCTAGTTCTGAAACTGTGAAATTAGTTAATGTGACCAGAAACATTTTTTTTTTTTACCATCTCTCTCTTATCTGGAATGATGATAACGCAATGCCTACGATGTGAGAAGTCTGGTAACAGAGTGTGTGAATCAGAGTTGAAGTTGCATCAGTAGGCCAGATTAAGGACTAAGCTATTAAAAAAAAAAAAAGCCCCCCACGTGGAACGAGTAGGATTCAGGTTAAACCTCAGGACTGGGAAAGGGAAGGGGGTGGGGACTAACAGTTATTATTTAACTCCTTTCTTTCCCAGGCCACATGCCAGACCCTTCCACAAATCCTACAGCCACTGGAAGCCTCAGACACTGCAGTGTGGCCTGATTAGGATGGTGGAGAGCTGCCTACAGCTGGTTTTGTAACCTGTGGAATTTAATTATTTGTTCATTGTAGATTCATGTATGGACCCATCAATCTTTTAAATATATTTTATTTTATTTTTATTTCTTGGTATATACAAAGTAACTGCCCCCTCTGGTTTAGTTTTCCAATCTGTAAGCCGAGGTGAAGGGGTGGGCTAAATAGTATCTTGGGGACCTTCTAACTCCAAGTTATATCTCCAGCTACTGCAATGTGGAAAAACTAAGGTCGGACAGAAAGGGGGCCCAGGTCAGCAAGGGGTCTGACTTCTGTCCTCAGTGGAGACAGGGCAAGCACTGGTGCTGATTTTCCCCACTGTCATGTCTGTGTTGGGCTCATGTGCACTTTTTCTTTTAAACTGGGAAGGTGATTTTAGGATGGCAGAGTTGAGCGGACAGGTAGCTTGGTTGTTGGTGTGTAAATCGGCAGTGCTGCCCTGGTCCTTCCCTACCCTCTCTTTCTGTGCTGTTCCTTAGCCTTCCAAGGAGCCCAGAAAATCATTGCAAATGTACAGCAAGATTCTAGTAAAGCAGAGAAATTCTGTTAACAAAAATATTTCTTTTAATATTTTAGCTGGGAATGCAGGCAGCTGTTAGAGGCTCTGAAGCTGAATTCCAAAAGTAAGGCAGAGTGACTGACAATCTGGGCACATTTTGACATGGAATTTCCCTTTACTGTTCACAGATGGGAGTTGGCTCAGGGGCGGGGTGGTGACCGTGAAACAATGTGGTGCATCGGAGGGTCCCCGTAAGGCAGTGTGGTCCTCCCAGGAACTCACCCCCTGCGAGGGACACGAGGGCTGCATGAGGACCATCCTCAGAGCTGGGCCAAGTTCGCAGGCACATCTTCTTCTGCGTGACCCCATAATGTTCATTACTATCTGCATCCCGTTCATCCACTTCCCGCCCACTGCGCCCAGTGAGCCTTCCAGCTGCCGCCAACCTGAGCACCGCACTCAGCTTCTAAGAGTCACTCCTCTGCGCATACTTCAAGCCCCTTCGAGACTTGGCCCCTGCCCTCCCTCTCCACCCCCTACTGCTTCTCCATCATCCTCCCTTTGCTCCAGACACACTAAACCACTTGTCATTCCCAAGATGTGTCAGGAGCACCTGCAGTGTCATCTTCCCAGAAGAGCATCCTCCCACAGGACTCACCGTCCGGTACCCCAGCCCCAATCTGGGTTCCATCCTCTCCTTTCTTTTTTTTTTAAAGTAGAGGGAAGGATTTTTAATTAATTAATTTATTTATTTATTTTTGGCTGTGTTGGGTCTTCGTTTCGCGCGAGGGCTTTCTCTAGTTGTGGCAAGCGGGGGCCACTCTTCATCGCGGTGCGCGGGCCTCTCACTATCGCGGGCTCTCTTGTTGCGGAGCACAGGCTCCAGACGCGCAGGCTCAGCAGTTGTGGCTCACGGGCCCAGTTGCTCTGTGGCATGTGGGATCTTCCCAGACCAGGGCTCGAACCCGTGTCCCCTGCATTAGCAGGCAGATTCTCAACCACTGCGCCACCAGGGAAGCCCCATCCTCTCCTTTCTGGACAGCCCCTCTCCCCCGCAGCCTGGGACTTCCCCTGTCTCACGCCCCGCTGTATTGCAGGCACTTGCTTGTCTCTCTCTCTGGGTTTGAGCAGCTTGAGGGCAGGGAGCTGCAATCCTGAGTTCCTGGGTGTCCCTGGCACGTAGCATGAGCCTGGCCTAGAGCAGAGGCCCAACAAATCTCTCTCAAGTGGAGGAATGAATAAAAACTGAAAATAGCTAAAAGTCACCCAAGCCAAGGCTTATACACCAGGAGATCACCAAAGCGGGATGAACTATCAGCGGGAGGAAGTTCCCACATCTGCTCATAAAAGGAATCAGGGGCGGTTTCTGGAAGCTTCTGAGCAAGGGCATCATCCTTGGGGCAAGTGTGTCCTTTCACTATGTGACCGTAGGGGGGACCCTCCTTTGGCTGCCATGTGTGGCGTGTTGGGGGCCATCTCCCCACGCAGGGGGTCCCCCAGGAAGCTCGCCCTGAGACAGAGAATGAGTTCAGGCCGGTTAGTGAGGGTAGTGTTCTGGGATCATCGTCTGTGGGAGGAGAGCGGGCCGCCCTGCTGGCCAGACGGAGAAGGTCGGCAGCGATGCCTAACAGTGGGCGCGGGGGATCTCAGCTACTCCCCGGGGATGCTCTGCAGCCCTTCCAAGTTCCCTAAGTTGGAGCAGGGGGCCAGGCCTTTACACCCCCATGATGACCATCATGGGATGCAGGCTGCCCCCAGCCCCAAGGAGGGGCATGTTATGGGTTCCGCTGTGTCCCTGCAAAAAGATGTGTTGAATTCCTAAGGCCCCGGCACCTCTGAATATGCAAGAATCTGCTACAGAAAAATAGGGCTCACAGGGATCTTATGACTTTGGGGCAGTGTAGGTAAGAGACGTGCTGTCAGAAATGAAATCCAAAGTAGGCTGAGTGCTTTTCATTCATTAATTCATTTATTCACACAGTTCCGTCATTTTACCAATATTTATTGAGCACCTGCTATTTGCTGTATTAGCGGCACACCAGGGGCACACAAAGGAGGTGTCATGAGCCCCTCAGCCAGGCGCTAAATGGCTTTTCTGGGGTTACCAGACAGTCAGGGCAGGGCAAGGACCAGAACTGGGGTCTCCCGGCTCCTGCCTTTCTATGCTTCTATGGATGAACATGCTTTCTTTTCCCATAGGATCTAGACTAGCAGCTTCATTCCCTGCGTGCCTGCCATGGCCCTGGCCACACGCGCTAGATGTAATGTGATGGCATAATTATAGAAATGGATAACACCCCGAGCTTCCTTAACCCCGCTGCTCTAATCATACACAACCCCAGAACACATTGTAATAATTTGTCATCCATTTTCCAAGGTAGAAGGCACTAACTCTTAATTATAAGCCAAGGCTAGAGATGAGTAAATAAATATGCATGCCAGTCTGAATGCTATAATTAGAACTACCATTTGACTAAAGAAAAGTGGAGACGTTTTAATTCCAGGCCTCTGCTTGAATGTTGAGTTGCTGCTAGGGCATAGCCCATGTGTGTTAACACTTTAAGTTCTGAGCAGGCGGTAGCAGAGTAAGAAGGCAGCTTTGTGTAAGTGGGGCTGGGATGTACCCTACATGGCACTAGATATTTCACTTCTGTGTTTATTTCCCAAAGCCAAGTTAACATGATGATCAGTATTTTTCAAACATTTCTGACAGACACTTTGAATGATAATTTTGCATAAAAATGTCTAAAACACTATTTGTATAACAAGTTGGCATCATTCATTGGCAACAATGAGTTGGGTGAGAATGGGGTGGACATACACAATCTATTCATTTAATATTTTTTCTCAAGTACCCACTCTATGCCAGACACTGTTCTAGGCAGTGATGAACACAAATGACTTGGACCTAGAGATTGTCATACTGAGTGAAGTAAGTCAGACAGAGAAAGACAAATAACCTATGATACCACTTATATGTAGAATCTGAGAAAATGGTACAAATGAACCTATTTACAAAACAGAAATTGAGTCACAGATGTAGAAAACAAACTTATGGTTACCAAGCGGGAAAGTGGGGGGAGGGATAAATTGGGAGATTGGGATTGACATACACACACCACTATATATGAAATAGATAACTAATAAGGACCTATGGTATAGCGCAGGGAACTCTACTCCGTACTCTTTAATGACCTATATGGGAAAAGAATCTAAAAACGAGTGGCTATACGTATATATATAACTGATTCACTTTGCTGTACAGCAGAAACTAACAAAACATTGTAAATCAACTATACTCCAATAAAAATTGATTTAAAAAAACACAAACGACTTGCTTTCATGGAGCTTACTTTTTAGTGAATGGAGGCATACAAGAAAACAATAAACAAGTATGTAGCTAAGTACATAATACATATAAAATGTTGCCTTGTGATAAGTGCTGCAAAGAAATATAAGTCAGGAGCAGGGGATAGAGAGCAAAGGAGGTGGGTGCTGTCTTAGGTAGGGTGACTGGGGAAGATTCAGATGAAGTGACATTGAAGCGGAAACCTGAATGAAATGAGGGAGCGATGGAGATACACGGAGAAAGAGTGTTCAAGCAGAGGAAACAGCAAGTGCAAAGGCCCTGAGGCAGCTGAGGCAGGAGTCTGCCCGGTGTGTCCCAAGACCAGCAAGAAGGCCAGTGTTCCTGGAGAAGAGCGAACCAGGGGAGGAGGTCAGGAAATAAGATCAGAGAGGAAGCAGGGGACAGATCAGTAGCCTGAGGGCCACAGCGCGGATGTGGATTTTACTGTGAGCATGATGGGAGACATCGAAGGGTTTTGGGCAAAGGAGTGATGTGATTCAACTTCAGTTTGAAAAGGATCCTTCTGGCTTTGTGTGGAGGATGGATTTAGGCGGGGAGGCGGGTAAGGAGACAGCCGCCAGGGGAGGCTGCTGCACCTCTTCTTGTTGGGGTGCTTCAGCACGTGGTTCAGGAGCAGGTCAGGAGCCAGGCTGTCGGCCCCAGTCACGGCTGTTTGGTCCTGGACAAGCTGCTGAACCTCTTTGCGCCCCATTTACTCGCCTGTAAAAGGGGGATAGTACTGTCACCTTCCTCGGTGGTTCTCAGAGTGTGGCCCTCAGGCCAGCCACAGCATCTTCACCCAGGAAATTACTGGAAGTGCAAATTATCAAGCCCCACCCTAGACCTGCTGTTTCAGAAACCCGGTGGGTGGGATTGCCAAATAAATTACAGGACATCCAGGTAGACTTGAATTTTAGATAGACGATGGATATTACCCACGCAATATTTGGGGCATACTTATCTACGTCTGGGGGAACCCAGCAATCAGTGTTTTAAGAGGTCCTCCAGGTGATTCTGGTGAACCCTGACATCAAACACTGATGTTCCTCACGGTGGTTCTGGAGGTTTCTGGAAGCTTAGCACAGTGCCTGGCACCGGGCTGGCATGCGGTAGCTGTCACGATGAGCCCCGAGCACTGGCTGATGCCAGGGACTTTGGAGCCTCGAGATGGAGTGACTTGGCTGAGGGCACGGCAGGTGGGATCTCTTCCCTCGGAGGACTCTTCCGTGGCTCGGGTGCTGGAACGCGTGGAGACGAGCAAAGTGCCCTCACCCGGTTGCCTGAAATCGTTCTTCTCCCTCCCTCTGTCGGGCTGATGATGGGATCTGAAGTGGGTGCACACCCTCCCCCTAGGCTCAGGGATTTGGAACTGTGTGGGGTCTCCTTATTTTGCAATGACAATTTCCCTAATTCAGTGACCAAAAGGTACACAGTCTAAAAGTCAGCTTGCTAATGATACCGCTGGTGAGAATAGTTTTCTCTTTCTAGATTGTTTTGGTCAGCTCTGCCCAGCTCTTAGACTGAGGAGTCAGTGCGGGGGGCCTGAAAGAATTACCCTCATAAATGTTAACTTAAGTGCGTCAGAAAATAGGGGTGACGTTTGTTCCCGAAGACAGTGAAGAAAATGCACTTCTTGGTCTCATGGGGAGTAACAGACATGTATATCCTAATTAGGTTCTGGGAGAAGATGGCAGCTGATGTGTCCAGTATGCGATTGATAAATTCCACTTAGGTGGGTTTGGAAAGAAAGATTTCAGTTATGAGGGATAATCACCTGTTGGTTGAATTTTCTTTTCTCCTGGCTCCTCCGTGGCTAAGTGTACCATTAGACCCGATAAGTGCTGCTATTTGTTCATGGACTTGCAGCCATCTGAAAATCTGGTGCCATAGTGGCCTGCACAGAGGGTTTGTATGGGGAAGGTATTAAGATAGTAATGTGTGGGAAAGCCCCTCCCTGAGCCTGGCACTTAACAAGTACTTAATAAGCATTGTCTTCACAAATCATTAATCTGGACAGCCGTTCATTTGAGAACTGCTTTTCTCTGTAGTGGAAAGAATGGATGCTAGGTTATTGTCTGTGAAGACCTTGTGTTGCCCAGAAGCATTGCTTGTGGTAATACAACGCTATGCATTGGAATAAATCGGAAATTAAGGCTTTTTTTTAATTGCAGGAATATATATGTTTAAGCTTCTCAAACTTTAATGTCCATAGGAATCAGCAGATCTTGGTGGGGCTTGAGAGTCTGCATTTCTAACAAGGTCCAGATGATGCCGGGGCTTCTAGTCTGGACCCACACTTCCAGATGGGGAGATGTCCGGCTACCAGCATCACAAGGGCATGACTGGTGTTAGTACAGCGGTGAGCTCTGGAGGGCAAGGCTTATCTGAAACGTCGTATGCTCTGGGGTGATGGGGGTGATGGATATGAAGTGACGGAATGAACAAGCTTGATGTCTGGCAGTCAGTGTGCAATTAATAATTGTTCATTACTTTACATGACTAAACCAGGAGGAACCGGGTATACCTTAAACCCTATAATAAAAATTTACTTTTATCCAACAGAAAGATCATAGTTGACTCTGATTTATAACCCAATCTCTTCCACGATAGGATTCCCTTTAAGTAGTCAGCTCTTCTAAACACATTTCAAGCAGGACGCACTGATTGATTTTTCAGATTTTAGGAATCCACTCATTGCTTATGTGTGCGTGCACCTCCGTGGGCTCAGGAGCGTGTCCTGGTGTTTTCCCCGGGCGTGGGCTCATCAGCTCTGCTGACGCCGGTGCTGCTTATGGCAGGATAACTTGTCCTCTCTCATTTCCCAGGCCCCACAGGTACCTGTCTGCTTGGGCCGCTCCCGTGTTCTGATCCTTTCTCCCAGAGACACTGATTTGAGGGAGCTGCCTGCAGTTTGATGCACAGCACTTTCCCGTCTTCTCCTCCTTGGCTCCCCTTTACCAGGACAGCTTTTCCCAGCCTGTGTGAGCAGGCGTGGGGCTGAGGGAGGCAGCAATGGATGCCTTTTTAAAAAAAATTTAGCTATAATGTACATACCACAACATTCACCTGTTTCAAGTATACAGTTCAGTGGTTTTAAGGATATTGATTAAGTTGGGCAACCATCACCACTGTCTACTTTCAGGACATTTTCTTCTCCTCCAAAAGAACCCTGTCCCTATTAGCAGTCATTCCCCATCTTCCCTCCCCCCAGCGCCCAGCACCCCCTAATCTTTCTGTCTGTATGCATTGCCTAGTTTGATCATTTCTTATAACTGGAATTCATACAATATGTGGCTCTTTGTTTCTGGCTTCTCTCCCTTAGCATAACGTTTTCAAGGCTCATCCATGTTGCAGCCTATGTCAATACCTCATTATTTTTTTATTTTAATAAATTTATTTATTTACTTATTTATTTTGGCTGCATTGGGTCTTCGTTGCTGCGCGCGGGCTTCTCATCGCGGTGGCTTCTCCTGTTGTGGAGCACGGGCTCTAGGCGCGCAGGCTTCAGTAGTTGTGGCACACGGGCTCAGTAGTTGTGGCTCGTGGACTCTAGAGCAGAGGCTCAGTAGTTGTGGCTCACGGGCTTAGTTGCTCTGTGGCATGTGGGATCTTCCCGGACCAGGGCTCGAACCTGTGTCCCCTGCATTGGCAGGTGGATTCTTAACCACTGTGCCACCAGGGAAGTCCCCAGTACTTTATTGCTTTTTATGGATGAAAACTTCCCATTATATGGATCTACACCCATGCTCATAGCAGCATTATTCACAATAGCTAAAACGTGGACGCAATCCAAGTATCCACCGACAGATGAATAGATAAACAAAGTACAGTCTATACATACAATGGGATATTATTCAGCCATAAAAGTGAAGGAAATTCTGCTGTATGCTACAACATGGATGAGCCTTGAGGACATTATGCTACATGAAATGTCAGTCATAAAAAGACAAACAATGAATGATTTCATTTATCTGAGGTACTTAGGGTAGTCAAATCATAGCGACAGAAAGTAGAATGGTGGTTGCCAGGGACCACAAGGGTGAGAGATGGAGAGTTATTGTTAGATGGAGACAGAGTTTCAGTTTTACAAGACAAAAATCTGGAGATGGATGGTGGTGATGGTTGCACAACATCATGAATGTACTTAATACTGCTGAGCTGTACAATTAAAAATGGTTAAGATGGTAAATTTTGTGTTATGTGTATTTTACCACAATAAAAAAATTTTGAAAAAAAAATTGAGGGGAAGTTGGCAGAGTTTCCAGAAGTCAAGCAAGGAAAAGACATGGTAATGTTGAACTTTTTGGAATTTGCAGTATTACTTTTTTGGCCAAACTATAGACAACGGATGTTTTAAGGAAGAAAGACAGGGAGGAATGGTGAAACCTTGTTCTCTGCATAATTTCTGTTATGAAAATTAAAATGAATCTGCAGAGCTTATCTGTTACAAGTGCAATTTTGCAATCTTTTTCTAAGGGAGAGATTCACACTGTAGTTATACTGGGGGAAATGTGCTTTAAAATTCATTATTATTAATCCTTTGGAATTCACTCTTGCTCCCCTCAAAAGCCAGCATTCGGTTTGCTCTGGCATACCCAGTGCTTTTGTACCAGGGATTCTGTGCTGTTTGAAAAGCAGCTGCCTCTTTCCGATATGTCCAGCTCCAAAGAAAGCTGGACTCATGGTAAACTGCACTCATTTCTTTGGTAATTGTGGAAGCAAGCCCTGGGAATATTGAATTTATTATCATGCTGCCTTACACGTGTACAGATCTGAAAAACCATTACTGAAAAAATACAAGCTTGTAATTTCCTTAATTACCCATCTGAGAGGCTCTTCTGCACCTGGACAGTTTTAAAAAATACTGGTGGGGAAATGGTGAGCGAGGTGCCAATGTGTCACTAAGGTGAGTTATAATGATCCAGAGACAAGCGGAGAGGTAATGAAGGAGAAGTGAAACAAATGTGGCAGATCCATTGGGCTAATAGCTAACATCTACCCAGCCCATTTTGGGGACCCATTGTGTACTAAGGTATGTTTTTAAGATTGTGGAATCCATAAATTTCTACAGAGCAATTGGGAAAAAAAAGGAAACAGAGAGGAACCTTTGGGTTTTACCAATACCAAAATGCCTCTCTGTTCATCATGCATTTCAAGAGTTGCCCAGGTAGAGACAATCTAGTTTGATATCTGTACCTTTTTTCTTAAACAATGAGCCCTCTCTCTTGCACAAAGTTCTGGATTTTAAGCAGGCCAACTGAAATTGTGAACATTTTGCAACTTCATTAGCAAGTTTTTAAAAGGGTCTTGAGGAAATAAAATCGTAGTCAATAAATGTAGACAATGTTTTTTTGCCTAGGCATGATGTGACAGATCTCAGATACCTTGGGAGAATTTTTAGGGATTAAAAGAGGATCCAACTTACACATGAGAGTAAGCACTTAGCAAAAATGCTTCAAAAGCCCAGTGACTTTATAGACTGAAAGTTTATGTCCCCTTAGATTCAAATGTTGAAATCCTAAGCCCCAGTGTGATGGTATTGGGAGGTGGGGCCTTTGGGAGGTGATTAGGTTGTACCATGGGTTTAATCTTCTGTGTAAGACCAACATCCAAGTTGTATGGAGTCTATTACACTTTCTCATCACAGAGCTGGGGTGTTCCTGAGCCCCTGCCTGTAATTCCAGATTTGTGTACGGTGAGTGCTGCACTTGTCTGCTCTCCCCACCCCCAGGCGACTCCCCAGCTACATCTGTCATCAGCAGCACTATTTTAATGACCGAGTGCTTTTAGTTTAGCATCTCAGAACCTTTTCAGTGAAGGTTCCAGAACGGACTGTCTTAATGGAAATAGCAAGTCTGCATGCCAGTAAAAATGGAGAACAGAAGATGACAGGGCTAGGCAAAGGGAGGGACTGGGAGAACATTTCCCAGGTTATCAGGAGCTAGACCCCAACTCCTCGTGTAGAAAAACCCTGATCCTTGTCTGGCCCTGTCTCCTGGCAGGGGGTCCTGGGGGAAGGGTGGTGGATCAACTAAGCCTCTGAGTGCTTGGTGGAGCGAGGTTGCTGAAGGAAGTGGCAGCTCACAGGCATGTGGGGTTTGGAAACCACGAAGATGTGAAACTAAGAGAGCAGGTGTCAGGGAGCAGGGAGGATGGAGGCCTCTGGGCCAGGAGGTTGGTGGATGCTGCAGAAACTCCTAGTTGCCCATCTTGAAAGCTCTCTCCCCTTCTTCCTTAACACCTGAAGTCTTATTTTAGGGGATGAGGTGTAACCGAACTCAGGTTTGGCTGCTCACCCCTCAGAAGCCAATAATTGAGAGGCAAAGTTTGGTAGAAAGGAAAGTTGCTTTCATCAGAAAGCCGGCAATCTGGGGTGAAGTTGGACTCGTGTCCAGAGACCAACTCTGAAGATTCTGCTCAGCCATGGCAATTTTTAAAGGGGAAATAATCTCAGTTGATCATTAAGGTAGGAGGTCAGATTCTTTGTCATTTTCCCATTGTGCGCAGACCTGCTGACTTCTCCTGATCTTCCTTTGGATGCTATCTTGCCCGCGTGGTCCACTTGCAAATTTGCTAAGGGGGAAGCCAGGGGTAGAGAGGCAATCATTCTTTTTTAATTTTTTTCTTAACATTTTTATTGGAGTATAATTGCTTTACAATGGTGTGTTAGTTTCTGCTTTATAACAAAGTGAATCAATTATACATATACATATATCCCCATATGTCTTCCGTCTTGCGTCTCCCTCCCTCCTACCCTCCCTATCCCTCCCTTCTAGCTGGTCACAAAGCACCGAGCTGATCTCCCTGTGCTATGCGACTGCTTCCCACCAGCTATCTATTTTACATTTGGTAGTGTATATATGTCCATGCCACTCTTGCACATTGTTCCAGCTTACCCTTCCCCCTCCCCGTGTCCTCAAGTCCATTCTCTAGTAGGTCTGCGTCTTTATTCCTGTCTTGCCCCTAGGTTCTTCATGACCATTTTTTTTTTTTTTAGATTCCATATATATGTGTTAGCATACGGTATTTGTTTTTCTCTTTCTGACTTACTTCACTCTGTATGACAGTCTCTAGGTCCATCCACCTCACTACAAATAACTCAATTTCGTTTCCTTTTATGGCTGAGTAATATTCCATTGTATATATGTGCCACATCTTCTTTATCCATTCATCTATCAATGGACACTTAGGTTGCTTCCATGTCCTGGCTATTGTAAATAGAGCTGCAATGAACATTGTGGTACATGACTCTTTTTGAATTATGGTTTTCTCAGGGTATATGCCCAGTAGCGGGAGGCAATCATTCTTTAACTACTTAATTCTTCATTCTTACTCCTTTTGATCCAGGAAAGGAACAAACAGGTTAGGCAAGGCATTGCATACATTTAGTAGAGCAGATGTCAGGAGTTAGGTTAAATGTTACCTAGTGATTTCATTTTTATAATTAAGGTTTAAGGGCAACAGAAATAGGCAAGCAGGAAAGGGGCAAAAGAGCTGCTTACAGCTCTTTTGGGTTGGGTCTAGCAGAGAGAGGGTACTTCCCAGACTCATTTGTAGATGGGGTGGCTGTGTGACGGAGTTATGGCAGTGTCTAGGTGGTATGTAGTGGGAGTTTTGGGGTGGGGCTTCAGGTAAAGCTTCAGGTGAAGAGGGGGTTGACTCTGCTGGCTGACACCATTTGAGATCCATGTCCCCCTTTTTCTACCTGCAATACAGACAAGATGCTTGAGTGGCAGCAGCCGCCTCTCCTGGGACTCCTTGAGGATAGTTGAAGGATGATAAGCCCCTAAGAGAGAAGGGCTCTAAGGAATTGATAACCTTGGGGCACTCACTGTGCCGGCCTCAGGCTGCCCACCACTGGACTTTTCAGGAGAGGAAAAGAAAACAGTATTTTGCTTGAGCCACTGTTATCTGGGCTTTTCTGAGAGTGAAGAGAACCAGTGATCTGAGAGCTCCTTCTATCTCTTGGGCTCTCAAATCCCAGGGGAGTCAAGTGGGAAGGCCGGAGGGTAGTTGGCTCTGATACCAGAGTTGGGGTGTTATCACATCCTGCATCATAAGTATGGGAGGGACCTCGGAAAGGACGGAGAAGAAGCAGGTGTGGTTTCCAATGTGGGTGGATGCTTACTAAACAGCTGTACTGTCTATTCCTCCTTCCAACTGATATGTGATTTTACGAAGATAATCTCTCTTTGTCACATGGCCACATGCCCTACTAAGCCAGTTACTCTGCTGTCACCTCCTTACAGCAATGGGTTAGGAATGGGCCCATTGTGAACTTCTTCCCAGTGAAGTATGGGAGAGGTTGTCTCCCACGGGCCTCAGTGGAAGTCTTACTCATCAAAAGAAATGTATAGAAAGACGTGCTCTTCTTGCCCTGTTCCGCGGGACATGATGATGTGTCCTTGAGGTACCAGCACTGCATCAGCTATCTGTCACTTTGAAGGGAGCCAAGCCAATGTGGTGAGCTGCACAGAGCAGAGAGCAGAGCAGGAAGATGGGGAGAACCTGGGTTAGCCAGCCCTGGAGCTGTCCTATCCTGTATTTATCGTTATGTTAGGTCATAAATCTCCCTTACTGCTTAAGCCAGTGGAGTCAGGGTTTTCTATTACTTGTAGTCAAAAATTCCCTGATGAGTGTTTTTTGTTTTTTGTTTTTTATTGAGGTATAGTTGATTTACAGTATTATATTAGTTTCAGGTGTACAACATAGTGATTCAATATTTTTACAGATTATACTTCTTTTAAATTTATAATATTACAAAACAATAGCTATATTTCACTGTGTATAATATATCCTGTTGCTTATCTATTTTACACATAGTGGTTTGAATCGCTTAATCCCATACCCCTCCCCAGCCCCTCCCTGCTTCCCTCCCCCCACTGGTAACCACTAGTGTGTTCTCTATATCTGTGAGTCTGTTTCTGTTTGGTTATATACATTCATTTGTTTTCCTTTTTGGAGTCCACATATAAGTGATAACATAGAGTATTTGTCTTTGTCTGACTTGTTTCACTAAGCATAATGCTCTCTAAATCCATCCACGTTGTTGCAAATGGCAGAATTTCATTCTTTTTTTTTATGGCTAATAGTCCACTGTGTGTATGTATATCTATATATACACGTATATCACATCTTCTTTATTCGTTCATCTGTTGATGGGCACTTAGGTTGCTTCCATCTCTTGGCTATTGTAAATAGTGCTGCAGTGAACATCGGGATGCACTGATATGTGTTTTTTTTTTTTTAATTTTTATTTATTTATTTATTTATTTATTTATGGCTGTGTTGGGTCTTAGTTTCTGTGCGAGGGCTTTCTCTAGTTGTGGCGAGCGGGGGCCACTCTTCATCGCGGTGCGCGGGCCTCTCACTATCGCGGCCTCTCTTGTTGCGGAGCACAGGCTCCAGACGCGCAGGCTCAGTAGTTGTGGCTCACGGGCCTAGTTGCTCTGCGGCATGTGGGGTCTTCCCAGACCAGGGCTCGAACCCGTGTCCCCTGCATTGGCAGGCAGATTCTCGACCACTGCGCCACCAGAGAAGCCCTGATATGTGTTTTAAAAGAGGGTGTGATAATAACTGCCATAGACATATGAAATAAACTTGCCATAGACATATGAAATAAACTATGTCAAAGATTTTACTTAATTCATTTATTAATGGGGGAACCAGCAAGACGTTACAATAATTCAAAGGAAAATTCAGAGACAAACACAAACAAGTAATGCTAAAAAAGAATTTATAGGTAGATTCAAACTTGCCTTTTTACAGGAAAGGGAGGGGGGGAAGCCATTGTCCTTCTAGATAGAGTAAATTGGCATATCTATGGACAAGAAACATTTGGATTGCTAGTGTTAGTTATAACTTACAGAACTGTAAAACAGCTTAAATAAAATGAAAGGTGTAAACCCCACAGAATGAGAAAATCCAGGATAGACAATGCTTACTTTTCCCTTGAAGACACCCAGTAATCATTTTAGTCTATTTCAAAGTTTTTCACATATGAGTCATATCTGTCAAATCTAAAAGATGCATTACCCATGTTCCCCAATCCTTTTTCTTAGTCTGAATGCCCTGATGATTTTAGTTACTTCTCAGGCTGTTTCATGATTTATCTTTTTGTGGCTCTTAGCCTCCAAGAAAGCAGTACTACTGTCAATTCCTCTTTTAAGCATAGTTGCATGCCAGTGTCTGAGCTTTACAAGCAGGGGCTGTAAATAAGTCATGATGGACAGTCCTTCCTTCCTTATTGACGGAGAAGATGTTTATGGATTAAAGATGGATTTCTACTTGGCTTCTGTGTTCTGTGTTGGATGCATTTTTGGCCATAGATCAATCATTTCTGTTTCTAATATTTTCAAGTAATCACCCAGGCCACTGATTTCCAAATTCTTGCTTGATGTGATACTGAATCATAGGTTTAGTTTGACAAGAACTTTCCACCTTATGTCCACACTGCCTCTAATAAAATTTATGAATAACATCTATCTTTAAAGTGGCTTAAGATCAGTTTTGCCTCTTTGCAGACATTCCTAATGGTGATGGAGGCCCCTCACAGACCCCCCAAGTGCAGCGATCAGTGGCAGAGAGGACTGAATAATCCTGCTACAGCTCCCAGATGGCACTGATTTCCTCTTGGCCTTGACTCCATTGTCCAGACAGACCCAACTGTTACTCTCCTCCACTGACAGATAAAGTATTTATTCTTCCCCAGTCAGGTTTTTAATTCAACAAAGATTTAGGGAGCACCTACTATGTGACAGGCCAAGTCCCAGGTGTTTATTCACCATTTTTTCTGTTTATTCCTGTCCTTGGGAAACCTACCTTTTATTATAAAAAGAGAAGAAGCTGGGCAGATGATTCAGAGGAGCCTGTCAGGAAGCAGTTTAGGTACAGGAAAGAGGGTTAGGATGGGCTTTCGCCTGGGGAGACACAGCGGGATTGGAGAGAAAGGGAAGGATGAGGGTATTTAGGAAGTAGAATTGATAGAATTTTTTATAGCCTTTTTCTAGGAAATTCCATAATTTACCTTTAGAAAAGATGCTGACATCATGTATTTGTTGGTCTGTAAAGGATTATATGGGCATGGAGGAAAATATGAATGTGTACATGCTAAATTCTTAATTTGGGCTTTGTGGGTATAGTATTAGCCTGGGTTCTCAAATCTGTATTAGTCTGGGTTTTCCGGAGAAAGAGACCAAGAGGATACAGTTGTGGGGGGAGAGGGGAGCCATAAGCCAAAAAGAAAAAAAGACCAGTAAAACAACAGTATGGTTCATAGATTAATATGTTCCCACTTAAGCATTTTTGTAAAAATTTGATGTGTATATATGCAAAAGAGAAAGTTAAAAAATAGGTTTAAAAGGACTTTGGGACCACTTGTCCCATCTCGTGATTAATTTATGTCATTGCTGAGACAAATGGGCGATGGCTTGATAAAGACTGGAAATGGCTAACTGGATATCTAGGATGAATATTTGATTCCCTACTGGTAGGAGTTCAAGAGTGCTTAGTCTTCCTGTGTCTGCTCACTTATACCTGTTTTATTCCTGATAAGAACCACATGTTTGTGTCCCTCCCTGCACCCCCATTCCCATTAGAATTGAGGTGGGACCTGCAAATTACTCCTTGGAAGAGTAGCTCTGGGACTTGAATTAGACTAAGGTGTACATGACTACTATCAGATCTGTGTACTGATTTTGGGTGGAGGAGTGGAAAGAGCACCGGGAATGAAAGGCTTAGAAGAGAGTCTGTCATTCAGTGGGTTGAAGGGTCAAGAAGAGAGGTTATAGAGAAACTCCTGGCTTTGCCAGCTTTGCTAAGGGAGGCAGCTGCATGCAGTAAGGAAAACAAGTACCGATCTGGGTTCAAGTCTCACTGCATCACTTATTTGCTGAGTAACCTTGGGCAGGTGACTTAACCTCTCTGGGGATAAAGGTGCCTACCTCACATGGCCATTTAGAGTTAAATGTGATAACATATGTCGTCCAACCACAGAGGAGGTGTTGGCTGGTGTCATGCAGGAGTTTTTCCTGTTCCTCCTGTTCGGGTGCTCTGAGAGTCGATGGCAGCTTTCTCTTTCTCGTTCTAGATGAACCCACAGTCAGACAGGGGTTCACTGGCAGATCTGATCACTTGCTGGCCGCACTTTCCTCAGCCTGCAGGAACATGATGGGGGCCTGTCTGGTGCTGTTTCTGCCTCAGACACCCCAAGCAGCTGGGAGAGGGCGAGCAGAGCTGAGTATCAGAGTGTGTGTGTGTGTGTGTGAGAGAGAGAGAGAGAGAGAGGATGCTTGTGAAGCCCTCACCACAGTGCTTAGCCCTGGTAGGGGCCCAGTGAGTGGTAACTGATAATCGTAACGGTGGTGATGCTGGAAGGGGTCTGGGAGTGGGGAGTGAATTTGGATCATCCCTTTGACCCACCACCTGTCTGGAGAGGGGCTCAGCAGGCTTTCCTCCACAGGCAGGTCCTCTGGAGAGCTTCAGGACCCTGCGTAATCAGCCCACCTCTCTCAGCAACCAGGCCCCCAGCAGCGCCTCTGGTCTGGCCCCGGGTCCCCTCCCTGTCCCAGGGCCGGGCCACGGTTCTCCTTGCCTGGCCCCTGTTCCCCGGGTCTGGACCGACCTTCCGGCTCCCAACACTCCTCCCCCCCACCACGCTGTCCTTCCCAGCCCCCGCCAGCACCACCGCCTCACCTCGTCCGGCATCTCCTATGCTCTTTCCTCCCTCGCAGCTCTATCTTGCCTTCCACGCGTCGCAGGAGATGCTCTCCTCCAGATGAGGATCACCACGAGCCTGCAAACAGGAGGCAGGGAAACAATTCTGCTTCTGAACGGTGGCTCCGTGTCTTTGTGATAAAGCACCGACAGTTGAGCGTTGACCTCACCTGCTATTGTGTCCCTGTGGTTGGAGCTGACGGTGGCGGCGAATGCAACACAGACACGTGGTTTCATCTGACTTCGAGGAAGAGTGAGGGGCGAGGCGGTCCCGCTGCCCTCGCAGCTCCGAGAGCTGCTGCCGCCTCGCTGCAGCTCTGCTTGCCCGCTGTGGTTTGTTGACTGTTTTCAATATTTATTGCCTAATGAAATGACAAACTGCATTGGATGCAGCTGTCTTGTCAAGGAGGAAGCAAAGTAATTAAGCGCTAACACACCATTGTAAAGCAATTATACTCCAATAAAGATGTTAAAAAAAATAAATCAATAAAATAAAATGGATAGACTAAATTACGTTAAATTGAAAAAAAAAATTATATTGCTTCAATCCCCCAGGCTGGGCTCGCTCCTTGTAAATTGAATGACTAGAAAAGATCCCAGAGCCGGCCTGATAAATGGCCCGTCACATCCTACAGGAAGGGAACTCCACGGTCACCAAGACCTTCTGGGCTTCTAACGTCAAAAGTGACAAAGGGACCACGCTTTCCTCCTTGATCATAATCACTTGTCACCCACTGGTGGCAGAGGGTCCGGATGGGGCTGCTCATTTGCCTAATCTGCTAAAGATGCCTGGGTCAGGGTGGCCGTAAGCTCCCGAGGGGCAGGGGCCCCTGGAGGCCAGGTTTGGGAAACGGCAAAACCCAGGGCACAGCCTCTCCAGGTCTCCTCCAGACCCTGGCCCAGCCCTGTTGTATGACAGGCCAGACTTGACCTTCCCACGCCGGCACCCCTCCCCCAGCACACCCACCCTTCTCCTCATTTCTGGTGCCCAAACCCAGCCCATTCCTGGCTCATTAGGTCAGTTTTAGTTCTTGTTTTTGAATGTGGTACAACACACATAGCATGATAGTTACCAGTTTAACCATGTGTCAAGGGCACAATTCAGTGGCATTGAATATATTCACAGTGCTATGCAACCATCAACATTATCTACATCCCAAACTTTATCATCCCAACATGAACTCTGTGCCCAGCAAACAATAACTCTCCCTTCCCCTTCCTCCCAGCCTCTGGCAACCACCATTCGACTCTCTGTCTCTATGATTTGACTGCTCCGAGGACCTCTTGTAAGTGGAATCATGCAATATCTGTCTTTTGGTGACTCATTTATTTCACTTAGCGTCGTGTCCTCAAGGTTCGTCCATGTTGTAGCATGGGTCAGAATTTCCTTCCTTTTTAAGGCTGACTAGTGTCCCACTGTATGTATAGATCACATTTTGTTTGTCCATCCACCTGTCACTCAGGCTGTGGCGAGTGGCGCCCTGGCCCGGTGAAGGGGTCTGCAGGGTGGGCTTTGTTTCTTGCCTTTGGGCAGCTGCTCCCGGCACTTAACCCCCTGCATTGGTTTCCCCTCCTGCCCTTCACGTCCCCACCTGCTCTGGCTTTCCCTTCAATCCTTCTCCCTTCCTCTGTCTTCCATGTTCGTCCCAGGACTTGCCTGCCCCATCCGTTCCCCTGGAGCTCTCACCTGGCCACCTCTGATGCCATCTCTCACCAACCTTCACACCCTTTCTTCTTCTGGCTGCGTGACCCTGCCCACTCCAGCTCAGTCCCTCGGAGAAGGGAGGTGGATCCTCAAAGACATTATCCCGAGTCACCCTGCTGGCAGCTGTTCTGGGACTCCAGCCCCGGTCACTGTGGGCCTCTTACAGGTGAGAAGTCCTACAGGTGAGGCCGCGAGGGGCTGAGTGACCCAGCAGGGCCATGGGCCAGCTCGAGGCAGAGAGGTGGCCATGGCACCTCTGTTCCTGGATAAGATAGCGGGAATTCTTCCCACGGCTCCACGCTGTCTCCAAACTATATACTTCCAGGGGCACGATCACCCATTATTGCTGCCATTTTAAATTTTACACCGGGTCAGAGTGAGACAAATGGAAAGGAAAGCAGCTGGGCTATTTATTAGAAAAGAGAGCGTGCCAGCTGCAGACAATAGCCGAGAGCGATACTGGCCTCTGAATAAAAACCAGCCTCACCACACACTTCCACTGGCGTGAAGAGCACAGTGGGTGACATAATTAAACCTGCCTGCATCTGACTAGGCTTTTTTTGCTCTGGTTTCTTCTTTGTTTTTCGTTTTGGGAAGGGGGTGCTGGGGGGAGTGCTCTCTGAGCTGAACAGCTGTTCAGAGAAAGTCACAAGATGATCAAACGGGTCTTATGTTGAACGTGCTTGGGCTTCTCTCCACGTGGCGTATGAAGGAGAAACAAAGCAGGCCTGAAACGTATCCTTTCTTCCTTTTATTTCTTTTGGCTTTTGAGTCATTGCTAAGAAAGTTCTTCCCACTCCCAGAGTAGGGAGGAGTTTACCCATATTTTCTTCTAGTACTTGAAAGTTTTTATGTTTTGCATTTATGTCTCTTTTCCATTTGGTGTCTATCCTGGTGTTGATTAATGAGAAAGGGACCCAGTTTTATCATTTTTTCTTGTTTACCCAGTTATTCCTCTTGTTAAAAAGTTCATCTTTTCCCCACTGACTTGGGATGCTGCTTTTATTTTATACCATGTTTGGATCTATAATTTAATTTTTCTATTCTGTTCCATTGGCCCATCTTCATTCACTAATATCATACTATTTTGGTTGAAGAGATTATAACTGGTACATACATAGTGACCCTTGAACAACTTGGAGGTTAAAGGCACTGACTTTTCTCAAAGTCAAAACTCCAAGTCCTGCTTCTTCTGCCTCAAAAACAGAGGGATTGATAAATGACTCACCCAAGGGCGGGAAGCTGAAACAGTTTGGATAGAATCAAGATTCAAACTCCAGTTCTTTTGATTCCACTTATTGCGATCTCTAATCGAGCACAAAGTTTTCTCCCCACACTTAATTTAAAGATCTGTCTAATGAAAATATGGGTACTATATTGAAAAAAATCCACGTATAAAGTGGACCCACACAGTTCGAACTGTGTTGTTCAAGATCAGGTGTGACTCTTTTTTGTTGTTCTTCTTTTTTAAAAATTTTCCTGGCTACTCTCGCTTACTTCTTCTTCCAAATGAACTTCAGAATCAACTCGTGCATTTACATCTATAACTTAATTTAGGGAGAACTAACATCTTTATGAAGCTGAGTTTCCCTGTCAAGGTCATAGGCTGTCCTTCTGTTTGTTTATGTTTCCCTTTGTCTTCTCAAGGGTACTTTCTAGTCTTTTTCTCATACAGGTTTTGGACTTTATGAAGACAGAGAAACTGCTGCTCAGATAGATCTTCAGTTAGGAACACGTGGTTAGTCGACAGCCTCCAGCAGGTAGCTTTGCCCAGGGTAAGAGTCTGTACCCAATTCCAATGTGTGTGTGAGTCTTCCCACACCAGTGAGCAATTCTCCGACACCAGCTGGGTGTCCTATAATTCAACCCAGTTCTGACACTATCTTCCTGGAGAGAGTGTCCCATCCCATAGATTGAGGGCTCGGTCCTGCAGACTGCTCCCCCGTCTTCAACATGGACACAGATGCCAGGCGAGAGTCCAGGTTATCACCTGTGCTTTTGAATGGCTATAGATTGGAGGTTCCAACCACCTTCTCCTAGGGTTGGATTAATTTGCTAGACCAGGTCATAGAACTAAGAGACACATTTTACTTACTAGATTACCAGTTTATTATAAAAGGAAATAACGCAGGAACAGCCAGATAGAAGAGATGCACGGGGTGAGGGAAAGAGCCCAGAGCTTCCATGCCCGTTCCAGGTGCACCATTCTTCCTGCATCTCTGTATTCACCAACCCAGAAGCTCTCTGAACCCAGTTCTTTCGGGATTTTATGGAGCCTTCATTAAAAAGGCATGATTGATTTAATTATTGGCCATTGGCAATTGATTCAACCTTGAGTCCCTTTCCTCTCCCTGGGGGGGTTCATGGGAGGTGGTGTAGGACTGGAAGACCAGACCCTCTAATGACAGATTCGTTCTCCTGGCAACCAGCCCCATCCTTGAGTGTTTTCCAAAAGTGCCTTCGTTGACATAACAAAAGACACCTTTGTTGCTCTCATCACTTAGGAAATTCCAAGGGTTTTAGGAGCTCTTCCAGAAAGGGGAACTGACGAGACCAAATACATATTTCTTATTATAAATCACAAAATAGCACACAGGATCCATCTCAGCTTTTGTGCCAATTACAGTGTTCTCAGGACACCCCGAGGCAATCAGCTGAGCAAGGCCAGTATAAGAGCCTGGCCATTTCTGCCCAACACAGGACAACTCTAACTCCGGGTCTGAGCGTTTTCCCTGTCCCATCCTGCCTCGTCTGCTTTCAGCTTTTTGCTCTTGACTCATATCTTGGCATCTGCTTTCCAGAGAACCCACACTGCAATGAACATTTATTTTTAAATGTTCAAGTTTACACTTGAGTATATCTTCTTTCCTTTTTTATTATGTGAATGGAATACCATTTAAAGTGGACTTTGTTTTAACATATGGAAGTTACTGATTTTTCTATACAGTATTCATTTTATAACCTACTTTTTCTAAATCCTTATTGTGTGTAGTTTTCCCATTGGTGTTTTGGGGTTTTTCCACACACACACACGCACACACAAATCATTAGTGGACAGAGTTTTACCTCTTCCTTTCTAAATCTTATGCCTCTTCTTGTTTCCTCTTGCCTAATTGCATTGGCTAATACTCCAACACAATGTTAAATAGTAATGGTAGTAAAAGGCATCCTTGTCTTATTCTTAACTTTAGCGAAAATCTTCTAGTGTTTTCCATTTAACGTAATGTTAGACTTTACATGTATATATATTTTCCATATATATGTATATATGAAATCATATTAAGAAAAATATTCTTGATTTCGTATTTTACTGATTATTTAACATGAATGGGTTTTGGATTTTGCCAACTGCCTCTTCAGTAATTTTGCTTCTTAGCACTATTAATATTATGGATTACATTAATGAATTTCCTAATATTGAATCAACCTTGCATTTCTGGGATAAACTGCATTTGATCATAATGTATCTTTTTTTTTTTAAGTTATAGTGTAGTGAAATTTCAAATCACCAGTTTTAATTAATTAATTTATTTATATTTATTTTTGGCTGTGTTGGGTCTTCGTTTCTGTGCGAGGGCTTTCTGTAGTTGCGGCGAGCGGGGGCCACTCTTCATCGTGGTGCACGGGCCTCTCACTATCGCGGCCTCTCTTGTTGCGGAGCACAGGCTCCAGACGCGCAGGCTCAGTAGTTGTAGCGCAGGGGCTTAGTTGCTCCGCAGCATGTGGGATCTTCCCAGACCAGGGCTCGAACCCGTGTCCCCTGCATTGGCAGGCAGATTCTTAACCACTGCGCCACCAGGGAAGCCCCAATGTATCATTTTTTAATAAGCTGTTGGGTTCTGTCTGCTAATATTCTAGTTAAGATTTTTACACTGGTGTTCATGAGCAAGATGGGTCTGTGTGGGGTTTTTTTAAACAAGTGCATCAGGTGTATGGCTTAACATTATGCTCATTTTATATCATTTGGAATAATCCCTTCTTTTTCTATATTCTAGAATAATGTAAGTAACATTGGGATTATCTGAGCGTTAAGAGGTTTGGTAGAATTTGCCCGTGAAACCATCTGGGCCTGGTTTGTTTTGAGAGAAAGGGGAGGTGGTGTGGGGCTTATGAACTACTTTGTGTTTTCAGAATTGTCTCCACTCCCATCAATTTTGGTAAATTGTAATTTTTGTAGACTATTATCCATTTTATAAAAGTCTTCAAATTTATTTGCATAGAATTTTGCAAAGTCGTCTCACCTTTTGTATCTGTTGTGATGTTTATATCCTTCTTGTCACTTCTGATTTTTCGTATTTGTATTTTCTTTCCTGATTATGTTACCCAGTGGTTTGTCTATTTTCTTGTCTATGTTTTACCTAAAATACCAGATTTTTGATTATTATAACTACTGCTTTATTCTAACTCTTTAAATCATGTTTTATCTTTAAGCAATTTCTCCTGTTTTCTTTTAGTTTACTCTGTTTTCAAGCCTTTTGAATTTGTATTTAATTCATTGTCTTTATTTTCCCCATTTATATTATTATTATGATTTAATATATACATTTGTTCTGACAATTGCTTTTGCAGTATCCCATTGATTCTGATATATCATGTTTTCATTCCATTATTTTCAAGATATTGTGTAAACTCCTTTTGTAGCTCCCATTTGTCCTAAGAATTGTTTAATAGTATGTATTTTAATTCCAGGTAGCAGGGCTTTTTTGTTTATTTTATTACTAATGTTACAACTCTTGTTGTGTTATGATCAGAGGGTGTTGTTTGTACAATTTCCATTCTGAGAGATTCACTAAGATTTTCTTTGGGGCCTAAGAGAGTTAATTTATATAAATGTGCTATCACACTATTATTTATCATTGTTGGATAGCTGATGCCTATTAGATGAGAAAGAAAAATGAAGCATACAGATTAGAAAAGCAGCGGTAAAACTATCACTACTGTGAGATGTTTTCATTATTTAGCTGAAAAACCCAAAAGAACCAACAAAAAAACTATATAAATCAATACCCTTCAAATATATACATATAAACATAGTGTAGGACTAGTTATATAGTTTGTAAACATTTGTGTATAAAAAATATGCATCTACCGGATATGTTTAGCCATGCAAAGATTCTCTCTGGAGGGACACCCAAGAAGGGGAACCACTGGTTGCTTCTGCGGGGAGAAATGGGGTTTGATTTAGAGCAGGGGTCCCCAACCCCCAGGCCACGGACTGGTACCGGTTGGTGTCCTGTTAGGAACCGGGCCACACAGTAGGAGGTGAGGGATGGGTGAGCGAGCAAAGCTTCATCTGTATTTACAGCCGCTCCCCATCCCTCGAATTACCGCCTGAGCTCCGTCTCCTGTCACATCAGCAGTGGCATTAGATTCTTATAGGAGCGCGAACCCTACTGTGAACTCCACATGCGAGGGATCTAGGTTGCATGCTCCTTATGAGAATCTAATGCCTGATGATCTGAGGTGGAGCTGAGGCGGTGATGCTAGTGCTGGGGAGCGGCTGCAGATACAGATTATCATTAGCAGAGAGGTGTGACTGCACAGAGACCATAATAAATCAATTGATTGAAGACTCATATCAAAACCCTATCAGTGAGTGGCAAGTGACAATTAAGCTGCAACTAGTGGCAGGCTTTATAGTGGCAAGTGAGCTGATGTACTTCAACTGTACAGCTGCATCTGGTGGCAGGCTTTAAGTCAGAATCCGACACTTACTTTAGTCCCCGTGTGGCCTGCCCATTATTTTATTCACCACTTCCATCCGTGCCTCTTTCCCGCACTGCACACTTGTCTCAGTCACAGTTTTGGTAAGCCCACAAGCTAACCCTAGCAAAATGAGTAAACAACGAACGTTGCTGGAGAGCTTCTGTGAAAAGGGGGAAAGACCCAATGATGAGACAGCAGAAGACTCTAAGACTGCCAACAAAAGAAAGCTGCATTTAAAAGAAAATACCAAGAGTCCTACTTAAATTATGGGTTCATTGCAACAGGTGATTCACATTCTCCAAGCCCGCTTTGTATAATATGTGGCGACTGGCTAGCCAATGAAGCCATGAAATCTTCAAAACTACTTCGCCACATGGAGACCAAGCACCCTGCATTAAAAGACAAGCCTTTGGAGTTTGTCAGGAGAAAAAAAAGTAAACACGAAGAACAGAAGCAATTATTGAAGGCCACCACTTCATCAAATGTGTCTGCACTGAGAGCCTTATTCTTAGTGGCTAACTGCATTGCTAAAGCTAAGAAGCCCCTTACTATTGCTGAAGAGTTGATCCTGCCTGCTGCTAAGGACATTTGTTGTGAAATTTTAGGAGAGACTGCAGTTCAAAAGGTGGCATGTGTTCCTCTTTTGGCTAGCACCATAACTAGATGAATTGATGAAATAACAGGGGATACTGAGGCACAATTGTTAGAGAGGATTAATGAGGCACCGTGGTACGCAATCCAGGGTGGCAAGTCTACTGATGTTGACAACAAGGCAACGATGCTTGTTTATGTTCGATATATTTTTCAGGAGGATGTGCATGAGGATATGTTATGTGCACTTTTGTTGCCAACCAACACCACAGCTGCAGAACTATTCAAGTCTCTGAATGATTACATATCAGGAAAACTGAATTGGTCACTTTGTGTTGGTATATGCACAGACGGAGCGGCTGCCATGACTGGATGGCTTTCTGGTTTCACTACTCGGGTCAAAGAGGTCGCTTCTGAATGTGAGTCTATGCATTGTGACATCTATAGAGAAATGCTGGCTAGCCAAAAAATGTCACCTGAACTTAACAACTTTTTGCAGGATGTGATTAAAATTATCAACCGCATTAAAGTACATGCCCTTAACTCACATCTGTTTGCGCAGCTCTGTGAGGAGATGGACGCAGAGCACATACGTCTTCTCTGATACACACAAGTGAGATGGCTTTCTAAAGGTAGATCACTGGCCAGAGTTTCTGAGTTACGAGAGTTGCTCCAGAGATTTTTTTAGAAAAACAGTCACCACTGGCAGCACATTTCAGTGACACAGAATGGGTCACAGAACTTGCTCGCTGGTGTGACATATTCAACCTGCTGAAGGAACTCAGTCTGTCACTTCAGGGGAGAACGACAACTGTATTCAAGTCGGCAGAGAAAGTGGCTGCATTCAAAGCCAAACTGGAATTATGGGAGCCACGGGTGAACATTGGGATTTTTGTCATGTTTCAAACATTAGTAGAGATTTTGAGAGAGACTGAGTCAGGGCCTTCTTTCTCCCAGCTGGTGCATGATCACCTATCTCAGCTTTCAAAAGAGTTTGAGCATTAATTCCCAACCACAAAAGACCCCCGAACTGGGAAGGAATGGATCCACTACCCATTTGTGAATAAGCCAGGTGAATTGACTTTGTCTGTATTAGAAGAGGATCCACTGCTTGAGATCGCAAATGACGGTGCCCTCAAAAGTATGTTTGAGACAACTTCAAATCACCTTGTGTTCTGGATTAAAGTCAAGGCGGAATATCCTGAGATTGCCACAAAAGTACTGAAAAGCCTGCTTCCGTTTCCAACATCCTATCTTTGTGAAGCAGGGTTTTCTGCAGTGACGGCACCCAAAACGAGATTACTGGGTAGACGGACATAAAGCAACACACTTCGGGTGTCACTGTCCCCCATCCCCCCCACATGGGACCATCTAGTTGCAGGAAAACAAGCTCAGGGCTCCCGCTGATTCTGCATTTTGGTGAGCTGTGTAATTATTTCATTGTATATTACCATGTAATAATAATAAAATGCACAATAAATGTAATGCGTTTGAATCATCCCGAAACCATGTCCCCACCGGTCCGTGGAAAAATTGTCTCCCACGAAACCGGTCCCTGGTGCCAAAAATGTTGGGGACTGCTGCTTTAGAGCTAAAACCTAGTCATGGTAGCCTTTCCCTGTGGCCCACAGAAATATTAGTGTGACCAGGAAATCCAGGCATCTAGGAAGAAAAGAGGTCCAAGAAAAATTGTGGAGAATAGGAAGAGAGGTGTTCTGTGCTTAGACTGCAGAACAGGGGCTCTCAGGGTGGGAGGAGAGGCTTCAGGCTTCTGCCCAGGAGAGGAGACCAGGAGATGAGACGGAAGTGGGGTGAGTCCTGAGTTCCTTCTGCTGAAAAGAAGAGGCGACTTGAGATTGGATGATAGCAATCCCTTATAGCAGATTTCATCTCTCCAGTTGTCTTTGAACAGACGGTGTTTGCTCACTCGTTTTCCTGAAGGAACTGTGGAAAACAAGCTGATGTGTTTATGACTGCGGACTTAATGGCAAAAAAAACCCCATCATTTGGGGACCATTCTAAGGGCAGAGCTTTTGTTTGGGAACTTTTCTTTTTAAAGAGAGAAAAGTCAGGTGTTTGCTCTTGAAGCTTTGAAAGCTTTTTTATGCTCTTGCTTTAAACAGTGTTGTTAATGGAATGAGAGCTTTTTTTCCTCCAATAATGGTCTATTATTGCTTCAGAAACCCACGTCTTTAGAAATGCCATGGTTTCTCTTTGCCAGCCCCGATTCCATCATTGATGGGGCCACCTGAATTTCTAAGCGCTATTGCCAGACTTTCTCTTAAATGTTGAAAATGCACAGCCGCTTGGAATTATCCTGACAAATTATCCTTTCTTTGAAGAGAAAGCTAAGCCATAAGCCTTTCTGGTAACACTGTGAGAGCTGAAATAATTCCTTAGGCCTGCCATTTTGCTGGCGCTCCCGTGGAAGGCCCCTGGGCTTGGAGCCGGAAGTCTTTTTATCAAGCCCTGGATTCACCATTAGCTTGTTCTGTGAACTTGAGTGAATCACCCGACCCTCTCATCTTAGTTTGTTCATCTGTTGGAGAGGAGAATACACATCCTGTCTCATAGGACCGCTGGGAAGTTTGAAAACAAAATTACATGTACAATTAAATGGTACAGTGCTTGGCAGGTGATAAAGGTCCTGTGTCCATTTCTAGTTTAGGGCAAAGGTGTCCACACAAAGACCCGTGGAATCATCTTGGAAACTCAAAACAAAACAAAAACACACAAAATCCTGACCAGCACAGGCCCCTGTGCCTGCCCCGCACTGATTCTCGTGCTTCTGTGCAATCTCTCCGTGCACTGGCGTTTGAGATCCATGGGCCCAGAGTGTTTAAAGTTACAAAACTGTGACCACCAGACAGGTCTCCAACTGTGCACATTCCCCACGCCAATATTCAGCCCCTAGCCACAGCACTGCCAGAAAAGCCTCCGTGGAATTTATCATGGCAGAAGAAATTTCCTCAAAAAGGAATATAATCTCAAAAACAGAAACATCGGTATTCCCAGGAGGTAAAATTCAAACAGGAACAATTTATGTTAAACACCAGACAGGTTGGAACTCACGCTTTGTAATACCTTGTCAACACGTGAAGAAGTTCTCCAGAAAAGCTTCCTGGGGAGGCTTGGTGTCCCTACTCTGACGGCCCCCACGGGGTAATGGTTACCCCGGCCAGTCCCCCCAAGTCTGGAGGGGGACCCACACTAACTCCACTCCGGGACACCAGACACCGCGCACCGCGCACACGACTGGACCGTCCCCAGACCTGCGCCTAGGCCGGAGCATGAGTGGAGGCCCACAGTCCCTGGCCTCGTACCAACTGTTCAATACAACATACCCGAGTCTCCTTCCCTGACACCTGTGCCTGGAAGGCAAGGTTTGCTTTTATATTTCTTGGGCAATTCTCACGGGTTTCATGAGAAAAAGTGGCTGTGCTATGACTGCTGGCCCCAGGCCTCACCTCCCTCTGATGTCTGCCCTTCTCTCCTCTCCCCGCATCTGGAGAGACCAGAGCCTGTGAATGAGAGGCCTCAGTTGTCACAGCCTCCCAGGGGCCACCACTAAGCTTCCCCTGGGCCTGGCAGTGTGCACGCCCAGTGCCCCCTTCGGGAGGGTGGGCCTGCAGCAGACTTGGGGTCATTTGGGTGGGAATTCCGGGACACTGGGCACCTGGCACTTGGTCTGGGAGAGGGGAGGCACGGGCTCCAGGTGGGCACAGCATTGACTTGAGCCATGGTGAAGGTCAGAGCGGCACCTCTGAAACATGGGGCCAAGGGCAGCGTCCACAGGCAAAGCTCACCTGACTTCAGGTGCAATAAGGGGTCATCCAGGACGTGGAGGGGTTGCCAAGGGCCCCTACACACAGTCGATGGCGGGGGGCGGGGGGCGGGAATTAGGGACCTGTTCTTGGCAGGTAAGAAGCAAGATTTGAAAGAGGGCTTCAAAGATGAGTCAGGATCATCCAGGCCAAGAGGGAGTGTTGATGGGGAGGGTATTTTAGACAGAGGGAAAACCTCCTTCAAAGGAACGGAGGTGTGAGAAAATATACAATGTTCAGAGAAACCACATCTGATTCTTGTGAACAAGATGTGTGCTGGGGTGGGCCGTTGAGGGGAGGGGGAGTGATCGCTTCGTGGACATCACCACGAAGGGGACGGGGAACCACTGAATTAAAAGCAACACTGAGAAACAGGAGAAGAGGTCAGAGCCTCCTTGGGTAATGTATATTTTCACACACACACAAAGTGCTCTTACAACGTGGGCAGTTGTCACTGTATTTGCAAATTCTGTGAAGCAACAGCATCTTATGCCCGAGCATGGATACTAAAACCATCTGATGCTCAAAGTTTAGATACCACATTAATTTTTATTTTAGTGTTTTTTTTTAAGCTACAGAATAACAAAGAAACTGTTCCTGCAAGAATTTTGTTTTCAAGAACTGCGTTTATTAGAAGATTTTATAGCACTGGGAGTTTTCACAGGCTTCATAAGCCACAATATTGTTCCAAATAAGTAAATCCAAGTCCTGCCCCAGGATATTAAGAACAAATAGCACAGAAATCTTTCTTGTTCTCATTTTCATTTATATTATTCAACAGGCTTTTAGGAGTGCTTATTGGTGGAATGAATCTGAACAGAGGAGTCCACTGGAGGGGAGGAAAATGTGAGTTGTGAATATGACTTTTCTACCAAACAAAATGAAATGGAATTTAAATCCAATATAATAAACTCCACAGGGCACACCTATTGTCTTGGTGCAGCAGAATTCCTCTGTAATGGCTGTGCTGTTGGCATTCACACTCCTTGCTTATAGTGACTAAAAATGAAATGGTACAGAAGGCAAAAAGAGGTGCTTGGAACACAGTAGGGGAAAGTGGGCAGCTGGCTCCTGATTCAAAATCCATCTCTCCTTCATCTTGGCTGATTTTGTCTAGGTATCCACTTCACCCCATGGGATTCAGGGACGGTCATTCTCCTTTTCTGTGACTGGTTTAGGTATGAAATTGAGAAACAACTCTTCTTCTAGCCCTTGTTAGATTTGGATGTGATGGCTAGACAGCTGCAGCCATCTTGCAACCATGAGCAGAACTAGCCCAAAGATAGGTCAACAAAGGGGAAGGTGCAAAGAACTGGGGTCTTTGAAGATGTTACCGAGTCACTGAATTAAACAATCCTGGACCCATCTTGCCTTGGAAAGCTTTATTAGGTAAGATAATACATTTTTTCCCCCTGCAACTGACAGCATCCTCACCAACAGAGAAGGAAATGAACTCTTCTAATCTCCCCATATCTCTCTTCTTGTATCTTTATGCAGGTAGTAAGTTCATAAGATTAACGTGAAAGTTCTGGTGGGATCTTTGGAGACTGGTGGATGTCTTTGCCTTAGAGAGGATAAGGGGAATTCTGTAACTAATGACAACTGAAAAAAGCAAGAGAGGTCAGCTCAGATAGCTTATAGTCTCACCCAATATAATATTTATGTACATACCTATATTCTTCATATCAGGAGCTAGAGTGGTCATTCATATAAAAATAGCACTGGACTTTAAGTCCAAATACTAAATTCTAGATTCTGCTTTTCACTAGCTCTATGAGTGATCTTGTGAAGGGTGTTTTGCCTTCTCTGGGCCTCAGTCTTCTCTTTTTAGAAAGAGAGGTTTGTATAACGCTATCTCTGGGGTCCCTTCTGGCTCTCACAGTCAGTGACTCTAGAACCCTTTACCCACTTGTGTCTTCTGAGAGTGTGACAGCATCACCTGCCCCCTCTAGAGCCGGGGACAGATTTCTCCCCTCTATTTGTTGCTGTGCTAATGGAGGCACATGACCTAGAATAGTTGGACCAGGATTAAGTCCTAATGACATTCATCCTTTGGATTTTATTTTATTTTTTAAAAATTTTTAAATTTTTGGCTGCGTTGGGTCTTTGTTGCTGCGCGCGGGTTTTCTCTAGTTGCGGCGAGCGGGGGCTGCTCTTTGTTGCAGTGCGCGGGCTTCTCATTGGAGTGGCTTCTCTTGTTGCGGAGCACAGGCTCTAGGCATGCAGGCTTCAGTGGTTGCAGCACGCAGGCTCAGTAGGCTTGCGGGATCTAGAGCGCGAGCTCAGTAATTGTGCCGCGTGGGCTTCAGTAGTTGTGGTGTGCGGGCTCTAGAGCACAGGCTCAGTAGTTGTGACACACGGGCTTCAGTAGTTACGGTTCATGGGCTCTAGAGCACAGGCTCAGTAGTTGTGGCACACGGGCTTCAGTAGTTATGGTTCACGGGCTCTAGAGCACAGGCTCAGTAGTTGTGGCACACGGGTTTAGTTGCTCCGCGGCAAGTGGGATCTTCCCAGACTAGGGATCGAACCCGTGTCCCCTGCATTGGCAGGCGGATTCTTAACCACTGCGCCACCAGGGAAGTCCCTTCCCTTGGACTTTAAATCTGTGTCTTTCTGGGGGTTTGAGGTAATGCTGACTTGAGAAACTCAAGAGGGCTGAGACGTGCTGTATAAATAATGGCAGGTATATAGAGTGGTGCTCAAAACTATCATTAGTATTAGTCTTTCTCATTTATCTGTGCAAATATTCTGCCTGGTACCTTTACACAGGAATTTCCTACTTCCTGAGCATTTTGAATAAAGGCCGCAAAACCCTTGCGGGCAGGCCCAAATTGATTGATCTCTGTTCATATCTAGCACCTGTACTGTAAGAATTAAATATGTGCTAGAGGAACTGATCAAAATGAGGGGAACTGAACGGGTTCACTGTCAATTCTTGGTTCTGGAAATGAGAAAAGAGCTTGATGCCCTGATGCCTTCCTCACCTCATCTCCCCTATCGTCTGCACTTGCTCTCTGCCTACCAGCCACACTGAGCTTTCTTCCTTAGCTCAAAATAGTCATTCTCCCTTCTGCCTCAGGACATTTGCACAAGCCTTTGCCTCTTCCTGGACCACTCTTCTCTCTGCCCCACATACCCCAGCCCAGTTAACTCCCACTTGTGTTTCAGAACTCAGATCTAACATCCATCCATTCAATATTTATTGTCTTGGTCAGTTTGAGCTGCTATAACAAAGTACCATAGACTGGAGCTTAAACAACAAACACTTTTTTCACACAGTTCTGGAGGCTGGGAGGTCCAAGATCAAGGTACTGGCAAATTAGGTGTCTGGTGAGGACCTGCTTCCTGGTTCATAGATGGTTGTCTTTTCACCCTGGCCTCACATGATGGAAAGAGAGGGCGAGAGAGCCCTCTGGGTTCCCTTTTATAAGGACACTAATCCCATTCATGAGGGTGGAAACTCCCAAAGGCCCCGCCTCCTAATAGCATCACACTGGGGTTAGGATTTCAACACATGAATTTTTTTGAGGGGGACACAAACATTCAGTCCGTTGTGTTTATTGAGCACGTACTATGTGCAAGGCCCAGGGCTCGTGGCCATGAATCCTCCCTTGCCATCCTCACCTTCATCCTCATGCGAGTCCTGGCCCCTTCGTTCACTGATTTCATCATAGTTTGCAATAATACCATTTGTGCAATTATTTGATTTGTGTCTGAGTCTGGCAGGCTGGACCGTCACATCTCTGCTGGCAGCACCCTGTCCCTGTGTTCTGCACTGGGCTGTTGGCACATGCTCAGGGCCTGGCACATCGTAGGTACTCGACACTTTTTTTGAATGAATAAATTTTTGAAGAGATTTTGTCGTAATCTAGTCAATGCACAGGACATGAATGGGCTTGCCTTCCTCAGAACCTCTTTCCACAGGGACTTTTGAGGGTAGAGGGAACCCACCCCATGTACAGATGTGTGTCTGAGGACTTGTATGTTCTTTCATGGTCCGGGGCAGAGATCCTGATCTAAAATATCAGGGATCTGTATGTTTTAAATGCAAATTTCTTCAATCTTTCCCCGTATTTTGACCTTAAAAAAAGCACCGGCACAAATGTCAGGCTTTTGTTTGTTGGAGAGACTGTGGGTGATCCAGCTTTGGGACCGAGCCTGTGTAGTCCCTGCGTGGGAAGAAGCATGCCGGTTGGCTTTGTTCTCCGCAGGTAGATTATGCTGGAACCTGAAGAGGAGACAGACAGGTATTCGATAGAATAATCACAAAAACGTCTCTGTCACAAAGTTTCTTCCTGTGATTGTTCACAGGAATCTTCCCTGTTTGAAAAGGATGAGTGAAATAAGACATTCATGTTATTTGATTGAATGGAAGCTGTCGGAGCTTCCTGGGTAAAGCAGTTATTGATAACTTTTTTAGATTTTAGGGGGAAAATGAGGACGTATTTCAATTAAATGGTGATGATCAACAAACTTCCTGGCCAAAGTTACACTGGAGACACCATTTCTTTTTACCTTGCTCAGCCAGGACCATGTGGCTGCCTTTCTCTGTGTGGCTCTTTCTTCCTTTCAAATTGCCAAAGATGAGTACCTATTTTACAGATGAGGCAATGGAGGTAGAAGGACAAGAGGTGACTTGTCTGAAGTCCCACACCTGCAAAGTGGTACAGCTAAGAATCTAAGCCTCAGGCCTCTTTCTGCTGCCTCCAGATGCTTTTCACTTGAAACCAGCATGAGTCACGATGAGAGAGCTGGCAGGAGGGATGGGATGGATAAACCTAGGAGGATAGCTCAGCTCGGGTCGCAGGAGACCAGCACCGGGGAGAGCAGCTGTTGAGAGAGAACTTCAGGTGATCGGACCCTGCCTTTCGGGAAAACACCACCACCAGCACCTTGGACGTCTATACACAGTTCAGAGCAGGAGGCGGGGTTAACGTGGGGACAAAGGTGTTTGCGACTCATCCAGCAGGGGTCAGAGCCTTGCTTTAAATGTACTTTTGATTGTGAAAGTGTTTCTACCGATTTCAATTTTAACGATTCTTATAGCACAGGGAACTATATTCTATATCCTGTAATAAACCATAATGGAAAAGAATATGAAAAAGAATAGAAATATGTATAACTGAATCACTTTGCTGTATAGTAGAAATTAACATTGGAAATCAACTATACTTCAATAAAAATAAATGTAAAAAATTAAAATAAAAATTCTTCTCCTAAAAGCTTTGCATCCTGTCCACGTGGGCTTTTAGGTATATAATTCGTATTCATCCATTCATTTGGCAAACTGATATTCTACTATATTCACGCTGCCTTGGTAAACCCTATAGGACTGAGCCCTGTAGTTAATCTGTATCTCTACTCGACTTCTTCTCCCCAGATGGATACCTCCTCTACCCATTCCACCCAGGAAAGATCAGCTTTTGGTTTTCAGACTCCATTTTAAATTTTAAGAATAAAAGTTACAGTGAATGACATATTCCATGCACTTTATGTAAATTATCTTCTTTAATGTGTTTTGCTTCATGGTCTCCCTTAATTTCATTCTTACAACCCTGTGATTTTCTCTTATTCCCATTCACAGATAAGGAAACCAACACTCGAAAAGACCAAACCGTTCACACAAGGTCTCAGGGTCCTCTTAGGGCAGAGGCGGATCCAGAATGTGGGTCAGGTCTGCTTTTTTCCAAGCCTCTGCTCTTAACCACCACACTATACAGGCAGACCTCATTTTATTGCACTTTGAAGATACTGTGTTTTTTGCAAATTGAAGGTTTGTGGCAATCCTGCATCGAGCAAGTCTATTGGTGCCATTTTTCCAAAAGCATTTGCTCACTTCCTGCCCCTCTGTCACATTTTGGTAATTTTTGAAATATTTCAAACCCTCCATCAGCAAAAAGATTACGACTTGCTGAAGGCTCAGGTGTTGGTTAGAATTTTCTTAGCAATAAAGTAGTTTTTAATTACCGGATGTACATTGTTATTTCAGACATAACGCTATCGCGCACTTAATAGACTACAGTATAGTGTAAACATAAATTTTCTATGCACTGGGAAACCAGAAAATTCATGTGACTCCTTTTATTGCAATATTTGCTTTGTTGTGCTGGTCGGGAACGAAACCTCAATGTCTCCGAGGCGTGTTTGTTCTATCTCCCACAGTGACAAAGAGCAGAATATGAGCCATTATCAGTAATGTGTACCTCACAAAGTATTAGTTCAATAATACTAGCAATCAACATCTCTTAAGCATTTTACAATTTGCAAAGCATTTTGAAGTATGCTATGTGTCTGGGTGCTCGTAACGACCCTACAAAATAGGTCTTATCTTCTCCAGTTTATAAAAGAGGAAATTGGAGGTATTTGTTCCACGACATGTAGCTCGTGGGTGGCGGGGTGATGGTTTGAACTCAGGTCCTCCAGCTGTTGAGCCAGTGGTTTCTCCGATACCACAAGCAGAGTCTCCTTGACACCCAATGAGAGCAGGGCGTTGGGGAACAAGGACATGGGGACACACACACACACACACACACACACACACACGCCCTCAGAGCACCAGGGCCTGTTACTGCATGTTACTGCCTGTCCTTGGAGTCCTTTTTCAGACATTTCAGTGTGAAAAGGGAAGATCCTAAGATGTTATGGCATTACATGCTACAAACAGTAAAAGTTGCTAATTACCTGAAAAGTTTAGGTGTGATGGATTTTTTAATCTTATTTAATTAACGTTCATCTTGTTTTTGGATAGCCAGATAAAAATGCCTTGTTATTCCATCTAAATCTCAAACACACACTGAAAAACCTCAAACTCACACATTAAGGACCAATACTGCTTCTCCAGGTAACTCAGCAAACATTACAAAATCCACTTGCACAAAAATCTACTGCCCCATGTCTACACACCTCTCCATGGGTCTGCCCATTATGTGGGGAAAAAATACCTATTGGCACTTTTAATGCTTTCCCCCAAAGAATACCTCTAACCAAGCAGAAGTAGTCTGATCCCCCAGCTGGAATGATCTAAGTGGAATTAAATATTTTTAAATGATGTCTTGATAGTTGTTGAAATTCCTGGGCTTCTGCTGTGACTTGACAGCTTGGTAATTGCTAATTTGCTTTTGTGCTAATTTAACTCGATCTTATTTGATGGTTTTCCTGTTAAACTCTAAGATTCCAACGTTGACTGAGTCAGGGCTCTTCCCCCAGCCTGACTGGATGGAGGGTGTGGAGGTCAGGGGCTCCTGCAGCACCTGCAGCCCTGGCACCTCACACAGGAAGATGCTCAGTACATATGCATTTTGTGGGTAAAGGCTGTAAAAGGGTGTGTGATTTTCCAAAAGGGAAATCGGTGATTCTTCAGCCCTGCAAGCATTTATTTACAGCTGTCACAGGCAGACGACTTAATTGAAAGAATATAAGTTTTAGAGTAAGACAGAGCTGGGTTCAAATCATTTCTCTGCCATTTTACTAACTGAGTGACTTTGGGAAAATTACTTAACCTCCCTGGGTGTGTTTCCTCATCTACGATATGCAAATAGTGTATCTACCGTAGGATATTGTGTGTATTTAAAGAATTAAGATATTTTGGGACTTCCCTGGTGGTGTAGTGGTTGGGAATCTGCCTGCCAATGCAGGGGACACGGGTTCCAGCCCTGGTCTGGGAAGATCCCACATGCCGTGGAGCAACTAAGCCCGCGAACCACAACTACTGAGCCCGTGTGCCACAACTACTGAAGCCCACGCGCCTAGAGCCTGTGCTCCGCAACAAGAGAAGCCACTGCAATGAGAAGCCCGTACACTGCAGCGAAGAGTAGCCCCTGCTCGTTGCAACTACAGAAAGCCCGCGCACAGCAGCGAAGACCCAATGCAGCCAAAAATAAATAAATAAATGTATAAAGAATTAATACACTTACGTACCCATGGCAGTGTAACTATGGCACGTGGTATTCAAGAAACACTGGCTTCATTTTCCTTTTCTCCTTTTAAGCAATTGGGATGCTGTTTTCTGCTGTTTCGTTACATTCCTTCCTTTTCCCCAAAGCGCAAGATGAGCAAGCACAGCCTCCATCCTCAAAGGTCTAACGGGTGATGGAGGCACAGAAGTCACACGGGGGCTCCAGGGGGCAGCGAGGTTGAGTCCAGACTTCCTGCAGAGCCCATGGCACTTGGGTGGCATGTAGGAGGAGACCAGAAAGCATCCGTGGACCTCCCACCCAACGTGCACCCCTCTTTTGTTCTAGAAACAATTCCTCTCCTTAGCTCCAACTCTCAATTCTGGACCCATGAGCGAGGATCTATGTCACCTTCCTTCTTTCCAAGTGTACAGTGAAAACAGTAGGACCTTAGAATAAAAATCTGTTGCATGAAATGAAGCGTAGCAGAAAATGGTATACAAGAAATAAAGACTTCCCTTTTATCCTGTTATTCATGATTTTTATTTAGAGTCGCCATTCTCCTGAAGCGGTAGAAACTTAATTTTGGTCAAACAGGGGTCTCCTCTTTCTCCTTGGGTAGCATCTAGGTACCGAGGGGCTTAGGTCAAAGCACCCCGTGTCCACATGGACGCCCGCGGTCCACTGCTCCTGCGGCTGCTGCGCGTCCTCCGTCCCTCCCAAGTGTCAGAGCCCACAGGTCTGCATCACTCTCTCATCCACGCTCGCTCGGGCCACGCCTGCCCGGTAATTGCCCCCCTCCCCCTGCAGGCTCCCCCCATCACCCGCAGAGCCAGGCTACTTTTTGGGGTCCTCTATGACTGTGTCGTCCTTGGCGGCCAGGCAGCTGCCCCCCTCTGGGTCTTCCTGCCTCCTGGACACCCTTGAGGAACCAGCCTTAGGCTTCCTTTGCTTGGGGTCCCGCCTCTCTATCTGGGATTTTGCTCAGATCCTGGCCTCTTTGATTGTGCGTACTAGGTTGCACTTTGGATGTCTCCTAACTTGGGACAAAAACAGACTCTAACCCTCTCTGCAAGGCCAGGTTGGAGAATTACTTTGAGACAAAATGTAGAAAACACGGGTCTTCCCTTCAGACCCTCCTCCTTTCACAGCTGGTTCCACCAGCAATACGTGTGTTCTAAATACAAGAGGAGGGCTTTCTGGCCAGTCCCCGAGCTCCAGGTGGGTGTTGTTTGTCGACAGGTATGAGCACTGTATCTTGGGTGTGTGGGTTTGGGGCAGGATGAAGGGGAGACCCCAGAACTTGCCTCCAACCCTCCCTTTGTTCTAAAGCAGGACACACACTGGTTTCACATTTTTACTTCTCTGGCCACTTGTTTCTTCTCGCTTTCTATTTTTAACAGGTTTTAAAAATGCCTGGGATGGTTCTTTTTTTAAGATGGAAATATAAATCTTCTTGACATGACGTGGAATTTTAACCACAGAAAAAAGCACAAGGTCTTCCCAGAACATATTTTGAGACGGTAACTTTGCCTTTTCAATCACCATATTCCTGGGGAGCTCTCCCCTCCAGTCCTTCCTGACCCCCACCTCTCAGCTAAGGCTCTCCTCCTCCAGGGAGCTTTCCCTGGTTGCCCGGTCAGCAGCGGGGCCTCGCGGGTGTGAGTCTGTGCAGCTCCCCCTGTATATCACTGTCTTAGTCTGATCAGGCTGCCATAACAAAATACCACAGACAGGGTGGGTGGCTTACACAACAGACATTTATTTCTCACAGTTCTGGAGGCTGAAGTTCAAGATCAAGGTTCTGGTAGATTCTGTTTTTGGTGAGCACGTTCTACCTGGCTTGCAGATGGCGACCTTCTCCCTGTATCTTCACCTGGCCTTTCTTTGGTGCGTGCACAGTGGCAGAAAGAGAGAGAAAGAGAGAGAGGGAGAGGGAGAGGGAGAGGGAGGGAGAGGGAGAGGGTGAGAGAGGGAAAGCTCTCTCCCTCCCTCTTATAAAGCCATCAATCCTTTCAGATTAGGACTCCACCCTTATGGCCTCATTTCACCTTATTTACCTCCTAAAAGCCCAATCTCCAAATACAATCACTTTGGGAGTTAGAGCTGCGACACACGAATTTGGGGGGGACACATCTTGGTCCATAACAATGGCTCTCACATCTCCTCTGCCTTGGGGATTAGCTCCTTAGCAATACACAGGCCTTTCCTGTGAGCTCAGTGGTGTTGGAGGGCCCAGCAGACAAGTGTCTGTCTTGGCCATCTTGACCTCCGTCCCGTGTCTGGCCTCTCTGGGGTCTGCCCTCAGTGCTGACCCAGGCTCTTGGGTTGGGCTCAGTCCTCTGGCCCTGGCGCCTCTTCCTGTCTTTGGTAAGGATCCCCCCCATCTCCCCATCAATTGGCTGTGGACAGTAAAGCCCATCCTCCTTCCAAACAGCTGGACTCCCCTCTCCTCCAGCCCCCTTCCCCGCAGGTGGAGTTTAGGGCGTGGAGGGGGTTCTCACAACCTAGCATCTCAATTAGCACCGTGGGCTTGGGGGGCCAGCAGGCCTTCCCCCAGGGCCCGACTGTGAAGCCACTGGCTCAGCACACACCCCACCTGCCCATTCAAGCTGGGTCTCCTCTTCAGAAAGTGGGTGATGCCCCCAGCTCACAAGGTCTGGGGGCACCGAACGTGAGGATATACAGCACGTACTCTGGGTGAGGTAACTTTTAACTACCCGTGTACACGTGCTTGAAGACATCCGTGTCCCGCTGCTGACAGCCTCCATGGTAGCGGTCTGTCTCTGTCACCTCCTTGCAGGCTCTCCTAAAACGCCCGTTTCCTGCAGACCTTTCATTTTAAGCTTTGGTGAGCAGGGAGGTAATCCCATCATCTCTTGACCCCCCTTCTGTACTCTCACTGTTTTTACATATTATCTGCAAACAATCTGGAAATTGTTCCAAGATTATCCATCAGGAGGGGTACGAGATGGCTGCTGGTCCGCCTGCAGTGGCACTGTTAACGTCACACCTGGTCTCGCAGTTTCTGGGCTGCTGTGTTTCCTGGTTGAGCAGATAACCAGGTCAGGCCCAGCTGCTTGCCCTGCTCCAGGGATTTAATGGAGGTTAAGAAAGAATGTCAGGTTTCCCCAGTCCCTTGTCATTGGAAGCAGGAACAATACTGGGGTTCCCATCCTGGAGATTTTCCTTGGGAGGTGTGTTCATTTGTGCAGGGCTGAGGATTTACAGACACCTGTTTTTAATTTTTTTTTTTCATAAATTTGTTTTGGAATAATTTGGGGATTTACAGAAGAGTTGCCAAGATACAGCACAGAGAGTTTCTGTATACCCCTCCCTGGTTCCCCTATGAATATCTTACACGACCATGGTTCCTGTGAGGCAGCTAAGAAACTTACATTGGTACAGTACTGTCAATGAACCCCTGCCTTTATTTGGATTGCACCAATTTTTCTATTAAAGTTCTCTTTCTGTTCCAGGATCCAATCCCGGACACATGTTGCAGTTTGTTGTCACTCTGTCCCTGTCTTTTCTAGTCTGTGACAATTTCTCAGTCTTCCTTCTCACTGCCCCCCTCCTCGCTTTCCTTTCTTTTTTCTTTTTTTAACTTTAGTAAAATATATATAGCATAAAATTTATCATTTCAGCTATTTTAAGCACACAATTCACTGGCATTAATACATTCACAGTGCTGTGCAAACATCACCGTTGTCTATTTCCTGAATTTTTTTTTTTAATCATCTTGAATAGAAACCCTGTACCCATTAAACAATAACCCCCAGTTCTCTTCCCCCCACCCTATAACCTCTATTCCACTTTCTGGCTCTGTGAATCTGTCTCTAGGCACCTCATATAAGTGGAATCATAGAACAGTTCTCTTTCTGTGTCTGGCTTATTTCGCTTATCATAATGTTTTTAAGGTTCATTTACGTTGTATCACCTATCAAAAGGAATTTTTAGAGCTGAACAGTATTCCATTGTATGCATGTAGCACGTTTTGTTTATCCATTCATCTGTTGATGGACACCTGGGCTATTGTGAATGATGCTACTATGCACATGGGTGCACAAGCATCCATTTGAGTCCCTGCCCTCAATTCTTTTGGGTTTATACCTAGGAATGGGATTGCTGGATCTTATGATAATTCTACATTTAACTTTTTGAGGGACCGCCATACTGTTTTCCACACTTTCCTTTTCTAGGACCTTAATCACCTTGAGAAACTGGCTAGGTGTTCTGTAATACGTTCCCCCAATCTAGGTCTGTGTAACGTTTTTCTCTTGATTAGACTGGGGTTTTGTTATTTTGGAAAGAATACGACAGAGGTGAAGTGCCTTTCTCCTCACAGCGCATCTGGGGCTGCATGAGATGCACATGACGTCACTGGTGATATTAACCTTCATCACGTGGTTGAGATGGTGTCTGCCAGGTTTCTCCACTGTAAAGGTACCATTTCCCTTCCCTTGATCTGTTCTTCAAGGGGGGGTCACTAAGTCCAGAGGCTCTCAAGGGGAGGAGGGTAAGTTCCACCTCTTAGATGGGTAGTTTGTACTTACATTACTTGGAATTCTTCCATATGGGAGATTTGTCTCTTCTCCCATTTATTTACTAACTCAAGCGTTTTTTTTTGTATCAGTATGGACCCATGCCTATTTATTTTATACTTTGGATTGTAATCCAGGACTACATTATAAATTTTGTTGCTCAAATCGTTCCAGCTTTTGGCTCTTTAAAGTTGCCTCTGTGTTCCTTGGACATGCCCCATTCTTTTTTTGCTGTTTTTCATTTTTGAACATTGCATTACTTTCTGATACTATAGGATACTTCAGGCTTATCTTGTGTTTTCCCCTGCTTCATCTCTAGAATCAGTGATTTCTCCAAGGAACCCTGTTTCCTTTTTTTTGGAGAATCATATTTAGAAATGAGGCTCTTGGCTCTGGGTGGGAGACACCTGTATTTTGAAGGAAGTTTAGTTAATATTTATCGACTGCCCTTATCACCAGCAGATGTAACCTGAGGCCCCAAAAAACAGAGGTCAGCAACGATGAGCACGGACCAAAACTGTTATTACCTAAAGGAATAGGTGCTGGGTGCAAGGCTTGTCTCATTTGGGGGGATAGGTATCTAAAAGCCCCACTTTTAAAGCTGTCTTTGTGGGTCAGGGCACAGGATGAGGGCTTGGATGTCAGAGCCCACATTGTAGAGATCTACTGCCAGTTAAGCTGAGTTCTTTCAGCCCATGTAGGTAGGTCACAAACACCCAAATTTAAGCCATCCTGAGATGTGGGCAGCAGGAAGGTGGAACTTCCCGTAACATGTCAGGTCAAGGCTGAGCGTACAGAAAGGTAGACAGGCTGGAAGGAGAGATGACCAAACTCAAATCCCAAACAATGACCCTTCAGTGAGCGTCCTTGTAGGACTGTGGGCCACAGAACTGGAAACTGGGTTCTTCTCCAGAGATCTAGGCTGTTGGGTGTCAGGTACAAGTGGGACCTGGCAGGTGGGTGGTAGATCAGACCTGGTGTGTCAGCTCAGGTGAGAAAGGTGTGCCATCTGATCTCGCTCGTGTTTTCTGTCAGGTGTGGGCTGAGGCAGGTGATGCTGCATGAGACGGTGGATCCATGTCCTGCAGGGAAAGCCCTGCAGGAAACTGGGCTTCCAGATCTCCCGGCGGCTCCAATTTCCCCTCTGAGGAGCTACCCCGTCTTAGAAGATAGGATCTAGAGCATACGCCATCCCCAATGCATCATAATATAAAACTCGTGGAGGTGCCCACATACATCAATGGCAGGAAGAGGGGGGGGGTTGTTTTATGACCTGGTAAATCTGGATCATTTATTTTGATTCGCCTTACATCTAACTCTACCCAATTTTAGTATATGTGCTGCCGAAGTGAGCACTAACTCTACCCAATAATGAGAGATGTGTATGCATAAATTTGGCTGGAATTTTCTAGTGCAATTTTAAAAGTTTCTTATTATCTCCCTAGAGTCATTGCCTTTATTTTATAAGTCTGGTCAGAAAATCTTGGACATTTGAAAGATTTTTTCTTGGCCTGAAAAACAGCTTTCAGTATTGGAATGGGGTGGAATCTCCCTGGCATTGTTCATGCCTGGGCTATGGCACAGCTTCCGGAAGGGTCTGTCAATTATTTCTCAGCAGGGCTGGCTGGAGCTTGTGCAGACTGCGCTGTGGGACTGAGATAAGAAAAAACCCGAATTTTTCATAATTAAAAATACTCCCTCCTTGATTTTCAAATGAGGAAGAAAAAGGAAGTCTTCTGTCCAACACATTTACAGATGCATTCTTAACATCTGACTATAAGGTTAATATTAACCCATTTGTTCAGTCATTCAACAAATATTCATTTACAGAAAGCCATCCCTGCCTTTTGCAGAACAGCTGCTGGAGGCCATGCCCTGTGCTTGGCACTGGGAAGAGAGAACGTGGTTCCTGCCTTCACTGGCTGAGAGCTCCGTGGGGCAGGTGCTACCCAGAGGGAGAGAAGAGAGGAAAGAGGGGTGGAGCATGAAAGAAGAGAGACTCATGATGCTTTTATGATGGGCTCCTTGGATGACTTACTAGACATTAACAATATGGCTGGGTTCTGATTCAAAACGGTAAACCTAGCATATATATTTATCTCTCGTGCCTCCAAAATCACCACTGGAATAATATTAAAGAAATGTAAAATTAACAACAAAGGGGAGAGTGTGTGCAGAAAAACTACCAGAAGGCAAGAGATTTTTATGGGTTTCAAGAAAATGGATAGCAGACAGCACTGGGTAAAGCAGAGTGGAGAAAGTTGCTCTCGGAATAGCCCAGGAAAGGGCTGCAGTGGAAATGGCAGCTGTTCTTGCCCTCCGAGCCTGGGTGGGGATAGAGGGTTAAATGCGGGGCACGTACAGACATAGAGACAGTGTGCCAGCTGGCAGTAAAAGAAGAGAAACACTTACTAAAAAGCTGAACTATCGACCAGGGCAGGGCTGGATCTTGTAGCCTGAGCTCTGCACACCAGAATAAAAGCATCCTAGCCTGGGTATGAGAGTGGGTACTGCCACATTTGTCTGCTTCTCACCCTTGAATCTCAAAATAAAGTCTGCCATACATATGCTTTCACCCAGATGTCATATATCTAGTGCCCAGGCACCCAGGGAAAACAGAGCCACACAGAAGAGGAAGAAATTCAGGATAGTGATTTCCATAATTCAACCAAGTCCTTCATTTATAAATATAAGTAGACAACTAAATATCACTAGGCATTTAAAAAAACAAACAGTATAAGAGAAGGGCACCAACAGGAACAAATACGAGAGGAAACAGAAGTGAACAAAAGATAACTTCAAAAAAATATTTGGCATCTCAGTGTGATTTAATAAAATACTGTTTCCATAAAATAAGAACCAGAGGCCATGAAAAAGAACAGAAAGGAGATGGCGGAACTTCTGGGGAATCCAGACCAAGGCCATTCTTTCCCTTTTCCTCTGGGAGAAAACTCCAGAAGAAAGTGTGGATTATGTTAGGACTCACCAATAGACTCTATTCTGGGATCGTCCAACCTCAGCAGCACAGGATTGAAATCTAACGAGAGAGATTTCAGATTTTTCTAAATGAGGTATAATAGGCATATTATAAACTATATCCACTGAAGTGTACGATTCAAAAGCTTTTAGTATGTTTATGAACACGAGCAACCAACACCACTTCTAGACAGTTTCATTACTGCTGAAAGAGACCCTGTACCCACTGACTGTCACTCCCTGTTCCCCTGCCCCCCTAGTCTCTGGCAACAACTGATCTTCACACTGAGTTTAAGCAAAGGGCTTTTTTTTTTTTTTTAAAGATTATTATTATTTTTTAAATTTATTTATTTATTTTTGGCTGTGTTGGGTCTTCGTTTCTGTGCGAGGGCTTTCTCTAGTTGCGGCAAGCGGGGGCCACTCTTCATCGCGGTGCGCGGGCCTCTCACTATCGCGGGCTCTCTTGTTGTGGAGCACAGGCTCCAGACGCGCAGGCTCAGCAATTGTGGCTCACGGGCCCAGTCGCTCCGCGACATGCGGGATCTTCCCAGACCAGGGCTCGAACCCGTGTTCCCTGCATTGGCAGGCAGATTCTCAACCACTGCGCCACCAGGGAAGCCCTAAGCAAAGGGTTTTGATTACAAGATACACTTTAATTTTTAAAAACCTTAATTTCTTCTGCCCCCAGAGAAATTCTATTAATGTAATTCAGCACATTAACAGAGTAAAAGAATACAGTGGTCTCAATAGGTGCATTAAAAGCATTTGATAAAATTTAACATCCACATAATTTTTTTTTAAATAAATTTATTTATTTTATTTATTTTTATTTTTGGCTGCTTTGGGCCTTCGCTGCTGTGCGCGGGCTCTCTCCGGCCGCGGCGAGCGGGGGCTACTCCTCATTGCGGTGCGCGGGCCTCTCACTGCAGCGGCCTCTCCCATCGCGGAGCACGGGCCCCAGGGGCGCGGGCCTCAGTAGCTGCGGCACGTGGGCCCAGCAGCCGTGGCCCGCGAGCTCCAGAGCGCAGGCTCAGCAGTTGTGGCGCACAGGCCCAGTTGCTCCGCGGCATGTGGGATCCTCCTAGGCCAGAGCCCGAACCCATGTCCCCTGCACTGGCAGGCAGATTCCCAACCACTGCGCCACCAGGGAAGCCCCAGGTTTTTATTTATAGCCTTTATTTGGAAAATATCCTTATTAAAATTTTTTTAATTTTTATATAATTATTAAAAGTCACTTTCAATTTATAGTTTTTACAAAATACTGGCCACATTCCCCATATGGTACAATACATCCTTGTAGCCTATCTCACACCCACTAGTTTGCCCCTCTCCCTTCCCCACGCCATATTGCCTCCCACCCCCCACTGGTCATCACTAGATTGTTCTCTATATCTGTGAGTCTGCTTCTTTTTTGTTATATTCACTAGTTTGTTGTATTTTTAATATTCCGCATATAAGTGATATCATATAGTATTTGTCTTTCTCTGTCTGGCTTATTTCACCTAGCATAATGCCTTCTAAGTCCATCCATGTTGTTTCAAATGGTAAAATCTCATTCTTTTTTTATGGCTGAGTAGTATTCCATTCTCTCTCTCTGTGTGTGTGTGTGTGTGTGTGTGTGTGTGTGTGTATGCGTGTATATCTGTATATCTATCTATCTATCCTCTATCCATCTATCTATTTATCTATCTATCTCACATCTTTATCCATTCATCTGTTGAAGGACACAGGTTGCTTCCATATCTTGGCAATTGTAAATAAGGCTGCTACGAACATTGAGGTGCATGTATTTTTTTGAATTAGATTTTTTGGGGTTTTGTTTTTTCAGATATATACTCAGGAGTGAAATTGCTGGGTCATATGGTAGTTCTATTTTTGGTTTTTTGAGAAACCTCCATACTGTTTTCCACAGTGGATGCACCAATTTACACTTCCATCAGTAGTGCACAAGGGTTCCCTTTTCTCCACATCCTTGCTAACATTTGTTATTTGTGTTCATTTTGATGATAATCATTTTGACAGGTGTGAGGTGATATGTCATTGTGGTTTTGATTTGCATTTCCCTGGCCATTAGTGATGTTGAGCATCTTTTCATGTGCCTGTTGGCCATCCGCATTTCCTCTTTGGGAAAATGTTTATTCAGTTCTTCTGCCCATTTTTAAATTGGGTTGTTTGTTTTTTTAGATGTTGAGTTGTATGAGCTGTTTATATATTTTGGATATTAATCCCTTGTCAGTCATATCATTTGCAAACATTTTCTCCTATTCAGTAGGTTGTCTTTTCATTTTGTCTATGGTTTCCTTTGCTGTGCAAAAGCTTTTAAGTTTGATTAGGTCCCATTTGTTTATTGATTATTTTTGCTTTTATTTCCTTTACTTTAGGAGACAGATCCAAAAAAATATTGCTTCGATTTATGTCGAAGAGTGTTCTACCTACGTTTTCCTCTAGGAGTTTTAGAGTATCTAGTTTACATTTAGGTCTTTACTCCATTTTGAGTTAATTTTTCTGTATGGCGTTAGAGAATGTTCTAATTTCATTCTTTCACATGTAGCTGTCCAGTTTTCCCAACACCATTTATTGAAGAGACTGTCTTTTCTCCACTGGATATTCTTGCCTCCTTTGTCGTAGATTAATTGACCTTAAATTAATGCGTGGATTATTTTTTAAATTAAATGCATGGATTATTTTTTAAATTAAAAAACTGTATTTCCTTAGACCATACATCAGACAGCTATAAAACGTCACTTAAAACAGAATACCATTTAGGATAGCTATAAAAACAAACAAAAGTAAACCCAGCAACCTAGAAATAAATCTAAAAAAAAGATATGCATGATTTTTGTGGAGAAAATGGTAACATTTACTGAGTGACATTTTGGAAAACCTAGAGATATGTCATGTTCATGGATAGAAAGACTCAATATCATAAAGATATGAATTCTCCCAAAACTGATCCATAAATTAAATATAATTTTCATTTTTTAGATTAAAAAATTTTAAAACTCCAATAGGATTTTAAAGTTAAACTCAATGAGATTATTCTAAAATCTACATAGGAGAATAATAGACTAAGAGCACTCAAGAACTCCTTGGAGGAAAGCCAGATTGGGGCGGGGGCAGTGGGGTGTGGGGCGGAGCTTGCCCTCTGGATCCCCAAGCATGTCACACAGCAAGGGCTACTAAGGCAGTTTTGTGTTGACTCGGAGATGGACAAGCAGAGCTCAGAGGACAGAACAAAGAGGGTCCAAGGGTCCAAAAAGTCTTGCCCGTGTGTGGGAACATGATGCCGACAGCGCTGGCACTGAAGGCCAGTGAAGGAAGGATGAACTATCTAATGAATGGAGTTGGGGTAATTCTGACTCCCCAGGACTTTAAGATAATAAATCTGTGTTCTTCAAAGCTGCTAGTTTGTGGAGATGTGTTACAGCAGCCATAGGAAAAAAATACGGTGGCCTTGCCCCTCCATGTGGAATGTGGTATCTGTTTTCTTTGGGTCTCAGTCAAAATTTCCATTTCAAATAATTCTGAAACCAGAATTCTATATCCAGCCAAATGATCATGAAGCTTATGGGAAAATGAGGACATTTTCCTACACGGAAGGCGTTAAAAACATTGATCTCCTGTACATTAAGAGATACACATACAGACACACAGCTACATAAGGATGAACTCTAGCAAACTTAAAAGGGAGCTACTAAAATCAAAGTACAAGCTCCAGGAAACTGGATCTAATTCAGGTGTATGAGGGAAATAAGTGTCAGGAACACAGCTTTGCAGTGGGCCTGGAAAACAGGAAAGAAAGGAAGAGATTAAAGAATGACTTTAAGAACAAAGCAGTTTCGTGTTGAGGTGTCAAACCATCAAACAGGGAGCAAGAGGAAGTGTCCGTGGCCGGGTTAGGTACCGTCAGGCTGTAGCTGTGCAAAGATGGTTAAAGGTGATGTGCTACCGCTCTCCCAGTAGCTGGAGTAAAACACAGGGCCAGGAGGATTTGAAGTAATGCAAAACCATGTCTGGTAAAAATGTTAAATCAACAGTGGCTTAAACCCAACTTTGTTACTATGTTTCTATCTTTTAAACATACTTCTGAGTTCTGTTTCTTTGTTCAAGATTTTGCATTTCTCTTCATGAGTGAAATTTTTTTCACTTGTTAGTAGGTAGTAGCAAAGTTATTCTGACATAAAATCAATTGGGGACAGTATCATATTTTCCGAATCTCTAGAAGAGTTTTAGATTGGAACTATTTCTTCTGGAATGATAGATAGAACTCACTGGTGAATCTGTATGATTGGGAATTTTCTTTGGCTTTAATTATGGATTCGATTCCTTTCATCATTAAATAACTATTTATGTTTTTTACTTCTTTTGTCTATTTTGATAAGTTCCTTTTTTTAATAGAAAGTTTTTCATTTTTCTAAATTTTCCAAGTTATTGACATAAAGTTGTTCACACTTTTTTCTCATTAACCTTTTAAGAACTGGAAGATCTATGGTTATGTCCCTTTTATCATTTTTGATACTGGTTATCTGTGCTTTCTCCCTTTGGAAGAAGCTGGTGAGATTGGTCATGAAACAAAGAAATAAATAAGGAATAAAAAAAAAAAGAACAAAGTAGTTTCTGTTCAGCAAGCTCTCTGATAAAGAACCAGGAAGATCCTAGTGATACAGAAACACAGTTATTTTTCCCTCAACAGTAAAAAAGAACTAGAGGGCTTCCCTGGTGGCGCAGTGGTTAAGAATCCGCCTGCCAATGCAGGGGACACGGGTTCGAGCCCTGGTCCGGGAAGATCCCACATGCCGCGGAGCAACTAAGTCCGTGCACCACAACTACTGAGCCCACGTGCCACAGCTACTGAAGCCCGCGTGCCTAGAGCCTGTGCTCTGCAACAAGAGAAGCCACTGCAATGAGAGGCCTGTGCACCGCAACAAAGAGTAGCCCCTGCTTGCTGCGACTAAAAAGAAAGCTCGCCCACAGCAATGAAAACCCAATGCAGCCAAAAATTAATTAATTAATTAATTAATTAATTTAAAAAAAAGAGAACTAGAAACCCAAGAAAAACAAAAAACGGTACAAGAAAGTTGTGGCAGATACTGAATCCACTTTATCTGTGGGCACAGAATACTCCCTTCTTCCATCATGGGAAATTATACACAAGAATTCTTGTGTACAGACATGAATCCTGCCACGTTCACTTTACAAATTTCAGGCTGTACATGACAGTCAACATTCTTTGATTAGATGAATTAAAAGAGAAAGTAAAATGAGGATTTTATGACCCACTTTGTGTTGACAGCTGAGGAATTTCCTGCCAGAATGTGACGGGAGGGGGGAGCAGCCGGAAATGCTGTGCAGGGCGAGTTACCTGACAAACAGGATTGTCCCTGCCATTTGTACCTGACAGCGTAGCATCCCTGGTACCAAGATGTGGGCTTTGAGTCCAGCTGATTTTGTTGTGGAAACTTGGCCTCTGTTCACCGGTGCTGAATAGAAACGTGGAGACAGAGTTTGGGGTGAAGTAGAAAAGAATAGATTTACTGCTTTGCCAGGCAAAGGGCACCACAGTAGGCTAATGCCCTCAAGAGTGTGTCCCGTTCTGGAGAGGGTAGTGAGGAGTCAAGGAGCGGGGAGTGATCAGCTCGTGGACATTCTTCTGATTGGTTGGTGATGAGGTAATGGGGAGTCAGCATCATCCACCTTCTGGTTCCAAACGGTCTGGGGTCTACATGCTTGTGGGCAGCATACAGTTCACTCCTCCCACCTAATGGGGGTTTCAGTATCTGCAAAACAGCTCAAAGGAGATGGCTCAGTATATTATCTACAGTCCTTGAGGAGGAACTAAAGGTCCTTGACTTTGTTTAATGGCTAAAGTATTATTATTTTGTCTTGCTTGACTGTTTTCCTTTCTTTCTGCATTTTGTCACTTCGATTAAATTTATTCTTTGACTAAAGTTTTTCTACAGACAAAAGGCAGGCGGAGGACATGGGTGGGAGTCAATTTTGGGAAGGTCTCATAGGGTCCTGCTCGGTTACAATTTCAGAAATCCACAGGGAACACGCCCATTGCAGTTGGTTGCTGTGGAGTATTAATCATTTTATGTATCAGATTTGACCCATGTTATAAGCTTCTTTGCTTCCTTTCAGAAGACAGGGATGGTCACACAGACAGACATGGGGCGACCATGAACCTGGTGTGCAGGACGGCAGGGGGGACCCAAGGATGCAGACCTGCCAGAGGTAGCACCACCTCATGGGGAGGAAGCTTCTAATAACATGGAATTATGTTTCCTTCTCTATGTATTGAATCACCCTTCTTTACCGAAGATAATATTTGTACAATTATAATATCAACTCTATTGACTTTAGTTTTTAAAAATGAACCTATAGGCAATTAAGTTGTTGATACAGGGTTAATTATAGATACATAATTATCTAGATATAGATAATTAATAAACATAGTAATATTATAAGGCCTGAAAAATTAAAAGTAGTGACGGTGCTGACAAAACAGGGAGCCTGGAAGATGGAGCAGGGGAGAGTAGCGTCGGAGAAACATTTCCTTCACCTTACATAGTAGAAAACTGAGGAACACTGTCTATAGTTGTTGAAACAAGAGATAGAGGTTTCTGTTTATTTTTAGAGTCAAATGCATTAAATTAATCCAACAAAAACTATTGTTATAACTAAGAAAATTCTGGAAGATAAGAGAGGTAAAAGATAGTGTGAGCTAAATATTTATTTTTAGAGTCAAATGCATTAAATTAATCCAACAAAAACTATTGTTATAACTAAGAAAATTCTGGAAGATAAGAGAGGTAAAAGATAGTGTGAGCTAAATATTTCATCTCTAGAGTCAGGAGTCAAATTGCAAAACAGTGATATTTGTATATTGTCAGGGGAACCAAGGCTAGGTGATGGGGAGAGATAGGGGACATTTCATCTTTTAAATATCATGCTTGGTTTTTTAATTTTTTTAACCATGTGTGAATATTTTTTTTCTCTTGCTCTATCTCTCTCCCTTTTTCTTTCTCTCACAGATCCAAACACTCTGTGAATGTTAAAAAATAAAAAGCAGCTGTTCTCTTTCAAAACTTGGCCTCTTGAAATGTGAAGATGTGTGAATGGAGCCTGCAGGGAGACAGGCAGCACAGCAGGTGATAAAGCAAAGGACCTGTCAGGTGGGCGGTAGGCGTGGTCCCGCAGGAGGCTACAGGATGCCTCTTACTGAGGATGCGTGTGGGATAGACAGCTGGGTCAGGAATCACATCTGTCTCTGGTTCTGTGCACCTGTCTCACCCCGTCTGAGCGCTGAGGGCAGGGTCCCCGCTTGGGGCCACTCACAGCTCACCTGGCGTGCGAGCTTTCTCCCACGCCTTATAGCCCGCTCCGGAACCTTCTTCTCTGACTCGGAGGCCAGCTCCTCCATCAGAGGGGGTGCAGGATCATTAGTCCCATGTCTGAAAGCTTTGGGGAAAGGTTCACTCTGATCTATCCTGGTTGTTTGCTTTGTTCCTGTGCCCCCCACCTCACCCCACCCCTGCCCCAGAAGCCAGGAAGTCATCCCTGGGAGGTCCCAGTGTGACCAGAGGCCTGAGGGGAGGGAGGAGGCAGAAGGGCCAGCTTGGAACATCTTCTCAGGGACTGGATGCTGGAGTAGCGGAGTGACAAGGTCTGATTTCTACTTGAAAGAGACCACAGCATCCCAGGGGAGCAGAGCCTGGCAGGACCCACTGGAGGCGGGAAGACCAGCTTGCCCCTTCCCAGTGACACGGGCAGGAGGTGATGGGGCCCGCAGAGGCAGAGCTGTCATGAGGCCGAAGGACGAATCAAGTTTCCCCGGATCGGAGAGGACCGACTTCACCTCCTCCCGGACCCTCACGGCTGCCTTGTGAGAGATGCGTTTACAACTGCGGTTCTGGGGTCAGGTGTAAACGTGGGCTCGTGTCCGGCCACGCACACCTTTGTCCAGAGAATAGCGACCGAGGGGTAGTGCGGACGGCAGAACACACCAGGTGCGCGAGACCTTGACCGGGTCCAAAGCTGGAGTCCAGCCCCACCCTCACTGGGCTCTGTGCTCTGACCTCTTGGATGAGTCCCCGCTCCATCACTGGAGATTTTCAGAAGTTAAATTCAAAGTTGCTGGTGGTTTTGAGTCACCTTTTCTTCTTCTTTTTTTTTTCAATAACGACTCCTGAGTGAAAATTAGGCTGCTGTGTGGGTAGCTGTTAAGGGTGCCTCACTTCCACTCCGGAGAGCTGCCCACACAGCAGATTTTAGTAGCACTTGAAGTGGGACCTGATTTTGCCTCTCAGCTGCTGTATTAAAATAAAAAGCCCTTAAGCTGATTATAAGGATACTAATTTAAATGTACGGATACCACTTCCATGATGGGAGAAATGTCTTCATTAATTCTCTGAGACCTCATGTCCTCTATGGGGATGCACGTCACATCCACCTTCTGATGCTTTCTGGCACAGAATGGTCTGGGGTGGGGAAGGGCAGCTGTGGAAAGAACACTGGGTGGAGAGTCAGGAGCCTGGGGGTCGAGCCCGGCTCTGATGCTGACTTGCTGTGTGAGTTGTTTTTTGTGTTTTTTTTTTAATATTTATTTATCTATTTATTTGGCTGTGTGGGGTCTTAGTTGCGGCACACGGGACCTTTAGTTGCGGCACGCGGGATCTTTAGTTGCGGCATGCAGGATCTTTAGTTGCGGCACACGGGATCTAGTTCCCTGACCAGGGATCGAACCCGGGGCCCCTGCATTGGGAGCGTGGAGTCTTAGCCACGGAACCACCAGGGAAGTCCCGGCTGTGTGATTTAAGGGGCATCCCAGCTCTGTTCTCGTGGGGACATTCACATCTGCTTGTTACCCTGAGGCCACGTTACCCCAAGGACTGGATGAGTTAACGGAGGACAAAACTTCATCCCCTCACTGAGCCCTGGTTTATCACCATTCCTCACCCTTGAGGCCTTTAGGGGGTGGGGGGCTCCTGCTTTTGCCCCATCCCAAGTTTCTTTGGGCTCCTTTGGAAGATTTCTATGCCTTCACCTCCTGTCAATCAGCCTGTCGTAACAGCCTCTCAGCTAGTCTTGTTTCTCTTTGGTCCACCTTCAGGTGACGGCCTGAGCGATCTCTCTAGCATGCAGGTCTGAGAGTACGACTCCCTTGCTTAAAAGAGAAGTCTTCAGGCTTCGCTTGGAGCTCCAGTTTGGCGTTCAAGGCTCTCCTTGCTCTTCCAAACTGCCTGCAAGCTTCTTCTCACCCTCTGGGTGGAAGCCTTCAAGTCTCCTCCGGGCAACAGAAGCACGCAGACCTGTCCAGGCAGGTGGAAGTGTGAAGTCCCTCAGCTCCCGGGGGCGCCGGGGCACCGCACGGAGCCTCCATCTTATTCCCTTTTGTACTGAATAACTCTGACCCACCCTCTCTGCCCCAGGCTGTGAGGCTCGGGGGTGTCGGTGATGGGGCTAACCCATCGCGGGAGCCTTGTAGGCACACAGAGGCATTTGTTGAGTGAATGAATGAACGAATGATCTAAGGAGCCCCTTTTGTTGAGAATATTCTTTTCCTTCTACTGAGCTTTCTAGATTTAGCCGTGAGCCACACCTTCTGGGGATGATTCCCAAGAACCCCGTCAGGGAGATGTGAGTCCCCTCTAGGTCCCTGGGTAGATTCCTGTCTCAGCACTAGCAAAGGTTGATTTCACTGACTTGCTCATACAATCCTGGTGTTTCCCCACCTACTCCCATTCCTGTGGCATAGGGTGAGCCCGGAAACTTGGTGGGGCAATCATGATGCCGGTCTTTTTATCTCTAGAATCTGGGCTTTAACCAGGGGCTTGGGGGAATGTCCTCAGCTGCGGCCTGTAGCAGAAGGTGACCCACACAATCTGTAGAGGGCTGGGGGTGGTGGCCAATGCCCCACCAGTCTGTTCTCTGTTAAGGTTGGCAAAGGATGACAGTGCACGGGAGGTGCTCCTTCCTGAGGTCACCTGCCCTCCGCCCCCATCAGCCTGTACCAGACCGGCCCCTCTGGATGGCAAGGTGAGGGCGTGCTCTTCTTTCCAAGGGGGCGAGGCAAAGCGCAGAGGGTATTACAGGGTCAGAGCCCAAACGCTGTGCTGTCCCCATAGCCGCTCCCTTGAACTGCTTCTGGATACAGCTCATTCCACTTCTGACCCGTCTCTCTCGCCTCCAGATCTTCTGCTCACCTGGAGACCCAGGTATGACGGGTGGGGTGATGGACTCTAGGTCCACGTGTAGGAGGAAATGTCAGTGCTAAAGTCAGCACGCCGTACTCAGGGCGAGTAGCTATGTTTCTTAGAGGCATCACGGTCTAACCTCATATTGAGGAAAGGCCGTGTCTCCTTTTGCCTCTGGGGTTGCGCCTTTGGGGAATAACATAATAATAATAATGTTATCGTGCCAAGGAGGTTCGGCTCTTTCTTGCCCTCCCTGGCCTGGCTTCCTTTCCAGAGAAATAACATTAGTTGTCCATGCTTTTTCTCCTTGCCACGTGGGTGACATGGTCCATCTCTGGAGCATCTGTTCTGATGAAATTCTATTGGCTTCCCTTTCTCCTTCTAATGGTGGTGGGAGGGGACAATTTGCTGGTTTACTCTGTACCTAGTTGTTGCCTCTCCTAAACTTGAGGGTTGGTGCATTGCTTACTGGCCCCTCTATTCCCAGGGACCAACACAGGACTTGATTCCGAGTATGTACTCAGTAGATGTCTGTGGAGTGAGTGAACGAATGAACCAATGAATGCAGGGGAACAGGGGTCAGTTATCAGTGAGGAAAAAGAAAACAGAGGTGGGTCTGTGAAGGTGGGATTCCTTGCCCAGCCCAGGCGGCCAGGAAAGGAAGGAGACTGAAAGAGAGCCGGTGTGGCTGCAGAGAGAAGGGAGGGCCGGGTAGACGGAGAGTCCTTCGCAGCCTCCTTGAGGCAGACAGGCAGCCTTTTCTGGCCAGCGTCTCCCCTCCCTCTGGTTGTTTCCCGAGGTGGGTGGCAGGCAGCCGGAAGAGGAGCAACGCTGGCTGAGTTGGGGCAGGGTTGCCCCAGGCAGACCGTAAGCGCAGACTTTATGCTCCCTGAGGTTTCCCACGGCAGCCAGTTAGCTGCCTTCTCGGTGAGGTGAGAGCTATTCTCCTTCCCCCAGTCAAGGGCAGGGGCTCTACGAGAATCACTTGTAAATACGAGGGGCACCTGCAAGCAGGGGGGCTGCATTCCACCCCTGGCTGGGGGTCTGCTTGGACAGTGGCTGCTGATCTGGTGCGATGCTGGGAGCAGGAGACAAGGAAGTAGGGAGAACAGCAGGGTGAGACGGCGACAGGGTGACACGGCCTGTGTCCCCACCACCGGGTAAGGACGCTTGAGCCTCCTGGGAGCTGAGCAGACTTGGAGGAAGGTGGCTGCCCCTGATCCATCTGCCAGTGTCCTGCCCAAGAGAGCTGCCTGCTGGGGCATGGGTCCCCCAGCAAGACTGTCCTGGGGGTGGAAAAGGAGGCTGGAGACTGAGCTGGAGCCACCAGCACCGTGTAGGGTGGGAAGGTCTTCATGGGAACCCAGGCATATGCTGGCGAGAGTGCCCTTTGGACACCAGGGGCACAGAGGGTAACGCTGGGCATTCAGGGTAGGCAGAGAAACTGCAGAGAGGCCACAGCCCTCTGTCCCTCTGTCCCCACCCCTTCCATCCCAGAGAGGTGAGTTGGGTCAGTGGTGGAGGAAGCCTGTGGGACCCTCTGCCCGGCTCTTCTCTGCCAGAGACCCTAGGACCACCTTGGGGTGGGGTGAGGACTGGGGGCGAGAGACCAAGGTAAAAAATGGACAGGGGGGCTTCCCTGGTGGCACAGTGGTTAAGAATCCGCCTGCCAATGCAGGGGACACGGGTGCGAGCCCGGGTCCGGGAAGGTCCCACATGCCGCGTAACAACTAAGCCCGTGCGCCACAACTACTGAGCCTGCGCTCTAGAGCCCGCGAGCCACAACTACTGAGCCCGCGTGCCATAACTACTGAAGCCTGCGCACCTAGAGCCTGTGCTCCGCAACAAGAGAAGCCACTGCAATGAGAAGCCCGTGCACCACAAGGAAGAGCAGCCCCCGCTCGCCGCAACTAGAGAAAGCCTGCGCGCAGCAACGAAGACCCAACGCGGCCAAAAATAAATAAATTTTTAAAAAAGACAAAAAAACGGACGGGATTTGGTCCCTTTAGTGGACTATTCCAATCACCAAGAGTGGCTGAAATGTTCTGAGATTTGGTCAGGCTGTAATTAAGGGAGCAGGAAAAGGAGGATTTGACCCAACACCGCTGGTGGGAGATTATGAAGAAAAGTAGAACCGGTCCACGTTGATTCCTTTCTCCACACGCGGCTGCATGTTGCTCATCAGAATGCAGAGATGCTGCATCCCCTCGCTGACCCTCCAGGGGCCTCGTGAGTTGGAGATTGTTGGCCCTATTGTCACAGGGGTAAGCACTGAGGTCCAGAGAGGTCAGGACCTTGGCCAGAGCTGCACAGCGTGGGAGGAGCCAAGCAGAGATTAAACACAGAGCTGTCAGACTCCAAAGCCCAGCGCACGGGAATGTCATTTACTGAGCATCTATTAGGTACCTTTTGCTTTTCCTGGGTCCTCTTCCAACTGGGAGGCCAGCCTTGTTTTATTTTACCAGGAAAGATATTGAGTCTCAGACAGGTAGGTAACCACCCAAGAGTACTGTGCAGGCAAGTATGAGGCTGCAGTTTGCACCGCAGTTGGTCTACCTGCAGATCCAGTTCTTTCCCCAGTATTCCCAGCTGCTCCATCCAGGGTCCTGCAGGACGCTTAGCATCGCCCAGCTTGGAAGCCTCGGTCTAATCCCAAAAGTGCCTGATTGCTTTGACCTTCAGGCTCAGCTATTTTTTCTGATTTTGGAAATTGCTCTTAACCCCATAACTTTGCGGTTGGGTCTGAAACCACAGGGTGCCGTGATTGGAGAAAGAGAGCCTGGACCCAATCAGACAAGTGCTGACCCTCCAGCACCCATGAGCAAGCTCTCTCCACAGGACCTTCCTGCCTGCCTGCCTTCTGAAGATGGATTGGGGGTAGCATGGTTAAAAAGAAGAAACATTTAGTCCAAAGAACGCCACTTGAAAGTCTGTTAAAAATAAACGCTGAGGCTCTTTCCTTTTGTAAGTGCCCTCATTTGAAATCTCTGTCACTTTGGGGTGTGGTGCCTCAGCGACACTGCCTCGTCTGGGATGGGGGAGATGGATGTGTTCCTGGATGGAGCAGAGTGTACTCATGGATACTTGCTTATATGGGCTTTAATTACAAGTCTTCCGACATAAAATTTTGCTTTTAAAAATTGGAAGCATGCCAGCAAATATATAATATTTGCCTCAAAGTACTAAACTCCCAGAATTAGTCTTCAGTTGTACCTTGGTGGACGTCTGGAGATTCTTGGAGTCCTTCTGGGTCTTCTGGGGTTCTACCTTCACTTCCTGACTTCACCTTTTCCTGCTTTTAATTTTTAACAGAGTATCTGTGAAGCCAAAGAAATTGTCTTGTATCTGAAGTCAGAAAGGCTGGGTCTGTGTCCCAGCTCCGTCGTTCTCTGACCATGTGACCTTGGGCAAACCTACTCATTTTTTGGAGGCTTGTCCTCGCCCTCTCTAAGGATTCAGGGCAGCTTGGCAGAGTTGTGGGAAGACGAAAAGGCTCAAATGGCAATCGTGCAGTACTTGGAGCCCATTAAATGCTTGTTCATTCATACAATCTGATTTCCTTTGAATTTTCTTTTGAAGTTCTTCTTGCTTGTTCTATTCTGAGTCTTTGTTATCTGTTGGGGATGTTTTGGGGTGCTGATTATTTTTTCTCTCTCTCAGGTGGCAAAAACCCCTTACAGCCTTCCTCCTCTACCTCTGTCTTTGCAAGTTTCCCTTTCAGTTTATCTGCTGCCCCTGTTTATTTCCCACTGTCTTCCTGAGCAATACTTATTCCTCCTAGCAGCCTTTGTAAATTACATGGTTTCTATATTTTCCCTGTAACCAGCATTTATCATTAGCCTCAATCTAACCGGCACATCTGAGATGTTTTCTCATTTTGGTACAACTATGTTTTTCTTCCTCCTACTTCCTTTCATCCAGAATATATTGAAATGTTCCAAAGAAGGAATTGACATTGACGAGATAGGAAAAGGTGGGCTGGAGGTTGTTTTCTTGCCAAAGGTCTTAGTAATTTCTACTTCCTCTCTTCCATCTTGGTATTTGGCTTAAGAGTGGGCGGTGGTGGTGAGGAGGGGCCTGGGTGAAAGAGCCAAAAAGATTTAACTTGTCATCACAAAATGTGGTGGCCTGTAGGGAAAAATCCCTTTTTATAACACCAGGGAGACACAGGGTTCGAAATCAGAAAACCCTCATTTTGAACCTTACTGGTGCTTTGGCGTTTTTTGTTTTTGTTTTTTTTTTTTAAAGATTATTACATTTCCTTCCAGATCTAAAGACATACGTTTAGATATCTAATGCACCCAGAACTTATGTGCGAGATGTGCGGTAGGGCGCCATCTTAATTTTTTTCTAAATGGACAGCCCATTGTAACAATACCATCTGTTGACTTATCTGTCTTTTTCCTTCTGATTTGAAATAATCATCTTTATCATATGCTAAATAGATAATACATAGGTCTGTTTCTGGATCTGCTATTCTCTTCCATGGATTTTTCCATCCACGTACCAGTATCACATATTTTAATTATCATTGGAAAGCTTGAGTTTCTGAGCCAGAATATCCATGCATACTCGTAATTCACTTTTTTACAATAATAAAAAGGTAGTTGCAGAATCCATTGTTCTTACAAGCCATCTGGTATTCCCCAACACTTGTAAAAATAATGTAAAACAATAATTTAGACTTCTATTTGATTATTTTAGGAATTATTTTGAGTATCCAAATTAATAACACATTCACTAAATCTTTGAAGTGAAGTAGAATTCCAAATGATTAATTTATTAGATGTTTGTTCCACGGAGACTAGTTTATTTTCAGGTCTGGGAAAACAAGAGAAACTTGGGCAAATTTTCTCTTGTTCTGCAGCCCTGGCACTGGTAAATAGTTTATACCCACCCCGCCTTGTACCACACTGAGTTTAAGCTGGGGCGCTGTGTTCTCCCATTCCTGGCCTGGAAGCCTTCTTCCAAATTCATGACTAGTGCCCTACAGCCACAGTGAAAGCCAAGTAGTCACGGCTTTCCTGGGGTCTGGAGTGGGCATCACAGGCCATTGGCCATCACGTCGGTAACTTTCACTAACGTCTGGGAGCTGTCTACCCGCCGAGAATTATTCTAGAGCGCATCTGTCAGCTTTCATGAATTTTTAAAAAGTCTCCAGCTTTGAAGAGTAAATAGAGTTTGGGTGCTATTTGGGGGTGGGGGGGTGGGGGAGGGCATTTATTGAGTACCTGGTCTATTCCTCAACACTGAGATGCTTTACTTGTGCTATTTAATTTGATTCTTAGGAGTCATGGAAGTGGCTGTGACATCCTGTGAGAAAACCCAGGCTGAGGGTTTCCGCAACTTACCAAAGCCAACACCATACGACCCTCACGTAATGAGAGGGGATCCAGCCCCCCACACACACTTTAAACCTTGTGCTTTCTACCCACCTTGTTCTGTCTGAGCCTCGGTTACAGGTCCAGATTCTGCTTGGTTCCAGGCCCAAGCGCCCACAACAGGCTGTGATTGTTTTGTACCTTATCAGTAGGAGAACCAAGGCCAAGGCCGATGCCCATTATTATTTCTGACATTTTTTTTACAACTGTTTTAAGGTAGTGAAATTGACTTGTCATTTTAGGCACAATTAGATAGCTGATGTCCCAGATTCAACAGCTCCCGTATCTTCCCACCTGCGTTACAGCCCCACCTCCCAGCCTGCCTGGCCTCCCGTAAATCAGGGAGAGAATGGAGCAGGCCTCTCTGTGAGCCATTCCAGCCAAGGCAGCCACATCCAGAGAAGCGGCCTTGCGTGTGCTGGGTAGGAACAAGCCCTGGGGTTGGAAGGCTCAGACGATGACCCTCACAGAACCGGCAAGGGAGAACTGCAGCCACCTTTGAATGGAGGAAAGGAAGCTGGGGGAGAGGGGCAGGGAAGGGGCAGATTTTCCACTGCAGAAGTTGCAGCAGGAGGGAAGGAGGAAGGAGAGAGGCAGAAAGCAGAAACCCGGGCTCCTGTGCCAGGCAGCAGGGACATCTGTCATCTAAGCCAGTGTTGGTGGCATTGAATAAACCCAGTGGGCTCCATCTGGACGTCTAATATCTGTCAATAGACAGTTAAGAGCTTTCAGACCTGCTCACCTGTTTGCTGGTTGAGTACACATCACACCCGAGGAGAGATTTACAAAGATATTTTCCTGACAGTTATTTAATTAGGGCTCAGCTATAAATATGCAATCAAATGATGGCTGAAATTGCATGTCCCATCAGAGCTTAATGACATCATTTCATTTCTATTTCATTACAAACAAGGGTATAAACTCTGACAGCAGCCATCACTGGCAACAAATCAGAAGTACTGATTAGAAACCTCCAGTTTGACAGATAGCAGATCGTGGTTCCCCGGGGACAGGGATGAAGAGGAGGAATGACAAAGGGGGCCTGAAACTATTGGGGTGACGGATGCTGGTCATCCTGATTGGGGGGTGGTCTCAGGATCACACACGTCTGACACATCCAGGTGTGCGTGCCAGACACGTGAACTTCATGCTCCCTCCGTCGAGTTGAAGGCAGCCTGCCAGTTGTCATAAGGGCTGAGGCTTCTTCATGTCTGCTCCTCAGTAAGTTATCTTCAAGTATTTTGTGAACCCAAATAAACTCTAGAGTTCTAGGGTCTTAAAAAGTTATATTCTTTAAAACTTATATTAACATAAAAGTCAGGGAGAGGAAAGGGAGCCATGTTTCCTGAGCTTTCCAAAGCCACAGCTTTACCAACATCCTCTGATTTGACAGTCACAGCAGCTTGGGAGCCCAGAGGTGTCTTCTTCCCATTTTACAGATGACTCATGACAGTACTGAGAAGTGACAGAGCCAAGTGGTGTCTGCTGGAACCAGTCTGACAAATTCCCCCTGTTTTTGCAGCATCCCATTTTTGGAACTCCTTATTTTAAGGAGCTACAAAAGGCCACATTGGCCCCTCATTCCTCCCAGCTATTAAGTTCTCTATTTCTTGTTTATCTCGTCAAGGCTTTGGCATATTGCCATCATGGGGTAAGTATAATTCTGCGTTCTGCTGTTGGCGTTTCAGGTTGTTTGTAGATATTTCCCCATGTTGCTCATACTTATCATTTTGAAAACCTCCCTAAATCCCATTGAGTTGCTGTCTCATCATTTATTTAATCCTATTGTTAGGCAAGGAGATGGTTTCCAGTATTTTGCTACTGTATTCTCAACCAGTTTATCACGCCTAAGACAATATCAGGGAGTGGTTGAGAATACAGCCCTGTGGTCACACTGCCTGGGCTTGAATCCCAGAACTGCCACAAAATAGCTGTGTGAATTTAGGTAGGTTGTTTAACCTCTCTGTGTCGCCATTTCTTAATTTATAGAGACAATAATAGCACCTTTCTTGGAGGCTCTGGGTCACTAGAACCGGGAGGCCTGGCTCTGTTCACAGAATCCTGGGCCCACTGCTTTCCCCTTTCAAGCCGAAACACTTTTGGTGATTTAGAACGTTCCTGTGAGATGGGAAGGTGCGTTTGATTTCCATAGCTGCTGTGACAAATTAGCACAGACCTAGAGGCTTAGAACAACACAAACTTACTATTCACAGTTCTGTAGATTAGGAGTCCAACATGGGTCTCCGCGGGCTCAAAGGAAGTCACGTTCCCTCCCTGGAGGCCGAGGGGAGAAGCTGGCCCCTTGCTCTTTGCAGCTTTTAGAGGCCGCCTGCTTGGCTCCCGGCCCTTCCTCCATCTTCAGAGCCAACGATGCTAAACGGGCCCTTCTCACGTTGCCCCCTCTCTCTGCTTCTCTTCCGATTCCCTCTCCCATTTGTAAGGGCTCTGGACTCGCTCGGATAATCCAGGATCATCTCCCTATTTTATTTATTTATTTATTTATTTATTTATTTATTTATCATTTATTTATCATTCATTCATTCATTTATTTATGGCTGTGTTGGGTCTTCGTTTCTGTGCGAGGGCTTTCTCCAGTTGTGGCAAGTGGGGGCCACTCTTCATCACGGTGCGCGGGCCTCTCATTATCGCGGCCTCTCTTGCTGCGGAGCACAGGCTCCAGACGCGCAGGCTCAGTAGTTGTGGCTCACGGACCTAGTTGCTCCGTGGCATGTGGGATCTTCCCAGACCAGGGCTCGAACCCGTGTCCCCTGCATTGGCAGGCGGATTCTCAACCACTGCGCCACCAGGGAAGCCCCATCTCCCTATTTTAAAGCCAGTTGATTAGAACCTTCATTTCATCTGCAACCTCAATTCCTCTTCCCCACATCACCTAGTGGATTCACAGGTTCTGGGGATTAAGATGGAGCTCTCTCTGGGGACGTCATTCTGTGTCCACACGGATGGGGCTGGAAGCCCGTCGACTGCACGTCCCGGGCTCCCTCGCCTGGGTTCCATCTGGAATTGGCCAACAGGAGGCCCTGGGGCCAGATCAGAAGGTGGGCAAAGGTGGAAACCCTCATGCTCCTGGTGGCGGCTCTGGGGCAGCAGCAGCCCCGGTCCAGCAGCATCGGGGTGAGTTCGGTGGTGGCCCCAACCCAGGGTGCTGATGGCTTCCTCATCTCTGCGTAGCACCCCCTGCCCGCTCTGCATCTCCACCTGGAAGTGGTAGCGGCTCCCCAGTCTCTAGGTCACACCCTCTCCTCCGACACCTTTGTTATCATCTCTTGTCCGCATGGCTGGGAACGACGCAGCCTCCCCGTCGCTGGTTAAGCAAAGGTAGCCACACTCGTCACGGGGCTGTCGCAAGGATGAAACGGGGTGGCGTGTAAGTGCCTCGTGCAGGACCTGATGCTTAATACGTGCTGAACACATTATTGCCAGACGTGGTTTTAGATTTTAGGTTTTTGTTGGCTTTTGCTGTACTAAGGATTTCAATTTTCAATGAGAGTCAAATGCACTTTTCCGTTTAAATGTCTTCCATTGACTCCATTTTGAAGAAGCTAGCCTCTCTCTGAAGTTGAGATAAATATTCAAATCTATCTTTAGCAGGTTTCCCTCGAATTTTACATATTTAAAATTATTTAACTCCTTGAAGCATCTGGAGTCTGTTTTGGGAACATGATATCGGATGCAGGTCTAAATTAAATTCCACATCCCTGTGCAATTAGCCTAACTTCATTTAATAAATAGCCTTTTATTTCCCCAGTGTTTGGTGTTGCTTATTCTGGTGTGTAATAGGTTCTCATATGTACTGGGGGCTCTGGGGGTTCTGATCTGCGGATCCACACAGCCATATAAGGACATTCTGCAGATCTGAGAGTGTCATTCTGCAGCCTCAGATATGAATGACAACTTGTTTGGGTAACTAATTCTCAGAGCACATCATTTTCTGCCGAGCTGGGGCTTATAGATCTATTTCTTTTGTTTTTGGGAAGTTAGATTATTGGAGAAATCAAAGGCAGCTGTGATTCATACCTTTTCATTGTAACCTGTATTTTCTGCTTGGGTAATTGCTGAATTCTATCTTTCCCCTTGTCTTTTAAAATTTTCATGAGACACAGTCTTGGTGACCGTCTCTGATTGTAAATTTCCTCTCAGACCCTGTGAACCTTCTCCGTTTGCAGCCTCGGTCCTTGTTTTTCCAATATCATCCCCCCAACTAGACTCTTGATTTTCGTTTCTAATTCAATTATTCTAATGTTTTCTAAAGTGACTTCACTTGCTCAATTGTGATTTTTACTGCATGGCTTTCTTTTAAATAATAACAATTGTCCTGGTTTATTCTTACTTACTTGCAGTGACGCCCTCTTTTATTTCTTTGAGAAGAGAAGCTGGCAGCTGTCTAAATTCTTACTATCCTGTCTGATGGAAACGTCAGGATGTGCGACTTTGGAAATCTTAATGCCATGTGCCTCGGTGTGGGGTAGACACTTTACTGGCAGCCATCATGTCTGTCTGCCCTGCTGTCCTTTGCATATTGGTTTGGTTCCCATGCTTGCCTCATTCGTGCTTGTACCTCAGGCCACATGTCCTGTACCAGGTGGGAAGGGCAAGGGAGCAGGAGCTTTTCCTTTCCATAAGGGAAGGGACACAGAGATTTTTGCTTCTATTTCATTGTTCAATACTGCACTTGTTTCCTAGGGCTGTCACAACAAAATATTCAATACCACAATCCGAGCAGCTTAATAAAACAAATCTATTCTATTACAGTTCTGGCTGGAAGTCTGAAATCAAGGAGTCAGCAGGGCCGTTCTCCCTCTGGAGGCTCTAGGGGAGGGTGCTTTCTTGTCTCTTTTAGCTTCTGGTGTTGCTGGAAATCCTTGCCTTCCTTGCCTTGTAGATGCGTCACTCCAGCCTCTGTCTCCGTCTTCACATGATGTTCTCCCTGTGTGTTTTGATCTCTGTGTCTCTTCTTTTCTTATAAGGATGCCAATCATACTACTCCCAATGACCTCATCTTAAGTAAATACATCTGCAAAGACCCTGTTTCTAAATAAGACCATATTCACAGGTACCAGGGGTTAGGACTTCAGCATATATTTTGGGGAAACACGATTCAACCCACAGTAAGTCGCATGTCATGTGGCCACCCCCAGCTGCAAGGAAGCCTAGAAGACTGAAAATCAAGTCTACTTAGCTAGACACACTGACATGACCCCCAACTGGGATTCTTCAAGTAAGTAAAATGAGGGATCTTGTGTCTAGTGGGTAACTCGTGGTATCTGCACAGCGGTTTAGTCACCCAGGAAGGCTGAGTGCTCAGTTCTGCAACCTCTTGTTTCCCCAGAAATCAGACTCCTCTGGCTCTGCAGCTTTCTGATTATGGACGCGAACCCAGAAGATCTCCATGCAAACCTCGATGCCCTGGGACACTGTTCCATAGGGTAACCTCTCTGGCCCTCACTCCTAGACTACCTTATCTTTCATATTTTTTTTAACAGGCTTAATATCTTGATTTCTGATGTTGCAACCTGCATTAGCAGCCAACAAATCCCAGAAAGTAGTAACAATTGGCAACAGCAAGAACAGCCTATTGTTTCTTGGTAAGGCAGTGGGGGAATAAAATGGAGAGCCTGGGGGGAAGGCAGGTGTGTGTGTTTGAAGTCCTTTTTCTAAGTGATCCAGGGAAAGCAGGACAGTCGGGGCCCCTGAGCCCAGGGTAGACCCCCGACACTCAGGAGACCCTGGAATGCATCCTTCCCCCACGGCTGTACCGTGCTCATTACCGCTGAGAGCGCGGGTCACCCGTGAGGCCACAGGAAAAGTCAAGCTCCTCTGTGATTTGTTCTATGAAAATTCCCATCGAAGTTGTTAAAGCAAGTGTTTCACTTCTTAAAAGGGAAAACCAGTAATTTGAAAACCTTAATTATGCAAAATTGTTCATTTTCTAGGTTGATTAGAAGTAGGAATGGGTTCAAACACAAGCTCTACCATATATTGGGGTGTGGCAAGTTACTCGACCCTACACCTCTCTGACCTTCCTTCCCGCATGGAGGGAGTGGAGGCATAACCGGCCCTCTCTTCGAAGCTTCAGGCATTATGTTCCAACAGCCTGCCTGACATCCCTGCTCCGATTCTCAGCAGCTCCCACACCTGTTTCTCTCCCAGTCGTCTTTGCCTTTTTGATGTCAACGTCCACCCAGAGCCCCGGGTAGGAGTCTGGACATGACTCTTCATTTCTCTTTCCCTCTTTTCATCCACCCAACCATCAGCAAGCCCTGTGGAGAGGCCATTCTCCTTCTAAAACATGACTTTTCTCCATATTGACTGCCATGAGCTTACCCTTAGTTATTAATTGTTACCTTAAATAAGGTAATTGATTAATTAAGGGGTATCTTAACCTCTCCCCGGGTCTCTGCGAGAGCCTCTTCACTGGTCTTCCTGATCCTTTGTCCACACGGCTACAAAAGTGATTTTTTAAATGGTTAGCAGACCCAATCTAACCCGTGCTTAATCATCTGAGATCTAGCCCCTTCCTCCCTCTCCCCTCAATCCCCTCCATGACTGCACTCCCATCACATTGGTTCTTGAACACACCAACTTCATCCTGGCTTCAGACCTGTGCACTGGTCTTCCCGCTGCCCTGGTCTCTCTGAGCTGAGCTCAGCAGGGTAAGGGATGATGCTGAGGACGGTGACGCCTGTGATGTGATGAGTCATCAGGCCTGTTCTGGTGCTCCCTGCTCACATTTAGTCATGAAATTAATGAGCAAATTAACTGGGAACTGATTATTCCAAAAATAAATTATAGATTCAGCTTCTTTCTTTTGGCTTCACGCCTTTGAAGTCCCGCAACTTTTCCTGAGGAGAATGAAATGAAAAGAGACATTTGCAATTTTAATTTTTTATGTCACTTTTATAGAAAACTACAAAAGAAAGAAGAGCTATCAACATGATCAAAGGAAATAGGAAAATTACAAGGAGGGGGAACAGTACTATTTTGCCATTTTTTTTAACAGACTCTTTAGAAGGACATGAATAATACATAAGAAATCCTACAGACTAGTTCAGGAAAACAGAAAGTTGGTACTTAATTATTGAGAATGCAGAATGTAGGTGGGATGGGAGTCCAGAGAAAAAGGTGCTTAATCAGTGCAAAGAAGACAGTTCATGGGAAGAGGCTAATCTACTGTGAACTAGGAAACCATGAAACCAAGCTGGTCAGATTGTGTAGGAAGGAGCGTCTCCTCTCTGGGGTGAAGTTTATGGGCGTCATGACAGATATTCCAGCTCTCCACAGTCTTCTTTGCCTCCTTTTGGCTTTCTGATGGTATTCCAGAGGCTTGAGGTTGCTAGAATCTCATCTAGAGCCCCAGAATCCCAGACTTTTGGCTCTCCTTTCTCTTTCCCCTTTCTCACGTAGCGCATTTCGTTCTCAGACTTTTTCCCTCTTCCTTTCTGCGCAGGGAAAGAAATGACCCCTCTCTCTGAAAATGAGACAGAGACATCCAAGATTTATAGAAAGAGAAGCGTAGCAGAATGTGTGCAGAATGCCCTAGAGAGAAAAGAGATCCCTGTGGACACAGGACCAGCTGGACTTTGAGGCTGTCTTCAGAGAGGTCTGTACATTCCATGTCACATGCATAGCCTCATGGCAGGGGCCTCTCAGGAGGATGGTGGGTCACCACCTTCTGGGAGGTACGTCAGATCCTATAGGACGATGCCAGAAATAACAGTAGATCAAGACCCCAGCAGAGCAGATGACTCACTCTACAGCTCTCCTGTAATAGGGAAGAACAAATCTGACTCCATATTGGATCTGTTTCTTTTACTTTCACCTCTGTATTCTATTGTTATTGCTGTAAGTTAGTCACTAAAGGGATGTTGCCTATAAGCTCAAATTATACATAATGGCCCACTTTTGGGAACCCTGCCTCCCCACCTGTGAATGACTATAGGAAGAAAGAAATGAACACATCCCCTCTGGAGACTGACTGGAACCAGGAAATGTTTGACTTTAACCCCACCCCCCTCCTTTTTAGTATAAAAGGAGCCTGAATTCTAACTCAGGCAAGATGGTTCTTTGGGACACGAGTCCACCATCTTCTCTGTCTGCCAGCTCTCCGAATCAAGTCTCGACTCTTTTCCGTAACAACTTGTCTCTCGATCTATTGGCCTGTCAAGCAGTGAGCAGTACGATCTTGACTCAGTAACAGTCTCTCTGTCCATCCACCCACCCATCCATCCTTCCTTCCCTCCATTATTTACCTCCCTCTAGAAAAGAGGAGAAATCTTGTAAAGATACAAATAATACTTTAAGATAGATATGTAAAGTTAGTAATAAGAAAGATACAGAAAAGGTAAAGTAAGTATAGGAAAGGAAGCTGAAGCCAGGAGTGGGACTGTCACACAAAATACAGGCCTCTACATCCTAAGCACCTACTAGGTATAAGCTACATCCTGTCTCTGAGCTTTCTAGCAGCCAATGGGAACAGGGAAACATGATAACATGATCGTTCTCTTAACTCTCAGTGTCTGTAAGGTAAAAATAAACCCGTTGCCAAGGAAAAGCATGGCTCTGACTGATTCCAAGCCCAGTGAGAGTTTTCCTGAGGCTTTTGTAGAAGAGGAGGGTTGAGGTTGAGCCAGAAACAGACTCCTGGGCTAGTGACTGATGCCAAATACCCTGTTGAGGAGAGATTGTGGTGTTAAATTAATTAGACAAGGAGGCCATTAGATTGGGGTCAGTAGGGAAGGGCCGATGCTGAGGATGCGGTTGGCTCTGACTTGATGAGTCACCAGACTGGCTCTGGTGCCCTGGACAGTAAGGGGGGAGGTCTGGGAGTGTGAAGTTGCCCAGCACCCCGAGGTCATGCTCTCAGCAGGATGGCCTTCTTTGGGGTTCACCAGCAGGACCATGGCAAGAGGCTGTATCACCTTAGTAGACCACGTAAGAAACCCAAACTAAGCCTCAAGGTTAAGAAATTGAAATTTAAGGACAACGCATCACAAAGAGCCAAGGAGTCCTTCCTAAATAAGGCGACCGCTTAAGCTATAGCCAATCAGACAACAAAAGTCCCAACAAAAGCTGCTCTTTCGAGCCAAAGGACAAGGAAAGGGGCAGCCTGGCAGGACAGACGATGTGAGACAATAATCCTGCTACTCCAGCAGACACCGTAGAAGACACTGGCCCAATCCTACCCAAGCCAGCAACGACCCCTGAGGCACCAGACTCCCCCCTCGCGGCTGTAATGGGCGCCTTCCCTTCCGTGTGGGGAGAAGGACACAGAGGTCGTGGTGGGTGTGGGATGGGAGGGGGAAGAGCAGCGACGCAAGGGGAAGTGAATGGGGAGCAGGGGGCTTGCGGCTGCCTGGGGCAGGGGAGGAGGGGTGAGTGGAAGCGGAAAGGACCTGGGGTGGGCTTTTCCCTCCTACCTCCCACCCTGACATCATAGGGCAGGGAGGAGTCAGGCCGGGGGAGTCAGTTCCTGGGCTTCACCCGCCCCTCCTCCTCAGGGTTCCCACACACATCCCGCTGCCAGGGGTGGCGGGCACACTCAGTAGGGGGTGTATCCGTGGGAGGGGGCTGCAGTCCTGGGGAAACAGCCATGCTTAGGGAGCCCAGATGTCCTCAAGGCCTCCATCGTAGGGGGTTTCCCTTTATTTAACATTCAGATAAAATGGCCTGAGTCCTCCTCCAAGCCCAGTGCCCTCTCCTTATGTCCAAGGATTCTTGGGGTCATCACCCATGTGACTATTCCAGTCTTCACTTGCCCTCTTGCCTTCTGGGACCACTGCCCTCTCTCTGCCCATCATCACCCGGGAGATGAATGCCTCCCTTTCCCCTTCACTCCCTGGTGGATTAAGATCACGGTGTTTATCGCCGATGTCGCTCAAGATTCAGGGGAAGGGAGGTATTTAGAGCTCCAGATGGAAGCTCAGGTGTCTCTGTTTGTACAGATGGACCAGTCACCCCCTCACAAGGGGAATTTCTCGCTGGCTTGGGTCCCCGTTTGGACCTTGGCTTCCCTTATGTTTCTAGGCCTCTCTTTCCCCCAGATTTCTCATTCGGAGCCCAAGTCTCTTCTCTGGTCACTAAGAAGCTGACAGTAGACAATCCCCAAATTCCTACTACTTTGTAATACAGAACAATTTAGCCCTCTCTCTGCCTCACTCCTCACCCATTTGGTCTGGGAGGGCTTCCCTGGTGGCGCAGAGGTTGAGAATCCGCCTGCCAATGCAGGGGACACGGGTTCGAGCCCTGGTCCAGGAAGATGCCGCAGAGCAACTTAGCCCCCCGTGTGCCACAACTACTGAGCCCATGAGCCACAACTACTGAGCCCGCACTCTAGAGCCTGAGAGCCACAACTACTGAGCCCACTCACCCTTGAGCCTGTGCTCCTCAACAAGAAAAGCCACCTCAGTGAGAAGCCTGTGCACCACAACGAAGAGTAGCCCCCGCTCGCCGCAAGTAGAGAGAGCCTGTGTGCAGCAACGAAGACCCAACGCAGCCAAAAATAAATAAATAAATAAATAAATAAATAAATAAATAAATAAATATTTTTTAAAAAGTGATGTCCTGCCTCACAAACCCAAACGCCCTTCTGGATATTTTCTCCAACAAAAGAGTGAAATGCTCTCCCTTCCTTATGACACGGAAACATGACCGTCACCACTTTCTTTTTCTTTTTATTAGCATATTTTTCTGTCTCTTATATTCATAAAATAGAGTGTGCTGCCAGGTTGACTAGTGAAGTATAGCAACAAGAAGCCTCCAGAATTTCTCAAAAGAACTTGGCTCATGGATCTCAGGAATCAAGAAAGGAGGAAGGAACCAGGAATTGAGAGGTGAAGACAGAGCAAGACGGAGTTGAATCTGAGGACAGGAGACCTGTTTCTTGGAGAGGCAGGGGGGCATCCAGGCTGGACAGAGGGGTAAGAAGCTAAAATCAGCCGACACTGCCACCCTGGGCTGGACCTTCAGTGGGAAACCTCTGTGAGGAAATAGGAAGGCTCCCTTTCTTGAGGGAGAGATGGCAGGATCTGAGCTGGAAAAACTCCACTTTACCTCTGGGCAAGATGTTCTGGAAACGGAGATCCTTAAGATCGAGCTCTTACTTTGGGCCAGGCCTGCCTCAGGGCCAGCTCCGTCCCTCTGACTGCAGCCCAGAGCATCTCTGTGCCCTGACCCACTCCCACCCCTGCCACATTAGGGTCTGCTGTGCCCAAGGGAACCAGTTTGAGAACTTGAACGTGGAGAGGAGGTTGGGTGGAGGGCACATGTCTTCCAGAGGGGAGGTCAGCCGGGGAGCCAGGCCCACTCGGTTCTGAGTGGATGTTGTGAGCACCTTCCCTCTGCCCCAGTTTTGCTGTATTGAACCTTTCTGCAGCACACGGCTCCTTGAGCGCTGCCGCGGGAAAGAGGCAGGTGTGTATTGACACAACATGGGAGCTTGGAGACAGTTCTGAAGGACGTCCATCAACAAAAAGGCTTTCTGAGTTTTGTTTTATTTTTCTTGTTTGCTTTCAAATAAGAGAACAAATCAACAGATGCATCAGGCAGATGATGCCTTCCCAGCATTTAGCAAAATACCAAGAAGCACTTAGATGCCCAACAGATTCCCTGTTTTTGCAGGCGGTCTGCAGGGATGCAGCTCCTTGAACCGTGGGAAGAATGGGAGCTTTGTCCTTCTCTCCACCAAGGGCCCCCCAGGAGCATCTGGTTCACCCCCTGCTCCAGACCACCTGCCACTGAAGCATCTTGGCCTCATCCTAGAGACACGCTAGTGTCTTCACGTGGACGACTGGGATAGGGACCAATGATCTCCAAAAGTCAGTGAAAGTCTTTCGGGTATGCACCTGCCATATAGGTCTACATTGAAATATTTATATATTCAGTCTACTTTAGTAATATATTATGTAAAAAAATATAAATTAAAAATGAATGAGATAAAAACCAAGTTTAAGTGTACTGGGTTGGATAACGTCCCCTCAAAATTCACCTCCTTCCCGGAACCTCAGAATGTGACTTTATTTGGAAATAGGGTCTTTGCAGATGTAATTAGTTAAGAAGTAGTGACTGGAGTCAAGTGGGACCTTAATTCAATAGGACTGGTGTCTTCAGAAGAAGAGGAGAAAACACACACACACAGACACACACACACACAGTGCCACGTGACCACAGACACAGAGACTGGAGTCTTGGTTTCCGACTTCCAGCCTCACGGAGGGCCTTGTGTCCTTTGTCAGCTTGTCTTCCTCAGTTCTGACTGTGGTTGGCGCTGATACCATTCATGAAGGTTCCCCAGTCAGAAATCTAGGGGTCCCTTGATGTTTCCGTCCCCCCGACCTCAGCAAGTCCTGTTGCTGGTGCTCCTTTCACTCGTTCCCCCCAGACGCCAAGCCTCTGGCTGCACTGACAGTCACTTCCCTGGATGACAGTAGCATCCATCTCTCTGGCCTCCAGTCGTGTCCTCCTGCAGTCCATTCCACAGTGGCCATAGGCATTAGTGGGATAGACCTGTCGCTTTCCAGAATACATGGGATGAAGTTCAACTTCCTAGCTCAGCAAGAGACTATGGCAGACACTGTGGATTGGCCACACAAAAGCTCTTCCCAACTCCTTGTTGTGTTTTGTTTGTTTGTGTTTTTTTTTTTTTTTTGCATTCTTCTTCTCTAGAGCCTGAGAAGCTAAAAACAATTTTTCTAGTCACCTCCCGTCAGAGGTGGCCATATGACCCCGTTGTGGCCAATAAGATATAAGTAGAAAACTACTGGGGAGGGCTTTCACTCCAAATGAAAAAGACAAAGCCTTGAAAGAATGAAGGGATTTTGCTATCTTCCTAAGTGGGAAGAAAATGTGATGTCTGGAAGTGCAGCAGCCATTTTGTAACCAGGAGGGCAAAGTCCCCCCATGCCCCCCATTGTAAGGATTGTGGAGGAGAAATACAGAGAAGAGACTAGATCCCTCTTGGCTTTGTGGAGCAGGCCCACTGCCCCTAGATAGCCTACCCTGAGTTACACAAGGAAGAGATGCCCTTGCTTATTACCCACTCTTGTCATGTTTTCTCTTGTTCTAAAATAAGCTTTCTCAACCAGTACTGGGACATTGTAGCTACTCAGTAAATGTGAGTTCCTTTCCCCTTCTTCGTCTTGCTTGCTGCCTGACTTATTCATCCTCTCTGCTTTCTCAGGAATTTTCTAGAATTCTGGGGGGAAAGTTTATTATGATGGCAGACAACTGCGTGGTAAACAGTAAGTTGTTTTTTTTTTTTACTTTTTTTAATTAAAAATTTTTTATTCTTTTTTTTTATTGGAGTACAGTTGTTTTACAATGTTGTGTTAGTTTCTACTGTATAGCGAAGTGGAGTTCCCTGTACTATACCTCAGGTTCTCATTAGTTATCTATTTTATACATATTAGTGTATATATGTCAACAGTAAGTTCTTTGTAGGCAAGACAATCCCTCTTTGATTGCAAAGCCTTGGGCAGACGTTTGTCTTTCATGAGTCCTCCACCCCCTCTCCGAGGAGTAACTGGGCCGTCTCACCAGCTCAGGACCCCTTGTCCTTCAGCTGTGTGCTCTCCAGCTGCCTCTGTGAGATGCCAACCAGAACTTAAGCTCCTTCCTTCCCCGTTTCCTGGCCCATTGTTCTGCCTCTTAGCCTTCGTCTCTGGATTCCCACATCTAATAGGTGCTCAAGACCTGTTGACTGGACCTCCCACGTGGCTCTGGGGTCCGTGGTCCCACTGCCCTTACCTTAGTTCAGGCCTTTGCCCTGTCCCACCTGCAGTACCTGCTACTCCTTTTCTTTCTCTCTGAGTTTGCTTTCTGTCAGCTCTGCAGCCTTTCAAACAGGTGGCCCACAGGTCAAGTATGTTCTGGAGACAGACTTTGATCTATGAAGCTGCTTTCATAGTGCTTTACATATTTTAAAATAGTATTTGCTAACGTTAAAAAAAACAGATCTTTCACATAAATATTCCAATTTCCAGGTTCTTCTGATAAATCAGAGGCTCTGCCAACGATGGGCCGACCTTTCTTCCCAGGAGAGCGGTTGGAGCTGAGAAGGAGCTGCCGCCTTAGAAGGAGCTGCCCCCTTAGAAGGAGCTGCCCCCTTAGAAGGAGCATGGCGTCCTCTGGTTCCAATGGCCCACCACTCCCGGTCACAGACACAGGCCTGCTCTGATATGGAAGTCACCCCACTGGGCTCTGCTAGCCTTCGGAGTTTGCAAACCCTCCTTTACAGCCTTCTAATACAACCAGCTGATAAGGCAATCCGACTCGCCAGGGCTTCCACACTAAATGATCTTAATTTTCTCCAGTCCCTGCCCTTATCCAGTCTCTATTGTGGCAGATTTCATAACTTCCCAGGAACTTTCATTCTTTAAAAGATCAGTCCAGTCCAGTGTTTTTCACGTTGCGTTTCGAGACCCATTAGAGGCTCACGAAATCTATTTAGTAGATCACAGCCCTTATTTTTTAAAATGAAAGAGAATAGGATAGAAAATATCAAGCTGTATTGCATGTAGCAAGGTTAAGTATTGTTTTGTGAAACTTTCGATTTAGTTATTTATATGCCTATGCCTGTGTGTACTGGGTTGCAATGTAAACGTATTTCTTACTCTGGATCCTAGTCTCCTGGTCTCTCTTTAAATTGACCCCCAATTCCAAAGAGATGGAGAAGGGAAGGGGGAGGGCGCAGGGGAGTCAGCAGGGGTGTGGGCTTGCCCTACGGTCAGCAATACCCCAGCACCTTGGAGGTGGGCAGCTGCTGTGGTCTTGTCCAGGAATGGCTCCTCCCCCGATTCTTAAGGGCTAATTTCTCTGGGGTTGCAATGAATAAAAATTCTTGTTTTAAAAACTGAGGTCTTCCACATTCTGGGCTGGATTTTCACCAACCTTCTCCACTAGAGCCATCTTATCCCATGCGTTGCATCACTTTATTTTGGATGTTAGTGGTTATTACTTGAAAGAAGTCTTGGGCTGTAGCAAGTTTGGGCAACGCTGGACTTAACCAATAAATGGGATCCTTGTCTGTAGGTCTTCTCAGTCTAAGAATTCTTGACGTAGTAATCTCTAGAAAATGCTATGGGAAATGCACGATTAGAGGTTAAACTCCAAGGTTCTTAAAATCTGAAAGAAGTTTGAATTTGAATCTTGAAAGGAGCCTGCAGTTAACTTGGTTTCACTCTTTCCCACCCACCCAGTGAATAATCCCTCTTTATTGTCTTCATTCAGCAAATACACAGGATAATTAGACACTGATTCTGCCAAGACAAGCTCACAGGCTACAGATGTTACTGGATGAAGGTGAGTTACAGAGAGCCCTGTCTCAGAGGAGAGGGGAGGTCAAACGCCGGAGGCTCTGCACTCAGAGGAAGGGCTCCTGCCTGCAGAGGGGACCAGTCGTTTATCTGGAGGCGGCTCCGTTAGGCCCTGAAGGCCGTTTGAGACCGCCACGCGTGCAGACGGGGTGGGTGGCTGGGAGGCTTGGTGGACAGAGAACCTGGGCAAATACAAAGGAACAGTGCCTGGGCCATAGTTGTCTCTCTGAACCGCTGAATGAATGCTTCCAGTGCAGATTCTGAATAGAGGATAGGAACTGCGGCCCGGGCCAGATGTCGGGGAGCCTCAAATAAGGGCCTCGAGGCTTCCGCCTTTACGCTGTTGGGCAAAAGGGGCCACGGAGGGTTTGGGGCAGTGACGAGGGACTGTAAGACTTTGACCAACCTTGTGCAGGCGGGAGGCCCTGTCCCATGGCCGGATAACGTGGGGACGCCTCCTTGCAGTGGGCCCCAGACTGCTGTCCTGCACCTTAGTTCCCTGCGACATGGCAGGGGTGGGAACAAGCCCCTGTGGGCCTTTGGGGGTCTCCAGCTCCCCAGCTCCCCAGCACTGGCCCCTGGACACCGGCAACACCGGAACTGCGGATTTCTTTCTGAGGCTGGCCCGCCAAGATGTGCAGAACCCAGGGATGCTCTTCCCCTGTGAATGGACGCAGCTCCGGGCACAGTCACCGGACGCCTGGCACCAACCTGTCTTGGTGACCGCGTGGAGGCTGCTTCCCCTCCTGCCAGCGGGCCAAGCAGCACGTTCTCCGGGAAGCGGATTCGTGTCAGCAGGCTGAGCACACCACCGTGCCTGGGACCGGCTCGCACCGCCCTTTGAAGTGGGCGTCTCTGTTTCGGGGGCTGAGCGCTCACGATGTCTGGGCCCAAGAGCACGGTCCAGAGAGGCAGCTGACGGGGACCATCTCCCAGCCTGAGCGCCAAGTCCTTCGCCCGAGACCCTCAGGGGAGCAGATGCTCCAGCTAGACTCGCCTCTCAGGAGAGAATCCTTCTCGTTTCGTGGATTCCTGGTCCTCCACAGCTGGAAAGGTCCCCCAGAGATCTTTCAGTCAGGCTCCTTGTCTCCAGCAAGAAAACAGCTAAGCCCCCAGCTGGTGCCGAATGTCAGTCCAGAGCCAAGTGGGAAGCCAGGGGGAGGAGCCTGGGGAGGTGAGAAGACAGCGCCTTGATCCCCTCCCGAGCTGAGCCCCTGCTGGGAGGTGCAGGCAGCAGGAGCCAGAGCTCAGTGCCAGGTTACGTTGGTCTATTTTTAAGAGGAAGCCAGTGTGAGGAGCCCACATTGTAGAAAGACCCCGGGATTTGAAATCAGCTTGAATCTCTGAGACGTTTGTACCCCTAAGCCATAAACTCCTTTAAGTGGAGCCTACTGAAAATCCCAGCGTTGTTTCAGATTATTATTTCAATCAGAAGGCATTAGATTCCATAGATAAGAGCAATATTCTGGAATTTGATCCTTTATTGGTGAAATGATTATTTGGCTGCAAAATCTCATAAGGCCAGTAATAACTATGAAATCACCACGTACATTTTATCATTGAGCTGCCCCCTCACTCTGCATCTACTGAGAAATAAAATAGGACTCTAAATTTGTTGTTCATATTATTTTATCCATAAATGGGTCCTGGCTTAGAAAAACAATTACATCATTCTAATGAGAAAGCAACAAGGTTTATCAGCATACGGAAAAAGCAAAGCAAGGAAAAGAAACCCCTAAAGTGGAAACTGAGGTCGCCTGATCCGAGGGTCAGCAGACATTCCTGATGGAAGGATCCTGTTCCCTGTGGATACCAAGCTGCCTGCCTGGTCGGGTCTCCCAGGGGCCCGGGGCCCACGTGCAGGCCACCAGACACACACACCCAGACTCACAGGAGGCTGGTTGGAAAACCCAAACCACCAGATGCATTTAGGATTGGCTAATGGTGTTACCCCTCCTGGCATCAGACACCCTGGTGCGGTTGTCACGTGAAAGCTGCCCCTTCCTCCCAGCCGGGATCTACAGAACCTGGCAGTGAGAGGTCCTCGGGGACTGTTGGAACAGGGGAAGCACGGGCGCATCTCCAACTTGGAGGCCAGGCCGTTCCTTCTCTGTGAGCTGAGCTGAGACCCATGCATAGAACATACCGAGAGCAGGTACACCTCACAGGCCCTCAATACAAGGAAGTATCATTCAGGCTCTAAGCTCGAGGAGCCAGCTACCACAGCACTGAGAGAAGGATGCCAGGACTTTCTTTGGTGTCCACTAGACATGCGTGGTGGCTGCTGTCCGTTCGTCCTTCTGGGTTTCTTCCCTGTGTCTAATCTATGCAGAAATTCAAAGCAAAGAGACTTGATAGACTCCTGAAACCCCTGTTAGGCACCAGTAACAGAGGCATCCTTCCACCACCCTTACACATCTGAACCTTTTCTGAATGCTTCCAGCTGTCACAATGGGTACTGGGAGCCACTGGTCTGGGGATGCGCCAGAGTGGGAAGCCCTGGCCCTGGTGATGGATGTGACTTCTCAGATGGGGCAGAAGCCTGCAGGTGGACCCGAGGCCAGGAGCTGGGGGTAGATCGGCGGGTTGGTCAGGAGGATGAGTGCAAGCAGGGGTTCTCAGTCTTGGCCTCACACTGGAACCACCTGGAAGGCTTTCAAAACTCTTGCTGCCTTGGTCCTGCCCCCAGGGCTTATGATTTATTTGGTCTGAGGTACGGTCTTTGTAGCGGAGTTTTTAAAGTTTTCCAGATGATTCTAATGGGTAGTCAGCGTGAGACAGTGATGCAGAGAGCAGGCACCTGGGGATAAAAATGTGGGCGGGAGTGTGGCAGCATGTCAGCATCTAGATGTGAGAACACCCAGATGTGCACAGGACAAATAAGACCAGCTTCTAGGCTGGAATACAAAACCCTAGCCAGAGAAGACTGGCAGGCGCCCCACTTCCTGGGATTTGGTCCAAAATTAAAGGGAAGTTTTTCTTCATCCTCTGGGCTCCCCAAGTACCCTGTGTGGCGTCTGAGCCCTGACCTCCCCACACTGTAGTTATCTGATTACGTCTCTCCCAGGCTGCAAGGAGATTCCAGAAGGCAGAGGTGCTGCCATTTATGTATTATTAAATCTAAGCATCCCCAGTAATAAGCACCATGCCCAGCCCCTGGTAACGGAGCAGACACCATCATGGTGACTTATTTGATGCTAACTTAATGCTTCTAGATCCCCCTAGACAGAGGCTGTGTTGGTCCTGCTGCCTGGGCTGAAACTGAGCCTCTATCAAGAATCAAGTGATTTCATTATGAGAAGAAGAGGAGCCTGGGGCCCCAGAGGACCTGATACCCTCTCTGATTATTTGCCTAAAGGAAGATTTTCTATAATAAAAAGTAGGATTTCTGGTCGCCACAGACTGTTTTAGTTTTAAGGAGGACATTAAGCAGCTATTACATTTTACTGAGTAGCTCCTTAATCTGGTTTATTTTTTATTTTTTGGCTTGTGCTTATGAGCCATTAATTGCTGTGCTAGAGTGACGTTAGCAGCCTTCCATTTGCAGGGGGAGGTGGTAGGAATAAAAGGAACTTCGAACTGCTTTTCTGATTATGAGTCTAGTCTGTCAGCTTTGACCTTTCCATTCCAACTCAATGCCTATTCAACAAAAACCTTGACATTTAAAAAGGCAGCACATCCAGCCCACATCTTTATCGTATAAACCGACCACTTTTCAGATCCTTCTTTTTTCAGAGCCCAGCCAAAAAAGTAGTTTGGCATTTCTGCTTCTTGTGTTCCCTAGATTTCTGAAAAATACAGGGGAGACAGGAGGTTGAAAGATAAAAGTGTCTGTTAGCCAATGTCCATTCCCTAAATGCGCTTGCCTTCGCTGGCGGGTGTCTGCGTGTCTGCACACAGCTTTATTTTGCTTTGAAAAGGATAAGACTGCAGGTGTCAGGAAGAAAGATGAGACAGGTGGAAACCCACTTCAGTACACCTATTTTTAGTTCAGATTCTATTTAAGTGGAAGTGATAACTCCAAGGTAACTGGCAAGAGAAAATGAGTCTGTTTGCACAGTAATTGTTTTGCCCAGAAAAGGAGTGAACATCCTTCAGGTATTCCAAAGGCTGAGTGAAGGGAAAAACCGAAGCAGGTTACTTAGAGAAGAACCTTTAAAGAAAAAGGAGGCTCTTTAAAGAAATCAGTGGAGTCAGAAAAAGATCCAGTGATGAATAATGAAACCTCTGATCGACTCAGGACCAGCTGTAGGACTGCTGTGTTATCTTCCTCTCTCCTGTGTCCCCTCTTGGGATTCTAAGTGCCCCAGCAGGGAAAGGTCACTAGTTATGGAGTCTGGTCAGTGCTGGAACTTACCACCACCCAGAGGCATACCTCCCCCGAAATCCTGAAGCCTAGGGTCCACTCTGACCACAGTCACTAACTCCCTGATCCCTCTTTCTCACTGCTGTCACACCTGCACGTGGACCTTTTGGAGACCTCGCCCCTCTCTCCCTTCTGTACTCTCCACCCTCATCTTGACTTCCTTCCCTCACAGGCATGGCTCTATGGAACAGTGCTCAACCAAATTCTTGCCAAGACTCTCAACTCCCTTGTCCCCTGGGGCATTCCAACCACCTCCCTTCTAGTGGAAAACTCCCTCATGGTACAGGCTGGTCTCCACAGGGCACACTCCGTCCAGCTCTCTCTCTTTTTCTCCTGGGTGAAGGATGACAAGGTAGCAGGGGTCTGTCTTGCCCACCCCGGGGAACTCCCTCAGCCTAGCCAGTGCCTGGCATAGAGCACATGCTGGTAAATATGTGTGGAGAAGCATTTCCCTTTTCATAGTAAGTGGACACCAGGGCAGAATTGAAGAGTTCTTCTGTCTCTGCCGATGTTTGCTGTATGGTCTGGGATAATTCACCAGTGTGTCTTCCCAGTTTGCCTGAGTACATCTGGGAAGGAAACAATGGCACACGGGTGGGTTAATGGTGTTTTTTCGTTTTTTTAATTAATTAATTAATTAATTAATTTATTTATTTATTTATTTATTTATGGTCTTCGTTGCTGCTTGCAGGCTTTCTCTAGTTGCGGTGAGCGGGGGTACTCTCCGTTGCGGTGCACGGGCTTCTCATTGCTGTGGCTTCTCTTGTTGCGGAGCACGGGCTCTAAGTGCATGGACTTCAGTAGCTGTGGCACGTGGGCTCAGTAGTTGTGCCTCGCAGGCTCTAGAGTGCAGGCTCAGTAGTTGTGGCGCATGGGCTTAGTTGCTCCGCGGCATGTGGGATCTTCCTGGACCAGGGCTCGCACCCGCGTCCCCTGCATTGGCAGGCAGATTCTTAACCACTGCGCCACCAGGGAAGTCCCAGGTTAATGGTGTTAATGGTGACACAGGATGAGCAAAGACAGAGCACTGACCACTCGAGACAGTGGTCGATTGTAAGGGTGGATTGAATACCTGCCATAGACAAGATGCTCTCATGGGTTCCAAAGAGGATAAAACCCCATCCCGTCTCCAGGGCTCATCATGTGGTTGGAGGGAAGAGTATGAGGGAGAGGGATGGAGGGAGACAAGCAGACGGCCGCTCTAGAGGGGAGGGCATGGCAAAGGATGGAGTGAGAGCACGGAGCTGGGAGGAGGGGGCCTGGGCTCCCATCTTGGCTCTGCCAATGCCCTGGGCAACTCCAACACGTCACTTCCCTTCCTTCAACTTCTGTTTTTTCCCAATAAACTATGGAGTCGCTCTGGTCCCTTTTGGCTCCGACCCTCCATGAGTGAAGTCCCATCAAGCTGAGGGGTGGCCAGAACTTCTTCCGGGGAATCAGAATATGTCTGGACCACACGGCTTTCCCTGGCTTTTCCCCCCAGAAAAGAAACATTCCAGGGTCTGAGGGGAGAGCAGTGAAGAGAGCATTAAATTGACCTTAGCACATGTTCTGCACGGGCTCTGCATCGAGTGAGGATGCGGGAGGGCAGCCTTTTGAGAACAGAAATCCGGAGATCTGAGGCCGAGCAAAGCAAGATGAATCTTATTTTTCTATTTGGGATTTTCTTTCTGACAGAAACAGATGTTCTCTCCATCCCTCATTTGTAAAATGGATCTAATAATAGTGTCCTTGACTTGTTGCATGCGCTATGAGATGACACCTGAAAAGCTCTGGAACATGCTAGTCTCAGTGGAGACTGTTATTCACTTCATCATCCTTCCTGCCATTTAACTTTCCCGTCTCCGCGAGTGCTAAGAAAAGTGCCCTAGGGCTTTCTAGTTCCTAGCTCTTCTCCTGGAAAAAGCCACTTTCATTATTTTTGCTTTGAATTCAATTGAATTAGAAAAAAATTTATTTCCTGTTATCGCTACTGCGTCTCTTCCTTTCAAAGAATTTCACACAAGTGAATGCAACCTTGGCAGGCATGTAATATCTCAAGAAAATTAAAAAGAATAAATGTTATTTGAAAATTATAGAACACTGGCAGGTAATGGGGCGCAGCTCTGATTCACATTCAAAATAGGTTTCCTATCTGGCTCGAATAGGCTTGGGTGGGAGAGGGCAGGCAGAAGGATCTGAAAGACAGAGAAATGCCTAGAAATGCGTCTTGCTTTCCCCTTCTCATCTACCTTTTGGGACAATTGACAACCCCTTTCTTTCTTTTTTAGGGAAAACATAATATTAAAATAGTATGCCTCCTTCTTAGAAATGTTCTAAAGCCCTTGGAAGAGCAGATTCTCGTTTGAAATGACCTGCACTTAATACCATGAAAAGAACAAAAATGGAAACCTCCAATTTTCAAAAGATAGACAGTAATCGCTCATTATGAAAGCATTGGCTGTTTTCAGCAAACAAGCAATCAGTTTGGGAATAGTTGTCATTTGTGAACATAATCATAAAGTTAAACTTCAAACTTTTCAGTGAATCACAGGAAAAGAATACTTTAGCCCACATGGAATATTTTAAGGAATTTCTCTCAACCTGGAGTGAGGATCAGATTTGCCTAAATGCATGAATTAGGTCCAGAAGGATAGAAAGATCAGGCCCGCCAGTGAGCAGGGGAGATTTTTTGTTTTCTGTCACTTGATATTGGATGGTGGCTCTTGGCCTCCTTCCGTGGGGAGGAAAGGCAGTGTTGGATTCTCCTCCTCCGGGCATGTTTTGTTTCGTCATCAATTTTAGGTTTTGAGGCCAACCCTTCAAAGCTTGGTTATTTGCTCGCAGGCACCACGTCGACAATTCTTGTACTTGTCACTTGGGGATGATGGAAAAAAGATGGGGCTTCTGGCCCCAAACCAGCTTTCTAAAGGTCATTTAGCACACAGCTAACTTTCTCTGACAATCATGCACTTTCTACCCAAGTACTCTTTGCACTAAAATGACAAGTCATAACATGAACAATTTTTAGAGTTTCTGATATATCTTTAAATAACTTCCTACTGTTTCTTTCTCTGTTTGCTTTGTACTACAAAGGTAATATAATGTTTTAAGGATTGTTTAGCAAATGCAAATTTAAAAACAAAGAAAGTAGAAACTGCTGCAAATCTTTCTACCTACGGATAAGTGGTATTAATATTTTGGTGGATGCTTTGTGTGTGTGTGTGTGTGTGTGTGTGTGTGTGTCTGTGAATATACACATATTAGCCATTAGGTCATCTATTCATTTGATAAGTATTTATTAGGACACATTTATCATACGCTTAACCTATTAACAAAATGTGCATGGAACATGGTGTTGTGAAACATAATATTTTCACTTAACATCCTTCCATAAGAGTAAACAACCTATTTCAAAATCATTTTTAATGGCCTCATAGCATTCCGTTGGTGCAGGCATACCTATTGGTTTCGAAGCAGTATGTTTCTTGAACTAATAAATGAATACATACAAATTTGTTACTTCAATATGGCTTAATATCCTTTCCCACTCTAACAATATCTTATTATTTGTTTTAATAGTACTATAATTCTAACAATAGTAAGATCAACAATGAATATTTATTTGGTGCTTACTATGTGTCAGACACTGTTTAATGCTTTACATTAAATATTGTATTTAATTTGTACAATAATCCTGTGACGTACCTGCTATTATGAATATTATCCATCAGATCATAACATTCAGCCTAAATTCTCAGTCCCTCTATGCACTGGGAAAACTGGACTTTTTTCTCCGTGTCTTTTAACTCTAGCTCAGATTCTTCAAATTCTGGCTTTCTAAAGCCAGAGAGAGATGATAAAATACCTATCATTTTAAAAAGCAATAAATGTACAAGGAAATACAGTTTCAAGCAGTACATAATAGTATACATTTCAGAAGTAAAAACAAAAAATTGCCTGTTTTTGTTTTGTTTTATCTTAATAATACGTTTAGGCTGCTCTTTTGCTATACTAGTTTGAAGCAATATTCATTGACTCGCATACACGAAGGCTAATGAGTCTGGATTACTTTCACTACCCTCAGCCTCCTTACCTCAACTCCTCCTTGCAATTTTAAAGTAATATTTATACTTCTTCTGTGGTCACCTGAGAACCTAATGGTTACCTACATAAGTTTAAATACTACACGTAAGTCTTTATTCATTGTTCCGTCAATTAGAGGAAGTGTCTCTTCCTCTCCCACCGTGTGAGATGGATAATTAGTGTCCCTGCGTTTCTACCCACCTCTGCTTGCTGCACCCACACCCCAGCTTTTTACTCTACCATGGCTTTATATTGTCATTCTTCAAACGTAGACATTCTGTCTTGTACTTCTAATTTTTTCAATCTTCCCCGATTTTCCTACATGTTGAACATTGAAGTCAAACAATGCCTGTAACATGATGATTGTGTAAATGATATTCAACGTAGAACCGGTTAATAGGGAAGGAAGTAACAACGATGTTGTTAACTCTGTGATGCTGGAAAGGAAATATTCTAATAAATGAATTCTCTTTTCTCAAATTCTCTCAGTTGCTCAAAATCACGTTTTGTTTCATTATTGCTTTTGCCTTACAAGATGGCTCACGGTGAGCCCCACTTTCCGGTTCTCATGCCCTGTGTAGTCCCCCAGCCCTCACTCAACCACAGTTGACCCCTCTGACCAAGTAAATGCCATGGAAGTGACAGCGTGTTGTCTCCGAGGCTAAGCCGTAGAAGACACGGTGGTTTCCTCCTCGACTTCTCCGGGACCACTTGTTCTAGGGGAAGCCAGCTGCCATGTTGTGAGGATGCTCAAGCAGCCCTGTGGTGAGGCCCACAGGGAAGGGAACTGAGGGCTTCCACCAGCAGCCAGCACCAACTTGCCAGTCATAGAGAGGGGCACCTTGGAAGCTGCTCCTCCAGCCCCAGAAAAGCCTCCAGATGACTGCAGCCCAGGCTGACACTGAAATGCAATCTCCTGGGAGACGCTGAACCAGAACCAACTCGCCAAGCCACTGATTTCCTGACCTGCAGACACTATAAGAGAAAAAGAAATGTTCATGATTGTATTAAGCATCTAAGTTTTAGGGTAACTTATTCTGTTAATAGAGACTTTAGTACTCGGAAAAACAGTGTGGTCATAACAAAGAAACTAAAAATATAGTGAGATGAGACTTTGGGGCAGCCTTAAGAGGGGTGAATATATTTTGAGTGTGGGAATAACCTGGATCACTGGGGGCAGGAGAGCAGACTGTGGTAGCCAGCCTCCCAAGGGCCCCCAGTGACCTTCACTTCTTGATGTCATGCCCTTGTGTAGTCTCCCCCCACGGTGAATCATGGCTGGGCTCTGTGACCAGTACGATACTGCAGAAGTGACAGTGTGTGACTTTCAAGGCCTCTTTTGGGTCACTTGCTCTGGAGGAAGTTACAATGTCATGAAGATGCTCAAGCTACCCTTTGGAGAGACTCACATGAAGAAGAACTGAGTCCTTCTAACAAGAGCCAACATTGGTCTCCCAGCCGGGTGAGTGAGCCACCTGGGAAGTGGATTCCCCAGCCCGAGGCAAACCTTCACAGGCCAACATTTTGCCTGCAACCTCCCGGGAGCCTGCCAACCAGAACCACCAGCGAAACTGCCCTGACCGGCAGAAACTTGTGAGTGACAATAAATGTTCATTGTTGTTTTAAGCCACTAATTTTGTGTCATTTGTTAGGCAGCATAGATCAACAATACACCTTTCTATTTAGGTCATGGCTTTTTTGTGAAGTGTATTGTTTTTGCTGGCGTTTATAAAATACTCTTCATTTGATGTTAACAGGAGAAACATGCTTTCTTCCCTATGATGCTTTGGCTTCTTCGTCGAATTCTTTTTGGAATGATCAGTTCTGGACTCTTTAGTCCTGCTGCATAGCTATTGCCATTCAGTAATTTACCCAAGAAATATTTATAAATTCTAAGTGTCAGGCCTTAGGAATACAATAGTGAACGTGATGCCTGACACGGGAAGTGCTCAGTTAATGATGGTTTCATGGCCAGGGGGCAAGATAAAGTGTGCCCGAGGAAGCGATGAAGCTGAGTGGGTATGAATGATAGGAAGAGCAGAGGGGGGGATTCCCAACAAAAGATAGAGCTTGTGAAACCCCCTATAAGGGAACTTGAGGAGCAGCAAGGAGGCCAGAACAAGTGACAAGGGCGAGGGGAGAACAGTAGGTGGCAGGGCAGAGGGATGGGTGGCGGGCAGATCAAGCTGAGCTGCAGAGGCCACCTTAGGACTTTAGCAGTGAGAACAGGCATTTTTGCTGTACTTTGTTCGGGGCTCCTGGAACAGTGCCCGGCATACAACAGGTGCTGGTTAATGTTTGTTGAATGACTGAAAAACCGGATATATTATGAATCTTTACTAATCCCCGCAGCACTCAACCTCACGTCTAACCTCACTTCCAATCTTTTTTCTTTAAGAAAAAAGGAGGGGGAAGGTGTGGTCATCAGGCTCCTCTCCCTTGAGCCCAGCATTTCTTAGAATCATCTTCGCTATCGTCCCCCAAGGGCTTTTTAGACTTTTTAGATTTTCCTATTTGCACCAACCCCCGTGAAACTTTAATACCACAGATATACCGCATATCTGTTTATGCTCTGTATGGCTTCACTCTGTGCTTTATACATAAAAAGAGTAAAAAATGTTCACCCTGAGAACCAATTTTGGCCCTCTTGGGGGTCATATCACTCACGTTGGGAATTTGTGATCTAGTGCAGCAGAATATTCCAAAACAATTTTAAAAGAATATAAGTAGGTTTCAAAAAACAGAGCTATGCAGCAGTGTTGTGCTAGAAAGGGGAACTTAGTCATCTGAGGACAAGTCTGAATTCTGTGCCATTAACCTTACAGTCGCCCTTCTACCATTAGCCCCCTCCAGATAGCTAAGCTGAGCAGAGAGTCAGGAGTACTCCTGCGGATCTCAGGGAAGCTTTGTCCCACGATCGCACCCTGGGAGCATGGAGGCGAGACCAGCGCTTGGCATCTGCTCAGCCCTGGGCCTCCTGGACCACACTGTGAGCCGGGAAGCCAGGGTCCCACCCCAGGCAGGAGCCAGTTCACAGATACGGGTGGCCAGTACTTCAGAGCACAGTGACTTCACACAGAGATGAGGGTCAACCAGGAGAGCATGGATCCTTCAACCTAAAAACACCCCATCCACCTCCCCTGAGGTCCCCTTGATGCCCCAGCCGGAGGCGACCTCGAATCCTGAGCTCCAGTGCCGCCCCCGACCACGGCATCCAGCACGGTCATCGCCTTATGAAGCATTGACCCTTTCGTGCATGTGTTTCTCCTTGTGGAGGGCGTGAGCTGCCCTGCCCTGCCTGGCCTAGCGCTCTGAGCACGGTGGGCCGTCAGCTCACGTCTGGAGCAGGAACCATGGGGCCTGGGCCGGTGCGCTGCAGTTAATGACCTCATCTGCTTCCAGGAGAAGGTGCTAATTAGATGCGTGGGGATGCAGGGAAAGAACACCCACCCAGATTGAATCAGGTTTAGATGATCTAAGTATTATTAAGGAACAGCTGGACAGCTAATTGTCCAGGGAATAGCGGTTGTATCAAATTACGTGCTAATTTGAAGGAACTGACAGTGGCTCATTACTGAGGTCCCCCTGCAGGAGGCGAGGGACTCTCGCTGTGTCTTTTAAGTGACTTTCAGAGTCTCTGTACAAGCTGCTTGGCTCAGTCACCAAGGTTGTCCCTGCAGCCTCGAGTACCCAGTCCCACCCGGCATCCCAGGAAGCCCACCCTGGAGTCTGAGGGAGAGGGAGGTAGGGAGAGCGTGCTTTCTTCCCATCGCCGAGCTCTCCCAGTGGATTTGAAGCCTTTGACAGGTTGTCTTGGCCTTCCGGACCCACCACTTGAGATGGGGCCTCGCCTCCCGCTGCCCATGAAGAAAAGCATAGGCACAGCCTTGGGCAACAAGAGGAATAAGGAGTAAGGCCGGCGCGTCCGGGCCTGAGGATTACAACTGCGGCAGAGCCTCCGTGCGCCAGAGGAGCTCGCGTGGACAGGAGCAGAGCTGGGTGCGCGAGGGCTGCCGGGCCGGACTCCTGGGCCGCTGGGGTCCGGAAAGAGCAGGCAGAACCGCTCTGGCTGCCTGGGAGCCTGGCCCTGTCATCTGGCCCTCACCTTCCTCAGCTTCTCACTCTCAATCCAAAGTCACAGAGGAGCCGGGATGGGGGGCAGCCCGGGGGCCTACGCAGTCCTGCCACACGTGCTGTGGTGCAGGTTCACCCTTCAGATTGGGGGGGGCCCTCATACCATGTGTCTAAATATTACCGAGCTAACAAATTCTTAGATAAAATACATCCCGTTCCATTACCTTGACCAATACCTTTATAATCTCAAAATGAAAAAATAGGTGTACAGCTTACACACCTGGAATTTGATACAACATGAAGATGTCAGAATTTAATATTCTGTGTGTCTGGCTGTTGATGGGGTGAACCCATTCTCCCTGGGGGCCCCCATACATGCTCGGCCCTCTGCCTGAGATTCTGTCTCATGGTCTTTTCTGGGCTAGGTTCCCCTCATCTTGAAGCCTCACCCTGATCACCCCACCCTACCTCACCCCATCATCTTTGGTCCAGTGACCTCACTTCTTTTCTTCTTAGAACTATTGGAAATAATAATCATATATGTATTTGTTTACCTGTTTGTTGTCTGCCTTCTCCACCAGAAGGAAAGATCAAGGAACAGGGACTTGTAGCTGAACACCCAGCAGCAAATACGGGGCCTGGCTAGTACTTGTAAACATGCGTTGAACAAATGAATGAATGAATGAGGTACAATCAATGGTATGAAGACCTTAGAAGTTGCTAGGTAAACAGAAAACTGGTCCCAATGAAAAACATGAGAAACTTACAGGCAAATGTAAACTGCTTAAAACAGGTTTTGTTCTCGCACTCAAAATAAGAAGTGTGGGAAAAAGAACATTTCATTGCACTTCTCATTCATTCATTCATTCATTGCATGGTGGACAACCTGGGGACAAGAAGGGGGTGACATCCCAATGACCACTATTTCACCTTCTCTGAGAAAGACCCCAGCATCCTCAGATAGGCTCCCTGTAGCTATATGGTGAAGGTGTATGCCCCTGCCTTCCAGACAGAATGACGGGCCCAGGGATGTACACCTGTCCCAAGCTGGGCCACTCACAGAACCTGCCCCTAGGCCACAGGTAATTAATTGGTCCCAGGGCATGTGACCCACCAAGAAAAGTTGTGAAACTCTGAAATGGGCAAAAACTGATTGGATATCCTTTCAGTGGGCTGCTAGATGTGGCCTAGGGAACATTTTTGGGGTTATCTGATTCTACACGGGTCTGTGTCTTTCATTGTCGTTGATTATTATTCAGCTTTTTAAAGATTAAAGTTCACTGTGGAGAGATGATGTTGATGCCAGTTATTTCTGTTCATAGAAATGCAGTAATTTTGCCCTGCCAAGTTGCAATTGATTACCACCCCCTGTGGAAGAAGACAGTTTTACATCTATTAGCAAATTCATTTCTGCCTTCCTGATTGCATACACACACATATATACACAGATATGTCTTCTTTGGATTTTTTTTAAAATAAATTTATTTATTTATTTATGTTTGGCTGCGTTGGGTCTTTGTTGCTGCGCGCAGGCTTTCTTTAGTTGTGTCGAGCGGGGGCTACTCTTCGTTGCGGTGCATGGGCTTCTCATTGCAGCAGCTTCTCTTGTTGTGGAGCAGGGCTCTAGGCACGCGGGCTTCCGTAGTTGTGGCACGCGGGCTCAGTAGTTGTGGCTCGCGGGCTCTAGAGCGCAGGCTCAGTAGTTGTGGCACACGGGCTTAGTTGCTCCACGGCATGTGGGATCTTCCCGGACCAGGGCTCGAACCCGTGTCCCTGGCATTGGCAGGTGGATTCTTAACCACTGCGCCACCAGGGAAGCCTTGGATTCTTTTTTAAATTTGTTTTTTTTTCATCTTACTGATCTTTCATTAATTAATTAGTTAAATAAAATCTTTGGCCTGTATTGATTTCATATTTCTAGGAGAGTCACAATTTTACTCTTAAAAAATACTAATCCTTTGACAAACCCAAGCAGGACCAACTGGAATTTGGGAATGTTGGTTGCCATGTTGCTCTGAGGCAGAAGTCAATCTGCAGTTAGAAGGAAATAAAACCGACATTTCAGGAGAGTCAGAGATGAGAGAGAGAAAATTTTGGAGGTTCTTGGCATCTGTGAGGTCTGGCTGTAACCCCACTTCACTGACTGCCTGAGTCTCATCATCAACTCGATTCTCATCTAACTGACTTCAAGTTGGGTTTCCATCAACTGCAACCAACAGGGGGCTTGTCGATATAGCTCTCACACTGAGAGACTGATTTAAGAAGACAGGCGGTGTTTTAAAAATCCACCTTGAGCTGCTTGAAAGTAATAGGCAAAGGAAGCAAACCCAGGTCCCGCCACATAAGGAAAGGGCGAGGAGAAGGGGTGCTTCCTCTGGAATTGAAGGGGCAAAAATCACTCAGAGTCTGGGAATTCATAACCTGGTGGCTGGCAAGTTTGAGGAGGGAGCTCAGAGCCAAGGGCAAGATGGTCACTGATGGGCTGAGGGCAAAGGACTTAGAAGTGCAGCCCCAGCAGCTCTGCAGAAGCACGATGAAGTCCATCCTCTAGCTGTGCCTGAAGGACAGACCCCTCTCCTGGGGACTGGAATTCCTGGGTGAGAGGAATTCCCAGCCAGGACAGACCACAGCCAGCACAACTGCCCTGCCCTGGACGTAACCACGGGGGCTTTATTGACAACTAATCATTTATACCCAGCGTTTAAATATAAAATTAAAGAATGAAAGCTACTATGAGGAAAACAAGAGGAACACTGCCAGGCTCTTACCATCCTGTTATTCTTAGAGCAATTGTGAATCTTTAAGAAGGTTCATCTTTTCCCCTTATAAAGACACCAAGTGGTTCATGTTTCCGAGTTACTTTTTTTTTCTTTTTTTGGCCACGTGGCATGCGGGGATCTTAGTTCCCCGACCAGGGATGGAACCCGTGCCCCCTGCAGTGGAAGTGTGGAGTCTTAACCACTGGACAGCCAGGGAAGTCCCGTCCAAGTTACTTCTTAAAACACTTTTTATTGTGCTTCAACATGCTGCCCCTAATGCTGCCATAATGGAAACCCGCAGTGTAACGACAAGCCAGTGGACCCCCAAGTCCAAGAAACTTGGATCTGAACCCTGATTCTGCCATTAATCAGCCAAGTGACCTTAGCTGAGTCCTGTAATCTCCCCGAGCCTCAGTTTCTTCATCCAGAAGATGGGATGCCATGCAGTTATGATGAAGCACGCCAGGGCCCGGTGGGGACGAGGGTCTCCCTGTAAAGTAGAGGAAGAATACCGGGGTCTCTGCAAGGAAACGGGGGTCTCTAAATAGTCTTTTCCTGATAGTCCCCTCTCACTTCAAACTTCCAATCCTGGGGGGCAGGAAGGAGGATGCAATTCTTCAGACATATCCTTTTTGATATTTTAACTCAGTGTAAACTGACTTCAGTCTAGAACAGGACCAGCTGGAAATCTATTCCAAGGGCTGGTCCCACGCAGCTGTGAACAGGAAACAGCCCATGCGAGGTGATTTCAGAGGCGCCTTGGGAAGGCTGCCCCTGCCCCACTCCTGCTTCCAGAAATTCCACCTTCCTGCTTCATCCCTCTGTTCTAAGCTCGCTCCGTCCCCACCCCAGTCAGGGACAAGGACTCACCTGAAGCTGTAGCGGTCAATTACAGCTCAGAATCGATTCATTTCAGAAACAGCAGGAGCTTTAGAGCCAGACATCCAGGGAGAGGGTGCCAGCTTCACCCAGCAGCTCCGAGCCGAGGGTGAGTCTCAGCCACAGAAGGAAGAAACAGTTGCTGTGAGGGTTCAGTGAGATACTGCACGTAAACGCCTGCCCTGTCGTTGTTTCTATTATTATTATTTAGGTGCTGTTTACCTGACTGAACCAGAGTGACGGGGCAGAGGACAAAGACACCGTGCATAGGGAGAAAGGCCTAGAACACGGCGCCTGGCATTCTGGGGAGGTCTGGCCCTGCCAGCGCCACGCAACCTGGCATTCCGTGGGCCCTCTGGCTTAGGTCTCGCCGGGGGTCCCAGCCTGGTGTTCGTCACCTGCCTGTGAGCCTTGGGGTGGGGGCCAGCCATGGCACAAGCCCTGTGAGGAGGTGCCCACTTCCCCCTGGTGTGCCCAAGCGATCTTCCTCCCCAGGACCCCCCCCAAGTTCCAGCTGCTGCTATGGCACCTCGTTCACCGAGCCCGGCCACCCCGCCCAGGAACTGAGCTGTGTGGGTTTGAATGACTCGAGAAGCAGGCTGAGCAGGGAAGGAGCACCAGCTCAAAGGAAGATTCGACCTGAAAACAATTTATAACCACCCCGCCCCCCAGACTCAACACTCGCCACAAATGGAGGAATGGCATTTACTTGCTCTTACACCTGAGAGGTGACATCTTTGAAATACAGTCTCCACAGGAAAGTAGCCATTACCTGTGTGTCCTGGAACTACTTTCTCCTGTCCAGATGCCCTTCCCTGGTGCGTCCGCGGGATGCAGCTCCGAGGACCAGCTTCAGGTGCCTTCCCTGGGCTCGAGGGCTGCTGAACTCTGCTTCCATGACCCGCTACAAAGGCCCAAGCATGTCCTCACCTGTCTGCCCCCCTCCAGGCCATGCGCTCTAGGCAGACAGACCCCAGGCTCACACAGGTCACGTGCTGAGAAAGGGCAGGTACAGAGCAAGCGCCCAACACACCTGTCTCTATCTTTTCTTTCCTCCATCCTTCCCTCTCTCTTCTCTCCCTCCCTCTCTCTCTCTATCTCTTTCCACCAAAGTAACAGATACCTACTAGCCACACCTGTGACTGAGGGATGAATACACGTGGACCAATGGAGAACAGCAGGGAGCCTGCGCCCTGCGCAGGGGTGGGCGGGGCTCCGGCTTCCCGCTCATCCCGCCGGTTCGACCCCAGCCCTTTCACCGACAAGCAGCACCACTTAGAGCAAGTGTTCAGTCTCCCCGAGCCTCAGTTTCTGTGTAGAATTGAGTATAACAGGATCTACCTGTGCTCGCGTGAGGATTAAATAAGATGCTGTGGGAAAAGGTGCAGCGACACGCGTGGGTCGTGTAACAGGCATCTTCACGCTTCCGCTCACACCGTCTCCTACACTCACACCTTCTGCTTCTGAGGATGATAGCATTATGGGTGCACATGGCGTCAGGGCCACGACTTCCATGAGGAGGTCACAGCCTCCTTCTCCCAGGGGCTCTCTTCCCCCCCCCCGCCCCCACCGTCTAAGGCCCCTCCCTGTAAGCAGCGTGTCGGGTGACAGTGGGCAGGTCATCTCATCAGCCAAAGGTCCCCCAGAGTGGAGAGGGTCCTCACTGACCGTGGCAGGCCACAGCTCTCCTTGCCTTGGGGCCTCACTGTAAACTGAGGACATCAGATCAAATGGAGGCCAGTGTATGCGTCAGGCTCTTGTGGACCGAGCAGAAATGTAAAGAGGTGACATCCTCAAGCCTGGGTCGCGGTGGCTCGGAGGAGGGCCCCCACTACATCATAGTGCTGACAGGGGGATGGGAAATCAGGGCAAACTCACCTGTCTAGGCTCCTCTCTTCCTTTTATCATGCAGCTATCCCAAGAAGAAGCCCTTCACACCTCTGCTTTCTATCCCCATGTTCGCGGATATTAATTGACCATTGAAGGACAGAAGGAGATTCTGGCCCAGGCTGAGGTCGGAACCTGTCTGGCTATGGTCAGAATCTGGCTTTCTCCTACGTTTTACCTGAATTGAACTTAGCTCTCTCCCTGCCCCCAACTGCCACATCCCTGCTGACCAATCAGAGGTACCACCCTGGGAGACCTGTGGGTAGTGTCACACCCTGCTGTGACCACAGGACCTTCCTCCTGAAAACTCTGATCGAGATCAGAGTAAAACTAAAATAATAATCATGAGAGCTGTCTTTTGGGAAGAACCGCCCCAGGCAGCTCCTGAGCTTGAGGGCGTCTGAGTGTGGGCAGACGGCTGGGCTGTGGTCACGCAGTGGTTAACTCTGGGTGTCCAGTGAAATGTGCTCTGAGGGTGGCTGTGTAATGTTTAAGCGCCTGTTGATTTTCCATGTCTAGACACGCCACACCTCAGACAACACTGCTGGACTCTGTGACTTGGTGAGCTGGCCTCTTTCCCTCTCTCACATCATGTCTATCTTGCAGTCTCCCCCAACCTGCGGTGATCTTCAGAAACCTCAAATCTGTGCAGGACGTCTCTGGGGTGCCCCATCCCACCATGTGATATTGTCCGAATCTCTCACCTGAGTGTTCCAGGCCCTTCTCTGTCTGGTCAGTGTCAGCTCACAGCACATCCCCCTGCATCCTAGGGTCTTCTGTGTGGTTTGCAGTCCCCTCGCCTCGGCTCTGACCGTCCATCTGGTTTAGGAGGCCCTTCCGCTCAGCCTCATTCTGGAACGAGGGTGCCAGAATCAAAACCCTGTTCTTCCACTTCCAAGTCATGTGACCTTTGTCAAATGGTGTCACATTCTATGCCCCAGTTTCCTCATCTGTCAAATGATAGCTAATATCAGCATCCACCTGATAGGGTGATGGGGGTTAAATGACTTAAAAAGTGTTAAGTGCTTGGAACAGTTCTGGGCACAAACGTGAGGTATTGCTGTTGTTATTAGTCTCGACAACTGTTCCCATGGTTCTTCTTCGTCAAGGACCAGCCTGAATCCCACCTCCTCCAAAACACCTTTACAGATGCCCTGGCCAGGCTCTCAACCATGGTTTGTCTCCCTCTCTCGGATCCCATGGTCTGTGAGCCTCTATTTTCGCCTCATCACCATCTGGCTGGTCCTCGGTTATTTTGGTGAATCTGACACCCTCAGACAGAGCTTCCTGAAAGCTGGACCAAAGCTTATCCCCCAGCTCCTGGCACAGAGCGGGCAGCCCCAGCAGGCAGCCCAGAGGGTAGAAACAAGCCAGGCTGAACTGGACAGGGCAGATTGCAGCTGCAGACATCTGGGTTCCAAGGAGTTAGGTGTCTGAGTACCTGACACATAAAGAAGGTGTCAGTGTCTCTAGGGTCTAGTGAAATCGCTCTACGGGACCACTAAGCAGAGCGCCAGATGCTCAGTAAGTCATGACGGGTATTTCCTTCTTCTCTTCTTCTCTCCCATAAAATAGCCATGAGATTTGCAGCTTTTCCCTCTTTACTTTTTTTTTTTTTTTTAACCAAATTCAGTGTCAAGCACAATGTATCTCAGGACTCTGAGTTGGCTCCTGGGCAATGTCTCAGGAGAGTGATGGGGGCTGGAGTTCATCTAAGGAACCCAACCCCCAAAGGGAGCAACTGAAGGGCCTTCCAAGGCCCAGACTGCAGGGGATCCAGGAGGCCTTTCCCCCAGTACTTGAAGGCCCTCTATTCCTGGATGTTGGAGGGGTGGCCAGGCCCAGTGGGAAGAAGTCTCAGGCAGATTTGGGCTTTGTCCTTGTCTGGAATCTTCAGAAGTGACCCTGAGACAAGGCTCAATTTGAGTGACTCATTAGGGAAGCGATCCCAGGAAATGGAAAGCCAGCGTGGACTGGAGAAGGGAGGCATGTTACCCGGTGCAGCACCACTGTGGGCGACGATGGGCATCCTGGACCCTGGAGCCTTGCAGAACACACGTCTGAGCTCTCCTATCCGGGGAGGGAGTGGGGGTATTTATCCCACTCCTATCAGTCATTGGTTGGGGCCCAGGGAGACTGGGGTGTTAATTTGCCTGCATTCCTGGAAGCTAGCCATGGGAGTCAGCAGAGTGCAGTGCCCTGGTAAGACCTGCAGGCCGGGGACAGGACCGGAGACAGCTAGCAACTGCTCCAGGTCCCATGTGAATAAGACTGTCGAAGCCCTTAGGGTCGCTGTGAGGGAGTGAGCTCCCAGGGGCTAGAACTGTTCCCGCTACAGCAGACGGTCTGTTGCTTCCTGGAGACGTCCAGGTCTCTCCCGTTCTGGTTCTCAAGACAGGTACATTCTGATTCAACATTCTGATTCTCAAGAGTAAGGTAAGCCCCGCCTCTATTCCCCAACATCCACTCCCCGGATGTCATCTTCCTCCTCTGCCCTCTTTTTATCCCTTCTTTCACTTTTAGACACCATTCCTGCTGTTGGGTATCCTCTTCTAATAAGAATAAGAATATGAATATAGCAAATATCAGCACATACAGCTCTATGAGGTAGGTACAAAAATTGCCCCATTTTCACAGTTGAGGGCACTCAGGCACAAGAGGGTGAGTGACCAGCCCAAATTCACACAGCATGTCCACCTGTAGAGCCTCAACTCCCGTGTGCTCATCTCTGATAGTCAAGCCACAGCACCTGGAAGTTTCCCCTTCCTCTGGGCTCCGTGTTGGGCCCTCCAGGCAGAGGAAGCAGAAGCTGAGCCTGACGGAAATCCAGGACCAAACAGTCATGTGGCTCATTCCCACCATCTCAGGACTTTGGGGCTTAGTCCTGATCTGAACTGCAATGGAAGCTTCTAGATTTTATTTCTTCTTTTCCAAAATCTACCATAGCTGGGAGATACACTCACGTTTTTACTTATTTTTGTACCAGCAAAAAGACAGAACGAATGAGGTAATAAGCAATTTGGTTCATTCCATTTCACTGGAAGATGCTGCTGCCCCCAGCAGAGGGAGAGGATTGGTGGTCTTTCAGCACCTGCAGGATCTTGGGTGGTCGTGCTGAAAAGCCTTCCTTGTAATATTTTGTCAGAAGAAATCGCATGTTCTCCATGTTTGCCAGAAACACAATGTTGTCTGGACCACAATCTGAATGCTGTGTTTTTTGTTTTGTTTTGTTTTTTTGAGATGCTGCAAGTCGCCAAAGTGAAAAATTCACTGTGTTAGGCTTAGGAAGAAAGGGACTTACTTCTTAGGGTCTAGTGTCCTGTTTTCTTCTGTGACTTTGCCTCAAACAGGGAGTGCCATCAACGGCCCCTCACTGCTGAGGTTCTTAATGAATCCATGGCTGAGTGAGGCAAATGGCTTGCTTTCCTCCTGAATGGGGAGAAAGTCTCAGAATTATGCTAACTGTCTAAGGTTTAATGGATAAATTAAAAAATAGTCTCAAATATGAAATGAGTCAGAACAGTGCTGCCCAAAGGGAAGTATGTGGATGGGGTGACGTTGCCCGAAATAAAAGCCCAAAGCAGAAACTAACGCCTTTGGAGAGGGTTAGAAAGAAGGAGATGGAAATGGTAAAAGGCTTAATATCTGTGTTCTTTTGGGGGTGAAAGACAAGAAGACTTGCTCATGCTGGCTGAGGGGCAGCCTGTGGGGAGGTTCTGGATGGGGGAATAAGGGGGATGAAACCTTGCAGACATCCAAAGTCGGGGGTACAACTCAACAAAAAAAGACAGTCAGTTAACAAATGGGCAAAGAGTCTGATAGACGCTTCTCCAAAGAAGATCTACAAATGGCCAATAAGCACATGAAAAAATGCTCAACATCATTAGTCATCGGGGAAATGTAAATCAAAGCACTAGGATGTATGCTATAATCAAAACAATGGAAAATAAGTGTTGGTGAGGATGTGGAGAAATGGGAACCCTTGCGTATTGCCGGTGGGAATTAAAATGGTGCAGAAAACAGCATGGAGGTTCCACAAAAAGTTAAGCATACAGTTTCCGTGTGACCCAGCAATTCCACTCCTCGGCATAAACTTAAGAGAAATGAAAAAAACATATGTCCAAACAAAAACTTGTATACAAAGGTTTGTAGCCGTGTTCTCCATAATAGCCAAAAAGTAAACACAATCAAAACGTACACCAGCAGATGCATGAGTTAACAAAATGTGGTGGATCCACGCAGTGGAATATTATTCAGCTGTAAAAAGGAATAAAGTCCTGACATAAGCTACAACAAGGATGAACCTTGAAAACAAAAGTGAAAAAAAATGAATAGTAAATGCAAAAACGTAATTGTTACTGAGTACAAAAATAGAAAAAGAAAACAAATTGAAAAAAGCCACACAAAAGACCACATATCGTATGATGCCATCTATATGAAATGCTCAGAATAGGCAAATCCAGAAAATAGATGAGGGCCTTGGGGGAGGGAGGAATATGGAGCAAATACTTAATGGAGCGGAGTTTCTGAGGTGAAGAAGATGTTCTGGAATTGGATAGTAATAATGGTGGCATAATATGGTGATTGTACTAAAAGCCACAGGATTGTATACTTTAAAATAGTTGAAATGGTGAATTTTATGTTATAAGAATTTTACCTCAATAATAATTAAAAAACAGGGGCTGTCTTCATGAGCTATCATTTACAGGGCCCAGTGCAAAATGAAAAAACAAGGACGGATTTCAAGATGGCAGCAGCAGAGCGGTAATCCGAGCGTGGGGCCCCGTGTGACTGCACAGGTCACACCGGCAGAGGCCGAAGCAGGCACCCGTCCTGGGAGCGCCTGGGGCCTCTGCACAGGAGCCAGGATCCCAGTTCCTCAGGACACGGCTACCTGGTGGTGCAGGTCTGCCCTTCTGGGGGCCCCTCCTGCTGCTGTTATGGCCCCAGCTCTGTCCCATGGCTTGTCTCCCCTTGGTTCTTTTCACCATCACTTCCCACTGCTAACTGTGGGTTCTCTTTACACGACCACAGGCACATTCCTAAGAGAGGGATCTAATGGGCCAGCTCATTTTTGTGTGGCAATGTTCCCAGGGACTGTGTCATACATCGCTCGCACCTTCCTCACCTGTTGCTGACATGGGGATGGTACGGTCCAAAGCCTGAGGCTCCTGCAGCAGAGGGTGGAGTGGGACCGTATCCCATAGATGAGACAGGGACTCCATTGGAAATGTCTGCTGTTCCCAAGACATCACTCTCATGTTTAGTTTCATCTCCCTAAGAAAAGACACCCCCTTCTCTTGGATTCCAAACATCTCTTTGCCGTGGTTCAATCTGGAAATCCAATCGTATCCCCAGTGGATGGCAGGAGAATCACCATCAGAGCGACTACCTCCCTGGACCTGGTGCTCAATGACCAGCTCCCCAACCCATTTTCATCTCCAGTGCAAAGCATCTCTTCTCACATCCAGCTCTCTCAGTGCTGCCATGGGGCTGAGTCTATGGTCTCTCCGAGGGGATCCAGCAGGATTAAGTGAGCTCTGGGGACCCTGGGGAGGAAGCCAAGCCGTCCACCTTCCCTGGAGAGGCTGCAGGATGCAGTGAACAGAGCCCAAGCCCTCACTGTGACTCTTCCCTTTCCTCTGAGACCAACAGCTCTTCCTGGGCTGGCTTCCCTTTCTTCGCCATTGCTGCCCCCTGTCAGCTCCCACCCGACCCACCAAGCCTGGACGGTGGCCACCAGACACTTTCACTCTGTGACTGCCCATCTGGATGTTGACCACAGCCAACAAAGCCACAGCTGGGGAGAAGGCAGAGAACCTGAGATTTTACACCCCAATGGGACTTTGAAGACCATCCGGCCCTTTACTGTAAAATATGTACCCCTGTTTCACTCATTTTTTCCAGAGTAGAGATTTTGTTACTGATGCTTTGCTTTAGTAACTTCTGTAGGAGGTACTTTCATCCATAAACTGGCATTCCCTTTGTATCTATTACCTTTATGAACCGACATTTCGGAGATAACCTCAGGGCAGTAGAATCAGCAGTAGTCAAAGTGGAGCCTTCTTTTCTTTAAATAAACATTTCTTAAAATAGAAATTTTGTCTTGTTGCAAAGTAATAAATATTCATTTCAGAGAAAAAAATAGAAAATGCTGAGAACCAAACAGTAGAAAATAAAAATGAGCCACTTGAGATTACAGCTCTCGACATACATACGGTGTTTCTTTCTATGCATATATGTACTAAAAAAAAATGAATCAAGGCTTATAATGAATACATTGCTAATTTGTAACCTGCTTTTTAAGCTAACAATATACAATAACTTCTATGTCACTGAATATTCACCTATATATTATTCACATGTTATGAATGTATGAATATATATTTATTCAGCTATATGACTCGTATAGATATACATGTATTCTCCTATATATTATCTCTCTACTATACTTTTTAATAATCATACAATATTCAAGATAGTATTAAAGCAATCCTCTATTTTATCTACTTTTTTGCTTTGATGAACAATGCTGCTATGAATGTCCATGTAACTAAGTCTCTGTATATATTCATGATTATTTCCTTGGAATAAATTCCTGAAGATGGAATTACTGGGTCAAAGAGTATGCAAAAATTAAGATTTTTGAAACGTGTCACTAAAATGCTTCCATAAAAGTTATACCCATTTATAGACTCAAGAGTAGTATATGAGAATGCCAATTTATCTGCACCTTTGCTCGTCAATTATTACCAACTGAAGAATAAGGCAAAATAAGGCTTCAGTTAGCATATATCTGACTAATATGCAGTTGAACATTTATTCACATATTGACCAGTTACCTTTCTTTTTTGTGATAACTTTCCATGTTCTTTTACCATTTTTTTACTGGAGTATTTTTCTCTTTTCTATTGATTTTTAACAACTACTTACATATTGTGGTTGTTGAAACTCTTACCAGCCATATATATGATAAATATGTTTTCCAAGGTTGTCGATTGCCTTTGGTTGTATTTATGACTGGTTTGGGAAGTAGAGCTGTTCTCTTTTTATGATGAAATCTATCAATTTATATTTTAACTTATGATCGAATATATCAATTTTATCTATCAATTATTTATTTTATTTTTGATAGTTTCTACTTTGGTATGGTAGGTTCCAGTCTTTTTCATCGATGGTTGTTTTTTTTTAAAAGAGCTCCTGACTTATTTATTTATTTATTTATTTATTTTGGCTGTGTTGGGTCTTCGTTTCTATGCGAGGGCTTTCTCTAGTTGCGGCAAGTGGGGGCCACTCTTCATCGCGGTGCGCGGACCTTTCACTATTGCGGCCTCTCTTGTTGCGGAGCACAGGCTCCAGACGCGCAGGCTCAGTAGTTGTGTCTCACGGACCCAGTTGCTCCGCGGCATGTGGGATCTTCCCAGACCAGGGCTCAAACCCGTGTCCCCTGCATTGGCAGGCAGACTCTCAACCACTGCACCACCAGGGAAGCCCCCGATGGTTGTTTTGAAGATAGTTGTGATCTTGGTGTGCTCGTGAGAGGAGGTAAGCTCAGGGTCTTTTTACTCTGCCATCTTGGCCACTTTCTTTTTATTTGTGATAGTTTCTACCATTGGCATCATGTTTTAAAGGTCTTTTTTCACCTTCACGATATATAGATCATAAACGATGCTTTCTCCTAGTACTTTAAGCGCTTTTTTTACACTTAATGTTTAACCCAACTTGAATTTATTTAGTTCCATGGTATGAGTTTACTTTGTTCTACCACTTATTTGAAACAGAAATAGCATATTAGGGGTTCTGTGTCATTTCACCCCCTGGCTGTCAGGTATCTTCTGCTCTGACTGCATATCCAATTTTCTGTTATTGTTTGAAAATCAACTGTGGTTTATGCAGCTGAATCCCCTTCCTCAGCAACCTCCTGGCCCCTGCTCCAGTCCTGATGTGAACCACGGCCCATGTTTGGAGCTACACCCAGATGGGCATGAAAGGGGAGAAGCTGCAAGGTTTATTGCATACTATCTATGGGTTAGCCCCAGTGCTTTGGGTCATTTTGGGGTTTCAATCCTCAGACAACCCAGAAAAGTGTTATTATTCCATTTTATGAAGAGGAAGCATTGGACTCGGCAAGATCCCATAACTCACCACAGCAACACTTCACGTAAAGGGCAGAACTGAAGTTCAAATCCAGTCCTCCTGGCTCTGAAACCCACGACTCCACAGCCCACCCAGTGCCCTCAGGGGGAGGGGAGCAGGCAGAGTCTCCACCTCGTGGGGAGACCCCCGGAAGGCTCCTTCCTGCCAGGAAGAAGGGGCCCATCTGACCCCAGAAACTGACATGGGCTGAGTGATCCTCAAGACAGAGACGGGCCCCGCAGAAGCAGGAAATGTCATACGAAGGATGCAGTTTGCTCCTCAGACCTGATTTTCCTCTGCAGGAAAGGAAGATGTCTATAAATTCTGTATCATTGCAAGGTGACAGAGAGAAATGGCATTCCAGCGGGGAAGTGAGAAAGGATCTGGGAGGCCATCTGCTTGGTGATTTTGTATCTGTTTCATTCTCCCGGAGTCAGAAAGTTTCTACATTCACTTTGCAATCTTCTTGGCGAATCCTACCAAGGACACATTCCTAATGTGAAATGTCTGTGCGTCCCCGTGGACCTGGCGATTAGCTGCTTCGATTATCTCTGATTTCACAGTGGTCCTTCCTTGTCCCCGAGGTGGAGCACACAACAGGGTCCCCTTGCATTGGGGAGGGTAAGCACAGGGGCTCGAAACAGGTGAGATGCAGGAGCATCCTACACATTCGTGAAAGGTTGCCCTCAGAGCCGTCTCTGCGGCACCGCTGCACGTTTCCACGTTTCCGCAGTGAAGATGACCGAGGATCCCTATAAATAAAGAATGTCCTTCTCAAAAAAAAAGGGGGGCTTGTGGATTTCAAGTTAGTAAAATCCAGTGCTTTTCCTTTTGGTCATTCAGTCAGTCAACAAACACCTACCAACCTCTACTCTGGACCCGGCTGTGGTCAGAGACAAATATACATGACTTTTGTCCTCAAGGAGCTCACAGGCCGGTTACTCGTGTACACAGAGGTGCTGCCAAAGGCCAGGGGACAGGTAAGCAGGGGGGACTAGGGGTGGGTGGCAGAGGGCACCCGAGGCAGCCTGGGGAGATGGCCAGCAATCAGGGAAGGCTTTCTCAAGAGGTGGCCTATAGGAGCCCCCCAGTAACTGTGCATTGGGTCCGACTGAGGAAAGGCCCAGAAAGAGGAGGAAGGGCGGGCAGGGTGGGCGGAGAGCCCTGTGCATGAGAGCAAGGAGGCCAGTGGGGAGGGTGTGGTGAGCTCGAGAACAGCCTGGATCCGTGGGGCCGGAGTCCGGGGCCAAGAGAGGGAGCAGTGGAGGCGAGGCTCGTCTGGTCCCTGGGGGTGACCCTCAGGCGGGACTGAGGCCAAGTGCATCGGAGCACAGTGGGGAAAATCGAAGGTGCCCCAGTGGAGAGAGGGCCTTGGGAGGGGCTGGGGAGGGTGGGAGGATGCCTGACAGGAAGAAGCAGGTCTGGCCAGCTCCTGAGGGAAGGAGGTGGACGTGGGGACATTGAGAGAGCCCAGATGGTAACCGTAGTGACAGTGGCTGGCCACACCACTCCTCCTGCCTTTTCCCTAACGCCCCGATAAAATGGCCCCAGCCTCCATCCCAGGGCAGTGGGTATCTCCACAAGGACGTCCTCGGACTCCCAGGAGGCTTGGACGGGCTCAGTGTGACTCCTCGGCCTGAATCCCTAGCCATCCTGCTCATCAGCCCTTTCCTGTAACCCTGTCTGCACCCTCCCTGCTTCCTCCATGTGGGGCGGCCCCTCCTCCCCACTCCCCAAAGCTCTGCTACTTCAGGGGTGGTGAGCAGGCTTTTCAAACTCTCTTTTTCATACCTTGAGAAAGATCATATACGCAGAGGAGGGAGAGGCATCACCTCCCAGATCCCCTCTACACTCTCCAAGTCACTTATTCAACCATTGTTGAGTAAACACCCATAAGAGCTTGACACCGGCAGCAAAACAGACACAGGCTGTGCCCTTGGGAAGTTCCTGGCCTACATGTGGAGACAGAGAAGCACACGTGTCCGTGGCACCGTGGAGAAATATACACAACGCACCTGGGTCAGCAGAGGGAGTGGCAGGTTGGAGTTGGTTCAGGAGCCATTCATGGGGAACTAATCACTAATCTTTCAGAAGACACTTAGAGGAGTGTCAGGCAGTCCAGGCAGGAGAAGCTGCAGACCTAGAGGCACACGGGAACCCAGCGAGTTTGGGATCAGAGGGTGTCCTCTGAGCCCATGTCCAGGGCCTGAGGGGCAGGCAGCCAGCCAGTGAGGGGGCAGGTCCTGGGGAGCCTTGTTTGCCAACCTGTTGGCAATGGCTCTACAGCTGAGAGGACAGGTGGGGATTCGCCCTGGGGAAACTGAAGCCCAGAACATAACGTTTTCATGGTCAGTGGCTGGTGGAGGTTGGACGGGGCTAAGAGACGGTCCCACTGGGCAGTGGCGGAGACCCTGGCTACCTGTTCTCCCCAGGTGAGCCGCTGAAGGCGGAGGTGCAGGGGGGCTGCGAACAGGACCAGAGCTCTCTTGCTAACAGATTTTCCAGGGAGATTCTGAGCACAGATGGGAGGAGACAAGAAGTCTGGCGGCTAGAGCTAGGAGCGCAGTGCATCCCTGCCTGTCGGTGGGCGGGAGAATGTGTCATGCAACAGGGATCCTTTTGGAAATTGCAGGTGGCAGGAGAGGAAGGAAAACCACAGCCATCTCTACCCTGCCGGCTCTGAGATAAGCCCACGGAGGCTGCTCCCTGGGCAACAAGCAGAGAGTAGCCTAGCAGAGCTCTGATTGGCAGGTGGGAGAGGCGGGTGAGGGGGTATCGTGAGGGAGCAGGATGGGGTGCAGGGCTTTTCTGCCACCTGAGTGCAGCCTCAGGACCCATCTGCCCAGGCCTTCTCCACCACCCCTGGCTGCTTGACCTCAAAGAGATTCTGGGTTCCGAGTTCTCCTGCTGACTGCCAAGCCCGGCTGCTGCAGCTCAGGAAATGCTGTTTTGGTGATGTCGCTCCTGCTGTTCAAATCCTTCAGTGACTCTCTTATTCGACCTCAAATAAGAGTCATTAGGTGTTCAAGGCCCTCTGTCTTAATCCGGGTTCCCCCAGCAGGCCCAGAAACACGGACTAAAATGCAGTAGCTTATTGGGACGGTGAAGGGAACACTCGTAAGAAAGGGGGATGAGACAGGGAGGGGAGAGGCTGGACCATAACCCCGCCCCCTCCCCGGGAAAACCCGCAAGCGGCAGAGACATCTGATCCGAGCGCAAGGGAGCTGGGGCACAAGTACACCCAGGAACGGAGGGCTGCTCCCACACAGGTTAATCCCTGGAAGCTGCGACCTTCCCTCTGAGTGGTAAGTGCACCCCAACGGGCAGAGAGAGCCCGAGGCCAAGAGGGGCAGGTGTTGGCAGGGTGCCTTGAGCCCCTGAGCCCTGAAGCCTACAGGGGAGACGTTGGGGGGAGCGCCAAGAAGAGTCGACACTCACGTGCTGTGGGGTGACATTTCTGTCCACAAACCCTGGTTCCCACTGAGAGTGGTCCCCCTCCCTCTGGACCACATCCAACCACCCTCACCCCCAGGAAACCCACTATAATCTGTCCTGTCTTTGAACTGACATAGTACTTTTTGTAACATTTTTTGTCTTGTTATTTAATTAAAAGACAGACATTGAGGGACTTCCCTGGTGGTCCAGTGGTTAAGACTCCACGCTCCCAATGCAGGGGGCCTGGGTTCCATCCCTGGTGGGGGAACTAAGATCCCACATACCACAACTAAGCCTGCGTGCTGCAACTACTGAACCCGCGCACTCTAGAGCCCGCGCGCTGCAACTAGAGAAGCCCGCACGCCCAACGCAGCCTAGATAAATAAATAAATAATAAATAAATAAGTTTATTTAAAAAAAAGACATGGAGGAGCAAGAGAGAGTATGGGCAGCCAGTCAACCAGATTTAGTTATGAATACTGGCTCCGCCCCCTTTTAGCTGCGCAATCAAGTTACTCATCCACTTAGAGTCTCAGTTTCCTCACCTGTGAAATGGGGACAATCTTACCCGATTTGCATGATTGTTGCAAGGATGACAGGTGATATATTCGAAGCCCTAAGCATCGCGTGGCACATGGTACACGCACACACGTACATCCTCATGTGTTTTGTCTTCCTCAATAGGACACTCCTGTGGGGTGAGGACCACCCGTTTGGCTTCCTTAGACTTCCTTCTCGCCACCCCTAGAGCTTATAGTGCTGGGCACTGGGCGGGAACTTCGTGAACATTCGGCAGATACTCCCACACTCCTGTCTCCAGCTTCTCCCTCTCTCCTGTGCTCCAGGGCTGTAGGAAGCGCAGCCCAGATGTACCACCAATATCTCAAGTCCAAGGTGACTGAAACGGAACTTGCATCCTCCTGCCTGTGGCTTCTCCTTCCGCCCCTGGCACACCACACCCACGCAGTTCCCCCTGACCATTTCTGGAGGCTACGCTGCTGCCGAAAGCTGTGTGTCCCGACCAGCACTGAGTGGCCAGCCACCGTGGGTATCAGAAGGACTGCTGGCTTGGTTTCTAGAACTCTGATGTGCAGCATGGTGCTGTCATGTGATAGACTATTGTCAGGCCATCACTAAAAGTAATGTTCCTGAAGAATTTTCTATGACCCAAGAAAATACAGAGTTCAAAATAATGCCTCTAGTATGTCAATTATGGATGCTTTTATACATAGGGATATATTATATACATATTCTGTGTTTATGCAAAATATATATAAGAATATTGTATAGATATTGATAACGTTCAAAGCCACCTGTGAACAGCAATTGTCTAGTTGGTCCTACTTTCTTCCTTGTATTTTTCTTTTATTAAATGTGAATTACTTTTATAATCAGAAAAATAGGTTTTAAAAATATTTTTTTTTGGTAGTTCTCCAGATGGCACACAGGGGCAGGGCCGGGATACGGGAGAGGGCCAGGCTGGGAGCAGGAGCCCTGAATCAGGGTGCATGTGTGAACTCCCTTGTCAAGACTCCAGGAAAGGAGGGGGCTGTTGAGAGGGTCCCTAAGTCCTTCCAGCAACGTGGGTGGTCCCGTCTATACCAGGCCTGGAGGAGTCTTTACATAATTGAGCAATAGTCAGTGACCATCTGGATTTATATCCACCCAACACACATATAATCACATGTATATGCACCAAACATTTCCTGATTGTCCATGAAAATACAGACTGGTCTGCCGCTCTGCTGTGCAAACCTTTCTCTGCCGCCAGCACCGCTGTAGAGAGAGAAAGCCCCCAGCCCGGCGGCTGCTGGCTCGGGGCTCACAGCCACCCGCTCCAGGCACCTTCTCAGCATGGTCGCCCATCTCCTGCCTGGAGATCCTCAGAAAGGGGAGGGCTGGAGCAGACAGAGCGCTCACGTCCTCCTGGAGCTGCAGGGTGGCTAGGAGGGCTAGAGCAGGGACCAGGGGCAGGGACAGGACCTGGGGACTTTCCCAGCACAGAAGCCGGCTGCAATTCTACCTTGTTCGTGTGCCCTCACTTTCCGGAGGTGGACCCCGCCCTGGAGACGTCCTCCACCCTGCCTTCTCTCCCCACCCGGGTCTCCCTCTCTTGCGTGTGTTGCTTGCTCCTCTGAACCAGATTCTGTACCTTGGAGGGTGGGGACTGCAGGGTGTGTCCTCAACTCCCCTCCAAACAGTAGGCAAGTGGGCTTGTCGGGCTGCGCAGCCGGTGCCCCGTGCTGCCAACGGATATGCGCTGTGTCGGTGGCCAGCCCCGGGCAGCTGCGAGCTCTTAGCAAGAGCCCAGGGCTGGAATCACGTGTCCTGGGGTCCCGCTGGCTTCTTTCACTCGCTCTGGTCTTGGCTAAGCTACCTTCCACCTCTGAGCCTTGCTCCCCGTTTCCCTGTTTGTAAAATTCCCACCCTGCATAGGGGCTGGGCGGCTCATGAGGTGGCAGGAATGCACCTGCCCCCAGGGGTGTTGATTAAGAGCGATTCTCCCCGCCTTTTTTCTTCAAACATCTAGGTCTGAAGCAGGCACCTGTGACCCTGCCATCCCTAAACTCACGTAACTGTGAGAAGGACTTCCTGAAGCAGTGGTTTTTCTCTTTCCACTTTCTGTGTGTGACGGTGGGATCCCACGGTTTTCCTTTGGGAAGATTTTGGGTTATTGAGACGGAAACGCAGAGGCAGGAAGGCAATATCCAGCTCTGATACCCAGTGTAAGATTCTGAGTCAGCAGCAAGACAACACACCCGAAACCCAGTATTTGTCCAGAAAGAAAGACTTTCTCAACCCTAAGCTCTTACCAACAAACATATCAAGAGCTAGACCTGGCCTATGATCTGGGAAGAGAAGTGGTAACTGGGAAGTTACTGTGTTGGGGTCCTGGGAACAGACACGTTCCCCTCTGGCCCGGAGCATCGTGAGCTAGAGGAGGGAGGAGGGAGAGGGGTGAGGTGTGCCCCCCCGCACCCCCCCCCAGGCGTAGCTCAGGTGAGGGAGGTATGCAGACACGAAGGAAGCCGTGGGGAAACCTGTGCCCAGCAGAGTCCCCTGGCCCACACCCCTGGCCTGGGAGAGGAGCCACCTTCCTCCTGGTGTGCAGGAGCCAGAGTGTGACCCTGGGGACGGAGGGGTCCAGGTTAACGACGATGGAGCTGACTGACACGTGTGAGCTCTGCAGAGGATCCGGAAGCTCCGGGGCTCCCTGGGGAGGGGAGACCCCGGCGCCAAGGAGGCCGGTGGATCAGAGAAGGCCAGAATGGAGAGGCTGCTGGGGCAAGACTGTGTGGCCAGAATCCAGTGGTCAGCATCGGGCACACGGGAAGGTCAAGCGGTCAGACACAAAGCCAGGGCCTAGCAAGAGCTACCAGGGCACCAACACCAGAAGAAGCAAGGGAGCCGTCCCCATCCCCACGAGGCCACGTGAGCCTGCACACACTCACACCCCCCCCACTCACAGGCACACACTCGCAGACTCACACACTCTCAGACACACACACACTCACACTCGCAGACACACACACTCACACACACACACCCAAACACAGGCACACACTCGCAGACACACACTCACACTCAGACACACACACACTCACACTTTCAGACACACACTCACACACACCCCCCACTCTCAGACACACACACACTCGGACACACACACACTCACAGGCACAGGCACACACTCTCAGACACACACACACTCACAGGCACAGGCACACACTCTCAGACACACACACTCACACTCACACACACCCCACTCACAGGCACACACTCGCAGACTCACTCGCAGATGCACACACACTCACACTCGCAGAAACACAACACACACACCCCCAAACACAGGCACACACTCGCAGACACACACTCACACACACACCTCCAAACACAGGCACACACTCGCAGACACACACTCGCAGACACACACACACTCACACTCGCAGACACACAACACACTCACACACACACCCCCAACACAGGCACACACTCGCAGACTCACGCACTCACACACACTCACACTCACACACACACTCTCAGACTCACACACTCACAGGCACAGGCACACACTCGCAGACACGCTCACACTCACACACACACACACAATTGCACCCATGCCCCCACGTCTCAGAGGAGGAGAAGGCTGGGAGAGGATAACTGGAAATCTGAGAATTCACCCAAAGAGAACAAATGAAGAAATCAGGCCGGAAGAGGTGAGAACTGTTTATTGGCAAACTCGGGTTTCCTTCTCCTGCTGCCCTCAGGGCGGGGCTCCTGCGGAGGAAGATGCGATCACGGCGGGTGGGTTGAGTGCTGTACAATCTGTACTCCCCAGTCCCCCAGGTCTCCCCTCACTGCTGCGGCCTTTCTCCAGTTCAGTCCAGTTGCCAGCAGGGCCTACCTTTCACACCCCACTTACCCAGCAGCCACCACAGAAGACCCTGCCAGGAGCTGTCAGGGACAAAGGGATATGAGACAGAACCTCCCCCACCCATCCCCCAGGAGCGCACAGTCCAGTATGGGAAGCAAGACTCCAACTGGGCCGGGATGTTATGAGAGCAGCTATAGGTCTGCTGTGAGAGGCGTGTGCTATAGAAGAGAGGGTCATCCTATGCGGAGACATTTTTGTGGGACAGGAGAGTGAGGAAGGGCTTCCTGGAAGAGGGGGCACCTCTGAGAATTAGATGATGGAGTTAGAAGATGGAAAGAAGACACAGAGGGTATCCCATGTATCCATCCACCCATCCATTTATCCACCCATCCGCTCACCCAACCATCCATCCACCCAGCCAGCCAGCCAACCAGCCACCAGTGGCCCTCTGCCCATGGTACACCTGTTGCAGTGATGCTCGTGTATAGAGGAAAGAGCCGAGGCTGGGGCCAGGCAGGTGTGACTAGAAGCCTGGCATTGCCACTTACTACTGTGTAGCCTTGGGCATGTTTTCCCCGAGCCCCACTTTACTCACTTATGAAATGTGGACAGTTATGCCTTCCTAGATGAGATGTAACAAGGACCCCTCTGCCCCAGGCCCTCTGCATTCAGAGACCATTCCACTGAGGGTGGGTTGTAGACCGTGGAGTCATGGAGAGCCAGCTCTGGAAGCTGGAGCCCAGAGAGCAGATGCAAGTAGCCCGAAGTCCAATAATGAGTTGATGCCAGGACCGGGAGCGGACTGGGGAGTCCTCCCTGCATCTCTGCCTCCTCCCTGCCTCTATCCAGGTTCACCTGAGACGAGGTCCCGCATCACTTCTCCAGCCCTCCTGACTCCTCCAGCCAGGACGGGCACCACCACCTCTCCCCACCCGCTGTGTGGTCAGGACTGCCTCTTCCCTGCAGCCCCCCTTGCCCAGGGCCCTCCCTTCTTTGACAACGCATGAGAAGCCCCCCCAACCCCGGGGAGGGTGCATTCCCTCCGGTTACCTGCCTCCACTTTTCAACCTCCACTCAATCCCCATCCCCAGCCTGGCAAAGGTCCCCGCCAGCCCCGCCACAGGCACCCCAACAAGTCCTCAAAGTCTTCGTGTATCTCGTGTCCCTTCTGCACTTGACACTTTCCATGACCCCGCCCTCCTGGTCCTGCTCACACAGCCCTGATGGCTCCTCCTGGTCTCCGTGGCTGGTGCCCCTCTCCTTCCGGTCCCAGGAATCCCCTCTGCTCAGTCTTCCCACTCTTTCCGGGAAGGCCATCCATCGCTGGGGCTCCACTTACCATCCCCGGTCCCCTCAAGATGGAGTGAGTTCTGGGGGGTGGGAGACAGAGATGTCAGGTCACCCCAAATCACATGGAAACAAAACCCAAACAGCTCTCCGTTATCCATCCCTCTGCTGAGCGCCACCGGGAAGGTCAGCGGAGGTCTGTGACTTGTCTGTCCCCCTGGCAGACCTCGGACAGTCCCTCCCCCATCACTGGCATGGCCTCCTAAATGGTCTCCCTGCCTGCATCTCTGCCACTTTCCAGGGCATTGTCACCCTATCTTGAAAATTCTTCTTCTAACCAACAATCCGATCTTGCCACTTCCTTGGTTTAGACTCCCCAGTCACTCCCTATGGCCTTGGGGATGGAGTTCATCCTGGCAGGAGATCCTAGGTCCTTCATGACATGGTCCCTGCTGGTGCAGCCCCATCTCAGGCCCCTTCCCCACACATGCTCCCCGTGCCCGGGCTGTCTTCTGCTTGCAGAGCCCTCGCTGTTCATCTCAACCATCCCCCATCCGTGAAGCACCCCAATATCCCCTCCCCCACCCCCAGCTATTGGCAAGGGTGCAACCATGCACAGCTGGACATGAAGTGGGGTGACCAAGGTGAAAATGGGATCGCTACCTGATGGACGAGAAAATGAATCTCAAAGAGATTGACGTACTTGGTGAGCAGCCGAGCCCTGGGCCATCGGCTCCAGGATTTAAAACGGTCCAGAGAAATCCCAGGGGGCTGGTGTTTCTTTTTGCAGAAAATAGCTGGAAGGGCTGTCTCCAGTAATTACCATTTCTTCTGCTCTCTGAGGGGCTGCTATCTTTGGCAAACTAATTACTAATAAGGTTTGCTCAACGGCTAGGGTAATCGCTAGAGAAAACTGTCTTTAAGGACTTATTCTGCCCAATTTGAGGCTTGATGTCACAAGCTAGTGTTCTGAGAAAACCATTCTGAGATGCAGAGGGTCAGTGCAGGGTGCCTCCTGGGCTGGGCAAGCTTCTTTGCGCCTGTCAAGCAGCCTCCTGCGGTCCATTCCTCCCTGGGGAACCTACATGGCCAGAGAGGCCTGAGGGGGGCATGAAAGTGCCCAGAGCCACCACCATCACTTCTAACAGAGCAGTTTTCCTCCCTTTGGGGCTGTTTCTGAATTTTCTTGATCATGAACCCTTCACCTAGTAGCAAAAGAGCCATCCTGGTTTAAATCCCACATCTGCCACAAACCTTAACTTCTTGATATGTAAGATGAGGACAGTAATCCATGCCTTTGAGGCTGTGTGAGAACAAATAAGCCCGTGGATGCAAAGTAGTTGGCACTGTGCTGGGCACACAGTAGGCTCCCAGTAAGGGTTTCCCCCTGTCATGGACTGAATATTTGCATCCCACCCCTGCAAATTCCTGTGTTGAAACCCTAACCCCAAAGTGATGGTATTTGGAGACAGGGACCTTTGGGAGGTAATTAGGGTTAGATGAGGTCATGAGGGTGGGGCCCTCATGATGGGGTTAGTGCCCCTATCAGAAGAGACATGAGAGAGCCCACTCTCTCTTTCCCCACTTGCACACATGCAGGAAAGACCATGAGAGCACATGGTGGGAAGGTGGCCATCCACAACCCATGAAAAGAGCCTGACACCAGACACCAAGCCTGCTGGCACCTTATCTCAGACTTCCAGCCTCTAGAGTTGGGAGAAAACTAAATTTGTTGTTTAAGCCACTCAGTCTATGTTATGTTGTTGTGGAAGCTCTAGCTGACTAATACACCTCCCTCCATCCCCCTTCCTTTGGGAGACAGCAGCTCAGCTGTGCCTGCTTCTTTTCTCAGCTCACAGGTGGAGAGAATTGTATGCTCCCCTGTGTGTAAAACTGTACGTGCCTGAAGAAGGATCTGGAAGGTAGTTCACTGCAACATGAACCACACCTAACTGTCTCTGTGTGGTTGGACTTCAATTTATACTTTTACTTTGTACCATTATGAATTATTTTAAATTTTTATAATAAGCATATATCATACTTAAAATAAAAGAAAAGCTCAGAAAGTTTTTCTTGAGTGAGCTACCCAGAGCCTTCTCCCAGTGCCCCTGCTTCTTTGTGCCGAGGGGCCCATCACAGTCTACCCTGGGCTGGAGAAAGTCACCAGGGCAGGCTGGCGCTCCACCCGACAGCTCAAGAGGTGGAGAAAAAAGACACACGTGCAGGTGTCCAGAAGGTGATGGTTCCCAGCTGCCTGTGGGCAACCAGCTTCTATCATTTTTATTAAAACATGTTCTGCTCTCCTTGGTACATTAGAGTATTCAGAACTGAACGTCGGGCTGATGGATTGTGCCTTCTGCATCGTTGGTCACAGGCAATCGGTGCAGCCATCACGTGTTTTTCTTGTCAAATGCTCAGAACCAGATGTAGATGACTTACTTTTTGTAATACGTTCCTACTTCTTCCCCCAAATCAGTTCCATTGATCTGTTTCAAACAGTTGGTGTAAATATTCTTTTTTAGTTGCTAGTGCAAATCGTAAATATGTATTTGAGGTTTTTTTAAAAAGACTTGGAAATATTTCTACGTCCCCAAAGCTCCCCTGATGGAAGAAATGTCAACCGTCTTCCTGTCCAGCTTTGTCTCTCGTGGGGCTCAGAGCTGCAGACGGGCCAGACTCTGGGGCCATGTGCCCTCTGCTCTGGGCGACCTGGGAGGATTCCTTGTCCTCTGGACCTCAGTGTCCCCAAATGCAAGAAAAGCAGTGAGCGGAATGAGCTCTCTGCCCACCCCTTGTCCGGAGCCCGAGCATCCATGGCTGTGGGGAAAGTCACTGGTCAGTCCTGCTCAGCCAAGAGACCTGGTGGGCAGACACGCACGGACCCTAATCAGGGAGGGTAGGGGCGTGATGGTTCCCGTGTGGCTCCAGGGACAGACCTATAAGGTTGGAGAACTGCTGGCCTCTAATAAGCTATAGGACAACATTGTGCGTCCAGGTTCCCATCTGCAAAGCAAGGAGGGGTCAAAATAATACTGCCTCGGGGGTGTTGTCAGAACAGGAGTGATGGGGGCTGGAGAGGGAGGCGGGGGGTGGGGTTGATGCACGTACATTCCCTGTCTGGAGCTCACTGGTGTTAGCTGTTAGCATCCCGGGAGGGGCCTGGGGCAGGGGCGGGGCTGCAGGAGGCCCACCTCCGCATCACCTCTGCCTGTCCTGTCTTGGTCACATGGCCAGTTCCTCCAGTGTCTTTGCATCAGAGGCTTAAGATCCGCCTCAATACTTCACCTTTCAAGATGCTGGAAAGGCAGCACCTCCGGAGGATGTGCTGAGAGAGGGCAGCTCTCCCTGGCTTCTTCCCCTCAGCGCCACTTGGGACCCGAGCAACCTCAATCCCTGGTTCCCTCCCAGCCAGGTCAGAACCAGAGCCCCCGGCCCAGGCCCCCGCGTGGCCCTGCTCTGTCTCACTGCCTGTCCAGCCTGGAACTCTGCTCCTTCTCACCACTGGCTTCTGGTCTTCGGCTCCACGTAGCACCCTTAGCTTCCTGCCTGAGGCTGGGGGGCCTCTCGTTCCACCAGTGACTCATTAGTCAGGGGTAAGCGGAGTCCACAGACATTTCTGTTGGGCCTGCAATGTAGTCCAGGAGGGGAGAGGGCAGGGAAGGGGCCAGAAGGCAGGCGCGAAGTGACCATCTATGGAGTGGCCACCTCCCCTGCCTCGGACGTGAGGCCTTGTTAACTCTAATTCACACCAACACTGGGAGAGGGGTGTTACTTCCCAGCTCAGGGAGATCAAGCAATCCCTCCAGCCTAACCGAATCAATAACAGTGGGAACCGAGGTCGGCTGACTCTGATGGCCTTGTGCTTTCCTCCAGACTGGGTTTCATCCAGTAACCCAGAGAACGCTGGTTCAAAGAGCCGGGTACTCAGCCTCAGGGCACGGCTTTGTTTCGTAGCAGGAAGCTTTGTGGGTACACAGATCAGACAGCTGGCAATTTTTAGGACAGTCGTTATTTCAAACGATCTGTCTCATTGTCCTCATAATCTGTGAGGATATCTTGGAAATCCCAGTCTTTGTGTGCTCAGACGGCTTCCGGGTTCCCTTCTGCGCTCATAAGTCACAGAGGTTTATCGCCAGCCCAGGGCCCCACCCTTTGGCTTAGGGCTCTGAGCATCTTGAGAGTCAGGGGTCTTTTTTGACATCCTCCCTTGGGATGAAGTGGCACCCCACCCATGTGACGTTTCTCTCCCACCTTCCTAAGGGCAGGGCTCTGGCCTCATTCATCTCAGAACCCCCAAGAACAGGGCAGGGTTGCCCAAGCTGTGCTTCATTAGCATAAAACATGCTCCCATCACTCCAGAAACTACAAGGGTTTTAGGAGTGCAGGGTCAGAAACTGAGGGCAGAGACCCAATATACATTTCTTAGTTTGTCACAGCCTCCATCCTCCTTGGAGGCCCTGTCCTCTCAAGGAGAGTCCACAAGCTTAAATGGCTGCTCTCTGGTCTCCGGGCTTAGTTCTATAAGTCACTGTTTGCCGACCGTCAGAGCCGGTGGATTGATGGGTCCCACAGCCGAGTGGCCAGGAGCCCAGTCCTGACCCTGGTCCAGGCTCCCACTGCCCTAAGCCAGTTGTTCTCAAAGTGTGGTACCCAATAGCAGCGTCAGCTCATCTGGAAAACTCTTCAAAATGCAAATTCTCAGGCTCCACCGCACACTACTGAATCCGAGGCTCTGGGTGGCACCAGTGGCCGGTGTTTTAACACACCCTCAGGGGACTGCGACACAGGCTCGCGTGTGAGGACGCTGCCCTACGCTGCCCCTTTACACACATGGCCAGAGCACAATCTCCATCCCCAGAGACGCTGAGGGGACCACACTCATCCAGGCGCTCTGGGCAGCCACGTGGCCCACGACACGTGATCTGAGACACGCCCTGCCTCCCCGATATTCCTCTCCGGATGTCCCGTCATCTATAGAGAGGATGATTAGCAAGGACCAGACACTGGGTCTGGTTTTTCTTTCTTTCAAAAGAAAAACAGAAACCCGGTTGATGGAAAGGGCTCCCACAACCCAGCCGCTTAGTCCCCGTGAGGCTGGAGGGCGGAAGTGCATCAGCGTGTTGATCTCCTTTGGCCTAAACAGGTTGTGCGGGGAGCGGAGGAGGCCCGGAGACAACTGCAGACTGGGGCGATGCGGCTATATTAAGATCAGTTACACTGTGCAGCAAACATTTGAATCATTCCCAGAACCCTAACTGCTTGGATTTGAATATGCATGAGAAGCTGCCCAGAAATGACTAAAATACATACATACATATATGTAGTCAAAAAGCCAAACAGCTCTGGGGTGAAGAGTAACAAAAGGCAATTTTCCACTCTGGTGAAAGGGTGTGGGTAGAGTACAGGCCTCGTGTTGCATTAATTGATGAAGACTCATTCACAACCAAGGTGCAGATCCAGGGGCCCACAGGAGGCCTTTCATCCGCACTGCAAGCCTGCAAGGTGGGAAGTGCTTTCCCCATTTACAGATAGGGAAGCTCATGCTGTCAGAGTTAAGCTCATACCGCTGGTCAGTGCTCCAGGGGGAGTTTGAGCTGTGTCTCTGGGCCCAAAGCCCCGCCCTTTCCATGCAGACTCTGTCTCAGACACAGAAAAGATCCCACTCTTATCCACTGTGGTCCTTCGGGTTCAGGCTTTACAAAAATAATATCGACTTCTGCTTCCTGAACTTATGCGCACGAGGAGTCAGATGGGACCATGAGCAGATGTTGAACAGGAGCAATCAGGAAAGAAAGATTTCTTGGAAATTCAGTGATAACTCCGAAAAAAATCAGACAACTAGAAGAATGATAAAACGGGCATAGGCGAACACCAAATCAATAATATAGACAATAAAACCAAGGAAATCTTCAAACACAGGGCAGAAAGGCAAGAGAAAACAAAATACACACAGAGCAAAGTTACTCTTAATACACATGAAAAATGGGTCCTCCATTTCTTTTTTTTAATTTTTATTTATTTATTTATTTTTGGCTGCGTTGGGTCTTCGTTGCTGCGCGCGGGATTTCTCTAGTTGCGGCGAGCGGGGCGGTGCCCGGGCTTCTCATTGCGGTGGCTTCTCTTGTTGCGGAGCATGGGCTCTAGGCGCAAGGGCTTCAGTAGTTGTGGCTTGTGGGCTGTAGAGCGCAGGCTCAGTAGTTGTGGCTCACGGGCTTAGTTGCTCTGCGGCCTGTGGGATCTTCCCTGACCAGGGGTCGAACCTGTGTCCCCTGCATTGGCAGGTGGATTCTTAACCACTGCGTCACCAGGGAAGTCCCTGAGCTCCCCCCACTTTGAAGTGAGGCTTCCCCAGGAGAAGCAGAAACAGTGAGGCCTGCAGGCAGGGCTGTGGAATCCGTCTCTTCCGCCAGGCCTGCTTGGGCGAAGTCGGCTGTAAATCTCTCCCTGTTTACACCACCCAGAGCAGGCACTGGCTGCCCTCTCAGAACACCCCCAGCGTTAGGCCTCGGAGCTCATCCAGGACGCCGTGGACATGGCCCGTGTCTGCATGGACTGGGCAGGGGGTCGGGAACAAGAGTGGGACTTGATGGAGGGAGGTCCCAGCTTCCCTGTAAACACTTAGGGAGTGCCTCTCTGTGCCCGCAGGCATGATGCGAGGCACTGCTTCAGAGGGAGGGCGTGGTCCCCACCGCCAAGAGACCAGAAAGCCCTTCACAAAATGTAAAGAAAAGCTCTAGGTCTGGCCAGGAGCCAGGCTGCCCATGGCACAGTGACACGCACATAGTGGGTGACAATAAGTTCATCCCATAATATTTTCTGTGGCCCCGCAGTGGACCAGGCACTGCTCTAGGTGCCAAGAGACACAGCTGTGACCCAGGTGCAAACCTAACCTCAGGGGACTCACAGTCCCAGTCACTGCCCCACACCAGCAGCACTGAGAAGGGGCCGAGGGAGGCTGGGAGAGCAAAGGCCTCCAGCCCCAGGGAGGGGCTCTGTCCTGGCCCAGCTACTCTGCCCCCCACCCCCGCCCCGTTAGAGGGAAATCGTGGACAAGTTGATGAAGCTCTCCAAGCCTCGGTTTTCTAGAAATGTGCGAAAGGGTCAATTATCAGGAGAGACTGGTCCCTGCCTGCACACCCCCTTCCTGTGCTCCGGGCAGCCAGCTACGAAGGATGTTTGGGGCTCCTGTCTCCCACGTGCCATGCCTGTCTGATCCAGGAGCAGAGCGTGGCTGGTGCTCCTGGGGACGGAAAGTAGATCTGCCTGCGGTCCCTGCCTTTGTTGGCTGTGAACCAGGTTCAGGGAAAGACAGGAAATTAGAGCAGGAAGGAGCGGCTTCGGGGTGCACCAACAGGCCTAGCATCTTCCGCGTTTCATTTCGAAGGCAGGTGTTGATTTGTTTCTGCATGCGTGCGCATGCGTGCGCATACACACACTCGCACACACACACACACACACACACACACGTCCTGCACTTTCACTGTGTGCTCTATGAGAAGCCAAATGAAACGGACCCCTCATTCTGAGTGTGAACTTCAAGGCTTTAAAAGGCCAAGAGGTTTCAACAAAGATTTGAAAGGATGTCTGCTGAGTACTTTCAGGCAGTCAGCCCCGGGCTCTGCTACCACACCCTGCCAAACCACCTGTGTAAGTAATGGGGGTGTTGTTAGTGGGGCCGGTTTTCAGTCTAATTCCTAAAACGTCAGCGCCAACCCTTGGTTCAAACCTGTAGCCAGGAGTGGGTGAGGGTGGGTGAGGAGTGGACAGAGAGGGGAGGTGAGCACAGAGATGGGACCGGGGGTCTGATTCTGACTGCTGCCAACCCCGTGTGACTTTAGGCCGTCACGTGATCTGCCCCAGGGGCCGCTTCCCCAAGGACAGCGTGGGGTGGCTGACTCCATGGTCCCTCCTGCACGGTTTGTGCCCCCACGGGGCCAGGATGCCCCTCTCCAGACCCTGCAGGAGGCGACCTCACCTCTGAGAAGGGAAGATGGCATCACAGCCGGGTCTGGACGCAGGGGTAGAAGCCGACAGTGGAAAAGTGGGAGAAGGGCAGTAGGGACGCTAGGAGGCCCCTGTGCACAGGTGGGGAGCACAGACTCTCCAGCGTGTGGGGTGGGAAGAGCCACCTGGTCCGGTGTGATGTGGGGGGGCGGTGGGAGATAAAGCTGGAGGGGTATTGGGAGCCGTGCCATGGAGGCCTTGAGGGCCCAGCTCAGCAGTCTGAACTTGGCCTTGGGTTGGGGAGACACGGAAGGGAGGGAGAGCCGGGTTCTGGCTCACACCTCCCACTCCCACTCAGGTGCAAGGTGTGGACAGCGGCCGGCGCTCCCGGGGGCTCCAGTTTACCTGCGATCTGGATAGGCCTCCCTGGGGCCTGTGCTCCAAGGCCAGGGCAGATGCTCCCCGCCAAATCTAGCAAAGAGCCAGACAAGTCGAATATGGCAGAGACAAGGCCCTTGGCTTCAAGCAATAGCTCCCAACCTCTTAGCCAACGTCTGCAGCAGCAGAAACCAGCTGGTGTGTTAATATTTGCACCTTCTCCCCAATCTGGGCTGCCGCCATAGCAGGACGGGTCCAATTTTCCCAGCCAAGCCCTTGTCAACGGCATGATGTTTTGCATTTGGGGACAAGACGTGGCTGCTGGCAGCTCCCGTTCAGGGCGAGTTTTTGCCCTGAAGGAACCCAGAGGCTAAGCTGGTTCCTTGGGATGGGACGCTGCCCTGCCAGGTAGTGGTCACCGGGTCCAAGCTGGAGTTCCACACGGACCTCTCTTTAGCTGTGTGACCACAGGCCACGGGTCTCATCCGAAGCCAGAGCAGTCATTCCCTTCTGGCTCGTTGTCGACAGAGGGAAATAAAGTCGTGGCTGCAGCAGCCCCAGCTCCAAGTATGGCTGAGAGCGTCAAAAACAATGAGATGATGGAGCATCAAGTCTCTTAATTCTTGTTTTCATTTTTTTCCCCTTTGGATCCCCACAGCATCCCTGCAGCTACGTCTTAGGCCACTACAAGTGGAGAAAAGCATTTACGGGGAGCTTCCTCCTCAGATTACGGCTACGGCTGAAACCTCCTTGCAAATCTGCTGCCAGACGCAGTCCCACGAGCACAGTGCACGGAGCTGTCTTCTCACAGGCGGAAGGGTGGGAGGCCTCTCTGGAAACACCTGTCTCTCGTCTCCCTGGGAGATGTCAAGAGACTGGTGAGACACTGAATTATCCTCTTGTGGGGGACCAGGGAGGACCAGGCAGCCCCTTCCCAGACAGGGGGAGGCAGGGGCCCCTGCCTCGAAACCATTCCCCACGCTGGCCTGTCATCTGCTGAAATTGCCCCATAAGCGGGACCCCTTTCAATCAGGCAATGTGCACCCCTTACTGTAACCTCCGGCAATTGCTAGGGTCTTACCTGCCTCTGTCAGGTTTCCTCAGGGAGCGTGGGTGAAATAATTCCAGGTCTTGCCATTTTCACGGATTTTTTTTTTTTACCCATTTTCTGGGTATTTCATGTTGTTGTTGTGTGTGGTACCTCCAGACCCCAGATGGTAAGTTTTAGCCTCCAGACACCTCCTACCATTGCCACGATGGATCCTGAACTCAGCATGGCCTGAGTATCTGGTCCAAAGCTGCTTGCCCAAGAAAATGTTTTCCTTTTCCTTCTTTTTCTTTCCTTAAAAACACCACCGCCGGAGCCAGTCCATCTGCAGAGATGCCTTCCCGGGGGATCAGATCATGGCATCCTGCACCTTATTAGGAAGCTCAGGGTAAACATTAAGTGGAGGCCGTGGGGCGTGTCACTGTCTGGCCCCAAATGAGTGTGGCCTGCAGGCTCCGGGCTCAGCTCCTGCTTCTGCCACCAAGGAGCCCCATGGCCACTGGCCTGTTGCTTCTGCTCTCCGGGCCTCAGTTTCCCCATCTGTAAAACTGAGGCTGATTTGTTTACACACACACGCCCACACTCCCAATTCTCTATTTTCAAAATGAGTTCATTATGTGCTCCCAATGTTATGAGAAGAAGAACAATCTAGCTGTGACCTTCAGGACTTTAAACCCCTCTCACTCAGCTGTGCGTGCTATGGAGCCACAGTTTCTCTGTCAGTACGATGCAGGGGGCCGGGGGCAGGGGAGGTTGGACTAGATGATGCCTATTTTCCTTTTAACTTGGATATTCTGTGATTCCAAGAACCATACCTTTCTTTCTCTCTCTCCCTCTTTCAATAGAAATTAACAGCTCACAGGAGGTTTGTCAGATCCTCCTGAGTCAGAGAAGAGGGTGTTAGGTGATGGTCCTAGGATGGGGGCGGAGGAGGTGATAAGAGGAAAGGTCAGGAAAGGAGGGAGAGAAGCCATCTCCCAGAGCAGGAGCTGGGACCACAGAACCTCATGCAGGAAACCAGGAGTCGGGGCTTCTTGGGGGAAAGAAGGAGGGGGGGCTGAGACGCCCAGGCTCCGTGGGATGGGCACGGACTTGCCTTCTCTGAGGTGGTCCCACACTCCATGTCTTCGCTCATGCGGCACCCCCGCTTCTGCTTCTCCCCACTCATCAGTCAAGGCCTGACATAGTGCTTGTTTCCTGTAGCCCAGGGCTGGCACACTTTTAATGTAAAGGGCCAGTAATAAGCATTTTTGGCTCTGAGGGCCATGTGATCTCCACCACAGCTCTTCAACTTTGTCCTTGTCGCTCGAGAGCAGCCAGAGACAACCTGTGAGCAAGGGGCGTGACTCTATTCCTAAAGAATTTATTTGAATTTCAGGTACTTTTCACCTGTCACAAAATGTTATTCTTCCTTTGATTTTTCTTTTTTATCATTAAAAAACGTAGAAACCATTCTTAGCTTGTGGACTGTACAAACACGGGCAAGGGTCCACAGTTCGCCAGCTCCTGCTCTGGCCTCTTGCTACGCAAAGTGCAGTCCACGGACCAGCAGTATCGGCCTCACCCGGCAGCTTGCTGGAAATGCAGAAGCTCAGGGGCCCACCCCGAGTGACTGATTCAAAGTCTGCATGTTAGCAAAATCTCTGGATGACCCCTGTGCACTTTAAAAAATACTGATGCCTGGGTGTCACCCGGGGATTCTAATGTAATAAGTGTGGATGCAGCCTGAACACTGAGATTTTGTAAAGCTCCCCAGCTGATTTTGTTGTGCCCCAGGAAGATCCCTAGGGAGAGAGGGCAGCCCCTCCACCTGGCTCCAAAAGCTCTCTGGTCACTCATCCACGGCAAAGCATGTCACTCTATATGCGTGTCACACTCTGAGCTCCTCTGGGACCAGGACCCTGTGTAAGCCTGATTCACGGAAGAGCTCAGACAAACTTCTCACCCTCTTGGGAGTCAGTCTCCTCCTAAGGGTGGATGGGATGGGCTCTGAGTATTTTTGTAGCAGTAAAGACACTCTCCCCGGGGAATTCCTTGGTGGTCCAGTGGTTAGGACTCAGCACTTTCACTGCCGAGGGCCTGGGTTCAATCCCTGGTCAGGGAACTAAGATCCCATAAGAAGTCACCGGGCGCGGAAAAAAAAAAAAAAGACACTGTCCCGTGACCCCAGGTGAATAGTAGGGAAGGTGCCTCACCTCCTGGGCTCTCTCCAACCCCGAACTTCTTCCCTGCTCTGGGCTCAGAGTTCTCAGGCCAGCACAGGCTTGGGGCTTCCCAAGGACTCTGGGGGCAGGGGGACAAAGAGAGGCAATCCCACCCAACTCAGTCACATTCAGCAGGCCCCACTGAGCCCCAGGGATGCCAAACAATCCCCTCTTCCCGAGCCTCTCCTCCCTCCCACTGAGTCCCACAGCCCTGGGTCCACCTCTTCCTCTGCCTTCCATGGTCACCTGACCCAGTATTCCCTGGAGAAACGTGTGAGGGAGGGGTGCACAACATTGGCTCAGGGCCCCGTACCTCACAGGGACGGCTCTGACTCTCTCCTCCCTTCAAGGCCCCTACAACGTGGCAGCCTCCCACCCCCTGGAGTCCCCAACCCAACACGTCCGCAGCCCTAGTCTTGCAAATCCTGGAAGGGGCCCCGAGAAAGCATCCCTCTTTATACATATGGGAAAACCAGGGCCCAGAGAAGGAAAGACCTGCCCAGGATGGTGCAGACCAGGGACTACCTCCCCTTCGCCTCCTACTAGACCTCCCCCTCCCCTCAGAGGGCTCCTGCACCCGCTGCCCCAGGAGGGGAAGGAGGAACAGAGCTCTGGGGTTTGTGGAAGGTGGAAAGCCAGAGAGAGGGACCTGCTGGGACCAACTCCGTGCCAAGGGGACTGCCTTTGACTAAGAACAGTGTGACAGTGACCTGTGGCCACTGCTCCCCCATCTGCATACCAGCCCAGCCCTGGGGAGGCCAGAGTGGGAAGCTGTGCCCCTCACTCCTCTCCCAGCACACAGTAATGGAAACACCTGCCGTTTCCTGAGTAGCTACTATGTGCCAGGCACTGTGCTAAGCACTGTGATTCCCTGAAGTAATTCTTCCATTTAATAAATGATCAGAATTAGGATCAGAGAGGTTAAGCAACAGGCCTAAGGTCACACAGCAAGTAAGGGAGTGGTAAGGGAGGGATGGTAGAGAACAGTGTTTAAGCTAGAAGGCATCTCAGAGATCACCTCCTCATTCCCTGGAATTCAAATCTAGGTCTGTCTGTGTCTGTTCCCCGGGGGCTCGCAGACTAGGCTGGCAGCGGGCCACCCGGAGCGTGCTCAGGTTTGTCCATTCAGCTGATACCTCAGAAGTGCTGGTTCTAGGAGAAAGGATGAGCTGGAAGACAGGCATGTCTACCCCGAGGAAGCTCAACCCCTCTCCTGGTCTGCAGACCCTCCCCTCATGGCCCAAGCACACGCCTCTGTCCCAAGACCTCCTCACATCAAAGAGAATGAATGTGCTTTGGGGGTCATCAGACCCGGGACTGAATCCCTGCTCTGTGTGCCCTGGGGCCTCAGTTTCTTCTTCTCTAAAGGGGAGGGGTGGCTACCTAGCTAGCAGGGTTGCTGGAAGGAATGGAAAGAAGTTGTGAAAAGGGTCTTGCACAGGTGATTAAGAAATGGTAACCCCACTGCTTCGTGTTCCCCGTTCTGTGAATTCTTCCTCTCCTGGGAGTAAGCGTTTCCTCAGAAGGAAACAGGAGGCACAGAGCCTCCCGGATTGTGGCAAAGCTCCCTGGGCTAAACCCTATGTATGAGCCCTTCTTTAACTAGCCCTCAGCTAAAAATAAACCGTCTGGGCTGCACACCTACCTCCCGGGAGGGGCTGAGCCACATCTGGGAGTGGGGGGGAGGGTGCGGCAGGGGACAGGGCGGGGAGCGGCCAGCCTGTGACAGAACCTACAACACAGGCGGGCGCAGAGAGCAGGAGGCTTTATTGAAGGAGATACAGAACCGGGCGAGGGCTCCTGCCGTCAGCCAGACCACAGCCCTCATCACCCCGACACTGTCAGCGATCCCTGGACGCCCCTCCCCGCCCCCGCCCCCGGGCCCCTGGACAGCCGGAAACACAAAGGGATCTTACCCGGCCTCATCAGAGGTGCCCAAGAGGGCCTTCAGAGTTCTGTTCAGGAGAGGGCTGGGGGACAAAGGACAGCCCCTCCCGGGCAGTCACTGGCAGGCCTGTCACACCCGTCCGTCCATCCATCCACCAGCCCAGTCCGTCTGTGCCCAGGTCGTCCCTCGTCACTTGCAGCTCTGGAGCCGGGTCCTGTGGTGCTTCTCCTCGGTCAGCAGGGGGATGAAGGTGTCGCTGTGGGAGATCTTCAGCCGGCTGCTCCAGCTCAGCCCCTCCTTCCCGGCGGGCTCTGGCGGGAGGTTGTCCAGGTCGCCGCGGGAGCCCCCTGTCTTGCCCTCGCCCACACTGCTGGAGTTGAGCTCCATCAACTCCAGCTCGTGCTTGGCTGCCGTTTCCAGGACTCGCTGCTTGTTGTAGTATCTGACAAAGTTGTTGATGATGGGGTGGATGGGCAGGGCAATGGCAATGACCCCACACAGGAAGCTGATGGCTGCATTGAGTTTGCCCAGGGTGGTCTTGGGGTAGATGTCACCATAGCCAACCGTGGTCATGGTGATGATGGCCCACCAGAAGGACTGCGGGATGCTCTTAAACAAGGTCTCCGGGTGGCTCTGCTCCATGGTGTAGCCCAGGGCCGAGAAGACGAAGATGCCCACGGCCAGGTACATGAGCAGCAGCCCCAGTTCCTTGAAGCTGCGCTTGAGGGCGTAGGTGAGGGTCTGCAGCCCCGAGGAGTGGCGCGCCAGCTTGAAGATGCGGGCGATGCGCATGATCCGCAGGGCCTGCACCGCCTGCTGCACGTTGGTCAGCTCCATCATGCGGGCGCCCAGGTGCGTGAGCGTGAAGCTCACGTAGAAGGGCAGGATGGCCAGCACGTCCACGATGTTCATGAAGGACAGGGCGAAGTGCAGCTTGTTGGGCGAGGAGAACAGGCGCAGCAGGTACTCCAGCGTGAACCAGCCGATGCACGCCGTCTCCACGTTCTCCAGCGTCGGGTGCTCCACGCGGTTGCCCTCGGCGTCCAGCACCTGCAGCTCGGGGATGGTGCCCATGCACATGACCACCGACGAGACGAGGATGAGCAGGAAGGACAGCACGGCCACCACCCGCGCCGGACACGAAGACTCGGGCTTCTCCAGGAACTTCCAGACGCACTTCTGGCAGCGCTGCCAGCGGCCCTCGGCCGTGTCCACGCCCAGGTCGTCCAGAATGAGCTGCACGCGGCGCGCAATCTCCTCCAGCTCCTCGCGCTTCTCGCTCAGGTGGCTCTTGCAGCAGTCGTCCAGGAACTTGAGGTCCACTTTCCAGAAGTCCATCTCGTTCTTGAAGCAGATGGGGCAGATGCCCTTCTTCATGTGGACCTCCCCAAAATAGTACACCTCAATGACACACTTGAACGCGTCCGGGTCCCTGTCGAAGTAGAACTCGCGCTTCCCGGGGTCGTAGTCGTCGCACAGGGAGAAGATGGTGTCGTAGCCCCCGGCCAAGCAGTCGATGAGCTCCGCCAGCCGGGTCTCGGGGTACCGGCTGAGGAGGTCTCCGTACAGCACCCGCCGCACGCCTCCCACGTTGACGACGATCTCCATGTCGTCTCCCGCCCGGGAGCCCCGGCTGCCCGGCTCCGGGAGGCTGCGCTCCCCGGCCCCGTCCATCCTCCCGGCGAGGGCCCGCGCGGCCTCGGCTCCGCGCCCTGCCGCCGCCGCCGCCGGGGGTCCGGCGGGTGCCGCCGGTGCGCGGCCCTCGGGGAAGACCGGCCGGCGCCCGCCTGCCTGGAAGCGCGGTCACAGCGGGCGGCAGCGGGCCGGGGCGCGCCGCGGGGGAGGCAGGCGCCTGGCGGCGGGGCTCCGGGCGGGCATCCGGGCGCTGGGGCGCGCCGGCGGGGGGCTCTCGCGGCCACCGGCCTCGCCCCGAGCGCTCACCCCGGCTCCCGGGTGGCGCGATCCGCCGCTTCGGCTCGGCCTCCGGCGGGAGTGGGGTCCCCTCGTGGGCGGCAGGCACCGTCCTCCGTCCCCGGGCGCGCGGGTCCCCGCGTGCGACCCCGGCGCGAGACGTGCCCCGCGGCCGCCGGCCCCACGCAGCCCGCCGAGGTGTGCGGAGAGCAACTTGGGCTTGCTGTGCCCGAGCCGTTTCCAAACACAATAGGAATTCCAGCCTGACGTCAGGAGCTTTTCAAACTGTACCCTCTTCTGGTGAAATTCTGCAAGGCACGCGCGGCAGCTGCACCGGAACGGGTTAACCCTTGGGCAGACGGGCACAGCTGCGCGCCCGCCACCGCCGCTGCCGCGCGACTGCCCGCCGCTCCCGGCGCCGCAGGTCACCCAGGGGCCCGGGACCCCCGGGCTTGAAAGCGGCAGGCCGGCCGGCGCTGGCTGGAAAGTTTCTCTCTCCCTGCTGTGTCCAGAAGATCGATGGCGAGAGAACACGGCCGCCTGTTGCTCCGCCGGAAAGCGTGCCCAAGAAAGCCCTTCAGACGCGGCTCCCGCGTCCGGGCCGGCCGATCCTGCCTGGTCCTGGCAGGTTCCCTAACTCCCGCTAACGCCGCCCTGCCGTGGGCGGCACCTTGGCCTTCACCCGAGCTCTGTCCAGCGGGGATAGCCAGTCCAGCCCCGGGTAGCAGAGAAGGGACGGCCCAAGGTCACACTGTGAAATGGGAGTAGAGCCCAGCGTGGCCTCCTCTTCATCCGGAGCTGCCCGCCGTCCTGGCTGATTGACACGCGCCGGTCAGCGGATTGAAATTCTGCCTTGAAGTCCTCGCTGTCCGCCGCTTCCCATTTCTCTGCAGACCAGCACCACCACCACCGGCCTCCAGAGCCTTGAGCCCCCAAGCTCCCACCTCCCCAGCCCGCGCTCTGCCCATCCCACACAATGCTCCACACCCTCCCCTGTCTTCCAGACCTGCAGCCACTGCCTGAGCCATTGCAACAGCTCCCAGCAGCATCTTCTACACTGCGAACTACCGAGCATCATCTGTGACCCGGCGACTGTGTTAAAAAAAACATTCTAGAGAGAGGCATGACGAGGCAGAGCACAGAGGATTTTTAGGGCAGTGAAACTACTCTGTGTGACACTCTAATGGTGGATACCTGTCATCACACATTTGTCCAAACCGGTGGAATGTACAACACCAAGAGTGAACACCGGTGTAAACTATGGGCTCCTGATGATAATGATGTGTCAGTGGAGGTTCAATGATTGTAATGGAGGTATCTCTGATGGGGGAGGCTGAAGGAATGGGGGAGACGGGCGGGAGTATGTGGGAACTCTCTGTACTCACTGTTCACTCTCGCTATGAACCTAAAACTGGTCTATGCCGCAACTAAGAAGTCCGCATGCCACAACTAAAAAATGATCCCGCCTGCTGCAACTAAAGATCTCGCATGCCGCAATGAGGACCCTGCATGCTGCAACTAAGACCCCCGCCCCAAAAAAAAGAAAAGAAAAAAAATACACATATTCTGTCGGCTGGGTCACTGACAGTACTCTTTTTTTTTTTTCTTTAATGAGATGGTATAAAACTGAATATGTTAGAGTACATCACATGAAGATAGTTTGGAGAAACTTCATTTTACAGATTTTATTTTGTTTCCATTTAAAATCAACCTATGATGTGTTACTACAGAATAAGAAATTGAGACCCAGAAAGGTTGAGTAAAAATAACAGTTATTATAAGTGCACCCCGAGCCAAGCACTTTCTGAACGCATGCACTTTTCTCATTTCATCTTCACAACATCTCTCTGAGGAAGCAAGATGTCAGGTAACCTACCAAGATCACTCAGCCAGAAGATGGCAAAGCTGGGGTCGGAACCCTGAGAGCCTGCTGTCCCAGCCTACACGCTTCGCCTCCCCTGTCCTGGTCACATAGCTGAAGAGGTGGAGCCGGGATTTGACCCCAGGCCAATTCTTCTGTCTGATATAGTGCAGCATGCGACCCCCTGCACACACCCCATATCCATCTTCCAGGCCTTACTCATACTACTTCCCTTCTCAGTTGTCTTCCGTTGCTCCCTAGTACTTCCAGGGTCAAATTCTAATTGCATCTTAGTCTAAGCTTAATGGGCTTGGTGGGTTGTGCAATCGATTTATTGAGTACTGACCAGCATTTTTACTGAGATAGTATAGAACAGAAAACATCAAAGTACGTCAGACATGGTAAACATAAGTATGGCTTAAATCTCTTCCAGCACGCCGTCCATTCAGCAAATCCCAGACTGCTGCAGGGAAGAAAGCTAGTCGTGAGCGACAGTGGGAAAGGAGTGGGCTGCACATGCAAAATACAGCAGAGAAAATGTCCCCCAATAGCCCAGAGCGGAGCACGAGCCCGCTGACGACCGGGGCGTGAGAGAGGAACAGCTGTAAATCACAGGTCAAGGCAAGATGGAGGGCTGGTAACCAAAAGAAGGCAGGGAGGAAGGCTCCTGCTGGAGACATGAGACCAGCCTGAAGCCAGAAGGCAGAGGAGAAGGTGGGAGCGTAAACTCCTGCTCCGTGTGGAGCAACCCAGCATCACGGAGTGAGGGGAGCTGGCTGGCACTCACTTGCCCCTCTAAACCTGCGTGCCCCATGCCCCAGACTCCTAGACTCCTTCTCAAACCCTTGAAAGCCTCAGAACCTTGGTGACTGCCATGCCTGAGCCCCAGATGCCCTTCCCCTTCATCCCACCAAGCCTCCCTCATCCTCCTGGGCCGCCTCCACTCACCTGGCCAGAGCAGCTCTTACAGGTCAGGTCTGGGGTTCCTTTTCAGCCAGTGCTCTCCCCAAGCCGCTACTGCCTTCTCTGTATGGACTGAATCACGTCCCTCCAAAAGTCATATGTTGAAGCCATAACCCCCAACGTGACTGTATTTGGAGACTGGGATTTTAAGGAGATAATTAAGGTTAAAACAAGTGAGGCCCTAATCTAATAGGATCAGTGTCCTTATAAGAAGAGACACGAGAGATTTCTATCTCTCTCTGCACACACTCACAGAGGAAAGGCCATGTGAAGACATAGCAAGAAGGTGGCCATCTACGATCCAGGATCTGGTGATGCTGCCTCACCAGAAACCCTAGTAGGAATTTGATCTTGGACTTCCAGCTGCCAGGAGTATTTTGTTATGGCAGCCTGAGCAGACGAATACATCCCCCTTCTTCCCTCACACCTGCCAGGTCTCCCCTAGACCTCCCCCTCCTCAAGGCTCTGGATACAGCCCTTCATCATCTGAACCCTAGACCCTGTCTGAATTTTGTGATGGCTTAGACTGCGATACCATAGGTTTAAAAAAATCTAGTTGTGCCTTTTCATTGAAGGTCACTGATGCGTAGAAATTTGAGCCAGGAGCCTAGATCCATTGAGAATTTCCTGCAGGATTAAACCAGGGGGCAAAAGTCTGGACTTTTTGGCTAAAGATGCAAAGTTTCTTGCTGTGCTTTATTCAGTCTTGCATAGGACTCCTATTAGAAGTGTACATTTCTTGATATCATGGGGGGCTGGGGGAGCACAAAACCTTCTATTAGACACAAGATGAAGCAGCAATTTGATTCATGTGGGTTTTTCATTTAAACAGGGAAGGGAAAAAACACAGACTCTATTTAGGCATTATGGGAAGTAATTGTTTGAGTTGTATTTTACTTTATTAAATAAGTATTTTTTTATTTTTCAACAATAACATTTCAGGCTACAGAATGCTTAATTTCCATGGCGCTAATTAAAACCAGCACATGTGTATCTAAGTGATTTGTCTAGACAACGAAAGAGGCAAGCTGCAATCTATTACCTTTTAATGGAATAATCAGTTCTGTTCAGTTAAAATTTCTTCGTGTTTTGCTGAATTTAATAATGCCTTTCATTAAGATTCAGTTCTGTACTCTATCAAAAATTTACATTTCATTATTGCTGTGCACCCAGCTGAGGAGTTGATTGACCAGAAGGCTCAGCTCTCCTCCTCCTCCTGCCTGAATAAATTGTGCCAGGAAGGCAAGTGCAGGAGGCCAGCGGGGCGGGAGGGTGTGTTGGATGGAGAATGGGGTAGAGAAGAGAATGATGTAAAATGGATTCATCAGGAAATAATTTTCTTTCTTTTTTTTTTTTTTGCTCCAGCTCCTGAGCTTCTTTTTTTCTTTTCTATGCCTCAGTTTTTCCACCTGCAAAATGGAATTAGTGACCTTTCCTTCCTGAGTACAAGATCTTATGAGGAACAAATAAAATAATGGGGATGAATAGGCTTTACAGACTATAAGATGCTGAAAATGTGAGCGAGGAAGGAGGGAAGGAGCAAGGGAGGGGAGTTTGACTTCCTGGGTCCAGTCCTGCTGTGGGCATGTCCCTTTGGGTCTGAAGACCCCTTCCCCATCCCCCGGCTCTGTTCAGCTGTGACTTATCCAGCTCAGGTCGTGGGTGGGAAGACTGCATATGTGACAGAGCCGCTGCATGTCCCAGGTGTGTAGAAAGATGTCAAAGACTTTGGATGCACGATGCTGCCCTGGAGGCTGGGGTAGGACCACCTCTGGGCCTGAGATGAAGTTGCTTTGACTTTCTTAGGGAAAGAAAAATGCAGTTAGGACACAAAGGGGGACTCTCAGGCTTCAGGCCTCGCTGTGTGGAGTGGAGCAGTCACGGGGTGGGGGGGGGGGATGCTGTCTGCTTTTGCGCTTGCTTTTTTTTTTAAGGGCTAAGGAGAGGGAGGGGCAGAACTGATGGTGGATGAGGTAGCTTTTTTTTTTTTTTTTTTTTTTTTATGGCTGTGTTGGGTCTTCGTTTCTGTGCGAGGGCTTTCTCTAGTTGGGGCAAGCGGGGGCCACTCTTCATCGCAGTGCGCCGGCCTCTCACTATCGCGGCCTCTCTTGGTGCGGAGCACAGGCTCCAGACGCGCAGGCTCAATAGTTGTGGCTCACGGGCCTAGTTGCTCCGCGACATATGGGATCTTCCCAGACCAGGGCCCGAACCCGTGTCCCCTGCATTGCAAGGCAGATTCTCAACCACTGCGCCACCAGGGAAGCCCGCGCTTGCTTTTTAAAAGGAGTGTAAAAGGAGAAGAAAATTCTTTTAAAAACAAGTCCTTTAGCATTGTCCTTTTCTTTAACTGCAAAATTAATATATGTTCATTGTAAAAATTCAAAAAATGTGAAAGCCTCATATTTGCACACCCAGCTTCCCTATTTCCCAAACGTCAGTGCTATACATAGTGTATTTGTTCTGCTGCTGTGTAATGGAGTACCACAAATTCAGCAAACATTTGTTATCTCACAGTTTCCATGAGTCAGGAATCTGGCCAAGGCTTAGCTGGGTCCTCTGCTCAAGATCTCACAAGGCTGCAGTTAAAGTGTTGGCTGGGGCTGGGGTCTCATCTGAGGTTCAGGACCCTCTTCCCTGCTCATGTGGCAGAATTAATTTTTTTGCATCTATAGAACTCATGGAGGTTTAATCTTCTTTGAGGCCAGCATTAGAGCCTCTCTGATCTCAGTGAAGGCCTAAGTCTTCTTTTAAGAGGCCTACCTGAATAGGCCAGACCAGCCTGGAAGAATCTTCCCTTTGAATAACTTAAACATACACTATTATATTACTATTTAAATTAGCACCCCCAAAATGAAAAACTTAGGTATAAATCTGACAAATATTTGTACAAGATCTATATGAGGACAACTATAAAGTTCTGATGAAAGAGATCAAAGAAGAACTAAGTAATTGCAAAGGTAGTTCATGTTCATGGACAGGAAGACTCATTTTGTCAAGATGTCAGCTCTTCCTAACTTGGTCTGTAAGCCAGTGCAATCCCAATCAAAATCCCAGCAAGTGGCTTGAACAGAAACCTCACTAGGGCTTCCCTGGTGGTGCAGTGGTTAAGAATCCACCTGCCAACATAGGGGACACAGGTTCGAGCCCTGGTCCAGGAAGATCCCACATGCTGCGGCGCAACTAAGCCCGTGTGCCACAACTACTGAGCCTGTGCTCTAGAGCCCGTGAGCCACAACTACTGAGCCCATACGCCACAACTACTGAAGCCCGCATGCCTAGAGCCCGTGCTCTGCAACAGGAGAAGCCATCGCAATGAGACACCCACGCACCGCAACAGAGAGTAGCCCCCGCTCGCCGCAACTAGACAAAGCCCGCGCAGCAATGAAGACCCAACACAGCCAAAAATAAATTAATTAAATAAATTAAAGAAAAGAAAAAAAAGAAACCTCACTAAAGAAGATATACAGATGGCAAGTAAATACATGAAAAGATGTTCCACAGCCCAGATCATTAGAGACTTGTGAATTAAAACCACAGTGAAATACCACTACACACCTAGAAGAACGACCAAAATCCAAAACACCGACACCACCAAACGCTGACAAGGATGTGGAGCAATGTTCATTGCTGGTGGGAATGCAAAATGGTACAGTCACTTTGGAAGATAGTTTATCCGTTTCTTACAAAACTGCTCCTTGGTATTTACCCAAATGAGTTGAAAACTTATATCCACATGAAAACCTGCACACAGATGTTTATAGCAGATTTATTTTTAACTGCCCAAACTTGGACTCAACCAAAATGTCCTTCAATAGGTGAGTGGATGAATAAACTATGGTACATCCAGACAATGGAATATTATTCATTGCTAAAAAGAAATGAGCTCTCAAGCCATGAAAAGACATGGGAGAAACTCAAATGCATATTACTAAGTGAAAGAAGCCAATCTGAAAAGACTAATCCTGTACGATTCCAACTCTATGACATTCTGGAAAAAGACAAAATTATGGAGACAGTAAAAAAAATCAGTGGTTGCCAAGGGTTGGAGAGGAGAGGGATGAATCAGCAGAGCTCAGAGGTTTTACAGGGCACTGAATCTCTTGTGTATGATACTATAATGGTGGCTACATACCATTACACATTTGTCCAAACCCATAGGGTGTATAACACCAAGAGTGAACCCTAATGTAAACTTTGAGTGATAATGATGTATCAGTGTAGGTTCGTTTTTAGTAACAAATGTGCCCGCTAGTGAGGATCTTGACAGTGGGAGTCTGTGCCTGTGTAGGGGCAGGGGGTATGTGGGAACTCTCTATATTTTCCCCTCAATTTTGCTACAAGCCTAAAACTGCTCTAAAAAAATAAAGCTTATTAAATTTTTAAAAAGTAAATAGCTAGTGATTTTAAAACAAATCTCTCTGGGTGTGCATGTCCAAGCCAGTGCTTTTCGCTGAACTTGGCTGCCGTGTAGGAAATATGATCTCCAGCACAGCGCAGGGGAAAGGGAACCTCAGGCACAGAGACAGCCTGCCTCTCCTTACACCCCCTCTCCCACCGTGGAAGTCAGCAAAGGGCCACGGACCTCGGCTCAGCTCTTGACATTAACACGTATTCGAGCTGCTCAGGGCCCTGCCCTGGAAACATCTGACAAATGCTTGTCTCTTGGTGCCCCTGGCTCCATATCTGCTCCTGGCCAGAGACTGGGAGGGAAAGGGGACATTATGGGGTCAAATGAGGAGAGAAAGGGCACGATGTGGGAAGTGGAAAGTGGTGTGGGCTGAATGTGAACTGGGAACAGAGTGGGAAGAGGGATGGAGAGGGGCAGGGAAGGGGGATGGGAGTGAGGAGAAAAAATTCAGGAACATCTTCTCACGTTTTGAAGAAAATGTCATGACAGGCAGGACTTGATAATTACTGTCATTTGTGGGATGTTTCAGTACAAGAGAACCAAATAATCATGATGTCATGAGTTCAGTGCCTTCCTCCAAATCAGCATGCAGTCACCAAATGTGTATGGTTTGAGTGTCCTCGGGAGCTTCCTGTGCCTTAGTCACACCATGGGCTGCACACCAGGGCCCTTTGGGGAATAGAAAGCTCTTCTTCATGTGGTTATGACAAGCAAATAGGACCTCACGTGTGTACAGATGGACCCTGGGAGGTGCCAGGTTTCCAGAGAGCTTGGAGCCCCAGAACCTCAGAACTGGAAGGAAACTCAAATTGTTTAGGTCAACCTTCCATCCACTGTATCCCTCCAAGCAGGCGCTCAGTCTCGGCTTGGATGCCTCTAGTGGTGGGGAGCTCATGACCTGCAGGGAACAGGGCGGGTGTGGTGCAACAGGAAAACTCTCAGGAAGAAAAGAGGCCTTTTTCCACTTCCTGATAGTGAAGTCATTCCGCATCCCGAGACCATGAGGGCAATATCTCTCTAGGTAAGAGGTTGGATCTCTCACAGAAAACTAAGCTTTGAGTCCCACCTCTGCCATCTTGTAGCTGTGTGAACTTGGACATGTCACTTTGCCTTCTGGAGTCTCAGCTGCCTCTTCTACAAAATAGAGAAAATGCCTACTAGACCTCCAGTAGGTGGTCGTGTAGAGCAATAAGGAAAGCACATTGTGAACCAGGATGTAAAGAGTTGCTATCATCGCACCCGTCTTTCATAATATTGAGATTGAAATGGGACCTAAGAAATCAGATACAAACTGGTTTGCTTGCCAGTGCCAGTATATGAGTTCTCATGTCCTCGTCTATAAAAACGTGCTAACAGTCAGACAGAGAAAGTAGCAGGGAGAGGTCAGGAACTGGGGAGATGCTTACGTCCAGATTTTGTTCACGTGCCTTCGTAAGTGCCCAACATAGCATCACTCACTGCGTTCATTCTCCAGCTCTTATTCCACACCCACCACCAGGAGGTAGTAGCTGTGGAGTCTGGATAGGATGACCCCACCCTCGGCCTCAAAGTGGAGTCCCAATCATTCTAACCCACTAACATCCCCCCCTTGACACATACATCTCCCTCGTCCCCATTATCGTTTCAGGGGGAAGAAAAAAGCAGCCCAGCTCCAAACTGCTCAGAGTATTCCCCTGGCCATGGTGACGAAGACTGGATGAGACCTAAGTTGCTCCAATCAAGGGGCAGCAAAAGATTTTTGTTTGATTGATAAGGCAAGAGAAGCTCCCTCTCCTTCTGGACATGGATGTGGATGCATGTTCCTCTGCAAGCTGTTGGCATTCACCTTGCAACCATGAGGAGAGCCAGCCTTCAAATGAAACAGACACGGTCAATGGCAGAATGGAGACAGACACAAATGTCCTTGGACGGATGAAGTACTAGATCAAACTGATCCTGAAACCTGAACCGTCTGGATTTTCTAGTCCAGTGAGCCAATCCACTTCTTTATTGCTTAAACCACTTTGGGTTTGCGGGTGACAGAAGAAGTGCCCATGAATGCCGTGTGGCCCACAGTTGGGGCCACCTGAGATGCCCCATATCTATCTTCTCTGACTCTCTCCAAGGCCAAGGTTTGCTCCAGGATTCTGAGCAAAGTCTGAGAGCAGGGCTGTTGTATATAATTTTGCATTCTGTGCCCAGAACCAAGGTTCCTGGCAGAGGAGCTGAAAGCCAGCCCATACTCCCTTCGCCAAGCCATGCTCCCCAGGGCAGGGCTGCCTCTGCCTAGGGGAGGGGGCACCATTTCTTTATTCAAAAGGGCCCTGTACACACCAAGCCTTGTGCCTGCGGGGATGGGTCCATCCAGGTGGGGAGTGGGAAACAGGTGGTGCCTTCTCCTAATTTGCATAAATGTTCCCTATGGCCTAGTGGCAGCTGAGATCCTCTCACCTCTGGCTGACCCCCCTGCAGCCAATAGCACCGAGCACTCCCTCCCCGGCCAGAGCCCCTGATCTAGCTCGTCTGCACTGTTCTTATCACTAACTCGCTCTTTCAACAAGACTGGTGGAGGCCATCACACCTTCCACATCTGGCTTGTCGGAGGAGGGAGCTACAGGACCTGTGACAGCCGTGATGCCTGGTGAGCTCTGCTGGAAGTCCACTGGGGATAGAGGCCTGTGACCTGGGGAAAGGAAAGAGGGCGAGGTCAGCTGCTATGCAGCCCGGCAGAGCCCGGCCAGCCCTAAGGGGAGCTCTGGGGTGTATTTACCCAGCAGAATTGGGCAGGATGGCCAGACCATGACACCCCTTCTTGATCAGTCACTGACCGTGGACGATCCTGCGATGCCCTCGGCTGAAGAGCTCCCTGTAGCTGCAGCAGGCCCACGAGGAGTGGACAGCTGCGGACGAGCCCTGGCTGGTGGGAGACCAGGGCACTGCTCTTTTCAAGGCAGATTCATCTCACCCCGTCTCTGAGCCAAGTAAGGGCAGCTGCACCGTGGCTGTTTCCTCTTAGTGTTTTCAGACTGCAGGTCTGGGCTTCCATTTAAGGAACGGCGAGCACCTACTTGGCACAGACTCTCTCCCATGTGAAACTGGGTGCAGGCCTCGGGAGGGGCTCACGCAGGGGCTGGTTTCCATCTGAGCTCTTTCCTGGAGCCAAGCGGGAGGGTGCGGCAGGTCTGTGCACCCACCTGGCGGCTGGTATTTCCGATAAGCCCTGAGATCAACTTCGCACTTTCAAAATGTCCACAGACTAATGGCAGCGAGGTGTTAGCAGTCCAAGGAAGGGTTTCCAAAACAGAGTCAAGACATTTGGAGACGGAATCGGTCCAGATCTGCTGCTCCGTTTGACCAACCCTCCTGCTCTGGGCCCTTTGCTGGGCTGCACCCAGGGCACCTGCTGGCCCCAGGGAGCCAAACTGGACGGCATCGCGGATGCTCAGCCGCCCAACCTGCAGCGGCGTGGCCCACAACCGGCCTAGACCACAGGGTCTGGGCTTGTCCTCGACCCCAGTGGCGGCCGAGCCCACGCGGTTACGGCCAAACCAACCTGGTTCCTCCTGCCACTTCTGGGCTCAGATGAAGCACGGTGCCTGGTTCCGTTTTCCCCGGTGGCTGCCCACGGGCTCCACGAGACAGCCCATAATTGTGGAGCAGTTAACTCTAACCAGGAGAGACGGGAGACCGGGAAGGGCTGGCTGATGAATATCTTGCCCTTCCTAGAGATCCCCCACCCTGTGGGCTGTTCTTCGATGCAGTGGTTCACACAGCTTCTCCAGAAACAGCGAGGGACCTTGAAATCAGCTCCATTTTTCTTAGGGGCTTGGCCTGCCTGGGCTCGTACTGCTTTGTATTTGTTTCCTTCCTTTTTTGCCTCATTTCCTTTTCCTTCCACCCTTTTGCCTCCTGGCACTGCAACATCTCCCTCCCTCTCCCCAAAAATCTTGCCTCAGGGTTGGCTTCCTAGAGAACCTGGGCTGAAACAGAGCTATTCCGAAAGAGCTGAAGGCCTCATCACAGAAACGCCCATAGCCAAGGGCAACATCGGTGCGTAATCTGGGACTTCATTTTATTGTCCACCCACCCTCACGACATAATCGGAGACACAGGCTTGCTCCGCTCGATGTCCTGAGGCTGTGTTGCAATCAGTGATTGCACAGTTGTGTTACCCTCCGTAGTATGACGGGTTATAGGACCATCACTGGCATCACAGACCTCATTATTCATAGTGTGTTACGGGTTGAATTGTGCCCCCCCCCCAAAATATGTTGAAGTCCTAACCCTGTGAACGTGACTGTGAGGATTCTGATCACATTTCCAACATGTGGGGGTGTGGCTGTGCGGTAGTGAGGTTCTCGCCATCAGTAAACAATTCCTTAACGCCAGCTGGGTGTCCTACAGTTCAACTCAGCTCTGACACTATCCCCTCAGAGATAGACAGCATCCGATTCCACAGGTTAAGGGGCTCCGTCAGGACTGCCATCCTCCCCACACGCTTCGGGGACCAGTCCCAGGTCCAGATTATCACCTGTGCTTCTGACCAACTGGCTATAGATTGAAGGTTCCTATGACCCCCTCCTGGGGTTCGATTAATTTGCTAGAGTGGCTCACAGAACTCAGAGAAACTCACAGAACTTGATTATTGATTTATTGTAAAGAGGAATTAACTCAGGAACAGCCAGACGGAAGAGATGCACAGGGCGAGGTATGAGGGAAGGGGCTCAGAGCTGCCAAGCCCTCTCCAAGCACACCACTATCCCAGCATGTCCAGCCTGGAAGCTCTCTGAGCCCTCTCCTTTGGGGTTTTTATGGAGATTCATTACAAAGGCATGATTGATTAGATCATTGGCCACTGATGATTTTAACTCAATCTCCAGCCCCTGTCTCCTCCCCTGAGGCCTGGGGGGCGGGACTGAAAGTTCCAGGCCTCTAATCTCTTGGTTGGTTCTCCTAGCCTCCAGTCCCTACCCTTAGGGATTTTCCAAAAGTCGTCCCCTCATTAACATAACAAAAGCCACCTTTACCGTCCTCCTCGCTTAGGAAATTCCAAGGGTTTCAGGAGCCCTATGCCAGGAACTGGTCAAAGACCAAATATATGTGACCTTATTTTGAAGGAAGGTCTTTGCAGATGTAATCAATTTAACATGAATTATGAGTTATACCGAACCCTAACCCAATCACTGGTGTCCTTACAAGGCTCACGTCACCATTCCCACCCTCACCTCCCAATGCAGGAGGATGGGGGACTCTTCTCTGGAATAATGTATGGCATCTAATACCAGTTCCTCTCTTTCTTCTGTCCAAGTGATTCAACCACTCTGAGTCGGTATGTAAGTCTACAAACTGGACATATCAGAAGGGAAAGTATATCGTAAGGATGTTGTCAGATGCATGGGAGATCATGAATGTGAAAATTCTCAAGACCCAAAAGGTATTGCACAGCGGTCCTCATTATAGCTATCATTATGGCCGTGTCAACCTATCTGTGCATGACCAACTTTGGCATCTCTCAAAATTGAAACAAAGCCCTGGTGACATGTACAAGTATGTTCCATAGGACCACAACCTTCTCAGCAATTCATGTGCCACTCGATATTTAATTGATTGCAGAGCTCCCTAAAAATAATTTATCATAAACAGAGCTGCTAAATCTTTCCCTTGTTTTGCTTTGTGCGAAATAACTATGGCGATGAAAGTAACAAATAACCCCTTCTACCCACAGACAATTCTCTGACTCAAGAGGAGCAAAGTAAAATGTCATTCCCAGATTTGGCACGAATGTGTGTGGCTACGGGGCCATTATTGAACACGTTTCCATAGCTCATCAGGCACCTGTCAGCACGCTCGCTGAAATCAAACATGTAAACTCACAGGCATTAGCCCAGATAAACACCACCTGCCTCTTCATTTTATAAGATGGCTCTTTAATCCCTCCAAGTTGGAAACGTTCTTCCTAGACACCGAATACTTCTTGAGGGACAGTTTTCGTAATGAGAGTGGAATCCCCCTCCCATGGCAGCCCATTGCTTTGACAGGTGTTAATTACACTCTTGATCAGAGAAACATCTGCAGGCTTCAGCCTGGGGGGAGGTGGTAATTTGCAGCTCGGCAGGCAGTGCATGGAAAATTGCTAGAGAGACTGACTTGCTGGCCACGTGGGAGCCATCGTTGGGGTTTCCCTTCACCGTGCCCCATACCCAGTGTCTCTGGAGGGGCAGGTTTCAGAAGGAATCCCCAGACTCGCCAGCTTTCCTCCTCTCCGTATGCTATTTTTCCTTCTCTTTCCGCAAAAAGTCAGGTCTGCTGAATTGTCACACTGCACAATTCATGACTGGCCATTCTATATGTCTTTTCATAGGTTTGTGGCATTGTTATTTGGTGGTAATGCCAGCTCTGACTTCACATGCTGTCTTTATCTATCCCACTTAGATTTCTCCCCAGAAATATTTATGTGTTTGACTACAGGGTGCTGTCCAGACCTTTAGACCTCCTGGCGATGTTGTTCAATGTACAGAATATAGACTGTATTATGGTTTTTTTTAATTTTGGAAAAAAAAATCTGATTCCAAAATACATCTGGCCCTGAGGAATTGCCCACTTGTACTCAGGTGACATTTGACAAGTGCCTTGACCCTCTCCGCCCAGACTCAGGCGAACACTTACCAGACAAACGAGATTTCCTGATGTCCCCACCTGTTAGCCGTTTCTACCCCAAGCATTGCTCCTTGAGAGCGAGGATGTGGTGGACACAGTTGGCTGCACCTCCCACTGGCTGTGTCACTACCCCAGGGGACTCAGCTTCCCATCTGTCAAGTAGGGCGTCTACTTCCTAACCTCTAGCCCTGTGTGCTCCTGGCTCTGAAACACCGGCTATGAACTATCTCAGTGTTATGGACCCAAATCATATGTTGAATCCTAACCCCCTGTGTGGCTGATTTGGAGATGGGGCGTGTAAGGAAGTAATTAAGGTTAAATTGGGCCTCAGGAGTGGGTCCCTGATGCAATGGGAATTGCGTCCTTACAAGAAGAGACACCCGAGAGAAGTGCTGTTCATTCCCTCTCTCTCCGTCTCTCTGTCTCTTAGTCTTTCTGTTTCTCTCTGTCTCTCCCTCCCCCCACCTCCTTCGTGTGTGCACAGAGGAAAAACCAGGTGAGGACACAGCGAGAAGTGGCCACCTGCAAGCCAGGAAGAGGGCCCTCATCAGAAACCAAATCAGCCAGAACCTTCATCGTGGACTTTCTAGCCTCCAGAACTGTGAACATATAAATTTCTATTGTTTAAGCCACCCAGGATTTTGTTATGGCAGCCCAGACTAACACAGATACTTACTCTAGTTTTACAGATATGAAATAAGCTCAGAAAGGTGACATGGAGTCTTAAAGGATGAGTGAGAAACTAACAAGCAGTTAGGGGAAGGGAACACTTTTCATCCAGAAGTGCGAGGGCTTAGAGGTATAGAGAGAGGCTGGTACGTTCGGAGAGCAGGGTAGTGCCTGGGGATGAGGACTTGGGGTGCCATCCTAAGGCAACCATATGCTTTGAATAAAAGACGGGGGCATATGGTTTGGCATGAATATGTAAATGGAGTCTAATTCTGGGAAATCCAAGTTTTGAGGGTGCAGCCTGTATGCCAGGAGTGGGTGGCACAAACTCAAAAGACCTCAAACCTGAGAATGTCAGTAGGATCCACCCCGTGAGCAATACCTGAGGCTCTTGTCACTTGAACACATAAAGAACACGTATTATGAAGACAACCAAAGGGGTAGGTGAGAAACGCTGAACCACACGGTAGAATGAATAGAGCTTCCTAAGCCATCAACGCAGTGCACAAGATCAGCTTCTACTATTCACAGCTAATCTCTCCTCCATGGTAACTGGGATACGCCACATCATTTTCCTCTTTCTTTCTACTGCTTTCTGTGCTAACCGCAAATCTACTTCTTACTCTCAGGAAGATCTACAGGCAACATCCCAAGGTCCCAAGCTGGAAAATGATGAAAGAAGAGTTCTCAGCATCTTTGCCCTCACCTGTCTTCCACTGGCTGATTTTCTTGTTCTCACTGGCCCTGTCTTTTTCTGCCCTTGAATAAATGTCTGAAGGGACAACTTACCTCCCATGCAAATGGGCACCTTTATTTCTCTGGGCAGCCACAGTGAGAATCTTGAGTGGGGTTTAGAAGAAAATGACATCTGGGCTGTTTCCCTAAAAGCTTCTCCCCAGTACATAAAGTCCTCTAAATGATAATTGCTGACTTGGTCCTGTTATCAACCTCCCCCTCCACCCCCCAAGCAGCTGGGCTTAAAAATTATCTGCTGATTGCCTCCCTGTGTGTGTGTGGGGAGGGGGGTGTTGGCTTTTTAACTCTCCCAACCCCGGTAACAGTGCACATTTTTATGTATACAGGCACGTATACACACGCACACGCGCACGCATCTATTTATTTAATGCTATGTGCGAGACAGTGAAGGCCTCGTAGGAAATGATCACTGCCCTCAAGCAGGAAAAGTGTGTGTGCAAATATGTGAAAAACTAATTTGCAAAGCAAGAGTTAAATAATACCAGCACCAGTGGAAGAGATAATCCCTCAGACAGAGATAGCTCAGTCTTTAATAAAGCTGTCCCCCCACCCGACATGGATGCTCATGACAGCTCCGAGAAATGCTCAAGGCAAAGATGGCAGACCAGAGAGGGATGGAGGGGTTAAGCTACTGGGATTCTTAGCATGAAAGGAAGATTGGCCTTTCAAAGCCATCAGCAGGAACAAACGTTTCATTTGTAGTCCTGGCAGCCTGTCTGTACCAAATAAACAGCTTAAATAAATAGACCTTTATTTTGATAGTTTTAAAATGGGAGTGGTGTTGATTTACCCAGTGTCTGACTTTTGCAAAAATCACACCACTTGAGCTCTAGAGCACTCTATTCCCCGTCTCTGGGGTAAGTCGACTTTTAAATGAACGTAGCTAAACAACCAAATCTCTGTCAGCAGGATGAAGGCTAAGAAGTGCGCCTCCCTCCTACGTGGCCGTGTCAGTTTCTGAAGGCGTTTCTGTGGCTGTTTTCAGACCATAGATCCTGAACCCTTTCCTATTCCAGCAGACATGAGAAAGCAAATGGGGACAGATCCTGGCGAGAGCAGACTCAAAGCCAAGAAGCCAGATTGGGCATCCTCTGATCCAGGACTCAAGGAATACCAAGAAAGCAATCCTTTTTCCTTTTCACTTACTTTTCTCACAAAAAGGAGAGAGGATTGAGCACTCAGAGTGGTGGTCCCAGCCTGTGCCTAGGGACTCTCGGGCGTAAAGGCTGCTGGCCGGACTCTCACAGGGAGGATGTTGGTCACTACATCCATCCATTGCCCATCCGTCATGGAGCCACCAAACATTTCACAAGCGCCTCCCACCACACGCTTCTTACTATGCTGGATGCTCTCAAGGTGGAGGTAGAAATGAATCTGATGAGGTCCCTGCTGTCAAGGACCTCACGCATACACATGTGGGACATAGCTAATGTAACACCCGCAACGCTGTCTCTTTAAAGCTTATGACTCCAAAGCACGATGAAGTCAGACAGACCCAGGTGGAAGCCCGGCTCTGCCACTCACTAGCTTTGTCTTCTTGAGCCTCAGATTTCTCACTGGGACACTTTCAAGTCAAGTAAATGAAACTGAAAACAATCCTGTGTGTGAAATCTCCGAGCACAGAGTAGGTGCTCAGTAAATGTTAGCTCCCATCCTTCTTCCCATTAGATGACTACTGCAAGCCTAATACCGGCCTATAAGACTGAAAGTGGAGATGGCAATATAACGGATCCTGATGGGAGTGGGAAAGACCTTTCCCCTTTACCCAAGAATTTCATTCTTCTACTATGTAAAAGATGTTGTTGGCCCCCTCCTGCCCAAAGCATTCAGCTTCCCTGCTCCCTCTGGCTTCTTAGCCACATAACCCCAGCACCTAGACACACAGTGGACATCAGCAAGGGTTCCATTAAACAAGGTCCCTCCAGGATTTTCCAAGTCAATAACAGCTTCTGCATCTTTCTGGTGGCTGTATTGCTGTGTTCCTTTCTCAGCAATCCCAATGTGTTTTTTAGGATATAGGCTCACCTGCTATAAAGATCCAAACATGAGAGAGAAATATATTTCCAACATGTAGACAGTTCAGGGAAGGTAGTGCTTTTTTATTGGGCACTTAATATACTCAAGGCCTCATGCTAACAGTAATATGTGGTATCTAATTTAATCCTCCTAACAAGAGACCATGTTGTGGACTGAATGTGCGTGTCCCTGCCAAATTCATGTGTTGAAGCTCCAACTCCTAGTGTGGCTATATTTGGAGATGGGGCTTTCAAGGAAGCAAATAAGATTAAATAAAGTCATAAGGGTGGGGTCCTGATCCAATAGGATTAGTGTCCTTATAAGAGGAGACACAGAGAGCTCACACTCTCTGCCATACGAAGACACAAGAGAAGGTGGCCACCTACAAGCCAGGAAGAGAACTCTCAGCAGAAACCAAATCAGCAGCACCTTGATCTTGGACTTCCAGTCTCCATAACTGTGAGAAAACAAATTTTTGTTGTTTTAGCCACCTGGTCTACAGTATTTTGTTCTGGCAGCCCAAGTAGACCTAAGATGGATGATAGTTATTCTAGTTTTACAGGTAATAAAAGTAAACACAGGAAGGTGATTTGACTTGCTGGGGTCACACAGCAAAGCCAGGATTTGGGCCCAGATTTGCCACCCTCCCCAAGGCCAGTGCTCCTTGTACTGTCCTCCAGCCACCTCTTTTGATAGCCACATGTTTTGTGGTGAAAGTGTGGTTAGAATCCTGCAGTTTGATGTCTAGGGCAGCATATCCCAAAGAGAACCCTGGGGAGCCCTATCTCTGTAGGATGTACTATGATTCAGTTGTGTCCTCCAAATAAGACATGCTGAAGTCCTAACCCCCAGTACCTTAGAATGTGACCTTATTTAAAAATAGGTCTTTGCAGATTTAACCAAGTTAAAATGAGGTCATCAGGGTGGTCCTTAATCCAATATGACTAGTGTCCTTTTAAAAAGGGGAAACTTGGACAGAGACAGACACACCCAGAGGGAAGACAATGTGAAGAGATGCAGGGAGAACATTCTATGAAGATGGAGGATTGCAGTGATGCATCGACAAGCCAAGGAACACCTGAGGTTCCCAGAAGCTGGGAGAGAGGCTTGCAACACGTCCATCCCTAGCACCTTCAGAGACAGCATGGCCCTGTCAACACCTTGATCTGCTTTCCAGTCTTTTCTGCTGATGACGGGCCGGCAGTGGGAATTCGACTTTAACTTCACCCAGTCACTTCCAATTTTAAACTTTGACTCTTTTGCATATATACTCAAGTTTAGATCCTGCCCCTTCCCCTTATCCTCCCTAGGATATCTATGTATGAGGGCAGCTCAAGCCCAGAGGGAGAAGGTGGATACCTGTCCTCCCTAGTCCCTTGCCATGCTGCCTAGTCCTTGAGCATCATGGCCTGGTGTCCATGGGCTCCTCCTGCAACCAGGCCACACACCACATAGCCTCCTCATCATTGCCCCACCCCCAGGCCTCTTCTGGTCTATGATCCTCACATCAGGTCTGCTGGGCACCAGGGAACTCTTAGTCATAAAGCTTTTACAATATGTAGTTTTCTGTATGCTGAGAACTACAAAACACTGATAAGAAAAATCAAAGAAGACCTAAATCAGTGGAGAGATATACCATGTTCATGGATCAGAAGCCTCAATATTATTAATAAGTCAGTTCTTCTAAAATTGATCTACTATAGATTCTGAGTGATAGTAATCCAATCCCAGCAGGCTCTTTTTGTAGAAATAAACCAAACATTTGTATGGAAATGCAAAAAAAAATTAAAATAATTTTGAAAAAGAAGAACAAAGTGGAAGGATTCACACTATTTGATTTTAAGACAATATAAAGTCACAGTAACCAAGACAGTGTGGTATCAATGAAAGAAAGACATATGGATCAATGGAACAAAACAGAGAATCCAGAAAGAGAACCAAACATGTATGGTCCATTGATGTTTTACTGAGGTGAACAGATAATTTGTGGAGCAAGGTTAGTCTTTTCAACAAATGGTGCAAGAACAACTGGATATCCATACACAAAATTAAAAGAATTTCAACTCATACCTCACACCATATACAAAACTTAACTCAAGATATCAATATATCATAGACCTAAATGTAAAACCAACAACTATAAAACACTGAGAAGAAAAGATAAAAGAAAATCCTTCTGACCTGAGAATTAGGCAAGGTTTTTTAGATAAGACACAAAAAGTAGTAATCAAAACAGGAAAAAATTGAACTTCTTCAAGATTAAAAACTGCTCTTTGAAAGACACTTAAGAAAATGAAAAAAAAAACCCATAAACTGAAAAAAAAATTTGCAAAACATATACATGATTTTAACAAATCCAAAATATTCCTAAAATCTCAAAATTCACCAAAACAAGCCAATTTTTAAATCAGGCAAAATATTTGAACAGACACTTAAGAAGAAACATGGATGGTAAATAGGACATGAAAAGATGCTCAATGTCATTAGTCATTATGGAAATACAAATTAAAACTGTGAGCTACTACGACACTCCTATAAAAATGGCCAAAATTTATATATATATATATATATATATATATATATATATATATATATATGTACATACACACACACACACTTATATGGAGAGAGAGAGAATATTAAGTACTTAGAAAGATACAGAGCAATTGGGACTCACACACGGCTGGGGGGTAGTCACTTTGGAAAACAGTTTGGCAGTTTCTCAAAAAGTTCAACATAACCCTACCATATGATCTAGTCATTCCACATCTAAGTATTGATATTTTCCTAAGAGAAATGAAAGCATATGGCTGTAGAGTTGTACCTGAATGTGCATAGAAGCTGTATTCACAAGAGCTCCAAACTGGAAACAACCCAAATGTTCCTGAACGGGAGAATGGATAAATAAATTGTACTAGGTTCCTACCATGGACTCAGCTATAAAAAAACGAACTACTGACACATTCAACAACACAGATGAATCTTAGAAACATTATGTTAAGAGAAAGAAGTCAAACATGAAAAGCTACCGTATGACTTCATTTATAAGCCATTCAGAAAAAGGCAAAACTCTAAGGACAGAAATCCAGAGGTTGCCAGGGGATGAGGGTGGGAGGAGTGACTGACTTCAAAAGGGACAAGAGGGAACTTTTGAGGGTGAAGGAAATATTCTGTCTGGATCGTGATGATGTTTACACAACTATATACGTTTGGCAAATCTCACAAAACTGTAAACCTAAATTTTATGATATGTCAATCACATCTTACTAAACCTGACTTAACATTTTTTATCATTATTACCATACTCAGAGATTGTTCTCTCTTTTTAAGCAAAAGTTTATCATTAAAAGAGAAAAGAAGCACTATTTATGCTAATTTCTTCTGATTAGTACATGACTAAATACCATGTTTTTGTATAGAGAGAGCTATAAATAAAGAGCTACATCTCACTCACATGGTACGTTCTGTACATCGCACCTGACAGGAAACTTTTAGAGTCACTGCTTCTAGAATAGTCCCTGCACAGAATCAAGGTGAGGAAAGTGGTCATGGGTGTTAATTCTCTGCTTCTCACCCACGTGCCCCTCACCACAGCAGGGGGAGGAAGGCACGGTCACCGTTATTACTGTTTCCATTACATAAACAGAAAGATGTAAGAATGCAAAGATGAAGTTAGACTTTGCTAAAGGTCACATGGCAGGTTGGTGGCAAACCCTGAACTGGAATCCACATCTTTTTACTGCAGAGAAAATTGTAAATTTTCCTCAATCTTCTCCCCAGAAATAACAAAGTGAAAAAGTGTGGGGTGGGAGCTATAGACAGAGGTCTAAGCCCAGTTGAGGGGAAATGGATGAGCAGGGAGAAAACCTGTTTACAGGCCAGTGGGCTATTTTGGGTGCTTTCCACAGACCAGCTCAGTCGACGTGACAACGCCACCCACATCTCAGCCCGGAGCCCGTGAGGTGGCGCGGGCCCAGGGGTGACAGGAGCTGGGACACGCCACCTGCTGTGCTTCTGCAGCCTCTTTGCTCTGATGGGCCCTGAAGTGGAAAAAGCTCCTCTGGGGACAGACGACCTGGACCCGAATCCTGCTCCAGCCCACATTCCCTGTGGGGTCCTCGAGGCCCAGGACGGCAGGCAGGCCTGGAGAACCTTCCCGTGTGGATAAGCTGACTCCTGTGTCCCCACCCTGCGGACCTTCCCTTTCCCCACAGGGGGGACCAGAACTCCACTGTCGGCCCCAGGAGGCCTCTCCTATGTCACCGCAGCCCTTGGTTGGCTCCACCTCGTTCATCCTAGGCAGCATTTCCCCTAGTGAGCTGCTCTCTCCACCAGCTCTGAGGGGTCATTAAGGGGCATTTTCAAAAGAGTTCGGAGGAAAAAAAATAAGTTCAGTGGAAATTCTGGGCTAAACAAAAGAGTTATGGGTTGAATTGTCCCCAAAAGATGCATGGAGATCCCAACCCCCAGTGCCTCAGAATGTGACCTTATTTGGAAATAGGCTTGTTGACGCAATTAGTTTAAGATGAGGTCATTCTGGAGCAGGGTAGGGCCTTAATCCAATCCGACTGGTGTCCTTATAAGAAGAGGAGAGAGGCTCACACAGGGAGAAGACGACCACGAGGCAGAGACTGAAGGGCTGCAGCTGCCGAAGACCACCAAGGATGCCAGCAGTACCAGAAGCTGGAAGAGGCGGGAAGGATCCTCCCCTGTGGGTTTCACAGGGAGCACAGCCCTACTGACACCTTGATCTGGGGACTTCCAGCCTCCAGAACCGGGAGAGAAGACATTTCTGCTGTTCTAAACCACGCAGTTTGTGGTACTTTGTTACGGCAGCTTGGGGAAACTGGTACACCAAGTTCAAAATAATTCTGTACTTCTCAGTGACTTTAATAAGCTGACCTGCAAGAATGTCCAAAAAGGAGGAAATAAGCCTCATTTTCTCAATGGATTTTTACCACAGAACTCTTTGGGAAAGGGGGATCTTCAGGACTCACCTGTGGTCCCCCAGGGAGATGACGTAGAATGAGGGACCAGGGGGCCCACACAGCCCGGGTGCCCCTCCAGGCATGATGCTCTCTCCCACAGGTCCACCGCCAGTCCCCACAGAGAGCCCTGCTCCTGGTCAGTGAAAGAAGGAAGGAAGGAATGAGCGCCGCTGATTGGCAGTGGTGTCATCCTACTGATGGATGACTAACCCTCCACCTCCAGGGGCTCACCCCAAAGGGAGGCACCACAGGACATTTGCTCGCCTCTCTGGCCTCACCTCCCATCCTCCTTACCCCTTGCACACCAGAGCTTTAGTAATACCACACTAAATTGCACCGTGCTTTCTCTCCTCTGGGCCTTCGCACGTGCTGCCCCTGCTGTCTAGAATGACCCCCTCTCCCACCCCAAACCCACCTTCTGTCTCTGGGTGGGTTACCACTCATTCTCTGAGGCCAAGTTCAGGGCCTAGGGAAGCCCTATCCCAGCACCTTGCAGAGGGCCCTACCGCAGTCCTTACCCCTGGTCTCCAGCCAGGGGTGGCCGCAGCCAGAGTGGGACCCAGTGCAGAGAGATGGGTCTCAGTGTCCTCAGGTCCAGTTCAGTGTGGCCTCCCGGCTCTGACCTTGGGCCCTCACTTTACCTCTCCAACTTTCTGTTTTCTCATGTATAAACAATACTCTTTGTCAGACTTTCATGAAAATAAAATAACATATGAAAGGTGCCAGACATTTAATCAGATAAATAAGAGAGCACTGCTTTTATTTTGATGTTTGTCCAGGGCATGTTTTGCCAGCTGGACTGTGGACCACTTGAGGACAGGACAGTGTGTGTCTTTCCTCTTCAAGTCCCAGCCCCTGGCACAGCCCGAATCACAGAGGCCAGTGTTCCCAACCCAACCAGAGAGCAATCGCCGCCGGGGCACAGCAGGCTGCCGGCTATGTTGTCAGCCCTTCCTCCTCCTGTTTCACAACCTGCCCCCAGGACTTAGGTGCACCAGCAGCATTGCCTGCCTGGCCGCTCCTGAACCACCCTTTACACCTTTCCCCGTGGCCCAGAGCCTGGCGGCTGTGGAGCACAGAATGATGGTGAGTCCCGGGGCATGAATCAGCACTCGGGGGTCAACCCCAGCTCTCCACGTGACATCCACACCCACTTCTCACCCATCAGCAGAGCAGAGCAGGCAGCACTTCCTGTCTCAGAAAGTCCTTGTCATTTACCAAAGCAAGTTGAAAACTGCTATAGCAGATCCCACTGAAAGGACGTGCCGGGGAAGGAGGTGAGTTGAGAAGCTGCACTAACCACTTCAGGGTTCCACTCTGTGTGGGAAGAGGTGCCCTCCTCTTACATGCTGTAACTCTTTCCATTTTCCAGATTTATATAACATACTGATAAAAAACATATAAAAACGTGCATTCATTAAACAGATATTTGAGCATCTTTTAGTCACCAAGCTCTGCGGAAATCATGGGGACAAAAACTTTAAAGTCCTACACTTAAGAAATATATTAGTTAAGGTACAAGCTAGATGGCTAGAACAAAAATTCTCCAAATACAAGGCCCAAACCATATAGGAGTTTATTTTTCTCTGTTACAAAACTTCAGAGATGAATTCTACTCCACAGGGTCATTCAGGGAACCAGGTTCCTTCTGTGTTTTTTCTGACTGTGGTATAACTTACGTATAATAAAGCACAGAACTCTTAAGAGGGCAGCTCATTTAATTTTTATATGTGTATACACCTGTGTAACCAGCACCCAGATCAAGATACAGAACATTTCCAGCACCCAAGGCCCTCCTGTCTTACTGCTTTGTCACACTCTAGGGTGTTATCGTCATACTGTGGTCAAAATTCACTCAGATCATCACCTGCATGTTCCAGCCCAGAGGACAGGCAGTAGGACTATGGGGTGGGGTTGGGGGGAGGCACACAATCTCCTAATAAAAATGTGATCTGGAAATTGTACACATCACTTCTGTGCATACTCCGTTGGCTACTTCTTAGTCATATGGTCACATGGGCTGCAAGAGTAGCTGGGGAAAATTGCCTTTATTTGGGTAGCCGCGTGTGCCAAAAAAAACCCTCATGAGGTTCTATTACTAAGAGGAAGAAATGGAGAATGGATCCCAGGTGTGGAAGTAAGCAGGTAAATAGCCAGACAGCACACATACCTGGTCCTCTGGAGCCTGTTTATTGAGGGGACTCATGGAGCAGTAGTAGGGCATCAGAATCTGGGGGAGGGAGGGACAGTGGCCCTTGGGCTGTGAGGCTTTTCAGCTGCACAGTTAGAGGGGTGCTGGCTCCTCCCAAGCCAGATCAGAGACTAGGATCCAACATCAGTATATCACGGTGGGATTTTGGCTCCATCTCAGCATCCATGGTTAGGAGACCACCAGCCCCTCTCATGTCATTGTCAGGGGATGGGGTGGAAGCCCTACCATTACAGCTTTTATGACATGGCTACCTCAGGAATCTACCAGAATTGATTGCCTCAAGCTCTTGGCTTTTGCTAGTCTCCATGAGTTTTGCAGATCAACGTACAGAAAATCAATCTAGGACAAATTTACTCCTACCTGTAAAGAGGACAATTAGCGGTGAGGGTCACAATAGGCTCACACTCTAATAGAAGCTGTCAACCAGCTAAAGCAAATTCAGCGTGATAGAAGCTCTAATGGAAGTCTAGGAGTGCTCTGTACAGAAGGTTGTCAGTGCAGAGAGAAAACACTTAAAGTGCGTCATAAGGAAAGAGGGGGCTTTTTAGTGCACAGGGGAAAGGACATGCATGGCAGGGGAATAGCACGGGCAAGGCAGCAAGAGGTGTGACGGTGGGTATAATAAGTCCCTTAACAAACACACAAACAAGCAAAGATTAACTGTACATAGGGGAAGAAACACAATAAAAAGAATCTTATGGTAACATAGGTTTATTATAGTAAGCATTAAATTTACCCGGCTCTAACTTTCCTGGAAGTCAAAGCATACAGGAAATTCACCAGATTATATAACTTTCAGTGCCTGATCTAAGTAAGTACACAAGCTTGTCAAGAATTATATCTTCCAAAAGTGCTACCTGGCATATACTTGGTTTTAACCTTAAAAGGAATTCAAAATTATAAGCAAGATGGGTAGAATTTGTCCACTGTGATATCTTAGGAAGTTTTTGCAGCCTACGTATGTTAGGGGTAGCAATAAATAATATAATTCTAAACAGCATCCAGCAAAGAACCATATTACAGATAACTAGATGCCTAACCACACCTTAACTCTGCTAACATGGAAATTATTTAGGGTTTAGCCTAAACTGCTGTGTCAGAGGCCCCCAAATACAGGGACTTAAAATAGACATGTTTCTCTTTCACGTAACTGTCTGAATGCGGGCAGTGGGCCAAGACTGGCAGGTATCTCTGCTCAGTGAGGTCATTTAGGGACCCAAATTCCTTGCCTTGTGCTTCACCATCCCCGAGGCCATCATCACTGCCCACGTGGTGAACCCTGGCCCCTCAGAACCCCCTCAACATCCCAGCCCAGGAAAGGTGGAAAGAGTGAGCAGGGCAAGCAGCTTACATACTTAAAAAAGTAAGTTGATCTTCTAGATAATACAAACTATTCATATAAAAATAATAATCTGGTTTCAAAATCATAATAGTTTGGAAATGGCATGCACCACTTCCTTTCCCATCCTACTGGCCGAAAGTTAATCATATGGACACAGTTAGCTGCAAGGGAAGGTAGGAAATGTGGTCTGTGGTTAGGGTTAGGGTTAAGGTTGATGTATGCCTGCTTAAAACTCAGGGGCTCCTGTTGCCAAAAGAAAGAAGGGCCGTTCGCAGCCTCTGCCCCAGCGTCTAAATACAGGTGTTCACAGAGATAAAGTAACCGAATAGCAAAGGAGTAGGGAGCTCACTAAAGCAGTGAGCTCACCAGTCCCAAGGCTTTCTATTTCTTTCAAAGAAAAAAATCTGTTTGTTGCTGACCCTCAGTTATGGGTAAGGAGAAGAGAGTATTAGAACAGTTCAGGGAGGCCTCCATAAACTCTCCAAGCAATGGTTCAAATTTCTACTCCATTGAGCGCTCTGCCAATATAAAGGCCAACTTAAGCAGGTAGTCAAGGTGACAAACTTATGTCCCCTTTTCTCGCTTTTGCCAAATCTGGGTGATGCCAAATCTGGCCTCACACCACCTGACCCATCCCTTGCATTCTGCAGACTATGAGACCCTCAGCACCACCAAGAGGGTAGAAACTTGCAATCGTTGTGCATAGGTAGTATCAGCAACCGAGGCTCCTCGGTTCCCGGAACGTGTTTGTTATAGATGGAATGCTCTTCCCCACCGTGAGCAGGACCAGGGGTTAAGGAGTGGCTCGGTGACTCACGGAGACCCTCAGTGGCTGCCCCGAGGACACAAAAACAGGAGACGATGGAGAGGGCTCGCATAGCTGCAAGCTGAGCTGGCATGTGATGAGGCGCCAGGGACTTAGGGCAGGAATGCCGCACTCTCCCACCCGGGGCCCCTCCCCTGGAAGGGATGAGCCCGAGGGACCTGAGGGTGACCCCTCTGGAGGACACCGTCTATGCCGCAGCAGGCCCCCGCCAGGTGGGTCTGGACCCAAGACCAGAGACACAAGCCTTTGTGATAATCTGGTTCCCGTCTCCCTTCTCCCCAAAGACTCTAAGTTCCGTAAGAGCAGGGGCCATGCCTGTCTTTTGCACTGTTATGTCCCTAGTGCCTGGCACATAGTAAATGCTCAATAAATCTTTGTGGACTGACACCCTCCCAACTCAGGCCTCACCTGGAGCCACGGTGCAAGAACATTTATTGGGTATCTGCTACCTGCTGGGAACTGAATTAGGTATTTCACCATGTGGTATCTTAGTTCATCTTAACAACCTCGACAGGTATTATTATCCTCATTGGGATGGAACAGAGCCTGGGGCCCCTCCTAGACACTGTGTTCTCGTCTCAGGATGACAGGCTTCCAGAATGGGGAGCAGAGGCAGCTCTAAAGATAGCTCAACTTCTTCAACGTGCAGTCAGTCCCTTGCCTAATCCTTACACAAGCCCCGGGAGCTATGATCCCATTTTCCACATTTTAAAGAAGAGGAAACAGGCTTGGAAGGATTAATAACTTGCCCAAGCCCCTCAGCTACAGGCACCAGAGCTGGGTTTGAACCCAGATCATTCTGACTCCTAAGCCCCAGCTCCTTCCACTTACGTGGACTCAACACTTGTCCTTTGCTGTGGACTGAATTGTGTCCCTCCCCCAGAATTCATGTGTGGAAGCCCATGTAACCGTACTGGAGATGGGGCCTTCAAGGAGGTGATGAAAGTTAAATGAGGTCATAGGGTGGGCCCTGACCAGACAGGACTAGTGCCCTAGTAAGAAGAGGAAGAGACACAGGCACCCCCTCTCCATCATGGGAGGACACAGCAGGAGATGGCCATCTGCAAGCCAGGAAAAGGGTCCTCACCAGAAACTGACCATGCTGGCACCCTGATCTCAGATTTTCAACCTCCAGTACTATGAGAAAATAATTTCTGGTGTTTAAACCAGCCAGTTCAGGGTATTTTGTTATGGCAGCCTGAGCAGTCTAATACAAGATTTTTCCAACACCAAACAGCTCGGAGTTCAATGGAGCAACCTCATAAGGATTCCCTTCCTCATTGTTCAATATTTTAGGGGAAAAAATTGCTTTAATATCGCCCAAGGACATCATAGAGTGTATAAAAGAACTGGGAATTGCTGTAGCGCCGGGCCTGCTGGTTAACTTCCTCATAAAGAATTTATGGGGCACAAGTACTCCCCAGGAGCTTCCAGAAACTCTTAAAGCAATTCTTCCCAGTCTGAAGATCCTGCCTTGTAAACGCCTGGCCCTCATCACTCCTCTCCAGGGGGCAACTGCCCTTTCCCTCGGGAAGGCATCTGTTCTACCAAGAATCCCTCATACCTTCCCAGTTAACACAGAGCGTTCAGAACACTAAGGAAGAGGATTGGCATCTCCCCCATTTCCCAGAGAGGGAAGATGGAGTTCGATGGGGGGCAGGTCCCCAGACTTACTGAGTAACAGTTCTTGAACTCCATCCAGGGTCTTCTGACATGAAAACCACAGCTCCCATGTCAAAGTACAATGTAAGAAAGTACATCTGAATAAACAGTGTTAAACACGTGATTCGATTCACGGGCAAACAGTTACACTCAAAATGACAACTAAATAATTAGAGCTATTTGAACACCATGTCAGCCAGAGAGAGAAGTAACACAAAGATAAAGAGGAGGAGAGAGGGAGGGAAGGAGGAGGAGGTGGAAAAGCGGAGATGTGCATTTTCCTCTCTCTGTTCATCTGAGGCTCCTTCAGTCCCCCTTCCAATTCAGTCCGTCCGGCAGTTGTTGACGGAGGCCACGGGCCAGGCACGGGGCGAGGAAGGGCTGAGACTCAGAAATGACTCCATCGAAGCCCCCTTGAGGCTTATTACACTCTGTCACGTCTCCACTAAATTGTGCCGAGCAAAGCAGCCTCTGGGAGTGGGAGGGTCTTGCCTCTGGGCTAAGCCAGCGGTCTGTCACCATCAACATGGGACATGAGAGTTCAGGGTCCTCCAGTGCTCTGATCGCACCCCCCTGGGGAACACGGCAGGTTTGCTAGTAAACTCCAAGCTAGGGCTTCCACTGACTTCCTATGTCTCATTTATGCCTCCTAACACCCTTAAGAAAAAGGTATTGTAACCAGCTCTTTTTTACAGAAAAGGAAAATAAGGCTCAGAGAGGCTAATTAACTTGCCCAAGGTCAAGTATCTAGTGAGTGACCAAGCCAGGTTTGAACTCAGATCTTCCTGGCTCCAAATCCATTGCTCCTGCCACCCTTCCAAGTTGCCTCCGGTCCTGTGTCCGATCCCTCATTTATACAGGCATACGTAGGTCTAACTTGGCACTTAGAGTCCAGACAAATTTGGAGCTGGGCACAACTCAAATTCACCCTGACTCTGAGTGTGTGAGCGATGCATACCCTTGGAAGGAAACTATTTGCACCTGTCTCTGAGGGGGATCTAAAACCTGGGAAGTAATGCCTGAGAATGAGACTTGTAAATTTCTGAGCCACCCAAATGTGGGTTGATGCCAAGGTCAAGGTCCCTCGCTGTGTGTCTGCCAGCAGGAAACAAGACTGGGAGCCCAAGTTCACACCACAAGGCCTCCTTGAGCTCTTACCAGACCCTTCCCTGGGGGAGAGTCTCCCACCCTGGTCCCTTCCACATCCCACCATATCCAAAAGCCTCCACTTCTCCATCAACAAAAACATAACTTAAAATACATTTGATGATTCACAGCACAGAATAGAAAGGCACCCCAGTGTCCTAGCGGGTATTGGCTCTGCCAAAGCAAATCCTCATGGCTTTCCGCAGCATCACACGCTTCTTCAAAAGCGAAAAATGATTTTAGCCTTCTCAGTAGATGTTGAACCAGAAATGGAGTTTCAGATCTACATTTTGAAGTGTTTCATAAAGCATTCCTCTGGAAATAGAAATGAGTTTGCTTTTTACCACAATGCATGAACTAGCTCGTTTCTGAGCTCTTTGAGTGATCCAAATTTTTTCGTGGATGTGGTACAAGGCGGTAATGCATGAGATTTATATGTAATTCTCTTACAAATGTTTTTCCCCCAATATCTAATTATCCCATTCAAACCCAAGTACATTGTCTTCTAAATTTCTAAGTGGTTTAATAATAGAATTGCTTCATTAACTCTGATACATGCTCAGGAATCAAGCAAAAAAATTACAGAAGAGATAGAAAAACAAGCAGCTGCAGACACGTGCACATCTGGGTTCTAAACACTCATGGACTTGGCAGCTGAGGTTGTGCTATCGAAAAGCCATTACTGGGAGTCCTTTGGTTGCCAAGGTCTTAAAAGGATTGTCCTACTGTCTCTACCTCTCCCCTTCCTTACAGAGGCCATCCTTGGGAGGCCATCCGGTCACGCCCATCCATTCTCTCCTGCCTTCTTCCCACCGTGAAGCAAACTGGGGCTCCACTCTCCTGCATAATAAATGCACAGAACTGGGAAGACGTCTTGGAGCCCTCCCTCCTGCCCCTACATCCAGTCCGTGACTATGACCCATTTAGATTTCTTTTCCATCTCATGCATAGAGGCCCAGGGTGATGGGGATCACTGTGTCTCTCCACTTTGTTTGCAATGAGAAAACAAGAACCCGGAGAGGAGAAATGACTTGACTAAGGTGACATCAACTACGGGGCCAAACCAGGACTAGGATCCAGGCACTTCAGCTCCGCACCTCCTTCACTCCCCGGTAGCCCTCACGTGGATGCCCACAGCCTCCCGACTGGTCTCCCTCTTTCACAACTCCCTCAACTCACCTGTCCCACCACAGCCTCGACAATGATGTCTCACCCTCCCACTGGAACCCCTTCAAAGTCTTCCCAGGCCAGATAAAGTCCCCAATCTTTCACCTGGCATTTGGGGACCTGAGGATTCACACTCGCGCTACCCTTCCCACTACTTTGAACACAAACTTCCAAATGGGTGACCCTCCAGCCCACTCTGCTTTGGGCCACCCCCAGTCTCATCCCCTTGCAACTCAAACAACCAGTCAGCATCCTCCCCTCCCCCCCGCCCTCAGTGGCCTCCCCGGCCAAGTCGCCCCGACAGCACAGTGCTGGACACCCCTCACAGCACCTGTGGCCCTCTGCTACCTGGCAGAGCCCTTTGTGGGCATGCATCCTCTCCGCTGGGCTGCCAGAGTGGGAGCCACATCCTAACTATTTTTGTATAACGTTCCCTTTGAGCCCAAAGCTTAGCACAAACCAGACATTTAACAATCAGGCACTTAATAAAGGGGAATAAAGTGCCAGTCCTTTTTAAAATGATAGCTTTCTGCATATTAACTTCCTCCAAATTGGCATTATGATCATTGTCTATACTGTGAAGGATTTCCAGCTGAAAGAGTTTCCGACACAAGCCTACCCTCCGAAGGTGTTGAGGAGGACAATACTTGTGCTTCAACAGTAAGACCCAAGCTGAGGACCCAAGCTAAGACCTTTTGCAGAGAGTCACCAGGGAGTCCCCCACGAAGGGGAGTACAGATACCTCCCACTAGGGATCCCCAAGTCAGGAGAAGCAGCCCTGCCCCCAGTGACTTCCCCACCAGCTCTTCTACTATGTAGAAACTGGACTGGGGGTGGGGGAAGTTGAGGGACAAACGTCCAGGACCAGGGGGCTCACAGCCCAGCAGAACTGGAAGGACACATCTGAAGAGAGCCCAACTGCAGAGCAGGAGGCCGTAGGTGCAGTCAAAGGGATGCAAGATGATCCCTTTGACTGCACCTAGATGAACAAGATGCTACCAGATGGAGGGGGCCTGGCTTCGAGAAGAGGAGACCTCTCAGAGCCAGACCAAGGGCTTTCCACCCTTCCACTCGGCCATCACCAGCAACTTACCTCCTCGTGGGCATCAAATAGGCTCTATGCCATGCAAAGGGACGCAGGCCTAGAGGAGGGGCATTGCCTCCTGGTAATTTCGTTCCTTAAAGAACTACCGCCCTGCAGACTTATCCCACCTCCACTGGCCGAGGCTGGGTCACGTTCTGCATTTCAACAATCACTAGCAAGGGGGATAGAATTATCACCACAACTAATCAACCTCAACTTCCTGGGAGATCCAGGGAAGCATGGAGGCCCCCCACCTGAACAAAATTGGGGTTCAGTTGACGAGGAAGAAGGGGGGTAGTGGCAGTATCAGCTACAAAAGTAGAACCTCAGCCCAACATACTCAAACCTTCTCAGCTGACTCGATCTCACAGCCCTCTCCTGTAGGGTAACAGAACTTCAGCCGGGAGAGGCAGCATGTGGGCCATCAATGGCCTCAGAAAAATCTGGACTTTCCATTCAGTTCTGAAACCTGAGAGTCACCTGGCATTGGGCAAGTCACTTAACCTCTCCGAGAATGTTTTGTCGTCTGAAAAATGGGGATTACCCAGCTATGGTAAAGATCTGCTGAGGAACGGTTTGTGTGCTCTGTAAAATCTTATTCCATGTAAAGGGGCCTCCTTGCCTCTCCTCAAAGCAGTGTAAAAGATGATTGTGATACAGGATGCAGTTGGCTGGCTGGCACCAATGGTGGCTATTTTGGGAGGAGTGGTTACCAAGAAACACGAGGCTCTGGTAACCTTGACAACCATAGGTAAGACAGCATGATGGTACATCGACTTTCTGGATTCCATTCTTATCTCCTCCTCACGAAGCTTGGTATCTGGTGATTCGTCTGTCAGATGAAGCATCTGCCAGGGCCAAGCAGGGCCTAGCATCAGCCTGGCTAGGCTACTCTTAGACAAGATGGTCCAGACGGGCTCTGGAAGGACACAGACAACTCCCTGCTTCTAAGGTCTTTGTGGAAAGTGCCCGTTTTCCGCCTCGCTCCTTGCGGTCCTTGACACCATCCCATCCTCACTCCAGAAGTTCAGACTACACCAAACACTGTGTGTGGGAGCAGGGATTGTACAGAGTAGACTCTGGTTAGCAATTACAAGCTCAGACAGCAGCTATAAGGTGCAGGCAGGGCTGCCCAAGAAGAGCAACAGTGACGCTCCCTTGTAAACTCAAAGCGTTTGAACCGCTGCTTTCATTGAGTAGATATAGAAGATATTAGTAGATATAAATAGACATAGAAGCATATTTATAACCAGTGTGTAGCGTGTAAAGACTACCAGGGCTACAAGCGCCCACATACCCACAACCCACCTTAAGAACCAGAATGTGGCTGGCACCTTGGCAGCCACATGTGCCCTTCCCCATCACATCCCTGCCCCCAACATCTGGGTACCTCTATCGTGAATTGTCTGTTTACATTTCCTTGCTGTGCTTCATAGTTACCATGTTTGTATCCCTGAAAATGTACTTAGTTTTGCATATTTTTGAACTTTACATAAATGGAATGATATAGATTAATATAGACTCATTCTTTTCCCACCACTTTATTTCTTTTTTTGGATCCACCATAAATTCCTGAGACTCACCCTTCTTTTTTTTTTTTTAAGATTTTTTTTTTCCCTTTTTTAATTAATTAATTAATTAATTTTATTTTTGGCTGCATTGGATCTTCGTTGCTGCGCGCGGGCTTTCCCTACCCGCGGCGAGCGAGGGCTCCTCTTCGTTACGGTCCGCAAGCTTCTCATTGCGGTGGCTTCTCTTGTTGCGGAGCACGGCTCTAGGCACGTGGGCTTCAGTAGTTGTGGCACACAGGCTTAGTTGCTCCGCGGCACGTGGGATCTTCCCGGGCCAGGGCTCGAACCCGTGTCCCCTGCATTGGCAGGCGGATTCTTAACCACTGTGCCACCAGGGGAGTCCCGAGACTCGCCCTTCTTGAGACACACTTATTTGTAGTGCATTTGTTGTCACTGCAGTATAGTGTTCCATTGCATAAATACACCAGGAACTTATTTATCCCTTCTCCTGACAATGAACACTTAGGTTGTTTCCAATTTTATGCCACTAGGAACAATGCTGCCATGAGCATTCTTGATAAGATTTACTCTAGAACATGTACCTAGGGGGATGACTCCGCTGGGTCCTAAGGTATAGGCATCTTTAGCTTTGCTAGGTAATGCCAACTTGTTTTCCAAAGTACTTGTGCCAATTTACATTCCCACCAGAAATGGACAGATTCGTGGATTCTCTTCAAATCTCTTTAATAAACAAAATTTTTTATTTTTAATGTTATCCGATTTATCCATCTTTACCTTTATGATCTGTACATTAAGTCCCCTACATACGAACAAGTTCTGTTCCAAGAGTGCATTCGTAAGTTCAGTTTGTTCATAAGTCCAACAAAGTTAGCCTAGGTACCAAACTAACACAATCAGCTATATAGTACCATACTGTAATAGGTTTATAATACTTCTCACACAAATAATACATAAAAACAAACACAAAAAATAAAGAAAATATTTTTAACCTTACAGTACAGTACCTTGTAAAGTACAGTAGTACAGCACAACAGCTGGCATACAGGGGCTGGCATCAAGTGAACAGGCAAGAAGAGTTACTGACTGGAAGAGGGAGAGGAGGAGGGAGATGGTAGAGCTGAGGGATCGTCAGCAATAGGAGACGGAGGGCAAGCTGCAATTTCACTCATACCTGACACTGATGGCACAGGTTCTGGTTCCTTGCTGGATTCAATTCTATCTACCCTCTTGAAAAAACGATCCATTGATGTCTGGGTAGTAGCATGTTCACATCTTTGAAAGTTCTCTATTTGAAGGTTCGTATGTAGGGGACTTACTGTGCTTTTTTGTATCTTGTATCTTGTTACTTCACTTCAGGTCATAAAGATAAATACCATATTATCTTCCTATAATTTTATAATTTTGACTTTCATAGCTAGGTCTTTAATCTGCCTGGAATTGATTTTTGTAAATGGTGTGACAAAGGATCCCATTTCATTTTTATTCTATATTGCTATTTTTTGCTGAGCACCATTAATGAAAAGTACGTTTCCCCCACTAATCTACACTGCCTTGTTTCGTCATAAATCAAGTTTCAATGCACATCTGTTTCTGGGCCTGCATTTTGCTCCACTGGTTTATTTTTATATCCCTGTGCCAATGCCACATCATCTTAATTACTACAACTTTGTATAAGTACTGTTATGTCGTAAGGCTAGTCCCCATCTTGTTCTTCTGGGGTATTTTAGTTATACTTGGCCAATTGCTCTTCTGTATATATTCTGGAATCAACTTGTCAAGGTCCACACACACACATACACACACACAAAATGGTTGGGACTTTGAGTAGCATAGAATTGAATGTGTAGGTTAGTTCACAAAAAATTAACATCTATATGATTTTGACTATTTTGTATCAATAGACATGATACATATTCCCATTTCTTTTTTAATGCTTTTCAGTAAAAATTGTATCATTTTTCTCAACCTTGGCATTACACACTTTTAAATTTATTTCTATGCACTTATTATTATTTATACTCTAAGTGCTATTTTTAATATCATTCTCTTTAATAGACTGTTGGAGTATTAAAGTGCATTTGACTTTGTCCTGCCTTTCCTCTACAAACTGTACGCCTGGTTGATGAGGACAAGTTGATGAGGAAAAGGTTATTTTTACACCCGTATTCTAGCTGATAATTGAGGGAATTATAGAATTAAACTATCACCATTTCACAACTCCTAACGGATTAACGGATATAAGTAATGATCATCAATAGCTACTAACATCCCCCCAAAATAAAGAACCAGTCATTATGTGCCTCTTCATTGAAGAGTACAAGAATACCCTATGAATGAAAAAAAAAATGAAAAAGAAAAAAATAAACAAACAAAAATTAAAAAACTTAAAAAAAAAAAGAATACTCTATGAAGTAGCCTTGCCTAAAAAAATTCAGTCTAAAACTGATCAAGCCTTTAGATCCAATTAATAATTAACAGGAAAAACAGAGTATAGAAGAACATGTTAAACACCATGGGCATGCAATAGGCAAAATCCACAACAAACAACCCAGTTTGTTCAACAAATAAATTGCAAGGAAACATAAGAAACCACAGAGACATATCTATAGACTACAAGAGACCCAAGAGACACATTAACAAATCACAATGTATGAGTCGAACAAACTGTATGTATGAGAATTGGAGAAATTTGAACTCTGAGTACATAATAAGGATTCATTGTTAACATCTGTCTTTAAGTGTGATAATGGTATTATGATTATATTTTTAGACTGTCTCTATCTTTTAAAGATACATACTGAAGTACTTATGGGTAAAATTGTAAGCTGTCTGGGGTTTGCTTCAAAAATAATCCAGGATAGAGGAGTGGGTGGGGATGGATGAACAGGACTGGTCATGAGTTGATAAATCGTTTAAGCTGGTGATATGCACATGAGAGCTTAATAAGCTATTTTCTCCACTTCCGTACATTTAAAAAGTTTTCTATAGTATAAAGCTTTTTTAAAAAGCTAAAAGAAAATAATGTCATTTATCCATTGGATGCAATTTTCTATATATTGATATATATGTTACATCAAGCTTTCTAAATGTATTTTTTTCAAATTTTCTATGTACAAGCTGAATTTTTTATCTGCTTTCCCTATCAGTTAATGAGAGAGGTACAGTTAAATCTTCCAATTTGATGGTAGATTCGTCAACTTCCTCTTATAGTTCTTTTCTTAAACCAACTTTTGCTTTATATATTTTAAGGCAATATTACTAGGTAAATACAAGTTTAGAGTTATAATATCTTTCTGATGAATTCTTTTATTAATACGCAATAATCCTCTTTATCTCCAGTAATTCCTTAACCTCTACTTTGCCTGCAATTAGATTATATTGTATACCTGCAATTACATAATATTGTACATCAACTATACTTCAATAAGAATAATCAAAAGAAGAAAAACAAACAAAAAATCTAGTACACTAAAAGATGCATACTTAATAAAACCTGAAGATAATAATTTTATCTTCCTTCCAAACAAAAGAACCTTATAATTCAGATGCTAAATTTTCTAGGATATTTGTTTTACCTCATTTCTTTAATCTTGCATATTAGTAATCATTATTATTATTGCTGTTGTTGTTTTGGTATAATCAAAGGCTGCTTGGATTTACATACTTACCAACTTCTTTGCCCTCCATCTCTTTTTACATTTCAGATCTTCCATCTAGAATGAGCCCTCTGCTTTTAGAATTTCCTTTAGTGAGATCGTGTTTGTGATAAACTCTCCATTTTTGTCTTGAAATGTCTGTATTTTCCCCTTATTCTTGTAAAATAATGTTTCTGCGTATAACACTCTAGATTTCCAGTTATATTTCCCAGTTATATATTACAGATATATAGTGCCCTTTGAAAGTACACTCTCTTCTGGCTTCCACTGTTGCTATTAAGAAGTTAGCCGTACTGCCTTTCTACAAATAGTACTGAGAGCGAAAAATGAAACCCCCTACACCTCCAGAAAAGGAAGTCAAAACAAATCCAAGAAAGTAATACAGAAAAGGTGTCCATAGTCACTAACAACAACAAAAAATGATGAAAGGAATGAAGGAGAACTTGTTCCATGTCACCCACATTTGGGCAGCCCAAGACACTGCAACTCTGAGGTATCCAAGTACCCTGAAAAAAATGCACCCTGAATAATCAGCTTGACCCATATGCTGTCATCAGGTTTCCCCGGCCACAGAGTCCACCATGAAGATGGAGAACAGCTGCACACCGGTGTTCTCCATGGACGTCAAGGCCAGCAAGCATCAGATCAGATGAGCTGTGAAGAGGCTCTCTGATGCTAGTGTGGCCAAGGCCGTGCCCTCACCTGGCCTGACGGAGAGAAGGCGGCGCTGGAACTGGCCTTGACTTTGGCTTTGGGTGCGGCCAACGAGTTTGGGGGATTATCTAAACAGGGCAGAGCTGGTGAGTTCTCAATAGAATAAGCTTTCCACCATCCACAGAAGGAAGGAGGAGGAGGAGAAAGAAAAGGAGGAGAAAGAGAAGAAATCTCTTAGTATAAATTGTCATTCCTTTGAAAGCAATCTGACTCTCCTCTTGTTGCCTTTAATGTCTTCTTGTCTTTGGTGTCTTATAGATTCAGTTTGACATGATACCAGCTCTTTTTTATTCTTTACAACAGCCCGTTGAGGCAGGCAAGACAGTTACTCGGGAAAAGCCCAAACGGACTTTTTGGCCAGCCCAATATCACTTGAAAGATGCAGAAGCTAAGGCTGAGAGGTCAAGGGTTACAAGGGAGAGAAAGACTAGAAGGTACTTTCAACCATGAAATGTCCTACTCTTTATAATAAAGGATGAAGAAATGGCTAAGTTAGATGTAGGCTCTGTCAGAACTAGAAGCAGAGACCTCAAAGAATGTCAGAAATCTCACTGAGGGAGTCAGGCTGGCCCTTAGGACTGCACATTTGTGACAGGAAGGTCGTGAAAGTAGAGGCTAGTTCTCAGCTTCTCAGACCCAGAAGCTCCAGCCTCCTGATCTCCCAACTGCTAACACCCAAGCTCTTGAGAGGCTGATTGGGATGATAAGAAAGGATTTCTGAGAATTAATTTGCAACTCAAAATAGAATGACCAGAGGGCTCAGACAGTCCAGAGCAGTGATCTCCCAATTTCTTTAATGTGCCACCCACCAGTAAAATATTTAGAGTATGCATCCTCAATAAATGCGCTTTTATCTTTTATAAATTGTTAAGTAGTGAATAAGACTAAACTACCACATTATGTACACTGTAACAAGTAAACTGAAAATAGAATGGGGGCAGAGGTGGTGGGATGAATTGGGAGATTGGGATTGACATACATGCACTAATATGTATAAAACAGATAACCAATAAGAACCTGCTGTATAAAAAATAATTAAATTAAAAAAAAAGAAAATAGATTGTCAGAAAAGGATGAAATATAAATTTAAATGGAAGTTCTAATATTTGTCCCCAGTCTCCAGTGAATCATCTTGTCTCTCAAAGCAGCAATAACAAAACAATAACAGCAAGGTTCCTGCTGAAAACCTTATGAGCTACAAATGTTTTCTTTACATCTGAGGAAACCAAGGATAAGTAAGGTCACAACCTTGATCTGCATCACACCAAGTGGGGGACACAGCCAGGACTTGAACTTGGGTCTGCCTGGCTTCAAATCCTGAGTATGGTCTTTTCCCCCATTGTCTTTGCCCCAGTTTCAGGGGCGAGTTAGCTACGACAGGGGCCTTAGCAGGAATGGAATCACCAGTGCTCTCATAGTCAGTAATTACAAGCTGGAACAGCCATGACTTCAATACCGTATTTAATTTTTGTAAATACTTGGCTTTCTGACTGCATATGAATAAAAATGCCCATTACACTAACCAGATACCCAGAATTAGAAAATAAGCCATTTTTAAACCACCAAAACATCTAGCGGCATGTAATTATTCACTGCCTACAGACTTTATATTTTTAAAAGAGTCGCAAAGAGCAGGAATGATGAAGCTGGCATTATTACTCCGTCATTAGATCACCATGGTGTTTTAGTCATGTGATTAACAAATTTCCCTCCTGATTGAAACTGAAATGCCAATCAGGATTAGCTGGATTTCAGGGTCAGTCATGGGAAAGTATAAAATGGAAGTGGCGGTTTTGATTACACAAGCCTAGAAACTGGCAGGGTGCAGCCTCAGACACTGGCCTGCTGTCCTGGACAATCTACCAGGTAACAGTGTGAGCTCCCTTTGATGCCACTGATTTGATGCAGTTGGAAGGAAATTCCTGTCAAGATGGCAAACTGTCACTGCCTGGTGCTCCCTCCCCTAAAATCGACCTGGAGAAATTACAAAGTAAGAGAAGCACGGGTCAGAGGAGCAAACACCAAGAACAATGAGATCAGAAGGTTCAGAAAACCAAAGAACGGCTTAAGCAATGCCCGGCATCAAAGGTGCCTCCCAAACATCACCCACGCAACCTGCTGAGATGACCGAGCTTTGCCACCACAGCCAAGGGGAGCATCACCCTCTAAAGGTCTGGCAGCGTCTCAGAGGGGGCAGGACACCGTCAGAACTAACTGAGAATTGGAAGCTGGTTTCAGGCGGGTCTTCCGAATGGGGAAAGCTTGACTAGGACCACGCAGGGACCATGACTCTGATTCTGAGGCCAAAGGTTCAACGAATCTGAGGGCACAAACCAGCTCCTGATGTTTTCCATCGAAAAGTTGATAGTCTTTCTGGAAATTTCTATAAGAACAACCAAGCAATTACCTGGAAAAATAAAGTTAGTGAAGACAGAGAAATAGCACAGGGTCATACTAGTGTAGGCAGTAGGTGCGGTCCAGGCCTAGTATGGGTAGACGTCTCTGTTCTTACTGGTTGGAGTGGGGCTGGCGCTGGGGTGCTGGAAGACCCCCAGAGGTGGCAGTGAGAGGGAAGGTTAGGGCACTTTTAAGTTCCGCTCTGGCCGCCATTCTGCCGTCCTTAGAACAGTCATTGTGGGCCCATCAGGCTAGGCCCCTGCTCCTCGTCTCTGTGAAATAAGCAGAGCACTACATGATCCTTGCTGGGGTGAAGATATGAGAAAAACAGGTGAGGACAGATCCCCAACCTCAGGCATCACCCCCAAGCACCTACAGCATGGGGACCTGGGGAGACTGGCTCTTTCCAAAGCTGCTGAGGGTCAGAGATAAAACCCCGACCAGAGCTTCAGGAAGGGAAACAAAAAAATGGGAGTGATTCTCTGGGATCTGGACCTCAACACCCTGGGTTCTATAGGCAAGGGAGAATTCTTTTTCCTTCTCTCCTCCTAGGTTCTCCAGCTGCGCCTCTGAATCGGACAGATTGACAAAGAGGAAAACCAACGTAAATTTATTAGCTTGTGCATCACGCATACACATGGGAGTACCCAGAAGTGAATAACTCAAAGGGGGTTAGAATTTGGGGTCTCTTCATCTAATTTAGTAGGGGAAAGGGATGGGGAGAAAGGACATTTTGGGAAAAGCAAATGACTTTTTGGAAAGATAAATGGGCCTTTAGGGGAATAGATGGAGATATGACCGTTTGTGACAATGTCTGGATGGGTGGTGCAGACTCCGAGAAAAAAAATCCCGGAGGGGATTTATGACAATTGAGTTCTTTTTGGAGACTCTGCTTTCAGGCAGATAAGGGATTTCAGGAACTCAAATGCCTTCAGCTCAAAATAATTCTTATGTCAACATGGCAGATTTGGTGTGGCAAATCCTGATCCCTTAGGTTCCATCCCTCCCCTCCCATTAGACTCTGGGACTGACACAGGCCTGGCCTTTGACACTTCTATGGGGTCCTGAACCCACAGGCCAAAGTAGCCAGATTCCTGAGAAGGACAGCCATTCTGAAATAAAGACGCCCAAATAAACATCATTTACTCCCTGAAGCAGAATGACTGAAAGAGGAGGACAAAAAATTTTTAAGAGCATAATAATAAAAATACTTAAGATAAAGGAAGAATTGGCAAAACCATCTGTAAGAATAAGAAAACAGGGACTTCCCTGGTGGCTCAGTGGTTAAGAATCCGCCTGCCAACACAGGAGACATGGGTTCGAGCCCTGGTCCGGGAAGATCCCACATGCCCCAGAGCAACTAAGCCTGTGTGCCACAGCTACTGAGCCTGTGCTCTAGAGCCCACGAGCCACAACTACTGAGCCCACGAGCCACAACTACTAAGCCCATGAGCCACAGCTACTGAGCCCCTGTGCCACAACTACTGAAGCCCACGCACCTAGAGCCCGTGCTCCACAACAAGAGAAGCCACCGCAATGAGAAGCCCGCGCACCGCAACAGAGTAGCCCCACTCGCCACAACTAGAGAAAGCCTGCGTGCAGCAATGAAGACCCAACGCAGACAAAAACAAACAATTAATTAATTAATTAATTTAAAAAAAAAAGAATAAGAAAACATTTTTTTTAAAGAAGAGGAAGGGCAAAGAACTTGAGGAGACATTTCACCAAAGAAGATAACACAAATGGCCAATGAGCACATGAGAAGAGGCTCAACACCATTAGTCATTAAGGAAATGCAGATCAAAACCACAATGAGGTACCACTTCACACTCATTAGGATGGCTATTATGAAGGGGGAAAAAAACAGAAAATAACAAAAGTTGAGGAGGTTATGAAGAAACTGGAACCCTTGCTGATGGAAATGGGGCAGCTACTATGGAAAACGGCACAGCGGTTCCTCAAAAAGTTAATCATAGAATCACCATTTGACCCAGCAAATGAGTATAAACCCGAAAGAACTGGAATCCAGGACTTGAACAGATATTTGTACACCCATCGTCATAGCAGCATTGTCCACAGCAGCCAAAAGGTGGAAGCAACCCCAGTGTCTACTGACAGATGAATGAATAAACAAAACGTGGTATATACATACAACAGAATATTTTTCAGACTTAAAAAGGAAGGAAAGGAGGGATAAATTAGGAATATGGGATTAACAGATACAAACTACATAAAATAGATAAGCAACAAGGATTTACGGTGTAGTATAGGGAACTATATTCAATATCGTGTAATAACCTATAATGGAAAATAATCTGAAAATATATATATAACTGAATCACTTTGCTATACACCTGAAACTAACGCAATACTGTAAATCAACTATATTTCAATTACAAAAAAGATAACTAAAAAAAAAAAAAGGAAGGAAATTCCAGCACATGTTATAACATGGTTGCCAGAGGAGAGAGGAAATGGGGAGTTATTTTTTCAGTTTGGGATGATGAAAAAGTTCTGGTGGCGGTGGTGATGGTGGCACAAGAATGTACTTAATGCTACTGAACTGTACACTTAAAGTGGTTACAATGGTAAATTTTATGTTATGCATATTTTACTATGATTTTTTTAAAGCTTCCATCCACTTATCTCCATGGAGACAAGACTCTACTCTCCCTGTAATCTGAGCATCCCTAGGAAGCTGCAGTGTCCCTGGAGGCTCTGCTCTAGGCCCTCAGACCCTGGGGGATGGGGGAAAGGGAAGGGGCAAAGGGAACGTTGGGAAGTGATGAAAACGTTAAATATCTGATTTTGGTGATGGTGACATGAGTGTCTAAATGTGTCTAGGGACTTCCCTGGCGGTCCAGTGGTTAAGACTCCACGCTTCCACTGCAGGGGGCGCAGGGTTCGATCCCTGGTCGGGGAACTATCCCGCAGGCCGCGTGGCACGGCCAAAAATACATAAATTAAGAAGACAAAAAAAAAATTTGTCTAAATTCATCGAAAGGTACTTGTAGGTGCATTATTTGTAGGTTAATTATACCTTAATAAAGTTAAATTTTAAAATGGGGATGGAGGAAACAAGATTGGCCGAATGTGGTTAATTGTTAACAAGGGTGGTGGGTACGTGGAAAATTATTGTTCTATTCTGTCTACTTTCATTTGTATTTGAAAATTACCATAATAAAAATTTTTAAAAATCGAAAGACCCGTCATCCAACTGCCCTTATTCCACCATCCACAAAGACACTCCCCAGTGGGACTGAAAAGTAAGGGCCACAACTCCCGACATTTACACATTATTTACAAAATATGTTTCACAAACTTTAACTCATTATTCTCACAAGAATCCAGGGCAGCCACAAATCATCATCTCATTTCCACGTGGGAGCTCAAAGGGACCCGTGGGAAGTGACTTTCCCAAGATCTCACAGGCTGGGCAGCGGGGCTGGGACCGGCCCCCGGGGCTCCTGACCAGAGCAGGTGTTTCTAGCACCGCACCTGCTGCACGGCCAGGGCCCCAGGCACAGCCCCCAGGCAGCAACTTCCACCGCTGTCAGGCTCTCCTGGGAAAGTGCAAAAAGAGCCTCCAGCAGGGCAGTTCTAACCCAGGTCAGCAAGTGGGGCTGGAGTTAACTGCTTGTTCGTTTCCATGGTTACATCTTACTCTGCTCTCCTTGAGCCCCAAACAGGAGGCTAACACAACGGGAGGGAAACCTCCCAGCAGGGTCAGAAGTGCTCCCTGACTGTGCGCAGAGCATGTCAGCTGTCTCCAGCTTCTGAGAAAGACTCTACTCGGAAACAGTCACCAATGTGCAAAAGGAACACCATTTCCTGGCATCCTAAGCCTCAAGCCACGTGTCCAGAGGTGCCGCTCTTTAAGGAAGAGACCAACCGCACGCCGGCCCTCTCTCCACACCTGTCTCATAAAGCGGTTTCGAGGATAAAATGAGTAATGCCTCTAATGTGCCTAAAAGCATAGCTGGCTCACAGTAACCCCCGATATTTTAATTAATATTACGATTTCGAACATCTACACAGAACTTAAAGTGTTTTAGTTTCTCGTTTAAAGTAGAATTGCAGATCTTTTGTCTTGGTTCTCCAGAATCGGCCTCATCCCGAACACAGATGAGAACCATGCTAAGTGAAAGCCCCAGAGCATCCCCAGAAGCTACCAAGAAGTTGCCCTTAACCTTTGGTCTTTATGCTTCCCTGAGAATCAGAAACTTTAGCTTACATCCCAGGTCCACATTGTTGGCGCCGTGACCCCAGTCGGGCGAGTGGGTGAGCTTCTGGCTCCAGTAGGAGGGGCTGCCCCGAGGCCCAGGTGCAGCAGGAAGGTTGTCACACAGCCAGAGGCACCTGGCAGGCCACCAGGCCCCTTGCCTGGGGCTTCACTGGGCCCACTCACTGCCTCTCCATTCCTGGGTGACTTCCTGAGACCAGCATCCAGGCTTCGAGGGTCCATCTCCAAGCCCTCTGGCCACCTGCTCTCACCATCAGGCCTCCCTCAACCTCCTTTAGCACCCCACCAGCCTTACCACACCACCACCGCTGCCCCCACCGCAAAGTCTTGCTTTTTCACGGTACACCTTAGTGGTGCAACTGAAATATTGGTTCCTCCTCCTTCCAGGACAGGGAGAGCTTAATTTCCTGACTGTGTTATAAGGCAGGGGATAATTACATCCCATTCTTCTAGAACAGAAAAGATAAGATTTTTTTGTTTCCTATTAAAACAGGCTGAATATTTATATTCTGCCATAATTTCAATGCATCACCTTCTAATGAGTGAGCTGTGGCCCCTGCCTTGAGATTCTGGTCAGCCAGCAGCAAGGTGTCAAGGAGAGCGCCCTCTGGTGAAGGAACTAGGGGACAGTTAGGGTGGCAGCACGCAGTGCCAAAAGATGTCTGGATAGCAGCCTGGGGGCGGGACTACTGTGTCCTAGGACAGTCACTCGAGAATCAGGGTTTGGGCTGGGTGGAGATGGGACTGCAGAAAGACTGGAGCATCGTAAGAGCAAGCTGGCAGGAGAGGGGACATCTGGGTGGTCTGGAACCAGCTGGTGCTTCAGGGCCATTTCCCAGGAGCCCTTTGACTGGTCCAAGGGGGCTGGCTTGGAGGACTTGGAAAAAGGCAGGGATAGAAGGGCTACGGTAGTCCTAGGGAGCAGGATTCCCATCAACTGAGGGAGTCAGTCAGTGCTCCCTCGAGGCTCTGAATTCAAGCAATGATACCCAAAAGTGGGACAGACCCAGAGCGCCCTGACAAGGAACATGTAAACGCAAGGCACCCTCCTGGCCAGCAGCAAGCTGCTGCCCAAGTCTGCCGGTAGTGTAAGTGGAGTCTGGGATTTGGGGCACAGAGCAGCTGAAGGACGATGGATGGAACACTCTTGTCGACGGTGAGCAGCTCAGAGCATCCCTTCTTCTCTGTATCCTCAGGGCACAGGTAGGCACCCTCTAGGAGTCTGCTGATTGGAGCAGACTTCTGGCAGTCTGTCTTTGACGCCTGCTCACCTCAAAACAGGCCTTGCCTTCTCTTTTAGTTCCTGCCTCTCAGAGGTCTGGCCTGAGTCCCCACCTGCCAAGCCCGGACAGGAGCTAGTTGTGTGTTTACGTGCTTGCTTGCTTGTCTCCTTCCAAAAAGGATCTGAGATAACTTTCCACGATATGAACGAGATGGAAAGTGGATACGTGTAAAAATCAGGGTGTTGGATAACAGTTGGTCAGTTTCTTACAAACTAAATATATTCTTACCATATAATCCAGCAATCACAATCCTTGGTATTTACCCAGATGAGTTGGAAACATCCCCACACTAAAACCTGCACGCGGATGTTTATAGCAGCTTTACTCATAATTGCCAAAGGTTGAAAGCAAACAATATCCTTCAGTGGGTAAATGGACAAGCTGGGGTATATCCAGGCAATGGAATATTATTCAGCACTAAAAAGAAATAAGCTCTCAAGCCATAAACAGACATGGCAGAAACTTAAATGCATATTAGTACGTGAAAGAAGCCAATCTGAAAAGGCTACATGTTGTATGATTCCAACTACATATATGACATCCTGGAAAAAGCAAAACTATGGAGACAGTAAAAAGATAAGTGGTTGCTAGGGCTTGGGGGGAGGGAGGGATAAGCAGGAGGAGAACAGAGGATTTTTAGGGTAGTGAAAACTACGCTGTATGATGCTATAATGTTAGAGACACGTCATTATTCATTTGTTAAAATTCATAGAATCCACAACAGCAAGAGTAAACTGTAAACTATGGACTCTGGGTGATGAGGTGTGTGATGTGTGTTCATCATTTGTAACAAATGTACCCTCTGCGGTGGGATGCTGATAGAGGGGAGGCTGTGCATATGTGGGGCAGGGGGTGTATGACAAATCTCTGTACCCTCCTCTCAGTTCTGCTTTGAACCTAAAACTGCTCTAAAAACAAAAATCGATTTTTTTTAAATCTGGGCAATGAAAAATACTAGTAAAGTGGAAAGATAATGCCTGGGACATCCCTGGTGGCACAGTGATTACGAATCTGTCTGCCAGTGCAGGGGACATGGGTTCGAGCCCTGGCCCAGGAAGATCCCACATGCCGCGGAGCAACTAAGCCCGTGCGCCACAACTACTGAGCCTGCACCCTGGAGCCCTCGAGCCACAACTACTGAGCCCGTGAGCCACAACTACTGAAGCCCGTGCGCCTAGAGCCCGTGCTCTGCAACAAGAGAAGCCACCGCAATGAGAAGCCCACGCACCACAACGAAGAGTAGCCCCCGCTCGCCGCAACTAGAGAAAGCCCGCGCACAGCAACAAAGACCCAACGCAGTCAAAAAATAAACAAACAAATAAAAATAAATAATAAGGGAAAAAAGAAAGATAATGCCTGAAGGAAAGTTAATGGGTACATATTCAGTTACATATTCTGGTACATATTCTGTTTCCCTTCCCAGTCCTGTCCCCTTCAGTTACAAAATCAGGGCAAAGATTCCTAAGAGCAGAAATTGAGAAACCCAAGCAGTTAACATGTTTACTATACCAGGTAAAATAAAACAACTAGTCCTATATGCATCTGCATTTACAGATCTCAAAAATACAGAAGGTTGAGTACAAAAGCAAGTTCGAAACATTGTTAACAAGAGAACAATAAAGTATCTAAACACATTCTGTGATGCTGCATATTGCTTATGGAAGCATGCAGGATAAATTACGAAATCATGGCATGGATACATGACAGTAGTCGCCTCTCAGGAGAGCTGAAGGGGACAGGACTGAGAAGGGAAACAAAAGGGGCTTCAAATATTACCTGCAGTGTTTTATTTCAATAAAACAAGCAAACGAAAATGTCTGAAGTTAAATATCTGTTCCTTTAGGGTGTCAGAAATGTGAGAGTTATTATCCTTTGCACTTTGTATTTTTAAGAATTCAAAATAACTATTGCTAACTTCATCATAAAAAACTTCACCACATCCAGGGCTTCCCTGGTGGTGCAGTGGTTGAGAGTCTGCCTGCCAATGCAGGGGACACGGGTTCGAGACCTGGTCTGGGAGGATCCCACGTGCCGCGGAGCGACTGGGCCCGTGAGCCACAATTGCTGAGCCTGCGCGTCTGGAGCCTGTGCTCCGCAACAAGAGAGGCCGCGATGGTGAGAGGCCCGCGCACCGCGATGAGGAGTGGTCCCCGCTTGCCGCAACTAGAGAAGGCCCTCGCACGGAAACGAAGACCCAACACAGCCATAAATAAATAAATTAATTAATTAATTTAAAAAAAAAAAAAAAAGGAAAATAGTCACTTACAGGACAAAAAATTAAAAAAAAAAAAAAAAAAACTTTACCACATCCAAAATGGTAAGATCAAGCCAGCCAGTCAGAAGGCAGCTTTTCCTGGGGAAAATGTGTCCCCAGGCGCTCATAAACAGGGCACGTGGGATGCAGTCAGCAAGGGCCTCGATGACCAAGTGCTTTCAGTAAGCACGGTGGCCAGTCCTTCCACATCCCTCGGGACAAACCAAAGGCATAAGAACAAAAAACTAGAGAGAAAGGACCTGAGCTTGACCCCACCTGAGGCCATTTTAAATTATTTTATATGATACTTAAGAGAACCAGAGGGGCGGCCCTGACATCCATCCTCAAGGATCTGCAGGAACAGTGGCGACACTTCCTTAAAGTTCTCCGGGCCCACAGGGCTGAGCTGCCCCAACTCCATCAATGGTCTCATCGCACACCCAGGCTCAGAGGCTGCCTTCTGTAACCATGAGGGACAAGGGGACTGCCAGCGACAGGATGATGACACGGCAGTTCACCCTGATTTGCCCAGGAAACGCCCCCTCTCTCTTGCCTAAAGAAAGCCCTTGTCCCCGTCATGTTGTTCTTTGTTCGACAGCAATTGCTAGGTCCACCCCGTGCCAGGCACAAGACCAGGGACACTACCTTCCTAGACTTTGGGTCCCGGCATTGCCGAAACACTGTACTTGTAGGTGCCCCATGACACGCCACGCCAGCCCACACCTGCGTGTTTTGCAGAGGCTGCTTTAGTGGTCGGAAACATCTTTCCACAACTCCCACCACACTGACTCCTTCTCATGCTACATGACCCAGCTCAGGCATTGCCGCCTCCAGGAAGTCTCCGGGGATTGCCTAGTGCTGGATTAGGTGCCCCTCATTCTGGTTTCTTCCCTCTAGTTTGTTGCATTTCCTCCAAGGAACCTGTTTACTAGGTTATCTCCTCCACTCAGCTGGACCTCAGGGGAAGAGGCCAGACCTTACTCATCCTGGCATCTCCTGAGCCTGGCACACAGCAGCCCTCAGTACTTACCCATAGAAGGGAACTCCACGAACAGACGCCTGCGCCCAGCCCTGCCTCAGAGACCAGCTCACTGTCTATCTATTGGGAGATGGTGTTAATAGAACAAATATCAGACATCGGGTGGGCTAAGTGCTCTCCCTGAGGTGTGCGAGGTGCCCAGAGGGAGCACCCGCAGGGGAACGGCAGCCTTGGAGGTCTAATACCCCTCCCCCATTTTCTGCTCATCAGTAAAAGCTGCTGAAAGTGAGCTTTGGGTCGCATCAGCCACCACTGCTGCGGGAGGATCCACAGGGGGAGGGAAAGAAGGGCACCGCCAGTGTCTCAGGAGAGCTTATAGTCCCACAGAGAATTCTTAAGAACACTTAGTGACGTTTAACTCCCTAGGTGACAGAGTCCAACTCGCAGCTCATTTCCCTGCTGGGACCCTGCTCTTGTCCTGTTCCCCCCTCAGGTTAACTTTGCATTCAGGGAGGTGACCCTGGCAAAGCACTTAAGTTCTATTAGCCTGTAATAGCCTAATAAATGCCTGTCATCCACTACCTGGAAATTTAGAGGAAAGTTGGGGTAATTTTTACCAATCTCTAAGTACCTCTAAGTAGGAAATTGGCTGACAAACCCATGCAGACATTCTAGAACATCGTGTTCTTGTGTAATTTGGTCTCACTTTCTAGAACACTTATCCCTGTTGAGAACACGCTGTTGCTAGGTTACGACCAGTGAGTAAACACCCTGACTTTCTATTATTGTTTCATAGAATCCCAGCCCCTGTCACTTTATTAAAACGGCTCTGCTAAGGGCGCCCGTGACCTCCTAATCGGTCTCTCTAATGGACACTTTCTAGTCCCTCCCTTGCCAGACCTGTGGCCCACGAACTCGGGTATTTATCTCTGTGGCCTCTGGAACATTCCATGGGCCTCTTTGCTCCTTCCCCTGTGCCCCTCCCTGCAGCCTGCCCCTTAAATGCGGCTGATCCCCAAGCTCCTCCACCACGGCCGGAATAGGGTGAATTGCAATTCTCAAGAGTGCAGGGCCTATGCCCGAGGTGGAGGGCCTCCTGCAATCTGCATCCCAGGCCCCCGGCTGGCCTCTTCCCTCTGATGCTGTCTCCCCAGGTACACTGGTCCAGGCCGCCCCATAAGCACAGGCCTCACCTCCCACATCTACTGGGGCTTCTCCCCGAGCTTTTCCCCAGCCTCAGGCCCACGTGTCCACCTTCCTTCTGACGTCCCCACCAGGATGTCCTCGGCTCCCCCAAAGCAACCTCCCTCACCTTCCCAGGAGATTGCATCCCCCATCTCAGTGAATAAGGTCACCTTTCTCCTTCAGTTACCCAAGGTAGGGAAGTGAAAGTCATCCCCCCCACCAAAAAAAAAAAAAACCCAACACATCTCTATCACCTGGGCACGATGACTTCATGTATTTCTCCAAACCACCCCCACTGTGACTGCCTTACATCAGACCCTCATATCTCTCTCCTGGACTGCTGCAAAATTCACCTAGTCACTCTCCTTGCCTCCACCTGGATAACCCACCTCGCCCAGTCATCCAAGACTCAGTGCATTCCTGAGTGCATTCCTCAGCGCATTCATTCCTAATGAATAGCCTCATGCACAGGAATTTGTGCATAGAATGAATTCCCCTCCAATGGAGGACAATTTGGCAATATTTGTCAAAATTTTAAATGCAAACGCCCTTTGACTTAGCAATCCCACTTCAGGGAATTCATGCTCCGCACACATTCCTATGCATGAGGATATTAATTGCAGCCTTGTTTGTAATAGCGAGACACTGGAAACAACCTCAATGCCCATTCATAGGGTAAATGTTGAGTACAGCATGCTGGGTCCATGGAACATTTTATAGCCAACAGAAAGACCATGGCAGACCATGTAGTACATACAGACCATGTATGTACTAATACAGGATGACTCACAATGCAAAGAGTAGAACAGTGTTGTATCATGTGCTACCGCTGTGCTCAAAGGGGGGTATATCCATATACACTCTTGTATTTGGATTCTGTCTAGAATAAAACACCAAAAAGGGACAGTGATTGCTTTTGAGATGAAGACTCGGGGATAAAGGCCAGGGGAGACTTGTCACTATATACTTTTTGCACCATCAAAAATTCTTTACGCTGACCATGTTTTACCTTTTCAAATAAAAATACGTTCAACCCGTCTTGCACGCTGCAGTCAGCAACCTTTGCAAAGTGCAAATCTGATCACATCACGCTCCCGCTTCAAACTCTTCAGGGGCTCTCCACGATGGGGTATCTGGGAGGGTCACAGTTGATACTTGTCCTAGAGTAATTAACATCTGTAAGGTATTTTTAGCACCTTTTCACTCTCAAAAGTGTCCTGAGTAGATGATACATTATATCCTTTCTCCATCAGTGACACTAAAGATATAGTCTACCCTCCATAACTGGAGTTGCACATCTTCCTCATCTGGCCCATCTCCCCAGCCCCACCCGACAGTGGCCCCTGGATAGCTTTTTAAACTCCAGAAACTATTTACTGAACGATTTACTGCTCCCCTGCACACAGGCTATTTTTAGCCCCCTTTGTACCCCCTACTGGGGAAACCTAGGTCCCCACCCAGCCCCAGGCACAGCCAGCCACTCGGCCCCCCAGACTCGGCCCCAGGCACCGCCTCCTGTCACTGCACTGTTCTGAAAGCCACACAGAGCCCGAAGCCTCCAGCACAACATGAAGCTTTTACGTTCCTGATTTCTCTGCTATTCTTGAGGGCTGGAACTGTGTCCTGTTTGAAATCGAAGAAAACGGTAAAGCACTGAATTCCAGCCCAGCTCCAGAGTCAGAAACACTTGATTTGAATCAGGAGTCTGCCACTTAGCTCTACATCCTTGGACCAGTTACTTCAACTCCCTGAGTTTTCCTTTCTTCATCTGTTTTTCCACTCAACCTCCAATTTTTTTTCTGAGATCTATGAATGTGGGTGCATGTAGTGCTAGTTGGTATATTTCACATGGTGTAGTAAACATGTTAATTGATCGAGTTTCTCTGTTTTCGCCCTTAGGAATCTCTGCCCTGACTAACTGAATATACACACATTAACTTTCGTGCGGGCATTCTCTTTCTACTTTACCTATTTTTCTTCGCCCGGATTTTTTAATGTATCCACTTTTCATCTCGTTTGTATTTGGGTACACTATCTCAAGCCCTTCTGGGGATGAGCAGGAAGGACACATAAGCAAGAAAGCACACTAACAACAGCAGGCCAGACCCCCCGCGGGAAGACCCAGAAGAAACGGGGAGCCTGTCATGAGGTGAACAAGCATCAAACAACAGACAGCCAGAAACTGCTAGAATGGAGTCTCCCCACAGCACTGCTGAGTGGCCCATGAACATACTTCAGCCTCAGTTTCCTCATCTGTAAAATGGGGACAACAAGGGTGCCTACTTCACAGAGTTGTTGTAAAGATGAAATAATTCAGGGAGTTCCCTGGCGGCTTAGTGGTTAGGATTCGGAGCTTTCACTGCAGGGGGCACAGGTTCGATGCCCAGCGGGGGAACTAAGATCCCACATGCCGTGTTGTGCGGCCAAAATAATAATAATAATAATTCATGAAAGACCTTACTACAGTGCCTGGCACATAGGAGGGACAATAAATGTTGGCAACACATGAACTGATACAGGATGTGGAAGCACTCTCAGAGCTCACCTAGAGACATCCAGCCCTCCTCACTCAGGACTCAGAAAGGAGTTACTGGAGCTGTCCTACCATGCTTGCAGGCTTTCCCCATGGAACTCTGACTCCCTCTGGGAAGATCATCTTCCTGCCTGGAAGACAGGACAACTGACCCGAGCTGGCATGTAGCCGGGTCCTGTCCGCATCAGGCAAGCTTGTCCTCACTCGTGCCTGCTATCAAGAACCCAAAGGAGAAGACATTCTGCAGGAAGAGGTGCTCAGGGATGTCAGAGGTTTTCTCTTCAAAAGAGAAAACCTGCCATTTTTAGAAGGCAGAAAGATTTTTAAGTGGTAGCTGAGAGAGTCAATTGAAAACCAAATTGTGCCCTCTTAGCGATGAGATATCTGCTCTTACATAGCCTGTGTGCACAGGGTCACAGGCTTTCGCAGACCTGATCAAGGCCGGGTTCTAGTACTGGCGCTTCTGAGGCCAGTGCATCCCTGGGACCTGGGGGTACAGAAGGCAGTGTTTCCATGGCCAGGGCCCATGTGGTCAGCAGACGGCTAAGTGGTCAAAGAAGGACAAAGTGAGGGCGAGCACTGAGCTCTGGGAGCAGAATCCAGCAGGGATTGCAGATCTCATGAGGGATGCACTAGAAAGAACGCAAGAGGCAGATGAATACCTCTTACTAGCAGCATGACTTCAAACATGGTATTTAACGTCTCTGAGCCTCTTATTTACTTACCTGTGCACCAGAGGTGATGATAACCGTGTAGATTAAGAATACGGATGACAACGGGGTGGCACAGATTACATAGTTACGTAGTACTGGGTTCTATCCCTCTCACAATACTTTTTAAATGCAGTCTTGCAACATCACAGAACTTTGAAAAACTGTGCAGGAGACACACTCTTACCCACTCTTACTCACACAGCCCACCATCTTTCTGGCTCCTAACTGTGTCAGTTGTCACTTTATTATCTCTCAGCTCCAAATTCACCCTGTTTGCCCGCCTTGGGGATACCGGAGCTGGACCCTGGAAATATTTCCCCTTGCCAGCTGGTGCAAGGTTAGGCTCTGTCCCTAGAGGGCGCTGGAGGGACACCGCAAGGCCACGCGGGGGAAAGGGCTTCTCTCGCGGCCCCCAGGCCACCAGGACTGCTGTGCAGCAGTCGTGGAGGCATTCCTTTCCCAGCAAACCTCACCACCACCCAGCAAGCCGCTTTCACTTTCAAGGACCAGCTCCAGCCTGCTCTCCCAGCCCAACAGCTTGGCCCTGGAGACCACTCTGGTCCCCATTCTGGCAGGTTTTGCGTTCCTGCAGGGGCCACGCCCTCTCCTAAAGGTCTGAGTCCCATCTTGGGGACTCCAAGTCCATAGTCCCTTCCTTGTCTACTCCCCCTCGGCCCCAGCGGGGGCAGCTGCTCCCCGCACCTGCTATTCTGGTGTGTGTGTGCCTGCGAGGACTCTTTTGCCCTTTTAAAGGTTGACCACATGGATTAGTGTCCTAGGGCTGCCATAACCAACTGGTGGCTTCAAACAACAGAAATGTATTCTCTCACGGTTCTGGAGACTAGAAGTCCAAAAGCAAGGTGTCCACCAGGGCTCATTCCTTCTGGAGGCTCTGCGGGGGCAGCCACCCCACACCTGTCTCGGCTTCTGGCATTGCCAGCCATCCTCCGCATCCCTTGGCTTACAGCTGCATCACTCCAATCTCGGCCTCTGTCGTCAGATGGCGTTCTCCTGTGCATCTGCGTCCAAATTTCCCTCCTCCTATAAGAATACGAGCCATATTGGATTAGGGCCCATCCTAATGACCTCATCTTAACTTGATTACATCTGCAAAGACCCTATTTCCAAATAAGGTCAGGCTCACAAGTATCATAGATTACGGCTTCAACACATCTTCTGGGGGGAGATACAATCCAACCGATAACACCCCCTTTTGCTAGCTGATCATTCTTTTTATGACATTTCCCCCGTGCAGATTACTGCTGTGGTCTCTGCTCCCTGACTCACTCAAGTCACCGTGCCTCTCATCTCTACCCCTCCAGCACCCTGACCCGCTCACTGCCTCTGCGCTCACCCGCCTGCAGCCCCATCCAGAAGGCAGCACACAAGACCATGTCACTTTGTTGCTTACAACCCTCCAGAGACTTCTTAGCCAGGATAAAATCCATGTTCTGCCCTGGCTTGCTGCCCTCACTCATTCTATACCTACAGCTCCCTGCTCACTCACCATGCGCCAAGCCCACTGACCTAGTTTTAGGCCTCGAACCCGCCAACGCCATTCCCATCTCAGGGCCTTAGCTGTGCTGCTCCTTCGGCTGGGCCCGCTGTCACCCCCCAAGACATTCGCCCGCTGCCTCCTGGTTGTTCAGGCCTCTGCTCAGCATCTGCTCCAAGGAGAGGTCCTTTCTGGGCAGCTGGACTGTCCTCCTGGTCACCCTCTGCCACGTGGCCTCATTTGATCATCTTTCCCACATGTATCTGTACCTAAGATCACTGTATTTGTTTGTTCTGTGTCTGTAAAATGTAAACCCCTGGGACGAGGACTCTGGCTTTGTCCTTACCTACTGTCTCCAGCACCAAGTATGTGCCCAGCACATAGTAGGTGCTCAATAAATATCTGATGACTGACTACTGACATTTTAGAGTTTATTAGGACTGGAGTCTGAAGAATACTGTTATTACTCACCCAATGTTTTCAAAAATCAGACTTTTACAAATAACAACAACCTAAAAGAAACTTTGCATTTTCTGTTTCCTTCTTAAAACTCAGCACCTTTGTCCTCTCTCCTCTGTGTTCTGGAAAACGCCGTATGGTCAGACCTGCAGCTGACTGAGGTCATATTCTGCTTTAGTGACCTTTAGTGACCCTGTGTGACTTCCAGGTGGACAAGGCCCATCGTGCCAAGCAGAACTTCCACACAGGCCTGTCCAGAAGCAAGGCCAGAAACTAGAAGGTTCTCCGAGTACAGGTGCTGGTTTCTGAGAAGCAGCACTTTCAAGTACAGAGAAGATGGACAGTCGGTCGTGGCTAGGGCTTTGCTTCCTAATTCGTCACCTCCGTGTCCTTGGGCCACACCTTTCACCCCGGTCAGTCATAGATCTCCTCCTGGAAATAAGTCCATATTCTCCATCTGGGTTGGGTCAGGAGACCCTGCTTTGAGGGAAACGTACCCTGTCGAGAGATCACCTACAATCTTGCAGTGTTCCAACTGTGATAAATTTACTGCCAATTAAGCTGTTTTCTAATACAAACCAACATAATCATTAAGAGAACAATCTTGATGGAATTAGCATTTGCTTAAACTCCTGGGAACTGTTCACAAGATAAAAACCTACAAATGATTAAAGCAAATTGCCTGGAGGCTGCTTCCTGGGTTGGGGGGCTCCACCCAGATCAGCCTCCTGTATGAAACCTGAGAGGTTTCCAAATGGAGCTGTCTTGCCTGGAGGCTCGGCATGTGTGTCAGATCCCAGCAGACATGGATCCCAAGGAGATTCCATTCCTGCTTTCTCCACTTTGGGAGCTCAAGAGAAGCACATCCAAGTGGTGGGAGAGTGGCCGGTTCCGGGCAAAAGAGCCTCCGTGTGGACCTCGGTGCCCACCGTCACATGAACTTTCTGAGCCTCTATTTTTTCTTTGTGAAATGGGGGTTCTAATCCCTACCTTCCTGGAGCATAAGGATTAGCGGTACAATAGGCAAAGTGCCTGGCACAGCCTGGCACAGCGAGGGCTGCCATCAGTGGCGCTGCTAGATCGGCATCTTTAGGGCCCGCGTAGGGGAGGGATCGAGGCCGCAGCCCAGCGGCCGCCCCGCTGTCCAGTCAGAACCCCCGCAGCCCCTTGCTCCTCACAACCCCATTCCTGGAACACAAGGTGGGCAGGGCAGCCTGTTTGTTCTCAGCCGCCTCCCTGGCACCCAGAACCTGTGTGCACGCGCTGGGACCTCCATAAACATCTGTAGAATGAACACGTGCGTGAACGAGCAGCAGCTCCCAACACTAACCACCGTCTTCGCTAACATGCCTCTCACCTCGAGAATTTTCTAGAGGGTCTCAGATGTCATCCCTGGGCCCCTCCGTTCCTGAGATCCATGCCGGTCTATCCAAGTGGTCCCCTTAGCTCTCCAGAGCAGCCCCTGTACAGTCTCTACCCCTCCAAACCCCTAGAGGTGATGACGCCCGTGCCGGTAGAGCAGGTCTGGGCTCCCAGCAAAGATGGGCCACTGACCTCTTGCCCTTCGGTCAGCATCCTTCAGGGTCTCAGTTGAAACTCAGACAGAATAAAAGTCTAATTTGAAACATCCCTTTGCACAGATATAGAAATATTATGAAATAAAACGCAAAATGCACATGATTTCTGAGACAAAATGCAAGACTTCAAGGATAGTCCTTGTTTGTCCTGCTCCAGCTCGGGCAGCCCTGCCCACACCTGTGCATGCCTGTGACATCAGGAAGCAGCAGGGGCTGCACGAACTTGCCCACCAGGCTGCCAGTTCAAATCCCAGGTTCGATACCCAGTAGCTGGGAGTCCTTGGGCAAGTTATGTAACCTCCCTGTGCCTGGGCTTCCGTGCCTGTAAGATGAGGATAATAATTGTACCTGCCTCACCAGGTTGTCATGAGGGCTAAATGAGTCTGTATTTGTAAGACACTTCCAAGTGTTCCTTAAATCTTCATCTGTGCTTTCTGTCCCAACCTCACCCTGGCTTCATCTTATTTTTTCCTCTCCTCGTTTTATTTCTCTCCGATTACTCACTTTTTAAAAATCTTGTCATATTGAATTATCTTTACACACTGCCTCAAATACTTTGGGGAACTAAGCAGGGCACAAATAAATAATATACGCTCTGTTCTCCTCTCTCTGCTGCGCTCCTTGGATATCTAGTAAGTCTTTACGAGAATGTCAATCCTGGAGAGGGGGTTGTACCCAGCATGGGGGAGGGGGCAGCGTGCTGGTGGCAGAGCTAATGAAATAGGAGAGGGGGTGGGAGAGCGGTGACAGTAAGAACGGAAGCAAGGGGCAGAGCCAGGTCCTTAGCAGGCTGCCTCCAGAAGATTCTCCTTCTCAGCACCAAACCCAGGCAGGTTCGGTGTTCTATTGTTTAAGAGAGGCAGGATTTCCTTGTTGTAAGGGGGACATATCATTATTAACCATAATTAATTTTTAAAGATGGGGAAACAGAGCCTCAGAGAGATGCTATCCTCTCTCCGTGCACACAGCTTGCTAGAGTTGGTGGAGGAGCAGGGCCTGGTGGGCTAGTTAGTCCCAGATGGGTTTCCCTGGCCCTGCCCGCTACACCGAGGGCTTCTGTGCAAGACACACGTCCCTTCCTTGTTATATACAGTAAGCTGTTTCTTTCTTTTTTTAATCCCCATAGAACACAAGTGGGAATAAAAAGGCACAGTACTGAGAAAATGTGCTGGAATTAGATAGTGGTGATAGCTGTACAACCTTGCGAATATTAAAACAAAAAACAAAAAAACACTGAATTGGACACTTTTAAAAGGTGGATTTTACGTCATGTGAACTATATCTTAATTTTTTAAAAGCCTAAAAAAAATTTGTTTAAAATCGCAGAGCCCCAAAGCCCCAGTTCTATTCTAGACAAGCATGCTGCAGGCCTGATGTCGAGATAGTGCCCACAGCTGCAGTTGTAGGACGAGACAGCCTTAAAGGAGTGTGACCATCTGTAATTGAACTACAGGAGCCTTAGCTGATATCTGCTCCCTGGGAGAGAGACCCTCAGAAAAAGAGGGCTAGCTCCCCACTTTCATTCCATTAGTGACCAAAGTAATTTTAATTTATCAAAGAGATATATCAATGAGTTTAATGGTTTAATGAGTTCTTGGTGCTGGGGAAGAGCTAAGGTATTTGGGTACCAAAAAAGATGTAACTTCACCTCCCTGAAGGCAGCAGATGGAGGTGTGTCTTCAGCTGAGCTGGGTAAATGTGTCCTTCTTTCAGGTTCTAATTTGAGTCCCTGGGATACAGGATGACCCAAACACTGGTGAGAGTGGCCGCATCACCCCCCCTCAGAGGGCCCACAGCGCCTGCCCCAGTCCCCCTGGAAGGGATTCTGGTTTGTGGGACAGAAAGCTGACCCTCCAGCCAGGGTCTCCACTCCCTGGGGCAGAGCCGCTGGTCCTATTCAGAGTCGTCTGTTGAATTCAGTGTGGTTGACTGTGCTGGATGTGGTGACATAAATGCCTGGAGGGAAGGGGAACCCGGGCTTGGCCCCAGGTGATGCTGAGGCGCGGGTGAGGGGTAGAGAGAGGAGGAGGGGTGTGGATTGAGGGTGCCCTGAGCATCCTTTACCTCTAAGATGAGGGTTTGGGTTTTAGGGCCTCAGAAGTTCCTTCTACAGTAAAAGAAGACGATTTCTCCATCCCACACACAGAAGGTTCGGGTTCAGGAATCTGGGGACTCCTCCTGAGTCTAAGCTAACTTCTCATCCCACTGCCACGGTCCTAGATTGAACGTTTTGTAAAGAGACAGGCCTTTCTCTTCCAGCCCTGAGGGCAAGGTAAGGCCAACAGTGAGGGGCGTCTCCTCACCTCCAGGGTGGACACATCCAGCAGACAGCTCTCCAGGGTGTTAGTTCCTGGGGCCACTGTAACAATGTACCACAGACTGAGGGGCTTAAACAACAGAGGTTGATGGTCTTGCACTTCTGGAGCTAGAAGTTCAAGATCAAAGTGTCGGCAGGGTTGGTTGCTTCTGAGGGTCCCTCTTTATAAGGACACCAGTCATACTGAATTAGGGGCTCGCCTCCTCCAGGATGACCTCATCTTAACTAATTACATCTGCAATGACCCTACTTCCTAATAAGGTCACATTCTGATGCTGGGGGTTAGGACTTCAACCCATGAATTTGGTGGGGGGGGACATAATTCAACCTGTAACACCTGCTTGTGGGTTTCTGTTCTCAGCCCCCAAGTGTACAGGCTGGAGAGCAGAGCCAGCCCCTGAGGTCCCCTCTGCCATCACTGTGGGTGTCTCCAGTCAGTCTCACCTCTGTGGTAAACAGGACCAGAGAGGGACACCCTGTTCTGTTCCCTTCGTGAGGAAAAGTCATGCTTACAAGTATCCATATTACTTATAAGGACTTCGCTGGTGGCACAGTGGTTAAGAATCCGCCTGCCAATGCAGGGGACACGGGTTCGAGCCCTGGTCTGGGAAGATCCCACATGCCGCGGAGCAACTAAGCCCGTGCGCCACAACTACTGAGCCCACGTGCCGCAACTACTGAAGCCCGCGCGCCTAGAGCCCGTGCTCCGCAACAAGAGAAGCTGCCGCAATGAGAAGCCCGCGCACCGCAACGAAGAGTAGCCCCCGCTTGCTGCAACTAGAGAAAGCCCGCGTGCAGCAACGAAGACCCAGCGCAGCCAAAAATATAAATAAATTTATTATTTAAAAAAATATATTACTTATAAGATGGGGGTATCGCCTCTTTCCAAATGCCAGATTTGAGATGCTCCCTCTGTGCGAGAATTCGACCAGGCAAGGCAGGAGGCAAGACTTTGCTTCAGCTACTGCTGTCACTGTCCACACTGACAAATGGCCACTGTCACCTCATGCAGAACTCGAAGAAGTTCTGTCACAGAGAACCAGCCGAAACAGGCCGAGGATCAAGTAACGCATTTCCCTCACCTGGGTTAATAGGATCATCTCAGGCTGGAACAGCACTTTACAGTTTCCAGGCAAGGTTGCCGCCCTTACTTAACTTGAGGGCTGAGGCTACGGTCCCGAGGAACGGTGACACTCGAGGGTGGAATCCAGGCCAGCGCTCTGCACCAATGTCCTCCCGGGTCCAAGTCAAACTTTGTTTAGTCTTAGTCCAAAACAAAATGTTTTGTTCACGAAAACAATGGCTTGATTTCGCTCCCCCAGAAAGGGATTCCAATGCACTTAGGAGCCCTACTTCCGGTTCCCCGCCAGCCTCCCGGCCTCCCGGGCCGCGGCGTTGCCCCCCGCCCGTCCGCAGCGCCACCTGCTGGGCGACGCCGGCCGCGCGGCTCCCCTCCCGCCGCTTCCGTCCCGGCCTGAGCCGCGGGCATCGAGAGCGCGGAGGACGCGGGGCTGCAAGAAACAAGCCCAGGAACGAAGCCCAGAAGGTGATGGGTGGGAACGTGTAGTCGCATTGATTCACTGCGGGCCTGTAAGGTCAGGAACACGGGCCCTGGAGTCCGACGGTCTTTGGTGTGCCGCCCGCCGCCCTCCCCTTCCAGCCCTGTGACCCTGAACCTCTCTGGTCTTATCACGTCTGAAAGAAAAATAACGCGTCTCGGCTCACAGACTGCTTGTGAGGCCCGCAGGACCTCAGGCCTGCAGGTAAAATGTGAAGTGGAGGCTGACCCAGAATAAGTGCTCGAGAAACACAGAAGTATTGTTAATTTCATAAACACATGCTATAAAATCAGTTCATTCGACATTTTTCTGAGTGGCCGCTGTGTGCCGGCTGCTCAATGTCCAAAGGGAAGGGAAGAGCCTACCTCTCTGTGTTTATGAAACGAAGGACCCGGCAGACTCCTCTAGGCCACAGGAGCCCTGGTCCTTCATCCAGTCAAAACCTGTTCTTTCAGCACCTGGACCGGACCGTCCAGGCCCAAGGAGAGCACATCCCTCAGAGCCCCAGTCCAGAGGGGCCAGGGGCCAGTGGATGCCTGGGGCAGTACCACAGGGTGGTGCCTGCCAGAGGTCTGTGCCCGGACCCCCAGGAGGGAGGGAAGCCTTTCGGAGGAGGAGGCACACAAATCTAGAAGGTTCCAGAATGCTCTCTTTCCACTGAGAGTCTTTTTCTCTCCAAAGCACACAGCTGCGGGCAGCACCCGTGGCCCACATAGAAACAGAGCTTCCCTTTGATCCAGCTTGAGATTTTTACCTTTTTCATCTCTGCTCAGAAGTGGAGCCCGAATGGAAATGGAATTGCTGCCTCCTTTTGAAATCATGCAGCTGCCGCCGCCAGAAAAAAGAATTAAAATGCACTGGGGATTTTTCTTCAGCTCTGCATTGTGCTTACTGTATAAGCTGTTGGGATTCCGCAACAGTATTGAGAAAATTCATAATGCCGGGTTTAGATCTTCTTCAGACATTTGGGGGTTGCAGGAGGATGAGGAATTTATTTTAGAATTCTGTGTCTCTGTGGCATCATCAAAAGATAAGTGAAATACAGAGGAGCACTGGCGAGGGCTGGGAGAAAGGAACATTCTCTACCATGAGTGCCCGCGGCTTCTGATAACCAGACGGGGGCGGCCACTCCAGGATCCTGGTACCCAGACTTCCGCTCCGAGACACTTTGTAGCTTCTAGCCCTGAGGACATGGTGTAACCTTTCCAGCCTTGATTTCTTTATCCACTTATTATCCTGGAGAGCCTGCTGTGCATCAGCACTTTGCCCAGGGAATGCTTATGGGCCTGAGTCACTCACTGCCTTACCCTGCAGGAGCTCCAGACCGCCATCACTGTGAGAAGGATGCGTCACAATTCAAGGGGTCTGTGCTAAGTACACGGGCATTCGGGAAACTTCTGAGAAGGGGCTCAGGAAAGTTCTGAGCAGACTGCAGTCACCATTTACTTGACAGAAGTCAGGGGATGAGTCCTCCAAGGGCTCGTGAGGTCCCAGGGCCTTTGCCCTTGTCTGTGAGATTTATTACGCACCTGCAGGACTGACTGAAAACCCCCAGTGCGGTGGGATGCATGCAAGCTTGGAGAAATAACAACAAAGAAGCCTTGAGAGACTGCCTCCCGGACATCCTGATCCCAGGAATCCCAAAGAGGGACAAGGTGGTGGCAGCTGTGTGGCGCAGAGCAGTGGGGGGGAGAGAGTGGGTGGTAGGCGGGGAGGAGACCCTGAAACTCCCTCAGGCAGGAACCAGCCCGGACCAGATTGGGTCTGGAGGCCAAACTGACATCCGCCCCTCCTGTGAAGCTGGCCTGACCACCGGAGCTGGGCTGGGTGGGCTGCAGCCTCAGGTGTGCTCCCAAGGCTGCTTATTGAACCTGGTCAGCACCTGGTGACACATCCCGTCCAGGCTATGAAGAGGGCTGGCAGGGATCTAGCCCTGCCCTGTGTACAGGGCTGGCACATAAAACACCGTATTTGCAGCTGGAAGTGAGAGACTGTGGCCACGCTGCCGGAAGAGGCTTTCAGTCCAGAAGGAATTGGTCACCTTCTCCCCAGGCAGCGTGACTGGTGCAGCATATTCTCAGCACTCCGAGTGACTCTGCAGTGGTGGGAGAGCCCTTGCAGATCAGCCAGGCCAGGGGTTTCCACCAGTCAAGAGGGTGCCCTTTACATAGACTACAATATAAACGGGGCCCCTGGAATTGGGCAGAGCTGTGGCCCCAGCCGCAAGGGTCAAGGGAAGGCTGGGGCGGGCAGAGGGGCCCCGTTTCTATTGTAGGGGCTTGAAGCAGAGTGGAGGTCCCCGCACTTCCCCAAGGGCCCTCCGAGTTTAACAGGTGGGAAGGACCACCTCGTGGCTCAGGGACAGGGAGAGGCTGGTTGACGCCTGTGCAGGAGAGGGTCCTTAGTGACCAGAAGAAGGGGGCTGAGAGGTTAGCTGGGGAGAAATGAGATACTCTCCCGAAGGGCTGCTCTAAGCGGTTCATGCCCGGAGGAGGCCACACCAGCCCATCCATTTACCTCTTGAAAAATCGGCCAAGGTAACACTGGAGACTGCACCCGAGTTCTAGTCTGCTCTGTGAAGTCTGTCTCTAAACTGAGGCTACTTCCTTGGACTATTTTCTCCATTTAACTGAATTTAGGTATCTTTCACAAATTTCTTTGCCTCCCTGGGCTGGATTTGGGATTTCAGAGTGAGCTCATTGATGCTCCTTCCAGAAAACAATCTGGAATAATCTAGTCTCTCAGGATGCGCTCCCTTGGCCTGCAAAGGAGGACATGGACGGCACTGCACAGCACGGGCACTTAGCGCCACCTGGTGATCCTTCTAATTATACTGGGGCGCCGTAGACAGGCGGCAGGTGAAGGCATTTGGACTTGATAGTGTAACCACTGGGCCACTGAAGTTTGATTTGTGTCACCGTTTCACCCGGCCTCTAATTTTCAAAGGAATCCACAGCCAGGCTTTCGAGGTTACCTCCAAGTGAGATTCAACATTTAGTCACAAGGATGTACTGGCAGGGTAGAAAAAATGAAACATTCATTAAACTGCTTTGGACTTGTGTCATCAAGTCACACCACTTGGGATGTACTAGATAGTATTAATTTTTTTTAATTCTACAAATTATCTTGTGACTAGCCCTCCTGGATAGCATTACATTTTTTAAATTTAAGGCATTGATTCTGTTAAAAGTAAACATGTAAAATCCATCATAACCTTATAACCCTGCTTTGACAAGTCTTTGGGTTTAGTGTGTCCAGGAATAAAATAAGGAAGGGGCCTGGGCCTCTTTCAACCTCTGGAAGTCTCTGGAAAGCTCTGGAAAGTTCTGGGGAAGGATGGGATGGAAGAGAACCAGAAGAAGGTGAAGCAAGGAGGCACTTGTAATAGTTCAGGCCTGAGATGCTGGAACCTGAGCTGGGCCAGGATCTGCGTGGATGGAGAGGAGAGATGCTGCTTAGGTTTCAGGTTTGGCAGGATTTGGTGATTGATTCTGCGAAAGGAATAAAATGGTTTACAATTCCCTGCCTGCTAATGAGGGCAGATCCTGGTAACCACAGAACCTTTTGTTTGGAGAGCAGAAAGTCAACACCCTTGGTGTTAACGGCTTTTGGCAAAGTTCCCGGCAGTATCAGGCAGGGGAGGTGGGGGAATGAGAACTTGAAGAAACAGGACGGAGCCCAACTGCTCAACCAGGAAAGAGAGCAGGGATATGAAACGTGGACATTCCAGAGGCTTCAGGAGCCAGTGGTCCTGGGGACCGCCCCAGGGAGGGTCTCCACAGGACAGGGCCCTGGGTATCACCGGGCCAGAAGACCCCTGGAGAGATTTGGTTAAGTCAGATGAGAGGCTTCAGGGAATTCTGAGACCTGCTGAGGTCAACGCAGTATCGGGAACGTCCTGGGGACCCAGGCCCAGGACAGGGGAGGGAGGCGTCCAGGATGAACCCCCAGTTTCTCTCTCTGATGACCTGGCCCCTGAAGACCGAATTCTTGAGGAGGAGCCAGCTTGTTGGGGAGGTGATACAATCAGATGTCCCCAGATCACACCAACCTGTGGGTTTGAATGGACTTGTCCTATTATAACAGCAGAGTGCTGAGAATTCTCCCTGAGCATTTCCCCAGGGAGCCGCCGGCGCTGGGGGGACACTGCCTGACCTGCAGAGCCAGAGCGGGAGGTCATTTTGCCTTTGTGCTCGTCCCTGAAGGAGAGATCTGCCAGGAGCATGCTTGTGCCCCCACTTCTCAGAGGTCCCCATAAGAATCAGACCAGGGGAAAAACAGAGCAAGGCCGGGCCATGCCCAGCATCGCCCTCCCCGACAGTGACCACGTGTAAACGTGGCATTTCACCTGTCCCCTCTCGTCCCAGGGTGCCGTCTGGATGTACGGGGGAGCCTCCTGTGTCCTGTGCAAGCGGGGGAGGGAGACGGAGCCTCAGTGATATCTGCTGGGGGGGGGGGAACCAGCATCTGCCAGTCCCAGCCCAGATTAGAGCAGGCTAACCGAGGACCCTGGAGTATTCTAAGGTCAGCCCCAGACAAGTCCCGGGCAAGCAGGGCATAAAAACAGTCCATGACCGATACTAGAGATCCAGCTGGAGATCAGGGAGATTCGGGGAGATTCAGACAGGGGGGCCCTTGTCTCTGTCCTCAGGAAGCTCTCCTGAGACTTGCTAGAACAGCAATACCTAATAACTAAGGCTCAAACTCTGAAGTGACCACCATATTTTTCGGTTTTAGCTTTGCCTAGAAGCCCCACAAATTGTTTAGGAAGGTAAAGCCAGGCCAGAACATTAACCAAATGCCACTGGGTCGATATCCAAGCCTCCTGTTTGACTTGTTACAGGCCATAGAGGGTGGAGCTATTGCCCTGCTATGAAAGGCCTCCTTAGAGGAAAGACTCCCAGATGAGGAGAATATGCCCAGTTATCTCTGTTTGCTGAACTACGTTGAAAATCACTGATTATTGCCCTTAGCTAGGATCCTCACGGCCACAGAAACACTTACAATGCTGCAGAGGGAAAGCACTGACTTCTCAAGAAAGGCTTCTGCTTTCTGGATGTTTGCTTAACATCAGTTCAGATATTGCTGAGTAGGAGGTGATACCCAGGTGCACAGCCAGAGGCCTCCCCTCAGGGGAATTGGGGACCTGGCCTTCCCTGATCCCTCTTTCTCTTCTCTCTGCCGCTTCCCAGGTATCATGCATTTATTCAGCACTCATTTATTGGGGACTTGCCTTGCAAGGGGTACTCTGTCCAGCCCCATGAGGAGTGATAGTTGATTGACTAAATCTTGCCCTCCACTTCTTACAGGGCAACGGTAGAGACGGAGGGAGCAAGACGAGGTGAGTTGGGGATGCGCTGATACTTCCAACTAAGAGGAAAGGCCAGGGGGAGTAGGCAGATTTCATCAAGGCTGTAAAGGATGGGCAGTATTTCATCAACAGAAAAGTGAGAAAAGGGCATTCCAATCTGTGAATACATTTCCAACTCTGAATAAAATAAATCTCTGAAGGCTTTTTCAGAACATGGCCCTGAAATGCTTTGCCACTCTTCTCATTCAGAGATGGGTCTAGTCTCCTCCCCTTGAATCTGGGCCCTATGACTGCTCAACTAATGTCAGTTTCCTGGTCCAGGCCTTAAAGTGGCAGCTTCCTCTTCCTAACTCTTAGGATGCTCACTCTTGAACCCAGCTTCCAGACCAGAAAGGAACCCCCAACTAGCCCATGCGAAAAGACACAGGGAGAGGCACCTGTAGGTGTTCTGGCCAAGGGTCCCGACGGAGGTCCCAGCCAACAGCCAGGGTCAAGGTCCAGACATTGAGTGAGGCTGCAGGTGCTTCCAGGTCCCAGCTCCCGAGCCACCCTGGCTGCCGTCGTGCAAAGAACTGGCCTCCGGTAAAATGAGAATAGTGATTTCCAACCTGCAAGGTTTGCGTGAGGATTAAAGGGAACAAAATATGTGATGTATCCCATCACCAGGGACAAACCAGCAGCAACAAAGTTAGGCTCGGTGGCTTCCTGCAATATGACATGGGCTGGGGGCAGGAGGGACTGCAGAGAAACTGGGAAAACTCTCATCAAAGGGAGAAATAAGATTACTGTATGATTTTGGAGAATAGTAGAGTTTAGGTAAAACTTAAGTGAAGCAGTATATCAATAGGCTCAAAGCAAAACAGGATTTTGTATAAAAGGATCACCATCAGACCAGGGCTACAGAGTGGACTCAGGGTCCTATTTCCGTAGAAACTACGAAGTTGAGATAAATATGTTCAATTGTGCCCAGAAAGCCCTGGGTTGGAAATAGAGGCGACTTCTCACTGTCACAATGACTCCGACCCTCCAGGCAAGACAGGGATGTTCCATACTTGCTGTATTGATCTCAGAACAGCAAAGATTCTGATAATCTGTGCCTTTAGGGAACTGGGTTTTTCAGCACTGCATCCTTTTGTTGATTAACCAGCTTTTACAGGTTCACATATGTGAATGCCAGGCACACTGCCTACATACAGTGAACGTTCAATAATGTTTTCCCCGTTTCCCCACCTTACCTCCTCTTCTCTCTCACTTTTCAGCCTAAGCTGCTTCTCTGGCCCAACCCCTGTCAGGGAAAAACCCCATAGGTGTCCAACCACCATGGCCATTGCGCCCGATAGGCAGAGGAAACTCCCCACGTGAGAGCCTCCATCTGATTCACAATAGCCCAAAGGCATAAGCGTCTCCAGCGCCCACAGATGGATGAAAGGATAAATGAACTGTGGTCTATACATGCGATGGAATACTACTCAGCCTTGAAAAGGACAGAAATTGCAATATAGGCTATAATATGGATGGATCTTGAGGATGTTATGTTAAGTGAAATAAGCCAGACACAAAAGAACAAATGTATGTGTGATTCCACTTACATGAGGTACCTAGAGTAATCAGATTCTGGGGCAAAATAGAAAGGTGGTTGCCAAGGGCTGGAGGAGAGGGGAATGGGATTATTATTTAATGCGCACAGACTTTCAATTTTGGAAGATGAAAAAGTTCCAGAGATGGATGGTGGTGATGGTACAACAATGTGAATGTACCTAATGCCATTGAGCCATACACCTAAAAGTGGTTAAAATGGTTAATTTTATGTTGTTTATATTTTACTACAATTTTTAAAAAGGCTCTCCCCATTTTTCCTTACTGAGAACAAGACCCTGCTCTGCTGTATTCTGAGCCTCAGAATGAATGAGAGGGACTTCCCTGGGGGCGCAGTGGTTAAGAATCCGCCTGCCAATGCAGGGAACACGGGTTCAAGCCCTAGTCTGGGAAGATCCCTCATGCCACGGAGCAACTAAGCCCATGCACCATAACTACTGAGCCCACGTGCCACAACTACTGAAGCCCCCGTGCCTAGAGCCTGTGCTCGGTAACAAAGAGAAGCCACCACAATGAGAAGCCGTGCACTGCAACGAAGACCCAACGCAGCCAAAAATAAATAAATAATTTTAAATAAATAAATACATAAATAAATAACAATTTTTTTAAAAGAATGAATGAGAAATTCAGAGAGGAGCATCCCTAGGGAGAAGCCAGTGTACTCTGGAGGGGTCTGCCCCAGTCGTCTCCATTTGTACATTAGTCAAAGCAAAACTAAACTGTGTGACAAATTATTTCAAAATACAGTGGCCTAGAGCTATAGGGTCTCCTTTGTCTCTAAAATAGCAGCTGCGTGGCACTGGTCTTCACAGTCCTTCTGGACTCAGGTTCCTTCCCATCACTCTTCCACACCCCAAGGGCACTGCGGTGGTCTGCATGGTGGAAGTTGAGGTGCCCCACGGCTAAGTAGCAGCTGGGGAAGAGGGAAGGGAGTGCCAGGCTAAGTCGTTGAGACATCACCTGCCCTTTCATTCCATTGGCAAGGGCTTGGACAAGTACAGGGCAGCTGGGCAGCCACATACCCAGCTACAATTCTATTATGATGAAGGGAGAAGAGGACAGATTTTGGTGCTAAACTAGCGGTCTCTACCAAGAGTGACTCTGAAACAAGAGTCACCCTCAACACTGGTGCTTGAGGAGAGTTCTTTGCTCCAATCCAGAAGATTGACAAGGATGTCTAGAACTCGGAATTAGTGCCTGGAGACCCTTGGACCCAAATGGGGGAGGTTTGCCGCCATAACTCTATCCATTCTATCATAACCGTGTCACCATCAGCTGTTAAGGGTGAGGCAAGTGACTTGTTGCTAATAATAAAGTACACATGTCTGCAAACCGTTTACTATTTTATGTAGAGAGTAGCCAGGTTAGCCTCTTAATGGCATCACTGTCACTCGAGAAAAACCACATGGGCTTCCTGAGTGGGAGGGAAAGGCAGAGTGAGGCCCAGCAGCCTGGAGTTGTGTGACGTGTGTTTGCATACGTGAGTTTTACCCCTCAGGAACATCGGCAGGGCACTCCCAGCGTGAAGGGCTGGAAAGGCAAAGAAGTCTAAGAATAGGCAGCAAGATATAGGGGAAAGAGCATGAATCTGAGACTCAAGGAACTTGGGTTCTAGTCTTTGATCTGCCATTAACTAAGTCTAATGAGCACATATCCTGAAAGCCTGTAACGTGCCAAGCACATGTGCAGAAATGTCCTTGGGCAGATCACGTGACCTCTCTCCCTGTTGGTCACTTCCACCCCTGCCCCCATTAAATTAAAGGTTGAATTCAGTATCTGCTGAAACCTTCCTCAACTCTATGATATCCGATTCTGTGACATAAAACCTCACCCCCTGTGATCTTGGGGAGCGAAATGAATGGGACAAGAAGAAGAATTCACAGAGAAAAACCTCAGTCACTGACACAGTCACCCTGCCAAGAATGCAGCTTGAATCTAATCACAAGAAAACAACAGATAAGCCCAAATGGAGAAGGTTGTATCAAAATAAAGTGGGTCAGAGGGACTGTATCCTTTCAAAACATCGATGCCATAAAAGGCAAAGAAAAATCGTGGAAATATTCCAGATTAAAAGAGGTTCAAGAGGGACTTCCCTGGTGGTGCAGTGGTTAAGAATCCGCCTGCCAGTGCAGGGGACACGGGTTCAAGCCCTGGTCCGGGAAGATCCCACATGACGCAGAGCAACTAAGCCTGTGCACTGCAACTACTGAGCCTGTGCTCTAGAGCCCACGAGCCACAACTACTAAGCCCGTATGCCACAACTACTGAAGCCCACGTGCCTAGAGCCCGTGCTCCACAGCAAGAGAAGCCACCGCAGTGAGAAGCCCACGCACCGCAACGAAGAGTAGCCCCCGCTCGCCACACCTAGAGAAAGCCCGCGCACAGCAACGAAGACCCAATGCAGCCAAAAAATTAATTAATTAATTAATTATTTTAAAAAAAGGTTCAAGAGACATCACAACTTAATTAAAAACCTGACCTTAGACGGGATCCCGTGGGGGGGGGGTGTGATTTTTTTTTAAAAAAGAGACATTAATGGACCAACTAACAAAATGATATATTAGATGCAGTATTGTATCGATGTTAAATTGACTGAAGTTGATATCAGTTATTTGGCTGCGTAAGAGAATAACCACACACACACACAACACACACATACAAAGAGAACAACTTATAAAGCAAATTGGATAAAAGGTTAATAACAGGTGACTTTGGGAAAAGGGTATACAGGAATCTTTGTACTATTTTTATTCTTTTTTTATATATATATATTTTTTAATTTATTTATTTCACTTATTTTTAATTTTTGGCTGCGTTGGGTCTTCGTTGCTGCGCAGGCTTTCTCTAGTTGTGGTGAGCAGGGGCTACTCTTCGTTGTGGTGCGCAGGCTTCTTATTGCGGTGGCTTCTCTGGTTGTGGAGCACGGGCTTCAGTAGCTGTGGTGCACGGGCTCAGTAGTTGTGGCTCGCGGGCTCTAGAGCGCAGGCTCAGTAGTTGCAGTGCACGGGCTTAGTTGCTCCACAGCATGTGGGCTCTTCCCGGACCAGGGCTTGAACCCATGTCCCCTGCATTTGCAGGTGGATTCTTAACCACTGCGCCACCAGGGAAGCCCCTACTTTTATTCTTGCAACTTGTCTGTGAGTTTGAAGTTTTTTCCAAAGAAAAAGTTATTTTTAAATTTCTTTCTCAGTCCTTAAATATCTACCCAACCCTGGTCAGTATCAGAAATTCCGACGCTTGGAAATATATTCCTTTGATAACTTTAGAAATGAGTTGTAGCGAGCACTCTCATAGACTGCGGATAGAACTGTAAGCTGATTGAGGATCTGTCTAGAAGACAATTTACCGATATAAATCAAGAGCCTTAAAATGATCATGGATGAGTGAATAGTTGTGAGATACAGCAAATACAGTAAAATATTATTGTAGAACTTGAGTGGGTATGTGAGTGTTCACTAGAAAATGCTTTTGACATTTCTATATGTTTGAAATTTTTAATAATAAAACATTGGGTGGTGGAAGGGCTCATGATTCACTAAGAGTGAAGCCTGAGGAAATAGTCTGGTGATGCAATTTAAAAACCTGTATTGCAGAATATTTGTGATGGACACCAATGACCTCTCTTTTCCTGGAAGCTGCCCTTCTCTCTCAGTCATGAGAGAGGGTATCTGTAGCCACGCTCCATCCTCCTGGGCACTGTTGACTTAACTGGGCATTTAACCCACTCCTATCAGGTTTCTGTCTCCAGAAAGTTGGAATTTGGCTTATAAATTTGTGTTCATTCTTGGCTGGTCTGTTAAATGGGAAAAAATGTCAAAATTTAAGCGCTATACTGTGGCTGTTATGGGATGAATTGTATCCCCTCAAAAAATATGTTGAAGTTCAAACCAAGGACCTCAGAAGTGATCTTAATTTAGAATTAGGGTCTTTGCGGGTGTAATTAGTTAAGATGAGGTCATGCTGGAGTAGGGTGAGCCCTTAATCCAACACGACTGGTGTCCTTTTAAGAAGAGAAGAAGAGACACAGACAGACAGGGAGAACTCATGTGACGATGGAGGCAGAGGCTGGAGCGATGCATCCCCAAGCCCGGGAACACCAAGGACTGCAGAAAACTTCAGAACTAGAAGATGCGAGGAGGGCTCCCCCTACAGGTCTCAGAGGGAGCACTGCCCTGCTGACTCCTTGATTTCAGATTTTGAGCCTCAGAACTGTGAAAAGATAAATTTCTCTTGTCTTAAATTTCTGGTCCTTTGTTATGGCGGCCCCCGGTGACTAGCGCAGTGGCCGTCCTCTGCCATGTGGACTGAATAGAAGAAGGAAGCAGACGCGTTAAGAGATCGGGAGGAGTGGGCTAGCGTCTCAGTCGAGGACATTCACTTTCTGCTTCCAGTCTATTCCTGAAGACAGGCTACATCCCTGCCCTCGGCTCTGAGACCGCGCCTGCCCTTCACTTCCAGAGCCCGTATTCTATTTCAGCCAGCTTGAGTCGCATGTTGCTTGTAACCAAGTTCTAATAACGAGAACCATGGTCAGTGCAGCCTCACTTATAACAGCAAAACAAAAAGGGGAGCGGGGGGAGACCAACAGAATGGCTGACAACAGAGAACCAGTTAAATACACGGTGGTACGTTCATAAGAAAGGCTATTAAGCAGTCCATCAAAAATCACATTATTGAAGCGCATACACTCCTGCACTTTACACCTTTTTTCTTCAAACATTTTTTCTTTACACATTTTCCCCTTAAATGTGCTGCTGCCTCTGAATCACAGTGAGGTCCTTTTCCTCTGGGCGTAGAAAGTCATTCTTTTCGTCCCCAGATGTAGGAATTTAATTCCCCTCATTTCCCTTCACTCTAAGTTCAAGGCCACTGCCCTTTTTTGCCCCCTGGGAGCCCCTGCGGCCATCACAGCTTCCACAAGGAGAGGATGATGGAGTTTGTCGCCTTCCAGGTGCAGAGCTGACACTATGTGTCTGGACGGCAATGGTGCTGAGACGGGCCCTTTTTAAGAAAGATGGCCCTCCATGACCCTTGTGCTCTCCGTTCCAATCTACCTGGTCCTCTTGGAGAAACAGAGGCAAGGTCATCACTCCCTGCTAAATATCGCAGAGCCCTGGCTGTCCTCCTGGGATGTGGAACGAACACAAGGCTCCCCACAGACACGCGCCCCTCCATGGAGCCTGCTGTACCCGAGCAGGCTTCCAAAAACGCACTGGCGTGAGGGTTGCTCATTTCTTTTTTATTAAAATAAAATACATCCTAGAGCCCTAATTATGCCAGGTACTGTCCCAGGTGCTGCCACTGGCCCCCAGGAGCACTCAGCTGGCAGAGGGGCCAGACGAGAAAATGGCACATTATACTGTTCTAATCCAGAGAAGCCTTCTGGGGCCCAGAAGAATAACTTCTCTTTGTGTTTGTTTGATTACAGTGGTAAAATACACACAAAATAAAATTTACCATTTTAAGTACACGATTCAGTGGCATTAAGTACATTCACACTGTTGTGCAGCCATCACCACCATCCGTCTCCAGAACCTTTTCATCTCCCCAAACAGAAACTCTGTACCCGTTAAACAATCCCCATTACTCTGTCCTCTGGAAACCTCTGTTCTACTTTTTCGTCTTTATGAATTTGACTAATCTAAGTACTTCATTCAAGTGGAATCATATAGCTTGTCTTTTTGTGTCTGGCTTATTTAATACATATAACTATTATACAGGTGTTAGCATAAGTGCTTTCAAGATTCATCCATATTATAGTGTGTATCAGAATTTTATTCCTTTAGAAGGCTGAATAATACTCCATTGCATGGATATATCACATTTTATGTATCCATTCAACCATCCATGGACACTTGGGTCATTTCCGCCTTTTGACTACTGAGAATAATGCTGTAGTGAACAGCGGCATACGCTGTTTAAGAACATTGGCGTGTCTGTTTAAGTCTGTTTTCGATTCTTTGGGGTACATACCTAGGAGTGGAATTGCTGGGTTATATGGTAACTCTATGTTTACCTTTTTGAGGAGCTGCCATACTATTTTCCATAGCAGCTGCACCATTTTACATCCCCGCCAGAAGTGCACAAGGATTCCAATTTCTCCATGTTTTTGCCAACACTTGTCATTTTCTGGGTGTTTTTTTTTTTTTTTCACAATAGCCATCCTAACAGATGTGAAGAATAATGTCTGTGCTGAATTTGGAAGAATGCATAGAACTAATTAAGCAACAGTGGGGGGAGAAGAATGCCCACAGCAGAGCCAGCAGTGTGTGGGAAGTCAGGACTGCACGAGCGTTCTAGGGGCTGTGCATAGAGTGGACAACTGGGGAGACCAGGGGGAGGCTGGGGCTCCAGGGAGAAACCAGACGTGGAGGGCCATGGGGGCTGGGCCCAGGCAACGAGACACTCCCTAGAGCATCCGGAGCCCCAGGATAGCGTGGAGTGTGGTGCAAGGCCTGGAGGCATGCAAGCTCGGTGGGGATCTCCTGGTCCTCTTGTCACCTGTGGGCCTCCAGGCACGGTATTCCACCTACCCGACTTCCATCTCCTCCACTGAAAATGGGGACACAGTTGTGACTTCATCACAGGATGGCTGCCAGGCTGTAACGAGACAATCCAGCCAGGCTGTAACGAGACAATCCAAGTAAAAGAGTCACACAGCCTCTGACGCAGGGCACTCGCTCCCTGAATGATAGCCACTATTATCAAGGGGAGCGAATTATCCTCATAGTAAAATGATGATGGTGCAGACATTTGAGGAAGGCACTGAGCGTAACATGGTGTCAGCCCCAGCAGGGCCACATGGAGGATAAGAGAGGACTAAGCCTCCCTCCTCAGCAAGCTCACGACCCCTGGCAGGAGGCTCTGAGCCAGGCCTCCTTACTGCACTTTGGAGCTGCAGAAGCTGGGTGAGAATCTGTGGTGGACTTTATAAATTTTCTGCCAAATGTTCCACTTACCCTCCCCATTTCCCTATGGGAAAATGATCCGTCGCTGTTACCAAGTGAATTGTGTCCCCTCAAAATTCATACGTTGAAGCCCTGACCCTCAATGTGACTGCATTCGGAGATGGGGTCTTTAAGGAGGTAATTAAGGTTAAATGAAGTCATAAGGGTGGCGTCCTAAGCCAGTAGGACTGGTGTCCTTATGAGAGGGAGAGACACACAGAGGAAAGGCCCCCTGAGGACACAGACAGAAGACAACCTTTCTACAAGCCAAGGAGAGAGGCCTCAGAAGAAACCAACCCTGTGGCACTCAATCTTGGACTTCCAGCCTCCAGAATTGTAGGACTATAAATTCCTGTTGTTTAAGCCACTCAGTCTATGGTATTTTGTTATGGTAGCTCTAGAAAATGAATACAGTCCCTCCTAGTTAAACTCATGTGTCCTGCTTGGTCCAATAAATGTGAGATGTGTGACTTCCAAACAGAAGATTTAAGAGCCTGTGTGTTGTTGTGTCAGGGACTCCTTTGACCTCAGCAACATTCCTGGTAGAGGCTACTCCAACACCTGGGTCCCAGAGTGAAGCTGATGTAGAGCAGAGCTGTAGACAACCCATGATAGACAGGTAAGATGACTGAGAAATAGGCCTTTATTTTTTTAAGCCACTGACATGAGGGTTGTTTGTTACTGCAGCATCACCTAGCCCATCCTGACTGTTGTAGATGCTAAGATCCATAGCTCTGTGAGCTTGCATGAGTTTTTTTTCACCTCTCTGAGCCTCTTCTTATATATAAAAGAGGCATGATAATACCTGCCTTGTAGGGTCATTATTCCTTCACTCAACACATATTCACTGAGGGCTGCTGGGTGTCAGCCCTGGGCCAGGCATGGTGGTACAGCAGAAGCTGCAAAGACACATAACCTGCCTTCACGGACTTCACAAATAAGACAAAAGGAAGTGAACAAATAAATAATTACAAACTGTGATAACCTCTTATGGTAGGCAGGATGATGGACCCCCTAAAATGTCCATGTCCCAACCCCCAGAACTAGTGAATATGCTACATGACGTGGCAAAGGGGAATTCAGTTTGCTGATGGAATTAAGTGTTGCTGATCAGCTGACCCTAAAATAGGGAGATTGTCCTGGATTATCTGGATGGGCCCTGTAATCACAAGGGTCCTTAAAAGTGGGAGATGGGGACAGGAGAGAGGGAACAGAGAGAAGTGACACAAGAAGGACATGGCCTGACGTTGTTGGTTTTAAAGATGGAAGATGGTGTGGATTTTAAAGGTGTGGTCAGGAAGGGCCTCTGAAGACTTGAAGTGTAAGCAGATCCATAAAGGATGAAAAGGTGAGAAGAGTTGTTTGGGGGCAGATTTCATAAGTTAATGAAGGTCGTGAATTTAACCTCATGCTTGACTCCTAGGAAGCAACCGATGTATAGTGACTATGATTACAAGACATGTATGTGTAGAGTTTTCAGAAAAAATCCAGCAGCTGAGAGAGAAGGCCATGCACTTTCCTGCCCCTGTGCCTTTGCTCATGCCATGCCCTCTGCCTGGAACACCTTTCTCTTCTTTCCCTGACTGGTAAGACCCTCCACGGGTATATATATGTATAACTGAATCGTCTTGCTGTACACCAGAAACTAACACAACATTGTAAATCAACTATACTTTAGTAAAAAAAAAAAAGAAAGAAAGAAAAGAAAAAAAAAAAAAGACCCTCCCCCGGTGTCACAGGAGGCAAAGTCAGATGGTATTCCAGTTCCTTCCTCAGGGCTTTCATTTCCTTCACTTCTGAGCAAATGTAACACACACATGAGAATGTCCCCTAGAGGTACTTATTCTCATCCAGCCCCACGGCCTTCCTCTCCTCTCCTTTAAGGATGGAAAGGGTGCTACAGGAACTTGGGATTGACGGACAAGGGCAGACAAGCAATAATGACAATAACTGAGTGTGCGGGGCTGGAAATTATAAGGAAATGAAAGGAAAAGAAATGTCCAGTTTATTCATCAACATCCCCACCCCTGCTTTAAAAAATTCTGGAGCAAGCACATACGAAGTTATCACCTATTACTTATTTATTATTATAATAATTATTATTAACTATATGAAGCATGGTGGGAATTTGAGTTACTAATTCTGCTCATTGTAGTAGAAAAAAATCAAGGATTCTGGACAGTCCTCTCTTGCTCCTTAAATCATCTGTTTTATTCTTTTCTGGTCGGTGATCAAGCCTTTGAGGATAGAACAAGAAGAGGAGCCTTCTGTACTTCAACAATATTATTGCTGTCCTTTCTGTCTTTTCCGGGAACAGGGGCCCAGGGCTGGTGTTTGATCAGCTCAGCCTCCAGCCAAAGTCAGCAGGACTTTTTGAAATTGTCTCCAATCTTGGTCACCCAATGCTGAACACTCCATGCTTATTTGCTGAGCGCCCAAAGAGCCACACAGAATGCGGGCTCAAAGTTCTAGAATTCAAGAAATTTAGTTATGTAAAATGTTTTGATCTTTTGTTCTTAAAACTCACAGTGTTGATAAAAGTGTAGCTGTTGAGACTGGTCCCAGTCAACCTGCAACGGAGGGCTGGTCAGGTTTCTCCACACACCATGCACTTCTCCACTTCTGTGCCTTTGGTCATGAACCTGCCCTCGCCTGGAACATCTCCTTGCCACACCAGGAACCCTCTTCCACATCAGACTCCCTCAAGCAGAGCAAATTGCTGGCTTATTCCATGATCCCAGAGGACTTACTGTTTATACCTTGTATATACCTTCACTGTAGCTTTTTATTGACCTGCCTCCCTCATTGGACTGTGAGCTCCTTCGGGCGGGGAGCACCTCTTCATCACGTTATCATCCCTAGGACCTGCCACCGTGCCTGAAATAAGGGGATATTCAGTAAATATTTGTCGAATGAATGAGTGAAGGAAGGAATGAGTGAAAGAGTGAGTGAACAGTGAATTTTCCTTTGTTTACACCTGTAACCAAAGCCTTCTTTGTACTTTAGCTTTTAGATTCAAAGCCCTAAGAAGAGCCAGAGGGACTTCCCTGGTGGTACAGTGGTGGAGAATCCACCTCCCAAAGAAGGGAACATGGGTTTGAGCCCTGGTCCGGGAAGATCCCACATGCCTCAGAGCAACTAAGCCCATGCGCCACAACTACTGAAGCCCGCGCGCCTAGAGCCCGTGCTCCGCAACAAGAGAAGCCACCGCAATGAGAAACCCACACACCGCAACGAAGAGTAGCCCCCGCTCGCCGCAACTAGAGAAAGCCCGCGCGCAGCAACAGAGACCCAACACAGCCAAAAATTAATTAATTAATTAATTAAAAAAAAAAAAAGAGCCAGAATGTTCTAGACGATAGCAAAGTGTACTGATAAACCTACCTTTTGATGGCTGAACCAGTGTTCTCTATATTCCCACACTTGGCCTTCAGTGCATAGCTGAGGGAAGCGCCAACATACCTCACGCCATAGACTAGCTGACTCTTTTTGTCTTAATTTACCACAATTCTCTTTGGTCCTGAGTAGTACTTATTAAGTGACCCCAGGCCTACTAAACAGTTTGTGGTTGTGAGATACATTGTTGGAGCTGAGATTTAAACTGTAATACAAACATACACTCAGCAACACCTTGAAAATACCTTGGGGCATTGACAGCAAAATGTGTGTCTGATCTTTTAAATACCTCACTGTGTCAACCTGCCGATGTGATGTGGAAACGACCCAAGCGTCCATCAGGAGAAGAACACGTACACTGTGGGCTGTTTATACAATGGGGTACAACCAGGGAATTCCCTGGCGGTCCAGTGGTTAGGACTCGACACTTTCACTGCTATGGCCCAGGTTCAATCCCTGGTTGGGAAACTAAGATTCTGCAAGCCGCAAGGCATGGCCAAAAAAACAAAAAAACAAAAAACAACGGGGTACAACCAGCCATGCCATGGATGAAACTTACGAACATAACGCTAGCTGAAAGAAGCCAGACACAAAATAGTACATACTGATTGATCACACTTGTATAAAGTGCCAAAACAGACAAAACTAATCTATGATGATAATTCATGGTATTAGTTACCTTTTGAAGGGGGTGTTAGGGGTTTTTCTGGGGTGCTGATTACATGGGATGTTTGCTTTACAAAAATGTCAAGGAGGGGCTTCCCTGGTGGCGTAGTGGTTGGGAGTCTGCCTGCTAATGCAGGGGACACGGGTTCGAGCCCTGGTCTGGGAGGATCCCACATGCCGTGGAGCAGCTGGGCCCGTGAGCCACAATTACTGAGCCTGCGCGTCTGGAGCCTGTGCTCCGCAAGAAGAGAGGCCGCGATAGTGAGAGGCCCGCGCACCGCGATGAAGAGTGGCCCCCACTTGCCGCAACTAGAGAAAGCCCTCGCACAGAAACAAAGACCCAACACAGCCATAAATAAATAAATAAAAATTAAAAAACAAAAAACAAACAAACAAACAAAAATGTCAAGGAACTCTTACCCTTAAAGATTTGTGCTCTCTTTTAGCATACGTTTGTATTAGCCTGCTCAGAGTAACAGACTGGGAGGCTTAAACAACAGATGTTTATTGTCTCACAGTTCTGGACAATGGAAGTCCAAGATCAAGGTGCTGGCAGGGTTGCTTTCTCCTGAGGCCTCTCTCCTTGGCTTGTAGATGGCCGCCTTCTCACTGTGTCCTCACTTGGCCTCGTATGCATCTCTGGTATCTCTCCCTCTTCTTATGAGAACGCCAGTCCTATCGGGTTAGAGCCCTGCCCCTATGACCTCACTTAACCTAAATTACCTCTCCAAAGACCCTATCTCCAAATTTAGTCATTTGGAGATTAAGGCTTTGACATTATGGATTTGGGGGAGACACAGCTCAGTCCATAACAAGGTTATATTTTAATAAAAAGTTTACTTAAAGCAAAACAAAAGGCACAAACACAAACAAAAGAGTCCTTGGACTCCGAATCTTCCACAGGCAAGAGGCAGGTTTTGAAGGCTGGGCAGCCCCCTAGGAGATCAGGCTTCCTACCTCCCCCTTCAGATGTGAGTAGAAGACTAATCACCAGGAGAAGCCTCTGAGGACGGAGGGGGCCAGAGTTCCTCCCAGAGAGCAGATCTGGAACCTAATCGAGGAACCACCTTTCTCCAGCGTGGGAGCCTTACAATGTCCACCCATTAGGATTTCAGAATTGCCCCGAACCAGGGACTTCTGTGTGTCTCCTATTCTCCTTTCTGAAAGGGAGCATTTATGATGATTATCCTGTCCTGTCCCAACAACATTCATTGGGAGTTTGGGGGTCGGGAGGATCCTCTTCTTTTTAGTTCATGAGCTCTACACCATGAGGACTCACATCCTGACACGGGGGATCAACACCTCACCCAGACACCCAGGACTTTGAGCTGGGTGCAGTGATGGACGCTCCTCCCCCTTGGGGAGGGACTAAGCATGTTTCACGCGTGGAGGAAGAGTAGCGTGGATACACGGAGGTCAGAGGGTAGACTCCTGCAGAGATTGTCTTGATCCTAACCAATCCACCTTCTCTTCTTGGACACAGAAGACAATTTCCCAGACGCCTTTGTAGTTAAGTTGGGGTCACATGGCTGGCTTCCAGCCAATGGAATGTGAGTGGAAGGATGCTACCAGGCGTGGCCAAAAGTACCTGCGCAATCCTCCTCGTTCTCTCTTTGCTCTTTGGTCAGTCGGATGCAGAAGAGCCAATCAAGGACTCCAAGGAGGTTCTAGAACTGTGCTGTCCAATAGTTGCATGTGGCTGTCAATCACTTGAAACATGGCCCATCTAACATTAGATGTGGTGTAAGCGTAAAATATACACTGGGTTTCAAAGACTTAGTATGAAAAAAAGAATGTAAATAGCTCATTAATCATTTTTGTATGATTACATGTTGAAATGATAACGTTTGGGATATTTGGGGTTAAATTATATTATTAAAATTAATCTCTTTTTTTTACTTTTTCAGTGTGGTTACTAGAAATTTTTTTAATTCTGTGTGTGGTTGTGGCTCACATTATATTTCTGTCAGGCAGCCCTGTTCTAGAACAGTGTTTCTCCACTTTGTTTTGCATTATCACCCCCCTAAGGAGACTTTTAGACGTCTCTTCTCCTAATTTCTTCTCTCCTATGAAGTTTGAAACACATAGATATACTGTTTATCTGTTTATGTACTGTAGCCCTTGTAATATCTAAGATTTTCTCATCCTTCTGCCCCAAGAACCAATTTTGCCCCCTTGGGAGCAATATTTTCCATGTTGAAAGTGCATTTTTAGATGACAGTTTCTTTGTAAGATGGGAGGACCCAGATGGAAATCTGCTCCCTAATGAAAGCAAGAAACAAACCATTATGGTAAAAGCCACCGAGATTTTAAGGTTTTCCCTAAAATTTACCCGAACACACCAAAGCCTAGATTTTACAGCAGCATCAATAAACCCAAAGAGATCTTACAGAATCAAAAATCAGGAATTAGGCTTCCCTGGTGGCGCAGTGGTTAAGAATCTGCCTGCCAATGCAGGGGACACGGGTTCGAGCCCTGGTCCGGGAAGATCCCACATGCCGTGGAGCAACTAAGCCCGTGCACCACAACTACTATGCCTGTGCTCTAGAGCTCGCGAGCCACAACTACTGAGCCCGCGTGCCACAACTACTGAAGCCTGAGCACCTAGAGCCTGTGCTCTGCAACAAGAGAAGCCACTGCAATGAGAAGCCCGTACACTGCTAGAGAAAGCCTGCGCATAGCGATGAAGACCCAATGCAGCCAAAAATAAATAAATAAATAAGTAATTTATTAAAAAAACAAAAATCAGGCATCTACATCGCTCAGTCTATATATGATCTTAATGTCTCACCATGTCACACAGCCCCCAGCACCACCCCTTCATCTGGCTTTTGTTGCCAGCTTCCTTTTCATGGTGTCAGTTCACCCCACTGTGCCCTCTTCACTCCCTTTGCTCTCTGTGCCTTGAATGACTTTCTCCTCCTTCCAGACTCAGCTCTAGTGCCGCTTCCTCCAGGAAGCCCTACCAGTCTCCACTACTCCCAGACCCCATAAATGCTTTGGCCAGAATCAGAGCTGTTTCATGCATTAAGCACTACAGAGAAATAAACCATTAGTAATACAAAAAGAAAATGCTCGAGTCCGCTCTAAACGTCAGAGAGGAAATCACAGTGGAAAAATATTGAAGTCTTAGCCTGCTGTGCTTAAAATATTTCACTTTTGCGCATTTTACAAAACACATGACCGTGTGAACTCATTGCTAGGGCCCCTCCCGGGTGAGGAAGTAAACCCTGTAAGTTAGGAGCTCTGAAGCTTAAGCCCCACAGGGTTTCTACAGAGAACTGAGTGCCTGTCTGTAAAAAGCTTTGCAGTCTTGTGCCCTGGTCGTGGGAACTTTTAAAGTAATTCAACAAAATAAATACTTGTTGAATTATGTTATATAAAGTATGTGTTTAGCAAGTGTTTTATGACTGAATACTCGTTCGGGCACAGGAAAAACTAATACGTCATTTGATAAGGTCGTAGATGCACTGAGGGCCCAAAGAAACTTACCCTCCCTAGGGACAAAGAGGATAAGGGTCGGGGGTGGGGGGGAACAAGGGATGAATGAGGGTTGGAAACGGACTCGTTAGAAACAAGTGGGAAAAGAGAGAATCCTAAGGATCCGAGAGGTAAACCAAGTACTGTACTCCTGGAGAGAAAAGGACGGAGAGCCGAGGAGCAACCGTAGGTACGTGAGGGACACGCCGGACGGAGGGGCTGGCCTGCCCCGCCCCCAGCTAGTCCCTCCTTCCGTCGCTCGCCCCGCCCCCTCAAAACCCAAACCGGTAACCTCTACCCGGCTGCCTCCAATTGGCTATGCAAATGAGAGAAGTCTGTCGGGACCAATAAGCCGCGGCCACGGCTTGGGAACGTCTTCCGGCCCGCCCCTGCCGCACCGCCCCGCGTTTGACTCGCGGGCCGAGGACTGGCCGTGGGGCGGCGGGGGCGCGGTACGGCGGAGGGGAGGCGGTGGCTGGACTACGCGGTTGCTGGACTACGCGGTGGCGCCGGCCCTCGGCATGGCTCGCCTGGTGCTTGGTAGGCGCAGGCCTCTTCGTCCGGGGGGGTGGAGGGGCAGCCTGGGAGACCGGAAACCCCCATGGCGGGCCGCGGACGGGGGAGCGAGCGGGTGCGTGGCCTTGGCCGGGCCCGCGCTGGCGCGGAGGGTCGCTGGCCCGGCCCACGCGGAGGACGCAGTAGGGGGAGCCCGTGGGGCGGTGGGGGAGCTCCGGGGACTGGGGCTGGTCTTGGCCGGAGCCCCCTGCGCGGGCCCTCGGGCAGAAGTGCGGGACGCGTGGGGAGGTGAGGGCGCCCTTGGCGGGGGCGACCTCCTCCCACCCGGGAGGAGCGTGTGCGCGAGCGCGGCCGGAGGCGGGAGCCCCGAGTCCGGGCTCGAACCCAGGGCGCCTGGGACAGCTCCGAGCCTGGGGCCGAGTGGCCGGTGCCGGGCTCCGGTGAAGGGGCGGCGTCGAGCGGGCCGGCTGTGAGCGAAGGCCGGGAGCTGCCTTTGAGCCCTGAGACCGGCTATGGCTGATCCCTGGCCGAGGTTGGGTACTGGGGGGCCACCTAGAAGGGGGACCTTGTTCTGGGCCTCGAGTGTGTACGGGAGAGTCACGGGCTCCTCACACCGAAAGTTGTCCTCACCACCTGTTTTATGGAGTTCCCACTTCTAAAAAACCTGAAATATCAAAACCCGGTCCTGAAATAAATTAGGATAGTTTCCTTAAAAGGCAACAGTACCTTCCTAAAGCGGGTCTTACGATGCAAGAGCACTTTAAATGTGATTGCACTTTTAACAACTAAATTGAACCCAGACTTTCTGGACTTAGGTAAATGTCAGTTTTAGAGACTACAGTAGTGAGGTTGAGGATCCCGTTCCTTCCTGGGCTCCCCTTGGTCCCAGCCAAGGTGCTCTTGACAGTGGATACCTGAACACTGTGGATCCAGGTAGCAGGGTTTGAGTCCCACCCCTCCGTCCCCCGCATCTACTAGCTGTGTGACTGGGAGCTAGTTACTTAACCATTCTGGGCTGGTACTCCATAGGGTTGTTCTCAGGATTAAGGAGTTTATATATGTCTAAAGAGAGTAAACAAGGTAGAAATATTTGCTGTATTACCGTAGAGAAAATAGATGAGGGGGAAAGAACTTAGTTTCTGTTTAGTTGCCTGCGAGTGAATTCAGACAGGGCTGTGAAAGAGTGTATGATTCTTACAGTTAATTCATTATTATAATAAATGTAGTCAGCCTTTTGGGGCGCCCTCTCGGTTTCTAGATGAGTGCTTGGGGACCGTGTACTCTTGCTAGCAGGTGTGGGACAGAGATGTTAGTGATGTGGATTTATAACATCCTTAACTACCTCGGAGGAATCATGGGAGGCCACAGATGGCAAAGTCATCTGCTCACATAGATTCTAGACCATTGGATGTTCCCGTTTCCCGTCGGTGCTCGTTATCAGCGAGTGGAATGGCCATGTGAATTTTAGAAGCAGAACAGTATTGGTCAGCCTTGACCTACTTTATCATCTTACGTGGACTGAGGGGTTTTGTAGGGGTAGTTACTACTTTTCTGCTGTTGAAATTTGTACCTCTTCTGATGCTTTTCTGAGTAGCATGTTTGATTTCCTTCTAACCCTACTAGGTCTTACTGCCTTTTAAGGAACTTAGGTCTTGAACCTTTATCAAGACATTTCCATTGACAGCCATTTATAAGGAGGGAATGCTCCTGTGAGAACCAGGCCACTTTATAGACAAGTAAGAAAAGTCCAGCCCCCTTACTAGGGGGGAAAAAAAGCTCAAGTTCATGTTATACTGAGTGTCATTAGGCATGACCATCTTCGTACAGAAAGGAGGCACATTCCTGAGGTAGACAGTCCTGGTTCATCCTTCGATGACTCCGGCCTGCTTGACACAGGATGAGGAGGAGAGTACATTCTTTATTGCTGTCCCTGATTGGCATGAGGAGGGAAAGAAGGTAATTCTCCTGCCACAGGCCATAGAATGCCCCTCCTGGGGTTATACTCCTGTAGGCTCCAGTCCTTTGGTTAAAATTCGGGGTTGCATAGCAAGGTACTCTTTCTAATTATGTGGCCTTAGGCAAGTTACCTTTTCTGGTCTCCATGTCCTGTGCTAAAAATGGGCATGATGGTACACACCACATAGAGTAAATGAGCTAATGGTACATAGTGTTGTATAAGTGTTATTCTTAGTTAAGATGTCAGTTTTTGGAGGGTAGTTGGACAGATACATATATCAAAATGTTAGCCATACCCCATTCCCCTTGTAAGATTTTCTCCTAAAGAAATAATCATATTTATTTGAGGAGGGAAGAAGTATTAGAATTTTTAGCATTGGCCTGTTAATAGAAAAAATTGGAGACCATCAAATTATGTCAGTAGTGGATTAGGAACATGATACAGCCATTAAAAATGGTTACATGGGGGGTAATGGGTAATCCATAATTACTTATGTAGAAAATGTAACTTATTTTGAGTGAAAAAAGGTTACAGAAGGGAATGTATGTAGTAAGATCACATTTATATAAATTTTTAGGCCTCTGTATAGTGTAGAGATATGTTAGTTAAGAGTACCCACCAAAATATTAATAGTTCATTCTGGTGGGACTGTTGATAGTTTTTCTCTTTTTGCTTTTCTCATTTTTGAAACTTTCACAAGGAGCTCAGTATATTGAAAAACTAATAATTCATACGGATGATTTTTTTAAAGAAGATAAACGTCTTTAAACATAGTAGATCTCCATAGAGGATTTTCTAAGACCAGTCTTACTCTCAAGCTTACTCAGAATTAGGACTGTCTCTGCTTAGGTTCTTGATTTACTTGCTTTATTAAATATGTCAAACTCTGTAATCTTTCCTGCAGCAGTGAAGAGATTAAGCAACACCATCCAATAGAAATGTAATGCCAAATTTGTATGTAATTTTAAATTTTCTAGTAGCCACATTTAGAAAGACAAAAAGAAGTAGGTGAGATTAATTTTAATATATGTTTATTTATCCAGTATATCTGAAATATCATCTCAAGAGGAAATCAATATCAGAAATATTAATGAGATAATTTACTTTTTTCCCCTACCAAGGCTTTGCGATTCGGTGTGCTTTTTACACCTACAGCACCTCAGTTTGGGGTAGCCATGTGTGGCCAGCGGCTGCCATGTTGCACAGCAGTTATCAAGGGAGCCTCACTTTGTTTGGCTTGACCTCCATCCACACTCACCCTTTCCCACCTCTTGAAATGGAAGAGGAGGTCATTCGGTTGCAAGCTACCCCTGTCACTGACTCTGGGTTCCCTCCCCGCCTCCTAATTCAGACGTTTTGTTACATTCTTCCCTGTACTTTAGCCTCTCCCACTCCACATATTTCTTCACTATGTGCTCAGCTCACTCCCATCTTTAAAAAGAAAGCTTCCTTCTATCCCCCATTTGCTTACTGTCTCCTGCTCTTTCTAAGAAACTTGTTTAAAGAGTTATTGTATGATTTTCACCGGCTTGTCCCCTCCTGCTCTCTCCAGCCTTGTGCAGCCTGACTGCTGCTTACTTTCACTACTGTACTTCAACTGCCCGGGACCCCAGTGACCTCTCTGTCATTATATCCAGTGGACAGTTTGCAGTCGTTCCTACTTTACCTCCCAGTAACCTTTGTTACTGTCGCTCATTCCGTCTTTCCCCTGGTTTATGTGAAACCACTCTCCTGATAATTCTCCATCCACTCTCCACATTGCAGCCAGAATACTCTATAGAAAGCAAATCTGATCATACCCCCTGCATGATAACCCTTTAGTGGCTTCACATCACCCTTAGTAAGGTCCACAGTTAAGTTCCTGCAATACTAGTCATGTCTATCATTCAAATGCAGTGTTCTCGAACAGTGTAATTGTTATTCATGCCCATGGCATACTGAACATTTTTATCTTGAACACTAAAAAGACAACATGGTTTAATGGGTAGAGCTTGGAAGTAGAAGTCAGGGAGCTGCTCTACCAGTTATATGTGTGACCGCAGATGGGCCACTTGCTCTCTATCTGCCCTTGTTTCCTTATTTACAAAATAGGGATGATTCCCACGTTCTCGTTAGTAGTGCTGTGAAAAATCAAGTGGATCCAATGTATTTCAAAGTGATTTAAATATTCAAAGTGCCTTGTAAGTATAAGGTGGAGGACTTAGCAGTAGAACAATTAACACCAGTATACGCTATTCCAGAAAAAGTTTACCATTGGGTTGTTCAAAAAGTTCCATTTGAAATCTTCCAAATTCTCTTTACAAAGTAAGCATGTGAAACTGTGACTAAGATGGCATATACACACATGCTTTCTTAGAAGACAGGTGAGTCTTTTATAATTCTTTGCATCAAGAGATTAAAAGAAGGAAATTATATGGTCATCTTCATAGATGCTGAAAAGAAAGTAATAGAAATTTCTTTAATATCATTAAGTTTATCTGTTTCAACCCAAAAGCTAGCAAATGGGAAAATATACCTATTAAAGTAAAAAGCGTTCTGTTATTTAGCATTATTCTGGAGATATTAGACAATGCAGTTAGAAAACAAATTATATATTTTATAAAATTTCATATATAACATATATAATTTATGTTGTGTGTCTGTGTATACATATACAGACAAATTTAAAGGAGGTAAAATTCTGGTATTACCAATTCAGAAAACTTGGGTTTTTAAAATATTAGTTCAGAACTTGTTTTTCTATGTAATTGTTATAATCTGCATTTAAGTTACCACAGTAGCAACAAAAATACACTTGGTCCACAGTGTGGCTAAACTATGCTCTTAATAATACAGACTCTCTATCCTTCCTTTATAACATTGTTCACATGAACATTCTTTCGGAGCTCATCCTGCAACACTGTGAGTGCCTGATGATGTGCCATGGATAGCGTTAGTAGAAAGAAAAATATTTAAAAAACAATCATTGCCCTTAAGAGAGTCACAGTCTAGTAGGGGAGGCAAATAATTATTTTTCCCATCAACAAGCTTTAATAAAGATAGCGTGCTAATACTGCAACTGAATAACACAAGAAATACCACGCGGATTATCCAAGGTCGCAGAGCTAGATGTAACTCCCCCATTTTCCAGTGCCCTTGCCCGTAAAACGGTGATGATAGTACTGCCTCATAGAGTGTGGGTGTACAGAATGAAGGTGTTAGTATAGGAAAAACACTAAGAAGAGTATTTAAATCTGGTCCCAAGGCAGCTCAAGAGATGAGGGTGTGGGCTGTCTGTTCCCTTGTTCAGCAGTGCACCAGGGGGGAGTAAAATTCCAGGGGCTCCAGCAGCAGCCAGGCTGGGGGTGGGAGCTGGGGAGAAGGGGGTTGGGAGAGAGCTGACCCAGGCTGTCCTCTGTGAAGGGCCTTGCTCAGTTGAAAAGGACTTTGGTGGCCCAGGTTTCCTGTCAGAGCCTGAACCCTGATGTTGATGGTGTGCTTTTTGTTGTTACTCCAGGTCTGATGGGCTGTACCCTCTTTATAGCAGTTAACGGTCTGTATTCGTCTAGTGATGATGTAATCGAATTAACTCCATCAAACTTCAACCGAGAAGTTATTCAGAGTGATAGTTTGTGGCTTGTAGAATTCTATGCTCCATGGTAAGTATTATAAAATAGCTGTCAGTTATTTATGATACTTTATAAAATTAAGAAAAATACTACATAAAAATGTAATTTTATTCAGCCATCTCGTTTACCTAGTTTACTGATTGTTTAAAAGAGGTAGAGGACACATCCATGTAATACTAATAAGAATAGATCTCATAATGGCAAAATATAAATAAATAAAAGAGGTAGAGGAGAGGGAAACTGTTGATTGAGTCTGTTAAAGGATGCAGAGATTGAGCCAATGACCAAAAAAAATGGTGGAAGTAGCTAATAGTTGCAAGAAAGAAGGAAGGAAAAAACCCGTATGATTTTAGGAAGATACATCTTTATGATGAGGTAAGTGGGGTGAAGATGGAAGGGACATTGATTTTATGCAGAGAGAGTATCGGGCAAAGGAAAGGGAAGAACCAGTGGTTGACTCCATTTTGTTTCTTGAAGAGGGTTGCTTCCAACAATATGTAATTAGAAAATTTGGTTTGATTTAAAAGCTCTTCTCTTGCCTTATGTCTATTTCTGGGGGGAAAAAAAAACAAACTTGTAATTACCATTGAAATTAATAATGCCCAGTTTCATACAGCTGACCCTTGAGCAGCACAGGTATGAACCGCGCAAGTCCACTTACATGCGGATTTTTTTTTTTTCCCCCAACAAATTTGTACTACAGTGTTACACAATCCACTGTTGGTTGAATCCGTGGATACAGAGGGCTGACTGTAAAGTTACATGCGGATTTTCCACTGCAGAGGGTCAGCACTTCTAACCCCCATGTTATTCAAGGGTCATCTGTGCAGTCAAAATACAGTATTGTTTATATGGTTAAAACCTTCAATGAAAACAAAACAAAAAACCAACAAATACACATGTATAAAATAAAGGCTATAGGATCACAAAGGAAACCTAAAATATTGGAATAACATTATTAAAATATCAAAATAAATCTTGATATGATTATGTAGTACTCATTTACTGGAACATAAATACCAACATCTAACAGCTAGCTACCATAATTCTGAACAGTGATGAACATAAATGATGTTTAAAGATACCTGCAACTATAGTGGTGATAAGAAAATAGCTGTGATTTTTATTTGTGACAGAGTCACAAGTACTAACCAACTATGATATGTTGTTAATGTTTATAACTGAAGGAAATCCTAAATTTCAATTACAGGTTAATGAAAATAGAGGATTTTTTTTTTCCCCATCAAAGTTCACAGAGCCCCTCAATTTTTATCCACCAGTCCTTTGGGGATTCATAGACCCCCCCCCCAGGTGAAGAACCCTTGAGTTACAGGGTGTGCTGCTATATTTATATTTGTGGCATTTTGATCTGTCTTTACATTGCTTCACATTGGAATTGAAGGGGGTATATACTCTGACAATCTCTGATTTGAGTCCTTATTTCATTAGAATAAATTGAAATTGAAGAGGCACAAAGTCCTGTAACGTTTTGACTCCTGGACTTCTAAGTAGCTCACCTAAATAGCAAAACATACTGTATATGTAGTATGTAGGATCAGCATTTCAGGACGTTTTGCTGAAAGATCCTGACTTTTAAAATATTGGATTGGACTTCCCTGATGGCCCAGTGGTTAAGAATCCACTTGCCAACGCAGGTGACACGGGTTCGAGCCCTGGTCCGGGAAGATCCCACATGCTGCGGAGCAACTAAGCCCGTGCGCCACAACTACTGAAGCCTGCACGCCTGGAGCCTGTGCTCTGCAGCAAGAGAGGCCACGGCGGTGAGAAGCCGGTGCACCACAACGAAGAGCAGCCCCCGTTTGCCGCAACTAGAGAAAGCCCGTGCACAGCAATGAAGACCAATGCAGCCAAAAATAAATAAATAAAATAAAATAAAATATTGGATTAAGCTTAAGGCCCTATGAAAGGTGATGTTACATAGTGATTAAGAATGTGGGATCTGGAGCCAGGAAGACCTGTCAGGCAGCTTTGTCACTGGGTGGTATTGGGAGGGTTTCTTAACTTCTCAGGCTCTGTTTCATCATCTGTAAAATGAAAATGACAAAGCCTGCTTGCAGGGTGGTTGTGCTGATTAAATGAAATCATGTACGAAGAGAGCTCATCGTGGTGCTGGCACGTGGTATTGGCTCATTAGGTCCTTAGAGACCTAATTAGAAGAAAATTTACTTTGTTTAAAAAAGGAAAAAGTCACCTATATAGATAAACTAGCTATGCTGTCTTCATACAATGGGTATTATACAATGATGAAAATAATACAGCTACCTATAACCTCGATGGCTGATATAAACATAACAGATTTCTGTATATATAATGTTTAAAAGCAGTTTTCTGTGTGTGTTATATTTCACGATAATTCTTTTCAGGTACCGGTACCTAAAAGATTATTTTTCCTTGTGTTCATGTGTCTCTGTCTCTGTCACTCATTCGTGTTCTTTTTTCACCACCTTGTGGTATCAAGTGCTTTTTACTCGTTAGCCATACTAAATTGGGACTACATGTGCATTTTTACCTCTACAAGCTGCTTGTGGGAGCCAAAGAATGTTGAGATTTAGGCACTGGAGATCTAGACTCTAAAACAGTTGCCTCATCTATAAAATGAAAAGTTTGGACTAGATCAGGGACTATCAAACCTTAATAGATTTAAGAATCACTAGTAGAACTTATTAAAATACAGGTTCCTGAACCCCTTCTCTAGGAACTCTGGTTTCTTGGGGCCCAAGAACCTGCGCTTTGCTAAGCCGTGCAACTGGGACCACACGTGAGGCACATTTGACCAGATAAACACTGAAGTTTCCACTCAGGGAGAGAGTTATGAATGACAGTGTTTGTTTAAACTCTTTAAATACAGTTTAACTCAGCAGTAATTTGGAAGCTTTTTTATTATGACATGAAAGGGGATCATAGTAAAATCAGGACAGTGAGTTCCTTCAGGTCACCGATCATGTTTTCTTAGTGCTGTTCTGCCTGCAGGTCCCCACCCTCAGTGCATGTCACTCGGTAGACTGTTGGTGAATGTTTCTTGAATTGGGAATCAAAGACTTAACTGTTGCCTTCTTTGTGTTTTCATCCCCTGAAAGGTGTGGCCACTGCCAAAGGTTAACACCAGAATGGAAGAAAGTAGCAACTGCATTAAAAGTGAGTTTCTGAGATGTCCACGTTCACCTGTGTATGTTAAAATAAGTTTAATTAAGCAAATGGGCTTAATGTACAATAGGAAGTTAATTTGCATATTGAAGCCCAATACTCTTGTTCTGGTGCCAAAATTATGTAGGGAGCAAAGGGACACTGTACATTCTAATTTTTATCTTGTCCACTTTTGTTAATTCTGTTTCCCAGTTAAATGGCATAATTATGCTTAGTCGTGCTAATTCTGGGAGCTGCACAGTTTCCTCACAGGCTGACTTGCCTGTTGCCCAGCTTTCCATTTAGGAATGGTTTCCCAGGCTAAAGTTCTCATTGATTGTTGGCAAATGGAACCTGGCCCTTTATTATCTTGTCTCTGAGTCTACATCATCAGATGATGGGTTCTTGTGGAATCTGCTCTGGTTGAAAGAAAAATAGATATTTCTTTTATGTTTCCACAGGATGTTGTAAAAGTTGGTGCAGTTGACGCAGATAAACATCAGTCCCTGGGAGGTCAATATGGTGTGCAGGGATTTCCTACCATTAAGATTTTTGGATCTAATAAAAACCAACCAGAAGATTATCAGGGTAAGGACTTTTCCTAATTACTTCATTCCATTGGTTGGAATTTTAGTTTGAGCAGGTAGGTAGAAAATAGAGAACCTGGGATTCTATGACCTGTTGGCCCTGCTACCTGCAAGTTTCTCACCCTCTTCGTGCCTGAATTTCCTTATCTGTCAAATGGTGTAGAGTAATTCCTACCTCTTCTGGGTTGCTCTAAAGATTAAATATGTGTCAAACAGGTGAAAGTTTTTTTATTATTGTTTGTACTACGTTAGGCCCACACGGGCTTAGCAATGGTGGAGTAATGATGTTTTGTGCTTCCCTTTTTTTCATTACAGTTTTTAAAAAATACTAGTTACTGGATATTTTATAGTTACTTAATATTTAATAAGTTTCTGTAATTACTTAATATTTGAAAAGATCTGCAAGTGTTTTCTTGCTCTGATTGCTCGTCCCTTCACTGTGGGGCGGGTCTAGCATATCAGCGTGGAAAAAGAAGAGTCCTGTATTTGAAAGTCAGTTTAAACTATTGCTATTACTGTGGAGTATTTTGCCCATGAATCTTTATGCCTTGTAAACATGTATAGTATCTGAATATTAAAGCTATTATTTAGTCTTTTAAACTATTGATAATAAAGAAGTACCACAGCTTCTCCATTTTATAGATAGTGGTAAATTGTATCTGCTGTGAGTCACTGAGGCAAGTGGGGAGAGGATTTTGGCTCAGACTCCCTGTTCTTTCACAGAATTGCCTGTTATTTAAGATGTCACAAACAGAGCATCATATTTAAGACAGTCAGAATTGCTAAGTTGAGCCATATCCAGGGTCCAATAAAAGTATTGGGCGTAATGTATTTAAAGTTTAAATTATGGCTCATTTGATCTTTTTTTAAAAAATATTTTGTTACAAGGGGCATATAAGTGACTAAACTTAGAGTCTAAACTCTTAGGTTTTGCTTTATGTGAGAAGAACAAGTTTTCAGGGTTGGAGGGGGAGGAGAATCAGCATCACGATAAAAACAAAGTGACTATTGTCTTATCTGTACTTGGTGTCCTGCATTGCATCCAGCGGATTGAGAAAACATTCTCAGAAAAGGGAATGTGAAGGGAGCAGAGAAACTATAGAGTGAGCTTTGAAGACAGCCTGGCCTGGGTTTAACTGCTGGCTAAACAGAATACCTGATCTCTCTGGATCTGCTGCTTGGTTGTAAAATGAGGATGTGAAAACCTATTTTAGGCTACTGGGGAAGTTTCACTGAAATAGTACATGTAAAGCATGTAACTTGGTAAATGTCGGTGTAGTTGGTACCTCACCAAGATGGGGGTCAAGATACTTGGAGATGAGGCCTTAGACACATCACTTCTCCTAGACTCCCCAGCTCTAAAGTTCCATAAAATGATCAGTTTCATCTTTTTGACTAACCACCTGCTTTTCTGCTTTGGAATATAATTTGTTCATTTTGCTAACTTGTAAAAATGGAATGTTTAGAGCAGGGGTTAGCGTTTGGCCTGCTGCTTGTTTTTGTAAATGAAGTTTTTCAAAACACAGTCACACTTGTTCATTCATATGGTCTATGCCTACTTTCACACTAAAACAGCAGAATTGAGTAGCTGCAGCAGTGTGGCCTGCAGAGACGACAATGATTACTGTTTGGTCTTTTGCAGGAACAGTTTGCTCACCCTTGGTCTAGAGTGAGAAAACCCTCTCTGTCTTCTTCCCTAGTGTATTTCTTTTTTTTTTTTTTTTAATATTTTCACTTTTTTTAAAAAAATTATTTAATTTATTTATTTGGCTGCATTGGGTTTTCGTTGCTGTGCGCGGGCTTTCTCTAGTTGCGGCCAGCGGGGGCTACTCTTCGTTGCGGTTCACGGGCTTCTCATTGCGGTGGCTTCTCTTGTTACAGAGCACGGGTTCTAGGCGTGCGGGCTTCAGTAGTTGTGGCACGTGGGCTCAGTAGTTGTGGCTCGTGGGCCCTAGAGCGCAGGCTCAGTAGTTGCGGCGCATGGGCTTAGTTGCTCCGTGGCATGTGGGATCTTCCCAGACCAGGGCTCAAACCCATGTCCTCTGCATTGGCAGGTGGATTTTTAACCACTGTGCCACCAGGGAAGTCCCCCTAGTGTTTTTCTTGATTTGGTATATTTCCAGGTGGAGATTGGTGGTGGAAGGGGCACTGGTTCGGAAAGTGGAGGTGTCTGCAGTAGATAAGGAGCAGGAGGCTGTTTTTATGTTGAGGTCTTGCCTTTCTGTCTTAGGAAGTGACATACTTGGTAATCTCAGCCAGGATGTAGTACAGGATGATCTGAACACACTCCGAATGCTGCTGTTCTGTATTTTCTTTCTAATGTGAAGTCTGAAGCGTTCTCAGAAGTTTTTATCTCTTCCTGGGCAGTTTGATTAGAAAACTCTCTTTTTTTTTTTTTTTTTTTAAATTTATTTATTTATTTTTGGCTGTGTTAAGTCTTCGTTTCTGTGCAAGGGCTTTCTCTAGTTGTGGCAAGCGGGGGCTACTCTTCATCGCGGTGCGCGGGCCTCTCACTATCGCGGCCTCTCTTGTTGCGGAGCACAGGCTCCAGACGCGCAGGCTCAGTAGTTGTGGCTCACGGGCCTAGTTGCTCCGCGGCATGTGGGATCTTCCCAGACCAGGGCTCGAACCCGTGTCCCCTGCACTAGCAGGCAGATTCTCAACCACTGCGCCACCAGGGAAGCCCAGAAAACTCTATTTTTAAGAAAGGAGAAGAAAGAAGAAACTTTCTAAAAAGATTTTGTTAGTTTTGCCTTTAATCTCTGAAGATAGTCTCAAGGCATATATTATCCATATTCTTCTGAGTTAGTTAATAGTCCCCTGATTTCTTCTTGAGCACATAGTTTTTGGTAAACTTCCAAAGGCTATTGTCACTATCTTTAATATGGGGCTTGTTACTTCCTATATTAGGAGTAAGTTCAGCCACAGAACCTAAAAGCCCAAAATAAGTGTTTTAAGCAAGGTAGAGAACAGTGGATTGCTTTCTAGTTTCTTAGCTTCGAACCCCTCGTATCCTACTTATTATCTCATAGAAATAGTTTTTCCATTTGCCTCATTTGGTGCTTTGTGTTTAGAAATTTCCCCTGCTCTCTTAACTAGGTAACCTTCTTTTTCATCTGTGTACATGTTATACATTCAGTAAACGTTTGTGAACTGTTCTCAATAGTAGATGGTATTTATGGGTGAACAGAATGTCCTCGTTCACACTAATAACCTAACACTGAAGAAGAGGAATTAGTTTTCCCGGCGTAAAGTGTAGCAGGAAATACATTCTGGAAGAAACTGGCTCTGTCTTAAAGATACACGTGGTGTTAGGTCTGTTTGAACATCAGATGAAGCTGGCAGGTATGTAAAGGTTCAAGTCTTCAGGTAGGATCAGGTGTAGGCTCCCAGCCCGCCCACCCCCGCTCACCTGATGGCCCGTGTCTTCCCGTAGGTGGCAGAACTGGTGAAGCCATCGTAGACGCTGCTCTCAGTGCTCTGCGCCAGCTCGTAAAGGACCGCCTTGGGGGCAGGAGTGGTGGATATAGTTCTGGAAAACAAGTAAGGCTGTGTATAATGTCAGTTTTTAATGTGGCATGATTTTGAAGCCTGACTGTAAACTCTGCATAGAAGATAATTATTTCTTAAGATGTTTTAATTTGGTGGACTTCCAGTTAAAAAATCATAGGAGGTTGAGTCAAGCGACTCCAAAAGGGAGTCAGACACCCAGCCTACTGGTGTGGCCCTTCAGAATCACGGTCGCCGTAGCCAGTCCTAGGGCATCCGCCACAGCCGCAGGCCAGGAACCACGCCCCGAGATGGCTTCCTTGGCCAAGGGCCGAACTACAAGAGTTTGGCCTACAGTGGGAGAAAGAGCCCCTGGCCGTGGGAGTTGGAATCTGGCTTCCATGGCGTTTGTAGTTCCAAAGTGGAGAGAGGGAGACCAGCTCTCCTCCAGGTCAACTTTGGGCAAACGTGGATGAAATTTGGATGACCTCTTGGCCTGTGTCTGTGGCAATCAGGCTGAAATCCCTGGGCATCTTTACATAAGTGGATAGGGAAGAAGATTCCTGTTCTCTGGATTGGTATTATAGATTCCCGTGTATGAAGTGTGACGTTTAACCATGATGTAGTTACGTTCTTGCGAAAAGGCATTGAACTCTCCCTGGTACGCACAGGCACACCTCGTTGTATTGCGCTTCTCAGATCATTGCATTGTTTACAAAGTGAAGCTTTGTGGCAACCTTGCGTCGAGCAAGCCTCTTGGTGCCATTTTTCCAACAGCATTTGCTCACTGTGTCACATTTTGGTGATTCTTGCAATATTTCAAAGTTTTTCATTATATTTATGGTGATCTTGATCGGTGATCTTTTGATGTTACTATTACAAAAAGATTATGACTTGCTAAAGGCTCAGATAAGGGTTAGCATTTTTCAGCACTGAAGTATTTTTTAATTATCGTATGGTCATTGTCTTTTAGATATAATGCTATTGCACACTTTACTAGACCACAGTGTAGTGTAAACGTAACCTTTATGTGCACCAGGAAACCAAAACATTCATGTGAGTGGCTTTATTGCGATGCTCACTTTACTGCAGTGGTCCGGAACCGAACCCGCAGTATCTCCAAGGTCTGCCTGCATATGTAAACACAGCCCTTCACTCTTTTAGGAGACCAGTAAGACTAGCTTCTTTATACAGACTCAGAGCTTACCAGAGATTTCATGATTTTGCCTTTTATTTCAAACTTAGACATTTAATGAGCACAGTTGTCTTTCCTACCCCCATGGCTTTTGGCCCAGGCAACAGAAAGCATTATATCGATTCTGACTGCTTTGTAGGTTTAGTACTGAAGAAAATTCTTTGAAAAGATAAAAGGATTAAATGTCATTTTTAGCTTTCTTAAATGGTAGGGACTTTATGAAGAGGTACTAACTGGATATCCTGGGATGAACCAGCACTGTTCTGAATTAGAATAGTGTTATTAAGGTGGTTCTTTGAGCCATGTTGAGGTTTCTCTTAATGAAGATAGCAGGGGTGGAGCTCAGATACATGTTACATGTTACACTGAGTGTACTGGTAATTGTTTGAAAGTAAATACTGTTAGCCAAGTAAAAATAATAATATTAAGGAATGTCCCCAATCTGAGTAAAATAGTTTTCAGTTGAAAGAAGAACTCAAAACTTTAAGTTGTAGAAATGATTATTGTTATACATATATTTAGAATAGGATTAGTGTTCTTTTTGGCCAAATTGTAACTTAAGATTTAATGTCACAAATGACAGGGTAGAAGTGACAGTTCAAGTAAGAAGGACGTGATTGAGCTGACAGACGACACCTTTGATAGGAGTGTTCTTGACAGTGAAGATGTTTGGATGGTTGAGTTTTATGCTCCTTGGTGTGGACACTGCAAAAAGTAAGTGCTTTGTACCAGGTACTTTTTTAAGTCAGGTGCTTTTAGTCTGTCCACGTGGCTCACTTTGAAAGAGCTGAACCAGGTCATAGGTAACCTCCAGGATCTTCTCCCCAAAAACTCCGGCTCTGAATGAATGTTAAACATCGGCATTAGGGCCGAGTGTTTCCTCTGTCATATTTTCAGTGATTAACAGGGAGCTGGCATCCAGATTTGGGGGGGCGTGGTGGACAAAGGACCAGGAAATGAATGTGAAGGGGGCATCATGCCTTTCGTAAAGCTACACACAGAGTGTTTCCCAAGTGTGATTTAACCGGATTGGGCAGAAATGCACACACCAGTTAAAGGATTTGTGCTTACAGTTAAAATACACTTTTAAAGTGCACGTATTTTTCTACAGTCTAGAGCCAGAATGGGCTGCGGCAGCTACAGAGGTAAAAGAGCAAACGAAAGGAAAAGTGAAACTCGCAGCTGTGGACGCCACCGTTAACCAGGTTCTAGCCAGCCGATACGAGGTGCGTGTGCTTACCAGGCTGATGTCTTTGTGAGACGCCCTGTGTTTTCACCTGCTACACCGTCTAGTACTCCTGGGCTCTCTAGGAGGGGGAGGGGGGAGGCTAGCCGTTTTGTAATGCCGAAATTAAATCATTTTACTGTTGTAACAAGTAAATCTGGCACTCAAGACTGTTGGGGGTTTTTTAGTTTTGTTTGTTTTGTTTTCAGTATCGCACTACCTGTGTGTTTAATGTGAGCCCAAGCTTTCGCAAGTTATTCGTACAGCTTTTGAAGTTGGTTCATTTGTTCTAGAGCACATAGACTGTGTTAAGTATATATGCAGGGTTTGAATAAGATTCGGCTAAGCCTGGCAGTGAGTCTGTTAAAACCCCTTGATTAACAGACCTCTGTGTGCTGTCCCTTACACATCGATGCAGGCTAGGGAATATTTTTGTTACATTAAATTACCTATAAGGTAGTTTTAGAAACCATAAAGATCTTATTTCTTATGAAATGGTAATTTGATTTGTACTCTGATATTTTTTAATAGATTAGGGGATTTCCTACAATCAAGATATTTCAGAAAGGCGAGTCTCCTGTGGATTATGACGGGGGGCGGACGAGATCCGACATCGTTTCCCGGGCCCTTGATTTGTTTTCTGATAACGCTCCGCCTCCTGAGCTCCTTGAGGTAATTAAACCTCTTCAGCCACTTGTAGTAAGGGAAGCTTTTCCAGCCTGATGATAGAGGACATTAAAGCAGTAATCGCCTGCTGTCTTTTCAAATAAGCTCTTTCTCTTCTCTTTTAAAATGCTCTCTTTAGAGTGTTTTTGTACTTTCAGATGGGGAAAACTTGTCTGAAAATGGCTGCCTTTCATAAGTTTTAGTACCAAAATAATCGCAGCGTGAGCAAAAGCGTACCTTAGCGTCTTAAGAATAGAACGAATCCATTCTTTAATTTATCGTTCTCAAAACAGTAGTTAACATTTATTGAGCACCTGACCATGTGACAAGCACTGTTCTGGTACTTTTATGTGGATTTTTCTCATTTACTTCTCGTATGAACACTTAGAGGTAGATACTGTTTTTAATCTCCATTTTAAATACGGGGACACAGGCACAGAGAGCCTCAAATTCATGTAAATATATAATACGCGTAAATGTGTCTTTTTTATCTGTCTAAACGACTAAATGTCGTAGCCAGGCTACGCCCAGGCGTTCTGACCATGTGTATATACAAATGCCTCGCCACCACCGCGGATAGACGGCTGAGGGGTAAAAGCGGAAATCTTCACAGAACGTTCTCGTGGTGTTTCTGTGACGCACACGGAAGTGTTACTTGGGAAGAGCCTTATCTGGCTCTTGAAGTGCTTTGCTCTGAATGAGAGTGCCGATGCTCGCGCAGCCTTACCTCTGGGTTTTGTGTCACGTGGCCTTCCAACCCCCTTGTCTTCTGGGCCCCGCAGATCCTCAACGAGGACATCGCCAAGAAGACGTGCGAGGAGCACCAGCTCTGTGTCGTGGCCGTGCTGCCCCATATCCTTGATACAGGTATGGCGCACCGCTTTCCATGCGTGGTTCTCTGTTCCTTGCTCTGCGAACACTTAATTCACAGATTGATTTTACCCATTCCTTTATTTTTACCTTGAAATTTTTTTGTCCATTTACATCAGGAGCTGCAGGCAGAAATTCTTATTTGGAAGTTCTTCTGAAGTTGGCAGACAAATACAAAAAGAAAATCTGGGGGTAAGTTATCAAACTGTCCCAGTGTCGTCGGGTGGGAGGGTGTAGAGCTGCTTGGAAGCGGCTCCGTGTTTTCTGTAGGCTCCGTTCCTGTGCTCACTTGGGCATGTTTTTTTATTTAGGATCTAAAAACACTGACCACCTAGGAGGAAATGAAGTCATGCAGGACTCTTATTTATAACACACTTATTTGTACCCCAGCACACTTTTTCTTAGAGGAATCGTGTTCTGATGGTGGTTGGGTTCTAGGCTAGCAGGCAAAACGCCATTAGTGACAGAGCTCAATTCTAGCACAGCCTTGAAGGCTAGATAAAGAAAGCAGAAGCAGAGGTGTGTTTCTTTACCCTCTTCTGAGTGAGGGCCGCACGCAGGCAAATGTTTAAAACAAAGCTTGTCTCTATTTCCATTGTTATTAATAATCTTTTTGCTCCATGCCGTCCGTATCTGCTGCTGTCCCAGGTACCACGTGTCCCTGCTGTCCCTCTCGCAGTGGCCTCACACCACCTGCGTTAGTCCAGCACGTGTTTACTGTGTGCCTGCAGAAGGCTGCGTGCCCAGCTTCCGTATTCTTCTCCCTTGTACGAGTGGAGGGAAGAGTTTTTTTGGTTTGTTTTTTGAGGGTTTTCTCCTTTTTTTTTTTTTTTTTTTTTTTGGCCTCGCTGCGGGGCATGCGGGGTCTTACCCCGACCAGGGATCGGACAGCGCAGGAAGTCCCAAGGGAAGAGATGTGGTTGAGCATTTTCATATGTATTAAATAATGGCATATCCTTAACTTTTAAAAAGAAGTCGTTACACTGCTAAAGAATGTGCATAGTAACCCAAACGATGTTGGTAGGATTTCAGGTGACAGAGAAAATTCGTCAGGTTTGTTGGACAGTATTTTGGGGACTGAGGGGAAAAACAGTCATATAGATAGACCAGTCCCCAGGGGGACTTCTGGGGTTAGGGTCTAGGGAACATAGGAGAGGAACTGTAGTTACTTCAGAGCGCATCTAGAACACATTATTTTAAAAATTAATCTTTAATTTTTCATTTATTTTTTCACCTATTCCATTCAAAAGGTGTGTCATCTTTTGTTCTTTAATTGTTAGTCAGGTTCTGACTAACTCAGAAGGGATCTTTGCTCTAGAAACCAATCTGCTTTTCTAGGTGGCTGTGGACAGAAGCCGGAGCCCAGTCTGAACTTGAGAATGCGCTGGGGATTGGAGGGTTTGGGTACCCCGCCATGGCAGCTATTAACGCACGCAAGATGAAATTTGCTCTTCTGAAGGGATCGTTCAGTGAGCAAGGCATTAATGAGTTTCTCAGGTAATTTCTTGCTTCTTTGAGTTGTTTTTGTTTTGTCTGTTTGTTTGGTTCTATTGTGGTAATTGGTTCCAAACTAGATTTATATAGACGAGGCAATAAATGGAATAGTTTTGTATTTCACATTTCGGAGAATTAACGTTTATAAATTAGAGCTTTGGAGTCATCTTCCTGTGCCATGGAAGTCTTCTACTTAGTGAGTGATGCTAGCACGTTCCTCCTCTTGGGCCACCTTGCCATTCTGTGCACTTGGCATTGGGCTTGTCCTCGTTCTCATAAAGGTCTCATATGGGCTACAAGCAGTCCCGTCTCGCCCACTCCCGCCCTAGGATGCTTTGTACCCCTGACTTCAGGGGATAGAGTTTCCACCCCTGGGCATCGGATTTAGAATGTAGTTATTTGAAAATGAGTGCGCTTACTGAAGTGACTCCAAAACGTGCAAACAATATGATAGGTTCTCAAACTCAAAACCCAATTTACAAAGCTTGCTAAGCTGCCCTGCTGTTCAACTCATCCTAAAACTGACTTAGTCATCATTTAGGCAAATACAAAATGTTAACCCGTACTTTTTCTTAGATTTGTGGTAATTTGTTTAATGCCTCTTCCCCATTAACTGTGAGTTCCACAAAGGTTGAATCTTTTACACAAAACTTTGCCCCTAGTCACCACTGTAGAGCCTGGCTGGTAATAAGCTCTTGTAAATATTTATGAATGAACGATTGACTTCTTGTCTCTGGAACAGTTTCAGTTAGGAAAGGCATCCCTGCCCTCAGGGACATTAGCAGGAAAACTACTCATCAAGTGTGCTTTATCCTTTTTCAACAGCTAATTCCAATCTAGAAAACCTTAGAGGAGTGTAGGAGAGTAGTAAGTAACCTTGAGATTAAGCCTCTGGACTCACATAAAGTACAGAGGAGGTAAATGCTTCCAGGAACAATAGCATGTTGTAAACTCGAGACAGTGACTTGTGCTTGAGATCATACAGGTCACTGGTTCTCAAACTTTGTGTCTTGGAGTTAACAGAAAACCTCAGATTACCAGTGGAGAAAAGTCTGCAGTAATGAATAGGAAGGAAACAAAACGTGGCAGTACGCTTGTTTCTAGCCACATGTGAGTCTTCTTTTCGAAGAAGACGGAACTTGTACGGAGCGTGTCACTGGTGAGGAGACTCCTTCCAGCTGGCCGGGGTGGGGCCTGGCGGAGAGCTGGCGGGTGCACCTGCTTGGTGGCGAGAGGCACCAGCGTGCGTACTTGAAAAACCACACACCTGCCACGTTCCGCGTGGCTATTGGAAAACCAAGGACAAACACCATCAGTGCGTATACGCAGGTTGTCAGACAACCCATAGAAGTTAATGGTAACAGTGAAGCTAAACTAACAATTTATAAATGTAGGGGCGGCAATTGAACACTATGGTCAACCCAAGGTGACATTAGTGGTTTCTGCATCTTTCCTTAAGAATGTCATGTTATGGGAGTTCCCTGGTGGTCTAGTGGTTAAGATTCCGGGCTTTCACTGCCATGGCCTGGGTTCAGTCCCTGGTCGGGGAACTGAGATCCTGCAAGCTGCACGGTGTGGCCCAAAAAAAAAAAAAAAAAAAAAAAAAAAAAAAAAAAAAGTCATGTTATGTTCTGTTGGAGTAGCAGCCAGAAAAGGTAAGTATATAATTGTGCATTATGCCCCCAGAAGTGAAAAAGGGCTTGAGTCATATATTGGCTTGGCCAGAAAGTTCATTCACGTTTTTCCGTAAGATGTCAAGCGAACTTTCTGGCCAACCCAGTATATGCGTTTGTGGCCGTTCAGTTTGAAGGCGGTGGCCATGCTTCTCCAGGCTTTCTTAGTTAGAAGAGAGATCTGTTAGCATTTAGCCTAAAAGGAAGATGGAGCCAGAGGGCAAGTGTGTAATTGAGCAATTAAAAAACCTTTTTTGTTTTTTTTAAATGATGATTGAACTCTCTGCCCTCAAGGTTTTGTTCCTTTTTGAAGGTTTGACATCTTTCCTCTAGTCTGTTTGCTTTTGCCGCTGACATTATTAAGTAGGAAGCTAGAGGCTGATGTTCAGAGATAATAAATAACCTGATTAAGGACACAAAACTAGTAAGAAGTAGAACCGCTGACTTTTTATTATATACATGGGTTTGTATTTCCCACATAAACCAGAGCCTGGATTGTCCTGTGCCTTTCCCTAGTAAATTGAGCCATTCTGGCAGAGGTAGTAGCCTGTGTGTGACACAGGTCTGACTTATTGTGCTGAGTACCTCTATTCTACCCGTACAGCACAGTTCATGGAATGGTGGTGAAGTGGGTTTTTACATATTAATAATCCTGTTTTTTGAATGTAACTGGTATGTGTACATCAAGGCTGCTCAACGTGGGCACTCTCAACAGTCTGGGCCAGGTAGTTGTTTGTCCTGTGCATTATAGGATGTTTAGTAGCATCCCTGGCCTCTACCCCCGGATGCCAGCAGCGTACACACACAGACACACACACACACTCAGTGATTTTTGAGTTGGGACAATCAAAAATGTCTTCAGACATTGCCAAATGTCCCCTGGGGGCAAAAATTGCCCTCAATTTCAGAACCGCTGATACACATTGTAAAACATGCAAAGTAGCCAAAAGCAACGGATAAAATTACCCAGTTTTCCCACCATGCAAAGTAACTATTGTCAGACACATACAGGAAACTTGATATCCTGTTTTTTTTTTTCTTTTACTCATATTCTTTTTTTTTAATCAAAGTATAATTAATTTACAAATGTGTTAGTTTCAAATGTACAGCAGAGTGATTCAGTTATGTATATACTTATCTATATATATGTATTCTTTTTCCAATTCTTTTTTCCGTCATAGGTTATTACAATATATTGCGTATAGTTCCCTGTGCTATACAGTAGGACCTTGTTTATCTATTTTATATATAGTGGTGTGTAAATGTTAATCCCAAACTCCTAATTCTAAGCACCCTTCACCGAGGATATTTGGAGGCTCCTTTTATAAAGAAGCCTTGCTCACAGTCTGGTGATCGCCTCTACATCCTTCCAGGGAAATGTTTATCAATACCTGCCAAAGTCAAAACCTGACACACTGTTTCATGGTACAGCTCTTCTGTCTGAAAGCTTGACATGTGTGAAAATTGCCACCATCACCTATAGATCATTGAGGGGGCCTGTGGTGTCTGTGGGCTGGTTCTAAGTGCCTCTGCTTCCTGTTAGAAATCTGAGAAAAGGATTTCAGTTTTAAGGTACCATCTTTCAAAAAGCCTTTCTAAAGTTAGTGTGGAATTTTGTTAATCAAGTGTTAGTGTTGGTCTAGACCATGTCCTGGGTCAACTTTGATCGCTTTTACATACTTAAGTTGTATTTTAGCAAGATATGTTTGCTATTTTTTTTTAATTTTTGGTAGTACCTGGCTTTCCCTACTGCCAAGGCCTTAGTCAGGAATGTCATTATATTGTTACCTGGTTACATTGTTGTCCCTGATTGAAAAGATAATACTGTTCATGAAGTGTTTTTCCGTAGAGAGAGGTGAGAAATGCCTCTATGCAAACATAGCAGGTTGTAGGGAAATCGTTATTTTTGAAAAGTTGTTTCTTCATCCGCATCAGCAGTCCAACACCCGTGCTCTGCTCATTTTCCCCTAAGGGAGCTGTCTTTCGGGCGTGGATCTACAGCACCCATAGGAGGTGGGGCTTTCCCTGCCATCAGCACCAGAGAGCCCTGGGACGGCAAGGACGGCGAGGTGAGTCCCGGGACCGAGCTGTGTGTGAACAGGACTCGCTGTCGGGACTTTGGTCCAGCCCCTTACTTTCCCGATCCCTGTGCATCTTTGCTGCTTGTAAACAAGACCTTTTCATCAGACCTAAGCCTTGACGTGAGCATAAACCTGAAGAATCAACTTCATGGGCCTTTCAGGGTGCTCTTTGTCTCAAGACCCTTCATCCCATCCTCCCTGTTACAAAGTGCTACATGGCATAGGATATTCGTGACAGAGACAACCGAGATAAATTTCAGTGAGGTTGCTTTCCTGACTATTACCTGTAAAGTGAACATTTAACCTAGAATTCATTAACTTTGAGAGAAGTACAAAATTATAGCTTTGAAATTAGCATTTATTCCGGTACATTTCTGCCCACCCCCCTCAAAAGGACCAGTTAAATAGCTGTTAGTTTTCCATCTATATAATAATAGGCAAAGTTAAAAGCAGGAGCTGGACTGGGGAGAAACTTGTGACCAGAGCACCTCTGGAAATTTAGTGCTCTGTTAAGATGAGATGTCAGACTTTCAGGGTCGCCCTGTCTGTGCTTCTGCATAGACCCTGCAGGGCCTGATGGTGGTTTTCTGTGTTACAGCTTCCCGTGGAAGACGACATTGACCTGAGTGACGTGGAGCTCGATGACCTGGAGAAAGATGAGTTATGAGAGGCACCGCACAGACTCCGGTTTTCTTTTCTTGGGAGCGGATTTTCCAGCAGTGAAGGAACATTCTTTCCAATCAGATGAATCTACCAGTGGCCTTTTTAACCAAGAAGTAACACTGATTGGTCATTTGAAAACACTGCAGCAGTGAACTTTTGCGTCTCAAGAAAACAATGAAAAATTCTGTGAATTGTCGTAGCCGGTGAATTGGGTTGTATTCTGTCAAATAATACTTTGAAGAAAACTGATGGGCTGTTGAAGCATCTTTCCCTCCCTCTGACTGCTGCTTAAATGTTCTTGGAGGCTGTTTCTTACATACAAGTTTTTTAATGTGATCCTTTCATTTGAATGTTAATGGCTTTTTTCCATTAAAGAATAAAACTATTTTGGACAATGCCAGTAAATGTATGAAATTAGTGTCCACATCGTAAATTCAGTAAATTAGTCTTATGAAGGGATGACCTTGATGTCTCTCCTCTCTATAAACCTGTGGTTCACATGACACCATCTGGATGCCTGCCACCACACAGATTTTACACGTGTCCTGCAAGGCTGAGTTTCAACTGGAAGTGTGAAACGTAAAGCGAGCTTATATAGAAGGATGAAAAACAATGGTTTGTCAAGTGAGAACTGCATTCCACGCCCACTATTTTGTCTTTGGGCCATCACCAGCGACTACTAGGGTATACAGCTGGTTATACAGTTAGCCCAAGGTTTTTAATACGCTATTATTAAACCCTCACAAAATGTCCATTAAGATGTGAAATAAGCGGCAGGTTAGCAATTTATAGGAAGTCCCCATTTATGTAAAACATTCAGAAAAGGGAAGTTTTGAATTATGTTAGAATGTAAATGAAGAGACAATTCAAAGGATTGAGAACATTTCTTTATTGTAACTTAAAAAAAATAAATACAACTGTAACTAATTTTTGTGAGCAATTTCTCTAAAAATTTAAATTCTGTAGGATACTTGAACTCTTCTCTGGCTAAAGAAAAGAAGCGTCTGTGGTAATTTGCACAAATATGCAAGTTTAGCGGTGCCGGCTCATGTTTCTAGTCAAGAAGACCAAGGTCGATGTGGAAATAGACATAAGGAAAGTAGTCTTGGTTGCTGAGTTGCAATCCAGGGATCTCCACGGATGGCTACAAAAGACATGGTCATGTTCTAAGTGCATAAACTCGTTTCTTGTTTTACTTTTCTGTTTGAGGAAAGCTCCCTGGGCATTGACTGACTGTATTTTCTGCCCCACAGTCCGCCCCCTACCCCAAACACACACACAGCCTCTTGTTAAACTTTCACCTTTGTGCAGTGTAGATTTTCCTAACAGTCTGGCAGGTACCACTTTTGGAAAGTACCTCCCATGTGGAGAGGCTGACCTTACTGTAGAAAGGCAGCTCTTTCTGGATAATATACCTACATCCAATATACTTGTGGCTGCGACTTCATCCAGATGTCTGAAGACGGAGTTCAGAACCTCTCTTAAACGTTTGGTGGATGACTTCTTATGAGGCTGGAGGAGAACCGCCTGGAAGTTCACTGGCAATCCATACCTGTTCAAAGTGTAGAGGAGTTACTGCAAATATGGGTAAAATGAACCTGACGCTGTAGTAAGAATGAAAAACGAGGCAACGTAGCTCAGGAAAAGAAAACTCGAGTGGAATGTCTGGGGTCAGAAGTGAGACTAATTGCTAGATCTTTGTGCATGGAAAAATCTCTAGAATATGCTCACCCACTTCTGATATAGTGACAGTTTTTTGACTATAAAGAGCCAAGGGGTCTCCGGGGTGTGTGTGATCATCAGGTGGTGAGGGGTCAAGTTGAAGGGAGGCTGTTTGACTAAATATTCTGACTCCAGAGCCTTTGTCTAAAACCCAGCTTAGCTGACATACTTTTCTCCACTGAAAAAACCAGCACACGCACACACACGCAAATCTAGTTTATCAAGATTGTGAATTCCTTTTGCTGAGTTTTGGGTGGACAGAAAGGATTTTAAATGGACTCTGTATGCACGAGTACCTTTGAAACCACTTGCTGGCAGCTATTCCTGTGGTGGTATCTCAAAACACTTAAAATATTTACACTGAGTACTACATAAACAGTAAACACGCATTTTGTGATTCTCAGTGTTTTTAAAATACATAATATATACTACCAGGGAGCAAACGCTTGGATGTTCAATACTTAACCACCTGTGCTTCTTCACGCCCGAGCCCAGCATGTGAAAGCTGGCCTTAAGATGCCCTTTTACTGCCTGACCTGTTAGTATTACTTAGTTTTAATTTCACAGTCAATGCCCATAAACTAGCCCCTGGCTTTCCCGTCCTCATTTCTGGCTGCTAATGGTGCAAAGTGTTCACTAAAGTCCTGAGGTCTCCTAGTGGATCTGCAGAAAGGTGAAGTAAATACGTGAAAGGGCCATTTGTAATTGCTTCACTGTAACCAAGCATAAGACGTACCTAGTCCCGTTGCCTTAGAACACTGGGTGAGCGGGGCCCTGCCAAACCCAAGAGGCGAGGGCCACAGAGGCCGGCAGATGCTGGCAGGGCTGGCGGGGGCACTTGGGCTAGATGGTGGGTGAGAGGATGGCCCAGCTGACCGCCCTCATTCCTTCTTTGTTCCTTGTCACCAAAGCTCTGGTCACCCAGAGGACAATGAGCAGAGGGTCGTCGTGCTTCCGGAGCCCCCATCACCCGAACAAGCAGCTACCCTCGCCCTGCCTTCCCTCCTGAACTTCCTCCCCGAGCTCCCAGTGCCCTGGAAACCCACCCCACACCCTCGACCTCACCAGCGCAGCTCTACCCGCTTACTACAGGGAAGTCTGCAGCCTTCTCAAAGGGCGACGGTCACCAATCTCACAGCCCAGGCAACATGTATGCCAGGAGATGGCATTCCAGCTCCCAGATGCAGTTGCTAGACCATCACTCTGCTACCCGGACACAGAACCTGCCTCTGCCACCCTCCGATCTGGTCATCCCACCGCATTCATCACCAGGTTGCTCTGGAAGTTATCCTTCTCCTGAACAAGGACGCCGTCTTTTGAGCTCTCCTCCCCTGAGCAGCCTGTGAGCTCCTTGCAGGCAGAGGTCTGCATCTGTCTTGTTCACTCACGTATCCCCAGTGCATGGCGGATAACAGGCACCCCATCAGTACCGGGTGAATGAATGCTCCCCGCCCCCTCATCCAGCCTCCGCGCCCTGGGCCCCTTTCTCAGCCCACCCCCCTCTTGGTTTCAGGGTTTGCACATTCTCCCCAGACCCTTCCAGTCCTTTCCCTGCTAGCCCTCCCTCCAGGTCCGTATAAGTGGCCACCTCCTCATCCTGCTCAGAACACGCTTTCCAGGAACGGCGGGTCGGCTCTCCCCGCTCCTCTCTCCTCCAGGCCGCCCCCCTGCTGCCCCCTCCTGGACGCCTCAGGAGAGGAGCCTCCTTCCCCTGCGGGCCCCCTGGTGGGGAGCCCGCCACCTGCACCCTCCGTGCTGAGACTACTGCAGCCACCACCCTCCCCTTTAACACGGCACCATCGTGCCCTGTTTAAAATAAAAATCCCCTCAACTCCCTCCCGCTCTCACCGCACATTCGAGAGCATCCAATGTCCTATGTCACCCGAGCATCCTTCAGCCACTACACTCAAGCTGCCCACACCAACGACCTCCCAGCGGCCCCATCCCAGAGGCAGCCAAAGCCTTCACCTTCTGTTCCCTGACTCACCCATCTCTCCCTCCTCCGGCCTCTGACATCCACACAGGCTTCTTTGCTTCCACTCCTTAAATGCTGGTACATTCCCTCTAAGCGACTCTCTGTAGGTGAACCCATCCACACACAGCAGTCATCACTGGTGATTCCCTAATATCCATTCCCCACTAGACTTCTCCCAAGATCCAGACTAATGACCCAGCTACCGGCTTCTCCAGTCTCACCATGGCCCCACCACTCACGCAGGGCCCGTTTCCATTCTCACCTTGGGTGATTTGAGCCCCTGATTCAATTCACCCTGAGAATGAACCAGCACTTCCTCAGCTGAGGGCCGGTCCACTTCTCTTTGATTCAGGCCACAAACGTGGGGCAGCTCCTCTCTGTCTGACTCTGGGCTGGGTGACAGGCAGAGAGGCCAAGTCACCCCAGCCCTCCCCTCCAGCTCTCAGGGTAGGGAAAAAGGACAAAACCAGCTCTGAGAAAAGACACAGCAACAAGTGCGAACCGGGGGAAAAGACCTGTGCGGGGTCGGAGGATCAAGAAACAGGCGAACTTTACCTGTCTGCTCTAATCAACTTGTTGGTTTAACATCTATTTTCTTAGCATATGCTCTCTCCGTACGATGGAATATGAAAAAGCCATTAAGAAGGAGCGAGTATCTCTATGCATACTGATAAGACTATAATGCAAAGCAGATGAAAAAAGCAAGTTGCAGAACATTAAGTATAAATGATGACAGTTGGGGGATGAGAAGAGTCTTGAAACCATTAACTGGGATGATCTATGGGCAGTGAGACAGCGAGGAACTTACTTTGCACAGCACGTATTTCTGAACTTGAATTTTTTTTTTACAGTGTTCATGTATTACAACTATTCAGGAGAAATAAAAAGTACAGTTTTTTAAAATGTCATACATTGATAGTTTTGAAAAGAATTATTTTTGCATATACTCAGTTTTACCGAGCTTAAACAAGATATTAGGGACATCCATCTCGATCTCTCACTTGAGCAAAATGGGCATCCTGTAAGGATGGGCAGGCTTTGCCACACTGGGCCTGAGAACCACTGATTTTCAAGGTGAGCAGGGACAGACTGGGGCCCGTCTCTACTGTCGATGGCTGGAACACTCCGGGTTATCTTGAGTGTGCCCTTCAGCCCAGTGCCACAATCCTTGCCATTACAGGGGTCTGAGATGGTTGAGAGGATGAGGAGCCACCATCAGACCCGGTCTGTATTTGGACAAAACCACACTGGCAGCCACGTGGAGGATGAACGGGAGGCAGGGGACCAAGCAGCAGCTGGGCGGGAGATGGTGGAAGAGAAAGCAAAGGCAGGATGGAGGGCTGTCAGGGGTGCCTGAGGTGCAGGGAGGGGGGAAGGACGTGAGGATGAGGGAGCGGAGGTGTCCAAGCGGGCCCTGAAGTTTGGGGAAGGACCTGAGGCCACTGGTAGAAACGGGCATCAGGAGGAAGGGAGCGGGAGGGAAGATGAGTCAGGAATCCAGTGAAGCCGCTCGGGAAGTGAATGGCAGCAGAGACCTAGGAAGGCTGGGCAGGAAAGAGAGAGCAGGGCAGTCAGCCTGGCGGAAGGGCCCCAGCAAGACCACCCCAGAGGGGCCGAGGGGCACTGGAGCCTGCAGGCCAGAGCAGGCCAAGCTTTGGGAGAAGGGGGCAGCGGCCATGAGCAGTGCTGCCAAGACCCCCCCATAGTTCAGGACACGGGATATGTTCAGACACAGTAGAAAGCAACCTTCAACAAATATTTCCTGTTTGATTCCATTTTTGTAAAAATTTTGTAAAAATTATGCATATCTGCGGAATCGAAAAAGAACTGATACAAATGAACCTATTTACAAAACAGAAACAGACTCACAGACTTAGAGGATGAATTTATGGTTATCAGGCGGGAAGGGTGGGAGGAAGGGATAGTTAGGGAGTTTGGGATTGACACGTACACACTGCTATATTTTAAAGGGATAACCAACAAGGACCTACTGTATAGCACAGGGAACTCTGCTCGATGCTATGTGGCAGCCTGGATGGGAGGGGAGTTTGGGGGAGAATGGATACATGCATATGTATGGCTGAGTCCCTTTGCCGTGCACCTGAAACTATCATCACAACATTGCTAATCGGCTATAGTCCAATATAAAATAAAAAGTTTAAAAAATTATGCATATCTGCAAATTTAAAGAAACAAACCCCCAAAATCTGAAGGATGCTAGCACACCAGCATGTTAGCAGTGTTTCCTCTTGGTGCTTTTTATTCACTCTTTGGGATTACCTATAGTTTCTACAAAATAGTGAACCTATTTTGCATTTGTTTTAAAAAAAAAAAAAGGTAAAATAAGTTTAGCTGTTGTTGGTTCGGTTTGGTTTGGGTTTTACTTTTTGTGCTGCCTTGAGGGTTAGGCCTCAAAGGTCAAGGATGGAGACGGTCGGTGCTGGTGTTTCTTCCAGGAGCCACTGGCCCCTGGTGGGCTGCACAGAGGGGGTGGGCGGAGCAGGACACCAGCCCCATGACTGGCAGGAAAGGGACAGAGCACCGGACAGCAGGGGCCCTCAAGGCTGAGGGAAGGTTTATTTGACTGAGGAAACCCTAAGCCAGTTGCCAAGAGCCAGGAGTTGCAGAGGAAGAGGGCAGGAAAGCCAGGGCATGTCCCAGAGGAGGCTGGAGGGGCCAGAAGGGGGGTGGCAGAGCCCAGGTGGCCCCAGAGCTGGCTACGCCCCACCTCCCACCGCAGGACAGCCCAGGGCGGCATCTCGTCCACGCACCTGAGCACAGACTCCACAAACACTCTCAGTGCCTTGATGTGGATCCAGGCAATAAAGGCTTCGCTGAAGTTCACCTTGAGCCATCGCAGCAGCGGGCCCTGTAGGGACAGGAGTGCGGTGACCCCTCCCGGCCACTCCACCCGACGCCCGGCCAACAAAGGACGTGGGCTTTGACAGAGCAAGCCCCGAGCCGAGAAGAAATGCCCAGGGGCCAGCAGAAGCAGCGAGTCGGTCGGACGAGGCCAGGGTGAGGCCCAGGCCCACGTTCTCCAGGGCACCTGGCGCTGGGGCGGCTCAGTGGGCCAGCCACCCGGCACATGCATGGGGCCATCACCAACCGGGCTGCAGGGGGCCAGGCGGCCCCTGACCTCGGGGCTTTCAGCAGACAGCCAGGAAGCTTCTGGCTGACACTGTGCCGCCAAGGAGCCCCCCTTCTCGAAGGCTCCACCCCAAGTCCTGGCATCATCCACCAGCCGCCACTTCCAGGGGGTTCCTCACAGCCCCACTGCACGTGGCCACAGCCGCTATCGCTAATGCTGGTATGGCTGGTCCTCCTGGGATGCCCGCAAAGGTCAGGGGTGGGTCAGGGGTGGGCACCCAGGGGAAGAGAGCTGAGCTGCCCGACCACCATCCCCCAGCCAGGACCTGCCCCATCACCAGCTCCAGCCACCGCCAGCCAGGACAAAGGCACCCTGGCCAGCAAGCACCAATCATTGCTGGGGGAGGGGGAGGGGGAGGGGCAGCTCCCAAGAGACCCTGCAGATTAGGAGGAAGGCATGATTCTGGAATCCTTGAATTTAAGACCTCAAAAGCCGTAGTAGATAACAGGAAACGCAAGGATTTGTTTTCTCCAAAGATGCCTGCGCGGGCGAGGACATGCGAGCCGGGGAACCCCAGGGCTCCCGGGGGGTTGCTTACCTCACCCTCGCCCTCACTCTCTCTCTCTCTGTCGTTCTGCCCCGCAGCGGGCCTATCAGGGTTCCCTAGCGGGGTTACCTTAACCTTGTGGTCCGGGAAGGTGGATGATCCCTTTTTAAGAGCAACACAGGAAGTTTGCTAAAGGCACAGAAATGATTTATTAATCTTTCAGCAAACATGCATCACAAACAAACAGAAATCACTCTCACGGCCTGAAAAGCACCTGACGGCGGGCTCAGGCGTGCCGGCCCACCCTCGGGACTTGCGCGCTGGTTGGACTGGAGGTGCGCCGGTGCCGCTGGCACTCCCCCTCCAGGGTGGGGGTGTTAACGTCCTCGGGTTCCAGATTCCAGGGGCAGAGCCCACAGCCCCTCCCTCGGCCTGGCCTCGGCCAGGAGCTCCCCCTCCCTGGAACGTCTGTGGAACCAGCTCCGCCTTCCGGGCTGTCTGGGCTGAGTCAGGGTGCCTCTCCCAAGTCCAGCTCACAGTAGCCTCCTTGGCCGTCAGGATGCACTTAAGCATGTTACACGCAGAAAACTGGTCAGGTGTGCTGTTAGGACACATTCGACCCTTTATCATCTTTCTCTGCAGACAGGTGCAAAAAGCGGGAAAATCCCATCCTGTGCTCTCAAAGGGAACTGACACCCAGGACCTAGGTAACAAAAGGACAGACGCAGGATGCTGGTCCTATGCACCTCCAAAAAGGCTAAAGAGGGAAAGAGATTCTTAAGAAGCCGGGGTAGGCCTGACCCCAGCTGACCCCTGCTCGCTGGCACCCAGCAAGAGCCTCGCAGGGAACTACAAGTTCCCAAGTTAGTTTGTCCTTCGGAGCTCCGCTTCCCCTCCACGGAGAGCGGACAGGGATCCCCGGGGCAACCAGGGAGCGGAAATCTACACCACGCGAAAACATGCCAGCGAGCAACCTGAGACAGAGGCGCAGGCGTTGGGCTCGGGTGTATCACCTTGATCCCCAGGGGGTCTGTGCCAGCGCGGAGGTGGGTGCCAAAGGCTCGCCCTGGTCACCTGTGAAAGGTGCCACCATCTAGCTCCCTCCAGAGACACCCTGGGGGGCTCGGGCCAGGACTAAAGCAAGCGGGGAAAGGGCTCAGCTAAAGAGAAGGCTGGAACCTTCTTGGGATATTAGGGTTCTGGGCGAGCTCAGGTGAAGGAGGAAACCCTTTGGATCTCAGCTCTTGCTGGTGAGCATCCTTCCTGCCTGCTGAGTCGGGTCCGAGGCCAGGGGCATAGGGCTCCAGCTCAGTCCTTAGTCTCAGGAAGGGCCCCGGAGCCTTGGCCCAAGCCCGACAGATTGTGGATCTAAAAAGTGTGTGTTCCCTTGGCGTGCACACACATGTCCACACACATATGTGTGTGTGCGCGCGCGCGTGCCTTTCTCCTCGGGGAGAGAAGGGCTGAAATCCCTCACAGGCAGTTTTATATGATCAGTTCCCATTTCCTCCTCAGAGGGGGATGGGTCCATCCAGTGGGGCTCTGGGGACCCCATTTCCGGGGCCCCGTGGCTGGTTCTCACTCCTGATGGGGCCAGGTGTCTGCAGTCCCTGTGCAAAGGCCACGGACCCAGAGAGGTCAGGCGGGATGTACAGAATCCCCCAGCCCGAGGCAAGAGGAGGCCCGGGGCACAGGCACAGCCCCACGGGGGGCACTGGCTCTTCACCCAAACACACACTCACAGCTTCATGTTTACACACCAACTTTCCTCACCCCTCCCTTCCTCTCTACTCTAGAGGCTGAACTGGAAGTTTCTCTGAGAACCCTCCCTGGGGGGACTGTAGGGCAGGGGACCTGAAAACATCCCCCCCTGGCTCAGCCCCGCTCTGAGCTGGAGGATGCTGAATCCCAAAGGTGCCCATTTTACAGAGCGACTTTCTCAAGGCTACGCCATTCACATTGCAAAACTGAAAATCTGTTTTTCTCTCTTGAGCTCAGCTGCCCTCACATATGAGAAGGTCCTGAGTGGCTGTGGCTGGAAGTCTCTAGGATAAGCACCCACTCTTTGCTAAAAGCCTCGGGGAGGTACATACAGGTGCTGGTGACGGTGATGTCACAGCACGCCTGGACATCACACGGACCAGGGCTTCGGGTGACGGCTGGCTGCACTCTCCAAGGCGGCGGCCCTGCCACTCTCAGCACAGGCGCTCCTGCCCGGAGCCCTGACAGCCTTGCTCGACCCCAGGGGGCAGGTGGGGTCCTGTCCCAGGGCCAGTGCTCGTTCACCTCTCAGAGCCTTTCTCCTCCGCAGAATGGAGCTAAGAGTTCCTTCCCGGAGGGCAGTGCTGGGCTCGGTGAGATCTCCTACAGCAGGGCTCACGGCTCATGTGTCACCTCCAGGTTACCGGTGCTTGTCACCCTCCCCCAGACCCTGTCTGGCAGCCCCAGGAGTGTGCACGGGGCAAGTAGGGACGTCGGGCGTGGGGTGTTGGGACTAGGCGGGGCCCTTCTGCTCCAGGCCTTGGGTGCACAGGCGGGACCACCCAACGCCTTCAAGAAAATCCTCCAGGCCTGTATCATAGACTACTCACGTATTGTTGCTTCTTATCCGACAGCAATCTGGTCATCTCTTCCCTTTCCCTTTTAATTTCTTTTTCATCATAGTAAAATTCACGGACAGTGAACCTTAAGACAAGCAAACGAGAGGCTTTCGCTAAGAAGCTTCCAGTCAGAGCAGAGACCCGCCGCCAGTGGAGACAAACCAAACCCGGGGAAACCCACCGAGGCCAGCCCTTACTTATTCTCTTTGGCTTTGGTTTTGAAATCGTCAATCACTTTTCGAAACAGAGTCACGGTGAAGAGGCCGCCCTCGTTGTCCTCAGCTATCAGCCTGTGGGAGAGAAGCGTTTGTTCACTGGACCCACCAGCAGGCCCCGGAGCTGGGCCGAAGGAGCCTGTCCTCTCCCCGGCGGGGTGGCTCACTGCAAGGGGAGCCTGGTGGCCCTGGCGGCAGCGAGGGTGGAGGAAGCAAGGGCGTCCCTTCCTGGTGCCTAACTTCTGGCTGCGTGTGTCAGCTGCCGGCGCCTTCCCGGCGTCTCCTGCTCCTTCCACTCGCCCTCCAGGCTAGGGTTCCGGGGTGACCTAAATGCCGGAGACTTGCTCGGATCTGGGGTGGGCTCCAGGCCATGAACCGGCCGAGAGCAAGCCGCACGCAGGGCTTAGTCACCTGGCGTGCCGAGTGGGGCGCGCCGCCTCTCGTGCGCTGTGGTTGTAACAAAGCAGAGGGCAAAGTTCCAGCTGGTGGACACCATCCCACGATGGGCATTTCACGTCCGACGTCACAATGTTCTAATTAGACGCGGTCTCCCTGGCACACCTTGACGTAGGACCACTGCGGTTGCTGTCCTCAGTATGGGGGTCACTGGGGCCCGTGGTCTGAGCGTCTTTGAGTCCCGCTGGCCAGATGACCTGACAATGGGAGCCCTTGGGCCCAAGCAGGGTCTCAGGTCACCTTTCCTGCTTCTCCGAGCCCACACCCCTAGGGGCTGACCCCGGTTCCAGAAACCTTTCCAGAGTAATCTCAGCAGACTCTCAGGTGCCCCCTGACAATGGAGGGCCTGCGGGTTCTGGTCTGAGAAGTCAAGCCACCTCCTGAAGCAGCCTCTCCTGGCAGGAGTTCCCAGCACTTGGCCATGGAGAGCCAGCATTGGAGAGCAGTGAACGCTCCTGCCAAGCAGGCCAGCGTCGAGGGCCAGCTCCTCTGCCGGCCTGTACACCCTCCTCCTCCTGCTGCTGCCCCTGGCAGCCTCCCCTGGTGACCTCAGGCTGTGACTGTCCTGTGCCCTACACCCTTCAGTTTAGCTCCTGATTGCTATCTCCTGTGAGTCTGTGACCCTGGGAGAGCCAGCAGGCGCCCCAGCCCGGAGGCCCCTGGGCTGGGATGGGAGTGGGCAGGGCTGCCCAAGACTCATTGAGAGATCATTTAAAGTGCAAGCTATTTCAGACACGGGAAAAGGTACAGAGAATAAATACCCATGTATCCCCCGCCCAGCTTAAGACATAAAACAATTTTCATACAATAGAAGCCCCACGTGCCCTCCCCAACCTCATTCTAATCCCACCCCTAGGTCACCACTGTGCTGAGTTTGGCATTTCTCACCCTCAAACACCCATAATTCCATGCACCTGCATTTCCCAAGTCACATACAGTTTAGTTTTGTCCATTTTTAGATTTTAAATAAATGGCTTCGTGCTGTGTGTCCCCTTCTGCAACTTGCTTTCCGCTTAGCATCACAAGAGTGAGATTTATCCTTGCTCATGCCCATAACGTTAAACTGTTGATTTTCCCAGCTGTGTGGTATTCATGGTTCAAATATGTTCCTCTGTCCCTTCTGCTGTCACTTTTCCAGCCCTCACTGGCCGCTCCTGCTCTGACCCCAGCAGGCCACACGTCGAGACTCTTTTCCTCCCCTGCTCGTGCTCTGCGGCCATCACAGCCAGGCTCTTGCTTGACCCTCAGGTGGGGAAGAATCCAGGCCAAGCTGAGAATGCAGGGCAGAGCACAGCGCAGGCCCTGCATGCCCTGAGGGCCAGAAGGTAGTCAGGGAGGGCTTCCCGGAGGAGGGGGGCAAGGAAGCGGGGTTCTGAAAGATGGAGGGAGTCTGGCATATGGCTGAGTGTGTGGCTGTGAAGGCACAAGTCTGGAGGGCTGAAGGCCCTTGTGCCCTTGGGGCATGTTTGGTGGCTAGGTGCCCCAGAGCACCCATACATGCCCCACCCCCACCCCAGGCCCTGGGGCCAAGCTGAGGTCTCACTTACTTCGTTGACCGTGGGACCACCATGTCCGAGAGGGATTCGTAGGTTTTTTGCCATTGTGCATAGCTTGGTCTGTGAGAGTACAGAATCGTTCAGTGATTTCTTGCAGTAAAGATTGTGGAGTGTCCTGAGAGTCTAGGAAGCTGCATGCCCCTTTCCCTGAGGGACTGAGAGGAGCAGGGCTAGGGGCCAGACAGTGCCCCAAACATCCCCTGAGGCCCTGCCATGGGCTTTGGGACCCCTGTCCCCAGCCCCATCTGCGGCTTAGCCTCCCCATGAGGCCCCAGGCACCATGGAGGGGCCGTGAGAAGGACTCAGAGGAGATGCCTGCTGGGAGCTCTAATCCTGGCCCTGTGTGAGCTTGGGCAAACCAGTTGACCTCTCTGGCCGCAGGACAAGGGACTAGTAACAGCCCCCGCCCGACCCCAGGCTTGTTGTGAGGGAAACGAGCTCCGGTGTGTGGCATCGGGCACACAGCAGATGCCCAAGAAATGACTGCTTCTGTCACCATTACCGCCACAAGCACTGTCACCTGCTCCCCTGACCACGCCACAGCTGCCATTTAGGGCTCCAGGATCTGGCCCTGGGGGACTCCCGCTTCATCTCTGCTGGGCGGGACGAGTTTCCTTCTGTGATCACCAACCCAGATGGAGACCCCAAACCACTCACCTTCCTGGTCCACTTACTTGGGAACAATGACCAGAAGTGTGATCAGATACTCAGAATCCAACACAAAGTCTTCTTTGCTCACAATGTCGCTCAGTGTCCGAGTGAAGAGGTTCCCCCTGCATCCACGTGGGACAAAGGGGTTGTGACCAGCAGAAAAGCACACAGAGGCATCCCCGGGCCTGTGGGATGCACAGACCGCCGGCACGCCCACGACACGCAGGTGTTGGGACAGCAGGGGCAGCAGGGGACAGCAAGGCTCAGGACGCTTCCTGGGGAGGGGGAGGGGCCCTGGGCTAAGTGTCCCCCGGCTCTGTGTCTGGGCGCCCAGAACTGCTGTGCCTGGCAGGACCCCAGGTCCTATCACCAGTCACCCGAGCTGAATCCAACACCTCGGTCAGCTGCGCTGCCCCGGAGCAAGCCACCGGCTGTTGGGAGGGGATCGCTGGCGACAGGCAGCTTATGTTACCCAAGTGGAACACAGCGGTCGGCTCACGCCACCACCTGGGCCACTCCGGGCAGAGACAGGCCCAGAAGAGGGCTCCATTTCACTTGACACACCTTACAGGTCCAGCAGCCAGGGGACATTCACCTGAAATAGCTTTGTACGTGTGTCCAGTGGAACCTGTCTCATCAAGGTCATGGTAGTTTTAGCACAGGGATCAAGGCTATTGTATCAGCAAATGGGCCAAAACACAACTACTTAGACGGTCTGTAGCATCAGCATGTAGGCCATGAGGTTAAATACCCAAGTGCACGTTGCTTCCCGAGGAAAGAGTTCTCGAGCCCTTAGTCAAGGCCGAAGCTTTAGGTAAAAAGCCGTCCCACAGGGCTCTCCAGACTGCACCGCCCGGAACCCACACGCCCTCTTCCCCATGCCGACCAGCCATCCCTGATAAGGCCCTTAGGGTCCCTCTCCAAAGGCACCCTGCGGTGCCCGTCTGTCCCGGACTCCTTACGTTACCAGGCCTTCTCTGTCCGGTTTACACCTGTACCCCTTGCGCAAAGCAGACTTTCCATAAATATTTGTTGAGTGAATAACTGTGAGCTCTCCAAGTGCAGAAAGGATATTTTATTCTGCTTTGTATCTTTAGGGCCTAGCATAAGGCCTGAGTATAGTGGGTACTTAATAAACACTGATCCGAAGAAGAAAAAGAGAAACATCAGAGGGAGGTAGAGACTGTCTGACCCTCTTCACCCTCCGCTCCTTCACTCCGTGTATGTTCAATCAACCACTGTTACTGTTGGCCCTCCCTGCCCAGCACGTAACTCCTGAAGAGGCAGGAGTGCCTCTGTGTCTGTCTGTCCGTCTGGCTGGCTGGCTGGCTGTCTCTCTCTCTCAGACACAGACACCCAGCTCACCCAGCGATCTGAAAGGCCCGTGCTTGGACGCTGCCCTGGCCAGGCCCTGAGGCCACGAGGAGCGCGGGAACCCGAATACTCACGTGGATTTCTTCTCCAGGTTCTCCAGATTCGTCTTCAGAGCGCTGTAGGCGGCCGTTCGGGACTTCAGGTCCATCTCAATCTGTGCCAGTTGCTATTTGGAAAAGCAAAAGAGTTTAAAGAGTTGGTTGAACTTTTCAAAATTGCCGCAAATTGCTCCTGGTACACTTAAGGAAAACACTGCACCCGGCCCGTTTGCCGGGATGGCTTAACCTTTTTCCCTCCTCTGCTCTCCCAGGCCTTCCAGCATTTGACCCTACAGTGAGCTCACCCCGGGAGGCAGGGAAGGGATTAACGTCCCCACTTTGCCAACAGGGGGCTCGAGATATAAATGGCTTTTCTAGGATCACTCAGCAAGCTGAGTCTTGTCCCGATTTCAAGCCCATCTCGTACTCTCAGGGCCCCCAGGGCCCCAACTCCACGTGCTCTCAGGCTCTGCTAGAGGTCAGCTCGGGCTGACCCCCATCCCGGCTTCTCGGGGGACCCGCTGTAGCCCAGCCCTGACCAGCACCCAGGTCTCCAGGCTCAGCTGTGCCCCACGGCAGCCCCTTCCTGTTCTGTGTAGGTAGGAAGGCTCTTTTCAGTTTGGAGGCAGGTCACCAGCCTGACGTTCGGGAGATCCCCCTGTTCTGGAAGTTTCAGGAGCGCATCCGGGATCCCCTCCTGTGGTGGGCAGGGAAATGAGACAACTGAGGCCCAAGGCTCAGCTCTCCAGATGCCTGGCCTCAGGTGCCCCACCTGCTCAGCCGGGGTGATAACTCACCCACAGCAGTGAGAGAAAAATGCTCACCAGGCCCAATTCAACGGAAGCGCTCACAACACAGCAGCTGTTACGACGATCACTGCAAATCAGTATCTCGAGGTCACTGAAGCCAGTGGCTCAGAGACAGCGGCGAACCCCTCTTGCATGTGGGAACTGTGGGGATTTTCTGGCTCACACTTTAACAGCAGGGTCCACGAACACAGAACTGGTCCGACAAAGCACAGCACCCACACCACGGACTACTGTGCCAGCGACACAGTGGCTGAGGGCTGGTCCCGTGGCTCTTGGGAGACTGTGCCCGTTTCCTCCAGGCCACGCCGGGAGGAGACACATTCAGGGGCGCCTCACTGGTGGCCCGCCCTCGGCTGCGGAGGGGACATTTACATCGCACCAACAAACACAACAGATCAGCACAGCACTGCTGCTACGGGAATATCTCAGGAATCACTACACAGAAAAAGGAGGCAATCTGTAGGATATGAGCAATTCTGAGTTGAAATATATATACTTTTAATATAGATGAGAAGATCCACTTTAAACTTGTAAACATTGGTTACCTTTAGGGAGATTAAAGGGAGTGGCAATTGGAGGGGAGGGGACGTGTAGGTGATGTCGGGGGGGGGCCTTTAACGCTTTCATCTTTCCATTTTGATTGTTTGATTTTTAAAATAAGATTTATAATTTTTTTTTTTTTTTACAATTTTTAGAACCTTTTTACCTTGAAATGATTATCGATTCACAGGAAATTGCAAGAATAGTACACAGAGATCCCATGTACCCATCTCACCCATTGGTAACATCTCACATAACAAGAGTACAATATCGTAACCAGGAAATTGACATGGCTACGAGCCACAGATCTTGATTTTTAAAATAAGATTTATACATTTGAATTTTTTTAAAAGGAAAAAAAAACAAACAAAAAATCCTGTGTCGTCTTTATTCTTCTGATTTTACCAAAGCCAATGAAAAACTACAGAGTTGTGTTTAGAAACCAGCAAAACAATGAGAGGAACTAGGACTTGGGAACCCGTCAGGCCCGAATTTGAATGCCAGTTCCAGCTCTGGCTGTGTGACGTGGTGTCAGCTCCTGAACCTCTCTGAGCTCAGTGCCATGGAATTACCGTGAGCTGCTACAGTCTTCAGAGCAGGTCACCCAGAAAGGTGAGCCCTTTCTTCAACAGACTGAGCCCCTCAAGGGCAGGCTGGGTCTGGGTCATCTCTGCAATTCTGGGCAGAGCGGCCAGCACAAGACAGTGCTTCGAGAACATGTCCAGAACCAAACATTCCCAGTCCTGCTCCTTCTGGCATGCGGCTGGCATGCACTTCCCACCACTGAGGGCAGGTGCGCCAGGCAGAGCCTTGAGACCCCGTGAACCTCCCTGCACAGCACCCAGAGATGCTTCAGGTGGTGGAGACGCCAGCGGCCGGTGCCCGAGTGGGTTGGCAGGGAGCAGGCCCCCGCCGAGCACCGTGGACATGCGTGCGGTAGGCAAAGAAACTGTTGTGCCGGTGAGATTCAGGAGCCTTTCTGAAACCACACTGTGACCCAGCCCGTGGAGACGGACAGAGCCAGGGGCTGGGTCCCCATCCTCGCTCCTCTTCATTAGGGGAGGCAGGTGGGCTCAGTTCCCAGCTGTCGGGAGGGTCGGGGGCCCAGCCCTGAGAGTGTCGGCACAGGGCGCCTCCCAGGTGGGGAGACCTGTTCGGACACCTAGAAGACACTGGTCACTTTCGGAGAAGGGAGTTCCTCTGACTAGGATGTCTCTAGTTAACAGATTCAGATCTCCCAATGCGGGGAACAGGCCTGAGCCAGTGCTGAGGGCAGCGCTCGAGTGCTCCTGGGGCAGGACGGGGTGAGGGAGCCAATACCCGGAGCCTCTGCCTGGCTGGCCTCAAAGAGCTGATTCCTGGCAGTGGAGCCAACCCAGGGCTTCCTTGGGAAGTGATGCCAGGCATACAGCCCAACCAAGACCTGCATCCCCATCCCAGGGCAATACTTCAACACCTGCAGGTCCTGGGGGATGCCACGCAACCTCTCAGCCAGCTTCCCCATCTGAAAGCAGAGGAAGGCGACACTTGCCCCATAGGGGTGACGTGGGAAGTACAAGCCCAGCATGGTTCCAGGCACACAGGGAGTGCTTTCCAAACCAGTGCCCTCCTCCCCACCCTGCTTTCCTGCCAAAGTCACTCTTTGGGTCCCCTGGACTAGAGAGAAGCCAGGTCCTGTCCTCTACAACTGCTCTGCTCCCCCCTCAGCTGACGCCCCGATGCACTCTGGGAACCCTCCTCACTGCCTGCATCCCCGGGACAGCCATGCCGGCGAGCGCTGTCCCCAGTGGCCATTTGGCACAGCCCTGGCCATGCTGTCTGGCTCGGCCTGGCCTCACCAGAGCAGGGCGGGGAGCGGCCAGTCCCACAAACTACTGTGTGCTTCCAGCTTGGGGGTGGAGGGGCACAACACCCTCCTGGATGCCGCACCTGGCCCAGGTGCTCTGGGAGCCCCTCCTCGAAGGGCCTTCCAGAATCACTGCCCAATCGCCCCAGGAGGGGCTGGGACCTCTGTGATGTAAAGGGTGCCCGATGAGCCGCACCCAGATTCCGGAGCCTTCTGGTCCCACCCGTGCTCCCAGAGACACAGGCTGGGCGCCAGCCTGCCAGCAGGAGATGCACAGGACTGCAAGGTGGGGGGGGGGCATCCCAGCAGCCCACTGCCTTCACCTGACCCGCCCAGACACACCTGGGCACTTCTGTCGCCCTGAGACAACAGGAAGGCTTTGTTCCCGGTCTGGCTGAGATGCTCCCCAGCCACCCAGCCACAGGAGATGTGACATATTAGGGGCTCTGTGCATCTTGGAGGGAGGGGAGGGACAGTGGCCATAAACCATCAGGCTAAATCTCAGAATCTTCATCAGCGCCCACCCTCAGGGGGACCAACAGGAGTCAACACGCTGCAAGACACCCGCGATGTCCCCAGAGGGCTCTGCCTTGGTGCTTTTATCAATGAAGCAGAAGCTGGAGGCCCCCCGCTCACCGAGACAGTGCAATCATGGTGGCAGCACTCACCGGCCTCCCCACTGTCACCAGGGGTGGGACCCCGGGAGATGCCTCCCAGGAGTTAGGGCTCTTAAGCCAAACTCTCCACAGAAGCAGATAGTTTTTGTTAAGTAAACAATCACCGTCGGGGTCAGGAGAGTCAGGGTGGGGCTGACTTCTCCATCAGCATCTTTCAAAGGGGAGCGCGGTGAACGGGCACCGGCGTCTGGGGTCAGAACACCAGGGGCTCAGAGCACCCATCGAGGGGAGTGTCCTGTAGGACGAAGCCACCCTGCCCAGTGGCAGATTTGGAGGAGGTGTAGGGAGGACAGGTGGTCACCAACCTGTTTCCAGGGCTGCCCTGAAACCCAAAGGTGTCTGACCTTGCCCGGCACATGGAAGGCCACAGCTCAGGGCCCAGTCAGGGCTGGCGGGAGCCAGAGGGGAAGGGACCCCACCCAGGGCCACTGGGCAGGGCGAGAACCCACCCAGCCTCCCGCCTCTGGAAAGTCCCTCCTTGCTTCGCCAGGGTGCAAACGCTGTGTAGCTTCACCCCAGATGGTCAGTGACGCCGGTCACAGCAGTGTGACGTCCCCCAAGAGAAGGCCCTTCTCTTACCTTTGCCAGAGTGTCTGCTATGCTCCCCAGCGGCTGCTTCGCAGGATACTTGGCCATGTCCCATTCGAAGTGGGTCACAAAGGACATTAAGTCAGCTGGAAGAACATAAACATGTTGCAACAGACAGTGGACTTCCCGTCTCTCCTGAGACCCGGGCAGGCCAAGCGTCCCCACTGAAACCAAGGAAGCAATGAGAGACACGGAAGGACAGACTCAGGGCGCCCTCCCCCTCCGGGAGAGCAGATGCTCCCCACGGGAGCAGAGGGCCAGGCCAGCCATCAGCCAGGACCACGGGGAGCCCTACCCTCAGGATGCTGCAAGGGTGCGCTCCTGCACCCAAACTCAAACCCAGACGGCTGCCCCAGAGCCCCGCGTGTGAGAGGCCCTGCTCTCCCATGGGGTGGCCACGAAGTCGGAGATATTCTGCGGCACCAGACGAATCCCCTGCCTTTTCCAGTTGGTTCGACCACACTCCCAGCTGAGTTGTCAGTTCGAGGTACCCCAAAGGTACCCCAGAGAGCCCCAAGGCAACCCCCGAAGACCGCACAGCCACCATGGGTGCCACCTGCCCGGCAGATGATCATCTCCCTGCCTCTCCCCCGTCCCAGCGCTAGACATAGGCCAGGTCCTCACACGCGTCTGTTTCAACAATGGCATTTTCAACATGAGCGAAATACTGCAGTTAGTGAAGGTGGTTTTTACCACCTGGTACAGATGTGCATTAGTCAGGGCATGTTCTTTACATAAAAGTGTATAGTGAGTGGAACAAATCAGTGTTTTCTCAAATTTTCTTTTCTCTCTTACTTTCTCCAAAAGCAAAGCCTAAACCTGCGTACTCACGGTGTCTGTGATTGTCTCTCACCAGCCGCGGGTGGAGGAAGCGGCTGGGAGGTCAGCCAGCGGCGCTTGGGGGCCCTGGGGCGTGTCAGTAACCAAACCTCTTTGCACCTCAGCCTCCTGACCTGAGAAGTGGGAGTGCGAAGGGGTGTCCACGCACCTCCTGAGGGCCTTCTCTCCTCAGGGGAGCTCCAGGCACAGTGAAAGGGTGCGACCCGGGGGCCAGCTGCAGCCTACACCCCGGTCCATCACCCCTTCAGTGCAGGACGCGCTAAGGGGGCCCCCAGGATTCCATGAACCCCAGCAAGATGGGCCTTGCTATCCTGGGCTCTCACCCCATGTTATGTGGACGCCGGCCCTTCACGCCGGGACTGGTCACTGCCCCCTCAGCATTCAGTCGCCGTGACTGACGGCCAGCTCACTGCCGTGCTGGGGACAGCAGACCGTAGCCCCCTCGCCTTCGAGGTGCTCACTGTTTGCTCGGGACACGAGTCGAACATGACACCACGGTGAGTAGCGTAACACAAGGCTGGCAGGGGCTGAGGAAGGAGGGGGAGAGTCCTGTCCTGGGGGGGCTTCGTGGGGACCCCGCATCACGCAGGGACGGAATGGGACAGAGTCTGCCACGTGGCCAGTGAAGGAGGACGCTGGGCGTCAGGCGGGGTGCACTGGTGAGCATCGCGTGCGGGGCATGAGGACCCCCGGGTCAAGCTGACGGAGCAGGGAGTGTGGACGGAGGGGGAACAGGAAGGCCAGGCCGGGTCAGGAAAGTCACGTCTGTACCTTCTCCTGTGACGCTACAGACACCACGTCCACTCCCTGAGCCCCTCGCACGCGCCCGGAGTGGGACACGCGTCACTCCAACCTCAACAGCACTGCGGAAAGGTCACCAAGAGGTCAGGACACAGCCGGGCGAGGACACCCGTGCTCCGAGGAGCCTTCTCCGGGGCTTTGAGGGAGAGAGAAGGGAAAGCTAAGAGGGGCCCCTGCCCGGGGAGCAGAGGCAGGGGGCCAACCACAGCACGCAGGCGCAGTTACCCGCGGGGCACGAAGGAGGCTCGGGGCACACCTGGGCTTCCAGGCTGGGTGACTGGGTGAAAGGAGGGGATGTTCCCTCAGCCAGGCAGCGGGGAGGCGGCAGCCTGGGATGGAGCAGAGGCGAGCGGAGACGGGCTCAGCTTGGGACCAGCTAAGTCGGATATCCGGGTCAGTTACGTTCCCACACGGCAGATGGAAATGAAGTGGGGCTTGGAGGAGGGAAGTGGCCTGTGGGAGGGAGGTCAGCAGGATGACGATGCTGGTGATGACCATTACAGTAGCTGACGCTGGCTGGTGCTTTACCCTGGCCTGGACGCATGAGTTATTTCAGTTCATTTACCCTTCAACCCTGTCCAATATTATTTTTATCTCCGTTTCAGAGATGAGGAAACTCTGGCACAGAGTAAGTCGTGTAACGTCCACCAGAAAAGGAGACAAGGAACATGGAGGCCAGGGAGGGCCACGCTCCTTCCCCGCCCCGGCCTCGGGCAGGCGCGGCCACACTCTGGGGGGACAGGGAAGCCGCCGTTGTCGGCACCTTCGCAAGAACCACACTCTGATACCTCTGGTCTCCTGACTTAGAGGGTCCTTCAGATTCCAACGGCGTTGGGATTGACAAGAGGGCCTCTGAGGCACCAAGGGTGGGACCCTGACCCAAGTGGACCAGTGCCCTTATAAGGAGACACCAAAGAGCCCCCCCCCGCCCCCCCACTAAGCAAGGGCCGTGTGAACACACAGGGAAGGGAGCAGGTTCTCACCAGGAACCATACCTGCCATCACCTTGACCTTGAATTTCCAGCCTCCAGAGCTGTGAGAGATAAACATCTGTGGTTTAAGCCTCCAGTCTGCAGTATTTTGATATGGCAGCCTGAGCTAATACAGATTTTGGTATTAATTTGGTATTAATATGGATTTGGGGATTGCTACACTAGGGCAGGGAAATGACTTTGTAGGAAGGATCCAGGCCTCGGAGCAACTGAATTGAGGTCTGGATGATGGCAGGGGTGCAGTCAGAGGCAGAACTGACGGTCACAAAGGACTCCTCGTGTGCCAGCAGTCACCCTGATCCTGCTACTGGACCCTACTGTGGGCCAGGCCCTGGGCAAGCACGACGGTCACACACCTCCCATGCGGTCACGTGCTGCCCGGTGGGAGCCATTGCCCACCACACAGGCCGGGGAAGAGCCCACCCTAGGTAGGTGCCAGGCAGATGTGTGCTCTAGAGACTCCTGCCTCTGCCACCCCCAGACCCCATGGGCACACCACCACCCAAGCTAAGCCACCCCCGACCCCTCACTCTCTCTCTCACTGTTGCTCTTGTCCTAAACGTCAGGCTGGAGACCAACTCCTGAAAGCCTACCCAACCCTCCCTCCCCCTGCTGGCCTGAGCCCTGGGATGCTCGCCAGCTTCATCACACTAATGACGCTGCACGATCACCCTTGATTCCCTTGCTCTTTCAGCCTCCTTGAGGGCAGGTGATTATCTCTGTGTCCCCAGAGCCTGTGACAGTGCCCAGCAGGGAGCAAGTGCTTCGTATGAGAATCTGCCTAATAACCCTGATTATTGTACTAACACTATCCGGGTTGCTTAGAAGAGGTACATTTCAGACAAGGTCTCGTGTCCATGCATTTTCACAAACTCCAGGCTTTTACGGCACTCAGACCGAAGAGAACGCGTCCCCCTTTTCCACTAGAATGCCTGTAGTTCCTTTGAGACTCAGCCCCCCTCCTCGTGGAGGCTCCTAAGCACTTGGTTTCCATCACAGCACATCAGGCACTGTGGGTCTGATCCCCAGGCCGTGAGCTCTTGGAGGACAATCATCTCTGGATGCCCAGCACCCAGCACAGTGCCTGGTACTCGATGGCCAGGCACGAGCGTCTGATGAATGAGGAGGTTAGATAAGGAGACGGTGAAGGTCTCCCCACAGAAGCCTCCAGAAACCTCTGGTTTGTGACTGTGACTTCTTCCTCCTCCTCCTCCTCCGACACCTCCTCTTCCAGGTGGGGAGCACCAGCCCCAGCTCCAGACACTGCCGCCTTCCCCCAGCCCCAGCTCACGCATCCAAGGGCCTAGCCCTCTCCGCCTGAGGACGGTCCTCAGCCTTAGAAAGCGGCAGCCCTGGGCCCTCCTGGGCAGCCAGTCCCACAGCCTCGTCTCGGCCTGCTCCGGAAATGACAGGCTCCCCTCCCCTCCCCTCTCCCTAGCTGAAGTCCGGAAGCCTGGTCTCGAGGGAGCAGTGTGGGGCTTGGATCAAGGGCCTGTGAGGTCAGACCACGGCCCAGGCAGGCTCACTTTGAATCAAAACACGCTGTACACAGGCGGCTGCCCTTGAGCAACAATGATGTCATCTAAGAACCAAAACAAGGCCTTCCCGGCAGCAGCAGAAAGAAGGACCTGTGACCACACAGGCAGCGGCCTGCTGCCCGGGCAGCCAGACGGGCCTTCGGATGGTTCTGACTCTGTGCACTCAGCCTCTGCTGCACTCAAACGCGTCTGTGTCCTTCCACGCTCCAAGCGCAGCGAGAGGCAGAGAACCAACAAGAACAAAAGGTGCCCGGGCAGAGCAGAGAGCCGTAAAGGGATTAAGTCCATTGACAGGTGAGAAAACCAAGACCCAGGGAGGTGACCTGCCAAGGTCACAAAGGACCAAGCCTGACCGTTCCAAGGCCAGTGCTGCCGGCCCTCCAGGAAACACAGCCCAGAAGACTTGGGTGCACCCTCAGCGACATCAGATTAAAATCCCACCTGCTGGGGGCAACACTGAGTTTCTCCAGTTAATTCTCTCAATCACTAGTTCCCTGGGTGCTCTGCAGAAGAAAAATATTTCCCCATCCGGAAAATATCAGGAAAGCCTGAGCCAAACTGTTTCAAAGGTGTCTTGACTGCAGTACTTTTCAGAGCCTTTACCACACTACCGTGCATGGTGAATGTTCAGGAGCCGGCCATGAGCACTGCCCTAGCGTCCTTGACCTTTGTTTGCACAGGACTGGGGTACGGGACCAGCTTTGGAGGCTTTAGTCTGGAAGTTGTGGGCACCCAACTCCCAGGAGGCCTAGAGATAATGAAACACATACGAACAAATGAAGCTGAATTCCCCCCTCCTGAGAGGAGAAGCAGCGGCTCTTAGAGTCGTGCCATTTGCACTGGGAATGGATACGATGTAATAACAACATCTAATTTTAATTGACGTGAATTTTGAGTAGAATGTAAGCATTCTGATCATTATTGTAATGTGAGCTCAAATCCTAGAATCCTCAAGACCAGGTTTTTATGTAGAAGAGTAGCTCTAGGCCCTAAGTCCGCGCTTCAGTCTAGGGCCCTATGAGTTACCTGCTGGGAAGTAAGATCAGTTCATCAGTTGAACAAAATAATTTTTTTGATTAGCCTCGGCAAGAAATCTCAGTGTAACTAACAGATTGCATCTGGGAAGGCATTTTGGTGACTTCTAATCTGTAAAGATTTGTATTCGTCCTAAGAGGATTTGCTGGCTTCAATTCCACCAGTCTGAGCAGGCTGGAGAAAAACCAAAGCAAACGACACCTTCTAACGGGGAAACCAGAAATGGCCTGTTTGGGCACAGGGACTCTCCCAGGAGGGGCCTGAGAGAAGATGGCTCCCTGTATGAGTGAACCCCATCAAGGCCATACAAAGCTAAGCCTGGCATCTAAGTCGCCAGGGTCCACAAAACAGCCAGCCCCCGAGAACAGGCAGGAGGACGCTAGGGACAGCCATCAAGGCAAGAAGCGAACCACAAGCCAAAAGATGCCCAAGTTGATCTTGAACTCCAGGGTCAAGGCATTCACCACTCCAGGAGGCATGCAGTGTTGCTGTTCGAGGCAAGGGAGATGCAAGGAAGAGGGGGAAGGGAAAAAACAGTGGCCATCTGTGTTATATGGATATCGTGACCACGCTACGAGATTGTCACTTGAGAAATCCATCGTCACCTGATCACCGTATCCCTACAACCAGACTGAGACTCCACCTTCCCGGGGACATGCGGGTGGCACACTGAGCACACACACAACAAACAACGCACAACCTACTCTTCAAACATTTCATTTTTTCCTTCAAACCTGCAACGTCATAAGGTAGAGTTATTAGACTGCATTAACGTACAAAACGAAGTTCAGATTTGGGAGTACGAACATTTCCATTTATCAGTTAAAACAAGCAAATAAAAAGCTTTCGAATGTTCCCAGGAGGGAATTCCCTGGCGGTTCAGTGGTTAGGACTCCACGCTTCCACTGCAGGGGGCACGAGTTCGATCCCTGGTCGGGGAGTTAAGACTCTGCATGCCACACAGTGGCCAAAAAAAAAGAAATGTTCCCAGAAGGGAAAAAAACTTTATATGTAATAAATGATATAAATAAATATTAAATATAGAATATATGTTCTCATTTTCAGTATACTTATGCATAGAGTCATAGGTTTAATTACCTCTACAGATGCTGAAACACCTAATTCTAAGGTTTCCAAAGCCTCAAAGTTTTTGTCTTGCACATTTTAAGTGCACTCAAATTGTTTGTACACTAATTCATGGACCAAAACATCCCTGGAATCTAAAGATTTATCCTGTTCGCATAGGGGAGACAGAATGCCAAATGCAAACGTGCTACCCAAAGTGTTTTTTGTCAATCTCTCCTCTACCTACTGGGCACAACTAAAGAATTCAGTTTGAGGCATTCCCAGCAATGAAGGCACTTTTCAGCCTCATTCGGGGAAAGCGATAAATCGGTTGCGAGGTGGGGATGGAATACTCCATGCGGGATAAAGTGGAGGCTGATAGACAAGGTGGGTGAGCCAACCAACCATTAAACCTCATTGAAGCCATTTTCATTTCAAATTTCATTGAGGAGTTCAGCTACAGGTAAGAAATGCCAGATGCTTTAGAAATGAGACAGCAGGATTATAAGCTTGTAAAGGCGCACGTCATCCAAACAGCGGTGCCGATGTGTCAGTTTGGAGCTTCCGTGGTACCTGTATCATTTCAGCCGCTACTGTGTGGCCACATCTGAGGCCACTGACGGACCAGGACCAGAATGAGCTGGGAAAGCACCGTCATAAACGCACTTCAGGAACCTACCTCCATTGGCCAGAAGGTTCTCCTGGACCTTCCCCTTTGCATCTTCCATCACTTCCACCACACTCTGGGCCATTCTCTTTATGAGGCTTTGGGGAAAGAACAAAAAGCCAGTTAGAGTAGGAAACTGCCCTCAGAATACTCTCACACTCTGCTGGCGGGAAAAGGACCAGGGTCACCCTTTGGGAGAACAATCCAGCAATATGCATGAAGAGATGTAAAATGCTAACCAGTATTTAAACCAGTGTTTCCACTTCTGGGAAACTATCTTAAGGAAACAGGACAAACAGAAAAAGCTTTCTGAATAAAAAGATGTTCTTCGCAGTAACGTTGCTGACAGCGAAAAACTGGAAGCCACTGGAAGGTTTGACAATAGCGGATTGTTTAAGTGAAGGATGGTATACCCAGCTGAGGGGTTATTAGCAGCCACTGAAAATAGGTTTACAAAGAATTTCTAGTACCGTGGAACAAGGCGTGCATTATAATGTTACGTGGAAAAAAACCAAGATACAGACTTGTACAGACAGTATGGCTGCAGCTATGTGAAAATGTTGTTCCTACTTTACATATCTTCTATTCTAATCCAGTGTTGCTTTTATAATTAGAAAATTAAAACTTTCTAAGTCTTCAGAAAACATACTGAAGGCTCAAGAAAGTATGAGAAAGGAAAGGAAAGTATGAGATTTGAGGCAGAAGGGCTCAAGTTCACTGTGGCTCTGCCAAATGTATGACTCTGGCCAAATTTATTTAATCTCTTTGAGCCTCAGTTCTCGTCTCTGTAAAATGGGATGATACCCATTTTGCGGGATTGTTATAAATATTAATAGAACTAATCAGGCAGGAGTGTCTGGTGGCAGAGTGTCCACTCCTGGAGGCCCATCAGTTAGAAGTCCAGCTGGCAGCAGGCCACCCAGGATCAAAGTCTAAAAGCTCTGATGACCTACATCTTTGCCTCAGGCCCTCTCTCCTCATTCTCCTGGCTCCCAGGAAGGGGCAGGTGTTTGCAGGGAGGAGGATGAGGTCACTGAATTCCAAATGGAGAACACGGTTTCCTGCTGATGCAGGCACTGGCCCTGTGGCCAGAGCGTGGAGCCCAGGGGCCTAGGGCCCGACACAGAAAACTGAGGCAGAGGGCACTGAAAGGCCCCAGATTAAAGAAAGAGAGGGAGAGAGGGAAAGACAGAGAGGGAAGGAAAAAATGACGGAGTAGGCAGGGAGAGCAACTTGTTTTCGTATCTAACTAATGTATGTTCGTGACCATAAACTGAAAAATACAAGTATAAAGTAATTAACAAAAAATGAAGGGGCTTTCCTGGTGGTGCAGTGGTTGGGAATCTGCCTGCCAACGCAGGGGCACGGGTTTGAGCCCTGGTCCGGGAAGATCCCACATGCCGCGGAGCAACCGAGCCCATGCGCCACAACTACTGACCCTGTGCTCTAGAGCCTGCGAGCCACAACTACTGAGCCCACGGGCCACAACTACTGAAGCCCATGTGCCTAGAGCCCATGCTCTGCAACAATAGAAGCCACCGCAATGAGAAGCCCGAGCATTGCAATGAAGAGTAGCCCCCGCTCGCCACAACTAGAGAAAGCCCACGCGCAGCAACAAAGACCCAATGCAGCCAAAAATAAATATAATTAATTAATTAATTAAAAAAAAAAAATGAACAACCACACTCTCCCACCCAAAAGGAAACACGTGCTTTGCATTTTGGCATATTTCCAAATACTTAACACTTCCACAGTTTATATTAAGTTGAGGTTTTCTTTTGTTTACCAAGTCTTCTATCACTGTTATTGAATCATCACAAAAATTCTCGAAGAGGTTATCATCCCATTTTACAGATGGGAGACTGTGGCCCAGAGGAGTAATTTGCCTCCCAACTACCCAGTCTGTCTGTGGACCCCAAGGCTCTGGGCCACCTGGGCTCAAATCCCCACAAATGTGTTGGCATTTCTTAGGATAGTAGTTCTGCATCTTACTAATGATAACTGGGGCAAGTTACCTAGCTAATCTCATTCCGTTTCCTTGGCAAAATGGGGGTGATGCTCTTCATCTCACAGAGTTTGGTGCAATGCATATCAAGAACCAGGTCCCCGGGAGTTTGTGGTAGGTACCTTCAGATGAGCTCTCGGCAGCCTGATGGAGGCGTCTGGGCTCTCTGCCCTCTGGCTCCCCAGTAGATTTGATAGGAGACGGTGAGGGCAGGGGTAGGGGGTGCAAATCTGGTTCCCTTCCAGTTCCAGTACCCTATCTCTCCTCATCTCCTATAGCCTAGGGGTGTGGTAACCTCTCTGCCTCTACCTGGGCTCCTGTACCATTCCTTGTGCTTCTCAAAAGCCCTCATACAACTATATGCTCCTTTATGAATAGACTTTTCTCAAATCATCCTAATTGGAGTATGTCTTCTGTTATTTGTTAGAACCCTGACTCTATAAATTCATTTGTTCATTCACTCATTCATTTAGCAAATTCCAGACATTAATCAACTGTGTGCCAAGCACTGATTAGAGTGCTGTGAACCTAGATGCTATGCACAAAACAGCCCCTGCTCTCAGAGAGCTTCTTTCTAATGCTGTCAAGGGCTCCTCTTTATCATTATTATAGCGACACATGCAGGTTGCTGTCTCTTATTACCATATCCTCTGTCATATTTTGAGTAATTTCTTTACATGAAGGAAGTAGTAACTGCAGCCCCAATGGCAATGCCTGAAGCACAGCAGCTGTTCAGGAAATGTTTGCTGAATGAATAAACGAATGTCATAGCACCTAAATAACACACATGCTTCCTTCCTAATCGACCTAAAAGCAGAACTCCCTTGTCATTCTGTTAATGACTCTTTGCTGTTCCCAATTCTAGTCTCTAAGAAATGTTTAACTATAACAAGCATGGCGGCACACCTGCCCCTAGGTGTGTACACCACCACGGAACATCTCAGAATAGCACGGTCTGACGAAGCTTAATTGCTGGAAAAATTGCTTGTTGCACGTAACAAAAACTCCCTGACTTACTGTGATCATTAACTACAGTCATCCGTGAATTGTGGTATGACAAAATCAGAACAGTTTTCTCATTGAAAGGAATCTAAGAGTCTAGATGCTGTTTTAAATTTACTTTTTTCACTTTACAGTTCATTGTGAAAACCTTTACACGTCACGGTAGAGCTTCCTCATTCCTTTCATTGACTGCATAGCATTTCATTGCAAGGTTGTATCATAACTAATTCTCTCGATTGAACATTTAGGTTGTTTACGCTTTGAATGATTTTGCAACAAAACGCATATTTTGCCCATTTGTGCAGGCACGTATGTAGGATAAATTGCAGAAGAGTGACTACTGGAATACAGGGTGTGAGCATTGGCAATTTTAACAGATAAGGCCAAATTATCCGCCAAGTATACAGAGCCAGTGTACCCTCCCACCAACAATGGATGAGAGTGCCTGCCTCCTAAATCCTTGCCAACGTGACGGATTATGGATCTTTTTAATCCCTGCCAATCTGATAGCTGAAAAGTTCTATCTCACTGGTGCTCCGACTTGCATCTGTTTGATCATCGATGAGGCTGGACATCTTTTGATAGGTTTATTAGACTCTACCGATGGCTATTTTCTTCTGGTAATAGAGTGTTCATATCTTTCACTGGTTTCTCATCATTTTTTTTAAAAAAACATCGATTTGTAAGGGCTCTTAGGTGTTTTGGGGACTCAATTCTTGAGATGCTCTTTTGAGCTAGGTAACACCTCCACTTTGAAGATGAAAAAATTAAGACTTAAAGAGCTAAAAGTCACCCTACACTGAGTTATAAGTGTCAGAGCAGAAGTTGAGCCCAGATCTACATGACTTCAAAGCCATGCTCTTCAGTGCTTGGTCTAAACTAAACTCTGGCTCCCTCCTCTAACATAAAAGTTTATATTAACCCACAAGGGAAGATATAGAAATCATATTTTTAATTAAAAAAGCAAATTGCAGACAGTGTGTAACCTTGATTGGGGTTTGGTTACACTGAGGCTCCCAACAAAATTCATCAACCTGTTCATTCAAGATGTACACGTTTCACTGTATGTACATTTTACCTCATTAAAAAAAATTTTTTGATGGCCAACAGGCACATGAAAACATGCTCAATATCACTATTTGAGAATTGCAAATCAAAACTACAATGAGGTATCACCTCACACTGGTCAGAATGACCATCATGAAAAAGTCTACAAATAATAAATGCTGGAGAGGGTGTGGAGAAAAAGGAACCCTCCTACACTGTTGGTGGGAATGTAAATTGATACAGACACTATGGAGAACAGTATGGAGGTTCCTTAAAAGACTAAAAATAGAGTTACCATATGATCTAGCAATCCCACTCCTGGGCATATATCCAAAGAAAACTCTAGTTAGAAAAGATACATGCACCCCAATGTTCATAGCAGCACTGTGTACAATAGCCAAAACATGGAAACAAACCCAAATGTCCATCAACAGATGAGTGAATAAAGAAGTTGTGGTACATATATACAATGGAATATTACTCAGCCATGAAAAAGAATGAAATAATGCCTTTTGCAGCAACATGGATGGACCTAGAGATTATCATATTAAGTGAAGTAAGTCAGATAAAGATTTATATGTGAAATCTAAAAAAATGATACAAATGAACTTATTTACGAAACAGAAACCGACTCACAGACATAGAAAACAAACTTATGGTTACCAAAGGGGACAACGGGGGGGGGGGAGGGGAAAGATAAATTAGGAGTTTGGGATTAATATATACTTACTACTATGCATAAAATAGATAAACAACATGGACCTACTGTATAACACAGGGAACTATATTCAATATCTTATTGGATAACATATAATCACCATTATAATAACCTATAATAGAAAAGAATCTGAAAAAGAAAAAAAAAATATATATATATATAAAAAACTGAATTACTTTGCTGTACACCTGAAACTAACACAACATTGTAAATTAACATTCAATTTTTAAAAATTGTTAAAAAAAAAGATAAAATATTTTTTTACAACAGATACTATCTTTTTTTTTTTTTTTTTTTTGGCCACACAGCATGTGGGATCTTAGTTTCCCAACCAGGGATCGAACCCATGCCCCCTGCATTGGAAGTGCAGAGTCTTAACCACTGGACCGCCAGGGAAGTCCAACAGATACTATCTTAATCAAGTGACCAAAGTTCAAATCACCAGTAATGGGAAAGATGAACAACATGTTTCTCCTGATATGATGCATTGAGAAGAACATCACTTCACTTCTGGGATATTCCTGCCAAAATTACATAACCTGAATCTAATCATGAGGAAACGTCAGATGAGTTCAAATTAAAGAGCAGTTTACAAAATAACTGACCTGTGCTCATCAAAGAACTCAATGTCATAAAAGTCAAAGAAAGTCTGAATAACTGTTCCAGTTTAAATGAGGCTAATGAGACATGACAATTGTGAAAAACATCTCAATGTTTACCATTATCTAAGAAAAATATGAGATTTTCTTTTGTTATAAAGGCCACTATTGAGATAATTGGTGATATCCAACTAAAATCAGTAGACTAAATAATATTACTGTATTCCTGATCTTGACCATTGTAGTAGGGGATAATGTTAGTGACGGTCCTTGTTTTTAGAAAATATATATTAAAGTATCTAGAAGTAACGGGACATCACATCTGCAACTCACTGCCAGGAGACTTCAGAAAAAGTGAGTGAGAGAAGATAAACGTGGTAAAGGGAATATGGAAATTCTTTGAATAGCCTAGCAACTTTGCTGGAACTTTGAAATTAGCTCAGAATAAAACATCAAAAAATATTTAAGCATGTACAGTATACAATCCCACTTTAAAAAATTATATGTCAGTATACATCTAAATGAGAATCCTGAAAGAAAAGACACCAAACTGTTAACACTGGTTACCTTTGTGTGTACAAGAACAGCACTTTTCCCTTTCCATGTACTTCTGTAATGTCATGAAACTGAAAAGAAATTCTGGAGCTGGAAAGTACAATAACTGAAATAAAAAATTCACTGGAGGGATTCAAAGGCAGATTTGAGCTGGAAGAAGAAAGACTCGGCGAATTGAGGACAGGACATTGGAAATTACTGAGTCTGAGGAACAGAAATAAAAAGATAGAAGAAAAGTGAACAGAGCCTAAGGAACCTGTGGGACACCATCAGGTAGACCAACATATGCATTGTGGTAGTCCCAGAAAAAGAAGAGAAAGGAGCAGAGAGAATATTTGAAGAAATAAGGATAAAGCTGAAGGACTTATACTTCTTGATTTCAAAACTTACTACAAATCTACAGCAATCAAAACAGTGTGGTACTAGCATAGACATACATATAGACCAATGGAATAGAACAGAGACCCCAGAAATAAACTCTCACATATATGATCAAACAATTTTTCACAAAGGTGCCAACAGCATTCAATGGGGAAAGGACAATTATTTCAACAAACAGTGCTGGGAAAACTGAATACCCACATGTAAAAGAATGAAGTTAATTTAAACCCTTACCTAACACCATATATAAAAATTAACTCAAAATGGATCAAAGACCTAAATGTAGACCTGAAACCATAAAATGCTTGGAGTAAACCACAAGGCAAAAACTTAATGATATTGGATTAGGCAATGATTTCTTCAATATGACACCAAAAGCACAGGCAAAAAAAGAAAAAAAAATACAAGTTGGACTTGATGAAAAATTTTAAACTTAGTGCATCAAAAACATTATCAACAGAATAAAAAGGCATCTCACAGCATGAGAGAAAAAAATTGCAAACCATCTGATAAGGGATTAATATTCAGAATATACAGAGAATCCCTAAAAATCACAACATAAAAACAAACAACTTCATTCAAAAATGGGCATAGGACTTGAATAGACATTTCTCCAAAGGAGATATACAAATGGCCAACAAGCACTGAAAAGGGCTCAAAATCACCAGTCAACACTGATGGTGACAAGGCCCGGTAAAATGCTTGGCAGAGCAACAAAAAATCACCCGTAAACATCAGGATAAAAGCTTAACCTCACTTGCTGTGAGAAAGCATTTTTCACTTACCAGATGGGCACAGTAAAAAGATTTATAATTTCAGCACTGGCAAATACTCTAGGAAACGGGAATACCAATGCCCTGTTGACATGGCGTGTCAAATGAACAGCTTTACAAGACAGTTATTTTCAGAATATCAATCAAACATTTTTAACACACAGATATTTTTGCCCAGCAATTCTACTTCTAGGAATTGGCCCTTCTGATACACTGGCTCCTGCGCAAAAAAACGTATACACAAGGATGTGGGCTGTGGCGTGGTCTGTAATTGCAGAAGACAGGAAGTCATCTCAATAGGGGAATAGTTATCAATATCAATAGTTATCAATAGGGGACCCAGCTGATATAATGGATCACCAAGGAATCTCTAAAAAACAATGAGGCAGAGGGACTTCCCTGGCGGTCCATTGATTAAGACTCAGCACTCCCACTGCAGGGGGAGCGGGTTCGATCGCTGATTGGGGAACTGAGATCCCACATGCCACGTCGCATGGCCAAAAAGTTAAAAACAAACTAACAAACAAAAAGCAATGAGGGAGGTCTCTCACAGATTGACATGAAAGGTTGTACATCACGGAATAAAAGGAAAAAAGGCAAATAATAAACAGTATCTATAGTTACGACCACATTTTTGTAAAAAGCAAAAGACATAAAAACTCAAACTTGTATTATGTATAGAAAAGTCTATACAGATTCGCAATAAATTGTGGAAATGGTGTCCTTTGGGGAGTGGGACTGCAGAGGTGGAATTTGGACTTAAAAAAACCAGCATGATTATGTATTAATAATAAAATGACCAATAATGGTCTTGCAAATACACAAAGCAAGAAGCTAATAAAGGAATAAGTCAAAAGCATGCTACCTGGGCACAGCCCGTTAAGATTTCTTTCAAATTAACTGCTGATACCCTGGCAGTCATCTGGGGAGCCCCCACGGGGAGAATGAGTAAGATGGGGGCGGGGGAAGGCATCACCCGGGTGTGAGGCGGGGCAGGTAGTGAACTGAGAAGGAAAGGAGGCCTTCAGGAGCTGAGCAGGCAGAATCCGGAGACCTGGAATGGCAGGGATAAGAGTCAGGAAAGACGGAGATGCCTGTGGCCGAGTAGGTGACAGAAACACCCTGTCCTCCCTTTCTACAAATACTCTGGGGCACCTTGAGCACTGCTGATTTCTGCACCCTGGGCTCCAAGGGGGCCCCGAATTCCTGCTGCCCCTTGGGGTATATGATGGCTCCAGAGCTAAGAGCACAGCTAGGCAGGTGTTCCCGAGATCTCTGTGTCTATCGCCTCTCCTCCTGCAATCTCATCTGGCCATCTCGCGTGCAGGGCCTCAGGGCTTTTCCAGGCCCACGTCTGCAGGTGGGAAGGAGCAGCCGGGGCAGGAAGCCTGCCCCGCGCACTAGGTGCAAGCGGAGGAGGGGGCTGATCCCCACTCACCTGAGTCCACCTACCCCAGGGCTCAAGCACAGAGGAGATGCTTCCTAAATGGTGTCTCCATGCCAACTGTGCGCAGCAAAGCATCCCTGTGGGCCACACTTCCATCAGGGCGCTCCGCCTCAGCTGGGCAATCTGTACCCCCCTGCCTCTCCCCCTGCTCTGTGGGAAGGGTTGGGTCTCCTATACCCAGTTCTCTCATAAAGAGAGCATGGCTATCAGGTTCCGAGGTCCTGAGCGCAAGTCTACGGGACGTGAAAGAGGGCATCCCCCCTCCCGTGGGTTTTCTGGGTAATTCAGGCAGAGCAGACTAAGGTGGGTCTGGTTTTCAGAAAGGACCCCAAGCCTGGGGGGGAGGGCCAACAGGTGACAGGGAGGGAGGAGGGAGTTCCCACAGGGTCTGAAGCAAGGGTAGCAGTGGCTCCATCTAGTGAGCTGCCCTCGGTCCTCAGAAGGGCCCTTGGCACAGATACATCTGAATCCTCAGGACAAAGGAGGAGAAGAAGCCCCCAGGAGCTGAGGAAACAGATTCAGGGAGGCCAAGAAACTCCCCCCGGCCCTGGCCCCTGGCCCTTTGCTGGTGGCCGCAGCAGCAGCTAGTACCAGTCCTGTACCCCTGCCTCTAAAGCAAGTCTCCATCCTCCACACCAGCTGCTGGCAGCGCACCTGGGATTGACGTGCCCCGCTATGGGGGACCCAAACCCCAAGTCCCTCTCTCAGCGCTAACTGGCCTCAGAGTCAAGGTAAAGGTGCCACCACAGGCCCAGCCTCCCTCTGCAGCCACACGGAGGCCCTGAGCAGTGAGGTCCAGAAGCTTCCACACAGGTAGGCAGCCTGCTCCCCACCGCTCCTCTGGTGACTCAGGAGCCCCTGGGCACCTCACCCGCTCCTTTGTCTCTCTGCTTCCTCCTCAGCCAAGGAACATGTCCCGCAGCAAAGGCATCAGGAAAATGTGAGGAGAGCAATTCAGTGACTTTCTTTTTAGAAAAACAAGATCCAGTGAGGTCTCTGGGTCCCTGCTCTGGGGACTCTGGCCCCATTTACAGCTTACTTTGAATTCTGCCCTGGATTCTCAGAAACTCCGTTTCAGAAATAGACAAATATTTCCACCTTTAGAGGAATGCCACTCAGTTAAGTCACCCCGCCCCCTGCCACCGTCACTCAGAACAGAATTGGTTCTGGCCAGGTTGGCTTTGTGCAGCTCAACTTGCCCACAGCACAGTATAGAAATTCTTGGTCCTCTCCAAAAAGCCAACCTGCCGGTCCAGTGGTTAGGACTCTGTGCTTCCGCTGCAGGGGGCACGGGTTCGATCCCTGGTTGGAGAACTAAGAACCCACATGCCGCTGCCAAAATAAAAAAAAAAAAAGCCAACCTACCCTCAGGGAAAATTTGCCCCCTAGTGGAACGTGGAGGAGAGGAAGGCTACTTGTTCTGAAGTGGTACTGAAATGCTCTGGGGTCCTTTAGGAATAACCGGGCAGTTAGTTCCCTAAACATCAGCACACATTTGTCTACGCTCCGGAGAGTTTGCCAAAAGTCAACCCACCAAGCAGCCCGGTCACCACGCCTCACAGGTGAAGGGTGCCACCAGAGTGGTACCACCCGCAGCCTTCCCAGGGGATGGAGGGGTCAAGGCCAGAAATGGCAGATCACAAAATGGGATGACAGGTGACTCAGGAACACCCGAAAGTGTGCTTGCTCATGCTGGTGATCCAAGAAATCCACATTCACACAATCATACATCATTTTCATTTTGCCAGGGACATGAACAACGTTTTTTAAAGGCACTGAATCGACGGGGGTCTGATGAAACAGCACGTTCTTGCGACCTCGTTGGAAAACAATTTAGCAATGTGTACAAGCAACCTTAAATATTTCTACATCCTTTGAACCTGTAATTTCACTTTCGGAAGTGCAACTTTAGGAGGTAACCACAAATGAAGACAAAGATTTATGCTAAGATGCTAATTAAGGTGTTAATTATAGTAGAATCATCTGTGTTTTATTGCCATAAAAAATAAAATGAAACAAGCCCCGCCCCACCATTAAAAAATCTTTAACATTACTTTAGAGCCATGGAAGCATGACCATAACATAATTTGCCCACCCAGAATCATCACATGGGGTCACAGCTGGAAGGGCCTTCAGGGACCAAGGCAAGGTGGGGACTTGCCTGAGGTCACACAGCTCCTTGGGAGCTGACCAGGACAAAAACAAGGCCTCTAGGACAGCTTGATGCTCCTTGGGAGGGGACGGCCATGGGTACAAATCATCCTTTGGGGATGATGGCGACATTCTGGAATTAGGCAGTGGCAATGGCTGGGCTGCTTTGTAAATATACTAGAGACAAATGAATTTTACACATTAAGGGGATGAATACTGCAGTGTTGAATTATATCTCAATTTTATAAAAAAAAGTCTCAGCCTTTTCCTTGGCTTCGAGGGTGGAGACCCAGCGTGGAGAATGTCAAGGTCTGGTTTGGTCATTTATGCTGGATGTCGCCACCTCCCCCAAAGTTCCTTGGCTCTACCTCCTTTTTTCCCATCACCACTATATTTTACAGTTACCAGAAATCTGTCCAAGCCCTGCCCTGGGTCGCTGTCCTAGGCAGGTCATGCCATCTTTGTCCAGGTTTCCTTCAACAGCCTCCTGTGTGCTTTCCTTGCCTCTCCCAATCTGGCCTCCTCCTGCCCCTCCCTCCCATGGCAGCCAGAGGGATCTCTAAAAATACACATCTTAGCATGCCATCGTATTGCTTCAACTCTAGCATTGGTTTCCCAAGAAGTTCAAATATTGACGTTCCAACTCCTTAGCAGAGTTTACAAGGAACACCCCTCCCTGTCCGGCCTCCTCTTTCTCCACCCTCTTCCCCTCCCTTGCCCTTCCCAGGACAGCCTTCTGAAGCTACCTGGATGCTACTCACCCTTTATAACAGCCCAAGTGCCCCCTCCCCAAGGCAAGTCAACCCTAACAAATGTTGTACAACTGAGAGTCGGAGAACACCTCCACCCACAACACGTTGCTTCCTCTGCTGCACACCTGAAACTAACACAGCATTGTAAATCAACTGTACCCCAATAAAAAAAAAAAAAAAGAACTACCATTAAAAAAAAAAAATTGTTGCTTCCCGCACTCAGCAAAAACATACTGAATCCGTTATGCGCCAGGCGATGTTATGGGAAACAGCAGTGAACAAACAGACCACAGTTGTTGCCCCCAGGGGGCTTACACCAGAACCCTCCCTCCATCACATAAATGATCACTCTGCTAAAGTGCTGGTTTCCTCATCTGGTCACCACTAAACAAACAGATCTCTGAAAATTCATTAATTGAACTATCATCAGCTCAAGCAAAAATATAGTGGCTCCTAGAAAACACACAGACGCCCAGCAAATCCTGGCTGGCTAGCTGGATAAGTGCCTTAGGATGTGAAGCAAGAAATCAGTCCAATGCTCCTCAGAGCCACCATGGTCCCCAGTCTTTCCTGCTTCACTCACGTGCCACCTATAGGATCCAGACGTTTGCTTTACTCTGCTGCCTCATCTCCCAGAATGTGAACTTTTCAAAGAAGGGGCATTTCTTTAAAAAAATAAATCAGTATGCCTGAGAATTCCTGGCGGTCCAGTGATTAGGACTCCACGCTTCCATCGCAGAGGGACAGGGTTCAATCCCTGGTCAGGGAACTAAGATCCCGTGGGCCGCAGCGCGGCCAAAAAAAAAAAAATCAGTATCCCTTACGTCTACAAAATAGTAATACTCAATGCAGCTGTAATATCAAGCTTAGTCCATGGCAAGGGGGCCATGCCCTGGGACCCCATGCTTTAGAGGGTCCTAATCTGGCCCTCATCCAAGCCACTACCATCCCACAGGGTCAGGAAGCAATGCAAAGGTTTGAGGGTCGAAGGGGAGGTATGCACTCACACTTTGGGTACCAAGAGCCTAGCTGCCTCAAGGAATAGGTATTTACCCAAGAGAAATGAAAACTATGTCAATACAAAAACGGTACATGGATATTCATAACAACTTAAATAGTCCAAAACTGGAAACCATCTAAATGTCCTCCAATGGGTGAATAAATTGTGGCTTACCCATCAAATGGAATACTACTCAGCAGTAAAAAAAAAAAAAAGACTATTAATATGCACACCACAACATCGATAAACCCCAAATAATGAGACAGAAAGGAAAAAACAAACCAAAAAAATAGAGTACATACTATATCATTCCGTTTACATAAAAGTACTAGGACTTCCCTGGTGGCGCAGTGGTTAAGAATCCGCCTGCCAATGCAGGGAACACGGTTTCGAGCCCTGGTCCGGGAAGATCACACATGCCGCGGAGCAACTAAGCCCGTGCACCACAACTACAGGGCCAGCGCTCTAGAACCCGTGAGCCACAACTACTGAACCCGCGTGCCACAACTACTGAAGCCCACCCGCCTAGAGTCCATGCTCTGCAACAAGAGAAGCCACCGCAATGAGAAGCCCGCGCACTGCAATGAAGAGAATCTCCCCACTCAATACAACTTAGAGAAAGCCCGCACGCAGCCACGAAGACCCAATGCAGCCAAAAATAAATAAATAAATTTATATTGAAAAAAAAAGAGTTCTAAAACACATGCACACTCTTATAGTGACAGAAAGCAGATTAGTGTGGAGGAGGTGGCACAAGGAACTTTTGGGGGGTAACAGATGTGTTCTATCTTGACTGTGGTGATGGTTTCACTGATGTATATATGTCAAAACTCATCATTCGAAATGTACACTTTAAAAATTTGCCATTTGTTGTACATCATTTACATCTAAATAAAGCCGTTTAAAAAAAAAAAAAAGCCTACACTACACTGAGGTACCATTTCTTACCTATCAGGTTCATAAAAACCCCCAAATTTGACAGCATACTTGAGTAGAAAGATTGTAGGAAAATGGGGACTCCTTAATTTCATTGCTAGTGGAAATGCAAAATGGTCAGAGAAATCTGACAACATCCATTAAAACTACAAAGGCATAGGACCCCGGGATCCAGCAATTTGCTTCTGAGAATTCATCCTGCAGATACACCTGCACAATTATACGTGCAAAGGAATGATGTTGGAGCAAGATTACACCCTGCAGCACTGTTGGTAACACCCCCTTACCCATAAAAGTAAACAAGCCAAGTGTCCACCTCTAGGGCTGGTTAATAAACTACGATACCTCCCCCATGTGGAATGCAAGGTAGCTTAAAACCGAGAAGGCTCTCTATGTACTGACCAGAAAAATCTCCCAGGATATATTGTTAAGTGAAAAAGAAGCAAGATGCTAAACACGTGGATTACTACTTTGTATTTGAAAAGGGGAGAAATAAAAATCTGTGCTGGAATTTGCCTGTCTTTGCATAAAGAAGGACCAGAAATGTATCCAAGAGATTCATACAAGCAGCTTCCTAAGCGGGGGCTGAGGAGGGAGTTGGATGGGGAGAGCGTAAGGGAAACTTCTCATGTGGAGCCTTTTACATTGTTTTTATCTTTGATGCATGTGAATGTATTACCTGTTCACAAACAAAACAAACAAAAAACCACACACACACACAAAAACAAATACAAAAAACTTTGTTATAAGCTTTTAAATATAAATTTAGAATCCCTGGCCTTAAGACGTACTTCCTAGAAGCATGTTAGGATCCAATGGGCTAATAGCTGTGTAAGTGCTATTACTAACACCGGTCCTCAAAGTCGGAAGCCCACCTGCCTCAGGATCACCCAGAGGTCCCATTTAAAATGCAGACTAGCCCCCAGAAGGCCTCTGGAGGGGGTGACATTCCAACTGAGATGGGATGACGACAGGGAGCCCACCCTTCAAAGGGGAGGTGGCAGGTGGGGGGCCTGGGTCAGGAGTTTGGTGCAAAAGTACAGAACGAGAAGAGGTGGTTTGGATGAAGGCAGAGGAGTGGACGAAAACGGGACAGGTTTGGGAGGCGGAGGCCACGGGGCTCGGTCCTCCCTGGGGTCTCAAGTGGAGGGTCAGGAAGGAGGGGCCCAGACTCTTTGCTCGGTGCCTGGGCCCCGGGAGCCTTTGACTGAGGTGGGAAAGACCACGTAAGAGGAGAATGGAAACATATAAGCTGTCCGTTGAGAATGTTATTAACTTCGGACATAAAGCCAATGCCAAAAAAGAACCATTTAAAGCTGCCCCTTAAGCCTCTGAAAATAAGTCTAAGTGGCTGCCATCTATGTAAGGCGTGAAGAGTGCTGTGTGGACAGGACTGGGCTGAGGTCTGGAGAACAGTGGAGCCGTGGCTCCCAGGAGCTGATCCAGGTCTAAAATGGAAGGGGGGACTTCCCTGGTGGTCCAGTGGTAAAGAATCCGTCTTCCAATTCAGGGGACGCGGGTTTGATCCCTGGTCGGGGAGCTAAGATCCCACATGCCGCAGGGCAACTCAGCCTGTGCACCACAACTACTGAGCTCGTGCGCCTCAACTAGAGAAGAGAAAACCCGCACACCACAGCTAGAGAGATGCCCGCGGGCCGCGACAAAGACCTGCCGCAGACAAAAAAAAAATAAAGAAAATAAATAAATAAAAAGGAAGGGCCTGATACTAAATTTAACCTCCAAAGAATCACTCTGTGAGTTTCACAATGTTGCCTGAGGCTGGCGCTGGCCGGTTGCCTCCTGCACAGAAATCAACACCCCCTCCTTCCCTGCAGGTGGGACTTCTGCTTTGGTGAGAACTGCTGGCAGCTGGTTGGGGGCTGTCAAAGCAGAGACTATCCCAGCAGGGCTTGAAGGAGGGGATGAAGGCAGGGCGGGCGGGAAAGAAGTTAACCGCCATCTGCCAGGAAGGGAGAGAAGCAGGGGGACCAGTGAAGGCCTGACACACATCAGCTATGACCCTGCACAGTGACTTCACTCTGAGAACACCAATGTTCTCATCTAGAACGTGGGGATATTCACCCAGATCCTGGGACTGTGGTGAAGATCACATGAGGAAATAGAGAAATGGAAGGCGCCTAATACAGTGCCTGGCATACAACAGGCAATCAAAGAATGGCCCCTAGCAAAACAGGGACGTGACAACCAGCAGGTGATGTGGACTCAAGACAGGGAACGATATAACAGAGACTCTAGAGAACATCAAGGGGCAACCCTCAGTGGAGTCATAACTGTCACAGACCTTTATGATCCAGCAGTAAGAGAAGCAAAGTGCATCAAGGTTAGAAACATGGACCCAGCAGATATGAAAATCATTGATACTGTGCGTCCAACAGACATATACCAACTCTATACAATGAAAACAAGAGACCACACCCATCTCAGGCACCCTTGCAACACTTAGAAAAAGCAGCAAAGAAAACTTCAAATTCCCAAAGGTAGAAATAGCACTTATTTTATTCTCTAACAACAAAGCAATAGAATTAGAAGTGAAAAATGAAAACAGAAACAACAAAAAATCTCAACAGTCCAGAAATTTAAAAAAGCATTTAAAAACTTGCAGAACATCTAGAAAAAAATGATAATGAAAATTCCAAAAGTTACATAATATGCCGAGAAAAATCCATCACCTTAAACATTACAGAATGAAACAAAAAAAGAACATAGATGAACGCAGCATGTAACACAGTTATGTTTCACAGAAAAGAGCAGGAAAATGAACCCAAGCAAAGCAAGAGGAAGGAAACTAAGATGAATGCAGAAATGTGAACATTAGAAATCAGAAAAGTGTAAAATTGATTTTAAAAAATTGAGAAAAAAAGCTGCTTCTCTTAAAGAGTGATAATAGGTAAAACTGCTGGGTAGCCTAATCAAAGAAAACACACACACACACACACACACACACACAAAATGAGAAATTAGCAGAGACAATTATAAAACTCACAACAATATCGAACTCAATGTGAATAACTTGGAAAAGTTGATGGTAATAGATTATTTTCTAGGAAAATGAAATTTACCAAAATCCATACACCTCTTCTCCCAAAGAGAAAACCAAGAGAATACTGGAAAGTTTTGTGAATAGAACTACTCCTAAAAATGCAGCAAGCCCCAATATGTCACAATGACATATTTTAAACTTTCCAGAAATGGATCATCCCAGTACCATTTAAAGCAGCTGTTCTCAGCTCGGTGCTTTGTGACCACCTAGAGGGGTGGGATAGGGAGGGTGGGAGGGAATCGCAAGAGGGAGGGGATATGGGGATGTATGTATACATATGGCTGATTCACTTTGTTATACGGCAGAAACTAACACAACATTGTAAAGCAATTATACTCCAATTAAGATGTTAAAAAGAAAAAACTAAAATAAAATAAAGCAGCTGTTCTCAATCACGGGGCCAGGACAAACAGCAGCATTAGCATCGCCTGAGAACTTGCAGAAATGCAGATTCTCAGGTCCCACGTCAGACCTACTGCATCAGAAATTCTGGAGGGGGCCCAGAAACCTGTTTTACCAAATCTTCCAGATGACTTGACTCACACACTTTGAGAGCCCCTGTTTGACCGTGCCATGCCAAGGGCGGTCTGCCGCAGCCCCAGTATCACTGGGAGCCTGGGAAAATGCAGAGTCCCAGGCTCAGCCCAGACACACTGAGTCAGACTCTGCATTTTGTCAAGACCCCCAGGGGACTCATGTGTGTGTTTGAGAAGCACTGTCTAGAGCTCTAGCCCAGTGCTGTGCAATAGAAATAGAATTGAACCAGACATATAAAAATTTCTAGTAGCCACCTTTTAAAAAGTAAAACAACTAAATTAATTTTAATCATATATTTTATGTAAGTAACCCAATATCCAAAATATCATTATTTTAACAGGTAACCAACATAAAAATATATTAATGAGATATTTTACATCCTTTTTTTTTGTACTAAGTTCTTCAAAATCTGATGGGTATTTTAAACTTCACACATCTCGATTCAAACTAGCCACATCTCAAGTGCTTAGAAGTCCCATGTGGTCAGTTGATGTCATTTTGAACAGTGCAGAGAAAATGGAGAAAGAAGGAAAGCTTCCGAATTCTTCTTACAAAGCCACCACTTTTCTTATGCTAATATGGCTTTTTAATTGTGTGCTGTCACACAATAGACCAATTTTAATACTGTGGTTAAGAATGAGGACTCTGGCAGAAACTAACACACCATTGTAAAGCAATTATACCCAATAAAGATGTTAAAAAAAAAATCAAAGGGTTACATTTCAGGAGACAAAGCTTGAGCTAGAATAAAGGAATGAGATTCAAAAAGAAAAAAAAAAAAAAGAATGAGGACTCTGCAGCCAGACTCCCTGGCCTCTAACTTTAGCTTCATCAGTTATTGAAATCTCTGGGCTGTCACAGAGTAGGCATTCAATAAATGTTAACTATCATTATGTTATGATAACATTATGATGTTAGTATTATTGTTATTCATGATTACTGATGCAAAATCTTACAACATTAGCAAACAGAGTTCAACATCCCAAGTAGGGTTTCTCCTTGGAATGCAAGGATGATTCAATAATTATGATATCTATTAATAAATATACCATATTAAGGTCAAGGAAAAAAAAAAGAAGCAACATAGGACCAATTCATTATACGCCACAAAAGGAATTTGAAAAAAATTACAATACTTATTCCAGATAAACTCTTAGCAAAACAGAAACAGATACTTCCTTAGCATGATAATAGTATATTTAAAAACAAGAGCTCAATGATATTTAATAGTGAGCTACTAAAATTATCCAAATTAAAGGCAGGAACAAGAATACGATGTCCACTACCATCACTGACAAATTAAACATTTTTCTGGGCTACTGCCCTCTGCAATTAAGCAAGAAAACAAAATGAGAGAAAAGCAGGAAAAACTGTCATTTACAGACAATATGATCACATGCCTAAAAACCTTAGAAAATAAGCTGAAAAATCATTAGAACCAACAAGGAAATTCCATAAGTTGTCACATCATTAAGTTAATGTGAAAAATCCCTATTTACAAACAATAGGCATTTAAAGAAAAGATCTCATTTACAATAGCAACAAAATAAAAACTGTAACACTTGGGAAAAAATAAGATATTTTGCAGGACCTTCTGAATAGACCATTAAAGCTTTACCAGAGGAACAAAGAAAAAGAACTAAGTCAATTGAAAGATGAACTGTGCTCATGGAAACACTCCAAGTTTTAAGAACGTTAATCTCCGCTAATTTCAGTGCAATCCGAAATGAATCATGAATAGGATCTTTGCAAATCTGTTTGTGCTAAGTAGATAACTCAAAATAAAATTTGTAAATATTGGGTTGGATCATGAATGTGCATGCGTGTGTGTGCGTGTGTGTGTGTGTGTGTGTGTGTGTGTGTGTGTGTTTCATTTTGTCTTTTTTCACCAGGGAAGGAACCACACAAAACCCTAATAATGGCTACCTATGGGGAGAGTGACTGGGGCGAAAGTGGAATTTTCAATTTTCTTTTTGTACCTTTTTATACCATTTGTTTTTTTTAATGTGTAAATATATTACTTTTTTAAAGTGTCAACAATAATTATCTGAGCAATGAATAAAACACAAGACACTTTTCAAGGTCTGTATTAAAACATACTATTAAGCATCCTGTTGGAGCTGGTGGGAGCCACTGAGAGGAAGGGTAGGCACAGATGGACACATGGGTGAATTAGTGAATCTGGTTCAAGGGTCTATTCCCCCTCCACTGCCCCCAGCCCACCCAGCTCTTTCTAGGAAATTCTCTCTGGGCATGTTTCCTCATCTGGAACATGAAGGAGTTCGATTAGATCTCTAAGGACCCGTTCAGCTCTAATATTCCAGGATTCTTTCTTCCGTTCATTCATTCAGCTGGTCTTCTGGAGCTTACAGTCTAGCTGGGAAGACAGACAGTCATCAAACGATCCCACAAGAAAATGTACAAGGCCACCATGGAGGGTGTTATGAAGAAGGGGGTGCACTCAGTTGTCCTAGGAGAGGGTCAATCAGCAAGTCTGAAGGCAGGGGGTGTGGGTGAGAGGAGAGTCTGGGGGAGCTGAACAGGATTAGCAGGCGATAACAGGGGCGAGTGGGGAATAGGGAAAGTTAGTCATTCCAGAGCGCAGGAGGTCAGCGCACACACAGCGGGACTGCCAAGCAGCCCTGAGGACTCAGCACACAGCATAAACCAGGCGTTCGACTGATACTTCTCCAGTGAATCTAAACTGCGTCAATGCAGGTAATCCCATCCTGATACTCTTGCAGTGACAGAGAAGGGAAGCTTGGGTAATTTTTTTTTAATTATATTTTTGCTTCTCTTTAGAATGCCCTTAGAAGAACCGACTTCCTAAGACTTGCATCACTAAGCAGACAGCCACACTTGGATATGGAATCTTTGATCAGCCAACCCTCAGTCAACTTCACGGAGCCACGTGGATAAAGAAAAGCCACCAGCTATTCTGCAAGCCAGGTAATGCACTCAGGGGCAGCTGACAGTCACCAAAGTACCAGAGAAACTCATGAGGTGCCTCTGACAGCCCAAGCGCCAGTGAAATGTAATATTTTAACCGGCACTGCAAAACAGGCTAAGATACTGGGAAGGACTCAAACGTAGAAGGGGGAAAAAAAAGGGAGGGAGGGCTCTTTTAAAGGTAAAATCATTTGCTTTCTCAAAAGTTCGTTAATTACAGTGCAAATACAGAGTAAATTACCAAAGACGGCATGGGGGAATAAATCAAAAACAAAAGGAAGGCTCCAGTAAGCAAAAGCTGCCTTCCAGCTACGTGGAAAAACACTCTAGTGCACCGAGTAAATAAATAATAAAAGGATGTGGAAACAATACACCTTGAAAACTCCTGATCCTTCTCTGTTCTCCTGGCCAGTAGCAGTGCTGACAGGTTTACGCTGCCCAGGTTACATACCCAGCTAGCATTTATTTATCCAGTAACACCTGCGTACTTTTAACTGCAGCTGATCTCTGTATTTTATTAGTGTATCCCATTATTTTACCCCAAGCTCCAGCATGAACCCCCAAACAGAAGTTATCTGACCCCTAGACTAGATAAATGCTAGAAATAAGAATTTTAGGGTGTTCAGACCACACCGCTTTTCTTCTCCCCCTGAGAGGAAGGCTCTTGGGAATATACACCCACAAGGAAAAAATAAAACAATGCACAGTGATTTTCATTCTTCCATACCTCACCCTGTTTAAAAAAAAACAAAAAGTCTTTAATTCATTCGGGTGTTATCTGTTTCACAATTACAGCCTTAATTTGGCTTACTCACGCATTTTCTTAAACACGGGTAACTTGTGCAACCGATAGGTACCGGACAAAACACAAACGCTTACTGAAAAAAACAAAGAAACAAACAAAAAAGGAAAGTGGAAGTGATAATAATCCAAGATCACAGAATTTTATTAGAGGTAGAGGGGGCTTTGGTGAATAAGAAAGATGTTAAGGACTTGCACCAGGGAAGAAAATTGGTGGCAAAGAAAGGTCTAGAAAAATAAAAATGCTGGCTAGCTGTCATTTCTGCAGCAGGCCTGAGAACAATTCACACTTTTTTTTTTTTTTTTAACAATTCACTCCCCTGACTGCATAGCCTCGTCCTGTGGTTTGTCAGGGCTGCTGAGGAAAGGCATCTCCAGCCCAGGACAGTGGGCTGGCCTCCACGGTATCTGTTAGACCCACCTCCCCATGGGGCAGAGCAGCCTAAGAAAGGAGCTGATATTTAGGGATCAAGCCACTTTTTCTTGGATGTTAGTTTTTCATAGAACACTTCCTGGGATTTGCTCATTCTTGATTCAACATGATTTCACTCCCCTTCATTCTTCCCTGAAAGCACAGAGATGATCACTACTGTCCCATTTCACAGATGAGAAAGGTGAAGGTTAGTTTTCTTTCTCGAGGACTGTGAGCTGCAAACTGCTTGGTGATTAGGATTGCCTTTATGTGGTTAGTCCAACATCCCACATATAGCAAAATGTTACTAACAAAGGATTCTTTTTATTCTTAGGCGATGGGTGGCTGAACAGCAACTGGAACACAGAAAACTTAATTTCTAGCCCATGGCACCAAGCTGCAGATTAGAAACCTCAAAGTATGATCACTAGAACTCCTAATTATACAATTTCCATAAAAATGCATCAGAAAAGGCAGCAGCATGCACATCATCATTCCACTGAGAAGGTAAAAAGCACATGTCCACAGGCCCTGAAAACAGGAAACCCTCTATAGAGGCTCAGGCAGTCAAACCCTGGTCTCCCCTGGTCATGCAGATTGGTAGGTGTATGCCTTGGCCCCTGAAGACTCTTTCCTCACCTATCTCACCTGTATTTTTCTTAAAACCAAGTGAAAACACTTGTTAAACAAGTTTCATCTTCACCAAGACAAGGAAGTATTATTATTTAAAATCTACCTAAAAGGTAAATTATGGCAAATCCATATGGTATAACATTACAGTGGACTAGTTAACGGTTAGATCCAAAGAACAAGATATGAAGGGAAAAGCAAGTTACAAAATATGTGTAATATGGGGACTTCCCTGGTGGCACAGTGTTTGAGAATCCGCCTGCCAATGCAGGGGACGTGGGTTCTAGCCCTGGTCCAGGAAGATCCCACATGCCGCGGAGCAACTAAGCCCGTGCGCCACAACTACCGAGCCTGCGCTCTAGAGCCCGCGAGCCACAACTACTGAAGCCCGCGTGCCTAGAGCCCGTGCTCCACAACAAGAGAAGTCACCGCAATGAGAAGCCCGCGCACCGCAAGGAAGAGTAGCCCCCGCTCGTCGCAACTGGAGAAAGCCCGCACGCAGCAACAAAGATCCAACACAGCCAAATAAATAAATTAATTAAATTTTAAAAAAAAGATTAAAAAAATTTTAAAAAATGTTTAAAATGCAATTACGGACTGACATGAAACTATCTCTAAGAAATGTGATTAAGGGGAAAAAGCAAGGTGCAGAATATATGCTATCACTTGTTTAAAATTATTTTTAAGAATATGTTCATATTTATTTGTACATGTACAGGCTGTCTCTGGAAGGCTCTCCTAAAAATTATAATAACGTTGCCTTAAAAGAGGGAAAATGAGGGGACGGGAAACTGAAAAATAGGTGAGAAGAAAACAATTTTCACTGGATAGCTTTCCTTTGTACTCTGAATTTTTTACTGCGTGCATATGTTCCTACAAAAACAAAACCAAACAAAAAACTTAAAAAGCCTTGGGGGGAAAACTGCACCAACTGTTTTTCTAAGTGTTTCAGTACCTTATGCCATCTTATGCCGTAGCCCTCTTCATTTTGAAGGCAGCCCCCTGAGAAAAACTCTGCCTCAGCAAACGAAACTACGCAAGGGACCCCATGTGCAGCTATGGACCTGGGACCCTCACGGAGACCTGCCCTGGCTCTTCCTGTGACTTCCAGGACCGGGTTTAGGCAAGTATGGCCTCAGCCAAAGCAAGAGCACTGTGTCCTCTGACAACAATGTCAAATTCTCACTTGTATGTAGTAAATAAGAAATATTTTACCTTTCAGCAAAGATATCGAGTTTCCCCAACTCATCAGAGAGGCCAACAAGGGAATCCAAGGTCCCCACCTAGAAAGATCGGAGAGAAGTTAGATGCTCAGGCTTTGTAGCTGGCGGGGGGCGGGGGGGGCACGGGGTTTCAACTATAGCGCAGGGAATTCTTCTATCTTGACTCAGTTGTCCTCGGTCAATGGTGAAACTGGAAACTGAGAAGAGCTCTCAAGGGAAATCGGTGGATTTGGGATGATGATTATTATTACTATTATTATTTTTTTGGCCAACAGGATAAACTGTCATTTCTGCCGTGGAAAGGAGTGACTATGTGTCGTGGTCTACCCTCAGCTTATTTTCGTCTAAGAATGGCAGTCCGCTCTTCAGGGGATTAATCCCCACAGCCAAGGAAGCAATGAGACAGAAAGCAAGTCAAGGAAGTCATCATTTCTGAAAGCCTTTCTTCTCCAAGGTAGTCCAGCCAATCCCCATCTCTGGTCCTCTCTGCCGTTATTAACAATGATCTTGCTGGGGCAAGGGCAGCTTTTCCTCCTGCTCCCATTCATGGAAGTCCTTTTCTTTACAGATTACTTATGACGGACGAGCTGTTTCTTGTGGAAATTATTACTGTGTCCAAAATTGTATTTAAAGGTCTACTCACAGAATCAGAAGGAAGAAGTTTGTTATCACATTATCAACCACCCATCAGATGTTGAAAAGTATTCAGGGAACTATGAAGTCTGGATATTCCTAGTAAGTGTTGTTTCTTTGCAGACAACTTAATTTTAAGCAACATTTGGCAGAAGTCATGTCTTTTTTTAATCTTCGTACCCTCGGGTCTGGCACAGCGCTTCACGCGTAGGAAGCAATGAGTGGGTGCTTAATTTACTACCCTTCACAGTATCTGACCCTGGACAAACAATGGCAGGTTTGAAAAATCAGCAAGATGTGGGTTCAGAACCCAGTGTTGCCACTTACCAGCTCCACAACCCCGGTCTCCTTTCTCAGCCCATCCTAATCTATAAAGTGGGAGTTGTGAAGATTCAGGAAGATGCGCTAAAAGAGCCTGGCCCCCAGCATACCGCTCCATAAACACTAGCAAATGTAGTAGCATCATTAACAACTATGCAAAAAAGCCAGAGGGGCAAACTGAGGTTTGAAAGAGGATTACACCTCAGTTGACTAGAAGAGCCACCTCTGGGCGTTTAGCACCATCCCTCCAGAATCCATGACATATTTGTAGGGCAGAAAGACTGCCTTAGGCTTCTTCCCCTTGGAGGAAGCATGGCAAAAAGTCCACTCTTTTTGAAGTAAGAAGATTGCACATATCTTGCTCCTCTTCCATGTTTGTTTCATTTTAAAATCTCTTTCTGGGACTTCCCTGGTGCTCCAGTGGCTAAGACTCCGCGTTCCCAATGCAGTGGGCCTGGGTTCGATCCCTGGTCAGGGAACTAGATCCCACATGCCACAGCTAGGAGTTTGCATGCCACAGCTAGGAGTTCGCATGCTGCAACTAAAGATCCCGCGTGCTGCAACTAAGATCCGGTGCAGCCACATAAATATTTTAAAAATAAATAAATAAAATAAAATCTCTTTCTGCCATCTGCCCAGTTGTCACTAAATCTCCTTCCTTCTCTCTCCACCAGAGCCAGAGAGATGCTGGATTGCCTGCCCTGCTCCCAGTTCAAGAACACAATCAAGGATGAACCTCTTGGACTTTCCTGGTGTCACAGTGGTTAAGAATCTACCTGCCAATGCAGGGGACACGGGTTCGAGCCCTGGTCTGGGAAGATCCCACAGGCCACAGAGCAACTAAGCCCGTGCACCACAACTGCTGAGCCCGCGCTTTAGAGCCCGTGAGCCACAACTACTGAGCCTGCGTGCCACAACTACTGAAGCCCGTGCGCCTAGAGCCCATGCTCCACAACAAGAGAAGCCACTGCAATGAGAAGCCCGAGCACTGCAATGAAGAGTAGCCCCCGCTCGCTGCAACTAGAGAAAACCCGCGCGCAGCCAAAAATTAAAAAAAAAAAGATGAACCTCTCCAAGCCTGCACATTTAAAGTATATTGTTGGTCTTCTTAGATGTTGAAGATAAAACAGGAAGAATCTGAGAACTCAATGAGGACCCAAGTGTGTTTAAGACACTCTTTCCACTTTTTGAAGACACTGCTAGCCGCACCCTTGTCTCCCTCTCATTCTGTCCTGTGGCTCCAAGTCCACAAGCATCACAGTTAATTTGGGGCTATTCGTGAAGTCCCATCCAGACCAGTCCCCCCGTCCAGCTTCACAGCCAGGCTGATCCTCAGCATTGGTGCCGTTGCCCTGTTGTTTTCTCCTTGGCTTTCCAGAAGACACCCACCCCACCCCAGCCCATCACCTCCTTCCTCCTCCTGGGGTATTTTACCTTGAAATCAGGAATCGTGAATTTGGTGTTATAAGACAGGTTTGACTTGGAGGTTACTGTATTCATCCTCTCCAGCGCTTGTAAATTTTCCTTATCTCCAGGGGCAGAAATTAACCAAAACTCGGACATGTTTCCAGTCTTCTTTTATCCAGTTACTGACCAGAACCACAGCAACATACACAAACAGAAACAGGAGAGAAGTGTCAAATATCTCTACCTGTTCACCACTCCCTTCCCTCAGAATTAATCCTCTCCACTCTTCCCATTTCCCGTTCCTTCCCCCTTTGACCTTCCAGTTCAGATTCTACAGTTCCAAGGACAGCCATCTGCCCAAAGCTTATCTCCACTTGGAAAGCCCTCAGGTCTTCGTAAAGACTCCCAAGGACCCTCCTTCCCAGGGTGGTTCTGACTGGTTTTGAGGAGAGAAGGAGGAGGGGGAGTGTGATTGCTGTCCCTCCTACTTCAGCGAAAAACCCCTTCCTGGCATCATAAAATGGGGGCCAGTAAGCTGGACTTGGGCACCTTCTGGACTGTTTCTCTCCCTTCCACGCTGCATCTCCAGGGATGTAGGATTGGGGGGTTAGAGGGGTGGTGAAGCAGGAACCAGCCAAGGAGGCACTTCCACAATGGGCAGGCTGGGCAAACCCAGATATTAACTGACCAACCTTGAGACTGGAGCTAGCTTTACAACGACTTCAGAAGAACCCCTTTCTTTATAAAATAAGGAGGGGAGAGGGAAGGTAAGGGGGCTATTAGAGTCGTTTTTCCACAAGACTAGGTGTCTATTCTGCAGAGGTGGGTAACGCGCTGGGTCCGGCTGGGAGTTTCCGTCCAGCGTCTAAAGTCGATTAGCTCTGCTTATTCAAACGTGTACACACCCACACCTCTCTCCCCTCGGCCTGTTTCTCCGTTCCATCGCCTCCCAAAACGTCTCCGGGTGGCTACGAAAAAACCAGGATAATAGCCAGAGACCCATCGTGCGAGCTCTCCTTGTTGACCCCCGTCTCACGCCACTCCAAGACAATCTTAGTCCCTCCTAACCCCGCGCACGCCGAACGCAGTTCCTTTCGCACTTGACCGCTGATGGCCTGGGGACAAACTGGCCCTGCGCAGCACCTGGGGAGATGCCACCTGCCCGGCCCCTGGGAGGGCGCAGCAGAGACGCCGGTTCCCCGGTTCCCACGGAGAAGGCTCGGCCCTGGACGGCGCCCCTGGGCCGAGGCGAAGCGGGGACCAAAGCGACGCGGGCGGCTCGAGCTGGGCCCCCGGTTGCGACGCGCGACCTCTCCCCACGCCGCCTCGGGCCCCCGACCCGCCGCGCGTCCTTACCGGGAGCCCGCGGGCCTCGCGGGCAGGGGGCGGGCTGGCGCGGGCCCGGAGCGCACGGCCGGCTCCCGGGAGGCAGCGGCTTCTGCGCGACGCCCCGCCCCGAGCTTTTATCCGAGCGGGAGGCGGCCGCCCCGCTGGACATTTGCATACCGGGCCGCCCGCCTCCAGCCGCCGCCGGGCAGGGGGCGCCCGCCGGGCCCCTGCGGCCGCTGTGCCACGCGAGAGGCAGGCGGATCCAGCCCTTCGCGACTTGGCCAAGATCCCCGAGCCCCGACCGGCTGGGCCGGGTCCCGGCGGGATTCTGGGGAGCATCGGACGGGGCCCCCAACCCCACGACGGAGCAGAGCGGACGGCCGAGAGAAGCGGGCGAGGCGAAGCACGCGGCACACGGACACCGCCGCCTCGAGTCTCTCCACCTCCACCCCATCCCCGGACAGTGACAGGAAACAGGGTCTCAAGGGGAATCACCGAGAGACAGAACTGACCTGTGGAAAGTGACGCAACAGGTTCACATATGTTTTGGAACACACACCTGGGCAGAGGAATTATCTTCCTGTTGACGTGGGCGTGAGCTTGCCCTTGGTTGCCAAGGAAACTCTCCACTGCAGGATACGCCCACCTCACCTTACCCCCTTCCTAATCGCCTTGACTTACTATCTGGCACCACGGTGTGAGTTTATGATCCGTGCTGTTTGGAAGAGAGGGAAACCCCAGAAATTAACATGTGAGTGTTTAAAAAAAAAAAAAAAAAAAGATACCTCTAAGAATTCATTTTCTGTGGAGTCAAGGAGGAAACTTTAGTGCATCCTTCTCCGTGGCTGGTACTTTCAGTGATTTCTGGGAAAGATTAAAATCTCAGAATTATTCTTTAGGGGGCAGGGGGTGTTGAAGAAGTTTTGGTTGCTACCCTGAGAATGGGGTCCCCCTTACTGTATGAAACTAGCCAGATGGGCAACCTATTATCAGGAATGCTTTTAGATCTTTGGAAAGAGGTGTAAGGTGCCCTGTGCTGGGATGGGAGGCCCCAGATGCAGGACAGAAAGGTGACTTTTAAGGTCACAGCAGGATCGCTCTGCAATCCTACTGTGGATTTGGGATTGGCAGATTGGAACTCCCTGCACCTGCACTCTGCCTCATCATGATTGGGACACTCAAGTGCATTAGTCAGTCCTTGCAATATCTTCCTGAGGGAGGGCACCTGAAACCGAGGGATGAGGAAATCCAGTGTGTGCAGGAAGGTTAAGTGGCAATTCCAGGGAAGGAGCGGCCCGGTCACACATTGACGTGGGGTCTCCAATTTTGGACTTTATCTGGAAATGCCATTCTTTCCAGCCAGGGAAAACAGGATCCTAGAGCTGGGAGCAGACCTCTTTTATGAACAAGAGTAGCGATGCCCACAGATGTTGCTTGAATTGTCAGGTGTCACGCAACTGATAAATGGCAGAGCTATGAGTGGAACTGAGGCCTCTGATCCAAATCCTGTGTCCTTCCCACTGCTCCCAGCAAGCCTGCAGCCCTGGGTCCTAACTCTAAGAACCTGTGCTTTCCATTTCAGTCCACGTTTTTCTAGGCTTCCTTGTTCAGAAACCTGGCTTCCCAGAGACTGGGCAACACGTTTGGAAGTGTCCCCAACTTTGCTTATGAAACCTCTTCTTTCTATAAATATGGTTTCCTCTAACAAGCTTTTTTCATGAAGTAAGAGTCCAACACAAAATAACTCCTGGACATCTGATTAAGAAAAGAATAAGAACTGTAGTGTTCCTTGTCTTACTTAAAAATCTACAATCTTTCTGGTCTTTCACATCTTAAGTTTCTTCTTAAGTATTGGAATTTACAATAGTTCATATCTACCGCTTTAGGGGTCGATATCAGCTATCCTACCCTTAAGTCTGCTTGATTTTTTTCAAATAACCTCTTTTTTTCCCACTTATAAGTAATTCTACGCATCTTATAAAAATTTGCAGAACATAGAAAAGTATAAAGAAGAAAGTAAAAATCACCTGTACTTCCACGATCTGAAAATAACCACTGTTAACATTCAAATTGCCTTTGTTATTTTTTAATGTATATTCATATGTACAAATATGGACTTCTGGCATGACTGAGATTACATGCTATACATAAAGTTTGGCATCCTGCTATGGATTGCTTTTTTTTTTTTTTTGGCTGCATTGGGTCTTTGTTGCTGCACGCGGGCTTTCTCTAGTTGCGGCAAGCGGGGGCTACTCTTCATTGCAGTGCGCAGGCTTCTCATTAAGGTGGCTTCTCTTGTTACGGAGCACGGGCTCTAGGCGCACGGGCTTCAGTAGTTGTGGCATGCGGGCTCAGTAGTTGTGGCTCGCGGGCTCTAGAGCACAGGCTCAGTAGCTGTGGCGCACGGGCTTAGCTGCTCTGCGGCATGTGGGATCTTCCTGGACCAGGGCTCGAACCCGTGTCTCCTGCATTGGCAGGCGGATTCTTAACCACTGCACCACCAGGGGAGCCCCTGGATTGCTTTTTAAAGATCAAAAAAAAAATTATCATTCTATCTTATCAGTAAAGGATAACCCAATGTCATCAGCAATTTACCACAGCTCAGAACTTGAGTCAGATACATTTGATTTCAAAGGCAAATAAAGAGATCTTGTTGGACAACTTACACCTTGAAGAAAAAAAAAGAGAGAGAGGGAGAGACAAAAACAACACTGTCTTGCCCCAGGGCTTTTTGACTTGCAGTTTTCAAAGAGAGTATATGTACCTATCAGTTTTGAACTGATGTGTTAGTCTCTTTATTTCCCTATAAAGTGAGACCAATCTTTAAAACAAAGAAAGAGGGAGACATCAACCAAAAGTTGTGGAGCTCGATCCTTTAGGCTATTAAGAGAATATAAAGCAGCATTCCCACCCCATATAGAACAAAAGCGGTTTCCTTCCTTGTATCAGCCTGAAGAGCAGCGTTTAAGGCCCATATTCAGTGTCTCCACCCCTCCCAGAGTCTCTGAAAGCTGCAGCTAAGTTTAAGTGCCTTGACCACCACTTATAAAATACCCCCAGGTTATGAAAAAAACATTCATGGACACAATCCTGAAAGAACCCAGGTCATAAAGAATGCTATTTCTTCCTGGAAATAAAGGCTGAGGAGGAAATGCCATCAGCCCTGAATCATCTCTAGCTTATTATGAAGTTGGCTTCAGCTAGATATTCCAGAAATATTTCTGCCGCCGGCACTGGTTGTGCACTGAGCCAGCTGAAGTCTGTGCAAGATGGGACAGTGCCTTCAGGTTTGGGAAGCAGAAGGACGAGGCTGGCCTAGTTGGTCTGTTGTCCACCGGCCTCTCCCAGGTGGTACCCTTTCAGACCTCTTCACTACTTCATGGAGACGGCCCTTTCCAAAGATGCTGTCCCCAAATTAGCGCAGACACATAATTCCACCTACGATCAGCTCAGGTGGATTTTTCTAGGCTTTGCTGAGAAGGACCCAAGGAAGTTTTTCTGGAGGGACAGGTCTCTAGTAGAGAAAAATGTAAGCCGAATTGTCCCTCGAGTGTCCGCCTGGTGTCCTAGAAACAGATTAGGCTTTAGAATCAGATAATCGGATTAGCTACTTAACCTTGCTGAGCTGCAGGGTTCCTGTCTGAAAAAAGGAGGGCAGTTATGCTCAACTTTCAGGCCTGTTCTGAGGATAAGAGAGAATAGCATCTGAGGCACCAAAGTCAGAGCCTGGGAACCAGCTGTGCTCAGTAAATGTTCCTTTCCCCTCTCACTCCCTCTCCTTTCTTAGACGGTCTTTATGGTTTTCCACTTTACGTTTGGTACATTATTATAATCCCTTGTTATTGCCCGGCATCTTTCTCCAAGGGCCCAAAGTACTTTGATCTACATTTTGTCATCTGGCCAATACCCTTGTGATTTAAGCACAGTGTCCTGATGGTGTTCATTTTCTTCTTGGAGAAAATAAGACGGGGGAATTCTCATGATTCATTTGCTCAAGTGCATAGAGATAAGGAGAAGGCTCCTCTGTTCATTTCATTTAACAAGTTTTTTTGTTTGTTTTTGTTTTTTTTTGTTTGTTTTCTTGTGGTTTTTTTTTGTTTTTTTTTTCAGTATCTTCCAGCCTCTGGAGTTTGCAAAAAAAATCAGAGTTTTCAGACTTGTGGTAGAGCAAAGCAAATATGGTTAACAGAATTATGAGCAGTCCCAACTCACGAAGGTTTGAATATAAAACACTGAGCAGGATGTGATACACGCATAAAAATTAGATATAAACATTCAAGAAATGCCATGATCCTCATTTCACAGATGAGGAAACAAGCCCATTAAGTGAGCTGATTGAGAGCACGGTTAATGGTAGGCCTCAGATATGAACTTCATTCTTCTGAATATTGCACAACAGTATCTAAACTACTGCTCTACTACCTGGTCCAAAGAACCAGCTGCTGGCACACTGCGTGGAGTTAAATTCCTGGCTTTCCCACTCATCAGCCGAGTGAACTTGCACAGTTACTTGGGTTCAGAGGGCTGTAAAATGGGGATAATAATAGTTCCTGTTTAATAAGGTTTTTCTGGGCTTCCCTGGTGGCTCAGTGGTTAAGAATCCTCCTGCCAATGCAGGAGACACGGGTTCGATCCCTGGTCCGGGAAGATCCCACATGCCGCGGCGCAACTAAGCCCGTGCGCCACAACTACTGAGCCCGCGCGCCTAGAGCCCGTGCTCCGCAACAAGAGAAGCCACTGCAATGAGAAGCCCACGCACCGCAATGAAGAGTAGCCCCCACCTGCATCAGCTGGAGAAAGCCTGCGCGCAGCCATGAAGACCCAATGCAGCCAAAAATAAAAAAATAAAGTAAGGTTTTTCTGGGGATTAAATGATATGGCACAGCGACCGGTCTCTAAGTCATCAGTCAAAGTATGCTCTGAGTATCAGCCACCTTAAAAAGCTTCACTCTTCTCTGCTTCTTTTTCTCCTTTTGTTTCTCATTTCTAAGTTCCTTTTTCCCCTCCCAGGGTTCTTTTGGAAGATACTGATCCTGCCCAGTTATAAACACGTGACCCGTCTGTCACTCATGCATTCAGCTCTTCAAACATGTCTTTGATGTAGTTAAGCTGGGAAGAAGGAGAGGGCAGCAAGTGCTTGGCGAGGAGTCTCCAGCAAAGAGAACCCGCAGGCGCTTCAAGCTCTGCTTTGGAGTTGAGAGGATCTGACCTCAAGTCTCAAGTTCTGTCGTATATCAGCTGTGCCCTTTCCAAATACAAGCTCCCATAGTCCAGTTTCCTCACCTATAAAATGGGGAAGTCAAGGTCTTGTTAGAGAATTACAATAAAAGTGGAATGAGATAAGGCATGCAAGATGTCCAAACGTGCCTGATGCTTCGTCTTTTCACCCTAGATTATAGCCTTCGGGAAGGCAGGGACCACACCTACTTCATTCACTGTCAAGTTCTTAGTGCTGAATAGATGTGAATACTTTTTGGATCACCTGAAGCAAGGAACCTAAAAGCTGGAGACTGCCTGGCAGATCCCGGGAAGCTGAGTGAGAATTCTTTTGCTCTTCTAGACCTATTCTGTTTTAGAAGTTTTAAGCAGTTTCAAAAGGTCATGAAGATATAAGACTGTATGTAAGGATTGGCTATGTATGTTAAATGTGTGTGACACCCATGGTCATTCAATTATGTTTATAAGGCTGAAAATTGGAGACAACATCTATGCCGGACAAAAGGGATTGGACAAGTTACTAATGGTATAATCATGCTGTTGTTAAAAATGTTTTAGAGGAATATTAAATGACGTATGAAATAATCATAAAATTTTAAGTGGAAAATCCAAAATTAAGATACCAGTGTTGTAAGAAATCATGTATAAATAGAATAAGTACATAGTATATATCTATTTTAAAAGGGAACACAAATACATCAAGAAGTTGCTGGAAAGTGGGATTACAGATGCTCTCTTTTCCTTTGACCTTTACAGTTTCAACTTCTTCATAATACAAGTGACTCTTAAAGTAAAAACAAAATACCTAATAATATTAAAATTGACAACCATCCAGAGAACCAGATGCTAATTACTAAAGAGCAATAATGTCTCTGCATTTTCCACATCCTATTCCTGGCTCTGAAATCTTCCATTCTGTCACTGCTTCTACCCAACTCTTTTTTTTTGTTTCTTAATTTATGTATTTATTTGGCTGCACCGAGTCTTAGTTGCAGCATGCAGGATCTTTAGTTGTGGCATGTGGGTTCTAGTTCCCTGACCAGGGATCGAACCCCGCCCCCAGCATTGGGAGTGCGAAGTCTTAACCACTGACCACCAGGGAAGTCCTGCTTCTGCCCAACTCTTAAGCTCAAAAAGAGAGACTGCTTTCTTTTTCTTTGTTTCTTTCTCCTTGACCTAATATTCACTTCTGCATCTGAATATTCCCATCCTTTGTTCTTGGAAATGCAGAACTTTATTGATATTTTGCTCCAGGAGGCCAAGTGTTTAAAGCAAAGTTAGAGAACTTTTTATCAGCTACATAGTCGTGTTTCAGATTATTCAAACTTGCATTATGATTAGTTATTTATTTGTCTCCTTACTGCTAAATTTTAAGTGCCTTGAATTACCTTTACCTGCCTGGGTTAATTTTTTGTCTTCCGCCTCTTCAAGGGACCTAGATCAGGCCTGGCATATAGCAAACATTCAAAGGTTTAGATATTGAATTAAGCAAATGTTTGTTGCAACCAAAAAGGGCTCTTCTAGCTTTATTACAACCTGTACAGCCTTTTAAAAACATGAAGTAGAATGTTTTCTTGTGTTCTATACCATGTTTCCATCCTTCTTTTAAGTAGCTTCCTAATAACCCATCCAAAGTATGCCCTACGTGTTCTACCTCCAAAATGTATCTTGAAGAACCTACTGTATAGCACAGGGAACTCTACTCATACTCTATAGTGGCCTATATGAGAAAATAATCTAAAAAAAAGTGGATATATGTATATGTGCAACTGATGCACTTTGCTGTACACCTGAAACTAACACAACATTGTAATTCAACTATACTCCAATAAAAATTTTAAAAATAAATAAATTAAAGAAAAAACAAACAAAATGTATCTTGGGGGCTTCCCTGGTGGCGCAGTGGTTAAGAACCTACCTCCCAATGCAGGGGACACGGGTTCGAGCCCTGGTCTGGGAAGATCCCACATGCCGCAGAGCAACTAAGCCCGTGAGCCACAACTACTGAGCCTGCGCTCTAGAGCCTGCGAGCCACAACTACTGAGCCCGTGTGCCACAACTACTGAAGCCCGCGTGTCTAGAGCCCGTGCTCTGCAGCAGGAGAAGCCACTGCAATGAGAAGCCCGCGCACCACAACGAAGACTAGCCCCCGCTCACCGCAACTAGAGAAAAGCCCGTGCGCAAAAATAAATAAATAAATAATGTATCTTGAGTCTGCCCACTTTTTCTTCTTTCTTTTGACTCTTCTAGGTCATTATCACATTTACTCCCATCTCCTGTAGTGGGTGGAATAGTATTCTCCCCGCCTCCCCACACCCCCAGTCTCAGAAAGGACCTTATTTGGAAAAAGGGTCTTTGCAGATGTAATTAGTTAAGGATATCCAGATGACATCCTACTGGATGTATTAGAAGAGGAGAAGACACAGGGACACATGGGGAAGAAGACCACGTGGAGACAGGCAGAGATTGGACGACTGATGCAGCTGCAAGTCAGGGGACGCCCAGGACTGCTGGGGTCCCCCAGAAGCTAGGAAGGGGCAAGGAAGGATTCCTCGCTAGAGCCTTCGGAGGGAGCATGGCCCTGCTGATACCTGGATTTCGAGCTTCTAGGCTCCAGAGCTGTGAAAAGAACAGATCTCTTGTTGAAGCCTCCCAGTTTGTGGTACTTGGCTAAGGCAGCCCTAGGAAACTAATACATCTGCCTACAACCCAGAGTGTTAATTTGTAACACATATCAGATCAGCTCACTCATCTGCTTAAAATCCTCCAGTCATTTCCCTTTGCTCTTAAATAAACCCCAAAGCCCCCATCGTGGCCTACAGATTGGTCCTAACTTCAGTTGGTTTAGACATACCACCCACCACCTTGCTTTTTATAGTGACCTATGGACCCCAAGCCACTCCCTCTCATTCCTCAAAGATTTTAGTTCCTCACTCACTGTCACTCCATCTCTACTCATGTCTTTTTTTTTAAATTGAAGTATAGTTGATTTACAGTATCGTGTTAGTTTCAGGTATACAGCACAGCAATTCAGTTATATATATATATATATATATATATATATATATATAATGTATATATGTGTGTATATATATATTCTTCTTCAGATTCTTTCCCTTTATAGGTTATTACAAAATACTGAGTATAGTTCCATGTGCTATACAGTAGGTCCTTGGTCCTATTCATGTCTTAATGCTTGGTGACGGCACCATATACCAAAATGATTCTGGCCACCCCGTGGTCTCTCATTTCCTTGAACCCTTCTTCTTTTCTTTTCTTTTTTGAAAATATTTATTTATTTATTTGGCTGCACCAGGTCTTAGTTGCGGAACGTGAGATCTTTGTTGCCATGTGCGGGATCTAGTTCCCTGACCAGGAATCGAACCCGGGCCCCCTGCATTGGTAGCGCAGAGTCTTACCCACTGGATCACCAGGGAAGTCCCAAACTCTCCTTCTTCAGTGATGGTGTCCATCTGCCCTTTACTCCATGGTCTTACCTGGACTCTACCATTACCACCGACTGCGACCCCTCACTGGTTCCAATGCCCTGCATCCCACCCTCTGACCACCGTAAGGGTAAATAACAAAAAGATTGAACTTTCCCTGTTGCCCAAAGAGAAAGACACCTTTCCCTCCCTCCCTTTCCTTCCTTTTATTAGAGCATTTGCTGGAGAAAAGAATATTTTTAAACCCTACCTCTGTCCCTTTGATATGTACATAAATCTTCTAAAAAGTTCTGGTCAACATTACAACCCAGAGATGTTCTTCTTAAAGGCCTAGGAGCCACCTCTTTGAAATGTAAACATCAAGGACGATACCTTCCTGTTACTGCTTGTCATAGAAGTTTGAGAAGTTTTCTTTTTCCTCCAGATAAAGGCAGGTAACTAACACAGGTACCTACCCCATTTACCAGGTGAATTATTTTTGCCCCAACACGGACCACTCCCATTTTTCCTCCTCATTTCCCTAGTACCCACTGGGACCAAAATCCATCGACCCTGCCATTGTCTATCTGTCTGTCACACTGTCATGCCCTCACTTCCCTCCTTAAACTTCATGGCCCACCATTTTGTCTACTCCCTTGCCCCTCCCTTCAGCCCTCTTGTCCTTTACTTGCTTGGTTTTACTTGATGGGCAAAAATCCAACCCTCCACCTGCCTCACCTGGGTGATGCACCCACTGGCTGGAGGAAAACATAAGACTATACTGATTGGTCTTGAAGGAAACTAGAATATTTCACCCCAAAATAGGACACTTTGGCATATCAATTATTCTGAGTTAAAGGCACTCAAGAAACATCAGGGGCAAGGAGGACATTGACCCTGTGTTTCTTGCTAAAAGCAGGAGATAAAGTTCCCAGGTGTCTGCCCTGTCCTGGGAGGAAGGAAGACATTCTTATCACCAGAGACGGGAGATTGGAAGTGAGAAATCTGTACCAACAACCTTATTAAACTAACCTTTATCTTCCTAGTTACTTCTTCACCACTTACCACCCCTTGTCCAAACCCTTCTGTCTTGTCAATTTGTCACAAATTCATTGTGTCTTTGTCTGAAAGATATAAAAGCTTCCTGCTCTGGTCAAAAAAATTATATGCTCTTCTGTTAATTTGTTCTGTGTCAGTTTAATTCCTAGGCCCGGCCAGAGACCCAGATAGGGTGGAGGAGAGTTTTTCCTCCCCTGCAATTCTACTTTAAATTTATGACCAGGAACCTAAGTTGATCCCTTGGTAGAGTCCAGTGCTTTATGTTATTTCCCCAATTCATTCTCTCTCCCACTCTCCCAGACAAGTATTTTAAACTCTCTTCTCTCCTGTGTGTCTATTTCCTCTTATTCCATCTCTACCCTCAGCAGAGGACTTTGCTAATTCTCTAAGAAAACTAAAACAATCCAAAGAAAACCACCAGAAGCCCCCATCATCATATACAAAAAATAACTTGAAATGGGTCATAGACTTAAATGAAAGAGCTGAAACTATAACATTCTTAGAAGAAAACAAAGGAGTAAAGCTTTGTGATTGAGTTGGGAAAAAATCCATTTCTTAGATATGATACCAAAATCGCAAACAACATAAGAAAAATAAATTGAACTTCATCAAAACAAAAACTTTTGTATTTCAAAGAACATCAACAAGAAGGTGAAAAGACAACTCACAGAATGGGAGAAAAATATTTTCAAATCGTATATCTGATAAGGGACTTGTATCCAGAATTTATAAAGAACACTTACTACTCAATGATAAAAAGAGAAATAACCTAATTAAAAAATGAGCAACAGATCTGAACATTCTCCAGAGAAGATATACAGATGGCCAATAAGTATATGAAAAGGTGCTCAATATCATAAGTCATTAGAGAAATACAAATAAAAACCACAATGAGATGCCACTTCACACTCACGAAGATAGCTATAATTTTAAAAAGGACAAGTGATGATGAGGAAGTAGACAAGTTGGAACCCTCATACATTGTTGGTGGGAATAGAAAATGGTGCAGCCACTTTGGAAAACAGTTCGGCAACTTCTTTCTTACTTTCTTTTCTTTCTTTCTTTCTTTCTTTCTTTCTTTCTTTCTTTCTTTCTTTCTTTATTCATACATTCATTCATTCATTCATTTATTTATTTATGGCTGCTTTGGGTCTTTGTTGCTGCACACAGGCTTTCTTTAGTTGCGGCAAGCGGGGGCTACTCTTCATTGCGGTGCACGGGCTTCTCATTGCGGTGGCTTCTCTTGTTGCGGAGCATGGGCTCTAGGCGCGTGGTCTTCAGTGGTTGTGGTGCGTGGGCTTCAATAGTTGTGGCACATGGGCTTAGTTGCTCCGTGGCATGTGGGATCTTCCTGGACCAGGGCTCAAACCTGTGTCCCCTGCATTGGCAGGTGGATTCTTAACCATTGTGCCACCAGGGAAGCCCCAGCAATTTCTTAAATGTTAAACGGAGTTCCCAGGTGACCCAGCAATTCCACTCCCAGGTATATACTGAAGAAATTAAAACTATATACGCACAAAAACTTGGACACAAATGTGAATAACAGCATTATTCATAATAGCCAAAATGTGGAAACAACCCAAATGTCCTTCAGCTGATGAGTAGGTAAATAAAATGAGGCATATCCACACAATGGAATATTATTTGACAATGAAAAGGAGTGGGGGGAGTTCCCTGATGGTCTAGTGGTTAGGATTCTGGGCTTTCACTGCCATGGCCCGGGTTCAATCCCAGGTCAGGGAACTGAGATCCCACAAGCCACCCAGCACAGCCAAAAAAAAAACCTAAACAAACAAACAAAAAGAAGTGGGGCAGTGATGCCTGCTTCAATATGATGAACCTTGAAAACATTGAAGCCAGTCACTGAAGACCATATCTTATATGATTCACTTTATGTGAAATATCCAAAACAGGCCAATCCATGGAGGCAGAAAGCAGATTAGTAGTTTCCTAGGGTTTGAGAAAGAGCAGGGAATGGGGAAGAATTGGAGGAAAATAGAGAGTGGTTACTAGCGGGCATGGAGTTCCTTTGAGGGATGATGAAAATATAAGATTGATCGTGGTGATGATCGCACAACTCTATGAATATACTACAAAACGGGGAATTGTAATTTAATGAGTGACTTGTATGGTATGTGAATTATTTCTCAATAAAGTTGTTAAAAAATAGAAATCAACCACAAATACCATTTACCAAAAACGTAACCGAAAACAAACAAGGCCGCTCAAGCAAGACCTGCTGGTGAAACCTTTCCAGATCCTTGTTTGGATTCCCACACGGCCTGACAACTCCCATCCCTGTCTCACGGCTTTCAGTGTGGGAGCCTGCAGTCCATCTGTCCTCATCGCTGGGCTGGGGCTACTAGAGGCCAAGGGTCATACTTCACTCTTCTCTGCATCACCATGTGCCCGGCACAAGGAAGGTTGCCAGTAAATGTTTGTTTAATGAGTGAATGCTCATAATCATCTTGATAAATATTGTGACATTTAAAAAATATGTCAATTAGATATTTAATTGTTTGATAAATATTCATAGTCATGAACCTTTGATTCATCAACATCTGATAAACATTGTTGGATCTGTGGTTCTGAGAACCGTGCTGTACTTAATAACTTCAGAGGTCAAGTATGTCAGATTCTCCGAATACTTGACCTCTATTTTGATCTCAGCACTGGGCAGCCAGCACTTTAGGGAGCAAGCCACGGGGTAGGTGGCTGGAGTGGCCGGGCTTTGCCCTGAACCCACCAGCCCAGCTGCCCATCCCCTCTCTCATGCTCAGCCTGCAGCCGGCTCTGGAGGTGATCCAGGCCCTCTAGACCCTGCCTCTGAATCATCTCTGGGCCCCTGTTGCAGACATAGTGTCCCACACGGACGGGGTCCTCAGGAAGGCTTGCTCTGTGGGCTATCCTACCTGAACTGGTCCTAGAGACCTGCGCTTAGCCAGCGGGCCAGCGGGAAGAAGTTTGCAGGCAGAGACAGGAGAGCACAGGTGACAGTGGTGGAGGAAGTGGCCGATCGTGTCCTCCTTGTCCTTTCATTCCACTGAGAGCCTGAGGCCAGCCGAGGGGAAAGTCCACGCCCCTTGGAGGACAGCGTAGGTGGTTCCCTGGCTGCAAATGAGGCTCCTGCCCAGCATTTTCTTAAAGAGCCTTTAAAATTCCCATTTAGAACTGCTGGTAGTCCCTGTGAAAATGTATACTGATCTGTACTACGTCCTTCTCTCTCTGTGGATGTATTTGGCGAGAGTGACGCAATGATGGTACCCATTTGGAAAAGGAGCGCTGCAATCCTAGGGAATTTTGACTAAGAATGTTTAAAGGAACAATGGTTCTCACCACACATAACTGCCACGAGGAGCAGCACGAATTTTCAGCAAATCTCTGCTTTCTGGAAGCCTGCTGACATACTGAGCAGGGCTTTCCAGGTGTCAGTGAACTCGGGGGTGAAATCTCTTGGGAGAGTGCTGTGGGTCCAGGTTGGGTGTGACCCTGAGCCGTGTGTCTGTGAGTTTGGGAGGCCCTTGGGGACCCTCATTTCTTTGACCAGCTCATCCATCACACCTGAGCACTTCCTGCTTTTCTGTGCCCTGCTTTCCTCACTCCAGTTCTTCCCAGGGTGCTCTGAGTCCTCCCCCGATCTCAGAGCCTCAGGGCTCCCTGGAGACATCATCCAGGGCAAACACACTTGCTGTATGTCAACCTTCCTTCTTCCTGCTGAGCCCTCCCCCAAGGACATCCATGGGGAAACCGATGCTGCCAGACCAGATGCCTCCGTGTCCGTGAAGAAGCCCCTCCTGCCAAGGGTCCAGCAGACCACCGCACTCTCCCCCTCCTAGGAAGGGACCTGTGTGCATGGTGGTAGGTCCTTGGAGATGACAAGGTCCGTCAGGGAGAGACCCCTGTCTGCCTGGTTCCCTGTGAGGAAAATCAACAATGAGTATTTCCTGAATGAATGAATGAATGGATGGATGAAGATGAATGAGTGAAATGTCATCATCTGGTTCCTCCCCCCTCCTCTGTGAGGCCGGGCATCTGACTTTGGTGCAGTATCTCTCTCCAGCTCGAATGGAATGGTTTGAGTGTCCCTATGGACAACATCCAACCCGGCCTCTAAGCTCCTCCACTCCAAGGCCCTTCCCTTTGGTCCTTTCAGCTGCCCACTCCTGTGGCTGCACCCTGCACCTTGTCATCACATGAAACTGCCCCACCTCTGAAAGCTTGAATAGCAACATCCCACTCTCATGCCCAACTCCCACTGCACTGCCTTCAGTGCGCCCTCACACACGTACATACACACACACACACATGCACACACGCATGCCTCTGCCTTCCCCTGCTCTGTCACCTCCTCCCAATCGGGCTTCTATTCCCACCAGGCCTGACTGTCTGAACTTCCCTTTCATCAGCACCTTTGATTCTCTCGTGCCCTACTCTTCCCGTGAATCATCCTCAGCTCATTTCAGCAAAACCCTTGATGCTGAGTCTTCCCCACCTGCATCTGGGCAGTTCAGCAGTGCCAGAGAGGCCCCACAGAGCTGCCCAGCACCGCTCTTGCCCTCCTTTCCCAGCTGTCCCTTCCCTTTGGTCACTCACCCGTTCATGCTTTCAGCGAATACGCTTTGATCTCCAACCACGGGCCAGGGCTGTTCAAGGTTCCTGGGGCTGAGTGGTCAAAGCCAGGTCAGGTCCCTGCTCTCAGAGACCTCCCCTGCTGCTGGGGGGACACGGTAAATAGATAAATGACCGTCACGGTGATTCAGCGGGGTCAGCCTCACTGCTCTGCTGGAGTTACTACCTGGGGCTTTGCAGCCTTCATTCTGAAGATGACCTTGCCCCCTACTTCAAGAAAAGTGATACCCTCGGATGTCATATCATTTCTAATTCTGCCAAGCTATGAATTTACCACCCTACGTACCTCTCACCCCGCAGCTGCCTTGTTCTTCTCGTTTAGAGAACGCGACAGGTCCTCCTCTTCGAGGCCAGTGTCCCCCACCCCCGTGCTCATCACCGAAGCCCCCCTCTACTTCCCCTATCGGTTATCTCCTGGCTATCCTTCATCGTCACACCGTCATTCCACGATCCTTCCCCTCAGCATGCAAACAAGCTCAATCGTCTTCTTTGTTTTTTATTTTTTTAAAATTTAGTCCCTGCCATGCGGCTTGCGGGATCTTAGTTCCCTGACCAGGAATTGAACCGGGCCACCACAGTGAAAGCGCTGAGTCCTAACCACTGGACTACCAGGGAGCTCCCTCAATCGTCTTCTGTCTTTAAACCACCCTCCTTGGGCCCTGAGCCCCACTCCACACACCCCTCCCCCTCCCCAATCTCTCTCCTTCCTTCTAAACTTCCAGCACTGTGTTCGCATCCTGACTGCCAGGCACACCCGAGTTCCCCTGCTGTTGAAGGACCTACTGTGTGCTTGAACCTATGCTCATTGCTGGGGTAACCATGGGAGCCATGACAGGCAAGGCCCCGGCCTCAGGCAGCTTACATTCTGGTGTGGAAGGCAGGTCACGTGCAAGTAAACAGGTAAAGAAGAATGAGAAATTTACATATTTTTTTAAAGTTCTATGAAGAAGATAAAAAGGGGTAGTGAGACTGAGAGTAACGGGGAAAACCCACTTCAAATAGGGTTCTCCCTGGAGAAATGACAGGGCCTGAAAGTTTAGAATCGCCCAGATTCGTGAGGGGGGGTGGACAGGAAGAGCCATGCCTGGTGGGAGGAGACCCCCGGCTCTGCTGGGGACGCTGTGTGTAGGTGGGAGCCATTCCCACCTCAAGCCGCTACCACCTGTCCTCACCGCTTCCTCGAAAACAATCCTCCCTCCATTTTTAAGCCCAGGGAACAGGTGCAGTCACGTTTGTTACTGCTCCCTGCTCCAGGTAACCTCGTTTAACGCTCTCCTCTGGAATCACCCCTTGCTGGGACTTGCACGAGTCCATCCTCTCCTGTGGTCACTCATTTCCTGACTCTTTCCTGCGTGTCCTTTCTCTGACCTCCCTTTATTTTTGTTGTCCCCAAAACTCCATTCTTTGCCCGCTCCTTTCTCTCCCTACACCAGAGGTTTATGACTTTTGGGGATCACAGATCCCTTTGATTCTCTGTTGATCTCTCCTCCTAGAAAAAATAACTGCACATTACACAATACATAGGATTCTTTTCATATGATATTATCAAGGAGCTTGTGGGCCCCTCTAGACTCTCGGACTCCAGATCTAGAAGCCTTATCTATACACTTTCCCAGAGAGATTTCATCCATTCCCGCAGGACTATCTATTCTTTATAACTTTTAAACATTGAAGTGTAGTGGAAAGTGAGGGCTGAATAGGCAGAACACAGAAGATTTTTAGGATACAGAAACTACTTTGTATAATACTATTATAATGATGGATACATGTCATTATACATTTTGTCCAAACCCACAGAATACCAAGAATGAACACCAAGGGTGAAACCTAATGTAAACTACAAACTAGGTGGTAATGATGTGTCAATGTAGGTTCACGGATTGTAACAAATATAACACTCTGGTGGGGGAACTTGATAATGGGGGCGGCTGTGCACGTGGGAATTCTGTATTTTCCGTCCAATTTGGTCGTGAACCTAAAACTGCTCTAAAAATTAATGCCTATTATTTTAAAAGAGGAACTATAATGTGTACAGAAAAGAGAACAAATTACAGGTATACAGCTCAATGAATCACAGGTGGGAACACCCATGGAACCATGACCCAAGTCAAGAAATAGAGCATTAGTTTAAAAAGAAAAAAGAGTATTAGTAATGCACCAGAAGCCCCCTTTGCCCTCTGCCATTTGGTATTTCCTCACACTCTCCAAAGGAAACTACCAGCCTGACCTCTAATGCCATTGAGTAGTTTTGCCTGTTATAAATAGAATCATACACTATCTACTCTTCGGTGTCTGGTTTCTTGATTCCTACATTATGCTTGTGAGGTTCGATGTTCTTGGGTGTAGCGATGATTTGTTCATTTTAATTGGTGTGCAATATTCACTGCCGGGTGTACCATGGTGTATTTTGGTGGACTTCTGTTTCAAGTTTGGGGCTTTTAGGAATCATGCTGCTGTGAACATTCTTGTACATGTCTTTCGGTGAACACGTTGTACGTACTCCTGTTGAATATATATTTGGGAGTGAAATTGTTGGGTCCTGGAGTTTACATATATTTAACTTATGTAGATAATTCTAGTTTTCCAAAGTGATTGCACTAAGCCAAACACCCCACCAGCAATGTGTGAAAGCTCCTGTCACTCCACGTCCTCATCAATACTTGGTGTTGTCAGAATTTAAAATTTTAGCCATCCAGATGTGTGTGTAATGACAGCTCATTGTGGTTTTAACTCACATTTCCCTGATGACTAATTATGTAGAGGACACTTTCATGTGTTTATTGGTCATTAATATACTCATATATTTTGTATTGGGTTGTTGTTTTTTCACTGTTGAGTTGTAGGAGTTCTTTATACATCCTGGATGCCAGGCCACTGTCTGATATACGTTTTGCGAATATTTTCTACCAGCCTGTATCTTGCTTATTCATCTTATTAACTGTCTTTTTTTAAAATTAATTTATTTATTTTTGGCTGCATTGGGTCTTCGTTGCTGCACGTGGGCTTTCTCTAGTTGCGGTGAGCGGGGGCTACTCTTCGTTGCGTGCGTGGGCTTCTCATTGCGGTGGCTTCTCTTGTTGCGGAGCACAGGCTCTAGGTGTGCAGGCTCCAGTAGCTGCGATGTGTGGGCTCAGTAGTTGTTGCGCATCGGCTTAGCTGCTCTGCGGCATGTGGGATCTTCCCGGACCAGGGCTTGAACCCATGTCCCCTGCATTGGCAGGCGGATTCCTAATCACTGTGCCACCAGGGAAGTCCCTGAACTGTGTCTTCGGATGATCAGAAATTTCTAATTTTGATGTTTAACTTATCAATTTTCTTTTACGATTATGGATTTTTGTGACCTAAGAAACCTTTGCTTATCCCCCAAGTCACAAGATATTCTACTACGTTTCCTTTTTAAATCTTTATTGTTTTAACTTCGGTGTTTAGGTCTATGATCTATTTTGAATTCATATTTTTTGTATGGCATGAGGTTGAATTCAGGGTCTATTTTTCCCTTTATGGATATCCAGTTATTCCAGCACCATTTGTTTTTCATTTTATTTATTTATTTAACATGTTTATTGGAGTATAATTGCTTTACAATGGTGTGTTATTTCTGCTGTGTAACAAAGTGAATCAGCTATACGTATACATGTATCCAGCACCATTTGTTGAACAGAATTTCCTCTCCTCATCGGATTGCTTTGGTGCCTTTGTTGAAAATCAAATGATTACATAAATTAGAGTCTATTTCTGGGCTCTCTATTCTTTTCCATGATGTGTTTGTTGATTCTTCCTTCAGAAGCATACTATCTTAATTACTGTAACTTTACAGTAGGCCTTGAAATCACGTAGTGTACATCCTCTAACTTTGGGGTTTTTTTCAAGTGTTTTGAAAAAACCTTTTGTATTGCTGCACATTTTGGAATCAGCTTGTCAATTTATACCAAAAAAAAGAAAAACCTGCTGAAATTTTGATTGGGATTGCACTGAATCTATAGATTAATGTGGTGAGAATGGACATATTTTTTTTTAATGTGATTTTTCAGGCTTTATTTATTTATTTATTATTTATTTTTTTTTTGGCTGTGTTGGGTCTTCATTGCTGCACGCAGGCTTTCTCTAGTTGCGGCGAGTGGGGGTCTGCTCTTCGTTGTAGTGCACAGGCTTCTCATTGCAGTGGCTTCTCTTGCTGCGGAGCATGGGCTCTAGGTGCGCGGGCTCAGTAGTTGTGGTACGCGGGCTCTAGGGCACAGGCTCAGTAGTTGTGGCTCGCGGGCTTAGTTGCTCCGCGGCATGTGGGATCTTCCCGGACCAGGGCTCGAACCCGTGTCCCCTGCATTGGCAGGCGGATTCTTAACCACTGTGCCACCAGGGAAGCCCGAGAATGGACATCTTAATGACAACTGGGAGGCACCCTTAACTCTGCCCTCTCCTTTAGCCCTAACAGCGATCATGGAGGCCTGCTGATTTTTCTCCTCTTTGTCCCTAGCGCTTCCATGCTAGTGCAGGCCTTCCTCATTACTCACCCAGATAATTGCAATCTCTGCTTAATTACCTGGACCCTGCAAATGTAGCTCATGCACCAGCCTGAGAGAGACTGCTTTTGGAAATCTGACCCCACTACTCTGGCTTGAAACCCATTAGCTCCAGGATGAGTCCCAGTTGCCTTAACTTGAAATGTACCAGTTCATGATCTGGCTCTTTCTCACCTTTTCAGCTACATTTCCTGATATTCGCTGTCCCTTCCTTTTCCCAAAAGCCTCCCCACCCCCCCCAAATGAGTTGGGACCCCTCCTTGATGCATCAGTCATGCCCTGTACACAGGACTGGGTACATAACGCAGGGTCCCTTGCTCAAAAATTATTAAGAATTTCAAGATGACAACAGCAGAGTTTTAAACCAGGTGTGAGTGAGGGTCTTATGAGCATGGGGCCCTGCGTGATTGCACAGGGCCTTTGCACTTCCCACACTTGTCATTGTCTCTGTTTCTGTGGAGCAGGAAGCCCTAGAACTCTGAAGGACCCAGGCAAGTCATCCATGAAGTGAGCTGCTTTCTTCCAAAATCAATGGCTTTTGTCTTTTGTTATAACCTGATCGCTTTGAACGCCCTTAGAAGGTAGAACATTGACTACTATTACAGTCCAGCTGCCCAATTCTGAAAACTGAGTCAACAAATGATTCTGTTCAGTGAGGCCCGCTGTGTTCGGGGCATTGAGAGCCCTGATGGAATGAATTTGCTTGTGGTTGTGATGTCAGCCAGTAATCCCACCACAAAGGTGGAGGTTGTGATAAACTTTCAAGCACAGACGTGACCAGTTTCTGTGTCGTATAATTAGCCTGTGCTCATTCTCAGTAAATATCTGTTCTTATTCAAAGGATTCTATACATTAAACTCTCCAAAAGAGCTCCTTCAAATAGACTGGAAATGCATGCCCATGTGTATTTGGTATCATTTATGCAAAGTGTTAGTGTATGATTGAAGGAGAAAACGTGCAGTGAGGTAGCATCCCACTGTCAGGGGTGAGGTGTGGGGTGTTTATTGCAATCTGGTTTGGGGCCCAGGTCCTAGTGAGGGTCTTCAAGGTCAAGTATAAGAGGTCTTCCAGTCTGTCTTACTGCCAACTTCCCTGGCTTGATTTCTCCCACCCTAGAACTCCTTGGCAGTGTGGACTACATCCTATGCAGACTTTTATTCCTAGTATGCACAAGGTCTGGCAATAGGTCCAGTAAATGTTTGGCTAATGAATGGAAGATAAAGGGAGAAAAAAAGAGGGAGGGAAACAGAATGGGGATTTCAGCGTTGGATTATATTATCTTGTGGAAGTAAGATATCTTATATTATCCCTACCACCACCACCTAGAGCAGACAAGCAAAGAAAACACAGCTTTACTTAATCTAAGGTTCAGCTTAACTTTGTCCATAATGTAGATAATAACTCATTCTGGTGCATTTAAGACAGTTAAATGTCCATATTAATAATACTAATGAAAACAATAATAAATTTATATTAATAACATTTATGAAATTTATTTTCTTAATAACGTGCATATAGCTTTAACCATTTTTTAATTTAGTTATTCATTTATTTATTTATTCAACAGACAGTGAGTGCCTATTATGTGTTATAACTAGGGAATAGATTTTCATGATCAAACATTCTATAGCTGATTTCACCATTGGCCATTTGTGGATTTAACATAATAAAAAAGTAAATCTTTTTTCATATAAATTTATTTATTTTATTTTATTTATTTTTGGCTGAGTCGGGTCTTTGTTGCTGCGTGCAGGCTTTCTCTAGTTGAGGCGAGCGGGGGCTACTCTTCAGTTGCGGTGCGTGGGCTTCTCACCGCGGTGGCTTCTCTTGTTGCGGAGCACGGGCTCTAGGCGCACGGGCTCAGTAGTTGTGGCGCATGGACTTAGTTGCTCCACAGCATGTGGGATCTTCCCGGACCAGGGCTCGAACCCGTGTCCCCTGCATTGGCAGGCGGTTTCTTAACCACTGTGCCACCAGGGAAGCCCAAAAGTAAATCTTTTTAAACGTAAAACTATTAACTGTCTATTCCTTTCTCTTTCTTGCTCAAGTCACATAAAATGGACAGAAGGCATAACACAAGGCTGTGTAAAAATACAGGGCAGCACCGATGTGCAAACTGCATATGCATACCTGAAAATGTTAACATTATCTCATATACGTTCTGGAATCTGTGTGCCAATTCAGCCCACAGAGAAAGACTTACATGGTATTGTCTTATTTTTGTATAATAATGTCATCTACAAAGCATTTTCATCTGTGTAATTTCACTTGAAATCTGCCTTCTAAAAACTTACAACCTCAGACAGACATATTGACAAATGTCTGAACACATAGTAGTAACTCAATAGATATTCGCTGAATGAGTGTATGAATGAGTATGGTTACAGGACACATGATTAAGAGTTAAGTATTAAAATAACACAGAAACTTTATAGTAAGTCCTAAAGGCATTTCAATTCCATTCAAACATGGCATTTACACATGGTAGTAGCTGAATACATGGGTGCTTAACTAAATTTAATTTCTCACATCTTTGCTATACTGCAGGAGTCTATCGCATGGAGGGAGGAGCGATTCTCTTTTTCCCTTGGTGGGAAAGACAACCTGTACATGATGATGGTGATGAGGATGATGACGATGATGTTGATGGTGACGACCATGCAAGTCACGTGTAGTTAGGCAGAATTCTAAGCTGACCCAATGTCCTTCACTTTTGCATAGTTCCCTCCTCTGTAACTATGATAGGCTATGATGTTACATCACATGGCAAAAAAGATTTTGCAGATATAATTAAGGTTACTAATCAGTTGATCTTAAGATAGGGCCACCTACTCACATGAGCCCTTTAGAAGAGTCTTCTCTGTTGGATGCAGAGGGGAAGTCACTGAGACTCACTGTGGCCAGCTTGAAAGACCACAAGCATCCATACTGTGAGCTCCCCATGGGGGTCACGGAGGAAGGACCTGAGAATGGCTTCTGGGAGCTGGGAGTGGCCCCCGGCTGACAGCCAGCAAGGAAACAAGGGATCTCAGCCCTACAACTGAAGAAAACTGAATTCTGCCAACAACAAGAATGATCTGGGAAGCTGATTTCTCCCCAGAGCCTCCAGACCAGCCAGCCTGGCCGACACCTTAGTTTCTGCCAGAGAACCAGCCATGCCACGCCATAATTCTGACCTACAGAACTGTGGGTCAATATTTACGCTGTTTTAAGCCACCAAGTTTGTGGTAATTTGCTATTAGCAATAGAAAACTAATCCAGTTGTTAGTGGTATTTTTAAGGTGTGGAAAGTTCCTCTGCAGGTTATGCGGAACCCGAAGCAATGATTCAGAGTAACAGGGAAGTGGGTGAGCTAGGCATCCTGGGCTGGGAAGGGCGTGGATAGCTATCAGTATTCTGAAATGGGGTCTGACAGGCGAGAAGAAGACCACGCGATCAGCAGGAGTCTGGAAGACAGAAACGTTATCTTTGGGGATCACTTATAGTAACATCTTCCTCTTTCATTCATTCAACAAATATTTATATTTGTTCTCTTCTCAGTGTTGCATATAATTACATATATGTATAGCAGTCAGATGGTAAGGTCCCTGTTCTCACGGGGCTTACACGCTAGTGAGCATGGAGGAACCAGAGTATAAAACACTTCAAGTGTCAAAGAGTAAAGTCATGTCAGGTAATAAATGCAAGAAAGACAATAAAGCACACGGATGTGATGGACGCAGCTGGGCGGTGGCAGGGCTGCTGTGGGTCAGAGAAGGCATTTGGGGGTGGGGGGTGACATTTGAAATGAGATCCGGATGCTGCAAAGTAGCAGCTGTGGAAATGCTGAGGACAGAGCATTCTGGACAGAGAGAACAGCAAGTGCAAAGACCCTGAGGCCAGAAAAGCAAGAAAACAGTGTGGCCAAGTCACTGGGGAGGCTAAACACAGGTGGTGGAGGATCTTGTTAGGCATCAGGAAGGAGTTTGGATTTAAATGTGAGTGCACTGGATTCTAAGCAGGGGAGCGAAACCATCTGATGCAATATTTTAAAAAGGTTGCTCTGAGGGCTGAGGGTCAGGGGACGAGTGAAAGCAGGGAGACCAGCTGGCAGCTTGGGGAGCCAGGCAGTGGGTGGCAGTGGCAGTGTAGAAATCCGGAAAACCTTCTTTGGAGATAAAGCAGATAGACTTCCCGGTGGATTTGACTTGGAGAGTGAACCACTTGGTGAATATAATCAGTTGGTTAAAAGATTATTGTTGAAATAGAAAAAAAAACAAAAACAAAACGAAATGTTATTTTGCAAATACAACTGTAAGCACCAGTTTAAGAAACACTGCAGTGAGATTATATACAATGTATGATGAGAATCTAGGTATTTAAGGTCCCCTGGAGATGAAGGAGGATGAATGGGAGTTACTGAGGTACACAGAGGGTGGGATTAATAGTAGTCGGAAGAGCAGGTGCAAAGACTCGAAGGAGGTGTGAGAGAGGGTCTCGTATTTTTCACGCTGTGAGTAATTCAGTTTGGAGAGTCTAGGGAGTGAGCGGGGGTGTGAGAGGAGCTGGGGAGGGGGCAGCATCAGGTACGGTGGCTGGGAAAGTCGGAAGGGGCCAGCAAAGGTGTTCAGATGTGTTCTTCTAGGCTTGGGGAGAACTAAAGAGTTTCGAGTTAGACTGTTGATGTGATCAGGTTTGCCCATTAGAGACATGACTTTCTCTCCTGTGAGAGACAGATTTGGGGCAGGAAGACCAGAATAAAAGGATTGCGATGGCCAGGTGGGAGAGGATGAAATTTGAATTCCTCTGGCAGTGGGAACAGAGAAGAATGAATTTGACATCTGAAAGGGAGAATCAAAAGGATTTGGAGTTGGATTGGCTGTGGATGTAAAGAATTGGGAGAGGAATCTTGAATGTTTACTTGAAGGTCTCTGGATTAGCAACTAATGACACAGCAGTTAAGATTATTTGGAGTCTACAACTTTATTTTTTTCTTAGACAGTTTTTAATGTTTTTGTTCCCAGGAGTAAATAATAATAACTAATAAATAGTGCTTACTATGTTAGGAACAGTTCTAAGCGTTTCATATGTACTGTATTTTATTGAATCTAAAAGCCCATTAACTATAAGATGCACCATTATCCCATGTACCATTAGAAGAAAAACACTGTCAATTAAATATGCATGATACACAAGACACACCTGATTTCAGGGATGATAAAAATAGGTATCCTGGACTCAGTGAATTATAACACACACTCATTTTATCTTTATAACAACCCTCTGAGGTAGGTTCTATTATTATCCTCATTGTTCAGATGAGGAAACAGAAGCAGAGAGATTACATGAACTTGTTCTATCCAGCCTCTATCCAGGTAGCCAGTGGTAGGGCCAGGATTTGGACCCATGCAGTCTGGCTTTGAAGACTGGACTCTTAGCTCCAAGCACAGGCATTGGATAAAGCACCACATTCAAGTTCATCACAGTCTAGGGACTGAATATTTGTGTCAGAGATGAAACTAGAAACACCCGAGAAGCAGCACCTGCTTTGTAGTTCCACCCTCAGTGGAAAACAACCCTAGAATACAGAGGATTGAACCCTCAGGCCAGTGACTGCGGGAAGGGCACCATCCTGGCACCGAGGACCAAGAACACCTTGTTCTACCTGGCAGAAAACACCATGTTCCTTGCAGTGTGGTTCCTGACTCTCTGACATTTCTTGTTGGAGAAGGAAGATGTATAAATGGGCATGTTTGAAACAATCATTTGGCAGAGAGCTGTGCTGTTTTCAATATTCCAAAGGCCAAAATGTACGGGACAAAGAATTAGGACTTTGGGTCAGGATGTGGAGTGATTAATTGACTCATTTTTATCAAGAAATATTTACAAGAAATATTTACAAGTACATTACAAACCACAAAGGTAATTGCCATGGATTTACTTCAAATCTTTCAAAATAATCCGAGGATGAGGAAGTGGTGAGGGTATAGCTGAAACATAATGGTTCATGTGTGAATTGTTGAAGCTGGGTTTTATGTACATGAGTTCAATACACTATTATACTTCTAAATATGTTTAAAAATTTCCTAGAGTAATGAAAATGAGGGAGAAAGAAAATAACAGGGTGAAGAACATGTTCAAAAGGAGTCCACCCCCCATGGAAACAACCTAAGTGTCCACTAACAGTTGAATGGATAAAGAAACTGTGGTATATGTATATGATGGAATATTACTCAGCCATAAAAAGGAATGAAATTTTGCCATTTGCAGCAACATGGACGGATTTGGAGGGCATAATGCTAAGTGAAATAAGTCAGACAGAGAAAGATACTGTATGATATCACTTATATGTATTATTTGTGTTCTAAAAAAGACAACAAACTTGTGAATATAACAAAAGAAGCAGATTCACCGATATAGAGAACAAACTAGTGGTTATCAGTTGTGGGGGGCAATACAGGGGTGGGGGAGTGGGAGGTACAAACTGTTGGGTGTAAGATAGGCACAAGGATGTACTGTACAACCCAGGGAATACAGCCAATATTTTGTAATAACTGTAAATGGAAAGTAACCTTTAAAAATTGTATAGAAATCAAAAAATTTTTTAAATTTTAAAAAAGGAGCCCATCCCAAATTTAACAAAAAAGGAAGCTTTATGGGCTCTATTTAAAAAAATGATATTTGAATTAGCCTTGAGAGATTGTGACTTAAGGAAACCAGAGTGCCTGAAGGAAACTGCCAAGAACAGGCATCTAGTATAGCATGGCATCCATGTTCATTGTCTGTAGGATGTGTTAAATTACTGTGCATTTTAATAATAAAAATCTGCAAAAAAAATAAAGTTATTTATTCAGTACAGTGAAAGCATGGGAGAATGAGAAAAATATTCAAAAGGTGAGTTTTGAGGAGATGGTGGCCTCTGGATATAAGGACAAGGGGAGGGCTTCAAATGAGCATCAGCCAAGATTCAAAAGCAGAGTAATGAAATGGATATTCATGAGGCAGATGGCAAATCTAGGGGTCAGTCAGAGGGAAATCGGATTGAATAAGGTAAAGTGAAATGGCCTAGGACTCTTTATTATCAAAGTTAGTAGTAGGCTATATCTATATATCTTATACCTAATACATGTCACTTAATAAGCGACAGACATGCTTGTGGTTTACACTCAATGGGTCTTTACAATACATTCTTGAAAATAATAAAGGTAGGGACTTCCCTGGTGGTGCAGTGGTTAAGAATCCACCTGCCAGTGCAGGGGACACGGGTTCGAGCCCTGGTCCGGGAAGATCCCACATGTTGTGGAGCAACTAAGCCCCTGCGCCACAACTACTGAGCCTGCGCTCTAGAGCCTGCGAGCCACAACTACTGAGCCCGAGTGCCACAACTACTGAAGTCTGCGCGCCTAGAGCCCGTGCTCTGCAACAAGAGAAGCCACCCAATGAGAAGCCCGGGAACCGCAACGAAGAGTAGCCCCCGCTCACCGCAACTAGAGAAAAGCCCGCGCGCAGCAACAAAGACCCAAGGCAGCCAAAAATAAAAATAAATAAATAAAAATTTATTAAAAAAAATAATAAAGGTAGTATTTTTGTGTGTGTGAAAGTATTCAAAGTGTCTTGGAAATCATCCTGCATATTTTGGAAAATAAGCATTTTCCATTTTTTTTTTTTAAATTGAGGTATAGCTGAGTACAATATTAGTTTCAGGTGTACAACATAGTGATTCAATATTTTTATAATTATACTCCATTTAAAGTTATTATAAAATATTGGCTATATTCACTGTGCTGTACAATATATCCTTGTAGCTTGTTTATTTTATACACAGTAGTTTGTACCTCTGAATCCCCTACCCCTATCGTGTCCCTTCCCCCTTCCCTCTCCCCACCGCTAACCACTAGTTAGTTCTCTAGATCTGTCAGTCTGTTTCTGTTAACGTTTTCTATTTTTACAACTTGCTTAAAAGGCCTATTTTATTACCACTCTGAAGCCCATGATCTTTCTCTCCCTTGGGACACCGCCTCCCCAAGGAGGATGGCAGTCCTGCATATTTTCTCAAAAAAAGTCTCAGGCGGAAGGCAGAATTTGGACTGGAACTTTAAGGTAGAATAAGGACAGTTACAATAGGAACAAAATTGTTAAGCTCAGAAGTCCTTACTCTGCCATGAACAATATAGCTTGTGCTCAAAGGGACCCACCTCAGTTATATGAAAGTGAAGTGAGTACTACTCTCCAGTTTCAAAAGGACCCTTTTGCACAGTTAACCGACACTTTCTGCTGAAGTTTTATCTAACCACTCCAAGAATTCTTAAGTCCTCAGATCTAGGCAACAGTCTCTAAGTAACTGGATGATCAACAGAGAAAGTTTGTGAACTTTCTGAAAACAATACTTAAGTGAGGGTCTGTCTGTCAATACTGTCACACACCCATCTCAAAAAACATCAGGTTCAAATCCATTTCTTCCCTGATCACCTCTTCTTTTACCTTTTTTCCCCTCTTCTTTTACCTTTTTTCCCCTCTTCTTACTACTCTTTTTCTTTTCTTTCCTTATTTAGTGAGATTGCCAGGAAGGAAGAAAATTTTCTCTACCTTTCTAGGTTCTTTTGGCTGGTCTAAGAATTAAATTGACATCAGACTAATATGTGAAAATCAAACAAAAGTGTAATAACATGTATACATAGGAGAGACCCAGGAAAACTGAGTAATGCACCAAAATGCTGGAAACCCTCATCTTAAATACCATCTTCAGCTAAAGACAAAAAAGATTGTTTGGGGCACTGGTTTGAGACTTCAAAGGCAAGGAAGGCAACTGACATGGAGATTAAAAAGCAAATATTTGGTAAACAAATGCTTGCTGGGTATCACAGAGACAATGGGACACAGAGAGGGATTTTAACAGACTTTGCTAGGTTCCTCCCTGTCTACCACACCCAGTTCACACTCTAGTTATCCACGGCGACAGCGCCCTTCCTAGAACAGGTCCTCTATCTACATTCTTCTAGACAGTGAAGGGGAAGGTCAAAGTTTCTTCCTGTTTCTTCTTTTGGGCCTTGATCGGTTTCAGCTAGAAATAATCCGCATGCCAAAGAGACATTTTGGGGTGGAAAATTTTGCTCCCCTGCAGGATAACTGTCAATTCCAGATGAAAATATGTTTTTAATATCATTTTAAAAAAGCTTTTATTTCTAATGGAATATTGCAGAAACACTGGTGAGAAAAGAACTCACTTCCACTCTGAATTCGCTCCCAGGTCGCATTCTCTCCCTGGATTCCCTGACCGGGCCCCCCAAAGCCTCAGTCAGCCCAGACAGCCTCGCCCTCCCGGGTACCTCGACCCTTCGGCCTGAGCAGCGACTCTAAGAGCTTCCTGCTCCTCCCTGCTGAGACAAGGGAAAGCAGTTCTTCGCCGTCCCCGTATTAAGGTCGCTCCCATCCCCGCCGCCTCCCGGACCTCACTAGTTACCCTTCCCTAACTCCGCCACTTTCCCACTTCCGGGACCGGCGCTTTTTCCGGAGCCCGGAAGTGCGTCATCACCCAGCGCCAGCGCCCGGGCCCCACGCCGCCCAGGCGCCCCAGGAGGCCCTGAGATTCGGGTTCTTGCGTGCACTGCAGCGTCCTGGACTGGAACGGGGGTCGCTGCTCCTCGGCGCCGCGATGCAGGTCTCCAGCCTCAACGAAGTGAAGATTTACAGTCTCAGTTGCGGCAAGTCCCTTCCCGAGGTGAGTCACGTCGGGTCCTCCTCTTCGCGGGGCAGCCGCCCCTCTCCTCCTCCCTGTCCCTGGTAGTTTCCGCTGGGCCCGGGCCGGCCCCAGACTAGGGGAGGCCCAGAGCCCAGGGACGGTGCCTGGGGGAGCTGGTCGGTGCTGGGAGACGAGGACAGTGCTGTTACCGCGCCAGAACCTGGGCCGAGGGGTGATCAGGATTGATGAGTTGGCTTGAACTTTTTTGGGGTAAAGTTCTCTAGAACAGAGGAACTGTCCCTTTGAGCTTGTATAATGTTCACAGCCGCTGCCACACCGAGCAGGAAAACGTGGACAGATTGGTTGACAGATATTTCTCCCCCATTTTAATGCCCGCTCATCAGCTTTTCGTTGAATTCCTGTTATATGCCAAGTTCTAGAAATGCAGCAGTGAAGAGAAATGCAGACTTTGCGTCAGCAGCATTTATGATGTGGACGGCAGTATTTTTGAACCTTGCTGAACTTAACTTGATTTCGTTGAGTCTTAGGACATCAGAATTGGAAAGCGTTTGGAAAGTCAGCCATTCTCTTCCAATCTTTTCATGTTGAAAATATGCAAAAGATCCAGCGAGAGGAAGGGTGACTTGTCCAGAGCCATCCGCCTAGGCTCTGTAGCTTGGATGTTATTTCTCATAAGTGCTGGTCAGGCTGCTGTCGAAGCACTGCCAGTGAGAAGAAACTTTTGGCAGAAGTTCTTCCATTTTGAGACTGCTTGTTAGACAGTTGTTTTAAAACACGCCCCCTTTCTACATGCCGCTGTTGCTCTGAGTCCTGCCCTTGGAAATCAGAATAAGTGTAACTCTTCCTTGTGTCCGACCCTAAAAAGATTTGGAGCCAGTGATTAGATTCTTCTCAGAATTCATGTTAAATAACTCCTCGTTCTCCAGCTGTTTGTCACACAGCATGATCCTTCTCATTTTGTTCTTTGGTTCTGCACATTTGCTGAGACGTGAGTACCTGCAGGCAGCCCTGTTCTAAGTTTTGGGATACGTGATGAACCGGTCAGATAAGGTTCCCTGTTGGGGAAAAGGATAATAAGTAAGCAAATAGGACAACTTCAGATACTGAAAAGTGCTTTGAGTGCTGAGTGTCTATAAGAGAGCACTTGTGGATGAATTGTTTAGAGAAAGTGGTTTGGACTCAAGCCCTCAGGGAAGGCCCCTCTACAAGGGGGTAACATTTGAACAGAAACTTGGTTGATGAAAAGGATCGAGTCTTGTGAAGATGGGGGAAAGGAAGAGTTTTCCATACTGAGGGAACAGAAAGTGTCAGTGACCCACAATGGAAGGCACTTGGCACGTTGGAGAAACAGGAGAAGCACGGTTGTGGCTGTGGAATGCTGAGTGGGGCAAGAGGGTGGGGACAGCTGAGGCTGGAGAGGTGGGCCTTGTAGGCCAAGGCAGGAAGTTAGGGTTTTATTCTTAGTGCTGTTGGAAGCTGTTGCTGGGTTTCAGACTGGCTGCTCTCTGGTAAATTACTGCAGCTGGGGAGGGTGTGAGTGGGGATGAGTTAGGTGGTCCAACTGAGAGACTGGTGGCCCGGGCTAGGATGGTAGCAGAGGAGATGCTAAGACTGGGTCGGGTAAAGGAGGTGTTTTGGAGGTAGGCTAATGGGACTTGCTAAAGGGTTGGATAGTCGTAGGGAGTTGAGGTGAAGGAAAGAATCAAGAGAGAACTCTTAGGGTTTGGATCTGAATAACTGGGTACACGGTGTTGCTGATAACTGAAATGGAGAATTGAGCACATTGGGGGTCGGGGGAAGGTAGTGAGCAAAAGGCATCAAAAGTTTTATTTTTGATACTGAAGGTCTGATGTTCTAATAAACATCAGGTGGAAATGTTGAGTAAACAGGTATGTGTATCCTGTTAGGGAATCTCTCTGAATCGTCTTTTAAAGTAATTCTGACTTATCAACAAATTGCCTATTTTGCTTTACCTACTTCAAATGTAAGATCAAGCAGGGTTTGTTTTTTTTTTTTCTTTTCTTTTCTTTTGTTTTTTTTTCAACAATGGCGAGGTGCCTGTCCAGTGAGAGAATTAGGTCATCAGCATTTCCAGAGCTCTTTTGCTGGGTTTCTGGTTAAATTATTTGGCATTGGTAAAGTGACATTCTCTATCAGCTGTGATTTTATAGAACACAAAGAGGATGCCTGATATCAGTGACAACTTTCAGTTCTTTGGTGAACTTTTAAAACTTAGACTGATTCATTCCTGCCCCGTGCTGACTCTGTCTTGTGTGCTCTCCTGTAGTGCTGTCAGTTTGTACAGAAACTCCAGAGTGAACTGTTTTTCATCATTTTTCAACTGTTTTCCATCATCACTGTTGTAAGGAATGTCTGGCTCTTTTAGGTCCCAGGCTCCCATTTAGAAGGCAATCTCAGTCCCCTCCTCTTTGCCCCAAGCTCATGATGTGTGAGACCAGCTATTGAATGAACTGCCCCCTTCTTTAGCATAACCCCCTGAGAAGAGGAAATCGAATCCCCTATTAAAGGAGAAGCCCTTTGTTTTGCTTCTATTAGGTTGACGTAGAAGAATGTATCGAGTGCCCAGAAATATAGTTTAACATCACCTTTAATTGAAACATTTCTGCCTAAAATGAAATCAGAGCAGTGTAATCACAAGGACTAGCACAGACCTGTACATCAATGCCCTAAAGACAAGGGCAGGAGGAGAGCTCTGGCTCAGACTCAGGCCCTTCAAATGAGAGTGACACCTGTTCCAGTGTCGACACTGCCTCAGGCATCACACTTAGGGTCTTCAGGAGTGGGACTGCATGACCAGAGAGTCCTAAAGATTATAATGTCCTGTGTCTGACATGGGCTGTACATTGGGTTTGTGCTTTTAGAACTGACATCTGTTAATTTTTCTGTTGCTTTTCTCTGATTTCCTGAGGGTATGGTGTCTTAACCTCGTCATTATTGACATTTTGGGCTGGACAGTGCTTGTTGTACAGGCTGTCCTGTGCCTTGTAGGAGGTTTGGCAGCATCCCTGACCTCTACCCACTAGTTGCCAGGAGTGCCCACCCCTTCCCATTGTGGCAACCAAGTACGCTTTAAGAATTGCCAGATGCCCTTTGGAGGCAAAATTGCCCCTGGTTGTGAACCACTGCTTTAAGGTAATCGTAGTGATTAGTGCTTCATCATTGGCACCTGTTCATGCAGTGGACCTATGCTGCAAGCTAAAATAAGGTACAGGAATTACAGAACAAAATCTGGTGTCAGCGAATGGGACTTTTAAAAGTATCATTTCTTTATTATCAAGTGTCAGCTATTTGGTCAGTTATTTATCTAGGTTTATGTTTTGTAAAAAATATATTTCTTTAAGAAACTTTCTCCATTTAATGTTTGCTTTGTACAGTTTCACCTAAATGAAGTTCCATATGTTAGTTATAGCCCATAACATTTGAGGCTTTACTCCTTTCCCTTAGGCTGATTAGATGAACTAGTTTGCTCTTGTGTAAAATATGGAAGTTCTAAAAATTTACTGTCTAGTTTATGTAAATATATAACAGAAAAATCCATGTAACAGGATGTTAACAGTAGGGTTAGGATTACAGAGTACTTTCATTTTCTATGTTATATATTCCTGTAAAGTTTGAATTTTTTAATATGAGCATGTGTTATTTTTGTAAGCAGAGAAACAATTCAAGTAAATATGTTTTAAAATAAAGTCTCTTTTTTTCTTTAAGTGGCTTTCTGACAGGAAAAAGAGAGCACTTCAGAAGAAAGATGTCGGTGAGTATTATTTTTTTCATTTCAGCTACATTTGTGATCCACGTTATAATGCTTTTCTCATTTATTGTTATCCTGTTTAAGTGAAGGTTTACAAAAACACAGTGGAATTCAAGCAGTGGAAAATTTCCTGCCCTTTTCCTTCTTTTTTTTTTTTAAAAATTTTATTTATTTATTTATTTATGGCTCTGTTGGGTTTTTTTGTTGCTGTGCGTGGGCTTTCTCTAGTTGCGGCGAGCGGGGGCTACTCTTCTTTGCGGTGCGCGGGCTTCTCATTGCGGTGGCGTCTCTTGTTGGGGAGCACGGGCTCTAGGTGTGCGGGCTTCAGCAGTTGTGGCACGCGGGCTCAGTAGTTGTGGCGCATGGGCTTAGTTGCTCCACGGCAGGTGGGATCTTCCCGGACCAGGGCTTGAACCCGTGTCCCCTGCATTGGCAGGTGGATTCTTAACCACTGCGCCACCAGGGAAGCCCCCTTTTCCTTCTTAAGAAAACCTTTGTTGTGCTTGATACAGTCCCGTGGGTATGGGGTTTGATTTTACCTACTTAAGCACGAGTAAGTTAGCTTGTTACTGTTTCATGGATGATAGCAGAAGACGGAAGACTCCTGGGTCAGAGACAAGGGCTCCATTACTCAGGCGGCACAGCAGATAGCATGAGCACCAGCATGCTTCTGTCACCCCCCTGCCCAAGTTCACAGGGGCACTCAGTGTGGCCCAGATGGGTGCACTGCATGCAGTGGGTTTGTGTTGCAGCTGAGGAACACTGAACTTGAGAAGTCCACTGCCTTTACAGCAAGCAGTGAACAAGCATGCTCTTTGTCTAGAGGAGACTCACCTGTGGAGGTTCCCAGCTGCATAAATAATGCTGAGAAATGGCTTAGGTAAAGGAGTGGCCAGGGCCTTACAGTCTTGCCATACCCAGCAAGACCAATAGGAATGCACGCAGTCCTAGAAGGACTAGCTCTCCTAACAGTTCCATAATCACTTTGTTTTCCAGTGTATCATATCTTTTTCCATTTGTTAAATCCATTTGTCAGTTTTTGAGATATAGAGACAATGAACATTTTCTTTCTGAACAAAGTAATTTTACATACAGGACATATGAACATGAACATATGATCATTGTAGAAGATTTTGATTCTTTAAGTTATGACAGCAGGGAACGTAGGTTTGTAAGATCAGTTTTTAACTTAAATCATTTTGGACAAATTTTCATTAAATTTTCTCTATTACAACTTGTCATCGTTGAAAGATGATTAACTTCCCACATATTTTGTTCAAGTTATTTTCTGAAAATCAAAGACCTAAGATATTGAAAAGGTTTCTGGATGTGAGATAAATACCTCAAAGCAAGCATCTTGGAAAAGTAGGCTTTATATAAAATTAGAAAATTACAACCTTAAAGGAAAAGAATAATTGCTGCTTTCGCAATGCTTACTGATTTTGATTTCTTCTGATTCTCTCATTCCACTCCAGTGTGTAAGAAAACAGATTCAGATTACTTAGAGGAAAAAATTGTTCATTGACTCCTTTCCAGCCCATCTCAAAACTATCATGTGTCTTCCAAATTGAGTGGGCCACTCCTGCTCGGTTGGTTTAGTGAACAAGGCAGTAATGTGCCAAAGAGTCATACACGGTCCTTACGGTGGGCACATTGTTACAATTAGCAGCCAGCAAGAATCCACACTTTCTTGTTGCAGGGAACCAGTTTTTGTGAGAGTACGTTTAAGTGTTTTGACCCAGAGAGATTGCTCTAAGGCTTCCTCTAGCCTGGATCTTCTTGGCCGCAGATCAGTGCTGCCACAAAGAGGCAAAAGTCAGCTTGGTAGCAGCTTCTTATATAAACTTAAGATTTTAAAGGTTTAGACTTGTTATTATTTAGGAGAAAAAATGGTAAAGATTTTTGTCTTAGCCATGATCCATGATTGAATAACAATAGTGGTTTAATGTTTATTCTGTTCCCCCTTTATCCCGGGCTTGAAACTGGATGTTTGATGCACTATTATGGACATTTTTTTTTCCAATTAACGATGACACTTTTTCCTTTTTGAAAAATAAAAATAAAATACTTAGTTTAGAAAAATAAGGTATGAGCTAAGAGAAAAGCTTGCTGTGTCATGGGCGGGGCTGTGTCCGCGCGCCTTCCCAAGGCTGGGAAGCACTGAGGCGTTGCCGTTGGTAGTGACCGCTCTGAATACTGTCTTCCTGGACACAGAGTAAGCACGTGGCGGTTAAACCAGTTATTTATCTTCTTTCTTTGTAGATGTCCGTAGGAGAATTGAACTTATTCAGGATTTTGAAATGCCTACTGTTTGTACCACTATTAAGGTATCAAAAGATGGACAGTATATTTTAGCAACCGGTAAGCATCTTTTTGGTTATGATTTACATATACTTCGTAGCAGGAAGTGCTATGGTGGGAAAGGTCACTTTTTAAAAATTACCTTGACATTTTATTATTAAAAAATTTCAAACATATAGAAATATTGAAAAAACTGTATAGTGAACAGCCTGTCACCTGGATTCTTGAATAGTTTGCTGTATTTGCTTCACCACATATCTGTCTGTCCATCTTTCTGCCATCCATCAATCCATCTTGTTTTTTGATGCATTTCAGAGTAAGTTGCAGGTATTAGTATACTTCACCCCTAAATACCTCAGTGTGTACATCATTAACTAGAGTTCAGTATTTGTTTATGGTTTTTTTTTTAAAGATAAATTTGTGTAAGTACATTGATGAGTTTGGACAAATGCATACGCCTGTGTAGCCCAAACCCCTACCAAGATACAAAACATTCTTTCATCCAGAGCATTCCGTTATGCCCCTCACAGTCAATCCCTGCTCCCACCCATGTGTAGCCAGCCACTGCTGTGATTTATTTTTTCACCACAGACAGGTATAGCCTGTTTTAAATGGACTTCATGTAAGTGCAGTCATACACTATGTACTTTTTTTGTGTAAGACTTATTTCATCTAGGACTTCATATTTCAGATTCATTCATGTCATTATATGTGTCAGTAATGTGTTCTATTTTTATTAGCAAATGGTATTTCCTTATGGGAATATGCCACACCTTGTTAATTTATTCTTCATTTGGTGGACATCTGGGCTATTTTCATTCTTCGACTGTTACTGGTAAAGCATTATGAACCATCTTGTACAAGTCTGTTTTGAGGACATTGCTGGGTCATAGGGTAGGTATATATTTAGTTAGATAAGAAACTGCCAGATGGTTTTCCAAAGTAGTCAGATCATTTTGTACTCCCACCAACAGTGAATGATAGGAAAGGTCATTTTTATCATAATGATTTTCTCTATCATATACTAGTATTTTTTATGTCACTAAGATTTTATGTTAGCAGTACTCATCAGTATCAAAAAGTCATCAAATATAGGGAACTTTTAATATATTATAAGTTAGAACAGCATTACCCAACCTGTTTTTGGTTGTGATTTTGCTACATATATCCTGGGTATTGTCCACTTACATTTTTTTTGTTGGCTTAACATTATCCATCTATATCTCTTTTCCAACCACTTTCTTATTTGACAACTTTTATACATCCACGTGCTAGTCTCTTTTGTTCTGTGTCAATGGTTGTCTCATTACTAACACTATCCACATTTTTTAGCGTCCAGTTTTATGTTCAGAATCTAGATTATAATTATAGATTATATATAACATATATATTATATATAGAGTATGTGTGTGTATATATACTATACTATATACTATTTTTAAATGAGATCTTGGGCTTTGATCCATGCCAGAAAACATAGGACTACTTCATTCCTTTCTTTTAAAAATATCCTTAGTGGTTTTAAAAGTCAATCTTTTTCTTTTCATGATAAACTTATAAAAAATGCAAACATTATAGAAATACATAAGATAAAATGTGAAAGGCCCTAAGATGGCACTAAAATATACAAAATATCACTGTGCTTATTCCTCCATCTTCTTTCTGTACAGAGTACTAACATTGTCATTGTTGAGGTTTACAAAAGCCAGATCACAGTATAAGCGCCACTCTGCAGCCCTCACTGCACCCGCTGTACTCACTCTCCCTTTCACTTTGTAATATGTTTTGGCAGCTTTCCATGTCAGGAGTTACAGGTCTGCGTCATCCTCTTTATAACCTTTATAATGATTTACCATCATTTATTTAACCGTTTCCCTATCAGTGGACATTTAATTTGCTTTCAATTTTTGGCCATCAGTAAATAATGCTGCAGTGAACATTCTTCATGTCTTTGGTACACTTATGGGTGTGTTTCTGTAGAATAAATTTGTATAAGTTGAAATACAGATACAAGGTGTATGAGCATCATATATTTTACAGATATTGCCAGATTGTCCTCCAAAGAATTTGTAACAATTTATACTTATCACCAAAGTATGAGAGAACTTTTTTTGAACAGCAACCTCAATACAGATACTAACCATTTTTTCATCTTTGCCATTTGATAGACAAAAACTAATTTTTTTTGAATTTGTTTTTTGAATTTTATTTTATTTTTTTATACAGCAGGTTCTTATTATTTATCTATTTTATAAATATTGACAAAAACTATTTTTTAAAAAATCTACTTTGTTAGATTATTTGTGAAGTTGATTAGCTATTTGTATTTCATACACAGGTTTATACATTTTCTGTGTCTTGCTTGTTTATATCCTTTGTTCATTTTTCCCTTGGAATGTTGGAGAGGTCTGCTTTTTTTTTTTAATATCTTTATTAGCGTATAATTGCTTTACAGTGTTGTGTTAGTTTCTGCTGTACAACCAAGTGAATCAGCCATATGCATACATATGTCCCCATATCCCCTCCCTTTTGAGCCTCCCTCCCACCCTCCTTATCCCACGCCTCTAGATTGTCACAAAGCATCAAGCTGATCTCCCTGTGCTATGCAACAGCTTCCCACTAGCCATCCATTTTAGGAGAGGGCTGCTTTTAAATTCTTTTTGTTTGATGTGCTTATAATGAATCTTACTTACCTCTAAACAAAAAGTATACTCAACATATGTGCAGGATATTGATAATGAAAAGTATGTCCTTTAGGTTTTACATCACATTAAATTTTTTTATAGGAACATATAAACCTCGAGTTCGATGTTATGACACCTATCAATTATCCTTGAAGTTTGAAAGGTGTTTAGATTCAGAAGGTAAGAGGTTATATTTGAAATCACAAAAAGAGTTTTTATATTTGGCTGCTTTTCTGCTTTTTGAAATGGGCATGGGTTGTGTATCAGTTTTCTGTGCTGTGTAACAAATTGCAATAAATGTGGCAGCTTAAAAAAGATTCATTTATTAGCTCATAGCTCTGTAGGTAAAGTCCGTCCAGGCTTTCCTGTGTTCTGTGCTCAGGGCTGACCTCAAGGTGTCAGCCAGGTGGGACTCTTCCAGAGGCCCTGGGCAAGACCCCTTTTCAAACATACAGGATGTTGGCAGAATGCAGTTTGTTTTGGTTGTAGGGCTAGGGACCCCTTTGCTGCTGGCTGTCAGCCTGGGGCCATGCTCAGCTTCTGGAGACCCCTGCATTCCTCCTCACCTGGCCCCCTCCTCCTTCAAGCCAGCAGCAGCGCATTGGATCCTTCTTGTGCTGTGAATCTCTCTGACTACCCCTCTGCCGCCAGCTGGAGAAAACTCTGCTTTGAAAGGGCTCGTGTGATTATAAATCTCTCCTTTGCCATAGAACGTGATGTAATCACAAGAGCGGTGTCTCCTCACGTTGACAGCGTCCACCCACACTCTCCGGAGGAGGGGACTGTCCCGGGGGGAAGGTCAGTGGGGTCATTCTTAGAATTCTGCCTGGCACAGGGCACAGGTTGAAATGGGAGAGTTCAGGTATTTTTGTCAGGTGGTGGCCCCATGTTTGAGATTGAGGGAAAAGAAGTTAATGGGATATGTATTCTCTTAACTTGTTTCGCTGTCTTCTTTTTAAAAAACAGGACAAACTCCATGTGCCGCTAATAATAACTGTTTTCATTCTTTATTTTCATTTAGCAGGTATACTGTGAATGAGTAAAAAGTTACTGTTACCTTTTTTAAAGCAAAACGTTTTGAGTTTTTAATGTTTGTTGTTTTACTTTGAACATCTCAGAAAAACTGTGACAAAATTTAGAAGTCATTATGTTTTGTAAATTTATTATTTAATTTGCTTCAGTTCTGTAGAAAATCTAGCTGATCTGTATAAAGAAACTATAAAGCTTTTAATTTTCCATTTGGTGTTTTGGGGGACAATATAACATGGAAACTTTGTTCTTGTGTTATGTAGGTGCAAAAAAAGGAAGAAAACCCCAGCATTTGTATATAGTATTTGTGTTGCGTTAGAATCTTTGCATCAAGTTTGTATTTTTATTAAAAAAGTGGACTGATAATTGTATTTTTCCTACTATTTCTTATTTTTCAGTTGTCACCTTTGAAACTTTGTCTGATGACTATTCAAAGGTACGCTTTATAGCATTGGTTTTTACTGCCCGTCCTCAAGAAGTGAATGAGTGGGATTTGTTTTTACGATAAGTGTTTTTATGATGTTTCCATTGTTAAATTTAAAATGGCTGTATAGTAAAATAAAACCTATTGTTTTCTATTAATATATATTTAGTTTGTCACATGTATGTGACAACCGGGATAGAGATAGCCTTTGGCCAGTCTAATATCGAAATAAGTTTTCCATAGCATGTATGAATGAAACATTTTCTATATTTTTAAGAATTGGTAGCAGTCATCTTTTTAGACCATCTTATGTTCTAGATGTGTGATTTTCATTATTGCATTTATTATTTTCGTTTTCTTATTCATATGTGAAAAGTACAGTAGCAGTGTTGTACGTTTAATTCTCTTAACCCTGCAAATAAGTGGTTGTGCATATACTGAAACAGTTCAAGACACAGCTAATATATTTATGTTTCCTTTTCTTTCTTTTTTGGTGCCATTAGTGCATCTTTCAACTCTTGTAGTAATTTTCAACAGTTACAAGATTGTCAGTAAAAGTGCCTTATTCAATTTAAAATGAAAAACTTTTACAGATGTCATCATGAAGGAAAATTGAATTTTCAGAGCTGACATGCTTTCTATGTTGTCTTCAGTTCTGGAAACTATGGAGTACAGTTTATCCTTTTGCCTGTGGTAGCCGTTTATCATGTTTTGGGACTTGTAATTTTATAGTATATTTTCTCTAGATATTGATAAATTTGCTTTTAAATACCATCTGCAGATTTTTAAGATACCTTTGTAATACGTTAAAGTTAAATTTATACAAGGAGTCTATCAAACTCTGTGTGATAATAGTGAGATTTTTAAAATGTGTTCTTAAGTAAAATAGGAAATGACTCACTGAGGTTACTGAGCAGTGCTCTTCATTACAAAGTGCTGGTGCCAGATAAATGAAGGGCATTTGAATTAAGTCTTTCAGTTAGAAGATAAAGTTTGCCAAAAAACCTATCTAAGATGCAGGAAGGCATTAAGTAACTAATGGAGAGGTTTGATTCTTTTTTTTTTTTTTAATTAAAAAAATTTTTTTTTTTATTTTTGGCTGTGTTGGGTCTTCGTTTCTGTGCGAGGGCTTTCTCTAGTTGTGACAAGCGGGGGCCACTCTTCATCGCGGTGCGCGGGCCTATCACTGCCACGGCCTCTCTTGTTGCGGAGCACAAGCTCCAGACGCGCAGGCTCAGTAGTTGTGGCTCACGGGCCTAGTCGCTCCGCGGCATGTGGGATCCTCCCAGACCAGGGCTCGAACCCGTGTCCCCTGCATTGGCAGGCAGATTCTCAACCACTGCGCCACCAGGGAAGCCCGAGAGGTTTGATTCTTAAACACATTTCTTAACCATGATGGCGAGTTGTGTTTATACACATGCGTTTACAGAGAGCAAGAAGGAGGATGAGAGAGATCAGAGATTTTCTTGCTTTGCCGGTTTCGTGATGATGATGAAATAAATACTTTAACCTAAGCAAACTAATTTTCTTGTTTCATTTTCAGATTGTCTTCCTGCATAATGATAGATACATCGAATTTCATTCACAATCAGGTTTCTACTACAAAACCAGAATACCAAAGTTTGGGAGAGATTTTTCTTACCATTATCCATCCTGTGACTTGTACTTTGTTGGCGCAAGGTATTGGGATCTAATCACCCTTTGTTTTCTCCTTTCCACCTCCCCAAGCAACTTCTGTTCTTAAAATTGAGGAGAGGGATTAAAAGAAGAATAAGACATTATCCCTGCCTTATGGTTGCTCAAAGAGTGTAGTTCCAAAGTGACTGGCTCATTTAGGAATTACATCCTTGACTTCTATTAGCATGGTGCTCTAAATCTAGAGAGACATGGGTGACCCAGTAGTGTAGCAGTGGTGTGAAGTCAGTATCTTAGCCCCATTGCATGCATTTTAAAACTTTTATTCTTAAATGCTACCTTCTTTATGATTATAAAAATAATACATATCCATTTTAAAAAATTGGGAAAATATAAAAAAGAATAAAGAAGAAAAAAAAATCACCCATAATTATGCCACTCAGAGGAAACCCTTATTAGTATTTTATTGTTATTTCATTGTAGTCTTATATACATACACTTACAGATACATTTTGGATCTTGTATTCTCTGTGTTATTTGTAAATAATATTCTACTTAATGACTTCATAATATTTCCTCGGCACATGGGTAGTTTAAATCACTTTTATGCATGAACAAACTTACAAGTAAGGTGGTTATCTTTTAGGTTTAGAATACATTTTTGTATCAGTTTTACAAAGGGAAGTGATGCTTTATGACAGATACATGTTTCTAAAAATTATATTTATTTGAAGAAACGTTCATTGTAGTTTACTGGATTTTTTACTTTATTCATTGTTTGGCAGCTCTGAAGTTTATAGATTAAACTTGGAACAAGGACGGTTCCTGAATCCTCTACAGACTGATGCTGCGTGAGTGTTTTGTTATAAGAATCCTGCTGTATTTATTTTGGCCAGGAGATGAAGCCAGACGCCCAATTTGTTGTCACATGACATGTGTTGCATTTAAGCAGAGCTCTGGGCAACTTAGGTAAAAGAGTAACATTAAATTTTTTCTCACACAAAAAATTCACTAAAAGACCTGGTGATGTTGTAAAATTTAAAAAAAATTTTTTTTAATATATGTGAAGAGTTTTTAACTCACTCCAGAAATTCAGTTACTGTTTTTTGCTGTGTTCTTTAAATTTTCATTTATGATTTAGTTTTGTGATATTTTCTTTTATAGAGAAATTTTGAAATAACTTGGAGTACTATTTTTTAATTTTTTTTTTTATGCTTTTGCTGGCAGACATTTAAGATTTTTTCACGTTTTCTTTTCATCATATGTTATGGTCTGTACTTTTGTTTTATTCATAGAGAAATCCTTTAGGAATGAATCTGTCATAATAGGATTAATACTGAGTAATAGCAACAACAGCAGTAGTGAAAGCACTTACTATGTGCCAAGCATTATTCAGGATTTTATATATATTCACTCATTTGAAACTTATAACAAATTTTTACAGTATAGGTACTATGTTATCTCCATTTTACAGATAGGGCAGCTGAGACTCAGAGAGGGTAAGTAGCTTGTTTAAGTTCACACAGCTAGTATAGAGTGGAAGCTGGATTACTTCTCACCTATGTATATAATGAGCTTGTTGGATTTTCCTTATTGCTTTGAAAGGGATTTTTAAAGGTTGGAAGAACAGGTAGTGATAAAAACCAGGTAAACTCTGGGTTTCTTTTTTTTTTTTTCCACCTTGATTTGAAATACTCTTCTTTTCTTTTTTTTTTTTAATTTTTTTTATTTATGGCTGTGTTGGGTCTTCGTTTCTGTGCGAGGGCTTTCTCTAGTTGCGGCAAGCGGGGGCCACCCTTCATTGCGGTGCGCGGGCCTCTCACTATCGTGGCTTCTCTTGTTGCGGAGCACAGGCTCCAGACGCGCAGGCTCAGCAATTGTGGCTCACGGGCCTAGTCGCTCCGCGGCACGTGCGATCTTCCCAGACTAGGGCTCGAACCCGTGTCCCCTGCATTGGCAGGCAGAGTCTCAACCACTGCGCCACCAGGGAAGCCCCTCTTATTTTCTTTAAAAAGAAATTATAGTAATGTCATGATGCATCCTTGAATAATAAAAAGTTATCTGCTCTTTAGTAGCAGAATTTCCTGTTTATAATAACAACTTTTATTTGAGTGTCTCATAAACTCTAGACGCTGTGCTGAACATGTAGTTTTTTCATTTAATCCTCACAACCACCATATGAGGTTGGTGAATACCATTTTGCAGGAAAAGAAAGCGAGCCTAGATCAGTGTACTCAACAAGCGGGTCAAGTCTCAGGATTGGTGTAATGATAGCCTGTGTTCTTTTTGCTTTGGGAGAAAATATATTGGGAAATGTGTTCTCGCGATGGTGGAATAGTGTTTTTGAAGAATGCCCTTCCTTGTCTCGTCCCCTGGCAGATAGAGTGTCACCCTGGGGTCTGAAACTGCGGGGACTGTGTACAATGCACTGGCCTCTTTGATGCCTCGGTGCTTCGCATATGCAGATGAGCGATAGAATCTGCTGCGACCTTCTGCACAGCATTGGGTTTACTGTTTGTTTAGAAAGTTTATTGAGTGTCTGTCGTCCCCGCCCCCCGCAAAAGTAGATGCTAAAACTCTCTCCCTTACCGCTTTACTATTTTAGGGAGAATAATGTTTGTGACGTAAATTCAGCGCATGGCTTATTTGCCACAGGAACAATAGAGGTAAGCGTACGTTGACTTAATTTTTTAGAACATTTGCTCTATATTTGATAACGAATGGAGTTTTATTTAAAGACAGCGTTGCTTGGTTCCTAAGAGCAGGGTGCTAATGAAGCCACAAGCCACTGGCTTGCTCTTCGTATGGACCGTGGGTCACGTTCCACAGAGATGCAGCTGTGCCGTTGCTGCAGACCGTGCCCCTTGTGCGTTGATTTGGTCTGCGAGGGCCGTCATCGTCGGGGGTGAGACTTGAAGTTGCTGCTGAATTGCCAGCTCCAGTGTGATTGCCACTCTTGTTCTTAACAGGAGGCAGTCCCAGCTCTCTGCTGCTTGTCAGTTTTATGACTGACTTTCCCTGAGGCTTGTTTTTCCCGTCAGTGAAATGGAGATGATAATACTTACCTTGGCAACTCTATAGAGGTGCTGTGCTGGTGAGAATCACATGAAAGAACCTATTAGAAAACATTATAAACTGGAAAGGTATATAGGGTTGTGATTTGGACATCCTCTACAGTAGCATTCAATAAATGCACAACATTTTCATTTTAAACTACAGCACCTTTGAATCAGTGTCCTTCATGATTACCAGAAGTTTTTCTAGACTTGCATTTTTAATTACCATATTGTTAAATACTCATAATAAAAAAAAGGTAAAAATGTCAAAAAAACGTATTATTAAAAAAGTACCCTTCTGTGCCTTCCAGTTTTACCAAATCCTCATACACCCTAGGTAACTCTTTAATGGCTTGCAGTATTCTCCTTTTTTTTTTTTGTTTTTCTATGTATGTGCAGGTATGCATATGTGTTAGTAACATGGTTTTAAAAGTTTTTCACAAAATTGAAATTATACCATGGTTCTTCATTTGCTTTTTTTTTTTTTTAATGTAATGGTATATAATGTACGTCTTTATACATTGGTACTTGTAATTACTTATAAATCTAAAGTAATTTTTTAAAAATTAATTAATTTATTTTTGGCTGCATTGGGCCTTTGTTGCTGCACATGGGCTTTCTCTAGTTGTGGCGAGCGGGGGCTGCTCTTTGTTGCGGTGTGTGGGCCTCTCATTGCAGTGGCTTCTCTTGTTGTGAAACACGGGCTCTAGGCTCATGGGCTTCAGTAGCTGTGGCTCGCAGGCTCTAGCGCGCAGGCTCAGTAGTTGTGGCACATGGGCTTAGTTGCTCCGCGGCATGTGGGATCTTCCCGGACCAGGGCTCGAACCCGAGTCTCCTGCATTGGCTGGTGGATTCTTAACCGCTGCGCCACCAGGGAAGCCCCTAAAGTAATTTTTTTAAACTGATGGATAGGATTCCATTGTTTGAATGTACTGTAGTTTATTAAACCAATCCATCTGGATGAAATTTAGGTTTCTTTACTCAAATTATTTTTATGTTAAAAGATTAAAATTTGAAATGGAACACATGAGGTTGATTTAATAGAAACATATAAAACTATGTTGACAGTTAATAAATTAATTAAAAATTAATTAATTTATTATTTTTGGCTGTGTTGGGTCTTTGTTGCTGCATGCGGGCTTTCTCTAGCTGCAGCGAGCGGGGGCTACTCTTCATTGCGGCGAGCAGGCTTCTCATTGCAGTGGCTTCTCTTTGTTGCGGAGCACGTGCTCTAGGTGCTTGGGCTTCAGTAGTTGTGGCGCGTGGGTTCAGTAGTTGTGGCTCGCGGGCTCTAGAGCGTAGGCTCAGGAGTTTTGGCGCACGGGCTTAGTTGCTCCGCGGCATGTGGGATCTTCCCGGACCAGGGCTCGAACCCGTGTCCCCTGCATTGGCAGGCGGATTCTTAATCACTGCGCCACCAGGGAAGTCCTCATTTTTATATTATTTGTTGGATTTTGATTTCTTCTGTGATAGTTATTGTAGTACATATATTGAACATTTATCATTGATACAATAATATTTACAAATTTATATTTTCCCAGTTATACCAAAATGTCTTTCATAACTCCTCTCCCCTCTACCACACCAACCAAATCAAGGTCCATTCAAGGATCATGCATCACATTTTGCACTTGTTTTTCTTAACCATCCTTTTCTTCTTTTAAATTATAAAAGAAATGCAGCTAATGATAAAACATTTAACAGTACTAAAAAGGGTATAAGTAAAAAGTTTGAAAAAGTTAAATTCTTATTCCCCACGAGATAATCAGTGTTAATGAGGCTTTTTTTTTGGTATTTGTCTAAAAATTTTCTAGTATTTAAAATGACTGTGTTTTGTTTGTTTAGGGCCGAGTGGAGTGCTGGGACCCGAGGACGCGTGGCAGGGTTGGCCTGTTGGATTGCGCCTTAAGTAGCGTCACAGCTGATTCAGAGTAAGTGGGAGTGAAGTCGCCGTTTAAATACTCATCAGCTTCTGATTTAAACAAACGTATCAACACTAAATTAAAATCAGTTGCTAAAGGATGACGCTCTTAAAACATGTTTATCTGAGGTTGTGGTTTTGTGATTGTTTTATGTAAAAATCCTTTCCTGTGAAAGCTCACTAAGTGGGGAAGCCAGATGGAATTCCTTGTTTATTTAGTTGCCGTGGAATTTTGTTAAAACAAATACACTGCAGGAATTTGTATTTCCCATTCTGTAGGATATGGTGGTGGAACCAGGAGTCCACCACTCCATTTAACAAACAAAAATATGTGCTTTGTGTTCTAAGGTAGAGGGAAGCAATGTTTTTGATATTTTCTTGTTCCTATTTGGCCATTCCTACACTTAAAATAATTGGAAAAGTAAATCACAGTTGGGGGATGAAAACCTCTAAAGCTTGAATTAAGTAATACCTATAAGCCCCCTGTCCTTTTCCCACTCACAAGAGTACTTACTGTTACACTGCTTGGTACGTATGTTTTCAGACATTTTTTTTTTTTTGGCCTTGACTCATGGCTTGCGGGATCTTACTGCACCAACCAGGGATCGAACCCGGGCCCCCGGCAGTGAAAGTTCTGAGTCCTAACCACTGGACCTCCAGGGAATTCCCTTCAGACATTTTTCTGTGCTCATATTAACACGTGCAGATTATCACTCTGTCAGATCCTTGACATGGGATTAGTTGCTGTAATCAGCTCGGAACGCCCCTTCTCTGGGGTCTTGTTATTCATGGAAATGTCATTTTACCTTGTCTTTTCAGTTGGTCAGACATTTATCTACAGTCATGTCACACGGGAGGTGGAGTGTTAGATGGGTGGGCTAAGAGAGACTAACTCTAAATTTATTGTAGAATTTTGTGTGATTGCGTTTTTCTGGGGGAGAGAAGAAGAAATATAGTTCTTTCTTTTGAAAAAATCAGCTTTGTAAAGCATTCTTGACCTAGGAAAAAAAGCTAAGAATCACTGAATGGAAAGATGTCTGTTTCTAATGTATACATTTTTCCCTCTGTCATAAGTAAAGAAAAAATTTTTTCCTTCTTTTAATTACGACATTGAAAGTGAGTATAGGAAATTTTTTTCCTGAGTATTGTTACTGAGTTTTATTAAAGTAATACTAATGAATAACTTCCTTAGTCATGGTATGGAATATAGTATATTAAACAATCTAAAAATGGAAAACTCATTCTACATTTGATTTTTCGTTTTGTTTTGGAATTACTTCGACATTTTTATTGTGAAAAGTACACATACAGAAAAACTCATAAAACATTAATGTGCAGATTACTGAATTATGAGTCTCTACATTTGTTAATAGAATAAAGCAACGGAAAATGCTTATTAGTATTCGTCAAATAGGTATGAAAGAAAATGAATCAGAAACTTGTTTATTCTTAGAAAGTAGAAAATCAGGTTTAAGTGAAAGATATTTACTCACTTTCTAGGAAGCAAAGAGGTTAATTTTCTCTTACCCTTCAGCATTAACTTGTGTTTGAATTAGAATAAAGAGACTTGTGTACAAACCCTGTCATTAATTGTTTCATCTTGAAAAGTCATTTAAGAAAACAGGCCAGCAGGAGTTATTTGCAGTATGTCTTAAGGTTATTTCTACTTTAGTGACTACAATAGAAGTACCATTATACAAAATTTAAGGAAGGGATGTTAAAAAATAATCTTAACTGTGGTCTCTAGAAACACGGGAGTATTTTTTCTTTTTTTAATAGAATATTGATTCACAAACATTTTTGGTGGCCTCTTTTGTCCTTAGGGGTGAGGCATTTTTCAGCTGTCATGATGGAGGTTATTTTATTGATTAAAAATTTTTTTTTTATTTTGTAAAGATGATTTGTACTTAGTGTAAAAAGATACTAAGCAGTTTCAAAAATGCACAAAAGAACGTAAAAATGACTTCTGCGTATATACAGGCAGGTCTAATTTAAGTAACAGACCACTCTTCGTGCATGAAGGATGCTTATAGTTTTTCACTAGTACACATCTATTTACAGTTTTATGATTATTTCCTGAGGGAAAATATCAAGAGCTTGAACAGCATACATGTTCTTAAGGCTTTTGGTACCCATTGCTAAATTGCCTGACAGAAAAGGTAACATCAGTTTAAAGGTCTACCTACGTGTACAGAGTGCACATTCTCCCACCTTCCATAGCCCAAGGTGTTAATCCCGTTATAATAATACTAAGATGTCAGAAAGAGCCCGGGATATCGAATCAAAATACAGCTTGGTAGAAATAATAGCTAACAGTACTTTCTATTTGCCAGGTAGTGTTCTAAGTTCTCTACATATATTAACTTATTTAATAAAACAACAACAGTCTTTAATGCAGGTACTGTTTTGTATTTATTTTACAGATGAGGAAGTGATAGCCTTTAAGAATTATGTGGCAGAAGCATATTTATTTCTAGGGAAAGATGTTCCAAATACGCTGTTAAGTGGAAAAGCAAATCATACAGTTCCCTATAGTTTCATCACATTTTCATAAGAAAAACAGTGAACTTACGTGTACAGTCATAGGGACGAAATCTGGATATGTTACAAAGTGTTAAAAGTAGCTCTGCCTGCTGATTCAGCTTCAGGTGATTTTATTTATGAATTTTTTTATGCTTAGCTTTATTTATTTATTTATTTTTTTTTAAGTTTAATTCTTTTTTTTTTTTAATTATTGATTTTCTTTTATCTCTTTTAAATTTTATTTATTTATTTATGGCTGTGTTGGGTCTTCGTTTCTGTGCTAGGGCTTTCTCCAGTTGTGGCAAGTGGGGGCCACTCTTCATCGCAGTGCGCGGGCCTCTCGCTATCGCGGCCTCTCTCGTTGCGGAGCACAGGCTCCAGACGCGCAGGCTCAGTAATTGTGGCTCACGGGCCCAGCCGCTCCGCGGCATGTGGGATCTTCCGGGACCAGGGCTCGAACCCGTGTCCCCTGCATTGGCAGGCGGATTCTTAACCACTGCGCCACCAGGGAAGCCCCTATTTTTTTCCTACACAAACATTATAAGCCGTCACCCTCTGTTATTTGACGTAGGTAGAGTTCTGGAAGGTGGAGCCAACACAGTCAGAGAAAGAAATACGTGTTAAATTTTGGCTAGCGGAGGACAGGCTTTTGTTCTTTGCAGATGATGTGATTGTCTGCCTAAGAAACCCAGTAGAACTAACTGAAAAACTATAAGCACTAATATGAGAGTTAAGTAAATTGGTTACAAAATAAATGTACAAAATCAGTGGCTTTGATGTTTATCAGCAATATCCAGTTAGAAAGATACAATGAAAAGCAGTTCTCATTTATAACAAAATAATTTATAACAAAAAAATTGTAAAATACTGAGGGATAAGCTTAATAAGTGACTGTCTGAAGAAAGGGACAAAATTTTATTAAGAAACAAAAAAGTTTGAATAGGGCTTCCCTGGTGGCACAGTGGTTAAGAATCCGCCTGCCAATGCAGGGGACACGGGTTCGAGCCCCGGTCCAGGAAGATCCCACATGCCGCGGAGCAACTCAGCCCATGCACCACAACTACTGAGCCTGTGCTCTAGAGCCTGCGAGCCGCAACTACTGAGCCCGTGAGCCACAACTACTGAAGCCCGCGTGCCTAGAGCCTGTGCTCCACAACAGGAGAAGCCACCGCAGTGAGAAGCCTGCGCACTGCAACGAAGAGTAGCCCCAGCTCGCTGCAACTAGAGAAAGCCTGCGTGCAGCAACGAAGATCCAACACAGCCAAAAATAAATAAATAAAATAAATTAAAAAAAAAAAAGAAGTTTGAATAAATGAGGAAAAATAATGTCACCGCACTGAGAAATGATTCCAGAGTTCATTTTGAAGAGTAAATGACTGAAAGTGATGCAGACGAGAGGCCTCCAGGTTTCCGTGGATGCTTCAGTGTAGTTGCAGGCTGAGGCTTTAGGTGGCATAAGAGACCTGAGGATGCCAAGAGTCAGCAGCCTGGACTGAAGGTCCTGGTCCAAGGTCATGGAGACAATAGGTATTGAAATCAGGACTGTGGCCCGCTTCTGACTCATCTTCTAGGACCCTTTTCCCCTCAGAGCATTATTCTTGGTTACTGAGTGAGAAGCATACTCTAGATTCAGAGCCATAAACATCCATCATTTTGTTACGTTTACAGGTTCTGGGTCCCTGTTTGGGGACTAGTCTTTATTTTAGCTTGACATCACTAACTTTAAAAATGAAAATGGGTATAGCCATGCCCGAATATAAAACTGTTTTCTCTTAAGCAAAAAAGGGCATGTTACTGTAAATACCTTATCCTGGCTTAATCAAAATGAAAGATATTGTCATACTGATCTTTTTCAATTGGTTTTATATTTTCAGAAACTTTTTTTGCTTGTAGCTACTTTGAAAATATTTCTTACAGTTCTTAAAGAACATAATCTATAGATTTTTAAAGGTAGATTACATTTATAAGTAAAGGTTATTTTTCATTTTGATTAAGAAAGTTTGGATACAATTACCTTTTAAACAGAAGACTAAGAAATGTGATTGTCCCCATTAGAATTGAAGTGAAGATTAATAATGAATTTGTTATTTGGAAGGAGGTTTGGCCATATATGCACGAAACACAAATGTTTTGCCTTTCAGGATAAACAGTTTACCAACGATCTCTGCTTTGAAATTTAATGGTGCCTTGACCATGGCAGTTGGAACATCCACAGGGCAGGTAAATATGTTTAAGTTGGAAACTTCACACTTAAGTTACTACTTCAGGGGCGTGTATGTATCATGGGAAACATCCACATGTCTGTTCACTGTGGGAACAGAAAATGAAGCATTATTGTTTTGGCCAGAGTGGAGAGGGTACTCAGAAGGCTGTGTTCCTTCAGTACCTTGAGAAATTCTGGTTCTGGCCTGAATGGTTGGTGTGAGAGGCTTTCGAGCTGAGGCTGCAGTGGGGTATGCCTCAGGTGTCCTCCTGACTGTGGTTTAGAACAGCATTTTCTAGAGTGTGTGGAGTAGAGTTCCGTGGTCATACAAGTTTGGAATTCTCCAGATTTCTACTCTTTGAGGTTTATAGTGCATTTAAATATATATTGAAGGCTCGGAGAATTCCTGTAGACAAAAAATGTGTTGAGTAAGTATTTCCAAAATGTATTTGCCCAAGGAACCTTTTTTTTCACCCAGCACTATCACCCACATCCAGTGCAGTGAGTGGTCAGTGGGACATACCTCAGCAAACGCTAGTCTGACGAGTACAAATGAAATAGCTTCAGAGATTTAATTTCATCTTTTCTCTCTTTCCTTCAAGGCAGAGCCCACACACTTGTAAGTCTGTTCTCACCTCAGCACAGGTGTGAGCCCTGCTTCCAGTAGAGTTACTGCCTCTGTCATTTGTCACCTGGGACTAAGATCCAGCTTCACCAGGCCCCTTGCCTATCAAGACAGGGCTCAGAAGAGACCCCCCCCTCCCCCCGAAAGCCATAACCCTGCCACCGCCATCTGTCTTGAATCTACCAGGACTGTCTTCATTATGCTTCTTGTTCTTGTTTCTGTCAGCTGCTGTGACAGTGCCTGGTACACAGTAAGCCCTCAGTGTATATATTTGTTGAATTCATAAATGACACAAATTCTTGTGGACGTTCCTTCCGGTTCCTTTCTTAATATAGCTAAGTAGTTCTCCATCTTAGTGTGCCTAAAAACTACTCTCAGGGTTGAATTCATAAAACCATATACTGGAAGGGTAATTTAAGAGATTTTTCTGGAGTACTTTTGCTGGCTGACTTGAGAATCCTTGTACCCTGAGTGAGGGGTGTTCATTGTGTTGATAAAAAAGGTAATGAAGTAAATGGCAGCCGTTATTCTAAGTTTTAGAAGTTTCAAGGTAAAATATTTAGTTTGTTTAAACAGAAATAACTTTTTTTTTTTTTTTAGGTTTTATTGTATGATCTTCGGTCTGATAAGCCATTGCTAGTTAAGGATCACCAATATGGGCTGCCCATTAAATCAGTTCATTTCCAGGATTCATTAGATTTGATTTTGTCTGCTGACTCTCGAATTATCAAAATGTGGAATAAGAACACAGTACGTATTTTTTGTTGTTAACATTACTTACTTATTTGCCTATTTTCCATTTAATGTTTCTTTGCTTTCTGTTGCCTTTTTTGAGCAGTGTCGGTTCTTGAGAAAGAAATATCAATACTAAGCATCCGTTTGGGCACTTCATTGGAAGTCAGTTACTTCGGGACAGATAATATTCATAGTCAAAGTAGTCAAGATTGTTTTCTTCCTGTTAAGTTTTCCTCATTTGCTAGAACGGGCATGCATTTTTACATGTTCAGTTAGTAAATCATTGTTTAAAAAAAAGATTGATCCATGAGAAACCCCCTAGATTCTGAGGCTGTCTTACCACCTTAGGAAGGTTTTTATGAGCTACTGCTAATCTTTCCATATCAGTATTATTATACATCTCAATTTCATACCCTTTCCCCATGTCAAACAATTGGATTTTAGATATGATACCTTTACAATAATTTCTTATAGTGTTTTTCTTAAAAACAATATTTTCTTCAGAATATTTGATGTTCTCTTCCCTTCTGAGTGTCATTTAAAAGGTAACAAAACCCTGTGTTGCTGGTTTTATTCTGCTTTCTGCTTTTGCTTTTTCATTTTAAAACCTAAGTATTTTGAGAGAGTAGTAAAAGGTTAGTTCATCAACTGGGAAAAAATTCCTTCAGTGTAGCAATTGCTTTTAAGAGTCTTTGCGTTTATTGATTTCAAACTTAGCATCTTTAGTCAAAAAGTGTTACTTTAAAAAAAAAAAATTCATTTTTGAGATGAAGCGGGTGGAGGGCCCAGCAGCCTCAGCATTAGTTGCCGGAGGGCAAGCGTCAGTCTTTCCTGTGAGGGCTGCGCGAGCTTAGGGCAGAGATGCTACCAGCAGCTCCGTCACGGTTCAGCTATTTACTGGTCAGATTCCCTGCCTGCTTGGACCATTACTTTTGTTTTCCATTTTCATTTTGTCAACTCTCAAAGTATTGACCTTACTTAGCTCCCTTTCTTTTTTTCTCTGGATCTGCTGTGGAGGTTCAGAGTTATCCTTGGGGTGTGTCCTGTCTCTCAAGCCCTGTTACCTTTGCAGCTCCTGAGACTCTGTTAGGGAGAAGAGGAAGGGCTTCCGGCTTTTCTCAATTCCTGGAAGAATTACCCTGACGATTGCCCGGGAGCCGACTGTGCTGCTTTGAGTTGGAGGGTTTTGAGGGCTTTCTTAGGAAGATTCATGGTGTCTTAGGCCGGAATTTTCTCTGCTCTTTTCTGATAATCCAAACTAGTTTACTTTGAAACAGTATTTCTTTTTAATACTACAAATGCAGACATTTTATTTTTGAAAGGTCATAACATACTGGTAAAGTAGACGTTTTCCTTGACCTGGCTTCCATCCTACCTCATGGTAAACTTACCAATTTGGATGTATCCTCCCAGGCCCTCTAACTGCTGCATAGTTTTCCCCAACATGGATTTCTATGAACTGTGGCCCCTTTTCTTTTTTGTTCCATGCTATTATTATTCCCATTTCGCCTTCCTTTTTCCTTCCCTCTTTCCATTTTTTGATTCAGTGGGCACTTGAGACGAAAGGGAGGTAGCTGTGTGAGTTCCATTGTCTGTCTTGAATTAGAACCTGGCTGCTGTCTTTCACTGAGTGCAAAATTAGTTTTTTAACTGCTGCCCCCACTTTGCCGTGGAGCCTCTAATGATGGGTTAATAAATGCAAGAGCTGGCAGACATTTTCAACAGCAGTTCTTGAAATCACGTTGTAGTTGCTACAGTAAGTTTTATTTTGGCGTTGTTGCAATGACTAAATACGCCCTCTTGACCAACACCCAAATTACTTGGTTCTGCTTGACTTGCTTTCCTTGTTTATCTTTCTCATCACCTTTTTCCACTCCCATCTACTTACTTTCTGTCTCTTTTCTTTTACTTCTTTTAATTTTTAAAACTATAGTATATTTCCCTCCACATTAAAAAAAATTTTTACCCTTTGCTGTGTAATAACTAACACTTTATGTATTTATAGGATTTTGTTTTGTAAGTTATTTTATATTCATCATCTTACTTGATCCCCCTCAAGTCCTTGTGACGCAGGTATGGCAGATACCATCCTTATTCTGCCATGTTGACCGTCTCTTCATCTTTGATTTCTTTGAGGACAGGTTTACCTAGGGTGTGTTTTCCAGGTTATGAGAATTTTTTAAAGTTGATGTATAACTTTATTTTAGACTTTACCCTTTCCTGTTTAGACGTTATCTTTAAAAGTTTGTGTTTATTTTCCCAAGAAAGTCACCTCTCCCCCCGAGCCTCAGTTTCTTCCTCTCTAAAATGAGAGGGTTTGATAGATTGATAAAACAAATTCTCTAAGTTTTTTTGAACTTAAATTCTGTGATTTCAGTTAGGTGATTTTATTTTTTCACATCAGCAGAGTGTAGTGGAGTTATGTCTCCAGGTTATTTTCTATATATCACATTGCCAAAAGTTGTCTTCCTTTAACTATTTTAATAATTCCTTTTTGCTTACTCTTTCAGGGAAAAATATTTACTTCCTTGGAGCCAGAACATGACATTAATGATGTTTGCCTCTATCCCAACTCAGGTATGCAGTATGTAGCAACGGGCCATTCTGCAAGATGAATCTAGGTTATGCTTTATAGGGTTTTAAACTCATTTTATTTCTTAAGACAGGGTTTGGCTTGGTTGGGACAATTCTTGGATATTGTATTTACTTGAAAAATTACGAGCAGGAAGTGGCGTGGATGATTGAGAAAATGACCCTCTCAGTGACTCAGTCCTCAGCCAGCCTAGCTATTAGTAGAAACTGGTAGCAGTCTGTAGGTCGGTGGCAGGTGAGGTGCTATTTTAGTGTGCGCTTTAGCTGTTTTATGTGATTAGTAATCGTGTGTAGAAATTGAGGTTAGGGATTTGGAGGAGGCTGGAGTTCCCTGATGATGATACACAGGCTCATAAAGCCATGGGTTTGGTATATTCTGTGTTGCAGGCTGTTCAGTAAATAACCTGGCAGATTTCAAGAGTTAACAATCCCTTCAAGGCAAATCTGTGAAGAATTCTGGAAAATGAGAACACTTCCCACTCTCAAGCAGGGTTGTATTCTGAGGACGGACGTACACAGATAATTTTGACGGGGGGATACAAGGCAAAGCAGGAAGAGTTCTGTTATGTATGTAAAGATGGCAGGAGAGAGAGAGAGAGACACAGAGAGAGAGAGAGAGAGCGAGAGAGCGAGCAGCGGAAGCAATGAGAGGAGATCTTTGTTTGCATTGAGCCCGGGGTGCTGGGTGGAGTTGGGAGGTGAGGTGATCCCCATGAGGGGACAGTGTAAGAAGGGCAGGAAGGGCGGGCGGGGGCACAGCACGGTGCACGGAGGAGCTCTGGGAGGAAGGGGGTGGGAAGCAGGTGGTGCCTGGGTGGTGTGGGCCCAGGAGTGACCTGCTGAGTGGCTGGGCGCTGTCTGTGGTCAGGACCTACTCAGGCCCTGCTTCCCGAGGTGGTTCTGTCCACCAGGTGAAAGGTAGATCAGTTTTGAACTAAGATGAGTAGGAAGTGATATTCGGAGCCGAGATTGGGAGCACAGGAGAGAGAGCAAATTTGGAGAGAAAGACTATGTTTTCTTCTTTGAGCCTTTGAATATGAGGAGGCAGGGGGACAGTGGCAGTGTCTGGCAGGGGGTCTCCAGCCTGACCGCCCCCAGGATCGCCTGGGAGCGTCTTAAAAGTACAGCTTGCTTGGCCCTACACACATCAGGGGTACTGACTCGGCGTCTGGGGGAGAGCTCCGAAATGAGTTACTTTTCACATGCTTCCCAAGTGGTTGTGAAGCCCCACCCTGATCCACAGCCTCACCCTGGGAGCCACGTCCCATGCACAGTGAATAGTGTGGTCTCGAGAAAAGCAGGTCTGCAGACACAAAATTCTTTATTTTTTTAATTGATTAATTGATTAATTAATTTATTTTTGGCTGCGTTGGGTCTTCATTGCTGCGTGTGGGCTTTCTCTAGTTACGGCGAGCGGGGGCTGCTCTTGGTTGCGGTGCGTGGGCTTCTCATTGCGGTGGCTTCTCTTGTTGCGGAGCACGGGCTCTAGGCGCACGGGCTTCAGTAGTTGCAGCACGTGGGCTCAGTAGTTGGGGCACGGGGGCACTAGAGCGTGCAGGCTTCAGTAGTTGCGGCGCATGGGCTCAGTAGTTGCAACATGCAAGCTCTAGGGTGCGTGGGCTTAGTTGCGCTGCGGCATGTGGGATCTTCCTGGACCAGGGCTCGAACCCGTGTCCCTTGCATTGGCAGGCGGATTCTTAACCACTGCGCCACCAGGGAAGTCCCAGGCTGTTAGATTCTGTATGGGTCTTTTCTAGTGTAGCTACACATAGCGTTCCCTGTAAGCCATTTTGTTTTCTATTAAGGTGTAAAGTTTAATTCAAACATTAGGAATTACTTTGCTGTGCCATTTGGTGGGAAATACTTTACCTTGGTTCTTTGATTCCTGATTAACAGAGAGAAACCTTTCTTCTTGACTTCCTTATTATTATTATAATAAATAGTGCATCAAAACTACATTTTATCTATGTGTCTGAAGCTTAAAACTTTCCCCCTGAAAAATGATGGCAAACTTTGTATAGACCTGAGCACTTCATGGTGGGAACTGCTCAGTCGCTTAGCTAGTACAGCCTGAGTGTTTTGCAGATGGGGAAGCTGGTCTTTCTGATACTTAAGGTGCCCCGTCTGCGATGGTCAGGGACCACAGGCCACAAGCTGACTCCGAGGGTGCCTGGCTGCCGGTCTGGCTCTTCTGCCATTCGCAGTGTTCTGAGCACCTCACCCATTTCAAAACGTTAAACAAGTAGAAAAGGGAGCTTTTCTTTTCCCCATGTGTTTACATTTTTCATTGTGTTTATTTTTAGGCATGCTTCTTACTGCCAATGAAACCCCCAAGATGGGCATCTATTACATTCCGGTAAGTGATACAGAAAGGAGTTATGATAAAAATAGGACAAGAAAAGATGCTGTATTTTTAAGCTGGCTGTGTCGAGGGACTTTGGGTCTGCATGTGGCTGTGTAAATTAGACACAGTGGCTCACTTGTCAATTCCCTGTGCTTCCTGGAACCGGTAAAATAATGCTTAACCACTGTTTATGGGAAACTACTTAATATCCCATTAAAATAGTAGAAATTCGTCTTTATTCTTCAGATCTACATTTGTTTTTAGTTTAAAAGCGTTCCAGAATCTTAAACTTTCAGCTATTAGTGATCAGGAGATCTAATCCCCTAAAATAAAAGTCTAGTTCTCTTCCAGTCATCTCTTTGTAGTTTGTGTCTTTTAAAAATGAGTTTATATAAAAGAAACTATCTTAGATTGCCATGATCAGTGATGACATGCAGTTTGCAATCTTGTGCCGTTTTTTCTTCCTTAAAGAATTCTTCTGTTACGTTTGCCAGAAGCTTCCCTCCCTTTACCTAAACAGAAAAGCATATAGTACAAAGTTGGCATTAGATTGCGGTTAGCAAACATCTCCTTTTCTGAGATTTGGGGAGGAGCATGAGGGGTGTTGAAGGTCAGATCTTTAGGGCAGTGAGCTCTCTGTAATCACTGTCAGCCTCCAGTTATGAAAGTTCTTTATATTGATGATGGTTTTTTGAAATAGCTCAACCATGTGTGTATTTCAAAAAAAAAAAAAAAAAGTATTCTGTTGATGTTGACTTTCTGTGGTTTCAGGAACCTGATATGTTGTTGAAAGCACTTTGAGATGTTTCTTTTGATTGATAGTGCAATGAAGACTATTCAAACAGCAGCTTTTCCGTTTTCCTAAATTGTCATTTGTTCCTTTCCTCCCCGGAGTCTCACAGATACTGCTTCCATATTCCTGTTAGTTTATATATCTTTGTCTTCATCTGATCAGTAAGTGATTGTATCAACTGTGTGGCAGGCACAGTGCTATATAGGTTGGCAGTGTAACAGTGTATAGGGTACTGCCCCTTTCTTCAGGGAGTTCATTATTAGGGAATAAAACAAGAAAGTAGACAATTTCCAGTCAGTGTGATGAATGCTATAACAGAAGTAAGGAACCCAGCATGGGGCTGGAAACTGGTGGGAAGTGTGGAGGATACTCGGAGAAACCTTCCCAGAGGAATTGATATCCAGGGAGAGACTAGAAGGCTGGTTCTGTCTTCTGGATGAAGAGGGTGGGGTTCAGAATGGGGGAAGGATCTTGGAAGTAGAGGGAACATTGTGTGCTAAGGTCAGGGAGAAGATAACACACGTGGCCAAGCATTAGCGCTTGAGGCTTGGCGGTAGCTCAGGCTGGAAAGGTGCTCCGCAGCCAGGCTATGATGGTCTTGTAGGCCAGGCGTGACGGTGCAGGGCAGGCATTCCTGGAAAAGTTGTAAGCGGGAGAGTGCTATGGTCAGATTTGCATTTTTGAAGGATTATTTTGGCTGCCATCAGGAGAATGGATTAGGTAGGATCCAGTCCGGAAGCAGCAAGAACAGGCTATAGGAATCTACAGGAGAGGTGATGGTCCCTGTGTTACCTTGGCCAGGCCTCCCTTTTTAGTAGTTGGAGCTCTGGGGGTCCTGGGGTAATTTGAAAGAAGTCTGATCTGGTGGGCAGTGATTTCAGAGGTTTGTTATCCATGAATAGCCAGGTGGTGTGTCCGGAGGTGTCCACTGATGAAGACTTGTGTCGATCACGAGAAGAGCCTTCCCTTGGTCCAGTGGTAATAGTCTTCTCACAGCGTCAGCCCGTCTGGGAATGTCAGGAGAGGCAGAATAAATCAGCTTGCCCCTCCCTTTACTTCTCCTCCTGGCGGAGGTCTCTTTCCATCTTCCTCTCAGGAGTGCTTAGTGTGTTTTGATCGTCAGCAGCTGCCTATAAGGCGTAGATGTCTTGAATGGAAGAGCCCTTCCTCCCGTCAGAAGTGTATAGAATCCACCAGAATCTGAGATAGAGTGTGGAGGCCGCACTGGGGGTCTGCTCAACTGGTGAGCAGCCGTGGGCTGAGAGCCCCTTGGTGTGGAGCCGGGGAGGGCAGTTCTGAGTACTTTTGTGGGAAGGCTGTCTTACCAGCTTGTGCTAAGATGGTGGCGGTGGGGACAGAATTGGAAAGATTGTCAAGGTTGTAAGACAGGCTTGGTCATTGATTGGATGTGAGGAGGAAATGAGAGGAAAGAACCAAAGATGACAGCTGCTTTCTGCTTGGTAAACATGCAGACGAGGACGTCCCTCCCTGAATCCAGGAGGAGAAAGGGGATGATAGACTCTTAGAACTGGAGGAGACCCTTATTCCCTTCTGCTTCTCTGGGTCTGTTTCTCAGAGTGGGCTTTTTTGTTCCAAGTTCTGGGAACTTTAATTTGCACGTGTGAGAGGGGCTGGATGCTGGCCAGGTGGTGAGAAACTGCCTTCTTGACAAATGTTAGCTTATCTTACAAGGTCTTTTTAGTTCACCTCTGTAGCTCAGATTTAACTGGAGCGCTGCGAGAAAGAATCCAGAGGCTGCTCCCGGGCGACTGTGCGTGTGCGGACAGTGAGAGCAGAGTTGTCCTTGCCCAGCTAAGCATTGTGCTGCAGCTGGTACGTACGTGTCCCTTCCTGACCTGCCTTTCTGCCCTGCTGCCTTGCACGGAGTGAGGTTTTAGGGTGCCGCTTGTCTTTACTTGGAACCTCTTCTTTGTGACACTCCTTCAAAGCAGAGAGAGCCCAGGGGTCTGAAAGCCTGCCATCTTTCATAAGATTTTATCAAACTCACCAAGCTGATATTTGGCACAAAGGTTTATTTGAGGCCTATAGAAACAGAGAAGTGTGTGTTTAATATATAATTCATGCCAAATATGGGAGGTTTGGACTGTGATTTGTATCAACATCTTATAAACCAGGTATGAAAACTCTTTTTCCCTGCTTTGGGGCTGTGCTAAAAATGAAGACAGCTTAATGTTCTTTTAGCTTATTAATTTTTGCCTTTCTACCTGATACCATCTTTCTTGAATACTTGAAGTCTTTTTAGATTAAAAGCAATTACTGATTTATATACTCTCTGCTACTTACATATCCCAGTAGCCAACTGGTCTTTTATGACCAAATGGATTTTCTCCAGCCCTTTCCCCATTTTCTCAGTACTCTTTTTTTTCCCTCTCAGAGACCAGGATCTGTTATTTTGTTTGTTTGTTTTTTAAATTCCAGGGCCTAATTCAACGGCAGCTTTCAGGACTAATGCCAGAAATAGTTTTTCAAGTTTGGTTTCCTCTGAAATGTAATTTAATCGTAGGTTAGTTCTTCATAATTAACACCTTTGGCAACTGTATAGACTCCAGAGGGAATCCAAGTCCTGTGGCACCCAGCCCAAAACCTGCCAGTGTGCTGAGTACTGTTTCTGTTGGAAATGCTCCTTGGGCTCCAAGTCCCCGTGGGTCAGTGAGCTCCAGAGACCACTCATGACGGGATAGTTGATAGCTTGCGTGTTTGATAATGTGTATGGCTGCGTAAACTTGGGAAAAAGAGAATTATTATTTGTTGAGGAAGCTATTTGAATTAGAAGAATAAAAGTCAGTTGATTAAGGATGTATGGTTTGGTTTTTTTTTTTTTTTCCTGAACATGTAAATTTAAGCCACTATAATGATTATATGCAATGTCACTGAACCCATCTTTCAGTATTGGCAGTTAGGTGTTTTATTTTAAAACATTTTCTTAGGGAAAAAAAATACTTGTTTTTATTGAGATGTTTTTATTCTTTATAATGAATCAAAAAACTGTATTAAATATTTTAACATTTACTATTTAATTTAAAATTATATTTTAAATTTGGAAAGTACTTTTGGAGCTAGAGTACCTGCAAATAGGGCAGAGTTAAAAGCATAAAGGGTTATATTTAACTTGCACCAGTGCTTCTGTTTCTTTTAAGAAAATAGCACTTGAACTTATCCAGCACAATGCATGAAACCTCCGGAACTCTATCTTTGCAAAGAGAGATGACTACGTATTAAGAAGCATAAAATCTCAAGAACGCTTGCTTCACTTAGTTGTAACACACACGCACATATCCTCCCAAAGGCGTGTAAAGCCAAAGGAAGTGCAAAAAAAATTAGTGAAGTTTAGCCAAATTTTGTGAAATGTAATAAAAGATTCAGTCTAGTGAATGTCTTTAAGTCTCTTCACTTCAGTGAGTTATCACTCATCAACCCAAAAGGTCTTCAAAAGAGCCATGGCCTCCAGATACCATCGCTGGGTTCACTTGCTCCTGTTCAGAGGGGTTTAGTCTGATTTAGATCAAACACCTGTGCTTCAGCCCTCCAGGAGACAAGAGGTCAGTGAGTGCGGCCTGGTTTGGGGGTGGTCGGAGAGGTGCTTTTGAAATACATTTGTAGTGTTTGGAAGTCAGTTTTAGAGAAGTGGCATGAAAAATTTTGTAGCAGGTATATGGATATTTGCATTTGGGCAGATTTTGTTTTTGTTGCTCAGTAAAGAGTTAAAAATGGGTATCATAATCTTTTCACTGGTGTTTTTTTCTCTATGGGCTTTCGTGACTAAAACAAAGAAATTTAGATATGAACAATTTTGACTGTTCTGTCTGTGGTGAATTGAACTTGTTAGTCTACTTCTAAACTCAGCCACTATATTAGATTGTCCATTATCGAGGTATTTCTGTGGCCTCCCTCAGAGATGGCCTCTTTTTTCAAGGCCAGTATTTCAAATATTACTGCTTGGGTATGTTTTGGCATAATTTTCCAGAAGGCTTAAGAACATAGTTATATAGTGCTTTCTAACAATTATTCCTTACCTTCACCATAGATAACACATTTTTATCAGCTGTCCAAATTGTAAATATGTTATTTTAGCTTAACATTAGATTTGACAGTGTCTTACAGATATTTTATGTCTCCTTTTTATATAGCTATTATCTTCTCCATTTTAATTTTAAAGTTTAGGGTTAGAGACTTGGTCTTCTTTTTTTTTTTAATGTTTATTTATTTAATTTATTTATTTTGGTTGCACAGGGTCTTAGTTGCAGCACACGAGATCGTTAGTTGTGGCATGTTGCCTTCTTAGTTGCAGCATGCGAACTCTTGGTTGCGGCACGCGTGCGGGATCTAGTTCCCCGACCAGGGATTGAACCCCGACCCCCTGCATTGGGAGTGTGGAGCCTTACCCACTGGACCACCAGGGAAGTCCCTTGGTCTTCTTTTTGTCTGATGATCACATCACACACCTGGGGGCAAAATGGTGACTGACACGTTTGTCCCACAATCTCTAGAAACAATGCAAACAGCAGAGAGAATTTTGGCCAACAGAGAAGGTTCTGCTTTTCCTGGAGAGTTGGATGCGCTTTCTCCTTTAAAGTACATCTCGTATGCAGATCACTTAACTTTATCTCTAGCTAACGTTGGACACAGTTGACCAGGCTGTGCCTAGCTTCTAGAACACCACATTCTCTTGGTTCTCCTGCTGTCGCCCAGTTGGCCCTTCCAGTTGGTCTTCTTTGGTGGCTTCTCCTGCTGGCATGGCCCAGTGCTTGGGCCTCGCCTCTCTCCCCTTGACCCAGATGTTAGTGAGCCCTGGGGCTTAGTCCTTGCCTCTTTGTTTATTCTCCCCCAGGGAGCTCATCTGTCCCTAGGCTCTGTAAGGCACCTGCGTGCTGCTGACTTCCAAACTTCTGTCTCCAGCCTTTCCTTCCTCTCGGAGCTGCAGAGTTACATATCCACTGGGCTACTGGGCTTCTCCACCTGGACGTCTACGTGGTGCACTGTATTAAGGTGCCCGCAGCAGAAGTCTTGATCCCAGCTCTCCACCCACCCCACCCCTGCCTGTCTCCCGTTCCAGCAGAGGCACCGTTGTCTCCTCAGTTTCTAGGCCCAGAGCGCAGGCGCCACCGTGTTTCCTCCCCCTCTCTTCACGCCTCCTCGTCCAGTCCATCCGAATGTCACATCAAGTCTTTTTCCAACATTGGTTCAAATCCAGCCATTTTTCAGTACTTCCGCTCCTACCACTCATCTGGGTTACCTTAGTGGCCTCTTAACTGATCTTTCTTCTTTCACTTTTGTCTCTCTTGCATTCTGTTTTCCATACAACAGCCAGGTTGATTTAAAATATAAAAATAAAAACAAAAATCAGAGTCTGTCATTCTTCCTAAACCTTCCAAAGGCTTATCGTTTTGCATAGCGTAGCATCTTAACTCCTATCGTAACTTAAAATGTCCCACAAACAGGAAAAGGCTAAAACACCAGAGTCTCCATTTTCTCTCACCCATTAGAGACTAGATCTCTGTAAACCATTTATCCATTTACACAGATCACCAGATGGTTAGAGCATAAGACCAAATCCCCAGTCATTGCTGCCAGCAAGGGGGAATAACTTATAGGCCATAAATTAACCAAAACCCAAACACAAAATTAGTAGAGAGGAAAATTAAAGTTCAAAAAGCAGAGTCACCGAAGTTCTGCTGCCCCTTTGGATTCATATGGAGCCAAGAAGAAAAGCTGTGCTTGGCTGTGCTTCTCTGGTGATGAAGTTTCCCTGACACTGTCAGGTGAATCCATTGTGCATCTTGGTGAGACCTCTAAAACTGTTAAAGGATAATTTTCAGAAAAATGTGAAGTCATGACTTTCACATAGATATCAAATGAATACGTGTTGAAAATTTCATTTAACTTACTAATTAAATAAGGGAATCAGGCACATGTCATCAAAGGTGAAGTCTAAAATAGCACAGATTTACGTGGAATAAAGTGATATTGAATTGGGAATGTGCAAGTAATGGATAGGCCTTTCTGAAGTTATGGAGGGTTATCTGTCCAGGACAGAATGCATTTGCGTGACTATAGACAATTATCTTGCATTGCTGTCAGTTACTTGCAATTTACAGAGTTGTAAAATGTACCCCATGGAATCAGAATCAGATAATCTCTAGACCAGGAGTTTGGCAAACTAAACACCTAAGCACCAGCTGCCTGTTTTTGTAAATAAAGTTTTACTGGAACACAGTGCACGTATTCATTTATTACGTGTTGTCTGTGGCAGCTTTCTGACTAAAAAGGCATAGTTGTGTAGTTACGACAGAAAGACCCTGTGGGCTGCAAGCCCTAAAATCTCTGCCTGGTCGTTTAAGGAAAAGTTTGTGGCCCGCACTCTAGAGTATGCGTAGCTTTCCATTGAACACAAAATCTTCCTATATTTATTTACTTATTTGTAAATTTATATAAATAATAAATATATGAATAAATTTATAAATAATAAATGTATATCTTTCCTCATTATAATGTAAAACATGGACACAGGGATATTGTTTTGCTCTTTTCCCTGTTATATTCCCAGCACCTAAAGCAGTGTCTACTACACTGTAGACATTCAATTAATATGTGCTGAAAATTAATAAAACAAATACATATGAGAGTAATCTGATGACTGTAATTTGAAGAATCTTGCATAATGTTTGCATGTTTTGACAATGGCTGGTTTGCAATGATTTTTAGCTGTTATGATACCAAATTCGAATTTAACATCTGCCCTTTTCTTCTACCATTAGTGAAATTAAAAAGTGGTGAACATGACTCATAAGTGTTAGACATAATTTTTTTTTTATTTTAAAGATGATTTCCTTAGAGAGTTTTGACTTTTTTTAAAAGTTAATTAATTAATTAATTATTATTTTTTTATATTTATTTTTGGCTGTGTTAGGTCTTCGTTTCTGTGCCAGGGCTTTCTCTAGTTGCGGCAAGTGGGGGCCACTCTTCATCGCGGTGCGCGGGCCTCTCACTATCACGGCCTCTCTTGTTGCGGAGCACAGGCTCCAGACGCGCAGGCTCAGTAGTTGTGGCTCACGGGCCTAGTTGCTCCGCGGCATGTGGGATCCTCCCAGACCAGGGCTCAAACCCGTGTCCCCTGCATTGGCAGGCAGATTCTCAACCACTGCGCCACCAGGGAAGCCCCTAGACATAATTTTTATGCAGTAGGGTAAGGATCAGTTCCTTTGCTCTGACAGTATGTTCTAATCAGCAGAATCAGAGAATCTTGGGGCGATGCAATCATTGTGTTTGGGAATGCTGACAGATTTCTGAAAGAAATGCCTTGTCCAAAAGATTTAATAGTGGTGCTGTTAAGATGAACTCTTTCCTAGAAAAACACAAAAGGAGAATGTGGAAGTAAGGGCATTTAGCTTTTGTTGTACCTTTTTTGAAATTTGTGGAAAAGTTGGCTTTGCATCTAGGATAGGATGGACTTACGTGTTTTACAGATTGGCAGCAATGCCATTGTTTTTCTTGCTGTGCTTTAGCTGCAGCTGGTGGAAGTGCTGTGCGTGCTGCTCCTAAGATTCGGCTTTGAATCTGGACCATTGATCCATTTCGATTTGAAGCCAAGGCTGAAGGCATTTATGTTTACTAATTTCATACCAGAGATTCCCCAGATGAGGTCTCTTCAGCCCACTAGTGTATGTTGAAATAGCCCTGAATATATTAGTGTCCATGTAGAGTCCTAAAAGTGATGGATCACGTTTTCCTCTATGATGCTTATTTAAGCAGAGAGCTGTTAGATGTAGTGACAGAAGTAATTTTGTTAGAAATTCCTTTTTTGTTGTTGTTTTGGTTTTTTTAGTTTTTTTAGATTTAGAAATTCCTATTTTCTAGTGCCAGTTGCAGCATATTCTCTTGGTTTAGGGAGGTAGTACCAGATGCAAAGAAAACTGTCCTCGGGGGAGTTTGCCAACATACAAGGGATGTACAAAACAGAACATAAACTGGACAAATAATTGCTGAAATGGCTTTCCACAATGAAGGGTTTTCCAACGTGCTGCAAGGGAACAGGGGAAGCTTTTGAAGCACAGAACACTAGAGCAGGAAGGGAACTTTGAGGTCATCTAGTCTAGCCCCTTAATTTATAGGCGGAATCAAGTCATTTGTTCAAGGTCAAATGACAAGTTGGTCACAGCTGAATCTAGAAGGCATTTCTTTTTTTTTTTTTTTTTAAACATCTTTATTGGAGTATAGTTGCTTTACAATGGTGTGTTAGTTTCTGCTTTATAACAAAGTGAATCATAGAAGGCATTTCTTCATTCCATATTACTTATGGAAGGAATTTCAAAATTAGTCTGACCTGAGTTTGAATACCAGCTTTGCTACTTGTAAATATGGTGACTTTGAATAAGTTACTTATCTTGTCTCAGCCTTGGTTTCTTGAGCTACAGAGGAAGAATGACGTTGTAAGGCAGCTATGTACAGTAGATACTTAGTCATTTATCATGGTGCTTGGTGCCTGATAGTTGTTCAGCCGATTGTTACTGTTATACTTTTTTTGCAATGAGTAAAATTTGATGGGTCCAGTGTATTTATATTTAGCATTATATGGACATGGGCTTTTATGTAGCTTTTAGGAGGAATGTGAACTGAGCAAAATAAAGATACACTGAAAAGGTCGTGACACAATCATAGGTGTGAGTGAGGAAAATGACTTCAGAAATATGACTTGAGATTGTTCGGTCTGTTACAGATCATATAAAATAGAGGTTGAGAAAGAACTACTGAATGCCATTGGTTTTGCCGTTAGTTATTGAAACAGAAAGCAGTGATGACATCTGCTTGCTCAAATTAAAAATCTGATTTTTAAAAGTGAAGTCCATTTCCCCACAGTATGTAAACAGAGCACACTCTTTATAGAAAACATCAAATAAAGACGAGTAGAAACGTCACTCTTCCATCATCCGAAGGCAAGCACATTTTAACATTTGGCTCTATTTTTTCCATTGTTTTAATCTGAAACGTTGATATGGTTTAATATCTTGCCTTTTTCCCACTTAAATAATGTTTCCCCAAATTATCAAAAACTCTTGGAGATCATTAAAAAGTGGGTTTTGTGTGTGAATATAAAAATAATATATAGTTTTTAAAAAATGTTTAAATAGATGAAAAAACCAACTATAGTCTCACTCAGTCAGAGGCATTCTTGCTAATACTTCTGTTACATTTTCTTTGCATTTGGGAACATCTTGGTGGCTATTGATTACATTTTCACCTAAATCCTATAATTACGCTCACTTAGCTTACGTAAATTTAAATAGAAGTCTTTCAAGGTGTGGGCGCTGGGGAGCGATGTGGCTCCATCCATCTCACGCTGCAGACCTGTGTCTAGGACTGAATTTAAAGTGGAAGATCGTTTATCAGCTAACAGAAATCAGCCCTAATTCTCTAAAGCATCCACTGAATGTAGTTGGTCACCTTCTCATCTGTGCATTTAGGAAGGTGCTAGTTACGTATCATTCTTGGGAGACTTGAGAAAATAGTTGTTTTCTGCGTTATGTGGTTGAGATGAGGAACGCCATTCAAAAAGGGCTGCTTGAATGTTTTCTTCAAAAGATTTTTGTTCCCAGTGCCTCTCATAACATTGCCACACTGAGTGTGATTCTGGTAATTTAAGGTAAGGGGTTTTTGGTATGACAAGGCTCCTGGCTGTAGGTCACTGTATCTGGTCCTGGTCCAACACCTGAGGCATAGGTGCTCTTTTAGACATACTGAAGGACATCCCGAAGGGATTTTTCAAGTTTGATTACACCTTATTTAGTCTTAGCTGCTTGACTTTAGAACCTGGTCTCCATGTAAGAGGTTAAACCAATGAAATTCAGAAATTTTAAATGCAATGGACTGAGTAGGAGAAAGGGAAAGATTTTTAAAATATAGTTAGCAAGTTCAGAATGAGTGAGATAGGGCTTAGCAGCAGCATTTGTGAAAAAGGGATCCAGGGGTTTTGTTCACCTCTAAATCAAAGGAATAAATCAAGCAGAATGTTGGCAGTGATTCCACATGTGAATGGGGGTGGGGAAGGACGAGGGGGTACAATGAAAGGGCCCTCTTGGGGCTGTTAACATGAATGTTCATTGAGAAATATTTCACAGATTGAGGATTAGAGAAAGCTCAGAAAAGAATTCAGGAACTGTGTTATCAGGCACCATCTAGAGAAGGCATGTTTTTAGGATTTAGGAAAAGAATAAGTTCATAAAAGAAAGTCACCCTTTGTGAGGTAAAAAAAAAAAAAGATGGGGCATTAGACTAAGGAAGAAAATTTTCATTATTGAGAGTGTGGGAAGAGCAATCAGAATACAGGAGGGACTGAAGGACTGACCTTTCAGAGCTTCTAAAAGGAAGAAAAAGACAAATTTGAATGAAAAACATGATCCATTTTAATTTGAGTTCAAAGATGTGTATTTTTTAGATGTCTTGATTAATAATAATGCAGATGGGACATATGCTTTATTTTGTTCTCTAAAAAAAGCATTTAAAAGATAAAGCCAAGCCCATAAGAAAGATCTGGAGGGTTAAGACATATCTTATGGAAGGTGACAGACCTACTTTTATGGAGAAAAAAATGTGAGGCACTTGAAGTCAGAACAGCAAGTTAGTGGAAAAGTTAGATTCCAAACTCCATGTATTTTCATTACCTTCTTCTAATTAACAAAAAAAGGAGAGGGATGAAAAGCAGATGCATTTCTTTTTAGTGAGCTTCCTTTCTAACCCAAGCTCACAGCAGATCTACTGTAACTGAATTTTATCTCATGCATGAAATTGCTTTATAAGGTGTTGTGTTCTGTTTGTAATTTTTCAGTTATATATTCATAATTGTGAAATGGGAAGTAGGGCATAAATATCAGGTGGCTAATAAAGTATTCTGATCTAATACAAACAAGTTGTTTGTGTCTTTACAAAGGGGAAATGTGGACTTCCTATTTTAATCTAAACACTTTCAGGCAGTAACATAGTATCTGTGGCATTTTTCTCAACAAAGGAAATCCTCTCCATTTCCCATCACATTTTATTGGGTCACAAGAATAGTAGACATACAGAAAGCGTTAATGTGTGACACTCAGGAAGTAATTTTCTGAGCATCCTGTCACATTTTCAAAAGTTAATTTCAGTTCCGGCAAGGTAAAAATGAATGTAATTTCCATATGGAAATATTTGACGCACGTATGACATTTATCTTATTATGTTAATATCTTAGATGATATTTATTTTTGCTTAAATGGTTACACATCTGGCATGCCCGTTTCCTTGAAAGTAAATAACAACTTCCTGTTCAGATGCTAGGTTTTCAGTTCTGAATCAAATATTGACCAAAGATCTTATCTCCCAGCCCTGGTGATTACATGCTTACCAGGTCTTGTTTTGGACAAGATAGAGTTGGAAGTAAATCTAGTATTCTTTTGTCCTGTTGGTGTGGTCACCTCGGTGGTGGTGGTAGAATGTAGTGCTCACAACCAGGGATTGATTTTAGTTTCTGAGTTTGCCTGACTGCTTGAATCCTCTGGCACTTTCTTTGATTAATATGCCCATTACCTACTATTTTTTTTTTGTTGCGTTTTGGTTTTTTTTTCCTTAAAAATAGAAGGCAAGTTATACAAATAGGCAAGAAATTTGGGCTACGTTCTTTTAAAAGGCCCAGCTAATACAGAAAATAAGAAGAAAGTTCTAAGACTTAGACTTTCTTTACTTAGATTTAGTGTTCTCTCAAATCCCAGGCAAGTTTGTCTTCCAATGCACATGTGCTCAGATGTAAGCACCCTGAGGGCAGGACTTTTGTGTGTTTTACTTTTTGCTGTGTCCCTGGTGCCCAGAACAGTGTCTGGTACTTCGTGGGCTCTTACTGAATACGTGCCAATTTGAAGGAATGAATATTACTGACACTTCATTTAAAAAATTTTATTCTGGAAATATTTCAAATATACGTAAAAGTAAAGAGAAATACAAAGAGCCCCCATCTATCCATCTCCTTGCTTCAGTATCATGTTCTTTCCCCCCATGCTTTTTTGGGGGGCGGTGGTGGGATTGACTCATATTATTAGCAGTTTAAATTGCTGTAGAAAGAAGTTGTTGAAAATTGTTAAATGGAAATGAATAATTGATCTGCACATTGGCACAAATCTTTAGTTAGGTTGTGTATTTACCTTCTTGAGGAACAGAACATTATTCTTGGTTGGAAACAAATAATGTGTAAATGATAATAGTGAGACATATTGAAAGGAAGTTTAGATCTGTTTATGTTTCTTTCATATTTGCACATGGTTGTATCATTCATTCATTCATTCAGTCATTTATTTGTATGACTTTATTTTTTTAGAGCAGTTTTCAAAACGTTCACGGCAAAATCGTGTGGAAAGTACAGAGTTTCCACATACCCCCCCCGACACACACACACACACACACACACACACACACACACACAATGTACACCGCCTTCTCCACTATCAGTGTCCTGCACCAGAGGGTACATTTGTTGTAGTCGATGAACTGACATTGACACATCATTATCACCCAAAGTCATTAGGGCTCACCCTTGGTGTTGTCCATTCTGTGGGTTTTGACAAATGTATAATGACATGTATCCACCATTATATATCATACAGAATGGTTTCACTGCCCGAAGAATCCTCTGTGCTCCACCTATTAATCCCTCGCTCTTCCCCCAAGCCCCTGCCAACCACTGATCTTTTTACTATCCATGTGGTTTTGCCTTTTCCAGATGTCACATAGTTGGAATCATACAGTATTTAGCCTTTTTAGATTGGCTTCTTTCACTTAGTAATATGCGTTTAAGATCCCTCCATGTCTTTTTGTGGCCTGATAGCTCATTTCTTTTCATTGCTGAATGCTCTTCCATTGTATGGATGTACCACAGTCTGTTTATTCATTTACCTGTTGAACTTGTTGCTTCAAGTTTTGGCAGTTATAAATAAAGCTGCCTTAAGCATTCATGTGCGTGTTTTTGTGTGGACATAAGTTTTCAACTCTGTTGGGTAAATAGCAAGGAGTGTGATTGCTGCATTGTCTGATAAAAGTATGTTTAGTTTTGTAAGAAACTGCCAGACTATTGCAAAGTGTCTGCACCATTCTGCATTCCCAGCAGCACTGAATGAGCATTCCCGTTGCTCCATATCCTTGTCAGCTTTTGGTGCTGTCAGTGTTTTGGATTTTAGCTATTCTAATAGTGTGTAGTGGTATCTCATTGTTTTAATTTGTAAGTACATTTATTTTTATATTGGTCACTGAAGGAAATCCAACCCTTTGTTTTTTGTCTTTGTGGGCTTGACTAGATAGTCTATGTTGACTAGTTTCTAGTTTGAGTTTTTAGGGGAGTAAGGGTCATTGGACAAATCCTTAGTAGGCACCTTTCATGCACCTGCACTAAGGCCTGGGATATCAAAGACATTTTATTTGTTGCCTTGGAGCTTATAGTTTTGTAAAGGAACAAACATTACAGTTGTAGGAGCACACTAGGAAGCCATCTTCCCGTAGGTCGGAGAGTCAGAGGGAGTACAGACATTTGAATTGAATCTTAAAGGACATGTAGGAATTAACCAACAAAGAGGTAGAAAGAAAGGTGGTGGAATCAGGGAGATCTTTCTACACACGGGGAGTTGAAACTAGATGCTAGAGCCTCAGATCTGTTCTGTGTGCCTGGGAGGAGCTGAGGTTTTCCAGGGGCAGGGAGGGGCAAGAAATAAATAAAACTGGAGAGATGTAAGGGCCTTAAATCTAAACCTTTTGTACTATGTTAGAGTTTTTGCTTTTGATTTGAAGTGGAGCGGCATGCCTTTGAAGGGTTTTATTCAGGGGAGTGCGATGAGATACGGGTGTAAGATTATTCTGCCTATAGGGAGTGGGTGGCTTTGGAAGCAGGGGCTAGGACAGATCGTAATTGACCGGGAAGAGTCCTGAGAGCGCCCTCTGAGGCAGTGGCAGTGGCTGGTGAAGGAAGAGACACAGATAGAAGAGGCAGTAAGGAGGTAATAATACCCCCTTAGGGCTTGGTGATCATTGGGAGTGGAGACTAAGAGGGAGATGGGGAACTGAATGAATGATGGTACCATTCACAAAGATAAAAGCTACAGATGATGGAGTAGATGCTAAATTGAGTTTTGGAAGTGTTGAGATGACTTGAAATTTTCTCTCCCAGGTGTATGATTTAAAACTCCGAAGCTTCAGATAATGGCAAACTACTTCCTGGGAGGGAGTTTTGATCTTTTGGTTTTTTGGTTTATCTCTATGGAAAGGATCAAAAGTTGTGAGTGAGTTAAGTTCTTGAATTTTGTGGAGAGAAAAAGGATCTTCTGTCTTTCTTAAAGGTCTCTTCTCAGTCAATATCACAAATACCAATCCAGATGTTCACTGAGGGTCTCAATCCTGAATTATAGGCTCTGAAACAATTGATGTTACAGTTTGATGTTGTAGGGGGCTTGTTAATCATTTGGTAACTCTGTCTGTGTCTGTGCCTCTGTCCCTTTGGAGATGTTGTTTATTACTTTAGGAAAAATGCTCTATTTTTTTTTAAAAAAATCAAACATTGTAAAAATATATAACCAAGGAAGAAAAAGTCCTTCATAACCGCCCCTCCCACTACCAGTCTTAACAAGACAGTGCATACTCTTTGCAGAGTCAAGTCAGTTCTCTCTCCCTCCATGCCCCCCCCAAACTCTCTCCCTCCATGCCTCCCCCCAAACCCCCCAAACACTAGCATGTGCATTTTAGCAGAATTGGGATCTCATGATGCATACAATTTCGAAACGGCTTTTTGTCATTTAATGATATGTTATTCTGATCAGATCAGATAAATATAAAGCAAACCCATTCTTTTTAATAGTTGTACAGTATTTCATTATATAGATATGTCATAATTTATTTGTCTAGTTTCCTGTTAATGGATATTCACCACTCATTTCTTTCAGTTCTCTAAACCAGTGCTGTTTAGTAGAACTTCTCTGATGGAAATGTTCTAAGATCTGTTCTGTCCAACATGGCAGCCACTAGCCATGTGTGATTATTAAGCATTTGAAATGTGCTTGGTGTGCCTGAGGAACTGAATTTTAAATTTTATTCCATCTTAGTTAATTTAAGTAGCCACATGTGGCTAGTGGCTACTGTATTGGACAGCGCAGCTCTAAACTATGTTAGAGTCAAGTTAGGCCATCAAGGTGCTTGCTTGGATCACATTACTTGGGCCTTCATAAATTGCAGTTTAATGGTGTTTCTTTGATGTTTAACAGTCATATAAAGTTTCTCTTGTAAACCTCTTTTAAAGAAGTATTGTTTAGTGTTAGAGTTCCTTAGAGGGAGATCTACGAAATGCTTCTCGAGTTTAGTTCCAAAAGAGAGTTTCTCTTTCCAGACATATCAGTATGCTTCCTTTATCAAGTAAATGATCTCTTTCTACCTCATTTTGCATCTCTTTTGCCTTGGTTCCCATGGAGTCCAAAGTTCAATTTTTGGTTCTGCTACAGCAGGTAATCTTTTCCCTTTCATCACTCCCCCCACCAAACTATATAGCTTTCCTTACATTCTGAGTTTAAAGATTTCATTGTGTGTATGGTTTTCCTTGTAAAGCACTTCTCTTTTTGAAAATGATTAGATTTACCTGAAGTTTTTGGAATCTATCCTAAGACTTCACTGAAAAAAGATAAATACAATATATGTACTACTTCCCTTCCACAACCCTGCACACACATACATCATATATCTTAATAGGGCCATTAGTATCGTCATGTGTATGAATCCTGTTTATCATCACAGTGGGAAATATATGTATTTAAAATCTGAAATAGACATTCTACCCGGGTTGTAGAAAATTACGTGCTTTATGGTTGGTTACATTTTATTCAATTATGAGTCCAAATTGTGTTCTTTTACCCTCTTGTTTTGCCAGTGTAATGCTCTACTTTGGCTTTCTTTGGGAATATATGGAAATCTTCTTTTGCTTGAATTTAAAGTGTATTCTTCAGGATTTCCTAGTTCCATGTGTGGCACCCTGTAGATAAACATTAACTGCTAAATGGTGGCAAAATATTTTTTGACCCTTCTAGAGTAGCACTGTTGAAGTGTATAACCTTCATTTAAAAACATTTTACTCTTCCTTTGTTTCTGCCAAGTTTCCATCCCTAGATATTTTTAAATATTAGGATACCCTTAGTTTTTACATAGACTTAAGAATTGGAAAGCGTAAGAATATGCCGAAAAATTATTAATAAATTCCTTCGCCTGTGAGGAAGTAGGATAGAACCAGGAAACTGCTGATGTGGTAACCAGGATAACACACTGAAACCATCTGTGTAACTCTTGGCAGGAATAAAATGACAAAACAAGATCTTGGAGAGTGCACATTACCAGGTGTGTGATCAAAAAGATAAATACATTCTCAAATGATAAAATTGGCCTAGTGCCTTTAGCACCCATGGGACTGTTGCGTGTACGCATATGTGCAGACATAGCTGTCAAGGTTGAGCATTTTTAGTGTAGTTAGGAAACTGGGACAGGAAAAGGCTGGAAGTAGAGGACTTTGACACTGCTTGGAGTCATTGGAACTGTAAACTCTGGATGTGAACTTGGGGAAACTGCATGGGATTTCAAGTGTAACATGATGATAAACATCCAGTGGTGATTTTGCAGCAGAGGTGCAGAGCCAGGCTCTTCAGGAAAGAATAAAGGGGAGACCTTAAAAGAAACATGTTTGTCCTATTTAACTAACAGTGGACTTTGAAAAAGACAGGGACCATATTAAGATATTTTTTTTCTTTTTTCTTGAGAATTGAAGGAAGATGGAAGCTGAGAACTTTTTCATGCTATTTAATGCACTGTTTGTAATTTTCAGGAAAAGTAGACAAATGTAAAGCTTTTCATTCTAACTCAAATTAGACTTACTTAGGTTAAGTATAATACAGCTTTGAATACTTACAAGAGAACTTTAAGAGATTTGGTTTATGAAGGAATTTCATGGTTTTGAACAAGATTTTTGCTCTGTTAAATTGCAGTGGTTTCGAGTAATTCTCTTTCCCCTTTTCCTCAATTTAGCAGGACTATTTGATGTAAGCTTGCATGTTCTGAATGTTGTCAAGCTCACAGTCAGTAGATCTCCAGTGGATATATGTGTTTAGTTTTCAGTACATTGTTACTTTGGTTTCCCAGAAGCTTTCTTGGCATTACAATACCTCAAATTTAAAAGTTTAAAAAAGGAAAGGAGTGGTATGAATATCTGTTTTCAGACACATTTGTCTTTTCACAGTTTGACAATGATGTGTCTAGGTGTGGATCTCTTTGAATTTGTCCTACTTGGAGTTGAGCTTCTTGGATGTGCAGTTTAATAGTTTTTACCAAATTTGAGAAGTTTTTGGCCATTATTTCTTCAGATACTCTTTCTGCCCCTTTGTTTCTTTTCTTCTGGGACTCCCATTGTGTGTATGTTGGTCTGTTTGATGTCCCACAGGTGTCTGAGGCTCTGTTCAGTTTTCTTTCTGTTTCTCAAACTGGATAATCTCAATTTACCTGTCTTCAAATTGGCTGATTCTTTCTTCTGCTGATTTATATCTGTTGAGCCCCTCTAGTGAATTTATTTCAATCATTGCATTATTCAACTCCAAGACTTTTATTTAGTTCTTCTCTATAATTTCCCTCTCCTTATTGATATTCTCTATTTCATGAGACATGCGTTCTCATACATTTCATTAGTTCTTTAGACACGGGTCTGTTTCTTTAGTTCTTTGTGCATATCTATAATAGCTGATTTAAAGTCTTTGTCTGGTAAGTCTAAAGTATGAGCTTCCTCAAAAGATAGGTTCTATTGACTGCTTTTTATCCCCTGTATATAGGCCGTGCTTTCTTTGCACGTCTTGTAATTTTTTGTTGAAAACTAGGTGTTTTAGATAATATAATTTGGGAGTTATGGAACTCAGATGACCCCCACCCTGAGTTCATTGTTGTTGCCATTTTGTTTGTTTAGTGACTGCTGGATTAAGTCTGTAAAATCTGATAGCTTTGTTCTGTGTGGCCACCAAAGTCTCTGCTTAGTTGACTTAATTCAGCTGATGACAGAGCTTTCCTGGAACCAGTAAGTCTCCCATCCTTTTTAAAGGGATCCTTGTAAACATAAGTCAGATCATGTCACGCCTCTGCTCAGAACCCTCCAGTGACTTCCATCTCACTCAAGGAAAAGGTAAAGTCCTGCAGTGGCCTGCAAGACCCTACCTGATCTAGCCCTCTCCTGTCTCCCCCTGTTCAAACCATACTGGGTTGGTCTCTTTGCTGATCCCCAAACATGCCAAGCAGTTCTGATCTCAGGACCTTTGCATATGCCAGATATTCTCATGGTTTATTCTCTCCTCTCCTCTAGGTCTGTATTCAGTTGTCACTTCAACATGGGCTTCCCTGTCCACCCCTGCTCCCCCTCCCCCGTGTTCTCCATCACCCTTCACTGCTTGCTTTTCCCCATAGCTCTTATCACTGTCTGTCATACTCTATACTGTCTTTCCTTTGTTTGTTTATTGTTTCCCTTTCCAGAATGAAAGCTCTTTAAAGGTAGAGATTCTTGATTGTTTTGTTCACTGCTGTATCTACAGTGAAGAGAAAAATGCTTGACAATAACTATTTGTTGAATAAATGAATCTATTCTTATTTAAGAATGAGACACTAGGGACTTCCCTGGTGGCACAGTGGTTAAGAATCTGCCTGCCAGTGCAGGGGACTCGGGTTTGATCCCTGGTCTGGGAAGATCCCTCATGCCGCAGAGCAGCTAAGCCTGTGTGCCACAACTACTGAGCCTGCACTGTAGAGCCCGTGAGCCACAACTACTGAAGCCCACACGCCCTAGAGCCCGTGTGCAGCAACTACTGAAGCTTGCGTGCTCTAGGGCGCCCGCCCGCATGCCGCAACTCCTGAGCCCATGTGCCACAGCTACTGAAGCCCGTGCACCTAGAGCCCGTGCTCCACAACAAGAGAAGCCACTGCAATGAGAAGCCCGTGCACCGCAACGAAGAGTAGCCCCCGCTCACCACAACTAGAGAAAGCCCATGCGCAGCAACAAAGACCCCACACAGCCAAAAAAAAAAAAAGAATGAAATACTAAATGCTGATTGGAAGCTTTTTGTATGCCGTGGTCTTGTCTTCTGGTAATTTTCATGCTAACTCTTCAGCTAATGACCAAAGGCATACCTTGGAGAAATCACAGGTTTGGCTCCAGATCACTACAATAAAGCAAATGTCACAATAAAGTTAGTCACATATTTTTTGGTTTCCCAGTGCATATAAAAGTTATGTTTACACTATACTGTAGTCTATTAAGTGTACAATCGCATTATGTCTAAAAAACTATGTACATATCTTAATTTAAAAATACTTTATTGCTAAAAAATGCTAACCGTCATCCATCTGACAACACAGGGTTGCCACACACCTTCAATTTGTAAGGAACACAATATCTGCGAAGTGCAATAAAATGAGGTCTGTGCCTGTATTGGAGGATTCCCAGATATCAACATCTGGAAGTCTGTCTTTGGGGATATTACGTTTTCTATAGAGAATCCCCCAGTTTCTCACCAGGAGTGTTAGGGGTTTAGGCTGGCAGGAATGGAAACACAGCAACATGTGTTTGGCTTCTGGCATTCTGGGAGCTGCGAAAGGAGCTGAGGGTCACACACTGATACGGAGGCTGCCAGTTAGTTTGCTAATTTCAGCCCCCACAGCTCAAGTCACCTGTGCCAGGTATCTACTCATGTGGAACAGCTTTCCTTCACTTTCTCCAAAAAATCATCCTCTGGTTTCCTAAGGGGTGGTGGGACTTCAGATATTCATCAACTCCATCATCTCCCCTCTGTTTGGGCCCATCTTCCCAGATACATGGAGCCTGGAAGTGCTGGGTCTCAAGGACTCTAAGGAAAGAATCTAGTCTCCTCTTTGATACTTACCTCTGGAAGCACCCAACATTTTTTTTTTTTTTTTTTTTGGCTGCATTGGGTCTTCATTGCTGTGCACGGGCTTTCTCTAGTTGTGGTGAGCGGGGGCTACTCTTCATTGTGGTGCGTGGGCTTCTCATTGCGGTGGCTTCTCTTGTTGCAGAGCCACGGGCTCTAGGCACGCGGGCTTCAGTAGTTGTGGCACATGGGCTCAGTAGCTGTGGCTCGCGGGCTCTAGCGTGCAGTCTCAGTAGTTGTGGCGCATGGGCTTAGTCACTCTGCGGCATGTGGGATCTTCCCGGACCAGGGCTCGAACCCGTGTCCCCTGCATTGGCAGGCGGATTCTTAACCACTGCACCACCACGGAAGCCCGTACCCAACATTTATACCGTGTTAAATCCTTTAACCACTATATTTTCTTCTTCTGTTCTTTTTGTCCTTGAAGGTAATACCTTTTATACTGGTTTACTATCATTTTAAGTAGGCTTGGGAGGGAAAGGAGATAAAAATATATAGTTAGTGTGCCATTTAATTGTTTGCTTGGGGTGTCCTATCTCCCCTAACCCTTGAGTATAGGTGCTCCGTCTCATGCTTATTTGTACTCATAGGGCATTGCATAGATTAACTATTGGTTTGTCGGCTGATACGGATAGAATGGCATAGGTGATCTTTTTCTTTTTCACCTGGCCTTATTTTATTATCATTTTATTTCAGTGCCTACACTGCTTTTCAAAAAGTGAATTGAAAAAAATTGAAATCATGGCAGATAATAATTTTTCTCCTTTTTAAAATAAATATTTTAAAATGTTGAAATTAAATTGCTCTTTTGCTGATCTGATTTTTAGGAATGAGAGAACAAAGCACTACAAGTAGAGTACCTTTAAGTGACTCATAATTACTCACGCAAATACATGTAAACTTGGATACGCAATTAGGCAGCTCATTATGTTGCAAATGCAGTTACATGCTTAAATTCATGGCCACTCCCTTGGCTCACCCAGCTGTCTCTCCTCTCTTAGGCTTATTTATGACTGGTTATTAATAAGCCCCAGCTGTCAGAATTTGAAAATACATGCTGGTACTAGTGGTGCTGTTCAACTAATAATAGAGGGAAAGTTTGAAAAGGAAGTTTGCCTTTGAGTTTATGTATTGCAGAGTTGGTCATCTTAGTTGGCAAAATCCCGTTCTCCTTCTGGAGATGCAGGCTATACATTTAGAAAAATTATGATTAATCATAATAGTGGTTAATGATAGTTACATTATAGTATACCCCCATCATCTCTGATCTGCAATTCTGAAATCCAAAAAGCCCTGAATTTTTTTTTTTATAACTGATCAGTGGCAAAACCTGAATCGCTTCATTAGGACTCAAATCTGACATGTAATGATGAGGCTCTTTCTAGTCTATTTATCCAGATCACCGGTATGAAGATGTATAGATTTTGCCGCAGAGAACTATTAATGTGTTTGATTATGGATCACTGACCCAGACCCCACTGAAGATTTTACATAAAAGCAGTATACATACTGTGTTACCTTTTGAAAATGCAGAAGATTCTAAGGTTTCAAATGCTTTTTGGCCCCAGTAGTTTCTTCTTCTTCTTCTTTTTTTTTTTTTAATATTTATTTATTTATTTGGCTGCATTGGGTCTTAGTTGCGGCACCACGGGATCTTCATTGTGGCGTGCGGGATCTTTCGTTGCAGCGCACGGGCTTCTCTCTAGTTGTGGAGTGCCGGGTTCCAGCACGTGCGGGCTCAGTAGTTGCGGTGCTTAGGCTTAGTTGCCCCGCGGCATGTGGGATCTTAGTTCCCCGACCAGGGATCAAACCGCATCCCCTGCACTGGAAGGTGGATTCTTAACCACTGGACAACCGGGGAAGTCCCTGGCCCCGTTAATTTCTGATAAAGAGTTGTGGCCTTATAGTGAGAGTAACAGATTTCAGATTAGATGTGGGTTCAAATTCTAATGGGGAAACTTTAACTGATACATGTTAGAACACTTGGATATATTACATACAGTTAAAGTTTCCCATTTTTGTTCAAAGTTATTGTGAAAAAAGAAAAAAGTTATTTATTGTGTGTTGATACAGTACTACCAAATGGAGTAATTAAGAATTTTCTTAGTTACTAAAGTTTTTAAAATTGTTTTTAAATCATTAGTTTAAAAGTGAAGGGACTTCCCTGGTGGCACGGTGGTTGAGAATCCGCCTGCTATGCAGGGGATATGGGTTCGAGCCCTGGTCCGGGAAGATCCCGCAGGGCAACTAAGCCCGTGTGCCGCAACTACTGAGCCTGCACTGTAGTGCCCACGAGCCACAAGTACTGAGCCCATGTGCCACAACTACTGAAGCCCGTGCACCTAGAGCCTGTGCTCCGCAACAAGAGAAGCCACCGCTGAGAAACCCGCGCACCACAACGAAGAGCAGCCCCCGCTCATCGCAACTAGAGAGAGAGCCTGTGAGCAGCAACAAAGACCCAATGCAGCCAAAAATAAATAAATAAAAAATAAATAAATTTATTGTAAAAAGTCAAGATAACAATTTCATATTTAATTGCTGTGCTATATTATCAGTGATTTTCATATAAATAGGAAATACTAAGTAGCATTATAAGTAAATGGGAAAAATTATGGCATCTATATTGAATTAGTACAGTTTGGTTCTTTGTCTCTAATGATATTAATAATAGTTTGTTGTTATTTTAATCACCCTTGATCTGTTAAAACCATCCATCCAGTAATCCTCAATCCTTATTTCTGCCTTAACCCAGCTTTAGGATGTGGCACGGTGCTTTTTCAAAAGAATGGGGGAAGGGGTACCCTTTTCTGTCAACTCCCTAAGAATCTTAATATTCATTGTCTTTCCTCCCCACTCTTAGTCATTTTTGTCCATTACCAGAATACATGAGAATTTTGAGGTTTTAAATTAAGCATATGTAATTAACATCTTAAAAGTAGATTGTAATCATACAGGCGGATGAGCTTGGGCACGTGGCATGTATTTTCATGTACCTTAAAATTGGTTCTTTTGCCCAAACGGATTAGAGCAAGTAGATACTCGGCTGCATTTCAGTCAAGGCCTTCCCAAAGCACACTGATAAAGATTCTTTCCTATTTTGGAGGACCAAGTACTTCTGTTTGAATTGATTGATGTGATTGTCATTAAAGTTGCTGAGGGACCCACGGAACCCTTTATAGCGGTTTGATGAGTCCGTTTCCAGTTCTCTACTTTTACTGACCTGTGACTTTAGGAAATTCTTATAAATGAACAGTGGAAAGTCATTAACAGATAAACTGAAGTTTAAAATAGAACAGTCTTCACCAAGTTTCTGAAACAAAACTCTTCTGGTGCATAAAAATGTAGATAATCAAGCAATAATCAGTTTTGACTGCAGTATAGAATATAGCAATATAATGACACTACGGAAAACCTAGAAACTTTTGACGTAGTAGTAATAGTACACCAGTTGTTAAAAAAGATGTTTTCTTCAAGTTGTAAAGCCTGAAATTTAAGAATAAATTAATATATTTTTACGTATTAGTTGAAGGATTAACATATTTTATGAATAAAGACAGCGAGGAATTTTTACACATGAATTAATACTGTGGTCGTTGTAGGTACATCAGAGCTATGCACGTGCTTAAGCCCTCCTTATTAGTTAAGCCAACCACTGTTTTTGCAACTTAGTGGTAGACCTTTGAGGAAAGCTCTAATGTGGATAAAACCTTCAGTGAATACCAGTTAAATCAGTAATTTGAACTTTGTTATGGTTATTCTGATGTTTTTTTCTCTGAGTAGGAAGTAGGGAAACGTGATTAATAATCAACCCATTAGACTTAGTTTTGTTTTTGATGGAAATATTTCCTCCTGTAAAATTTAATGGCCGTGAATATGATTGCAGAGATTATTTTCCATAACCAGAGCTGTCCCTGGAGAGGCAATTTGAAACAGTTTCATTAGAATCCAGATAACTATCAAAAAGAGTGTTCTGGAACATTATAAAAAAGGACCATGTGAAAGTAAGTTCAGATCTGGTCTGATATTTTAATATGCCTACCCCTCATCCCCCAAGAAAAGTCAGTAAACACAGTGTAATCTTTTCATTGTCTTTGAAGCCCATGTTTATGACTGATTTAAGGTTTAAAGGTGAAACTACTTTATTATGAGGTCCTTTGGTACCAGTGCCCCCTTGCATAGGAGGCAAAATAAATCTGACTTTCACTAAAAAGTGTTCTTATATCCAGTAGTTTTATGGTGAGGTATTTGAATGTTTTTATCTGAGTAAGGACAACTAGACAATTTAAAAAATACTTTTGCCAAACTAGACCCTTTAAGTCTTCATGCCTTGTGCAGTGGAATTCATGAATGCATTCATACATGTTTTATGTGTGACTAGATTTATTTATGAAACACTTACTGAACACCTACTACTTGGCAGGCAATGTTCTAGGTACTGGAAATTAAGCACTTAAAACAGATGAAGTTTAAACCCTCCCATGAGAACAATTTCTTGAGGATCTTATATTCTAGAAAAGTGCTAAGAGTTAGTGTACTTTCTTCCTCTCTAAAACAGGAGACGATTGCTGTCCTAGGTCGTACACCAGTACATGGTCGAGCTTTGCTTTTGCATATTTGTGACTGATGGGAAGCAGATACCCTGTAGTTGCAGGTGCCTAAACTCTCACTCTCAGAAGATGCCCCATGGTTTTCCTAGCTTGCTCACGTGTTCATTCTAACCGGAAGTCCTTTCAAATATAGTTACTGAGTGTCCCAACCCGGCCTGTTTCATCTAGCCCTTGCCCGTCTTCCACGTGGATTCAGCACAACTCAGTTCATTGCTTTAAACGGCTGAGTGTGTGCTCATGTGCATGTGTGTGTGCATGCACAAACCATCTGCTGCGGTTAGGTTTCTAACTCCTTGGGGAATAAGAGCACAGTCGGGGACTTTGGTTTAGCACAGTGCTTTATATATAGTAGCAATCAATATCAATATTTGTCGACTTCAAGCTACTGTCCTAAAATTGCTTAAAACCACAGCAGTTTCTTTAAAGTGGTCTACATTGAATTTTTTTTAAAAAAATACCTTTCATTTCTTGAAGGTTTGTCTTTTATGGTTAGTCAAACCACTTAGCGTATCAAGACCTTTACCTCTGTTTTTAAAAATTGTACAGATTATGCAAGTAAGAAAATACTCCATGGGACTTTTTAATGCTCATTAAGAGTTGTTTTTCATGTTCATGAGCCCCACAGCCTTTGGCAGGAGTGGTGGGATCACCCTCTCTAATCAGGCAAAATAATAGAATTAATTAGTATGGCTATATCTTACATTTACTTTTTTTTTTTTTTTTAAATGGTTGAAGAGGGTATTGGGGGCTGTCTTCCTTTGTTATAACTCTCTTCCTCCTACCTTCCCTTCTCCAAAAAGTTTAAGCTAGATTTAATAATTTCCATTATGAGTTTTGTTTTTTTCCTCTGTATGGTTGATTACTGTCAAAATACACAGGCAAGAAGTCATTGGAAGTTTCATTTTGTAAGAGCCCAGGGTTCTCTCTTCTGAAAGCCTCCACCATGAGGGAGGGTTTCAGTAGCTTGGCTCTCCCGCTGAGTGTCATTTCCTTTGGGATAAGCGTTGACCTCAATGCGTGAGGCGTCTGCGGGGAAAGATTTGTACCAAGGGCAAAAGAGTAAGACGCAATCACGGTATTTTATGGAAGTAATTGGGTTACAAATTGAAGTATTCATATTTTATTACTTGGTTATAAATTCTGTTCAATCCTTTGTTCCTCAGCCTTTTATTGGGACTGATTGTGGATCCTGGCAGCCCATTTTAGGTTAAATCTAAAGAATTCTGTATACAGAATTTTAATTTTTAATCAATTAAATGAAGTGGACCATACAAGATAGAATGTAATTATCAAGTAATTAGTTGAAAACCTTTAAAAAGGATAATTCTCGTTTTGGACTTTTGTCATGAGTGGCAAACAAAAAGTCTGGTATGCCAAGTATGCTTTTGTAGATTCTAGTACTGTTTTGAATGAAAGAGATAATAGAATTACAGATGGATGTTATTATTACTACCTGAATTATTATTTATATTTTCATAGTTCTCACGTAAGGATATTCATTAATATTGTTGTGTCCCAGACTGAGATTTTTCCCTTATAGGTCTAAGATCTCCCTAATTTGTTTTTTTCTCTTCCATTATAGACTTGATTATGCATATTGCAGTTGTTTCTCAGTACTTATGATAGAATCAAGGATTTTAAAATTATATAAATATAATATGAAATCTGGTTGTAAAACAACTCTTAGTTGACATGATTAGAATGCACATTTGCTAACCTTCTAATCAACGCCGGCAGGTTTTGGGTCCTGCTCCCAGGTGGTGTTCCTTCTTAGACAACTTGACAGAAGAATTGGAAGAGAATCCAGAAAGCACAGTTTATGATGATTACAAATTTGTCACCAAGAAAGACCTTGAAAATTTAGGTAAAAAAAATATGATGAAATGTTTATAAGATTGTTTCTACTTGTTTTTGTTTTGAGTTTTGAACATTAGAAGTGATGGAGTCACATTTATCTGATTTTCCAAATCTCTTTCTGACAAATCAGACATTAAACTTAGTATATATAATCTCTGCTTAGAAAAAGATTCAGATAAATTCAACCTACTGAAGCTTTTTTGTATCTTAAATGAGGAATAATTTTTTTAACCTACCACCTATGTATAGGAAAAATATCAGTCAAGGGAGCAGTGACTTTCAAGTACTATTTGAATATAATAAGATTTTGAGAAATCTCAGAGACTGCACGGAAATGATTTTTGTCCCCCTGTAGGTTTGCTTATTAAAAGACCTAATCCAAAACTTAGAACCCATAGATTGAATCCTCAAATATGTAGAACCTTAACAGTTACTTAGGTTTAAAGAATACAAACCAAGAAATGCTTCTTAATAATGCCCAACATTTAAAATAGGGCTTACATGTGCCAGGCGGTATTCTGAATGTTTTATATACAACTCATTTAATCCTCACAGCTATGGAGTGGATACTATTATGATTTCATTTTATAGGTAAAGAAACTGAGGCACAGAAAGATTTTTTTTTTCCCAGAAAGATTAAAGCAACTTGCCAAAGGCTTCAGTGGTTGGTAAATGTGAGGGTTAGAGTTTAAACTTAGAGTCCATGCTCTTAACCTCAGCCATACTGACCCCTCTGAAGAACATGTTTATCTTAGTTGACTAGTACTGGTTTGTAGGATAACAAGAGTAGGTTTTGCTAATCTTGTTCTATTGTTGGGAAAAGGCTACATAGCAAATTACTGAGAATGGCAAAACTTAGAGGATCCATTCTCCACAAGCCTAGGCAGCTTAGTTGTCTTTAGAACAAATAGATGTACTATAGCAGTTAAATGCTAAAAGAAAATAGAATCATATAACAAATAGATTAGAAGAGAGATTCTTAAACTCTATTTTGAAACTATATCTTTTAGCACAGTTAATCCAGGCAGAATTATTTTCTACTAGCTACCACCAAAATAATTCTTTAAATTTTAATGTGTTTAAAAAGAAAAGAGTTGTATTTAGCCTTTTAAAAATATGACTTATGGATGAAATAGGGTGAACTAAGTCTTCCTACTGAAGTGCCTCCTTAAATATCTCCAATGTAATTTTTACAGTATGCTTGTGTCATACTCACCTACCTTCTTAAATTGGAGACTAAAAAGTCATTGCTATTTTGTGGATTTTTAAAAACTACTGTGTTTAGTATATTTTGGGTGTTTTTTCAGTCTCTTCACTGTGTTTATTTTGGGTGAGGAAGGCAGTGATAAAGGCTTAGATACGTTTTGTTAAAATGCATTCATACTGCCTATTTTTAAAACTATGGAAATAGATACAATATTCAACAAAATAAGTTATACTAGAAATCATCTTCATGTAAATTAGTAATATCTTTTAATATTAAATGAGCCATTGGTTATAATTTTTCAACAGATTTTACCATCATATATAAAACCTTTAAAATAATTTGTGTTAAAGTAAAAATAAGGCCATGTAACTAACTTCCCTTATTTCTTAAGATTATAGCATTGAATACTTGCAAGTTCTGACATTTCCCAATTATAGCCTTTAGCAGGTCCTATACCATGGTGTTTCCCAAAATGTGTTTCATGGGCCACTGTGTATGCAGTGCTGGATGGGTAGCATTGTGGCTGATATCATGGGCATTAGAGATGGGCTGACATGAGCTCACATCCCACCTCTACCACGTAATAGCTCTATGACTTGGCCAATTTACTTAACCTCATTGTGCCTTGGTTTCCTCATCTATAAAGTGGCAGTAGTAATGGTGCCTACCCATAGGGTTGCTTGGAGAATGAATCAGGTAATGCTTGAAAAGTACTCAGCACAGTTTCGAAACATAATACATAAATGTTACCTATCATTTTAAGAGTTTTGTGGCAAATAAGTTTGAGAAATGTTAGGTTAAGCCAAGATAAATCAGTTTCTCTACTTACGGACTTCTCTGAGCCTTTAATGCTATCATACACTATAAATCTCCAGGAGGGGGAGGAAAATATGAAACAGTTCCCAAACTTAACTTGATCATTGAACCTCTTCTTCCTCAAAGATCTCTTGGGACTAGTGTTCTGTAGAGCTAATGATGGGAAAAGCTGCTGCTCCTGCCAGATTCTCTGTGTAGAATTGTTTTAACATGAAAAGCTTTCTCGTGGAATGGGAATAATGCTGGGCCATAAATGTAAATTTTATATACCTAATAGAGGAAACAAAAAATTACGAACACACATGTGCAGGTACCTAAATGCAGATTGTTATGCATTGGACATTTCATTAAGGTTCAGCCCTCCCTTCCTCCCACCCCCCTACCACCTTTTAAGTTTCTACTGTGCAAATCCAAACCCTGTGGTTTTATTAACCTAATGAATTCTAGGAAAGTATTTTTCTGACCAAGTCTTATTACTTTATGAGATTATCCTAAATTTAATTTTGCCTTTTGATGTTGTTCTGTAATGTATACTGTTTTGTACATCTATGTGATTTTGCCTAGTAAGTGATTTTTAGGTCTGGAGGGATGTTAATTTCTAAAATTTGGAAATCAGGGTAATGTTTTCCTTGGAAACATAGTCACTTAGTATTATACCAACTAAAGCTGCCGTTTATGTGAGTATATCATAGGTGGTCTTATTCTGAAGATAAATATTCTCATAACCTTTCTCTGTGTAAATATTTGCAATTAATAAATAATTTCTGTGACATAGGCAGAGCATCCTTTTGTGACCACCAGCACCACTAATTGTAAATGAAATCTAAATCTAGGAAACCCTGTGAAAGATACTGTTTAAAGCTTCCAAACACTGATTGGCATTGAACTTTTAATTCATCCATGATGAAGTATGTCTGTATATAATATATATGTTGGTATAAATTTGCCAAAAGCTGTTCTTTTGGGGGAAAAACATGCCCTTTCTACATTATTGTTGTGACAGTGTCCTTTGTTTTTGGAAATTATGGGCCATAACAGTGGTCTCTCCCCAACCCCGGCACTGTTCCTACTTGGCAGTTTGAAAGTTGACAACCTAGTGTTGATCTCAGCATTTTTTGTTTGTTTGGGCTTTTTTTTTGGCTGCGCTGCACGGCATGCGGGCTCTTAGTTCCCCGATCAGGGATCGAACCTGTGCCCCTGCAGTGGAAGTGTGGAGTCTTAACCAGTGGACCGCCAGGGAAGTGCCCTCAGTATTATTTTTAAAGTTAAACTAGCTCATGGAATCCAAAAATCTGAGAACCACTTGTATAGGGAACCCTTCTTTACTTATCTGTCATAGTTCATAAAGACCTTGCCGTCATTTTTATGCTTAGTATTGCATTAAAAATAAGTAAGGATGATATTGCTGAAGCAGAGTAAAATTTCTTTGCAATTGTTGAAGATCAGTAATTCTGATCCTTAAATTTTTACTCAGAAGTGAACTTAAAATCAAATTGTCATGAAAAATTGTTGAATTTTAATCAAGATTTCATAAAAATCTGCCCTCTTCTGATTAACTTTCCCCAGGGCTCACACATCTCATTGGATCACCTTTTCTCCGGGCATATATGCATGGATTTTTCATGGATATAAGACTCTACCACAAAGTAAGTACAAAACTACAGTTATTTTAGGTGACTGATGAGCACTCTGTAGCCATTTCTTCTCTACTTACTTGCATTTTTATAAAACATACGTAAGATTTGTAAGCGATCTGTCTGTTCTTTGGCATGATAGTCATGCTGTATATGAGACATGCTGCTAAATACAATTCTCTTATTTTTAATTTTTTTCCACTTTGAAAAGGTGAAATTGATGGTAAATCCATTTGCTTTTGAAGAATATAGGAAAGATAAGATCCGACAGAAGATAGAAGAAACACGAGCACAGAGAGTCCAATTAAAGGTAAATATTGTAGTCATCATTGAATCTACTAGAGAAAGGTACTTCATTTTTATTTTATTTATTATTCAAAGAAACCTGCCATCCATTTCTTAGTTTTTCCATCCTTAGTTTACATCTTTTACTGATATTTTTGGTATATTTTATTTGTTGTGAGGGTGGATACTCTTTACAGTTTTATCATTATAGACTCTATGGTAATGGTAGTGTGGAAGATAATGCCAGGTGAGCTGATAGTGTCCGTCCTACCAGGAAGATATGATGCTGTTTTCAAACAGGGATTTAGATTTTGGAGCGTTGGCGCTTTGCTAATCCCCATTTCTTCCTGACATTCGGGAGTGTCTTAGGCTAGCTGCTTGGATCATGGGAAATGGTCATTAGACTATGCCAGGGCCCAGACAGGAATCAGGCCACACTAGTTCTATTAACAGAGGGAATTTAATGTAAAGAATTGTTACCCAGGTATTAGAGAACTGAAAAGGCAGAAATACTGAGGTATGGATAAGAGAGGCCGTGGCTTCAGGGAGCAGCTGACACTCCAGGGCTGGGCGGCAGGAGAGAGGCAGGCCTGAGAGCCGGGACTCAGACCTCCGTGGAGGGCTGACAGCTGGCCGTGGGGTCCTCGAGGTAGGTTGAGGCTGTTCCCGGGAGCGGGGGAGAACCACAGAGTGGCCTCCCCGCTCTGCTGGAGCCACCTGTTGTTGCCAGGACAAAGAAACGTTGGCGGGTGATGTCACGCCAACGGCAAGCAGAGGGGAAGCGCAAACCCCATTCTCCTTCTGCCTTCCCGTCCTGACTGAGATCAGCCACCAAGTGATACAATCATTTCCAACTGGACATTGTTGAAAGCACATGCACACACTTTCAGTGCAAAAGACTAGTGACAGGTCTTTCCTTTTTCCAGATTATTTGTTAAGTTTTTAAAAGCAGTGAGTGTGTGTGTATATTGGCCAGGTCAGGCTAGGACACGGAGCCCTCTGTCCCTGCTCTTCGCTTTAACCTTTAAAGCTAAATTGTAGGTATTTCAGTACAGCTTTTTTTTTTTTCACCTCTACTAGAAATTGCCAAAAGTTAACAAAGAGCTGGCACTTAAATTAATTGAGGAAGAGGAGGAAAAGCAAAAATCTACATGGAAAAAGAAGGTTAAGGTAAGATTTTATAAGGCAGAGAAAATATTGATAAATTGTTTCTCCATTTTCTTGACAGTAACTTGTATCTTTTTTCTTTTTACTTTAAAAATGCATTTAGTTTTCTATTTTCCCTGCTTTTAAGATAATATGTGCTCAATATGGGAAGTTTGTAAAATAGAATATAAAGAAGAAAGTCACCCATATAATTCTATCCAGACAAAGGCATCATTAATATTTTAGTGAATTTCCTTCCTGTCTTATTTCTCTTAAAATTATAAACTACAATAGCAGGATACTATTGTATATATAAAATATTTATCCTGGTTCTATAAAATAACACACATAGCTTCCCATTTTTATTAAAAATTCTTTCATAAATATTTTTGAGAGCTGCATATTTTATCTTGTGCATGTATTTTAAATAATCCTTTTATTGTTAAATATTGAGTTTGCTTATTGTTTTTCTCTGTACTAACTAAGTTTGTTTATAACTTCACAAGTAACCAGTTTTCATTTAGACTTGGCATCATTGGGACTGTGCACTCCTATGAATACTGCTCTCCACATTCCGTTCCTAATGTAAAAGAGAGAAAGATCGGTCATAAACTAAATAAGGGTCAGTGCTTCATTTAGCTGATGTTGTCAAGACAGGAGGAGATTTTTCTAATTTTCCCGGATATGCGAAGGCTTCCTCGTTCCTCCCCAGTGCTGTTTTCTCACTTGTTTAGATCAGGCAGGCAGATGACCAAGCTGGGCTGTCCTCTGGAATGAGGTGTAAACATCCGATCTCTCCTGCAAGCCTGCAGGACCTGCCTGAGTAGATAGATGGTCGAACCTCGTATCTGGGCCGGCTGTGTTGAGCTCTCAGGAGGGGATTGTTTGCTTGTTTATTCTTTCTCGGTTCTCTCTCTAGTTTTTAGCCAGGTAAGTGAACGGGAGATAAGTGAGCTCTTCATGTGTTTATTTTTGTACCACTCTCTTCAGTGACGTCAAAGGACTGCAACTAAAGGGTCTTGTGTCTGGCCCCCTTGCTAACTAGTTGCGTCGTCATGGGTGACCCTCAGCTTCACTGGGTCATAGCTTGTTCTTCTATAAGATGCAAGAATAGGACCAGCGAGGGGCGTTCTTGGCGCTATGATTTCTAAATGGGTTCACTCTCACTGTTCCCTCTGTCATCCTTGGCCTCCTCATCCTTTCTGCATCCTCTTATCCTGGTCTGTTAGCTTCTTTTAATATGCTGTTATTTTCCCTTTTTTTTCCAATTCTTTTAAATTTATTTTTTATTGGGGTATAGTTGTTTTACAGTGTCGTGTTAGTTTCTGCTGTACATCGAAGTGGAGTTCCCTGTGCTATACAGCAGGTTCTCATTAGTTATCTATTTTATACATATTAGTGTATATGCATCGATCCCAATCTCCCAGTTCATCCCACCCCCCCACACACAAGTAAATACATAGATGGCTTTTACGTTTCTATTTTCATTACATGAATAGTATACCAATGTTGAAGCAATGACAAACTTGTTATATGAATTTATACATCTATATGCTATGGCTGTGCACCTTCGTAATTTACATCAGTGTATTAAGTATATATGTATATCTTAAAATGTTTAAAATGTAAGTGCTTCCTGCTACCTTGACTTTCTCCTCAGAGTATTCACATTGATTTATTTTCTTTCTTCCGTTCTTTCTTTCTTTCTTTCTTTAATAAATTTATCTATTTATATTTTTGGCTGTGTTGGATCTTCGTTGCTGCGTGCGGGCTTTCTCTAGTTGCGGCGAGCGGGGGCTACTCTTCGTTGCAGCGTGTGGGCTTCTCATTGCGGTGGCTTCTCTTGTTGCGGAGCACGGGCTCTAGGCGCGCGGGCTTCAGTAGTTGCGGCACACAAGCTCAGTAGTTGTGGCTCACGGGCTCTAGAGCGCAGGCTCAGTAGTTGTGGCACATGGGCTTAGTTGCTCCGCGGCATGTGGGATCTTCCCGGACCAGGGATTGAACCCATGTCCCCTGTATTGGCAGGCAGATTCTTAACCACTGCGCCACCAGGGAAGTCCCCACATTGATTGTCTTGTTAGCCCAGCCTGAGGATGGTTAGGGAGGTAACCTTTCAGCTTTATATGTCATTCTGCAAGCTTAATGGAAGTGATCTTTGGATTTACATGCCCTGAAGTTTCAGTAAGGAGGGAGTGGAGCTAATTTAGGCTGCAGATGTATTCTTTTCTATGTTTTATGCTTATGAGTCTTTATTACATTTAATGTTATAGAGAGTAGGACACTTAAGAGTTAATTTTGATACTTTGTGCAGCACGGTATACACAGTTCAGGAGCCTTTTTAAAGGCCTTATGATTGTGGAGATGTGGGGAAAGCGTCCTTTTCTCACCATCCCCCCTCTGCTTCACAGACTTTTGTTGAGGTAGGGACGGCTGGAAGAGATGTAGAACACAGGCGGCCCTTGCTGTGCACGTTAGTGCAGGGTGGTAACAACGAGCCTGGGAGCTGAAAACATGCAAAGTGATCTGTAGAGTCAATGGGAAAATCATGGTTGTCTGTGCCTTTAAAACAGTTTTAGTCAAAACATTTATAGGGTTATCCTATAAAGAATCATCAGACTGTGTGCTATTTCTACTGCAGGTGCAAAGAGGAAGAACCTTGGAAATTCTTATCTTCTTCCATCAAGCAGTTCCCCTTCAGCTGTTGGAAGCTGGAAGCACGGTGTTTGTAGCTGTGTGAACTATAGAATCCCGCTAGAAAGTGGTGTTTGTAAAACGTGCTCCTCATCTGCTCTTAGTGGCTTGCTGACCCAAGTCAGGCTCCGTTATCAGAGCTCAGTTTCTTTCCAGAAATACTTAAATATAGTCATCTAAAAATCTGAGACTGTTATTAGACAGTTTGTATGATTCGTTGTTTAACAGTTTTATCTAATTAAATGACCTGGGGAATTCCCTGGCGGTCCAGTGGTTAGGACTTGGCGCTTTCACTGCCAGGGCCTGGGTTCGACCCCTGGTCGGGGAACTAAGATCCCACAGGCCGCGTGGTGTGGTTCCCCCACCCCCGCCCCCCAAAAAAAGACCTTAAAAACCGTTCCTGAGTTAAGGAAAGACTCCTTCATTATAATTGTAAAGAATACTTGAAAGAATTGTGAAATCCATCAGCAGTTCATTAGTCTTGTCTGGTCTTTGAATTCAGCTCTTTAAGCCCTCAGGAGCTTTAATAGCTCTGATAACTTCTGATGTGAAAGTCAGTGTGGTACAGTTATGTTCTGCTTTGGCTCCAGCTGAAATTTCATGGAGGCTGACGGTGAAATATGTTCCCAGATATCGCTACCATTGATAACATAATTAAAGTCTAATAAGATGTTTACCTTTCAGTTGATGTTGGATCTGCAATGGCAGGTGACCCACCACATAATGTCAAGAAACATTATCTGGACCTTATCCAAACTTAGAAATTTGGTAGTATTAATTGGTGGTATTTGGTATTAGAAATTTGGTATTAATTAATTTGGTGGTATTAATTCTAATTAAGAATTAATTCATTTGTTCTTTCAGCTTTATTCTTTCAATCCAGGAACTTAGGTTCTTCAGCACTTGGAAATTTTCTTAAAAAAATTTTTTAAGTAGTCTTTCCCTGCTGTGATGCATGGTCACTTGTTCAAATTTAAGAGTGAAAGATTTGAAAAGCTGAGGGGAGGCTCTGAGGTGGAGACAGGGCTCCTCAGTCCTGTGTGCTGACCTGGCCAAACTGTTTATTTGGGGAAGCGCCAAATGGCAGGGTCTTCAGCCTTTCCCTCGGCTGCTCCGAGTCTCCTGACTGGAGGGTGGTGGCCTGGCTACCAACATTCCGAGGACTGAGAACTACCATCAGGAGGGCTTGGGGCGGCGGGGTGGGTGGCACCTCAGCCCCTCGCCTGCCCGCCCTGGTGCCAGGTGCTCCCCTTGCCTCCCCGTGCTGTGGGCCCAGCTGGCCACGCCCTCCCCTGCAGAGAAGCCTTCCTTCAGCTGGAGACCGCGGGTGCTAGACCTTCCTTTCTTGCTCCTGCAGCCTCGTTGCTCCTGCAGCCTCGTTGCTCCTGTTTCCTTTCCTGTCCTTCTCAGCGTTAAGGGTCTGTGTCTTTTTAAAGCCCCTTTTCTGTTGTTTTAGTGGGGTTTTAGCAGAGATTAGAAGATGCTCATGTTCGAACCACCATCTTTACTCAGAAGTCTGCATCACCTTAATTTCATAGATATCATAGCATTGAAAGAATTAATCTGTTTTAAATGTTAAGTATTTCTCATATATGTCACTGTGTTGGGACAAAATATTGATAATAAGCATCCTACTCAGATCTACACATAATACACTTCTTTGAGGCAGGGCTGTGGTATAAACAATACTTTAAGATGTTTCCTAAATTCCAGTGGCAAGTGTTTGGCATATGCACGTGTGTATTTGTAGGGCAGCTCGCTAGCCAGACGGTCGTGAACTACTACAGCACATCACTAACTACATCTCATCCTACTTTTTTTTTTTTTTTTAAGACAGCTGTGAAAACAAACAATTAGACTAGGAAACTCTCTGATGGAAATATTTTTACAGCTGGGTTAGAAGAGTTTTTATTTTATATTTGTTCTTCTAAGGCATACTTGTCTTTAGGCAATGCAACTTATTTGTTTTAAATTAAGGGAAAAAAGAGTACTAGCCAACATACCCTTTTTAAACATGTATCTCAGTTATTTGTTAAATGTGATTATTTAATAATACAGTAAGATGAAAAAGAAAAGATTTCCCTTGGGATTTATATATATATACTTGAAACCTGAAAATGTGTAACAGGCCAATAGCTATTCATGTGGTCTTTGGCAGTATTACATATCCTGTGTTTACAGGTAACTCCAAAATTTATCCAGTTTATCCCCCTCTTCTCTCCTGAGTCCTGGTGCCTTGATTTTAGGCACCTAATGGTGTCCATCAGAATCCAGATGATGTTCTCCTTGAGCCATAGACTGAGTTAACCAGTCTTAAATGGAACATAATTTCTTTAACTTTTCTCATGCACTGGATTTTTTTTTAAGACAATTTTTACTTTAGAACAGTTTTACGTTCACAGCAAAATCAAGAGGAGGGTACAGAGATTTCCCATATACCCCTGCCCCGACACATGCATAATCCCCCCTCCCCCCATTAATATCTCCCACCAGAGGGAACATTTGTTACAATCGATGGACCTACACTGATACATCATAATCACCCGGAAGCCCACAGTTTACATTAGGGTTTCCTCTTGGTGGTGTTCATTCCACGGTTTTGGACAAATGTATAATGACATGTATCCACTATTAGAACATCAGAATATTTTCACATCCCCTCGAATCCTCTATGCTCTACCTATTCATTCCTTCCTACTGAGCCCTAGCAACCACTCATCTTTTTACTGTCTCCATTGTTTTACATTTTCTACAGTGTCATATAGTTGGGATCGTAGCCTTTTCATATTGGCTTCTTTCTCCTTAGTAATATGCATTTAGGGTCCCTCCATGTCATTTTGTGGCTGAAAACCTTCTTTCTTTTTAGCGCTAAATAATACTCAGTTGTTTGAATGTACCACAGTGTACTTACTATTTAGCTACTGGGGGATGTCTTGGTTTCTTGGTACATAATTTCTTGTCCTTTATTCCATCCTATGCCTCTTTTTCTGATCATCTCCAGTGATGGATCCTGACTTACTGTATCGCCAGCTTTCTAGTCACTTAAGCTAGACACTTGAGAGAAATTTTTAACCCTCTTTTTCAGTCTTCCTCCTTCCATCTCATCTGTAGCTGTATCTATCAATTCGAACTTAGAAGTGTATCTCACTATCATCCTTTCCTAAAACACCCTTAGATTCCAGTTGCCCTAACTCAGGCCCTGTCTCTTTTCCCAGTTTCCTCAAGAGGCCTCTTCGTCTTCCTCATGACTCTGGTTTCTCCCTCAACAGCCCATCATGTAGCACGCTGCTGCAGAATCGCAAAGCAGGCTTCTTTTTGTCATCTGAGATTCTTTTTTTTTTTAATTTATTTATTTAATTTATTTATTATTTTTGGCTGCGTTGGGTCTTCGTTGCTGCGCGCGGGCTTTCTCTAGTTGCGGCGAGCGGGGACTACTCTTTGTTGCGGTGCGTGGGCTTCTCATTGCGGTGGCTTCTCTTGTTGTGGAGCACGGGCTCTAGATGCATGGGCTTCAGTAGTTGTGGCTCGTGGGCTCTAGAGCACAGGCTCAGTAGTTGTGGCGCACAGGCTTAGTTGCTCCGCGGCATTTGGGACCTTCCCAGACCAGGGCTTGAACCCGTGTCCCCTGCATTGGCAGGCGGATTCTTAACCATTGTGCCACCAGGGGAGCCCTGTCATCTGAGATTCTTGATGCACTCTTCTGTCTGTATCTTTCTCCTCCTTATCCTCTTCTTCCCTAATAGTTTCCCCTTACCTGCAGAATAAGGTCACGGTATTTAAAATCCTTTACAATCTGGCCTGATCAAGAATTGCTTTTTCAAATTTTGCAATTATTCTTGCATTATCTATTGCATTAGACTGTTCACCACTCCTCAGTGGTCTGGAAATGTTCTTCCCAAATTTCTATCTGTTGAAAACTACCCATCTTTTAAGCTTCCTCCCCGATGCATATCCCCTGTGAACCCTTCTGAGGTGTACCTTGTTGGAATTACTTTTTACCTCTCTGCTCCTAGAGCACTTTCAACTCTGTTTAGCATCCTTTTTAAGGTGCCTTGTAGCATAGAGGTTTGTTTGTTTTTTGCTCATTAGGTTGTGAATGCCTTGGGATCAGGAGCTAGAACTTACCTATTTTTGTTTCTTCCTTGAATCTAAATCTGTCTTGGAAATGATACTTAGTCAGGGAAGACTTCGATATATCTCAAATATATATTCAGTATATCATAGAATTTTAGTAAGGGTTTGTCAGATTTTAGGTACATACAGGTAATAAACAACCCAAGTTCCTTAATGTCTCATGGTTTACCAATTTTTTGTGTAGCTCAGTTATACAACATTCTGAGCTCAACTACTTACAACCTTATTTACTCCCAATAGTGGAGAAGCAGCCAGTAAAATAAAGTCTGTTAAGTAGAGCCATAGTTTTACCACAAACAGGTTCATTTTTTCCAGCCTGTGCTTAGGCTGTTTACTTTACAAACCATGTTAAGTAGGTTAATTTATCTGGTTTCCAAGCCTATTGCAGATAAGGAACAATAGGAGAGCCCTGAGTGTATAAGATTATCATCTGTTTAAGTGAACAGATAAGTTTACAGTACATTCTAGAAAATGTTTCTGTTCAGAGTGGTATAAATAAAAGGGAGTACGGTGTCAGTCCTGAGCTATCCAAAATGGGTCTCAATAGTAAAGTTTTATTATGTCAAAATCGCAGTCTCACATTATATCCTTTGAGAACAATTAAATGGCCTAGGAGAAGAAGATCGACGAGGCTGTCCTGTGAGGGAAGGAAATATCCCTTAGGTTTCCGAATAACTCAGAGTCAGTAAACTTACACCACCAGCTCCCCACCTTGTTAATTCTTGACTTATTATTGATGCATACTTCCTCTCCCAGTTTTAGAATATGAAGTTGAAAGTCTCACTAATTTTCATTCAGTATAGTAGCTATGCTTAAAAAGCCATGTTTCAAAAACATGTATTTTCTTGAAAAATGTTTCTGCATCCAAAAATGTTAATTGAAGAAAATTCTTTCTAATGTATTAAGCATAAAGTTAGGCCAGAAGACTCAGTCTTAGGTCATTGTGTGCAACGGCCAACTAATACATATTTTCTGTGAAATAGGTGAATAGAATTTGATTGTGGGTAAGAGATAAGCAATTAGAAAGTTCTGGAAACTGATTCTTTTAACAATTTCATAATAATTTAATAAGTTGTGCGTTATGTAGCTTATTAATTTATTATTGAGTAAAATGTTTTTAAGCCATCATTCTGGTCAGATTTTATTCCAATATTAACTTCAAATTTTGACATTCTTTTTCTTATAGAGCCTTCCTAATATTCTCACCGATGATCGATTTAAAGTTATGTTTGAGAACCCTGACTTCCAAGTAGACGAAGAGAGTGAAGAATTTAGGCTTTTGAATCCACTTGTTTCCAAACTTTGTGAAAAAAGGAAGAAGAAACTAAGACTCTTAGAGCAACAGGAACTTCATGAAAAAGTAATGTACTCTCTATCATTTAGAATTTGCTCCTGTTTGTTTAAAATAAAGTTTTCTGTGTAAGTTGAAAGAGTCTTTGAACAAACTTGAGCTGTAATCTGTTTGACCTTCAGCTTAGGAATATATCTTATTTAATTAAAGATGTTTTTTCCGATGCATGCGATGTCACGTACTCTGATGGGCTAATGCTGTTTAAGAGAAAATAGTGGGTCAGTGTCTTTGGTTGGGGGAGAGGAGCTGCTTCTTACTATTTTTATTTTCAGGAAGAGGAGGAAGAACCGGAAGGAAAACCAAGTGATGCAGAAAGTTCTGAGAGTTCGGATGATGAAAAAGACTGGGTTGCAGAGGTCAGGAAACAGCGCCGACTTCTCCAACAGGAGGAAAAAGTGAAGCGGCAGGAACGGCTCAGGGAGGACCGGCAGACGGTCCTCAAGCCCCAGTTTTATGAGATCAAAGCAGGCGAAGAATTCAGAAGCTTCAGAGATTCTGCCACAAAGCAGAAGCTGATGAAGTGAGTAGCACAGCCTTCAGTGATGGTTCGTCGAGTTGTCCCAGCCTTGCTTTTCTCCTTGCCCTAAAGGTGGCATTTGGATCTTTGGAGTTAATGTGAGGGAAGCACCACAAGGCCTGAGGGGAAGTACACTGGTCTTTACTGTGATTATTTTTAACAACTTTTTGAGGTATCGTTTACATACAATAAGGTGCAGGGTGTGGCCCCATGAGTATTGGTAAATATATACATTGGATCACTTTTCTACTGCAGAAGCCACACTCTTAAATTATGGTGGTAATTAAGAGGTAACAACTTCTTTAACAGAAAGTTATTTTTAAAAGTTAGAATTTCAGTTATGTTTACCGTCATCGTAGTTTACCTGATTATTAAAAAGGTCACTTGGAAAATTTGCCAGGAATTTTAAGTCTCTTGTAGGAAAACTGAGAGATCAGAAAGAGTGGTATTCTAGAAGAGTCGAATACATAGAGACAGAAAGTAGAATGGTGGTTGCCAGCGGTTGAGGGGTGGGGAGACATTGCTTAATGAGATACAGAGTTTCAATTTGGAATGATAAGAAAGTTCTAGAAATGGGCAGTGGTAATGGTTGCACAATAGTGTGAATATCCACTGAACTGTTCACTGAAAAATGGTTAACGTGGTGAGTTTTATGTTATATATATTTTACCACAATAAAAAAATCAACCTTAAAAGAAATGGTATTATTTGAACAGTTTCAGTTGTCAGGTGTCTAAGTAAGGAACTAGCTGGGTACGTAAGCCCAAAACGTGTATAAGCTCTAAGTCACCCAAGTCTCTGCTTTGAGAATTTCTAGGCTGAGTATTGATATACAGGATTTGGATGTGATAGCCAATCAGAGTAGATTACCTTGTAAGAAGAGCCTAAAGGTCTGGGGAGCCAAGGAAAGGGGAGGAGGAGGAGGACCCGAGCAAGACCGGTGAGGCATTAGGTCAGGGGCAATACCAGCTCTGTGCCCTGTACTTTTCTAGCTCCCACCTTCCCGTTTTGAAAAATGTGGTTTTTCAGACAGAAGAAGGGGGAAAAGGTGGGGAGGATATTGATAGACAGGCTGACTTGTTTCTGGAATGGAGATATGCCTATTCATCTTTATTTCAGCAGTTTCTGGCAAATATCTGGGAAACCAAATGTTGAGCAAACCCTTCAACTTAGATCCAGGAGCACCTAGAAATTCTGGTTCTGACTAACAAAAGAGACGTTAGTAGACAAAGAATCTAGTAATAGGCTTAATATCTTTTGAAGAAATTTTCTTTACCTACCAACCTCACTTTTTTTTTTCATTACAACTTTCTTGAAATATAGTTTATATAACATACAGGTCACGTACTTAAAGTGTGTAAGTCGTTGGTTTTTAGCCTATTCACAGGGTTCTGCAACCACCACCGCAGTCAGTTTTAAAACATTTTCATCGCCCCCAAACAAAATTCCTTACCCCATTGGTATTCACCCCCATTTACCCCACCCCATCCCCGGCATCCACTAATCTATTCTCTACCTCTATAGATTTGCCTATTCTGACATTTCTTTTTTTCCTTAATGTTTATTTATTTATTATTTGGCTGCGTCTGGTCTTAGTTGGGGCACGCGGGCTTCTCTCCAGTTGAGGCGCATGGGCTCCAGAGCACGGGGGCTCAGTAGTTGCGGCGCACGGGCTTAGTTGCCCTGCGGCATGTGGCATCTTAGTTCCCCGACCAGGGATCGAACCCACGTCCCCTGCATTGGAAGGCAGATTCTCAACCACTGGACCACCAGGGAAGTCCCTGACATTTCATACAAATGGAATCATACAGTACATGGCGTTTTGTCCAACTGCTTCTACTTGGCATAATGTTTTACATGTTCATCCATGTTGTAGTATGTGTCAGTACTTCATTAGTTTTTATTGCCGAATAATATTCCAGGGTAGGGATATACCACATTTTATTTATCCATTTATCAGTTGAAGGATATTTGTGTTGTTTCCAGTTTTTGCCTATCACAAATAATGCTACTATGAACATTTGTGTATGTGTTTGCATAGGCATGTGTTTTCATTTCTCCTGGCTGCGTACCTAGGAGTGGGATTGTTGGTCCCATGGTAACGTTATGTCTAACCTTCTGAGAAACTGCCACACTGTTTTCCAAAGAGGCTTCTTCATTTTACATTCCATCAGCAATATGTGCAACCTCGCTTTTTATGTAGCTGTCATTCTTAGATTTGTATTCGGAGTCCTACTCAGAAGCAGAGGGAAGACTGCTTGTTTTCAGTATTCTGATTCCGTGGAGTGAATTTCTTTGTTAGATTATCTGCTGTTTTTGTCTTGCATTATTTACCCCTAGCTCCTGGATCAGTACCTAGACCCGAGTAGGCACTTGATAAATCCTTGTGAGAGTGTGAATCTTCTATGCCTTGCCTACATGTCAGGCAACTCTGGAAGTTACCCTTTCAAGATCTGCTGAAAAAGAACTCATTTACCTGAAACCCAGGAAAATCTGGGAGCAGTTGTTTTCAGGGTAACCATGGTAACAGGAAGCCACGATTTCGGGGTGGGAGACATGACTAAACTCCCTGACATTCTTGTTTTGCCTGTGGGTTGTAGTAGGATATTAATGTAAAAAACAAAAGGGATGAAAATTTAGTATTTAATGATAAATAATAGCTAAGTTAATGCACTGCAGTTACACGTTCTTACTAAGTTAAACGTCAATAAGTTAAACAATTTTTTTGAGAAGAGGAGCTATATGAGTGATAATACTTACACAAGCTTAAAAGCCAAATCCAGTTGCTTAAAGTAATAACCCTTTGGTATGAATAGCCTGCAGTTTGCTGGCATTTTGGCACATACTGCTTATTGAATTCTGGTCTTGACTGGATTATTCTGGCAAATTCTGAACTTGTAATATTTTAATGTTATTTAATGAAGCATTGAACCATTTATCCTTCAGACAGCTATAGTGGTTCCTTATGTTTATTCTGTGAGTTACCACAAGGCAGTCAACAAAACACAACATCAGAAGCAAGTGTATTATGTTTAAAAGTTCACTTGGACTTGCCCAACCTTAAAAGCATTTCTATAAAGGGAAAAGTGAAGAGTGAATCCCGACTGGGTACTTGAGTGAGTCCTTTGCTTGACGTAGTAACAGGGCTTTAGATAAATGCATATGTCTGTCAGCACCTTTTCATATGCCTTCCAGTATGCTGCGCTTTGTTTGTGTGTCTGTTCATCCACCTGTCAGCCTCTCCACCCACCCATTCATCAGTCAGACATTCATCGGGTGCCTCATGTGAGCAAAGTGCTGTTCTAGGCCCGGGGGATGGAAAGGAAAAGCACAGCTCACATGCCCGTAGCATTCCCATTCTCGCTGACACTGTGAGCTGTCCAGAGGCCTGGGGAACGTGTACAAGGAAGAAAGAGGGTCAGTTTTTAGAGATTTGAGTACGTCTTGATTAGAGGTCATATTAAAACTGGTCTCTTGACAGAAAAAGATGAGCACAGAAAGCAGGGTGGGAAAGCTGGCATTCTCGCCGAGGGCGCGGCATGGAGAGAGGACTGCTGCGTGGGAGTGAGGGAAGCGCTCTCCTTGTGCAGCGGGAGCGAAGAGTGAGTGGCAGGGGCACAGCTGACGAGCCGGAGAGGCGTGTTGCGCCCCGACCCAGGTCCTGGCGGGCCAGGGAACGGTTTGGGCTCAGATTAGCGTGATCAGATCTGCTCAGCCCCTCCTCCCAACGATGGAAATACTTACACAGGAAAAGCAGTACATGTTTGTTGTGGAAAATAAACATAAAAACATAAGCGAAAAAGTCCCTATTTCCCAGAGACTGTTATGAAATACCGCAGTTTTAGAGAGAAAATGCAGGGAGAAACGGCCTGTGAGGTCAGCTCACAAACTGTACAGTAGTCTCAGTGGGAAGTGACGAAAGCCTGAAGTGTGGGGTGGAGAGGAGCATGAGTATTCGTAAGCATGTCTAAGAATAAGACACACACTACAGCATTGTTTGGTTACTAATTTAATATCAGAGGAGTCAGGGGTGATGTTGTAATGTCTAGCAATGTTGCCACCGAGATAAGGGATACAGAATGAAAAACAAATTTAAGGCTAAAGTATTGAGCTGGGTGTTCAGCACATTAAGTCCGCAAGACCCAAATGTCCTCTTGGTAACATCCAGCTGACAAATGGAAATGTAGGAGGTGGGCCAGAGACATTGGTATAAGAGATACCAGCTTCATTGTGGGACTGAAACTGTGGTATAAAAAAAGACTTCCCACAATTATGTAGAGGGAGATGAGGGCTAAGAGTGGAGCCCTTGGGAACAACAAGTATTTTTCTTGCGTCTATGATGAAAACCGTACACCTCTCTGACAACATACAAGTGCAGGCAAAGTAACACATATGATTTTAGAGGTGTCGGGAATATATCGCTAGGCTGGGGCTGAGAGTTCTCATTTAGAGGGCTGGTAAAGGAGAATATGGGCAGTAAACATTACTAAGGAGCTGCCCAAGAGGCGGGAGGAAAACGAAAGAGCCAAGCATGGAGAGAATTTCACCGAGAGGGGCGTGGCACAAATGTCAGGGGGAGCAGGGGAGTCCCCGGAATGGAGGTTGGAGAAAGGCCGTAGGAAGAGTGTCTTACTGCGATGAATTTCTCAGGATTGATGAATGAATGGGAGATAAAAGAATATTGTGAACAATTAGCATAGATGGTTCTTTCAGGACATTGGCAGTGAAAGGAAGGAATTCAGAGCCAGTAACTTGATAGGAAAGGGTTTTTAGGCTTGAGAGATGTGACTTATCAGTACACAGAGAGGAAGGGGAGAGTGAAGAAATGAGAGACTGGACTGAACTGGCAGAGCTGAATTAGGTGAGCAGTCAGGAGTGAATGGGGCCAGGAGCACCAGTACATCTTCAGAGACAAGGGAGAGAAGTCAGGATGGGTGGAGATGATCGTGTTTCTAGGTAGAAAGATCGGGCGTTCACGCCGGCTGGCCTCCGTCAGGAATCTGGGCACATCAGCCTCTTCAGTTGCCTGGGGCGGCCTTGGTCTGCGGCACATGATGTAAATATTGGAGGCGTCTGTTGGTAAACCCCAGAGAAAGAGTCCTTGGGATAGCTTTCTAAGTTTCAGTAGTTGAGGATAGCCCCTCTTCTTGGGTAATAAGTACTACATGCTAGGTGGCCCTCTCAGCCCAATTCATGAGAGCATTCTTTGAAGCACCTACCCTGTGGTAGGTCCTGGAAATTCAAAGATTTTTAAGACATTTTTTGCCTTTGACGACCTCACCTTCTTCACCAGCTACTTCAGTAGCTCTTGGTGAGCTGCCTATCATGTCTGCAACCTTATCCACTTTAAATTAAATAACTATGGCCAGTTTTTACTCTTCAGCTAATTTTCTTCACTGATTGTGGATAAGAACTAAAAGAATGCAGTCTCGTTTTTAATATAAGCAGTTTAATTCCAAACTTTCACTTTAAAAAAAAGAGAATCTTTTATTACTCCAGTAATAGGTGCTCCAGTAATACACGAGCATATTATCATTGTAATACTTAGGAGCATAGGATGAAAGGTGAAAGTCCCTTCTTCCCCACACTCCCTTCCTGAGGTCCTGCTCTGGGCGCCTTCTTAGATTTCAGTCACTCCCGTGTATGCACACACTCACGTGTACAGTTGTAGCTTTTCTGCCTTTGACATGAAAGGATCACACTAACCTTGTTGCTGTTTCACGTGCTCTTTTCATTGAACAATAAGTTTTGAAATTTTTTCATTGTAAATACATGGAGGTCTGCCTTATGGCTGCATAAATATTTCATAAGATGGATGGGCCATGCTATCTAATTTTGGATGTTTAGGTGGTTTCTTGTTTTTCTCTTCCTTTTTCACAGTTATAAATATGTACACGTGTGCAAGAATTTCTTTAGACTGCCTTACCTAGTGATGGAATTTGCTGGACCAAAAGAGGTGTGAGATCAATTTGGCCAGATCGGCCTCCAGAAGGGCTTTGGGCCCTTTGCCCTCTTGCCAGGATGCCTGTTTCCCCACACTCGCAACAACAGTGGATATTAGGGATCTTCTAAAATTTTAACTGAGCTGCAAGTTGAGATAACCGATTTCATGGTTGCTTGAACTTACATCTGCTGAGATAGAGGCTTTGAAGCCACCGTATGCAAACTGAAAGCACTGAAATAGTTTCCAGTAACCTTTACAGTGTATGTAAATATTTGTCAAAGTTATATATTTAAAACGAAGTACTTAAATTTTAAATACTTCTGTTTCTCCATTCTCTTCTTACTCCCTTTGATGTAGACTGTGTGGGGTGATTCCTTTCTCTTAAGCTCATTTCACTCTTCTCAATGCTGTACTAAAGCAGGTGCCTTTAGGTATGTCTTCCACTCCCCTACCTCCTTTTCCTCACAGAGTGATTTAAAAACTCTGTGAAGGAGCATTATTTTTAATTAGTTTTAATTAAGGAAATAGATACTGGTGTGTGTGTGTTTTTAAAGCCTCAAAGAAGTAAATCATTTAGCTGTCCTGGGGCATCTAATAAATATCTAATTTGATTTTTTTTCCCCTCGTAGTTTGTGCCCATTTTCCTTCATTCTTTTAATGCAGCCGTACTGATCATTTAGGTTCTGCCCCCCATACCCTCTCCATCCCATACTGACTCATTCCTGTCCCTTTCCACCTTCTGCAGCCCATGGCTGTCTTCTTAGCAGTCCCCGCAGATGTGGGGGAGTTTTGATCATCTTGTGACCGGCAGGGGGGTACTTTTTCCCTAAACCTCTTAACTTTACCGTCAGTTACAAAGCAGCCGGAGGCCTGCGACCCGAAGCCTAGACAGGAAGAGGAGCAGGACGGGGAGGGCCGGCCAGTGCTGGGCGAACGTGAGGAGGACGGGCGGGGGGGGGGGGGGTTCTGCGTTTTCTTCTTCGGTTACAGTAGACAGTTTTCAGGGGCCTGACTGCGTCTTCAGTCACCTCTGAGCGAATTCACACTTCGGGAATTCGGGCTTCGGGACTGGTGGTTCATGGCCGCTTTCCGCGAGCCGACTTTCAAGGGGGGGAAGTGGGACCTGCTTTACTGCAGGAGCCTCTGCCCTCGGCCCCTGCGTCTGATCCTCTGCCACGGCTCCTCCTAAAGCTCAGGTCTCTCCAAGGAGCCGAGGCAGAACAAGTTGCTGCAGGTGCCTGGCCAGGTACACGGAGAGGAGACCAGAGCTTCTCTGCCCTGTCTGCAGGAAATAGGTCATCCTAAAAAGAGTAGTAATTTCCCACAATTTACTTGAAAAGTCTTTTTCTTCCCAAATTAGTGTTCTCTGTGTACCACCTTGTCTCAGTGGCTCCATACTTATTCAGAATTCCTGTTACCTTTAAAATCTCAGCACTTGTACCTCTGAAAGGAAAGAACAAAAGTGCAATGAAAGGCTGGAGGAATTTGCAGAGCTGACATGAGTCACAGGCGCGCTGGAGTCAGTTTACACGTCACCTTTGAGTTCTGCTTAAGTGAAAAAAAGGCGAAACCAAACCTTAATTTCTCATTCAGTTTGTCATGTGGAAGCTTGTCATTTAGAATACTTAGTGGACACATTTCCTGAACAAACCTTTATAAATCAGGCATGGTCTGACACACGCCTGGAAACCAGAAATTCTTCAGGTGGAATCCTGGTTTTAGGCTTGAATCCTTCTGTGGCCTGGGGCAAGTCATAGAACATCTTGCCTCCCTTTGTGCCATCTATAGAGGATAAGCGCTTCTGTCTCAGGGATGTTGAAAGGATTAATTAGTTAGTCTGTTAAGAACTTTGAAGATGAAAAGTACTTTAAAAGTGCTTCTTAATAACATTATTGCTTAGAAAACAGTGCCACTTTTATGCTAACCACGTTTATGTCTCAGATCATGTAAAGAAGGTATGTTTAGTACTAACTAGTAGTCATAAACTAGAGGTGGGGCTTTCAAAGGTGTAAACATCAAACATTGGCTTCAGAATTTCAAAGGAGCATCACTTTGTCTAATGGATCATTTAGGAGTTGTGTTCTCCCCAGTAATTAGTTACGAAGATCATATTTCAGGAAAAAGAAGACCCTTTCATACAGTGCACACCCCCCCTTTTAAATTCAACCAAGTTTTTTCATATTAACTTTTAAAAAGGGTGCATTCAGTTTTAAGTTGGTGCAAGGAGGATTGGAAAGGGAAGTATATTTACTTTTTTTTTTGAGGAAGGAACCGAATAGAAGAGAAAACCGTACTCTTGTTTTTTGTTCCCTCTCTCCTCCCCTCCTAGTTTCATCCCAGGGATATGAGGGTGTTGCTTTTAGCCTTTTCTAGAAGGGCTAGAGCTAACTTTAAAACTTACTCAAAATGTCTATCTTTAGGCTTAATTCTGTTTTTTCCCTCTAAACCAACTTAACAATGATCTGATTTTATAATAATACATTATTTTAAGAACATTCAATGAAGTGTTATATAACTGGTACAAAATTCAAATTTAACGTCTTGATTGTTGTAGATGGCAGTGAGTTGCCGGGCACAGCAAACCATAGCAGGGACAAAGATGATAAAAAGAGACCTTAGAAACATGATCAAGAAATGAAATGAAATTGAAATTTGGGCAAATTGTGTCAGAAAGGGTAATTCAGGTAAGAAATTGAAAGGAAAACACCTGGAGAAGTAGCAGTGAATAGGGCTGGATCAGATAGAATTTACCCTCAGTGTAACTGCTTTTGTTTTCTCTGTGTAATCAGACGAGTATTCATGTTTCAAGTTGCTCATCCTGTGGGTGATGAGTGTGGTCCGTGAGCTAAGACCGAGTGAAGGAAAAATCAGAATTCTCATAGCACGTCTCTGTGGCTTGACCTGGAGAGCTTCCTTCGTAGAAGGTGAATGAGTTGCTGAGATGCTCACATACCTAACTCATGCGTGGATTACATATAAAATGCCTTAGCAGCGTAAGTGCCGCTGACCATTACAGTAAATTACAGGCTTCAGAAATATTGCTCCTTTGCATTTTGGCTTCAGAAATGTGATTTGGTAAGATAAGTAGCAACCATTGAAATATGTGGAACCACCACTTAAAATATTAAATTAGTGGGTGTTTGGGGCAGCCATTGTTTCCACTAGGGGTCTGCTGGGTCTGAATAATGACGCTTTGAGTGCCCGCGGTTCTCTCCATTGATGGTATTAAACGAATGCCATTTTCTGTCTTTACCAAGTTTGTAAAAAGATCATTCTTCGTGTGATCAATTACAGTTAAAACTTGTTTCAAATGGTAAATCAAAACAAAATGCTAACTAATATGTCATTCTCTTAAATTTCCTGCAGTAAAACCCTTGAAGACCGGTTGAAACTCGAAGCGAAAAATGGGACATTGAGTGTATCGGACACCACGGTTGGCAGCAAACAATTGACATTTACACTAAAGAAGGTCAGTTGCTTTTTAATGTTCTTTTTTAATTTACAGAAGAAAAATAGGCCTCCAGTAGTGTTGTGCGTGTGTGACCTCAGAGCTGCCTTCCCAAGCTTTTCCCCTGTTGAGGAGCCGTGTTCTCTTCAGGCATTTTTCCTGCAGCCAGGACGCGTCCTGGGCTGCAAGCGCACTGCTTGGCCTCGGCACAGCTGGCGTGTTTCTGGTGTCCTGAGGGACACAGGGCCTCAGTGACCCCAGGCTTGGTGCTGTTGGTGAGGAGCTGCCGTGTGGTTTCTGGGTGGCTGGACCACCTGAGTGGGGCCTTCCAAAGCAGAAGTCGTGACCTCCTGGGGTATAGTGGACTAGTTCAGGCTCACGTGGACTTAAAGGAGATCAAGAACTGGCGAGTTCCGACATGTTCATGGCAGTAGGATCGGCTTGTCCAGGGTAGATAGTTTCTGTCAGTAGTAGGTTATTCTAAACTGACTTGTAACAGTCATTTCTTTAGCCGGCTTTGATGATGCCTGGCACCCATTGAAGGAGGAATAAGCTGCTTTAAATATTTGCTAGTAACTCGTGAGTGAAGCTGTTGCCAAATCTTGGCTCCCTGTGCACCGATGCCGAATACAAACACAGAGACAGAGATTTGGAAGATAAGAAATAGAGAGGCTTTTTATTTTCTTTGCCAGGCAAAGGGAAGACACAATAGGCTAGCGCCTCAAGAACTGTGCCCCCCCCCTTCCTGGGGAGTTACAGGGATTCTTATAGCGGAGTTCGCAGTCCAAAGTGAGTGATAAGGATCAAAATGGTGAAGGTCTTGCATTCTTCTTCTTCTTGCATTATTTCAAAACAGTCCCCACTGGAGTCAGGCAACCAGGTAATTGGGTCCGGCAGCCGGGTAATTGGGTCCGTTAGTCTCTGGGTTATCGGTCTGTGACCTCCTTTCTGAAGTGCAAACAGCTACAAGGGGTGATTTGCTACAAGAGATTACAGGGGGAGCAAATACCAGGTGCAGAATGTAAATTACACAGGATTAGGGGTGACAGGTTAGCTTTGTGAAGGACAAATCTAACTACAGACACTACAGATTAGTAACAGTTAAAATGAAACTAGGATTGATTAACTCTTTCAGGCCAGGTTATGTTTCTTCTCTAGCCTGTTCACTGTTCCCTTTATTTTTCTTTGTTCTCAGGAGAGGGAAAACTTCATTTCTATTTTTGCTACATGGTTTTGCTTTTCAAAATTTTTTTCTCATTTAGTCCATCTTCCTTAACATACATTGTCACCAAGAGGGAAAGAGTGACAAAGAATCCACCTCTGATTCTTTTTTTAAATTGAGTTATAATTCACATATCATAAAATTCATCCTTTTAAAGTGTACAGTTCAGAGGTTTTAGTATATTCACCAAGTTGGGTGTTCATTACCACTGTCTAAATCTGGACCATCCTCATCTCCCCAAAAGGAAACCCCTTGTGCAGTCACCCCATACTCACATCTCCCCTGCCTATGGATTTGCCTGTTCTAGACAGTGTATATAAGTAGAATCATACAACATGTTTTCTTTGGCGACCAGCTTCTTTCACCTTAACATGTTTTAAAGATTAATCCATGTTGTAGCATGTGTAAGAACTTCATTCCTTTTTATGACTGATATTTCATTGTGTGGATATACCACATTTTGCTTATCCTTTAATCTGTTGATGGACGTTTGGGTTGGGTTTTTTGTTGTTGTTATTATGAATAATGCTGTTGTGAAAATTCAGGCATATGTTTTTGCATGGACTCATGTTTTTGTTTCTCTTGGGTATATACCTAGGAATGGAGTTGCTGAGCCATATGATAACTGTTTAACTTTTTGAGGAACAGCTAGACTGTTTTCCAAAGCGATGGCACCATTCTACATTCCCACCAGCAGTGTATGAGGGTTTCATTTTATCCCCATCCTTGCCAACGCTTGTTATTCTTCGTCTTTTTTACTGTAGTCATCCTAGTGGGTGTGAAGTGTTATCTCATTGTGGTTTTGATTTACATTTTCCTGGTGACTAATGAGGGTAGAGCACCTTTTCATGTGCTTATTGGCCATTTGTATATTTTCTTTGGAGAAATGTCTGTTCACATCCTCTCCCATTCATCTCTTATTCTTTGACAGTTCTCTTGGTGTCATCAGGAGGCTTGCCAAATGATAAGGACATTTTTTTTCTTAGTTACCATCCATTATCTCATATAGATACAATAAAAAAAAGCAAAAAAAGAAGAAAAATTGTTTTTTCTTGTGATGAGAACTCTTAGGATTTACTGTTTTAACAGCTTTCATGTATATAATACAGCAGTGTTAGCAGTAGTCATCACACTGTACGTTACATCCCTAGGACTTAGTTACCTTGTAACTGGAAGTTTGTATCTTTTGACCACCTTTCTCCAAGTCCCCCCTTCTCCCACCCGCCCCAGAACGTCTTTATTCTAAGTGTAAGAAGCTTTTCAGTTAAATCTGTCTCCATTTAGAGCAAATTTGCACTCTTACACTTCGCATTTAAATAAGCCAAAACTGGCTGTGTGTTCAGACGAACTCATTGTGCCTGTACCTGGTTTCTTAGAAATTCTCTGTGTACCATCAAACATTTCCCGATTCCCTCTGAAGTCCAAGAGGCCAAGGGGGCGTCAGGCGCAGGGCAGCTGTGGGAGGACCTCAGGCTCGCGGCTGCCCCGGCCCTGCGCTCCCTCTGTGGCACGGAGTGAGCTTCAAGGAGGATGCGTGCACGCTCCTTTCCCACTTTTTCCCCTTAATTGAAAGGTACTGAGTTGAATATCAGTTTGTAATTCATGGTAAAGTGAAAATAAGATGGCTCTGATTTTCTTGGGGTTTTTTTTCCCTGAAAACAAAAGAAGCACTAAGTAAAAAATACTTAAAACAGCCTCGTGGTTGAGTCTAGCAGAGGCTTGGAAACTATTTTTGGGAATGCATCAGTTGGTGTTTGGCTTATGCCTGTTTTATCATTCGACTAACAGAATTTTAACTATTAAGTCTTAGTTTTATTTAAGAATATTTAGGGAATTGTTTGTATATTTGTTTATACAGATCTTTTTATACTAGGGGTACGATACAGTCAGGTAAGATCTCGAGTTTTCCCAGTTTTTTCATATGTGAATCAAATTGAGGGAGAAAACCTATGCTTTAATATTATTTAAAATTGTGAGGTGGCAAAACTGGGATTAGGTCCCAAATCCGGTTTCAGATGTCCTGTAGCTCGGTTCCTCAGGGACCCTGGGCCGCTGCTAGTGCGAGGGTGTGGGTTTGCACTCACCCTCCCCTGTCCCTGTGACCGGACTGCTGTGGATGTGGGGAAGGAGTCGGGACAGGAACAAGGAGGGGAGTGAGCTAGTTGGCTCTTCAGTCATAGCGAATCGGTCACATGATGGCGACGTCTTCCAAGTACAGCCACTTTTCAGAAAGGGGCTGATGAGAGGTTTTTCTGGACAGGGGTTTGTCTGCAGGACGATCGCTCTTGCTTACGAGCTCCTGCGTAGGCTCCTGCCTTGTGGGGACCAGTGGGCAGGGCCTCGTGGAAAGGGGCTTTGCCACCAGACACATAAGGGAAATCTACGACTGATGTCTGTATTAGAGACACATAACAGCACCTGACTTAAAAACCCCACCCAGAACACCCTGTTCATCTTTATTTTATTTTCCCAAAGTTATTTGGACAAGAAGCACTTTTTTTAGGGATACTTTTTTTTTTAAATAAATTTATTTATTTATTTTTGTCTGCGTTGGATCTTCGTTGCTGCACGCGGGCTTTCTCTAGTTGCAGCGAGAGGGGGCTGCTCTTTGTTGCGGTGCGCAGGCTTCTCATTGCGGTGGCTTCTCTTGTTGTGGAGCACGGGCTCCAGGCGCGCGGGCTTCAGTAGTTGTGGCTCGAGGGCTCTAGAGCACAGGCTCAGTAGTTGTGACGCACGGGCTTAGTTGCTCTGTGGCATGTGAGATCTTCCCGGACCAGGGTTCGAACCCGTGTCCCCTGCACTGGCAGGTGGATTCTTAACCACTGCGCCATCAGGGAAGCCCTAGGGATACTTTTTAACATGAAAAAACAAATTCACTGACTTTACAGGGGTCTTGATGACACCGTTATTTGGTCTGCTAGGGAGTATGCAGTTTCCCTCGGGGTTTCTGACTTTTCCGTTAATAAATGTGTATCAAATACCTGCTCTGTGCCACATGCTGGGGATACACAGAACAAGACAGACTTGGTCTTTGCCACCGCAGTCCTCAGGCTGTAGAGGGGGCTACACATACAGTCACGTCCCTGTAATGTGGGACGTGCTCCCAGGGAGGCCCGGGGCTGTGAGTGTCAGGGGCCTGGCCTGGACCGTGGAGTGCGGGGCAGATGAGTGAGGGGCAGGCTGGATCTTAGAGCCAAGTCAGAGCCTGGGTGGGGCAGGCAGGCTTCCAGGCGCGCTCGGGGATCTGAAGGCGCCTACGCGTGTGAAACAGCCATCTTGGGGAGGGGAGCTGTGGCTTCGGGTGTAACTGGAAAGACGTGTAGGGCTGTCCTGTGGGGCCTGGTGAGTAGGTCATGTTCAATTTTAACCTCAGTCCTAAGAGCCGTGGAAAGTTATTGAAAAGTTCTAGTTAGCAGAAGACTACATACTGTTTTTATTTTTAAAAAGTCCTGTGGCTGGAGGCTCCTCCCCTGCAGTGAGGGGCCCGTGGGGGGCGGACAGCACCCCGGGCGGGGACGGGGCCAAGGTAGAGCCAAGGGGAGGAGTACACAGGGCAGGCTTTATTTTGGAAAGGCTTTGCAAAAATGGTAACAATCAGAAAAAGAACTTAAATAATTATTCGGAATCTCAGTTTAAGAGTCTCCTAGAATAGGGGCGATTCATCTCTTTTTGGTCTTATAAATTGCTTTCCTGTCTCACGATTCCCTCACCTCCCAACTCTTTAAAATATTGAATGATACCAGCTGGAAGTGAACACAGAGACTTTCTCTTCAAGACTAAGATACAAATGAGTATTTTCAGGTGCATGGAAAATACAGGTCACAGGCAGGCAGGCTGCGTACGTAGGTGTCTATAAGGCAGTGTTTTTCAACCTTTAAAAATTTGTCCCTGCCACTGCTTTCACAGTTACCTTCTGTCAGTTCCACCGGCTAAGACTTTTTTTGAGCTTCACAGTTAGGAGTTTGTATTATCCAAACCACCAAAAGTGTTTTTAAAACTATATAGCTCTTACCTTCATCGCGGATTCTGCATTGAAACTCCTCTCTTTTAAGAATTTCTGCTAAACGTAGTGAAACTGTTTGGAGGAGGTCTGGCTCTCGCCTGCGTGTTGAGAACGGTGCCTTTCAGGCAGCCCGCCTAGAACCCACGCGCCCACTCCAGCCATGAACTCGTGACTGATGTGTCTGCCGCGCCTTTATCAGCATTGAATGGTAGATCTCTGCCTTTCAAGGGGAGTGTGACTTTTTGGAAATAGCCAAAAACTCTTTGGAACCAGCTCTGGAGACTGAATGCTTAATCATGGGTGGGTTATTATACGCTTTCAGGACACAGAAGTATTTTTGTGTCTTTAAGACAGTGTGAGTAAACTAATGAATGGCTCTGGCTTGTAAACGAAAGACAGTTCTACACGAGAAGCCGTGGACATCTTGAAAGCAATGGCGTCTCTTAAAGTTGGCTCTCCTGGGAGGGGCCGTGTTGTGTGGGGAGTTGGAAAGCCAGCCTCAGACTGTGTGGTTTAGACCCGTGTGTCAAGGCCGTTCTCTTACCCGGGGGTTTAGGATTTCAGGTTTCACAGTGACCGTAAATGTTGGCTGTCGTCCTGCTGTGCCTGCCGGAGCAGGGCAGTGATTGGTGGTTGTGCTGTTGGCGTTCTGAGGGTCACAAAAGAGGGGTGTTGGCCTTTCCTTTCTCTTTCTCTCTCCTCATTTAATTTTCTCTTTTAGTCGGAACAGCAGAAGAAGCAGCAGGAGGCTGAGAAACTGCACCGACAAGAGAGGAAGACCCTCCGCCGTTCGGCCGGTCACCTGAGGTCCAGGCCCCGGAGAGGACGGCCGTTCCACTGAGTCTGGAACTGATCCCATGTGTGACTCGGAGGAGCTCGCCTCCCCCACTTGACCGTCGTTAGAGGGTGTTGTCTGCGCCGGGGACGCGCGCTCCCGAAGCCCCGCGGAAACCCTCGCCGCGTTTGCAGGGGTCAGCATCTGGCAGCGGGTCCCAGGCCTCTGGTCAGACCGCGGGGCTGGGCCTGCTGGCCGTGCGGTGCCCCCAGGGCGCTTCTGTGCCTTGTGGCTCCCCGAGAACATTGTCCCTTTCCCCTGGTTTTAATCAAGTAAACGAGGTGGTGGTTTTTGAATATTGTGAAACGTGCACCGTGACACGAGAGGTTCTCTTGTGCTGAAAACCAGGACTGACGGTCTTCCAGAAACGTTCTTGCACTGCCTGCCGCCATCCATGAATCAGCCACCCCGAGATGCCATTCCTGTCTTGCCTGACTTGCAAGCGTCGGTCATGTTTATGTTTATAAGGATATGCTGGTAGCTGTGTTGCTTGTTTATGTGTTAGTTTGGGACTTTTTAAAACATATTTTTATACCAAGAGAATATAAAGTAATGGTAATAACAGTCTAAAACAAGAAGTGGAAGCTACTGGATATTCTTTTAACTTGGCACAAGATTAAATACAAATTTTTTTTTTTTATTCTGTTTCTTAAGTGTAATTAGAGACATACTGGCTGGAGAAAATGTTTATAAAAATAAATGCTTTCATTTGAACAGCTTCTTGGAGAGAGACCCATTCCTTGAGTTAATTTGAAAAATAACTTTGGTTTCCTTAGTTTTTGTGTATGAATGTGATTTTGGAGGTGCGTTTCTTTATGTACAGCTGGGAGAGTGACTCTTTGGATTGTAGATGATAGACTCGAACTTGAAATGCTGTGAGCAAAAAGGCAAAGGTGTTAATTAACACAGCCAGGCTGTAGAGCCTTACTGCCTCGGGACACCTGGATCCAGGCCTTCCAAACTCAGGCCGGTCGGCCCTCCTTTCTTTTCTCCCTCCTGTTTCAACATTACTCCTGTCTCCTCAGGTCTCCCGTCTTCTCTTCCTACACCCCGTCCCCGTTGTAGCTCCGCTTCTGTGCAGACTGGCCTGCTCCCCCAGGCAGGGGACAGCGTGGGGCACACTGTTACCTCTGTGGTCTGAGAGAGAGAGTACGTTTCCAGAAAAGCGTGTGTGTGTGTGCGTGTGTGTGTGTGTGTGGACAGACACGGTCACCAGAAAGAGACTCTGGTTACATGGGCAGCCAACCCAACTTGTGTTGTGATACCAGAGGGTCCCCCACCTGTTTGGTACTTTCCTTTCTCAGCTCGTCCCCTAAGGTGTTCACGGGGCTTCAGCTTTCTGTGGCTTGCTTTTCTGTTCCCCATGCTGCTGTCTTCAGGAGCTGAGAGTTTGAGAAGAAGTTAGAGAAGGACACTGCCAGCTGGAGTTTTTCTCCAGGGGTTGGGGGTTGTTCTCCAGACCTGTTTCCTGGGGTCAGGCGCTTCCGTACGTACACCTGGCCTTCCCGGGCCCCTCTTTTCCTTCTTTCTTCGGGGTCCTCCATGTGATGTGGGGAGCCAGTACGCCATGTGCCAGGTTCCAGAAGCAGTGCTGCAGCTGGCAGAGGGGCCTCATTCGCCCTGTGAAGCTAGGGCTCGTCTGAGTCCGGAGCATTGCCAGGGCCAGGAGGATGGTGTGGACCCATTCTGGACGCTTGGGACGCTGGCAACGGGGCCGGCCTGACCCAGGGTGGAGTCCCAGGCCCGTTGCTACCAGTTCTGTACCCACTGACCGTAACTTCTCTGAGTCTTGTTTCCTCCTGTAAGTGGGCCTGATGCTTCATTTCGGTGAGGAGCGAGCGCGGCCCGTACGTGCACGAGCACCTCGCACGGGTTCAGGAGCGCTGGATGAAGTGCTCGCTCAGCAGCCACCCCCCCCCCCACCTGCACACGCGCCCCTCTGAACTCAACATACTCTTTTTTTAAAAAAAATATTTTATTTATTTATTTATTTATTTTTTGGCTGCGTCGGGTCTTAGTTGTGGCACGCGGGCTTAGTTGCTCCGTGGCATGTGGGATCTTAGTTCCCTGGCCAGGGATTGAACCCGCGTCCCCTGCATTGGAAGGTGGATTCTTAACCACTGGACCGCCAGGGAAGTCCCTCAACATATTCTTTAATATCAAGATTTTCCTAGAGCGAGGTGCCCCTCAGCTTTTGTTCTGGGGGATTCCTGAAAGGGCAGATGGAGGGCCTGAGCTGAAGCTGTGAGGGACATTCGAGAAAAACTTGCTGGAGAGATAGAAAGCTGCAGAGCGCATCCTCCAGGCCCCGCTGTTCCCCTAGCGACCCCTTAAACAGCCCCACCTCTTCAGGGTGGCGATTCCTGAAGCACCTGCTGCAATCCCCCCATTTCTTCGAAGTCTTCTGTTTTAAACGTGTTAAACATGAGTTTTGTGCTCCATAATTTCCCTGTGTTTCTGATAGCTTCCTCAGCAGCCTGATGCTGTGGCGTGCTTCTCCAGGGCAGGGCGTTCCTGAGCCAGTAGGAGACGCCCAGCCTAAAGCTGGGGGCGTGGGTTTTACCTCAGGACCACCCTGCGGTTACTGAGTCATGACTTCTCTAAGCCTGCCTGTGCCAGATCCCCTTCGTCCTCTGATACCCTCCACCTGACGCCTGATGTGTTTTTTTTTTTTTGCTCCGACTAGTAACAGAAAGTTGTTTGCAGCAGCTGGGGCAGTGGTTACTTCTGGAGAGAGGGCAAAGTGGTTGAAGGGGGACGTGATGGGGCAGCTGGCACCTGGCTGGTCCTAGTCCTTAACCTGGGTGCTCAGCTACCCTCATGACTTGTACACTTTCCTGTGTCATGTGATACTTCAGTTAAAGTCGTAAGAGACAGAATTATTTAATCAGTCACATGTACCCAGGATAACAAATTCCCCACTAATCCATAACTACTAACAGTAGAAGGTATATCTTTTCAAATATTTTTCTGTTGTATGAACAACTGTATACTATTACCATACCTACCACGATGCCAACGAGTCATGCTATTTGTGATGTTCCTCGTACTATAACGTGCTGTTCAAGTACCATTCATGGACGTCTTATTATGCCTGCAACTGAAATGATTAAAGTTCCTAAGACAATTGTACAGGTTTCCACCTCGTGAAAGACCTGCATCATTTATCCTCCAGCTGCCGTGAGAAGAATGGGCAGAAGCGCCGAGGCCCTTGGTTGAGGCGGGGGTGGGGGGGGGGGCCTGGACGGGGCGGAGGTGGTGGTGGGACCTGATTTGTTTTGAAGGTGCGTTGGCAGGATTTGGGCTGGGCTGGCGGCGCGGCATGAGGGGGAGAGGAGGCTGCGGCCCCAGTGCTGGGCCCCCGCCCCGGCAGGGATGGAGCTGTCAACTGACTCACCCGGAGGACAGAGCCGGTGTGGGGCTGCGGGGGTGAGGACGGATTCCACTCGGACCAGATCCGATCAGGTCCCTTCTCCTCTGAGAACCCTGCAGGGGCTACCCTCAGAGCAGACACCCAGATCCTCAGAGCCTCCACGGCATGGTGTGGTCAGGCCCTTCTGTGCCCCCTTCAGTTACTCCTCGTCACCATGTGATGCTGTTTCTGGAACACGCAGAGTGTTCTCTTAAGCCGGGGCCTCCGCAGCTGCCATTTCCTCTGCCTGGAATGCTCTCTCCTCGGCCCACAGCCTGTCTGTCTCACCTTTCAGGTCACGATCACCCTGTGTAGAATTGTCCCACCCCTGCTCCCAGCACCGATACCCACCGCAATGTGCTTTAAGAGAAGAAAAACAAACAGACTTATTACTATGGAAAATTTCAAGCACAAACCAAAGTCGAGAACAGTTTAATGAGCTTCCGTGTACGCATTCATCATCCAGCTTCAGTAATTAACCACAGAAGCTCATCCTGTTTCCTCTTTACTCCTGGCCACTGGCCCTTTGTTTTGAAGTGTTTTGATCCCAGACATCGTATCATTTTACAAGAAATATTCGTAGCGCTTTACTTGTTTATTGTTTATCCCATCCTCCACCCCACACCAGAATGTGACTTCCATAAGGATAGGGAGATTGTTTTTTCTTTTCTGGTCTGTTTTGTTTACTGCTGTATATCCAGCCCCTAGTACAATGCCTCGTTACATAGTAGCTACTTAATAAGTATTTATCAAATGAATAGTTGAGTCAAGTTAGATGAGGACGGAAATAAGTATTTATCAAATGAATAGTTGAGTCAAGTTAGATGAGGACAGCAGATTTTGGATTGACTAGCAGAGGGGTGATTCTCACTTGACAAGAGCTTTTACAGAGCTGAAAGGCCTAATTGAATAGTTCAGGAAAGAAGAGGAAAAAAGGAATCAGAAGAAGTGACTATAGACAGCAGTTGGCAGGAGTTTGGGAATACAGGAGAACAGAAAATGTGAGATCAAGAGAGAGTTTTCTTTAAAACGGGAGAAATCCAGCATGACTGCACACCACTGGAAATAAGCCAGGAAAAGGAAACAGTGACGTCAGAGAGACAGGGAACGGTTATTGGAGTGATATCCATTAGTAGGTATAGCAGTTGCTATTGCCGTGTAATTGCCCCAAAACACAGTGGCTTAAAGTAACAGTTATCCAACAGCCTCAGTGGACCAGGAATTCAGGAGCAGCTTTGCTAGGTGGTTCTGACTCCTGGTCTCTCGTGAAGATACAATCAAGACATCAGCCAAGGCCACAGTCATCTAAAGTCTTGACTGGGCCCAGAGGATCCCTCTTCCAAGCTCAGACACATGGCTGTGGGCAGGAGGCCTCAGTTCCGTGCCCCATGGGCCTCTCCATAGGGCTGCTCGAGTGCCCTCCCTCCCCAAGAGCAAGGGATCCCAGACAGCAAGAGAGACCAAGACAGAAGCCACTGTGCTTTTTATGACCTGGTGTCAGGGGTGGCACGTCATCACTTACACTTTCTTTGATTTGTTACAAGTGAGTCACTAAGTACAGCCCACTCACAGTGGGAGAGGAATTGGGTACCATCTTTTGAGTGGAGGGAGTATCCCGTAGGGTTGCCAGATAAAATACAGGGCACCCAATTACATTTAAATTTCAGATAAACATAACTTATTAGTATAGATATGTCCCAAATATTGCATGGGGCATACTTACATTAAAAAAAATCATTCATCTGAAAATCAAATGTGATGGATGATCTGTATTTTTATTTGCTAGATTTGGCAACCCTAGAAAGAATCTGTAGACAAATTTTAGCACCCACACACTAGCCTGAGAGGGAATGGGATAGAGTGCACAGAGACACCGACCTCACACAGACACACAGGCAGAGGCCACTGGGGTTCAGATAGGCGACAGGGAGGCAGGTGGACGTTCTCTTCTAATAGCTTCTGTTTTCTCATTGGGCCAAGGTGAGCTTCTTCCCCCGCTCACCGTGTCTTGAACTTCTGTGCTTACACACCAAGCTCACCCTTGATTCAGAACCCTTTGTTCCGGCTGAATCTCTTAATCCCCAGGAACTGTCCATCCCGTTCCTTTCTCTCCTTCCTGCCCCTCCACCCACCGTGAGCATCTTTGTAGAACACCAATTGCTTCCTCAGAGTAATAAAACACAGGACATAAGAGTTGAGAACTCTGGGTTCTGCTTTTGCTTTTCCTCGGATTTTATTGCCTCTCTGAGTTTCCAGAATCCTACCTCAGTGTTTTTCAAATTTTTTTTTTTTTTTACCGTGTCCCACAGTAAGAAATACATTTGACACTGTGACCCAGAACACGTGTATCAAAAGTGTTACAAACTGTACCTCCCAGTATATAAAGCAGGCTGGCATTTTTCTGTTCTGTCCTATTACATTTCCTTTACCCCACCATCCTCCCCCAAATAAGTTCACACCTATTAAATTGATTACATGACCCAGTAATGATGGTTCCAGCCCCGAGTTGGAAATTGCCACCTACCCTAACAGATGGATTTGTCTTCATGCTCCAGTAGCATGTTGGCAAAACCCCCTAAAATTTGTCCCTCAAACCTGTAATTGTTGCTATAACTTCTAATAGTGATAAATTGTGTAGTGAGACATTTTGCTGGAGCTTCCATGAGAATTTTTTTTTGACTGAATGCACAAGATGAGTATTTCAGTGACTTTTCTTTTTTTCAAAGCTCTATCTTCAGCATAAATTAAATGCAAAATAGATTTTATAGAAGAACAGTTTGGGTGGTTTTATAAGAAAATTTAAAAGATTTTATGGTTGTTAGGTAAACTTTCGATGCATTAAAAATCTGATTGTTTTTTGATTGATTTTGGTTTTGAAATGATTTTTAAACCTCACATTACCTATGTAGCCATGAAGTTGAAACAAAATCCTGGAGTTTATGCTGTCATTGTTTTTAAGCAAATGTAGATGATGGTAGTTACATAACCATTTTACTCTTTGTAAAAGACCTGCCTCCATATTTCTTATCTGATAGAAAACTCATCTCTCATTCGCACTGAGAATACTAAAAGTAATGTATTTTAATCCAAGAAAAGTCCAAAGTAAATTAACGTGTTGGGTCTTGAAGTGGCTGAATTCTACTCAAAACTTTGAAAGAGGACAGCACAGTATTAGAAAAAGCATATGTATAAATAAATACTATAAGTAGATACTTGATTATTTCCTCGACATCCCTGTGCAAGTTGGCATAAATTTTTTTCTTCTCTTTGGGAAAATATGGAGTTGCCTTATATTTGGAGTGTCCTTATATTTAGGCCTATATAAGTGACTTGATTTAGGATACCACACACCTTTTTGAACACGTAGGGCAAATTCCAGTCCTAATCATTTTTATTCCTGAAATTCATGTTTTATCCACATGTAAATTTTCCAAACTTAGTGCAATACAAAGTCTGTGACATTTGAATGAATTCTCTTGGGAATTAGGGTGCTGCCTCCTACTCAAGACATGTAACCTTTATCATGAGCACATCCTGGGTGAATGGAAATGTATTAGAAGACGTTCTGTCCTTGCCCTTAAAGATAGGATGCGCCTGGAGCCAGGTTTCAGGAAGGACACAGCTCAAGGTGTCTGTGGGGCGTCCTGCCGCCCAGCTGTCCTGCAGGGGCTGGAAATCACCCATACATTCCCAGTCTTCCTGTCTACGCGCGCGCACACGTACACACACACACACACACGCACATCTTATTGAGGAGGAAGTTGTTATTCTCTGACGGTGCTGGGTTCCAGACTCTGAGACTATTTTGTAAACCCAAATGGAACTTCAAAGTTACAGGGCCACAAGCTTTCCTGCTGGGTGGGAGGGAGGCCAACTGTATTTTTCTAGTAGCCTTGGGTTTCTTTCAGACTCAGGACAGCATCATGAATCCTAGAGACTCTCGGGATTTGACGGGACCGACCTTCCAGTTCAGCTGGCCACACACCTGCCTGATTGGATTTCCGCTGTCCTGTCCCTTTGAACTCACCATCCAGTGTCTGCTGACATACGCAGCTGACAAGTGGCCTTCCTCCTGGTTCAGAGGCTCCAACTGTGAGTTAAAACTGGGGGAGTTGAAACCTCCCTCCCCCCACCCTTCCTCCCGTCCCTGCTGGGGCTGCCTCCTAGGTCTCTGCAGGGCAAGTTGAATGTCTCCGGGTGGCCCCGCCCCGCCCTCCTGCCCTCCCCCCCATTCCTGTACTGAAGCCCTGCAGATGGGGAGGCTCATCTCCCGTGTTTGCCGGCTCTGAGACCCGCTTCTCCCGCCCCGCTTGGCTCCTTTGCGCGTTGGGCGCTGTCTGGTCCGTGGCTGATCCTCGTACACTGTGCAGGTGTGGACGTGCCCCGAGATTTCCTCCTCCTCTCACAAGACCACCTCTTGCACCTTTCATCCGTGTGCCCTCTGGTGCCTCGGGTCACCTCGCCCAAAACACCCAGCATCGACCCCTTGCCCCCACCAACCCTCAGCCCAAGTACTTGTTCCTCTGCCTCGTTGCCCATCCTGAGTCAAAAATCATGGTTCGTATCAGTATCGATGGATTACACCGTGCAAGTGACCAAGCAAAGGGCCGTGTTCTCGTGGGGCTTCCATTTTCACGGGGGGACAGCCACTATCTCACAAACGTCGTGAGGGTGAAGAGGGCCACGAGGGCTGGGTCAGCGGGAGGTGGGACAGGGGACAGAGCCCATCTCTGAGCCAACTAGGCTGGGTCAGGATAGGCCTTGTTGAGGTGAGATCTGAGAAAAGGCTTGAAGGAGGGGAGGAAGGGTGGCCAGGCTGCTGGGGGAGGAACATTTTAGGCAGAGATACTGAAAAGCCCCCAGAAATCTTGAGAAACAGAGTTTCTGATTCAGCGGGTCTGAGATGGGGCCAGAAACTTCGGGTTTCTAACACAGGAGCAGCTGTTGCTGCTGATCTGGGTCCCCTTTGAGAGCCACCGAGCAGAGGGCCCAGGGCAGGCTTCTGCCTGGAGGTTGAAGGAAGAGCCTGTTGGCCAGTGTAGTGTCAGACTCTTGGCATGGAGGCAGGAGCGGCTTGGTGTCAGCTGTGTGCCCCTGCCGCCCCACCAGCCCTGGGAACATCTGGCCAAGTGTGCGGGATGATGCGGGCTCTGCAGGCTGTGAGCCCAGGCGGCGCGATGCTGGAGGAACAGCACCTCTGGCCCCCAGACCCCTGACGGGCCGGCCTCCTCTCTCCCCTCCCCGCGCCCCTAAGTCCCCTGGCTGGGCAGCCTTTTCTGCACAAGGATGGCAGCAGAATCTGGGGTCCCCCAGCCACACGGTGGGAAGCTCTGAGCCTTTCATGATGAAGGGCTTCAAAACCCAGAATGGAGCCTGATGAGTAGAGAAAACAGACGGAAACAAGAGGAGACCTGGGTCTGGCCCAGACTTGCTCGTGGTTAAGCGGCGAAGTCACTTAACCCGTCCGTGCCTTGGTGTCTGCGTCTATAAAATGGGTTTAATAGTACCTGTCCCCTAAAGACTTCAGAGGATGGAGCTTAATGAATGAGGTCCATTAAACTCCTCAGAAGAAAGGTGTAACTAAATATAAAGCACTATTGTAATTAGCTCTGGTTCTTTAACTAGGTCACATCTTGTTTTAAGAGGGTTACCATGACAACAGATTTGTTTGAAAAACACACATAAAAAAGGCGTGGCTGTAAATCTCACAATAATAAGTGAACTTTATTTTGCTGGTTTCTACTGCAGTTAAGAACCATATAGCTCCCTACCTATGGTCTTCCGTGGACAGTCAGCCATCGCGGTGACTGCTAGCTCCTGTGTCTGTGGTCAGGACTGCGTGACTATTTCTCCTGTGCACACAGCAGGCACTTAATAAATGATTCTGAGCTGATGAACTCCACAGGCTCTGGCTGCTTGTTGGCTGCATAAAATGGAGATATCGTCATGCTATAACAACACTGACTGTATTAGTCAGGGTTCCCCAGAGAAGAGAACAAATAGGAGTAAAGATATAAAGAGATATAAATCTTTTTTAAAATTAATTTATTTATTTTTGGCTGCGCTGGGTCTTTGTTGCTGTGCGCGGGCTTTTCTCTAGTTGCGGTGAGCGGGGGCTGCTCTTCGTTGCAGTGCGTGGGCTTCTCATTGAGATAGATGGCTTCTCTTGTCGTGGAGCATGGGCTCTAGGCATGCGGGCTTCAGTAGTTGTGGCTCACGGGCTCACTAGTTGTGGCTCGCGGGCTCTAGAGCGCAGGTTCAGTAGTTGTGGTGCACGGGCTTAGTTGCTTCGTGGCATGTGGGATCTTCCCAGACCAGGGCTCGAACCCGTGTCCCCTGTATTGGCAGGAGGATTCTCAACCACTGCACCACCAGGGAATCTCTCTATAAAGAGATTTACTCTAAGCAATTGGCCCACGTGATTATGGAGGCTGACAAGTCCCAAGATGTGCAGCCAGCAAGCTGGAGACCCAAGAGGAGCTAATTTTTTTAGTCTGAGTCCAAAGGCCAGAAGAGACCGATGTCCTCACTCGGTCAGGCAGGAGGAGTTCCCTCTAGCTTTGACTTCTTGTTCTATTCAGGCCTTCAGCTGCCTGGATGAGGCCCACGCACCCTGGGGAGGGCCACCTTCTTCGCTCGGCCTACACATTCGAGCGCTCATCTCACCTAGAGACACCCTCACAGGCACACCCATGGTAACGTTTGACTGAATGTCAGCGCACCCGCGGCCCAGCCAAGTTGGCACATGAAATTAACCATCCCGCTGATATTTGCCACCCCCTTACTATGTGCCAGCCTTGGAACCCCACACACACCGAGTTGTTGGCCCAGACTTGTCGAATGAATCAAGAATCAGTGAACAGAAGGACGCGGGGAAGCTCGCTGGATTCAGCTGAACTCGGCACAGATACTGGGTATCATTTCAGGGCAACAGCAAATGCTGAGGACCAGCCAGGAGGCTTGGAGCAGACATTAATAAAATACTAACAATTCAGATTGGAAGATGAGGCTGAAAAGGTCAAGGAGGATGGCAGAAATCACGCCTCAATTCATGAACAATGAGGAACGTGTTGAGGTTTGGGTCTGAGGTGTGCAGAGGGCCAGGGTACGTCCCAGCTCTAAGAATCAGGTTCAGTGCTGGCTGGGTTTTCCTTCTCTCCTTGAACAAGAAATGTGCCGTCTGTCCATGAACTTCAAGTGAGAAAGCAGATAATCCCCTCCAAGCCCAGAAGGCCTCCTTGCAACTCAGCAGGTCCCCGAGCTTCTGGAACTGCGATCCCAGGACTGTTCAGTGGGCCTGACCCATGTTCGCTGCTCCTGCACCTGGCCCTCTGAGGCGAGGGGCTGCGGGCCCCGCCGCAGGGCCATCAGGAGCTCGGGCGGTGCGGGGGGCTTGGAGCCTGGTGTGCGTGGCCACTTAACCTCCCCGCCCCCGCCCCATCCATCCCGCCGGAAGAGGGGATCCAGAATCCCTGGCAGAACTTGGAGTTACAGACCCATGATGAGGGCGAAGACTTTACACCCACACTTCAGATAAACTGCCTGGATGCAATGCTCGTAGGGACACACCACGAATGGTCAGAAAGGAATGGATTGGGGAGAATCAGGCTTTGAAAGAGAAAATAATGAAGCTGACAGAGGAACACGGAGGAAAGACAGGAGGGGATAACACAGGTGGGGGACTCACGTGGGCTGGGTACTGAGCTCGAATCCGGCTGTGCTGGGAAGTTGCCTTATGGAGCCCTGACACCAGCCTGCAAGGGCGGCTGTAGTAGGAAAACTGAGGGTCCAGCGGGGACAGAACACTGGCTGGTAAGTGGCAGAGCCAGGGCTGCAAGGACCTGAGGCTAACGGCCCAGCCCTTGCCGAGGTTGGACTGAAGACTTGGCCCCGGGGCTGGGACAGGCGGGCTGGACTGACCAGGAGGGGGAAGGCGGACAGAACTGACTGTAGCCAGCGGAAACCCAGGAGGGCTTCCCAGCAGAGGCTCCGTGCGGATAAGAAGCAGCAAGAAGACGCTATGAGAGGGCTCTGTTGACAAATGGAGGAGGGTGTGAATGGGAGGCGGACAAGCGGAAGGAGTTCCCCTCCCTAATTAGAGTTCCTGGTTGGCGGGGCTGGGTAGACAGGGCAGCTCTCGGTAATGGTAGGTGGCTCCAGACCTGTGGACCTCTCTTCAGCCACTGGGGGCTTTCCTCCTGCCAGAGGGGGGATGGAGCATGGATCTTTGAAGAGTCATTTAAGAAATGTCTGCTGGAAAATAATTACTTTCCCTCAGGTTTTGGCCTAGCAAGTATGGGTCATTGCCTTTCATGTAGTTGAGTGCAGCCACACATGAAGGAAAACCAGCGTGTTCTTCATTGTGGAGAGCTGAGTGGCAGGCACTACGTGAAAAAATCAGGACTGGGGGCTAAGACCCGCCAGCTCACCCTTAGCCTGGGGAGCCCCAAGGGGCCGCACCATCTAAGGGTGCTATCCTCGTCTCCTCACTCTCTGTTCGTCCTCATCTCTTATTATTACTTTCTAAACGTTCGCTATTCCGTTCACAGGGCCGTCCATCATCTCTACCCTTAACCCTCCAATTAACTCTCCCAGCCCTGACAGGCCCCAGGAGATGGGCTGTGTCAGCCCCACGCAGCCCCGTCTCAGCCGATGCTGGTAAAGGGTGAGGGGCTGGGACAGAATACACTGCACGTCTCTACCCTGTTCTGGCTCCTGTCGTACCCTCTGGTGACAGAGGGCAAGGCCGGGGACGTGGGGCTGAGCGTGCCTGTACAAAAAAGGCCATCAGACTGGGCTGCACCTCTGTGAACTTTGTGGGTTGAGAGTTCCTCCCTGCTACTGGTAACCATAGCAACAACTTCTTCGACAGGGACCACACCCACCGTTGGCCTCCCACCTGCAGATCTCCGGGTACCAAAGGCTCAGAGGAAACAGCCCGGTTCGCTGGTTACCACATCTAGAAACTTGGAAACATTAAAAGCCCCTGGATTTCTTTCTCTGTCAAGTGGGCATAATTACTTCTACCTCACAAGGCTGCAGGGCCACTTAATGAGATAAAGTGTGTAAAGAACCAGACATTGCTTAGAAAATGGTAAGTTCCTTGTGGATGTTCAACATCTGACCCCCCTTCCCTGCCCAGTCTTGTCAACACGTTTGGTCCAGTGTGGACCCAGCTTGGCACGTAGGTGTGGCACTGCAGGAACACCCTTCTGGTGGGTTCTGCCCACAGGACAGTCATCTGACTGTGTGACAAGGTGGCACCACGGTGGAGACTCAGCCCCAAATGAGGTCCCAGGCCCCATGTCAGCGAAGTGGGCTCCACACTTGGGTCACAGGCTCCGTTACCATGGAAACAGTTGATGGAGTCCTACTCTCCGCTCCCCAGTGCCTGACCCCATTTGCGCCACAAGTTTCATCAATAGAAGCCAAATCTCCACCAGATGGTCACTGCCCCTTCCCGATACAACCTGCCAGACAGCTTCTGTCTTTGAAGGGCCATCTCAGAGGATGCTGGGGACAAAGACCAGAGGACTCACGTCCTGCTTCTCCCCCCCTCCTCCGTCCCGCTGCCTGGTGGTCGCCATGGCCTCTCCTCCCTTGCTTGGGATATTGCCAAGACCCCTAATGGAAAAATCCCTGCTGCTCCTTTCCCTGCAGTCTTCTGGATGAGAATAAACCCCGAGCTTTGGGTGAATTTCGAACATTCCCCTGCACCCATACACCCCTGTCCTTTCTGCCTTTGATTTCAGAACCCTAATTTCTTGGGTACCAAATATTTGACTTTTTCCCAAAGCAAATCTGCAGTTTAAGTAACAACACACAATATATAAATCTGACTTATAGCTCAGCAGTTTTAGAAAATATTTCCATCATTTCTAGGCTGCAGAAATGTCTGGTGGAAAAACCTCATTGTTTGCCCATTTCTCCCCAAGGGCCCTTGCTGGGCAGATGGTCACCAGGTCAGGGCAAATGCGGGAAGGCGGCCAAACGGGCATGGCTGTGACGGGTTGGAGGCCCCGGAGCTGGGGGCAATCAGGCCCTGGAGACCTGACTTGGCTCGTCTGCCCGAATTCCCAGCTTCCCTTATTAGGATATGGTCTCTAAACAGGGCTTGAGGCTTCAGGGTTTATGTCAATTATACTTGAAAATACTTGTTCAATCAGTTTGCTCTTCAAACCCTTTAACAAGATGTGTTCTGAGCCCCCAGTGTGTGCCTGGCATTGTCCCAGACAGTGGATGGGAGGCGGGGACATATAAGAGACAGATAAGACCAGGTCCCTCCTTGCATGGGGACACAATTCAGCCAAGAAAAGCATGACAGGGCAAGGCAATGCAGGGTGGGAGTAGGGGATGGGGAGTGCAGGGGAAACGTGGGAGCTGGGGGAGTGGAGTCTGAACCTCCAGGCACAGGGCTGGCCCAGGGAATGAGTGACGGCCCGCAGATGTGCCAGGAGGTGAAAGGGCTCGGGGGGGCGGGGCACGGGAGCCAGAGGGGCAGGGCCTCGATTCGGGGACAAGGGTAGCCCGGCAGCTTCTTGCGCCCAAGGGTGACTTGGCCACCTTGAGCCCCTGTTTCCTCCATCACCACATCGCCTTGCTCATTCCAACAATGGTTCTTTTCAGAAGTGGGACCTGGGTGTCCAAAATGCCTTAGGAGGAGACTGGGGGTCGCGGGCATGTGTCGGATTTCATTTATACCAAATGGTTCTGAAGCCCTTGTCTTTTCCGGCACCTTGGGTGGGGGGGGTGAGGGCTGGAAGGACCCAGTACACCATGCTCTGGGCACATCTTGTACCCGATGGTCACCCCAGGCGGCCACCCCATATCTCAGGGCACCGGCCTCTTCGTGTGTTGAGGGGGTGACGTCTGGACACATCCAGTGCTGAGCGAACCCGCCCAGGCTGTGTTCTTAAACCGTCAGGCCCCGACTCGCAGCTCGATTTTCCCTTATTCTTTCTAATTAGAAGAGAAATACATGCTGATTATTTAAAATGACTTAAACATTATAGAAATGTAACAAGGAAAGCGAATTTCCCCCAGAACCCTGTCTCTACAGGGACAGCCACTATTTTTTCTCGCTTGCTCTTACTGGTGTTTGGATATTTGCTGGGAGAAAACAGCTGCAAGCCGATGCTTCCTCATCTATGGGGCACTCGATGGGCAAAGCACGTTCAGGGCACAGTGAGGGGTTGGGAGTGCTTTTTGTCCTTAAGGAGCTTCCAGTCTAAGGAGGGAGACAAAAATCCATGAGAAACTTAGGCCAAGAGGGACCTAAAGAGACATGATACTACATGTAACACGGTGTCCTGGCTGGGGTCCTGGGACAGAGAAAGGACGTTAGGTTAAAACCAAGGAAATCTGAGTAAACTCTGGACTTAAGTTAATGATAACGTATCCGCACTGATTCATGAGCTGTAACAAATGTGCCACACGAATCTGAGATGCTCGCAAGAGTAGAAACTGGTGTGGGTACCTGGGAACACCCTGTACCATATTCTCAATTTTTCTGTAAACCTAAAGCTGTTCAAAAACATTAAGTGTATTTAAAAAAAAAAAAAAAAAAAAGACAAACCGGAAACATAGATCAGGCAAAATGGTAAGCGGTGTGTTGAGGTAGAAGAAGCTCAAGGCTTTTGGCTCCGGGGGTGGAAGCACGAGGAGCTCTCACCCGGGGACGACCTCCCAGCCACATGGGGGGTGAAGGAAGCAAGACGGATGTTCCAGGAGAGAGCCATCCGAGGCCCCATCCAGAAACCGGTCCTCATCCTCCCTCTGAGAGCCCTGGAAAAGCCACAAGAGAAAGGGGACTATTAACCGATATCGGGAGGGCAGAGGCCGGCGTTACTGCACCCACTCAGGCCTCCTCTGCCAACCAGGCGGAGGGCTCTGTAGGTGCCAGTAAATAGATGCTCAGTAAGTCTTCTGACTCCCGTTCCTCTTTACAGTTGTTTCATGGCTGGAGGTCAAATCCAGAAAGCTTCTCTGAGAGTCTTCCTGCCCCTCAGTTGGCTCCGCCACCGTGTTCCTGTTCAAACACTCGAGGTGCGCTGGGGCCGAGGGATTGACCAGCAGCCCCAGAGAAGCCCGGTTCCTTCTGGTTCCTTCCCCTGGATGTGTGTTTATGAAGGCCTCTGCAAACACAACTGTATGGAAAAGTCTTGAAATAGGAAACAGAGTCCCAGCTGAATGTCTAGGTTATATGAGAGTTCAAAAAAAATGAAAATCATTTCCTCCACGGCCGCCAAGTTTGGAGACCCTCCCCGGATCTACACATCCTGCAGATGACTCAACTCGACTCGCCCCCTCCGTCCCCCATGCTTGCCGGGCCTGCACCGTGGAGCCAGCACCTGAAGGAGCGAGCGGCACAGTGGGAGCCCCGGGCCGGGCTCCTGCTCCGTCATAACACCAGCCCTTCCCCAGGCCAGGCTCAGGCCCCAGTGCCCAGCGAACCTCACTCTGCTAACTGGGGCATCTGCTCACTGAAAATGCCATTCTTAGTACAGGTAACAGTGGCCTGTGACATTCATGGGGGAGAATCATTCTGCTATTTTAACCATTTGTAAGAGAACACTTCAGTGGCATTAAGTACATTCACATTATTGTGCAACCATCACCACCATCCATCGCCAGAATTTTTCATCATCCCAAAGAGAAACGCTGTACCCATTGACCTGGTAACCTCTACTCTACCTTCCATCTCTATGAATTTACAATTCTAGGTGCCTCATATAACTGAAATCATACAATACCTGTCCTTTCGCATCTGGCTTATTTCACTAACCATGTGTTTTCAAGATTCATCTTTGTGGCAGTAGCATGTATCAAAATTTTATTCTTTTCTATGGCTGCATAATATTCCGTTGTATGTATATACCACATTTGGCTCATCCATTTATCTGTTGATGGACACTGGGTTGCTTCCACCTTTTGGCTGCTGTGAATAATGGTGCTGTGAACCTTGGTGCACAAGTATCTTTTTTGAGTCCCTGCTTTCAATTCCTTTGGGTATAGGCCTTGGAGTGTAATTACTGAGTCATATGGTAAGTCTATGTTTAACTTTTTGAGGAACTGCCAGACTATTTTCCACAGTGGCTGTACCATTTTACATTCTTACCAGCAATGCACCAGGGTTCCAGTTTCTCCATATCCTTGCCAATACTTGTTATTTTCTGTTTTTATTCCTTACTTTAAAAAAATGTATTTATTTTTTACAATAGCCATCCTAGTGGATGTGAAGTGGTATCTCACTGTGGCTTCAATTTGCATTTCCCAGCTGACTACTAACGTTGACCATCTCTTCGTGTGCCTGTTGGCCATTTGTATATCTTCTTTGGAGAAATATCTATTTAAATCCTTTGCCCTTTTTTTTTTTTTAATTTAATTTTTATTTTTATTTATGGCTGTGTTGGGTCTTCATTTCTGTGCGAGGGCTTTCTCTAGTTGTGGCAAGCGGGGGCCACTCTTCATCGCGGTGCGCGGGCCTCTCACTATCGCGGCCTCTCTTGTTGCGGAGCACAGGATCCAGACGCGCAGGCTCAGCAACTGTGGCTCACGGGCCCAGTTGCTCCACGGCATGCAGGATCTTCCCAGACCAGGGCTCGAACCCGTGTCCCCTGCATTGGCAGGCAGATTCTCAACCACTGTGCCACCAGGGAAGCCCCTTTGCCCATTTTAAAAATTGGGTTGTTTGGGGTTTTTTTGTTGTTGTTAAGTTGTAGGAGTTCTTTATATATACTGGATATCCACCCCTTATTCTATTTGATTTGTATCTGTCTGTGCACACATACCTGGGAGCAGAAATTCAAGGTGCGCACATACCTGGGTGGTCTAGGAAGGGCTATTCTTAGGCATTTCATGCTCCAGGAAACGATGTCTGGGTTAACCAGGTGTCTCAAGGTGCCAGACTGGGAATGGACGGAAAGGAGAGAAAATCAGAGACAAGAGGTGGGGAGGTCTCCATCCAGGCTGGCTTGGCCTCCAACTGCTGATCTCTGCAAAGCAGTATATAGAGGACTCTTCAGACACAGATGAGTCTACAGGGCCTCACCTGGAGCGGACCCCAGTCAGCACAGTGACCAGCCCCCCAGTCCTGCTGAAGGTAACTGCATGTCCAGTAAAGCCAGTACACCCTTGGGCTGTCTGGTCCATACATCCTTCACTCCAGCCAAGGGAACTCTGCTCACAGGGCTTTTCTTGTTACGCCAGTTATTTCAGAAGAATTGATGGTAAAAAGGAGAGGCACCCCCAGTAAATATGAAGCCCGCCTCTCCCACTGTGACCTCTGGCTGGTTCCAGGCAGATCATCCGCCCTCTAGTGCACACCCACATGCACTGGCCGAGGCTATGGCAGCTTTTCATACCGCAGGACCAAGGCTACTAAGTCGGGCAGTGGTCCCCAATCTTTTTGACACCAGGGACCGGTTTCGTGGAAGTCAATTTTTCCACAGACCAGGGGCTGGGGGGTGGTTCAGGCAGTAATGCAAGTGATGGGGAGCGATGGAGAGCGATGGGGAGAGATGGGGAGCCATGGGGAGCCATGGGGAGCGATGGAGAGCCATGGGGAGCCATGGGGAGCCATGGGGAGCGATGGAGAGCCATGGGGAGCCATGGGGAGCCATGGGGAGCCATGGGGAGCGATGGGGAGCCATGGGGAGCCATGGGGAGCCATGGGGAGCCATGGGGAGCGATGGGGAGCCATGGGGAGCCATTGGGAGCGATGGGGAGCCATGGGGAGCGATGGGGAGCCATGGGGAGCCATGGGGAGCCATGGGGAGCGATGGGGAGCCATGGGGAGCGATGGGGAGCCATGGGGAGCGATGGGGAGCCATGGGGAGACATGGGGAGCGATGGGGAGCGATGGGGAGCCATTGGGAGCCATGGGGAGCCATGGGGAGCGATGGGGAGCGATGGGGAGCCATGGGGAGCCATGGGGAGCGATGGGGAGCGATGGGGAGCGATGGGGAGCGATGGGGAGCCATGGGGAGCGATGGGGAGCCATGGGGAGCGATGGGGAGCCATGGGGAGCGATGGGGAGCCATGGGGAGCCATGGGGAGCGATGGAGAGCGATGGGGAGCCATGGGGAGCCATGGGGAGCGATGGGGAGCGATGGGGAGCGATGGGGAGCGATGGAGAGCGATGGGGAGAGATGGGGAGCGTTGGGGAGCCATGGGGAGCGATGGGGAGCCATGGGGAGCGATGGGGAGCCATGGGGAGCCATGGGGAGCGATGGGGAGCCACGGGGAGCCATGGAGAGCGATGGGGAGCCATGGGGAGCCATGGGGAGCGATGGAGAGCGATGGGGAGCCATGGGGAGCCATGGGGAGCGATGGGGAGCGATGGGGAGAGATGGGGAGCGATGGGGAGCCATGGGGAGCCATGGGGAGCGATGGGGAGCCATGGGGAGCCATGGGGAGCGACGGGGAGCCATGGGGAGCGATGGGGAGCGATGAGGAGCCATGGGGAGCGATGGGGAGCCATGGGGAGAGACGGGGAGCCATGGGGAGCGATGGGGAGCCGTGGGGAGCCATGGGGAGCGATGGGGAGCGATGGGGAGCCATGGGGAGCGACGGGGAGCCATGGGGAGAGACGGGGAGCCATGGGGAGCGATGGGGAGCGATGAGGAGCCATGGGGAGCGATGGGGAGCCACGGGGAGCGATGGGGAGCCACGGTGAGCCATGGGGAGCCATGGGGAGCGATGGGGAGCCGTGGGGAGCGATGAGGAGCCGTGGGGAGCGATGGGGAGCCGTGGGGAGCCATGGGGAGCCATGGGGAGGCATTGGAAGCCATGGGGAGCCATGGTGAGCGATGGGGAGCCATGGGGAGCGATGGGGAGCGATGGGGAGCGATGGGGAGCCATGGGGAGCGATGGGGAGCGATGGGGAGCCATGGGGAGCCATGGGGAGAGACGGGGATCCATGGGGAGCGATGGGGAGCGATGAGGAGCCATGGGGAGCGATGGGGAGCCATGGGGAGCCATGGGGAGCGATGGGGAGCCATGGGGAGCGATGGGGAGCCATGGGGAGCCATGGGGAGGGGCAGATGAAGCTTCACTCGTCCGCTGCTCACGTCCTGCTGTGCGGCCAGTTTCCTAACAGGGACCCCTGGTCTAGAGGACCCAAAATTCTCAGGGTGGAGAGAGTCCCCTCGGGTGGGAAGCATTGTCTGGATCTGGGTTTGGAAGGAAGAGGTGGCCCTGGTGGAGAAAGGGCCCTGGACTTGGAGTCAAATGTCAGCTCTGTGACCCGGGGCAGGTCACACAAGCTCGGGAGCCGTTTCCTCCCTCCCAAAGGAGGATAACACGGGGTGAATGATAATGTGTATAAAGGAGCTGTAACCACGTGAGCACAGATCTATCTGATTGCTGCCACGGGGTTGTCTTTCTAGCTCTGGTTCAGGCTTGCAGATGATCCTCAGATTCTGAGCACCTAGGTTTTCATGCATTAATATGCATGTAATAAATCTTTTTAAAAATATTTATTTACTTATTATTTATTTGGCTGCGTCGGGTCTTAGTTGCGGCACACGGGATCTTTGTTGCCACGTGCGGGATCTTTATTTGTGGCATGCGGACTCTTAGTTGCGGCATGCAGGATCTAGTTCCCTGACCAGGGATAGAATCCGGGACCCCAGCATTGGGAGCGCGGAGCCTTAGCCACTGGACCACCAGGGAAGTCCCTGCACATAATAAATCTTAATTCAGTGTAACTGCCCAGACCATTTGGGAGGTTGTGAGCATAAATAACAGGCTTGATAACGAGGCCTGTCACTGGCGGGGCACCTAGAATATTCCAGACCCTGTGCCAGTGCTTTTCCACTTGTGGAAACCCCAGGGGCAGATTCCACCCCGTTTTGCAGAAGTGAAAGCCCAGAGGCTGCTTGTCCGGGTGTCAGGTAGGGCCAGAGCTGGGACAGTGACCCTGGCTGCGGTGGGTCCCACCCCTGTCCAACCCCACGCGTCACTGCCGGCTGTGCGGGTGACTGCTAACTGTTCCCCCTCACTCCTTTAGTCACGGGACACTCCCGGATTTAGTTGGGCGCACAATCTAGCCCAAGGCTGCATCCTCGAGCCCCCGGGAGTGGATGTGAGCAGAAGTCACACGTGTTACTTCCACGTCACCAGATCGAAGGGAAACGTCTTCTCCTGCACCTCCTCTCTTTCTGTTCCTGAGAGGTGGGGATGTGTCAGATAAGCTGCTGGCCAGCTCTGACCACGCACATGGGGAGGCGGCAGAGCCACAGGAGGGAGGGAACCTGGGCCCCTCGGTGACTTCTTGCAGCTGGGCTGCCCCATCGGCTCAGACGACTTCCTTACAGACCATGACATGAGAGAAATACAAGGCTCTTTCCTAAGGCCTCTGTCATCTCCAGTCTTCTGGCCATTGTGGTTTTGCCCAAAGCCTCACTAATGGGCGTAAATGCGAAGGTGACATTCTTGCAGCATTGCCAGTAAGGACCAGCCAGGCCCACGTCACGCCAGCTCCAGGCTCCATCTCGATGTGTGAGAGCGAGTGTCCGGGGTAGCAGAATCTCATGGCTGGGCAGTTAAATCCATTCTCTAGCCAGCTAAGGGGAAAGTTACCCCTTCTAGCAAAATCTTCTAAAAAGTTGTGATTTCCTTTGCTGCCGTGGTAAGTCCTGTCTTGGAATCGAAATGGACTGGATGTGGCTGGTCTCTTGTTCTGAAACTCAGGTACCACTGGACAGGATTCCAAGGGGGTACTGAGGACAGCGGCCCCCTTAGTGCCCAGAACCGCCCTCCCGTGTTCACTGAGGGCTGCACTGGGGGGTTATATTTCCCCACAGGAGCGAACTGAGTCCTCAAGGCCAGGACCGGATCTTACTCAGCCGTGAATCCCTGGTGGGTCCCCAGGCCCAGGGCCTGGCAGTAAGAGGCACTGACTTGAGGGCAGGTAGGAAGAATTAGGGGCTACGGCACCTCCTGCAAAGACGCGGCTTTGACTGCAGCAGGTTGCCCTTTGAACACAAGCTCTCCTAGTTGTCCTGGGCCATTTTCTCCTAAGACCTGAGTGCAGAAGCCAAATTCCTATTATCTGGAAGTTCTGAGTACTTGGGGCCAATGTCTTCAGTCCTCAAGTTGACTTGAAGTTGACGAGTTGACCTTACTTTGTTGGAATAACACGAGCCTTTCTTTGCAGCACCACATAAGTAGCTTGAAAACAAAACATAACAAAACCAGACTCTGAAGAGTCCCTTCCATTCCCAAGGAACATTCCAGAAGACTCCCGTCTGTCTCCATTTCTGTCTTAGTTCACTCCTTATCAAATGTTCGCTGACCACAGCCTTAGTGTTCTCTTCCAAACACACTGTTTTATTTTTCACAACATGGGTAGGCTGAGAATTTTCCAAATCTTTAGGTTCTGGTTCCTTTTTGCTTAATAACAGTTCTGCGTTCAAATCATTCCTCTTTTCTTGCATTTTAGCAGAAGCCTTCGGGAGGAGCCAGGCAGCTCCTTCAACACTTTGCCTAGAGATCTCCTAAACATCCAATTCCCTCACTCCCAAGTCCTACCTTCCACAGAACACTAGAACGTGAACACAGTTCTGTCAAGTTCTTTGCCGCTTCATAGCAAGGGTCACCTTCCCTCTAGGTTCCAATAACATGTTCCTTGCTTCCATCTGCGGCCTCATCAGAATGGCCTTTACCGTCCACATTTCTTGTTTTCTGTGTGTGTGTTTGTTGTTTATTTTTATTGGAGTATAGTTGATTTACGATGTTGTGTTAGTTTCAGGTGTACAGCAAAGTGTATCAGTTGTACTTGTACATATAGCCGCTCTTTTTTAGATTCTTTTCCCGTATGCATCCTTACAGAGTGTTGAGTAGAGTTCCCTGGGCCACACAGTGGGTCCTTATGACACCGCCCGCATTTCTCCTCACGTTCTGTTCGTGGCCGCTTCGATGTTCCCTAAGAAGACTGGGCCGTCCTCCCAGCTCTCCTCTCTTCCTTCTGCGTCCTCACCGGAATCACCCTTCGCTTCCGTACTCCCAGCCCGCCCCTCAGAACTCCTGCAGCCTCTACCCATCACCCAGTTCCAAGGTCATGTCCACATTTTTTAGGTATTTGTTACAGCAACACCCCACTTCTTGGTACCCCATTTGGGGGCTGGGACTCTCGGTCTTTTCTCTACGGCTTGACTGCAGTGCCTGAGCCCTGATCCGTGGCGCCGTCGCGTGGCTGCCGAGGTGACGTGAGGGAGGACAGCCACGGCCCCTCCCGCTGCCCACCGGGTGCGTCAGGCTCCCCCCTCGTGACCCCCAGCCACCACCTGCAGACGCACAGCGCCTCCTGCCCCTCCTGTACCTCGTTAATCTCCCTGCGCCCATCAGCACCCATCCTCTCTGGGAGAGGAATTTTGTCTGCAATGCTTGACGGCTCTCTGTGGATGCAGTTTCATCATTCAGGGAAACGATGAGTGTGGATATTAAATAATAGTTATGGAAAAAGAGAACAAAACCCACGCCAGTATTATTACACAAGGTATGATGCATTCGAAGGAGGTGGTAGGCTTACCCATCTGAGTCATACCCAATCTATTTGTCAGATTCCTCAAATTGTGCAAACAGACCAATTCCTCCTCTCATGGGTGTTTGCCACCCACAGTCAGGCTCCAAGGATTAGGCCCTCCTGGTCACCACTTGGATTTGAGCTTTTCCAGGAGTGAACACCTGAGACTCCACAGGACCTGGGAAGAGGTAGTGAGCAGCACGTCTGAGGGAAGATGCAAGCCAAATGTGACGGATCCAGGTCCCAGACTGGAATGGGGCGCTCAGTGCGGCTCGAGGGGATGATGGGGCCTCCGTGGCTGCCAGGAGCAAACGCCGGCTCTGTCCCTCGGCTCAGCTCTGCCGTGCCAGCCAGATGGGGCTGAGGCAGCCCTGAGCCATTAGGCAGAGGTGCCAGGACCCTGTTCTCCTGAAGCTTCTGCTTGGCACTGCTAACTGCCCTTTGTTTAGTTGCTGGTGAGTCACGCTGCCCAATGCCCCTTAGATGGACACTGTGATTTACCGTCATCTCAGCTACGGTGGAGCTCAGCAACTCGGCACAAAAGAACTCCAGGTGAATTCTAACCACATCTGATCCCATCTGTCTGAATAATTTTCCTGCCGTTATCTCTGGGGAGCTGCTCACCACAATGGAAAACCTGGATTTCTAGAACGCTGGAGAGAGGGATGTGCCTCAGCTCCCCTCAGACCTTCTCTCAGTGGAGAAAGCTCCCAACACCGGCAGCCCACAGCCAGACCGGTCACATCTTCTCGACTGAGCCGCTGACTGTGTGGGGAGGGCCTGGCGGCCCGGGGGATGCAGGCCAAGGGCGCTTCCCTTGAAGGGAGCCTCCAGCCTGCCAGCCTCCCATGGGTGGGCTCAGGCTCTCAGCCTCTCGCCTTAAGGACAGAGGAGTTCACGTCCCCGAGGGGACCCAGACCCCTGGACGTGGGGACTTCAGCACCTGCCCCTGCCCTGAGCATCCCTTACCTCACTTACCTGCCTCTCATGTCCCTTGGTCTCCTCGTTGTCACCTGGTCTTGGAGTTTGGCATGTTTGTTCCCCCTCGTGCTCTACCTGGAGAACTGTCTGAAGCCCAGGACTGAAGGTGCGGCCCTGCGCCCTGGGGGGCCTGTGCGGGGAGCTGCCACAGGGGTTGCGAAGACGGGGAGGAAGAGACCGGTGTGCGGGCAAGGAGACCGAGGCTCAGAGGGTGGACGACTGGGCCGAGATGGTCCTGGGCCCCAGGCCCAGTGGAGGGTCACCCACCTGGCTCATCCCTGACACCCTCACACATCTGGGAGCCCAAATCCAGAAGGGCTCCATCGTGTACATCTCCCCAGGCTGACCCTCCCTACCCCAGCCCTAGATGTAGGACAGACAGGGGGGTTCTGCCTTAGCCTGCGCAGATGTTGGTCTTTACTCCGATTGCCTTAATGCCTCCAGAGGAATTTGCTATTTAAAGGCATCCTATGATTAATCTTTTCATAAAACAACGAATCATCCCATTTTTCTGTTGAGAATATCCGAGTTTTCATAGGTGGGGTTTACTCATAGTAGCATTGCCAGTGGAAAGGAGAAAAGAAAAAGTCCAGGATGCCTAGTTAAATCTGAATTTCAGATAAACAACAAATAATTTTTTAGTATAAGTATGTCCCATCTCCTGCATGGGACACACTGATAGTCACATATGACCAGGGGTCCTGTAGTTTATCTGCTATTATGGATTGAATTGTGTCCCCCGCAAATCTACATGTTGAAGTCCTAAACTCCAGTACCCATGAGTGTGACCTTATTTGGAAATAGGGTCGTTCAGATGATCAAGTTAAAGTGAGGTCATTAGGGTGGGCCCTAATCCAAGGTGACTGTGTTCTTATAAAGAGGGAAATTTGGACACATCCCCAAACACAAGGAGAAGGCCCTGTGAAGATGAAGGCAGAATCCCAGTGATGCGTCTACCAGCCAAGGAATGCCAGAAATTGCCAGCAAACCACCAGCAGCTGGGGGAAGGGCCTGGCACAGATTCTCCCTCACGGCCTCAGAAGGAACCAACCCTGCTAACACCTTGATCTTGGACTCCCAGCCCTAGAACCATGAGCTGATGAATTTCTGTTGTTGAAGGCATTCAGTTTGTGGTGCTTTGTTACGGCAGCCCTAGTGAACCAAACAGCTGACACAGAGTCACTTGGTTTGAAAAAGTAGGGTTTGGGGGCCGAGTGGGTGGTGCTGGACCCAACTCCCTCTCCCACCTGGGCCCGGGTCCTCGACAGGGATGGACTGCATGTTCAGGTTGTATTTTCGATCTTTCCCGTGGTCCTCAGGGATAGCGGACAGAAAGATCATGAGTGGCTGATTGAGGCTTGCCTTGTAATTCATGTCAGAAGGTAGGGTCCCTGGGCTAGAGGGACCCCAAACCTCTCAAAGTGGGGCTCGAGCCAGGCTGCGTGTGTGTATGAGGGGAGCCTTGCGTGGCCCGGCGTGCAGACCTCCGTGGCATCTTGTTTGCTGGTGGAGCACGGTGGCAGCCCCGGGGACCACTGCAAACCCGACATTTGGGGAAGGATGCGTGCAATGCCTCTTTCGCGGCCTGGAGAGCGCAGAGGCCGAGAAGTCAGCGATGCTACAGTATTGCTTCCCGCGGGCCGGGCTTCCTTCCTGTGAGCAGCAGCTCCCTCCCTGGAAAAAGGCTGCAGACACGTGTATCCTGGACAGCTGGGGTTGAGAGTATTTCCTCTCAATTGTTTGGAGGAACTCTCAGGGGTAAATATGGAAAAAGCCAGCCTGGGCAGGCAACCCGCCTGACCCTTGAGGTGTGGTCGGCCCCTGGGAACGTGGCCATGATATTGGGGGTGTCTCACTCCTCCGGGCCTTTTTGTCAGGATGACCTGTAGGGCTGTTGGGCCTGACAGGACAAGGCAGCATCATTTCAGGGGTGCTTGGGGGCTCCCCACTGCCTGCGGCAATATGGGGGCCTGGTAAGCCCAGCAGGGGGTGCCCTGCCCATCTAGCCCCCTTCAGTGGAGCTGCCCTTGGGGTTTACACACAGGTTTACACAGGGGCTGGGGAAGGGATGCTATTGCTAAAGGTGCACACAGACCAGTGGCGCCGGGTTCAAGCCCAGCCCTGAGCCTGTCTCTGGCCCCTCATCTGGGGCAGCCCCCTCCTTGCCTGCTCTCACTTCTGGGTAGGAGGTCCCTTCCTGCTCACCCACAGGGCACACACTCGTGCCCTGAGTGCCCTGAGGTCTGTGTGCACATCGGGGGTTCCCCTCTCAGTGGCTTTCGCGTCCCCTGGCCTGGCATGGAACCCACACCTCATTCGGGTTTTAATTTAATCTAATTATTCCTGGGTAGAAATCGTGAGCTGGTTTAAGTTCAAGCTACAGAGGGACCGTCTAAGTCAAAGAAATGAGAACTGCCTTGGAAGGAAATGACTGCATGTCGACGGGTCTGTTCAAACAGAAGAGGGGCAGCCCGTGAGGGGCCTCCAAAGTCAGCATGGGGTTTGAAGTGGGAACAAGTGTCCTCCAGGACTTTCAACCTGAGTGTCTCAGAATCTATATAACTAACCAGAGCACACAGGCCCAGTGGTCTGCATACTCTAGGCGTGGCGTCGAGAGGCCTGTCCGCCCCGCTTCTCCCCGAGGCCGCAGCCCTCCAAAGCCCAGCACTTCCTTTGTTTACTGCATAGTAGTAACAACATCCCCAATACCGTCTCTCCCCATCTTCCAACAGAAATCCCAAATGTTAGCACATGCCCTTCTGGAATAAAGACTGCACTTCCCAGCCTCCCTGGAGCTAGGTGTGACCATGTCACCAAGTTCTAGACAAGGGAAAATGGCAGTGATAAGTGCCACTGTAGGAGCCAGTGTTACTTATGGAGGGAGCATCCTTTCCAATCTCCAGCCTTCTCCTCAATGGCTGGAATTTCAGCACAATGGCCAAGTTCCAGCAGCCATCTTGGGCCATGAGGACAAGGCACGCACCCCAGGATGAGGCACTGAGACTTGGGAAGAGCCCAGATCCCGGTGATTTTGTGGAGCTCCTGTACCAGCACCAGCAAGGCTATGGGCTGAACTTCTGGAAGATGAAAGGATGAAGCTTTGGATCTTTGCCTCACAGTGCAAAATCAAATGACTAATATATCCAAATGACAGCAATATCCATGACTTTAAATCTCCCTGAAGCGAGAGACCAGGGTTTATGTGTCTTTATTCTTTTCACCATCTAGCACGTAATAAGTGTTTTAATTTGATTTCATCCAACCTTTTAAAATCCTGTTACTTAAGGAGTAACCAAATCTATACAGTGACTTCCTGCTGTGCCAATAATACTTCTCTTTTTTCATTCTAAAGACTACCTATTTTAAGTTCCAGACAGGCCCTTTTTGAGGGATGCCAAGCTCACTTTTGACCTAATTTATGTGGATGACAGGTCTGGATGACATCACTTCTTAGCACCAATCTCTCCAGATGGGACGTTCCCTCCAGAGGCTGCTGAATGAAGCCTTTGGCCCAGGCCATGTGCGGGTCAGCGTCCCAGAGAGGAAGGGCTTCCAGGAAGGAAGTACTGGGGTCAGCTGTCCGAGGCTGGGCAGCTCCTGGCGGGTGGAGCAGGCCTTCTGGTGCGGGGCCTGCGGCGCCCTGGGAATGGGAGCCATCCCAGCAGAAGTGAGCACACGCTGCAAACGCAGGAGAATAGCTGGAGCTGGGGAGCCGGGCCAGCCCGACGCCAGCCTTGTTGAGGAAACGTCTGCAGAGGCTCGAAAGAGGACAAAGCGTCGGGGCCACGAGGCCAGCTTCCTTTGCGTGGAAAAGCAGAGGCTCTTTTTCTAACACTGACAGTTTCCTCCCAGCTTGGGGTGGGGAGAGGGGAGGAACTTTTATATTTTCCTCTGTACACATTTGTATTATTTCTAGTTCTTCAAAGCCTATTTGCCTACTTCTGTCATTGAAAAAGAAACATTTAAAACAGATTCTTGAAAAAGAAACTGTTATATTCAATATCCTGAGATAAACCATAATGGAAAAGAATATAAAAAAGAATGTATATATGTGTATAACTGAGTCACTTTGCTGTACAGCAGAAGTTAGCACAATATTATATATCAACTGTACTTCAATAGAAAGAAAGAAAGAAAGAAAGAAAGAAAGAAAGAAAGAAAGAAAGAAAGAAAGAAAGAAAGAAAGAAAGAAAGAAAGAAAGAAAAAGAAAAAGAAACCTATTATATTTAGAATGGATAAACAACAAGGTCCTACTGTATAGCACAGGGGAACTATATTCAATATCCTGGGATAAATCATAATGGAAAAGAATATTAAAAAGAATGTATATACGTGTATAACTGAATCACTTTGCTCTACAGCAGAAATTAAGACAACATTGTAAATCAAATATACTTCAATATAAACAAACAAACAAATAAATAAATATGAACTCGTTAACAATTAAAGATAAAATCCCAGGAATGTCTTTCGCAGCCTTCTCTGACAATGGGACTTGTTTCCAACTTCGGGGTCAACCAGACAAGGGGTCACTGGTGAGAAAAGCTTTGGGAATTCCAGTTGCTATGAGAACTTGGCTTTGGGGGGAAATGTCAGCATGGAAGCCAGTAGCCGCAGGCTCAGACTGCAGGGGCATCGCGTCCCTGTCCTCTGGGCACCAGGAGGGTCCCGGGTCCCAGCACCTCCCTGTCGGCCCTTGACCCAGAGCCCAGCCTCACACTCAGTTTTGTTTCCAGTTCTTTTCTTCCTGTGAAATAAAGAGCCAGATGGCAGTGGTGGGCATATGGCTTGGGTTGGGGTGAAGCCAGGGGGTCATGACCGTCACACGGCCGTCCACAGTGAAAGGACCCCACGGAATCTCTTTCTTTCCACCCTCAGTTTATTCCTGTAGCCACTAAGTGGGGTTCCCGTCAGTAAAGGCCAACGACGGCAGAGCTTTGGGGTGAGCGTCGTGTTCCCTACCCACCCAGGTTAAGGGGGGGTAGGGAAGGCATGCCCTCACCATGGATGGTGTCCAGGTCCCTGAGCCACTGTGGACCTCGCACCTTCAAGAGCTGGACACTGTGGGCGACAGGCTTCACACGTGGGATCCAACTGTTGTGCACACTGACCCCAGAAAGCCCACAGTGTCTGCCCACTTTGTAGATGAAGAAATCGAAGCTGACCAACCAAGGTCCCCCAGCCACTGAGGGGCCCAGCTGGAGTGTGAGCTGGGGCCTCTCGATCTTCAAAGCTGAGCCACGCCTGCTCCAGGCCGGGGCGCTCCTGACCGCCGACTGGGCTGGCAGACACAGAAAGTGGCTCCTGAATTGACCTACAGGTGCAGAGGGTACTTAGGACAATGCATCGCGGTCCATGAATTTTTGCACTTACTTATCAGGCACCTGCTGCGCAAGTGGCCTGGTGTGGAGCTCATAGGGGTACCAGGGACACACAAGGCCAAGTCTTCCTTCAAGAACCGGCCGTGAGGCTGGGAAGCAGGGTGCACACAGAGGGGACAGCCCAGCGTGCTGGGTGCAGTTGTAAGTGCTGAGGGACCCCAGAAGAAAGCCTCCTCTGAGGATAAAGGGGTCATTCAGAATGCTTTGTAAAGACAGTTAGGCTGGAGCTGAGCTCCAAGCACGAGCAGGGCTTGAGATGGTGAGAACAAAGGAAGAACGTTCCGGAAGGGAGAAATAGGATGAGCTATGGGTCAGAGACAGACATGTGGAAGGTGTATTGGGGAACAATAGATCAGCCTGGCTGGAACAGCAGAGGTCGTGGCGGGGTCTAGAGGGAGATAAGGTACAGTTCTGACACATGGTACAACGTGGATGAACCTGGAAGGTATTATGCTAAGTGAAATAAATAAATAATAATAAAGGACAAACAAACAAATAAGGGCCTTGTCATCTGTCTACTCTGACTAAATCATGCTTCTCTTCTAAATCCACCAGTTACAGGGAGTTCCCTGGTGGTCTAGTGGTTAGGACTTTGCGCGTTCACTGCTGAGGGCACGGGTTCAATCCCTGGTCAGGGAACTAAGATCCCACAAGCCGTGCAGCCAAAATAAATAAATAAATAAATAAATAAATAAATCCACCAATTACACAAAGATCTTCTTTCTGTCATTAAAATCTGGCTAATAACTTTCCATCTTCCCTGTTGTCTACCTGTTGTTTTTGCAAACTAATCAGAGGCTTTTATTATATTTTTAATAAAGGTATTCAAAACCCACCAAGACTTTTTATTGGGATGAATTGGAAACAGAGAATTATGTTCCCAAGTGTCTTTGCTGTTGTTCCCAAGTTTCTGGTGTGTGCAGATATGGAAGTTTTTTATTGACACTTTGATTACCAGTGGTCCCCCTCAAAAAATCACACGACAATGGGAACATTTTCAAATATGTTTTTCAAATGCTCAATTGCACAAACTAAAGCAAGTACTATCTTAGAATTATCAGAATGTCATTTTTTTCTGAAGGGACAGATCGCGTGCGGGCTGGTGTCTATGTTTAAAGTACCTGCTGGGTGATGGTCACGTGATCAGAGAAAGGTTCCCTGCGTTTGGAACACTTGTTTTTTGTTTGTTCTCAGCTCAGTGGGTCTTTTAAGTGTTCTGTCACAAGGTCGCCTTTGGATCTCTGTGGAATGAGAGATTTTCTTCACTCCTATATCATTGCAAAGTATTGAAAAGATCCTACTATGTTTAAAAGTGTTGTTTTTATAAAATTAACCACTTCTGGTCGCATTGTTCTTTGGCATCACACCCTTTGCCTTCCTCGGCGATGGAGGCAATGAGTTCCCGCTTTGTAACCTGATTCTGAATTCCTTCTTCTTTTTTTTTTTTTAATTCCAAGGAAAATGAAGGTCCAGTTGCCCACAGAGGTTTTCAATAACACATTGTTTTGAAGAGGTCACTTAGAGTTGAGAAAATACCTTATTTTGGTGGCTCATGAAAAAAATAGTAGTTCTTTGTGCACTTCGATCTTGAAACATAATCTTTTCCAGATACAGTAACAATATCCGTAGTTTTATCCAACTGTGTATAGCAAACTGCCCACTGAATAATTTGTTCTAATGATTGTCTGTTCAGATTTTCACTTGTGTTTTCTAGGCATTTTCCAACAGTATTTATTGACAAAGGAACGTGTTTTGGTTTGTTACCCTCTTCTGTATCACTATTTCATCCATTTAAGTGTTTGCACACTGGTAATGCCTCTTAGGCTTTTTCTATTAAAATAAAACTCAAAAGAAGCTTCTAGACACTTTTCACTACAAGAGTGAAAAGAGTTCATTTGCAAGAGTTTGTGAAGAACTGGATTGACTAAAGTTTGTAGAGAAAAGTATTGAGGTGTGTCCTGGGCTCTGGGGGCTTAGTTTTTAAATGCTTAGTTTTCAAATGTGCTGCTGAGGGACTTCCCTGGTGGCGCAGTGGTTAAGAACCCGCCTGCCAATGCAGGGGACATGGGTTTGAACCCTGGTCTGGGAAGATCCCACATGCTGTGGAACAACTAAGCCTGTGCACCACAGCTACTGAGCCTGTGCTCTAGAGCCCGTGAGCCACAACTACTGAGCCCGTGTGTCACAACTACTGAGCCTGCGCTCTAGAGCCCGCAAGCCACAACTACTGAGCCTGCGCATCACAACTACTGAGCCTGCACTCTAGAGCCCGCGAGCCACAACTACTGAAGCCCGCGCGCCTAGAGCCCGTGCTCCGCAACAAGAGAAGCCACCGCAATGAGAAGCCCGCGCACCGCAACGAAGAGCAGCCCCCACTCGCCGCAACTAGAGAAAGCCTGCGCGCAGCAACGAAGACCCAACGCGGCCATAAATAAATAATAAATAAATAAATGTGCTGCTGACTGAAGCGGCGTGGCACAATGCAATGCATGAACGCGAACTTGGAGGGAGGCTTCCTGTCAGTAAGAGCAATCAGTATAAATCCACATTTCGAATGGTCTTGGTAGCTTTTAAAGAATGGCTGACTTCTTGTCACAGACCACTAGATCCGCACTGTTTTTACTAGATGTTTGTGAGCTCGGTACCTATTGTGCAGTGTTTTCTGCCATCGCTGGTGGCACCAAGTGCATGTTGTTTTTCCACACCAATAACTAATTCTCCAATTCTCTGATGCCAACTCTGGGGGACCAAGAATTCAACCCAATTCTGACACGACCTACCTGGAGTTAATGTCAGACCCCGCAAGTTAAAGGCTCAGTCCTATATGATGGCCTCCATTTAATTAAATTATTATTATTATTTTTTTGGCCGCGCGGCACAGCTTGGAGGACCTTAGCTCCCTGACCAGGGATTGAACCCACGTCCTTGGCAGTGAAAGCCCAGAGTCCTAACCACTGGGCCACCAGGGAATTCCCAGATGGCCCCCATCTCAGATGCCAGCCACACTTGGGGTCCCCAGGTGGCCCGTGATTTGACCCCATTGCCTACAAATTCAGGCGTTCCCACAACTCTGCCCCTGGCCCCCATCCCCACGCCCACCCCCGCCCCCAATCCTGGTTTGATAATTCACTAGAATGACTCAGAACTCAGGAAATGCTTTACTGACTGTCGCAGTTTATTATAAAAGGTACAAGTGAACAGCAAGCATAGGACCAGGTCTGCAATGGCCTGAAGCATAGGAGCCTCATCCCCATGGAATTGGGGTGCATCACCCTCTGGCACATGGATGCGTTCACCAAACCCAGTGGTTAGGGGTTTTTAATGGGGTCCCATTACATAGGCACGGTTGATTAAATCATTGGCCATTGGTGATTGAACTCAATCTCCAGCCCTCTCCCCTCCCTGGAGATCAGGGGTTGGTGCTGAAAGTTCCAACTCCCTAATCATGGCTTGGTCTCTCTGCTGACCAACCGCCATCCTGAAATTATGTAGCTGGCCCCCCAAGAGCCATCCCATCAGCATACAAAAGACACTCATCACACAGGAAGCTGCAAGGATTTTAGGAGCTCTATGCTAGGAACTAGGATAGAGATCAAATCTTTATTTTTTTATACCGTATCTATTATTCACTTGGGCCTGCATATTAGGATTATTTCCACTCTTAGGTTTTTCGAGGTTGTTTTTTTTTTTTGGTTTTTTGCTGACTATTTCACAACCACTTCTCCATTTTAACACAGTTACTTTAGCTAATATCAGATGATGTAATCCAAATATCCATAGGAATCCCCTGGGTACAAGTGATCTGCAAATGTCACACAAGGCTAAAAAGGGACAAAATATGGGACGAAATGTGGTTGAGAGCTCTCTGTATATTGCGTGCAGGGCAACCTTCTGACATACAGGCCACGTGGGACCAGTGTCAAATGGAATAATAAATATTTGTAAATCTTGCTTTCTTCAGATGACAGAGTCAGTGAAGATTCTCAAGTTTGAGTGATTCATTCACCCATTCATCCCACAGGCATGTGCTAGGAGCCTCCTGGGTTTCAGATGCCGTGAGGGGGCTGAAGCCACGAGGTTGAATGTCACGGTCCTTGCTTTTGAGAAGTGCACAGTGTAGCCATCAATCCAGAAAGACAGACAGTTCCTCTGCCGGGTGTAAGTACCGTGGGGTGATGGTGAGTGCTGGGACCAGTACGGGGGCACCTACATCAGTCATGAGTCATAGGAAAAGAGTTGAAGATAAACTTCCAGGAGGAGGTGGCGTTCTGGCTGAGTTTAGACGATTAAAGCAGAGTTATGACCTATGTCGTGACAAGAAGATTCAGGAAACTACAAGGAAGGCAGTGAAGCCAGAGGGAAATTTCCTGAGGTTGAGTTGGGCAGAAAAGAGGTCAGCAAGAGCCCTGGGCCAAGGAGTTTAGATCTTACCCAGAAAGTAACGGGGGCCCGTGAAGAGCAGAAGAAGGGAGGGATCAAGGTAAGATCCGAGTTTTAGGAAGGTCTTTCTGGCAGCAAGTTGAAGGGTGATGCAGAGAGAAGAAGAGACAGGAGTCAGGGACCCAGTGAGAGGGATGCTGTCATTGGGGGGTGGTGTGGAGAGGATGAGGCCGCAGGAAGGGGAGCTCCCGGGGGTCAGCCAAACTCAAGGTTAGGGGCCCCATCCTCCCCGAGACAGACCTCATTTTAGACCAACTGCATGCTCAGACCAGCTGGCTACCAATCCAGGGGTTCCCATAGACTCCCTCAGGTCTGATAATTCCCTAGAGTGACTGCGAGAACTCAGGAAAGCGCTAGACTCAATGGTTACAGTTTTATTACAGCAAGATAATGAATTAGAACCGCCCAGAGGAAGAGGTGCATAGGGTGAGGTCAGGAGGGTTCTAGAGCTTCCATAATCTTCAGGGTCATGGTGTTCCTCCAGCAGCAAAGTACGACAACGGTCAAAGAGTGTTTGCCAAGCAAGGACGCTGACCCGAGCGCCAGCGTCAGCACTTTTAGGCGGGATCCCAGTACGCAGGCTTGATGGATTGACTCACGGCCGGTGTGGCTGACCTCAGTCTCTGCTCCCTCCCCGTCCCCCCAGGTCCGGTCTGATATCTTGTGGCTCAAGCCCCAACCCCCTAGTCACACGGTTGGTCTCCCTGGTGTGACCAGCCCCTATCCGGAGCTGTCGGTTAGCATAAACCGTCAGGTGTGGTCCGAGGGGCCCACCGTGAATAACAAGACACCTCACCGTGTGGGAAATCCCACGGATTTAGATGCCCTTCCAAGGAGCGGACACAGGCCAGTCGGAGTGTCTATTGCACAGGACCCTGTGGGAACGTGAGGCATGCAGGAAATGCTGGAAAGGGAGGGCTTCGGAGTGATGCTGGTGGGATGGACTGCTGGAGGGGCATCAGTCGGGGGAGACAGGGAAGGGCTTGGGAAGCAGAGTCTGTTTCTCTTAGCCCATCACTGGCTGGGGGCTGGTGTCTCCGAGCCAGCACGGCCTTGCAGAGCTGCGGGGAGAGGGTGGGGAGGGGGGAGAGTGGGAGAGAATCCTGAGCCCTGTCCTCGAGGTAACCTCCCCCATCCCCGCCACCTCCGCTGAGGGCCCCCAGCCCCTCCTTCCAGGCCAGAGGCCTGGGGTGACTGTGAGACTTCCCGTGCTGGAAGAGTCTTGGGCAAACCAGGACAGTTTGGCCCCTGCATCAGCACTAACTCACTCCCGAGAAATGAAGGAAGGAGGCCACTCCCATTCTGGAGATCACCATCCCCAACTCCAGTTTGCCCGCACAGCCTCTCTGCTCCAAACATGCTACTCGAGCTAGAATAACCTTCACCAGGCCAAGAAAGAAAGGTTTTCCAGACGCAAGATCAAAGCGAAAAGCCAAAAGAATATTAGGTTCCAAGGCAAGGAATTTCCAAACAACTGAGCTCAATTGTTTTTGCATCTCACAGGTCTTGGTAGGAAAAAGCCCTTTCTTTTCTTGCTGGACCACCAGTCATGACGGAGCTAAGCAAACAGCAGAAAGCAGCAGCTAGCAAGCGAGGCTTGGTTAAAGAACCACCGCTGGGGCTTGACTGGGGCAGCAAGGGGAAAGCCGGCTGTGTCTTTAATAGCTGAGGAGCAGTCAGACGGGAGGCACCTGTCAAGTCCCAGGGCCGAGAGATGCCAAATCTGAAACGGCAGCCCAAGAAGTTGATGACGGGACTGGAGAGTATGCTGGGAGGCCTGGCCGCTGCAGCTCAGCTGGGCTCAGCCAGCGCCTGGTCTGGGAGCTCACCAGCTTCCCACATGGGGAAGGGCACCTGGGAAAGGCGAGGCCTCCTGTCTGTGAACCGGGCCGGGGCAGGTGGCGCTGCCTGTGCTCAGGAGACCCCATCATCGTCCTACCTCCCTCTGGGTGCTGGATGGTGGTTTCTCCATCACCAGGTGGCTCATGGCCTTCAGTTGAGGTTCAAGGTCCAGGAAGGCTGTTCCAGGTATCAGATCCAGGACCCAGGTCTCACTCACAACATCCCCTGCATCTGTCTGCCAGGTGTCCCCACCTCTGGTGCGAAGCCCTTGCAGCTTTGAGCTCTGCAGCCCCTTCCTCCCCACCCCGGCTCTGGCCACCGGCCTCGGCTCCATCCTCCAGGGTTGCTCGCAGGAAGCCGGATCCTTCTTTTCTCTGCCAGGCGCTCCAGGTATATGAACACGACCTTCTTTTCCGTGAGTCTTCCCTGTTCTCCCAGTTGACAGGCCTGGCCCTGCGAGGGGTCCGCCTTTGACCAGGCCCCTCGCCACTGTGCTCAGGCCCAGCTGCAGAATCTGCAGAAAAATGTCACAATTTCATAACTTAGGAAAAACTCCTTCTCCCCGCTGGACACCAGTTGGGAGTCTAGGTTGTCACTCGTGCTTCTGACCGACCGGCTATAAAGGGGAGTTTCCCGCGACCCTCTCCTCTGATTAATTTGTGAGAGCGGCTCACAGAACTCAGGAAAACAGTTTCCTTGATGTTTACTGGTTTATGATAAAGGGATAGGACACAAGATACAGATGAGCATCCAGATGGAAGACGTGCATAGGGCGAGGTGTGTGGGAAGGGACGTGGAGCTGCCCTGCCCCTCCCAGCACCCACACGTGTCCACCAGACTGGAAGCTCTCTGAACCCTGTACTTTTGAGATCTTTATGGAGATTTTATCATACAGACATGATTGATCGTTAACACCATCTTCCCTCTCCCCTCTCTGGGAAACGGGGGGTGAGCGGTGGAGGGAGGCGGGGATGAAAATTCCAAGCTTCTCATTGTGGCTTGGCCTTTCTGGTGACCAGCCGCCATCCAGGAGTCGTCCAGAGTCACCTCATTAGGACAAAACACACCTGCTATCACCCAGGAAATTCCAAGGGATTTAAGAACTCGTGTCAGGAACCGGGATCAAAGGCCAAATATTAGAACAAAAGACTCTTCTAGAGCTCTTATCACAAAGGTCTCGGGAGCTGTGTGCCAGGATCCAGGGCAGAGACCAGACTATCTCACACCAGTGCAAAAAAGTTAAGAGGTAGGGCCCTTATTCAGAAATTATTACGAATTTCAGGAACAGAGCGTTAAACCAGAGCAGGGTCCGGTGTGACTACAGGGTCGCACGGCCCCCAACCTGGCCACTCCCTCGTGGATGCCCTCTGGCTTGTCCATGTCCTGCCTGGGGAGTGAGGTCGGGCTCATCTGGCCGGTCTGGGTGGGCACTGGACCTGGTCAGGCCTCACTCCCTTGCCCGGTGTTGCAGCCTGTAGTCAGAGAGCTGACCTCTGACCTCTGAGCCCCTGCAGGGCTGGCTGATTGTCCACTAAGCCTCCCATTCTGTTCCTGAGACCGCTCCTCAGCTCATTGCCCATCCTTGGCGTGAACAGGTTCTTTCTGACCTTCTTGTGAGAGCAGAGCCTGAGCTTCCATCCCCTGCCCGGGAGAGAAGCAGAGGTGGCCTGCAGGAATGCCACCCAGTTGCCCCAGACACAAGTACACCTGGGGACTCGGGTCTGTTCAGAGCTCCTGCCACATGCCCAGGAGACCAGACGTACCAGCAGGACCACCAGGGCCTGGGACATTTGCGAAGGAGGTGTGGGTGTTGGAAAACACTTGGGTTGGCCTGGAGGGAGGGACGGACTACAGGGACGCTTGTTTGCAGCCATGAAGCCTTGCTCGGCCCCCAGAGGACCTGGACCGTGGCCTCTGAATATGTTGCCATCTGGCTTCCTGCCAGGTCCTTCTCTTTCCCCAATCTCCTATCCTGGTTTTACTTCTTAGTCCCCAAACATCCTTTTTTTAAAAAATGTATTTATTTTATTTATTTATTTTGGCTGCGTTGGGTCTTCGTTGCTGCGCACGGGCTTTCTCTAGCTACAGGGAGCAGGGGCTACTCTTCGTTGTGGTGCGAGGGCTTCTCTCATTGCAGTGGCTTCTCTTGTTGTGGAGCAGGGGCTCTAGGCGCGTGGGCTTCAGTAGTTGTGGCATGCGGGCTCAGTAGTTGTGGCTTGTGGGCTCTAGAGCGCAGGCTCAGTAGCTGTGGCTCACGGGCTTAGTTGCTCTGCGGCCTGTAGGGTCTTCCCGGACCAGGGCTCGAACCCATGTCCCCTGCATTGGCAGGCACCACCAGGGAAGCCCTATCCCCAAACATACTTTTCCCATCAGGTCTACACAACTCAGAGCATGAAATCTGCCTCCTGGGGACTCCTGATGTGCTCAGACCTCCTGGCCAGTCAGAGCCCATGGCTCTCTGAGAGAGACCCCAGGGGCAACACTGAGGTGCCTGGCACAGCTGGGAGGTAAGGGACAGGACAAGAAGGAGGGCTCCTACCCTCACTCCTGCTTTGCTCCGAAAGCCCCAATTTTGACTCTCAGCCTGCCAGGAATGAGTGCATTGGAAGAAAGGTTTCCATGGCTACGTGTAAGAGGGTGAGGCCCCCTGAGGTGGCCCAGCCCTATCACTGCACAGGTGAAGGGATGGGGGCCCAGAAGGCAAGGGGTCTGCCCATGGTTCAGCCCGGGGCTGACAAGGTCCCTGACCCCATGGTCAGGGCTCTCCCCTCTCCTGTGCTCTCTGACTCCTTCCGGTCCAGAAGCCTGGCAATGACCTCCCTCCTGAGACCACACTGCTGGGTTCCCTTCTTTACCTGGAGTCCCAGTGGGTGGACTTCCAGGGCCCCACTCATGTGCCTTGGTTTACTCTTTTCTCTAAGCAAGGACCCCTGGAAATAGTTCTGAAGCTCCTGCACCCCTGCACACGCAGTGGCTGAGAACACGGCCCTGGGATAGCCTCTTTTGAATCTTTTAGTAAAAGAGAGACTATCTTTTAAAATAAGCCAGCAGTCCCAGAGTTTTCATATCTGCTTCTCTGGATTCTCGTGTCACTAACTTAAAGAGCATTGTGTGGGCCATCGTAGAAATAAACCCCGGAGAGAATTTTGTCCATTGCAGATGGAAGTGTTTTCAATATTAAGAGAAACCTCATTTTAAACAATAAACAGTAAGTAAACCACGTTTTTGGTTATTAGGCGTGACGCTGCTATGAAGATCCGTGTATGGATTTCTGTGCAGACGTGTGTTTTCATTTCTCTGGGGTCCAGACTCAGCGGTGGCGCTCTGGTGCCTTTCCAGGCCCTGGCCCCGCTCCTCCCGGGGGCAGATCGGTGTCCTTCCACCCATCAGGGCCTTTATGCACAATAAAAACTGACCACAAGTTTTTTTTGTTTTTTTTTTTTTAACATGTAAGGAGTCGGTTTACTAATGGGGTCTCCGTGGAGTTCCCTGGGTCCTTCCCTTGCTCGCTCATTAGCAGGCAGCCTGGGGAGGGGGCCCGGGAGCAGGAGGAGGCGGCCGGGGGCTGCCTGGAGAGGCCCTGGCTGTGCCACGTGGGCAAAGCTCTGTCTCCTGCACAGACACGCTACGCGGCCCCTGCACACACACACCGATGGAAGCGCTGCTGGGAATCATTTTCTCATCGTGCCCCTTCCAGGGGCCATTTATGGCCCCTTGAGAGGATTGTCCTCATACCGTCAGGTCCCCAGATTTGGATCCTACCCAGCGCAACTGCCTGTGTACCTCACCAGACTCGTTTTGGGTATTTCCACGTTAGAGGCACCTTCTGCAAAGAGCGAAGATTCCTGGGGCGGCAGCTATTCAGGAGAACTGACTGATGGTGCCACAGGCAGCTCTAACACAGCTCTACGCCAATCAGAGAAGGGCAGCAGCCTTGGAGCCAGTGCCACTCTGGGGCTGCTCTCTTGGGGATGCCGTTTTCTGCGTTGAGTTTTTGCAAGGCGTTGCATACCCACTGTCTTGTCTGCTCCTTGCAGTAAGCCTCTGAGCTAGAGATTATTGTCCCCGTTCCACTGAAAAGGAGGTGAAGGCTCAGAGGAGATGGGGGACTTTCTAAAGTCACATAATGACTGAGCTTAAAGCCAGGGGTTGAACCGAGGTTGGTCTTGGACCAAAATCCAGAGTCAGAGCAGACAGAGGTGTCTCGTGTTTGCCCCCTGTGCTGGGTTGGGCCCAAGTTCTGGCCTTTGTCTGCCTTGTTGGGAAGGGTTTTGGAGAAAGGAAGCTGGTGGCCTCCTCATCGTCCCCATTGCCATTCCTTCCTGCGGAAGACGTTTTCACACCCACGACCTCATCGTGCCCCCGATACCTAGGGCGTGTCGGTTCCATTTTTCAGGAGCAGAAAGTGAGACATCACATTGTGGCCGGAAAGAGATCAGGTGAGTTTATGTCGCAATAGGTGGCAACGCCCAAAGCCCTAGGAGGGATGTCACAAGTGTCACCCTCTGAAAGGTTGCAGACCAAACTTTTAGGGATAGAAGTTCTTGCACTGTTGGTGGGAATGTAAATTGATACAGCCACTATGGAGAACAGTATGGAGGTTCCTTAAAAAACTAAAAACAGAACTACCTTACAACCCAGCAATCCCACTACTGGGTATATACCCTGAGAAAACCATAATTCAAAAAGAGTCATGTACCATAATGTTCATTGCAGCTCTATTTACAACAGCCAGGACATGGAAGCAACCCAAGTGTCCATCGACAGATGAATGGATAAAGAAGATGTGGCACATATATACAATGGAATATTCCTCAGCCATAAATAGAAACGAAATTGAGTTATTTGTAGTGAGGTGGATGGACCTAGAGTCTGTCCTACAGAGTGAAGTAAGTCAGAAGGAGAAAAACAAATACCGTATGCTAACACATATATATGGAATCTAAAAAAAAAAAAAGGTTCTGAAGAACCTAGGGGCAGGACAGGAATAAAGATGCAGATGTAGAGAATGGACTTGAGGACACAGGGAGGGGGAAGGGTAAGCTGGGACGAAGTGAGAGAGTGGCATGGACATATATACACTACCAAATGTAAAATAGAGAGCTAGTGGGAAGCAGCCACATAGCACAGGGAGATCAGCTCGGTGCTTTGTGACCACCTAGAAGGGTGGAATAGAGAGGGTGGGAGGGAGACGGAAGAGGGAGGCGATATGGGGATATATGTATATGTATAGCTGATTCACTTCATTATAAAGCAGAAACTAACACACCATTGTAAAGCAATTATACTCCAATAAAGATGTTAAAAAAAAAAGAAAAAGAAAAAAGCCCTGAGTACTTATGTGCCTTGTCTTGCTCATTTCTGTCTGATTAGACAGAGCCCCGTGTCCCCAGGTCAACTCAGGGCTCCCCGGCCCCAATTTGTCCCCAGTCCTTCCACAGGCATCCTCCACACACACAATATGTTCCTAAATCATCACGATTGTGGGTGACTCGAAATAAAACCTCATTTATCCCCTCTCCTCCCTGTGGGGACAGCAGAGCCCATGACCGTGGCTGCCCACACGGGAATCACCTCCTGGGAGCTTGAAGGATTAACACCAGTGCGTGGGCCCCGCCTAGGTCCTGATCTCCCCGCTGAGAGGTCCCAAAATGAGGCCCCAGGCAAGAACCTCGGTTCCAGGGAAACAGGCTCGCAGCACAAGAGGCCAGCTGACCGGTGATGGGCAGGAAGGGCCCTTGGTTCTCACCAGTCGTGTGATTGGCGAAGGACCGGAGCTCTCTGGGCCTTGGGTTCCCCGGTGTGAGTCAGAGAGCAGCCCGCGTTCTGCGGCTCCCAGGACTGGGGAGAACGACCCGTGAATGAAAGGATGAGCCAACTGCAGGCCAGCAACCAAGAAACGGTCTGCGCTTCAAGGTGCAGGTGCCTGAGAGTGAGGGTGGGAGAGGGTGCAGGGTGTGAGCCTAAGTGACCTTGGGAACGAGCCCAAGCCCCCGTGGGCTGGAGATGCCAAGCGCAGTGTGAAGCCCTTGGGCTCTGCCCTCGGGGTATCTTCATCCTGCTCAGCCGCTGTGCCGGGAGGAGGAGGGGGTTCTCTCCAGGGCTTCCCCAGCGTGTGATGGGCCTGGTGGGACAGGAGCCGCGGAAGATTTGCAGATGTCAGTGGCACAGAGTCAGAGCTTCTCTAACTGGAGGTTTCTCCTGGACGTGGAAAGAAAAGAAGTTACAGTGCAGTAGTTTAAACGGAGGTCCTGGGGCCGCAGGACTCCTCTCCGGGGGCCGAGGCCTCTGGTCAGACCAGCAGCCCCTTGCCCTGCTCCCAGCTGCCTGGGCCGCTCTTTTCCTCTGAGTCCAACAGCTCCCAGCATGGCAGGTGGGGAGGGGGACGGAGGTCTGGGGCCTGGAAGGAATTCACGTACTGTGTGTCGCAGGGCCGGTAACACGTCTGTGGAAGCCTGAACCCTCACCCGCGGTGTGGTTATCCATTAGGTTATCCACTATCCATGGGGACGGTGACCATGGGGGAGACGGTGACCAGGCGCTGTACCGTCACAGCGGAAGGACAGAGGCTCGTGCAGACAGAAGGGTGAGGAGGACCCTCGGGGGGCCCGGGGGGGGGCCCGGCACCCACACGCGGGCTGTGCGGTGCTCAGGCTCAGCCCAGCCTCCTTCCCCGGGCCTCTGTTTGCAAGCCCTCTCTCCCCACCGACATCAGCTCCCAGCGCCCTTCTCCGTGACCCGCAGCCATGGAGGGAGCTGCCCTCTAAACTCGCGCGGCGGTCGCGCCCGCCTGGAGGTACAGGCACCCCCTTCCGCGTCGGCCCGCGTGTGTCTGCGTCTTGCTCCCCTCGCCAATCCCCGCCAGGTTGGAGAAGCAGAGCGACGAGCACGAGGGGCAGCCACGGGCCGGGCCTTGGCTCTTGGGGCTCAGGCGTTGGGCGCGTGGGTCACGTGGGCGGGTGTTAGGCCCTGCGCCTGTATCCCAAACGGGGGCGCCCAGCAGGGCCGCAGAGGGGGGTCCCCTAGAAACCCTAAGCGTCTGTCCGGAGCGCGCTGCTCCTGGTTGGCGGCACCAAGCCTGGCTCTGGCTCCTCTCAGAAACTTCAAGCCTCGCATCCCTGGCTCTAGCGGGCTCCGTGGTCGGCAGTTAAGCATCCTGACCAATGTGGTACTTTTTGCGGCAGAAATAGCTACAGGCAATAGATGCTCAAGAAGACAGGGATCTACAGGGTTATCCTTTCTATTAGGGCTGCAGGCAGTGGAGGCCCGGTTGGCCTTCGAGGGCCCACAGTGGAGAAACTGTAACTTAGGTTACTGTGCTCACCTGGGGCGCAAGCTGCCGTGCGGGTAAACCGTTTTGAAGGGTGTGAGCCCCGTGGAGCGGCTGCTCCTAATTACGTGGAGTCTGAAGAAAGGAAGTAGGCTCAAGACATGTTAACGGAATCAGAGAGCTTATCTTTGTAGTCTCAGAGACTCAAAACCAGAGAAGAATCTGATTCTATCACGGGGTGAATTCATAGCCCTCCAGGCTACACACTGATAGGAAAGCGCAGGAACCATGGGAATTCACGGGCACTTTGGGAACGTTTGCCTTGCTGGTTCCCACTCCCACACCCACCCGGCACCCAGAGCCTCCAGAGCTCCCCTGGCCGAGGAGAGCAGCCCCTCCCTCCTCGCTGATAAAGCCCGAGATCCCGTGTCTTCCTCCCCCACCACCCCTCGTTGCCTTTAGACCAATCGCCCAGCAAGATGCAGGGAGAGGAGCACAAGCTTCTGGAAATAGGGTGCCGTCCTCCCCTACCAAATAAAAGACCCCTGACGATTTTGTCAGAAACTTGGGGAATATGTATGAGAATGGACTTGAGAATATTAGACTAGGAAGAAAGAAAGACAATTTTAGACTGGGCTGATTTTTACTAATATAGCTGCACTTAGCAAAATCCTGGAGTCCCTGGGCTGGCCCGGGAGTTGGGAACAGTGCTGTTGGCTGGGCCGTTGACTGGAAACTTGACCCAGTGTTGGCCTGAGATAAGGGAGTGATGCTTTCAGGGATTCCTTGCACTAATGTGGGAATAACTGGTGGGCGGATTTGCCTTGCAGGGCCCCTCCCCATCCCTCGCTATTCCCCCTGAGGACACAGAGGATCCTCCCTTTACCTGTTGTCAGGGCAGTGCCAGCATCTTGAAGAGAGATGTCATGGATATCCTCCCCAAGCTGCCTGGGCAGCCGTAGGATTTGCTGCCACTGAGATGGGCTCTCTGATTTCAAAGGGGATGATGGGCTCCTGAGTAGCAGCACCTGACTCCCGGCCATCACGGGATGCCTGGGACCTAAATAGATGAAAAGCCACGGAAGCCCTCCTTGGTCTGTGTGACTGAGGACACATCGATCCTGACAGGTGGAGGCCTGGGTTGAGTCATCAAGGTGCAGAGTCACAGCGCTTCACCTGCCCCCCAGACCTCAGAGCCCCTGGAATTACAGAGAGGAAGTTCCCTGAGATAACACTGCGGGTAATACTGTAAACCTGCCTAAACGTCTCCCAAGAGGTCATGGCCATTAACAGGGGACTGCGGAGTGAGCGAGAGGAACCAAGACTCGTGGGCTGGGGGGGTCGTCCGACACTGGATCTGAGCTCTAAGGACTGAGGACCAGGTAGCAGGGGTCTGTTGACTGTGGCTCACCGGTCAGAACACTGGCTGCTGGGGGTAAAGTGATAAAGCAGGTTTTTGACTGACTCCATCATGCATGGGCCTTGTGGATCCAGGACCTCACCCCATGAAGAGTTTCCTGGACGGAAACTGGAATCCCCACACTGGCTTCCTGACTCCCAGGATGAGGATTGTCACAGTAGGTACCAGCTAAGTGCATGTCTGTGAAGCTCCCTCTTCTTACAAACAGTATCAAAGCAAGACTGTATCCTCGGTGGAGTCAGAGAGATCATTTTCACCATCAAAGACTCAAATGATGTAGACTAATTCTATTAATTTGGGCTCTGCAGAGGCCTCAGGGTCCTGGAGGATGACAGTGGATTGCTGCAGCCTAATCAGATGTTTCTGCAGCCAGTGTTCTCACCGAGCTCTCTCTAACGGAGCAGACTTCTCCAGCTATGGCATCTGTGGGCAGTTATTGACCTGGGAAAGGCCCTTTCTCTGTCCACACAAGCAGAGGCCCCCAGAGGTGGTTTGTTACCTGGCAGGGTCTACAGTTTTCTCTCGCCACAGGGCTGCTCTCTGAGTCCTTGCCATGATTTGGTCCACAGGGACTGTTACCGAACCAAACGTGGGTCTGCTTGCCCGACACACAGCAGAGCCAATCTACCGACACCGGGTTGTCATGAAGGAAAGTACAGTGTCTATCGCTAGGCACCCAGTGTGAGGCCAAGCAAGGAGAATGGGCAGCTCGTGCACAAAAGACCTGAACTCCCCGATGGATTTTGGGGAAGGGTTTGCAAAGGCAAGGTGAGGGAGAGTGTCTCAGGGTGCCTGATCAGCTCGTGGGCATTCTTTGGTTGGTGGTGAGATAACTGGGTGATGTTTAAGGAATCTCAATCATCAGCTTTCTGGTTCCAACCGGTCCGGGGTCTACTTGCTGGTGGTCAGCTTGCCGTTACCTTCTCCACCTGGCTGGAGGTGTTACCGTCTGTAGAACAACTCAAGAATATGGCTCAGGATATTATTTACAGCCCTTGAGGAGGAGCTAAAGGTCCTTGACTTTTTTTGTTTTTTAATAGTTAAACGATTATTATTTTGTCTTGCTTGACTGTTTTCCTTTGTTTCTGCATTTTCTCACTTCTCTGATTAACTTTGCTCTTTGGAACTTGGGGAAGGCCTAAGAGGCTAAAGCTTTTCTACAAACAAGAGGTCAGAGATGAGTTGGGGGTGGGGTGTGGGTGTCTGTCTCTGGGAAGGCGCCGCCGGGTCCTGCTCGGTTTCAGGACTTGAATTGTTCAAGAAGATGTCAGGCTGGACCATTACATTGATGGGACCTGGTGAGCAGGAAGAATCAGGTATCATCCAGGTGCCTTAGGAAGACACATGTGTGCCAGAGGATTTGATAAACCCCTCCCATCTGCGGGAAGTTTCTGGGACTGGTTAGCACATCCCCCCTGAAATGAACTTTCTTTTTTTTTTTTTGGCCACACCGCGCAGCATGTGGGATCTTAGTTCCCCGACCAGGGATCGAAGCTGTGCCCCCTGCAGTGGAAGGCAGAGTCTTAACCACTGGACCACCAGAGAAGTCCTGAAACGAACTTTCCATCCCACACTTTGAGAAAGAGGCACAAAGCATGGTGAATCCCTATTGATTTTGGAGACAACACATGTTCCATTTCCGTGGGCTGCTCTGTCCTGCTTACTAAATAGCCATAACTGTCGTGTGGCCAGAGCAAGAGAAGTCTTTCTGGATGATTCAGGCCTCAGTGCAGGAAGCTCTGCTGTTTGGCCCTGACGGCCCAAGGGTGCCCAAGTGCCTGTGCCAGACCAGAAGGTGATGGAGGGCCCTAGGCCAGCCCCGATGGAGGAATCACAGCACAGATGACTGGCGTTCAGAGCAAAGCAATGCCCTCATCTCTCATCAGCAAGTAACCGTTCTCTGTTTGAGAAACAGCTCCTAGGCTGAATGTCAGCCACTGGAGATGCCAAGTAACCATGAACCAGCACCAGGCATCTTGAACTGAGTGTGATCTGAGCCATCAAGCTATAGGTTAGGTGTGTCCAGCAGCAATTAATCATCAAGGGAGGTGGTTGTACACAACTGGGCTTGAGAAGGTCCTGGAGGCACAGGTAAGTTGGATGGGCAGGTGGCTCCCTTCCCAGTGCACCGGCTCCTACAGCGTTACTGCCTCTCACCAGGCCCACCCTGTGTCCTACTGGGGAATCCCTGTGGCCAGCTGTGCTCCTTTCCTGGGGCTGCTATAACAAAGTGCCACAAACTGGGCGACTCAAAACAACAGATATTTATTATCCCACAGTTCTGGAGGCCAGAAGTCTGAAATTAAGGTGATGGCAGAGCCGAGCTCCCTCTGAAAACTGTAGAGGAGAATCCTTCCCTGCCTGTTCCAGCTTCTGGTGGTGGTCGGCAATCCTTGGCCTTCCGTGGCTTGGAGATGCCAACATCTGCCAGCATCACTCCAACATCTGCCTCTGTCATCCCCTCGTGTGTCTGTGTCTCTCCTCTTCTTATAAGGACACCAGTCATACTGGAGTAGGGGTCACCCTACTCCAATATGACCTTGCCTTACTAACTACATTGGTAATGAATCTCAGTCCCACTCTTTTTCACCCAAGCCGTCTATTTGGAGACAGAGAAGGGGGGAGAGAAAACACAGGCTTTAGGACCGGCCTGGTTCTCTGAATCTCTCCGAGCCTCAGTGTCTTAGCTAATGAGGGGCAATGAATTCCAGTTAAAATATGGGTCAACGGAACCACCTGCAGGCCATGCTCCTTGGTAGCTGCACACACAGGAGATGGGAAGGATCTGGGTTTCATGAGGCCGGTAATGTACTCAATCTGGGAAGCCCCACTTGAGAAAAAGAACACACAATGGTGAGTACAAAATTGCAGGCTTTGTTCTGGAAAGTGGAGGAAGCACCAGGGGAAACGCAGCTGGAGAGAGAAACGTGAGGAAAAGTCAGGTCCAACTAGCCGCCCTCTGGGTAGCTGAGACCAGCAATACCTGGAGGGGAGGGCATCTGGGGGCGCAGGACTGGGAGAGGGGCTGCAGAAGGGGCTGGGGCGTGTGTGTGTGTATATGTGTGTGTGTGTGCATGTGTGTGTGTGTGTACCACCCGGAGGTGCTGGATCCTCTCGGGAACTCACGTTTCCCCCAGGGAGGGGAGGAGAGAGCCAGACAGGGCCGGATGTGGGGGCCCCCAGGTCTGAGGGAGACAGCCCACCGCTGTGATTGCCGGAGAAAATGATTCTGGCAGGAGCATGGTGAGTAAATTACAGGGAAAGCGATGCAGTGAGGGAGTCGGAGAGGGCTGGCTCCTGGCTGCACTGGGCGTGATGGGGAGACACACGGGCAGAAGCCATATAATGCGGGCCTTATATGCCCAGGAGGAGGAGGGAATTCGACGTGTGGGACCAGGGAATCATCAGGAGGAGACGAGAGAGAGAGAGAGAGAGAGAGAGAGAGAGAGAGAGAGAGAGAGAGAGAGGAGGAGACGAGACAGAGAGAGAGAGAGAGAGAGAGAGAGAGAGAGAGAGAGAATCTGTCTCCTGTTAGAGACACACGAGGTGAAGGGAAGGGATGAGAGACAGAGCGGGGAATGGGGGGACGGAGTGCGGAGGAGGAGATGGCACAAGCAGGCTAGGTGTCTGTCCTAAGCAGGCCCTCCCATACGTTTAGCCACGATCCCTAAGGATGTGACATCATCTCTACATGGCACTGCAGGTCAAAGGGGCTTAGGAACTAACTCAAGAACATAGACATATGTAATAAAGAGATACCATGTAACTTTCTACCTTAAAAAAACAACATAGAGCCGTCATGTGGCCTCTCTCCCCGCAAATGCTGTTTTCTGAGCCCACAGCGGGGCTCATGCCCTTGTGCTCATTTGTCTAAAGTGCCTTTTGCCCGTTTCATCCCCTTTTTATCTCTGCATCAGAGGCCATAGCAACAGCACCAGGAGCGGTTCCTGGGGCCGGGCATCATAGGAGGAGGGCTGCGAGGGGCCGCCTAGCTGTGCCCCCCAGAAAAGGATGTCTTTCTTCACTGAGTGCGAAGGTGTCCTCCACTCACTGAGCCGATCAGAGGTGGCCCCGCCCCAGGAGCGGCTTCTCCTCATTTCCAGACCGGGCGGCCGCCTGAGCCGCACTCGAGGTCCTCTGTGACCTGCTCCCTCCCCAGATCCACTCCAGCCAGACCACCGGACCCACCCTCTCCAGCTTCCCTGCCGCAGGGGGCCCAGGGGAGAGCCTGGCCCACCCATACACCAGGGGCAGGGCGTGAGGAGACCCAGTGGGGGAGGGAGCTGGCCGGGAAACAGTTCTTCTGATTAGAGGGAGGCCAGTGGTCACCCCAGAGCAAACCTGCCCAGTGGATCTGTTTCTGAGTCCAGAGATTCTGAATCTAGTGACGGGCCAGCCTGAGTCCGCACTGTCCCAGCAGGAAGAACCTGGGAGGCATAGCCCCGCGCTCCCATTGCGCAGGTGGGGACACTGAGGCCCGGAGCTGGGACCTGAACCCAGCCCACCTTCTCGGCCTCGCTCAACTTCCCGGGCAGTTCTACCTCCTACCCCCTGGGGTTTCAGGCTACCCAGCAGAGCCTGTATCCTTCCCTGCAGGTCTGCCCCCAGGCCCTGTGCAAAAAATAAATCAGAAGCCGCCCACCCAAGGGCGAGAGCAGAGCACAGCTCTTGGCAGGGAGCTCTCGAAAAATGGAAAATTCACTCACAGCAACGTTGAACTTGCTAAACGTCTAATTTGAGACTTCAATTGGCTTACGGACAGCACAGACCCAAGTGCAGGGCTCTCTCATGAGAACCCGGCCGCAAGATGTTCTCCCTGCCATGGCCTCCCGCGACTCGGAGCCGCTGTGTTCATCTTCCAACTGGCAGGAGGTGTAGTTGGGTCCCCAGGTGTTTGTCCCAAACCCCAAATTCAGTCCGGGGCAAAGAAGTGCCGGTCTCCTCCTCCTCCTCCTGCCCCTGCCTGCCCTGCCTGGCCATCTCCTGGATACCATTCCTGGAGCACCAATATAAGTTTATAATTCAATTGCTTTCTATGATTATGAGAGTAACCCGTGCTCATGAGAAACTTGAAAAATAGAGAAAGTGGATGAAGAAGACAAAAATCACTCATAATCGCACATCTGAGCAATCACAGATGTTTGTGGTCTTTCTTCTAGGCCTTTTTCAGTGTATAAAGGTAACTTTAAAAAAAATAGTCATAACTGGAATCACACTGCCTGCTGTTTTGTATGCTGGGGGTGAGCTTTGTAACTGAATATAATATTCTGTGGATTTTCCCACATCAATAAACATTATCTAAAAGCAAAATTCACTTTTTTTAAGCCTAAACTTTTGGAGAGGTTATGATACCCGTGGTGCATGGCACATGGTAAATTCCCACTGCCAAATAAATATCTACATAAAAATGCCACTTTGTCCCTGCATTGCACAACTTCCACCTCTGAGCTGGCTGGTCTCAGGCTCTGACTCGAGCCAAGGAAGTCAGACATGAGAGATTTGGAGGCACCCGTGTAATGAGGGGAGCTGCAGGCACTGATGTTAGAAGTACATGTGCGTTATCCCATCAACTCACGTGGCCAACCTGTCAAACGGGGCAACGGGTCAGAGATGGCCTATTTTACCCCAGTGCTCCTCCTCCTTCTTCCTTAGCATAAGGATCCTAATTTTATCTGGACACGTGGCTGCTGCAATAAAGACTACATTCCTCAGAATTCCTTGTTGCCGAGTGGGGCATGTGACAAATTCTGTCTGAATGTATGTAAGCTAAAGTGTTGTGTGTGGCTTCTTGGAAGTGTTCTTTAAAGAATGTCAGAGAACCCCACTGTGCTCCTTACTCCTTCCTGCTAACTGAAAACAGGGCATGATGGCCAGAGCTTGGCAGCCATATTGGGCCCCGAGGTAAAAGCTTCATTCTGAGGGTAGCAGAACAGTAAGAGAGAAGGGGCCTGGGTCCCAGAAGATTACAAAATCACCCTGCCAGCCTGGGTCTACTTACCTGTAGAATTTTAGATGAGAGAGAAATAAATTTCTATCTTGTTAAAATAACAAAATAGTGTGGCCGGACTTTTGGAGCCCTGAGCTCTCTCCATAGATAGCTCCCCACTATTAGGGAATGTTGTTAACATTTATTGAGTGTACCACTTGCCAGGCATATTATATACCTTCTTCAATTAAATTTAATGTAATTTAGCTTAATTTAATTTTCTCAACAAACCTGCAGTGTTAGTATTATTATCACCATTCTATAGACAAAGAAACTAAGGCTCAGAGAAGCTGAGGAACTTGTCTAAATCACACAGACAATGATGGCGTCCAATTTCCCAATTTCTGTTCTTCTCACTTTCCGTTATTGCCTCCCAAATTCTGATGGATTCATTTGATTTTGCTTCTGAAAAGAAGAGCTCCTACCTGAGAAAGTCAAATTCACTAAGGGTGGCTTTTTCTTCTTGCTTTCTTCCAGCCTCACTTTTTTTTTTTTTTTTTAAACATCTTTATTGGAGTATAATTGCTTCACAATGTTGTGTTAGTTTCTGCTGCATAACAAAGTGAATCAGTGTTTCTTTGTAACAACTGCTCTCAGTTTTTATCTGCAAATGGCTTGAGTGGGCCCTCATCCTTGAAGACTATTTTGGCCTGGTACAGGGTTCAAATCGGCATTAATTTCCTTTAAACACCGTGCCTTCTATTTTTTTTTTTTTAATAGATCTTTATTGGAGTATAATTGCTTCACAATACTGTGTTAGTTTCTGTTGTACAACAAAGTGAATCAGCCATATGCATACATATATCCCCATATCCCCTCCCTCTTGCGTCTCCCTCCCACCCTCCCTGTCCTGCCCCTCTAGGTGGTCACAAAGCACCGAGCTGATCTCCCTGTGCTATGCGGCTGCTTCCCACTAGCTATTTTACACTTGGTAGTGTATCTATGTCAATGCTACTCTCTCACTTCGTCTCAGCTTACCCATTTGAGATGAAGTTCCAGAAACCGAGCTGTTTCTCAGAGGTTTGAAGGAAAACTTAAATCATGTTTTAATATCGGTAAATTATTTTTTTTCTCTACTTAACGAAAAAAAAAAAGCCCGTCATCAGCTATAATAAATCCAACTCAATTACCCTTATTATAGTGATTACTGTTCATGCCACTCTAATTGGCTTCTCTCCGTTTTCATTAAGAACCCGCATCTTCGGGCTTCCCTGGTGGCGCAGTGGTTGAGAATCTGCCTGCTAATGCAGGGGACACGGGTTCGAGCCCTGGTCTGGGAAGATCCCACATGCTGCGGAGCAACTAGGCCCGTGAGCCACAACTACTGAGCCTGCGCGTCTGGAGCCTGTGCTCCGTAACAAGAGAGGCCGCGACAGTGAGAGGCCCGCGCACCGCGATGAAGAGTGGCCCCCGCTTGCCGCAACTAGAGAAAGCCCTCGCACAGAAACAAAGACCTAACAGAGCCAAAAATAAATATTAAATAAATAAATAAATAAATAAATAAATAAATAAAAGAACCCGCATCTTCAAAGGTTTATAACTCAGACTCATTTTTACTTGGAGCTGAACTTTGGCTTTGACGGCCAGACTGGGAACCCAGGCACCGGAGGTGCTGCCACAGAAGGAAGGAAGCCCAGCCTCCAAGCCGGCCCTCTGTGCCTGGGAGGGTGCTAGCAGGTCTGCCCGGACAGTCAGTCACTCTGCACACTTGCCTCCACACGGATCTGAGTCTCGTTGGGACAGGCCCCTGGGCTTGTCGGACGGCAGCGTGGCCACGGCCTGGCCAGGCTCCCGCTGGGGTTCTGACTGCCCATCTCACTATGAAACAGCCCCTCCCCAGGGACCCACCCGGTGTGGTGGAAGCAGGCGGGACGGGGAATCAGAAAACCTGGGTTGCGGTCCTCACTCTGTCCTGCTCTTGGGCACCTAGTGCTTGGCCTTTTGGATACCTCAGTTTCCCCATCTTCAAAGTGGAAAATAGTTGTCGTGAGGCTCAAATGAGATCAAACACGCAAAGCACTTAGGAAAAGTGCTGTATCAATGTGAGTCTCTATGATGGACCCTAGGGCACCAGTTTTTCCCTCTGTCAAGTGGGAAGCTAGGACAGGCCAGCTTTCTGGGCCCACAGAGACACAGACTCAAGTCAATTCTGCCAGGGCGGGTGTCAGGCCATTGAGAGAGGCAGCCTGCCCCTCAGGTGTACAGGCTCCCGGGCGGCCGAGGGGCTCCTGCAGGGCAGAGAGGCGGGGTGCTCCTCTTGGAATGCCCTGAGTTCGAATCCTGCCACTCCATTTATTCTGGGCAAGTCACTCGTCTTCTCCGAGCCCCGTTTTCACTTGTAGAAAAGGCACATAATAATTTTCACTTGTTTAGAATGCAGGCTGGCAGAGGCTGGTGCTCCCTGCAGCAGACCTATAGTTATTAGCAGTGGGTAACCTTGCAGGATTCAGAAAAGCTGGTGAGCGGAGAAGGAATCAGCCCTCCGACGCCTTGCTCTTAGCCCCATAGCTTGCCTTGGACCTCTGGCCTCCACAACTGTGAGAACAACCTGGGCTGTTATAAGCCACTAAGTCTCTTGTCATTTGTTACGGCAGCAACAGCAAACTAATCCAGAGGTGAAGTGGACACACCTAGGACCACAAAGCCAGTCTGCTGGGATGGGGACCTGACCCCGTGTCACTGTTACCCCTGTTCTGGGGTCCCGCCCTCTGCCACCATGACCAAGGAGCTACCACAGGGCCCACGAGTTGCGGCACCCCCCGGCGGGCTGGACTCAGCACGCGAGGTTACCTGCGTCTGGCAGGATGGGCCACTGTGAGGTGTGCCTAACGATGCCCATGAGGGTCTGTCCCTTCCCGTTTGGTGCCTTTGACCTCAGCAATGACCCCAGCATCTGTGGCTGCCTCACCCGGGGCCTGGATTCTCCGCCCAGGAATCGGCGCCGCCTGGGCCTCCTTGCCTCTGACTGGCCTCGAGGCCAGTCAGATCCTCTGTGGAGTCATTCTGGACCCCCAGCTCTCCTCTCCCCACCTCTCCCTGCATGGCTGCCTCCCCTCCCCCCGCCAACTCCCCCTGCTCTCCCCCTGCTGCCTGTGTGGCCGGAAGCCCCTTCATGGCTTATCTGGCCTCCCCAGGGGCCGTGCTTCATTCTGGGGGAGATGCCTACCTCCCACATCCCTACCCCTCATCTCTTCTGGACCCTCAACCCCTCCAGAGCACTGACTCCCAACCGCTCATTCATTTGTTCACTGGTTCTTCATTCAACAAATATCACCTGAGCGCCCACAGGTGCCAGACAGCGTCTGGGTGCTGGGGATACATCCGTGAACAAAACAGAGAAAGATCCCTCCCTGGGGGGTCCCACTCCAGCGGGGGCGGACCCACAAAAGTACTAAGTAAGTGCTGTGGAGGAGAGAGGGGCCAGAGCAGGTGGGAGGGCTAGAGGCTGCCGGTGGGAGGGGGCAGCACCAATAAACAGGGGTCCGGGCTGAGCCGGGCTGGGGGCTGGAGGAGCGAGCCAAGTGGGTATCTGGGGATGGTGGTGTCAGAGGAACACCAAGCAAATGTCCGAAGTCTGCCCATGTGTGTGAAGGACAGAAGCGGGCAGGTGAGGCCAGATCTGTGGAGCCATCTGGGCGCTCAGGGGACCTGGAAGTCACAGGCCTGCTGTGTGGTCCCCGGCTGCTGCTGAAGTGACACTAACCCACGTGGAAAACAGACGGGAGGTCCCTTCTCCCCTTCTCCCATCTTCCAGCCTCCCAGGGGCAGAGGCAGCCACAAGGGGTGTGGGCATGGCTGTTGGCAGGGTCCCCACTCCAGCATCATTAGAGCCGGGGGCGGAAGGGTGGGCTTGGACCTGAGAGACAACGGATAAAGCCCTGACTCAGCCGCTGGCCTCTTTCCACGCTAGCAATAGGAACGGCTAACGTTGGAGGAGCACTGCTTAGAGAGGGCCCGCGCCATGCTGCAGCCCTCACAGCATCGCCTGGAGAGCGGTTATGCTCTCTGTCAATGAGGAAAAAAAGTAAGTTGCCCAGGATCACAGAGCAGGTAAGTAGAAGAACTGGGACCCAAACCCAAGGACACAGGATGGCGCTCTTGTGCTCTGGGCTGTGCTGTTGGGTTTTTTTTTCCGGATCTCTGTGTCATGTTTGACTGTGTGGACCACACTCTCTTCTGAAAGCAGAGCTTGCCTGTCCTCCTCCTGCCCCTTGGGTTGTTCCAGCTTTTTCTTCCTTAGCTCCGTGTCGTCTTCAATGTCTGGGTCCGGGGCTCTGTCTTTAGCCCACAGCCCCTCCTGAACTCTGCTCAGGCTTTGGAGCCCTGCCTGCCTGCCCGTGACCCCTGAACCCCCATGTCCAGATGCTCCTCGGCGCCCCACCGTGGTGTCCGTCCCCCGGGCAGCACGACGTCTCCACGTGGATGTCCCATCCGCACCACAGGCTCGCCGCAGCCAGGACTGGCTCCTGACTTTCCTCCTGCCCCGGGCCCCCCCCCCCCGCCCCGCCCAGTGGCACCGCCTGAGCCCGGGACCTGGGGGTCTCCTTGCCCCCACCTCTCACGTGCAGCACCCAGCCATCACCTGCCCCTCCCAATTTTGCCTCCACGCCCCTGGCCAGCTGGCCCGTCCACAGCGCCCATGCATCAGCGTGGACCCTGCTGGAATGGCCCCCTCACGCCCAGCGCCCAGCACCACCCAGACAAGCCCCCTGCTCCCTCCAGGGTGAGCGCGGCTGCCTGACAGGGCCGCTCCACTTCCCCAGCCTCTGCCCTGGCCTCGGCTGGCCTCCCTCCAACAAAAAAAAATTGCTCCTGGCTGCCTGCCCTGTCACTTTGTTCTCACACCTGCTCCTTTGTTCAAGCAGCCCCTCAGCGACATGTCCTTCACCTCCTCCTTCCCCTTGGCTGACACCTGCTTAGCCTTTAGGGCTTGGACCAGGAATGCCTCTCCATCAGGGCCTCACCGACCCTCCTGCCTTCCCAGGTGCTTCCAGGTGTGTCCTTTCAACAGGACAGACTGCAGGGGAGCGTCGACCAGGCTGGTGTTTGTGGCTCTGCACGGCAGGGGCTGGCAGGTCTTGCTCTCCCCCAGTTCCACTGGGCACCATTCAGGGCCGAGCATTGTGTGGTGTCGGGTTCCAAAGCTCACAGGGGGACAGACGTGCCACAAAGGCTACGATAACCCCGGGAATCCTGGGACTCCTAGCAGGTCTCCTTGCCTCCGGTCTCCTCCCTCTCCAGTCCTTCCTTCCCTGGGCAAGTTCTTTCCAAAGTCCTTTAGATGGTGTCACTTCCCTGCTCCAATGAATGGACCAGCTCAAATGAATGGTCCACTGTGCTCCAGACACAAAGCCCGAGGCTTAGCTTTCAGGGCCCCTTATCATCTGGCTCCGGTCCTGTGCCCCAGCCTTGCCTCCTCACTCCCTGCCATTGCTCTGTGGGCTGTTTCTCATGCCAGGAGTGCCCTGCCTCGCTCCTCTGTCCACTGGGCATTCCTACTGGGCACCCCGGCCCTGGGGTAGGCGGTGAGGATAAAATGGTGACCAAAGCATGGCCCTGCCCTGGGGACTCAGAATCCAGGACCGCATGCTCCCCATTGTATTGTCTGTCTTTATTCAATGAATAAAAGAGTGAATCAATTAATAAGGTAAACAGATGACTGAATTCAAAGGAAGTGTCCTGGGAGAACAGGTAGGAAGACCTTAAGGGGTATATAAGTAATGTGCTTTGAGGCATTCCCATAGGGAGGGGGGCAACAACGTAATTTCTGCTAGAAGGAAGGTGTGAAGGCAGGTTGCTATGGACTCAGTGTTGTGTCACCTCCCCACCCGGATTCCTATGTTGAAGCTCTACCCACCACCACCTTCGCCCCCCACCATGTGACGGTATTTGGAGGTGGGGCCTTTGGGAGTAATTAGGTTTAGATGAGGTCATGAGGGTGGAGCCCCCATGATGGGAAGAGGGACCATCGTTCTGCCTCTACCCTGTGAAGACAGAAGGAAGTTGGCCGTCTACAAGCCAGGAAGTGGCCCCCTCACCAGGACTTGAATCTGCCAACACCTTGATCTTAAGACTTCCAGCCTCCAGAACTGTGGGAAATAAGTGTGGTGCTCAAGCCACCCGTCTGGTGTATTTTGTTATAACAGCCCATGCAGACTAATACACAGGTGAAATACCACAATCACTCCTGCAGTGAATTCTCCTGCTAACAGACAATGGCCCTACATGAAGCACACCTGCGTTGGATGGACAGTGTGCCCTCAGATATGCCTGGGAACGTGCCCATGATGGATGCTCAGGGCCCCGGGGCTTACCATATAGAAAAATATCCATGCCCTGGGACCATAGAGTGACCTTTCAAGGCTCCACGCCCTTTGATGAAGCTGTCACACGGGTTCCCAGCTCCCTCCTCCATCCTCGTTGACCTGATGCAGCTTTGACCATGAGCAAACACATCCCAAGTTTAACTCAAGTCTCCATGTATTCTGTCTATTGAAGGACTTTCATCTTTTGTATTTTGAGAACAAAAATGTACATTACAGAGAATTTGGAAATTACAGAAAGATACAAAAATATTAGAATCACTTGTAGCCACACAATTCAGAATTAAGGTTAACATTTTGCTGTATTTCTTTCTATTTTGCTCCCAATATTTTCCTATGGGCATTTCCCCCCAAATTGTTTCACATTATAGATATAATTTCATGCCCCTTCATTCACTGGTGTGATTATTTTTTTATTATTTTTTAATAAAGTTATTTATTTATTTATTTTTGGCTGCATTGGGTCTTCATTGTGGTGTACGGGCTTCTCATTGCAGTGGCTTCTCCTTGTTGTGGAGCATGGGCTCTAGGCGCGCGGGTTTCAGTAGCTGCAGCACATGGGCTCTGTAGCTGTGGCTCGCAGGCTCTAGAGCGCAGGCTCAGTAGTTGTGGCGCATGGGCTTAGCTGCTCCACAACACGTGGGATCTTCCCGGACCAGGGCTGGAACCCATGTCCCCTGCATTGGCAGGCGGATTCTTATCCACTGCGCCACCAGGGAAGTCCTGGTGTGATTGTTTAGCTTAACATTGTATCATGAGTATATTCAACGTGTCAGTACCTATTTTTCCATTTGTGGATTTTGATTTTTCATTCTTTCATTCATTCAGCAAATGCAGATTCCAGACCAGCTGTGCGTGTGCCGGACACTGATAACACAGAAGCCATAAAACAGATGTGGTTCCTGCCCCTGAGCAGGTTCCCATCCAGTGGGAAAGACGGGTGGTAAATAGTCATTTGAAGGGTGACAAGCATTATGAAGGAGAAGTGTGATTGCTCTGGTTGCCAACGAGAGGAGCACCCACCTGGTGAGGAGGTTCTGTCAGGAACTGGTGTTGAAACTAAGATCTGAAGGCTGTGGGGAAGTATTTAAATCAGGGTGTGGCTGGGAGGTAACATTTTAGGCAGGTAGCCCAAGGTCTGGGACGTGCGTGGCATGTAGGAGGAATGAGAAGAAAAGCATGTGGGCAGTATGAAGAAAGCCAGCCCCCTCCTCTCTAAAACATCCTCACAGGGATGGGTTTCTGCTCATCCACACTCCCTGCCACCCCCCACCCCAACTCACCAACTTTGGGAAGTCCTGACTGTCACTCACCAGGCCCCCAGGACTGAAGACCAGAGACGTTTTGTCCATGTTGGGATGTGGAAATGGGGTTGAGGGGTGGATTGCTGCACAATCACCAGTGGGTTCCCAGATTGAGGTCTCCAAGGACAGGCCCAGCTATAAATCCTGTAAAAGACAGGTACTCTATCTACCCAGCAGGGGAAGACAACCACTGATGTCCATCAGACTTCATCTTCAAAGGGCTACACACCCAGGACGAGTGTGACCAGAAGCAAATCTTCCCTTCTTCTCCCACTTTAGAGACTACAAGGACCAGTTTCTTGACACTGAGGAGGTCAGGGGAAAAGTTCATCTCTGGGAAGTTGTAACCACATGCTAACCCTTGTGCAGACTGGTAGCCTACATTCACATCATCTGAAGGGGCCAAAAAACTTCAAGAAGCAAGTTTAGAATAAAGTGATCCTGGAGGAGACATGATCCAAGGTACATGGCAGAAGCAAGTGCAAATCCTTTCTGGAAGAAGTCACATTCATCCCGGTCCTCAAAAAAATTCCCACTAAGTAATTTTTCAGGAATGGTAAGCAGCACTCAGTGAAATATAATGAAACACACAAGGAAATGAGGCAATAAGAGCAAGAATAAGCAGAAAAAAACATAGCTAAGCTGACCCTCAAATACTTCATATAACAGAATGATAGAAAAAAATTATAAAACTGCTTATTATGTTAAATAAAATACAAGATTAAAAATCGGCAGGAAATAGAGAACTATAAAAAACTGATCTGGCAGATTTTTTTTAAAGAATCAAATAGATCTTTTAAAAATATAAATGAAAAATACAATGACTCAAATTTAAAACTCAATAGATGGATTTACTAGGAAATTAGATATAGACAAAGAGAGAATCAGTGAACTGGAGGGTAGGTCAGAAGAAATTATCCAAATGACAGCACAGAGAGACAAAAAGATAAAAGTCATGAAAAAGAGACACAGGGACCAGACAGATAGCGTGAGGATGCCCAAATACATCTAACTGAAGTTCTTCAAGGAGAAGTAAGAGAGAAGGGGCAAGGGTATTGTTTGAACAGGTCATGCCTGAGAATTTTTTGGAACTGTTGAAAGATGCCAATCCATAGATTTAAGAAGCCCAGCAAATGCTAAAGATGAGAAAAAAAGTAAAAAGGAGATTTAGATTTTGAGGGCCCAGGACAGCCCTGTCTCTTACTGGCAGGGTAGCCCAATGATGTGTCCAAGGGGCTTATATTACTTGGCCAGTCCTAAGACATGGAGCTCCTGCCAGGGAATGAGCAAAGCAAGTACAATAACTGCCTCTGCAAAGCCCTTCCCTTCTTTCTTGGCCTAGGTCTGCTGAGGGCCATGATCAGCATGGCAGCTGAGGTGTCAGTACATGCAGATCCTCTCCCGTTTATTATTTATAACACAGGAGAGATGGGAAAAATTGTGGGGACCCCATTCCTCCAAGGCTAGATTAATTTATTATTAAGACATCTAGCATGAATCCATTGTTTCCCCCACCCTGCCCTTTAACTTAATTTCCATGTCCACCTCTGTAGTGACATGCACTTAAGATTTGACAGCAAACACTCTGGGAACTCTTGCCTAGCAAAAAGACTCATTGAGAAAAGTTTAATACTGTAAGTTCTTTGAATGTCGAAGCTTAGGTTTGATGTAGTCCAACATCTCACTTTAAGGTGGAGAAACTGAGGCCAGAGAAGGTAAGCCACACGGGGGAATCTGTGTCAAGGCCAGCCTGGGCCGGGGTCTCCTGACTCCCAGTCCAGGGTGCGATCCACCATTCAGCTGCTTCCTTCTCAGAGAACAAGGAGGCAAGTGATTTCATTCTCAGGGATGGCATTTCAACAATGGTTTGTTATAGCATGTACCAGGGTGTGTGAAAAAGAATATTCCCCAAAGCTTCCCGGGGTGATATCGAAATACAGATATAGACACCCCAGATCAAAACAGCCCCAGTTACATAACTGCAACAGCAAATGTTGAATCATTGCCGTGTAATGGAAAAATCAGATTGGTCACTAGGAAAAGTAAAAGGATCACTATGGTGAGTCACTGGGCTCACCCTCCTGTGGAGCCTCTGAAACACTACACCTACTGGTTGATTCAGAGTCTGGGCTTTGTCTTCCTTTCTTCCACATCGATGTTTCGATATTTCACAATGGAACGTCACAAGTGAAGTAAATTTCCAAAGAAGGTTGGGCCAAAGCTCTACAATGTGTCTCTGGACTATTCTGATGGGTGGGCTCTGCACCTCCACCCAAGGGAGATGGTAGTTTAAAATGTAATAATAATAGCTAATGTTATTGGGTGCCTACTGTGTTCCAAAAAGATACATGGACTCTTGAGATTCATCATCCTGATTAGTCCTCATAACAACTCTATGAGATAGGCATTGTCCCCATTTCACAGATGGGACAACTGAGGCTAAGAAGGATTAAGAACCTGCCCAGAATCTCACAGTTAGTAGGAAGTGATGGAGGTGGGATTCATCCCAGGCAAATCTATCCTAAGGCCTACGCTTTTTCTACCAGAACAGAAGGACTCCTCCAGTCTTATGACAGCCTTTGTGATGTAGAGAAAGGCAGACCCCCAGGGTGTCATAGGAAAGAAGAGAGAGCAAGTGGAGAGGGCCCTGCCTCCCCGCCACCCCGTACTCCCAAAGGCTATGCAGGAGGGCTGGGCTTCCCCTTTGGTAGCTTGGAAGAGTTGAGATGGGGGAAGAAAACCAGGCACGTCTCTTGGAAGAGGACTTTTTGTTCAGTGGAGAGCAAGGCTTAAACTGATCTGTCACTCCTTTGGTAGACCATGTTTTAACTTAGCCATCCGAGACCACGTGGAAAGTTCTGGAAGGCAACCTTCAATTCAACACTGATGAGGAGCACTTAGAGGCAGGTCTCCTGGCAATCCCCTGCTCTGGCCTATGCCACGTAGTGGAAACTCACCCAGAATAATATTTTTCAAAGCAGCTGTTCCATTGGTGGGCCTGGTGTGGAGAATTACCTCTTCCTCAGGAAGTGCCAGCTGGGCCACATCAAAAACCACCTATTTTGATGGCTTGAAGGGTGATTCACTTATTTATATACATTACTGGTGTGACCCACTTCCTCAGGCATATCTCTTTTTAATATTCGAATTAGTCAACTGAGCATGCATCTAACCAATTTCCCAAGAGCCTCAGAGACTCAGTCTGAAAGGGCTGGACACTCTGCTTCCAGTTGTAGAGAAGTGAGAAGTTGACCCAGTTTCCCTCTGCAGCGGTTTCATCATGGCCTTTTTTTTTTTTTTTTTTTAAGCCATTTTCTCCTTTTATCCTTAATCAAACTCAATAACAACACAAAAGTTACAACTCAGATGAAAAGAAAACTCACTCAGGATCATTGCCAAGCACAGGTCTCACGCAGTCCAGTGATTTTCCCTCAGCTGGCCTGGAGGCGGTTCCATAGGGTACAGGAGAGGAGGAGGGGTCTTTGCCTGCATCCATTCAACTGTGACCACCCCTCGCCTCTCTGCTGACATGGGCACCCCGGCCTCCCTTAGCAGTGTGCCAGACCAAGGCCACCTGTGCCAATGCTTACCTGAGTATCTGGCTCCCAGCCCCTCCCACCTCTTCATAGTCTCTGTCACATTGGGTAGTGGCCAGGTCAACAGCGTAGTCTAGTCGGAGACCCACGCAGAGCTGAAAGAGCTCACCCTGCCCGGCCACGCCAGGCCAAGTCCCCTCCCTCCTGGTGGGGCCTTGTCTCTCCCACCCTCAGAGGCTCCAGTGACGTTGAATTTCACCTGCCTCACTCCATACATTCACAGAGATCAATTCCAAATGCACAGCAGATCTAGATGTGAAAGGTGAAACAGTAAAGTCGTCAGAAGAAAAAAATAGGAAAACATCCTCACGGTCTTGGGATTAGCAAGGATTTCTTAAACAAAACACAAAAAGCACTCACCATAAGGGAAGAAACCAATAAATTGGACTTTACTAAAAGGAAAAACTGCTCTTCATCAAACGGCACCATTAAGAGAATGAAAAGGTCAGCCACAGAGTAGAAGTTACCTGCCATACATATTTCTGACAAAGGACACGTCCTCAGAATATATATATTTTAATTCCCACAAACCAATAACAATCAGACGAGCCAATAGAAAAATAAGCAAAGGACTTGAACAGGCTCTCCACCAAAGAATAAAGCCAATGGCGAGTAAGCAAAAGAAAATGTGCTTTATCAGCCATCGGGGACATGCAAGTAAAACCACAATGTGGTTCTACTATACCCACCAAAGGGGCTAAAATGAAGACAGACAAAACCGTGAGTTGACAAGGACCCTTGTCAATATATATGTATACACACACACATATATATATGTATATCTGAATCACTTTGCTGTACACCTGAAACTAACACATCTTAAATCAACCATACTTCAATTAAAAAAATAAATAAATTGAGGTATATTCATACAATGGAACAGGACACAGCAACGAGAATGAACAGCATGTACAAGACACCAACATAAGGCTGAATAAAAGAAGCAGATGCAGAAGAGAATGTGCTGCATGCTTTTATACACATAATGTTCAAAAACAGTAAAACAGTCTTCGGTATAAGAAGGGTGGTTTCCCCTGGAAGAGTTAGTGACTGGGAGGGGGCATGAGGTGGCTGCAGGAACATTCTGTATCTTGGTCTGAATGGTAGTTGTACCTTTGGAAAGTTCATGGACTTGTTCGCTCAGAATTTATGCATTTCCTGATGTAGTTTATAGTCAACAAAATTTTTCTTAACAAATACGAAAGGGAAGGAGTCAAGGTCTCCAACTCCTTTCTTCCAGGAGGTTTCTCACTGTTTATGAATTTGCCCACCTTCTCACCCTGCTGTGACCTTGAACTCTGTGTTTCAGGGATTATGTTCCGGAATGGCCTTTGTCCAGACGATGAACACCTGTGACTCTTCCGTGTGCATTGCTATGGAGGCCGCCCCTGTGGCCTCTGCCCAGAATAGAGGCATGTCTTTGCTTTTCCTGCTCAAGAAGAATCTGGCAGCTTTAAGACAACAGCTTCTTCCACCAAAGCAAACAACGAACAAGTTTTGCCTCATATCCTGCACACACACACACACACACACACACACTGTTTTTTGAATATCTAAGAACTGCAGACCCATTGAGAACATTTAGAAAATGTAGAAAAGAATACAGGAGAAAATAACAGCATCCATAATTCTATTACCCAAAGATAAAAGAACTTACTGTTTTGGCATGTTTTCTTCCAGTCTTTTTTACACGTATATTTTATGAATATATTTTTAACTGCTTTCTTGAGGTATAATTTTACGTACATTGAAAGTGACCTGTTTTAAGTGTAAAATTCAATGACTTTCAGTAAATTTACATTTGTAAATTGATGGGCAGCCATCAATCACCACAGTTGACTTTTATTTATTTTATTTAATTAATTTATTTTTTTAACATCTTTGTTGGAGTATAATTGCTTTACAATGATGTGTTAATTTCTGCGTTATAACAAAGTGAATCAGCTATACATATACATATATCCCCATATCTCCTCCCTCTTGCGTCTCCCTCCCACCCTCACTATCCCACCCCTCTAGGTGTTCACAGAGCACCGACCAAGCTGATCTCCCTGTGCTATGCAGCTGCTTCCCACTAGCTAGCTATTTTACATTTGGTAGTGTATATATGTCCATGCCACTCTCTTACTTCGTCCCAGCTTACCCTTCCCCCTCCCTGTGTCCTCAAGTCCATTCTCTACGTCTGCGTCTTTATTCCTGCCCCTAGGTTCTTCAGAACAATTTTTTTTTTTTTTTTTTTAGATTCCATATATATGTGTTAGCATACGGTATTTGTTTTTCTCTTTCTGACTTACTTCACTCTGTATGACAGACTCTAGGTCCATCCACCTCACTACAAATAACTCAATTTCGTTTCTTTTTATGGCTGAGGAATATTCCATTGTATATATGTGCCACATCTTCTTTATCCATTCATCTGTCAGTGGATACTTAGGTTGCTTCCATGTCCTGGCTATTGTAAATAGAGCTGCAATGAACATTGTGGTACATGACTCTTTTTGAATTATGGTTTTCTCAGGGTATATGCCCAGTAGTGGGATTGCTGGGTCATATGGTTGTTCTATTTTTAGTTTTTTAAGGAACCTCCATACTGTTCTCCATAGTGGCTCACAGTTGACTTTTAAAGCATCCATCACCCTCAAAGGATCCCTCAAGAACGTATGACATCTGTCCCCATTCTCACCCCCAGCCCCAGGCAACCACCGATCTGCTCACTGTCTCTATAAATTTGTCCTTTCTGGATATTTCATATAAATGGAATTATACAGTATGAAGTCTTCTGTATCTATCTTATCTTACCATAATATTTTGAGGTTCATCTATGTTGTATCAGTAGTTTGTTCTCTTTTTGTTGAATATTATTCCAGTGCACGAACAGACCACATTTTGTTTATTCATTTATCAGTTGATGATCGTTTGGATTTCCTCCATTTTTGGTTGTTATGAATAATGCTTCTATGAAAATTTATGTACAACTTTTTGTATGGCCATATTTTTTCATTACTCTTGGGTAGAGAAAATTCCTGGGTTATATGGTAAAATTATGTTTAACTTTTTAGGAAACTGAAAAACTGTTTTCTTTGAAGTTTTAACATATATTCCCACCAGCCATGTTGACACTTAGTATTGCAAGTTTTAAAAATTATAGCCAGTGTAAAGTGGTATCTCAATGTGAAATGGTTTTAATTAGCATTTCTCTAATGACTAATGAGCGATTCGTGTATCTTTTTTTGATGAAATGTCTATTCAGATATTTTGCCTATTTTTTAATTGGCTGTTTGTCTTCTTATTGAGTTATATATTGTGGGTACAAGTACTTTATCAGATATATTGATTGACAAAGAGTTTTCTTCCAGTCTGTGGCTTGTCATTTCATTTTCCTAATGGTGTCTTTTAAAGTACAAAAGATTTTAATTTTTGGATGAAGTCCAATTTATCAGTATTTTTTCTTTTACAGCTGTATCTAAGAACTGTTTGCTTAGCCCACGTTCACAAAGATTTTACCCTATGTTTTTTCCTAAAAATATTAAGCTCTTATACATATGTCTAGGATCTATTTTGAGTTAATTTTTGTGTAAGGTGTGAGTTAAGGGTCTAAATTCATCTTTTGGCACATGGATATATAATTAGTTTAGCACATTTGCTGAAACACCATTCTTTACTACCAAACACATATACATATCCTTATGCCAGTACTATACTGTCTTAATTATTGTAACTTTATAATGAGTTTTGAAATCAGGGAGCATGAGTTCTCCAACTTTGTTCTTCTTCTTCAGAATTGTTTTGACTAGTTTGGGTTCTTTGCATTTCCATATAAATTTTAGGATTAGCTTGTTAATATCTGCAAAAAATGCCTGCTGGGATTTTGATAGGGATTGCACTGTATCTGTAATTCGCTTTGAAGAGATTTGACATCTATCCAATATTGAGTCTCCCAATCCATGAATGTGAAATGTGTTTCCATTTATTTAAATCTTCAGTTTCTCTCAGGGAAGTTTTATAGTTTTTGGTGTATAAGACTTGTACTTCTTTTGTTAACTTATTCCTAAGCATTTTTATGCCATTGTAAATAGAATTGCTTTCTTAATTTCATTGTTGGATTGTTAATTGATTTTTGTATATTGATCGTTAAACTGTGACCTTGCTGAATTTGTTCATTGCTTCTAGGTGTTTGTGTGTGTGGGGAAGGGTGTATTTCCTAGGATTTTCTATACAGGCATACCTTGTTTTATTGTACTTCACAGATAATGCATTTCTTGCAAATTGAATGTTTGTGGCAACCCTGCATCCAGCAAGTCTATTGGCGCCATTTTTCCAACAGCATTTGCTCACTTGTCACATTTTGGTAATTCTCACAATATTTCAGGTTTTTCATTATTATTGTATTATCTTTGATCAGTGATCTTTGATGTTACTATTGCAAAAAGATTATAACTTGCTGAAGGCTTAGATGACGGCTATTTAGCAATACTTTGTGTTTTTCTAAATTAAGGTATGCATTTTTTTTAGACATAATGCTATTGCACAATTAATAGACTACAGTGTGGTGTAAACACAACTTTTATATGCACTGGGAAACCAAGAAAATTGTGTGACTCACTTTATTGCAATATTTGCTTTATTGTGGTGGTCTGGAACCGAACCCACAATATCTCCTAGGTATGCCTACATACAGGATCATGTCATCTGCTAATAAAGACAGCTTTGCTTCTCTCTTTTGAATATGGACGCCTTTTATTTCTTTTTCTTTCCTGATTGCACTGGCTAGAACCTCCTTAAAATGCTGAATAGAAGTGGTGATAGTGAATATTATCACCTTGTTACCAATCTCAAGGAGGAAGCAGTCATTCTTTTACCACAAAATATGATGTTAGCTGTAAGCTTTTAGTAAAGATGTTTTATTAGGTTGAGGAAGTTTCTATTACTAATTTGTTGAGAGTTTTCATCACGAATGGGTGTTAGATTTTGTCAGATGTGTGTTTTTCTGTATCTATTGATCATGTGGTTTGGGGGTTTTATTCTGTTGATATGGTGTATTACATTAATTCATTTTCTTGCATTCCTTGGATAATTCCCTGTTGGTCATGGTGTATAATTATTTTTATATGTTGTTGGATTCGTTTTACCAGAATTTTTTTGAGAATTTTATATCTATTCTCATAAAAGATACTGATCTGTACTTTTAATTTTTTGTGATGTCCTTGTTTAGTTTTGCTATCACAGTAATTCTGGTCTCATAGAATGAGCTGGAAAGCATTCCCTCCTTCTCTATTTTCTGGAAGAATTTGTGAAGTACTGTTGTTATTTCTTCTTTTTTAAAAAAAATTTATTTATTTATTTATTTATTTATTTTGGCTGCACTGGGTCTTAGTTTTGGCACACGGGATCTTTAGCTGCAGCATGCGGGATCTTTTAGTTGCGGCATGCATGCGGGATCTAGTTTCCTGACCAGGGATGGAACCCAGGCCACCTGCATTGGGAGCGCAGAGTCTTACCCACTGGACCACCAGGAAAGTCCCCATTTCTTCTTTAAATGTTTGGTAGATTTCACCAGTGAAGCCATCCAGGCCTGGGCTTTTCTTTGGGCAAAGTTTTAAAATTACTAATTCAGTTTCTTTACAATATTTAGATTATCTCTTTCTTCTTGAATCACTTTTGGTCACTTCCATTTCTAGAAATTTGTCCTTTTCATCTTAGTTGTCTATTTGTTGGCATAGAGTTTTCCATGGTACTCCCCTATAATCCTTTAACTTTGGTAGACTCAGCCGTGATGTCCCCTCTTTCACTCCTGATTTTGGTAATCTGTGATGTCTCTCTTTTCTTCTTTGGTCAATCGTGTTGCTCAAGTGTTGGTTTCATTGATTTCCTCTTTTGTTTCTCTTTTCCTCATTCATTGATTCCACTTTAATCTTTATTTGATGTATCTATTTTTAAATGTAAGTTGATTCATGCAGCTTTATACCTTGTTTTTTTCCTTAAAATTGTCATAAATGTTTTCCCATCATTAAACATTCCTAAAACCCAGTTTTTGTAGGTGCTTAGTATTACATTGTATTACTTAGCCATCGCCCTATTGTTAAATATGTGTATGGCTCCCTAGCTTCTCATTATCATGAATGATGCCTAGATGAACTTCTTTCTACTTAAATCTGATGATTGCTTTAGGGTAGTTTCTCAACAGTAGGTTTCCTGTGTCAAAGCATGTGAATACGCATTCCTTTCTGGAAGGGCTTTACCAATTTTTGATCTCACTGGCGGGTATGAGAGCATTTATCTGACTGCACTTCCATTATGGATGTTTAAGTAGAAACCCTGGCCTGGGTTTTCTGGGGCTCAGTGACAGTGGGGTTCAGGGGAGTTGTGGTGAGGCTGAATCCGAGCACAGGTCCCTCAAGCTGCCTTTGGTTGGGGAACAGTGGGTAGAAGGTAAAGGGTGTCCTCTTCCAGGTCTGGCCTCTGGGGCCCGGTGACCAGTGCTTGCTGGCCTTGGTGATTCACCACTTTGAAGCTGATGATTATCTGCCTCAGCCTCTGCCAGTGGGAACCTTGAGGCTGGCTCATGGGCCCCTGAGAGCATGTGATTCCCTCAGGGTCAAGGGGCCTGTGTCAGCCATTCAGTTCAGCACACACTCGTTACACACCACACACCGGCCACCAGAGTGACCTTCCCAAAGCACGATGAGATGGATTCACCCCATGCTCAAAGGCTCTCTCTTGTCTGCAAAAATGATGTGCAGGCACTTTGGCTTGGTGTTCCACCACTTTCCATAACCTTGTCCCAACTTACCTTTCCAGCTTTGTTCATCCTTTCATTCATTTATGCAACACATAGGAGCACCTACTATGTGCCAGGCCCTGTTCTAAATGCTGGGATATGGCAGTGATGCAAACAGAAATCCTCGCCTTCAGGGAGATTCCGGTGCCCCCAGCCCTCCCAACCACCCACCCCCACCCCCACCCCCCAACTCTCCCAATACACCTGCGCTGTAACCATGCCAGCCTCCTGCGAACACAGAACATGGTGGAGCATTTTCCTCTCCATAGTTCCGCCCCGCCTTCCAGGAATGTCCGCCGCCGCCGTCTGGTTGTAAAGTTCTGTCAGCCGACAAGACCCTTCGGAGGTTACCTCTTTAAAGAAGACTTTCCTGGTTCTGTCTGACCAGGGCCCAGTCCCCTGCTTACACTAGGTCATCAGGGATGTTTACTGAATCTAAGTGTGCGGGCCATGGGCCAGCTCCCAGCAATGCTATGGATCTTCTGAACGCAGGGCGGCTTTGATCCCCCAGCCCCTCCTTACCGTCTGAAGACACCCAGCAGGAGGGGTGCAGGTGGAGGGTCACCGTGGGCCTGTGTGGGATGGCGGAAGCCTGGCTGGACACCGGCAGTGTGCCCCCTGGCAGGCTATGCACCCTCTTGGGTCTGCGGGGGCTGATCTGTAAGACACGGGCTTGGACCAGATTGGGAGTCCCCAGAGAATAGTGACCCAAACTGTCCCCCCTGGGAATTTTGTCACAAGTCAGACTCCTGGTCCTAGCCCCAGAGGTTCTGATCCGGGGACCTGTAGCAGGGCCCAAAAGTCTGTATTTTCAGTGACTGACCACTAAGATGTGAAGTTTAATATGTCCCCAGTGTCCTGCTGTGCCCCGAGTCCCAGCCTGGGAGTCCCTTCAGAAATGGCTCCTCTGCTCTCCCAGGAGGCCCACTAGCCACAGGCATCCCGCAGGGGTGGGTGATGAGGAGCCGCCAGACCCAGTGGGGGAGGAAGCAGGTGCTCTAAGTGGGGAGGGTCTGCCGCCTCACTGAGCCTCAGTTTCCTCCTCTGTTCCATGGGGGACCCCTGCAGGCCTGCCTCACAGGTGGTGCTAATGTGAGGGGCTGAGCCACACCCCGGGGGATCAAGGCCCAGGCCCTACATCAGCCCTGGTGCTGAGCCTCCGGGGGGAAAGCCAGAGAAGCAGGGATACGACTCAGGTGGGGGCCAAGCAGAGGATGGCCTCCCAGGCGGCCATCAGGCAGAGGTCAGAGCTGGGAGCAGCAGCCTTGGTGTCCCTCGCTGACACACGGCCCTGGGGATAGTGACGCCCTCCATGACTGCTGGGGGCCCAGGGCCCACCCAGAGCAAGTGCTCCCCAAGGGCTGGTTTCTCCCCCTTTCCACAGTGATGGAGACCCCAGGGACCAACCCGGGAGCGCCACACCTCAGAAAACCTACACTGGCCAGAGAAGGAGGTCAAAAGAGGCAAGGCCAACCCAGGACTCCTGCCACCTTTGTCTGAGCTTGAGATTTATGCAAACGACAAGTGAGGTCAGAGCGCCGGTGATCCTGAGCATTGCCTAGTCCAAAGAGCCCATTTTACAGATAAGCAAACTGAGGCCAATCAGCTGAATGTGGAACCCCATGGTCCCGAATCAGGGGACCATTTCTGCTCAGCTGTTGTCTGAGGCCAAGGAGTTTTGACTTTGTGCTGGTTTTTCAGTCCTTTTCTTAGGCTGGCCCGTGACTGGATCCTCCTGGGTGTTTATTTCAAGGGACGCGTGAATAAGGAGTTTCTGACGGAGGTTCTGGGGAGAGGGGCTGTGAACGGGGTTTCTCTTGTCTCTCGTAGCCTGGATGAAACTGTGCATGTCACGCCGCTGACCTCTGCCAGCCTGGAGGGAAGGAAAACAAACATTTATTTACCTGCATTTATCTACCGTGAGGCTGACCTTGGACTGAGGGCTTCTACTTGGGGACAGCAAGGCTCAGAGGTGGGAATCTTTATCTCCTTTCCACAAGGATGGGAAGAGCCCAAAGTCACACAGCCCCTCAGCGAAGGCCTGGGATTTGAACCTTGGCCCTTGGATGTCAGGACAGAGCTCCAGAAAAGGAAGAGAGAAATCCACAGTGTTTCAATATGTCAAGTTGAAGGATGAGCCAGCAAGCAAACCCCAGGTCGCATGCTGTGGTCAACAGTTTTCCATGCATCTGTATCTCAGTTTCATTTCTTAACCACGACAGTTCTGTGAAGGGGATGTTGCCGTCCCCAAGTGCTGACAAGGAAGCACACGTGCCGCGTGGGGTCACCTGGCAATAAGGATGGAGGCGGTAAGTGTTGGAGCCTGATGCTGTTAGCCACCCCTTCCTGCCTCTGCTCAGAGCCCTCTGGCCAGGGAGCGGGGTCAAGGGCGGTGCCAGAGCTGGTGCTGCAGGTGCCTCCCTGTTCTACGCTCAGGGAAACGGGGGCTCGGAGGGGAGGCCTGACTTGCCAAAGTTCACACCACTGGCACGGGGGCTCCCACCAGCCGGTCGGTCCAGGCTCAGAGTCTTTTCCTAGACCTCGCCCCCTTCCAACCCCACTCTCAACCTCCGCGCAGCCCTTCCAGATGGATGCAAGGTTGGCTCAGGGGGCCGGCTATGCAGAGAGGGCAGAGGCAGGGGCGCCACGATCACCCCGCAGATGCAGCCATTCGGTACTTTCAGCTTTTTGCAAATCCTGAAATATCACCTTTTAGTTGCGTAATTTTCTGCATTCGTTCATTTTATTTGGACTAGCCTGGGGCTCTCCAGTCTGACATATTAGAGAACTTCTTACTTTTTCATAATAATACTTAGCATTTATATAGTGTGTTTCATGTTCAAAGTACTTTACAGAGTTCACTAATTAATTGGAACACTAACAGCCGCCTTGGGCAGGTCTGACCAAGTTCTCAGGTTCCTAGTTGTGGGGATGTGATTCTTCCTGTGGCCCGACCCCCATTCCCTCTCTGGACCCCCATTTCCATCCGCAGCAGAGACCCTGGGCCATCGGTCACGGCTTGGCCCCTGTGTGCTGGGCTATGCCCACGGCTGCGGACAGGGAGCTGGGTCAGACAGGCTGCCCGCTCTGGGCAGGGTGGGCCCTCAAGCTGGAGGCTGGATCCAGTGCAGCTCTGTCCTGGCCGCGGGCACCGGCAGCGCCGGCCCCTCCGCCTTGTGACCAGGGCACCAGGGGACCAGGGGACGTCCAGGATGTGGAAAGACAAGGAATACAGATGAGGAGGGAGCAGTGGGGAAGGAGAGGAAAGGTGCCCGGAGGAGAAGGGGCAAAGGCAGGACAGCTGTCCCGCATCCCCGTCTGATCGTCCGGGACGGGATGGCAACAAAGTAGGGCAGGAGACGAGGTGCTGACTCCCGCGGGCCGCGGCTCTGCCAGGTCTGCAGCGACTGGGAGACGTTGCCGACCCGGAGGGAAGGAGGAGCGCGAGGCTCCCCGTCTCCACTCAGGGCTCTGACTAAGGGGGTGCTCAGGGCCCAGGCCCAGCAGCCTCCTGGGCTCACGTGTACCCAGGGCTGGGAAGGAGAGGAAAGTGAACTGAACAGCTAATAGGTAACAGGCCCCGGACCAAATAATAATAATTAACTTTGACTGAGCACTGTGCCGGGCGCTCCTCTTAGCCCTTCACGTGAATTATCTCATTTAAGGTTCCCTGCGGCCCTATGAGAGAGGTGCCACCGGGGTTGCCCCCACTTTACAGGTGGGGAAACTGAGGCAGGAGACTGAGGCCACAGCACCAGGACTGAAACGAGTGCTGCACTTTGGATGCTGCTGTCCACCTGTGCAGGCAGGACACCAAGGCTCAGGACACCCAGAGGATGTGGGTGTGTGTGTGTGAGGGGGTGTGTCCAGAACGACTTACCCCTCACCCAGTCACGGGCTTCCTCACAGGCAAAATGTGCACTTTGGACTAGAAGTGAGTGTTCCAACCTTTTAACCACAAACGCTTACTCAATGGAAATCTTATATGGGATCCCCAAGTTATAAGACAGATCAGCAAGGAGTGTTTCCAGGTGTGGGCCAGAGCTGACTGGCCTTCTTCTTTGGCCCCCCTGGACAAGCCCAGACATCTGGGAAGGGACGTAGAGGCACGAAGGGCCCCTCACGCTGTCAGCCTTTGCCTTGAAGACCCCTGCTATCGCTGAGAAATTTCTAAACTCCACGACTAAGAGTTACCATCTTTGAACATAACGCACGCTTACAAATCAGAAAGTCGAAGAGCCGCAGTATAGAGCTGTATGTGAGCGATTCACAGCCACACAAACTAGATAGGAATAGCTCCAGCACAAAAAGTTAACTTTATTTTCAATATAAAGACATGCAAATTAATCATGAGATAGTGATTTTTTTAACTTATCATTTTGCAGCCTCTCCCTGAAATGTAAATTGAAACCAAAGCCGCTTTATAGAAAAAACCAGCACCAGCATACTTGACAAATATTAACCCAGCGATTCTCTCCATGAAGGCCCCAGGGCCCAGCTCCCACCCTCACTGCTACAGGAGACTTCAAGGGTGGCCTGGCAGTTTTGAGTGGCTTCAGGATGGAGGAGCCCCAAGGAACCCAAGGGCATAGTTGGGCTGTGCGTATTTTTCATTCATCCATGATATCTATGCATATAAATTCAACCTACGTACACTGGGCACAGCCTGTGTTGGGCAATCACAATTTGGGGGCCAAGGTGGGAGCAGCTCTGCCAGGTGGTGCAGAAGTGTGTCCCTATTGTAACAGTATAGACAAGCTGGGGTGCTTGGGGTGCACACACCCCCCCCGTCGCTCTTCCTCTTCTGCTCCAGGGTGTGCTCCCCACGTTCCCCAGGGTCCAAGGTGGTCGGGGAAACAGCTGGGAGAAGGGCCGGCCAGGCCAAGGGCCTGCCCAGGTTCCCAGAGCAACGCGCAATCAGCTTGGGATGACAGCTGGCAGGGACTCTCCTGGAACCCTGGCTTCCCCAGATGCGCCTGGGAAACAGCTGGGAGAAGGGCCGGCCAGGCCAAGGACCTGCCCAGGTTCCCAGAGCAACGCGCAATCAGCTTGGGATGACAGCTGGCAGGGACTCTCCTGGAACCCTGGCTTCCCCAGATGCGCCTGGGAAACAGCTGGGAGAAGGGCCGGCCAGGCCAAGGACCTGCCCAGGTTCCCAGAGCAACGCGCAATCAGCTTGGGATGACAGCTGGCAGGGACTCTCCTGGAACCCTGGCTTCCCCAGATGCGCCTGGGGACACACCTCCCTCCAGCCATCCTTCACTTCCTTCTTCAGGGGCCTGGCCCTGTTCAGTGAGGTGATTCTCATTTGCATGGAAAGGAATTTTGAGGCAGTGGCTCAGTGCAATAACCTAAATGGGTTTGTTAAATCATAATCCTTGAGTTTCACCACTGGAAAGTCCCCTAACCTTATGCAATCCACACTAACGTGACTTCAACCGGTGGCCGGCCTGCAACAGGGACATCACTACATTTAAGGCAGCCCCTTCCACTTCTCAATGGATCTTATTAGAAACTTTTTCTTAAATGTTCCCCTTAGTATTTTACACCCATACATCCTTAGGGTAGCTCCGACCAACATTTATCCTTTTCCTTGGAACCTTTCAAGTGCTAGAAAAACAGGACTCACGTGGGCCAACCAAAACTGACATCACTTCCACGTGCTTCTCACATGCCCCACTCCCCACGGGCGCAGGACCAGCGTCCACCTCTGTCCCTTCCGTCAAGCGTGATCAGGCCCTTTGCTCCAGCCCGCCAGCCCTGCTGGGCTCTTGGCTTGCTCGCTGTTCCATAAGAACTCTTCCAGTCTCCCTTTTATGACTAGAAACACTGATTTTGGTTGGTAGAGTTTGCCAACAGGTCCATTAAGGTGACCTCCCGCTGTGAGACCTTTGCTGGTAGAGAAAGTTGGTGTCGTGTGGGAAGGAGCACACGGCTGGCTCCCCAGGGCCCGGCTGTACCGCCCACTGGCCGTGAGATCTCAGAGGCAGAACAGGGGCGTCTCCTGGTGGGAGGCTGCATCTTCCCAGAGGTGCAGCCTCTTCTAATTCACACGAAGGCGGCTGTGAGCCCCAGCTCCGGCCTCGCCTGGGGAAGTCAGATCACCTCTGAGCCTCGGTTTTCTCCTCTGTAAAACGATGCTATGAGTGATGGCACCTGGCAGGTGGTCAGAAATATTTAAGTGAATGAATGGATGGATGAATAAACGGATGGATGAATGAACGATACGCATCTCACTGAGCGGTTGTGAAGCCTCAGTGAGATCATGCAGGTGCTTACACCGCACCTGGCTGCCAGTAGGAAATCAAAACATGGTTCCTCCTCCCTTCACCTCCTTCTCTAGGTCAGAAGAAGAAAACCCTTCTTCACGCACTGACAGCCTGCTTTTTGGGTCTTGCCTGCATTGCTTTCTCTTCCCACACGTGCTCCGCGCCAGGACCGACCTAGCAGTCCATCTGGTCCAAGGCTACGGTGGCGGCAGCTGTGAGTGTTGGCTGATCCGTGGCGTGCTTGATGTTCGGTGCCTGGCTGGTGGCCCTGGCTGTGGGCACTGCCACACCCACCCTCTCCAGCCGTGGAGGCCATTAGAGGCTGTTGACAGAGGAGGAAAGTTAGTCAGGCACCCCGCCATCCAGCAGCTGTAGCAGCTCTGTTACATCACAGCCCACACACCCGGCTGCCTGTCACCCACTCAAACGCACTGGATGACGCCCCGGCCCGGCCCCGGCCAGGGATCCGTCATGACTGTAGCTCCCTACCGCCTCCCCGCACAGCTGCGGGCCCCGTCTTGCCTTGCTACCATCGGCTCCTCTTCTTACGGAGATCACTACGGGGAGAGGGGCGCGAGCAGCCTCTCTGCCTCCTGAGGGGAGGCGGCTCAGCGCGCTTGCGCAGGGCTCCGTGGGATCCGGGGCTCCCTCCCAAATGGCCCCTGTGACCAGCCACCAGAGACCCAGGGGACAGCTTCAGATGATCGTTGGTTTAAATTATGCAAATGGGTCGGGTGGGGCTGGGGTGTCAGTGGGAGTCAGCTCTGCCACTGACCTGCCGTGACTTGGGGTGCATTTCTAGAATCTCAAGCCTCAGTTTCATCAGCTGTAAAGTGGAGATAATAGTAGCACCGACTCCGCACCCTGCTTTAAGTTAAAGGAGATGATGCTTATGAAGCCCTAAGCTTGATGCAGAACCAGGACGTAATCGTAAATGGCTTCCATCAATTGCCGTAATGACGCTTGACTCTTCCTTCCCTTTACTGTGGGTCAGATGGCCAAATGCAAACGCTCAGGCAAGGTCACGCACGTGGAAGACCTCGGCATATGTGAAACACACATGTGCACAAGGGGAGGGTGAGTCTTACTGGTCAACGCTGGCCCCAGTGCGTGGGGTGTTCTGTGGTGCTTCCTCCCTCAAGTAAACCTTAGTGTGTCAAGGGTCAGTCTCCATGATTCCACCGGCACAGCCTGACATCTGTGAAAGCTGCCATGGGCTGTTTTCCCTTGTCTCTGTCTCCAACTCTGGGGGCCTCATCTGCCGTGTGGGTGTTTCCAGAGCTCACCCGAGTCCAAGGCACCATCCTACATTCTGCAAAAGTAAACACCACTCAGCCTGGCTGATTCCTTGAATGGGTTCTGGGTGAATCAGTGGGACAGCTTACACATCCTGTTAAGTAATCATCTTCTCTCCCGGGGGTTCCCCTCTTTCCAGGAAGTGGTGTGTAGAAAGTCTGCTGCCTTCGGATGTGCCGTCCCAGCCCAGTCACTGCCCGGATTGCGCAAATGGTCAAGCCGGTGAGGAGTGCAAACAAAGGCCGGGCTGCCAAGGTGGATGCTTCCAGTAGAAGGAACGCAGGGCCTGGTGCAGGTAAAATCCAGGCTCCTGAAACGGCCCCTGGCAGTTTTCACCCTGGGCCCATGTTCTCCAAGGGCCAATTCTCTTTATTTGATTTCTATTTGACTATCAAACTGTTAGCTCTGGGGAAAGACAGACATTGTCTCCAAACCTATGAGGTGGAGTCATTTCCAGAATGAAACACTGGCTTCCTTGTGGTTAAGGGATTCTGTACCTTGAAGGCAGCACAAGACTTAGGGTCTAGGAGGGTAATTCATGGGTAAGTCTACTGAGGTACAATTGACAAATAAAATTGTAATATATTTAAAGTATACAACATAACAATTTTTTAAAAATTAAATTTTGATGAAGTTTATTTTTTTACTTTTGACTCTCATGCTTTTGGTGTTACATTTAAGAAACCATTGCCTAACCCAAGGTCACGAAGATTTATATCTAAGAGTTTCATAGTGTTAGCTCTTTTTTTTTTTTTAATTATTTATTTATTTATTTTTGGCTGTGTTGGGTCTTCGTTTCTGTGCGAGGGCTCTCTCCAGTTGTGGCAAGCGGGGTCCACTCTTCCTCACGGCGCGCGGGCCTCTCACTATCGCGGCCTCTCTTGTTGCGGAGCACAGGATCCAGACGTGCAGGCTCAGCAATTGTGGCTCACGGGCCCAGTTGCTCCGCGGCATGTGGGATCCTCCCAGACCAGGGCTCGAACCCGTGTCCCCTGCATTAGCAGGCAGACTCCCAACCACTGCGCCACCAGGGAAGCCCGTGTTAGCTCTTACATTTAAAAAAATCTTTGATCCATTTTGAGATTTTTTTTTTTGATATGGTATGTTTGTGGGGCGGGTCCAACTTCATTATTTCACATGTAGCTATCCATCAGTCCCAGCACGATTGAAAAGACTGTTCTTTCCCCCACTGAATTGTCTTGGCGCCGTTGTTGAAAATCAATTGCTCATACGTGATTTATTTCTAGATTCTCAATTCTGTTCCACTGATCTGTATGTCTGTCCCTATATTAGTACCATTCTGTCTTGATTGCAGTAGCTTTAGAGTCAGTTTTGATATTGAGAAGTGGGAGTCCTCCAGCTTTGTTCTTCTTCATCAGTGTTGTTTTGGCTATGCTGGGTCCCTCGAATTTCCGTATAAATTTGTGGATCAGCTTGTCAATTTCTGCAAAGTAGCCACCTGGGTTTTTGATAGGAATTGCATAGACTCTGTAGGTCAATTTGGGAGTATTACCATCTTAACAATATTACGTCTTCCGATCCATATACTGGAGATGTCTTTCTATTTATTTAGGTCTTTAATTTCTTTCAACAGTGTTCTCCCTCTCCCTCTTACCCCCAACCCCAGCCTTTTCCTTCCAGCCAAAATAACAGCAATCCCTCGAGGTAACACATCAGACGTGGTTATAAGCCCCTCAGCCTCCTGGATGGTCCTCTGAGATGTGTTCCTGTTTGTCTGGGTCCCTTTGATGCTGTGGAACCAAGAACCCCTGAGCACAGAGGTCTCACTCTGACCTGCATGGCAGGGGGGAAGAACTGTGCCTTTGGGGGCTCCACAGCACCCTAGGACACCACACTGACCTCCAGTAACCCACATGCTCCTAGGCCCCAGCATGCTGGTCCTGCATTGTTGTCTGCCTGCCCCAGGACACTATGAACCCATTCGAAGCAGTGACCCAGGCTTGGCCAGCTCTGTGTCTCTAGGGTCTGACTCCACTGCTTCTGTTAATGTTCGTGCAGTAAGACAGCTCCCTGGATCTAAACAACTATTAATCCCACTGAAGAGTACATTTGGGGACGCTCGAGGACAGGGTTGATGCTATGGCACGTCCTGTGAATGAAAGTCCCTCTCTCTTTGGAAACCAAGCATTCTAAGCATGGCTGGAGATTGCCATTCATCCTCTCATTCCACAGCCTGCTTCCAACTGACAAGACTCAGGGCATTTAGCTCTAACTCAGGTGCTTAAATGGGAGCATTGTTTGCTTTAGGAGTACCCAGAGGCTCAGAGATGGAACACTTTAAATGTGATAAATAATAATAATATTAATATTAATAATAACAATACTCTCTTCTCCTGGGCGCTAAGCCTTTAAATTAAATGTTTCATGTGGCCGGTGCCTTCCAATGCCCACAGGCAACTTGCAGCACTTTCAGATAGGAATTGCAAACAGTGAGAACCATGACTCAGTTGCAGGAGAGCCTCGGGAGACTGTCAGGAGTGCTGTTTCTGAGATACAGCATCTCAGGCAACAGAAGTTTCCTGGTAGGCAGAAACAGGATCAGTCAGAACAGAAGACACTGGGCATATTGTAAGCTAGATCCACAGGCTGAATGACCTGGGAGGTTCTCCCCAAGTTAGGCTTATCTAGGGAAACCCTGTTGGCCAAGACGCTGACATCCCACTGGTGTCCGGACACCAGGTGAGTACAGCACTTCTTTTGAGAGAAGTGAGGCTGGATCCTCACCCAACGTTGCTGGGGAGATTTTATTTGTCCACCAGAAATTCCAAAGTAGATGCAATGAACACTACCTGGTCTGGTCCCACACTCTAGGGCATCTTTCTTTCTTGGAGAGGGCACTACAGAAATCTGATTTTTACAAACTAATCATGTTCCGTGTGAATCTGTTCTCAAATGTTTATTCGTAGTATTTGGGTTGGCAGCCAGGCTCTAAAATGGAAGAAGTTAGTGAAAAAAACCCTAATGTGTCTTTTTACCAGGCCTAAAGATACAGACATGTTTAGGGACCCCCCCCAAAAAAATAAGAGGGAGTCTAAGAAAATGACCCTATAGCCCTTCCGATGTGCCCAGGATTGCTAATCAATGTCTTAGCACCTCATTCTGCAATAGGGACAGACAACCAGGGATCCTGGACCTTGAAATACAGAGACTCAAACAAACAAATAAGCCTGAAGAAACAGTCTATAAAGGAGGAAGGAAAAAATCATTCTTATGGAACTCCTGAAAGGAATGTTAATTCCATCCATGAAGCAAGAAGCAGATGGTAGACCAAAAGAAGGCTCAGAAGAAAACTAACAGTTCTGGAGAATTAAAAATTTGATAGAAGTAATGAAATAATCAAAGGACAGGAAAAAGAAGTTGAAGACCTCTCCTAGGAAGTAAAGCCAAAAGGCAAAGTGAAGGTCTAGGGCTTCCCAAGTGATCCAGTGGGTAAGACTCCGTGCTCCCAATGCAGGAAGCCCGGGTTCAATCCCTGGTCAGGGAACTAGATCCTGCATGCATGCCGCAACTAAGAAGTCCGCATGCTGCAACTAAAAGATCCTGCATGCCACAGCTAAGACCCAGCACAGCCTAAATAAATAAATTAAAAAATAAAAATAAAATCTTAAAGAAAAAAAAAAAGAAACACAAAGTGAAGGTCTAGGAGAAGAAAGACAAGCAAACTAATGGCCTAAGGCAGGGAGCCCAGTTAGAAACAAACCCCCAGAAAAGCAATCTAGAAAGAGGAACTGAGAAAACAGGAGAGGAAATAATGGATGAAATAATTCAAGAAAATTTTCCCAGGCTAAAGGGTCTGAGTGTCCAGAATGACAGGGCCCCTGAGTTCCAGCACAATGGAGGAAATTTGACCAGTGACCAAAGCTTTCCTGGGAAAGTGGCTTGCTTTTTTTTCTCTGAAAACTTGTAAGCAGTCACTTTCCCCCTGAAATGTGGGAGGAAAGAGGCCTCTGGGAGTTGTTGATAGTTCTGGTAGGTGAGAAGGCTTTGTAGCAGGAACTAAAGGGAGGTTTAGCGTGCCCTACCCCCTACCTCACCTCAGCATCAGGGCATGCACTCTGGGCCCCCAACACTCCCTCCTTACCACCTTGGGGTCTCCTGAGATTTTTCTTTGAAGATTTCATGGGATGAAACATTGAATTGAAGGGGGTGTCTAATCAGTGGAGAGGGTTACTAAAGGGGAATGAGGCTCAGCCTGGGTGCAGGAACTTGACCGCGGGGGGAGGGTCCAGGCCCCCTGCTGACTGTCCCTGGGGAGCTGGGGAAAAGAAACTGTATTAGGAACAGAGGCGTCAGGAGCTGTGGCAGGAAGGGACCTTTGACAGCTGCCACAGGGTGCATCTGTGTTGGGTGGGGGAGGAGTGCTTTAAACGCATTTTGGCTGAAGGAACAGGTGATGCCATAGCATCATCCCCTGCTTGGCCTTTTTAAAATCCCTCATCCGACGGCACACCTGTCCATGGAGCAGCGTTTCAAGGCTGGATGAGCAATCCATTCATGTTTACTCTGTGGTTGGGTATGAAGAGACCGAAGCAAGGATGACAACCCTGGCCGCTCGTTTGCATTATGGTAGAAGGAGCCGAGGGCCTTTCTCCAAGCACAGGATTGATCTGTGATCCCTGAGTCACGAGCAGGTGAATGGGAGAGGCTTTCAAACTGGGGCGTTGGAGGGAAGCTCAGGTTAGTAATAGAAGCATAGTGAGCTGTTCTTGATATGACTACCATTCTCAGTAATTATTATTATTATTTGACCTACTCAGATGGATCCAATTAAATAAGAATTGTTTTGCAATCAGGTTATTCAGATTATGACAAAGAGCTCTCTCTTTAGAGGCAAGAACAATCCCTTGGGTTTATACTACTCTGGGTGGTTTATAAAGCAGCTCTACCTGTAGGGTCTCCTTTAGATTTTGATCCACACAACCAAGAAGACCAGACATTATTGCCCCATTTTATGAGCAAGGAGTTATTTTATGCTTCAGAGAGGCCAAGTGACTTGCCAAGGTCACACAGCAGGAAAAAGAGAGAGCCAGGGCTGGTCTGTTCTTCTAGCCCCCATTTCAGATTTGCTCCACTACTGTCCTGGGGTGGAGGGGCAGCAAGTGCTGGAAGGAGCAGGGATTTGGGGTTAAATAAACAACTGTAATATAGGTCCTGATAATGGGACCCACTGGGTGGCAGTGGGACCCCTGAGCCTTCCAGAATCTGTAAGCCTCAATCCTCCACTAAGCCCCAACCAGGCTGTGCTGTGAAAACTCTGGGTGTTGTTTGCATCTGAAGGAGACATAAGATTCTTGTTACTGACATTTCAAAATTAAAATGTGGTTTTCCTCCTGATTATAACAGCATGACAAGTTTATTACAGAAAACCTTGAAAATACAGAAGACTATGAGGAACAATTAAAAATCACCCATATCTCTCTTAACACTATATTTCTTTTCTGAGATCTTTCATGTATAGATAGGTATTTATTTTTTAAAGAATTAGGATCGTGCTGTCTATGGTTTTGCATTCTATTTTTTTCTCCACTTTAACTTATTTCACCATTCTCTTCTTATGACAATAGTCTTTGGGAATAAGTTATTTGAAATGATATTGTATTCCATCATATGCAAATAACTTTTTGCTTGATTTTTGTCTTTGGAAAACCATAGAGATGAATTAAAATAAGAAAGAGAGACAGACTATATGCCTGTGTAAATTTCCAAGCACAAAAGTCTCTTCTTTAAAAACAAAGTTAGAGCAATTAAAAAAAAAAATCACACACACACACACACACACACACGCACAATTGAGTTTAAAAGGCATTTGAAAAAAACTTAGCATCCTTTCCTTAAAAGTTCTAAACACTATATTATGGAAACTTTAAAAATAAAGATCATTTACCAAGAACCAACAGAGAATATTTTTCTAAATGGTGAACCTCTAGAATAATGTTCATTTAAGTCAGGAACTAAATAAAGATGATATAATCACCATCACTATTATTGAACATGATCTTGGTGGTTCCAGCAAATGCAATAAAATTTTTTTAAAAACTATAAAGCTGGTTTGAACCTTGGAAAATAAGAGAGAACTTTGTACTTTGTACTTTGATGATATACTTAGAAACCCAAGAAATTAGTAAAAGTGATCAGAATTAATGAGTATTTGGTGACATAGCTAGATACAAGATAAATGTACAAATATTGACAGCTTCTCTCTATTCTAGCCTTAAGTAGCTAGAAATGGGAAAAAAAGTATTCACAGTAGCAACCAAAACTATTGAATATTTAGGAACACAATATAACAAGAAAAAAGTCTTACACAAAAACAATAAAATCTTATCAAATGACATAAACAAAATCCTGAATAAAGGGAAAGCCATACCTTATTCTTGGATGGGAAGGCATAGTATTTATTTAAAGTCATCCCTCCTAGAATTAATATATGTATTTAATGCAATTCCAAATTGAATCCTAACAGAGCTTTTTAAGGGACAGATAATTGGATTAAAATAAATTATAAAGTTTATTTGGAAAAATAAATGCCTAAGAATACCAACTTTTTGAAAAAGAATAGTTAGAGGAATTTGCATTATCAGATCAGGACATACCAGAAAGCTACTCTATTCAAATACATATGGTATGGGCATAGGAAGAGAAACTAGCTCTAGAACCAAACTGAGAAAGCAGAAATAGATCCAGTATGTTTAAGAACCTAATACATGAAAAAGATGCTCTAATACATGAACAGATGGATTAATTTGTTCTCAGTCTTACAACTTACACAGGGGTCAATTCCAAATAAAAACTTAAATATAAAAAGCAAGACAATAGGGATTTCCCTGGTGGTCCAGGGGTTAAGAATCCACCTTCCAATGCAGGGGACATGGTGTCAACCCCTGGTCGGGGAACTGAGATCCCACATGCTGCAGGGCAACTAAGCCCTCGCGCCACAACTACTGAGCTTGCCCGCCTCAACAAGAAAGAGAAAACCCGCATGCCACAACTAGAGAGAAACCTGTGCGCCGAAACAAAGAGCCCACGACGCAACGAAAGATCCTGTGAGCCACAACTAAGACCTGATGCAGCCAAAAAAATAAAGAAAAACAACCCACAAAAACAGAACTAAACAGCCATAAAAGAACCAGACAGACATGTTTGTCAATATTAAACCATTTAAAATTGTTTATGGCGAAAGGTATCTTAAATAAGGTGCCAATTATTTGCAATTCAGAGGACAGACAGTAGCTTAGTATCTATTATTTACAAAGAGTTCTTAGAAATTGATGAGAGACAATTACCTAATAAAAAATGGACAAGGATATAGAGAAGCAATTTACAGAAGAGAAAATCCAAGTGACTGACAAAATTTTTTGTAAGATTCTCAAAACTCTCGAGTATAGGAAAGGCAGTTTATGTTAACAGTGAGATAATTCTTCACAGCTATCAAACTAGCAAAATTTAAAAACAGCAATAACACCTTTTGCTCTTGGGGATATGGTGAAATGGGTACTCAATTACTGGTTACAGCTTAATTGAGAGGCAATCTGGCAACATCCATTAAAATAATACATATATATCTTTCAGCCTAGCAATAACCCCATGTCTGGGTATCTAATGCATAGAAATAAAAGCATCAGTACATAAGACTTTATATTCAAGAATTGCAGCTCTGGAAAAATGTGGGAACAAAGTGAATACCTATCAATAGGATAGGGTTGAATAAAGCATAGTAATTCTCACCTTAGAATATTATATAACCATTAATAAGAATAAATTAGGGCTACAACTAATTTAACTTCTTTAAATTCAGGTGGTTAACTTCTTTGAGAAAAGTAGGATGCAAAAACCTGTATAAAGTATGACCTTGTTTTTGTAAATAATATTATTAGAACTTTGTATATGCTTGTATATTATTATATACAAGGAGAATATATTTTAGGTTGTTAGCATAGATGTCCAGGGGAGTTGTGGTAAGTGGAGCTAGAAGGGGCATGAAGGGCTGGCAGAAAAAAGGCAAAGGAAAAAATTACTACCCCCCAAAAGAAAAATAAACCAAAGGGGATGGTGGAAATTGTGCATTCTGGGCCTTCTTCCTTGGCCTGGGCCCAGGGGAAGTCCAGTGAGATCTGCCATATCTGCCAACAAAGACACAGCATGGAGGTTTTTCTCTAATATTTAGCAAGTAGGAATGGGAGACACAGCTTATCAGCTTAACCTACTATGACCTAGTACTATTCAGTAAAATCATTCTTATTGCATCTTCTTCAGCAACAAGATGGTAGTGAAAAGTCTCACCTTGCCCTGTCCCCATATGGATGATGAAATGCAGTCTTTTATTGCCTGTCCCACCACGAGCACTTTCTCGGACAGCTTCCTTCCCCGGAATGCCAGCTGCCCACAGGGGCCACTGGACTCAGGTGTCAATTGCACTCAGGGTACACGTGAGTGGAGAAGAGGCCAGGACCAGTCATTTGGTGATGGTGAGCTCTTGCACTGAAAGGTTATGTTGAGTTGGGGCTAGGGTGACCATTTGGGGCTGAAGAAGCAGGATTGAGAGAGTGATGGGGGAGAAAGCACAGACTGCAGTAAGAACCACCACACATCCCCAGAGAGAAATCGAGAGAATAGTCACCAAGCCTTCAATGGCTTCCCAGCCCCCAGCTTCCATTCCCATGAACTGGACTTTGTTTCCATGAGCTTGCCCTGTGCACCAGTTATCTACTGCTGTGTAACAAACATCCCCAGGGCGTAGTGGCTTAAAACAATGATTTTATTTAGCTCATGATTCTGTGTGTCAGTGATTTGAGCTGGAGTCTGTGAGGTTGTCCCTCTGGGCTGAGCTGAGCTTGGCTGTGCTAGGCTTGGGGTCACTCACTTGTCTGGGCATCCATCCACATGTCTCTCATCCTCCAGCAGGCTAGCTTGGACTTGGTGGCAGGGGATTCCCAGCCCAAGAGCAGAAACTGCAAAACCTCTTCAGGTCTAGGCACGGAACTCTAATGTTGCTTCTGCCAAAGCCAGATTCAAGGGGTGAGGAAGAGGCTCTACCTCTTCATGGAAGGAGCTTCGAAGAGCTGTGGCCGTGTTTGCACACCGTGTATCATTTTGGTAACTACATTCATTCCATTATGTGAAAAAATTTCTGACCCCTGAAGCCAGAGAGCTTTGGCTACAACGTGGATATAGACACAGAGCCCTTAATAGAGATCAAATCTTACCTCTCTCTGTACCCTGAACCCTAAAAAATAATAATAGTTCCTGTTTGTTGGTCATAGGAGGGAGCAGGCAGTTACAGCGAGTGGACCCTGAGGAGACTTTGCAGCAATTGGCCCGGGCCTGGAAGGAAAGGCAGGCGCCCTCCCAACTGAGGTGAGGGGCCAGCAGGGGCCAATGAGCAGGCAACGGAGGCACTGGGGAGGATGGTGTGTGAGGAGTGCTGTGTGTCCCAAGACCTCCTGGTCCCCATCCTGTTCAGGCTAATGAGGGAGAACCTGACTCCAGCCCCCCGTGGGTTCTGGAAGGGCAAGGGCCACGTGCCTCTGGCATCTCCTTCCTCAGAGAGCACCTTGTGCAGGGACAGATTCCTCTTGGTGCTGAACAGCAGGGATGACATAGATGCCTCCATGGAGCTCGCCGTGTGCCAGGCACTGCTCCACCTGCTTTCCCTGGAGCGCAACACGCACGGACTCGGGCCGCTAGGTCCCCCCCTTACCAGCTCTGGACACCAGGCAGTGCTTCATTTCACTTCCTCACTTGTTAGCTGATGATGGCACCATACCCCTCACGGTTCTCTGCCAAGGGAGGTATCTCAGTACATAGCCCAGGGTCTGGCACTTGGGAAGCACCTGGTAAACATTGTAGTTACTGACGACCAAGCCATTGCTCATTCATTGACCAAACAAGACGATGAACTGGTTTCAGTGACATTGCGTATTTGTGTTTACCTCTCTTTCCTGGCTCCCCAGCTAACCTGCATGGAAGTTGGCAGACTTTAGATCACTTTATGCTACTAAAGGGTATCATGATATGCCACTGGGTGAGTGTGTGGGGTTTGGCCATCTTGAAACAAAATGGCAGCTGGTAAATGTTCTTAAATTAGCATATCTATTGAGGCTAAATTGAGTGAGTTTAGAGGCCCCCAAACTGCTAAGTTATGATTGTTCTTATTCAAAAATTCAGATATCATCTTTAAATTAAGAAGTGGCTTATACTCTATATGAAGACGTTTAAGTTACAATTGCTATTAGTTCTAAATCCATCTTGCCTATAACCAGAGAAATTTATTTCTACTATCTTGAGAACAAGAGAGTCTCCATTTTTCTGTTCATGAAAAGTTTTAGTGATTTTTTTAAAATTGAAACTTCCAGGAGAATATTCCACAGGCACAAAGTTTATGACCTTTAAATAGTGGCAACTATGTTGTTTTTTCTTACAAGAGGGGTGCCTGGATTCACGTTTGATAAACATTTTCCCTCTCGGCTCCCCTCTCTGTGTTCCCACCCCTTCTCCAATTTTCTGCCACCACAAAGGTCAGATGAGCGTCAGTGGCTCCCATGAGAAAGGAAAGCTGAACACTTCTCATCTCTTGTAGCAGGAAGACATAGGCAAACACATGGTGGTTTCTGGTGGGGTTGATGTATGGGGCACACACCCACACACGGCTGTGCGGACTTGTTGTTCCCACAAAGTGAGTCTTTCATGGTGGGAAGGGAATATTAATTTATTTGATTGGATGCCTGTCAGCATTGTTCTGTGGGAAAAATGCCAAAATGGCACCAGAAAACAGGCTTGACAAAGCATCAGCTGAAAATCACTCCTTTATCCACCTCTTCACTCTTACTTCCTGTTGCCCTTGGGCCTACATCCACCCATTTCATTCATTTATTCATTCATTCATCACTCATCCAGTATCTTCCCTGTGCTGGGGATACACAGACAAAGAACCCAGGGTTCCACCTTAAGGAGCTCACACTTAGGGGGTGGCAGTAGGGGGAGAAAAACAAACAAAGGGCCAGTGCCCCATGTCCTGGTAGAGGGAAGCTCAGGGAGCCCGGGCAGCTCAGCGGACAGACGGGCCACCAGCTCAGCTTCGGACAGGGGAGGCTGCCAGGGTGAGTTGACACTGCCGTTGGGTCTGGAAGGATGAGTAGACCTCACCAGGAAAAGAACCAGCAGAGGCAAATGTTCAGAAGAGGGGAGAGGGTGGCAGTTCCGACCCCTCCAGCCGTGGGGCGGGTGTGTAGCACACAGGCACACAAAAACACCACAATTATTTGTTCAGTTGTGTCTCTTGCCCACTGGACTGTAAACTTTAGGGCACAGATGGCATTCCCTTCCTCTGTGGCAGCCCCAGCACCTCACAATGGGCTTGATGTTGGTGGGGCCACTCAGTGAATGGAGAGTGAGTCAAACAAAGGCCATCACACAGCTGACCCTGCAGTGGGCTCCATCTTGTCCTGGCCCAGAGGGGACTTGGAGTCCTTTCTCCTTTCGTGGAGCCTGGGACTTGGGATTCTGATCTCTGAGTGCTTGCTGGGTGCCTCAGAACCCCAAGATTCTTCCCTCTGTACCAAGTTATAGAAACAACAGTGAAAAATGCAATATTTTAAACCTGACTCTGAAATGCCAATGACATCTCCAAAAGTGGGAGGCGCTTCTCCTTTCTGGTCTATCAATTAATGTCAAAGGAAGACATATGGGTAGAACATCACATCCTTTGAAAAAAAATAAATTATTTGATCAAAGAAGACTGTTTGGTAAACTTGCCTAGAGTTCAATTAATTGGTTTTGGAGCAGATAGAATCTCCCTGAGATGTTCTGCTGCTAGATTAGTATTGGTCAAGATGTTTTGTTTTGTTTCTAAATTAATTAATTAATTTATTTTTGGCTGTGTTGGGTCTTTGTTGCTGCGCGTGGGCTTTCTCTAGTTGTGGTGAGCGGGGGCTACTCTTCGCTGTGGTGCGTGGGCTTCGCATTGTGGTGGCTTCTCTTGTTGTGGAGCACAGGCTCTAGGCACTTGGGCTTCAGTAGTTGTGGCACGCGGGCTCAGTAGTTGTGACTCGCGGGCTCTAGAACTCAGGCTCAGTAGTTGTGGCGCACGGGCTTAGCTGCTCCACGGCATGTGAGATCTTCCCGGACCAGGGCTCGAACCCGTGTCCCCTGCATTGGCAGGTGGATTCTTAACCACCGTGCCACCAGGGAAGTCCCTGTTCAAGATCTTTGAAGTTCAGAGGAGAGCGGATTCTCAGAGGAGAAGCCCATTTGAATAATTGGCATCACGTGGGTTCCCAAACACTGTCTCCCAACATGAAACCCTCCTGGAAAGATGAAAGAGACACTTCCCTATAACTGAGCTGGCTTCGCTGCCAATGGAGACGTTCTGGAAACTTTTAAGAACAGGTGGCTGGGACTTTCCTGGTGGCGCAGTGGTTAAGAATCCGCCTGCCAATGCAGGGGACACGGGTTCGAGCCCTGGTCCGGGAAGATCCCACATGCCGCGGAGCAACTAAGCCTGTGCACCACAACTACTGAGCCCACGCACCGCAACTACTGAAGCCCGTGCGCTCTAAGGCCCGTGCTCCGCAACAAGAGAAGCCACCGCTCGCCGCAACTAGAGAAAGCCCATGTGCAGCAATGAAGACCCAATGCAGCCAAAATTAATAAATAAATATAAATAAATAAATAAACCTTCTAAAAAAAATAAAGAACAGGTGGCTTATGACTTTCTCTTGAAAACTGAGTGTTTGAAGAGCACTGGCAAGTGGGAAGAGAAACAGGTTCGGAGGGGGAGGCCTTCTCCAAAGTCTAGACCACAGCAGGGTTTCTTAACCTTGGCACAGCTGACTTTTGGGGCCAGACCATTCTTTGTCATCCGGGCTGCTCTGTGCATTGTGAGACATGTGACAGCATCCCTGGCCTCTACCCACAAGATGCCAAGAGTACATACCCCTTCCTTGTCATGACAACCAAAAATGTCTCTGGACATGGCTGAATGTCCCCTAGGAGGCCAGAATCACCCCCGGCTGAGAACCACTGGGCTAGACCAATAAAATCTATTCTTTGGCTCTGAACAGAATTAGGTACCTGGAGCTTCAATCCATAAACTTCCTTTGTCAGGGAATGTTTCCCCCTCTAGCTGGTTGCTTTCCTCTTCCTAGCCTGTAGAGTGAAGATGGAGATTTAAATTACAATTCTCAATGACTGATTTGTAGTATTGCAGGCTAGTCCGGAGTTGTGTCTCCTCATTCCTGTGACATTAGCAAGCCATTTCATCTCTCAGAGCCTCAGTTTCCCCACCTGTGAAGTACAGAGGATGCCCATTTCATTGGCATGGTGGAGATTCCATTAGCTGACGTAGGCGGTGCCCAGCACACAGCAGGGATTAATACTTGGTAGCTAATCTTGCTGTGTGTACACTTCTCTCTTTAGCCAGGAGAGGATGGGACCATTCCCAGGCCAGAGGATCCAACCTGCTACTAAGCGCTTTGCTGTTGGCTTAACTCGTTCACAGCCCGTCTCACACCTTTAGAAAGAGCCAGGAGACCATTCTCTCCGTGACAGGTGCACAGGGCTCAGGGAAAGAGCAGGGCTTTGAGGTCAGTCAGGCTACACTCAACCTCTGGCCCCACCATTGCCCAGCTGGGTCCAGGGCTGGGTCACTCAGCATCCTCACACTTGCCTCTCCTCCCCTGAGAAAATGGGGTTAAGAGTCCCCTCTTCACAAGTCTTGGAAGGGATGAAGTGGGTGACACATGTAACAGCTCCCAACACACAGCAGGTTCTGGGACATTGTAAATGATCACGTCTGGGTCAGTCAGAGTGACAAGCCCAAGCCCCAGAAGGCCAGGACCAGAGCAAGCACAGCCCTTGACTCAGGGGGACTCGAGCAGGCGGCACTTTGCTGGGATGTGCGGGAACAGCTTCACCTCAGATGTGGCTTCTGTGCAGCGTTAACCTAGGCATGAGCTCGGTGTAAGTCGGCTAGCTGAGCACCTCGGTTTCTAGAACCATGAAATGTCAGCTCTGAAGGGACAGTTAATGATCATCTCCATCAGCGGTTCCAGACTCTTGGTTTTCTTTAAGCAAGAAAACGTTCTTCCAAACCAAGCCATTTGTTCCCCAGAGACTATAAAACTAGCAAAGACTGTGGCAAAGAGCTAGGGGCAGGTGGGGAGCAGTGTTGGGTGCAATCCTCTGGGGTCTCCCTAGGGGGCCTTCGGGCTCAGAGACACACAAGTCCAGAAGCATTTACTTCACAGTCTAGCTCTGGCATCCAGTTTGCTTCTCCGTTCTCTTACTCTGAGAACCTTGGTTCTTAACAGCATAGACATTTATCCTGCTATATACATTCACATATGTAATCATTTCAGAGTCACAGTATCCACATTAGCACCACGAGAACAGCCACTGAACGCAGCTTTGGTGGGTTCTTAGGAGGCTTGGTGTCACTAAGCTGTAACACCTAAGCACTGTCAATGGAAATAGTCTTCTCTGGGCATTTATGTCTTCACATTGATATGCAAACATTTATTTAATCAGTGTTTTTTTTTGTTGTTTATGGATTGCTTTGCAGTTCTTTTTCACTTTTGTTTTTTTTTAAGTTACATGAAATAGATGCACACTTCCAAAATTAGCACCATGAAGCAAGGCACATTCAGAGAGGTCCAGCTTGCACGCCTGTGTCCCCCCACTAGCCCTGCTCTCCCTCCTCCCATGGGCAACCGTTTAAAAATGAATGTTTGGCTATTATATGTAGAATGGATAAACACCAAGGTCCTATTGTATAGCACAGGGAACTATATTCAATACCTTGTGATAAACCATAATGGAAAAGAATATGAAAAATAATATATATGTATAATGGAGTCAATTTGCTGTACAGCAGACGTTAATACAACATTGTAAATCGACTATACTTCAATAAAATAAAAAAAAGAAAGAAAAAATAATGAATGGTTTACTCTAGCATTGTTTCTTTGTGAAAAATAAGCAAATATATCTTTTGAGTCCATATATATGCTGAATATGTATATGTATATATATCATGTATATATAAGCATATTATTGAATATATACATATATAATACAATATATACATGTAATACATATAGAGTTTTTAAGTTAGCATACTGCCTACGCACCATGCTTCTTTCTCTCAATATACCTTGGAGATGTCTTCCGTAGCAGAATATGGAGATTTTTTTCTTATTCCTAAAATCAGCACCTACACCCTTTTCATTCTGACAGGTAAGGACACTGGCCCAGAGAATCTCGTCTGTCCTCCATGCCCAGGATGTGTGGGGTCTGAGAGGCCACAGGACGAGCCCAGGCCTCTTTCTACTAATCACACACTAGTCCAGGGCCCCCTGAGACAAGACGTCTTTCCAAGGCTGCGGGCCGGGGTCATGTCTGCGCAGCTCTGTCCCCTGCCCCCAGGCAGAGGGTCAGAGCACCCCGGGGACCTTATCCAGACCACAGTCCAGGGCATCCAGCCCCAGGCCCCAGAATGGGGGCTAGAAACGGCTTAGGCAACCCCAAAGTCCAACAGTTCCCTGCACAGACGAGCAGCCCGAGGCTGGAAGAGGCCCCAGGCTCCCCACACAGGCACCGATCATGTCTCAGGCTCTGCAGGATGCAAGGGCTCTTCCCAGAGGGACCGCAGACCATGGGAGTGGAGTCCAGGAGACCTGGCTAGAATCGCGGCTCTGCCCTCCCATGCTGTGTGGCCTTGGGCGAGCTGCCTAACAGCACTGAGCCCCCGTGCCCTCATCTGTCAAACGGGGATCCCACGCTGCAGATTTCATTGCTGGTTGAGCCAGGTGTGTAAGAATTGGAGATGAGAGTTTCCCGCACACGATGCTGTAAACCGCAGCCACGGTGTCTTCCGCCTTGGCCCATTTAGGATGTAGCCACATAAAGGAGGAACACCAGCCAACCGAAAGCCAGCGTAGTGGGTAGAGTGGGTGCGGGGGCGGGTCTGGGAGCAGCGGTCACATCCCCGCCCTGCTTCCCCCTCTCTGACTGGGGCCCGCCTCTGCTCAGGGCTGGGGCCTCACCCTGATCAGCCCCGGGAGTGAACCGAGAGCCTGTGGTAGAGGAGGCGACAGAAAGGTGACAGAAGCTCCGGGGAGCTGCCTGGGTCTGAGAGACCACGACAAGGCCCTGCCAAGGCCCCGGCTGCCCTTCTGTGGCCATTTCTCCCAGAGCAGGCCCAGAAGTGCCAGAGCCACGAGGCCCTGCCCTCTTGGTGGGTAATTCCCGGTGGCCCTCCAGGCTCCCAAGGGGCTTTCTGCCAGACTTTCTATTCTTATGGTCACTTTGGCCTCTCAGTAATCCTGGGGAACAGGCATGGGGCTTTGCAGATGGGAAAACCAAGGCTCAGAGGCCACCGAGATCAGAGAGTTGGTGGGAAATGCAGGAAGGGAAGCTTGACCTTCCCTCTCCAGGGACAGTGTGTTCCCCTCTTTGGTAACACATTTGGGAAGCCCCCAGGCCTCCCTGAGTCTCAGCTTCTCTTATCTATAAAATTAGATGATCTCAAAAGTCCCTTCCAACACTCAACTCCTCAAATTCCAAGAATCAAGGAACATGGATTTCCTTCCTCTCCCCCATCTGTGTCAACCCCTCCTTGGGGGTCTGTCCCTGCAGAGAACCATAGGACGACTCTGAGGGCCCATATTTGGTGAGAGGGCGGCCCCCGCGGCAGGGTCTGCGGGTGTTCGTCCCTCCCCAGCTCTCAGTCACCTGCCCAGGAAGGCCGGCACGCGGGAGAGATGACGGAGCATCTCAGCCCCTCCTGATTGCCGGGTGCTCCCCGCCTCCTGCTTCCTTCTCAGACCCTTGCCAGGGGGCTGCTCCCTGTGCTATGGATGTGGAGTGAGGGATTTCACCTCTGTGTTCCATTATGTCACAGAGTTTATCTTTCTCTCTTTCTTCATAGAACAGGGAATTTTGTGGGAAATGATTTTTTTAAATTTACTTTATTGAAGTAAAGTTGATTTACAATATTGTGTTAATTTCTACAATACAGCAAAGTGATTCAGTTATACATATATATATATATATATATATACATTCTTTTTCATATTCTTTTCCATTATGGTTTATCCCAGGATATTGAATGTCGTTCCCTGTGCTATACAATAGGGCCTTGTTGTTGTGAGAAATGATATCTCGAAGGTAAAATTAAGATCCTAACATTTGGCCTCGTAGATTCCTTGTGGGGAACCAATGAAATAAGATGGAGACAACACATTCACCAAGGAGCTGGCCCAGACCACGGCATGGCCGGTCCTCACAGGACCACGGACCTCTCCGTGGGCACTTAGCCGAGCGCTGACCCGTGAGGTGCTCACCACACTCTGGGGGAGGGGGTCCCAGTTTTACGGATAAGGAAACACCCAGAGAGATTCAAATCCTCTTGAAGTCACAGAGAGTGAGTGGCAAAGCTGAGATCTGAAAAAAGGGACTAGAAATTGTTGGCCCTTCACCGTCTGTCGCCCAGAGGCAGCGGCTTGGGTAGGCTGGACCCCAGTGCCCGCTTCAGTGGTCCGTGCTCCTGGGACCCAATCTTCAGGCTTGCCTTCCTCTCCATCAGCCCGCACCGCCTCCCCAGACCACAGAACCCTGGAGTGAGCAAGGCAGATACACCTCTTCTTTCTTCTGGGTGCCCATTCATTTCATGTTATAATTTTCAAGTCTAAATGTATTTTTTAAACATGCCAGATAGTTGTGAAATTATATGACTATTCAGCCTATCCTGCATCCTCCCATTTTTCTGTGTATCTAGTACACAAAAAAGAATAATAAAAATCACTTTTTGTCAGTATCAGGTGCTTTACATGAATTGACGAAGGGGCCCAGGTGTTATAGCGTTGACCCCAAATCTCACCCCTAATGGGGGCAACGCTAGACTCAATCCAGTTCTCCTGGGACCCCAAGCTCGTGGTTACCCCACTCTGACTCTGCTTCCCCCAGTAGAAGACCCTCCTAAAGGCCTGGGTTTGTCTCCCTGCCCCCTCACCCCAGGCTCCCCAGCCTGGGACTTAATTACACGTGTGGAAAGGTTTCAAGCAGAGATGAAAGGGTCAGCACTACAGAATTTTCCACACGTGGCCCTCTCGTCTGAAAGCTCTATCTATCTATTTATCATCTATTAATTTTTTTTAAAGTAGGTAGTTGACTCTCCCAACACAGCTCAGAGGCAGGTGGAGACGGTCTTTCCTTTTTTTCCTACGAAGAAAGGAGCCTAGAGATGTGGGCTGGGTGGCTTTCTTGGGGGATGGGTGTTTGAACATGAACTATGATGCAGGGTGGCAAGAGCTCATTTTTCCTTCAAACAACCTGGTCCCGGCCTATGCCTCAGTTTCCCCTGTGATTACCTCTCAAATCTGCCAAGGGGAGTTATCGATAGAAGGTCACCCAGGCCCTCCTCAGAGCTCAAGCGTGAAGAGCAGTGGCTAAGGTCAGGAGGGGATTCTAGAGTTTGTCCTGGAGTCCTTGCCTCGTGTGTCTAACTGGGGTGATGACTTTCACCTCATGGGGTGGTCATGGGATTCCAGGAGATAACTCATGGACAGTCCCTAACCCAGGGCCTGGCACACTTATTAGAGACACATTATTATTTGCTAAAATCTGTAAATATCATGCTGCATTGATTATTGGTAGGGAGAAAACGTTATAATTTTTTAAAACTATATAAATTATCTTCTAGACCTTTTTTCCCCCACTTTCTATGACTATATCTGCGTTTGTTTCTGCTTGTATAGAAATTAAGTTTTTGCCTTTTCCTGCAAAATTATCTTTTATAGCCTACTGGATTATGATAATAATACTTTGTACTTTCACAGAGCCTTTTATCTGGGAATCTCAAAGCACTTCATAAACTTTAATTAATTCTTGCAACAAGCCCCGTGAGGTAGGTAAGTATTATTATCCCCATTTTATAGATAAGGAGAGCGAGACATTGAGAAGTTAAGTAATTTGCCAAAGGCCCCAAAGCAGGTAGTAGCTAAGTCTGAACAAGACTGCAAAACGCCTATCTCAGGCCTCGCTTGGCCCACTGGGGCTGCCCTGCTGGTCTCCCCGGGCCCCAGGGCATGATTGATGGGGAGGCCTCGATCAATTGCAGTACCCATGTTAAATACATGTTGGATGGCTTACAGGTGTTATGGGGAATTATGTAGGCTGACTCATATGCTTTGCCCCTGGGTACTGGTCTATCTTCAGGTGAGCTGAGCAAAACCTGCAAACCCACTTCTCAGATCAGGATAGCTCCTGCTACGAAACTCCCATTTCGCCCAGATCTGGACTTAAGCAAGCATCTGCTCTGTGCGAGGCACTGTGCTAGCAGCTTTTTTTTTGCCTGTGCCCTCTCCTCTAAATTTATTCTTATGGCAAAACTATGAGTGACTACTGTTATCCCCATTGTACAGATGAGGACAGTTGAGGCTCAGAAAATGAAGTGGCATATCCAAGGTGACACAGTAGAACTGGGATTACAACCAAGTTCTGGCTCAAAGATGGGTGATCTTGTCACGCACCAGCTGACACCTGGTGTCCAGTTGTGTGGCAGGAAGGGTTATTGACCCTACAATGGATTTCCAAGGGGCAATGGTAGGTGATCAAGCTAATAAATAGCTTCTGTTCTTGGATGCACGAATTAATAAGGAACTCTCCTGGCAAGGTCTGATTGTACGCAAGATTTCAGAAAGGAGCCTGGTTCCTCCAGAGACCCTTTCCAAAGGGTGTGGGGCAGAAAGCTCCCATTGTCTGCCCACCCCACCCTATCTCTCCTTACTCAATGGCTTCTCACCACGGGCAGCAAAACTCCTTCCCGCAGGCTTGAGACCTGGGAGAGACTCAGGAAGCTTCACTTTCTTTCCTCCAGAGTGACTATTGAAGTCAGACAAGCCTGGATTTGAATTCCGGTTCTGTACTCACTCATGGTTAATCTCAGGCAAGTTTCAACCTCTCTGAGCCTCAGTTTCCTCATCTGTAGAGGCATTGTTGCAAGGATTCAATGAGGTAACAAATACCATGGCTCGCAGCACAGGGTCTGGCATACAGTAAGTGCTTAGTAAATGTCAATGTTCTACATTCTTCTTGCCTGATCATTGCCCACATCCTATCTGGCTGACTCAGACCAGTGCTGACCAATTCTTTCCTTTGTTGCCTTTGCCAACATCCTGGCTTGGACCCTCAAGGCCCTGCCGTACCTCACCCAGGTCATTGCAACACCAAGAGCGGTCACAAGAGCTGCTCTCCGCAGTCCTACGTGACAGCCCGCTGGGGCCACCCAGCTCTGCCTCTCACCAATCCTCGATGTCACTCTTGTTTCTTTTGAACCCCTCCTCGCTAAAGTGACGTGTTGGACTTAAGGGGCTTCAGGCCCTCAGCCTTCCAGCCCTGGTGCCCCAGGATTCCACTCTGCCCTGACCACTTTAGAGCTGCAACCTCAGCCTCAGGAAATGAGGCGGCCCCTCCCCGGGGCCACTAGGTGAGGGGTGGTCATAGAGCCTGAAGGATCAGGCTTCTCTCAAGTAGGGCAAATCTGAGAGAAAAGAACGAGTTTTCTATTGGATTATAACTTTAAAAAATAAGAATCGTGGGACTTCCCTGGTGGCGCAGTGGTTGAGAATCCGCCTGCCAATGCAGGGGACACGGGTTCAAGCCCTGGTCCGGGAAGATCCCACATGCCGCGGAGCAACTAAGCCCGTGCGCCACAACTACTGAGCCTGCGCTCTAGAGCCCGCAAGCCACAACTACTGAGCTCACACGCCGCAACTACTGAAGCCCGCGCGCCTAGAGCCCGTGGCTCCGCAACAAGAGAAGCCACCTCAGTGAGAAGCCCGCACACCACAACGAAGAGTAGCCTCTGCTCGCCGCAGCTAGAGAAAGCCCACGCGCAGCAACGAAGACCCAACGCAGCCAAAAATAAATAAATAAATAAATTTATAAAAAAAAAAAAGAATGGTTACACAGCAGCATTTCAGCTTTAAACAAGTTCTAAAATACCAGCCCCTACCTTTCTCTCTCTTTTCCCTGTGGGCTTCCCTTTGCTCTTTTCTGCTCCTCAGGCCATACCTCCTTTCTGGCTCAACTGGTGAACCTTAGTTTATTGTGAGAATCCCTTCCCCAGACGCACTCAAGGTCTTGGTCAGCTTGGTATTAAAGGTTCCTCTTGGACCTGCCTTTTCTCTGCTCCAGCCACAAGCAGGCTGGGTGGCGTGGCCTGCCTTCCCCCATGGGGAGCACAGCCGGCCTAACCCCACAGAAGCCGGCAAGGCCAGGCGGCCGTGAGCCTGTGAGGTGCCCCAAGGAAGTGGAGGGCCGGTGGGTGGGAAATGAGGGTCTGGCAGCAGAAGCAGGGAGCCCTTGAGGAGAGGGGTGTCCTGGGACCCAGCCGGCCCCCGTTCTGGGCCAGCATTGCCAGAGGCGCCCTAAGAATGGCCCTCAAGAGGGCCACTGAGGCAGGGGCATTGGAGCCTCAGGCAGCCGGGCCACCGGGCCTCTTAGACCAGGCGTCCCGGGCCACTGCCTGCAGAACAGACCCTGAGGCCCCTTTCCTCCCCCTGACTAGACGGTGGGCACGACAAGGTCAGGGACTAGGAGGGCATGTCCTGTGCACCCAACCTTGCCCAGGGATGGCCTGTCCAGCGACAGAAGCATGGAGGCTCCAGATGACCAGCCCTCATAGGAAAAGGACAACACAGCTACCGTGCTGGCCCCAGGCAGCCTCTGACACGCGATGCCCGCAGCCTAGGAGAGCTGGGGCTGGCCGCCTGCCTGGCCCCCCAGCATGCCCACAGCCACCTGGGGTCTTTGGCTCCCTGATGGGTCTGATGTCTCCTCGGCCTCCCTACCTGGGTTGGCCTGAGCCAGTGCCTCAAGCCTTGACCAGTGGGGGATATCTGGGCCTGCAAAGGCAATGACCTGGCCATGGCCAACCCCACCCAAGTCCAGCCCCCTGGGGGCCCTGTCCTCTCCTGCTCTCTGAGCTGTCTGCCTTTCTTACTTAAAGAGTAGCAGAATTAAACAAATGTTTGCTAAGTTCATGTGCCTAGACAGCCTCAAGAACTCCCACACTCGGGTCATGTAATCCTCCCGCTAAAGGAAAGTAGATTTCTTCACTGAAATGGGTCCTTCTAGAAGTTTCTGGGCTATCATAAAGAATGCAACTGTAAAAGAACAAGGATGGTGTGTGTGCATGCACGTACGTGTGTGTGTGTGTGTGTACATGTGCACCTGTGGGCAGCCCCTGGGTCCAATGGGAAGTACTGAATTCAAACCAGAGTACAAAAATGACCCGAGACACCAAAGCTCAGCCAGCTGCCGGGCCCTGCTCTCCAACGAAGGGAGTGAGCAGAGACATGGGCTCATCCTTGATCTGGCTTAGAAGTGCAGACACCCCCAAGCAATGCTGTTTTCTCTCATTTTAAAAAATCACATTTATTATTTATGATCATAAAAGCCAAAACTCACTCATTATAGAAAATTTGGAAAATACAGAGAAAAAGTAAGGTCATCTGAAATCCCACTATCTCTGGGAGAAGTCATATCTCCTGAGCTCTCAGGGGGTGGCAGACACACGGTCCCGTGAGCGGGCACCCAGCTGGGCTGAGGGACCGGCACGCGCGGAGGTTCAGTGAAGGGCTTCGGTCAGACCGTCAGGGGTGGCCGTCCAGCCTGCACTCCAACCCCACCAAAACGATTTACATTTTAGGCTTTTTCTCCCGACGTAAACTACTTCCCTCCTCCGCTTTCAACAAAACTGGGCCCAAATTGCATTCATCTGTAGTCGGCTTTCTGTGTTTAAACCCTGTATTGTAAACATCTTCCCTGGTTGTGAAGCATCCTTTGAGAACACCATTTCGGTCCCTGTGTGAGTTCCCAGCCTATGAAAACCTACCCACGATTTATTTAATTGTCCCGTTTATTAGCCTTTAGGGGCAGCCACGTAAGTGACAGAGGACGCTGCCCCTCTTGAAAAACTGACCCCTCAGGCCACCCCTTCCCGGGGCCCCAGAGCCGGGGCTGCGATGGGCAGGGAGGGGTGATTGGCCAGGGGTCCAGGGCTCCCCTACTCCTTTTTGTCAAAGAGGGTTCTCCTAACTGAGACTGCCAGCTTGCTTGGTGGCTCTGAGGTTTCCTTTGGGGACATGAAAAAGCTCTGGGAGTAGATGGGGGTGCTGGTCACACTACCCTGTGAATGGACTGAATGCTGCTGAATTGTCCACTTCAAAACGGGAAATGTTATGTGGATTTTACCACAATTTTTTACAAAAACTGTCTAACTGGACCCATCACTTTGTGGCAGGACCAGGTTTGCTTCCCTGGTGGCCTCATTCTAACCAGGGGCAGAACAGGAGGAAGGCTTAGACCGTCACAGAAAGTTGCATGCCGCAACTAAAGATCTCACATGCCGCAATGAAGATACCATGTACCGCAAGTAAGACCTGGCGCAGCCAAAATAAATAAATATTTTTTAAAAAATAGTAATGATAGGGAAATGGGGTGGGTGGAGGAATGGGACTAGCAAAACTGTATGTTTTCTGCTCGATTTTTCTATAATGCAAGAACTGCTCTGAAAAAATAAAGTCTATTAATTAAAAAACAAATGATACCACATAGACCCTGGCCAACCAGATGTAAAAAGAGTCCCACAGGCCCCCTGAGGGACGGGCAGCAGCTTTTTCTTTGCTGAATCATGCAGGGAGGCTGGGAGGGAGGAAGGGTCCCAAGGTGGGAGTGGGGGGCAGCAGTCACAGGGCTCAGGGCTGAGGAATTATTTCAATATGTAAATAATTGGTGTGGCCCTAGCATCTGAATATCAACTCTGACTAGTACTAAGATTATCCTTGTTATTTTATATAAGTTAAAGGCAAAAATGAAGCAAGCAAAGATGTGACAGCCCTGTAAGCTAGATATTGTTACCCCGTTTTACACATGAAAAAACCGAGGCCCAGAGAAGTTGTGATTGATCAACAGAGAACGGTCCAGATCTTGGGATCTGAACCCAAGATTTTCTACCTCAAAACCCAGCTCTTCTCAGAGGAGAGAGGGCTCTTCTGGCTGACACTGCTGGCGATTAGCTAACCAGTCACTTGTTTACTTCTTGGTGAAGGTGGGTCACAAAGCTGGCATTTGCAAAGAGCCCAAAGGACGGCTCTACTTGTGCACAAGAGGAGAGCTTCTGCCCGACTTGGCTGCTCCCTCACCGGGCAAATCTTTTCCTTCCCTTTGCTTCACTTTAAATCTGGAGAAAGTCAGCATTGTGAAGATGCTGAGAGCTCACTGGGTCAGTCATCCCACCCTCCCATTTTATAGATGGGAAAAGTGAGGTTCAGAACAGGGAAACGACTTGGCTAAAGAAACAACCAGAACGTGGCAGGGCCAGGGCTAGAAACCAGGCCTTCGTATACCCAGCACGCTGCCTGCTCTCTTGGCAGGGTGCAGGTCAGGGCATAGTCATTCTCACTCCCCAGGTCCCAGTGCACACGTGCAATTAAGCTACAAGGAGCCGTTTCCCCCTGCAGTCAGCGGGCACGGCCACAAGGCCGCTCTGTGAGCTGCACTCAGTGATGTCACTGGGAGTTGTCCACATGTGACTTCATGGAGGTGCGACGGTGTAGCACCCGCCTCCCCTGTGTTTCACATCTGCAGCTCAGCATCTTCCGGATCCTTCATTCACTTTTGTGAAGTGTGTGTTTCACAAAAGTAATATTTAGCTGTGAGTCCATTTTGTGTAATAAGGGGTTTGGTTTTATGACAGGAAGAATTTCCTTTGTCCAGCAGCATGAAAAAGTGGTTTTAAAGTTAAAATTATGTCATGGGGCGGCTCTCAGACTCTGGCAATGTATGACACCTCACAGGGGTGCTTTATTCCAAGGGGAGGTCAGAGCTGAGGGGGCACAGCCTGTGGCTTAGGGAGCCATTCCCACTTGCTTCTGAAGCGCTGAGTTAACAGACTTTCTGTTCCAGGCCAGAATCCTGCCTCAAGGGCACAGCTCTTGAAAGGCCAGGTTGAAAGGGGAAAATGGTTCCAGCAAATTCAGATGGTCTTCAAAATGCAAATGCTGGGACTTCCCTGGTGGTCCAGTGGTTAAGACTCCACACTTCCAATGCAGTGGGCATGGGTTCGATCCCTGGTTGGGGAACTATGATGCCCCATGCTGCGTTGCGCGGTCAAAAAAAAATGCAAATGCTGTTGGGTGTGTCACTATTTGTATGTCTAATATCAACGTTTATAGCTTTGGCCTAGAACTGCAGCAACTAACATGGCAACCACCAGCCAGGCATGGCTATTTAAACGAATTAAAATTAAGTACAATTACAAATTCGGTTTCTCGGTCACTCTAGCCACATTTCAAGTGTCCAGAAGCCATATTAGTAGCTGCCATTCTGGACAGCAAAAATAGAGAACACTCCAGGGGTGCAGAATTGGATGGCATTGGCCTAGAAAGTGAGGACCACTGGCAGGAGTGGGTGAAAAGAGTATTTAGTACAGATCCAGGGACCACCCAGAAAGGCCTGAGCCGCAGAGCACGTGAGCGAGTCTGCAAGTCTAGATGTAGTGAGAAAATCTAGACCTGGGGACAGTGCACATCATTCTACAGGGAGGAATCTGCTGGCTGCACCATGGTGTCAAATCGGTTCTGCACAGAACAAGTTCCAGAATGAACCCCACTTAGTGGGGGACTCGCTGGAGACACAAAGGAACCATAGGCAGTCTCTTGTTTTTCACTTTGCATGTATTTTTAGTCCTGGATATCCAGTCGTGAAGCAATTATTATAAATCGAATCATACTCTTCCAGAAAAATGTTCCTACTTATTCCAAGGGCATGTTTGTTTTCAAGGAACCAAAGTGACCTAGATTAAGGAAAGGGAGATTTCTTCTAAGGAGTTGGGAAATCTCATGACACCTGAGGAAGGCAGCTCTCCCCTGGCAGGGCTGGAAGTGGCCCCTCGCAGGCCCTGGGTGGCCACCCCACCTGCCCCTCTGCATTCCCTTTTCCTGCTCCCTCGGCCACAGGCCACGGGGTCATTCTCCTCTGTGCACGTGCCTTATGTGATTCCCTCAGCTGCCTGCTCTCAGCTGATCCTGGCTGACCGACCCCCAAGCATTGTGGCTCCAGGGTGCCAGCAGTCCAGGCCAAGCATATCTGGTCTGCTAGAATTCGGCCCTGCAGGTCCGGGTCAGGTATCTCTCCGATGTCCAACCGCTTGAGCCTGAGGGTACATTTATTCCAAGACTGTGGAAGGCACATGTGCTCTAGGACAGGTGGAGAAGGAGGAAAGAATGGCTGCCTCTCTGGTACAAATTGGTGTGAGATCAATCAGAACATCCTCAATAGTGTGGTCAGAAAAGAGAAAACAAAACAATGAAAATCTCTATGGTCATTTACAATGATCAGATTCGACTGGAAATTCAAGAATGTGAACCTAAATTTTCAGTGTCCAAGTGTCTAGAACACAGCCTGCTCAATGAATATTTGTACAAAGAACGAATGAATGGCCTCATTGAACTATAAGAGATCCACAGAGTACAGGAATTTTATTTCATATATTTGATTTTTTAAAAATTAATTTATTTATGGCTGCATTGGGTCTTCGTTGCTGTGTGCGGGCTTTCTCTAGTTACAGCGAGCGGGGGCTACTCTTCGTTGCGGTGCACGGGCTTCTCATTGCAGTGCCTTCTCTTGTTATAGAGCACGGGCTCTAGGTGCACGGGCTTCAGTAGTTGTGGCACATGGGCTCAGTAGTTGTGGCTCGTGGGCTCTAGAGCACAGGCTCAGTAGTTGTGGCACACGGGCTTAGTTGTTCCGCAGCATGTGGGATCTTCCTGGACCGGGGCTCGAACCCATGTCCCCTGCATTGGCAGGCAGATTCTTAACCACTGCACCACCAGGGAAATCCCCAAATATTTGATTTTTGAAAGGAAAAAAAAATCCTTTTGTGCCTAAATAGACACAAAGTTTTTAATATCTTTCTTTCAGCAGACATTTACTGAAAATTTACCCTGCACAGCACACTGGGAACCCTTGGCAATGAAAGAGACACAGAACTGGCTCTCAGAGCTCCATCTCTGAGCTCCGTCTCATGGGGAAGACACAAGTTAAGTAAGTTTGTATGTACACGTATTCTAAAGATGATGAAGGAAAACTGAACTTACACTTCCTGACTCTCTTGATAAATTTCACTGTAGCAAAAACAAGTATCCAAAATCATTCCAAAGTATTGGAGGTGGCAATTAAAAATGTTATTTTGAAGACAAAGATGGTGTTTCTCCCATGAGACAGCATTTTAAATATGCCTTAAATCAACAAAGAAATTTGCTTGTCAATTAAAAGTTAGATAATACAGGACAGCATAAAAAAAGAGAGTAAAAATTTTGTCCATTCATATACATTTACAGTATATAAAGTCCCACTGTTTTGTTTGGGGTGATGAACAAGTTCTGGAAATGGATAATAGTGAGGCTGTATAACCTCATGAATGCACTTAATGCCACTGTATTGTATACTTAAGAAATGGATAGGGACTTCCCTGGTGGCAGCAGTGGTTAAGAATCCACCTGCCAATGCAGGAGACACGGGTTCGAGCCCTGGTCCGGGAAGATCCCACATGCCGCGGAGCAAAGCCTGTGCGCCACAACTACTGAGCCTGCGCTCTAGAGCCCACGAGCCACAACTACTGAGCCCATGCACCGCAACTATTGAAGCCGGCGCGCCCTAGAGCCTGTGCTCTGCAATAAGAGAAGCCACCGCAATGAGAAGCCCGCGCACCGCAATGAAGAGTAGCCCCCGCTCGCAGCAACTAGAGAAAGCCCACGTGCAGCAACGAAGACCCAACACAGCCATAAATAAATAAATAAATAAATCTATTAAAAAAAAAAAAAAGAAATGGTTACAATGCTAGATTTTAGGATCTGTATATCTTACCACAATAAAAATGAAAGAAAAAACTCTCACCAAAACAAAAACAAAAACAAAAAACTCTCACCAGACACACAATTTTATAAATGTTTTCTTTTTACAATATAGCACAACATTTCTCCATATCATTAGAAAACATTCATAAATATGATTTTACAGATTGAATACTATTTCATCCTATGGCCGCAGCATAATTTTATTACCATTCCATTCATGCTGGATATTTGGAGTGTTTTCCAATTTGGGTTATTATAAGTGAAGTTTTTGTGAATACCCTTGGGCATAAAATTTCATATGCTTTTTAGAGTCTATCCTTAGGATACAGTCCTAACAGTGGGATTCCCAGACTAAAGGAAATGGCATTCTTAAGGCTTTTGATACTTATTGCCAGATTGCATTCAGTAAATGCTGTACCGATTTGCACTTCTCTTAGTTATGAGAAAGTCACTGTCCCAAGTCCACAGCCTAAACAAATACATTTTTGAAAATTCTTGGTGACCCGTGGTTTCTCCCCTTCCTCCTGCTAGGTGTCTTGCTTCACAGCTCTCAAAGTGCTGCTTTGGGCTGAAAGTCCAGTAACTGCTCTCAAGCCACCAGCTCGGACCCTCGGAAAGAACGTTGGCAGCAGGGCGCCCAGGACTGCAGAGGAGGGCGTGCGGCACGGCCCGAGTTTCAGGCAGGTGGCGCGTTCTGGAGAGAAACTGCGAGAGAGGAGGTGAGTGCAGAGGAGGCCGTGTGAAGGTTGGAAGATAAGAGGCGATGGTCACCTAGCGGGAAGGGACGATGAGACGCCTCAGCCATACCACGACACTAGAACAACAGCACAGACCAGGGCTGACTGCACTAGGCAAGCCAGGATTGACACCAGGACACTAGACCAACAGCACAGACCAGGGCTGACTGCACCAGGCAAGCCAGGATTGACACCCGACTTCAGTACCATCTGGAACCACGTGTCTCCCCTACAGTTAGTACCGAGAGGCTGCATGGAATGGGACCCCAAACATCTGACACGAGTGCCTCACTGGAGACGGTGGGGTTCGGTCTCCACATGGGTGCAGTGAAGGGAAAACATGGTCCCACCATCCAAGGACCGTGCAGCCTACTGGGGTCACAAGACAGCCCATGGCAGAAGGCTAGTTCTCCGCCTTGTCTAGAAAGCAGAGACCAGACAAATCAGATGTGGCCAAGAGATTCCGGAGAGGCCAAAAGCAAAGCGATCCGTAGGAATCCAGGGACTGGGGCTTCCCTGATTTGGGATGAGACAAATTCAATCAGCAAGCATCAAAGGGTCAGCTATTCCAGGAGAAGAAACTGGCCCAGGTAGATGCAGAGGCAGATGTGAAAACTGACAGTGGTTGTGTCCCTTCCAAACGTCCGGGCCTGAGCTGGGCACGTAGCAGTTCACCCAATACACCTGCAACTGACAACAGGCCCGCAAAACTCCACGTCCAACGACCCGACAGAATAATCGCTGGACGCCCAGAAGCACAGAGATGGAAGGACTTCCCTGCGAGCCCGAGGCTCACTCTGACCAGAGCAGCATTTGTGCTGACCAGGTGCTGTGGTTTGAGGGCGGGAGAGTGGAGCCCAGGTGCAGGCAGTGAGGAACTGCATGGCCTGTAGATAATTTTTAAAACTGACTAAAAGCTGCTCTGCATATTATTATCACCATGCCCATCAATTTTAAACAATGTCACTGATAAAATACTCCTCCCTGAAAAAAATTCCTTTGTTCAAAACAATTGCTGTGGTTATGATTGAGTTTTAATAACATAGATGTGAACTTCACGTTTTCATTACCTGCCCTTTCATGAGCTTTGTATTCCGCGCCTAAATTAATTCTGAGAACTCCCAGTTCCACGGCTGGGCCTGATTCCCACACACTGGACCACCTGTGTTCATTCTGAGTCTTGCTCATGGGGGACGATGCTTTGGTGGCCTGACCAACTGGTCCCAGTCAGCTGGGATTTTCTGACTTCAGCCCTGGTCATCCCAAACACTTGGATATCACAGAGGCTGTGAAGGCAAAAAACAGAGCTTGAATTATTGCAATTCTGTCATTCCACTTGCAGTTTTGGTGTTGAAAAAAACATATTTTTGGCCACGCCTTGCGGCTTTCAGGATCTTACTTCCCCGACCAGGGAATGAACCTGGGCCCTCGCAGTGAAAGCACAGAGTCTTAACCACTGGACCGCCAGGGAACTCTCATGGTGTTGAAAATTTAAACAGCAAAAGTGCTAACTGCAAGACATCATCTATTCGTTCAGTAGGTACAAATTTTAGTTTGTACGTGAAATGTTTAACTTAATTTGAATAATGTCTTTAGAACTGAAGTCTCTTCTTTTAAACCCAAGGAACAAATCAAGAAAATAATGATTACTGCTGGTTTTTTACATAAGTTACTGCAGAAGACAATCTTGTACCAAGGAGGGGGTATGAAAGCTTTTCTGTTTCGGGGTCAAGTCCAGTAGGTACAACATTGGTGCTGTGTATAAATTATCTCATTTAATCCCCATGGCAACCTTATGAGGTGGCTTCTTTATTTTCCCCTTTTAGAGATGAGGAAACTGAGACTCAGGGACGTGAACTAACTTGCCAGGGAGGGCTGGGGTTCAGACCCAGGCCCTCTGTCCCCAGAGCCTGCTCTCTTGACTACTCTACTGGGACGTATTTAACCCGAACGCTGGGCTCTTCCAGAGACCAATTCTTGCTGAGGTGTGAAGGCCTGGCTACGAATTTTTTGGTGAGAATGTTACAGCTGCTTCTTTCAGTTTTACGTGGCTGCATAACAAACACCCCAAACTTTAGTGGGTAAAACATCCATCTATTAGGTGCACAGATTGTGTGTGTCAGGGACGGTGGTGCCGGGCTTATCTCTGCTCTGTGACATCTGGGGCCTCAGCTGGGAGGATTTGGTGGCCGAGAGACTCCCCGGCTTGGGGCTGGGTGTTGTCTGTTGGTGTCCTAGCTCACACGCCTCAGTTGCTGCTGGCTATCAGCTGGCAGCTCAGCTCGCTGGGGGCAGAGCACCTGCACAGGGGCTGTCCACGTGGCCTGCAGTTTCTCCCCGCCTGGTGGCCTCAGGGTAGCCTCACTCTTGCAAGGTGACGGTTCCGAAGCTGAGCATCCCAGTTAGCCAGGCAGAAGCTGCATCGCCTTTGTCACATTCTCTAGGTTTAAACAAGTCGCAGGCCTGCCCAGATTCCACTTCGCTTCTCGATGGGGTTGGCAGCTGTCTCTGCAAGCTCCAATTCGCCTCTCTTCTCATTTCTTGCCCAGCTGCTCCTGAATCTCCTAGCTCCGTCAGTGCTCAGCTGGGCCCTTCCTGGGACTTGCAGCCTTCTCCAGTTCCTGGTCTATCACAGATCTGTCAGGCGGTCCCAACCCAGAAAGCATTTTGGTGTGGGGCTCTAGGAGAAGCAGCAGATAAGAGGAGACCTTTGATGTATATGGTATCTGCTGAGTTTTGAAGGCATTTACCAATCACCAGGCAGTAGCTACCTCCCTGGACTGTTGGTGAAAACGTTTATTCAGACTCTGAAATTCCAGACCCTTACATTTTTTAACGTAGCCCCTCTCTAACTGATTCACTGAATACTTTTTGAACGATTTTGTCTCATCCCAATACCCACCGTTTCCCTCCCTCCGGGAAGGCCGTGTCTTCTTTGCTCCTCTGCCCTCCCGAGCTCTGGCATGAGAAAAGAGGGCAGAATGGAGACCAGGGACTGTGTCAGGAGGGCAGGAGGGCTGTGGGAGGCACGGCTGTCAGGGGAGTGTCCCAGCAGGGCAAGGCCATCATAGGAACACAGGTGGGGCAGTCTGCCAAGGAAGGGAGAGAAGGTTCTTCCAGGGAGGGGAGTAAGCAGGTCCCAGGGGTTTCCCTTGCCGGAGACAGAGTGATGGAGACAGTTTCCTGAGACACTGGACCCTCCCCCAATGTTCGAGAAGAAGCAAGGGAAGACAGAAATTTCTGTTTGGACTGTCTTGAAACACAACACCCCACGGGGGCTGAGCTCTGGGGATCACAGCCTTGTAAGCTTTATGTTAACTCGTCTTGAGCTTTGACGATGAGCCCCTGCACACACACACGATCTCTATTCTTCACAGCAAGCTTGGGAGTCCTGGAGAAATCTGAGGTTCTCCCCAAGTGGCTTATCCTACACTCTTGTCCCCTGCTTTCTTCTGGCAGTGGAACCTTCATTTTGACAGATGGTGGATTTGTTTGTTAGGGCTGATGTAACAAAGTGCCACAGACTCGGGGGCTTAGACAACAGAAATGTGTTCTCGCACAGCTCTGGAGGCTGAAGTCCAAGATCTCTGGAGGCTGGAAGTCCAAGATCAAGGTGTCAGCAGAGTTCATTCCTTCTGAGGGCTGTGAGGGAGAATCTCTTCCAGGCCTCTCCCCCAGCTTCCAGGGGTTTTCTGGCAATCTTTGGTGTTTCCTGGCATGTAAAAGCATCACCTTGATCTCTGTCTTTATCTTCCCCTGGCCTTCTCCCTGTGTCTTCATACCATCTTCCCCCTGTGCTTGTCTGTCTCTGTGTCTAAATTTCCCCTTTTTACAAGGACACCAGACATGTTGGATTAGGGTCCATCCTAATGATCTCCTTTAACTTGATTACATCTGCAAAAACCCTGTCTCCAAATAAGATCCCATTCTGAGGTACTGGGGCTTAGGATTTTAATGTATGAATTTGTGGGGCGGCCGGGGGCACAATTTAAGCCCTAACAGACAGCATCTTCCGGGGAGCCATGCTCTTCATGGGAGGCCCAAGCCCACATCCAGTGCTGGGGAGTGAATCATAATCAGCTTATGTCAACCACAGAGGCCCTACTCTCCTTTCCAGGGACGAAGAAGGCAAGAGGATATGGTATGTTCCACCCAATGAGACAGGAAGGGAAGTCTGCTGAGGAAAATCGTCTCTTAGATAAAGAGAGACATAGAGGAAGAGATGCCCTTTCCTTTGTCCTATCTGTACCTGATGCCTAGAACTGGGGCCATCTTGGAACCACAAGGGGAGTTGGGCTCACATTCTGGGCCTGGAAATGACAAAAATGGAAAGGCCTGGGTCTCTGGTGTTGTTCTTGAGGTTCTGAGTGGATGATACTGGAGCCTCCCTTCCTTGAGACTTCTTGTCATAGGAGATGATTAATTTTCCGTGTTGCTTAAGCCAGCGTGTAACGTAACAGTATGCCTACCAGACTCTTCTTGGGAAGTGCCCTCCGAGCGGGCAGGAAGATGCTGACAAGCCTTTGGAAAGGGAGCTGTGCCCGTCGCTGGCTTGTTGGATCTCAGACCCGTTCCCCACCCCTCCGGGCCCTGCTCTGTCTCTTGGGAGGAGTGGAGACGGGGGCTGACCCCTGGAAATCACGCTTGCCGGCTCTCTGGCCAATAGGTTCCAAGTGGGAGGCCCTGGCAGGAGCCTGAGGAAGGCAGAAGTGGACCTTTTCCCTCCCACCTCTCTGCTTCGGGCAGCGTCCACAGCACTGGCTGCTTCCCCTCGGTTCCAGCCCATCTGGTCAGCACCTCTCCCTGTGGTTCCGGTCCTCACTGGACAGCCCCCAGGTCCTCTGCAGGTGGGCCTCGTTCCCGTTTACGCCCAGCCCTATGGGTGGTGGTGCTTCCTGCAGCGGTTAGATATTCTGTTATCTCTGTAGCTGGTTCCCATCCTAGTTAAATTCCCTTTGCTGAACTGCCTTGCCTGCTCTGGCCTGAGCGATACAGGGCACGACCTGCCAAAGGGGAAGGTTTGGTACCTGTGTATGGCGGCCTCCCCGCCTTCTAAGATCACCAGGTCCTGTAGTCAGCGAGGATTTGGTGGGACTGATGGGAAATGCAGGTTGAGGCCAGAGCTGAGTTGTCCGCTCAATGAAGGAAAAGACCCTGGGGGTCGGATGCTGTCCCCAGAACGACCCCACCCACAGACCCCGGTCCTCTCCCCAAAGGAGGCTGGGCCTGTGGAGGGCTGCCTCTCTGTGTGCCCCGGTCTTGTTCTTGCCCTGCGTGCCACGGGCCCCTCGCCGACTCACCCCAGCCCTGCACAAGCCTTTCCAAGCCCAGAGCCCTCCTCCAGCTCCTCCCAATACTCAGAGCAGAGCTCACACCTTTGTCCTTGGGCCCCATGGTGGTACCGTGTGACCACTGTCCCAGGGACCAGGACACCGGAGCACAAGCCTGGGGACCAGCGTCCCCTCCGGACTGTGAGCCCTTGAGAGCGGGGGCCTCCTTTGCTCACCTTCTCCCTGGTGGCTGGAGCGGCCCTGGCCTAGGACGAGGGCTCACAGGCTGTGTGAAGGGAGGCAACGAGCATCCCCTCAGATGTTCCTGCAGCCTGTCCTTGGGAGCCCAGACCCACAGCTGCCCTGTGTCCAGGGGCCCCCGGGGCTCAGTCCGGCACGATGCTGCAGGCCGTTTGGATGGTCTCAGTTCTGACTTGGCAGGAAAGTGATGCTCACACCACACCTGGGAAGAGCACACACCTTCCAGAAGGTCTAGGTTGTGCAAGGGCCCTCCACAGGCTGTTCCCTGCCATGAGAGAAGTCTTGCAGGCTCTGGGGATTCCCAGAGGCGGGGCCCCACTAGGGTGGGCCCCGGCAAAAATGGGGCAGTGGCAAAACCTAGCAGAGGTGCTGCAGCATGTTGGGTCAGATGTAGTCACCAGGAGTTTAAGAGACAGTTTTCTTTTAGCGCTGGGGAGAAGGTCAGGTTTCACTGGGCCCCCATCGGTTCCTCACTGGTCCCCAAGAACCCAGCCCCCAGCTGCATCCAAAGGGGGTCCTTCCTTGCCCACCTGCATGTAGCAGACACTCAACATAAACATGTATTGATGGGCTTCCCTGGTGGTGCAGTGGTTGAGAATCTGCCTGCTAATGCAGGGGACACAGGTTCGAGCCCTGGTCTGGGAAGATCCCACATGCTGCGGAGCAACTGGGCCCGTGCGCCACAACTGCTGAGCCTGCGCGTCTGGAGCCTGTGCTCCTCAACAAGAGAGGCCACGATAATGAGAGGCCCGCGCACCGCGATAAAGAGTGGCCCCCGCTTGCCACAGCTAGAGAAAGCCCTCGCACAGAAACGAAGACCCAACACAGCCCAAAAAATAAATAAATAAATAAATAATAATTAAAGGTGCTAAAAAATAAAAATTAAAAAAAAAAACATGTATTGAACGGATGAATGAATAAACGACCAAAGGAAAATATTCCGAATCTTTTATCCCACAAATTTTAGATAGCACGTGGGGAGAAATTCCCACGAGTTAATCAGTCATGTAGCAAATACAAATCACAGATTTCTCAGGACAGCCCTAGTTTCAATTTAGCAAGATTGAGCGACTTCTGTGTACCAGGTACTGGGCTAGACACTTACGAAGACCAGTAAATCATGGTCCTAACTTCAAAGGGAGTGGGAGTGGGGGAGGCCCAAGGTGTCCGTACGGTGTGATCCATGCTGTGATGTCAGGCATGCAGGGCCTGCAGAGCAGAGTGGTTTCAGGTGGCTAGAGTGGCAGGAGATGGATGAGGCTGGGAAGGTGAGCAGGGCAGACCTCGGAGGCTCCTGGGTGCTAGGCTAAGGCATTTGGACTTTACCCTGTGGACCAAGGGCCACCAGCGAAGGGCTTTAAATAAACAAGTGGTCAGATCTGAAACCTTCTGTCCTAAGGTCAGCCCACGTGTTAGGAAGGTGGCATGTCTGAAGCTGGCCTGGGCACACACTTCCTGGGACTCTGTCTTCAGTCCACTGAAAAGGCAGGCTGTGGGAAGCAAAGCATCGCTAAAATCAATGCGCCAGGCAAGTGAGTTCCTGCTTCTCAACCTCTGGACAGAGGCCACCTCTTCTCTGCAATGTACTATGTGGCCGCTGACATGCCGCAGGGCCTTGCTGGGCTCCCAGAGGCCTGGCCCACTTCCTGCCAGGTGGCCTTTGTCCCAGCAACTCCCAGGGAGCCACACCAGGGCGGAGGCCGGGTGGGGCGGTGATGCAACAGCACTTCATAATACAAACGTCCCGGGACTTCCACTGACACTGGTGTCTTTGGCTTCCAACAGGTACTTTTGGAGATGCTCTACTTCTCCGATGACACCTGTGTTGCTCAGAGCAAGGAGGGCCTCCACGGAAGTTCCCTGTGCCCAGGGCACATCACTTGGATATTGGCAAAGATGGTACACTTTCCGCCTCAGAGGGTGGATTGGATTTTTGGAAACACCTAAAACAATTTAAGGGCAAGCCTGGAGCGTTAGTGAGTAACTGAGCTTCCAAACATTATTTTTGGTCCAGCATCCACATGTGACTAGCAGTGTCCCGTGACTAATTCCTATTTCCCTGAGTTGTGGCATCCTTGCAGGACAGGTCCTAACCTCCCAAAGTCCTCCTGTGGCTGGATGTCATGAGCCTCACTCCAGAGTCAACTCTTACTACACTTCTGGGAAGAGATTTGGTGCAGAATATATACGACCACGGACGTGTGGACAGAACACAAACCCATTTCCCAGAAAGTTCTCAATTTTTACTGGAATGTTGACTCTTCCATTACTGAGGACATGGATACATAAATTCTTGCTGACCATTGTCTTTTATGTTACTTCTTCTCAGTAAAGGTGACTCCTTAAATTTGTAATCATCACATACCTTTATAAGCCCTTTCGGGTAAGTAAGTTAAGAAAAAATACCTTCTGCTCCAGACATGTCCTCACTTTGGGTTCAGAAAATGTGATTTGCAGATTCATACAGAGCTCTTTGTAAAAGAAGTCAGAGATTCTTAGAACATCAGAGTGCAAGAGCCTGAGTTTTCATTCAGTCCAGTCCAGCCAGAGTGCATTTTACAGAAAGAGCTTGAGATCCAGACAGCAGAAGTGATACCCAGGGATGAGCTAGGTGCTGAGGGTAGCTAAAGAAATTGGAGGTGGTCCCAGAACTTAGGTGGGATGACTAAGGGTACAGATCTTATTGGCATGTCCAACGTGGTTTCAGATGTTTCTGTTCACTTCCCTAAGGTGCTGCTTCTGTGCCAAACACAAAAGCCTCATCTCCATGTAAGGGTAACTTCTAGGTGTTGGACTTCACATAGTTTTCAAGGATCTGCTGCTTTTCTCTAAGGAAAAAAAAAAAAAGTAAGGGAGAAGATAAACTCTACTGAAAATATACAGAAAGACATGAATGCCATGCATCTGAACAAAGCCAGGTTTAATCACTGTAGGTTTATCTTTTCAGATCCAGATTGGTAACTGGGTTTAATGACTCAGGCAGGCTGACTCCCAGACCCAAGGCCAAACTCTAAGAGTCTGTCTGCGGCCAGGAGGGCCAGCTCTCAGGGAAGCCGTACTTCCTCCTTCTCTTGCTTCTGTTTCCCCATCTGGGTCAAGATGGGGCATCTGGGCAAGGCCAGGCCTCCCCAGGGGAAAGTGCAGCACATGGGCAGCTTGGGGTGGGCTAGCAGGAGAGGCAGTGTGGGACGTGACCACATGTGAGTAGCACATATGAGCAGCAGAGGGACAGATCACCCGGCTTCCTGAATCAAGAACTCACCTCTGCGTTCCAGCTAATACTTCTAGTTCTAAAATACGATCACAGAACTGAGCTGAAAGGGACTCTAGATCAGGCCCGAACTCTTCCCTTGATGGCTGGAGAGAGGCTCACAGGGGGTCAAGGAGATGGTCAAGGTCACACAAGGCAAGCTGCCGGCGGGACGGGGGTGCTGGCTATCCTTCCCTCCACACCGGGCTCCTACTAGGATCCCACACGCTGAGACATCCGGTTCCCTCTGCTGGGAGGAAGCCGAATAGTGGGGACAGTGTTTGCCACGCAAGGACTGGTTGATTGATGTGCCTCGGAGAGCTGGGCAGTGCAGACAATGCTCCCCTCTCGTCCCCAGCTCTGGACATGGGAGACTTCCGGAGTTTGAGGAAAAATCTGCGTGTCACTGGAACAAAATGTTTCTTCTCAGAGTGGGGACAAATACCAGAGCGTTCACCATGGAATCAAAGCTGTCCCACTTAGTGCCTGGGATTGTAATGGTGTCTGATGGGACTGTTAATTTCATTATTAATCTCATGCCCTCCTAGGAATTAAACTTGCTGGGATGCGGATAACTCCCCTCTCCCTCTCTCTCACTGGTACCCAGTGGTTGCTCAAGGACTATGTAAAAATAAGGTTGATCAGGGTGGCCAAGAAAAAAGGGAGCTCAGCCTGTCATATCCCTTCACATATGAAGACTCATTACTGTTTACTGCTGTTTTCCCTGTTCTTGATTCTGTGGAAGCCATGCATGGTCCAGGGAGAGTTAGATACTCATTCATTCCTGCATTCATCAAACAAGTACTCTCTCCTCACAAAGGAGGTTTCTGTAGCTGTAAAGATCCTTGGGTCTTCTAGTCCAGCCTTCTTCTGAGGCCCAGAGAAGGGAGGTACCTTACCCAAGATCACACAGCAAGTTGGGGCCAAGGTGGGCTACAGTCTTGAGCTCTTCCAGGGTCCCGAGCACTGACTGTGTGCCTGGGGCTAGTTTCACACCGTTTTACTCCCACCCGCAGCCCTCAGGTCGGTCACACCCTAGGTTGGGACATAATCACCTGTTGGATTTTGTCTACAAGGGAAGGAACGGTAAAAATGCAAGGGGAAAAAAGTGCCCCAAATCCCTCCCTGGGGCCGGCAGTGGGGGGGTGGCCTGCACCCTGGAGAGGCCAGTTCTCCACCAGACCCTTGGCTGCACTCTTGGGGACTCCCAATTGATGACACAGTTTTTTCCATATGTATTTCTTGAGTAGACACTGGTGGTGTGTTGGGACTCAACTCTCCCAAAGCGTGCCAATCGCAGCTGCCCTTAAAGAAGTCATTGATGAGTGCCACCCAATACAACTAAGGGCAGTGGATCGCTCGGTGGCTTGCAAACCTGTTACTTCCTACCCCTTCCCCTAATGCCCTTAGACAAGTCTTTGGCTTGGTAAGCATAACGCGTATCTTCGCTTGTCCACTGCTGTCTGCCACCTAGTTAGTTGTAAGACACCTGGATATGTTAGACACGGTTTACAGGCGCAGTGGCTCGGGAGCTGCCCCCAGCTGTGCCGCTAACCTGCCGGATGACATTTCTCCCTTCTGCGTCTCTGCCCCCTTCTTCGTGGGGTGGAACTGCGCCAGAATCGCTTCCAGGTCCCTCCCATAGGAATGGAGACGCCGGGCAGAAGGAGCCAGAGTGTGCCAGGTGGGGTCCACGTGGCCCGCTCGCGCCCGCGATTTCCTTTCTCCGCCCGAGGGCACGAGGCATTTAATGCCAGGTGGAAGAACAGTGCTGCTTGGCGCAGGAGCTCAAATTTGGCGGCGGTCAGAGGCAGGTTTCGCAATTCTTCGGCTGCGGCTCTTGGCCCCAGGCGGAGCGCCAGGCGCAGGCGCCTGAGGGTGCGTTATTGGAGCCCAGGGCCCGCGGCGTGTGCGCCTGCGCGGGCCTGCAGCTGGCCCGGGAGGGGCGGGGGGCGCTCGGATGCGCTGACGTCTAACCGCCCGCGCCCCCCGGCCCTCCGCCCGGCTCCGGGTTGGCCGCCGCCGCGCCCCGCCCCCTCCCTGGGAGGACGCCCGGACGGAACCGATCGCGGCTGGTTTGAGCTGGTGCGTTTCCATGACGACACGCGCGGCGCTATAAGTAGCGGAGCGGCGGCGAGTTGGGCTTTGTCAGTCCCCTGAGCCTCCGCCGCCGCCGCCGTCCCTCTGCCAGCGCTCCGGCGCCACCTCGGGCCGGCGGTTCTCCGCGGGAGGGAGTGAGGCGGCGGGCGGCCGGGCGGGCGGCTGACGGAGGCGGCGGGGACAGCGGCGGGGCGGCCGGCGGCCCTGCGCGCTCGGCGGCGGCGTCTGGTCTCCATGGGGTCTGCCCGCGACGCCCGTGCGCTCTAAGGTGAGAGGGGCGCGTCCGGGCGGTTGGAAGGCCGGGGGAGCGGGGGTGACGGCCACGTGTCCCTGCGCCCAGGCCCGGCCTGAGGCCGGAGCAGCTCCCGCGCCCTGGAGCTGCGAGGACACGTGGTCGCAGAGCCGGCCGCTGGCCCCTGACTTCGGTGAGCCGCTGCGCCCCCGGCCCTGGCGTCCCCGGTGAAGCCGGCCCCCGGCGCGCACGGCGGCCGCCCTCCCGGCTCAGGGCAGCCTGGGCTGGAACGGCCCGGGGTTCATCTCCCCCGAACCACGTCAGTGAGGGTTTCTGAGCCGGAAGCTGTTGAAAAGGGTCGGTCGTTCCTTCAACCGCTGTTTTTTTTTAAAAACCCATCTGGCAGTCCGGTAGCAGGTGCAGGAGAGGTTAGAGGCGAGCTGGCGCAGGTCTCCGGGCGCCCATCGCTCGCACTCACTTCTAGACGGAAGAGACGTGCCATTCCGCCGTGTTGCCCTGGAATTTCCTTTTCTTTTTTCATTTTAGCTTTTATTTGTGCTATGTGTACAGAGCGAATGACCCATTATAGAAACCCACTCGGGTCGCTAGAGCTGAGATGAGATAACCTTGTAATAACAACTGGTAATACTCAGCCGGCCATGGCTTAGAGTTGTTTACGGGTCTTTGAATGACTTGGTGAGTCAAGAAAAACCTATATTATTAAGATCCCAGTTCAGGCTTAGGCATAGGAGCCAGTCCCAAGATCTTCCCAAAAAGACCAACTGTGTTTGAAAATCCGAAATAATGGGGGAAAGTGTGGGGAGTAGAACCTCTTGGAAATGTCTAGGGACGACAAAGAATGTGTTGACTTCATTCAAACCTAAAATAGGGCGTAATTTAGTTGACTTGTAAATTTTTCAGTTGCTGTTTGAATTAGTACCTGTCTTTTCTAACGTTACCCAGTTGGCAGTAAAGCATTTCATAGCAGAGAGGTGCTATCTTGCGCTAATCCGAGTCATTTTAAGTAACTTAGCTATACAGAAAGAATACCAAAAGGTGTTCTTGGGTGAAATGTCTCTATATCAAAAGTTATTGAGATGAAGCTTTGAAAGATACAAGAAAGCAAAATACTTAGTAGGGGTGTATTTCAGAGAAACAAAAACGTCCTAAGCTTAAGCCTGAATATTGCCTTAAAAATGTTTAACAAGACTCTAAATAGCCCAGTCTGTCACCGGTGAGCGTATTTAAATGTTATTATATAGACAAAATGGGTTTGCTGGCAGTTAAGTCTCTTCCCTTCCCCTATGCGCGATTTAGGCAACGTAGGAGGTTGACAGTGCCAGCAAGTCACATTAGATCAAGTCTTGCAAGTTCTGCCGTGCATGGGTTTGGATTTATGGCAGGCCCGTCCCCCTGGGCCTCTCATAGTGTCCCATGCCAGAGCAAACTGGCCCTGAACCATTGCCTGGCCTCTGCCCGTAGGCTGCAGGCACTGAAGCGGGTTGCACAGTGGAAAAGTAGCCCTCCCTGGCAGAAATTAAATAGGTTAAAATCAGTAATCTTAAGATAACTGTCATTGACCAATGTCGCATTTCATGAAGGCCAAGGACAGTGGCTCTGATTGTTAAATGAGCTTTATTTTTGCTTATTCATAAATTATTGTTGGCTTATTTTTGTTATTCATAAAGTTAGTCAAAAATTATTACCAGGTGATGATCCTTCATAGCTAAGCAAGTATTAGAGTGCCTGTAAGGACAGTTGAGGTTCCCAGAATTGCTAATTTAGTAGGCAGTGCTGGTTTAAGAATACTGATTTCTGATCAGCTACAGCAACTGTAATACATTATGTTGATTTGAAGATTGCAGTTTTAAAAAACACATGCCTAGCATGAAAATTAACTCATAAAATTCTCAGGAAACTTAAGAGCACTCAGTAAATTGAGAGCAATGATGCCTGTTAGTCACTAAAAGTTTTTCTGTATAAGACTTAGGAAATAGCAAGATGTTTATATAGCAACTTTGAAAAATTGCTGTCATGCTATTTTAAGCTTCTAAAGAGAAACAGATCCGAAATAAAGTAAGCTAACTGTCATGAAACTTTTTCCCTATCAGTGAACTAAGTGCAGGAAAGCTTCTGAAACCTGCATTCAGCATTTTTTACCAGGGATATTTGAAATGCTTTTTTTGAGGTGGTCAGTACTACATATGGAAGTTCAGTGTGAAAAAAATCTAGTGTTGAATCTGTGGTGTCCTCATTCCATTGAGGTTTATGGGATCATGTGACCTAAACCTAGGAATAATGGGATTCCCAAACCCAGTGAGTGAGGTATCTGTGGAGGGTGCTTGAGTAGTCCTGCTGCTTGTGTGTGCTCAGTTGTGCTAAATTGTGTGATCAGTCAGTAACTGATCTTCCAATTTAATGTGTTCCGAAGGTGGACAGCAGATTGTGCGTTTGTCAGGACATTTTCACTGCTGCAGCAAGGGCACGCCCATCCTTCACTGGGACTTGGAATTCCTGGAGAATTGCCTTTGTGAAAAGCTGGCATAATTTCTTTAAATTTCATCTCTTAGTTTCCCTTGTAAGTATTCATGGTTGTTGCAGGTTTATCTTATTAGGAGTTACTAAGTATTGCTAAGACTTCTGAGTAAATTGTCTGCCCTGTTTGCAGTTTGTTGTTTCAGAAAGATATCAAGGAACCATGAATAACTTTAGTAATGAAGAGTTTGACTGCCATTTCTTGGATGAAGGCTTTACTGCCAAGGACATTCTGGACCAAAAAATTAATGAAGTTTCTTCTTCTGTAAGTGTATGTTAAGTCCTTGCTGGGAGTGCAGCTTTGAGAATGTTGGGTTGGATGGGAAGCTTCAGTGGGGTCTTGCGGAAATGGAAGTGTCTTATTAGGGAATTTAGAATTTAATTGGCTATGGCTCCTCCAATAATAATGATATTCATGCCAGGGATTGACTAAATAGAGTAGGATTCATGAGAATGACGGGCAAGAGACGGGAAGGCTGCATGTTGGACATATTGTTAGGCTGCTGATGTGTTTCCTGTTACCGCAGGACGATAAGGATGCCTTCTATGTTGCGGACCTGGGAGACATCCTAAAGAAACATCTGAGATGGTTTAAAGCTCTTCCTCGGGTCACCCCCTTTTATGCAGTCAAATGCAATGATAGCAGAACCATAGTGAAGACCCTAGCTGCCATAGGGACAGGATTTGACTGTGCCAGCAAGGTGAGCAAAAGCCCCAGAACTCACGTGATTGTAATGGCCTCGGTGTTCCCAGCAGGGCAGATCGAAATTGTGTTGCTGGGGCAGGAATTGCGTTGCTAGTGAATTGAGTGGGGATGGTGACAGCTTCCCATGTTTTTCTGTTGCTTCCATGTATTAGCTACATGTCTTGTAACACCTCTTCTTTTTCAGACTGAAATCCAGTTGGTGCAGAGTCTCGGGGTGCCTCCAGAGAGGATTATCTATGCAAATCCTTGTAAACAAGTGTCTCAGATTAAATACGCTGCCAATAATGGAGTCCAGATGATGACTTTTGATAGTGAAGTTGAGTTGATGAAAGTTGCCAGGGCACATCCAAAGGCCAAGTGAGTTACTTCTCCATTTGAGGGCAGGGTCAGATGTGGCATCTGTATAATAATGGCAGACAAACTCAAATTTCCAGTTGTTAGATTTCCATACTTTAGTAAATTATCTGTGTACTGGATCAGAGACAAAGTAGAAAAAAGCTTAAACCCTCTTGATTAATAAAACCAAATTAGACTCAAACCACAGGGTATCAGAGCCAAGGAGTCTCTGTCTTAACCATGGCTGTAGGTGATCTTCTGTTATGGGAAACTTGATACACTTTTCTTGCTTCTAGGTTGGTTTTGCGGATTGCCACTGATGATTCCAAAGCAGTCTGTCGCCTCAGTGTCAAATTTGGTGCCACACTCAAAACCAGCAGGCTTCTTTTGGAACGGGCAAAAGAGCTAGATATTGATGTCATTGGTGTCAGGTGAGATCTTGGTGATGGCAGAGGTAGAGATTAAGATTAGACAATGCAAGTTTTACAGGTTTTCTCCCACTATGAATAGTTATTTCCAGAAATAGTAAGAAATAGCATATTCTACTTTTTTTGCCCCAGCTTCCATGTCGGAAGTGGTTGTACTGATCCGGAGACCTTTGTGCAGGCCATCTCTGATGCCCGCTGTGTCTTTGACATGGGAGTGAGTATATGTGAACCCCAAGTGGGAGGAGGGGGGCAAGGATGACAGTAATAACTAGTCCCAATTCCAGAATTGACCTTTTGTAGACGTCATCTCATATTACAGACATTTAACCCTATCTGCTGCATGCATTTTTCATGACTTGTTATGAATCTGGCTACTTGATTGACTTAATTTGATTGAATTAACTTTCTTGACTCTAGGCTGAGGTTGGTTTCAACATGTATCTGCTTGATATTGGTGGTGGCTTTCCTGGATCTGAGGATGTAAAGCTTAAATTTGAAGAGGTAATTTATAACAAAACTATAATCTGTAGCTCTTAGCAAGTTCCTTTTTGGAATATTTCAAAACTTACTAGTTTTAACAGATAGTAAAGGGACTCTACAAACATGAAAATAAATGTCTTGGTGTGGTATTTTGAATGACTTCTGTGCTATTTAAAATTGTACTTAAGGGACTTCCCTGGTGGCACAGTGGATAAGACTCCGAGCTCCCAATGCAGGGGGCCCGGGTTCGATCCCTGGTCAAGGAACTAGAAGAAGTTAGGCCATTATATGCTACTCATTTATAAAATAAATCCGTACTCTTTTTTGTTAAAATTATGTGAATAGGCAGAATAGAAAGTTTTGTTCTGTTGGCATGTATTTGCTAGATAAAAACATTTAGGCACTTTGTAAGTGGTAATAAACTTGTATCATTGTTTAATAAAATCATACCCATAACATCTTCAAGAGGGTAGAAAGGGTGTCTGGAGGGGAATCAAAATGAAACCACAGGGATGTACAGGCTGGTTTTCAGGGAGATGTTTATCTTTTGCTGTTGTTTGAGGGTAAACCTCTCTACTGATGACTGCTCTCAGTGTTTTTGATGTGTCATGTCACAAAGTGCTGGTCTGTGTGAGTTCCCCTTGATGACCAACTGCTCTTTTCTATCTCACTCTGGTAGATCACCAGTGTAATCAACCCGGCGTTGGACAAGTATTTTCCATCAGACTCTGGAGTTAGAATCATAGCTGAGCCAGGCAGATACTATGTTGCATCAGCTTTCACGCTAGCAGTTAATATCATTGCCAAAAAACGCGTATTAAAGGAACAGACGGGCTCTGATGGTACGTACAAAGGATGAATCATCGCATGTATAACAAAGTTGGTACATAAAGTGGTAATTGAGACTAATTCTGCTTTTCTAGATGAAGATGAGTCAAGTGAACAGACATTTATGTATTACGTGAATGATGGAGTATACGGATCCTTCAACTGCATCCTCTACGATCATGCACACGTGAAGCCTCTTCTGCAGAAGGTACCTTCTGAACATGCTGTATACAGCAGTTAAGATGATTGGTCAGAACACGTGTAAGCAGGTGTGTTTTCCTCTCTCAAATGTAGAGACCCAAACCAGATGAGAAGTATTATTCATCCAGCATCTGGGGACCGACCTGTGATGGCCTGGATCGCATTGTTGAGCGCTGTAACTTGCCCGAGATGCATGTGGGCGATTGGATGCTCTTTGAAAACATGGGTGCTTACACTGTCGCTGCTGCTTCTACTTTCAATGGATTCCAGAGACCGACCATCTACTATGTGATGTCAGGGCCAACATGGTTAGTGACAACAGTGTGTGTGTTTATGTTTCCGATAAGAAAATAAAACCTTCCTGGATTTGTTATGCTTGCTTTTGCCGAATAAGAAATTGCTTTACCTAGGATTAAATAGTAACATTTTTTTTTAATTGTTTTTCTCTCCATATTAATGTATGCTTTAGAAATTTTGGAAAATACAATGGAAGGAAAATCTCTTCAATAATAGTGATCTGTATTTTCAGATTTTTAAGGCATAATCATTTTAGAAAAGATCAGGATATTTCTATGCAACTAGAATTTTTTTTTTTTAATTTTATTTATTTATTTATTTATTTATTTATGGCTGTGTTGGGTCTTCGTTTCTGTGCGAGGGCTTTCTCTAGTGGCGGCGAGTGGGGGCCACTCTTCATCGCGGTGCGCGGGCCTCTCACTATCGCGGCCTCTCCTGTTACGGAGCACAGGCTCCAGACGCGCAGGCTCAGCAATTGTGCCTCACGGGCCTAGTCGCTCTGCGGCATGTGGGATCTTCCCAGACCAGGGCTCGAACCCGTGTCCCCTGCACTGGCAGGCAGATTCTCAACCACTGCGCCACCAGGGAAGCCCCAACTAGAATATTTTAATTAGTGTCTGTGACTTGTGCTTTCCTTGTTACCATAAAGATGATTCTGAAGAAATGCTTGCTGTAGAGCTACGTTGAATTGCTTCCTGATGACATAGTAACCAAGGGCATAAATAGGCTCATGAATAAGTTATTCTCAGTTTCTCGGTGTGAAATTGCTCAGTGAGGGGTGACTCAGGGTTTCTGAACATGCCACTTCTGTCTCTTTCAGGCAACTGATGCAGCAAATCCAGAACCACGACTTCCCACCCGGAGTAGAGGAGCAGGATGTTGGCACTCTGCCTGTGTCCTGTGCTTGGGAGAGTGGAATGAAACGGCACCCAGCAGCCTGTGCTTCAGCTCGTATTAATGTGTAGATACCATTCTTGTAGCTGTTAACTGCGCGTTTAGCTTGATTTAAGGGTTTGGGGGGGACCACTTAACTTAATTACTGCTAGTTTTGGATGTCTATGTGAATAGGGTTGGCACAGATGCAGCAATGTGGAAGACTAGGCGATGGGGTCACACTTATCTGTGTTCCTATGGAAACTATTTGAATATTTGTTTTATATGGATTTTTATTCACTTTTCAAACGTGCTACTAAAGCGTGCCCCTCAACTGCTGAGCAAGCGTTTGTAGCTTGCGCGGCGGCGGAATGGGCCAGAAGCTTAGTGTCGCGACCTGTTTTAAAGTAAATAAAGTATCTTGAAATAATTAGGCATTGGGAAATTTTTACAGTGTGTCCATTCCAAATGGCTCACCTTGAGTGTGTTTTACAGGTGGGGAATTGATGTTTTTTCCCATAGGCTGAGAAAATTGCCCCAGAGGACTAAGGAGTTGACAGGTTTTTAATATTTTGAAGATCCATGGAATGCCTTTTTCCTGTTTGACGCTTTTATTTCAAGTCCGCGAGTCCTGTAGGAAGTTTGCTGTGGATTCTCGGAAAGAATAGTGAGTGGGTCTAGCCCCATGTGCGGTGGAAGGAAAAGGAGGGGCGAGACAGTGGGCAGTCTCTGCTGTTAATGGCTCAGTCCACCCTGGATGCGACTGTGAGCTTGGAGTGCCCAGAGACCCTTGTTAACTAGCCGGCCTGCGGTGAGCAGGGCTGGTGCCCAGGCCCTCTGAACCCTGCCTCCAGAGGCTAGACACAGGCCCTCCCCATCTTGACTTCACTAGTTGCATAGTTACAACTAGTTAGGAATGTAGCACCGCTTTTGGCAGTTGTTACACGTGTTGTAGATCTTTACCTTTCCGACCTTGGCCTTTTATATTCTCTTACTCAACTTGTACCCCCATTCCTCAGAAAAGGTTGGCAGGCTCTCATAGTAAATTTCCAAAATGGGAATTGTGAATTCCTGCTGTAGCACAGGGAGGAGGGAGGAAAGGAAGGCCATGTAAAAGCCAGGTGTCACCTTAGTAACTGCCACTTGTCTGCACCAGACACTGCAGACGGCACTGAGTGTCTCACCAGCTTCTTTAGAGGGACACGGGGAGACAGCATGTGGTACAGATGGGAATGCTGCAGCTTCTTGCATCTCAGGGACTAAATGAAGCGCTTCTGCTGATGCTGTTAGTACCTTTACCAAGGGGTTGAGGGGAGTGACTTGTGTTTCTAAAAAGCCACCTTCCCCCAAGACCTGAGTTCCACCTGGACACAGCACATTGCTGTGATCGCTGACGTCACATCTTGGCTGCTTAGCCAGACCAGGGCTTGGCTTGTCACCAGCCCTGGTGTCCTTTCCTGGACCTGAGGACATTGCTTTATTGCCAGACTCCTGAATAAGACTTCTCAGGAGCCACAGAGACAATAGGTCTGACTGGAGTCTGGGCAGAATAGAGGAAAGAACACTTAAATGGACTGTCTGTCCCACTTCCTGTGAGCACATCCTTTTCTGGGTCCTCAGTCTGCCCGCTGCTAATGTTCAGAGTAAAGGAATTGGTGTGCTGTATGGATTAAGTGCCAAGAAATGCAAGCTAGATGCCATGCCTAGGATTTTGGGAAATCAGATCTACCTTCAGAAGTAAGGAATAACAAGATGCCCTAGTGACAGCACTGAGCTTGGATTGAAAAGAGGAGAGGTTTCCCACTCAAAAAGTATGCAGTACTGAGGGCTTGGGAACTGCTCTTCTCTCAGCCGGTTTAGGTAAAAGTGCAGTCCAACCGACTGGCCAGTGCTGGTGGGGGCAGAAGTAGCCCCAGGGTAGTCCCATGGTGCCCACACAACAGCCTCTGAACCTGGCTCTTGACAGCTTGGTGAAGCCACTTGTGAGCCCTGGAGCTTGTATGGTGACACGGCCTGGGCTGGGCCAAATGACTCCCGGCGAGTTTGGCAAAAGGATGGAGATCTCAGACGGCTGGGCGTGTGTCGGTCATCACTGTCCTCCAGGACCCTCTTAAGTTCTAGTTTGCAGTGTTCACTTACCTATGTCCATTATAGATGGTACTGTCTGGTCATTCATAGAAATGACATTTCTAGACCTTGATTTGAAGTGAATATAGCTCTGGCCTCCACCAAGGCAGTGGGTGACTCTTCCTCCTGAGGGTGTTGGAGTCTCCACGCAGGCCGCCGTGGGAGGGGCTACTGGTCCAAGGTAAAGGAAGTGGTTTCCAAGCCTGGCAGGCCCTGCATTTGAATCACTTGGGGAGCGTCTCAAAATGCAGATTGCCGGGTCCACCCCAGGACTGGGGACAGGGAGTGTGGGGCAACGGGTAACCACCTGGGCAAAGTAAAATGTCACTGATGCTCCTTACACCACAGTAAATCCCAGATGAAAGTTTTCATTGTGACAGGTTAGGCCACAAATCTATAAGAAGAAAACATTTGAAGTCAAAAATGCAAGGGGCAAATGGGAAAACTAACACACATGGAAGGGGCCAATTTTCTTTGTGTTAAAAGAGCTCCAATAAATCCGTAAAAAAGAAACAATTCAATAGAAAGTGGGCAAGCCATGAACTTAGGTTCACAGGAAAGAAAAAACTTTGAACTTGAACAAACTTTAAAACTTAAGTGCATATTAAAACTATGAGAATCTATCACCTGTCAGTTTGGCGAAGGTAGGAGAGTGCACTGGCTTGCTGGGTAAGCAGGCTGGCTCGCCCAAGGCAGATGGGAAAGCGAGAACAAGAATCATCTCTCTGGAGGGAATTTGGCAATATCAAAAATAATCCACATTTTCTTTGCCCCAACAAGTCTACTTGTAAGAATTTTCTGACGAGTCGGCTTACAAGGCTTTTCATTGTGACAGTGTCTGTACAGCACAGATTAGAAACAACCGTCTGCTCGTCAAGAGGGTACTTGCTGAGATCACTGAACACACGGCTGCTTCAAGACGCAGAGCCCTGCAGGAGCTGGTGGGGGACGATCTCCACGCTGGAGCAAGAGCGGGGTGAGGAGCACCGTGCAGTGAGCTATTCCCTGTGCAAAAAGCAAGCCAAACTTGGTGTGCAAGCGCATACCTGCACACGCACGGAAACTTCTGAAAGAACTGACAAGAAGCGCAGCAGGAGGATGGAGGCCTGAGGAGGGGGGTGGAGACTGACTGCGTACGCACTTTTACACGTGTCTGGCTGATCTTAAAGGAATCAAATGAAATATGCCTCCTGGGTGAGGAAAGAGAGTCCCAGAGAAAAAGTCCTCAGTCGTGTAACTCCCACGCGCACGAGCGGCTGAACCAGGGCCAGCGGGCTGGGCCGGGGCCAGGGCGGCGTTGGCCAGGGCCTCTCTGCAGCTCTGCACGGCTGGCGGGGCTGGCTCGCGCCCACCCAGCTCCTGAGGCTGCCGGAAGTGGCCGAGTCATCGGGGCAGAGTACTCACCCCCCACCTCTGCCCCGCAGCCCCGTCACTGCCCAGGCGGGGCCGTCTGCCCTGTCAGGGTGCAGTCACCCGGGGTCAGGGTCAGAGCCTGAGCCTGCACCTGGACCCGTCCGCACCCAGGGCCAGGCCGCTGTCCATGCCTTCCACAGCCGTCTCTAGCCTCCTGGCTGAGCAGCCTTCGTGCTGCCTCGCAGGTGGCCCACTGGCCCACGCAGGCCTTGCTCAGCCTGTCTTCTGTAGCCCTGTGCTCCCCACGGCCCACGGTGACCCCTACGATGGTCACCTTGCATCTCTGTGCAGACTCCATCCTTGTTTGTCAGGTTTTCCCAGGTTACTCTACCTGCCGGCTGGTCAGGCTGTATTTTATGTGACAACCCTATCAACCAGGCTTCCGAGTCCCGGGTACCAGGAGCCCGGCCTCAGCTTCTGTGTGCTGTGTGGCCCGCGAAAAATCAGCTGCTCCCCCGGGCCTCAGGCTCCTCATCTGTCAAATGGGACAGAGACAGAAAGCTCCTATATGAAGCTGGCCCGAGAGGCTCCGAACCCAGGCTGGGGGATCCGCGCTCCCAGGCCCGGACGGCCCTCCTGGCTACGCCCACCAGGGGGCAGCAGCACCTCGCGCTTGAGACTCCTCGGCCCGTCTGGCGCTGCGACCAAGTGGACAGGTCCTCCAGTCCCTCAGCAAACGATGGCGGAGGCCTGACTGTGACAGGAGGGCTGTGGGGACTGGAGCGTGGCCTGGCTCAGGGGGAGATCCAAGGGCAGCCACACCTGGGCAGCTAGGCTTTGAGGCTCCAGACAGCTCGTCCTGGACCAGGCTGCTCCCCCGGAAAATCTTCCCGAGCCCCACAGGCGAAGACTCCCCCAGCCCAGCCCTCACCCCCTGCCTCACACGCACGGAACAGCTGGGGGTCCCCACGGCCTGCGTTCTCTGCCCCCTGCCTGTCCGGAGTGGGTGATGCCCCCAGCCTGGGCTCCTGAAGTACCCACACCACACTTGGTGACCTGGCCGGCCACCCCTCCGGCGCCCCCTGGGCACACCGCTCGAGCCCGTGCCCCGCCCGGGCCGTGCGGCCAGGCTCCCCCTCGCCCCCCACCCCCCGCTGAAGCGTGGGTGGCGTGGGAAGCAGGGGGCACTGCCCTCACACCCCACCCACTGACCAGCCCTTGAGACCTAAGTCCAGGTCCTGCTTATCCCCACACATCGGTGCTCGGGCACCTAAGGCTGCTGGTGTTGCCCCTCCCCATCTTCGCCTGGCCCGGGGCCATACTCTTCCCACAGCGGGGGGGCCGCCCCACCCTGGATGCCTGGTCCCAGCCCTGGCTCTGGCGCCCCCTTCTGGAGGAGCCAGGAACCATCTGCAGCCCTCGCTCCGAGCTGGAGGGGCAGAGAGAGGGGCAGATCCTGGCCCACGGGCATCCTTGCCCTCCCCCAAGGCTCTGCAGCCTGTCCCTCTGCCAGCTGACCTGCGAGATCAAGGTCAGCACCCTTGGCTCTCTGGGCCCCTGCTTTATGTGCCCAGGGTCACGTGGCTTGTCAGTGGCCAGGCTGAGACTGGTACCTCTGCCTCTGTGTCTGAGGCCCACTGGGTGCAGTTCCAGCCTGTGGGGTGGACCCCACGCTGACTCTTCGTTTGTTCACTCACTCATTCTGAGCCTCGAATTTTTTTTTCCCCCTTGTTTTTGGCCCTGCCACACGGCTTGCGGGATTCTCAGCTCCCCGACCAGGGATCGAACCCGGGCCGTGGCAGTGAAAGCCTGGACTCCTAACCACTAGGCCACCAGGGAACTCCCTAATTCTAAGCCTGGCCTGTACCGGCTCTGGGGAGGGGAAGGGGGAAGGCGACCAGAAGGAAGTGAATTATGAGGTCAATACAAGGGAAGCAGCGCTGTGTGTGAGGGGAACATGGTGGCTGTAGGGAGTATCTGCGGAGGGGTGGGGACGGCTTTCTGGAGGAAGGGACGTTTGCATGGCATCTTGGGAAAGGCAGGTGTGTGGGCGCACATGAAGTTCACGGAGGCCATTTCAGCCCGAGCTGGGGACAGGAGTAGGGTGGGCGCCCTACTGTGAAAGCCGACTGGGCCAGCTGAGAGCCAGGGCCAGGGGGCTCGGGTCCCGCTCCCACCCACCTGGAAGGAGCTGCAGGGCTGCCACCCAACGCAGCCTCGCACACGTCCCCAGAAGCCACTCACCTGCTGATACGGGCCCAGGCCAGACGCGCCGGGAGTCTGGTGCCGAGTCTCTGCACGGGTCGGGCCTAGGTGTGCGTCTATGACGCTGCCTTGTAGGGCAGACACACCCCCCAAACTAGACGCCTGAGTCCCACCAAGCCCTGCCTGCAGAGACTACACCACCTGCCCCTCCACACACACACACACACACACACACACACACACACACACACACACACACACGGTGAAAGGGGCACTGTCTGGGGGGTAAGACAATCGGACTAGTTCTGATTCTGCCACTGAGTTCCTGGGACCTGAGGGGCATGGCCGGTTGCTAGCGGAGTCCCCGGAGTGAGTGACGGGCCTGTGGGTCATCCCTGCCCTTCCCTGGGCCGGTTTCCTCATCGCCTAAGACTCCCTAAGGCACCACCCTGACCCCCAGATCCACATCTTCCACATTCGGGTGGAAGCGCTTGGGATGGTTATTTTAGGTCAACTTGCCTGGGTCGTGGGTGTCCTGACAGTTGGTTAAACATTATTCTGGGTGTGTCTGTGAGGGCGTTTCTGGGGGAGATGAACATCTGACTTAGCGGACTGAGTAAACCAGAATGCCCCCCCTCCCGCCCCCGGCAATGTGAGCCGCCTCATCCAGAGGGCTGACTAGACAGAAGGCTGAAGTGAGCAGGGAGATTGCGTCCTCTGCCTGCCGGTCTTGGGCTGGGATGTCGGTCTCCTGCCTTCAGATCCAGACTGGAACTAATGCCATCGGCTCTCCTGGGTCTCCAGCTGGTAGATCTTGGGTTCGTTCAGCCCCCATAATCTTATGAGCCAATTCCTTGCAATGAATCTTTCTCTCTTTCTCCCCCCCGCCCCACCCGAGTATACATGTGTGCATACAGAGGGAGACACCCCCTTTGCTCTGTCTCTGGGGGGAACCCTGTTACAGTGGTCATTCCCATCTGTGCCTCATTCCTGGGCAACGTCCCCTGTTAGTAGCACTGCAGCACTCCCCGCCTCCCCTCAACAGGCAACAAGCACTACTGATTTAGCCTTGGCCAGTTCTCCTTACATTTTGTAAAATACAAGCCCCTCTCTGGGAGGGGAGATTCCTCCAGGCCGGGCGGAGTTGGCAAGGCACCATCCTGCTTATCTGTAGCAAGCTGGGTCCACCCCCGGGTCACCTGGCCTCCCCCTCCCACCCCCCTTCCCCTGGCGCCGCCCACAACGGTCCAGCCTCGGGCAGTGCCACTGGCTGGAAAGTCACTTGCAGAAGGGCTCACCGTTTCTATTCAGAGGCATGGAGTGGTGAAAGGTATTAAGATTTCTAAAACCAGCCAAACAGCCAGGGTGCCTGACCGCCTGCTGTGGGTCAGGCTCTGAGCTACGCGCTCGGCCCACTTACCTTGATCCCGTCTCCCTGCTGCACGGCTTCCACAGGTGAGACTCAGCGAGGTGGCGTGGCCCATGGGTGGATGTGCCAGACACTGGAACCAGAACCCCAATCCTGTTCACCCTTCCCGGCGCCATGCCCTCTGGGGGGAGGGGGCCCTCATCAGCTGGGTGCATCCTGACTGGCCAGTCGTGGTCACCTCACACTCCTGGCCAAGGCACTGAGAAGGGGTGGGCAGGGAGGACAGGAGAATTTTGGAAAGTTCTCCTCCCCTTTAAGGAAGAACAGAAGACAGGCTGCTTCTCGTCCTGCCTGTGGAAGGCTCCCATGTCAGCTGCACTGCCCTGCACGGTGACAGCCCTGCGGGGACCCCAAGGATTCAAGTGCGAGGACAGAAGCTGCCTGTGAGGCCGGGGGCAGGGAGGTGGGGAGGCGGAAGGAACCTGGACATCCTTAGCGACGCCCCCCAGCTGCCGCATTAGTCTCGGCACATGGAGTCCTCGCTGGGGGTGTGCGGTCCTGCTACCTTGCTGATTAAACCATGGGGTTGGCGGGAGAGCCGGGGGGCGGGGGGGTGGATGCAGGCAGAAGCCTGACAGTCAAACCTGCCAAGAACTGTCATCTTTCATTTCCACAAATATTTCTTGGCATTAGGCAGATATTGAAGAACAGGCTGCACAAGATTTATAGACACAGTAACGGCTACATGGATACAGAAGGGGCCAAGTTTACAAACAGCAGCAGGACCTGCCGAATCCACCTGTTCCGGAGAGCGCGGAGGCCACGGCAGCAGAACGGGGGTCTCCCGATCCCACACAAAACTCAGACAATGCCATTTATTTGATCATTTTAATACAGGAACTGCCAGACCAATCAACAGGGAGGACAAACCTTACAGAGATGCTGCGTTCACTACGCGGACGGGAGGGTCTCCACGGCCCTGGGCACGCATGCATGTCCTTTTGAAAAGGGCAGGTTGAGGGCATAAATACCACAAAATAACCAGGCTCGGAGAGATCACAGGCCATGAGGGAACCACGCTTCAAAGGCAATCGAGGCATTAAATATGGGACCTACACATTACATTTCACTTCACCATACGTATAACTTATATATTAAAAGGAGACCACAGTATATATACGTGCAAGCGGCTTTGGTCAGAGAAAACGAACGAGCTGGGTGGAGCCATGCACGGGGAGGGCTTGCCCGTCTACTCTCCCTCTGTTCTTGTCCCCGTCTTTCCCACAGAGTCACCTGCAATCACAAAATCAATCAGCTGGCCATGGCGCGATCTTAGAAAGTCCCACCGGGATCCTCAGGGTGTCCTCTGGGCTCCCTGCGGGCAGGGAGGTGCCCCAGAAGCGAGGACACCGTGAGCTCTGGGAGTAACCACATGCCGGGGAGTTCGTCCTGGAGGGACTGGGGAGGGGGCGGGAGGAGGCCAGGTGAGGAGGGAGGCGTGGCCACCAAGCCGGCAGGTGCGTGTAGCCTGGCCGCCCCGGGAGAGCAGGAATGATTGAAGAGGCATCCACTTTTGCAAGCAAAGCTTAAACGGCAAGACAAGCCTGTGTTTCTCTGCACTGTCCAGACACCGACCCCTTAGAACTGACTGGCGCTGCTGGGGTCACACTGTAACAACCGGACGATGGATGGGTCGCTCTTGGCACCTTTAATGAATTCTTCCAGGGACAATTTGCCTGTGGGATGGAGGACGGGAGAAATGGGAGTTAGCCAGTGCTCACTGTTCATCACCCTTAGGAGAGCACGGGGACGGCTCCTGTGTCAGGGACGTCTCCTCTGGCCCAAGTCTTGAGCCCTCCTGAAGCTAGATGCGTCCAGGCTCCACACACTTCCAGGGCATTTCTGGAAAAACCTTTTTTGCTTTCAGTGCTCATTGCAAAGCACCGGGCATCGCAAGGGACGTACCCAGTATGGCAGCAGGCCGTGCCTGGTGGGGCAATTCAAACCCTTTTAGAAATAGCCCCACGCCTTATTTAAGAAAGATGTGCCTTGTCCAGAAAGAACATGACATCTGCCTCTAAACCATAACTAACCCAGGGTCGAGAGGGCCAGGCCTGGGTGGGGACCTACTTCTTGCCTCTGCGTTTGAGGCTCTGCAGCTATAAAATGAAATAGAGCCATTTACCCCGGAGGACAGCAGTAAAGGGAATGCAGGAGCTTGAGGCCATGCCCAGCACACAAAGGGCTCACAGCTCTGCCGCCATGGGCAAGCTACCAACTTCTCCACGTCCCAGGGTCTTCATCTGTGTGGTGGGATAGTGGGAACGCCCATCTCAAAGGGCCACCGGGAAGGTTAATTGGGAGGATGTGTTTGAGGGGTTCAGCCCACGCCTGGCCTGCAGGATGCACTCAGCTAGTGAGCTGCTGCCAGGAAGCCAGGCAGGGACCTCCTGCTTGCCCACTGCCGAGACGGACACCTCCGCCTGTGGGTCCCCAGCAGCGGGGGCAGACAGGCTGGCCCCGAGGGAGACTAAACAACCCCAGGCTAAGGGATGGATTGGGAAGGGAGGGGGCAGCCATCCCCTCGGCAGAAGAGAAGATCTCTGGGCCCCTCTGATGATGGAGAGGGGTTACTGGGCTTTGTTACTATTCATATGGTCGGTGGGCACTTTACTCCGACCACTCAGGGCGAGGAGCTTCTGAAAGCACCAGCCTCTCCTCCGGGCAGAAAGCGGGGCTGGCAAGGGGCTGGGGATCCCTGAGCACCGTCTGTCCTGCAGCCATCAGGGTGTTCCTGGTGCTCGGCCAGGCTCAGGTCACAGGAGAAGGTGCTTCAATGATACCTGTGCTTTCCTAGGGGGGCAGGGAAGGTGTGGGGCAGTTCCCAGAGAAGGACGAGGGCCTAGCTCTGGACCACCCCTGCTTCACTCTTCTCTCCTCCAACATCACCTCTTCCACCCCTCCCCGAGCTCCAGGGACGCATGGACCCCGGGGTTCACAGGAGAAGCTCTGTCCTGGTGGGCACAGGCCCAAGTTCACAAACACCCTGGGAAGGTGCCCAGAGCAGGCCCTGAGGGGTCAGGGCAGAGGTGGGTGGAGGGAGAGCCGGACGCTGTGCTAAGAGCTCTACTGGCTCCATGTCACTGAATCCTCAAAACCACAAGAGACTGAATTATTATCCCCATTTCACAGAGGAGTAAACCGAGGCTCAGAAAAGCCAAGATTGGTTGGAGCAGGTCTGTTGAACCCAAAGCCTGTGCTGCTACCCTGGAAGGCAGAAGACATGTTTTAAATTGGCCCAAAGGCAACGCCAGGCACGAGGCCATCTTGTTTTACATTTGATGGATCGTGTTTGGAAAACTGTTTCCTTGCGGATGATGTGCCTGCAGCCACATTGCCCCCCTCCCCCTGCTGGCTCAGTCCTTGGCATCATCTGCAAACCGCACTTTAGGGTTTAGGAGCACTTTTCTGTGCATTAGCTTATTTTTAATCTCCAGCACAGCCCGGGGGTATTTTCTCTTTTTCTTTTCTAAATGCTGCATTTCTTTATCCTTCAAAAACAAATCAGACCTGACTCTGGGACTGCACTTAGCACTGGCAAGAGGTGCGGATCCATCCAGTTTCATAGCTACCTTCCCCAGCAGGGACCCTGCAGAAGCTCACGGCCAATGCAGAGAAGGAAACACAGGGCACGTCCTCACTGTATGGTCGCCACCGCCCCCCCCCCGGACACTCCACTTCTGCTGCGGTGTGGGCCCAGAGATCCTGGCAGAGCTGCTGCAGGCCAGCACATCCTGACAGAGTCCCTGGGGCCACTGAGGCTTGGGGGAGGGATGATGGGGGGCAAAGGGACCCCCACCACCTGGGAGGCTTGATCCCAACCCCTCCAGGGCCCAGGTGCCAAGGGCACACCTGCCTCTTCTCCCCGGGACACGCCCACGGGCCTACAGTCTCCCCGTTCTAGAAGCAAGGAGACTATGGCTCATGGGGCAGGATGCTGGCCCAGTGCCCCGACTCCAAACTCCGGCTCTCCCCTCAGCGCAGCTGCACTGGCCGGGCAGGGCCAGGTGTGGGCCAGGTGAGGCCTGAGAAGCTGCAGAGAAGGAGGAAAAGGTCCCAAACACATCTCTGCTCCCAGCAGTGGGGCACAGACACACAGGGATCCTACCATCATTGTTGGTGTCCATCTGCCTGAAGATCTTGTCCGTCCGTTTCTCCGGCGTGGACTCATCCTCGGGCATCTTCATCACGGAGGACACCATTTTGTATATAGCCTGCAAAGGGGGACACAGACAGATGTGCTCAGAGGTTCCAGAGTGTCCCTGGGCGGATGGGGCACAGGCATAAGCTTCTGCCCAGCCCACAGCAGGACAAGAGGTCAGGATGCTCACCAGCTTCAGGGCCCTTCCCCAGCTGGAATGTTCTCTGCTACTCCCAATAGTGTGAATGCATGTCACAGACAGCACGTGAGCAAAAGGAAGCCAGACTCATTTACGCGAAGTTCAAGAACAGGCAAAACAACCCACTTTGACAGCTATAAGCCTGTGGGTGTCTGCGGGGCGGGGAGGTGGGACAGTTCCCAGGCCTTCTGTGGGGCTGGGAATGCTCCCTAACTCACAGAGGGTGGTGGTGACACAGGCGCATACGTGCACTGCCCATCACTCAGCACACGTAGCCGCAAACATTTGACTATGGGATTGCTGTACCTGAGTTAAAAGCAAAAAAGACAGCCCACAGGGAAAGCCACATAACTAGCCCCAGAAAGGCCAGCGCCAGGGCAGATGGGTGTCTCCAGCAGGACCGAGAACCCCAGGACACTGCCATCCAAGGGCTCAGCACCATTGCCAGTCGTTTCTGTGTGTCTCTGTCCAAGGGGCCCGGCCCAGTGGTGGGTGTGTGTGTGCATGTGTGTGTGTGTGTGTGGGTCCAGGGGGCGTGATGAGGCCAGTGACCAGAAGCTCATCAGAGTAACTCGTGAGGGGGAGGGGCTGTGCCACTGTGGGTTTCTGTGCGGAGATGGCTTGACTGAGAGTCTCATTCCTGAAACAACACACCAAGGACAGCAGAAGTCTGAGAGTTGTAGCATCTTAAAAAGCAGGTTTACAAAACCAAACCAAAAAGGAATGATCCCAAGTGAGGCTTCTGGTATCTGTTATACTCTCTCCTCCTTGCCCCCTCTCCATTTGCCGAGGAGGGTGGAGGTGGCCAGGCCTCACAGCATGGCCAGTGTGTCTTTCAGGGCCCCTTGGGACAGGACCCCCTCCTGAGAGGGGCAGGCACTTGCTCAAGTGCAGAGGAGGCAGAGCCAAGGCCCTTCCCGGCCTCTGGTCGGCTCTGAAGTACTTAGAACCCAGTCCGTTTTGACGAAGGTGTAGTGGCCGGGCATCCCGCTCAGCAGGCCAAGGAGCCACCTGCGGGTGTCACGGGAAGGGTCTCAGAGTTTGGGAACTTGGTCTGGGGGCCTAGCAGCCAGATCCCGTTTGGACAGGCATGGGGCCCCTCGCTGTCCTGCTGTGTCTCTAAGTCTTGGCCGGGCCGGTCTGCTTGGCCAGGGACAGGGAAGCGTAAGGGCCAGCTTGTGGGCCGGGACAGGTGATTCCTGAGAAGGAGATTTCTTCCTTCTGCCACCGCTTGTCACTAAGAGCCAGGAGCGACAGCTGAAGCAGAGTCCCCTGAACCTGTGCTGATTTATTCTCACTGTGCGAAAACCACCTGCTCAGGAAATAGGTTGGTCACTCCTCAGGCCACTTGCTGCTGGTCTAGGAGTTCATGAGTTTGATACCCTCTGTTTGTGGCTTAGCCCGGAAGTTCCTTCCATGTAGAGGACATCTCCTCTGAGGAATTCTAGAACTGAAGCTCCCAGGCTCCAGGAGTGGGAATGCAGGGAGGCACCCAGGGAACGGCAGCTCTGTGCCTCTCTACCACACACCTAGGAAGCTGGGGAAGTGGACAAAACACGGTTTCTTTCTGGAAAACAGCTTCCCCTGCCAGAGCTGTTGACTGGAGTCCAGGAGAAGAGGTCTCTGAAGTGGTGCTTTCTGTACCAGAGCTTATTCTGTGACCACTAACGTTTCAGTTTTGCTTTACAACTGCACGTTCCTGGGGACATGACAAACTGTTCTTTTATTCTCAGATACGGGGACTCAAACAGGTCTTGGCAGGTGCCTTCTGCAAGTGTCAAGGGTCCTCTCAATTACTATAATTCTCCCTGAATTACTATAATTCAGCTCTGTTAACTCTCAGGAAATCACCATCCCCCACCCAGCCTCAGATTTTGTGAAATGCAGAGAACGACACCTCCACCCCCCGCTCCGCCCACCCCACCCCCGCCCCGCCAGGGTCGGGAAGGCCACAACTCATCAAAGGGCTTAGGCCAGGCCTGATGGATGGCCAGTGATCAGTAAACAATGGCTCTTCTCATCACTATTTGCAAGGACCCGCCAGTCCGGTGACAACTGGTCACTTTCAAAAGTGCACGAGGGAGGGGCTGGCAGCCACCTAGCCGCGAAGGGCTGAAGGCGCGGGCAGGACAGGAGGGCTGTCCGGAGTGGGCGGGGCCTCGGGGGACCACGCCCCCACCCCACCCCCACCCCCCGCGGCTGCGCCCCGCCAGCCCCTCCCTCCGGGGCGCACCTGCACGATCTCCAGCATCTCGCTGCGGCTGATGTAGCCGTTGCCGTCCAGGTCGTACATGCTGAAGGCCCACTTGAGCTTCTGCTCCAGCTTGCCCCGCGAGGTCACGCTCAGCGCGATGATGAACTCCCGGAAGTCGATGGTGCCGTCGCCGTTGGTGTCGAAGGTGCGGAAGACGTGCTCCGCGAACTTGGAGGCGTCGCCGTAGGGGAAGAAGTTGGCGTAGATCTTCTTGAACTCGTCCACGGTCAGGTGGCCGGTGGGGCAGTCCTTGAGGAAGCCCTTGTACCACTCCTGCAGCTCGTGGTCCGTGAACTCCGTGTTCTCCCGCAGGTCCTGCAGCACCTCGGGCCGCAGCTTGCTGTTCTGCTTGCCCATGGCGGCCGGCGGCGACACCTGCAAGACAGGGGCCCGGGCTGGGGCCATCAGGGCGGGGGAGGGCTCCCCACAGCCTACAGCCACCGAGCGGGGCGAAGAAACGTCCCCCACGTGTCCCGCACCAAGGGCCGGAGAGGCCCGCCTCCGGCCCTTCCCGCGATGCGATGCCTCAGTCCTCCTAGGACCCCTGCGGGGAGGGGGGCCCTCGGTCTGTGTACCACTAGGAAGGCCAGGATACTCCGGTGGAGTCAGGACAGGCCACCTCGCGCTGCAAGGCATATCCTGACTTCCAGAATGTGAAAATGTGGAAAAAACAGCAACTTGAAATCAATGGAATGAGGCGTTTATCAAGTGCCCAGCAGGGGCTGTACAAGATTGGAGGATGAATCTCACCACCCTCATCAGCTTCAGGCAAAACTGTCACGCTGACTGCACCCCACACCCTGTGTTCTGAGCAGTTCTTTTCTTGTTCGGGCACCATGTTCTGATTTTATCCTTAGAACAGGCATCCAGAAGCTTTTTTTTTTTTTTTTAACATCTTTATTGGAGTATAATTGCTTTACAATGGTGTGTTAGTTTCTGCTTTATATAGAAGCTTTTAAGGAGTCCCTCTTGTTTGTTTTCGCCTCTGAGAAGCCCTCTGGTTGGGAGTGGGGGGCAGGGGTGGATCTACAATTAGCACCAAGAGTACATGAATGTCTCTGAGGTTTGTAGTCAAGTCTCAGGCACCTGCGGGCGTGCAGAAGCGTGCTCCCCCGCGAGGTTTTCCATAAGACTCATCCGTAAGACTGACCCTGGGGTGGTACTCTTACTAGACGTTAATACAGCTTTCACCTCGCCACCTCATTTTATTTTCTGATTTTTCACAGTAATACTAGTACCTGGCTTACTCATTTTTGAAGCATATAGAATAGAAAATAAAAACAAAAGGTTTTCCACCCTCGTCCCAGAGGTAACCACCTTGAACTGCTTCTTAACATTTATGAATGCTAAACATTAAGTACTGAATCCCCATTACTAAATATAATCAATGTAGTTCACATATTTTCCCTGGCACTTCCTTTTTCTTCTTTGTCTCCTCCCAGGTTTTATTAGTTTCATACACATATGTCATTGTTTTTACTTGTTATCTTTATGACTTGAAATTATATGAAATTTAAATTGATATAAATTTAAATTACAGAAAAGTTCCTTTTCTATCCCCCAGGTAGGGGGATTTGGGAATATCTTTCAAAATTACAAACACGTTCCCTTCGACGCTGCAACCCCACTTCTAGGAACAAATCTAAAGATGCTCCCACCCGCGCAAATAGCCTGTGTACACGGCCAATTCCGACACGTTGTCTGTAATAATAAACAACCCAGGCGTCTGTCATTACTAACATGTGAAATAATCATCAAGATCTATTTTTAAGTGAAAAGAAAAGGTGCAGAACAGCACATAGAGTTTGCCACCGTTTGTGGAAGGAAAAAAAAGAGAAAATATATGTGCGTGTTTGTATGTTTGGAATGACTTCTTGGGAAATGATAACACTGGCTACAGAGAGACGGCTGATAGACAAGGGTCAAACAGAGACTTATTTTTTTGTTTAGTTTTCATTGAGGTATAGTTGGTTTTCTTTTTTTTTTTTTAATGTTCTTTGGATCATTTATTCTTTTACAACAAACATATTTTCTTTTAATAAATATCCCTCTACCATTACTTTCTGTTTATTATTATATATATTTTTTATTTTTATTTTTTATACAAACAGAGACTTTTTAGTGTAAACCCTTTTTGTAATTTCAAATGTTGAACTCCGTGTATTTTTTTAATTCAAAAAAATAAACACACACGAATCCTCTATTTCTTGCTTGAGCAACTTGACCCGGATCTCTCTCTCTCTCTACGATCAAGCTACTGATCCCCCTCTCCTCCCCTAACCTCTCCACCTTCCTTCCACATCAGCTCCTGTCGTGTGTGGGAACCACTATTTGTACATCACCAAGGTTTACAATCTCTACTTTCTGCTTTACCTATAGGTTGATCCTAATAGGTGGAAACCAGCAAATCTCTACGTAACTTGGTTGTCAGTTTCCAATGGCCCCCAGCAGCCCCACTCCCCCGCCCCAGGGCTCCCAGACTTGACTTAAGACACCCCGCAGACTGCACACTTCCACCTCCGCATTTCCTGCACTAAAAAGGCTAATCTTCAGTCCTTTACTCAGTTCAGCTGCTCTCAAGGCTTGGTATTTTCCACACTCCCCTTAATTGTGAAAGTCTCCTAGCCAGTGTCTGGAGGGTGTGGAGAGGAGTGGTTTGTCTTAGGTGTCTCTCCTTCAACTTCCCGTCTCGTGCTTCAAAGGCAGCATCCACGAGCAGAAGAGGCTGCAATGTGGAGAGTTTCACTGCATCTGCCCCTCCTCGCTCCTCACTCCTTCAGCTGAGACCTGAGCCCGTTCTGCCAGCACCGTGTGCCCACGTGTCTGCAGGGGTGGGCAGAGCGGGTCAGCTGCTGTCGTGGACTGAACTGTCCCCCCCAAATTCACACGCTGAAGTCCTAACCCTGGGACCTCAGAATGTGGCTGTATTTGGCGACAGGGCCCTTAAAGAGGTAATTAAGATAAATGAGGTCATACGGGTGGGGCCTAATCCAATCTGACTGGTACCCTTGAAAGAGAAGCTTGGGACACAGACACACAGAGGGAAGACCATGTGTGGACACGGGGAGAAGACGGCCGTCTTCAAGCCAAGGAGAGAGGCCTCGGAAGGAGCCAAACCAACCGACACCTTGATCTTGGACTTGCAGCCTCCAGAAGCTAGAGAGAATAAATTTCTGTTTTTGAAGCTGTCCAATCTGTGGTGCTTTGATGCAGCAGCTCTGGGGCCCTAAGACAGCTGCCCCGAGAACTGACCTGATACCGTGTGGCATCAGCATCCGTGAGGCAGAACCCCGTGCCAGGCACCGTGAGGTTCCCAAAGCTTTAACTCCTGATCTGCCAGCATCGGGGACAATCAGAAGAAGGTCCACGGACTGTGGGACACTTTTGTTTTTATCAGACACCTTGTCTGTATTAGTCCCACTTCACCAGGGAGGAAACAGACCCGGAGGCTCTGGCGGCAAAGCCAGCCCTCGGACCAGGTCGTCTGGCCCCCTGTCCCACATCTTGCTGGGGGCAGCCAGGGGAGGCTGGTCCAGGGGAGGCTGGTCCAGGGGAGGGCACCGTGGTCATGAACATGGCCTTCCCGGCCGCCTTCACTAGTTAATGGTACATCCTTCTCCCAATTAGCCTTCCTGCACTTTTCATCGTGGAAACAACCCACCTTCTGTGAAGCTCTGGGCTCTGAGAGCTCAGGGTTGGTCCTTCTAAATCTTCTCTTTTTTTTTGCTGCGCCGCATGGCTTGCAGGATTTTAGTTCTCTGAGCAGGGACCGAACCCAGGCCCGGGTAGTGAAAGTGCTGAGTCCTAACCACTGGACCACCAGGGAATTCCCACGGTCGGTCCTTTTAGAATCCATTCACCTCAGCGAAAACCAAACCACGGCTCAGAACAACGGTATCAACTGGCCTCAGAATCTGTCTGTGATTTGTGTTCTTTCTGATCCCACAGAAATGCCAAACTCCTAACACCTCCTCCACCCAATGTAACGAATGTTTATGGAAAGGAAGGGACCATATCAGGGAGCACGACAAGTACGGTCGACACAACCGCTAGAAGGTGACAGCCGAGGGCTCCGAGGTCTGCCCGGGGAGGCTTCAGCTTTCCCAGCCCTTCTCACGTGTCCCCGCAGGCAGGCACGTGGGGCTGCAGAATCCCAGCGGCCCGCTGGGCCCGGCGCAGAACAGATGTCTGTGTTGGTTGAGTGGGCCTTCCCGCTGCAGTGCTGGTGCTGGTTGTGTACACACATATACAGACACCTGCTAACTCTGAGGCAGGGTGGTTTCTGGCAAAGCTGGCATTCCAGCAGAGCCTGGGTGTGCTCCCCTTTGGGGGATGCAATGCAGGGGGTCCTTCCTGAGAGTTCTGGGGGCTCACGGGATGGGGAGAGGGGAGAAGGTAGGACTCTGGGACAGACATATCAGGTCTGGGTCCTGCCTTTGAAGAGCTCCTCAAGGCCAGAGCATGTAGGATGCAGGCAAGTCACTCACACTGGTCCATTTTAGCATCAAAACCCCCCACTGCAGCCACAATTCACCAAGCTGTGCCAGGCACTGTGCAGACCATTTCACAAATGGTGAAACTGGGGCCCGGGGGTGTCAAGTAACTTTCCCAGGGTCCCACAGCTGCTGGAGCTGGGATGTGACCAGGAGTCCATTTGAACTTGACCACGGAGCTCTACGATCGACCCTGAACCCTGGGAGATGGGCAGGGCAGGCCTGGCATTCCAAGCTGTACAGAGAGGAAAAGCAAGGCTGGGAGAAATTGAGGGATGGGTCCAGGAAACAAAGATAAGTTTTACTTTGGGGGAAAACTATCAAGAAATCGTGGGTGGAAAAACATGTTTTCCTGCCACTGTCTTGAAGGTTGAGTTAGGAAAATCTGGGGCTGCCAAAATCAGGGCTGATGGGAGACCACATTTTTGAGGATGATGTTGCAGGAATCCATCATTGATTTTCCAGTGTCCTTTAGGGAGACCCCACGGCTTTCAAGTAGGGAACCCACCTCTGCTTTGATTTCTTGACCATGCCCAGTCAGCTGAATTAAAGGGCTGACTTATAGCATTACCGTTGTAAAAGTCGGTGACATTAATTTTGCTACAGAAAGTTCGAGACAACTCCAAGGATGTCGAAGCCATCCTGGGGTACCAGGTAAAAATCCAGAGTTGGGGAGAGGGCTTATGTTTGCAGAAATTCCCTAAGAGCCCAAGCTGAATTTAGAGGAAAAGAGTTCTGGAGATTATTGGTTGCACAACAGTGTGAATGTACTTAACACAACTGAACTGTACACTTAGAAATGGCGAAGATGGTCAATTTCATGTTATGTATGTTTTACCACAAATTTTAAAACCGGTGCGGGGGGGGGGGCCAGGCGGTATAAGGACCACAGTGTTCTTTGGGCCCCTCTGCAGTCTGATGGTCTAGGACCCCTGGGTCTGGAGGCCCCAGGTCGAAGAATCCTGTGTCCCTATTGAGATGCGGAAGCCTCTCATCACAAGGGCTGACCCCCCCCACCCCAAGACAGGCAATGGAATCAGGGAAGGTGGTACAGCATCCCCTGGAAGAATCCAGAAACCCGCTGTCTACAAATCCTGTGTGCCTCATCACATCCTGCACCTGAGTAATTGTGCAAATGCTTGTGGTGCACATGTGTCCACTAGCCGGTGCTCTGCCCCCCAAAACCTCAGCCCAGGAGTGCAGGCCGCCCTTGCCCTCGGCGTGTCCTCTGGGTCTGGCTCCAGGCTGGCTGCACAGGCTGTGCGCAGTATACTCCAGTCCATTGGGTCCTCTGAATGCCTGGGGACGGAGGTCCTGGTTCTCACTCCAGGCTGCTTATGGCATACGGATGGGGCATAATAAGTGACACGAAGGAGGGGGCGGGGGAAGGTCCAACCTCCGAGGAGGAATCCTTCATTCCCACGTGGAGCGGAGGCAGTCTGCCTAGAAAGGTGGCACGCGGAATCCAAACTGAATGACAAGGACTTTAAAAGCCACTGGAGGCTTGACTCCCACAGGCCACCTCTAGGGTGCACAGGCAGGTTCCAGGCCCTGCAGGCGGGGGTCACGCTTGACCAGACTGGGAGCAGGCAAGGGCATCTCCGACATCTCCGACTTAGAGACAAAGAACTGAGGCTTCTGCGAGGCACGAGCTTGTCTGTGACAGGCAGGGCTTCCAGCTGGCGACCACCTCCTCTGTCTCCTTGCCATTAAACTTCTCACCACACAGTTTCACAAGACGGCCTTCCCACTGTGACTCTCATGAAGCCGTGAAGTGGGGCCCATGAATGTCACATAAAGCCCCACCGGCACTCCCCATCACCTCCTGGATCAGCCTGCGTGTGCTTTCCAAAGGCTCGGGTGAAATATTTCCAAAGAACCTCATTTCAGCACTCTGTCCCGGAGGCTCTTGGCCCGAAGCAGGCAGCCTCAAGGGAACATGGTGGATGGTGGAACGCTGCACCCCAGTGACCCCTCTGTTACTAATTAAGCCAATGAACCAACCTTATTGACGACCAGCTGGCTGGGAAGATGGCTGACAAAACGCAAGCCTTTCTGCAAAGACAAAGCCACCACTCCCACTTCCCAGCAGAAATGGCCCCCTGGCCCTGTCATCAGGCAAACACCCCAGCTTTCATTTACCAGAAAATCTTACTTTCATCTCCAGTGAAAGATGGGGTGAAGAATGGACGTGCCAGGGGAGGACAACTGATTCAAGGTCAGAGCCATCTCTTACTGGGCTTAAAAAGCTTCACGACCAAGCAGGGGTTGGATCAGACAACAGCCTTCTGAGGGCATCGAAGACGACATTTTAATTCACAGTAATGGAAAAATGGGGGAGGGAGTTAATGTAGCGCTAACAGCCATCTCTCTGCTTCTCAGTTACTCTGTTATTGTTCTCAATGTGTTAAATTGTAAAGAAAAAAAAAAGTAAACATGTAACTGGGGAGCCCTATGAAAATATTAAACCCAAAGTCTGTATTGCCTGCAAATTAAAGCCTTTTTAATGGCGTAGTTCCTATCAGCTGCCCGGCGAGGCTCCTGGAACCGAGGGCGCGTGTGTCCCATTAATCACAGCTCAACGCCTGCTGCCGGCGTGGGTAGACATTTCATCCCATTGCTCTAAAACGCTTTCATCACCTCAGATCTCCAAAGCTTGCTGGTCCAACCAGACTTAGAAACACTTGGGGGGAAGATGATGGGAGAGGTGGGAGGAACCAACTCCTTATAAAAGGCCAAAGGCTGGAGGGGCGGCGGCAGTGAATTTGCACTTCAAGGAACTGGAGGGCTCACTTGAGACAGCGCTTGTTCTGTCTGGCAGAACAGGACACGCTGGGTGGGGTGGGGTACGGGGGGGCCGGAGGGGCAGGAGAAAAACTGGCGGTTTGTGTTGTTTCTCATGCAGCACCAGCCCTGGGTCTTTCTCCTGATGACTCATGGAGAAACGCTCCTCCGGTGGCTGAGCCCGGGTCCTAGGGGGAAAAGAGGCTGACTGCATTCGTGTCCTTCTTTCCTCCCAGTATGCGGGTGGGAAGCAAGCCGCCTGCTGCCTGGGCTTCTAGTGCAGCTGCTCTGAGGAGGGGCCAGTCCTGTCCCAAGAGGTCTGCGACAACTGCCAGGACCCGGTGCAGGGGTGGCTCCGGCTGCAGTGCGGTTGGCTGGACGCTAGAGGGCGCAGTCGGGCAGGCTCCCCAGGACCTGAGCTGGAGACCCCGCCTCCCAGCTTTCTGACCCCGCCCCTGCCACGCCCCCTCCACCTCGCTGGTGCCTCAGTTCTTCCATCTATAAGCTGTATTTGTCCAATATAGTAACCACAGTGGCTATTGAGCACTTAAAATGTGGCCAATCTGAATTCATATAAGTGCCCTAGGAGTAAAATTCTCACTGGATTTTGAAGACTTAATACAGGGAAAAAATATCTCATTAATAATTTTTCGGGACTTCCCTGGTGGCGCAGTGGTTAAGAATCCCCCTGCCAATGCAGGGGACACGGGTTCGAGCCCTGGTCTGGGAAGATCCCACATGCCGCGGAGCAACTAAGCCCGTGCGCCACAGCTACTGAGCCTGCGCTCTAGAGCCCACGAGCCACAACTACTGAGCAAGCCCGCGCGCCTAGAGCCCGTGCTCCACCACAAGAGAAGCCACGGCAATGAGAAGACCACACACCACAACAAAGAGTAGCCCCCGCTCGCCGCAACTAGAGAAAGCCCATGCGCAGCAACAAAGACCCAACGCAGCCAAAAATCAATTAATTAATTAAAAAATAATTTTTCTATCCTGATTACATGTGAAATGACAAATGATACCATTTGAGATATAGTAGGATTAATCATTTTGGTAACATTAATCTCATCTGTTTCTTTTTACTTTTTTAAGGTGGTTACCAGAAAAGTTAAAATTACATACGTAGGTGACTTGCGTTGTCTATCTAGTGGTTGCTCAGCACTGGGTAGATCCTTGGGGCGCGGTTTAGGGGGCTACCAAGTTCCTTAGCGTCCTGTTTACAGACCCACTGCTAACTGCGACCCAGCTGGGAGAGGTGGCCTGTGTTTATTTCACTCCTTGGTGCCCTTGAGTGAAAGATAAGGGTGTTTGCGTTTCATAATTACATGTGAGTCCCACAAGTTTCTATTTTCAGCAGCTTCAAGAACTTTGCCGGAGGCCAGCTGCAATGAAGACCCAGGTCTGGTCCTGGCTAAGGTGTAAGGCCAGGGGGAGGGGCTGCAGAAAGGGGGTGTCCCTCCTCCTCTTCTGAGGGAGAACACAAAAGCCCCAGGTGAGATCTAGGGCAAGAGGGGGTTAGTAACACCTCTGGAGCTGGTGGCTACAGGGTGTACCTAGATCCAAATTCAGCCCACGGACCTCGGGGAGCCCGTTTCCAGAGGCTTCCTGAAAAACTGTTGCATCACAGTTTCACATGCTGGATGGGCTTCAGGCAGTGACCATGGTTGAGAAATCCAACTGAAAGTCCTCCTGACTTCTGTACCCACCCCAGCAGTTTAAAATCCCACGACTCCCCAAAGCTTTAAAAATATATAAAAGAGAGGATGGAAGGAGGGAGGGAGGGAGGAGAGGAAAAGAGAGAGGAAGGAAGAAGGAAGGAAAGAGGCAGGCTGACCAAGCAAGGCAGAGAAATCTCCTCCTTATCTTGAGCCATCCTCTCCTTCCACTTTCCTGAGGTTGACATGCCCTAAATGAGGCAGGGGAAAAGGAAGAGGTGGAGAAAAGGAAAGGAAAGTCCCCAAGAGGAGAGGATGTTCTTTCCCTTGCAGAAACTGCTAACACAACAGCAATAGGAACTGTGGATAGCTTTCCCTGAATACTTTGTGCCTGAAATCACCAGGTCAGCCATGTGGCTGCTCCTCTCAGCCACCCAGCAAACTCCTACTCATCCACCAAAGCCCAGCTCAAATGTCACCTACTCACGGAGGCATTTCCCAACCCCTCTACAGTTGCTCTTCCTTTTGCATTCCAATACCATTTTTAAACTTATTTCTATTATGACCTCAACTTTTAGTACATCGTTTACTAATGTTTTTCCCTCATTAGACTGGGACCTCCTTTAGGAAAGAGGATGTCTCACTCATGCTAGTAGGAGAACCTGCTAGCATGTTCTAGCCCCAAGGCCTTTGTATTTGCAGTTCCCTCCACCTGGTCTGCCCTCCCCCTCAGTATCTGCAAAGTGCACTCCCTCAATGTTCACATCTTTGCTCGAGTCTTCTTGGGGGCACCTCCTCCAAAGAGCCCATCTCAAGCAGCATCCGCCCTTACCCTGCCCCCTTTTCGTGGCTGTTCCTACTACTTGGCACTATACTGATACATGGTTGACTCCCTGCTCTTGCTCACCATTACATCCCCACACTGCCCAGAACAGGGCCTGGCACGCAACTAGGCTCAGTAAAAATATCTGAATAATGGTTGCGTGTCCAAGGGCTTAGCACAGTGTCCGAATGAATGAACAGATGAACAAGTGAATGGGTTTCTTCTAGGACCCTCTTGTTCTAACAGTTTGTGACTCTTCCAGTAACAGGAAGATGGGAAGGAACATCAGGGATTAGGATGACAAAGTGCTCTCTTGCTCAGGTTTGAAGCTCCAGGAAGGGACATTCTGTAATTCAGACTTGGTGTTCTGGAAAGTTCCATGTATCGGCACAGGACCAGCTGCAGCAGAGTAGAGGTCCATTCACCAAACTGGTGCCACCTCCTCCCTCCTGCAGTGAACACACCCCCAACTATGTGGTCCTCAGCCACGGGGGCTTACTCTGCCCTCCAGCTGGGATCTCTCAATTGAGTGGTGCAGCCTCACCCTAGAGCCAAGGTCACTGCTACTTGAATCTTCAGGGGACGAGCGCTTTGAGCTGCTTGCCCAGTGGAGGAAGGCAGGTTAGTGGATCAGACATAAATGAGCCTCCGGGGGAAGAACAAGACAGGGAAAGGAAGGGGAAATGCCCGAGAGGATGAGCGTCTCTCGACGGACTCTGATGATGCAACAGGAAAAGGACTCGAGGCAGGACCAAAACCAAGGCCGCGTGATTTTTCTTAATGCTGAAATTGCCATGCATGTCCAGCCGTAGGTGAGTCCCATGTTTCTACAGAGGGTGCTGGATGCCAGGCCAGGAGCAGGGCCAGCAGCACCTGGCGAGAGGTGGGCCTGAGTGAGCCAGGTGGGAATCCAGGTGTGCAGTCCTGGCCACAGAGCCTGGGGCTTCCTCTGCCCCACCTGGAGCCTTAGTGCCTTGCTTTGAAGGCAAATTTGAGGCTTATGGTGGCACAGCCCCAAATGCCAGGCTGGAGTGGGGAGGGAAATTTGTTCCCTTTTGCCCACAAATGTTCCCGAGGCCCACTCTGTGCCGGGCATGGAAACACCTGGATGAACAAGACACAGAGACCCTTCCCAGGTGCCCCCAGCACACCCACGAGATGGGTAACGTGTAGAACGAGGCTGACTTAAGAGGGTCCAGGAGTGCCGGAGCCGAGCTGGCCTGTCCCCCGTGAGACGGCTGGGAGGCCTGACAGTGCAGGTCTGAGCCAGGCTTAAAGGCTCAAGAGTTCTCCAGGTGGGCGGACAAAGGGAACAGCGTGTGCCAGGGCAAGGAGGCCCAGAGAGAACCCACCCAGTGCCACAGAGGCTGGGACGTGCGCACTGAGCATGACTGCAGAAGAATGCCAAAAACGCAATGCCGACTGCAGAGGAGATGGTCAAGGGGAGCGACAGGAGGGGTTGGCACAGGGGGTGATGCCCCCCAACCCTCCCCAGAAAGAGCCCATGCCCCAGGAAACGCTCAGAATGAATCTCGTCCAGGAATCAGGACTCAGGACTCTATCACTGTTCTATCGAACGATAAAAGCTCCGAGGTTGAAACAAACAAACATATAAATCACACAGCATCTCCTCAGGGACCCAGAGCCGGCCGCAGGCTGACTGCTCTTTTGAAGGAAACCTAAGAGGCCACGGCAGGCTGGACACCGTCGGCTGAAGACAGGAACCGGTCTGAGATTTCAGAAGCCACTCCCTCCACTCCCAGCCCCGCCACAGATCTGCTCCCACTTCGGTCAGCCCTGGGGGGGGACAGAGCTGGCAGAGGGGCCACCACCTCAGCTGGCTTATTACGCATGGAGGTTTGGGACACCGGCCCCTGCACATCTTGGAGTAAATTCCTCCCGGCTGCTTGGGCCCAGCTGGCTGCGGAGTGACTCACGCAGGCCAAGCCCGCGTGGGAAAGACCCGCAGGCAGGCGGCACAGTGAGTCTGCAATTCCACTCTGATGCTCCCGGCCGGGATGTGAGCCGCAGTCTTTCCCCGAGGCAACGTCCTCCCAGCAGGAGAGGAACCGAGGAGAGGAACTGGCCCAGCCAGTGGGCCAGCACCCAGCACGCAGTGGCTGGACAGGCAGCTCCCGGGAGGCCTGGGGCGGGGGCTACTCGCTGGGCTTTAGTCAGGCAGTCCCCTGTCTCAAGGCTCCAGACTAAGCCTCTGATGCTCCTCTGTAAAGGGGACCGAATGCCAGCCTCGGGGGCTGCAGTCGGGATGCGGACTGTGTACAGAAGGGACCCCCCCCCCCGGATGGTAAATGGCCAGCCTGAGTCTCCTCCCAGGACCCACTTCTCCAGCCTTTTGGTCTTGGCTGTCTCTGAGCTTCTCTGGGCCTCAGTTTCTCTGGCAGTAAATGGGAATAATGGTCCCAACCTGTTGGTTTCACAGTGTAGTTGTGAGGATAAAGGGAAATGAAGGCTGTGAAAGGGCTTTGACAAATTTAAGCATCAGACAAATATATGGAGGTTATATCACAGCTTTTATGACAAAAGAAATGCGTGATGCGCTTGATGAGCTTAATCACAGTATCAAACAGAGCCAGGCTGGGAGGCTGGAGGCTGCAGGCGGTCCTGCACTTTCCCGCCGACCCTCTCCCTTGCATGCCCGACACAGTGGTATTAAACCCTGGGCCACACACCCAGGTGGGCAGAGGGCCTGGGATCCCAGCGGCTCAATACATCCAGCGGGGGCAGGGCCAGTGAAAATCCAACTCCTGTTCTTCAAAGAGAAAATGAGGGAAAAGGATGGGAGAGACCCAGTCCCGCAACAGCGGCAGAGCCTTGGGCTCACACTGCCCAAGGCAAGTTCGGCTCCAGCCTGAGGACCCGGGGATCAGTGCAACACGGACACCACGAACCCCCATCCCGAGGAGGTGAAGGGCTCTCTCCAACAGCAAGGTGTCTCCTGAGGCTTCTAACTGGTTCAGGTCCACTTAAACGGGCACGAGGATCCTCTTTACCCACGGGACAGGCTCCCTGAAGGACAGGGCACTTCGCAGATACTGAAGGAGAACGAGCCCAGAGCAACCCCTGCGCTCCCGGGAGGCCGGCCGCTCAGATCTGTGCTGGACAGGGCAGCCCTCGGTGGGCCTGTGACACACCTGTGCACACACACACCATACTGCACACACCACATACATCTCACACACACACACCCCACACACATAATGCCCATAGACACACCATGCATAGACACCACACACATCACATACACACCACAACATGCCACGTATCACGCCCTACACACATCACACACACACACCACAACATACCACGTATCACGCCCTACACGCATCACACACACAACATACCACGTATCACGCCCTACACACATCACACACACACAACATACCACGTATCACGCCCTACACACATCACACACACACCACAACATACCACGTATCACGCCCTACACACATCACACACACACAACATACCACGTATCACGCCCTACACACATCACACACACACCACAACATACCACGTATCACGCCCTACACACATCACACACACACCACAACATACCACGTATCACGCCCTACACACATCACACACACACCATACCCATCACACACACACACACAGAGCACGCCCCTTTCCTCCACACTGGCGTGGTCCCCACCACTGACTGTCTGAAAGCCTCGATCTGTTCTCTGGCTCCTGGTACTGGGACGGAAATCAGACTCAGGCCTGGCGGCGGAGCGGGCGGTGCTCTCGGGTGAAGGCCTTTCCTACACAACAGCGTATGGAATGGCTAGGATTTCACTCCTGGGAATTCAATTATCTCAGAGAAAACAGTATGGGCCGTGCTTATCATTCCTGCATTCGTGCCACCTCTATTTTATACACCTACTAAACTCGCAGATATTTTATGCACCAGGAGGACCTGACGACGGGACACGTGAGCTGTGCCAGAGCCGGGCTCTGCGGGGGCAGAGGGGCGAGTGGGCCTCCGAGCTGCCATCCGGGGAACGTCCACCCAGTGGAGAAGGGTCGGAGCAGCATTCCAGGGGAAGTGAGTGTTCAAGGCGGCGTGAGGGTGTGAACATGAACAAGGCCGGGGAGGTGGGCGGGGGGCCCAGGCAGCATCTCCACTTCAGACACTCACAGGCCCGAGCTTCTGGGGAGACCACCGCCAGCAAGTACCCATCCAGGCCGCACAGCTGGGCCTGCGACCTCTCCAGGCACCTTCCTGGGCAATGACTGGCCTAGCAATACAACAGTAGCGAACAGTGTAGAACAGCGCGGTAGAGGACACTGAGGAACAAAAGGACAAGTGCAGGGTGGGGAGGGGAGAGGCAGCTGGGGAAGGAAGGAAAAAACACCATCAAATGCTAGGAATTCAGACTAATTACAAATTTGAACTGCCCTTTGGGTAAAGTCTGAGTCAAAAAATACCTGAAAAAATGTCTCTGAATTCTTTTTCAGGCAAAGGGTAAGGATTGGAATGTCAGAGAGCTGCGAGGTAGATGGCGGCGTTTGCAGTGAGCAGAAAGGAATCAGTTGTTATTATTAGCACAGCCGCCGACGTTCCCCCTCGGGGCAGACTCGGGAGGCCTGGGCGAGCTTGGGTTAGTCACCAGTCTCACAGCTTTACTTTCCTCATCTAAAAAATACGAGTTTGGACAATGTGGCCCCCAGGCATGTCCCACTCTAAAAAACGTCTTGGAGTCTATCCCCAGTGGAGGTCTCCACAGCACCGGAGAAATTCGCCCACTTGGCTGGAGTGTGTGTCCCTCTCCCCGGGATCCCTGGGAAAAGACCCGTTCCCTTTTTTCCCAGCAGGTGGTAGAAAGCTAATTTCTGCCAGGTTCCTGCCTGAGTGATGACTCAATTCTCAATCCGTGGGCCCTAAATGAACCCTTCGCAAATGTTGAATTCCTGTGCCCCAAATGAATGAGGTTCGGTCACATTCTATGACGTCTTGGGTAGAAACAGAAGAAATGTCATTCTAAACATTAGACTTGAGGTGTTTTCAAGAACCATGTGGCCCCCCTGGGGTTTTGTGCCGGTTGACACAGGGCTCCGACCTCAGGGCAAGGTCCACTCTGCAAGGTGCTGCCCACGGCAGAGCCCCTGGAGGGATGGCTCCCGCCGAACGCTGCCTCGCTTCACTTAAGTGCGGTTCAGCACACCAATCCCCATTTTTTGTGTGTGTTTTTTGAAACTTGGAAGAAAACTTCCAGTGAATCATCTCATCTGCTATTTGATTCATGTTTAATGTCTTTGGAGAGAAATAAAAACAGTAAGTCATTCTTCCTAAAAGTGGCATCAGCCTGGCCAAGACACACAGATGGTGAGGTGCCAGCTGCCCCTTGGTGGGCCCAGGGCTAAGGTCTTGAGCTGTCATCAGAGACTGTATTTACAATCAGAGTGAAGACAGCTCATAAACGTGGCCCTTTGCCATTTTTATTCTTTAAATCACAGCACCAGAAGCCACAGATTCTGCAGGGAGAGCTGGGGCCAAAGCACAAACTCACACAGGAAGTGTCGATCAACACAGATTAACTGAGCACCTACTGCGTGGGAATCATTGGGATACACAAAAGTACAAGGTGCCCCCAAAGCTCCTCCAGTCTAGCTGGGAAGGAAGGAAGGCGTGGAAGGCGTGAATTCCTCTTTCCTTTTCTACTCTGAGTTAGTTCCTACTCTAGCCTAACTCTGAGACAGCACGGTGCTGGAGGTGTGTGGGGAGCTAGGGGGGCAGTGGAAGGGGTGGCAGAAGGGGGAGGGAAGGAAGGTGGCATTCCAGGCCAGGGCCCAGGGGTCCTTCCTTGACCCTTTTCCCCAAAGACATAGAGCTGAGTTCCAGTTACTCAGGGCGCGGCTAGGAATAATCCACAGCCAATTAGCACAGCACCTGACACACACACACACACACACACACACACACACAGGATGGACGCGTAATTGGTGAGAGGAAGCAAGGAAGAGGGAGAGAAGGCCGGTGACGAGGGCGCCCCTGGCAGGCAGCCCCAGCTCCTCCGCGGGCCCAGCAGTTCAGTGCATCTGTAGCCACGGAGCGCTGTCCAGCGTGCCCGAGAGCCCGCCTTCCTGGCCCTCCAGGTATCCGAATTGTCCATCAGAGGCCTTCTGACCCAGATGTTCTGCAACATCAGTGGAAGAGCCAGTTTCCTGGAGACCCTCTGAGGTCCTAGGAACAGCCACCAGAGCTACCGTCTGGTAAGCATGCCCCAGGGGTATTTCTAAGCTAAAAATGTGCACTTGGGGCCTGACAAACCCAAGAAAATTTGAGGGGTCCACAGGAGAGAAAATGTGAAATCTGGGCTGTCTCAGAAATCATGGCCATGGGCCTGGGACCGCGCCGGGTGCCTTGGGAGGTGAAGTAAGAAGGAGCAGCGTGGGCTCGACGGGAGAGGTGGGCGACAGCGGGGGAAGAGCCGAGTGGGCTCAGGCTTGGCTCAGGGGCCCCGCCAGGGGCCAACAGGCAGCGAGACCTCGGGGACATTGCTCGATCCTTCGTTTGTTCATTATGAAGCCTCCCTCTCTGTCCCACCCCTTGGGCGCTGAGCAAAGACTGACCAGCAGGTGCCCTTCCTTTTACCCCTGCCTTTCTTCTCATGCAGAAACCTACCCAGAGCAGAAGCTCAGGGGTGCCAAAGACAGCGATTCCCTTGCCTGGGGCTGGTCGTCCTGCAGACAGGCCAGGACAATGGCCCCCATCTCTCCACTGATTGCGTAGTGGATGAGAATGCCAAGACAAGTGGTACGTACCACAGTGTGTGTGCGTGTGTGTGCACACGTGAGCACGCGTCTGCCCACGACGCTCGTCAGGCAGGACCTGCCCCTGCGGTTGAGGGTTGAAGGAGACGCCCACAGGAACTGACATTGCCAAGTCATCGCTAGTCACTCTAAAAATAACCCTCAACGTGCAACCTAGGAAGGATTTCCCTTTCGTGGTGCCCCGCCTCAAAACCACAGCAGCTTCCATTCTGCAGGCCACTTCGGGACGGGCAGGTGGACAGTACGCAGAGGAGAGGTTAGCCCGGGGGCATGTCTCTCCTGGCTCCTGCAGAACCCCTGGTCTCCATGTCCCTGTTCATCTACCATCTTACATAGCCATGGTTAAATCTCTATGAGCAACAATTATCTTTGAAGTGTGTGCAGAAGTCCACCATGCAGTGCGATTTCGGCTGCACTGAGATGCTTCTCCTTGTTGGATCATGGTTGTGAGTGTCCCACTCCTCAGGCATGATCTACACCCTCCCACCTGTCCGGCTCATCTCCTAGCCCCCCACTTGTTCATCCCCTCCAGTGACACTGATCTCCTTGCCACTCCTGAACACCTCAGACATGCTACTGCCACAGGCCCTTTGCACTGGCTCTTCCTCTGATATCAAATTTCTCCCTCGCTTCCATCAGGTCTTGGCTCAGGGCACTTCTGAGTGAAGCCTTCTGTAAGTCCTCTGTCCAAAACTGAAGCCCCAACAAACATTCTTATCCCCTTTCCTACCTTATTTTTTCTCTTTATTTTACTGAATTGTCTCTCTCCCCCCAACTAGAATACAGAGTTCCTGGGGCCAGGTTTTATTCTAGTTGCTTCTCCATTGGAAGCCCAGAGCCTGGAAGCTCTAGTGTGTGTGATCGGTACATGTTTGTCGAGGGAATGAATGCATGATTGCTGGGGGGGGGGAGGCTGGGACTCGCAGCCATAGCACGCAGGTGCCTCTTCTCCAGTGCCTGGAGCAGGTGGGCCGAGATGGAGGATGCAGGGGACACACTGGCTTGTCTATCACCAAAGGCAGAGGGACAGAGAGAAGGGGTCCTGCCATTTCCCATCACTGACCCAGCACATCCTGACCAAGGATGTTCCTGTGGCAGAGGTGCCATCTGCCCCCCAGAGCTTCTGATCTCTTGGTGGTAGGGGTGGAGGGGTTACTGAGTATTTGCCATGTGTGCACTGAAATACCCGGGGCCTCGGGATGGGAAGAGACACCACGGACCAGCTCCTCTGCCCCCTTTGGACCCCTGCACCTGCTCCAGCTCCTGATGCCTCGCTACTAGCCTCAGCAGGACTCAACCTGGCCAGGCACCACCCTCACCCCGTGCACCTGGGCCCACCCGCCGACCTCCAGCTGGGCATCTGTATGCAGGTGATGTCCAGGTAAGGAGACCCAGACCCAGCTCCAACAGGGCTGGTGAAAGGAGTTTGGACTAATGAAAGCAGCACCTTCCACGTGAAGCTATGTCTGTTTTCTTTGGGGAGAAAAGCCCAGAGACGCACTCACTAATCTGTCTCCTGAGGCAGAGGGCCCCGCCTGGGTCTCTTGTTCCGCCCCAGGGAATGCTTTCACTGGGTGAACAGGGAAGATGAGAGAAGGAAGGATGGGGCAGTGGGAGAAACACCCCTCCGTCAGGAAGTCCACACCCCAGTGTCCAAACAAGAGAGGCAGGAAAGCCCCACCCACGGGATGCGGGGAGGAGAGAGAGTGCTCGGCTGGTGCCGCGGCATCTGTGCCGGCGTGAAAGCAGCCACACCCGGGGTCTGCTGGGGCCTGTGTGTCTGAGCTGCCAGCTCACATCTGGTGGGAGCCCCCAGATGGAACCGGCAACCTGGCATCTGCCCTCAGACACACCGGTCGTCATGCCGGGCACCCAGCGACCTCGGAAATTAAGGTGGTGACACTTCAGCAGGCTTGGGGTCCAGATCTCAGCCTCATGGCCGAGCGCTAAAGGTGATGCCTTCTGGGTGGGAAGATGAGAATTACAAAGCGGCATCCTCTGCTTCTGAGGGCGAGAAAATTCCAGACGTCCTGGGAGGGCTCTAAGGCTGGCTCTCCTGGGCTGGGCATGGCCAGGCAGGGCTGAGCCTCCAACAGCCGCTGCCCCAAGCCCTCCCCCCACTTCGGGAACAGAGCCCACATCCCTGGCCTCAGTGGTCGCTCAGAGCACTGGGGGCGGGCAGGGCAGGGCTGAGGACGAAGGGCAGTCACTGTACTAACTACTGGACAACTGGGCGGGAAGGCGGAGGAGCTAAGGGACCACCGAGCCTCCTTCTACCCCCACGGCACCCGGACCCAGCACCGCACCGGACACTATTCTTAGCTCTACTCTTGTAACCACCCCAGGGAGGGAGGTGTGATTAACCACCTTATGGGTGAGACTGGGGGGAGGCTAAGTGGCCTAGAGGGATCTGAGTGCACAGATCCAAGGTCAAAGGCCTTTGTCCCACCCACCAACTGGTTCCTTCCTTCGGGACAGGACTGAACACTCAGCTAGAGAAGAGCAACGTGCAGCCCGTAGGGCAATAGGGATCACAAGGGAGCAATACAGAGTGCCTCTGGGCACAGGTGACAGGCACCGGCTCCGCCCAGGGTCAGGAAGGCCTGGGAAGGGATGGGATGTGTGAAACGGATACAAGGGGAAAGGTGGTGCAGGCAGAGGGCAAGGCTGAGCAAAGGCCCGGGGGCTGGATGCCACCTTCAGACGGTGCAGGTGCCCTGCTCTCACAGAGCCTCCCTCACACCCAAAGCTTGAGATGAGGCCGGGAGAGTACCGGATGCAAACAGACGAAGGGCTCGCAGGTCTTGCTAATTACCTTGCACTTTGCCCCTTGTCTGACAGGAGAGCAGGTGGGGTACAGCGCTCCAGGTTTGGGGTTCAGACCAGGTTAGGGCCCTACCATGCAGGAGGACAGTAGGGTGAGGGGGCTCTGGGCGAGGAAGAGATTCCTGTGATCAGTTTGGGGAGACGGGAAGGGCAGCAAAGGCGGGGGCTGGAGAGAGACGACTGGGAAGAGGGAGGTGGGTGGGAGAAGGGGGCGTTTGAACCCAAGCTGTCAGAGGTAAACGATGCGGCTGAGGTCCCGGTGTGGCCATGGGAGGGGGTTGGGTTGACAGGGTGAGAAGGGAGGGGAGGGGAGGCTCAGCACCGGGACCCTTGTGCCTCTGGGAGGATGGGGTCTGGGTGGAGGATGACAGGAGATGTGGGTGGAGAGGGAATAGCTCAGCGGCAAGAGCCTCAGCGACCAGGGGCCCCTTCTTAGTTAGAGGAGGGAGGACTCGATACTCATTTCCCACTTTGTCATCAGGGGTGACAGCTGGAGCCAGCTGCAGGGTGCTGCGTCCTTGCAGACCCTGGTTTGGGGATGGAGCAAAGTCTACTCACCTGGGAGAGGGGCACCAGGCATCCTGTGGGAGGAGCCCAGGGCTGTGGGACGTGGGCTGGGAGCACTGAGGGACCCGACCACACTCACCCCTACCCTCCCCCGGAGTGTCCTCTTCAAAGTCTGCCCCTTGCCCTCAGGGAGGAGTGGAGGGCGACTGCCCCACCCACTCAGGCACTGGGAGGCTGCTGAGCTCCCAGGGCGATCCCTGCCCTCCAAGCCCCCCTCCAGGCCACATGGGTCCTCGGGGGCATAGGAGGGAGGCCGGGGAGATGAGGAGAGGCAGGTGGGAGGGGCCCTCCCAGACCCCAGACCCGAGGAGCAGGAGAGGAGAGGAGGGAGTTTGCCCCGCCCACTCGAGCCCAGGAAGCCTGCTGGGCCCCCAGGTGAGGTCCTCTGCTCTCTGAGACTGGGGTTGGGGGAACGCCTGGGCCCCTTCTGTTCCTTGAGCCTAAGCCCCACCCTGCACAGCCCCCAGGGCCTTTTCCAGCCCTGGGGGTCCTGAGCATTGGCCCCACCCACCCCCAAACCTCACCCTTGCTTAGGCCCCGCCCCCCACACCCAAGGCCTTTCCATCCAACCCCCCCCTTTTGTTTCCTTTCCCTCCTCCTCTATTTTACTATTGTGGTACTGATGTACCTTCTGGTTGTTGATTCATCTATATTTTTATTTTTACATTCTTTCTAACATAACTGTTAGTTTCCTAGTCTAATTTTATTTTTTACTTTGTTATTTTTCTCTTTTTTTTTTTGCCACCCCACGCAGCTTGAGGGATCTTGATTCGCAGGCCCGGGGTTGGGGGAAAGCTCCTGCGGTGGGAGCTCCGAGTCCACACCACTGGACTAACAGAGAACCTCAGACCCCAGGGACTATTCATTGGACTGAGCTCTCACAGAGTTCCTCATCTCAGCACCAAGACCCAGCTCTACCCAATAGCCTACAAACTCCAGTGTTGGAAGCCTCAGGTCAAACAACCAGTAAAACAGGAACACAATCCCACTCATAAAAAGAAAAAAAAATGAGACAGCAAAAAAAATATGTCACAGATGAAGGAGCAAGGTAAAAACCTACAAGACCAAATAAATGAAGAGGAAATAGGCAATCTACCTGAAAAAGAATTCAGAGTAATGATAGTAAAGATGATCCAGAATCTTGGAAATAGAATGGAAGCACAGATTGAGAAAATACAAGAAGTATTTAACAAAGATCTAGAATAACTAAAGAACAAACAAACAGAGATGAACAACACAATAACTGAAATGAAAAATACACTAGAAGGAATCAATAACAGAATAACTGAGGCAGAAGAACGAATAAGTGAGCTGGAAGACAAAATGGTGGAAATAACTGCTGAGGAGCAGAATAAAGAAAAAAGAATGAAAAGAATTGAAGACAATCTCAGAGACCTCTGGGACAACACTAAACACACCAAGATTCAAATTATAGGGGTCCCAGAGGAAGAAGAGAAAAAGAAATGGTCTGAGAAAATATTTGAAGAGATTATAGTGGAAAAATTCCCTAACATGGGAAAGGAAATAGTCACCCAAGTCCAGGAAGCACAGAGAGTTCCATACAGGATAAACCCTAGGAAAAACATACCAAGACACATATTAATCAAACTAACAAAAATTAAATTCAAAGTAAAAATATTAAAAGCAGCAAGGGAAAAACAAAAAATAACATACAAAGGAATCCCCATAAGGTTATCAGCTGATTTTTCAGTGGAAACTCTGCAGGCCAGAAGGGAGTGGCAGGATATACTTAAAGTGATGAAAGAGAAAAACCTACAACCAAGATTACTCTACCCAGCAAGGATCTCATTCAGATTCAATGGAAAAGTCAAAAACTTCTCAGACAAACAAAAGCTAAGAGAATTCACATCACCAAACCAGCTTTACAACAAATGCTAAAGAAACTTCTCTAAGTGGGAAACACAAGAGAAGAAAAAGACCCACAAAAACAAACCCAAAACAATTAAGAAAATGGTAATAGGCACATACATATTGATAATAACCTTGAATGTAAATGGATTAAATGTCCCAACCAAAAGACACAGACCGGCTGAATGGATACAAAAACAAGACCCATATATATGCTGTCTACAAGAGACCCACTTCAGACCTAGGGATGCATACAGCCTGAAAGTGAAGGGATGGAAAAAGATATTCCATGCAAATGGAAATCAAAAGAAAGCTAGAGTAGCAATACTTGTATCAGATAAAATAGACTTTAAAATAGACTGTTACAAGAGATAAGGAGGGACACTACATAATGATCAAAGGATCAATCCAAGAAGAAGATATAACAATTATAAATGTTTATGCACCCAACATAGGAGCACCCCAATACATAAGGCAAATGTTAACAACCATGAAAAGAGAAATCAACACTGCACTTACACCAATGGACAGATCATCCAAACAGAAAATAAATAAGGAAACCCAAGCTTTAAATGACACAATAGACCAGATAGATCTAATTGATATTTATAGAACATTCCACCCAAAAGTGGCAGAATACACTTTCTTCTCAAGTGCACATGGAACATTCTCCAGGATAGATCACATCTTGGGTCACAAATCAAGCCTCTGAAAATTTAAGAAAATTGAAATCATATCAAGCATCTTTTCTGACCACAACGCTATAAGATTGGAAATCAATTACAGGAAAAAAACTAAAAAACACAAATACATGGAGGCTAAACAGTGCGCTACTAAATAACCAAGAGATCACTGAAGAAATCCAAGAAGAAATAAAAAAATACATAGAAACAAATGACAACGAAATCACGACGACCTGAAACCTATGGGACGCAGCAAAGGCAGTTCTAAGCAGGAAGTTTATAGCAATTCAATCTCACCTCAAGAAACAAGAAAAATCTCAAATAAACAATCTAACCCTACACTGAAAACAACTAGAGAAAGAAGAACAAAGAAAACCCAAAGTCAGTAGAAGGAAAGAAATCATAAAGATCAGAGCAGAAATAAATGAAATAGAAATGAAGAAAACAATAGCAAAGATCAATAAAACTGAAAGCTGGTTCTTTGAGGAGACAAACAAAACTGATAAACCCTTAGCCAGACTCGTCAAGAAAAAAAGGGAGAGGACACAAATCAATAAAATTAGAAATGAAAAAGGAGAAATCACAACTGACACTGCAGGAATACAAAGGATTATAAGAGACTACTACAAACAACTATATGCCAATAAAATGCACAACCATGAAGAAATGGACAAATTCTTGGAAAGGTACAATTTTTCAAGACTGAACCAGGAAGAATTAGAAAATATAAACAGACCTATCACAAGTAATGAAACTGAAACCGTAATTAAAAATCTTCCAACAAACCGAAGTCCAGGAACAGATGGCTTCACAGGCAAATTCTATCAAACATTTAGAGAAGAGCTAACAACACCGATCCTTCTCAAATGCTTCCAAAACATTGCAGAGGGAGAAACACTCCCAAATTCATTCTAAAAGCCACCATCACCCTGATACCAAAACCAGAAAAAGATATCACAAAAAAAGAAAATTATAGACCAATATCACTGATGAAGATAGATACAAAAATCCTCAACAAAATACTAGCAAACAGAATCCAACAGCACATTAAAAGGATCGTACACCATGATCAAGTGGGATTTGTCCCAGGGATGCAAGGATTCTTCAATATATGCAAATCAATCAATGTGATACACCACATTAACAAATTAAGGAATAAAAACCATATGATCATCTCAATAGATGCAGAAAGAGCTTCTGACAAAATTCAACACCGATTTATGATAAAAAACTCTCAAGAAAATGGGCATAGAGGGAACCTACCTCAACATAATAAAGGCCATATATGACAAACCCACAGCAAGCATCATACACAATGGTGAAAAACTGAAAGCATTTCTACTAGGATCAGGAACAAGACAAGGATGTCCACTCTCACCACTCTTATTCAACATAGTTTTGGAAGTCCTAGCCACGGCAATCAGAGAAGAAAAAGGAATACAAATTGGAAAAGAAGTAAAACTGTCACTATTTGCCGATGACATGATAGTATACATAGAAAATCCTAAAGATGCCACCAGAAAACTACTAGAACTAATCAATGAATTTGGTAAGGCTGCAGGATACCAAATTAATGCACAGAAATCTCTGGCATCCCTATACACCAATAACGAAAAATCAGAAAGAGAAATTAAGGAAACACTCCCATTTACCATTGCAACAAAAAGAATAAAATACCTAGGAATAAACGTGCCTGAGGAGCCGAAAGACTTGTACTCAGAAAACTATAGAACACTGATGAAAGAAATCAAAGATGACATAAACAGATGGAGAAATATACCATGTTCTTGGATTGGAAGAATCAATATTGTGAAAATGACTATACTACCCAAAGCAATCTACAGATTCAATGCAATCCCTATCAAACTACCAATGGCATTCTTCACAGAATTAGAACAAAAAATCTTACAATTCGTATGGAAACACAAAAGACCCCGAATAGCCAAAGCAATCTTGAGAGAGAAAAATGGAGCTGGAGGAATCAGGCTCCCCGACTTCAAACTATACCACAAAGCTTCAGTAATCAAGACAGTATGGTACTGGCACAAAAACAGAAATATAGATCAGTGGTACAGGATAGAATGCCCAGAGATAAACCCACGCATGTATGGTCACCTAATTTACGACAAAGGATGTAAGAACGTACAATGGAGAAAAGACAGCCTCTTCAATAAGTGGTGCTGGGAAAACTGGACAGCTACATGTAAAAGAATGAAATTAGAACACTCCCTAACACCATACACAAAAATAAACTCCAAATGGATTAAAGACTTAAATGTAAGACCAGACACTATAAAACCTTTAGAAGAAAACATAGGAAAAACACTCTTTGACGTAAACCACAGCAAGATCTTTTTTGACCCACCTCCTAGAGTAACAGAAATAAAAACAAAAATAATCAAATGGGACTTAATTAAACTTAAAAGCTTTTGCACAGCAAAGGAAACCATAAACAAGACAAAAAGACAACCCTCAGAATGGGAGAAAATATTTGCAAATGAAGCAACAGACAAAGGATTAATCTCCAAAATATACAAATAGCTCATGGAGCTCAACATCAAAAAAACAAACAATCCAGTTAAAAAATGGGCGGAAGACCTAAATAGACATTTCACCAAGGAAGACATACAGATGGCCAAGAGGCACATGAAAAGATGCTCAACGTCACTAATTATTAGAGAAATGCAAATCAAAACTATAATGAGGTATCACCTCATGCCGGTCAGAATGGCCATTATCAAAAAAGCTAGAAACAATAAATGCTGGAAAGGGTGTGGTGAAAAGGGAACCCTCCTACACTGTAGGTAGGAATGTAAATTGATACAACCACTATGGAAAACAGTATGGAGGTTCCTTAAAAAACTAAAAATAGAACTACCATATGACCCAGCAATCCCACTGCTGGGCACACTGAGAAAATCATAATTCAAAAAGAGACATGCACCACAATGTTCATTGCAGCACTATTTACAATAGCCAGGACATGGAAGCAACCTAGATGTCCATCGACAGATGAATGGATAAAGAAGATGTGGCACATATATACAGTGGAATATTACTCAGCCATAAAAAGAAACGAAATTGAGTTATTTGTAGTGAGGTGGATGGACCTAGAGTGAAGTAAGTGAGAAAGAAAAACAAATAACGTATGCTAAGGCATATATATGGAATCTAAAAAAAAAAAAAAGTTACTGATGAACCTAGTTGCAGGGCAGAAATAAAGAGGTAGACATAGAGAATGGACTTGATGACATGGGGTGGGAGGGCGAAGCTGAGGCGAAGTGAGAGTAGCATCGACATATATACACTAACGAATGTAAAATAGTTGTCTGGTGGGAAGCAGCAACATAGCACAGGGAGATCGGCTCGGTGCTTTGCGATGACCCAGAGGGGTGGGATAGGGAGGAGGCAGGCTCAAGAGGGAGGGGATACAGGGACATGTGTATGCATATGGCTGATTTGCTTTGTTGTGCAACAGAAACTAACACGGTATTGTGAAGCAATTATACTCCAATAAAGATCTATTAAAAATAAATAAATTAAATAAAATAAATAGTTAAAAAAAAAGTCTGCCCCTTATATTCCTTTTTTTTTTTTTTTTTTTGGCCTTGCTGCATGGCTTGCAGGATCTCTTAGTTCCCTGACCAGGGATCAAACCCGGGCCCTCAGCAGTGAAAGTGCTGAGTCCTAACCACTGGACTGCCAGGGAATTCCCTGCCCCTTATATTCTCATTCGCTAATTCTCCTCAATGGACGCATCCCACCACCAAAGCACCCAGGCCAAATGACTTACCCACAAAAACCCGGCCAATTTAGGACAAGAAACCTAGATTACTGTAAGACCTGGGTGGTTCTTTTTGTCTCCAGGCTCCAGTTTCCTGACCCATCTCATGGGAGTGCTGGGCAGGCTGTCCCCCCAAAGCCCGGTCTTCCCTGTTTGTTCCGGTGAGCTGGGTCAAGTCCGTGCACGCCGGCACGTGGTCAGGACCCCATAGAGTGGTAGAGGCCCCTCAGCTTCCCATCCTCACCTGCCCCCAGGCCCGTCTGGTCTCCAGGAACACTTACCCAAGGCCGAGTGGAGGCGGAGAGGGAGCAGAGATCAGAACCTCGGAGGCCGGTCCCACGTCCTGGCCTGGGCTGCTAGACCATGCCCTGGAAGAGAGGACAGACCATCATGTGGGGTGGGGACACCCTGGCTCAGAGCAACTGGCTTTCTCTCCGGTCGGTTCCGTGCAATCTACACCCATTTCCGCATTATCTTCTCGTAATACAAGGTTCTCTCCCTCCACAGCAATGATCATGGTTTATATGCACTCACTGGAGTGGTCCTGAGGACAGGAACTGAGTAGCTCACCCACCCCGGAAAGCCCAGTCCCCCACAGTGTGAGGGCCCCCGGGGCTCCCCTTGCTCCTGCAGAATGAGGGGCTGCAGCTCCCCCGAACTGACTATGAGCTCCACAAGGGCAGGGAGGCGGCGTCTTCGTTTCTGTGCAGCTGGCTCCTGGCCCAGAGCCTGTATGCAGCAGGCGCTCCATAAATAATCCATGTTTGACAAACGAGTGCCCCAAAATGCATCACACGGACATAACTGCAGGCAGAGTGCACTTTGTTCAGAGTTGAAATTCGACCCTGCTTCACCAATATAGAGCTTCATATGCCAGTTACATTATTTAAACTCACTGCTAGGATTCCAGACGTGGAGCAGAAAAGCCACACATCTTCCCACCAGAAATTCTCACTGGAGGTCACTTACAGATTTTATATATATACATACATACACATATATATCTATATGTAACATTTTTAATAGACTTTATTTTTTAGAGCAGTTTTATGTTCACGGCAAAACAGAGCAGAAAGCAGAGTTCCCACAGACCCCCTGTCCCCCAGACACAACTTTCCCCACGTTCAGCATCCCCTCCACACACCGGGGTACATGTGTTACAATCGGTGGACCTACACTGATACATATTATCACCCCAAATCCATAGTTCACATGAGAGTTCATTCTTGGTGTTTTACATTCTGTGGGTTTGGACAAATGTATAATGTCTTGTATCCACCATTATAGTATCATACAGAGCAGTTTCACTGCCCTAAAATTCCTCTATGCTCGCCTCGTCTCATATTTTTAAAAGGCGCTTTCATGTCAATGATCTTAGCGAATTCATCTCACGACTCTGTGATCCCTGCTTTGACACTCAGGGAAATCAAGATCCGGACAGGGTCAAGGGCCCTCCACAAGGTCACCCTTGTGAAAACCGGTAACAAGAGTCGGTGGTAGAATGTGCTAGAAGCATTGTGTCTGGTGGTCATTTTATCATCCCGGCCTCCTAATAGCCCTGGCGGGGAAGGTCCATTCTAACCCCCGGTTTACAGAGGAGCAAACAGACTTGGGGACACTTGCCAAGGTCACACGCGGCTAAGTGGGACGCTCAAAATGCAAATCCCTAAACCCACTTCTGCTCTTTCCAGATGCACTTGTTAGTTACAGGGGCTTATAGGAGGCATGAGAATGCAGTGGGCAGGCACCCCCTCGGGTTAGGGGGGCTTTTGCTTTCCCGGAGCTGGAGCAGGTGGGTCCCAGGGCTGCAGCCCTCCTGGGGGGACCCCGCCCTCCAGCCATACTGCACAATTAATACCTAGGGGCCTCGCCTGGCTGCAGGTCAGTCTGACATCCGGCCACAGAGGCCCGACCATTTCCAGCCTCGTGGGGGCAGCCCTGCAGGAACATCAAGCTCAGGGATCAGCTCAGGGATGGATGAAAGCGTCCCTAGTCCACATGGACACCGTCTCACCAGACACACCCCAGCTCTCACGGGGCAAGCTCTGTGCAGTGGGGAGAGCAGAGAGGTGCGCCTGTGCTGAGTAGCCCTGTGATCTCTGCCATCCTCAGTTTCCCCATCTGTGACAAAGCGGAGGGGCTGGATCCCTGGGAGGCTGGGCCAGCTCTGATACCAGGTTTCCTAGCAGGAGGGGCCATCATTCCAGAGGCTTCTGGCTCCCAGGCTGCTTGGGAACACTCCATTAACTCAAATTGCAAATTTCCTCCTGGCTCTATCGCTAAGCCACAGGGGCTCCCCCAGCCACCAGCTTTCCTGTGACAGATAAAGATTACAGTCATTGCTCGAGATGGAATCAAGGAGCAGAAGTCATTATGCAGAAATAATTATGTTGAGTTATGTCTGGTTGCTCCTGATTTCTGTCTCACAATTGTCTTACAAATGGTCCTGCCTCTTCCTCTCCGGGACAGCAAACTGCAGAGGCCTGGGTGATTCAGACAGACCTCCTGCGCCCAATTCTACTGCTCCAAACTCCTCCTGCTGGGCGGGGCATCAGCATCGTAGGGCAAGATTCTCTGTGACGCCCTTTCCTTTCTCTGAGCACTTGGGAGAGAGGAGAGGTAGAAGACAAAAGCCCTGGGGAGGGGGCACACTCACTGACTCCCCCACATGCCCCACTGCATTGAACCCTCCTTCAAGGCCCTCTTCACCCATCACTTTCTCCTGGGGCCCTGCCTGACCTCTCAGCCCTTTGTTCACGTTAGGCCTAAGGCACCTCCCTCTCTTAGGTCTGGGGTCTCTGAGGAGTGACTCAGGCAGTGACCAGGATTGACTCATTCTTGTACTCCCAGCTCCTAGCACAGAGCAAGGCCTCGGGAGAACAGAGAGGGCTGTGTGGCTGGACTGCTTGGGCTCAAATCCTAGCTCTCCTATTCCCTAGCTGTGTGACCCTGACACATTATTTAACTTCTCTCTGCCTCAGTTTTCCAGGATGTAAAATGGAGATGATAATAATCCTACCTAGTTCATCAAGCTCTTATAAAGATT